>NC_060143.1:55829128-58708294 GCF_021461385.2 Schistocerca piceifrons
GGTGCATTCAAACGCAGAGCTGAGTATAAATTCGCGTAAACAGAACAAAACAAGACAATAATAGAGGAGCTCGTGAATATTGCACTGAGCTTCCTTTTCATTTGTAGAAGTGGCGCTTACTCCGTTGAGCTTATTGTCCTCAGTATCAAATATTCCCTTTCTTTTCTCACTGTATTGCATCGGTATTTTATGAGTTTAGCTCCAGGGAAACAGGTAAAACATTAGCAAAGGAGTCGTATACAATGCACAAAATGAACAAAAATCTGTGTAGTAAGGAACAGTAGGATAGTAGTAACTGAAGAGTGGCATAACGCGTACGAAGTTTTGATTTTTTTTCGCGAGACTCAGCTTTTATGTCGTTGAAACGACATATTTATTCGTTTCTTGATTTAATAATAAATCCCACCTTGGTTAAATTTAGGTATGGCGACGAACTGACGCGTATGAACAAAAGACGACTAAGCAAATCGCTTTGAAATGTGCCTCTCTTGACTGTAATCTTATTTTGAGTGCGCTGTGTACTTGTGTCCAATATGATTGTAGTGTCACAAAATGACATTCAGTGTGGCTCGAATGATAAGAAATGCCATTAAATATTTCAAGAGTTGTTCTTGTCTTTGTAACAATAATTATTATTTACATGTGCAATAATCGGGACTCCTGCCGGATGTTTGTGTCGCTCTGGCACAATATTTCGGCCATGTAACACGTTGCTTTCTTCAGGTGCTACCTGAGACTACCGTATTGAAGGATCTTGTCCAGTAATTATGCCCAGGTGGGCGCGGACGGCAGAGGAGTACCCAGCGCCCGCTGGGCATAAATACTGGACGAGATCCTCCAATATGGCAGTCTCAGTGATTCTATTTTTTTTAAACTCTACTCAAAAATGATGCTGCAGTCGGGAATCATGCTACTATTTAGACTAGTCAGTGATGAAGAACCTGTGATGATTTGTCTGTGTTCAAAGGCTAAAAACAGATTAAAGCATGTTGTGTGGTTCCTTTTTTTATTGTAAATTATGAGTCAACTATTATGTTTTAAGATTTCTCCTTATGTCGCAAGTTTGTAGTGGCTTCTCCCATTTCTAATCTTTTAAAGCAACTAGATCATTGTACGAGGGCTTTTCGGAAAGAAGGAACAATAGGTCGCGAAATGAAACCACAGTGAAAATCATAAGTGTTTTATTTGCACCAGTTAGCTACAATGTCCAGCTACTTATCTCCATAATCGCCGATCCGATTTAGACGTTTGTCGTAGCGTTGTACCAACTTTCCAATACCCTCGTTATAGAAGGCAGCCGCCAGTGTATTCCGCCAATTCTCTGCGCTGGCCTACATCTCCTTGTCTGTGCCAAAATGTTGTCTTCTTAGCCAGCGGTTCATGTGAGGAGAGATGAAACTCATAGGGAGACAATTACGGGATGTACTGTGGGTAATCAAAAATTTCCAATCGAAAACGATGCAGGAGCATCTTCATTGCCCCTGCAGAATGGGGCTGAGAACTGTCTTGAAGAAGAAAACGCACGACAGTTACGTAATATTGGCTGCATAGCTTCAGGCAAAATTTTTCACCAGGCCCTCCTACTTGGCGGAAGACACTATTGTTCTCGGTATCGTTATGTGCTCCCTGTGTGCTCAGAAGAATAAAAGAACGATATAACGCGATCGACGGGCATACTAGAGACAATGCCCAACACACCTGCGCAAAACTTCATCGGATTTTCACTGTGGTTTCCATTTCACAACCGACCGTTCCTTACTTTCCGAATAACCCTCGTATTTCACTGATACTGTAGTTCGTAAAATAGTACAGACTAGGAATGGTGCCATTCCGTAATACAGCTGATTTGCATCGAAGACAGTGAAAAACTACCGCATAGACCAGACGGGGAAAGTCTTACACATTGCACGTCCATGTGTAGCATCTAACAGGCCACGCCACATGGTAAGAGCTACATTATTGTCTCAGCAATGCTGCATTCTTATGCGATGCGTTTCTTACTCGTTCTGAAACGTCCCCTTTGAAGAATTATACATGACTGTGCTTTAACTGATACACAACATTTTTTTAGCGCAACGCAATCTGACTTTCAAAAATCCCTACAATAAAAATGGCCCTGACTAACATTAACCTATGCGTTTCACAAATCTCTAGCAGGACTACAGTGGGTCTGCTCTGTGATGACCTACCTACCAATATTCTCCGACTTCGAATGACTCTGCTGTGGGTTTGCTCTGTTGTGGCCCATTACCTGTCTGCATGTCAAGAGTCAGCACTGTCGTTCCGTTGGAAGGACAACACTACTTCTTCAAGACTGCATGGAAATCCACTACTTCCGTGTGCATTTTCTTTTACTGCTCAGACTTTGAGAAAAGAAACGGCAGTTTTACTGTGATGAATGATCAGGACTGTTTTTGTGGACTGTGAGAAAATTTTAGCTGTTGACCAACATTGTATCAATAAGTGTGTGCATTTGATATCTTTGTTATTGTAATTATGAAAAATTTTATCAAATCATTATTGGCCACTGCCAAAAACAATTTGTAAAATTTTTTGTGGGGAGCATGGGGGCTATGTAAGTAGGCTGTTTAGGTTTTTTTTATTGGTAACGCCACCTTTGTATAAAAATCACTGGCTGTGCTGTGTGCAGTCTGTGGCTAGTTTGCATTGTTGTCTGCCATTGTAGTGTTGGGCAGCGGCAGCTGGATGTGAACAGCGCGTAGCGTTGCGCAGTTGGAGGTGAGCCGCCAGCAGTGGTGGATGTGGGGAGAGAGATGGCGGAATTTTTGAAATTTGTCATGAACTGCTATACATATATATGATGACATTAAGGTGAATACATTGTTTGTTCTCTATTAATATCTTTCATTTGCTAACTATCCCTATCAGTAGTTGGTGCCTTCCATAGTTTGAATCTTTTATTTAGCTGTCAGTAGTGGCGCTCGCTGTATTGCAGTAGTTCGAGTAACCAAGATTTTTGTGAGGTAAGCGATTTGTGAAACGCATAGGTTAATGTTAGTCAGGGCCATTTTTTTTTTGTAGGGATTTTTGAAAGTCAGATTGCGTTGCGCTAAAAAAATATTGTGTATCAGTTAAAGCACAGTCATGTATAATTCTTCAAAGGGGACGTTTCAGTTCCTCTAGGCATCGTTACTTAAGTAGCACTGATCGCTTTTATATAATACAGAATGCTTCTAAGCAGTGCTAATTTAACGCATAAAAGTTGCTCGTTCTTTAAAAAGAGTTGGTAAAAAAACGAAAAATTTCAGTACTGCTCCTATAGCTAATTTATGTTTCGTTTTTTATCCGGTTATCAGTAAAAAAAATAAAAACACCTGTTATAAGCGAGACCAAACAACTACAGAACTAAAATAACGGTATCGGTTTTAAACGGTCGGTTCCTCCCCTCCGTAGCCCGGACCGGCCTCGCGAGGTCCGGCTTAAAGCGCAGCTGGCCTTAACGGCAGGAGTCGCTGCCTGCCTCCCGCCGCTGTGGCTTGACCTCTCGTCTTGCTGCCTGGCGGTGGGGTGGCTTAGGCGTGCCCGCGGGCCGCTGGGCGTGGAAACTCCTCCACCCCCGCTGGCTGCTCTGAGCGGCAGTGTCGCTTTAAGGCGCCCACAGACAAGCAGCAGCAGCAGGGGCCGCTCGTCGCCGCCTCCCGGGACACTGCCTCGAAGCCTCGCCTCCGGCAAACATTCCGTATTTCCGTTTGCTGCATCGCGAGTCATCAAATCTCCCGAAGCGTCCTGATGGACCTCGCTAGGCGTAATTTGATTCATACACTACCACGTGTTCTGCAGCTCAAATTTCAACTTTAGGACTGAAGATGAAGACAACAGCATAAAAAAACCACCTCCGAAATATTTCTGTAGCGTTCCACTCTTGAACAGCGCCCCCGGTAGCTGAGTGGTCACGCGACGGACTGTCAATCCTAAGGGCCCGGGATCGATTCCCGGCTGGGTCGGAGGTTTACTCCGCTCAGGGACTGGGTGTCGTGTTCTCCTAATCATCATCATTTCATCCCCATCGTCACGCAAGTCGCCGAAGTGGTGTCAAATGGAAAGCCTTGCACCAGGCGAGCGGTCTACCCGACGGGAGGCCCTCGTCACACGCCATTGAAAATTACAGCGCACAAGAAAATCGGACACTTAAATCTTTCCGTGCGAGTTCTGAATTCTCTCATTTTGTTACCGTAATACACTACTGGCCATTAAAATTGCTACACCAAGAAGAAATGCAGATGATAAACTTGTATTCATTGGACAGATATATTATACTAGAACTGACATGTGATCACATTTTCACGCAATTTGGGTGCATAGATCCTGAGAAATCAGTACGCAGAACAACCACCTCTGGCCGTAATAACGGCTCTGATGCTCCTAGGCATTGAGTCAAACAGAGCTTGGATGGCATGTACACGTAGAGCTGCCCATGCAGCTTCAACACGATACCACAGTTCATCAAGAGTAGTGACTGGCGTATTGTGACGAGCCAGTTGCTTGGCCACCACTGACCAGACGGTTTCAACTGGTGAGAAATCTGGAGAATGTGCTGAACAGGGCAGCAGTCGAACATTTTCTGTATCCAGAAACGCCCGTACTGGACCTGCAACAAGCGGTCGTGCATTATCTTGCTGAAATGTATGGTTTCGCAGGGATCAAATCAAGGGCAGAGCCACGGGTCGTAACACATCTGAAATGTAACGTCCACTGTTCAAAGTGCCGTCATTGCGAACAAGAGATGACCGACACGTGTAACCAATGGCACCACATACCATCACGCCGGGTGATACGCCAGTATGGCGATGACGAATACACGCTTCCAGTGTGCGTTCACCGCGTTGTCGTCAAACACGGATGCGATCATCATTATGCTGTAAACAGAACCTGGATTCAACCGAAAAAATGATGTTTTGCCATTCGTGCACCCATGTTTGTCGTTGAGTGCACCATCGCAGGCGCTCCTGTCTGTGATGCAACGTCAAGGGTAACCGCAGCCATGGCCTCCGAGCTGATGTTCATGCTGCTGCAAACGTCGTCGGACTGTTCGTCCAGATGGTTGTTGTCTTGCGAACGTCCCCATCTGTTGACTCAGGGATCGAGACGTGGCTGCACGATCCGTTAGAGCCATGCGGATAAGATGCCTGTCATCTCGACTGCTAGTGATGAGAGGCCGTTGGGATGCATCACGGCGTTCCGTATTACCCTTCTGAACCCACCGATTCCATATTCTGCTAACAGTCATTGAATCTCGACCAAGGCGAGCAGCAATGTCGCGATACGATAAACCGCAATCGCGATAGGCTACAATCCGACCATTATCAAAGCCGGAAACGTGATGGTACGCATTTCTCCTCCTTACACGAGGCATCACAACAACGTTTCGCCAGACAACGCCGGTCCACTGCTGTTTGTGTATGAGAAATCGGTTGGAATCTTTCAAAAAATGGTTCAAATGGCTTTGAGCACTATGGGACTTAACATCTTAGGTCATCAGTCCCGTAGAACTTAGAACTATTTAAACCTAACTAACCTAAGGACATCACACACATCCATGCCCGAGGCAGGAACCTGCGACCGTAGATGTCGCATGGTTCCAGACTGAAGCGCCTAGATCCGCTCGGCTACAGCGGCCGGCTAATAGGTTGCACTAGCGTCCTATACGCAGATATCGTGCTGATACTTCTGTCTTTGGAATATATGAAAAGGCACTGTTGTTGCAAAGACTGTACGGTAGGAGAATTTCAGAGACGATAAAATGGACTAAAAAAAAAGAAAAAATAGTCTCGAAAACATGAGCTATAAATTAAATTCCGTAAGAGCTATGAGCAATTGTTCATGTTCGATGCTGTGAAACACATCTCTTCTAATGCACGCTCATTGTTTTCATGTATTTGAGGGGTGGTATGGACCAAAACAATAAAAAACGTGTGGTAAAGGTGGTCTCTAAAATGCATACATTAAGAGCTACGGACACTTGTTCGGTAGAAAAGATGTTTCACAATAGCGAAGATGGTCAAGCCAGCCGGAGCGGCTGAGCGGTTCTAGGCGTTACAGTTTGGAACCGCGTGACCGCTACGGTCGCAGGTTCGAATCCTGCCTCGGGCATGGATGTGTGTGATGTCCTTAGGTTACTTAGGTTTAAGTAGTTCTAAGTTCTAGGGGACTGATGACCTCAGATGTTAAGTCCCATTGTGGTCAGAGCCATTTGAACCATTTTTGAAGATGGACAACTGTTCGTAGCTCTTAGGTACTTGTTTTAGAGCCCATATATAATCGCTATTTTCTTCTTGTTTTGTCCCATACCACCATCTCTGAAAGCTGCCTACTCTACGATATTAGCAACAACAGTACCGCAACTTGTACTCCACTGTCAGTGGTATCAGAACAATTTTCACTTATAACTTTCAACTCAGTCGTTTCCGGACCAGGATTCCGTGTCATCTGAATGTGGTACATTTACCCTTCTCCATCAGCCCTGAAAGTTTCTGACATCCTTACGGAATCACCTGAGTGCTTGATGCTTGTACTATTTCTCGTTGTTTATTGTAGAGAAGACAGTTGCTTGTTTCAAAGGAATATATGGGATAGTTTATGCAAAGAATTCTTTCGGCAGCTAAAAACGTTTCCCACTTTTCTGGTAAAAACTGGATTCCTCTCGGTTTCTTACAGCATGATGCGCTCGTGAAACCAGTTTTCGATATCTTTAAAAGCTTGTCAGTGATGTTCAGTAAGAACATGTTTCATGCACCTCCACAAATGATAATCAAAAGGGGCGATATCTGGTGACTGTGGCGGGTTTTGCAGTATGTAATTTGACGCTGACATGAAGCAAAACGACTGTCTCATGCCTCTCTGCGTACTGCAGGCGTTTGCGTTTAAGTGCCCCATTCAAACTGAGTAATTGTGCTTTATAGTGTTCAGCAGTAATCCTCTTAGCCGGTTACAGCGGCTTGTGGTAAGTCTGCAGCTCGTGGTCGTGCGGTAGCGTTCTCGCTTCCTGCGCCCGGGTTCCCGGGGTCAGGGATTTTCTCTGCCTCGTGATGACTGTCTGTTGTGTGATGTCCTTATGTTAGTTAGGTTTAAGTAGTTCTAAGTTCCAGGGGACTGATGACCATAGATGTTAAGTCCCATAGTACTCAGAGCCATTTGAACCATTTTTTGCTTGTGGTAAACCACGCCGACTAGTATGCGTTTCGTCACCCACCTCAAAATAGTTACCTTTAAATCATCGAAAAGAACTTCTGTCCGTTGTTTCCTAAAGAGTATGTTCTCCTTACGCTCTGACTAATAAACGATGACATTCCGCAGTATATTTCTTCAGATGAAAGAGGAAGAGTAACACTTCCCGCAATTGATGTTCTGTTGTACAAAACTGAACATGTTCAGGGCACTAAATAAGTATGTTCTTTTACTCCACTCGAAAGTCATACACAGATTTGATAAAAACTAGTGTTTCTAGTGTTAAACAGGTTTTATGTGGCTGTTAGCTATGCTGCGCAAGTGATACTACTGGTCACCATTAATTAACAGAGAATCAATTGAACCTCCCAATAACTCTGTATTAGCCATAACGTCTTTTATGACGTCTTCGCGGTACTTACTCGACAAGTAGTTTAGTGCTAGTAGAATAGTTTTATGGTCAACCGCAAAAAAAGTCTTCTTCCCACCAGGGATTCCCATTTGAGTTCGCATATCATTTCCGTCATTCTCGTATGTTGATCGAACCTATCGATAACAAACCTAGCTGCATACCTTCGAATTGCTGCGACATCTTTGATGTCTGGCCTCATGGGGATCCAAGTCACTCAAAGAATAGTCAACATTTGATCACCCAAGTGCCTTATCTGTGACTTCCTTTCTAACAATATTCTGCAACGACACTTTCTCATACAGTACAGCTCCATTAGCAGCGACAGATAGCTGCCCACTCTACGCATGAGATCGTTTATGTACGTAATCAGAGAACAAGAGCAGTCGACGGTTTCCTAGGACACTACTTATACCTTTACCTCTGATGCAAACGCGTCGTCCAGGCAACGTACCAGATTTTATTACTTAAAAACTCTTCCAGTAACTCACATACATGAAAACCTATTCCGAAACATCGGACTTCTGTGAACAGATTGCAGTGGGGCACTATAACTCAAATGATATCCGGAAATCTGGGAATGTGGAATCCGCCTGTTCCTCTTCATCCATGCTTTCTATATCTGTGGATAAAAGATTTTCTGTGGCAAGGAAATTTATTATATTCGAAAGCTGAATGTGCTAAACAATTCTGCAGCAAACCGACGATAAGGACATTTGTAATTTTGCGTGTCCGCTCTTTGACCCTTCTTATATACAGGAGGCATTCACGCTTTCTTCCCAGTCACTCGGGACTTCACGCTCAGCATGAGATTCGCGATAAGTAAGGGGCCAAAAAAGGAGAGTTAAGTCTGTAAAACCGAGTTAGGCTCCCATCCGGACATGGCAGTTTATTTGTTTTCAACTCTTTCAGCTGCTTCTCAACGACAGGGATTCCCATTGGTACGCACTCCACCTTGAGTCCGTGCGACGGTCAAACGTTTGAAACGTCCCCTTTTTGAAGAATTATACATGACTGTGCTTAAACTGACACACAATAATTTTTTTTTTTATTAGCGCAACGCAGTCTGACTTTTAATAATCCCTACAAAAGAATGGCCCTGACTAACATTAACCTATACCTTTCACAAATCACTTACCTCACAAAAATCTTCGTTACTCGAACTACTGCAATACAGCGAGCGCCACTACTGCCAGCTAAATAAAAGATTCAAACTACGGAAGGCACTAACTACTGATAGGCATAGTCAGGAAATGAAAGATTTTAATAGAGAACAAACAATGTATTTACCTTAATATCATCAAAAGTCATAATATATATAGTTCATAACATCCATTTTTACAAATATCAAAACTCCGCCATTTCTTTCTCCACATCCACCACTGCTGGCGGCTCGCCTCCAACTGCGCAACGCTACGCGCTGTTCACATCCAGCTGCCGCTGCCCAACACTACAATGGCAGACAACAATGCAAACCAGCCACAGACTGCACACAGCACAGCCAGTGATTCTCACACAGACCGCTACGTAACGTTGCCAATAAGAAAACATAAACAGCCTACTTACACGCTGTCTGATCGATTCCATCTCCTGCGTGTTGTCTTCACTTGCCAAACCACAATAACTGACGAGTGACTGAATAGAAGACGTCGGACCGCTTAGCGATTTTGCCTAACACTAGAATTGTCACATGATCTCGTCGAGATATTTCGCTAACGTATGACGTTGGAAGCTGTGTGTTTCACGTATCGATATTTTTAAAAAGGTACGAATTTTTACAACCTTTATGAACTATTTTTTGTTAAAAATGAAACTTCTCCAGCTGTGAAACTTCCTGGCAGATTAAAACTGTGTGCCCGGCCGAGACTCGAACTCGGGACCTTTGCCTTTCGCGGGCAAGTGCTCTACCAACTGAGCTACCAAAGCACGACTCACGCCCGGTACTCACAGCTTTACTTCTGCCAGTACCTCGTCTCCTACCTTCCAAACTTTACAGAAGCTCTCCTGCGAACCTTGCAGAACTAGCACTCCTGAAAGAAAGGATATTGCGGAGACATGGCTTAGCCACAGCCTGGGGGATGTTTCCAGCTGTACTTAAGATTTCATATTTATTCGGCCACTAGTTTCGACGTTGCATCAACACCGTCTTCAGGCCCGTACACTTTGATGATATCATTTGTGTGTCGCTGAGTAGTAGAAGCCCGCTCCACAGGGAAGGCTGGCAGTAACTAGTGTGACACTAGTTACTGCTCGCCTTCCATGTGGACTGAACCGTGAATTTACTTTCAAAATTTTTTCTTAAAGAATTTATTTTATTTTACTAGCGATTCATCAAGAACAATAACACATTTAATCACGCAAGGTGAACGTCGAAGTAGTTGCCAGGCAGTAACTGATGAAAATGAAATTACCTTTAACAAATGGGAATTTTATTCATGAAAGACTTTTCAAAAACAGATTTAAAATTTATAACCAGAAAGGCACCCTCGAAATATCAAGTTACCATTTTATTTAGAGGTAGAAAGGACAATACCGACAGTATGAGCCTTCGGGCTGAGAAGCTTGCCTGCTCCCTTTCAACACGGCCGTGGTCACGACCGCTCACAACAACCTCTGAAACACTACACTGGTGCAAATCTGCAACACACCAGATTACTTTAAACTAAAAATATTAGCAACTCACACAAACACATTAACTATGCATCCCGTAAGAGGGGTGGAATTGGTACAAACACACACACACTAAGAAATTAATTTGTTTTTAAAAGGACTCTTACGGTGGAAGGGTGGCAACTTTATAAAAATGACTATTTAAATAAAACTCATGAAATTCAGACTTACATAAAATGTACAACATGCTCTACATTACACATATACCGCTTCGCAAGATGATAGGCAAGATAAAAACATATTTCAGGAATTCGGCCTTTACACCTTAATTCTATACATTCGATAACACCGAATCCGACAAACATGACACAGGCAGCTATTAACGTATGGCAGATTGACAGGGGGATTACTGAACAACCCGAACCGCAGATTCCTCTAATCCTCCCCAACTCCACAAGGGAAAAACGGACCACCCACAAATAACCACCTTCCCGCGGGTGGGCAAACGGAGAAGAATGGTGGGACGACCCCAAAACAAAGCGCCTGGTGACCTCACCAAGAAAACAAGTAGAATTTAACAAGTAAATGAAACAACATATCTCCAGTCACTTAACTTCTAATAATCTGCCATTTCTGGTGAAGACCTGGCGCAGCACCCCCAACGCTCTCCCGAACCGTCCGCTGCCAGCCGCTTCAACGGACGCAGGAAGGCGCGCCGACCTCCTGTCTCACGGCGTCGCAGCTCGCACCGGCCAGACCGATGTCGTGGGTTGACTCCTGTTGCTCTCGTGTCGACCGCGAGGCCACTACCCCTTTCTATACGGCGCGGCCCACTGGACTCACGTGGGGACCTCACATGCGCCGACGCTCAGGGCGGACAAGTCATTTTGCGTCTCAGTGCGCGACCGACCAACCGACCGATCCAACCGCCAATGACCGTTGCCCGAGCAACTCGAGCAGACTGACGACCTAACGCGCAGACTCAGATGCAGGAACTAACCCCAGACCGGGCGATGACTAGCTGAGTTCTGTTACTGGCGAAGTGGCAAAACTCTCATTTTCTGGCTTAAAGTTTGATCCAAACGACAGACATACTAGCACTCCGAACGAGAGACAGACACTAACTGCCGCACAAATGCGAACGAGAGACAGACCAGCAACTGGTGACGCGAGACTGACCTAGCCTCACTCCGACTGACACCCTGCCGACCTCATAGCGCCCCCGAAATGCACGTAAACAGGCAACGTTTCTGTTTTCCCTCCAGAGGGAGACACCAAAGCTGCGATTGCACAGCGGCGCCACCGCCAGAAACGGAGGGCGACTGCTTCACACGACGCGCTGCGGCGCGCTCTTCAAAACAGCAATTTTTTTTTTTAACCACGGCTCATGGAGCATGGTGGACTTCCAGTACTCAGCCACTCACAATTGATACCGTCAAAGTGTACGGGCCTGAAGATGGCGTTGACGCAACGTCAAAAGTAGTAGCCAAATAGATATGAAATCTTAAGTACAGCTGGAGAAGTTTCATTTTTAATAAAAATCATTCCAGCTGATGTCCCATCATCATCCAATTTAAATATGGATGTACGAATATTTATGAACAATGTTATAAGGTATTTGGTGTTCTAGGGAAAGACATTTACTGCCGTTTTCCGGATATTATTTCGGTGCTAAGACTCGAACTGAGAGACGACAGTCGGTACTGGTTGCAGAGTTGTCTCTGGTCAGTTACATCGAATAGCACTGCGCGAACATCGAGAGAACAGACGTGGAGCGGGCCTGTATGCGGCAGACAGAAAAGTTTATTTAATCAATGGAATAACGACATTAGCTGCTAATGGACAGTGTAATTAATCAATGCAGGAAGTTGAAAATCTGTGACGGACGAGGACTCGAAACAAGATTTTTCCCTTTATCGCGAACGGTCTTTTGAAGCCATATTTCCTCTGTCAGTTGCTAATCTGAGACAAGCTTTTCATTTTCGTACATATACCTACAAATCTCAATGACACGAGCAAAAATGGTTCAAATGGCTCTGAGGACTATGGGACTTAACTTCTGAGGTCATCAGTCCCCTAGAACTTAGAACTACTTAAACCTAACTAATTTAAGGATGTCACAAACATCCATGCCCGAGGCAGGATTCGAACCTGCGACCGTAGCGGTCGCGCGGCTCCAGATTGTAGCGCCTAGAGCCGCTCGCCCACCCCGGCCAGCTGACGCGAGCATGTTTATCTACACTGCATTATTAGCCACATACACCGCCTGACAGAAGAAGCTGAAGTGCCTAGAAGACATGGTTGGAAATCAATTGAACTGCTTACATGTACACAAAATAGGTGTTTATTAGAGTTGACCGGCCGGAGTGGCCGAGCGGTTCTAGGCGCTACAGCGTGGAACCGCGCGACCGCTACGGTCGCAGATCCGAATCCTGCCTCGGGCATGGACATGTGTGATGTCCTTAGGTTAGTTAGGTTTAAGTAGTTCTAAGTTACTGGGGATGATGACCTCAGAAGCTAAGTCCCATAGTTCTCAGAGCTATTTGAACCATTTTATTAGAGTTGGAGTTGTGCATGTCAGGCCACCAGAGAACATTTGTTGCGTTTGAGCCGTGGTGCCCTCACTTTATCTCTGGCGCAAGCCGTGTGTCGGCTCTTCTTCTTTGCTTGCTTTGCCGTGGCGTGATTGACCACGTGAAGTATAAAAGGAGCGGACTAGGTCGCGGTTTCCAGTGACGTTGGAGGGAGTCACGAGCTCGTCCGGAAGAGGGCAGTATTCTCTTCTACCGAGGACGGTACGGCTACAGCGATCGCTGCGAGCAGTCACCCCAGAAACAGGGCGGGGCAACTGTTCGTTTAGAGTGACGCAGAGGAGCGACACATCTGTCGGTCCGGAGGGGCGAAGTTGGCGTAGCAGAACTGGGGTTAGCAGTGTCCTCAGTGGAAGCTGTGGCTGTCCGTGGGCGATTTAGGCCTTGATGTGGCCATGTCCCATCCTGCGGCCTCACGCAGGCTTCAAATGGCTCTGAGCACTATGGGACTTAACAGCTGTGGTCATCAGTCCCCTAGAACTTAGAACTACTTAAACCTAACTAACCTAAGGACATCACACACATCCATGCCCGAGGCAGGATTCGAACCTGCGACCGTAGCAGTCACGCGGTTCCGGACTGGGCGCCTAGAACCGCTCGGCCACGGCGGCCGGCGCCTCACGCAGTATCGTCAACCCTCGTGCTGCTGTTAGCGACGTCGTCCTCTCTACGTGTGAGCCGACATACATCTGCTCCCAAATACCAAGTAGTTGGCAGTTATTGTTGTGCTGGAAACCGTGCCGTGTTTTGATCGCACTTCTTTACTTTCTGGCCCAGCAGTGCTCGATTTCTGCCCCTTCTACGCTACTAATCATATTTAAATAAGTTTGTTGTTCATTTAATAGCGGCCTTTGTCAACAATTGTGCCTTAAAAATGAGTTTCTATGGCTGTGCCAGGCACTTACCATTAAAATTGTTTTAATGTGAAGCCAGTGAAGAACGCTAAGCACCTGCAGTTCTGTTGGTGATTCTTAAACTACATTCAATCGGGGAGGTGTCATTAAAAACACAGTAAATTACAAATCTTTCTGATGAACGTTACTGGGATTCGGCGTTAGTTATGCCTCTTAATCTCACAGTGCTTCTGTAACTTGTTTTGCGTATTTAAATACTAATATGTTATCAGTACGCACTGTGCTTATCTAAAGAGGAAAGGTAGAATTCGACTAGTTCTAATTAATTTTCATCTCCTTGTCTAAAAGTTGGTCTGTGTGAGCCACAATACGAGCTGTGTTGGTATTTGCGGAAATAATTGATTCCTCTGATCGGTTAAATCAGTGTTCGCTGTCTAAAATTAGAGCTGTGTAAAATACTTACGGCTTCACAAGAGTCACAACCCATCGCTGTAAATTTATTTTCCATACGTTGTACAGTGCAATTCGTTTGTCTGTATCGTGTCCGAGGCTGCGTCAGATGCTGCCGCTGTCGGGCGCAGCCAGTGAGGCCTACGCCATCTCACGGGTGCCGTAGCGCAACACATTGTTGATGAGACAGTGCTTTCTTTAAAAACATTTTTTTTTTGTAAATCATACTATTTTAAGCAAGAGGAAGTAGAGGGTATTGATTTTATGGGGCCTGTCAGGCTGCAAAAAATTGCTCTTTGAAGGATTTTTTTTCTGTATTTGTCCAAAATAACTTTTTTTTAAATAATGTAAAATTGCTTCTTACTTAAAGTCCCCTTGACAAGGAATGTGTTGTATCCATGTAATTATTAATTTTTCATGGAATTGCGGTATTTGAAGCCGAAGACATAATTTCACTAGCAGTAACTGTGAATGATTTTGTGTTACATAGGGGCATTCGTAGTAAAACTTGGCACTTTTCGTGAGACTTTACGCTTTTAGTTATTGCGTACGTTATATTTCACGAGGTAATCGCTGGTGGTTCTGATCTATAAATTCAATATATTGCCAGTTTTAGTTCTTCATTTCATTGTTACATTTTACTTAAATCAAGTTTTCCGGCGAAGAATGGATTACAGCAATCTTGAATGTCAATTCTGGTACCAGTGTGCCATGCTATTATGTTGATATAAATAAAGGAAATAAGAAGGATAGTGGAAAATTTTTGAAATTTGTAGTAAGGTCTTAGGGGACCAAACTGCTGAGGTCATCGGTCCCTAAGCCTACATACTAAGTTAAACTAACTTACGTTGTGGACAACACACACACCCATGCCCGAGGAAGGACTCGAACCTCCGACGGACCGTGACAAAGCGCCTCAGAACGCGCGGCTACCCCGCGCGCCGGATAGCGATATATTGTATCCTAAAATGCGTCTGGTCGTCCGACTCCCGCAATCTTCAATCACCTTTCAATGTTCAGTGATTTTACCAAGACTGGTCGGATACACCATTGGCGTTTAATAACTAATGCAACACATTTTTTTTCATGAAAGCAGGTTGCTTTTATTCAGGATTCCAACACACCATATTATTCCTCATCCTTTTCGCTACAAAACCCTGTTTTTCAACATAAACTCCTTTCATTACGACAGCCTTACTGCGTCCTACTGCGGGGATATGTGTGCCCGCGAGGTGCCGCTCTACTGTTTGACGTCTGAGTCAACGTCCTACTGCATCATTAATCTCCCCAACATCCATGAGATGCTTACCGCGGAGTGCATCTATCATTGGGTCAAACAGATGGAAGTTGGTAGATGCGAGGTCCAGGCTGTAGGGTGGCTGTGAAACGTGAGTCCAATGAAGTTCTGTGAGCTCCTCTCGGGTGCATAGACTTACGTGAGCCCTTGTATTGTCACGGAGAAGGAGTAGTTCGTTTGCATTTTTATGGGGACGAATAGGCTGAAGTCGTTAGTGGCTGAGGGTGCGACCTCGAACTTTTTTTCGTAGGAGAGGGGATGAGGCACCACCCCGTGGACTGCCGTTTTGTTTCCGGTTCGAAGTTATGAATCTAAGTTTTATCGTCTGTGACGATGTTCGACGAAGGATTGTCACGACCAGCCTCGTAATGGGTAAGCTGTTTCCCACAGTTGGCCTTTCGTTGCTATTTATGGTCTTCTCTTAGGCGGTAGGGATGCCAGTGGGCATAGACATTTGAGTTCCCCAATTAGTGGGCGAGTATGCCAGCACTACCAGCAGAGACGTCCAGAGGAGCAGCGAAATGTTTGCTTGTGTTGCGTCGATCACCTCGAATGAGTGTATCCTGACGTTTAATAAAGTAGGAGTCTCAGCTGTGTACACTAGGCCGGCACTCGGGAAGTTTGCGCGATGCGGACAGACTCCTCGTACAACGGCTCACCGTGCTTTTGTTCACTGCCGGTCTCTTTAGACATTCGGGGAGCGCCTATGGATATCTGTAATGTTCTCGTTTTCCGCCAAACAAACCTTAATAAAAGCTCTCTGCTTGGGAGCCACCTCCGTTCCAGAAGCCATTTTGAGGGCTACCTACAGCGCCACCGCCTATAGAATTTTCATGAAACTGTGGGGTGTTAAGGGGGATTATTTCTCGATCTCCCACAACGAATTCCGAATTTTTTCAACTGAAATTGGCCGAGGAAAAAATGCGTTGTTCTACTTACTAATGCCCCTCTTATAAGGGACATGAACGGCACCAGACGGTCAGTGACCAGTGTGAAGCAAACGGAGATGCCGCGTACTGCTATGAGACACCTGCTTGAAACGGGTCTCATTGTGAGTCTTTATTTGACTGGGTGTTCGAATTGTGCAATACTTGGATGTACAGGACATTAGGATGTGACAGTGACCGATTCATTCGACTGTATGGGAAGGTGAGGGCAGACATAACCGTGATGAGTTTCCGGTCGACCAGGTCTGTTCACAACGAGGGAAGACCGTCATATTGTGCACCAATCACGTCGTAACCCTCTTCACCTGCCATCCGACAGCAAGAAATGGACTCCGTCCGCCATTCTGTGCCAACTCACGGCATTGGTCGCAGATTACCAGCAGCCATATTAATGAATTTCCGTCGTATGAGTAGGTTGCCGTGAACTTCACTACTTAAACGGCTGCAATTGAAATAATGCCATGACCAGGAAGAATGGTCTGCTGCTGAGCAGCATCGCATTCTGAGAACACGATGAAGGCTTTTAAGACCGCATGACATTACTGCTGGTAAGCCTTTCGCAGTGTAAGGTCGTGGTCCACGAAACTCATCTGTTTGTAACGTTTTATCCAGAACTGTGCTGGACGTCTTCAGAGGCGTTGCTCCTTCGTTGAGTCTTGCCGAGTGACCGATTGGAGCTCTGACAGCGACATTTGTAGCCCAGAAAAAGGGTCGTAGCCGGAGTTACACGTGATAAGCAGAGATGTTCGTTATCAAAGATGAAACGTAACTCTCGACTGTCGTCTTGTCAAAGATAAGAAAAAATATTTAGTGATTCTGTAGAGCTACTGTCCCTACGTCACCAAGTTTCAAGACTTCTTCTTTCCTATTAATACTATCCGTATATTTATCCGTTTCAAAAATGGCTCTGAGCACTGTGGGACTTAACATCTGAGGTCATCAGTCCCCCAGAACTTGGAACTACTTAATCCTAACTAACCTAGGGACATTACACACATCCATGCCCGAGGCAGGATTCGAACCGCTCGGCCACACGGCCGGCTTATCTGTTTCAATAACTTCTCTACATAGCTGCTGGTAATAGTTCGTCGTTGTAGGTAAAATTTTTATATAAGGAAGATTTACTTCGTGACTTCCTGACGGAAGATCATGCTCTTCTACAGCCGATTTGTCCCTTTTCTGTTTATTTTTTTTTCCCCGAGAAGCCATTTGTTTCGGAAGCCTGCCTTAGATATCTTAATTCGGTGACCAGGTATTCGGACCTCCAATTTTTTCTCGCTCTGTCGACAAGGCATGTAATGACATCTCTCTTTTATTGTGGGTGGTGATTAGAGTTCTTATGTAAATATCTGTCCATGTGACTTATTTTTCGAAAAACCTTATGTTCCAAACCGGCGTGACTCATAACTAAAACATCCAAGAAACTTAAAACCTTTTATATAAAGTACAAATAACACAGTGATGCCCGATTCTGTTATTAACAAGTCAGGGAGAGTATTATTTCAAGACGAGATTTTCGTCCTTTCGAAGGTAGGAAACTACGCTATAACACCTATGAAAGCACCAGTTGACGATATTATTGCGAATTTAGAAGCAAATATTTGTACTCTCCCAGAAGAAACTATTAATGCAATCCGGATAGTCCTGTGTCGTAGTAAACCTTTGGAAAGTAATTTAATGAAAGATGAGAGAAAGGCTCTTACAGATTTAAATGAAGATGAAGATGAAGAGGTATATAATTTTCCTGCTGATAGGGAAAACGCTACTGTTCTTGTGAATAAAGAGGGTTATCGAAACAAAACTTCGAATCTTTTAACGTCAGGACAGTACAAAGACTCAAAGATCCTACAGCCGTCGTACTGTGAAAAACAAAAATAATCTGATTAATTCATCTACTTCTATTCAAAAAGAAGGGAAAAGCGCTTTTTTGAAAATTTAAACTTGTGTCCTAGACTTTACTGCCTACCTAAAATTTATAAAATAGATCTTTCTCTGATATCCGTTGTTAGTGCTAACAAGTCAACCATGTATGAAATAGCAAGATATCTGCCAACTCATTTACAGCCAGCTATTGGGAAAGCTCCTCATATATAAATGACTCGCGCCATTTTATAGAGAAGACTGTAGGGCTATTCTATCTCCTGACGAAATTAAGTGAACGCCAAAATGAAACATCTAAATCATGCTTTCGAAAATAATGGCTACGAGGGGAAGAAGTAAACAGAAGGCCGAAGGACATGCATGAAAAACGATGGAAGAAGATTATTTTTTTTAAAAAAAGTGACAGATCAGATCGGAACGATTTTACAGAAACACGACATTACACCGAGTTTTAGACGGATAAAAAAAAATAAGTCAAGCACTCCGATTGTAAAGGATAAACGCCCTGCTCTGTCAGCATGTGGTGTCTATTGAAGTCCATGAATGTGTGCGAAAGTTTGTATTGGAGCAACCAAAAAAACGTGAATGCACGGCTAAAGGAACACAAAAGACTCTGCCGACTAGCGAAAATAGACAAATCGGCTGTAGCACAGCGTGCTGTTCAGTCAGAAAGTGACGACGTGAAGTTTTATCAAAGAGAAATTTTATCTCCGACGACGAACTTTTATCCAGAGCTATGTAGAGAAGCTATTAAAATATATAAATATAAGGATAATTTTCGTAGGAAAGAAGAGGCTATGAAACTTCGTGGGATATTTTCTCTTCTCTCTTCTCACGAAATTCCAATCACCAACTTTCTCCTCCGAATGCGAAAATATTTTGTTGACACCGACCTATATAGGGAGGAACGATCACCACGATAAAATAAGGGAAATCAGAGCTCGTACGGAAAGATGTTGGTGTTCATTCTTTCCGCGCGCTATACGAGATTGGAATAATAGAGAATTGTGAAGGTGGTTCGATGAACCCTCTGCGAGGCACTTGAATGTGGTTTGCAGGGTATCGATGTAGATGATATAATTAGTAGTTCTGCAGAATCGCTAAACAGTTTTCTTGTCTTTGATAAGATGACAATCGATGGTTATGTTTTATCTTTGACAAGAATTATCTCTGATTGTCTCGTGCAACTCCGGCCACGACCCTTTCTCTGCAGTATATATGTCGCTCTCAGACGTCCGACCTGTCAGTCGTCAAGACCCACGAAGGAGCTACGCCTCTGAAGATGTCAAGCGCAGTTCTGGACGAAACGTTAGTAACTGAAGAGTTTCGTGGGGCACGACCTTACACCCCTCGTGCGACAGTACCTTGGTGCCATTCTTCGGCAAGACAATCTTCATCCACACATGGCTGGGTGATGCTGAAGTACTTCCACGGCCATCAAGACACTCAGATCTGTTCCCAAAAGACCAAGTGTGGGATCAGTTCGTACGTAAACCACGTTGTAGTTCTAGTGCCCAGAATAACGAAGACCAGTTGCAATAATTGTGAGCAAGCTTGTCCTGGGAGGGGATACAATAGATTTACGACTCTCTTCCCAACGAAACACAGAGGTGTCATCTAATGTGATCTTGTGACTATCCACCACAGCATGCTCATCAAAAGCAGATTTTTCACTGTTATATACTGCGTACTGCTTGTATGACGTAAGATTGTCCAGATTCACAGCGTATCTTGTAGAATGCATGTGTTCCGAGTTCTACTCATCTTTAACTGGATGCCAGATTTTTATCGAGGCTTGAAGATCGATTTGGTTTTGTCTCTTCAGTAGGAAACTTATCCGACACAGAGACATGTAAAGGAAAAAATTCAATTTAATTTCACGAGATAAGACAGTCTTTTTTATTTGCAGGAAATGACGAGTTTCGTCATCAGATTGGCCTAGGAATGAAAACTAACTGTGCTGAGGCATATAGAGATTAAAATGCAGGAATTGAGTTAATACACTTAAGAACCAAAGAAACTGGTGCTCCTGCCTAGTAGCGTCCAGGGCCCTTCGATGACTAGAAACATGTTACCTGGTCGGACGAGTCTCGTTTCAGATTGTATCTAGCAGATGGAGATGTGTGGGTACGAGGACAACCTCATGAATCCATGCACCCAGCTTGTTAACAGGGGACTGTTCCAGCTGGTGGAGGCTCTGTAATTGTGTGGGGCGTGTGCAGATGTGCAGTTAGTGTGTCGTTGGCCCCCTGAAGGGTCTATATACGATTCTGACATGTGACGAGCATCCTGTCTGATCACCTGCATCCATTCATGCCCATTGTGCATTCCGACGGACTTGGGTAGTTCCAGCAGGACAATGCTACAGCCCACACGTCCAGAAGTGCCACAACACTACGTGGCATGGAGTCGACTATTGCCTGAAGTAGTGCTGGAGGGAACTGACACTATGAATCCAGCAGGGCTGTATATGAATTCATAAGAGTACGAGGGGCTGGAGATCGCATCTGAACTGCACGTTGCAAGGCATCCCAGATATGTTCAATAATGTTCATGTCTGGGGAGTCTGATGGTCAGCGGAAGTGTTTAAACTCATAAGAGTGTTCCGGGAGTCACTCTTCATAAATTTTGGATGTGTGGGCTTTCGCATTGTTCTGCTGGGATTTCCCTAGTCCGCCGGAATACACAATGGACATGAATGGATGCTTGTCACCTGTCAGAATCGTATCTAGACGCATCAGAGGGCCCATGTCACTCCAACTGCACACGCCCCACACCGTTGCAGAGCCTCCACCAACTTGAATAATCCCCAGTTGACATGCAGGGTGCATGGATTCATGAGGTTGTCCTCGTACCCGTACACGTCCATCCGCTAGATATAATTTGAAACGAAACTCGTCCGACCAGGCATGATGTTTCCAGTGATCATCAGTCCAATGTCAGTGTTGACGGACCCAGGCGAGATGTACGGGTCTGTGTTGTGCAGTCATCAAGGATACACGAGTATTTCGTTGAACGGTTCGCCAGCTGACACTTATTGATGGCCCAGCATTGAAATCTGCAGCAATTGGTGGAAGGTTCGCTCTTCTGCCACGTTGAACGATTCTCTTCAATCACCGTTGGTCCCGTTCTTGCAGGATCTTTTTCCGGCAATAACGATGTCCGAGATTTGATGTTTTACCGGATTTCTGCCCGACATTCACGCTATACATGTGAAATGGTCGTACTGGAAAATCTGCACTTCATCGTTACCTCGGAGATGCTGGGTCCCATCGCTCGTGCGCCGTCTGGAACACCACGTTCAATCTCACTCAAATCTTGATAACCTGTCATCGTAGCATCAGTAGCCGATCTAACAACTGCGTCAGACACTTGTAGTCTTGTATAGGCTTTGCTTACCGCAGCGCCGTGTTCTGACTGTTTACATATCTCTGTATTTCAATACGCATGTCTATACCATTTTCTTTGGCTCTTCAGTGTATAAAAACAGAAAAGAGTCAAAGTTCCAGGCGGTACTGCCGTATCTAGAATTAACCATAAGAGTGAACTTACGTAAAAATTAATACCCATATGACATTAAGATAAAATTCTGTAAGTAACCTTTGCCCTATTATCATGGGATGAATAAAAGCGTTACGAAACCTGAAACCGGGGATACAGTGACAAGTATAACTACAGTGTCTCCTGGACAGGAAAACTATGATAAACCAAAAAAATTTAAGGCATCTGACATAACTCGGAGCCAACCGCGCTCCGGCGTACACAGCGTGAGCGTGGCTTACGGCTGACAAATAGTAGAGAATGCGGTTGAAAATGGGCTGGTCAGCCCTCCAAGCCGACCACATAAATATAGAGCCGTAGAGGCAATATTGTACGACCGTAGTTGCGGGCATTAAATGAAATGGAGTTGGCCAACCAACGTGCTTACAAAATGCGACTGCATAACTAAATTACATATGCTGAAATTAAGTTAGTTAAAACAGTGAATTATTAAAAATAGAATTTAGTGCAAGAATGTCAATAAAACAGGTGGAAAACACAAAATTAGTACAGGTAAAAATATATAAAGTGTAAAATTTTTAAAAACCTGCCAAGCGGTAAAACTTAGAATGACGCTAAAACGTTAATCAGATCGATAAAACCAGTTGAATGATAAGGAACAAAAAAGGTAGCGTCACATTCACAATAAAAGCCATTGGTGGGGTAGAATTTTGGACGCCATAGTATCATAACAAGACTGGTTTCTGCCAACCAATTGATCGTTGTATAAAATAAATTTCCCCGTACCGGGGCGTTTCGGAATTTAAATTTCCTCTAAAAGATTTAGCCTTTCCCCTTTGCTGGCTGTATGGAGTACATGTAAATTGCTCAACGTCGGGGAGTGATGCCCACTAGAATGTAGGTGCTCTGGAAAAGTCCGAATTCTGTTTGATTTGTCCATACTTCTTAAGCAAATGTTCACCAATTTGGTTCGAAATTTCCTATCAGTTGTATCCACATCTGAAGCTTTGTATCGACGCACACTATTCTGTAAACGCCGGATTCAGCGTATTTTTCTTTAGCAGATATTTCATTATGACTGTATCTGTGTTAGACTTTGGTCGACGAAAAGGTGAAGTCCACACCGTATTTTCTAAATAGATTTGCAAGGCCGTACAATAAGGTGCCTACAAAAGGAATTTCAGCTACTCTAGTATTCCTAGGTAACAGACCTAATGTAAGTTTGATTCATCAGGATTGGAGTTTTGTTGATAGAAATAATCTATAATGTTAAGGATGTATTCGTTGCTGATCGGAATATGCTTAGGATTAGCTAATTCTTTCTCGATGGAAGACTGACTTAGAGGAATTTCTATGATGCGGTGAACCACTGATTTGAAGAAATTCATCTTATGGCGATATGACTGACAAGAGGAAAAGTGAATAATGTAATCACTTGTTGGTTTGCAAAACGTGTCAAATTTGACAGTACCTTCCTCTAGTTGTAATTGTAGATCTAAGTAATTGAGAATCTTGTTGTCATACATCGTCTCTTGAGTGAAGGCCATCTGAGAGTGTAGCGAGTTAAAATCTTCAACTAGACGCGGGACCTGTTCCACAGTACCATCAAAGATAATACAAATTTCATCGACGTAACGCCTATAACAAAGAATATGTTTGGATCTAACTGCATCGTTCTTAAGATAGTCAGCATTCTTAATTATTAACAAAAACATCGGCAATAAAACCCTCCAGACAGCTACCCATGGCTAAACCCATGTGCTGCTTATAAAACCGATTATTGAATGAAAAGCAGTTGCATGAAGTGATCAATTTAACTTTTTTTATCTGTCTGACTCATATTTTAGGGTAATTCTTGGTTTTACTGCGTCAAAGGGTTTTAAAAATTTTTCGCCTTGTAGATATCTTTCCGGCGTAAACAGCATGGAGCGTTGCGTACAGCTGACAAATAGTAGATAATGCGGTTGAGAACAGAGTACGTCGGGCCTCCAAGCGGCCATACTAACATAAAGCCGTAGAGGCAAGATTATACGACTGTAAAAGCAGATATTAAAGGTAGATGGCGTTGGATAACCAACGTGCTTAAGGGATTACATAACTAAATTACAAGTTAAATAAAACAGTGAATTACTAAAGAAACATAAAATGGCTCTGAGAACTATGCGACTTAAGTTCTGAGGTCATCAGTCGCCTAGAACTTAGAACTAATTAAACCTAACTAACCTAAGGACATCACACACATCCATGCCCGAGGCAGGATTCGAACCTGCGACCGTAGCGGTCACGCGGTTCCAGACTGAAGCGCCTTTAACCGCACGGCCACACCGGCCGGCAAACATAACTTAATGCAAGAATATTAATAAGACAGGCGGGAAAACACAAAATTCGTAAAAGTCTATTTTATGACAAATATTTTCCCCCGACTGTGTTCTGTTTTCCTTAGGTATTAAGAATCTACATACGAATATTCACATCAATGAGACTATTACCATTTTTGAAAACAATCTTCGTAGACAGCGTCGGCTCACAGTAGATGAGATCACTGAAACCATCCACTTCTTAAATTAATGACTCGATGTAATTATTTTTCATTCAGTTAACGGTTTTATAAGCAAAACGAGGGTTTACCCATGGGCAGCTGCCCTGCGAACTTTATTGCCGACAATTTTGTTAATCAATTAGGAGCTGGCTATCTTAGGAACGATACAATTGGATCCAAAAAGATCCTTTTCTATTGCCGCTACGTCGATGACATTTTAATCCTCTTCGACTGTGCTGTGGTCTAAATCCCCTGTCTAGTTGGAGTTTTTAATTCGCTACACCCTCAGACGGACGTGTGATGGAGTTCAAGTACAGTTAGGTGTGCGTTGGTTTTTTGCAGAAGCTGTGGGCATGGCACCCACTGAGTTAGCGGCGCACGAGGTCGAAGATGGAAAAGGCTGAATTACCTCAACACGGTATGGGAACGCTCACCTTAATAAAGTGGCGATACCTCTTTCGCGGCCCTTACCAATGACTTTCGGAACAGTGCAGTTAAAAGATCCCATTGAGATGAAAGTCACCGACAACGCTGTCAAAAGAGACGGTGGCTTAAAGCGGGCTCATCGAAAGTGGAGACACATATGACCTTAATGGCGATACTGTGAGAAACATATTTCACGAAGTGAACTTTTCTGAAACAAAAGGTAGTGCGTAAATACTAAGGTCCTGCATTACTAGATGGAAGCGATTGTAACCTACTGAGTATAGACAGGGATATCTATGGATTCATTGCGGCGGATACAGACACAGTCTTTTGTTTAACACGTTTTCTCAAAACTGTCTTGATCAGCTAGTTTGGCAGCCCAGATGCACTGGAAATATCTTAGACTTTGTAGTTAGAAATAAGCCGGACCTATGTCAGTATAGAAACGGGTATTAGCGATCATGATGTTATTGTAGCAACTATCTTTACGAAAGGTAATAAACCAGTTATGACGGCTAGGAGAATGTTTTTGCTAGAAAGAGTAGATAAGCAGTTGTTAGCATCTCACTTAGATAGTAGACTGGCTCCAATTAGTTACAGTAAGATGGACCTAGACAAATTATAGGAAAAATTTAAGCGGATTGTGAATTGTGGTTTGGAGAATTACGTACCTAGTAAGTGGATTATAGACGAAAAAGACCCACCATTGTTTAATAACGAGATTTGAAAACTGTTGAGGAAGCAGGAGCTGTTGCACTCTCGGACCAAAAGAGAACGCGCTAATGGTGACAATCAAAGTTTGGCTCAGGGTTCGCGCGCCTGTGAAAAGATCCGTGCGCGTAGCATACAACTTCTATCATCCTCATACCTTAGCAAAAGATCTGGCAGAGAACCAGAGGAAATTCTGGCCCTATGTAAAATCGCTAACTGGGTCTAAAGCTTCCATCTAGTCACTTGTTGACCAGTCTGGTGTGTCAGTTGAAGACAGCAAAACGAAAGCCGAACTTCCAAACGACACGTTGAAGAAACCGTTCACTCAATAGAATTGTACAAATATAGTGTCGTTTGAGCATCGAACAGACTCACGTATGGACGACATAAGGTAGAGAAACCCTGGGGTAGAGAAACAACTGAAGGAGTTGAAAACAAATAAGTCACGAGGTCCGGATGGAACCAAATGTTCAAATGTGTATGAAATCTTATGGGACTTAATTGCTAAGGTCATCAGTCCCTAAGTTTACACACTACTTAACCTAAATTATCCTAAGGACAAACACACACACACCCATGCCCGGGGGAGGACTCGAACCTCCGCTGGGACCAGCCGCACAGTCCATGACTGCAGCTCCTGAGACCGCTCGGCTAGTCCCGCGCGGACCGGATGGAACCCCACTTCGCTTTTTCGAAGAGTACTCTACTCATTGGCGCCTTGCTTAGCTTACATTGATCACTCGCCCAGGGCCACGTCCCCAGTGTCTGGAAAAAAGTGCAGGTGACTTCTGTGTAGAAGAAGGGCAAAAGGACGAACCCACAGAATTAGAGACCAACGTTCCATAACATACGTTTGAGAAGCTTAAGTCTACGAATCAGCGTGGTATAGAAAGCATCACTCGTGAGAAAATCATCTTGTCCTTTTCTCACATGACATACTGCGAACTATGGATGAAAACCCAGTATGTTATCATCGACGGGGTGTGTCATCAGAGACAAGGGCACCTTCATGAATGGCCCAGGGAAGTGCGATAGGACCGCTATTATTCTCTGTGCACGTAAATGCTTTGGTGGACAGTGTGGGCAGTTGCCTGCAGCTGGTTGCTGGTGATGCTTTGGCGTACTTTAAGGTGTCGAAGTTGATGACTGTAGGAGGGGAATGACCCAGACAAAATTTGTAGTTGGTGTGATGAATGGCAGCTAGCTCTAAATGTAGAGAAATGTAAGTTAATGCGGATGAGTAGGAAAAACGAACTCGTAATGTTCCGATACAGCGGCAGTAGTGTCTTACTTGCCGCAGTCATGCCGTTTAAACATTTGGATGTAACGTTGCAAAGCGATGCGAGATGGAAAGAGCATGTGAGAACTGTGGTAGGGAAGGCGATTGGTCCACTTCGATTTATTGGCAGAATTTTAGGAAAATCTGGTTCATCTCTATAGGAGACCGCATATATGGCGCTAGTGCTACCTATTCTTGAGTGATGCTCGAGTATTTGGCCCTGTACCAGGTCGGCTTAAAGGAAGACATAGAAGCAATTCGGAGGCGGGCTGCTAGATTTGTTACTGATAGGTTGGAACAACACGCAAGTGTTACGGAGATAGGCCGGCCATTGTGACCGAGCGGTTCTAGGCGCTTCATTCCGGAATCGCGCTGCTACTGCGGTCGCACATTCGAATCCTGCCTCGGGCATGGATGTGTCTGATGTCCTTAGGCTAGTTAGGTTTAAGTAGTTCTAAGATCTAGGGGACTGATGACCTCAGATGTTAAGTTCCATGGTGCTCAGAGTCACTTTTTTTTTTTTGTTTTTTTTTTATTTTTGCGGAGATACTTCGAGAACTCAAATGGGAATCTGTGGAGGGAATGCGAAGTTCTTGTCGAGGAACACTACTCAGTAATTTTAGAGAACCGGCATTTGAAGCTGACTGCGGAATGATTCTGTTGCCTCCAACATACATTGCGCGTAAGGACTTCCAAGATAACATTCGAGAAATTAGGGTTCATACAGAGCCCCATAAACAGTCGTTTTTCACTCGTTCTATTTGCGAGTGTAACAGGAAAGGTAATGACAAGTAGCCACGCGCCGTAAGGTTGGTTGCGGAGTATCAATGTTGATGTAGATGCCACAGCTAGAGTATATAACAGTGTACCAGCAGCCCACCAGCTTCCATTACACTTGATAACTGCCAGGAGTATTCGGACGAAAGATCATAGTATTCTAACACCTTGACATATCTTGAAGCCCAAGAAAGTTTAATTTATCGGTAATGCTGCAACACACTTCGTTCTTACGACATCCCACTCTTGACGAGTTACTCATGGCTTATAAAAATGTTTCGCTGCATTTCATGTTGGCAGCTCCTGATAGCTTTATTAAGCAAAACACAATCAGCTACCCATTTCATTTCGCATCCCGAGAAATTCTGTGGCGTGACCGCTGACAATTAAGTGACGAATTTGTGTTTCTAATCTTTTCATAATTTAAGTTTCTCTTTCTTTGTCACTTGTGTCCCGTTTATGAATAATAAATCCTTCTGTATGAACTCTAGATACTGCTTTCATGATACCTTCTTTACTATGAGAGCTTCTCAGTAACTAAGATGGGTGTTAAACGTCATGCTTTACTTTTTTGGAGCCATCAGTTTTCAGGCTGGTTCGATGCGGGCCGCCACGAATTCTTCCACAGTGCCAACCTTTTCATCTCAGAGTAGCACATGCAAATTGAATCCTCACTTATTTGCTGTATGCACTCTAATACTTGTTTTCCTGTACTCCTTTTCTTGCCGATTCCGTGGAGAACCTGTTCATTCCTTATCTTATCAGTCCACCTAACTTACAACGCTTTTCTGTAACAGCACATCTCAAATTTTTCGATTCTCCTTTGTTCCGGTTTTCCCACAGTTCATGTTTCACTACCAAAAAAAAAAAAAAAAATACTGTTCTCCAAACAGATATTTATTCCTCAAATTAAGGCGTGTGACTTCTCTTCGCCAGGAATGCCCTTTCCGACAGGACTAGACTGCTTTTTATGTCCTCCTTACTCCGTTCTTAATGAGTCTTTTTTCTGCCGAGGTAGCAAATTTACTTAACTTCATCTACTTCGTAATCATCTGTTCTGATGTTAAGTTTCTCGCTGTTCTCATTTCTGCTGCTTCTCAATACTTTCGAATCTCTTCAATTTACTCTCAGTCCATTCTATATACTCAGCAGACTTCATTTCATTCAGCATATCCTGTAATTCTTCTTCACGTTCACTGAGAATAGCAATTTCATCAGCGAATCTTTTGATCGACATCCTTTCACCTTGAAATTTTATCCACTCTTGAATCTTTCTTTTATTTTCACCATTGCTTCTTCGATGTAGAAACTGAATAGTAGGGGCGAAAGGCTGCAACCCTGTCTTACACCTTTTTAATCCAAATACTTCGTTCTTGGTCTTCGAGGCTTATTGTTTCCTCTTGGTTCATGTACATATCGTGTATTACGCGTCATTCCTTATATCTTACTCCAATTTTTCTCAAAATTTCGAAGATCTTGCACCATTCTACATTGTCCAACTCTTTTTCTAGGTCGACAGATCCTGTGGAACTGTCTATTTTTCTTCAGCGTTGCTTACATTATCAACCACAACGTCAGAACTGCCTCTCTGGTGCCTTTAGCTTTCCTAAAGCCAAGCTGGTATCATCTGATATATCCTGAGTTATCTTTTCCGTTTATCTCCTGCTCTACTTCACTGAAAATCATGTGCCAGGCTTCAAAACCAGCAGTATACTGTGAACTGTGCGCCGGCTCCTATGGATACCTGATGACAGAGGCCAAAGGCCGTGTTGCTGCACCGCGGTGCCTTGTCTTCACCGCGGTCTGTACATATTTGTATTATGCGTCATTCCTTAGTAAGAGAGATAAAGTGAGGATTTTAAAGCCGCACGGCAGAGAGGGAGAGAGAGATCTTGTTCACCGTGTCTTG
The DNA here is from genome assembly GCF_021461385.2 of Schistocerca piceifrons. Taxonomy (NCBI): domain Eukaryota; kingdom Metazoa; phylum Arthropoda; class Insecta; order Orthoptera; family Acrididae; genus Schistocerca; species Schistocerca piceifrons. The sequence goes on from NC_060143.1 coordinate 55,858,495, forward strand.
CGCTAGAACTGTTATTTGGTACGCCATCTCGAGTGGAAGAGTGCAGAGGCGCCACGGAGACCGGTGTTACCGAACAGCATCGTTCGGCAGCGTGTTGCGTCGCGTGCCTTGAAGGTTTCTGTTAGGCCAGGCATAAACTTCGCTGCAGGTTGCGGAGGTCACTGACTATTTACGACGATCGTGTCTGTGTAGCAAGTATTCGTTGACGCTAGTGAACCTTTGTTGTTAATCTGTCCCAGTGCGTCGTTCTCTGTGGGAGACCTGTTTTAATTGTACTGCCCTTGGACGTGCTTTGGCGGTATCACGGATATATCTGTTCAACATTTTTAAGTTGCTCTTCATGTTGTGAAAGCAGTTTGTATTCTGGTTAGCTTGCAGAAGGCTGTTAACCTAAAGCATGAACGGAAGTATGTCACCTGCTTTACCCAGGACTGAGCCTATGTGAAAGTTCCAATTCACGTCCTTATTACGTCTTACCCACACGTATTTATATGAACGTGCAGATTCCAATTGTAGCTCACTAATATTACATTCAAAGGATACTGCGCTTTCTTTGTTTAGTGAAGTGCACGATTTTGTATTATCAACCGCTCTTAAGCAACAGGTTCTAATCTTTTCGATTATATCCAGTGTTAATGTGGTCTACACTACTTGAGTGATTTTAGTCCTCAGCACATCGCTGGGCTGGTACCTCACTGTTTGTCTCACACTAGGGAAAAATACAAATAATAAGACGAAGGAAATGATGATTGAAGACACGATAGAAACTATTTGCGCGCGTCTGTAGTTCTGACGACCCCAGAGTTAAATTATCTACTAGTTTCTTTCCCATTCAATCCTTCTAAAGGAATGATAAACAGGAAAATCACAAATTTTGTTTAAGTTAATCACATTAAGAAATTAAAATATGAAACGATTTATGGTAGCTTAATCTGCAAGATTCATTAAATTGATAAGGATACAATATCGAAGGTTATTCGATATAGTAAGCGTCAAATCTGAAAAAGATTTTCCATTAATAGCAATATCATCCCCTACAGCGGTATAATCTTACGCAGCCTTGCTAATGATGTCAGAGATTAATGACCGGCAGTTAAAGATGATAATCCGATTCAGAATCTGCTGTTAAAGCTTGCTTTTAGTGCTAAAGTAAACAGGCAACATCGTTCAAAAATTTCACAAAGCACAAAACAGTAATTGATGATTTAGGTTCCGGTGAGTGGAAAGCCAATGATTGAATCATAGTAGTGAGAAAAACTTACTCATCTATTTCTTAATTATACTCTTTCCTATCAAAGTACATTCGCTTCATCCTTTAACAGAAACATAGCATTGCGCATTAACGACGGGTACATACGCCTAATGTTAAAAGCGTCATAGGAAAAATATTGAAATTAGATAATTATCTTCTCCGTTGTGTTTTAAGCGATCAAACATATTGAGTTTTATACCAAACTGATGGTAATAATTTTAATAAGGCCAGAGAAGTTAGTATTCAAACAGTATTTTAAATGGAAGGGAGTATTGCATGGTGGTATTTAAAAATTGCAGTTTTCAATTAGTTAAAGGTCAGAGTTGTATGCGAAAGATCCAGCGGCAAAAGGAATGTATTCAATTTCTAGAGCGATTCGCAATGATCTTACAGGCATCGTTTGGTGCCGGTACAGAAAAAGTATAGAAATTCACAGATTAGCTGGCAAGCTATCACGTCTCCCGCAGTTTGCAACGCCATTTCAAAGTTTCATAAACTTCGAAGTGTTGGGAAACCTAGGGCCAAAGGTAACACAGGTAGTTTTAACAATTCAAATTTACCAGTAAGTTTCGTTTGTAAAATGGTCACAGAAGGCTTAATTTTCTTTCGAAACGAAAAGATATTAGCAGGTAGGCGATCACTTGAGAGAGTGCTGAACTTTACTGTTTCTACTGATATGGTTATTATGCACAGTTGTCTTATAAATATTCTATGCCATAAAGTATTTTGAAGAACTTATTATCATAATAGAACAAGCATCCACACCAAAGAAAGTTTTACAATCTACATCTACAGCTACGTGGATATTCTGCAGATCACATTTAAGTGCGTCGGAAAGGGTTTATCGAACCAACTGCACAATAATTCTCTTTTAATCCAATATCGAACAGAGCGTGGAAAATCGGTCACACATATCTTCTCGAGTAATCTCTGATTTCCTTTATTTTATTGTGATGATAGTTCCTTCCTGTGCAGGTCGGCGTCAACAAAATATTTTCGCATTCAGAGGAGAAAGTTGGCGATTTAAATTTCGTGAGACTATTCAGCCGCAACGAAAAACGCCTTTGTTACAATGATGTCCACCCCAAATCCCAGACTGCACAGCTGTACTCCAAAAGAGGACGGACAAGCGTGGTGTAAGAAGTCTCTTTGATAGGTCTGTTGCATCATCTAAGTGTTCTGCCAATAACTCACAGTCTCTGGTTCGCCTCCCCTACAAGATTGTCAACGTGTTCTTTCCAGTTCAAGTTTTTCATAACTGTAATTCCTAGGTATTTTGTCGGATTTACGGCATTTAGAACTGACCGATTTATCGCATAACTGAAGTATATCGGATTCCTTTTAGCATTCATGTGGATGACCTCACACTTCTCATTATTTAAGATTAGTTGCCAGTTTTTGCGACTTACAGACATCTTTTTTATACCGTTTTCCAATTTATTTTGATCCTCTGATGACTTTAGTAGACAGTAAATGACAGCATCATCTGCAAACAGCCGAAGACGGCTGCTCAGATAGTCTCCTAACTCGTTTATATCGATAACGAACAGCAGAGGGCATATAACACTATCCTGGTGAACGCCAGAAATAGCTTCTCGTGTACTCGATGACTTTTCGTCAGTTACTACGAACTATGATCTCTGACAGGCAATCACGAATCCAGTCACATAACTAAGACGATATTCCATAAGCACGCAATTTTGCCCCAAGCCGCTTGTGTGGTACAGTGTTAAAAGCTCTCTGGAAACTTAGAAATGCAGAATCGATTTGAAATCCCTTGCCAATAGCACTCAACACTTCACATGAGTAAAGAGCTAGTTGTGTTTCACAAGAACGATGTTTTCTAAACATATGTTGACTGTGTGTCAACGCCGCACGGGATTAGCCGAGCGGTTTGAGGCGCTGCAGTCGTGGACTGTGCGGCTGGTCTCGGCGGAGGTTCAAGTCCTCCCTCGGGCATGGGTGTGTGTGTGTGTATGGCCTTGGGATAATTTAGGTTAACTAGTGTGTAACCTTAGGGACTGATGACCTTAGCAGTTAAGTCCCGTAAGATTTCACACACATTTGAACTCTTTCTTTTTTTTTGTGTGTGTCAACAGACCGTTCTCTTCGAGGTAATTCGTAATGTTCGAACACAATATATGTTCCAAAATGCTGCTGCATATCGACGTTAGTGATATAGGTATGTGATTTAGTGGATTACTCCTACTACATTTCTTGAATACTAGTGTAATCTGTGCAAATTTTCAGTCTTTGGGTACAGATATTTCGTTGATCGTGTGTAACAACTGACCCTCAACTGGAGACGAAAAACTTTCAATTATCACTTTAAATTATGAGTAAGATATAATGACTTATTTATTATTACTTTAAAGACCTGTTACCGATAGTTTAAAACGGTTCCTATATCGTATATTATGATTTGCCACCTTTTTGTAGTTTGTTGTTTTGTTTTTATCAGCAAAATTTAACACAGAACAATATTTTTTGAAAACAGTGATCATTTGAGGTTGAAATATAAAATTTTTTTATTTTATTTTAGGCAAAATGTAAAAAGACGACATATTAGAGAAGAGATGTGTTAGTGTCATTACCGACTGTGACTGGTGGTGAATGCCTCGGTATGGTATCTTCGGGCTGTTGACCAGCCAACCACAATAAAATGGTTTACAGTTAGCAGTAGAGAAATGGTTTAACGTTAGGTATTCTTCCATGTACAACACTGGCTACTTTATACTAGATTACAAGCACCTTACACTACATTTGATTTCTGTAACTATTATTTGATTGATATGTACAATTTATCACTATATTTTGGCAGGATATATCTGATTCATAATTCTAGGTGTCTTATCTTCTGTTAAATCTCCTCTCCTCCTCCTCCTCCTCCACTTCTTCTTGTTCCTCTTCAGCCTCACTGTTGTCGCTGTCACTGAGTCGCTGTCCATCCTCTTAGGATCGTTGTCACGTTGCATGTAGGAATGTCTGTTATTTAGTGTTCGCAAATGCCCTACGCGTTTTGTTTTTGAAGCACTACCTGTTAATGCATTTAATTGTGCCCACTGTTCTTGATCTCTTAATGTGTTCTATGGCTGTTTCTACGTTGTCTAAGTGCAGTGGATGTCTAACATTTGCGTATTGCCCGTAGAAGAGTAGTGTGTTCTGGGGAACCTTCTATCCCACATGTGCTTGTAGGTGTCCGACTCAGACTCATGCGGTTAAAGTGAGTGAGATAAGGTAAGCGTCCAATTGAGAATTGTACGGTGCCACTGCTGGTATTGATATCATTCATTCTCAACCGCTTCATTGTGCCAGAGAGAAACTAGTACAGTCTAGTTCTTTATCACTTACATCCCATTCACCCTGCCACGTATCCAAATGCCAACTTTTAAGGTGACGTGTTTTCTGTATCGGCACACCAGTTATTGTCCGTACCTTATCTAGTCTCCCAACCTTCAACCAGTATCTTGCACACTCTATTTGTGATAGTGATATCTATCAGGCACAACATACAGTGCATCCATTGAGGCGATGCCGAACGCATGCGCAGGATATGATAGAACTCAATAGCTGAAGTGAATCTTGTGCTGTTAGACCCACCTGATTGCACGAAGAGTGCAGCCTTCCTTTCACTGCGATGGTGTGAAGGGAGCGTGGCGATTGCATCGCCTTTTATCCTTGGGAAGGACTGGGTTCACCTGGGCCACCCTGACGGGACTGGAACGAGAAAAAGTCCCGGTCCTACCCGGAAATGAGCCCAGTTGTTCCAGAGCCGGAGTCTAATTCTATACGCAATAGACCACCACGGCGATCTTAATAACGCAAAGAAGCAGATGTTTCATTTTATAAATTACATTAGTTTTCCACTATAAACTGATTGCTAGTCACAAAAAACTTAATTTTGTTTCATCTGGATCCGGCCTACAGTCATGAACAGACGAGTTCCCTACACGTAGCGAGTAGCTGTGATGACTGCGGAGACTCTACGTGCAATCGATTCCACGAGACATGGGAAGTAATAGGGGACTCATCCTGATCAGTGAACTTACAGCTGCCAGACACAAGTCAGGGAAACAATTTCAAACGTGCGTACGAAGTGCGCTCAACTCGTTCGATGGCGTCGAAAGTTGTTAAAGGGGGTTTTGGTCGTGTTACATAAGATGCAACACTACGCCCTAGATGTTAGCGAAGAATCCCTGTAAGCAATGCGATGCAGCACAAAGTGAAGTGGCATTGCATTTCTGATAGTACATGTCCCCTATGGGTGCCGTTTTATCTTCAACGTCATCAGACATTAGAGACGATAGAATGTAACTACAGTTGATCAGCAACATTTCATCCGAGACAGATGTTGCGCACAAATGAATTAATCCGCCATCCACCTAAACGGCGTCCTATTGAGAAGAGGCATTGTTTTACTTGTACCCTGCCATCGGTGGTTACAATCACAATTTCTCATTAGTGATTAACGCTGTCAATTTACATAAACAACTAAGATTTTCACTTTAGGATTTTATTTAACTAGGGCGATTTAGTTCTAAGAAATACGACGATGAATAATGAATATCACACACTGTACAATAACTTAGACTGACGTGAAAATAGCTGGGTAATGAGCCGAAACTTGTAATCCGTAAAGATAATTTGCCATCTCTGGTAGGATTTTTATCTACACATGTTTTGAAACAACAGATCGCCTATCTCCTCCATTTGACAACGTCAAATAATAATATTCCAAGGAAGTATTTATTCCAAGGAAGTATTAACAATACATTCTACGATCACACTGCATTGGACATAAAGTCCTTTGACATTCACACGTGCTTCAGTCCAGTGATGCATCTACCAGCCTCCCCTAAGAATTCAAAGCGTCTCATTGGATAATTCGTTAATATATCTACTTTTCGTATTTCTGAAATTCAGTATGGAAGGTCTTTTTCCTCACAATGCTTTCATGAATTCCTGTGCTCTTTTTGTGAGACAGTACTGAAATTTGACGAACACCATCCATGAGTGACACGGGAGGAATTTAACTTTCAAAGAACGGCCTATTGGGTCATACAGAGATGCCAGACGCTTCTTTGTAACTGTGACGAACAAGCAGCGAACTAGCAAGGTTCTTTCTAACTTCGTGAACACAAGAAAGCTTCATTGCTCAACTAAGTTTATGAAGTAGCTTCCTGACTGTCCACATAAGAATCGGTATAAGGTGTCAGCAACAACGGAAGATGTGCATGTGACTGTATCCTTTCGCAGGTTATTGCGAGAATTTTCAAAACAACTATTTTCACCATTTCTATGCTTCAAATAGTCGGTCATTTCGTTACGTATTCAGGTTCCACAAATAGGCATCTATCCGTGATAGTATCTGGCGGGTTTGGCTGTTAAAAGTTTAAGTTAACTGACAAACAGCTGTGTACTGCCCACAAAACATCTGTGGCCGTAAGTTATTGGTTCAAATGGCTCTAAACACTATGGGACTTAACATCTGAGGTCATCAGTCCCCTAGAACTTACAACTACTTAAACCTAACTAACCTAAGGACATCACACACATCCATGACCGAGGCAGGATTCGAACCTGCGACCGTGGCGGTCGCGCGGTTCCAGACTGTAGGGCCTAGAACCGCTCGGCCACTCCGGCCGGGAAAGGTTGCGTAACCTCGAGTTTTATTTTGTAGTTGTGACCATGATATTTCTACTCATGATATATCTTTCAACTCAGCGCTTTATATTAGTGAGTTATCCCTCAGTATCTATTTGTCATACTGTCATGCACTATACATTACAAATTTTTTAATCATTTTTCTATTATTCTGATTGTTGGTTATGCATTCTTGTGTCTCTTACTGTGTTATCAACTTATTATGTGGGAAATATTTTGTTCTTGTCTGCGTTATTTACTTCCACGTTATGGCCTCCATACGTCTATTGATAATAGGAGCTAGCTCGTTGTTTTATGATTTATTTAAATCTTGTTGACTGGTTCGCATTTCTTCCTGATTATAGTTTATATGTCAACACTAGGTTTTATAACTCATGGTCACCACATTTAGATGTTTATTGACAACAGAAGTCGGCTAAGTTTCTTACACTTCCCACCAGACGTGTATTTTTGGACCACACGACCAGTTCATATTAATTTGCTATACATTGTACATACCCCTCCTTTTCTCCTATGCTTGCTGCTTCTTCATATACACTTATTTTTACTTGAAATAACGTATATTTCTCCCCTCTGTTACTTAGATTATTGAATCTCGTTGCATGTAGTAAACTACTGGCCAATAAAATTGCTACACCAAGAAGGAATGCAGATAATAAGCGGGTATTCATCGGACAAATATATTATACTAGAACTGACATGTGATTACATTCTCAAGCAATTTGGGAGCATAGATCCTGAGAAATCAGAACCCAAACAACTACCTATGGCCGCAATAACGGCCTTGATACTCCTGGGCATTGAGTCAAACTGAGCTTGGATGGCGTGTACAGGTACAGCTGCCCATGCAGCTTCAACACGATACCACAGTTCATCAAGAGAAGTGACAGGCGTATTGTGACGAGCCAGTTGCCCGGCCACCATTGACCAGACGTTTTCAATTGGTGAGAGATCTGTAGAACGTGCTGGCCAGGGCAGCAGTCGAACATTTCTGTATTCAGAAAGGTCCGTACAGGACCTGCAACATGCGGTCGTGCATTATCCTGCTGAAATGTAGGGTTTCGCAGGGATCGAATGAAGGGTAGAGACACGGGTCCTAACACATCTGAAATGTAACGTCCACTGTTCAAAGTGCCTTCAATGCGAGCAAGAGGTGACCGAGACGTGTAACCAATGGCACCCCATACCATCACGCCGGGTGATACGCCAGTATGGCGATGACGAATACACGCTTCCAATGTGCGTTCACCGCGATGTCGCCAAACACGGATGCGACCATCATGATGCTGGAAACAGAACCTGAATTCATCCGCAAAAATGACGTTATACCATTCGTGCACCCAGGTTCGTCGTTGAGTACACCATCGCAGGCGCTCCTGTCTGTGATGCAGCGTCAAGGGTAACCGCAGCCACGGTCTCCGAGCTGATAGTCCATGCTGCTGCAAATGTCGTCGAACTGTTCATGCAGATGGTAATTCTCTTGCAAACGTCCCCATGTGTTGATTCAGGGATCGAGACATCGCTGCACGATCCATTACAGCCATGCGGATAAGATGCCTGTCATCCCGACTGCTAGTGATACGACGACGTTGGGATCCAGCACGGCGTTCCGTATTACCCACCTGAACACACCGATTCCATATCCTGCTATCAGCCATTGGATATTGACTAATGCGAGCAGCAATGTCGCGATACGATAAACCGCAATCGCGATAAGCTACAATCCGACCTTTATCAAAGTCGGAAACGTGATGGTACGCATTTCTCCTCCTTACACGAGGCATCACAACAACGTTTCAGCAGGCAACGCCGGTCAACTGCTGTTTGTGTATGAGAAATCGGTTGGAAACTTTCCTCATGTCAGCACGTTGTGGGTGTCGCCACCGGGGCCAACGTTGTGTGAATGCTCTGAAAAGTTAATCACTTGCATATCACAGCATCTTCTTCCTGTCTGCTAAATTTTGCGTCTGTAGCACGTCATCTTCTTGGTGTAGCAATTTTAATTGCAGTAGTGTAGTTCCCTGGCATATTCTTTGTAGTTTTTATTAACCCTGTCTCTCCTTATATTTTATGGATGTCACGCGGTTATCTTTAGCTTTTTTCTGTAGCGTTTCATTTACGAGGGCGTGCCGAAAAGTAATACCTCCGAAGTTGTTAGGTGAAAACTCTTAAAGTTTTTAAATCAAACAAACATTATAAATATTCTACGTCTTCATTTTCATGTCTAAAAATTTGCAGCCCTCTCCTACAAGAGGAATCCGAACTGCCGACCGAAGTGGCCGTGCGGTTAAAGGCGCTGCAGTCTGGAACCGCAAGACCGCTACGGTCGCAGGTTCGAATCCTGCCTCGGGCATGGATGTTTGTGATGTCCTTAGGTTAGTTAGGTTTAACTAGTTCTAAGTTCTAGGGGACTAATGATCTCAGCAGTTGAGTCCCATCGTGCTCAGAGCCATTTGAACCATTTGAATCCGAACTGTTGCAAGTAACTTGGTGGTTCCAATGGTTCAAATGGCTCTGAGAACTATGGGACTTAACTTCTGAGGTCATCAGTCCCCTATAACTTAAAACTACTTAAACCTAACTAACCTAAGGACATCACACACATCCATGCCGGACGCAGGATTCGAACCTGCGACCGTAGCGGTCACGCGGTTCTAGTCTGTAGCGCCTAGAACCGCTCAGCCATCTCGGCCGGCTCTTACTGTCGCAGTATAATGTGAATCACGGAATATTCAGTTTTCTATACCGAGCAACGTGAGAGCGGCAGAAAACCAGAATGTTCCGAGTACTGGACGGCAGTCATATGCGACTAAATAGTTAGTACACTCGACTAGGTATAAACTTCCCGTTAACTGAACATGCATCTGACTAGTTCGTGCTATGATTTCTGCCTGAACTGATACGTAACGCGAAAGAAATGCTATTACCTAGGGTTACCAAATGACCCGTTTTATCCGTGTTCCATCCGGTTTTTAATAATCTGTTCCAACCTCCGATTGCAAATTTATAAAACAGTGAAAGAAGTTGGATTTTTCGACATTCATGACAAGTTGTTCTGCTGTGTGATGTCATGTGTCATCTGGCAGACCGAGGTTGAAATTGGGCATAAACTGGAAGAGCCAAAAGTAGGTTGGCAACACTTATGGCGATCATCAACTGTCGTGGCATGGCGGTTTCATCTTCAGCTTCGCTCCTGTAGAGCAGGGCACTGCGCATCGATTCGGCCGCGGCTGTCACTTCGTCCTTGATATTAGGTGTTCTGGAAGTAGGGAACGTTTCGAATGTGCCTAAAGACTGATGAAGTAAATCGCCTAAAAGTATTTCCAAGTGAGCAGTTCAAATCGGAAACCAGATCAACATTTTTAGACCAAACTATATCTGATAGATGGTATGATTTCGTGAAGCTTTGTGCAGGTGATGAATCTGCAGAACTCTGACGAATTATTGAATAATTTTTTTGCAAATACTGCCCACAAAGCAGGTGTGGAAAGGATATTTTGGTTATCAAATATTCATTTGACTGGTGAAAGAAATAGACCTTCTGCACAGTGTGTAAAAAAGAAAATAAAAATAAAAAGCCATCGGGGTTCACATAAAGACTGTTAGTAACGCCCCCTGGTTATTTCATTTGGAAATGTGGCAGTCCTATTTTACGGCACCTATGGGTATTGTATTGTATCCATTGTATGTAAACCGGGGACCTAGAAACGACGGAGAGGCCCCGTCCCTGCCGCAGCCGCAGTGGTCCACAACCCCACGACGACTACCGCAGTCCACTTCACCCCTCCACCGCCCCACACCGAACGCAGGGTTATTGTGCGGTTCGGCCGCCGGTGGACCCCCCAGGGAACGTCTCACACCAGACGAGTGTAGCCCCTATGTTTGCGTGGTAGAGTAATGGTGGTGTACGCGTACGTGGAGAACTTGTTTGCGCAGCAATCGCCGACATAGTGTAACTTAGGCGGAATAAGGGGAACGAGCCCGCATTCGCCGAGGCAGATGGAAAACCGCCTAAAAACCATCCACAGACTGGCCGGATCACCAGACCTCGACACAAATGCGCCGGGCGGATTCGTGCCGGGGACCAGACGCTCCTTCCCAGTAGGGAAAGCCGTGCATTACACCGCACAGCCAGCCGGGCGGGCCTGCACCTATGGGTATGTTTGACAGTCAGTTTCATTAAAGATCTTGAAATGAAAGCGTTACTATTGGTGAGGGGCCATGTGTAAAATGTAACAAAGTTTTTATAACAAATATATTCTAGTTATTCAGTCATCAGAAACAGTATTAATGGCGTGCTCGGTTAATTGTAGTTGATGAAATACAAATAAGACAAATAGGAGCTTCTACACGGAATAACAGCATAAGTAGCTGAGAGACATCTGTGTTGACCACAAATTCATCTCATACATACTTCTAATGATATCAGACGATAAGAACCGAGGATTATGTTTAACGTCCTGTTATCGACGAAATTATTACGTAAAAAAGACAGTCTTGGTGTGGGGAGAGATGGGGAGGTAAATCGGCCGTACCCTTCGGAAAGTACTCCCCTCCACACCCTCCCCCCCCCCCCAGCAATTTTTCCTAAGCCACTGAACTTTATCAATGACAGCTCAATATATATGACTAGATGAGAAGCTGAATTACAGTTTTTCCAATGGGAGTACAGTCTGCTTCACTAGATATCGGTTAGAATATCGCTTTACTTTAGAATGATCAGTTTTCAGTTTACATTTTGTGCCATAGAAGAAATTGTAGATTTTTCAATTACGCAACAAATGCCTCTAATTCTTAAGACACAGTTTCTATAGTTATTTGTTTATCATTACCTTCTCATCGTTTATCCACAAACAGCACTACCAACGCTAGGTGCGAGCTGCTGCTGTGGGCCCCAGACGTTAACGTGCGGGGTTCTGAACCTGCGAACACTCTGCCGGCGTCATAGAGCGGCGGCACTGTGTACTGCGAAATTACCTCAGGACGCAGGAGTCAATTTGCGGTGCGCCGAGAATAGCGGCGGTCCTTTGTGCTCCCGAGGCCATCGTCTAATGGAGAAGCACCTTACACGCCCTCGGGAGGCCGCCCCAATCGCCGGGCCCCTAGCTGCGGGTATTCGACGCTCCTGCAGTGGCCGCCGTGAATTGAACCATAGAGGTTTTGTTGAGGCGTATCTTACAGTTTCAGGCCTACCACGACCTCATCAGGCCTATTGTTCCATTGCAAGCAAGGGCCGTCGCTTCGGATTACGTTGATAAATGTGCTAGGATCCTCACCACATTACAGGCTCGCGTCACCTAGCGACAGATTCGTGTATTCCCAATGACTATTACCAAGTCTTTATTGCGAGACCCAATAGGACAAAACGTCTTAGAAAAAAGTATTCGTACACCGATGTTCATATAGAAGAACTTTATTTATTAGAACTAAAGATGACAGCCATAGATTTTATTTAGCAAATAACAGCTTGCGGTTTCCTTCCTATACTGTACTTATAAAAGGATTAAGGGGGATAGGACGTCAAACGGGCCGTCTTGGAGCAGGAGAGACACCACAGGACATTTTAATTTCCACTGCCTATACTTCATATATTCATAAAACTTTGTCTGCATGACCAGGGAGGATTCAGGATTCACAACCATAGCAGTGGAAGTTAAAAAAGAAAAAAGAAAAAAAAAAGAAAAAAAATTTTTGTTACATGTGGAAGTTCATCATTTTTTCACTTCTATTCGCTGCGTTTGTTGCTATAGGTACACGTTTCTTCATAAGTTAGAGAGATTCTTCGATGAATTTTGCACAGGATACAAACTATACTTACAGGTGTACGAAACTCTACAAATTATTTAATTTATGAGAAAATGAATCTGCTGTTACATTTTAAACTTTATGTTTAGAAAAAAACTCAAATATTATTGTTAATTATCTCAATTTCTACCACAGTTTTTAATATATTTGGGAAGTTCTAGAGTTTCGTACACCTGTAAGTATGGTTTATATGCTGTGCAAAATTAATCGAAGAATCTCCTTACTTATGAAGAAAAGTGTACCTATAGCAACAAATGCAGCCAATGGTAAGTGATAAAAAGGTGAAATACAAATGTAAAAAAATTATTTTGTTATATTTTTGAACTTCCACCACTGTAAGTGTAAATCCTAAATCCTTTCTGGTCATTCTGACAAAGTTTTATGAATTTATTTTTAAAAGTATAGACAGTGGAAGTTAAAAATTCCTGTGGTGTCTCTCCTGCTCCAAGTCGTCCCGTTTGACGTCCTACTCCCCTTAACTTATTAGCTTTCTACAAAAAATAAATAAAATTTCCTTGCTCACACAGCGGAGAAAAATATAATGACAATGTTAAGACCGTGTGAGTGTTGCTCTTCTATCTCCTACGTCTGTTAACCTCTTCAGGAAGAAATGCGCCAGTTTGTTGGTAATCCCTTGGGTGATATTATGCCATTTTTGTTGCCGATATTGTTACAAAGCATCCTTACTTCGTATTTCATGTTTCCTGACGATTCTATAAAATGTATTCCTGAGATGCTCCATTGGGTTAAGCTCTGACCTCCGTGCTGGGAAATTGAGAACATGGGAAGTATTGTACAACAACAGGTAACATCGCGAATCAATACACAATAGCATTTATTGCACTACTTTGCAGTACGGTTCGTAGGTTTGGAGCAGTTGGCGGTGATAGAAACAGCCCCTTCTATCTTAGCGTGACTCATTCGCATCTGTCGCTAGCCTAACAGTGGGAAGCGGTACCTGTGTCAGTTCGAGCGATGGAATATTCAGGCCTCTAAGAATCTAAATAAACTATATTAAATATTATTCAGTTTAGTTAAAAGTCAATATTCTACCCTTTGTTATTAAAAAGAAGATTGTGCAAAAATCTCAGCTTCTAGCTGGCATGCTTTCAGAGTTAGAGGAAATCACCTAAAACACCCCAAACCGACACTTCGAAGATTAAAGTTAGTTACGATTTATAACGGTTTGGTTTTTAGGATAATTTGGAATCATTACTGAAGTTCACAAAATGCTAAGTCAATTTGTTTGAACTTTCATAATTAAAAGGGTTAACTATTTCTCATTTTCGTAATATAAAATTCAGAAAAGATCAGTATTTATTTAAGATGGGTAGGACGTCAAATGGGCTGACTTGGAGCAGGAGAGGCACCAGAGGACATTTTAATTTCCACTGTCTATACTTTTACAAATAAATTCATAAAACTTTAAGAGAATGACCAGGAAGGATTCTGGATTCATACTCATAGCAGTGGAAGCTCAAAAACGTAAAAAAACACATTTTTTTACATGTGAAATTTCATCATTTTTTCACTTATTACTGGCTGCGTTTGTTGCTATAGGTACACTTTTCTTCCAAAGTAAGAGAGATTCTTTGATGACTTTTGTACAGCTTACAAACCATAGTTACAGGTGTATGAAACTCTAGAAGTTATTTAATTTATGAAAAAATTAATGAACTGTTACATTTTAAACTTCATGTTTAGAAAAAACTCAAGTTTTATAGCTAATCATCTCAATTTTTTCCACACTTTTTTAATAGATTTGCAAAATTCTAGAGCTTCGAACACCTGTAACTACTGTTTGTATGCTTTGAAAAATTCATTGAAGAATCTCTCTTACTTAGGAAGAAAAGTGTACCTATAGCAAGAAATGCAGCCAGTAATAAGTGAAAAAATGATGAAATTTCACATGTAAAAAAAGGTATTTTGCTACGTTTTTTAACTTCCACTGCGATGAGTGCAAGTTCTCAATCCTTCCTGGTCATGGTAACAAGGTTTCATGAATTTATTTGTGAAAGTATAGACAGTGGAAATTAAACTGTCCTGTGGTGACTCTCCTGCTCCAAGTCGGCCCGTTTGACGTCCTATCCCCCTTAATGTGTTGTTGTGTGAGTAAATGAGAATGAGTGAGAGTGTGTATGTGAGACATACGAAAAAATTCATTATTATGTCATGTTAAACATTACATAACTATAGCAGGGGAAAGTACACGTTGCAATGAAGAATGTAGTTTCCCCACCGCGCTGATGACGTATGTAGAAGGGTACTTGCTTTTGTGATAAGGCAGCCAAAATAGCCGTTTTCAGAGTAATAGTTTTCTAAAGTTATTCCAAGATTTGCTTTCTTTTTGTTTGGTTTTGTAAAAGATTTTATTAATATTTGTATGATGAAGTGACGTAAATGCATCTGTGAGTAATGATTGGCGTAGGACAGTTTTAGCGCGAAATTGATCTAAAAGGGTTGTTTTGATTGGCTGATAATTTTGAACAACCAATCAAGGTTAAGCATTTCCCGCACTTTGCAGGTAGTTATAGGCTGTGAGAGGAGCAGCGTTCAGGTCAGTTGAAGGCTAGCTATCGGACGTGCAGGTCATGTTGGACGTGTCCGTTTACGTTTGTGAGTAAAATGAAGAAGTTATTGGTTTCCTGGTTCCGGATAGTATTGCCGTGAAAACAATTGCATTTACGGACAGATTGTGAAAATTTGAGCGTATTGAAGAGATTAGTTGGGAAGAAAACCGCGAGTGAACTTTCGGCCTTAGTAAAAATACCAGGTGGCATGTTTCATAATCGTCTGTGGAATATTTGGCGAGCAATGTCTTTATTAGAAACCCACTGTAAAAGGACTGAATGTGAAACACATACATTGTAGCAGAGTAATGACTGTAAATCGCGTAATAATTCGGGTTGAACTTAAGTACATTTCTAGCTGCCTTGCGTGTGTACGGGGTTGTATGGACTGTGAGCTGACAGTGATACTATTCGTTAATTAAATGTGGGCTGATGGCAAGTGTTTAGTTTTGAACCTCAAAAAAATAAAGAACTCGTTGCTGAATTTTCCCAAAGAGGTGAAGCAATCGCCCTCCACCCGAAATTTGTTATACGATATTACAGGATAGTTTGCTACCACAGTTTACGCGGACTTTGCAAACGTAAGTATTGACGGTGTTTTCCTTCAACGCTGCTTTCAACATCGTCTGGACAGTATCTAAGTATGCAGAGAAACGGGCTGGTGATCTGACGCCGTACTGAGGCAGGTGGAACTTTTGTAGTGCACAGTACGACGAGAGACAGTGATCAAACATCTACGCCGCGTTTCTAACCCGCCACGCCGCAAACAGCAGACGAAAAATTTACGCTGTATGCTTAGGACCACTGGCTTGTTCAAAGTATTACTACTGTGCCTAAACCCAAGCCATCAACACTTACTGCAGATTTTCCTTTAGAACATTTAAACACTGAAACATGTCCTCGTCACCTTGAAAAGAAGCCATACATCCCTACATCACATTTCCTTCACCACCGTACTTTACTGTCGGTTGAATGTGTCTGAAATCCAGCTCAGTATTTGGTCGTCTCTACACCAAAATTCTGCCATCATTAACAAAAATGTTAAATTTACTTTCATCTGTGAACAGTAAGTTCTCCCAAAAAATTGGTGCTCTTGGTTTATATGCTCTCCAGCAATTTTAAATCTCTATTACATCTTCTTTTTCTCGTTGATGTGCGATAGCTCCGTAACCTGCACTTTTTAAATTATAGTGAACAGCCCTTGGTGCGATTTCCTTCCCGAGCTGATTATTAACATGCACACGCAGTGCAGAAGCCGTCAATGTAGGATCTTTTTTGACCAGCCTTATTAACATATTTCGTTCTTTTTCGTTAGCTTCTGTGGTCGACCTCTTCTTTCACTATTTATGAATTTATTTATTTCTCTAAATTGCGATAATATGGATTGCACAATTGCTCGATTTCTTCCAATAATATCAAATATTTCTAAAAATTATTTTTCCGTTTCGTATTAGTAGAGAACTTCCCTCTCGTCTACAGTTGTTTCCTTCCCTTTGCGGACCATTTTGTTCTTGCACGCCATTCATCGCTTATCAGAACCAAAATGCACAAGATGCAGCTTGCCACTGAATGCGTTCCTTGCCGCAAGCGTTTCGTTAGCCGTTTCTATGTTTATATTTCTAGTAGTGTTTGAATACCTTTTTCTCTACTCTGTGAAGCCGGGTGGTATAGACCTTTTATTTACTTTCTGCGATAGGTTTTAGTTTATCCTACATGAACAAGATTCTATGAATACTTTTTTCCCATGAGTGTACATACAAACGTTTCTTCATCATGAAGACTGAAAAGTTACGTAATATATAATTGATGTCCAAGCAAATCTCCTCACGGAAATCAATGGCTAATAACATCGTAAACAAAATTTTACAGTCAGCTTCTTTATGTTAATGGTGTTCAGTTTACTAATTTTTATGTTGGGGGCTGATAAGCTGGCAATCCTCATACACAGTACGATACGCCACACAACGAGAGCTTGCTTTACAATTAGACGACCTTCTTTTAATGTGTGCGAACGAACACAACATTTTCAAACAACGTTTCAAGACAAATATTTAACGTCAGCAAACACAGTCTTCTGAATGAAGAACATTTACTTAAGATTTACGTCGTTACTACAGTCTTATGAAATCTTTACAGGAGAAGCAGAAGAAGGTTAAACCACATAGAATGCTGTAAATTTTTGTTTACAGATCAGCTTCAAAATACCATTCGTTATTCCAGTTTCAGCAATCAGATAATCAACTCTACAATTTCTGTGTCTGCAGGAAACCTGAATTGATCAACATTTCCCGTTCGTACTCACGAACACCACATGTTGCTGTTGTGGCCTTCAGTCCCGAGACTGGTTTCATGCAGCTCTCCATGCTACTCTATCTTGTGCAAGCTTCTTCGTCTCCCAGTACCTACTGCAGCCTACATCCTTCTCAATCTGCTTAGTGTAGTCATCTCTTGGTCTCCCTCTACAATTTTTACCCTCCACGCTGCCCTCCAGTACCAAATTGATGATCCCTTGATGTCTCAGAACATGTCCTACCAACTGATATCTTCTTCTAGTCAAGTTGTGCCACAAACTCCTCTTCTCCCCAATCCTATTCAATACCTCCTCGTTAGTTATGTGATCTACCCATCTAATCTTCAGGATTCTTCTGTAGCACCACATTTCGAAAGCTTCTATTCTCTTCTTGTCTAAACTATTTATCGTCCATGTTTCACTTCCATACATGGCTGCACTCCATACAAATACTTTCAGAAACGACTTCCTGACACTTAAATCAATACTCGATGTTAACAAATTTCTCTTCTTCAGAAAGGCTTTCCTTGCCATTGCCAGTCTACATTTTATATCCTCTCTACTTCGACCATCATCAGGTATTTTGCTCCCCAAATAGCAAAACTCCTTTACTACTTTAAGTGTCTAATTTCCTAATCTAATTCCCTCAGCATCACCCGATTTAATTCGACTACATTCCATTATCCTCATTTTGCTTTTGTTGATGTTCATCTTATACCCTCCTTTCAAGACACTGTCCATTCCGTTCAACTGCTCTTCCAAGTCCTTTGCTGTATCTGACAGAATTACAACGTCATCGGCAAACCTCAAAGTTTTTGTTTCTTCTCCATGGATTTTAATACCTACTCCGAACTTTTCTTTTGTTTCCTTTACTGCTTGCTCAATATACAGATTGAATAGCATCGGGGAGAGGCTACAACCCTGTCTCACTCCCTTCCCAACCACTGCTTACCTTTCATGTCCCTCGACTCTTATAACTGCCATCTGGTTTCTGTACAAATTGTAAATAGCCTTTCGCTCCCTGTATTTTACCCCTGCCACCTTCAGAATTTGAGAGTGAGTGTTCCAGTCAACATTGTCAAAAGCTTTCTCTAAGTAGGGTCAGTATTGCCTCGCGTGTTCTCATATTTCTACGGAATCCAAACTGATCTTCCCCGAGGTCAGCTTCTACCAGTTTTTCCATTCGTCTGTGATGAATTCGCGTTAGTATTTTGCAGCTGTGGCTTATGAAACTGATAGTCCGGTAATTTTCTCATCTGTCAACACCTGCTTTCTTTGGGATTGAAATTATTATTTTCTTCTTGAAGTCTGAGGGAATTTCGCCTGTCTCATACATCTTTCTCACCAGATGGTAGAGTTTTGTAAGTCCTGGCTCTCCCAAGGCTGTCAGTAGTTCTAATGGAATGTTGCCTCCTCCCGGGCCTTGTTTTGACTCAGGTCTTTCAGTGCTCTGTCAAACTCTTCACGCAGTATCATATCTCCTATTTCATCTTCATCTACATCCTCTTCCTTTTCCATAATGTTGTCCTCAAGAACATCGCCCCTTTATAGATCCTCTATATACTCCTTCCACCTTTCTGCTTTCCCTTCTTTGTTGAGAACTGGGTTTCCATCTGAGCTCTTGATATTCATGCAAGTGGTTCTCTTTTCTCCAAAGGTCTCTTTACATTTCCTGTAGGCAGTATCTATCTTACCGATGGTGAGATAAGCCTCTACATCCTTATATTTGTCCTCTAGCCATGCCTACTTAGCCATTTTGCACTTCCTGTCGATCTCATTTTTGAGACTTTTGTATTCCTTTTGCCTGCTTCACTTACTGCATTTTTGTATTTTCTCATTTCTTCAATTAAATTCAGTATCTCTTCTGTTACCCAAGGATTTCTACTACCCCTCGTCTTTTTACCTACTTGATCCTCTGCTGCCTTCACTATTTCATTTCTCAAAGGTACCCATTCTTCTTCTACTGTATTTCTTTCCCCCATTCCTGTCAATTGTTCCCTTATGCTCTCCCTGAAACTCTGTACAGCCTCTGGTTTAGTCAGTTTATCCAGGTCCCATCTCCTTAAATGCCGGCCGAAGTGGCCGCGCGGTTCTGGCGCTGCAGTCTGGAACCGCGAGACCGCTACGGTCGCAGGTTCGAATCCTGCCTCGGGCATGGATGTGTGTGATGTCCTTAGGTTAGTTAGGTTTAACTAGTTCTAAGTTCTAGGGGACTAATGACCTGAGCAGTTGAGTCCCATAGTGCTCAGAGCCATTTGAACCATTTGAATCTCCTTAAATTCCCACCTTTTTGCAGTTTCTGCAGTTGTAATCTACAGTTCATAACCTATAGATTGTGGTCAGAGTCAACATCTATCTGCCCCTGTAAACGTCTTACAATTTAAAACCTGGTTCCTAAATCTCTGTCTTACCATTATATAATTTATCTGAAACCTTTTATTATCTCCAGGGTTCTTCCATGTATACAACCTTCTTTCATGATTCTTGAACCAAGTGTTAGCTATGATTAAATTATGCTCTGTGCAAAATTCTACCAGGCGGCTTCCTGTTTCATTTCTTAGCCCCAATCCATATTCACCTACTATGTTTCCTTCTCTTCATTTTCCTACTGTCGAATTCCAGTCACCCATGACTATTAAATTTTCGTCTCCCTTCACTACCTGAATAATATCTTTTATTTCCTCATACATTTCATCAATTTCTTCATGATCTGCAGAGCTAGTTGGCATATAAACTTGTACTCTTTCAGTAGGCGTGGGCTTCGTGTCTATCTTGGCCACAATAATGCGTTCACTATGCTGTTTGTACTAGCTTACCCGCACTCCTATTTTTTTATTCATTATTAAACCTACTCCTGCATTACCCCTATTTGATTTTGTATTTATAGCCCTGTATTCACCTGACCAAAAGTCTTGTTCCTCCTGCCACCGAACTTCACTAATTCCCACTATATCTAACCTTAACCTATTCATTTCCCTTTTTAAATTTTCTAACCTACCTGCCCGATTAAGGGATCTGACATTCCGCGCTGCGATCCGTAGAACGCCAGTTTGCTTTCTCCTGATATCGACGTTCTCTTGAGTAGTCCCTGCCCGGAGATCCGAATGGGGGACTATTTCACCCAAGAGGACGCCATCATCATTTAATCATACAGTAAAGCTGCATGCCCTCGGGAAAAATTACTGCTGTAGTTTCCCCTTGCTTTCAGCCGTTCGCAGTACCACAACAGCAAGGCTGTTTTGGTTAGTGTTACAGGGCCAGATCAGTCAATCATCCAGACTGTTGCCCCTGCAACTACTGAAAAGGGTGCTGCCCCTCTTCAGGAACCACACGTTTGTCTGGCCTCTCAACAGATACACCTCCGTTGTGGTTGCACCTACGGTACGGCTATCTGTATCGTTGAGGCACGCAAGCCTCCCCACCAACGGCAAGGTCCATGGTTCAAATATCAACAGATAATGTTTAGAATTTCGTTTTCTATGATTACTGTTCGCGCGTATATAATATTGTCCTTATATCTTCAGAGCGTAGGTAACCTGTAAAAAACTTTAACAACGTACGATTCTAACGGTTGTTGTTTTAGTGGAATAGGGTGTTGCCCATCAATGACGAAAGAGTAACAATGTTTGTCATTACTGACTGCCTACTTTTCGCGCCTTGGCATTGAGTTAGACTACAAATATTGCGATAAAATGTAGTAAATATCTCAGTCGCAACAAGTTAATAGCACTCTATCACTTACCAGACATGAATGAGAAGATATTTTGATGTGTATGTTAGTTCCAATTTGGAGATTTGTTGTAAGGACTATGGGACCAAACTGCTGAGGTCATCGGTCCCTAGGCTCTCGCACTACTTAAACTATAAGTAACTTACGCTAAGGACTACACAACCACCCATGCCCGGCGGAGAACTCGAACCCCTAGCGGGTGGGGGGGTATCCGCGCGAACCGTGTGGAGACGCCTTAGACCGTACGGCTACCCAGCGCGGCTATTAGTTCCATGACACTTAAAATGCAACGTTCCTTCTACGAGTTATAACGGAATATAAATGTAGTTTCTGATCAGTATGTACCTTCTGGGATGAGCATTATCCAGTACACACTCAGAGCTATATGTGCTCAGGCGTGAGGCAGTCTCTTGAGCTGTCATACTGTTGTGCACGATAGATGACATAATCTCTTTGTCAATATGAAAATAACGAGATGGTTGGTGCTGAAGAAATTAACATCCTAAGAATTCAGCCATCAGCAATATCTACACGGTCCATTCACGTTAATGTGATCAACGCCTGTGTTCGACGTCAAAGTGAAATAGCCACTCACAGATATCAGTTGGCAGCACTGCCGGGGAACGCGGAAAACAGTGCAGTTGTGTTGTAATGCGGAAACGGAGCAATTTGTGTGTCGACCAAAAGGGAATGATCACTGGCTGTGGAAGCATTTTCCAAATGGCGAAACTTGTTAACTGTTCGCATGCTGCGTGTTAACTCGCTAGTACAGTCATATTGCATCCCTTATCGACCACTGTAAGCTTGAAACTTATAGCCTGTTACGCGCGCTCGAGCTTCCACGCTGTCAGTTCCATACTGTCAACATTATCTTTGGATTCTACATAATGCGAGGTCCTTGACTTTACCAGTGTTTCTGCTACGGTACTTTAAAACTGTGGTTTTGAATAGTTAGTGATAAATATATATAACAGTTCTTTAATTCGTCATCATTGTTATTAAAGCAAAGAATCCGCGACTTACTTAAAGTTACTGCGACGGCAAAACTTCTAGGATAGAACATGGATAGTAAATACAATTATACCATCACGGTGCAAAAACCAACATGACTTCACACCACGCACAGCCAGAACGAAGAGAACACGCCAATCTACCGGCGACGTGTAATAGTATGACGACGGTCTCTAGAATTGGGCGCTATCCTAAACCGGCGCCGAGGCCATAGCGGTGCACCAGCGACCATACATAACGTGGGTGAACGACGGCTTCAGAGATATGTACGGGCGAACAGACGTGCATCTTTGAGAAACTGACCATCCAAGTGAACCAAGGGTCTACCAACAGTGTCTCCTCAACGACCGTTCATTGAACGTTGCTACGTATGGGCATTGCCAGCAGGCGGCTGGTTCAATGCACCCCTGCTGACTACTTTTCATTGCCGACGAAGACTGCCATTAGCACGCCAGTATCGCAACTGTATGTCCACTGAGTGGCGACATGTCGTCTTTTCTGATGAATCACGTTTTATGCTGCTTTGGTCTGCTGGCCGTTGGCGTGTACGGCGCGAAACCTCCGAAATCAAACACCCTGCAACCATGAGGGTGCGTTATGGTGGTCTAGAATGGACTCGTGGTTGTGCTGGCGTACGTAATGAACTACATTGTCGATGTGGTATCCAAAGTGCAGCAGCGCACTGTAGAAGTTTCGCGAGTGAGCATATGTCTAGGTCAGAGTGCAAGCGTAGGCTACACGGGTTACCCGAAGAAGAGTACTGTGTGGCCAAAGTTATACTAATTATTTTTTACTGATAGACGAGCTTGTTGCCAATCACTGTTACCATGGAATGCAATACGCAGCACCATTCTGCAACTCAGCACGAAGTAAGAGTACGGAATTTAACAGTGTACTGAAAGGCTTTCCACTGTCGTAGCTCCAATATTTTCAATCATTATAGTGCTTTATGGTAAAAAGTGAATAGATTCAATACCAATGAGTTCCCCAAGTTCAAATGGTTCAAATGGCTCTGAGCACTATGGGACTTAACATCTATGGTCATCAGTCCCCTAGAACTTAGAACTACTTAAACTGAACTAACCTATGGACATCACACAACACCCAGTCATCACGAGGCACAGAAAATTCCTGACCCCGCCGGGAAGTTCCCCAAGTCATGAATCAACGTAGAACCTTCGTATCATCATTATTACAAGCTGAAACATTATTTAAAGATATATTATTTCATGTAAAAGAATTTAAATGTCATACCTAAATTAAGCTAATTATCGCTGCTCATAGTTATAAACAGTGACAGTTAAATGAAGTTTATATACCATTGTAATACGTTAACTGCATTCTATAATTATTTGAGAAAAAAATTTAGTGGATATTAAGAATAACTGCAAAATATTGGCAAAATACTATGAATTTCTGTATTCAAACGAAAGTTATTATATTTTGTGTATTCTGTATAAGTATTGTGTAATTTCTGCTCTCGTGAATTCGGCGTTGTTTATGATTGCTGAAATTTGTGATATCTAATTGAGCTTAAATGTTATAATACTGGTTAATCGTAGTTCTGGACTTCAAAGCCTAACGAGATTCAGCATTATTATGAGAGGCCTAGCTCATTACCCACCGCGTTACGTGATGCTATTGGCTAAACAGTATTGGTTTTCTCTGATTCCAGAGCGTTTTAATACATAACAGGTAACTTTCATTCATATAGTTATCGTGGAATTTTCATTTCAGTTTCAACGTGTGCATTTGCCGTTACCGCCTAAACACAAGTCAATAATTGTTATCTAATATCACTTTCAACCGAACATATATCAGTTCCTAACTTTTGCTCACGCATGGGCTGGCTACTGTAAATTATAGGTCAGTAAGTAATATTTCAGTTAATATCAGTTATGAAATTAATTAACATTTTGGCTAGCTACACTAAATTGATTGATTTAATAGTAAGTTTGTTTCCGATCGTTGTTACGCAGCATACTTCATTCTTCGATAATAATCCGTGACAATGTTGCAGGAATTCTTTCAGTAGTAGTTATTATTCAGAATCGACGTCCTTTCTCTGAAGTACAAAACATTAGGTTACACACATCATTAACATACCGATGAGTATGGCGGGGTGGTGTCTATACGAAGTGTGGCGTAAACCCTGCAAAATACTGATGAAGAAAATCGAAACTTCAGTCGCTGTACCCTCAATACCAACTGAAGATGGGACAATGACCATGGATGAAGACAGGCAACAGAATACCTGTTTGGGGAACTCCTCATACAGCGACGATCAAGAAGGTAAACAATTCCATAGGTAACTTAGATAAGCACTAGAACATTAATATACCAACACTTTCATAACTACTTCGTTTTTTGAAGCAAAAGTAGTCCTATCCATAATGAAACTGAGAAAACGGAAAATCTCCAGAACCAGATAATATTCATGCCGAAGTTCTCAAACAAACAAAAGTACGTATTGCTCCATTCGTAACCACACTGCTAAATTGTTCCTTAATACTGGGTCTTTCACCTGGAAATCAGAAAAAAGCTGTAATAATAATAAAAAGTGGATGTAAGAATTCGGCTAACCCCAAAAGCTATAAATCAATCTCTTCGCGTAACACATTTCCAAAGGTGCCGGTAAAGCTCCTTTGTAACAACTTGAGCAGCCGAAGAAAAAGGACGCGCCAGGGTTTCGAACCCTGAACCGAGAACGTTTTGAAATCAAAGACGCTACCTCTACACCACGCTCGCCTAATCCTGCTGAGAGTACAAGTTACTAAAAGGGTCGTTCTGCAGGCCAGTATGCTCGGTTTTGGTAGTAGTATCAGTCTTATGCCCGTTGGAAGATGATGACCAAGCCAATAGGGTGGTGTAGTATGACGACGATGTCTGACTGTGGTCCCCGGGATGTCAAGAACTGAACGGAACTGAACTGGCAATTAGAATCCATTTGCAGGGGCAGCGAAGATGTGCATACAGCAAATTAACCCTGGCATCACAGAAAACTACATACATCTAAAACGCCAATTTTCAATACCCATAAATCCTACAGTTAAACTAACTGGCTGAAAAATGTAGCTTTGCAAAACATATTCAGGTAGTTGCACACTAGTTTATCAACATTAGGCACAAAATTGCCAATGCCTCAATGCTAACTACTAGGCACCACTGCATGCGGTGACGACCTATCACGATGCCATTTTCGTGTCCATCAGCTGGCTTCGCAGTAACTGTCTGGTTGCAGTAACTAAGTGCACGCGGAACCGGCAAAAACTCGATATGCACAGAGGTGTTTGTTCGTCAGACTCAGAGGGACCTTCGGCTACCAAATCGAGGATCAAATCTCCATCGTTACGGAAGAGACTGCATATGAAACTAATGCCAAGAAAGTAACAACAGACAAACTAAACTCCATATGAATTCTGAGCACACGACAAGCTGTTGAGCACATAATAGCGCAATCAACAATAAGACACAGTTAATTCTCAATTTTTTCCAGGAGATTCCAGAAATAATACAAGGAGTTATCCCTGCCATCTATCCTGTAGACATCGTGATGGGATGCCGTGGAGCCTCTTACTAGTTACGTGAAAGGGATCTGACAAATGTCCAACAAATGTGAGACCGGTGGGTAACAACTAAGGCCCAGTACCAGTTTACCTGTAGAGGTTCAAAAGGAAAGACAGTGAAATCTGTCATTGTAGTTATACGGGAACAGCCAACTACATTAACTGTTACGCCTATATGGAATTTAGGGAACCAATAGAGACAAACCAACCACTATAAGAACTTTTAAGGGTTTACGAATGGTGAACATTAATTTACCAGCGCACGGCGGTTATGAAATGCCTACAATATCCATATGGATAACGGAGTGATAGCGAATAGACCTAGTGTTGCGAAATATTTGAACGCGAGTGTCGCAATGCCGAATGTGCCTCCGCAACCAGTATCACAGCGCTTCACGAAGAAGAACCCGTAGTAAGTACCAGGTCGACCCCGTCTCGGCATAGCATCCACTTCCACCTCGGCGGCGGTAACGATGTGCATCGGAGGGAACTGCGTAACGCACGAAGTGTAATACAGAGCCGTAAATACAGGGTGTTTCAAAAATGACCGGTATATTTGAAACGGCAATAAAAACTAAACGAGCAGCGATAGAAATACACCGTTTGTTGCAATATGCTTGGGACAACAGTACATTTTCAGGCAGACAAACTTTCGAAATTACAGTAGTTACAATTTTCAACAACAGATGGCGCTGCAAGTGATGTGAAAGATATAGAAGACAACGCAGTCTGTGGGTGCGCCATTCTGTACGTCGTCTTTCTGCTGTATGCGTGTGCTGTTCACAACGTGCAAGTGTGCTGTGGACAACATGGTTTATTCCTTAGAACAGAGGATTTTTCTGGTGTTGGAATTCCACCGCCTAGAACACAGTGTTGTTGCAACAAGACGATGTTTTCAACGGAGGTTTAATGTAACCAAAGTACCGAAAAGCGATACAATACAGGATCTGTTTGAAAAATTTCAACGGACTGGGAACGTGACGGATGAACGTGCTGGAAAGGTAGGGCGACCGCGTATGGCAACCACAGAGGGCAACGCGCAGCTAGTGCAGCAGGTGATCCGACAGCGGCCTCGGGTTTCCGTTCGCCGTGTTGCAGCTGCGGTCCAAATGACGCCAACGTCCACGTATCGTCTCATGCGCCAGAGTTTACACCTCTATCCATACAAAATTCAAACACAGCAACCCCTCAGTGCCGCTACCATTGCTGCACGAGAGACATTCGCTAACGATATAGTGCAGAGGATTGATGACGGCGATATGCATGTGGGCAGCATTTGGTTTACTGACAAAGCTTATTTTTATCTGGACGGCTTCGTCAATAAACAGAACTGGCGCATATGGGGAACCGAAAAGCCCCATGTTGCAGTCCCATCGTCCCTGCATCCTCAAAAAGTACTGGTCTGGGCCGCCATTTCTTCCATAGGAATCATTGGCCCATTTTTCAGATCCGAAACGATTACTGCATCACGCTATCTGGACATTCTTCGTGAATTTGTGGTGGTACAAACTGCCTTAGACGACACTGCGAACACCTCGTGGTTTATGCAAGATGGTGCCCGGCCACATCGCACGGCCGACGTCTTTAATTTCCTGAATGAATATTTCGATGATCGTGTGATTGCTTTGGTCTATCCGAAACATACAGGAGGCGGCGTGGATTGGCCTCCCTATTCGCCAGACATGAACCCCTGTGACTTCTTTCTGTGGGGACGCATGAAAGACCAGGTGTACCGCCAGAATCCAGAAACAATTGAACAGCTGATGCAGTACATCTCATCTGCATGTGAAGCCATTCCGCCAGACACGTTGTCAAAGGTTTCGGGTAATTTCATTCAGAGACTACGCCATATTATTGCTACGCATGGTGGATATGTGGAAAATATCGTACTGTAGAGTTTCCCAGACCGCAGCGCCATCTGTTGATGAAAATTGTAACTACTGTAATTTCGAAAGTTTGTCTGCCTGAAAATGTACTGTTGTCCCAAGCATATTGCAACAAACGGTGTATTTCTATCGCTGCTCGTTTAGTTTTTATTGCCGTTTCAAATATACCGGTCATTTTTGAAACACCCTGTAGTTACGATGATTTTCCGACACCCTTTTCGAACACCCACTCACCAACTGTCTCACCCCCACTCACTCACTCACACCGCACACGCACACGCACACTCACACGCACACACACACAAACACACTCGCCCACATGTGCTAGAAAAACAAGTGATTGTTACGCCAGAGATATACCGGTAACGTCCTCTGACGATATTCCAAAGGAAATACACATCATTTAGTATAATAAAATCACCCGCTGTGTTTTTGCGACTGTTTGTGAAAACTAATTTCAGGAACTACATTAGCGTTTTTGATACAGTTCTCGTTAATAAACTGATTCTCGAAGAAGGTTCGTATATTTAATTTATAAATATTTCGTGGAAATTGGCTGAACTATGAAGACGTTTGTCTGAGAACTTTCCTAGTGTGTGCAGTTTGAATCGTTTTCGTTACACTAGAATAGGTAGTTAATATTCAATTACCTACGGCTGTTCTCTGAATTTTAAACTCTAAGCAGTCACCCAAAAACAAATTTACCATTACGTCAGGCAAGTCATCCATCCGGACAAACTTAGTGCTACTCATCCGAATCTGAAAGTGGTCACAAGTTTATATACAAATGCGCATATAGTTTTGTAAGGTGGTGGTGGTCGTTCTTAACTGTTTCTCTCTGCCGGTAGCTTTCTTCTTTAGAAGCTAGTGTAAATTTTCCCACTTTTCAAAACTTCCTGTATGTTTTCCGTTATTATTATTCAAATGATTCAAATGGCTCTGAGCACTATGGGACTTAACTTCTGAGGTCATCAGTTCCGTAGAACTTAGAACTACTTAAACCTCACTAACCTAAGGACATCACACACACCGATGCCCGAGGCAGGATTCGAACCTGTGACCGTAGCAGTCTCGCGGTTCCGGCTATTATTATTATTTATTATTATTATTATTATTATTATACTGAGCTAGGGGCAAATGCAATTTACTTTCTCAAAAATTGTGAACGCGTTAATCAATCGAGATTCTGCTCCATACAATGTAAATAATATATGCCACCCTTATGCACTATGGCTTATTAAGCAGTTGCAAAATCTTATCACACTATTTAATTATTGTTTACCTTTGGTAATTAGCTCCCAGAAATCTTCTTTTCTCTGTATCAAAATGTTTAGGTGTCCCTACTAACAGATGGACCATCTTTTTGTGAGTTTATTCAGTTACATGTAAATTACATGGGGTAGATCATTTTTTTGTGTTGATTTGTCTTCTAGTGGGTGACTGCCAGTAAATACGTGGATGATCGCGTGTCAGGTTATTCTGATTCGTTATCTTCCCCAAACGGCCTCTGTCATCAGAATCGTCATTTGCTTAATTCTGTTAATCCAACGCGTTTCCGTTCGTTCCATTCTTTTGCTGTCATATGTAGATCAAAGCGGTCACGTATTCATTCAATGTACCAATACATTTCCGACATAAATACCAATATCATTTCCATCTGAAACACCACAACAGAATTTTTTTATAACATGGAAATTCTTGTTATTTAGTGACCTGAAACCGTGGAAAGTCGTGCTCATTAATCGTCTAATGGACTCAGGTATCCTGTGCTATTTTGTATAGCAAGTAAAACTCATCAGACGCTTTGACACAAAGCTGGGTGGACCCCAATCCACTCTCCCGACCGTGGGAAAGACGTTGGAGTTGCTGGGTTCAAATGGTTCAAATG
This sequence comes from Schistocerca piceifrons, assembly GCF_021461385.2. Classification (NCBI taxonomy): domain Eukaryota; kingdom Metazoa; phylum Arthropoda; class Insecta; order Orthoptera; family Acrididae; genus Schistocerca; species Schistocerca piceifrons. The sequence continues at coordinate 55,888,157 of NC_060143.1, forward strand.
GCTCGGAGCACTATGCCTAGCACATAGAACTAATTAAACCTAACTAACCTAAGGACATCACACACATCACTGCCCGAGGAAAGATTCGAACCTGCGACCGTAGCGGTCCCTCGGTTCCAGACTGTAGCGCCTAGAACCGCACGGCCACTCCGGCCGGCGGAGTTGCTGGGGATGGACCTTCAGTTCAGTGATACACAATAAATATATACATTATCTTTCATAAAAAGTAAAGCAGCCAGAAGATGAGGAGCAAACCTAATATGAGTTGAGAAGGTACGTGATATTATTTCAGCGATTACATTACCGAGTCAGGTTGCAAAAGAACTTGGCAGTATGGGTCCACTTACCAGTATGACGTCTCACCCCCTGTGGCCTAGATGCACGCACTGATTCGGTTGGGAGGGGTCTCATAATGCCACCGAATCCTCTCCTGAGGCACGTTGTTTTTGTAACTGGTCCTTGAGGTACTTGATATTGGCAGTTGTTGTTGGAGCTCGTCCCAGACCTGTTCTGTCAGGGACAGAACTGGAGATCTTGCTGGCCACGGGATTGCCTCAACATCACCCAGACAATCCATATAGATACATGCCATGCGTTGAAGAGCATCGTTCTGTTGAAAAGGACACCATGATATTCACATGACAGGTAACACTTGAGGAGGAGGAAGAGGAGGAGATTGGTGTTTAACGTCCCATCGACAACGAGGTCATTGGAGACGGAGCGCTAGCTCGAAGTAGGGAAGAATGGGGTCGCATTTCTTCATGGTGTAGCAATTTTAATGACCAGTAGTGTATATATAACAGATTTTTGGTTTGTGATCATTGTTATTAAAGCAAAGCATGCGCGACGTACTTAAAGTTACTGCGAAGGCAAAACTGATAGGACAGAACATGGATAGTAAATAGAATTATACCAACACGGTACACAGTGCAACCTCTTCAACAAAAACCGACATGACTGCACACCATGCCCAACCAGAACGAAGAGAACACGCCGATCTACTGGCGACGTGTAATAGTATGACGACGGTCTCTAGGAAGGGCGCTATCCAAAACCGGTCCCGAGGCCATAGCGGTGCACCAGCAACTAAACATAACGAGGCTGAAAAATGGCTCCTGAGCTGTGTACGGGCGAACAGACGTGCATCTTTGAGAAACTGACCAGCTAGGTGAACCAAGGGGCTACCAACAGTGTCTCCTCAACGACTGTTCGTGGAAAGTTCCTGCGTATGGGCATTGCCAGCAGGCGGCTGGTTCAATGATCCCATGCTGACTGCTGTTGATCGGCAACGAAGACTGGTATTTGCACGCCAGTACCGCAGCTTGACGTCCACTGAGTGCCGACATATCGTCTTTTATGACGAATCACGTTTTATGCTGCTTTGGTTAGCTGGCCGTTGGCGTGTACGGAGCGAAACCTCCGAAATCAAACACCCTGCAACCATGAGGGTGCGTTATGGTGGTCTAGAGTCGACTCGTTGTAGTTGTGCTGGCGTATGTAATGACTGCATTGTCGATGTGGTATCCAAAGTGCAGCAGCGCATTGTAGAAGTTTCGCGAGTGAGCATATGTCTAGGTCAGAGTGCAAGCGTAGGCTAAACGGGCTACCCGAAGAAGAGAACTGTGTAGCCAAAGTTATACTAATTATTTGTTACTGATAGACGAGCTTGTTGCCAATCACTGTTACCACGGAATGCAATACGCAGCACCATCTGCAACTCGTGACGAAGTAAGAGTGCGCAATTTAACAATGTAGCGAAAGGCTTTCCACTGTCGTAGCTTCAATATTTCCAATCAGTATATTGCTTTATGGTAAAAAAGTGAATAGATTCAGTTCCAATGAGTTCACCAAGTCATGAACCAACATAGAACCTTCGTATCATCATTATTACAAGCTGAAACATTATTAAAAGATACATTATTTCATGTAAAAGAATTTAAATGTCCTACTTAAATTAAGGTAATTACCGCTGCTTATAGTTATAAACAGTGACAGTTAACTGAAATTTATATACTATTGTAATACGTCAACTGCATTCTATAATTATTTGAGAAAACAATTTAGTTCATATTAAGAATAACTCCAAAATATTGGCAAAGTACTATGAATTCCCGTATTCAAACGAAAGTTATTATATTTTGTGTAATCTGTATAAGTATTCTGTAATTTTTACTCTCGTGAATTCGGCGTTGTTTATGACTGCTGAAATTTGTGAGGTCTAACTGAGCTTAAATGTTATAAAACCTGTTATGAAACACTGGTTAATCGTAGCTTTGGACTTCAAAGCCTAATGACATTCAGCATTATTATGAGTGGCCCAGATCATTACCCACCGCGTTACGTCATGCTATTGGCTAATCATTCTTGGTTTTCTCTGATTATAGAGTGTTTTAATACGTAAAAGGTAACTTTCATTCATATAGTTATCGTGGCATTTTCGTTTCAGTTTCCACGTGTGCATTTGCCGTTACCGCCTCAACACAAGTAAATAATTGTTATCTAATATCATTTTCAACCAAACACATACCAGTTCATAACTTTTGCACAGGCATGAGCTTGCGACTGTAAATCTTAGGTCAGTAAGTAATATTTCAGTTAATATCAGGTAGGAAATTAATTAAAATTTTGGCTAGCTGCACTAAATTACGCCGGCCGTTGTGGCCGAGCGGTTTCATGCGCTACAGTCTGGAACCGCGCGACCTCTACAGTCGCAGGTTCGAATCCTGCCTCGGGCAAGGATGTTTGTGATGTCCTTAGGTTAGTTAGGTTTAAGTAGTTCTAAGTTCTAGGGTATTTATGACCTCAGATGTTAAGTCCCATAGTGCTCAGAGCCATTTGAACCATTTACACTAAACTGATTGACTTAATAGAAAGTTTTTTTCCGATTGTTGTTGCGCAGCATACTTCATACTTCATTGTTCGATAGTAATCCGTGACAATGTTCCTGGAATTCTTTCTTATTCGGAATCGACGTCCTTCCTCTGAAGTACAAAGCATTAGGTTACACGCATCATTAACATACCGAAGAGTATGGTGGTGGTGGGGGAGGAGGGGGTCTATGCGAAATGTAGCGTAAACCCTGCAAAATACTGATAAAGAAAATCGAAACTTCAGTCGCTGTACCCACAATTAAAACTGAAAATGGGACAATGACCATAGATGTAGACAGGCAACAGAATACCTGCTCGGGGAACTCCTCACACAGCGACGACGAAGAAGATAAACAATTCCATAGGTAACTTAGATAAGCGCTACACAGTGAATATACCAACACTTTGATAACTACTCCCTTTTCTGAAGAAAAACTAGCCCTACCCATAATGAAATTGAGGAAACGGAAAATCTCCAGTACCAGATAACATTCGCGCCGAAGTTCTCAAGCAAACAAGAGTACATATTACTCCATTTGTAACCACACTACTAAATGATTCCTTAATACTGGGTCTGTCACCTGGAAATCAGAAAAAAGCTGTAATAATAAAAAAGTGGATGCAAGGATTCGGCTAACCCCATAGCTATGGACCACTCTCTTCACGTAACACATCACCAAAGGTGCAGGAAAAGCCCCTTTGTGACAGCATGCGCAGTCGAAGAAAAAGGACGCGCCAGGGTTTCGAATCCTGGACCGAGAACGTTTTGTAATCAAAGACGCTACCTGTACACCACCGTCGCCTAATCCTGCTGAGAGTACAAGTTACCAAAAGGGTCGTTTTCCAGGCCAGTATGCTCGGTTTTGGTAGTCGCATCAGTCTTATGCCCGTTGGAAGATGATGACCAAGCCAATAGGGTGGTGTCGTATGACGACGATGTCTGACTGTGGTCCCGGGGATGTCAAGAACTGAACGGAACTGAACTGGCAATTAGAATCCATTTCCAGGGGCAGTGAAGATGTGCATACAGCAAATTAATCCTGGCATCACAGAAAACTACATACATCTAAAACGCCAATTTTCAATACCCATAAATCCTACAGTTGAACTAACTGGCTGATAAATGTAGCTTTGCAAAACATATTCAGGTAGTTGGACACTAGTTTATCAACATTAGGCACAAAATTGCCAATGCCTCAATGCTAACTACTAGGCACCGCTGCATGCGGTGACGACCTATCACGATGTCATTTTCGTGTCCATCAGCTGGCTTCGCAGTAACTGTCTGGCTGCAGTAACTTAGTGCACGCGGAACCGGAAAATACTGCGACATGCACAGAGGTGTTTGTTCGTCAGACTCACAGGGACCTTCGGCTACCAAATCGAGGATCAAATCTCCATCGTTACGGAAGAGACTGCATATGACACTAATGCCAAGAAAGTAACAACAGACAAACTAAACTTCATATGAATTCTGAGCACACAACAAGCTGTTGAGCACATAATAGCGCAATCAACAATAAAACACAGTTAATTCTCAATTTTTTCCAGGAGATTCCAGAAATAATACAAGGAGTTATCCCTGCCATCTACCCTGTAGACATCGTGATGGGATGCCGTGGAGCCTCTTACTAGTTACGTGAAAGGGATGTGACAAATGTCCAACAAATGTGAGACCAGTGGGTAACAACTAAGGCCCAGTACCAGTTTACCTGTAGAGGTTCAAAAGGAAAGACAGTGAAATCTGTCATTGTAGTCATACAGGAACAGCCAACCACATTAACTGTTACGCCCATATGGAATTTAGAGAACCAACAGAGACAAACCAACCACTATAAGAACTTTTAACGGTTTACAAATGGTGGGCAATAACTTACCAGCGTACGGCGGTTATGAAATGCCTACAATATCCATGTGGATAACGAAGTGATAGCGAATAAACCTAGTGTTGCGAAATATTTGACCGCGAGGATTGCGATGCCGAATGTACCTCCGCAATCAGTATCACAACGCTTCACGAAGAAGAACCCGTAGTAAGTACCAGGTCGACCTCGTCTCGGCATAGCATCACTTCCACCTCGGCGACGGTGAGGATGTGCATCGGAGGGAACTGCGAAACGCACGAAGTGTAATAGAGAGCCGTAAATAGTTACGATGTTTTTCCGACACCCTTTCCGAACACCCACTCACCAACTCTCTCACCCCCACTGACTCACTCACACCGCACACGCACACTCACACGCACACACACAAACACACTCGCCCACATGTGCTAGAAAAACAAGTGATTGTTACTACAGAGATATACCGGTAACGTCCTCTGACGATATACCAAAGGAAATACACATCATTTAGTATAATAAAATCACCCGCTGTGTTTTTGCGACTGTTTGCGAAAACTAATTTCAGGAACAACATTAGCGTTTTTGATACAGTTCTAGTTAATAAACTGATTCTCGAAGAAGGTTCGTATATTTAATTTATAAATATTTCGTGGAAATTGGCTGAACTATGAAGACGTTTGTCTGAGAACTTTCCTAGTGTGTGCAGTTTGAATCGTTTTCGTTACACTAGAATAGGTAGTTAATATTCAATTACCTACGGCTGTTCTCTGAATTTTAAACTCTAAGCAGTCACCCAAAAACAAATTTACCATTACGTCAGGCAAGTCATCCATACGGACAAACTTAGTGCAACTCATCCGAACCCGAAAGTGGTCACAAGTTTATATATAAATGCGCATATAGTTTTGTAAGGTGGTGGTGGTCGTTCTTAACTGTTTCTCTCTGCCGGTAGCTTTCTTCTTTAGAAGCTAGTGTAAATTTTCCCACTTTTCAAAACTTCCTGTATGTTTTTCGTTATTATTATTCAAATGGTTCAAATGGCTCTGAGCACTATGGGACTTAACTTCTGAGGTCATCAGTCCCGTAGAACTTAGAACTACTTAAACCTAACTAACCTAAGGACATCACACACATCCATGACCGAGGCAGGATTCGAACCTGTGACCGTAGCAGTCTCGCGGTTCCCGCTATTATTATTGTTATTTATTATTATTATTATACTGAGCTGGGGGCAAATACAATTTACTTTCTCAAAAATTGTGAACGCGTTAATCAATCGAGATTCTGCTCCATACAATGTAAATAATATATGTCACACTTATGCACTATGGCTTATTAAGCAATTGCTAAATCTTATCACACTATTTAATTATTGTTTACCTTTGGCAGTTAGCTCCCAGAAATCATCTTTTCTCTGTATCAAAATGTTTAGGTGTCCCTACTAACAGGTGGACCATCTTTTTGTGAGTTTATTCAGTTACATGTAAATTACATGGGGTAGATCAATTTTTTGTGTTGATTTGTCTTCTAGTGGTTGACTGCCAGTAAATACGTGGATGATCGCGTGTCAGGTTATTCTGACTCGTTATCTTCCCCAAACGGCCTCTATCTTTAGAATCGTCATTTGCTTAATTCTGTTAATCCAACGCGTTTCCGTTCGTTCCATTCTCTTGCTGTCATATGTAGATCAAAGCGGTCACAGATTCATTCAAAGTACCAATACATTTCCGACATAAATACCAATATCATTTCCATCTGAAACACCACAACGGAGTTTTTTTATAACATGGAAATTCTTGTTATTTAGTGACCTGAAACCGTGGAAAGTCGTGCTCATTAATCGTCTAATGGACTCAGGTATCCTGTGCTATTTTGTATAGCAAGTAAAACTCATCAGACGCTTTGACACAAAGCTGGGTGGACCCCAATCCACTCTCCCGACCGTGGGAAAGACGTTGGAGTTGCTGGGTTCAAATGGTTCAAATGGCTCGGAGCACTATGCCTAGCACATAGAACTAATTAAACCTAACTAACCTAAGGACATCACACACATCACTGCCCGAGGCAAGATTCGAACCTACGACCGTAGCGGTCGCTCGGTTCCAGACTGTACCGCCTAGAACCGCACGGCTACTCCGGCCGGCGGAGTTGCTGGGGATGGACCTTCAGTTCAGTGATACACAATAAATATATACATTATCTTTCATAAAAAGTAAAGCAGCCAGAAGATGAGGAGCAAACCTAATATGAGTTGAGAAGGTACGTGATATTATTTCAGCGATTACATTACTCTGTCAGGTTGCAAAAGAACTTGGCAGTATGAGTCCACTTACCAGTATGACGTCTCACCCCCTGTGGTCTAGATGTATGCATTTATTCGGTTGGGAGGGGTCTCATAATGCCACCGTATCCTCTCCTGAGGCACGTTGTTTTTGTAACTGGTCCTTGAGGTACTTGATATCGGCAGTTGATGTCGGAGCTCGTCCCAGACCTGTTCTGTCAGGGAGAGAACTGGAGATCTTGCTGGCCACGGGACTGCCTCAACATCACCCAGACAATCCATATAGATACATGCCATGCGTTGAAGAGCATCGTTCTGTTGAAAAGGACACCACGATATTCACATGACAGGTAACACTTGAGGAGGAGGAAGAGGAGGAGATTGGTGTTTAACGTCCCATCGACAAAGAGGTCATTGGAGACGGAGCGCAAGCTCGAAGTAAGGAAGAATGCGGACGGAAATCGGCCGTACCCTTTCACAGAAACCATCCCGACATTTGCCTGAAGCGATTTAGGGAAGACGCGGAAAAACTAAAACACGATGGCAGAACGCGAATTTGAACCGCCGTCCTCCCGAACACTTGTGGATGTAGAATACTTGTTACGTACAGTTGTGCCCTCAAAGTTCCCTCAATCATCACCAGCCATGACATCTACTCATCACGATGACTCCCCACTAGGGGCCATGACAAATGCGGGCCCTATAACGAAGTTGTTACGTCACACTAGTTGCCTTGCAAACGCATTCCACCTTTCTAGTATGCCTTTCTGCTGATACAATGTATTCAGTCTTCATTTTGACCCTCACAGCATTTTATTTGTCTGTTTCCAGAGAACTGTTAACTGGTATATAGGCAGATTCCAGCTTTCTTAGCTTGATCATTTCGTTTGCTTCTCTTGATTGGTCCTCGAAGAATTTTTGTTTAACCTATTGGATTCACTGTTGTTTTCGTTCCTAAATGCTCTATATTGCCTTTGTCCTACTTCAGTGTTGTCTTGTTTGAGGTTGCGTTCAAATGGCTCTAAGCACTATGGGACTTACCATCTGAGGTCATCAGTCCCCTAGAACTTAGAACTACTTGCGTAACTAACCTAAGGACATCACACACATCCATGCCTGCGGCAGGATTCGAACCTGTGGCCGTAGCAGCCGCGTGGTTCCGGACTAATGTGGTTAGAACCGCTCGACCACAGCGGCCGGCTGAGGTTCTGTCTTAAATTTATTATTGTTACTACGCTTTCTGTAGTCCATTATTTATTTTCTCTCTCATAGCTACGTCATTTCGTGCTCGTGGGATATTTCTTTTCAAGGACTCACGCCTTTCTTCTACATTTCTGGCGTTGTTCATAACTGTAGCCATGATTGTTTGTTCTGCGAATGTCGACCTAACCATATCATCCTTTGTTCTGTGCATTTCCCATTTCTTACAAGATATTTTCTTAAGGTTTTTGAAATTCAGATCAGATTTTGCTGTCACTGTTTTATGGTCATTATCAACGTCTGGGCTTCCACAGTCTCGTATTTGATTATGGAACCATAGTCCAAGCAGATTTAAGTTGATCTGATATCCTTCCCTGTTTCCAGTTGCTTTCCATGTATACTTTATTCGTGGATGATATTGAACCCACATCTTACATATTACTAGTTGATGTCCTGTACAGAATTCTGCTTGTCTGTCTCCACATTCATTTCTTTCTCCAAGCCCAAAAGTTCCCACTATTGTGCCACCTCTTCCGTCTCCCACTGACGCATTGCACTCTCCCCTAACGATAAGGTTGTCTTGTCTTTTGACCCTGTTTAAACCACGTTTTATCTCACTGTACGCCCACTGCACTTCTTCTTCATCATAGGTTGACATCGGCATGAACACTCGGACGATCACTGTCTTGTTCGGTTACGTGTTCAATTGTACAAGTAGTATTCTTCCGCCTATTTGTTGGTAAATACACTCCTGGAAATGGAAAAAAGAACACATTGGCACCGGTGTGTCAGACCCACCATACTTGCTCCGGACACTGCGAGAGGGCTGTACAAGCAATGATCACACGCACGGCACAGTGGACACACCAGGAACCGCGGTGTTGGCCGTCGAATGGCGCTAGCTGCGCAGCATTTGTGCACCGCCGCCGTCAGTGTCAGCCAGTTTGCCGTGGCATACGGAGCTCCATCGCAGTCTTTAACACTGGTAGCATGCCGCGACAGCGTGGACGTGAACCGTATGTGCAGTTGACGGACTTTGAGCGAGGGCGTATAGTGGGCATGCGGGAGGCCGGGTGGACGTACCGCCGAATTGCTCAACACGTGGGGCGTGAGATCTCCACAGTACATCGATGTTGTCGCCAGTGGTCGGCGGAAGGTGCACGTGCCCGTCGACCTGGGACCGGACCGCAGCGACGCACGGATGCACGCCAAGACCGTAGGATCCTACGCAGTGCCGTAGGGGACCGCACCGCCACTTCCCAGCAAATTAGGGACACTGTTGCTCCTGGGGTATCGGCGAGGACCATTCGCAACCGTCTCCATGAAGCTGGGCTACGGTCCCGCACACCGTTAGGCCGTCTTCCGCTCACGCGCCAACATCGTGCAGCCCGCCTCCAGTGGTGTCGCGACAGGCGTGAATGGAGGGACGAATGGAGACGTGTCGTCTTCAGCGATGAGAGTCGCTTCTGCCTTGGTGCCAATGATGGTCGTATGCGTGTTTGGCGCCGTGCAGGTGAGCGCCACAATCAGGACTGCATACGACCGAGGCACACAGGGCCAACACCCGGCATCATGGTGTGGGGAGCGATCTCCTACACTGGCCGTACACCACTGGTGATCGTCGAGGGGACAATGAATAGTGCACGGTACATCCAAACCGTCAGCGAACCCATCGTTCTACCATTCCTAGACCGGCAAGGAAACTTGCTGTTCCAACAGGACAATGCACGTCCGCATGTATCCCGTGCCACCCAACGTGCTCTAGAAGGTGTAAGTCAACTACCCTGGCCAGCAAGATCTCCGGATCTGTCCCTCATTGAGCATGTTTGGGACTGGATGAAGCGTCGTCTCACGCGGTCTGCACGTCCAGCACGAACGCTGGTCCAACTGAGGCGCCAGGTGGAAGTGGCATGGCAAGCCGTTCCACAGGACTACATCCAGCATCTCTACGATCGTCTCCATGGGAGAACAGCAGCCTGCATTGCTGCGAAAGGTGGATATACACTGTACTAGTGCCGACATTGTGCATGCTCTGTTGCCTGTGTCTATGTGCCTGTGGTTCTGTCAGTGTGATCATGTGATGTATCTGACCCCAGGAATGTGTCAATAAAGTTTCCCCTTCCTGGGACAATGAATTCACGGTGTTCTTATTTCAATTTCCAGGAGTGTAGATACTCTACGTCCGAGCTTCTTAAAAGTGACCACTCTCCAGCCCCTCCTCCTCCTGGTCTCTCCTCTATGCAGCCTATGTGTATACCTCTGCAGTCGCCACTCCCACAGTCTCCAGCATCTGGCCATCTCATCTCACCGAATCGTTATGTGTCAGTTCTCATCCTTGTCATTTCCAGCCTGAGATTCTCTAGCTTGCCGCACCTCAGAAGTGTTCAGAGATTCCATGTTGCGATTCGTTTCCTTATATTCTTCATAGACTTTATTTTATTGGAACCACAGACATCTGCGTTCCTCTCCTGGAGATGGGGTACTATCCTGGAATCTTTTACAGAAGTACGCTTCGTATTCATTTTACAGTTGAAACGAAACTGCTATTTTTTGGAATATCCTGCAATTCTTTAATGTGGTGATTTCCCCTTGCCTTCCACATACTATGCCGTTGACTCGTGAAGTGTTATTCCGTTTTCAGAAGCGATTACTCCTTTCAAAGGCACTTGGCAGAGTTGAAGATCTTATTCCGGGAATCATTCGGTCCTTGTGCATGTTAGCCTTTGTCACAAACGTTGCCCCTTCTCTACCAAAGGGAGGTGGGCATCAGGATTTTCCGCCGGCCGCTGTGGCCGTGCGGTTCTAGGCGCTTCAGTCTGGAACGGCGTGACCACTACTGTCACAGGTTCGAATCCTGCCTCGGGCATGGATGTGTGTGATGTCCTTAGGTTAGTCAGGTTTAAGTAGTTCTAAGTTCTAGGGGATTGATGACCACAGATGTTAAGTCCCATAGTGCTCAGAGCCATTTGAATCATCAGGATTTTCCTTCCATCGTGACTAGTAGACAGAGGATATTTCTTTGTCCAGTACATTAAATTAGTGTTATATAATAACATGCTCTCCACCGCCATCTTGGGGGGCGCTGCAGTACGTAAGGTCTGTAATGTCACGTCCTATGTCGCACGCCACAGCGCCCGAATTTTTCGTGCGCTGCCCTACCCACACCATGACACCACTGTGCCTCTCCCAGGTCGCCACCATACTCGCCGTCGATAGTCTTCCTGATTTCGTGATTCATGACTAAACACAATCCAACGCCATTCATCAGTAGTCCATGGTTCCTGCTCATGGCGCTGCTCCAAACGCAGCCGTTTGTGATGTGGTGTTAAGGGGCCTGTAGATAGGATGGTAATTCCGTAGTCCGGCTTTTGCCATTCTCAGACCGCTGGTGCAAAATGACACTGAATGCTGTATGAAGTCCATTATTATTCTTGAGGACAGTCGTTTACTAATTTCGGAAGGCAGGCGTAGATGTGAAGGATGTTAGGATGTGCTTGGCACATAATGCGGCGATCCTCCCTTGTGATGGTCAGACATGGTCGACCGGAACATTACCGACGAGCGTGGCTGCCCAACTGTTCCCAAGCAATTCAACATCGGACCACTGCCACATCCGTGTATCCCACAAATCTCCATATTGCACAACTGTGCTAATCAGTCAAATGGAGATCCACTTCAGGCCCCTTTCAAACCCTGTCAAGTTCTGATAACACAGTCTCATACCAATGCGCAGAATCTTCCGTGTCCTTCACCGTGAGATCTCAACATCTGTTCACGCCCCATATAAGCCCTATCAGGCCTGGCAGCCAAAATAAACAACGGTAACGCTCTCTCGCGGTTGTTATATCTGCAAATACCACTTAAATAATCACTGGCGCTGTGTGAGTGTACGAAGTTGTATCAATTCTCGACCAAGTCATCCTCGTACTCGTACACATTTTAAATGTATTCAGTCCGGATTATTGTCGCTAACTGAGTGATGACAGATTTTGCGAACGAGAAGTTAGACCGACTTAGTCATTGTACTTAGGAGCCACTCAAAGCAGCTCTAGCATGCTGGCTTAGGACACAACGCATCCATTTACCAAAAAAATGCTTTTCCAAGTGAAATAAGTTAGAAGGCTCGAAAATAAATATATTTTATTGTATACATATCATGGCACCCTCTTCATGTCTTTCTTAGCAGCCCATATCAAGAGTGTACGATACCACACAGTACCAAATCTGTATCTTGATGCTGACGCAGGGCCATCTGGTGAAGTGTGGAAGTCTGTTATGATGAAGACACAGTCCGTCAGTTTCCAACACATTTTAACCCGCATGCTCCATGAAATGGTTCTTTCGGTGAAGGAGAAATCCAAGCTTAAAAGGACTGTATTCTGTTCAGAGGTAACGACTGCCTCTCCTGTGTCAACCGTTCACCACAGCGCAACGCTCACACACTAACATCGTAAAATATCCAAACTTCTGACATCCGAACAGCAATATTACAACATCTGTGTTTCCCTACAAATTTTGCGCACTATGGCTGCACCTACTGTAGCACAGTGGTCGGAAAACTATGGGTAATGACCCAGTGAGGGGTAAAATATATTTTCTGATAGACAGGATTCTACTGTGTTTCGGTCACAAAACTAAATTATTTTTAAAGGATCATGAATATTATCACTACTCCCTAAGACGGTAAAACGAATTACCTAGTTTACTAATAACGTCTTTTTTCCTGTATTATCATTAATCAATGGCACAATATGGTGAATTGTTACACACGGTTTGTACCACTTATCTAAGACAGTAAAACTGAAATATATGCATCACGTATGCTTAAAATCTCACGAAAATGCGTTCTCCAAATTGTAGGTAGTTCCCGCAATGGATCAAAAATTGCTTTATTACTCACTTCGTTATAGATAAACGAATTAATTGGTACCACAGCGCAGCAGTCACTATAAAGGGTGTGCGGAAATCCCCATTGAAAACTAGGAAGACCTGTAGAGGGGAGTGAGTATATAAGATTTTAAAATGGAACCCATGTCCAGAAACGTACTGTTTCCATTCTACGGCGATTCCAATTCAGATGTGTCACGGCTGCTAAAGGAAAGAGAAAAATCTCAGATCTACTTGCCTTGGTATGCAACAGGGTAAACAGGATAACGTGTACTACGTCAGATGTTCGCCGCTCACACAGCTGCTAAAGGAAAGAGAAAAATCTCAGATCTACTTGTCTTGGTATGCAATAGGATAAACAGGATAACGTGTTCGCCTGACGTCACATAACGTCTGCCTTGCTGAGAGACTCTTGTAGAAACAGAGGAAAATCTGGTGGCACGAGTTCTGGCAGCTGCAATATGAACTGAGGACACACCAAGTATAATGGAGGGTGTTTACCAGAACATGCTTCGTAAGTGAAATGTCTGTAACGACGATTGTGGTCGCCACATCGAGCCGCTGTTGTAATGAATCGGTACAGTTCCGTACGTACAGCATACTGGGTTCCTTTTTTTGCTTTGGAATGATGTAAAAATGTAATGTTTAAGTGTTAAACACAAACATATGTGCTTAGACAAATGGAAGTTTCGTTATGTTTCCTTTCGAATTGTTACCTAATAATTGTACTGCGTCTCATCTAATTCAATTACTGAAGCAGAAGTGACTGAGTTAAACATCTGAACTGAAATCATTGCAGGACGGAAACGGTACGTTTACGGACATCTACATCTACATCTACATCTACATTTATACTCCGCAAGCCACCCAACGGTGTGTGGCGGAGGGCACTTTACGTGCCACTGTCATTACCCCTCTTTCCTGTTCCAGTCGCGTATGGTTCGTGAGAAGAACGACTGCCGGAAAGCATCCGTGCGCGCTCCGAATCTCTCTAATTTTACATTCGTGATCTCCTCGGGAGGTATAAGTAGGGGGAAGCAATATATTCGATACCTCATCTTGAAACGCACTCTCTCGAAACCTGGACAGCAAGCTACACCGCGATGCAGAGCGCCTCTCTTGCAGAGTCTGCCACTTGAGTTTGCTAAACATCTCCGTAACGCTATCACGCTTACCAAATAGCCCTGTGACGAAACGCGCCGCTCTTCTTTGGATCTTCTCTATCTCCTCCGTCAATCCGATCTGGTACGGATCCCACACTGATGAGCAATACTCAAGTATAGGTCGAACGACTGTTTTGTAAGCCACCTCCTTTGTTGATGGACTACATTTTCTAAGGACTCTCCCAATGAATCTCAACCTGGTACCCGCCTTACCAACAATTAATTTTATGTGACCATTCCACTTCAAATAGTTCCGCACGCATACTCCCAGATACACATGGGTTCCTATTGAAAATATTATGTACTCCCTTCCCCCTACAAGTCTTACAGGTTTGTAACGGTAGTTTTCGAACACCCTGTATAATTGCCATACATGGTTGTAGGCCTACACAGTATTCTCATATATACACAGCGTGTTCCACCTGACTTTATCACTTCATATGTTTCCAAAACGGAACAGAAAGTGAAAAATACAAGTGGCCAGGGATGCACCTATATCAAGGGCAGGAATGTAAAAGTCGCATAAGTTAATATAAAGTTAATTTCAACATAAACGTTTTTTATGGGACTTGTATGTTTTTTCTACCGAAATGAAAACTAGGAATATAATCAGTGATGGCAGACTTGATTTCACTGCTCTAAACCTTACACCTTCTGGAATGTTAGAGTTTAAGCAAAGGAAACGGTGCCACTGTTTATGCTATAATGTTGTGTAGCCGTAATGCGGGTTGCCTGTAGTGTCCTGAAGCCTGCTACAGGCAACCCTTGCTCTGCGTGTTACGACAGAAACTGAGGCGCCGTTGCCATCCTTAAAATTCTACGTGTTTCAGATGGTTTTACATGCAAAGAAATCTGCCGTCACTAATTGTACCTCTTGATTTCATTTCCACTGAAAAAAACCACGTGGCAGTTTATAAAACGCAACTTTGTATTTCCTTATATTTATGGATTGTGGATCTCTGCCAGTTGTGTGAGACCCTGACATAAGTGCAGTCCTAGCCAACAACATTTTTCACTTTTTGTTTCGTTTCGGAAATATAAGAGGTGGCAGAGTTTTGTGGAACACCCTGTACATATCTTATACATATTTATGAACTTCCAGAAGGCTTTCGACACAGTTCGTCACAAGAAGCTTCTAGTCAAACTGGATGCCTTGGGTGTATCGTCTCAATTATGCGACTAGATACTTGATTTCCTGTCAGGAAGGTCACAGTTCGAAGTAAATGACGAGAAGCGATCGACTAAGGCAGAAGTGTTATAGGCCTTCTGCTGTTCTTAATCTACGTAAACGATTTAGAAGACATCTGAGCAGCCATATTAGACTGATTGTAGACGAAGCTGCAGTTTACCGTCTAGTATAGTCACCAAAGAAAGCAGGTGTTGACAAATGTGAAAATTACCGAACTATCAGTTTAATAAGGCACGGCTGCAAAATACTAACGCGGATTCTTTACAGACGAATGGAAAAACTAGTAGAAGCTGACCTCGGGGAAGATCAGTTTGGATTCCGTAGAAATATGGGAACACGTGAGGCAATACTGAACCTACGACTTACCTTAGAAGAAAGATTAAGAAAAGGCAAACCTACGTTTCTAGCATTTGTAGACTTGGAGAAAGCTTTTGACAATGTTGACTGGAATACTCTCTTTCAAATTCTGAAGGTCGCAGGGGTAAAATACAGGGAGAGAAAGGCTATATACAATTTGTACCGAAACCAGATGGCAGTTATAAGAGTCGAGGGACATGAAAGGGAAGCAGTGGTTGGGAAGGAAGTGAGACAGGTTTGTAGTCCCTCCCCGATGTTATTCAATCTGTATATTGAGCAAGAAGTGAAGGAAACAAAAGAAAAATTCGG
This sequence comes from Schistocerca piceifrons, assembly GCF_021461385.2. Taxonomy (NCBI): domain Eukaryota; kingdom Metazoa; phylum Arthropoda; class Insecta; order Orthoptera; family Acrididae; genus Schistocerca; species Schistocerca piceifrons. Next base: position 55,904,257 of record NC_060143.1, read on the forward strand.
AGAAGGTATTAAAATTCATGGAGAAGAAATAAAAACTTTGAGGTTCGCCGATGACATTGTAATTCTGTCAGAAACAGCTAAGGACTTGGAAGAGCAGTTGAATGGAATGGATAGTGTCTTGAAAGGAGGGTATAAGATGAACATCAACAAAAGCAAATCGAGGATAATGGAATGTTGTCGAATTAAATCGGGTGATGCTGAGGGAATTAGATTAGGAAATGAGACACTTAAAGCAGTAAAGGAATTTTGCTATTTGGGGAGCAAAATAACTGATGATGGTCGAAGTAGAGAGGATATAAAATGTAGACTGGCAATGGCAAGGAAAGCGTTTCTGAAGAAGAGAAATTTGTTAACATCAAGTATAGATTTAAGTGTCAGGAAGTCATTTCTGAAAGTATTTGTATGGAGTGTAGCCATGTATGGAAGTGAAACAAGGACGATAAATAGTTTAGACAAGAAGAGAATAGAATCTTTCGAAATGTTGTGCTACAGAAGAATCCTCAAGATTAGATGGGTAGATCACATAACTAATGAGGAAGTATTGAATAGTATTGGAGAGAAGAGAAGTTTGTGGCACAACTTGACTAGAAGAAGGGATCGGTTGGTAGGACATGTGTTGAGGCATCAAGGGATCACCAATTTGGTATTGGAGGGCAGTGTGGAGGGTAAAAATCGTAGAGGGAGACCAAGAGATGAATACACTAAGCAAATTCAGAAGGATGTAGGTTGCAGTAGGTACTGGGAGATGAAGAAGATTGCAGAGGATAGAATAGCACGGAGAGCTGCATCAAACCAGTCTCAGGACTGAAGACCACAACAACAACATAGTCACCAAAAGATGAAAACCAATTGCGAAATGATTTAGATAAGATATCTGTATGGCATGAAAAGTGACAGTTGTCGCCAAACAATGAAGTGTGTGGTCTTCTACAAGAGTGCTAAAAGAATCCATCAAATTTTTAATACACGGTAAATCACACAAACCGGAAGGCTGTGATTCCAACAACATACCTAGGAATTATAATTAGGAATAATTTAAATTGGAACGATCACATAGAAAGCGATAGGGTGAACTAAAGAACACTTAAAGATGCCACAGGGCTACTAAAGAGACTGCCTACATTACACTTGTCCCACCTATTCTGAAATACTGCTGCATGGTATGGGTTCCTTGACAAATAGAATTGGTGGAGGGCATCGAAAATTGTCAATGAAGGGCAGTTCGTTTATTTGTTATTGGGAAATAGGAGAAACACTTTCGTGGATATGCCACGTGAGTTGGGTTGGTAGTCATTAAATCAAAGGCGTTTTTTTGCTGTCGCGAGATCTTTCCACGAAATTTCGATCACTATCTTTGTCCTTCGAGTGCGAAAATATTTTGTTGATGCCCACGTACTTAGAGAGAAAAAATCATTGAATAAAATAACAGAAATCAGAGTACATAAAAGGATGTTCACTTTTCCAGCGCACTTTTCGGGAGTGAAGGGGTAGACAGGGTTAGACAGGGTTAGATTGACCTTATACCATTCATTAAAGTGTGAACTGCAGAGTAGTCATGTGGATGTAGCTGTGGACGTTGAAAACAAATGAATCCTAAATTTTGCAGACTGTAAATTCTCCGAAGCTACTAATTGGAATTTGAAATGTGAAACGCCGTTGAATTCGTTTATTTTAGAACTGCGTTGCTATCGACACACATTATTGTAATTACATTTAAAAACCGGATTTCATGCTGATATCTCTGTATTCAAAATAGCTATGAAAAAAGACACTGCATATAGTAAGGGATTTTTCATGGTGTATCTAGTTGAAAACAGAATAACAGTATCTTAAACGGTTCCGGAAATGTTCGAGGTTAACGGTTAAGCTGAATCTCTCTGTAATACATCTTCGTTTACTACTCGTAGATACACATGAAAAGTTCATTGATCACATTCTGAGAATCTGTGAACATCAATAAGTGCAGCGAAAAAGGTAACTATGTTCAAATGTGTGTGAAATCTTATGGGACTTAACTGCTGAGGTCATCAGTCCCTAAGCTTACACACTACTTAACCTAAATTATCTTAAGGACAAACACACACACCCATGCCCGAGGGAGGACTCGAACCTCCGCCGGGACCAGCCTCCCAATCCAGTACTGCAGCGCCTTAGACCGCTCGGCTAATCCCTCGCGGCAAAAAGGTAACTATTAATGGTTTTCTAAGATTAAGAATTATCTGAACTGATATGAATAAGACGGTCCTCAGTCGATATCCGGAAGTGTTGGTTTCCGTCCGCGAAGTATCACTCACTGCGAGGTGTCGGGAGTGGAGCGACGAAGCCTTAAGGAGAAAAAGACAGAGCGGAGAGCTACAGTTGTGGAGGGGGCAGGTGAATGTCGCGGTTTGCACATCTAGCGGCTTGCTGCGTTTCCCTCGAATTTTAGTTTCGAGCACGCTCTAGCTAGAGTAGTGGCGAAGTGTACTTTCTATGGTTGTGGTAGACAGCATTGAAGGTCAAGTAATGTCGTTGAGTTTTATTAACCCATGCAGATACGGTGATAGGCAAGAAAGCAGTTCACGTTGCAACGGGTTGAGTCAGCCGTTGTAACCGCAGTGGGCTACGTTCTGTGGCTCTCGGAATATGGTGGATGCTAAGCGCCTTTAGTTGGCGTCACATGGGAAAATCGTTGTGGCTGATTGAAAGTTATTCTATGTTGTTGTTGTTGTTGTGGTCTTCAGTCCTGAGACTGGTTTGATGCAGCTCTCCATGCTACTCTATCCTGTGCAAGCTTTTTCATCTCCCAGTACCTACTGCAACCTACATCCTTCTGAATCTGCTTAGTGTATTCATCTCTTGGTCTCCCTCTACGATTTTTACCCTCCACGCTGCCTTATTCTATGTAGCTGAACAAAACCGAACACTTGGGAATGGTATGGGTGAGTGCATGCAAGTGTGCAAATCTTTATTCATTGCTTGTGCTTTGTTTTAATGGGTTTCTCCTTGTTCCTCACAACACTGATTTCCGTTAGTTTTATGTTAATTTGATAAGTGTATCGGCCGATGTACTGGCTGCACTTGAAAATGGTTTCGTTGTTGTAAGTTCTGTTAAAGTTGTTCTAAAGCTGTTGTGTGATTTAGATTTTACTGAGCTGTTGTAATCGGTGCCGAAGTTCTTGAGCCGGCCGGTGTGGCCGTGCGGTTCTAGGCGCTTCAGTCTGGAACCGCGTGACCGCTGCCGTCGCAGGTTCGAATCCTGCCTCGGGCATGGATGTGTGTGATCTCCTTAGGTTAGTTAGGTTTAAGTAGTTCTATGTTCTAGGAGACTGATGACCACAGATGTTAAGTCCCATAGTGCTCAGAGCCATTTGAAGTTCTTGAAACAGACTTACTTAATTATATTAATTTGCAGCCACTGGCCCACTAGCGTACCATACCTACTGTTCGCCAATTGTTTTGCTACTGGCCGCTTACTGCTAAAGTTTCATTTCTGACAAGTACATTGAGAGCTGAGTAATTTTAACGACGTCATTATCTTACTCCGTGTACCTTTTATTTAAAGCTTTTCTGACCGCTGAAAATATTCTTTGATAATAATTGCTGTAATTGTGTATTACAACCATGAGTTCGGAGTAGGTTGAGGAATTTTAAAATAATTTTACTCTTTTGTTATATGTATGCTCGTTTCTTTTTTAGAACTTACCTGTACAAACTTGTAACCGGGCTGTTCATGATACACCATGCGACCACTGTCAGCATACCATAGGGCTTGGTGGCGCCTTGTGGCTGTTTTCAAACAGCGTTGTAAATAATCCATTTAAAGTATTGTAATAAAGTGATGTGAGTTGAAAATTCGTTGCCTTTGGGCTATGTTTCTAGCTCTCCCGGGTTTAAACATAATTTGACCTTTCTCTCGTGTCTGTGATTTTTCTTGGGCTTTATTTCACATGCTATAGTTCAGTGCTAAATTAATATTTATACACAGCTTTGTCTCAAGGCAGCCTTACGTTGTCATGTTCCACTTTGTCGATGAAACTGGAGGGATCGTTCAGTGAACATAACCGAAATAAACATGACACCGTCATATTCAGATACTCTTTACGTGGACCCAAAAGCAACGAGCGAAGGGACAAAAAGAGACGTCGACATGAACGAAAGATGATGATGATGATAATGATGTTTGGTTTGTGGGGCGCTCAACTGCGCGGTTATCAGAGCCTGTACAAATTCCCAACCTTTACTCTACCCAATCTCGCCTCTTTAATGAACGATGAAGGCGATGAAATAATGAAGACACCGCAAACACCCAGTCCTCGAGCAGAGAAAATTGCCAACCCGGCCGGGAATCGAACACGGGACATAGTGATTCAGAGGTTGCAATGAACGAAAGAGCCACGTAAGTGACAGCACAATATTGGCGCTATTGTCCACATTACGCTATAATCGATCTGAAACAATTATTTACTAATGTAATAAGATGAACCTGAGGTTACAAAATAGTTAAATCGTTATCAATATGGGATAAAGTATGGTGCATCCAATTTTTTGAGAACAATAAACACTTACGTTTGACGGTAACTACATGTCCATCTACATGAATTTCGTGAGTGTACTTTTCTCTGATATATGCATTGTGACATAGACTGTCACTGTATGCTGTATTCAGACTGTGACATAATGTTACTAAAGCTGTGTAATCACATTCAGAGTGACCATTGTGGATCAAACGTGACAGATGCGAAAGGTCATTTGAGAACGATCGCTTCAGAGTGCTACATATTGTGTGACGGGAAAAAGAAGTATTTTCGATAATAAAAGCACCGTAATGGACGATAACGTTATTAGACTAGTAACGAATGAATTTCATGAGAGCATCCGAAAGGGCGGTAAAGTTATTAAGCCAGTAGCGAATGAATTTCACGCGACGAATGGATCGAGAGTCAGTGGATAAAATTAATGTATGGTCTGCTGTGTGTTGAACCCATAAAAAGTAGAAAGCTATTTTCACTTTTCGGAATAAGGGCAGGTGCTATGAAATATTCCGGCTGAAAGTCTTTTATTAGCAGGTTGGCACACGTGGTGCGGCACTCTTCATTGTGGAGCTTGAAGCAGATTCCTTTGAGCGAAAGCCTTAATTAACTGAAGTAGACATCATTTTCACAAATAAATAATTAATGACAGTTGCGTAGCAGATTCACATTCCTGACTACGTGTGGTACTTAATATTACAATATTATACGATACCGTTCACGTGGATAGAGAAATTAGATACATTAAAATTATAACGTACTAAATAGTTTTCTGATGATCTTTGAACAAACATTATGTTTATATGTTGTGTCAGACTAAATAGTAAATGTTTTAGGAGATAACAGAATACACCAAATCACTTAAAACATTCATATAACATGTGTCTAGTTCATACGTTGCGAAAAAGGTAACTGATCCATTAACGATACTAACAGATGGCTATCAAAGTTAACTCTCGTGTAGGAGACTATGCTGGTTAACGTATAAGCTCTAAGATATTTAATGCATCATCTTGCAACTTATTCCTCTGTTAGGTATTTTTCCAGCCACCATCGTCTTCCTGGAAAAAAGTCGATTAAGGACGGCTTTTTGGGTTCCTTCCATGGAGCTCTGCGCCCATTGTTGTATAATATGCATTTATCCTTGCTGGAAGAGCACAGAAGCATATTCTTCAGCTTTGTTACTCTTCCACTCTCAATCAAGTATCCAACAGCTGTGAAGAAGCATACAGGCAATACCAGTTAAGTGTTGTAAGTCATAATGTGGTTGGAATACTAAAAAGCAGTTCGTCATTCTCCACCTTCGCTATCAGCATTCGGGTGGTCGTCCACTTTTATTATAATTTTTTCAAACCGTACGTATGTAACTGGTTCACTTAATTTGTAATGTGCTCAGAATATTTCTGTCTCCCTTACTCTTGTTCTCTGTACTGATATCCTTCTCTCAAGGAACTCAAGGAATACAGGTGATAATTCTTATTTTTAACCTCTTACCCTGCATCGCCAGCACCTTTATGCTTACTAAGTCTGCCTTTTTTTTTTTTTTTTTTTTGCACTGAATTGTGTGATACGTCCGTTTACTTTCCAGAATCTATCACTCTTTTTAATTCTACTGTTGAACGTCTTATTTCGCGTAAAGAATTGTACTTAACCAGGGCCTGTTGTTATTATTTCTTCCTCAGGCACCCAGTATTCATATCATACATCATTAACGTCTTAAATTCATGTGTTGCTTGAAGCTGTCTCTATAATTTACATTTTTATTTAGACATAATGGATAATACGGGACTGAGGCTCTAGCCGGGTCATATGCGTAATTTATTTGTTTTTTCATGCCATCAAATTTTGGACTAATACGGCATGTGTTTTCTGTTATCATTCTACGTTTTGTATGGTTTCCAGCAAAGCGCAAAAATTATAGATCAAATTAAATGAAATGCCAAATATATTAAAAGACTAAGATTGACGACTACTTGAATTGTCAAACACTTTATCAGTTGACAAATGCTGCTTTTAACAGTAAGACTGAAGATGGAACTAACGTGTAACTGGACGTAAAGTCCGTACAAATACAGTAAGGACGAGTGTAGAATGAGTGGAACCGGACACTTTACGCGATTAGAAGAGTGAAATGATAGTGTGGAAGCAAACCAAAAATTTTAATTTCAACAAGTTCAGTTGCTGGAAGATAGAACCGAACCTTAAAGTAAAATATAGCGATATGACCTTATCAATTAGTACAGACGATTAAACTGGAATTATAATCTTCCAAAAGTTGTGATAATATTTTCAGTCGCTGAATATTGATCCTATCAACCCAACTGCTTTGCTCAAGTATGGTGCTTTTGATTTTTCTGTTAGTTTACGGAAAATTCAGCCCATTAATATAGCGCCACCAAAATTCGTCTCTCGTCTTTGACACCTAGGCTCTATGGCTTTTTTTCCGGAGAGAAGAGTGGTTCTGAAATATTCACTGGTCCACGATAAATTACGGCCTGGCAAACTCTAAACTTTTTAACCATTTAACACAACAAGATCACGACTAAGTGGCAGTAAATACTTACACGTCATCCAGGATACTTCCTCTGTTTTTGTCTATGTAAAGTGGAGTACGGTTTTCCGTTATCTCTTACTTTATTATAATCAAGTTAATGGTACAAACGGATCAGTAGAGCTGCTTGTTACTTGATCTGATATTATCGTGTTCCGTTCATCTACAAGAGTTGATGAAACTCACATTTTTTCTTCTCGTTCCCACGTAATTAACAATTGCACCTGCTAAATTGCTGGTTACAGTCTTAGCAGCTCAGCTCTTAAATATCTTTTCTCTTCACATAGTACCAAATAGAGATAGGAAGTCCCCCTTAAAAATATTCTAGGTTTTATGGTATCTTCATGGAAACAGAAGGCATACTTTCGATGCCCTAAACAGCTCACTTAATCTGCGCATTTTATTTCGTATTGGATCATAACGTTGTCATCAGTATTTAGTCTATGAGAGGAGGAACAAAATGGTCAGATTCTTCACTCGTGAAAATTTCAAAATGTGAATATTAATACCGTAGTATTGTCACTCGTTCCACAAAAATTTTGGATTAATATAACTTACAATTTTCAGAAACAAAGAAATGCCCATTCCATTGCCCTTTTGAAAGTCAGGAGACGATGTCATGTTAAAAGAATGCTCACTGTCATCTCTTCAGGTGCTCTTTAGGTGCAGATAGGCCAATATTTACTTAAAACTATGGCTAAGCTCTGCGACTATAGGGCATGCGCTGCTGGGGAACTACAGTGGAAGTGAAGCTTCTTATTACGAGATAGGTTCCACGGTTTTTAAGGCTTCAGTATGATTACACTGCGGTGATTGTGGTAATTAAATGAAGGCGTACATACAATGATGTTACACATAGTATTTTCGTTATTAATGAACCAGGTTAATTACTATCAAAACAAAAATTGTCACGAACCTTGCAGTGCAGTTCGTCGAAAGGCACTAGTAGCACAGGAGTAAAAAACTTGCAGAACCCTTCACGGCATTACCTGAAACAAATAAATCCATATTAAAATGATCCACATATAATAAATTTTAAAAAATTATATAAACTGTCGACATTTATATCATAATGGGGAACATATATCGAAGTAACTATCTTCAACATAGAATTATACAGCCAACCGGCTACACGTAACTGGTAGGTACATGTATCACCTTATGTTGAAAGTAATATATGGTTGCTGAGTAACAGACATGTTTGAAACTATAAGAACTAACACTATCCAAAATATTTCAGTTAGTTGTTTTGGTTATAGGTGATGAAGTTTCGGTTCAGATCTTATGTCTTGTTCAGTAACCAGTCTCATTAAAATCGCTTGCCTATCGATCGCCTCCTTTTTCTTAGCGTAACGCAGGGTCAAAACATATGCTTTTTGAGGTAGCAATCCCACTTCCTCCATAGTAAGTAATTTACAGAAATACATTCTACTGTCAGTGTGCTCAATACTATGCATAGTGACTGGGCCCTTCCGCTGTATTTGGGACGTAGTTTTTCACGATCCTTTCCTTGACTGACATTGTCACTTTTCTCTTTTTGCTTCAGTACTGACAACACAAGCTTTCGCTTAATCCCTCTAACAATACCAGGGGATATGGTCACAGAAAGCTTGTGTGATGGCTGAAACCTGACTTGCGTGAAAACTAGGAATACTCAACTGTCACGTGTTTCTGCCTTTCCTTTGGAGAATATAGAAAGGTATAGGAGATTATAATATTTGGTGTATGTTTACATACTGCACAAATCTATGCTGCGATAGAGGTATGTAGCGAAATAGGGAAGGTTTGTATAAATGATAACCAGGCTAAAAACGGGGGGTGGGGGTGGGGTTGGTACATCGCCGAGGGAGTCAGAGTAGAAATTAGGATTAGGAATAAACGTAGAAATATTCCTCATTTGCGTAACTATGTTATCAACAGCTGTTGTATGAGTAATGCTGTCTCCAAATCGTTCTTGTCAAGTGATAAAATGCGTGTTTAACCCACTGCAGCGTTGTGTTTCATTGATTCATCAATGATCTGGAATCAAGTATGTATAAAAGCTTTGTTTGGTTATAGAGCTAATAACAGCTCGTGTAATGCTATACTGAAGTTTAATTTTTTTATTTACTACACTTTTGTCTCTGTTTTCTTTACATCTGGAGTCAGAAGGAGAAATATCTGAAAATTGTAAGTGCAGATCACACTTTAGGATGTAATAGAAAACAGACGAAAATTCCGTAAGTTAAAAAGTCACTCTCCTTTTTAGGTATGTAACAAAACCAAAATTTTAAATATGTTCGATTACACACCACTGAGGATGTTTTAATTCAGTAAGACGACACACTTGTGGTAAAGTAATCACACATTTTAGAAGCTGTGTAGACGACTTTAAAATATGGTAAGTAACTATCTGGAGTAATTTTGCACTGAAAACGTGGAGAACGATACCAATGGTCCTCCTACTCGAGCCACGTAAGTCATTTTCATCACTTGCAATGCGCAAGTAATAATGTTAACTGGAATAATTCGACACATAAAGCAAATGAAACACAGATATAAACATAGAAAGTAAATAAAATGCAAACTAAAGCACAATATACTTCGGTCGACAGAAACGCACAAAACAAATGCCAAGACGTAGACTAATGTTCTGCGCAATTCCGACTCTTTTGAATATGCCTTGCACAATCTAACTTCAAACCCTAAATGCATGCGGGTATATATTCAACCTGTCCAACTGAGTTTAATAAACCATTTCCATCAAATGTTATCATAAAAAGAGGTCGCATTGGCTTAGGTCAAGGAAAAGATACAGTCAGTTGTCGAGGTGTGTATTTTTTCCGCTAGAACCACATTTATGTATCATCTCAAAACACTTTATATCTCATATATCATATTTCCAACCCTGCGTATTTTCCTCATGCTTGTTTGTAAAGACATAGATTTAATTTTTATATGTTTTCATCTTGTGGTACACACATCTCATCATGTTTCATGAAACTGAAGATAATATTCAATGCCTCTCGCTATCTGTGTTGCCAAGCTCTCAGAGCTCACACTAGTAAACATATTTTACCTATTCAGTGAAGGTTAGACTTTATTTGTAAGCTAAAACACACTGTTCTCTTTTTTCCGTAGTACACGACCATGAATAAAATGAGAGAATGTTATTCTGTAGCAGCTTCAAATGTATGCAGACAACCAATTTATAGCGAGATCTCGCTTCAATCTGACCTATACTGTTTATGGTTACCAGGCATAGACCCACACTTTATTACGAAAGCCGCACAATTTATTCAGAAAATTGACAAAAACTGTGTTATCACAAGTTTCCCGGGAGTTATCAGTAAAAAGTTATTAATTTACATTCTGCTTATAACTTCCTCCTTTCCGAACTCTCCCAACTTTTCCAATAACGCACAGAGATTAACTCCCGCCCCCTACATCCCACGTATTCTTTTGTCATCATTTTTGTTATTATGTGGCACCTCCTTTCTTGGCAAAGTTTTCCAGACCACAAACAACATTTGGCACTTCCACTACTCTTCTTCCGTTCCCTATTCGGGAGGGACCGTTCCGCAAATTCGTTCTTTACAAAGTCCAGCAAAGGGATTCCGAATTATATCTTGAACAGGACTTGCAGTTCTAGCTTTCGACTAATAATCTTATTTGATATTGTAGAATTTTGACGCACTGTTCTCCATGGCGTAGGTCAAAAAGTAAAATAGTCAGTATGTGTCTTTGTGATACTTATAACTACTGTGTTTTCTTTTCCTTAAAATGAGAAACATTAAGAGTTTTGGTAACTAAAGGTATTCTGAAGTTCGCATGTTGCCTGTTGGCTTCTGTTTCGGTTTCTTCGGCCGACAGTTGTTGAAATTTCGCCAGCACGAGTGGCTGGCATTGTGAAAACTTCACTCTCTAATGCTGGTGGCTGAATGGAAACGAACTCGTGGACGCAGATGATAAGTACCTGGCACGCCAATGTCCGAGGACAATGCCATGGTCATTTCCTCTCTCTGCTGTGGCTTTGCCCCTCGCTACTGGCAACGGACTTCGCTGGATCCTGGGTGTGTGCGTGTGTGTGTGTGTGTGTGTGTGTGTGTGTGTGGTTGAAGCTATGGTCATTTTTGTGGATTTCTTCAGCCCCCCTGTACAGGCGGGTGCGGTAGCTGTTCTCCACTGGAAGAACTTCTGTGTCGGTGTATTTTATTATATGGTAGGTCTCACACAGTGTGCGTCCCACTAGGGCCGATTTCTCTACCTGACTCAACGTGCAGTGCCACTTACGTTCGGTGATCCTTGTGCTGAATGGTCTTCTAGTCATTCCAACATATACTCTTCCTCACGTACAAGGTATGTGGTATATTCGGGACATCACAAGTGGGTCCCTTTTCTCCGATGCTGACCTGAGTACCCAACACCTCTTCTTCCGATTTGTCGCTTCGTCGAGTGTCTGATTCCTTGACACTTCTTATGTAACTGGTGGATTACACATTGCCGGCCGGAGTGGCCGTGCGGTTCTAGGCGCTACAGTCTGGAGCCGAGCGACCGCTACGGTCGCAGGTTCGAATCTTGCCTCGGACATGGATGTGTGTGATGTCCTTTGGTTAGTTATGTTTAAGTAGTTCTAAGTTCTAGATGACTGATGACTTCAGAAGTTAAGTCGCATTGTTCTCAGAGCCATTTGAACCGTTTTGAGTACACATTGCTCCTCAGAATGCTTTCTAGGTGTTGCAATTCGCGTCTGAGGTACTGTGGATCAGATATTCGTCTATCGCGCATTACAAACATATCAATGGTGTGTCTGTTTCTGGCTTAGGTGGTGATTTCACCATTTGTGCAGGTATCAGTCCATGTGCGGCGGTTTTCCACACGCGCTGTGTCCCGGGTTTTCTCAGTCCCCCGTAACCAGTACAACTAGAAACCGTAGCTGTTGCCCCTCCTCTGCCCCTATAGTAAGTTTTATGCTAGCATGAGTCACCGAGCTATTACTCCACATGGCTCCACACAACGAAGCCATCGCGACATGTCTGTATCACTCGTCAGAGATATCATCGAACAAACTTTGACCAAGAACCCGAGACTGAACCCAACAGGTAAATTGCCAACAAGTGGCCTCGAAACCCATAACAATTTTTTACCCCAAGTTGGTTTTTAAGGACTAATTAACATTGCACTTCACGGAGATGCATAACACTAAAACCTCCTGAAAGAAGATGGCATTTTTCACTTTTGCTGTATTTATTTTATTGCTTCACAATTAGTTCCTACTTTCCACTTTATCAATGCAGGACAGTATCTATGAACCAAAACGAACAGGTAGCTTGACTGTACATAACCTGTGGTGTAGTATACTGCACAAGGTCTTGCTCATAATCTGTAGGGCTGAGAGAGGGATCATGGGAGCTGGAGAGGTGGAGAGGGTGACAGCAGAGTGGAGTGTTAGGGTGGGGATGAAAGGAGTGTGGTGGGGGGTGGGGTGGGGGGGAACTGTGTGTGTGTGTGTGTGTGTGTGTGTGTGTGTGTGTGTGGTTCTTTAACAATAAATTATGAATTAGTGATAATATTGTTCTTCTACTATTGTTTTCAATATCAGGTGTAAGGACCATATACAGGCATCTAAGAGTGCCGGCATCCGCTCAGTATATGGGGGACATGTAGTAAAAGGAAGTCCACAACAGTGGGAAAAAAGTGAGATTCTTATGCCATAACAACAAAAGAGATCAGTCTTGCTCAGTCTACAGGAAGAATTTTTCATCGGAAGGCCATAAATAAAAGTGAAAATGACCTGCACACACTCACACACACACACACACACACACACACACACACACACTCACACACACACACATAATGGGCCACCAATCATCCGCTCCCCATTCCCATCCAAACGCCACACTAAATTCCCAGCCTCTATGTAGCACGTCAGCAAGACCCTGCGCAATGCGCTACAGTATGGTAAGAGGCAGTGAAATTTTTAAAAGTGACCTATCAACTGAAAATCTGTACTCTGTGCATCTAGTGTATACGGAACAACACATGTCCACATTAGAACGAAATGAAGATGAATGTTACTGTAAAAAAAAGAAAAGCTACCATAGATTTGTAGACAGTCAGATGACTTAATTGTGCTGCCAGGAACCACTACAGATCTCTTATCAAAATAAGTATACTCACCAAATATAACATCTACAAGTTTACTTGAGAATGACGCTATAGCCGAAACAAGCTTCTAGTGACGGAGGACAGTCTGCAGCTGATATGGAATTAGTCACTACAAAATTTGTATGATTAAATTGTTTTCTTTATATTGTCGACCACTGGCGATGAATAGTATGAATAGGTGAAGCAAGTTTGGTAGACACAAATAATACATTCGGTTTCAAAATACAGATTTGTTATGTTGTCTACAAGGTAAACCGTAATTCAATCTACGAAACCTGTATAATTCTGTAATTTAATCAGCGACCTTCACTGAACAATGAGGGTATCTATGAAGAATAAGAGTTTGGTGCGATCTTTTCATACGGTTAGTATCTTTAGTTTATTTTTTTGGTAATATTTTTCGTACACGTCCACGAATAATTTTGTTAACGTCTGCATATTCCATCATTACCCGTCAGTCATTTTTATTAAATCTTCGTTCTCCTGTTAAGAACTTCTTTGCTAGATTAGAGGTTTTCCCCATGCTGTAAAATATTTTGTTGAAATACACTCCTGGAAATTGAAATAAGAACACCGTGAATTCATTGTCCCAGGAAGGGGAAACTTTATTGACACATTCCTGGGGTCAGATACATCATATGATCACACTGACAGAACCACAGGCACATAGACACAGGCAACAGAGCATGCACAATGTCGGCACTAGTACAGTGTATATCCACCTTTCGCAGCAATGCAGGCTGCTATTCTCCCATGGAGACGATCGTAGAGATGCTGGATGTAGTCCTGTGGAACGACTTGCCATGCCATTTCCACCTGGCGCCTCAGTTGGACCAGCGTTCGTGCTGGACGTGCAGACCGCGTGAGACGACGCTTCACCCAGTCCCAAACATGCTCAATGGGGGACAGATCCGGAGATCTTGCTGGCCAGGGTAGTTGACTTACACCTTCTAGAGCACGTTGGGTGGCACGGGATACATGCGGACGTGCATTGTCCTGTTGGAACAGCAAGTTCCCTTGCCGATCTAGGAATGGTACAACGATGGGTTCGATGACGGTTTGGATGTACCGTGCACTATTCAGTGTCCCCTCGACGATCACCAGTGGCGTACGGCCAGTGTAGGAGATCGCTCCCCACACCATGATGCTGGGTGTTGGCCCTGTGTGCCTCGGTCGTATGCAGTCCTGATTGTGGCGCTCACCTGCACGGCGCCAAACACGCATACGACCATCATTGGCACCAAGGCAGAAGCGACTCTCATCGCTGATGACGACACGTCTCCATTCGTCCCTCCATTCACGCCTGTCGCGACACCACTGGAGGCGGGCTGCACGATGTTGGGGCGTGAGCGGAAGACGGCCTAACGGTGTGCGGGACCGTAGCCCAGCTTCATGGAGACGGTTGCGAATGGTCCTCGCCGATACCCCAGGAGCAACAGTGTCCCTAATTTGCTGGGAAGTGGCGGTGCGGTCCCCTACGGCACTGCATAGGATCCTACGGTCTTGACGTGCATCCGTGCGTCGCTGCGGTCCGGTCCCAGGTCGACGGGCACGTGCACCTTCCGCCGACCACTGGCGACAACATCGATGTACTGTGGAGACCTCACGCCCCACGTGTTGAGCAATTCGGCGGTACGTCCACCCGGCCTCCCGCATGCCCACTATACGCCCTCTCTCAAAGTCCGTCAACTGCACATACGGTTCACGTCCACGCTGTCGCAGCATGCTACCAGTGTTAAAGACTGCGATGGAGCTCCGTATGCCACGGCAAACTGGCTGACACTGACGGCGGCGGTGCACAAATGCTGCGCAGTTAGCGCCATTCGACGGCCAACACCGCGGTTCCTGGTGTGTCCGCTGTGCCGTGCGTGTGATCATTGCTTGTACAGCCCTCTCGCAGTGTCCGGGGCAAGTATGGTGGGTCTGACACACCGGTGTCAATGTGTTCTTTTTTCCATTTCCAGGAGTGTATATCATTTTGCCTATATCTGTACAGTATTCATATTTTAAGATGCTTTACTCCTTATTTCATTGCCTCTGCTGTACCTCCATATTCCTTGAATAAACCATCACAACGTAATGCCTAGTTTCCTACCCTATGACTTCCTTAATACCTAACTTTTCATTTTATTTTAGTCTGTATTTTACTATTTTATGATCACTTGTACGTCTAAAGTGAATGAATAAATGGGATCAAAGGAGTGGAAATGAAACGAGTTGAGATAGGAAGGAAATAATGACTTCCAGCCGCACAGGGCACTACTACAACCTACGACAATGCAAAGAGGATGACACAAAATTTGTGCTGGACTGTAAGTCGAACCCATATGTTCCACTTCTGTACAATGGTTGCCTTAACTGTCTCGGCCATCGGCGCATGCTTTCCGTTTGATCAAAATCACCAGCCTCCCTCTCGACGCACCGCAAGGACGATAGTCGATTAACTCATTCTTGCAGATTTCTAATTACAGTGGGAGTTTGTACATTGGTTGTGCATCCGCAGAGAAACTTTTTCATCAAACAGCCGTCACGCTCTTAGATACGAGTGCTGTCTGTCAGACATGTCCGATAAGACAGACACCACTAATGATGAAGCAGCTGTGACATATACAGGGTGATTATAATACAAGTTCCAATTCGAAAGCGCTGTAAAAAAGAACTACTGCACACAATGATATTAAATTTAAAGCGAATGTCATCGAAGATTGGGAAAGGCTACGGAACAAAGAAAATTTAACGAAACTTTTACCACTAGATGGCGCAGTAAACGGCAGAACTTGCAAACTGAAGGACGCAGGGTACACGGATGCTTCTCAGTTTGCATCGAGACGGTTGGCACGACATTTTCAAGGCTGGATCTTGCGCTATTGGTAAAGCTCTTTTACAAAAAAAAAAAAAAAAAAAAAAAAGGTTCAAATGGCTCTGAGCACTATGGGACTTAACATCTATGGTCATCAGTCCCATAGAACTTAGAACTACTTACACCTAACTAACCTAAGAACATCACACAACACCCAGTCATCACGAGGCAGAGAAAATCCCTGACCCCGCCGGGAATCGAACCCGGGAACCCGTGCGTGGGAAGCAAGAACGCTACCACACGACCACGAGCTGCGGACGCTCTTTTAGAAGAATCGTGACTGTGCACCAGTAACTCTGCAAAAGTTCCAGACGCTCAAAAAGAAGTTGTTGCTCCGATATCAGCAAGAGTCTAGAGAAAATGATCAAGAATTTCGAAAAGACAGTTGAAGTGCAATATGGAAAAAGGAGGAAAACAATAGGTCCGAAGTTAGCAGAAGGTTCGGCCAAAGCATTGCTGGTTGTGTGCAAAAGTGCAGTGTATGGGGAATTGCCCGAGCTTTGAACATGTCTGTGAGCACAGTACATAAAATTCTACGGAACAATCTGCATTGAACCCATGTTCAGTAATTGCTTCGTGTTGTTCTGTCAGTCAGATAATTAGAACTTCTTGCTCACATGGAAGAGGACGATAAATGATCCTACAACATTCTGTGGAACGACTCAGCCTATTTCGATCTCCAAGGACAGGTCAGTACACACGATTGCAGCATATGTGCAACGGAAAATCAAGTACCGCTCCATTCTGCAAAGTTAACAGTGTGGTGCAGGTTGGCAGCGTTGTTTTTCGAAGGGTCACATTTTTATCGATGATCCTGTTACATATACTTTACTAGTAAACGCTACGTTTTGCAGGCAAACATCATTTCAATCCTTCAACAGCGTGGATGTATGGATAGAATAGTTTTCACGCAAGATGTAGCTGCTCCATGCCTTGCGTAGCCAGTGAAGCAGCTGCCGCAGAGGCATTTTGGAAATGCTAGAATTATCAGCTGAACTGAAGGCATACATTGCGCAACTGATTCAGGATCTGACCCCGATGCACTCCAACCTGATATGGAACACGTTGCTTCTCGATTTCAACTCGTGGCAGAAAATGATGGACAGGACGCTAAATATGTCTTGCGACAGTCCCACAACAAATAAAGACTGGTTCCATTCTTGTTTTCGTGCGGATTTTGGCCTCAGGACGATATAACCTGATTTTTCCCACCCGATGTGGTGTGACGTGACAGTAGTATAGGGCCTTGCCTAACAGTGCCACTATTACTGAATACCAAAATTGTGTGATCATGCATATTTCACACTACAGGTGGTTCTATGTACAAGCAATACCATGGCCATCGTATTCCGATTCTTCTGTCATTTGTAGCCGAAATGACGCTTGCAGCGTCATCGCTGGGAAAATTTTCTTTGAACTTTTCTTATTTTTATAATGTTTCCCCCGCCTTCGATTATTTTTCTTTCAAATTTGGCGTTATTCCGAGCGGTGATTTTTTAGAGTGTTTTGTAACTGGAACTTTTATTACAGTAACCTGTATATGAATAAAGTGAAAGGAATGAAAAGGAAAGTTGTAGGGAAAAAATGACTTTTAATTTCACAAGGCATTGCGGCAATGCTGCCGCTATAGCTGAAAATTTGTGCTGGACCGAGACTCGAACCTGAAGGTCCGAGGCGGTTAACGCAACCGCTCTAAAGAAGATGTGGATTCGCTTTACAGTCCCGGTCCGATTCAAATTTTGCTCTCGCGTTTGCATTGCCACAGTGACGTGTCAGCTGTATGTCAGTATTTCCTTCCTATCTCTTTCCCAGCCTGCTTCCTTTCTATTCCTTTCACCCCATTTATTCATGTATACATCCCTGCTGCTTCACCACGGGTGGTCGTTTACATAACGAAAATCGACGATGAAGCTCAGTGTTACGACTGAAAATGAGCGACCAAAAGCGTTGAAAACTGAACAGTTTTTACAAGATGACGTTCGCATCATCATGAACTAGTAGGAACTCACATCTCCATTTTAAGTAGCATGGTCTAAATGAAGCTGATGGACGGCGCAGCTTCTGAAAGGATCCTAAGACGAGAGACCTTTAGTTGAGATATTCGTATGGACATGTTGGCCCGACGAAAGTGGAATATGCGCATCTCGGACAAAAGATAGTCTGTGCTTTCGAGCTGCTGTTTGAGGTGCAGGCAGCGATTGTTATCGCAACATTGAGCCCCTACTGCACTGGGATTTACGGCGGAATAATGGGTACACCTTACCACGTAGCTAGTTCTCAACAGGATGCGCCAGGTGCACATAGACCTTACTAAAAATGTCCCCTCCTATGTGAAAGTAGGCAATGTCATGCCATAGTAATTCACTATAGTCAGACAAAGATATGTTCTAGATATGGACAAGAGGCACATCTCAGATCAAGCTGTACGCAATGCCATATTGCGCCTGTGACCAGGAGAGGAGAAAATGTCGCCTGACCTGATGGTGCTCTCATTGACATACGTGCTGGCCCTTCAACCTCTACCACCTGATCACCGAAGTGTCTTCTCCTATCGATTCTGAGCAGCCTCTGATACAGTGGCAGGGTAATACGGATGGACAGTCAGCACTGCCCCAGCAAGCGGAATGACCCTTTGGGACGTTGGCTTTGGTAGTCTTTATAATGAGAACCAGCGCTTCTGTTCCCGATGGCAACGATCCCCAGTCGTTGTCGGATACCAGTGCTCATGTCCGAAAACAATGTGTTTCGAAACATAAGAAGAAACGCCGATTGGTTCCATTCAATACCTGCAGGACAATGTCCACAAAGAACAAAGATGCCGACAATAGCGACCACCCTCAGCAGGAAGATATGACTGTCGGTTCCCTACTCGGGATTCGATAGGCAGCCAATGCGTAGAACACCTCTCACAGCACCTTAATTCTGAATGATGTACATATGACTTATTCGGTTTTTGTCACCATCACAGATGTGCTGCAACCTTCAGCCGCCCTGTTAATTCTACACGATGATGACTGCACAATCCTGACTGTGTGTGCTGACGATTTCGGAGATGTGGCATCTGTTGTTGCGCCACATCACGACAGTTACATACCGATGGACATACGAAGGGACCCATTACCACCAGTGAGACACTTCTAACTCCACCCTTCTCAACTGGCTCCGATAATAATGTTCAAGGTCTAGCTGACGGCCTTTACTAATCGTGATGGCCCATTCTGCATCGCATCCCAATCTAAGACAGAGGGTGCGGCGGAGCTGAAGCTCGTGGGGGATGAATGTCGCGATCCTCGGGGATCTGTTGTGTCGGTGGAGACCTGGAGGAAGTAAGAGAGGCCGATTCCGATATCTTCTTCCACGGTCCGTTGGTGCTCGATTGCTCAAAACCTGCCTTGCAGTGCACGATGATGCACTGCAGTCGAGAGGCTATCGGTTGGCTACGGCACATCATGGAATACTACTTTATGATATTAAGAGAGCTATCCGCCAAATCGCCGTCGCCAGTACGTGAGGCGAAGGATAGTCGATTGCAGGCAAAGATCACTATGCTTATTCAACGCCGTCTTGAGGACGCAATTGTGCGTACATGTAATCAGTACCGGATCGGGAGTGAACCACCGGCCTTGAATCACATTATCTGTGAATCTCACAGATGTCGGAAGAGCATCGATCCCAGGTAGCCGGGGCCTCACGGCCCAGCGGAATATTACGAACGTCTTCTTGAGTCAGTATCGGCAGATCTAGGAGCAGAAGACCACGAAGTCCCGGAAGCAGATGAAATCATCTGCTTACTGCCTCGGGCCATCGATGGAACACAAAAAATGGTTCAAATGGCTCTGAGCACTAATGGGACTTAACTTCTGAGGTCATCAGTCCCCTAGAACTTAGAACTACTTAAATCTAACTAACCTAAGGACATCACACACATCTATGCCCGAGGCAGGATTCGAACCTGCGACCGTAGCGATAACGCGGTTCCAGACTGAAGCGCCTAGAACCGCTCGGCCACAAACGCCGGCGATGGAACATAGCAGCGACCCTCACATATCTGGCCGACGCCATCCATAAAGGGGCACCAACAAATCGCCAGGCCCAGATTGTCCCTCACTAACTTTGTCGTATGTTCCACGATGATATTATGCCCCAATTGGTTAGAATTTACCAAGAAATGACGACCTCTGCAGTTCAGATGCCACCAACCTTTATCGATGGCATTCTTATATCAGTCCCTAAGCTGTCTGCTGGAAGGGGACTTGACCATTACCGGTCTCTTACGATGCTCGACAGCGATTTCAAGATCTCTACGAAAATTTTGGCTGCCTACAACCTACGCCACCGCCATGTAGCAACTGTTACATGGACTATGATGGTGCTGCAGGGACGTATGTTGAGAGACCATACCTCTGTCTGTCATGATTATGCAGATGATCTGATGTCTTTAGAGCTTACGCCAGACCAATTCCAAAAGTCAGTGGACTGGATTGCCATATAAAATGCAGCAATCAGAACCTACACGAACATATGGAAGTCTGGGGTGATGATCTTCGGCAGCAGCCTCCTGCAACGGAACTTGGGCCTATACCCATTCTGGGATATAATCAACTAAATGTTTGGGGGTCACCTTTACACGCAACAGTTGACAAATGGTGCACCTTACCTAACTCGTCTTTTGCAAAAGATATGTACTGGCGTCCACAGCAGCTTAGAACACGGTCCAGCAGGTGACCGACGCGAGCATCTATCTAATGTCTACGACAAGCCATCTGGCTATGGTCTCCTCAGTGCTGAAGACGACAGCCTGTGGTCTATGTGTCGGCTTTGGCTACTTCACCAGTCAGGCAATGCAATAAGCTCACCCTCCATGCCGTAGAGGGCTGTCTCAGAATAGTGATCTCGTACGGTCATTTTCGGAATGAGGCACAGTTTAGATTACTTACTTCACTGACATGACCAGTTTTCGGTAAAACTAGGGAATATTGAGATCTAAAATATGCAGAGCAGTTTGTATCCCATTGGCAGCAGCTGATGGGTGCCTCCACAACTTGAGATAAGGTTTAACGCTATGAAATACTATTGTAGTTCACACCTAATGTTTCTTGAAATAGCTCAAAACATTACTCTCAAATGTTTCTGTTGAGAGACGTCAGTGGGCAGGAGTTACCCAACAGTAAGTTATTCAATTCTGTACAAATTGTTCGATTCTCCTCTGACTTGGTGCAGGAGAATGGTTTCATTTTCCAAATAAAAGATAACTGCAGTTCCAATGTTTATTGATTCATAATGTGGTGCTACAGAAGAATGCTGAAGATTAGATGGGTAGGTCATATAACTAATGAGGAGGTATTGAATAGGATTGTGGAGACGTTTGTGGCACAACTTGACTAGAAGAAGGGATCGGTTGGTAAGACATGTTCTGAGGCATCAAAATCGTAGAGGGAGACCAAGAGATGAACACACTAAGCAGATTCAGAAAGATGTAGGTTTCAGTAGGTAGTGGGCGATGAAGAAGCTTGCACAGGATAGAGTGGCATAGAGAGCTGCATCAGACCAGTCTCAGGACTGAAGACCACAACAACAATGTGTTTCGCGCTCTTAGCGTGTCATCAACTGCAAAACGCGGCAAAGTAATTTTTATATGAATTTTTTGACTCGTGAACCTATCTAACTCATTTAAATTCAGAATAAGCTATTGTTGCGAGGATGCAAACATGCCTTAAAAAGGCAACGGAGACTGCTTTATTTAGAATTAAAGGTCAAGGCTGCAATCAATTCAGTCAGTGTTAAAACCATGGGAAAAAGCGGTGGTATTGCAACAGTGAAATTACTGGAACAACAAAAAATTGACCATGCTGGAACGAGGCACCGCTAAATACACGGGATCCAGAGTATTCAGTATAAGAGAAGCAAATAAACTCACCAAGCACCAGCAGCAGTCGGTGCAGATAGCCCATTATTCACAGGCAAGTGTTCCACTAATAGACAACTACTGCCACCGATGAAATGTGCGTTGAGACATGAAGGACGTGGAATCAAGTAAGGTTGATGGGAATGGTGGAGTGGTGACACTAGTAATGAGGTTAAGATGAAATTGAAGTAGTGATAGACATAACAGGGATATAAAGCCAAGAAAATAAGTTGTGAGCCTGTAAATATATTTCGTATTACAGAAACAGGAAATTAAAAGTAATATGGATTATAAAATATGAGTGACGGTGATTTCATTGGTTGGTAACATACAAATAATAATAAAATGACAATTAAACTTGTCATTAATAAAATATTAATCAAATACACAAATCTACAAATAAAGGCATATAAAAGAATGGAGAAGATAAGGAAAGCGAAAATTAAGGAACAAGGATGGGAACGGTAGGAAAAAAGCAGGGGGGGGGGGGGGGGAGAAGTGGAACGAAGGGGGTGAGGTTTGAGGGATAGCGAAGGAGGATCGGTGGGGAAGTATGGGATGCGTATTTTACGTAGATAGGGGAAAAGGAATACAGTAGGAAACCGCTTAGATTGAAAAAAAAAAAAAAAACAGTTTAGGGGAGAACATGTCAGGCACAAAAAAGAAGCATAGAATTTGGAAAAAATCAGGGAAATGGTGTTGTTGTAGATTTGATTTTTTCTGTCCAGTTGGTCATTTAAGCTTAACTGCTGATGAGCTAAGGAGTTTCATTATTTCGAATTCCTACAGAGAGGTAAGGTTTTTTTTCCTTTAGGAGTCTTGGATCAATTGTAGCCTCGTGAAGATGTCCGCTAGTTTTAATATACTCAGAAAATGGCGACCTGTTTTTTACAGCACCTCTTTTTGTAACAAGGTGTTCTTGAAATCTAATCCTGACGTGTTTCTACTATGTAAGTGATGGGGCGCTGGGCACAAGTAATATAGTCTCTAGTTAGAAAAAAATCGAAAGACTGGCTTTTCGTTAATAATTATTTGCTATTGGAGGCGGTCACGACTGCAGAAGGAAATTTTGACGCCACTTCATTTGAGGACATTAGCTAAACTGAAAGATTAGCTAATATATAGCTACTCTGTACAATAGGGGAGGAAAATGGCAAAGTAGCGAAAATGGAGTCGGATTGGGTGTTACGGTCGCCAGCTGCATGGGTTACATTTATTTAGAAACAGATTGGTTGTTACTAAGATCGGGCTTTAGCCATTTGATTGAGCAACGTATTTCAAATTAGAGATGCACTGAGTGTGCGGTCGAACATGGAGGAAATTAAACTGAACTTGTGCGAAGTAGAATGGCAAGATGATGCATGTATCTTTGCGTGCCTCGTGCTTGGTTTACAAAAGACGTTAAAATAACGTGCCCCTCTATGAACCGGAAATTAATATCCAGAAAATTGAACGTCATAATTCGCCGCCTTTTCAAGGTATGCTTGCATCCCCGTACCGTAAGATTATTCTGACACTTAATGGTTTAGATAGGTTCACGAATCAAAACTTTGATATAATGATTACTTTGTCACGTTTTGCAATTAAGAGCTCTAAGAGAGCGAAACAATAAACATTGCAACAGAGACCATCTTTTATTTGAGACATTATATAACTCAATCCTAAATCCAACCACGTTACCCAAAACACATTTAAAATGTTCTGGCAAGTTGTTGAATATATCAGTCCCCATTTATCTGTCTTGCTTTTCACTAATGTTAATGCTTTGAAGTATCTGTTTTTGGCACTAGAGTTACCAGTCACGCTTAGCACTATTTTTCGAGTAAAAAGAGAAACTATAATTGACATTAATGAATGTAATAATTATCAGTGTAGTAATTACACATACTGCACATATAGGTAAATGAAGGTAAATCGTTGATTTTTCAGTGCTAGTGTTCTAATTAAGATTTTGATCTATTCAGGCACCCAGAATTAACATTTTCAACTTCCTTTATTCCATCTGTTAGTAAGCTTTGAAGAAGAAAGGAGGACCAGAGTTTAACGTCCCGTCGACAGCGTGGTCATCAGAGACGGAGCGCACATCTAGGGTTGTGAAAGCCAGGGGATGGAAATCGACCGTGTTCTTTTTAAAGGAACGATCTTGGTGTTTGCCTGGAGGAATTTAGGAAATTTAGTAACCTTAATACCCAGTGGAACTCTGAGGGAGGTGTTGTGTTCACTGAGTTCTGTCGAACTTTTTTCTTAACCAATTTGCTTTCAACCACCCGTTGATTTTCAAGAACTTCGATGCCTGTCTTTTCAGCTACAGATTTCATACTGCGTTTTTCTCCATATCCAGTCTGCAAAACGGAAGAATTTGTAGATTCTACAATACGCGTGCAGAATCACTTATATACGCTGTACATCAGAAACTAGAGAAGATACGAAATAGATCTCTATGGTACACTTTGTCTCATTGTTTAAAATGCTTACCACCTTTTGATAGTGATCAACATGATGCTCAGACACTATACATTCTGCCATGCACTAAAATAAAAATCATGGTTCCTCTGTGTCTACTGATCCCTAATGTTTTAATTTTTCATGAGGACACCATGGTTAACACACTCAAAAATAGTAACAAAGCCACAAAATATTCCGATGATAATAATTCGCAAACTGGAATACTGACATCCGTGTAATGTAATGTACTTTCTTGTTCAGTTTCTTTGATTTAGTTTAGTTATCGCCATCCGTAACAGTCGTACCTCTATTGCTAATGGCTGTAGAATCTTTCCTTGGGATTTTCTGTTATTACCTTTGTTGGGATATCCTTTCTGTATCCTTATCTTTCATCATTCACAGCAAGTCTTTTTTCATCACGTATCAGTATGGTTCGACTGACGTGAGCACAGCGCAAGTACTTCAGCAACACAGCAGCAGCGGGAACATTGCAAAGAGGAATAAATTGATCTTGACATACTACGGCTTTTAAAGTCGGTGACAAAACCTCTGACATTTCACGCCATCAAAAACCGGATCACGTCTCACAGTTCAGGGTTTGAAGGAACTGCAATCACCGGTCGCATTGTGGTAGGATTTCACATGCGGTCAGAACTGCATCATGCGGGTCTCTAAAGGTTACCGAACACTTGGATGAAGGGATTGTAGCCACAGAACCGTATGCAGAATCAGAAAAATTCGAATGATCATCGTAATTACTTCCAGGTGAAAGGAATAGGCATCAATATATAAACAAAGTATTAATAAAACTGCAAACACCAGTGTGTCTTCCATTCCTCGCAGATCGTTTAGATAGTCACTATTTTCAATTGAAATCTAAGGTGGGGTGGAAGCGAATTAACTTGGTATTTTATAATGCAAATCAATAAAACACTTTTTTTAATAAACTCATCGCCATTTGACTGTATTATTGTTTATTTAATTATGACCAAGGTTTCGGCCATTTATGCCATTTTCCAATGATTGAGTTTATTTCATTAACATATATTGTGGGACATCAAGCTTGATGTCCTGCTATATATGTTAACGACATAAACTCAGTCAAATCTTGATTTCCTGCAATATATGTTAATGTCATAAACTCAGCCGCTTGAAAATGCCATAAAAGGCCAAAACCTGAGTCGTAATTAAATAAATGTCAATAGAGTAAAATGGGGGTGTGCTCATTTAAAAATTACGGCATGACTGTTGCTCAGCAACATCAAAAACTGTTTTTAATAAAATATATCGTTTACATTTATCCGTTTCACACGACGGTACTTGCATTTCACTAAAAAACAGTTTCATAAGTGTAACTTGAGAAGTGTGTCCGATAATACTTGAATTAATGCCATCCACAGAAAACAACAGATTTTTGGATTCACTGTGATATGCTCAACCAAGATGACAGGGTCAACGCACACCCCTCCACCGCGTTTTACTACTACTGGTATGACTCTCAGCGTCGGATACGACCGTTTAAAGGAGTGCACTAACGTGTGATTAGTGATCTCTCTTGGTTTCCCCAATTTGGATCGAGCATTCGCCGTTTTAGAATAGAGACAGGAGAGGGCCACTTAAATTCGCCGGAAAGTGATGACGTGGGATGAAGCTGCGCGGATGCTTAAAGGAAAAACCGTGGAAACGGGGAATGCCAAAACGGATTAAGTGATTAACTTGATAACGAAAGTGAACCTGATTTCGTTTAATTCGACCTCAATAAGACTGAAGAGAATGCTGAAGATTATATGGGTAGATCACATAACTAATGAGGAAGTATTGAATAGGATTGGGGAGAAGAGAAGTTTGTGGCACAACTTGACTAGAAGAAGGGATCGATTGGTAGGACATGTTCTGAGGCATCAAGGGATCACCAATTTAGTATTGGAGGGCAGTGTGGAGGGTAAAAATCGTAGAGGGTGACCAAGAGATGAATACACTAAGCAGATTCAGAAGGATGTAGGTTGCGGTAGGTACTGGGAGATGAAGAAGCTTGCACAGGATAGAGTAGCATGGAGAGCTGCATCAAACCAGTCTCAGGATTGAAGACCACAACAACAACAACAAGACTGAAGATTAAATATTGGCAAACTAGTACCTTGGAGCTGCTTCTCCAACCTGTTCACAAGAACTGCGGAAAGACATGCGAGGAAGATTTAAAAAATGCGCATTCGTGACAGAAGCATGGCGGTTGTTAACGAAGAATTTCCCCACAACTTGATTATACGCTGATTTGGGTATCCTATATCGCGATTAATTTTAATATTCTCATTCGCTGGGCACGAAAGCAACTGAAGTAAGGAAACCTATCGTCTGAAATGCGTAATAATAATAATGACAGAATATTATTATTTGTAGTTTTTAAGAACGAACTGCGTCGTTTAAAATATAAATTGCACGACACTGACATTTAACTTTAAATACAGACCTCACTGCTGGTGATGGATTTGAAGCAAATTTATGTATCTACCTTCTTATCTGTCATTTACTATACGAAGCTACCATCACCGTTAGTTCCTCTGTTTATTTTGCGACAAGTGCTATAATTCACAGAAATATGGTTGTTATTTATAGTAATCATTAATGAGAAAATTTCAAATGATAAGTTTTAAGAATAGTTTAAATTTGTAGTTCCATGATGGAAAACGTACGGTATATTCCGTATAACTCCCGATCTGGCACACGTGAAATGTATCAGACGTTGGGGGTCACACCAACGTCCGATGTGTTTCAGAAATTCCAGATCTGCGGTGTAGGACAGTCTTCGATACAATGGAGCTAAGCGAAGCAAGGCGTACGGGCCTGACTTATAGCGGATTCTGATTCTCCTTCGGAGGCTTGCGCTTCACTGCCGGCATCTCATTCTTCGTTGTATGACGGATTGGTTCCTCGCCGGAGCTTCATGAATACAAAATACGCGTAAATAAGGGGGGTCAAGATTCACAATAAGAAAACATTACGTTACGGAGAAAGGATGAGACCTATGGTGGAAGAATCTGCGATAGCTTATTTGTAATGCTCCATAAATTCAGAATGGATCTCCGAGGAATAAATCAATGTGTTTGGCCTTACGTTAAAGCTACTAGAACAGCTCGAATGACTCATGAGCCTACTAACTTTGTTCCCTGGTTAATCAATGGACGTTAGTCCGTTAAATCCCTGTAACATGAAAGTTCATCGCTGATATTTAGTCTGACATGGAAGGTGCATGCGCACAGTTGGAAGTATCACCTTACAAGGGAAACTCGCCATCGCACCCCCCTCAGATTTAGTTATAAGTTGGCACATTGGATAGGCCTTGAAAAACTGAACACAGATCAATCGAGAGAACAGGAAGAAGTTGAGTGGAACTATGAAAAAATAAGCAAAATATACAAACTGAGTAGTCCATGGCAACATAGGGAATATCATGGATCGTGTGAGCTCAGGAGCGCCGTGGTCTCGTGGTTAGCGTGAGCAGCTGCGGAACGAGAGGTCCTTGGTTCAAGTCTTCCCTCGAGTGAAATGTTAAATTTTTTATTTTCAGACAGTTATTATCTGACAAACTCTTAGGTTTTCATCACTTTTTTGGGAGTGATTATCACATCCACAAGAAAACCTAAATCAGGCAAGGTAGAAGAATCTTTTTACCCATTCGCCAAGTGTACAAGTTAGGTGTGTCGACAACATATTCCTGTCATATGACGCACATGCCGTCACCAGTGTCGTATAGAATGTATCAGACGTGTTTACCTGTGGAGGAATCGGTTGACCTATGACCTTGCGATCAAATGTTTTCGGTTCCCATTGTAGAGGCGCGTCCTTTCGTTTACTAATCCACCGGTTTTGCGGCGCGGTCGCAAAACACAGACACTGAACTTATTACAGTGAACAGAGACGTCAATGAACGAACGGACAGATCATAATTTTGCTGAAATAAAAAAAGTAAACTTTTCACTCGAGGGAAGAATTGAACCAGGGACCACTCGTTTCGCAGCTGCTCATGCTAACCACGGGAACAAGGCGCTCCAGTGCTCTTACTCTCCTTGATGTTGCCTATGGTGCGCATGGACTACTCAGATTGTATATTTCGCTTATTTTTTTCATAGTTCCACACAACTTCTTCCTGTTTTCTCGATTAATCTGTGTTCAGTTTTTCAAGGCCTATCCACTGTGCCAACTTTTAAATAAATCTGAGGGGTGGGGGGGGGGGGGGTGCGATGGGGAGGTTCCCTTGTTAGATGAAGTTAGTGTCCGCCACCCCTCTCCACCTTTGGACCCGTACACACGCACTGAGCGGGAAATACTAGTTACGTTACCTACTACAGAGGATTATTCTTTCGTCAGAAGGGTATGTTAAGTTCACCTGCAGCCTTAGAACGGACACCCTGTCGTATTAACTTTTATTTACATTGTATAAACAAGTTTATTTATCTTGCTGTCACCTAAAAAAGCACCAAGACACTTCACTTACATTAATTTGTGGTGTCTGTTCTTTCGGACGTGTCCGAAAGAACAGGCAGCACACATTCATCTAAGTTCACAGCTCGTGGTCTAGTGGCCAGCTTTTCTGCCTCTGGATCATGGGGTCCCGGGTTCGCTTCCCGGCCGGGTTGGGGATTTTCTCTGCCCGGAATCTGGGTGTTTGTGTTGTACTCATTTCATCATCATCATCATCATCATCATCATAATTCGTGACAGTGGCTACATTGGACTCTGTGAAAATTTGACTATGTAAAAATTGGCACTTTGTACTGGCGCTTAAGACCGCGCAGTTGAGGGCCCCAAAAACCGAAAATTGGCGTCACACATTCATATAATCTGATAGCATAGATGAACAATGGCTCCACCTTCTTCAGAGCGGATGCACAGATAATTCTGACCTCCTATGGGAATATCGCAAGAGTGAGTATTTGGAGGAAATGGACAGGGGCATGCAGATAGGTGGCGCTCGATGGGAGTGTGGATAAGCCGCAAGGCGACAGGAGACAGTCCGTGCAGTTGTGATACAGCTGTGTCCCGAATGGAACAGTGGCTACCGCACCTGCATGGTAAACAGGAGATCCCGTGCTCGAATCCCGATCCGATACACATTTTAATTCGTCGCCGCGATTCGGTGTAAAGCCCCAAAGCAACTGACAACAGTGATCCTTCCCCTCCCCGTTCGTTTCCTTTCTTTCCCTCTCCAGCTTCAATTTACACATGACTTAGAATGTGAATTCAAACTGACTTTCCTGTGGGGAGATACACTATCTCGTCAAACATACCTGGTAACGTATGGCGTGTGTCCGCCTATGAAGAGTTCTTCTGAGGACACATCCAAAGTGGTGTCTCAGCGTCTGTGGAGGAATAGCAGCCCTTTCTTAAGAATCGAAACCAGAGAGGAAGATGGTGTTGGACTTTCGTGTTTGGAGCTAAGTCGACATTCCAACTAATCACGAAGATGTTCCATTGGGTTCTGGTCCGGCTCTGCACCATTTCAGGAATGTTACTGTGTACAGTCTACGTCTCACAGGTGTTACTTTAAGACAGAGTGCACTATCATGCTGATACAATCTGCTTCTTCGATCTGTTCCTCTATTGTTTGCTGTGCATATTGCTCTAATGTGTTCATACCCTTCCGTATTTACAGTTTTATTAGGCACAATAGAGTTGCCACACAGTAAGCACAGACACACCCATATCCACTAACAACACCTCCTCCGTACTTCACTATTTGGACTACACACAACAGCAGGGAACGTCCTCCGGGCATTCAGCAAACCTAAACCCTTCCACCGGATTGCCCCAGGGTACAGCGTGATTCAGCACTCTGGGATATCGTTTCCAGTCATCCACTGTCTGGTGACGTCGCTCTTTACACCGCCTCAAGCGTGGCATACCACTGACTTAAGATATAAATTATTGAACATGGCTGTGTGGTCAACGACCGTTTACATAGTAAAATTAAAGCAGTAACTGCCCTCGGTCGCAAAAACGAAATCTTTAGACTTAGGTTTAGGCACTACTATGAGTGCCTTCATTAGAAGTAAAACACACAAACTGGCATATCACGTATAAAATAAATATGAAGCGAGAAAGCTTTAGTCACAAAATTTTTGAAAGAAGAGAATGTATGGAAGGCAAGCCATTTTGGCCATCTTGGACTTAGCAATTGATTTAGTATCGGAATAATTCGTGCCAGCAGCCGCAGTTATACGATTGATACAAGTGAATATTATTGGTTAATGACAGTTATTTGTATTATTTGGGTTGAGATATAAATTTGCTAGGTGAAATGTTAAAATTTATTTACAG
Source organism: Schistocerca piceifrons (assembly GCF_021461385.2). Taxonomy (NCBI): domain Eukaryota; kingdom Metazoa; phylum Arthropoda; class Insecta; order Orthoptera; family Acrididae; genus Schistocerca; species Schistocerca piceifrons. The sequence continues at coordinate 55,934,994 of NC_060143.1, forward strand.
CTCTTTTTATGAATCTGTGAAACTTAAATAATAAACTAGGATTATATACCCTATTATTTTAAACTTATACTTACAAAGGTATTATTAGTTAAGGTCTTTAAACCCAAAGAATTTGGTGGTATCTCATTCCATTCAAAGCAACCTACCTCATTGTTGATAATACACGATTTACTCCACTTAATTTACTTGTTTGTATATCTCCGTTAACAGAGAATCTTTTTAGAGTTATAATTCTCAGGATTTATCATTATAAACTATTTCAGGTCAAGGTGCAGCTCAGAATTAAGAGGAGCTGGGTCAAAACACATTTTTGTTTATAACAGATTTTACGGTGAAATACTATTAATGAAGGTTGATTTGATAGTAATTTAATTTATTTAATTTAACTGATATTTGCTCTGACACGTGTACACATCGCCCGCCGCTCTCATTATTGATTATTCTATCGAAATTGTTTTAACATAGGTTCAATTTAAATGAGATAAATCGCAACATAGTAGAGGTACTGGAAAGTGTATCTAGGAAGACGTTCAAGATATAACGTATTAGTAAAATATTTCACTTACACTTCTACCTGTAGGTCGACGTGCGAGCAGCCCATAGTGGCTTGCATTCCTTGTATTCCCATTCAACAATTTTGTGACTAAAGCAACAGTGTCTGATGGTTCCTGTACCTCGACATGTATGAGCAGCACTAAGTGGCTTGCCTTTCATCTATTCTCATTCAAAAATTTTGTGACTAAAGCTTTATCGCTTGATACTTATTTTATACGTGACATTCCAATCTGAGTGTTTTGCTTCTGATGAAGTCTGAGTGTTTTGCTTCTGATGAAGGGACTCAGCCGGCCGGTGTGACCGAGAGGTTCTACGCCCTTCAGTCTGGAACCGCGCGTACGCTAGGGTCGCAGGTTAGAATCCTGCCTCGGGCATAGATGTGTGTGATGTCCTTAGGTTAGTTAGGTTTAAGTAGTTATAAGTACTAGGGGACTGATGGCCGCAGATGTTAAGTCCCATAGTGCCCAGAGCTATTTGAACCATTTTGAAGGGACTCATGTTGTTGTTGTGGTCTTTAGTCCTGAGACTGGTTTGATGCAGCTCTCCATGCTACTCTATCCTGTGCAAGCTTCTTCATCTCCCAGTACCTACTGCAATCTACATCCTTCTGAATCTGCTTAGTGTATTCATCTCTTGGTCTCCCTCTACGATTTTTACCCTCCACGCTGCCCTCCAATACTAAATTGGTGATCCCTTGATGCCTCAGAACATGTCCTACCAACCGATCCCGTCTTCTGGTCAAGTTGTGCCACAAACGTCTCTTCTCCCCAATCCTGTTCAATACTTCCTCATTAGTTATGTGATCTACCCATCTAATCTTCAGCATTCTTCTGTAGCACCACATTTCGAAAGCTTCTATTCTCTTCTTTTCCAAACTATTTATCGTCCATGTTTCACTTCCATACATGGCTACACTCCATACAAATACTTTCAGAAATGACTTCCTGACACTTAAATCTATACTCGATGTTAACACATTTCTCTTCTTCAGAAAAGCTTTCCTTGCCATTGCCTGTCTACATTTTATATCCTCTCTACTTCGACCATCATCAGTTATTTTGCTCCCCAAATAGCAAAACTCCTTTACTACTTTAAGTTTCTCATTTCCTAATCTAATTCCCTCAGCATCACCCGACTTAATTCGACTACATTCCATTATCCTCGTTTTGCTTTTGTTGATGTTCATCATATATCCTCCTTTCAAGACACTGTCCATTCCATTCAACTGCTCTTCCAAGTCCTTTGCTGTCTCTGACAGAATTACAATGTCATCAGCGAACCTCAAAGTTTTTTTTCTTCTCCATGGATTTTAATACCTACTCCGAATTTTTCTTTTGTTTCCTTTAGTGCTTGCTCAATATACAGATTGAACAACATCGAGGAGAGGCTACAACCCTGTCTTCCTCCCTTCCCAATCACTGCTTCCCTTTCATGTCCCTCGACTCTTATAACTGCCATCTGGTTTCTGTACAACTTGTGAATAGCCTTTCGCTCCCTGTATTTTACCCCTACCACCTTTAGAATTTGAAAGAGAGTATTCCAGTCAACATTGTCAAAAGCTTTCTCTAAGTCTACAAATGCTAGAAACGTAGGTTTGCCTTTCCTTAATCTTTCTTCTAAGATAAGTCATAAGGTCAGTATTGCCTCACGTGTTCCAGTGTTTCTACGGAATCCAAACTGATCTTCCCCGAGGTTGGCTTCTACTAGTTTTTCCATTCGTCTGTAAAGAAGTAGTAAAACCTTGGCCAAAGGCTTCTTTTTCGCGACCGGGAGCTGTTAGTGCTTTAATATGACTTTAGATATGTTAGGCTTATCAGGAGCTCATCGACCGTTGTAACCCACTGTCTTTTTAACTCCTGACTTACAGTCATTATGATAGCAGGACTGCCGGCATCACTCTGAAATTCACGATTGATTCCTGCCGATCACGAGACTTTTTGCATTCACCCTCTGTGATGCTCGACGGTCTCTGTCCGTCAGTAGATGAGGTCTGTCTGGTCTTAGTTTAGCTGTTGTTGATCCTTCTCGCATCCACTTCACAAAAACAGCAGCAAAAGACGGCTTGGGCAGCTTAAGAATGGTTGAAATGTCAGTGCTGGATTTGTTACCGGATGACTTCCAATACTAGACCACGTGCGAAGATATCGAGCTCTACTGAACGGCTCATTCCGCTATTGCTGCCTCTCTATTGGCAACACAACACTACCCGCCTCCTCTTACACAGACAGGTCTACCTCTCCCAATTCCGCATTGCATAGGGGCGTCCGGATTTTTTTAATCACTTAGCGTATATTCTGGTCCGAAATTTGTATTTTTATCTCTAGAGCAGTGATGGAAGCAAAATGGCTAGTAATAGCCTCAGCTGCTTTCATTAGTGGGTAGTGATGTTAATTAAGAATGCTGGTTTTCAGAAGGAACCCCCACATTCGTGAACGTATCACGCTTTATATGAAGGTGGTACAAGTCCATTACCTCCACTTTTCTGTCTATAATGCTTCTGAAATTAATGACCCAAACAAACAGATAGAAAGGTTCATCTCTAGCAAGAAGCCATATGCTTGATTATTTCTGGTATCTCAACTGCAGATTTTTCAGCGCTCATTTAACTTTAGGAATCTGTATCTCAATATGAACAAAAATGTACCACTATTGAAATAACCCCTTCATATGTGAATGTCTTATGCGCCGCTAAGTAACTAAATCCAACTCAGTACCAGAGGACTGGATAACATAAAACATTTTTTCTACATGTGTGTAGTATCTGTTCTTTCAGAAATGGTCAGAAGAACAAACACCATATATATATATATATATATATACTGCCATTAAAATATCCTTTCAGTGCTGATGCACACCCTCTCCTGAACTCTTGCAGGAATGTAGCGTGATGCGGCGAGCAATGAGTTTTGTGGACATGGGACGCTACGTAAGTAGTGTGCGATAATTTGGGGATTTAGGCCGGAGGGAAGGCGTGCTCGGGTAACCAAAGCAGTTACGGCGACCACTCGCGCAGAGCGGTAAACCTGGCTTAGAATCCCAGTCCGGCACAAATTGTTTTTGTCGCCATTGAATTCTTCTCCGTGCCTGTCGCCACCGATGTCAAAATTATTTCATTCCATCACGTATAAAATACTCTGTTTATCGCGTCAGAAAATGCAGTTGGGAAGAGTGGAAGTAGTAATTCATATACATGATGTTACTGTGAAGGTAGAAGCAACAAGCTATGTATCAGCAAAGTCAAATTCACGAGTATCTCGGGCTTCGAATAAGGCTATAGTAGTAAGAAACAACAGTAGGAAGATACATTTTGCGAACGACAGAAAGTGTTTAGCCAACAAAACAGATGGTGGAAATTTTGGAAATTTGTGGTAAGTTCCTATGGGACCAAACTGCTGAGGTCATCTGTTCCTAGGCTTACACACTACTTAACCTAAATTAAACTAACTTATGCTAAGGACAACACGCACATCGATGCCCGAGGGAGGACTCGAACCTCCGGCACGGGTGTGTAGCGCGAACAGTGGCAAGGCGCCTCAAACTCCGCGGCATAAATGATAGTGTGCATAATGGAGGAACTAGCAAAGATATATCAAGTATCAACAAACAGCTACAAAGATAGCAGTACCAGTTACACAAAATCAGGACATAATATGAAGGCGTAGAGGAAGAGGAATCGTAGAGATATGGTTCAGAAATGCAGGTTATTAGCATCTGGTCCAAACTTTGGCAGATGACTTTCAACATAACTACGTGCAAGATTTCATTGCTGTTTGCAATGTCTGTGTTTATACAATGCTCGCATCCTCACAGTACACACGATTTCAGCTGTGGTAAACATTACGAAACAGATTAGCATTTTGTGACTACGCACTGACATCAGCTGTTTGCAACACATGAAAAGTTGCATGGATGCACAGATGTCTGAAGGAGCCGCGCGGGGTAGCCACGCGGTCTGAGGGTCCCCGACACGGTTCGCGGGGCTCCCCCCGTCGAAGTTTTGAGTCCTCCCACATGTGTGTGTGTGTGTGTGTGTGTGTGTGTGTGTGTGTGTGTTGTCCTTAGCATAAGTTAGTTTAAGTTAGATTAAGTAGTCTGTAAGCCTAGGGACCGATGACCTCAGCAGTTTGGTACCATAGGAACTTATCAGAAATTTCCAATTTCCTTGTCTGGAGGACATTCTGTTGTGAGGATACAAGTTCTGCACTCATATAAACACAGACATTGTAACAATCAGTGATGTGTCCACGCCTCTACAGGTTCAAACGACTGTATAATACAGGGTGTACATAAAGTCTGGGACCACTTTCAATTATTAATTGCACAAGAACTAAGCATTGTACAGATGTCATACAAATTGCATTTTGAAGAGAAACTCTGATGCTTTTTGTACAAACATCGATATGTGGACCATGAGTGACCTGACAGACGTCAATACCATCTTGCCATACCCATTCCAGCGTGGCATCGTCAACTGTGGCAGTCGTTTCCGGTATTCTCTCCCGGAGCTCTGCTGCATCACGTGGTTGAGGCGGTACATACACCAGATCTTTAATGTGTCCCCACAGAAAAAAGTCACAAAAAGTGAGATCTGGTGATCGGGGAGGCCATTTCATGAAACAGCTGTCCTCTCCTGTAGCACGGCGATCCATCGATCCGGCAGCTCCGTGTTCAGGTACTCACGAACTTCACAATGAAAAGGGATTGGAGCCACGTCCTACAGAAAGATGAACGGGGAGTCAGATTGCATTTGAGGCATCAGCCATTGCTGCAACATGTCCAAGAAGGAATACCCAGTGACAGTGCTCTCGTCGAAGAAGAATGACCCGTACAATTTTCGACGTGACAAGGCACAAAAAAACGTTTGCGTTTGGGGATCACGCTAAAACGTAATGCATTCGTGTGGATGCTTTGCACCCCACATTCGACAATTATGCCTGTTGACTTTCCCATTAGTGTGAAGAGTGGCTTTGTTGCTAAAAATTAAGCGATCGACAATGCCATCCACATCCCCATTCAATTGTTGCAACGGTGAAGAAAACTGAAAACGCTTGTGTTTGTCGCCATTGAGTTTCTGTACTAGCTCCAATTTGAATGTTTTCATAGATAGCTTCTGTCGCAGGACTTTCCACACTGTCATTGGAGCCATTTAGAGTTCAAGGGATGAAGGGTGCACCGATTTCTTTGAACTCCTTATGAATGTTTCTCGTACGCGCTCCACATTCACTCCACTCACACTGGGACATCCCCTTCCCTTTGCTGCGCACAAGCAACCCGCAGTGACGCATTTTTGTGCCAGTGGTAAATGGCCTTTCTTGTTGGTGGCGCCTTACCGCACTTGGTTCTAAACATCCGTTGAACGGCTGTAGCAACTTGTTTTTGTCGAACTCCAATACACAGAAAGTTCGCTCCGTATCTGAGCTCGCCATGTTTGCGACTAGCGCTCACTATCTGCAAATTACCAAGGTATACTGTGGCGGTATACACGAAAAAAATTTTCAGGGTTCCTCTTAACAATGATATATTTATGATATCTGTACAATGTTTGGTTCTTGTGCAATAAATAATTGAAAGTGTTCCCATACCTCATGTACACCTTGCGTTTGCCTCCCTGACGATTCCCTGTCTGGCGAAAATTTTCATTTATCGCAAAAAAGGTGACACCAGTATGTAGTCGCAGTGTGCAATCGTAAAGTGCAATGTTGTGATATGTGGCTGCAGCCGCAAGTTTTAATGCCGGAGAAACGTCGAGATGGAACCAGACGTACTAACTGATACGAATGAACCGACAGTAGAAACGGAAACGTTCGTGATGTGGGTCCGAACGGCTAAAAATTTCATCACAAGAACAACTCAGCTGGATCGACCTGCCTGACCCACGGTATACAGCTTTTACCTTACACGATGAGAGTCTGTTGGTGGCGTCGAGCTCTCCAGTGAGACAGGTGTAGCAAAGCGCTCTGAGCAAGTGGTCGCTTCTTCCATCCGTGCAGAACGATATCCTGGGAGTCTTCTAGGTTCAGGAACGTTGAATAAAAGGCAGTCAAGTAGCGGATTTCCACTCTGGCAGACTAAAAGTAACAACAGCATCAAATGCCGTAGAAGCGACAACTGTTGATATTATGGATACCAAAGAAGCGTTCGACAGTGTGAAGTGGTGGGAGCTGCTAAAAATTCCAAGAAAATAGTAGCACACTACAGGAAAAAATAGACGATATTCAATGTGTATATAAATTAAGAGGGACAGTAATACTGAAAAACAAAGAAAACGAAATGCTTCTATCAGAAAGGTCGAAAGATAGGTACGCAGACTTTCGCCTCTACTTTTCAGTCTATATATCGCAGTAGCAATGACAAGCACAAAAGGAAGGTTCAAGAGTAGTATCAAAATTCTGTGTAAAACGATATCAGTGACAGGGGTTGCTGATGACATTGCTATCCTCAATGAAAATGGAGAAGAATTACAGAATCTGTTAAAAGGGCCACGAGGAGTGGCTGCGTGGTTTGAGGCGCCTTGTCACGGTTTTTACACACAAAATTCATCATATATACTCATTTCCGTTTGTAAATACACAATAAACAGAAAAAATTACGCTTTGCTGTTTGCAGATGAGAAGTTGTGGATTGTGTAGCAGAAAAGCCACCAACATACATGTCCAATAGCATCATGTAAGGTATGAAAATTGTTGCATACATCCACTCTTTTGCCAATTAAGATGTAACTGGAACTTTAGACATTCTGTTATGAACAACACACAGTGCATCAGGCCGTTAATACATACCTCAACTGTGAACTATGAACAAATGATGTATACTATTTTACAACAATTATTCATTCACAATTGCAAATATTATGTACCTAAAGTTTCGCTGAAACTTTATATGGCTCAAATGGCTCTGAGCACTATGGGACTTAAAATCTGAGGTCATCAGTCCCCTAGAACTTAGAACTACTTAAACCTAACTAACCTAAGGACATCACCCACATCCATGGCCGAGGCAGGATTCGAACCTGCGACCGTAGCAGTCATGCGGTTCCGGACTGAAGCGCCCTAGCCGCACGGCCATCGCGGCCGGCGAAACTTTATATGTAGCAACAATTTTACAGTAATAAAATAAGAGATAACCCACTGAAGATAGCCACAAAAAGTGCTGAAACATGTCTGGGTAAAACAAAACAGAAAAGGTGTGTTGCATAAGCCGGAATTCTTCGTCCTATAAAAATAATCCACGATGCGGAAGGAGGACATAAAAAGCATACTAGCACAGGTCAAGAGGTCATTTCCAGACAAGACAAGTCTTCTCGTATGAAATGTAGGCGTTAATATGAGGAAGAAATTTCTGGGAATGTACGTTTGGGGGACAGCATTGTATGGTAGTGAAACATGGACTGTGGTAAAATCGGAACAGAAGAGAACCAAAGCATTTTAGATGTGGTGCTGCAGAAGAATTTTGAAAATCAGGTGGACTGATGAGGTACGGAATGAGGACATTCTCTGTGTAATCGGCGAAGAAAGTAAAATGTTGAAAACACTGACGAAGAGAAGGGGCAGGATGATAGTACTTGCGTTAAGTCATTCGGGAACAACCTCCATGGTGCTAGATGGAACTGCAGAGGGTAAAATTGTAAGGGGAAGACATAGAGTGCAATATTCACAGCAAATAACTGAAAACATAGGGTTGAAGTCCTATTCAGTAATGGACATGGAGGCGCAAGAGAGGAACTCCTGGCGGCCGCTTCAAATCAGGCATAGACTGATGACCTGTCCCAGCCTTAGGGGACGATGGACGAGAAGACTCTATCCTACAAAGTCACATGTTTTTTAGAACAGTCAGTTCCATACGACGAGCCTGTGACAATTAATTTTCTACCAGTGATGTAAACCTTCGCGATTTCATGCTTTGCTACTCTGCATATAGCACTTCCAGGACGATGCACGTCTTAGGATTATAATTTTTAGAGTATCTCCTCCTGCGACGTACTTCTTGTATAACTGCTTACTCTCAAACACAGGAAATGGCCAAGAGCGAGTAGGATCCTCGCACTGAAATTCCGATACAAACTTAGTTATGTGTATAGATAGTTCATCCATCCAAGGAATAGAGAATATCGACAATTTTTGCTGTTTATTGATATCGATACTGGCAAGATATCTATCCAGGGAATTCTACGACCGTATAAAAATATCTACAGTAATTTCTCAGAATTGCCCGGACATACAAAAAGAGGCGAGCAGGGGACTTCAATGTTATGTGTGTAGAGAGAGAACATTTGATAACTTTTACTTACTGAAACATGGCTACTGCTTATATTTTATGTTTGCATGCAGTGATATATTTCTATTATGTTTTTTACGGATGACGAACGCAGTGTATGTTCTAATGGCAAACAAATTTTTTTGTGTGATGTAATTACAGTTTAACAATTTTCGAGTGTTCTTCCCTCACTTGTACTGCGAAAAGTTGCTTCTTGCCAAATTTCGTGTTTTTAGATCGATGGAACGTACGCTGTATGTTTTGAGGAGTGAGTTGCAAGTATAAAAATATGTTACCTAAATTGGTGCTGTGGGCAGGGGGGGGGGGGGGCGGGAGGAGAGGCAAGAGAAGGAGAGGAACTAACGATATCAGCTGAATCAAGACTTCGTGAGCAAACAGCGGCGACGAGTGAAAATATGTAGCAGACCGGGATTCGGACATAGGATTTCCTGCTTATTAGGTAACTCCGTTGACCAATGCGCCACTCATACTCAGTAATCATCAGAAATGCATAGACTGTGTCCGCAAGCTCCATAGCCGACACACATCCCCGAGCTTGTGGCATCTGCAGTCCGCGTCCGTGTCCTCAGTGCTTGCTAATTTGAGATTCCCGCTGGAGGTCAATCATAAATCTGCATCTGCACTTAATCTTGTAGAATCACTGCCCAACGAGGCGAATCAATTGTATGAATGTGTTGTCTCTGTTCTCTCGGACGTGTCTCAAAGAACAGTCATCACGCATTAGTACAAGTAAAATGTGTGAAATAAATGTCCGTATCTTTTGACTAGATTGGCTCAGAAGCTTGATATTTTCACACCGCCAAGGAACTACAGACCTTATTGTGTGACATGTGTGAACTTGATAGGTTCACACGGTCGTGAGAAAAAGGATTCTTAATAGTCGGACAGACAGGTAAAGAGACAGCCGAAGAACAAAGAGATCCTACAAAGGTTCCGTTTTTACCAATTGAGATACGGAAATCCATAATTCATAACTACTGAAGGTAAGAGGTGGATCCTAGAGATTTCCCTTTATCCAAAGATTTTCTCAGTTAGCAGAGTGTAATACATGTGTTCCTACCATGAGATACTTAACCATCCCAAGTTCCAGTGTCGTCCTTCAGACCAATTAGACGCATAGACCTTCCTGCCACAACAGTATAATGTGCGTATGTTGACGAAATGACATGATATTGTGCAACTAGAAGATGAATGAAAATGTACTATAATGAGTCACATCTATCGGATATCTAGTCATATCTGTTTGGAGCAATTTAATGTGGAGCGACTATATAAATAAAGGTGTGGGGGATGTCTGATTGAGATTTATTTGTAGTATCCGGGGAAAGGTTATTCAAGCACGAAAAAGAACACTTACAAAAGTTTTTATTGGGTAATTTTTGAGTATTTTTGACAATTTGGGACCTTTATCAAGTCAAGTTAAAGAATTAAATAGAAAATTATTAAAAGAGAGCAGTTTGCAACGTTACGCAGTCATATAATTCGATTAAGCGTATCTTAGTAATTTTAAGTAAACTACAGCAGTAAAAAAGTTAGTTTTATATAAATTGAATGTGGAGTGGGGAGAAAGGAAAGAAAAGGAACTGTTGACGTCAGATGCATCGCGACTTGAAGCGGACTCAGAGGTGACAAGTGAAAATATATGCCGAATTCGGGATCTCTTGCTTACTACGCAGTTCTCTTCACCACTACCCCGTCCGCACACAGTGATTATGTCAATAGTGCTATCTCGGCTCACCTCCAGGTATACCAACACTCCTACCCAGCAACACCCACCCGCGGTGCCTGTCCATGTCCTCCGCACTCACTACTTTGACATTACCACAGGATTTCGAACGTAATTGTGCGTCCACATTGAGGGTGGAGATTCATTGCCCATCGAGGCGAATCATTTTCGTGAATGCGTTGTGTAAGATTTGTCGGACATGTCAAAAGGAACAGACACCACTCAGAATCCGCAGCTGTGATACGTTTTATGTCAACTGAAGGTGGAGGATGGTAAATGAAACGAAAGGGACGGACCTATTAATGTCGGTTGCTTAAGAACCTTATGCGGAATCAGCTGCGACAAGTGAAAATGTGTGCTGTACCAGAGATCGAACCCAGGATTTTCTGCTTACAAGGCTGTTGCGTTAACCACTGCGCCGTCTGGACATAGTGTTTATCGCAACTAAGTGGACAATCTTGACGCGGTCCGCAGCTAGTTGTCTAGTGGTCAGCGTTGCAGCCTATAGATCACGGGTCCCGGGTTTCATTCCCGGCCAGGTTGAGGATTTTCTCTGCTCAGGGACTGCGTGTTTTTGTTGTCTTCATCCTTTGTCACAGTGAATAGACTGGAGTGTGAAAAAATGGACTGTGTAAAAATTGGGACTTTGTATGGGCGATGATGACCGCACAGTTGAGAGCCCCACAAGCCAAATATCATCATCATCAATCTTGACACGCCTCCGGGAAGACCTACACTCCCACTTAGCTCCACCTACCCTACCATCCATGGCCTCCATGCTCCTTACTTTGAGATTTGTGCAGGAGGTCGAAAGTAATTGTGCATCGGCACTGAAGTTGGTGGATGCACTGCCCATTGAAAAGAATCAGTTATATGAATGCATAGTGTCTGATCTTTCTGACATGTTAATCAGACTATCAGGACTGCAGAGGGCCAATGTACTGAGCATAAGCGTCACATACACTTACAAAATTCGAGCAAATCTGTTATTGTAGAACATTGTCTTACACAACTCATCTTATGGAATATAACAACACTGAGATTGCAGTGTGACTTCCAGTTACTGGTGTAGTTTTATTAAGGAGGCAAGTAACCTCGTAGGTAGAAATATAGGTTTATGCGTAAATTCTACATGGAATCCTGCTCTCTCCTATGTCAGAAAACAGAGGTACAGAGTTAATGCTAATTGACCTATTGTTCACTACTTTTCACTATCAATAACTTCCAGTGTCGGTCGTCTTTGTTTGTGTGGCGACACTAGCGTTTATAGTGTGTGTGTGTGTGTGTGTGTGTGTGTGTGTGTGTGTGTGTGTGTTTAAATTTCCTTGCACAGCATTGATTACTGCCTCGACAATGACAGGGTCGTCACTTGTCGATCTATAGGCTGTTGTTGACGACATCACCCGGTTGCATTCCTGTAAGTTATATGAACACTGTATACGCTGGTAGAGACTCAGATGTCACAGTTTACTTACTTTATTGCCATCTCATTTTCATTCGACAGCTCGTTACAAAACAACCAATAACCAAAAAACGCCGTTGATGAATATGGAAAATTATCAGTGAAATAATCAATTCTTTTTGATACAGAAATTTCCAGCAGCTGATTGTACAAGATCATTTTCAGTTCATACATTCATGCTGTGAAACTGAGTGTTGAAGAAAAAATTTAGCGCGTATTCTTGAATACTCGACTGCACCTTGTTGTCACAGGCAGTATGCAAATAGGTTTAATAACGTGTAAACGACGCATCCAGTGTAGCCAGCATTTGTTGCCGCACCGTGGGTGATTAAATTGGCTCTGAACAGTCAGGAGGAGGACGGGGAAGGGAAAAAGGGAGAGAGGGGAGGGGGGGGCATAATTTACGACGTCAGGGAGTGTGAGTGTGTGTGAGTCACCGTGCTGTGTATCCTAAAACAGAATGACACGCACACCATTACCTAGTGCAGCCCTTTAAACCAGAGCCTGTTGTGGGTGTGAATACAGGGAACCTGTCAGCTCTGAGGACAGCCTGAACAATGACGCAGTAAACACTGACAGAGACGCATATGGGCTATGAGGCCGTTTAAACATTGTGGCTTAACACTTACTGACATAGAAACAGGATCTGTTGCATACGGCGCGATTTCGCACAAGCGACAAGTGCGCCGTGCCTTTATGGGAATTTCACTGCTCTTGAGTGCTCCACTCTGTTATAGTTCTGCTGTTGGACGGACATTAGACACTTGAGGCTTTTTTTTCTGCACCATGCACATCGAACTATCGTATTCGACGGGTAGATTGATGTGCAACGTATCAGTGGTAATGCACAAATGTTTCAGGACGTTTTATTAAAATCATCAGTTCCTGTGTATGGTGTTCTCCTTTCCCTGAGCGTTAATCCCGTCTAGTACCGAGTCCGTGTTCTAAAGATCTTGCGAATTTATCTAACTTTGCGATTGAATGCCCTACCTGTATAAAGAATTACCTAAAGAAGGGAAGTCGTGCGCACCACTTGTCTGTGAATTGTGTAAATTTTTCTCTATGTATGATCATATTTTACGTTTTTAACTTTATCCGTATTTTTTAGCTTAAAACGAGACTGAATTCAAAACATTGGAAGTCTGAATTAAATAACGTTACAACTTTTTCGTGTTTTATTAACTACACGATGCATTTCGGACCCTGCGGGTCGATCGTCAGGTGTACTTTGTTTTAATACATGTTTTATTTCTTCTCCTGAATCAGGCGAAATGCATATTCCTTTCACCAAAAGGATTAAAGTTAGGTTATGAATTTCGTAGGTCGAACGCTGAAAATATGTGCAAAATAGTGGAAAATGGAAAGTGTAAACTTACCACATAATCCAAGGAAAGAATTTTCAACGTTTTAGTACCAGCAAACATTCTTTAATCCGAGGTTTAGTCACATGTCACTTCATTGAGGATGTACTTTTGCACACACATGTTTATAAACACTTCACAGATGTTTTTGTACCTGGTGCTGTCAAAGATAAATTTATTCGTAGGGCTAAAGATATAACTATAAACAATTGACATATGCAAGGAGTAACTTTAGAATAGGTCTTTAAAATTACTGAAATAACTGTGGCTTGCGAAATCTGTTTGTTGATTTAACATAGATTCTGGTTTTTTGATTTTTTGGAGGTATATCTCCAGTTGTTCCAACAGACTTAGAGTCTTACAATTGGGTTCGTTATGTAGTGTTACCAAATTCTTTTCTAGACCGTTGATGACATGTTTAGTTTCCAACATATGTTGTGCAATGACTGATTTTTCGAAATTCTTGAGCCTGAAAGCATTTACATGTTATTGAAAACGGGTCTTGAAGTTTCTGCCTGTGTTCCCTACATAGTAGGCAGCACAACTGGGACATGATACTTTGCACACTCCGCTATTGTTGTATGTTTGTGTATTTGACTTTACATTTGGATGAGTAAGTTTTGTAACTTATTATTGGTTGAGAATGCAACTGTTGCATTTGTTTCTCTGAAAAGGTTGGCGATTTTTTGGCTATGGGGCCCAGATATGGGATACTGGCGAATATTTTCTCTTCTTTCACAGTGTGTCCATTCGTTGTCTTGTTTTTGTGTACTTATTTGCTTATATTTTCAATTGTTTTGGCTGTGTAGCCACTGCTTATGGCAATGCTTTTTATTGTATCCATCTCATCCTTGACAGTGTTTTCTTCTAAATCAAGGAAGTGTACTCTGTGTAGCATGGACCTAAATGCAGCATGTTTCTGTGCAGTGGGATGGCATGATGAGTTGTCCAGTGCTACGTTTATGTATGTGGGTTTTCTGTGTATGCTGAAGTTGTATTTTTAACTGTTCGTGTATCGAACATTCGGAGGCGGAAACTGAGGAAAGCTCGGCATTTGCCGAAATTAACATGGAAAGCTGACTAAAACCACATTGAGATTGGCCCGTGCACGAGAAACGGTCGTTCATACCTGATGCAGATTCTACCCTCGTCTGTTCCGCTGCCTCACAAGCTATCGCAGTGTGTGTTACCCTATACTAACAGGTTATTAACTTTCTGTATGTGAGGAGGTTTAATACCGTACGAAACAGTGTAATCGTCGGAAAAGTAGCACAAGGGTCGGAAAAGTAGCACGATATAACGGGCTGTTGTTGTATCTGATTCCGAACGCTCTCCAATCTCTGTAAGTGGGTCAGTGACAAGAAAATTTATGTCCCGGATTTTTATGAGCCTCTTCCGCCTGCGTTCGCTTCCATCGTCCCTGCGGTCCATACGATGTGATATTATAATGGTACACAAGACGTGTTTGTGGTTAGCAAGAAAACGTTTTATTGATGTATCCAAATGAACCTACTTCACTATGTTTGTAAAATTATTCGAAGACGGACTAGAAAGGAAGGACAGACGTAAGGGTCAATGCCCCATCAACGATGTGATCATCAGAGAAGTATCACGAGCTGTCATTGTGGAAGGACAAGAAAGGGAATTATGCGCACCGTTTGAAAGGAACAATCCTGTCGTTCACCGCAAACGATTTATGGAAAACATTGGAAGACCTAAATCTCTTTTTCCGAAGCGGATTTCAACCACGCCCTCGCGAAAACGTGTCCATTGTCTTAGCATTGCGGCATCCCGGTCACTACGAGGAAGGATTATGGTACTGTTAACACTGACTGCGGTGGAAGTAGTATGTGGTAAAATAAAGGACTCGTTTACACCGGAGGAAGCTATTCATTATTCATTTGTGATAGATTTTCGTGAGGCTGCCATGTGTCAAGAAGGGAAAAGCTGCACGACAAGATGAGAGGTGGGGGATCAGACAACTGAATTAAACAATCTTCTCAAAACAAGTCTCGTGTTTTATTCGAGTATTATCAATGAAATTTTTGTTAAAATGTGTCCAATAACATTAATATCAACCTGACTTATAAAGGGAATAAGTTATTAATTTCTTCTGATGGTTCCGAGGAGTAAAAACAGTGAGTTAATGAAGCAGAAAAGAAAATTTTATACGGAAGACGTTCCGAAATTTACGTAATACAAAGGGAGAAGATCACTAATGTACGTTAAAAGACGAAAAAAGAGTAAATTCTTAGTTTTAGGGCAGTCTGAAACTCAGAATACATTATAACCAGAGCACGCGTTCTTATATAATTATACACATAATCGCTCCTTTTCATATGAAAAAGTGTAATTGTTCACGAATTGAGTTTCCAGCGTTGATATGTTTCACACTTGAAAGAAATAACCGCATTGGCTGTAGAATACTTTTTCGCTGTAGAATGCCTTTTATTAAAAGCCACGATCAGTATTGCGCCACTACAAGACGCATCTTCAGGTGACAAATATTCTTTTTCTCCTGAGGATGCGTCTTCTGGTGTCGCGAAACAGGTCCAGACGTTTAATAAAAAGTATTCTACATCCAGTGCGGAGGTTTGGCTGCGGTTGTCTGCAGTTTAAAATAACAAATATATTTCATTTTATCGTTACATATTTCGACAAATTTGAGTACAGTTACACGTTTTACACGCTTTTAATTTATTCCATATAAAATCAAATGTTATCACATTTTTACGCTTCTTACCTTCAGTAGGCCGCTCCCTAGACAGACATCAGAATCAGACCTACCACAAAAGCCGCATGTAATAAGGGAATTGTCTTTAAAAATCACATTGAAGTGCAATAAAACTTGGTTAATTGCTCTTCGAATTGGTTTATGAAGACGGAATTTTACTTAATTTTCTGAGATTCAAAATATAAGTCGTCAATATCAAAGCACATACCGTAGAAATGCCATGTGTATCCTTCTCGTCGCAGCTGTTGTGTGTAGTAAAAGACTTTGTACGCTGTCGAGATTGGCAGTGAGGCCTACAAAAAAATTAACAGCCCGACGTTTACCGACTACTAGCGACTTCTATCAGTTCATTAGGAGTATATCCACCAAGAAAATTTTGGTAACTAGAACGTAAGTGATCACGACTGTTTCTGTTCGTGAGGCCTTACAGGAATGTGATATTGTAAAACAGCCAACCAGCTGCAACAAAATTTTACTTTTTCGGGTTTCAACAGCGAATATGGGTACATTCATCTGAAAAATCCATAATTACCTAAAGCTGGTGAATGCCAGTAAAATTATAGCCACGTGGTGTAGCATGGTAGACGCCGCTAAGAGTTGCAAGAAATGATAGTCACTGCAGATGGTATCAGTTGGAAATTCTCACTGGTCGACGAAATGTTATCAGGAACCTGGTCTTTCTCTTCCAACACTTAACAAGTAGAAGTTTTCACTTAAACATACGCATATAGTGCTTCAAATTTAGAGGCGAAAAGTCTCTCAAAACTATAACCGGACCACGAAAGTCGTCGGTAGGGTACATGACGAAGGGTGATTAGAAGTGTGTAAGAGAAACCCGTATGCAAATTAGAAGACAGAACATCATACATTTTGCAAAACGAACGAAACAGGAAATTGCAGTGGGAAAGATGAATATTGACGAAGATGAATGTTGACAAAAAAGACTGTCAGCAACGTTAAGGTATTTTTAAAAATGTAGATATGATTTGGGGCACATATTTACGAGTACATTACATTATATGAGACGTGGTGTCACTATTTTGCATCAGAAACTAGACAGGAATCAGACCAGTGAGTACAAATACCAACGTAGACGAAATTGACTTTTATCTACTGGAAAGGCTGCGCTCAGTCTTCATTGATTAAATAGGCAATAATCAGATAAACAATAGTACTACACACGTCTACCTGACAAACTAACTTAACAAAACAAATGAGGTTATCTTTTATACGAACAATACATTTGCCGTCAACGACATTACAAATGTTCAAATGTGTGTGAAATCTTATAGGACTTAAGTGCTGAGGTCATCAGTCCCTAAGCTTACACACTGCTTAACCTAAATTATCCTAAGGACAAACACACACACACCCGTGCCCGAGGGAGGATTCGAACCTCCTCCGGGACCAGCCGCACAGTCCATGACTGCAGCGCCTAAGACCGCTCGGCTAATCCCGCGCGGGACGACATTTTCTCCATGTGAAATAAATAACAGAAGTACTGGTTGTTCGTACATCCACTCTTATCGCGCCAGATTTGCTACCCTCTGCCTGATGTTTGCAGAAATATGTAAAGAAATTTGTGGCTGGAAATAGTACTGAGTTCACTGTAAAGTTGGGGAAAGTGTTTTCTTCGGCATTGCATATATTATGTGACACAAAAAAGTTGGTGAAAATTTATTTATTTTAAAGGTGATTACATAAATATACACTATAATCTAGTTGTACTAAATAATTGGCATTTCTCTCTCTCTCTCTCTCTCTCTCTCTCTCTCTCTCTCTCTCTCTCGCGCGCGCGCGCTCTTGCTCACACACACACAGACACACACACACACACACACAATAATTATGTACATGTTGTTAAGATACCTCCGTTAACACCGTTTTTCCCAGGACTGCCCCCGTATTATTGTTTATAGCAACACTGCTAGTCTAACAAGGTATAGAGAGCTTCAAACATCACGTTTCTGAGATGCAAATGTCAACTGCTACCATATGAAAACTGCGAGGCTGTTATCTCGGACTAATTTAGGAGTTTTGCTGTATCGTACACTATCCTTCGAATTGGAAGATCATTATTTGAATAACCTGTTTCATTCTTATGAAACTAATAATTATGTAATTTTTAATACTATTGCATTGAGAAGTATTTGATGTAAATCTTATTTGTTTTGCAACAATTGTTTGAAATATCTTAGTTCTGTAAGAATTTCATACAACTCCGATAGGTGGAAGCCCTATACTTAACCTTCAAAAGGACCTCTGTAACAGAGAAGCGATACAAGCAGAGAGTTGTCATCGAGTTTATTTCTTCGAAAACCAGGGCATCGCAGATATTCACAGGTGCTAGCAGTATGTCTACGGACACCTGGTAATGAACAAAAGGACGGTGAGTCATTGGGCGCTGCGTCTTTCATCATCCAACAAGGTGACTCAAGCCTTCCTCATCCACTCTCCAGCCCTGATCTCACACCTTCTGACTTCCATCGGTCTGGAACTATGAAGGATGCACTCCGCAGGAAGCCGTATGCGGATGATGGAGAGGTTATTGATGCAGGAAGACGTTGGCACCTACGTCGGCCAGTAGAGTGATATCATGCGGGCACACAGGTCCTCCGAGTAGGGTGGCATAAGGCCATCGTATTGAACGGAGATCCTGTTGTAAAAATAGGGTTTTCTAGCCAAAAGAGTGGGGTATTGGAATCCTGGAATAACCAGACTCCTTTTGAGAAAAAAATGGGTTGCATTACTAGTTCAACAGTCCTTGTATTTCATGATACACACAGTTATCACAGATGGTGCAGTGTTATGTAGTAAGTGCGTATTTTGTATGTGTGCATCAGTGTGTGAAACGGATATATAGTACACGTATTATATGCCAAGCCCAGGACACGGCTTAAGCCCACCATGACATACGATGGCTGTTGACAGAAACTGACGTGTGAGTGACACTATTCCAGCTCCAACCATGAAGCAATAAACGTGATAGGGGAGTAATCGACCTAATAAAAATTTGTGTGGGATCTGGTATAAAGTTTCTTTGCGATGAAAAGAGGTTTTATTTATTTACTGCTTATTTAGTATGACCATATTTTGGGCTTAAGGCCCTCTCATCTTACCAGGAGCAACACAGACGAAAATAATTACAAAATCTTCTCTAGTATTTAGAACGGTGTAGATTACCTTGGCTCATCTGAGGCCATGTTTACTGTTATTATTTATCACAGGTGGAATGGATAAAGTACGAGGACAAACTGAAATGTCAATGACACAGGTTGTTAGGAAAGAATAAAATATAAGTAGGTGACTCTACCGACAAGGTGTAGGAAAAAGTTCTGGAAGAGCTACACAGTGGACGATTAGCTGTTATTTCATGTTTAGAAGATACTTAATTTCTCTGATATTTTGAGGAACGTTTTACCGAATATGGGTTCATGATACAGAAAATGATTTAGGAAACATGACACTGCTATGTGATGGTACTGAGAGAATGTGGAGAACGAGTATTTCTGCTGTGCTCTTCAGATTGAAGAGTAGTAGCTGAAGACAAAGAAGACTACAGAGCAGATATAGCGTATGATAGTCAAATGGCTCTGAGCACTGTGGTACTTAACATCTGAGGTCATCAGTCCGCTAGAACTTAGAGCTACTTAAAGCTAACTAACCTAAGGCCAGCACACACATCCATGCCCGAGGCAGGATTCGAACCTGCGACCGTAGCGGTCGCGCGGTTCCGGACTGAAGCGCCTAGAATCGTTCGGCCGCATCGGCCGGCATTATGATAGTCGCTATGATTATCAGCATGCACCCGTGATAGTTGTTCATAGGCTGGTATGATATGGCCGAAGAAGTATGTGCTGCAAATATACCGTACACATGCAGTCACCACCAGTTCCAGCATGTGTGAGCTTTCGTACGAAAATTCTTTGGGAATGGCATCAACATATTCGTTTAATGGAGAGTATTAGTGTCTCTACGAGCTTCTTTTCAAGCTCGAAAGGAAATACCTTTCTGTCTTTCTATAGTGAGGGAAACGATTCCGTGGCCTTCTTACAAACTACAGTTGTCTGTTCATTCCAGTCGAAATGATGGTCCAGATGTATTCCCAAGTTCTTTGCAGACGAAGAGAAGGTTATCTATGTGGCGTTTAAATGGTAGAAGAGATTCTCTGAACTGAGGGGTATTAAGTCTCTTGTGAACGATAGAGACCGCTCGCATTTTATGTGGATTAAGATTCAATCTTCAACTCTGCGCCCACAATGACAAGAGTAAGTAAGTCGACGTTTACTAGACAAAGCGGTCGACAAGTTTATATCTCCTTCAGCTGGCTTCTCTTTCCCCAGGTTCCCTACCTCAAACTGTTCATTGGAGCATTTTCCATGTCCTATTAAAATTCTCCTCCAGTCATTATGAAACGTCCCCTTAAAAAAATTATGAATGACAGTGCTGGAAAACCTCTTCCGTTGTTTGATTAACAAACAGCTGAGCAAAACTCAACGTACTCAAACAGTTTTCTCTTTACTTATTCTGATCATCACTAAACTGACACACAATATTTTAGCGCAACGCAATCTGACTTTTAATAATCCCTACGAAAGAATGGCTGTGACTAACAATAACCTATACCTTTCATGAATCACTTATCTCACAAAAATCTTCGTTACTCGAACTACTGCAATACAGCGAGCGCCAGTATCGCCAGCTAAGTAAAAGATTCTAACTACTGAAGGCACTAACTACTGATAGGCATAGTTAGCAAATGAAAGATTTTGATAGAGAACAAACCGTATTCAAAAGTCGTATATATATAATTTTGTGACATCCAATTAAACAAATTTCCTTTTTCTGATGGACACAAGTCCAGATCGTCCGCTCAAAACTCTGGCATCTCTCTCTCCGCATCCACCACTACTGGCGGCTCACCTCCAACTGCGCAACGCTTCGCTCTGCTCCCATCCAACTGCCCATCACTACAATAGCGAATATTCCAACAATGCCAACCAGCCACAGGCTGCAACACAGCACAGTCAGTGATTTTCGTACAGAGTGCTACGTGGCGTTACCAACATAAAAACCCAAACAGCCTACTTACAATTGCACACTGTTGGCGAAATGTATTATATGAGCGGAGCCACTGTGCAGCACCTGAAGAAAAATTTTGACTTGTAAGCTTAGCAAACAGTCTATGCAGATCAGGAGTGTCGACAGTTGCTGAAGTTCCATGGCTTGTTTCAGTCCGTCAATCATTTCTACAATAGCATTTTATGTGCTGCGGTTTTGTGGGATGACGTAAAAGGAACTCAATGGTGTTTCAGATTAGTGACTCGACATTTGTAGGAGCCGTGGTCATATCGGTCACCTCCACGCTACTGGTTGCAGAGCACGTACTGGAAACGCCTCGCCTATCTCATCACATATGCATGGTCACACGCGCGCCCGGATATCGTAAATGTCCAGTGCAGACGTACGGCTGCCGATGCGGGGCACACAGAGGCTTCAGGTGCCCCTGCTCTGAATTCATTGCCTCGTGCCGGTCCCCAGGCGCAGGTGTGGGGTTTGATAATTGCGAGACACAGTAATATAATTCACCGCTGTTCCAGCAAAATTCGTCTCTGGCAGATAGGCATTATTTAATAATGTTGGATGCAAATGCAGTTGTAATGACTAGTTGTAGGTTTCCAGTAATTACTCTCGAAACTGGCAGGATACCTTTTCATTTTGCTTCGTTATGATAACTAACTGGAGGCTGTCATAACTAACCGCTTTACTGGCTTTCTAATAGTTTTGAAGAAATTTTTATAGTAACGCTTTAGCCCACGGCTTCAGACTAAAAATAAGCTACTCACTGAGAACAAAATTTTCATGCCGTCCCGATAAGCAACTTTTCCACACGTCACCGTATTTATTTCCGTTCTTATGCCACCAGCGTAATTCGGAGAGCCGCCAACGGCACCATTGCTTTCGTCACGTGCTATTAATAGTTCCACACGTGAAACCTGCGCCCATGTCCATGGAGTCGCTCAACCCGAAATCCCCACTATCCCAGCACTCTGTCCTGAAAGTGTCTAGAGCTCGCGCTTGATGACAATGGTGATGGCCGAAAGTGATTACCATAAAGGACAGGACGGGTAGCCACAACGCCGCTTAAATAAGAATCGACCACAGACTTTTCAAAAAATTATTCTTTCATAGGGACACATCCCCCCCCCCCCCCCATGAACCATGGACCTAGCCGTTGGTGGGGAGGCTTGCGTGCCTCAGCGATACAGATAGCCGTACCGTAGGTGCAACACAACGGAGGGGTATCTGTTGAGAGGCCAGACAAACGTGTGGTTGCTGAAGAGGGGCAGCAGCCTTTTCAGTAGTTGCAAGGACAACAGTCTGGATGATTGACTGATCTGGCCTTGTATCAATAACCAAAACGGCCTTGCTGTGCTGGTACTGCGAACGGCTGAAAGCAAGGGGAAACTACAGCCGTAATTTTTCCCGAGGGCATGCAGCTTTACTGTATGATTGAATGATGATGGCGTCCTCTTGGGTAAAATATTCCGGAGGTAAAATAGTCCCCCATTCGGATCTCCGGGCGGGGACTACTCAAGAGGATGTCGTTATCAGGGGAAAGAAAACTGGCGTCCTACGGATCGGAGCGTGGAATGTCAGATCCCTTAATCGGGCATGTAGGTTAGAAAATTTAAAAAGGGAAATGGATAAATTAAAGTTAGATATAGTGGGAATTAGTGAAGTTCGGGGGCAGGAGGAACAAGACTTCTGGTCAGGTGACTACAGGGTTATAAACACAAAATCAAATAGGGGTAAAGCAGGAGTAGGTTTAATAATGAATAGCAAAATAGGAATGCGGGTAAGCTACTACAAACAGCATACTGAACGCATTATTGTGGCCAAAATAGATACGAAGCCCACACTTACTACAGTAGTACAAGTTTATATGCCAACTAGCTCTGCAGATAACAAAGAAATAGAAGAAATGTATGATGAAATAAAAGAAATTATTCAGATAGTGAAGGGAGACGAATATTTAATAGTCGTGGGTGACTGGAATTCAAGTGTAGGAAAAGGGAGAGAAGGAAACGTAGTAGGTGAATATGGATTGGGGCTAAGAAATGAAAGAGGAAGCCGCCTGGTAGAATTTTGCACAGACCACAACATAATCATAGCTAACAATTCGTTTAAGAATCATGATAGAAGATAGTATACATGGAAGAACCCTGGAGATACTAAAAGGTATCAGATAGATTATATAATGGTAAGACAGAGATTTAGGAACCAGGTTTTAAATTGTAAGACATTTCCAGGGGCAGATAGATGTTGACTCTGAACTGTAGATTACAACTGCAGAAACTGCAAAATAGTGGGAATTTAAGGAGATGGGACCTGGATAAACTGAAAGAACCAGAGATTGTACAGAGTTTCAGGGAGAGCATAAGGGAAAAATTGACAGGAATGGGGGAAAGAAATACAGTAGAAGAAGAATGGGTAGCTTTAAGGGATGAAGTAGTGAAGGCAGCAAAGGATCAAGTAGGTAAAAAGACGAGGGCTAGTAGAAATCCTTGGGTAACAGAAGAAATATTGAATTTAACTGATGAAAGGACAAAATATAAAAATGCAGTAAATGAAGCAGGCAAAAAGGAATACAAACGTCTCAAAAATGAGATCGACAGGAAGTGCAAAATGGCTAAGCAGGGATGGCTAGAGGACAAATGTAAGGATGTAGAGGCTTATCTCACTAGGGGTAGGATAGATACTGCCTACAGGAAAATTAAAGAGACCTTTGGAGATAAGAGAACGACTTGTATGAATATCAAGAGCTCAGATGGAAACCCAGTTCCAAGCAAAGAAGGGAAAGCAGAAAGGAGGAAGGAGTATATAGAGGGTCTATACAAGGGGGATGTACTTGAGGACAATATTATGGAAATGGAAGAGGATGTAGATGAAGATGAAATGGGAGATACGATACTGCGTGAAGAGTTTGACAGAGCACTGAAAGACCAGAGTCGAAACAAGGCCCCCGGAGTAGACAACATTCCATTGGAACTTCTGTCGGCCCTGGGAGAGCCAGTCCTGACAAAACTGTACCATCTGGTGAGCAAGATGTATGAAACAGGCGAAATACTCTCAGACTTCAAGAAGAATATAATAATTCCAATCCCAAAGAAAGCAGGTGTTGACAGGTGTGAAAATTACCGAACTATCAGTTTAATAAGTCACAGCTGCAAAATACTAACACGAATTCTTTACAGACGAATGGAAAAACTAGTGGAAGCCAACCTCGGGGAAGATCAGTTTGGATTCCGTAGAAACACTGGAACACGTGAGGCAATACTGACCTTACGACTTATCTTAGAAGAAAGATTAAGGAAAGGTAAACCTACGTTTCTAGCATTTGTAGACTTAGAGAAAGCTTTTGACAATGTTGACTGGAATACTCTCTTTCAAATTCTAAAGGTGCCAGGGGTAAAATACAGGGAGCGAAAGGCTATTTACAATTTGTACAGAAACCAGATGGCAGTCGAGGGTCATGAAAGGGAAGCAGTGGTTGGGAAGGGAGTAAGACAGGGTTGTAGCCTCTCCCCGATGTTGTTCAATCTGTATATTGAGCAAGCAGTAAAGGAAACAAAAGAAAAATTCGGAGTAGGTATTAAAATCCATGGAGAAGAAATAAAAATTTTGAAGTTCGCCGATGACATTGTAATTCTGTCAGAGACAGCAAGGGACTTGGAAGAGCAGTTGAACGGAATGGACAGTGTCTTGAAAGGAGGATATAAGATGAACATCAACAAAAGCAAAAAGAGGATAATGGAATGTAGTCGAATTAAGTCGGGTGATGCTGAGGGAATTAGATTAGGAAATGAGACACTTAAAGTAGAAATGGAGTTTTACTATTTGGGGAGCTAAATAACTGATGATGGTCGAAGTAGAGAGGATATAAAATGTAGATTGGCAATGGCAAGGAAAGCGTTTCTGAAGAAGAGAAATTTGTTAACATCGAGTATAGATTTAAGTGTCAGGAAGTCGTTTCTGAAAGTATTTGTATGGAGTGTAGCCATGTATGGAAGTGAAACATGGACGATAAATAGTTTGGACAAGAAGAGAATAGAAGCTTTCGAAATGTGGTGCTACAGAAGAATGCTAAAGATTAGATGGGTAGATCACATAACTAATGAGGAAGTATTGAAAGGATTGGGGAGAAGAGAAGTTTGTGGCACAACTCGACCAGAAGAAGGGATCGGTTGGTAGGACATGTTCTGCGGCATCAAGGGATCACCAATTTAGCATTGGAGGGCAGCGTGGAGGGTAAAAATCGTGGAGGGAGACCAAGAGGTGAATACACTAAACAGATTCAGAAGGATGTAGGTTGCAGTAGGTACTGGGAGATGAAGAAGCTTGCACAGGATATAGTAGCATGGAGAGCTGCATCAAACCAGTCTCAGGATTGAAGACCACAACAACAACAACAGGGACACATCAGTGAACGATCATGAAGTTTCAGACATTCGGTAAATTAGAAAGCATTGAAATATACTGCAAAAGTGCTGTTACTATAGAAAAATATTGGTTAAGGCACTAATAGTAGGGAAAAGTAAGACTACACACAAGAAATCATGACGCATATTCGAATATAGAATTTCAAGAGGAAAATTTGCGGGAAAGGGACAGAGATTATGTCTGTTACTGTTACTATAGACAAATAATACGTCCAATGCTGTTACTATAGACAAATATTGGTTATGGCACAATAGTAGGGAAAAGGAACACAACACAAAATACCGCGACGCATATACGAATATGGAAACCCAACATGAAAACTGAGGGCGAGCGATTATGTCTAGTGATGGTAGACGGCTGTAGATTTAGATAATTAACTAGTTGTTTACTCATCCGTAGACCATCTGCATAAGTATATCATAATTACTTGTATCTATCACATCACCACTAACTGTTCTCAGTGCACGCGCACACGCACCCTTTCTTGCTCTCTCTCTCTCTCTCCCTCTCCCTCTCCCTCTCTCTCTCTCTCTCTCTCTCTTTCTCTCTCTCTCTCCCTCTTCCGGGTGACATTAGGAACCTAACAATACTACCGCCATTGTATCAAATAATACCTTTACGGTCGTACAAATGTGTCTGTGGTCTCTATGCCGCTGTAGATACAATTTACCACCGTAGTTCTGACACATTTAATTGTTGCGACTAGCGACAAAATATTGTAAACTGTTTAGCTCGTCAAACCAGCATCATAGAAATTAAACATTATTTGATCCCAGACGTCTTTATTTAATTTTAGGTATCTCGTTACCCTTTTGCAGACATGAATCTCGTAGTGATTATAATGATCGGAAACGATAATTGAATTAAATAATTTAATAACGAAATGTGTTATCAAGGACAGTTTTCATTTCTACTTCTTAAACACTGGATCGCTACTCTCTCCAAGGTGACCATTTCACCCCTCATCACTCAGGTGAACTACTGCAAGAAGGCCCCTGTTTCTTGTAGTCCAACAAGGACAATCACACCGGCTGCTGATGTTTGGTGCTATTTAATACCTTGGCACCCACAGAAAGTCAACTGTCTAGAGACAGAGATACTGTTTTATGTAGGCAGCTTCAGTGGTTCATTGCCACAGCTTCAGAGAGGCTACTCAGAACGGTTGGGTAACCAGACACTGTCGTGCCCTACTTAGTAACATTGTCTCTTCGGTATATCGATGTGCCAGGCATCTTTCAAATTCCACTATGGTTTACATTTAACGCAGTGAAACGAAATGGAATAATGATCCACAAAAATTATGCATAATGTATCTCCCTATCATTACATGTTGTTTGGTACAATATAAAATTAATGGTGAATATGTCATCTACAAATTAAAATTTCGATGTCATTGACCTCAAAGGATTCCTATGCTTCAATTATGCTGATTTTCAATACCAACAAAATTTCGCCATCCCTAAGGAGTTGTCTTCACAAAAATTGAAACTATGTATTGTATCTGAGAAAGTAACGGCATTAACTGCTTTACGTTTGTTTGGGAGGATACTGTCTCAGTATTCCCATTTGTTGTTCCCTACCGTCAAAGTACTCTGACGGAAAAATATCTCAAGACCAAGAAGGAATTGTGCGATGTAAACTAAAGTTGCTACGATTGTTTCTACATTGGAGAAATGATATCTATTGAAATTTCGCACCAGTCGCATAAGAGTGGCGCTAGTTACACATACCAGGTTTGCTTTAAATACATAATACTGTAACGATCCCGAGCGTTAGTTACCTCTGAAGGTGGTTAGTTGATGTTAATCAAGAATGCATCTAAAGCGGCAAAGACGCCATTATCGACACCTCGTTGAGTTTGAACGAGGTCGCGTAGTAGGGCTACGAGAAGCTGGATATTTTTCTGCGATACTGCAGAGAGAGTTTCCAGCAATGTGGACACTGTATGTGATTGTTGGCAGCGATGGTCATGAGGGTGTATGGTCGCAAGAAGACAGAATTCAGGAGAGTCACGTGGCACTACCGAGAGGGAAGACCTTCAAAATGGCTCTGAGCGCTATGGGACTCAAACTCTGAGGTCATCAGTCCCCTAGAACTTAGAACTACTTAAACCTAACTAACCTAAGGATATCACACACATCCACGCCCGAGGCAGGATTCGAACCTGCGATCGTAGCGGTCGCGCGGTTCCAGACGTAGCGCCTAGAACCGGCGTCCGAGCTGGTCCCACATGTGTTGTGTTGGTGACAGTCTGTGGATTTTGTTGGCCAGAGTGTTCATAGAGGTACACGGCATGTTTGGACTAGCATTTCACTGTTAAGAAATGGCACCAAGACATTGTCACTTAAGCGAAAACGAATATGGGCGAAGATCGTGTATGACGCAGCACTGCACCACCAGGTGATCCCTCAATCACTACTGTGCATGATCTGAGGTCTTAAGCGATGGCTCCCTATTCTAGAACGACAGGAGTAACACTGCTGTGCCTCTCCAAACATTAGACGAATGGCACCTCTCTCCAGGTTACCGCCATATTCACCGACGAAGGTTATACGAGGTAGTGCACAACCTCAATTCATCGCCAAACACAATGCTCCAGACTGTAGCGCCTAGAACCTCTCAGCCACTGAGACCGGCGGAAGACCAGTGTATGGCTATGGTGCATCATACTGCGTATGCAGCAACAGCTTCATTAGCAGTTGGAACCGAAGTGATACAATTAACTGTTACAAACTGGTTACTTCAAGGACAGCTGCTAGCCAATCGCCCTGTAGAGTGCATTTCACTGACCCGAAACCAGCACCATGCTTGTGGTACCATACATTGATATCACCCCAGAAGTGCTGTGAAGTTGGCAATGGAGTTCCAAGTTGTCGTCAGACGCGGAGAGTGGTCGTGCGGGATTCACGGACCCAATGGAGCACACCCGCTTGGCCATGCCTTCAGCGTCTCGGTGCCACGAGCACCTTCTGCCGCCGCTATATAGGACAACCAGGCAGCCCACTTACACTGGGAGCCTCCTTCCTACCTGATGCTACGCTGATGCTCCTTAGTCGCAGCTCTGACACCACCGTTAATCGTTTTGTTTGCGGACCCTCAGCCTTGTTGCTACTGTATGAGCTGGACTGTACTTCTTGCTACGTTATTTGTAACGAGTCTTTGGTTCAAATGGCTCTGAGCACTATGGGACTTAACATCTGAGGTCATCAGCCCCTAGAACCTAGAACTACTTAAACCTAACTAACCTAAGGACATCACACACATCCGTGCCGGAGGCAGGATTCGAACCTGCGACCGTAGCAGTTGCGCGGTTCCGGACTGAAGCGTCTAGAACCGCTCGGCCACCGAGCCCGGCGTAACAAGTCTTTGTACGATAGAAATAGAAGCTGAATATATCTTCTGTTTACTGTGTTATCCTGCTCGCTAGATATTTATGTCTGTGGCCGGTCGGTGTGGCCGAGCAGTTCTAGGCGCTTCAATCTGGCACCGTGCGACCGCTATGGTCGCAGGTTCTATTCCTGCCTCGGGCATGAATGTGTGTGATGTCCTTAGGTTAGTTAGGCTTAAGTAGTTCTACGTTATAGGGGCTGATGACCTCAGATGTGTGCCATAGTGCTTAGAGCTATCACAGTTGTGCCCAAAACACACCTCACCTCTTTTCTTTACACCACACGACGGCGCGAAGCGGTGGGGTTGAAAAAGTGACGACAGGAGTCGCACTACCTTGTAGCCCACCTCTCCTTACTGTTGTGTACAAAGCCACACAGAACAAAGTGGCACATCACTGGAGGACAGAGTGGAAGTCGTATTTCCTGACGAAAGCTGGCTCTGCCACGGTGTAAGTGATGACCATGTGTTGCTTCGAAAGAGGCTAGTAGATGGCCTGCAAACAACCTGTCTGCATGCAAGGAACACTGGAAATGGACCAGGAGTTAAGGCCTGGGGTGCGATTTCGTGTGACAGCAGGAGTACGCACCCTGATTGCAAATTTGTATGTCAGTCTGGTGATTGGATCTCTTGTGCCGCCGCTCATGAACATCATTCGAGGGGTTGTTTTCCAACAGGATAACGGTCGCTCAGATACCTCTATTGTAGTCCAATATGCTCTATAGTGTCACCATGATTATGTGGCCTGCTCGATTCCAGATCCGTCTCCAATCGAGCACAAGTGGGACATAATCAGCCGACAACTCCAGTGTCATCCATAACCAAGCATTAACCGACCAAGGGCAACAAACGTAGAACTCCACGCCACAAACTGGCTTCCGGCACCTTAACACTGTGTATGCACATTTGCGTGCTTGTATTCAACATTCTGGCGGTTACACCGGTTATTGACATTCCAGCATTTCACATTTGTCGTGGCTTATCTCGCGCTTACATTAACCTTGCAGTGTTAGTTCAATTGTTTCAAATGGCTCTAAGCTTATGGGACTTAGCATCTGAGGTCATCAGTCCCCTAGAACTTAGAACTACTTAAACCAAACAAACCGAAGGACATCACTCACATCCGTGCCGGAGGCAGGATTCGAACCTGCGACCGTAGCGGTCGCGCTGTTCCAGACTGTAGCGCCTAGAACCGGCGTCCGAGCTGGTCCCACACTTGTTGTGTTGGTGACAGTCTGTGGATTTTGTTGGCCAGAGTGTTCATAGAGGTACACGGCATGTTTGGACTACCATTTCACTGTTAAGAAATGGCACCAAGACATTGTCACTTAAGCGAAAACGAATAGGGGCGAAGATCGTGTATGACGCAGCACTGTACCATCAGATGCGTGATCTGAGGTCTTAGGCGATGACTCCCTATTCTAGAACGACAGGAGTAACACTGCTGTGCCTCTTCAAACATTAGACGAATGGCACCTCTCTCCAGGTTACCGACGAAGGTTATCCGAGGTAGTGCACAACCTAAATTCATCGCCAAACACAATGTGACGTCATTCATCAGCAGTCCACGTTTCTCGGTCACGGCACCGCTCCAGACGCAGCTGTGTTAACGGCATTCTGTGCATGGGACAGTAGTTCTCTAGTCCGGCTGCTGTTAATCTCCGGCCAGTCGTGCGTGGTGACACAGAACTTTGCGTGGAGCCGTTCTCGTATGAGAAACGCAAGTATAAATACGTTACGATGAGCTTGGTGCACAACAATTGGATCCACTGTTGTGGCGGTCAGACGTGGTCTACGGGAACCACGATAGTATGCCTGGCCACACATTCCCAAGCGGTCCAACACTGGCCACTGTCTCATCCGAATGCCCCACAAATCTGGATATCGCACTGTTCGGCCCGTATTTCAAATGGTGACCCACCATGAGGCACCTTTCAAACTTTGTCAGTGGCTGGTAACGCTGTTCCACGAGCGTATGCCACATCTCCATGAGTTTCACAGTGACCATTCAACATATGACGCTGTTCACGCCCCTTATATACGCTAATAAGACCTTTACCAAGTCTGGTAACAACGCTAAAGACGAACAACACTAACGCTTCCTTCTCTACCTGTTATAGAGTATCGTAGCTCTAATCATTTACAAACCCGTCGATGGTCTCCACGTGCGCGAAGTTACATTATGATCCGATCATGTGTTAATGATGCTTCGCTTTCTTGGCAGGCCATGTGTGCATGTATTAAACCCGTAATACCCTCCAGTCAATAATTTCATAATATGGAATAAACTCAAAAGTTGGGGTGTTCGTTTAAACAACTCCAACTTCAAATGACACAGTTCCTATTTGAGTCACCGTTTGTGCCCCTCTTTTTCCCAAACCATGCGTCTTTTGACGTCGGTATTTTCGTTTGTCCAGCAGAACTTTCACGGCTATTTCCAACGACTGTTTTCCTACTAATAAAAAGGATTTTTTTTTCTTTTCTGAACAGATTGGTCGTAGGTTTCCTGCCAAGCCGGCTTACATCCGCAGTTTCAGTTCTGGCGTGAAGTGGCATACCGTCAAATGCAGTAAATGGGCCCAGATCGTACACTAAGTCCTTTAAAAACGGTGGAAATTTTAATAAATATTAAAAGATCGTACTCAGTAACTAAGAAGTTTTCAGTAAAAACCATGGTGGAAAATAGCATCCCTTAACCGATGAATGAAGTAGTAATGACTGATTATGAGTGGCATGCACCATATCCGTTCGGTTTATGACAAATATTATTTATCGTAACCGTTAATTCCTACGTTTACTTATCTCTTTTATTGGGCGCATAATTAGACGAGAAAATTGTTTTCATTTGCTTTTTGACATCGTCCAACACAGAATCCGTTTTGTAGAGATTTCTCATTAAAGATGTCCAGCACTTATCTCGTGGTATGTATTGCTTCAGCTATTCCATACACCTTTAATGATCCAATTTTAAACTGAACTGCAAGAGCAGCTTTGGGTCGTCCCAGAACAAAACTAAGACAACATTTAAACTGAATCGCTCATTTTTTGACAGGTGAAAATGAAACATAGAGGGCCTTTAAATCTGCTACAACTTTGAATTTCTCTTGTTAATAATCCACTCCAAATAATGAAATTTATGACGGGAATATTGCCCAAAACATTTATCTAAAAAGGAGGACATACACCTCGAATGCTTGAAAAAGTTGTATAAATAATACTATTCTTCCGATCATGTGCACAGTTGACTTATTCTTGGGTAACGATTACCAAATTTACCTGGAACTTTAGTAGCACTTTGGGTCGTTCCAGAAAACTATGCACTCCGTCTTCAGGCCAGAAGTGGTCCATCGGGTCCATCCGACCGCCGTGTCATCCTCAGCTGAGGATGCGGATAGGAGGGGCGTGTGGTGAGCACACCGCACTCCCAGTCGTTATGGTTTTCTTTGATCGGAGCCGCTACTATTCGGTCGAGTAGCTCCTCAGTTGGAATCACGAGGCTGAGTGCACCCCGAAAAAAGGCAACAGCGCATGGCGGCCCGGAGGGTCACCCATCCAAGTGCCGGCCACGCCCGACAGTGCTTAACTTTGGTGGTCTGACGGGATCCGGTGTATCCACTGTAGCAAGGTCGTTGCCGTAAAACTATGAGCATGTTTAAATTGAACCTCCCGTTATTAAAGCTGAAAATGATAAATCGGAGCGTTTACAAACCTTCTACCACTTCGAGTGAGTTTCTATTGCGTTAGACACATGATGAGACTAAGACGTAATTATGAAAAGTAAAACTAAAAGACAAGTGGAACCAAAACAACAGAATTAAATTAATATTTTGGACATAAAACTAAACTACGGAATTTTATTCGGATCAACAGCATCTGTGAATGGCTGAAAAATTTTCACCTTGCCCTCTAATCATTCATTCAGATGGAAGGTGAACCATGAGGAAGTCACTGGTGTAAGTTCCCCCTTGGCTTTTGAGCTGGAAAATTAAACTGACTGAAAATACTGTCGAAATCTGGGGCAGTGGTTGCAGGGTACTCTCTCTCTTCCAGATTATTTACGTTTCTATCGCAGTTTTAGTGAAATTCAGTACTATGAGCGAGTGACGCGAAGGGTTTTACACACAGGGTGTAGGAAAACGACGCATATAAAATTTTAGAGTATTGAGAGCAGATTAAGCGTTTTTCTGTACATTATGAATGTCGCGAGTGGATCGTTTTCGTGTTAAGGTGTCCATAAACGGCTCGAAAGTAGTGATGTTCAAAGAGGGTGTTCAAACTGTCGTATTGTATGAGAGGTATTTCTGAAAATGACGTCCGTTCACATTAATGCACATCTTCATGCTAATGGTGTATAACACCAGGTGCTTCGCGAATAATGATTGCAGCGGCACCCAAAGGCTAACCAGCTCTTCTGGAGCGTCTGTCGGTGACGCGTACACCAAATTCTGAATCTTACCCCAAAAAGCCAAAAAGAAATACATACGAGGCCAGCGACATCTCTAAAACACTATTTATCACACTATAGTTTGAACACCGTCTGTATCACCAGCATCAAGAACTTAATAGACTCCTAGCAAGGAAGCTGTACAGCTTTGACATTTTTGTCACATAAAAAGAATTTATCCCCTGAACATTTTAGAACATTGTACACGTAGTCTTTTACACTCCGTATATGTGTTGTAGCTGAGCGGCGATGTAAACTGAAGAAGGGCTAT
Organism: Schistocerca piceifrons; assembly: GCF_021461385.2. Lineage (NCBI taxonomy): Eukaryota > Metazoa > Arthropoda > Insecta > Orthoptera > Acrididae > Schistocerca > Schistocerca piceifrons. Next base: position 55,968,712 of record NC_060143.1, read on the forward strand.
TAACGAAAATATGTAGCCGACCCCATAGTTGCACGTCCTCATCCGACGGATGAATTACGAGTGTTTTATGTCCTCACTTTAACCAAAGTAACGACAGCAGCCACAGCATTGCAGTAACAAATACTGCCACAAGAAATTTTATATCCCTGAAGACCAAACGCCTGAGCACCGTAACGGTGTTATCAAACGCTCATGAAGTACGTTAAATGGGAGAACTGTAATCGATGTGCTAAAAGCGATGCAGACTGTTGTTGTGCCATGAAATTGTAGAGGGGAAACAGAGCAGAGAGAACGAAATTACAAGTGGAAGGACATGAAATACATGTCCTGATGTCCAGATTGTACCTGTAAACGACATTCCATTTCAACTCACATATTTGTTGCAAAATCTTTATGATATTATGCTTCAAGACAAATAAATACGTGATGATTACCATACGTTTAAGTTTAACTTTCTCTATGCATGATTGAAAAACCTCCTCTGTGGTAACTCTGTAGAGAAATCTCACCTCTCGTACTGTTTTACAGTACACTGCGTCTAACAACTGATGTCTCGAATATCTTCCCGTTCTCAGTTAACACGCAGCAGTTTCTTACAGATGTAGTACTGTAAGGTTAACTGACTGTAGTAAATGGCAAAACATTTTATTCACTACAAATGAAAAACACACGACATTTGTGTAATATCCTACCCTACGGTATTTATTACTTACCTAACTAGTTTTCATCTTTTACATCATCATTAGGTACGAAGATCAAAGGTTTTAAACTATATAGATCCAAAGAGACTCTCTACTGGTTGTCAAATATAACACTTACTCACGCTTCATTTAAGACTTCGGTACCCAGAATAAAGTCTGTGTATCTTAGATAAAATTTAATTAATGAATAACGTGACAAATTCCTATTGTTCAGAGAAGCAAAATAAATTTATCAAAACATAATAAACTAATGACATGTTGAAAGGCATGACTGAAAAAGATAATATTGCTTAAACAAGTATAATACTGCAAGTAAGGTATGTAATGAGACTAAAATGCAATTATATAAAGTAAAACTGGAAGACAAATGAAACCAAAACAACAGAAGTAAAGTAATAGTAATATGTGGGGCATATAGGTAGGAAGGATAATTTACAAAATGATTCTGTCATAAGTGGTTTGTAGATTGTGTCTGATCATTCAGTACGAAGTTCGGACAATAGCCGTATGTTTATCAATTTACATTGTTTGAAGGTGGTTACCTTCCTCCATTTGCGTATGTTAATGTAGCACCTTCTAAATTCGCCCTTCATTAAGCAGATGGTCTGTAACAGCAGGGTCTTTTTCTGTACCTGAAGCTTCTGTGGCGTTACTTCAAGTGGGTAACACTACAAGCCTGCATGGAATCCGCCGCAACTGGTTTGTATATCCCACTCCCTTTCAAAGATGATAAGCTCATGCACTGCCGTTATCATCAGGAAAACGTGCCAAATAGTGTTTTGCACATAAAATGTTCCCAAATATTCCTATATTTATGCTTCATGGCGACAATGTGAGAGAATTTTGATAGATGTGGAACTGTGAACCATTTACTGAGATTTGGATCGATAACAGGATACAGGAGAATGGAAACCTGTTCTTTTTTTTTTTTTAATCGTGTGTGGAGACCACCACAGTAGGAGAGCGGGGCAGTTTCTGGACCATTGAATCATGACTCCTCCCCCTTCCCTGGATCGAAAGAGTCCATTGTTCTTCTAATGGACTCGAGTATATCACTACTACTCACCTCCTTGTACAGATGATATTATTTATGTAAACAAAATCGTCAGTACATTTATCATTTATTTGTGTAAGTACCCTTTGAAGGTTCCACTTGAATCCTCAACATCCCTGCTCATCCCTCCCCCCCTCCCCCCCCCCCCCAACACGCACCTCCTTTCCTGTTGGTTTAAAAAATGGTGTATATCCAAATATAGTGGTATACATGAACCTGCCATTATGGCAACCATAACAGCCAGATGCCAGTAATATCGTAATATCGAAGTGAGAGACTTGTGGGATCAGAACTGTCAATTTATCGAAAATCCTGAGGAGCGTGAGTGGTTCCAAAAGTATAACTACGATACTGCTGGCAAAGAAGTCGACAAGAAATTATGGATCAAACTGGGCATGGACGATGCGCAGACTCTCTTTACAAAAGGTGTGCTACTGAGTCCCTGGTTTGTGACTGTGGCACTCTGAACATACAGTAAAACACATTAAACGTGAATAACCCTTGCGTTCCTATTAGGGGAGTTGGAGCGATCTGATGAAAGCTGATGATACAGCTCTGATATAGATTAGAAACTTACATATTGACATTTAGTTATTTTTATATGTAGTTTTGTTTTCTGTATTGTCGTTATATACATTTACTAATGTTGTATACCTTTTTTTAACTGTATGTGAGTCATGTGAATAAATAATTAAGTCAATAAACCATAATTTATTATCCAATTACCTTATCGATATAATTTATCAATGTCACCCTCATATTAATTACTATAATTTAAGACCCAAAAACTGATGCTAAACACTTCGACTGTATAGTTAATACGTGATTAATGATGGGCCATTTCCTATCAGCTGAATTACTAAAAATTAATGATGGCCTGACTGTTCATTGGCATTTTCTGAAATGTGTAACTGCCTTCCACTTCTGTATATCCAATTTTGTGGCAATTAATTACCATTTTGAGGCAGTCTGTTGCAATTTTTTGTGATTTACTGCCAGTACCCCATATATCCACTTTTCTAAATAGTGATCAAGGACAACGTAAATGTGAGACATTAAATGTATCAAAATGTATAAAAAGTTCCACAGTACTTTATTTAAACAAATTACACTGATATATCGCGTTTAAACAACTGACAGCCGACAGTGGTCTGGGAAATTATTACTTGACATTGTCTAGATGTGTGCTGAGGTAGGAACTTGTCATTGCATTATTAATATATTGCAACTAAAAAGACATACGCAATATGACATCACTGTCAGGCTGCCTTAGAGGGGTCACACATTATAAGATTTTAGTCGGTTTGTAAATAATGACAGGAAATAAAACAAAGTTCAAGTAGGAACGTTAAAAAGCAGGTATCGTTAAACTACGACTGCCGCAGAACGCAATCACTTGCATAGTGAGCTCGGGAAGATAAGTAGCTAATTCTGTAGCAACCGTCATTTAAGTTCATATTACACTGCAAGGAAGTTATTAGAGTTATTTCATCTTATCTATTGTAAGTTTCACTGTTTCAACGTATTTCTCGAAAAAAAACTTTACAGAATGTTACTTCTTAATCTAGACGAAGGTTTTCATACAAATTTAAGACTTTTGCGTAAGCATTAAGTGAAGAATTTAGGTTGTTTTCGTCACACATATAATCAGAAGTGCCGTATGTACTCGGATAAATGAAGGTTTAAAGTTCTTTACTTTATTTCTTTTTAAAAGTAAAGTATATATCGCGGATACGCGAATCAGGCCAAATTTTTCAGCTATAGAAGTTTTGAGTTTCAAAGTTATTTAGAGTGAATTACGTTACAATATTAGTATTATATACATATAATAGTGTTCCATGTAACTTGAGTAACTTGCAATCTGTAATTTATAGGATATTGCTGTTGCTGTCTAGATAAATTTTATAAAAACTCTAAACAACCATGAGAGAGAAGTGTTTGAGCAACTATAGGAAAGTTAATTCTGGGGTTCTATGCAGATGTTCTGACAGGTAGTAACATTGAGGGGAGAGTATAGTGGCGCGGGAATTGGGGAAGTAAATGGGCCCCTTACATGGTATTGCAAAGTATTTTCAACGGATAGGAAAACAGCTATATAGGAAGGTAAGATTAGAGTACTTAAGACAGGACTGGATAGGGAGTAACTTCAGAGATTAAGAGGGAGAGGAGTGAAGGCATGTGGGAAGTTATAGCAAGGGTTGGGGACATGAAAGAGTACAGTATGTGACAATTTTATCATTGGCACAAACAATACAGTTGCCTTGCTACTTCAGTTAAATAAGGAAGAGGCTCAAATAGATGTTCGTGTAGTTAATACTCAACAGACGTTCAGCAGGAAACCAACCATTTGAAAAAAAGTATAATTAAATTTCTGTTGTTAGGCAGCAGCCACGGGAGAGGTGTGCTCCAAATCTTACAGGAAAAATTAGGTGACAGATACCATATCACAAGTTTCTTAAAGCCCAGCGCATGTCTTAACCAAGTGACAGAGGATACAGGATCACTGTGCAAGGGTTTTGCAAAGCAGGATCATGTTGTGATAGTGAGTGGAGCAGGCAACAATATTGATAGGGAGCAGGGCTACAATCCTGAGTGTGACCTGCAACGAACCATACAAATGATGGGTTGATTCCTGCCTTCATGCAGCATGATCGTCCCCAATTGAAGAGTTCTGTCAGGAAGGACGGTATGAAGCTATATCAGCCACTTCAGGCGTGTATTTGGTTCCTGTTGATACTGTTGGTTGGCGGAACTTCATCTCAGTAGGAAAGAGATGGGTAAATTGGCTGGGATGACAGATTATAAGGGGGAGGGGGGCACTGAAGCACACAGGAGTACTTCTTTTTTAGGCTAAGATCAGTTTCCAGTTATTCAACATTGAATGAAATTAAGCTTAATGAGAAGCTCAGACTGGTATTAGAGATGTTAAAATATCACAAGATTCTCGTAAAAATACAGTGAAAAATAGTGTTATTATATCACGATATTCTCATGAAAATCCAGTGAAAACTAATGTTAGTACATTGCACCAGAAGATGGGAGGATTAAAAAACAAAGCAGACGACCTTTTTCTCTGTTTAAAACATTTACAAACAGATGGTAGAGCAGATGTCCTATACCTGTCATATAGTCACACCTATGAAAAACCCACCATGCAGAGAGGAGTCACCATATAAGTTAAAATTTATCAGAACATGAAAAATTTAGGAACTAAAAAAATTATGTAGGACATCATACAGAATCATGTAGCTGTGAGCTTAAACTAAAGAATGTTGCTTTTGTAGTTGTAACTGTGTTTTGGTCCCCACCGGGACATTTTCAGCTATATCTGAAGTACTTGGGTTCTTTATTGCGCTATCTCTCACACAAAGAGAAGCAAGCTATTGTAGTGATTTCACTGTACATTTTTTGAAAGTGTGTGACAGAAAGAATGGCGTTGAAGTATTACCTGGTTCTTTCAATTTGACGTCAGCTATTGATTTTCTTATTCAAGAACTACAGGAAACCAGCACACTGAAAGATAATGTTCCTATAGACCAAGATAAAATTAATCAGATAAAACTTTTCCTGTTAATGGTCTTTCTGATCATGATGTACAGCTAGTTACAGTAAATGGTAGAGCTCAATACATTACTGCAGAACAGTCCTCCAAAATAGTGCATCTGATTAACGATGTAACAGCTGCAAATTTTAGGATAAGCTTGCAACAGTTAGACTAGCGTGAGGTGTACAAGGAACCAGATGCTAATTTAAAATTTAGTGTATTTCAAGATATCTTTGTAACTATATTTGAAAATAATTTCCCAAAGAAAACGGTAAAACACAATTGCTTGAAACGATCTAAAAGGGCGTGGCTTACCAAAAGGATCAAAATGTCCTGTAAACAAGAATGGGTAATTGATCGTACAGTTAGGAGTAATGATCCAGAAACAGACATTATAAAATCTACTACACTCTATTAAGAAAAGTTCTTAAAAATTTCAGAACTGTGTGCATTACGCCAAACATTAGTACCGCTGATAATAAAATAAACAATTTGAAATATTGTTAAGAAGGCAACAGGGAAACTAAGAGCACAGGAAGACTTTATTTCTTATTTCTATCAAACTCAATTAAAAGTTTGTTAACAAAAGGTCAGAAACAGGAAATGTTTCTAATAATCATTTTTAAATATTGTAGAGAAGATTTGATGCAGCTGCTCATTAGAAAATTCTTGGTTATGTATAGAAGAGGCAATACCTTAGCAATTCAATAAAATTGAAGTTCAACCCACCTCTCCTAATGAAATTGGGAAAATAAAAAACTCACGTTGAAATGATGGCACTTCCAACAGAGTACTGAAAGCTTGTTCCCAACAGATAAGTAGTATTCTCAGACAGATATGTAATAGCTCACTGAAGTCTGACATTTTTTTTCGATACACTTAAACATACTGTTGTTAAACCATTACGCCAAAAGGGGTATGGCACCGATGCTAACAACTACCGCCCTTTCTCACTTCTGACAGCTCTATTTACTTTATTTATTTATTTATGCATTTATTTTACCTGGCAAGATTAGGGCCTTCAGGCCCTCTCTTACACCTAACCAGGCATACTCAGATTGAACATTAAGTTTCTACAGAACATCAAGGACATATAAGGTGTTATACAGTATTAATGTTAAAGAAAAGTAAATTGAGATTACAGCAGTAGTACAACGATAATTATAACAATCAAAATAATTATAACAATCAAGAATAATAATAATAATAATAATAATAATAATAATAATAATAACTATGTATATGAAAGTAAACATATTTTTCTTTTATGAATATCAGTCCTATTGCTAGTTGGGAATTTTCTCGTTATGTTCTTGCAGCTTGTGAGTTATTCACATTGAGCAGAGACATAAGACGATAGAATGGGGTGAAAGAGATATAGAAGAGGTAGATAGGTTAGAGGAAGAGAAATAGAATGGTAAAGTTCGAAGCCATGATGGAGAGGAGAAAGAAAGAGATGAGAGGGGCACAACAATGGTGGCTATACCGTCCCTAATATGTAAGTTTTGAGGTCCCTCTTGAATGTTGAGTGGTTCTGCGTAAGACGCAGATCACAGGGGAGCGTGTTCCATAGTCGTATGGCTGAGATGGAGAATGACACGGAGAAAGATTTTGTGTTATGTAAAGGTACAGCCAGGATGCTAGACGTATCCGATCTGGTATTGCGGTTGTGGAATGATGATAGGTGTTTAATTTGAGAAGATAAGTATTGGGGGCACCAGTGGCTAAGAAATCGATGAAGTAAGCACATCGTGTGGAGATCGCGTGCCTTATGTGGGCGTATCCAACCTAGCTGGGAGTATGAAGGATTGATATGATCATACAACCGCATATTGCACACGAATCTAACGCAAGCATTCATCACTAGCTCGAGGCATCTCGAATCTTCACTATTTGTGCAGTGTTGAACTCATCACAGTAGTAAAGATTAGGCAAGACTACTGTTTGAACTAATTTTTGTTTAACATTGGTTGGAAATATTTTTCTAAATTTTTGAATTGCATGTAGGGAGGAGAGCGATTTCCGGCAAGCTGTGACTGTTTGTTCTTCCTAGTTTAGGTGCTCATCCAAGATTATTCCAAGGCCTTTTACTGTTTTTTTTATGGTAGATGGGTACCATTGAGGAGTATTTAAGGGACTGTTTCACGAAAATACCGGCTGATTAACTTTGGGTGAGATATAAGTATGACCTGGGATTTCTTGGGGTTTAGTTTCAGACCTAGGTTCTGTGCCCATCGAGAAACAGAGCAAAGATCTGCGTTCATACTCGCTACTGCGTCAGCAATGTTCTTGGAGCTTGCACTTATGTACAGTTGGATGTCGTCGGCATATAGATGGTAGTTGCAGGAGTGAATCACTGAAGAAATATCATTAATGTACAGTGAGAAGAGTAATGGACCAAGGACGGAGCCTTGGGGAACTCCAGAGCGCACGTTTTTCCATGATGACTTTTCCGACCCACAGATGACTTGTTGACTTCTGTTTTTGCGGTAGCTGTCGAACCAGTGTATTGCACTGTTTGAGAAATTCAGCTGTTTCATTTTAATTAGTAATATATCAAAGTCAACTGTATCAAAAGCCTTGCTAAAGTCAAGCAGCGTTAGGATGGTAGCTTCACGTCTGTCCATAGCATGTTTAATGTCATCAGTTACTTTGATTAATGCAGTTGCTATACTATGGTGCTTTCTAAAGCCTGACTGATATTTGTCATGGATGTTATGAGTTTTGAGGTAATCCGTCAGCTGTTCATGGACGATGTATTCTAGGGCAGGTAGTATGCTGATCGGCCTGTAGTCACCTGACGACTTAGGGTTGTCAGTCTTGGGTATAGGTTGAATTAAACTTTGTTTCCACTCAATAGGATGTGTACTACTGACAAGAGACAGGTTGAAGATGTCTGTGATAACTGGAATAACAGTGTCTACGACGTTCTTAATCATGCCAATGCTCACTCCCATCATTTCCTACTGCCTCGGAAGAGATTCTCACAATTACCTTGTGTACTGTGCCGGTAGTGACATGTTTTAGGAAAAACTTGTCTCTCAAGAGATTGATATCTTGGGGCTGGTAATTTGTCACTGTGTGGCAGTTTACAGCTGTTGAGAAGAAATCGTTTAATTCTTCTGCGGACGCTTGATAAACAGCGTCAGATCTTCGCTTCCCTATACTGAAACTGCGCAGCTTTTTCCACAGTGCAGCAGGTTTTGATTTGCCGCATACGACAGAGCGGGCATGCCTGATTTTGGCATTCCTCACGCTTTACCCAAAATTCTTGTAAAAATAATGCATTCAAGCTGTATTTCTAAAAATGAAGCACTTACTAAACGCCAGTTTGGTTTCTAGAAAGGCTTTTCAACAGAAAATATGTATGCTTTCACCGATAAAATATTAAATGATCTAAAAGTCGAACATCAATGACTGGTATTTTTTTTTCTTTCGATCTTTCAAAGGCTTTTGAGTATGTGGATCATGAAATTGTTCCATATAAGCTTAAATATAGTGGTGTGAATGGACAATGCACAAATGGTTTAATTCGTATTTCACTAGAATATTGCAGAAGGACGAATTTAATAGTACAGGTAGTTTGGAAAAATCAGCAGAGCCCTCTAGCTGAGGAAGTATCAAGAACAGTTTACCACAGGGTCTTGTGTCCTTTATTGTTATTAATACTTATTAATGACATGGCACTCTCTATTCATGAAGATGCAAAGCTAATCCTTTTTGCTGATGATATAAGTACAGTAACTGTACCTAATAAGCAAGAACTACACGAGGAAATTGTAAATAATATTTTTCAGAAAATTATTGAGAAGTTCTCTGCAAACAGACTCTCACTAAACTTAAAGAGAACAGAGTATATACAGTTCCCGAATAGAAGTGTTGCTAAAGCACAATATTCAAAATTTCCAGATCTATGCATTGGCGAGAATTGAATTGGAAGAAACATCCTGGTGATCTGCTGAAACATTTGAATTACACTGCTTATGCTGTTAGGATCATTTCAAATTTTGGTAATAAACGTCTCAGTAAAATTATCCAGCTAAGCCTATTTTCATTCACTTATTTCATATGGCATCATATTTTGGGGTAATTCACGATTAAGAGAAAAATTATCCATTACACAGAAGTGTGTAATCAGAATAATAGTTGAAGTGCTCTTAAGATCACCTTGCGGACATTTATTTAAGGATTAGAAATATTCACAGTACCTTCACAATAAATATATTCAGTTTCGAAATTTGTTATTAACAACGCATCCCAGATCAAACATAACAGCACGATGCACAGCTACAACACTTGATGAAAAGATGATCTTCACTACTCTGGGTTAAATCTGACTCTCGCACAGAAAGGGGTGAATTACGCTGCCACAAACATCTTTTGTCATTTATCAAATACATTAAAAGTCTGACAGATAGTCAGTCAGTACTTTTAAAAAATTAAAAGAATTTATGAATGACAGCTTCTTCTACTCAATTTTTAGGCAAAAAGTAGTAATCGTAAAAAAATGATAATTATACCGTGTAAAGAAATGTTATGTTAAACTGACACTTCCCACATCATTGCGAAATGTTGTATTCATGATCTATGGAACAAGTGTGAATATTGTGTAACATGCTAATTTCCCACATTGGTGCAGTGTCACAGATAGTTTACACTAATTTTTCGTAGCAATCGATTGGGAGAAGGACAAACTTCATTTAAACAAGCAAAATTAGCAAGATTCTTGAAGGGTGTCTTCCATCCATCTTTCATCTTCGTCTGTAGTGGGCATACAGCTCACAGCCATTTCCCGCTATCAGCTGCCACAGTGGCAGTGAGAGGTCAAGCGAATGTTGCTGAGTGTATACAGAGTAAATTCCCCTCCCACCCCACGTCACCCCCCACCCCCCACCCCCCCCCCCCCCCACCTAGTGCTCAGCGGACAAAGCTGTTGTTCGATACATTGCCTACCAGACGCATCATTTGCTGTAGTTACCATGTGTGAAGCAGGAAATGGACAAAAGGATAAAGAACGTTCTAAAAATTTTTTATATACCTTGTCTCTTAGTCGTTGGGGATATATCCAGAAATGAGATGGTATTAGCATTCCATCATATTTTCATATCGTTAAACGTCCCGCCTCATTTGTGAGGGGCACGTGAGGGGAAAAAAAAGAAAAAGTCAGTAAAACTACACTCCTGGAAATTGAAATAAGAACACCGTGAATTCATTGTCCCAGGAAGGGGAAACTTTATTGACACATTCCTGGGGTCAGATACATCACACGATCACACTGACAGAACCACAGGCACATAGACACAGGCAACAGAGCATGCACAATGTCGGCACTAGTACAGTGTATATCCACCTTTCGCAGCAATGCAGGCTGCTATTCTCCCATGGAGACGATCGTAGAGATGCTGGATGTAGTCCTGTGGAACGGCTTGCCATGCCATTTCCACCTGGCGCCCCAGTTGGACCAGCGTTCGTGCTGGACGTGCAGACCGCGTGAGACGACGCTTCATCCAGTCCCAAACATGCTCAATGGGGGACAGATCCGGAGATCTTGCTGGCCAGGGTAGTTGACTTACACCTTCTACAGCACGTTGGGTGGCACGGGATACATGCGGACGTGCATTGTCCTGTTGGAACAGCAAGTTCCCTTGCCGGTCTAGGAATGGTAGAACGATGGGTTCGATGACGGTTTGGATGTACCGTGCACTATTCAGTGTCCCCTCGACGATCACCAGTGGTGTACGGCCAGTGTAGGAGATCGCTCCCCACACCAAGATGCCGGGTGTTGGCCCTGTGTGCCTCGGTTGTATGCAGTCCTGATTGTGGCGCTCACCTGCACGGCGCCAAACACGCATACGACCATCATTGGCACCAAGGCAGAAGCGACTCTCATCGCTAAAGACGACACGTCTCCATTCGTCCCTCCATTCACGCCTGTCGCGACACCACTGGAGGTGGGCTGCACGATGTTGGGGCGTGAGCAGAAGACGGCCTAACGGTGTGCAGGACCGTAGCCCAGCTTCATGGAGTCGGTTGCGAATGGTCCTTGCCGATAACCCAGGAGCAACAGTGTCCCTAATTTGCCGGGAAGTGGCGGTGCGGTCCCCTACGGCACTGCGTAGGATCCTACGGTCTTGGCGTGCATCCGTGAGTCGCTGCGGTCCGGTCCCAGGTCGACGGGCACGTGCACCTTCCGCCGACCACTGGCGACAACATCGATGTACTGTGGAGACCTCACGCCCCACGTGTTGAGCAATTCGGCGGTACGTCCACCCGGCCTCCCGCATGCCCACTATACGCCCTCGCTCAAAGTCCGTCAACTGCACATACGGTTCACGTCCACGCTGTCGCGGCATGCTACCAGTGTTAAAGACTGCGATGGAGCTCCGTATGCCACGGCAAACTGCCTGACACTGACGGCGGCGGTGCACAAATGCTGCGCAGCTAGCGCCATTCGACGGCCAACACCGCGGTTCCTGGTGTGTCCGCTGTGCCGTGCGTGTGATCATTGCTTGTACAGCCCTCTCGCAGTGTCCGGAGCAAGTATGGTGGGTCTGACACACCGGTGTCAATGTGTTCTTTTTTCCATTTCCAGGAGTGTATGTATTAGCTCTAGGCTTGTCCTTGTGGTCATTTCATGAGACATCTGTGGGAAGAAGTAATATTGTTCCAAACTCTTTAAATCGAATATAAGTCCTTGAAATTTTAACATTGAACCTGTTCATAATACGTACATAATGCCTCCCCTGCAACGATCGCCTCTGGAGTCTGTTCAGCATCTCTCTAACAATCCCACTACGAAACGTGCTGCTCTTTAATGGATCTTATGGCTCTCTTCCATTATTCCAAACTCATAAAGGTTACAGATTGACGAGCAATACTCAAAAATCTGTCTTATAAGTGTTTTGTAAACCGCTTCTTTAGTAGATAAGATTACCATCAGCATAGCATCTTACTCTCCTTCATGTTCTATTGTGTATAGTTCAGTCCGCATGGTTACTCCCAGGTATTACATGCTTGTTAGTGATGCCAATTGCTTACTACCAATAGGCTAATTATTGAACTGCAATGCACTTCCTAGCCGCTTTATACACGATATGTTAATTTTCCGTTAGTCACTGAATCAGTCATCAAAAAATGGCTCTGAGCACTATGGGACATAACTGCTGAGGTCATCAGTCCCCTAGAACTTAGAACTACTCAAAGCTAACTAACCTAAGGACATCACACACATCCATGCCCAAGGCAGGATTCGAACCTGCGACTGTAGTGGTCGCGCGTTCCAAACTGTAGCGCCTAGAACCGCTCGGCCACTCTGGCCGGCAATCAGTCATCGATCCTACGCAGTTCATCTTCATGCATTTCGCCACAACCAACTGCTGTTGCAACCGTTTATTTCACTGTCTGCAAATAGTTGATTTTTACATCTAAACACTTTTACATCCAAACACATACTCTAAAAGCCGCTGTACAGTGCCTGGCGGAGAGTATGTCATAAAAGTACTATCTCTTTTCTTACCTATTCCAATCTAACATACTGCTGGATGAAAAGATGATTGTATACATGCCAACGTATATGCTGTAAAGTCTTGCCGGCCACGGTGGCCAAGCGGTTCTAGGCTCTTCAGTCCGGAACCGCGCGACTGCTACTGTCGCAGGTTCGAATGCTGCCTCGGGCATGGATGTGTGTGCTGTCCTTAGGTTGGTTAGGTTTAAGTAGTTCTAAGTTCTAGGGGACTGATGACCACAGATGTTAAGTCGCATAGTGCTCAGAACCATTTGAACCATTTTTTAAAGTCTCTTATCTCATTCTTATGATCGCTACGTCGTATCTACAATAGTAGGGGAATAATGTCATCACAGTCCTATCTGAATTCAGTTTCTTCAATATGTTTCGCGAGAAATATGGTGGCTTTCCCTTGAAAGGAGGTAAACTAACGTAATACGATAATAATATTTCCGACACCAACTACCCATTGCGTTATTTATACTGATGTAGCTGCTAAGCAGGCGACCCACAACCGATCATGTAACGCGCTTTTATTAGTATGATTATTTTGTAAATCAAATTTTACAAAGATCTATTACATTCCCTCAAGCTTCCTGAAAATGAAGAGTCTGACATACGACTTTTCTTTACGTATTCTATTATAGGTAACACCAGATTAATGTTTCCAGATATTTTATGGTGGCTAATGTTTCCAGAAATAGTGTATTGTAGTACGGTTGATTCCTAGGCCTACTGATGTGGAATAGCTCAGTTTATTCAATTGTGGGCAACTAAGAGCCCCTACAAGAATTATCGGTTCTATACATTTCTTCGTTGTGCATTTCGTGGCAGCGTACTGGCTTTGCAACCCTCCTATAGTATCGTCTGTAACAGTCTACATGTACATCTCTAGTCATTGTACACTCGACGGCAAAAAAAAAAAAGTGGGTCACGCCTGAATTCCAACGTGTAGGCTGCACCTGAATGTATGCAACCAACATAGCATATGTGTTGCACATCGTCGCAACAAACCCTGCTGACACTCTAAATTACTCCACTTTTAATCTGTTATTGTCAATAGGCTTTGTTCCCCTTAAAGAGTATGTTTGCAACAGGAAATGCACTTTCTAAGTACACACATAAAAAAAGTTTTCCATCACCTCGGTTCCGAGAATTCCAGAACCTGTACCGAAAATTGGAATAGATATCAACGTAAACATAGTTTCTGCCCCTTTCTATTGCTCATGAAAACCTCACATTGCATGTTGTTCCACCATACAGCGAGACCATCAGAGGTGTTGGTCCAGATTGCTGTACGCTCGGGTACATCTAATACACAGTAGCACATCCTCTTGCAATGACGGGTGCCTGTTTCGTCATGGCATACTATCCATAAGTTCATCAAGGCTCTGTTGGTCCAGATTGTCCCACTCCTCAACGGTGACTCGGCATAGATCCCTCAGATTGGTTGGTAGGTCACATCGTCCATAAACAGCCCTTTTCAATCTATCCCAGGCATGTTCCATAGCGTTCATGTCTCGAGAACACGCTGGCCGCTGGCCACTCTAGTCGAGCGACGTCGTTATCTGAAGGAAGTCATTCACAAGAAGTGCACAATGGGGCGCGAATGAAGACGAATGCCTCGCCAATAAGCTGTCGATATGGTTGCACTATCGGTCGGAGGATGGCATTCACATATCGTACAGCCGTTACGGCACCTTCCATGACCATCAGCGGCATATGTTGGCCCCACATAATGCTACCCCAAAACACCAGGGAACCTCCACCTTGCTGCGCTCGCTGAACAGTGTGTCTAAGGCGTTCAGCCTGACTGGGTTGCCTCCAAACACGTCTCCGACAATTGTCTGGTTGAAGGCATACGAGACACTCATCGGTGAAGAGGACGTAATGCCAATCCTAAGCGGTTCATTCGGCATGTTGTTGGGACTGTCTGTAACTCGCTACATGGTGCCATGGCTGCAAAGTTGGACTTCGCCAAGGACGTCCGGAGTGAAGTTGCGCATCATGCAGCCTACTGCGCACAGTTTGAGTTGCAACTCGACGTCCTGTGACTGCACGAAAAGCATTATTCAACATGGTGGCGGGTTCCTCCGACCCATAATCCGTGGTAGCGGTCGTCCACTGCAGTAGTAGCCCTTGGGCGGCTTGAGTGAGGCATGTCATTTACAGTTCTCTCTGTATCTCCACCATGTCCGAACATCATCGCTTTGGTTTATTGAGAGACACATGGACAATTCCCTTGCTGAGAACCCTTCCTGGCACAAAGTAAGAATGCAGACGTGATCGAACCTCGGTGTTGACTGTCTGGGCATAGTTGAACTACAGACAACACGAGCCTTGTAGTGCCTTCCTGATGGAGTGACTGGAAGTGATCGGCTGTCGTACCCCCTACGTCTAATAGTCGCTGAATGGTTGTTTACATCTTTGACCGGGTTTAGTGACATCTCTGAACAGTCAAAGGGAAATGTCTATCTTCAGGAGTTCTGGGAACCGGGGTGAGCAAAACCCTTTTTGATGTGTGTATTGTAACATTCTGTTGATTGGCTAATAATATGACCCCCTTACAAGCAATCCATTCTATGAAAACCGCACATCAATAGCACTTTCCATTTCTGCAATAAATGCGCTGAAAGTTTTAGGTGATTCACCTTGTATTTGCAGGCGTAAATACAGCCGCAACTCCAAACAATATGTAAGTGCTTACCGTGATCGAGTCATAAGAATTACCACAAAACTAAATGTTTTTACCAGCGGATATATTTTATGCCTGTGTGTATTTTTCTAGCTCGAAATAAAAAGTAAATATTTCACACTGGTATGCGGAAACGCTCATGTTTAACAATTATATGCTGGCTGTGGACCAGTCACATAGACAATTACGCCGTAATGTAGGCTTTGGAACTGTAAATGTAGACGTACATGTATACAAGGAACCCGCTATTGCTAAAATTTAAGTACTTATTTGAGTACCTCGTGGTAATCACCACGAATTTTAGAAACACATAATGCTGTTCCTTACTTCAAATTGACTAAAATGTTGATTCTGATATCATTAACATTGGAGACGCAGCATACTTCACGGAGAGACAATAACTTCTTGTAAAATACTAGTGCAAACAAGTGAGTGATTTCTTAAATATTTCAGTAATAGATATTATGCGTCAGAAACATAAGTTATTTGTCACTAATAATACCCCATGAATTCTGGTCATCTCCGGTAAGAGCTAAGCTCTAACCAATAAATTTTGAAACTGCTACCGAGAGTATCAGATCTGACAAGTCTAAATTAACAAAACAGGTACTGATTAAACACTTAAGGCTCCTCCATTCAGTAGCACAATCTGTATCCGATGAATCGGGACTGTTATGTCCCATTTTTGATCATGTGTCAAAAACCATATATTTACCTCCGTCTGGACTGATCACTTAAGTATAATTCGCAAGTAAGAGTCGATCTCTCTTCATGTCCTGCAGAAATACGAAAACCTCTTTGCTTCGTATTTGTAAAAGGAGCTTTAATATACGCTCTGTCATTTCTGATCTAGATGACAGGAGTGTTATCATGCAAGCTTTTTCTCAGGATAGCTCAAGACGCTTGAATTTCGTGATGAACACCTGGTTAAAATGTGTTTGTAACGTTCGTCACGTCATCACCTTACGCGCAGCTATAGTGGGTACGTACGGACAAGCGCACAGATATCCAAACGCTCTATCTGCTTTAACGTTTAATCAAAGTATACGATCTCTCATAGCTCTGAATAGCATAGCAGGATCACTCGTTGCTACCAGAGCGAAATCAATTCTGTCTTTCTCCATCGCACAGCCTCCATCTTTAAAGTTTTTCAGTGTCTGGAGCCTGTATTTGGAATGATTTCCCTCACATCAAATAACCTAATCACATCCCTAGCTTCAAAAGATCAAAAAATGGTTCAAATGGCTCTGAGCACTATGGGACATAACTTCTGAGGTCATCAGTCCCCTAGAACTTAGAACAACTTAAACCTAACTAACCTAAGGACATCACACACATCCATGCCCAAGGCAGGATTCGAACCTGCCACCGCAGCGGTCGCGCGGTTCCAGATTGTAGCGCCTAGAACCGCTCAAAAGATCTAATAATCTGTTTACTATAACAGCAATATTTTCTGACGTTTTTGAACACACTCTTTACCCCATAAGCATTACTTATCAGACTCCCCTCATTTTTTATAGATTCTTGTTTGGGGCTCTCTAGTGCTTCCTTTTGTCTTAGAAAGCATTACATCACGACGTCTCGCCAATACACATTGTTGAAAACATTTTGTTTTCTAAAGTCACTACTGTTATTAGTAGTAGCCGTAGCAGCAGTGGTTTAGCAGTCGTAGTATTTTTGCTTTTATCAGTCTCTCAGTATTTCTAGTTTTCAGTTTAATGCATATGTGGTTTCATTTCGTCTTCTGCTTCTATAGCTACCAATATAATTATTCTTATTTATAATACCATAATTATTTAAGTAAACTGTTACGAGAAAAATTTTGCGAGAATAAAATCTGGTTCATATAAGAGACATAATCTCTATCAAGTTAAATACATATGATTTTACTAAATAAAAGGGCACTGAAAGGTAAGCCCTTAAGTCGGTTTGTTTCGTGATAGTTCGAAAGGGCATCAGGTGCTCAGCAACAGACAGCAGAAGAAGTTAAATTAAAGACGTTAATTTGACAAAGGTATGTATAACAACGAAACTATCTAGTTCAATCCATAAACGTATCTTAGACAGAACAGATTCTAGTCGTCTACAATGAGTAGTACGCTTGATTACCGGTGCAGGGGCGTGAACTTTGGTATTCCTGCAGAAACTAGATCGTGATATCGTACGCAGCTTTTTCACGACCTATAGTGAGAGCTGCTTAAAGAGAGGTGGAAGTCCCAGCAGTCGACCACTCGAGCTGCAGCATATAAATAAGAAGTGACTGCTTAATAGACAGCGCATTAAGAAAAACCGAATCAGTCGCCAGTTCAATTTATTCCAGGAACTTGAAAATAAAATTTAAATGTTAATGGCGATGAAATTCAAAAGAACAGGTACTTGTAATCTTTGGAATGCTGTTATTATTGACGATATAAGACGATCCACAATACAGAAAAGAGAATAAAACACTTAAGTGGTTTAAAAAGCATGAATAGAGTTTTTCCAAGTATCCAGAATAACACGCAGTGAGCTACTAAATGAAATTAGAGTTCACGTGAAACAAAATGAAGACACATCTGAAAGACAAAGACAAAAAATAACGTTAAAAAGCATGAAGCAGCAGCAACGAAGTTTTCAGAGAATGAATAATGAATGGCAACGTTCAGACCACTGCGAGTAGAGCGCAGCCCATGTTTTGATTGCGTGAGAAGTAATTTTCTAAAAGTAATTTTCTAAATTGTATCTGGATGTTGCCGATCACAAGAAGTTCTACTTTGTACATTCTCTCACTGACAGTTTTAAACTTATAGTCAATATATCCCAAATTATTGGATATTACGCATTCGTAATAACTACGTAAGCTCATATTACAATCGATTTATTTGAAGGTGGCGAATAGTTGTGCTGCGTTTAAGTTATCGAAGTTTGGATCCGTATCTCCTAGCTTTCTCGACTAAATCAGGCGTAGGAAAACTAGTACACATGTAAAAAAGTGGGAGACTGGTTCTTGAATCCCTCATGTTTTGCAACACAGTACATTGCTCCAGTCAGCTAACAGCAAGTTGCTGTTTTGGTCGGCTTAGTGAAGACGTGTAACTTTGTTAGCGGTTGTGAGCAATGACCAATTTGCCCGACTCCAAATATCCATCATGTGAACTTTCACAATACTCGCTCGAAATCTGTTGGAGTTGGTCCTGCAGTCACTACTATAGCAGTTCTGGTCGTGTTTGAAGGCTTCCGTCAATGAGAAGGCGTGATACACTGACTCTTGTCTCCAGTCATTGTCGGAATATCTTTCCTACCACTTTACTTACTCGGTAAGTGGTGTACCATTCCGTATGACGGACAGTCCTCGCTGATACACATACAGGCTACCGAGTGAAGTGCCGCAGTGGTTAGTACAATGGACTCACATTCCTGAGGACGACGGTTCAAACCCGCGTCCAGTCATCCAGATTTAGGTTTCCCGTTATTGCCGTAAATCGGTTCAGGCAAATGCCCCGGATGAGCCTACCAACTACGTAGAGACTGATTGAGCTGCCTCTCCTGCTAGGTTTTATGCTGCCCGCAATGCCTACACATACCACGCTCAAGGTTTTGGTTCAAATGGCTCTGAGCACTATGGGACTGAACATCTGAGGTCAGCAGTCCCCTAGAACTTATAACTACTTAAACCTAACCAACCTAAGGACATCACACACATCCATGCCCGAGGCAGGATTCGAACCTGCGACCGTAACGGTCGCGCGGTTCCAGACTGAAGTGCCTCTAACCGCTCGGCCACTTCGGCCGGCCTCAAGGTTTTCCACATTCTGTCGCGCTCTGAGCGCAAACTATTAGACTTACAAAAAAATTGAACAAGTTATATTTGTAGGAAATTTAATATAGTTAAATTATATAATGGGGTACATTTTCGTTGGAGACCAAGGTTTTCGAATCATTCACGAGAAAAGCGTTTGAAGATCACCTTTGTACGTTTTTCTTGAATGATTCAAAAACTAAAGCCTGTAGCGAAAACGCATCCCAGTACAAAATACAGCTTTATTAAAATTCCTACAAAAATATCCTGTTCATTTTTTTTCTAGAGGACTAGGAGGCTCCACGTAAAAAGCGAGAAAACCTGACAAATTTTGATGTGGTATGTGAAGGCGTTGCAAGTAGTGGTAGGAGCAGCATAGCTTTCACAAGTTCGTACACGATGTCATCAGTGGCGTGTCCAAACAAGATATCTGCTGTCATTCTGTTAGCTCTGCATGTCAATCCATCTTACTGTGTTCATTCAATGTAGCTGACAGGCACATGCACACCCGTACCACGACCACCGTCGGCAGTGGTGGGTTGAACGTCTCCTTGTAACTAGTCCTGCACCGTCTACATAGCTTCAAAGTTACCAGAGTGTATTTTAAGGGGTGGCAGAGTTCAGAAATGAGATCCGTAAACTCGCTTTAAATTCGCCAGTGAGTTCTGTGACGTCGTTCAGAAATGAGATCCGTAAACTCGCTTTAAATTCGCCAGGGAGTCTTGTGACGTCATCATCGAACTCATCGTCTCCGTTTGCCCGTAGACGCCTAAGTCTTTCCCGCTGCCCACACGTCACTTTTTTTTAAAAACATGTAATTCACCTCAGACTCCCACGAGCTCACCTCATTGTAATTCACTCAGACATACTAGTCATCTCTATAAGTTACCCATACCCAATCACTCCCAGCTGCTCATTCATCCCAACTCATTGTCATTTTCTCTTTGAGTCTCTCTGTCGTTGCCTCCTGTGTCACAACTACACCCCTTCGTACTATCCTACACTACAGTCTCTTCTCATTGTCACTGTCTCCCTCTTACTCTCTCGCGTAATGCTATTATTTCATTCCTTCCTTCCTACAGCTGCTATCTCTTCTGACTGTCACAAACTCTCTGCTCCTCGTTGTAATTGTCACATACTGCTTCCCTCATTATCATTGGCAGTCACCCAATTCCACTCTCTCTTTCTCTTCATTCTTTCCCCCTCCTTCTGGTACCGTGTCCTTCACTCTTTTCCTCTCACTGTTCTGTCATTGCCTCCTATGTTCCACAAGCGGACTCAGTCACGAGTACACGAGTACAAGAGTATAGCCGCGAACTTGCCGGTTTCCCGCTATATACCCAACGGTTTTGAAAGAAATTTCTGCCGTTAAACTGTGAATTGTTTGTTGTTGTTGTTGAGGTCTTCAGTCCTGAGACTGGTTTGATGCAGCTCTCCATGCTACTCTATCCTGTGCAAGTTTCTTCATCTCCCAGTACGTACTGCAGCCTACATCCTTCTGAATCTGCTTAGTGTATTCATTTCTTGGGCTCCCTCTACGATTTTTACCCATTTTTACCCTCAACGCTGCCCTCCAATACTAAATTGATGATCCTTTCTAGTTGTGCCACAAACTCCTCTTCTCCCCAATCCCATTCAATACCTCCTCATTAGATGTGTGATCTACCCATCTAATTTTCAGCGTTCTTCTGTAACACCACATTTCGAAACCTTCTATTCTGTTCTTGTCCAAACTAGTTATCGTCCATGTTTCACTTCCATATATAGCTACACTCCATACAAATACCTTCAGAAACGACTTCCTGACACTTAAAACTATACTCGATGTTAACAAATTTCTCTTCCTCAGAAACGCTTTCCTTGCCATTGCCAGTGTACATTATATATCCTCTCTACTTCGACCATCATCGGATATTTTGCTCCCCAAGTAGCAAAACTCCATTACTACTTTAAGTGTCTCATTTCCTAATCTAATTCCCTCAGCATCACCCGACTTAAGTCGACTACATTCCATTATCTTCGTTTCGCTTTTGCTGATGTTCATTTCCCTCCCAAGTCCTTTGCTGTCTCTGACAGAATTATAATGTCATCGGCGAACCTTAAAGTTTTTATTTCTTCTCCATAGATTTCAATACCTTCTCCGAATTTTTCTTTTGTTTCCTTTACTGTTTACTCAATATACAGATTGAATAACATCGGGAAGGGGCTGCAACCATTTCTCACTCCCTTCCCAACCACTGCTTCCCTTTCATCTCCATCGACTCTTATAACTGCCATCTGGTTTCTGCACAAATTGTAAATAGCATTTCGCTCCCTGTATTTTACACCTGACACCTTCAGAAATTGAAAGAGAGTATTGCAGTCAACATTGTCAAAAGCTTTCTCTAAGTCTACAAATGCTTGAAACGTAGGTTAGTGTTTTCTTAATCTAGCCCGTGGTCTAGGGGTAGAGTCTTTCATTCGTAATCAAAACGTCTTCGGTCCCGGGTTCGATCCCCGCCACTGCCTAAATTTTGATAAATAATCAGCATTGGCGGCCGAAGACTTCCGGCGTAAGAAGTCAGCCTCATTCTGCCAACGGCCTTGTCAAAGAGGGCGGAGGAGCGGATAGAAATTCAGGGCACTCTCTTGTCGTAGGGGTGGGAAATTGCCCCTAAAGGCGGAAGAATCAGCAATGATCAACGACATGAGGATGCAGAAGGCAATGGAAACCACTGCATTAAAGACACGTAACGTGTATCCACAGGGCATGTGGCCTGTAATTGAAGAAGTATAATGACGATATCTCCATTGCCAAAAGATTCCGGAATAGTCCCCCATTCGGATCTGCGGGAGGGGACTGCCAAAGGGGGGGTTACCATGAGAAAAAGTTTGAATAATCAACGAAAGGATAACGTTCTACGAGTCGGGGCGTGGAATGTCAGAAGCTTGAACGTGGTAGGGAAACTAGAAAATCTGAAAAGGGAAATGCAGAGGCTCAATCTATATATAGTAGTTGTCAGTGAAGTGAAGTGGAAGGAAGACAACGATTTCTGTCAGATGAGTATCGGGTAATATCAACAGCAGCAGAAAATGGTATAACAGGTGTAGGATTCGTTATGAATAGGAAGGTAGGGCAGAGGGTGTGTTACTGTGAACAGTTCAGTGACCGGGTTGTTCTAATCAGAATCGACAGCAGACCAACACCGACAACGATAGTTCAGGTATACATGCCGACGTCGCAAGCTGAAGATGAACAGATAGAGAAAGTGTATGAGGATATTGAAAGGGTAATGCCGTATGTAAAGGGGGACGAAAATCTAATAGTCATGGGCGACTGGAATGCAGTTGTAGGGGAAGGAGTAGAAGAAAAGGTTACAGGGGAATATGGGCTTGGGACGAGGAATGAAAGAGGAGAAAGACTAATTGAGTTCTGTAACAAGTTTCAGCTAGTAATAGCGAATACCCTGTTCAAGAATCACAAGAGGAGGAGGTATACTTGGAAAAGGCCGGGAGATACCGGAAGATTTCAATTAGATTACATCATGGTCAGACAGAGATTCCGAAATCAGATACTGGATTGTAAGGCGTACCCAGGAGCAGATATAGACGCAGATCACAATATAGTAGTGATGAAATGGTTCAAATGGCTCTGAGCACTATGGGACTCAACTGCTGAGGTTATTAGTCCCCTAGAACTTAGAACTAGTTAAACCTAACTAACCTAAGGACATCACAAACATCCATGCCCGAGGGAGGATTCGAACCTGCGACCGTTGCGGTCTTGCGGTTCCAGTCTGCAGCGCCTTTAACCGCAAGGCCACTTCGGCCGGCAGTAATGATGAAGAGTAGGCTGAAGTTCAAGACGTTAGTCAGGAATAATCAATACGCAAAGAAGTGGGATACGGAAGTACTAAGGAATGACGAGATACGTTTGAAGTTCTCTAACGCTATAGATACAGCAATAAGGAATAACGCAGTAGGCAGTACAGTTGAAGAGGAATGGACATCTCTAAAAAGGGCGATCACAGAAGTTGGGAAGGAAAACATAGGTTCAAAGAAGGTAGCTGCGAAGAAACCATGGGTAACAGAAGAAATACTTCAGTTGATTGATGAAAGGAGGGAGTTGAAAACTTGTTCCAGGAAGATCAGGAATACAGAAATACAAGTCGCCGAGGAATGAAATAAATAGGAAGTGCAGGGAAGCTAAGACGAAATGGCTGCAGGAAAAATGTGAAGACATCGAAAAAGATATGATTGTTGGAAGGACAGACTCAGCAAACAGGAAAGTCAAAACAACCTTTGGTGACATTAAAAGCAACGGTGGTAACATTAAGAGTGGAACGGGAATTCCACTGTTAAATGTAGAGGAGAGAGCAAATAGGTGGAAAGAATACATTGAAAGCCTCTATGAGGATGAAGATTTGTCTGATGTGATAGAAGAAGAAATAGGAGTCGATTTAGAAGAGATAGGGGATCCAGTATTAGAATCGGAATTTAAAAGAGCTTTGGAAATCTTACGGTCAAATAAGGCAGAAGGGATAGATAACATTCCATCAGGATTTCTAAAATCATTGGGGGAAGTGGCAACAAAACGACTATTCACGTTGGTGTGTAGAATATATGAGTCAGGCGACATACCATCTGACTTTCGGAAAAGCATCATCCACACAATTCCGAAGACGGCAAGAGTTGACAAGTGCGAGAATTATCGCACAACCAGCTTAACAGCTCATGCATCGAAGTTGCTTACAAGAATAATATACAGAAGAATGGAAAAGAAAATTGAGAATGCGCTAGGTGACGATCAGTTTGGCTTTAGGAAAAGTAAAGGGACGAGAGAGGCAATTCTGACGTTACGGCTAATAATGGAAGCAAGGCTAAAGAAAAATCACGTTCATAGGATTTGTCGCATATACAATATGTACAACAACCAAGAGGGAATAATAAGAGTGGACGATCAAGAACGAAGTGCTCGTATTAAGAAGGGTAGAAGACAAGGCTGTAGCCTTTCGCCCCTACTCTTCAATCTGTACATCGGGGAAGCAATGATGGAAATAAAAGAAAGGTTCAGGAGTCGAAATAAAATACAAGGTGAAAGGATATCAATGATACGATTCTCTGAGTGAAAGTGAAGAAGAATTAAATGATCTGCTGAACGGAATGAACAGTCTAATGAATACACTGTATGGTTTGAGAGTAAATCGGAGAAAGACGAAGGTAACGAGAAGTAGTAGAAATGAGAACAGCGAGAAACGTAACATCAGGATTGATGGTCACAAAGTAAATGAAGTTAAGGAATTCTACTACCTAGGCAGTAAAATAACCAATGACGGACGGAGCAAGGAGGACATCAAAAGCAGACTCGCTATGGAAAAAAAAGGCATTTCTGGCCAAGAGAAGTTTACTAGTATCAAATACCGGCCTTAATTTGAGGAAGAAATTTCTGAGGATGTACGTTTGGAGTACAGCATTGTATGGTAGTGAAACATGGACTGTGGGAAAACCGGAACAGAAGAGAATCGAAGCATTTGAGATGTGGTGGTATAGACGAATGTTGAAAATTAGGTGGACTGATAAGGTAAGGAATGAGGAAGTTATACGCAGAATCGGAGAGGAAAGGACTATGTGGAAAACGCTGATAAGGAGAAGGGACAGGATGATAGGACATCTGCTATGACATGAGGGAATGACTTTCATGGTACTAGAGGGAGCTGTAGAGGGCAAAATCTGTAGAGGAAGACAGAGTTTGGAATACGTCAAGCAAATAATTGAGGACGTAGGTTGCAAGTGCTACTGTGAGAAGAAGTGGTTAGCACAGGAAAGGAAAAGGAATTCGTGGCGGTCCGCATCAAACCAGTCAGTAGACTGATGACCAAAAAAAAAAAAAAAAAAAAAAAAAAAAAAGGACTCTGTCCATTCCGTTCAACTGCTCTTCCAAGTCTACAAGGCTACAACCCTGTCTTACTCCTTTCCCAACCACTGCTTCCCTTTCAACACCCTCGACTCTTATAACTGCCATCTGGTTTCTGTACAAATTGTAAATAGCCTTTCGCCCCCTGTATTTTACCCCTGCCACCTTTAGAATTTTAAAGAGAGTATTCCAGTCAACATTGTCAAAAGCTTTCTCTAAGTCTACAAATGCTAGAAACGTACGTTTGCCTTTCCTTAGTCTTACTTCTAAGATAAGTCGTAGGGTCAGTATTGCCTCACGTGGTCCAACATTTCTACGGAATTCAAACTGATTTTCCCCGAGGTCGGATTCTACCAGTTTTTCCATTCGTCTCTAAAGAATTCGCATTAGTATTTTGCAGCTGTAACTTATTAAACTGAGAGTTCGGTAATTTTCACATCTGTCAACACCTGATTTCTTTCATATTGGAATTATTATATTCTTCTTGAAGTCTGAGGGTATTTTGCATGACTCATACATTTTGCTCACCAGGTGGTAGAGTTTTGTCAGGAATGGCTCTCCCAAGGCTGTCAGTAGCTCTAATGGAATGTCGTCTACTCCCGGGGCCTTGTTTCGACTTAGCTCTTTCAGTACTCTGGCAAACTCATCACGCAGTATGATATCTCCCATTTCATCTTCATCTACATCCTCTTCCATTTCCATAATATTGCCCTCAAGTACGTCACCCTTGTATAGACCCTCTATATACACCTTCCACCTTTCTGCTTCCCCTTCTTTGCTTAGAACTGGGTTTCCATCTGAGCTCTTGATATTCATACAAGTGGCTCTCTTTTCTCCAAAGGTCTCTTTAATTTTCCTGTAGGCAGTATCTATCTTACCTCTAGTAAGATAAGTCTCTACATCCTTACATTTGGCCTCTAGCCAGCCTAGTTAGCCATTTTGCACTTCCTGTCGATCTCATTTTTGAGACGTTTGTATTCCTTTGTGCCTGCTTGATTTACTACATTTTTATATTTTCTCCTTTCATCAGTTAAATTCAATATTTCTTCTGTTACCCAAGGATTTCTACTAGCCTTTTTACCTACTTGATCCTCTGCTGCCTTCACTACTTCATCCCTCAGAGCTACACATTCTTGTTCTACAGTTTTCTTTCCCCCATTCGTGTCAATTGTCCCTTATGCTCTCCCTGAAACTCTGTACAACCCCTGGTTTAGTCAGTTTATCGAGGTCCCATCTCCTTAAATTCCCACCTTCTTGCAGTTTATTCTGTTTTAATCTACAGTTCATAACCAATAGATTGTGGTCAGAGTCCACATCTGCCCCTGGAAATGTCTTACAATTTAAAACCTGGTTATATAATCTATCTGAAACCTGTCAGTATCTCCAGGATTCTTCCATGTATACAGCCTTATTCTACGATTCTTGAACCAAGTGTTTGCTATGATTAAGTTATGCTCTGTACAAAATTCTACCAGACGGCTTCCTCTTTCATTTCTTACCACCAATCAGAAGACAACAACAACAATCCATATTCACCTACTATGTTTCCTTCTCTTCCTTTTCCTACTGTCGAATTCCAGTCACCCATGACTATTAAATTTTCGTCTCCCTTCACTGTACTACTGTCGTAGGGTTGGGCTTCGCGTCTATCTTGGCCACTATGTTGTTTGTAGTAGCTTACACAAACTCCTATTTTCTAATTCATTATTAAACCTACTCCTGCATTACCCCTATTTCATTTTGTATTTATAACCCAGTATTCACCTGACCAAAAGTCTTGTTCCTCCTGCCACCGAACTTCGCTAATTCCCGCTATATCTAACTTTAAACTATCCATTTCCCTTTTTAAATTTTCTATCCTACCTGCCCGATTAAGGGATCTGACATTCCACGCTCCGATCCGTAGAACGCCAGTTTTCTTTGTCCTAATAACAACGTCCTCTTGAGTAGTCCCCGCCCGGAGATCCGAATGGGGGACTATTTTAAATCCGGAATATTTTAACCAAGAGGACGCCATCATCATTTAACCATACAGTAAAGCTGCATGCCTTCGGGAAAAATTACGGCCGTAGTTTCCCCTTGCTTTCAGCCGTTCACAGTACCAGCACAGTAAGGCCCTTTTGGTTAGTGTTTCAAGGCCAGAGCAGTCAATCATCAAGACTGCTGCCCCTGCAACTACTGAAAAGGCTGCTGCCCCTCTTCAGGAACCACACGTTTGTCTGGCCTCTCAACAGATACCCTCCCTCCACCCCCCTACTACCCCCCGCCGTTGTGGTTGCACCTGCGGTACGGCTATCTGTATCGCTGAGGCACGCAAGCCTCCCCACCAACGGCAAGGCATATGGTTCATTTATTCCACACAATCACTATTTCGACCATACAGCCACTGTCAACTGCAAGCTGTCACAAAATGTCTGACCTGCCCAAACGACAGAAGGAATTTATATACCACTGTAACGACTGATCGGTTAACAGTGAATATTGTTCTGTTTACACGTACATTAACACAGATAAAATTTTCTCGACAACTTTTTTAAATTTTATTATTTAATATCCATCTAGAGAGAGTGTAGCAATTACGTTGACATATACGCATGTTTGAGGCGATGCCGTGTCTGTGAAGACAGTACCACAAAACATAAGTATGAAATGTAATGTCAAAATGTCGATTTATTGGAAAAATGGTTCAAATGGAACTGAGCACTATGGGGCTCAACATCTTAGGTCAGAAGTCCCCTAGAACTTAGAACTACTTAAACCTAACTAACCTAAGGACATCACACACACCCATGCCCGAGGCAGGATTCGAACCTGCGACCGTAGCAGTCCCGCGGTTCCGGACTGCAGCGCCAGAACCGCTAGACCACCGCGGCCGGCTGTCGATTTATTACTAAAACGAATAACAGAAATAAGTGGCAAGTTAAACATCTTGCTGTTAGCCCATAAACATACGTTTCCATGACCAAATTGATACAGACATAGCGCCCTGTTCGTCGCAGGCGTATAACAGTGACATTACTCTGTTTACAGTTTTCTCTGGACGCAGCACAGATGTTCTCTCATAGTCGACGTGAAAGAAACAATAAGACAACACTGGACCAATTTTTTTTTCTTTTGTGAAACACAGAATATCGCCTTAAACTTATTCTAGATGTCACTGCTCCTTTGATGGAATAAATTAGAAATTTTGTATGTAGCATCAAGTAATTATCATCTTACACTGACCACAGTCTCTGGAAACACAACTAAGCCCGAGAATCGGTCATTTCTTCCTGTGAACCCTACTTCAATGGAGCAATATCGTGGACTCATCTTCAGTAATAACAAACAGTCATCATTAGCCTTACACTTCTGCACGCTTCAGAAAGAGAGAATCAGTCGAAAAACGTGTTGAAATGTGTGTGAATTCCTAAGGTCATCGGCCCCTAGTCTTACATGCTACTTAAACTAACTTATGCTAAGAACAACACACACACCCACGCCCAAGGGAGGACTTGAACCTCCGGCGGGAGGTGTCGCGCAATCCGTGACATGGCGCCTCGAACCGCTAGGATACTCCGCGGGCAGAACGAGTCGACGTGTCTGAAGCGACTGCAACGACACAGTTCTCAGACTCGTCACACTCGCGTAACTACAGCGGGAACGACGGAAGTTCGTTAGGAATGATGTTACACCGGAGCCTTGATTTATGAAGTATGTAACCCGGACATTAAACTCTTATTCGCCTTCTTATCTCTAGAGACTTATTTTTCTTCTACTGAGCTTAGTTTGTGTTGCATCTTATAAGGGCGAACAGCAGTCTGCATTTCTGGCTGAAAGTGACGATATATTCCTCTAGAGAAATGTTTCACCCACCTGCAATCATAAACAGCATGAGACATATAAGACATGTTGGAATACGAATTGCCAACGAACCTGTGAGACACGGCTTGTTCCATCGCTTCGTTGGGCTCAGAGACTCGTACTGGTCTGGAGTGTACAGCAGCGCAGTTGAGCCCCCGCTGCGTGGCGTGTTCCGTCAGGAGCTGTGACAGCGCTTTATTGCCTCCCAGGCCCGTTGCGGGGTAGCGAGTAATGCGGCGGGAACGCGTCGGAAACAGCTCCCCTTGCGCCTCGCCAAACATATGACGCAGCTGCTGCATAACGTAGCGCGAGAAACTGCCAGCGCAACAGCCATGACAAATCTCGCAGCACCGCTCTCTTTTACCGACATAATGCGAGCCTTCCACAGGGAGAGAAACAGTGGTCACGTCTGAAAATCAGGGACTGAGAAGTGTCTTCGAGGTTATGAGTTTCGGCAGCCCAGAATCACAGACCGTACACAAAAATAAATGTAGAGTTTGAGAATTTAATTCTGTGGCAGTATCAAATAAAGCTGATATTTCGGGTTTTTGGAGAACGAGGATGATTCGTGGATTGTTAGGATAGTACATTATCAAGTAGCTAAAGATAACAGAAATACAAGAAAAGAACAAGGAAGTAAAACTAAAATGGAACCGGAAACTGTGTAAGTAAAAAGTAGATAGTCTCGAGGAAATAGATTTATGAACGTCGTAATATTCAAGATGACAGATCACAAGTACAACAAAAATTATTTACATCTCTTATTGTTGATTACTCCGCCTTTGTTATGCAGGTGTTGCTGAAGATTGTCATGCAGACAGACGTAAATTTCTTTAAATACTAAGTCAAGAGATCGTAAGTAGGCTGTGTAGGTTTTTATGTTGGTAACACCACGTAGCGCTTTATATGAAAATCACTGTCTGTGCTGTGTGAAGTCTGTGGCTGGTTTATATTGTTGGAATATTTGCTATTGTAGTGTTGGGCAGCTGGATGCGAACAGCGCGTAGCGTTGCTCAGTTGGATGTGAGCCGCCAGCAGTGGTGGATGTGGGGAAGGAGATGGCTGAATTTTGAGAGCGGACGATTTGGACGTGTGTCCATCAGAAAGAGTAAATTTGTAATACTGGATATCATGATTTGATATATATATCATGACTTGTGAACGTTTTTAAGGTAAATACATTGTTTGTTCTCTATCAAAATCTTTCATTTGCTAACTATGCCTATCAGTAGTTAGTGCCTTCAGTAGTTAGAATCTTTTATTCAGCTGGCAGTATTGGCGCACGCTGTATTGCAGTAGTTCGAGTAACGAAGATTTTTCTGAGGTAAGTGATTCATGAAAGGTATAGGTTATTGTTAGTGATGGCCATTCTTTTGTAGGGATTATTGAAAGTCAGACTGCGTTGCGCTAAGAATATTGTGTGTCAGTTTAGTGGTGATCAGAATAAGTAAAGAGAGAAATGTCTGAGTACGTTCAGTTCTGCTCAGCTGTTTGAAAATCAAATGACGTAAGAGGTTTACCAGCACAGTCATTTATAATTTTTCTAAGGGGATGATCCAAGACGAATAAGAATCACACATGGTAATGGCAGACGATGTGTGTAAAGTCATTCGACATATGAAGAAAAGAAGGGCACCATGAGATACCAGTGTCTCAGTTCAGCTATAAGAAAAACAAGGGCACCATGAGATGAGTGTTTCAGTTGAGACGATTACAGCTGGAGGAAAAGTAATACAAAATCTATTTGCGAATTTTTAAAAGAATGTGAGTGAAGTTAGACAAAAACATGGCTCTGAGCACTATGGGACTCAACTGCTGAGGTCATTAGTCCCCTAGAACTTAGGACTAGTTAAACCTAACTAACCTAAGGACATCACACACATCCATGCCCAAGGCAGGATTCGAACCTGCGACCGTAGCGGTCTCGCGGTTCCAGACTGCAGCGCCAGAACCGCGCGACCACTTCGGCCGGCGAAGTTAGACAGTTTCAAAAGCTGGGGAATGGTCCTTCTAAACAAGACACCAAAGTATTGCTAACAGCCTCCTCCCGATAAAGTACAAAACTTATCACTGACTCCATGGGACGGATATTTGATTTAATCAAAGAAAAGTTGGATTTAGAAGTGGTTGTACAACTAATATTCATCTGCAAGCCCAGACTGAAATTATTATAGAACGAAATAGTATGAGTTATCAGGCTGTTCGTTATTCTTAGATTTTTGAAAAAACTTCGGAAGTTAATCAAACGAAATCTCTGGTAACATTTATGGGTATTTTTATGAAGAATGTATATTTAAATTCTATAGGTTATATAATAAATAGTAAGTATAGTTTTCAAATAAGATTTGAAACACGAGTCAGGAAAGGAGGTTGCATATTCAAACCGTGTTGAATGTTTTCAGGTCACTAAATAAGTAAAAATGAGCGAATACGTGTTAACAGATCATACACTCCTGGAAATGGAAAAAAGAACACATTGACACCGGTGTGTCAGACCCACCATACTTGCTCCGGACACTGCGAGAGGGCTGTACAAGCAATGATCACACGTACGGCACAGCGGACACACCAGGAACCGCGGTGTTGGCCGTCGAATGGCGCTAGCTGCGCAGCATTTGTGCACCGCCGCCGTCAGTGTCAGCCAGTTTGCCGTGGCATACGGAGCTCCATCGCAGTCTTTAACACTGGTAGCATGCCGCGACAGCGTGGACGTGAACCGTATGTGCAGTTGACGGACTTTGAGCGAGGGCGTATAGTGGGCATGCGGGAGGCCGGGTGGACGTACCGCCGAATTGCTCAACACGTGGGGCGTGAGGTCTGCACAGTACATCGATGTTGTCGCCAGTGGTCGGCGGATGGTGCACGTGCCCGTCGACCTGGGACCGGACCGCAGCGACGCACGGATGCACGCCAAGACCGTAGGATCCTACGCAGTGCCGTAGGGGACCGCACCGCCACTTCCCAGCAAATTAGGGACACTGTTGCTCCTGGGGTATCGGCGAGGACCATTCGCAACCGTCTCCATGAAGCTGGGCTACGGTCCCGCACACGCCCCAACATCGTGCAGCCCGCCTCCAGTGGTGTCGCGACAGGCGTGAATGGAGGGACGAATGGAGACGTGTCGTCTTCAGCGATGAGAGTCGCTTCTGCCTTGGTGCCAATGATGGTCGTATGCGTGTTTGGCGCCGTGCAGGTGAGCGCCACAATCAGGACTGCATACGACCGAGGCACACAGGGCCAACACCCGGCATCATGGTGTGGGGAGCGATCTCCTACACTGGCCGTACACCACTGGTGATCGTCGAGGGGACACTGAATAATGCACGGTACATCCAAACCGTCATCGAACCCATCGTTCTACCATTCCTAGACCGGCAAGGGAACTTGCTGTTCCAACAGGACAATGCACGTCCGCATGTATCCCGTGCCACCCAACGTGCTCTAGAAGGTGTAAGTCAACTACCCTGGCCAGCAAGATCTCCGGATCTGTCCCCCATTGAGCATGTTTGGGACTGGATGAAGCGTCGTCTCACGCGGTCTGCACGTCCAGCACGAACGCTGGTCCAACTGAGGCGCCAGGTGGAAATGGCATGGCAAGCCGTTCCACAGAACTACATCCAGCATCTCTACGATCGTCTCCATGGGAGAATAGCAGCCTGCATTGCTGCGAAAGGTGGATATACACTGTACTAGTGCCGACATTGTGCATGCTCTGTTGCCTGTGTCTATGTGCCTGTGGTTCTGTCAGTGTGATCATGTGATGTATCTGACCCCAGGAATATGTCAATAAAGTTTCCCCTTCCTGGGACAATGAATCCACGGTGTTCTTATTTCAATTTCCAGGAGTGTATATGAGTGCCCATGGTAATGAAACTTTACTGTTTTCTCTTATGTACAAACTTCGATAAGTATTGGAAGATCACACTGTAGAAAGTTCGTAAATGGAACTGAAAACTTATTACAATCAGACTAAAATAATTTACAATTAATACACCGGAAACAAAATTGTAGCAATTTTTTCTGCTAGGAATAGTGGATGAAACCATTGAATGGGCAACATTAACAAGAAATTTAAGCTGGAATGAAGTGCTTTGGTAAAGCATCTATAGTATTCAATAGTTGACTTTCAGTGTGTTTCTTTAGTAAATTCCACAATCAGTGGAGCATGCCGGCATTAACTACAACCTAGCGGAGGCTAATGGATCTGAGATTTGACTGAAGAGCAAATTACTATTAGGACTGTGATGAAAATGCACTAGAAATGGTCAGGCCTTGTAGCCAGGTCTGTGGAAGTTAGCTGTGTTAACCAATTCATAGGTCCATTCTGAGAAGTAAGAATAGACAAACGCTACGTTCTAACTTTACATGTAGCAATGACATCAGGTGTAATCCCTAACGAATTTAGAAGTTTGGGAAAGGTTTTTATCGGACAGTGACTTCTGGGTGATTATAGTGACTGCAAAAATGGACATTCCGGATAGACAAAAAATTAAATTTACCTATTACTGTTCATTATGCGATCTGCACCGAAAGTATATTTTTATACCCTTTGTGATAGTGGACTCGTGTCGCTAACTCTTTATTAATAATGATTACTACGATGATGACCATTTCCAGAACCGTGACTGACAATACAGTCGAAGAGTCTTAGCTGTATGTATTTGACTTCCTTACGTGCAGGGTAGCGAGTCTTATTTGTAGTACAGTAATTTGTCTGGGTCTCACACTCGCGAACAAAGCCCTGTAGGTCTGTAATATAATTTTGTTAGTTTAAGGTACCATAAATTTGTATATCCAAAACCTTCGAATTTCCTACCATGTTAACTTTCTTTACTGGTATACTAACTAAACAAACGAAGGCTCAAAGTTTTTGACAGATGAGAAATGGATAAGCTGTGCTTCCACAATGATTAAATGATGTTCCTTTGGGGAGGAGAGGAGGGCAGGAGAGAGAACCAATTAATATCATCCTCCAAAAGCAGAATTTATTGTTGTCCCTTTTAGTGCTCGTTGTTTAGCGTGATAGAATACTGTAATCTAGTAGAAGAGTGATTACGTACAACACCTGAGTCAAACAGAGGGCGGATTAATTACAATTTACAAGAATAACAAAAGACAGAATTCTGTACAAATATTTTCTATAAACAGCGCTGCGCGTCTAAACAACGGCTTATGTCGATTTACGCTCTGACTAGCCTATGGGAAAATCTATAAGATAATGAATATAGATGTTGAGAAAAATACAGTGTAATTCAGTGATGATGTTACCAACTTTCAGGGTTGACGATTAACGTAAATGTATCAATTTGAGTTAGGGACCCTGACGGAAACAAGTTGTAAGAGAAAATCCTTCTTATATCTCTGATAGTGGACCTGTCCTGCAGCAAGCTCTAAGCTTCTATGTTTTGGGAGAAGATAGTATGGGCAAAGCCAACAATAAATTGTATAATACACATGGCCGTTAAAACGCATACCTTAAGAGCTGTGAGCACATGTTCGATTGAAGAGATATTTTTCGCATTAACAACAATGAACAAGTGTTCATAGGGTATGCTCTTTATAAAACATGTTTACTCGAAAACACCTTGCAGTAGGAGAGGTCCACTGCAAGAGAAATCGGAACGATTTCAATTATAATTCTCAACTCGGTCGTTTCAGGACCATGGTCTCTTACCTCAAATTGATACAGTTACCCATATCCACTATCCATACTCTAGACAAATGATGGAAGTTGACCTGCTGACCTTAAGTTGCGTGAAATATTTTCCAGATCGGTTTTATTTTGTCCTAACTGCATAAGTAGGAAATGCTCCAAAAAAATCGCTCGAATGGCTCTGACACTATGGGACTTAACTTCTGAGGTCATCAGTCCCCTAGAACTTAGAACTACTTAAACCTAACTAACCTAAGGACATCACACACATCCATGCCCGAGGCAGGATTCGAACCTGCGACCACAGCGGTCGCGCGGCTCCAGACTGTAGCGCCTAGAACCGCTCAGCCACTCCGGCCGGCAGGAAATGCTCCAACTGATAGTTATTATGTATGTGACACCAAGGAATCCTCCTTTCCCATGATGTACTGTTAATCTTTTACTTAGAGATTTGACCGAGAATGGTTGTCTGTGAATAAACATTCGCTACAGAAGATTATATTGGGGTCCTTGCTGCCGTTCTTCAAGCTGAATTCTCCAAGACACTCTTTACATTTCCTGACTGCGCAATTAATGCAATGATGCTTTGCGAATGTCATTACTGAAGTAAGTATTTCGTCAAAATATACTTCGATATTTCTGATACTAGTTCAGGCGGTACGTTAAATCTATGTACAGCCTCTTCGGTCGTGTGCAATGGTTTAGTAAATTAGCGTACCCTTAGCTCAAGGGAAACTTTAAAAGAAACATCTGTTAACCAGTTACTGGACCCGTGAATGCAATAAACTAGATACAAGTTAACGTCATGTTACTGAACATTTCAAACTGCACCGTACTATACGACTCAAACAACGTGAAAGATATTTCATGGGTTACAACATTTGTTACGTTCTCGGCGAAGAGATAAAGAAACGCTCAGAGAGGAGCACGCTACAGCAATATTAACTGGTGCTCTTGAAAAACAAAGATAATCAGAGATTCCCATTTCAAGTCTTGGAATACAATCGCAGCAGTTTTCTGCCATCACTGCAGAAGGCACTGGCGAGAGAGTCAGGGAATCGTTCGGCAAGGTTGCGCGCAGCCTACAGGCCTGGAACAGCATACCACCTCTTCCCACTTCTGCTCCTCTTAACGGTTGAACTCCTGTAATGAAAATTCTTTCTCCGCCGGCGGTCTGAGAGGTTCTGTCTGGGTCGACAATGGAGGAATGGTTGAGAAAGTGCGGACTATAGTAGCGGCTTATTATCAACACTGTCTCATTTACAATCAGAATCATAATGCGAATATGAAGAATTCCGAAACACAAACATTCGCTAGTTTTATACGGGAAGAACAAGCTCAGATGCTGCTATTTTATCAGTTGTAATAAAGATTGAGCGATCTTCCCACAGCGCTGTATTTGTCTTGGGTAGCCCAGCGTATGTCGAGAATGTAAATTACAAAAATACTAACAAGTCGCACGTCATAATTTTTGGTATATGGTTGTTCTGTTACTCCTAAATCAGTGATGATTGGGATAAACTGCAGTGAAAGTCAAATAAATGTTGGCATCAGGCAAATTTTTCTATTTTGTTTCCAATGTCATTGTTATCATTATTGGTTTGATGCCGTATTCCACATCCTCCTCTCTTGTAATTTTGTTTCTATATACTTACTACATTCAATAATATATAAACCATTTTTTCTTTTTTTAACTCAACTTACATAATCCGACAACTACTGCACTGAGTTATTGGTATCGATTGTCCCAGCAACCAGTTTCATATCGTATTATTTGACGACCCATTTTTCGTGTGCAGTGATCTATATTGTAATTTAATAACTTCTCTGCTTCTCTTTGCCTAGGTGAATCTTTCTAAGACTGTCAATCTAAACTTCTCAAAAGTGATTACCACATAAACTAATTCCTAGCTTAAACTTGTGTACTGCGCAAAACTCTGACTGTACTGAATTACAGAAAGACAATATGATTTGCTCAACACTGTCTACAAACTGAAGCTAACTGTTTCTATAAAAATGCACTGCTACCTGGTTGTAACCTGACTGCCGAAATAAATCAGAAACTAAGCTTACAAAGAGATTCTTGGTGGTAAACTGTACGTTCACTTACCTCGTGTCTTGACAAACGTTTTTGCAGATTTCTCGAAAGCAGCGCACAGGATACAACAAGGCAACATTAAAAACTATAACTGAAAATTGCATACCACAAAGTGCAATGTACGTATGTGCATAATAAACTGGATGAAGGGAGTGAAATTTAACTGGTAATAAACGACTTCTGATAAAATTCAAATGTAACTCTACAGACAAAAGCGGTGCTATAAAAATCAACTGAATGTTCACAGTAGTATTTACATAACATAGTTTTAAGAAATAACTCTAAACAAGGGAACTCTCATCTTCCTCTCAGAGCAGTCCATACAACAATCCTACCCTCTGAGCTTCGTAACTAGAATCTCAGTATCAGAAAACAAGGCTACGCCCTTAAGTGCTTAGCCGGCCGGAGTGGCCGAGCGGTTCTAGGCGCTACAGTCTGGAACCGCGCGACCGCTACGGTCGCAGTTTGGAATCCTGCCTCGGGCATGGATGTGTGTGATGTTCTTAGGTTAGTTAGGTTTAAGTAGTTCTAAGTTCTAGGGAACTGATGACCATAGCAGTTAAGTCGCATAGTGCTCAGAGCCATTTTTTGAAACTTAAGTTCTTACGTCAATCTCTCAACATTATAGAAAAACTCACAAATAATCTCCTCAGCTAGTTTCTTCATATTTGCATAAAAAATATTCTCACTCCAGTTCCATTTGTGTTATACCACACTTAAAGGAAATTTTGCTACCCATTGTTCAAAATACGTCTGCTACTCAACATGGCTCAACTTAGAATGCATACAACTTTGCTAGAGCTCTCAGGAAGAAGCAGTGTAGTAACAGAGATATTACAGCAGCAGTCAAAGATTACTCAACTACATGATTCTCCTCTGTCTGAAGTGTACATATCGATATTTGCTTCAGAAACAGTATTTACAGAGTGACGGAAAAAATATGCATACCTCAATATATTACTAAATGAATAATCCGGGCCACGTCACACAGTACTACTTGAGATTGCCTATTTAACGGTTTCCAGGGACAAAAAATTGATTTTCAGTATTTCTTATAATTAATGACAGATATCAAAAATTTCAAATGCTGTCATAATATAGTGCTTACGAGGTAAGTACTACAGTTTGGACCTGTGCATCTATCTTGAGGCAGAGTAACTCAGGGTCCGCAAATTACACAGACTATTCGTCCAGTTCTGGATGAGCCCTTTGTGATTTTCAACAAACTGTACAAATAATTTCAAATATTCACGAACGTTTTCGTCCCTGACAACGTCACCAACTGATTGAAAAATTATGTCGTTATACGATAAATATATCAGGAGATATGACAGTAACATTGGGACGAACTAGCTTGAAAAACTAGCTGTTCTTAAAGCGGAACGCATATTTTGCAGACTTCACTCATCTCATGTTTGATGATGAGAGAACTTGGGCGACTGTCAACGCACTTTAAACATAATTTCAAATCTTTTCTAAATCTTTTCTCGCTTACATGCTTAACGTTAAATATTTAACACATTAACTCATTTGTAAAGTAATCAGACTGTTTCGATTCTTTAAAGAATTAGGGATGGGGGTTTGCTGGTTTGCTACCGTTCTGCCGTTACAGTAATGTAATTTGAAGACAGTTGCCATGACAAACAGAACCGGAAATGTAGGGCAACAACTGAGTTACTTTATTGGCTAAATAAGCAATTAAAAAATGTTCCCGCCGTTATAAATGCCACACTTCACAAATTTTCTGTTATTTTACGCATTTCTGGTGCTCCTCTGGTCCTCCAATTTTTTCCTCTGTATTGCAGGTTCCAGCGTCACGTCAGTTACACCCTGATGCCATAACATACCAATGTGACCTCTGTTTTCATAGGATCTTTCTGTAGACTCCTTTTCTAGGCTCTACTGGTTTAATTTCGAAATTTATCACTAAGTTAAAAATTAACTTGAGTCTGTGGCACCACTTTTCACGTTATTTCAGTTTCTTTTTCAGTACATTTAGCTTGGTCCTAGTTCCACTTTCATGTAATGCCGTCCTTCAAAAATTTCTCTCATCGTTTTTAGGTAACTATTGTTACTGGATCGAATTTCACAAAACTTTACAATGCATGGTTCTACTAGAGGTAGTGTGATGTTACAGTCTGACTTACCAAGGCATTTATAAGGGAACGTTTAACTTGTCATTTTTCGCATTGATAAATATTGCCAGAGTTGATACAAAACATGTAAAGACCTTATGCATACCCATGGATCGAACTCGAACTCGATATCTAGTCTGGCACTACCACTAAGATACCACAATCATATTACTCTTTCTCCTATCATGCCACTGCAGCTGTAACGTGAAGTAAGGTTCTGTCTTTACACTTCAGACAATCACCTTAGGATCAGTTTATAGGTTGTTCCGTCGATACGTGGAGGAGCATAGAAACATTAAAAACCGAAATACACTTAACGTCAGCTCTGTTAGCCTTACGCTCAAATCTGTTAAGCCTAAACTCTTATTTGGACCTTGCTATGAAGGCCTTTCTATTCAGTAGCGTATCAAAGTCACCCTTGCTCTCCAAGAAGAACGCTATGTTATCTATGTACCACACCACTGGTGTGAGTACGTTACTTTTCCATTTCTTTCTGATTCTCTTACTTTTTTCAGAGCTAATTTGTCCTATGAACTAGCAACTGTGATTAGCTTTTAGTCGTTGCCATCGAATTTCTGATTTGAAAACCCATACACTTGTCCTCAAGTGCACCAGAATGTATCACCCTTCGTGTCACTTCAATTGCTCGGGACTTTCGGTAGTACCCGTAGTGGATTCACTACTTACAACAGACAAAAATATGTTATGATCAAACGAGTATTCACTAGTGTCTGTTGTAGTCAGGAAATAGTGCAACTGTCTATACTTCGTTGTGTCCAAAGTTGTCACTAAGTATTAATGGATCCAAAATATAAGAAAAATTACCACCACATTGTATCTCTTGAATGTATCAGTTCTATCGCACGACAGGCCCTACCACTGCCAATAGGGTATTTAATTTCCTTGGCGCATTTATCATGGGATACTCGTTTCTAGCACACGTGGGCTAGCTTTCATCGGGAATCTATACTCGATACCGTGTTGTCTCCACGTTAGTTGATATTAGGAAACTCAAAACAAATTTCACCAACTACCTGTGGAGAACTTTCCTCCAAAATGGTTTTTCTTGACTACTAAAAGCACGGCAGGAACGGTACCAGAAGATGAGGAAACGAGGTTACTCTTTAGGAGCCCTTGTAAACACCTTGTGAAACAGTCTCCTACCTACCCACAAAACCTCTCACACACACACACACACACACACACACACACACACACCTTCATTATTTTCCTTGTCTTACGAGCCTTGTTAAAGAGATTTATCTCTGATGAAAAAATTCAGTATTGTATTTTCCGTTAATGCTGTGATGAGAAATAGAAATTAATGCCGGCTTCTATTTGATATCACGGATAGAGCTCTTAGTATAATAAATACCAATATTTTTCTTCGTCCTTACAGTGGATAGGTAGATGCTCTCAGCCGTTGTCAATGGACTCGCAACCTCTTAAACTCACTATTATTTTCAGTTTTTCTTAATACGACCCTTCTACGTAATTTTAAAACTGACATTAAGTAGTGCACTTTCTTTTGCCGCCCCACACCGAAGAAGACAATTACATATCTACATCAACATCATTACTGTGCAATTCACAATTAAGTCCCTGGAAGAGGGTTCATCGAACCACCTTCAAGCTATTTCTCTGCGTTCCACTTTCTAAAAGCATGCGGGAAAAACGAGCATTTAAATCTTTCTGTGCGAGATCTGATTTCTCTTATTTTATCATGATGATCATTTCTCGCTATGTACGTGGGAGCCAAAAGAATATTTTCACATTCGCAGAAGAAAGTTAGTGATTGAAATATCATGAGGAGATTCCGTCACGACGAAAATCGCTTTTGATTTAATGACTGCCACCACAAGTCACTCATCATGTTCGTTGCATTCTCTCCCATGTTTCGCGATAATACAAAATGAGTTGCTCTTCTTTGAACTTTTTCTATGTCCTCTATTAATCATATTTGATGCGGATCCTACACCGCACAGAAATACTCCAGAAGAAGGCGGACAAGCGTGATGTACTCAGTCTCTTTAGTCGATTTATTGCTTTTTCTAAGTGTTCTACCAGTAAAACGCAGTCTTTGGTTTGCTTTACCCACGACATTATCCATGTGATCCTTCCCATTGAAGTCACTCGTAATTATAACTCCTAAGTATTTAGTTGAATTTACGGCCTTCATATTTGTGTGAATTATTGTGTGACCGAAATTTAGAGGATTTCTTCTAGTACTTACCTGGATAACTTCATACTTGCTACTTTTTGCACCATACAGATATCTTCTCTAAATTATTTTTCAGTTTGTTTTGATCATCTGATGACCTTACAAGAAGGTAGATGACAGCATCATCTGAAAACAATCTGAGAGGACTACTCAGATTGTCGCCTTTGTCGTTTAAGTAAGTCAGGAACAGCAGAGGGCCCATAACCCTTCCTTGGCGAACGCCAGATGTTACTTCTGTGTTACTCGATGACTTTCCGTCAGGTACTACGGACTGTGACCTACCTGACAGGAACTCTCGAATCCTGTCGCACAATTGAGACGATACTCCATAGGAACGCAATTTGATTAGAAGACGCTTGTGAGGAACGGTGTCGAAAGCCTTCTGGAAATCTAAAAATGCAGAATCAATTTGACAACCCTTGTCGACAGCACTCATTACTTCGTGAGAATAGAGAGCTAGTTGTGTTTGACATGAACGATTTTTCCTGTATCCGGGCTGACTATTAGTCAATAAATCGTTCTTAGAGATAATTCATTTTGTTCGAACACCGAATATGTTCCATTCGGACTGCGCGTATGTAGGAATAGTAAGCAACAACAGTGAAATTGCTGTTACAAATTGATGACAGGATCCTAGTTATTAACAACTTCTTAGGAACGCCAACCATTACTATACACGGCAGTGGTTGAGGTTACTGCCTTGCGGCTGGCCAGGGGCGCGCAGTTTCCGCCAACATGCAACGATTGGAGCTCTTGCAGAGATTGGGCCGACCGTATGTTATGTATTAACAAATACATTAATTTCATAGACCTGAAGATGAAATTTTAAAATCTCGAAACCGGTGGTGGTTTCAATTAATACTAGCACAACTGAAGCGGATCTCTCGAAATTAATTAGCATGCCCCTCAGTTGCGGAAATCCTACGTACTAAATCTTGTACAATCTTCCTGCATCTGATCGCTTCCAATGATTCAGTGTCAGTCCTTAACATTTTTGTGCTTGTCTTACGATATCTTGAAGTGAGTATGTGACACACCTACATTGGTAAGGGAGATTGACGACGGTGTGCGAGGGAACGCGCCAAACGATGTTGCTCCATACTGAAACCGCTAGTCAGTGTACGAAATTCAAGTCTGATTATAGACTATGGCAAATAATGTTCGTGAAGATGGATTCCGTCATTGCAACTAAATGGAAGGCAGTACGTTTCGTGCCATAAGCGTATCGTTTGTTTCATTTATCAAGAATTTTCAGTGGCCTGTAATATTTGTTTGTTTTATATATATAATTGTGATGTTTGATAGCTAAAAATTTGTTACTTTTTCTTCTTACTGATGTTATTATTCCAAGTGTGCCGTTCTGGAGTAGCATTTAGTTGCTCTGCGTAGTCCAGATGGACCATTTTCCATTTTTTTAACACATTTATTTGAACACTTCACTTACTCTTCCCACCTTGCATTGACTGTGTGTTCTTACCGTGTGTAGTTGTTAACTGGTGCTGTCTGTTTATCATTCGACTTCTGTTTGTGTTTCGGTGTCAGTTGGCAGTTTGATATTTGTTTGCTATGTGTGTGCGTCTGTTGTTATGTGTTTGAATGTGTTAATCTGTGCGTAATTTTCCTCCTCCCTCCCCTCCCCACCCACGTCTCTCTCACTAGTGTGTGTGTGTGTGTGTGTGTGTGTGTGTGTGTGTGTGTGAGAGAGAGAGAGAGAGAGAGAGAAAGAGAGAGTGTTTATGTTATTATTTAGTCTAGTTGTATTTTAAATCTCTGTTTTTCTTTTAGTGGCCAACATTGTCAGGGAGTTATTAGTTCAATAGATTTTGTCATTTATTACTTTTGTGGTCTTTGCAAGGACTATTTACATTTCGAAACTTTCACATAGAAGTGTCTTAGCAATGAGCTTAAAAAGCAATAAACGACCAAGTTTCCACACATACATAAGACAAAAAAAATGTTGCAGGCCACTGAAGATATTACACAGATAAATTAAGCGAAATGCGTATGCCACAAAACAAACTGCCTTTCATTTAACTGCAAGGACGGAATAAATCTCCATAAATACAGAAGTAACTAAGGAACGACGGAAAACGTGAAGCGACATATAACTAGATTTCGGATTGTAATTTCTTTTCACTTAGTTGAAAGGACGGAGTAAGGGTCCGTAAGTATAGAATTAACTAAGGAACGACCGAAATCATATAAAATGACATATAATTTTGTTTCGGACTGTGTTGATCATTGTTTCAACCGACAGTACGTTGGAAATAAGCATAATGTTTAATTATGATTCATCTTTCGTATAATAGTACTGTTTGCCATTCTTATGTTAGAATCAATGTCTATTTTCTTACGTTCCGTGAACGTTGTTTCCTGTAGATCCACTGAAACCATCACAGAGCTTTATTTGCTATCTCCTTCAGGTATATTGCTGTTATTACTGTGACCGTAAAGTTGCTGCTCTCAACAAAGAGAATTCGTTCCAATGTGTGACATTGTATAAACATATTTCTTCAAAAATAGCTGAGAAATTCCTTTTTTAATGTATATTTTAGGTGATAAATGTTTCACGGAACTGAATGAAGAACGTTTCGCGAAACTAATCTGGTTTCGGAATCAATCATTTGACAAATTCCTTATTGTTAACGAGACTAGATTCTTACTTATCTTTTGTGATACAGAGCCATGGATATGTCACAATATATTTGTCATGCAGTGATCATAGTATAGCGCATCCAGAGCCACATTTGCGAACTCTTAGTTTTCTGATTCTGAGATTTCCCTCCTTCAGTAACCAAATAATGGTTCGAATGGCTCTGAGCACTATGGGACTTAACATCTATGGTCATCAGTCCCCTAGAACTTAGAACTACTTAAACCTAACTAACCTAAGGACATCACACAACACCCAGTCATCACGAGGCACAGAGAAAATCCCTGACCCCGCCGGGAATCGAACCCGGGAAACCAAATAATGTTCCGATGAGAAGTTTGCCTTTTACGCTTTTGCCTAATACACATTTGTTTTGGGGTATGCTGTAATTTGTAGAGAGCCAATATTGACATAGTGTCTGTTTGAGACAACCACAATAATTTTCTGACTTATATTTAAAAAGCGTTATGCCCTGGGTGCGGAATACAGCACTTTAATTTATTATACGTGTGAATAGTTGACGTATATCACGCAGTAAATCGAATTAACCAACAAGCACCAGCGTCTCAAGTTTTTGGCACTGCAATTTAAGGAACATAACTTTTCTTCCCCTTTCAAATAAATTTAATGTTACTGAAATCGTTTTGCCTTGCTTATTCTCCCCGTAAAATGTGGTATCAAGTAATGAATCTCTTGGTAAATTCTTACAAGCAACGAACACAGACCAGTTACAACGCTGCAAGTGAAAGTACTTGTACGAATAATGTTAATTTTGAGTGTTAGGAATATTGTATAAGGTACACGTTGTTACCTGCCTCACCTGTATCATTCGTTACCTGTTATGCCTACGGAGGCTAATGATATCAAACTTCTCATACTGCAACCCATTTTACTTTTTGATTTCACTGTCACCTCAGCTAAAATTCCCTATGTAAAATTTTAGCTGGCGACATCACCTGGACGGTTTCCGTGCTTGAAATGCGGGTCGTGCAGCCCCAAATATTCTCTCTAGTTGACGTAGGGCTCTCTTGGAACTGTTTCCATTGGTTTTGATGTGTTGGTCGAAGAGCCAACACCGTGTAGCTAGAGGAGGCCGAAATGCACGCGTTTAAGCTCACGCAAACTGGCGTGAGGTCTGGAACAGGACAATGTAATTAATATAGCCAATAAGGTACGTTGCTGCTGGAATACTTAACTTTAA
The DNA here is from genome assembly GCF_021461385.2 of Schistocerca piceifrons. NCBI lineage: Eukaryota > Metazoa > Arthropoda > Insecta > Orthoptera > Acrididae > Schistocerca > Schistocerca piceifrons. The sequence goes on from NC_060143.1 coordinate 56,013,685, forward strand.
TCCATAATTGGAGAACATCGCTCTTGTTGATGCATTAATAACAATCTCAATATAAACTGGTAATGGCGCCTTGCTAGGTCGTAGCAAATGACGTAGCTGAAGGCTATGCTAACTATCGTCTCGGCAAATGAGAGCGTATTTGTCAGTGAACCCTTCCTAGCAAAGTCGGCTGTACAACTGGGGCGAGGGCTAGGACGTCTCTCTAGACCTGCCATGTGGCGGCGCTCGGTCTGCAATCACTGACAGTGGCGAGACGCGGGTCCGACGTATACTAACGGACCGCGGCCGATTTAAAGGCTACCACCTAGCAAGTGAGGTGTCTGGCGGTGACACCATAGGTTTGCCTGCCGAACACTGTATCGCCGGTTGAAAACAATGTAAAGAAAACTAAATATACGTAGAAAAATACAACCTATCTTTTAACCATCACATTCTTCCCAAATTGGTAAAGAGTGTGCTGAAATAATTACAAGTTTCCTAAAACGTCAGTATTATTTTTATTTTATGCAGAATCCTAAAATGTTGAAACATCCTGCAACTGATATTGTTTGTGCACCACAGACTATGACTAAGAGCGTTTGAGAGACGTTTTAGTCACATATCGACTTGTACGCTTTATGAAGAACTGGATCGAAGTTAGCAATGCGTCGGCTCTAATATCAGTATTTTTGAAGAGCACCTCACGTATATGATATGATTTTGAAACCGAAGACAGGAAGATTCGTACAGTACTAGTGACAGCGACTTAATGATACAGTCGCGAGAGTGGGCTAAAATCTGTAGAGATGTGTTCATATTAATTTTCTTTGTTAATGATCTGTGAAGTGTGTTCCACGGTTACAAAAATTCTCAATCTATAGGATGAACTGCATTCATCATACCGACTGAAATCTGAGTTGATAGTCAGCGTAAGTTTTACATGCGACTAATGATTAGAGCTTTTTGGACCTGACAGAGAATATACAATGAGAAGGGATTTCCTTCCATGAAATAGAACAACACGACGCATACAAGAAATTCCGGCTTTCCTTGCCCATTCTTCCGTTAGTCGATGAGTGTGCTAGGTGACGTAAGGAAACGGGAAACATTCAAGTGACGCTCTCAAAAATAAAAGAAAACGCTAAAGATTTATTGTTGAAAACACAGTACATTAGACCCAGTTAAATAAAAGAAGCATTCTTGGAGGTGTGTACTAAGTATTTGCGTGGCACATGGAATCACTGCCATAGGAACTGCAGCTAATTCTATTTGATATATTCTTTCCAACACAGCTACTCTCGTATGGCGAATGGTGTACACTATGCTTCTGATGTGCTCCAAGACGAAAATAGGAATCCGACAGATCTGACAAAATTACGCGTTTACCGAATGGATGGGGTTGAACCTTGGCGGTAGGGACCGTAGCTCCATCTTGCTGAAACCAGTGATTATAAAGATCGAGGCAATTTTGAAGTTTTTCTGCTACGTAAGTCTTGAGCGTGTCCAAATATCGTTCCGCCCGTTACTTCCGTTTCTGTTCCATGCTCAACATCAGGGAAGTAAGGCCCCATGGCACCTCGTGTTGATGCAGTGCATCAAACTGCAACCACTATGCTGTGCACCAGTCGCTCGTGAGAACGATGATTGTTTTCGGGTGCCCAAAATCAGAAATTCAGTTTGATCACTTACCGTTAAATGGAAATCAGCCTCATTCGACAATGTCAGCACAACTGGGTCGTCATTAATCTTTTCGATCATTTTCTTCATAGCAGTGTTGTCTCAATGAGTGATATGATGATTCACTTCCTGTATAAGTTGACTGTTGTAAGCATTCATTCATTTCCGTGGCCGGTCAACATTTCCTAAAAGTAGCAGCTGCGATAGCTTTGTCATTTTCTTCATAAACATCTTGTATTACGCACGGGGGCATACAAGTAGGTGGCTTGGATCTTCAGTCCCGTAGTCGCAAGAGGTGTCTGCGCTCGCTCGAAGGATTTCTCATTTCCTCAGGCTGGTATTGCATCGGGGGCGCCCACTCTTAGGCGGTTGAGGGACCTCCATACAGGGTATTATAAGTTTGCGCCAGGACCTAGTTCTTTTGGTGAGACGTCTACGGGCATTGAGATCTTCCATGTTGCAAGACGAATTGCCTCTGGTGCTCCCTCCAGTGGCGCAGTCCTAGCAAGGAAACTCTTGCGGGATATAAGGAGGGATCTTGCTGCCTGATGACCGTACAGAGGGTGTCGGCGGACATTCTCCTGCGTTGTTTTCTCACTGTCTGCAGCAGTGGTCCTCCAGATATTGTGTGGGGCTGTTCCAACAATCGGATACAATTTCTACACCGGAGTTGGCTTCAAGCATCCTCAGACGATCCTTGCAGTATCGCTGACCGCAATACCGACTTTCTTAGCATGAGATGAAGCGTTCTACACAGGAGCAGCATACTCAGCGACTGATACACAAATCGCAAGTGCAGAAGTCCTTAGGAGGTGCATGTTGGCTCCCCAGCTGCTGCCGATCAACTTCTTAAGTATCCCATTGCGAGCAATGGCTTTCTGTTTCACTTTTAGACATTGCTGCCTGTAAGTTAGAGCCCTGTCCAGTGTGACACCTAGGGAGACTGGTGTTGGGCAATGTTTCAGTTGCTCTCCTCGTCATGTGATGTCCAGCTTTTGCTGTCCTTACCTGTTTCGTAAGTGGAAGGTGCTCACTTGAATTTTACTGGGATTGGGCTTCAGGTGATTGGCATCATAGTAATGGGAAAGTTGATCCATTGCTAGAGACAGTTTTCCCTCTACTTCTTTAAAGGTTGGTCCCTGAACAGCTGCTGCTGTGTCATCGGCATAGATGAAGAGCCTTTTGCTTGATCATTTGTGTAGACGTTGTACAGTGCTGAAGCAAGCACACTATCTTGGAGGAGACCGTTCTTATGCGTTGACCATCACACCTCTTACCCTGTAATACTTGAAATCTTCTGCTCTGAAGAAATGTGCAAATAAGGGATGTTAATTGGTAGTCCTTAGTAAGGTCACACACTTTATTTAACAGTTTCCTATGATTCAAAGTGTTGTATGCAGCTGTTAGTAAGTAATCTCACCACGCTCAAATCCATCCTCGATGTGCTGGGTTATATTCAAGATCTGACTACAGCATTATTTGCCAACACGAGTGCCTGCTTGTTGTTGGATAAAGTTTGCTGCGAGGGTGGCACTGATTCGGTTAAGTACCAGTCGTTCTAATATCTTTAAGGTGTGGCATAAAAGGGAAATAGGTCGAAAATTTTTTGGATGGTTTGGTTCCTTTCCAGACTTAAGTATTGCATTGACTGGAGATTTCCGTCACAATTTGGGGATGTATTGCTTGGCGACACTTCAGAACGCTAGCGTATTTGATGGCTTAGGTTTAATGTTTTCTAGCGTGCTTAAGAGCGTTGATCTTGTGTTAGATTCTTTTTCAGAGCTGACCACACCTTGTCAAAATCCTGAACCCATGTGTTAATCGACTGCTAAGATGGAACGGTATCATGACGTCCTAATTTGTAATGACGTCGAAATTTTGCGCCTACCAGAAGTCACCATTATTGTAAAACACACATTGACAGCCGCAGAACTGTTCCATACTTACTGTGTAGGAAGAGGTTTTGCACCGAAAGGCGCCACTTCCACCAGTCTAACTCCCACCTTTAATTTCTCGGACCTGCCACTACTACTTTCAGTATGTCGCGTTTCACCCTGCCCTCCTGTGTTTTCTGTGCAGAACATCGATTTTTTTAAACGTGGCCGAAAGTTTCCCGTTGATTATTGAAAAAAAAAAAACATGTGAAACACTTTCAGACTGATCGCGTGCATATACAGGGTGTCCCATGAAGAATGGACATACTCAGCGGTAAGAAAGGAACGCTCGTTGAGCAAAAGCTTCATATGGATATGTCCTCTGCGAATGCTTTACTAGATAAATCCACAGTTAATGTACATTTGCTTTTCGACCAGTAATTTTAAAATAGAGTAGACGTGACTGGATTATTCTGTCGCGTGGACAATAATGTGCTTTCAGCATGAAGGAATCTCCCCACATTTTACCACACCTAATGCTTGGAGGTGAACGTGTCAAAAATACATACCTTTCAAGTGATGCTTCGTAAAACAGGTGCCGTAATTTAACTAACTGTTCTACATGTGTATTTGTGACCGGCCGCTGTGGCCGAGCTGTTCTAAGCGCTTCAGTCCGGACCCGCGCTACTGCTACTGTCGCGTGTTCGAATGCTACCTCGGGCATGGATGTGTGTGATATCCTTAGATTAGCTAGGTTTAAGTAGTTCTAAGTCTAGGGGACTGATGACTTCAGATGGTGAGTCCCATAGAGCTTAGAGCCATTTGAACCATTTTTGTGTATTTGTGTGAACATGAAAATTTATTAAATAACATACCAAACAAATAGCTATATATCAAATGTATTCTATACAGGAAACCATTCGGAATGGGGCATAGGTCCATACGATTTTTTTTGCTTCAAACGATCGTTCCTCTGATACCCCTGAGTAATGGCTATTCCTTATGGAACAGCCAATAAATGTGCAATAGATATAAATTTGTAAGTTTAGATATTCACTGCTCAAATGCCTCTGTTTTTCTCTTTTGAATAAAAGCGTCATTTCAGTGCGCTTCTTTCCAGCTTTATACTGAATGGCATTTTAATTACAATAGTCCATATAACCGCTATATTCTTCGTTTCATTTGTAAATTTAAACGCAAAAGTCTCTAACTCTGCGATATTCTTCAATTCATTAGTAATAATTCATGTAAAATGGTTTCTGTCGTGATTATGACCGCATGACGGGAAGCAACAGACTTTGAACGTGGACTGGTAGTTGGCGCTAGACGCATGAGGCATTCCACTTCGGAAACTACTAGGGAATTCAATGTCCCGAAATCCACAGTGTCAAAAGTGTGGCGAGAATAGCAAATTTATCGCATTATTTCTCACCACGGACGACGCAGTGCCCGACAGACGTCACGTAACAACCGAGAGCAGCGGCATTTGAGTAGAACTGTCAGTGCTAACAAACAAGCAACAATGTCTGAAACAAGCACAGAAATCAGTGTGGACCGTACGATGAACGTATCCGCTGTGACAATGCGGCAAAATTTGGTGTCAATGGGCTATGGCAGAACACGAACGATGCGAGTGCACCCTAGACGACTGGAAAACCGTGGCCTGATCAAATGAGTCGCGCTTCCAATTGCTAAGAGATGATGGTAGGGTTCGAGAGAAGCGCGGAACCCATGAAGCCATGGGCCCAAGCTGTCAATAAGGCACTGTGCATGTTGATGGTGGCTCCATAATGGTATAGCCTGTGTCTATATTGTATGGAGAGGGTCCACTGGTCCAACTCAACCGATCATTGACTGAAAACGGTTATGTTCGACTACTTGGAGGTCATTTGCAGCCATTCATGGACTACGCGTTCCCAGTCAACAGTTTCATGTCACCGGCCACAACTGTACGCTATTAATTTGAAGAACATTCTGAATAATTCGAGCGAATGATTTGGCCATTCAGAACGCCCGTCATGGATCCCATCTAACATTTACGGGACGTGATCTAGAGGTCAGTTCGTGCATAATATGCTGCACTTTCAATACTTTCGCAGTTTTGGACGGCTGTAGAGGCAGCATTGCTCAATATTTCTATCGGGGACTTCCAATGACTTCTTGAGTGCATACCACGCACAAGAGGTGGTTCGATACGGTATCCCTTGACTTCTGTCAACTTAGTGTACATTCTGTCGTGATTCTTGATACGAATTTTGTTACCTTGCTACATGCAGTTTTATGCGATTTCTTGAAGTGAGTATTCCAACAAAAGCTGAAAATTGTTTTGCTCTTATATCGTTAGCAGTATCTAAAACTGATTCGCAGAAGATGGTCGTGCTGACACTAAACTTCTTTTGTCTGGATTACAAAAAAAAAAAAAATCAGAAAGATGATCATTTATCGTCACCGTCATATCAGACAGTTTCTTAAGTCGTTCTGCGACTTGGTTTTTTTCGCCTAACATCGCACGTTCAATACGGATAGAGTGATATTCCTGTTACTGTTACCATATTTGCTCATCCAACGACCCAAGGCTTTCCTTTGTCTGAGAAAGCAATTTTAGATTCTTACACTTTTATCGGAGACAGCAGACGATGAAATGTGGCACTGTTTCTCGTCGGTGGATTCGGATTCTCCACTATCGAGTCCTTCCTTACAAGAAGCATGCATTATGTAAATTCCGTGTAAAAGATTAACTACAATGTCACACTTTACATACCCTTCACGTGTGTTTTCTATTGATGGCCTCTGTTCATGGCTGTTGACCATTTCCACAACAATTACATTTACGTTGTTTCCCGTCAGTTACGCGGCGAGAATGAAGAGAGGGAATAACTTTTGGGGTTCTAACTACTGTTAGGTACTATATTTCCATACATTTACTAGAAATTAAAAGGAACAACTAGAAAAAAATAATACAAGTTTTTTATTTCGAACGAAGCTTTGAAACGAGATTCCCCTTGAATGAGTGACACGCCGATAATAAGACGGCAGCACTTATTTTCCTCAACAAGGGCACTACGTTTACCGCAAACAACAGCTGACCACATATAGTGGCATGCTTCTGTTACATGAGAATTATTCCAGTTTTAATGGCTAAAACTGAATTTAAATGATTTTCTATCTGCTCTGCCCGCCATAAATGTCACTTATCAGTGAAATTCGACATTTGCGTACAATCAATGTTTCAATGTTTTCGCAACGAGAATGTTACGTTAAAGATACTGCAACAATCGACAACCAAACACTTCCTACTTCTGGCTGTGTATAACTTCAGACAATGAAAACCCCGTGGTGGAAGACCTGCTGTTATTGTACTGTTGCAGACTGACAAACCGTAGGTCACGTCACATGCCCGATGTTACATTACTTTTCTTCAATCCGCGACCTACGACCAGATTTCTGTATAGAGATACAAACCTGTGTTAAGATGTGCGCATTGAAGATCTAGTTACGAAATTAATATTCCTGTCACAACAAATGTAAATTCGATTACTGTGGCTTTTAAAACAGGACTACCGCAGTTGAACGCGTCTGAAATTTTGTGGAACAGGTAGTCAAGATTTTTTAGCTACCGCCCACTTTCTTTATCTCTGTTAGCTGCAAAATTTTTAACCGCCCACTTGCTCCATGGTACGGTGATTTATAAAGAAGGAATTAACTTCACTTTCCAAAATTTATAAATAAAAATTACAGCAGGTTAAAGTAACAACAAATACGTTTTGTTAAAATTTTATGAAAGTCTAATAAAAGTGGTTTTAAAACCCCTAGAGCCCACTGCCACCACGAAAGCTGGAACGCCCTGTAGTGGGCTGTAGGGACCGGGCTGACTAGCACATGTGCTTATCAAGTACGAATAATGTTCTATTACACAGTACTTTTAATGACCTCACTGAAACTCTGCATTTCGATTTCGATGATCAAAAGAATCATTTTGAGGTTACCTGGTGTCCAATTCAGTCATTCAGATATTTTGTAGTGTTTTACTGTACTTCCATATAACGTATGAGAAAGCATGAAGTAAAATCTTATTTCCTCGATTTACTCTCTGTCATATACTATTCACTTTGATCTTAGAACTTTAGGGTACTCTGCATAACAATTACGATAAATATGAGTCAGGAAACAAAAACGAACCTTGACAGTTAACGCTTTTTTGCTCCCTTCGCACATCAAGGATAAAAAAAAACACTGTTTAGACAAGTAAACAGTTGAATACTGTTTCTGTTTTGTGTCTCTGCTCAACAACAAAATTATCACCCCGCTGCCGTATCTACGGAGTAACGTGTCAGAACTATTAGGTCGTCTCAGTGGGATAACAGGTAGTCCCGAGCCGCTTCTGCTGGTCAGCCTCAATGCTGTTTTCATCCGCACTCGTCTAGGAACAGGTAGACTTGATAAGAGATTCCACCTCCTTTAATGGTTCACATAAACAGGAAGTATAATTTAACTGCACGTCTGCGTTAGAAGACTACTACAGGTTAGGTTAGTGTTGTTTAACGTCCCGTCGACAACGAGGTCATTAGAGACGGAGCGCAAGCTCGAGTTAGGGAAGGATGGGGAAGGAAATCGGCCTTGCCCTTTCAAAGGAACCATCTCGGCATTTGCCTGAAACGATTTAGGGAAATCACGGAAAACCTAAATCAGGATGGCTGGAGACGGGATTGAACCGTCGTCCTCCCGAATGCTAGTCCAATAAGACTACTACACACATAGAGAAGTAGTACATCGGGTGTGCAATTTGTGCCATTTGTCTCAGTGCTGCGAAAAGCAATTCGTTCCTCATCCTACCTACTATCCTCCCACCCTCTCCAATAAATCCTATTCTGACCCTAATGTTTCCATAAGGTAGTATGTTTAACAAAATAAGCAACTATATAGAAACCTTGGGTAACACAAGAAATAATTTAATTGATCGACAAAAGGACTTACAAAAATTCTCAGTAAAAGGTGTGAACACAGAAATATACGAGGGTTACTCGGAAAGTAAGGAACGATCGGTCGCGAAATGGAAAATACAATTAAAAATTTAATAAAGCTTTGCACAGATGCGTTGGGAACTGTGTCTCATCCTACTACTCAGTAGTGATTCTCCAGCAAAAGAGGTTCCTACTCAATGGTCTGAAGATGACCACAGTAGTGGTCGAAACCGGTCACCTTAATAAATAAATCGTGATCAAGACAGTTTTTAATAGTAAATATTTTTAACTCATTGATCACTGCTACTCCCATAATGTATTCAAAAGTATCTAAGACAAATGTCTAAGTCTGAGCGGCGACTGTGTAGAGAAGTAGCTGGAAGGTGTAGCTAACCGTTGCAAATTAAACAGTTTTGATTTTCACTGTGGTTACCATTTCGCAACCTATCGTTTCTTACTTTCCAAATAGCCCTCGTAATTAACTTATAAATAAAATTAAAGTGCAGGGAACCTAGAGTGAAATGGCTGCAGGCAAAATGTTTATGAGTAGAGGAACAACTACAACTGGTTACTAGCACAGATTCAGCACATAGGGAAGGCGAAACATCCTTCGGTGAAATTAAACGCAAGGGTGGCAATGTTAAAAGTGCAAAAGGAAGTCCACTATAAAAAGCTAATATCAAGAAAGAGCACAGTGAAGGCTTCTGTGAGGGAACAGAACTTGCTGATAACAAGAATGAAGAAGAAGCGGGAGTCTGAGAAAGACATAGGTGAAACAGTATTAGAGTTTGGTAGTATTTTGGAATACTTACGATCAAATATGGTGTTAAGTATAGACTACATCTCTGCGGAATTTCAGAAGCCATTGGAGGAAGCGGCAATCAAGCGATTATTAAAGTTAAGTGTGTAGAACATATGAGACTTTCTCATACTTTCGGGAAAATATCATCAACTCAATTCCAGAGATAACAAGAAGAGATAACTACGACAGTGAACATGGTATCAAGAGGCTATTATCAGTGTGGATTGCCGCGAAACCATGCTTTTACACATATCGTAAACACAACATGACACCTTATGTATTAAAGTTACCAACAGCAGTAACAGACGCAGAAGAGTGGGAAAGAAAACTGAGGATTGTTAAGTAAGAATCCGTTTTCCTTCAAGCAAACGTAAAGGTGGCGGAGAGGGGGTTCTGATGTTCACAGGATTTAGATTTATAAAAATCGTTCGGCAATTTAAACGGTGCAAGATGATCGAAATTCTCATTAAAAAGAGGTACGGTAAAGATAAAGATGGGTAGGAGACAGTCACATTAATGTTACCACCTTTCAAAGGCCTGAATAACCTACCTTTTGCAACTCTGACTGCTGTGAGACATGGAGGAAGAGAGTCAGTGAGATTCTGGACAGTACTGAGAGGGATGTGGACCCGTGCAGACTCCAGTACCGTGTTCAGCTGCCCTAGGTTTATCGCTTGAGGATCCACGGCACGAACAGCCCGACGGAAGTGGTCCCACAGAGTCTCTATTAGGTTTCAATGTGGGGAGACAGGTGATCAGGAGAATATAGCGAACTCATGCTGGTGCTCTTGGAACCACGCACGTACACTGCGAGCTATGTGACACGTTGCAGTATCATGTTGGTAAATACCATTGTGCCGAGGAAAAACAAACTGCATGTAAGGGTGAGCATGTTAACAAGGATAGAGGCATACTTGCGTTGATCCATTCTGCCTTCCCGAATCACGAAATCACCCAGATCATCCAACGAAAAGATTCCCTGCACAAAGCGCTCCCTCCTCCTGCCAGGATCCTTGTAAGATTGTTTCATGATGTTTCCTTTCAGACGCTTCACGTCAATGTCAACGCCGAACTGTCCTTGTCGCCGCTCGTAGATGTCCAGTTATAATACTGGCTTGCAGATTCTAGCCTTCGTTGGCAATGAAACCCAGTTGGCATAGGTGCATGAACCAAGCTCCTGCTGCAGAGGCCTTTATGTGTCAACTTTCGCTGAACTTCCGTTGAGGAGACACTGTTGGTAGTCCCTTGTTCGTCTGGGTGGCTAGCTGCTCAACAGTTGCAAGTCTATTCGCCCGTACACATCCCCGCAGCTGCCATTCGCCCCTGCCGTCTGTGGCTCGTGGTTCACTACAGTTGTTCTGCGCTATCCGTTTTACTAGGCGTGGTACACTTTAACCAAGGCGGCATGCAAACCGTTTACAATCTTAGCCGTTTTCGAAACGCTTCAACTCTTGGCTCGAAAGCGAATGATCATGCCCTTCATATCAGCACACATTCCGCTGCAGAGTGAAAATCTCACTATGGAGAAGTAACTTCCATTGTCCTCGAGGAAGCGGTAAGGGGTAATATATACAAGGAAAGACAGAAATTAGAATATGCCCAAACAATAGTAGAGGGCTTTGGGTGGAAGTGTTTGAGACTAAGAGGCTGGCACAGGAAAGGAATTCGTGGGAGGCCGCAACATACCAATTTATGTAGCTCCTTATTATTGTCAGTGGGTACTCAGTTGAACATTGTTACACCTACTGATGCTAAAGTTACTGGTTACTTAAACAAACAGTAAAAACAAAAGTCATCTAACTTTGTTTCTTTCTTTCGCTACCGTCTTTATCCCACATTGTGCACAGGTTCGGCATGGTTAAGTACGGATTTGGCATAGTTAATTGTAAGGGATGGCCGGATGCCCTTCCTGCTGCCACCCCATACCCCCCGGGACGGAATGAGTGTACCCTAGCTGTCTGCGTCTAGTGTAAATCGTGAAATAGTGGGAATGTGTTTCAAATGCCTGCGAGTCGTGTAACTGAGGCGGGACGTGGGAACCAGCCCAGTATTCACCTAGTAGGGTGTGAAAAACCGCCTAATCACCACATCCAGGCTGGCCGGCACACCAGCCGTCGTCGTTAATCCGCCGGGCGGATTCGATCCGGGGCCAGCGCGCCTACCCGAGTCCAGGGAGCAGCGCGTTAGCGCTCTCGGCTACCCTGGCGGGTAAAAATAAAAATAATCTAACTATTCGAAATAAAATCACTTGCCTGTCAAGCAGGTCTCTCTCTCTGTTAACCTCGTTGCACAATGATTTCCGCCTTAACGAAATACGTATACCGACCGTTCTCGTCGGGCCATTGTGCCAGTTAACCAACCTTTCTCTTGTCGGATTCATACAACACAAAGGCAATGAGACGAAAAGTTTCCTAAGTCAAAATGCGTCACAGTCTTTTCACGAAAGTGAACTGATTTGTTGAAATTTTAAAATGCACTCATGTTTTATCCAAGAAGACATATTGAGAAACGCACCTCCAGAATGTTCGGCAAAATCTTCCAACAAAACGCTGTTTAATATCAGCAAAAGAATACAAATATTCATTGTTTGCGGCGTACTGACTCATCGGAGATGAAAACGTTTAACATGAATGAAACCTAGAATCTAGAGATTCGATGGGAGAGACTGAACAAGGTGATGTATCTGACAGGGTTAAATATTAAACTTTGCATGAAAATTTTACAGATATGCGTTGAAACATGATACACTAACGTATTTTAAGTGCACGATTACAAAGAGGAAGCATAAAAGCGTATCTGCGAAAGCAGGGCTAAGTGAACTATTTTATTACGCCTCTTAATTCGAACTGAAAGCCGTCAAAATTTAGGAGTATCCTGGTTGATTGTTTCGCTTAGTGGAAAACGTCGCTTGAGTGTATCAACAAATCATTTTCAGGGGAGCAAACATGAAAATAATCTCTGTCGGTAATACCGCGGCCGCTAGTTTGTAATAATGTATAGCAAACCATATTAAAGCAAAGTATGTAAATATAAATATTTTGCAAACTTTTAATGCATACAATCTGGTTTAATAAAGCAGCATTACGATTAATGTAGTCTTCCAAACATGAAACCGCTCAGACACTTGTTGTATGACTTATAGTACTTCAAAAAAAAAAAAAATACTGCCAATGACGATCACATGATCCTGAAAATCGTCATTTTCAAAATCAATACCGCTGATGCTTAATTTTCACACTAAACAAATGCAGTATGGCTGCAGATTCGCTGACAACGTCGGGGCCGTACCAAGTGCTGTGTACCACATGCTGAAACCGCCTCTAATGGCAAGTAACGGCAGAGCAGACGACAGCAGATAAACTTCTACTTTAGCAAGTATGACTCTGTCATTACTGTGTGTGTTAGTGTGTACTGACTGAAGCAAATATTTAGGCGTAGATGTTTCTTACATAATTCCTCAAGCTTTACTCTTTTGAATCTGCTAGTCATAACTGTGCATGACACATTTTGTTCCTTCAACAGCACGATCTTCAGTTGTCATATTTGCTAAGCTCCAAACACCGACTGTTTGCAGATGCAAGAGATTGCCTAGTAAGGTGACGTCACACCACCTCCACTCTCCTCCTTCCCCCTCCCTCCCACCTCATCCACTTCACAAGGAAAATAGATAATTTTCCGCAAAGTCACTCCCCATCGTCCACCGCTAAACAAACGCAGTAATAGTTTGTAGAAATTCAGAACGGGTATTGAATTACAGCAAGTGTACCTACAGTTATACCAGTCCTACGTGAAACCTCAAACCGATTTCGTAACACTTTTAAACCTACATCAGTTCCGAACCGTTTCCACAGCTCACATCATGTGTACTTATTTGAGCAGATACGCAGTTTTAAGAATGATTGACACTGATGAGTGGTTGAACAGACAGATCTCCATATTTTACATACTTTTCTTCGGTGTTCCCGTTAAAAGTCTGGTACGACCCCGTGTTCGTTCCAAGAGCCAGATCAGTAGTTACCTCTTGCCTTTATATATCATAAGTAACTTCTTGCGAATATTGGTAACTGCAATTTCCCAAGTGGGTTTTAAGTGACTTTTACTACTAGAAAAACAATAGGCTTCGAAATGGTAAGTTTGACCTTTTCCTTCTTACAAGTAGACCATCCGACAATCGGGTTTTTGTCAAATGGTGCAAATGGCTCTGAGCACTATGGGACTTAACTTCTGAGGTCATTAGTCCCCTAGAACTTAGAACTACTAAAAACCTAACTAACCTAAGGACATCACACACATGCATGCCCGAGGCAGGATTCGAACCTGCGACCGTAGTCGTCGCGCGGTTCCAGACTGTAGCGCCTACAACCGCTCGGCCACCCCAGCCGGCGGGTTTTTGTCATTTTTAGTATTTATGGTAGGGGAAATTGAGAACTAAAATACCAGTTTTCGAAATCAGTATGATGGAACCCCCCCCCCCCCCCCCCCCAACATTCTGAAAAAAAAATCGACTTTTAAGTTTTGAAGTTTTTCGTGCCACTTCCATAAAATATAGGCCATTTTTCCCGACAGGTAGCGAGGGTCGCTAGGTGCTCCGGCACACATTCAGAAGGCACAAGGGACAACGTGCACAGCGGCTAGGCCTCGAGATACGACTCCTGCCCGCGCTGCCTGACAAACCAAAAGCGACAGTGCGAAAAAATTTAAAAAATAAAACAAAAATAAAGTGTGGTGAACGAAATGCAGATTCGCCGATGTTAGAGTTGAGTTCACGGTAAACTTTCATTTTTCAGTTAAAGCATCATATTGTATCTCCACAATGCGCAATCTTGGTTATTTCTTTCTGTTACTGTTACCTTCAATTAGAATTGAGACATAGCATGAAGTCTTACAAAAGACGTAAACTAAACGACAAAAAGGAGTAGTGTTGGAGAATGGTAATCAGATGATGAATGAAGCGCTGGTTCACGTTACGGTACGGTTCTTTTTCGTTTTTTCTTCGTTACATTAGAATATCCACATACACCATTTACATACAGCAAGTACATACTAACTGACAAATATCTAATAATTATTCTTATGACAAATGCACTTCTTGTCGTTCCTACTTCAACATAACACTAAAATTCCATTTGTATAAGAACTTTTATAAAATATCGATAATTAAGAGCTTATATTTGCAATGAAAAGTTGAATTTTGGCTTCGATATGCAATTAGAAGCAAGATGACGTGCGTTTTTCATAGAAATTTATGTTAATTAGCAAATGTTTGATGAATTTTGTAATAGCGTAGGTATTTGAAATTAACGAAAAAATAAAATGATTAATGGAACACTATAGTGAGATTCGAACCAGCGGTACTTCTCTTATCTGGTTACCACTGACTAACGCCACCACATCAAATCGACTACATTTCAGGAAATTAAAGTGCCTGTAGTTCCTCTGGAAATTTCGAAGTTGATTTTCTCGAGAATATTTGAGAGTAGCATCGAAAGGCTTTGACATATTTACATTTGCGTCTGAACGCCATATGTCACAAATACAAAAAATTACAAAAGTCCGATTGCTGGGCGGTCTACTTGTGAGTGCATGGACTCCTCACTCAGCCAGTGGCGCTGTCGCCTTGTGGTTATACTACCTCCTACGCAAGGCGTTCCGTTTGACATTCGGCATTGGAAGTGAACGAGAGACTTGTCTGTCGATAAGCGCGAGTGTCGTCTCCTCGAAAAAGGGCTCAGAGTGTGGCTGGAGAGGAGACAGATTTTAAAGGGGTCCGTTGAAAGGCTCCTCAAGTTGTTAAAGACGGCCTCTAGAAGGAGTACCGCACTCTGCGAGGAAAAAGAAACTCTTTGATGCAGTCACAACTGGAAATGGAGCGCTCAGTTGACTTCCTGTTGTAAGTAGGCTGTTTATGTTTTCTCTATGTAAGTAGGCTGTTTATGTTTTCTCTATGTAAGTAGGCTGTTTAGGTTTTTTATTGGTAACGCCACCTCTGTATGACAATCACTGGCTGTGCTGTGGGCAGTCTGTGTCTGCTTTGCATTGTTGTAATACTCGCCATTGTAGTGTTAGGCAGCTGGCTGTGAACAGCGCGTAGCGTTGCGCAGTTGGAGGTGAGCCGCCAGCAGTGGTGGATGTGGGGAGAGAGATGGCGGAGTTTTGTAATTTTTCATGAACTGATATATTTACATATGATGATATCAAGGTAAATACATTGTTTGTTCTCTATTAATATCTTTCATTTGCTAACTATCCCTATCAGTAGTTAGTGCCTTCAGTAGTTTGAATCTTTTATTTAGCTGGCAGTAGTGGCGCTCGCTGTATTGCAGTAGCTTGAGCAGCGAAGATTTTTGTGAGGTAAGTGATTTGTGAAAGGTATAGTTTAATGTTTGTCAGGGCCATTCTTTAGTAGGAAATTTTGAAAGTCAGATTGCGTTGCGCTAAAAATATTGTGTGTCAGGTTAAGCACAGTCTTGTATAATTGTTGAAAGGGGACGTTTCATATGTCGACCCTTAGCCTAGGATACCTCACTGGAATCTTCTGATTTTTTTCTTGTAGTTTGTGTATTTAGTGTAGCTTTTGTTTATTGCTAGCGCGTAATTGTAGAGAGAATCTCCTTTGTAGTTGTAGTTTTCATTATTGTAGAGTAAAACAGTTGTGGCATGCATGTAGATTTGCACCAAGTATTTCGCAGCTGCAATTAACTAGACATTATTTCCATTGCTACGTTATTTTATTTTGCTCTTCAAATTGTGTTTTTCTGTGTTGTCGTGTGAAATACTGTGACAATAATGGCGTGTGAAAAACGTAATACTAGGCTCCAAAGTAAACTGAGAAATGACAGTGAAGACGAAGGCAGTGTGTTAGCGCCGCAGAGTAATGAATTAACTGATGTTCAAAGTAGTAATTTGGTAATCGTGCATAGGGAAATGGAGCGGGCGGCAAACAATGGCACGGACAGTGAAACAATTAGTGAAGAGGGAAGCATTATCGATCGATCGGTCGGCAACAGCTCGCCTCAGGAATCCGAAATGACAGGACACAATTTCGCAAATACTGTAGATTCAGGTTTTGGGTTATCACCGTTTTCTCAAATAAGTCAAGACGCATTTTCTGCTTGTCAAAATGTGAATGTTGCCGGTGCAAATGCACTGCCGAAAAGCATAGAGAAACAGATTCCAGACACTAATACATTATTATTGCAATTAATGCAACAAATGGAACAAAATCAGAGACAAACACAGCAAAAGCTTCAAAAGTTAGACACAATGGAACAAAATCAGAGACAAACACAGCAAAAGTTAGACACAGTGGAACAAAATCTTCAAAAGTTAGACACAATGGAACAACACCAGAGACAAACACAGCAACAGTTAGACGCAATGGAACAAAATCTTCACACCACGCTTGAACAAACACGTGAAGATTTAACTACTGAGTTACATAACATTGAATCGAAATGTCAAAAAGTCTGTAATGACGTAAAAACACAAATTTGTGAGCATTTTCAACCTATTTTTTCGCGGCATGAAAATGCATTACAGAATCACGAAGCAGCCATAAAAGAACTGCAAGCCATTGTTCATGAAAATCATGAGACCTTGTGGGCTAAAATTGACTCAGTTGCATCTACCGATTCGGTTACGCAACTTGCAATAACTCAGGAAAACTTAAAGGACACAGTAGATACGATTTCAACACAAATGGACACTCTGAAACTTGGTTCAGAAAAACACACTGAGGAAATGTGTTCACTATCGGAGAAAGTAGCCGAACTTTCGGATCAGGTCACTAACTTATCTACAAAGGTAGATGATGATCTGAATGACGCAAGACCTGTAGCCTTCACTGACACTGAAGAGTGCGAACAAATTAGGAAATTCAAACAAAATCAGAATCAGATTAATACGCAACACCAAAGAGAAATCCGGGAAGTACAAGATCAGCTGACACAGTTAATACAAGAATTACGTATTTCAGAGGATACTTGCGCCCCAATACGGGAAGAGGGACTTAGAAATACGGAACAACCACAAAATAATAACACAGGACACTTCGGAAGTTATGAAAGAAATTGGCAAGGTGCACCGAATTTTGAAATGGAACCGCCGAAACGACATAACAATGACCGATATGCGACTCGCCGACATGATGACTTTGACTATAAGCTGTTCATTACTACACGTAAATTCAAAACATTTAAGAATTCTGGGAACGACATTCATCCACAAGCATGGCTCCATCAATTCTCTCATTGTTTTCCTCCCAACTGGTCATTAGAGCACAGATTAGAATTTATGTGTGGCTACTTAGAGAATGAACCAGCTGTAAGAATGCGGTCGGTCATTCACGATTGCCACAGTGAAGGAGAATTTTACCATGCCTTCCTCTCAGCATATTGGTCTCAAGCCACACAAGACCAGGTAAAACATGGTATCATAATGATGAAACATTTCGAACAATCTGAATTCTCCAGTCTTGTGAAATATTTTGAAGACATGTTGCACAAGAATCAGTACCTGTCAAACCCATACAGCCCCTCAGAACTCATCCGCATTTGCTTAATCAAATTACCTGAACATTTACGACATATTATTTTGGCAGGACGTTGCAAAGACGACATTGAAGCTTTTCAGGGACTGTTACAAGAATTGGAAATTGACACTGACAATCGCGGAATGCGGAAAGAGGAACACAACAATTACAGGTCACATCCGTCGCAATTCCGCGATGAAAGAAGTAATAACTGGACACGACAAGGCTATTCTCACAGCACATATCGTGACCAAAACAGACACCACCCGTATGACAAGCGTTGGCAGAGTAGTAATAACTACAGGGAAAGATCACCTCTCCGTGGTAATGACTATCACAGAGACAATCAGAGAAACAGACAATATGGGAACCAAAATAAATATTATCAGGGGAGACAGAATAACTTTAGACGCAACGGTCCAGCGCGCAGTTTCGATTCAGGGAGAAATTCTCCACCACGTGACCGACAAGAAAGAAACTATGGCATCTACCGACATGACGACAGACGATATGATCGTAACGATAGACCTGAACTGCATCAGAACTGGCGGGATTCAAACAGAGCAGGGCCCTCTCGTCACGGTGAATTTGTAGAAGTTAGGTCTCCAAATCCCAATAACGACGCGCGCCAACAAAGAGACAATAGGCAATGACTCACACCGATGGCAGCCACAAAACGTTCTTATGACACTAACGACGCAGCTGCCGTAGCTAGTAATTACGTAAAAATGGAAGACATTAGGGACATCTTACTCCAGGAACACGACATAAAACATAACAATATTGCATATCCTGTGATTCACATTACAGTAAATGACGTAAAATTTACGGCAGTACTTGACTCTGGCAGTCCCATCTCAGTAATTAGTGAAACAGCCTTTAGCAAATGTAACAAATCGAACGATTGCCCTACACTTCCGTTACGTAAGATTAAATTACAAGGTGCAATTTTTGGAAAAAGTGTAGATGTACGCCAGCAAACCAATTTAGAATTCTTTTGTCAAAGCCACAGCTTCTCTATAAACTTTCTTATTGTTCCATTATTGTCGACGGAAATTATATTGGGAGTAGACTTTTTGAATGAATACAAAGCAATCTTAAGCTTTCACGATGCTGAAATAAGTTTAGAGAAAGAAGGTAAGTCAATAGCTTTGAAATTTGAAGACTGGCTCTCAAACCATGACGAGGAAATTAATCGGCTTTACCTTCTGTTAGACAACAGTTCGGACTTTTCTACGGAACTAGACACTAACAATCACTCTGCAAGTACTGACAGGGATGATATCGACGGCGCATTTGGCATTAATAAGTTAATTCAGAATAAAATTCAAACAATTGAGAATTGTAATGACACTGATAGGCAGGACCTTTTTGAGATTTTACAAGCACATTCCACAGTTTTTACTCATAAAACAGGAACAATCAAGGGATTTCAATACCAATTTCGTGTTCGTGAGCATACTAAATTTTGTGTTAGACCATATGTAATTCCAGCACATTATAGGGACCGTGTTAGAACAGAAATACAATCTATGCTTGACGAGGGCATTATTGAGCCTGCAGTAAGCTCATACAACAATCCATTACATGTTGTTGAAAAGAAAAATGGATCGATCAGACTTGTCTTAGATTCGAGACAAATCAATACTATCATTATTCCTGAAACAGACAGGCCGCAGACGATGGAAGAACTTCTTCAAAATTTTAATGGTGTAAAAGTGTTGTCTTCCATTGATCTCAGATCCAGCTTTTATCAGATCGAACTTCATCCAGAATGCAGAAAATACACAGCTTTCCTTTGTTTCGGCGTTTGTTATCAGTTTCGGAAACTTCCCTTTGGTTTGAACATTTCTTCAGCAGCATTCATTCGCGGGCTAAATTCCATATTACCTGAGTTCTTAAAACGTCACATCACCTTATATGTGGACGATATTCTGATAGCAGAAGCCTCATGGGAACAACACAATCGCATCCTCAACAGCGTGTTACATATTTTTGCAGAATCTGGAATTACAGTTAACTTGGAAAAGTCTGAATTCGGTAGGACAAAGGTGAAGTTTTTGGGACATATTATTTCTTCTGAAGGCATTCAGCCGGATCCTGAAAAGTTAGAAGCAATCAGAGCCATTCCAGTTCCATCCACAAAAAGACAAGTCCGCAGTTTTCTAGGTCTCGTAAATTTTTACCGTCGTTTTCTGAATATGCAAATTCTTGTTACACCAAAACTTTGTTCTCTCACTGGAAAAAATACTATTTGGAACTGGGACGAACAAGCACAGTTGGAATTCAATTCTTTGAAAGAATCGCTACTTAACGCGCCAATACTAGCTCATCCAGATTTGTCACAAGATTTCTGCCTTAGCACGGATTCTTCTAAAGTCGGTCTTGGTGCCCATTTATTTCAAGAAGCCATAGAAAATGACACTACCGTTCAGAAAACCATTGCTTTTGCTAGCCGAGTGCTAACAAAATCTGAAAAAAATTATTCCGTTACTGAATTAGAAGCTTTAGCTATCGTTTGGGCATTTAACAAATTCCGTTTCTTTCTTTCTGGTAAGCACGTAAAAGTATACAGTGATCATCGTGCATTACAATTTCTTATGTCTTCAAAATTAAATCATGACAGGTTAAAACGTTGGGCATTGTTTCTGCAAGAATTCCGCTTCACAATAGTCTACATTCCCGGCAAGGAGAACATTGTTGCGGACGCACTGTCACGCGCACCGGCTGGGCTTGAGAAAAGTACCACAGAAGGCAACCTCGAGAAAAATTTCAGTATTCTTTACATTCAGAAAGTCGCCTTTGAAAACTTCATCACCACATCTTTAAAGGACATTGCTCATGAACAAGATAAAGATCCGATTTGGAAAGACATCAAGAGCAAATGGCATGAAAAGACACACACACAGATTCGGCATTATTACCTGGTTAGAAACAACATACTCTTCAAACGCTGCACTGTTGATGACAAGCTATGGGTACTTTGCATTCCAGACGATTTTGTTAATAAGCTCATTTGGTACATTCATTTCAGCTACGCACATTTTGGTCCACGAAAATGTTATCATATTCTTCGAACGACTTGTTATTTTAACAATATGGAAAAAAGAATTCGAAGAGTCTTGTCTATTTGTAAACTTTGTCAAAAGGCGAAACCATCTACTGTCTCACATCGTGCTCCGTTGTTTCCTATTATTCCTTCTAAATTAAAAGAATTTGCTGCTGTTGATCTCTTGGGACCGCTTGTCAGAACATCCAATGGATTTTCGTACGTTCTAGTCGCTGTTGAACTTACTTCAAAATTTGTTTCTTTCACACCGTTACGTAAAGCCACTGGACGGTCTGTATCCAACGCCTTTGTTAAAAATTTCTTACGTGAAGTCGGCCACGTTGCTAAAGTCATTTCAGATAACGGACCGCAATTTAGATCTGCTGTTTGGTCACGCATGCTTCGCAACCATAAAATCAAACCTGTTTTTATTTCATTGTACTCACCACATTGTAACCCCTCCGAACGGATTATGAAAGAAATCAATAAGCTTTGCAGGCTTTATTGTCACAGAAAGCATCAGCATTGGGACAGATATTTACACTTATTTCAAAACGTGCTGAATGAAATGCCTCATGATTCCACTGCTTTACCACCTACTCTTGTATTGAAGAATGAAGAACCACCGAACAGAATCAGAGAGCTTGTACCTTTCCCAAATACACGTAAACTTCGATACAAAGACATAATTGATTTGGCTCTTAAAAATATAAAATCTGCAGCAGACAAAAGGAGAAAACTACACGGTAAAGCAAATGCAAAGAAATTGTATATTGGTCAGAAGGTTCTCATTAAAGCTCATTCATTGTCACATAAGAAGAAACACTTGAGTCACAAATTCTTTCTAGTTTACAATGGACCTTACAGAATCCGACGTATACCACATGATAATTGCGTTGAAGTTGAAACTCTGCGTACTAGGAAGAGTAAAGGTTTACACCACATTTCTCATGTAAAACCATTTATTGACAAATAATCTGCCTTTTAACTTTGTCTTTGCCATAAAACGTTTCACTTCACGTTACTAGTATGCTTTAGAAACTGTTACCATGCAACAATGTTTGAAGTTAAATATCCAATCAAGAACCAAGAGAACTTATTTAAACAGAAATGACGAATGCATTGTTATAGTAAACAGACGTCACAGTGTTATTGTGTGTGTACATTCTTGCTTGTTTGTTGCACGATTACGTAACGACTATAAGGCTCACATACTTAGAACATTTACCAGTACTGCTAATGAGATTTTAATGCAACATTTTGGTTTATTTGAAAATACATTCTGAATTTAAAGTGCTTTCTGAGAGATACCAGATGACACAGAGGTTAGTTTATGTGACAGCTACACGATTTTTATCACGACGCTACTAATGAGTGACAATTTACAATGTTGCTTTTGCGGTGTATCTGTTTTATATCTGCACAGTTTTCTGAATTCTTCTGGAAAGAAAAACATGTTTTAGTAGTAACTTTTGTGGTATAGCAACAATGAGACAGCCTTTTTCGTGGCACAACATTACGTTACTGTACAGTACTTTCTTCATCACGCCAATAAGCATAATAACTACGACATCTATACGCAAAGCATTTCACTTTTGTTTATCATGTGGTAAGTACATTGACTTCTGCAGAACTTAGCTTTCGGAGGACGATAACTACGACACCTCCACAGAGATTATGTTGCGACAAGATGCACAGTTTAGCGCTACAGTACACGCATTTGAGTGATTAATCTTATACTTAAAACACTTATTTTTAAAGATTTTTTTTTAATTACAAAGAAAGTTTTCCGTGATACATTTCATTCCATTGCGGTAATTTGTAACACCTGGGAGTATAATTACATTAATCCTCAGGGGGGTACACGCTTACTTTGTGTACCATGTGTTTGGCAAGCACAAGGAGCCCTAGCTAATATGGTATTTGCTTATACAACTTTACACATCGGTACCATATTTCTCTAACACACAAATTACACAGCTATCTGATCATTTAACTGAGAGATAAACATTTTTTTTACTACATCAGTGACACATGTTTACGCAATTACACAGTTGGATAACTTCACACTTATGAAATTGTATTTTGTCTGTACTTTGTGAACTGTTCATATTTTTTCGGAATCATTGTGATACTATGAGAGCTTTGAATGATGTATTTGGTATGAGATCATTATTTTTAAAGTACGTTTGAGGCAGCTGACACTTTTGACATGAGCAGAGAATTTTTTTAGGCTTAGAAATTATTGGAGGATGTTACGACGATTTTGAGATTTGACTGAAGTGTTATGATGTTATTATTACGACGACGATGTGTATTATGTTGTTGAGGAATGTTTATTATGCTACGTATTTCTCATGATGAAATATTGAAGAAGTGTCGACGAATATGTATATATATAATGAGGTAAGGAATAATGAGTAGTGTTTAGGGACTCTGATTTATGAAAAGGATGTTGGAAACCAAGAAACGTACTTTAAGAGTTATGAAATGTGTGACTGTATCACAATGCTGACGAATATTTTTTTTGGACACTTATATTTATAGGATTTTGTTTCTACAGATTTGCAACGCTAATTCTTGACCTGTGAAATATTGTTAAATGAGACTGCAACGGTAGCAGAAACTGCTGTCGTAAATATTTCCGTACGAAAGTTAAGTGACCACCTGCACGTAATTCGTCGCGGGCACCCAGCTGTGTCAGACGCCTGGAGAAAAAGCCATTATTGCGAGCCCTTTTCAGCGGCACAGGTAGAAAAAAAAAAGGGGACGTGGGACGTGTCAAACACCTGGAGAACAAGCCATTAGGGTGTGCCTTTCATCGCTAATGCGGCACCCTCGTTACTTGAAAACATATGATTACTCGCACTTTGTGCTAATTACTGAAATGCTTATGAATTGATGGGAAATATTCGTACATCTGCACACCTGATTACGACAAGCGTCTTTCTACGAGAGTTGAGAGCTACTAACTTATGAAATGTCACATGACTACTGAATGATATTTTTATGCTTTGCTTTTCATAGTTGCTTATTTCATTTGACATCTGTTTTCCAGCTGTGTTGCAGCATTGCTTTTATAAAATAAAATGCATTTGCTCATGTGAACACTTTCTGTCAACAGATCTATTAAATAATTATTTTATGATCCACATTCTTTAAAAAAGGAGCACTTGGAAAAGGAAAGAACAATAAGAAGGAACTAGTAACTGCATTCATAATTTTCTTTTCAAGTAATTGGTAACTTTTTGGTAGAATAACTTCTTGTGGTGCACCACTTTAATTACTTAGACATTAAGATGTGATTATACATTTCCCTTATCTGCATTGTTGTTTTTACTGTAATATTTTTTCTGCTTGAGCTATGTCATGTTTAGATATAAGTTATTACATTTACTGCTGCTGGCTTTGCCATTTTGCATTCTTTTCATTGCTGTTTGTATTAATTGTTTTGTGCTGCTGCATTGCCTCGTCCCTTAGTTTAGCATCTGAGCTCAGTAGATTTAAGTTAGCTTAAGAGGGGGTAGCCTCTAAGAGAATAAGTTGCGATGAATTGGAAGAAATGCATTGAGAAAACAGGTTTAGGTAGGATTTTCTTGGAAATAAATGTTGAGGTAAGAAATGTATGAACATATAAATACAGAAAGCATGCTTAGGTAGAATTTTTTTGGTGGAAACAAAGGATGAAATAAGAGGAAAGATATATGAAGTTTTGGGTTGGACTGCAGTACCACATGTTACACTGAAAACGAACCCTGTCCTTTCCTATTGGTGTTATCCCACTATGTGTTTGTGTACCCTTGTGTATTTGTTTTCTTCCTGTCTCTGTGTACTGTTTCATAGAATTTTTTTCTCTTCTAATACTAAGCTATATTCACTATGAGGAGGAATACTGTTATCCTCAAATATAAGTTGCATTAATAATATGTTATTTTCTTTGTAAAGTTCTTTACAATTCTGTTCTGTTTCAATGTTCATGTGTGAAATTAATGTTTCGAAAACTATTCTCATTATTTTATGTATGTACTTATGTCACTATTTTTGTAACACTGATGTATATGTTTATTTCTATTCTTTTGTAAAGCCTGTACTACAAATGTTATCTGTATTATTATGTTTTTAATGATGTATTTTGTACCTTTGTAATTGTATTCTTATGTTATAAAATTGTAATTGTCACCAGTTCATGACATTATTAACTTGTTAGTTACATTTCACTGCACACGTTTCTGTTGGTCATAGTATGTGGACAATATGTGAGAAGTAGGGACTGTTAGTGTTTGCACGTGTGTTAATAACTCAGCAAGGGACTGGATAACAGCATTGCTGGTTCTAAGGACAATTTCAAAAACTTTGTGAGTGCACAAGTGGTGGTTTATAGACTTGCTATATTCTCCGCAAGACTCTTCGATGGTGAATGTGCACCTGCACAATCGCAACAGATGGCTGCTGGCCATCTCTACAAGGACTACAGTGGGTCTGCATCTCTGGTGGCCCACCAATACCATTACCTCTACAAGGACTACAGTGGGTCTGCACCTCTGGTGGCCCACCAACGCCATTATTTCTACAAGGACTACAGTGGGTCTGCATCTATGATGACCCACCAACGCCATTATTTCTACAAGGACTGCAGTGGGTCTGCACCTCTGGTGGCCCACCAATACCACAATCTCTACCAGGACTCCAGTGGGTCTGCTCTGTGATGACCTACCTACCAATATTCTTCCAAACTTCGAATGACTCTGCTGTGGGTTTGCTCTGTTGTGGCCCATTACCTGTCTGCATGTCGAGAGTCAGCACTGTCTTTCCGTTGGAAGGTCAACACTACTTCTTCAAGACTGCATGGAAATCCACTACTTCTATGTGCATTTTCTTTTACTGCTTGGACTTTGAGAAAAGCTCTGCATTTTTACTGTGATGAACAATGTGGACTGTCTTTATGGACTGTGAGAAATTTTGATCTTTTGACCAACATAATATTAATAAGTGTGTGCATTTTATATCTTTGTTACTGTAATTGTGAAAAATTTTTGTCAAATCTGTATTGGCCAGTGCCCAACACCATTTGTAAAAATTTTTGTGGGGAGCATGGGGGCTATGTAAGTAGGCTGTTTATGTTTTCTCTATGTAAGTAGGCTGTTTATGTTTTCTCTATGTAAGTAGGCTGTTTAGGTTTTTTATTGGTAACGCCACCTCTGTATGACAATCACTGGCTGTGCTGTGGGCAGTCTGTGTCTGCTTTGCATTGTTGTAATACTCGCCATTGTAGTGTTAGGCAGCTGGCTGTGAACAGCGCGTAGCGTTGCGCAGTTGGAGGTGAGCCGCCAGCAGTGGTGGATGTGGGGAGAGAGATGGCGGAGTTTTGTAATTTTTCATGAACTGATATATTTACATATGATGATATCAAGGTAAATACATTGTTTGTTCTCTATTAATATCTTTCATTTGCTAACTATCCCTATCAGTAGTTAGTGCCTTCAGTAGTTTGAATCTTTTATTTAGCTGGCAGTAGTGGCGCTCGCTGTATTGCAGTAGCTTGAGCAGCGAAGATTTTTGTGAGGTAAGTGATTTGTGAAAGGTATAGTTTAATGTTTGTCAGGGCCATTCTTTAGTAGGAAATTTTGAAAGTCAGATTGCGTTGCGCTAAAAATATTGTGTGTCAGGTTAAGCACAGTCTTGTATAATTGTTGAAAGGGGACGTTTCACTGTCAAACCCGATGGTATCGTCTCCATCACTACAGTTGGTACGCTTATATTAGTGCCTTCTTTCCTTTCGCGGACGGTTACCTCGGGAAGTTTTCACAAACAGCCTTTCGTCTGGGAAGAAGGCAAAGCAGAAATTATGGTAGCTGCGGAATTTTCTTCTATTGCTTCTGACGTTTCAAACTGTTAACCACGTTAATATAAGTAACATTTGAAAATAAGACAGTGAGTTAACGTAGCTCAAATTGCGTATAGCATGTGATTAATTTCTAGCCTGTGGAAGTTTCGTTCAATAGTTCAAATATTCTGACACTGCCGTAGTGGCTATAGTATTAAACTAGACACAGGCCAGAAAAATAGGAGTCCACCCTCCTCATCAGACATTATGAGGTTGAGCTGGATTGTTTATCGAGTATTTTAATTTTCTCGAGTTGAATGTACAGAGTAATTCGTTGAATTGGTTTTCCATTTACTAGGACTTGTAGTAAATTGATGTTTTTAACTGTTGGTGAATTTTCCGGGTTGTATGGCAGTAGTCTTCATGGTTGCTCCTGGTCGTGATGAGTCTTGCCAAGGTGGGAAATTCAGAAGCAATTAACACATCCAGGCACGAAAGCCTTCATGGAAGGAAGTAAAATTTGGTGCATTTGTAACATCACAACGTGATCCGATTATCAGTTAAACATATGTAATATTTTTCATCATAAAGATTTTTAAAATAGACGTTTTGTTTGTCTTTAGTTCATTGTGGATACAGGACTCCGCCGTTGTAGTTCTATATGGTGTGGGCAGTGTAGTCTCCAAAAGAATCTCACTCAAGAAATGGGCATCTGTATTGAAAATTTATTGACGACTATATTGTTTATATTCCTGCCGCCGAAGATAACAGTTATGTTCACAAGGTTCCACGCATATGCTATTTGTGTGAGGAACATCTAGGAACCTTGTCGTCGAGTATACGACGGCCCAAAGAAGCACCGATCTCGCAGTGTAATTAAAGAAATGCCAGATAAACTTGAGGGTTAATTTTTCAACTATAAGGCTTTGCGTTATTCGATACCTCGATATCAGACACTACCGACTTTAAAAGGGGAATTTTCTACGTATTACTGGGATCATTCATGCTACAGAAGTTTCTATGGTTCTAGAACATTGTGGTAGCATAAGGTTTCCCGCGCACTGGTTATTCAAACCCCTTCCGGGCACATGTGCTAACGACAGGCTTGCTGCCCGTAGCGACCTATCGCCTTCTCTGTGTGGAATTCCGTGCATGACTATTACTCATCTCGCTATGTTCCACGCAACTCTCTTCATGCAAAAAGTGAAAGAGATTTATTTGCATGTCTACAATATTGCTAATAGAAATAAGTCACTTTTAATCAAAGTCATTTCAACAATTTATGGAAGGGGGAAAACATTTATGTAATACTGGTGTTACGCATAGTTGCTAAGCCATGAATCAATATGGAAACGACGAAGTCCTATTATCCATACACCAAAAGAAAAATGGTTCAAATGGCTCTTAGCACTATGGGACTTAACTTCTGAGGTCATCAGTCCCCTAGAACTTAGAACTACTTAAACCTAACTAACCTAAGGACATCACACACATCCATGCCCGAGGCAGGATTCGAACCTGCGATCGTAGCGGACGCTCGGCTCCAGACTGTAGCGCCTAGAACCGCACGGCCACTCCGGCCAGCTATCCATACACAAATCATAACTGAGAGAGTATTGTCTTCTTGATCAAGGAATGATACCTGTGAAATTCCTACTAAACGAATTTCACACTGATACTACTAAGTAAAGATGAAAGTTACTACAGGGGACAGAGGTGTAGAAATAAAGTTGCAACTTTCTGAACGTAAGTATGCGGACGTCAGCATAGCTCTGAATAACAAGACGAAAAACGCGCTCCAGAAGAGAAACATAAAATAATAGCGGTATATGTTTTAACATAAGGAAGTGAGATGTGGATCTTCTACTCGTAACAGAAAGACCTGACAATATCAAAGTGGTGATAATGACGTTTGTAAGAAAACAAAAGAACTTTGAGTTTGAGTAGCATGAGCAATTATGCGGCACAAACACAAATACCGTTAAAATTTCTAATAAAAATAGATGAACACAGTAAGTGATAGAATAATAAAACCAACAGAATTGACAAGAGATACCTTCCCAACGATTAAACGACAAGGATATGGAGGAGACAATGATAAATGTATGTACATCTCTCTGGATGAAGACAGAACACACATTTGCCTGCACCATCAAATGAAGGAAAAAAGGGGTTACTAAAAAATACACAGACAGAAAAAAATCGCTGCACCAAGATAGGAGTTGCGCGACGTAAACGATAGTTGGAGGCCTGTTTCTACATCGGAAACTTATGTCTAGTCAAATTTCGCGCCAGTCACGTATGAGTGGCGCTACTAGCTCGACACGTGAATGCAAATCAGGTTTTCTTTATATACACGCTGTATCGGTCGTCATCGTTAGTCGCCTTCGACAATGGAGGTGGTGAGATGATGTTAGTCAAGAATGCCTTTAAGGTGACAAAGACACCATTATTAACACCTCGATGACTTCCAACGGGCAAGTATAACAGGGCTGTAAGAATGTGTATGTTTCTTCCAGCATACTGCAGAAAGACTTGACAAGAGTGTAAGCAGTGTTCGTGATTGCTCGCAGCGGTGGTCATGAGAACGGGCGCATGGCACTACGGAAAGGGAAGACCATCGTGTTCGGCGTCCGTCTCTGACACATCGTACTGCATCTGCAGCAGCAACCTGAGCAGTAGTTTGCACCTCAGCGAGACAAAGAACTGTTACAAATAGGTTAGTTCAAAGACAGCACTAAGCCATACGCTCTGTAGCATGAATTCCACTGACACCAAACCACCGGTATTTGTGTCTTCAGTGGAGTTAAGTGAGAGCTCATTGCAGAGCACGTTGGAGGTCTGTTGTGTTTTCTGATGAAAGCTGTGATGGCAGTGTGCTGATTACAAGGAATCCAGTTAAGGGCCTGCTAGAAACAATGGACCTACACCTTTACAGCTTTACACCTTTACAGCAACTGCCGCGCCACAGCGCAGCAACTGCAAAGCCTATATATATATATATATATATATATATATATATATATATATATATATATATATAAATGAAATGATATTATGGGATAAAAAGGGAAGAGATAAGGAATGGAACTTTATTCAATTCCTTTATATCCCATCATTTCTTTCTTTCTTCCTTTCTTTCTTTTTTTTTATATTCATTTGGCAGTTGGTGCGCTGTGGCGCGGCATAAGTTGTGCGGGTTGCTGTAGTGGCCCCTGCAGACCACCTCTTGTTGCAACAAGGCGGCCGCAACTCTAAATTCAAAACTTCCAGCGTATAGTGACATTATTGGTTACATACTTTTCAAATAAGTGACGCAAAGTCATGTTTTATGACACCAACTGCTATGGTTCTACGCACAAGGAAACATCGTAAAATAAGTGAAAGGGAGTCTGCCTGTGTGTATGTTAAAGGCGGAGGAAATTGTGCCAAAATTAGACTTGTACTTGTTGGTGATATTACACATTATTATAAAAATCGAATAAAGTTCCATTCCTTATCTCCTTCCTTTATATCCCATCACTTCATTCTTTTTTATTTTTCTTTTCTTTTTTTATATTCATTTGGGATGTGTAGTTGCTCCGGTCTGGCGCGGCAGTTGCTGCCCTGTGACGCGACAGATGTTGTGCGGGTTGCTGTAGTGGCCCCTGCAGGCCACCTCTAGTTACAAGACGGGGGCCGCAACTCTAAATTCAAAACTTCCTGCCGCGCCCACTGATAAGGGCTTCCGGCCAGCGCTGGGGTGCGATTACGTAGTGCAGCAGGATCACTCTCGTCGTTGTCCCACGCACCCTGACTGAAAATTTGTAGTTCATATTGGTGATACGACCTGCTGTGTTCCCATTCCTGACCAGCGTTCCAGAAGGTGTTTCCGAACAGGGTAACCCTTTTCCACATACCGCTGCTGTAACCCAGCATACTCTACAGAATTTCTACATGTTGCCTTGGCAAGGTCGATCACCAGATCTGTCTCAAATCGAGCAGATATGGCACATAATCGGACTACAATTCCAGCGTCATCCACAAACACCATTAACCGTCAGCGTATTGGTCGACCAAGTCCCACGGCATGGAACTCCATCCCCACACACTGACATCTTGCACCTGCACAACACAATGCATGCACGTTTGCACTCCTGCATTCAACATACTGACGGTCACATCCATTATCATGGTACCAGCATTTCACATTTGTAATAGCTTATCTCCTGCTTACACTAACCTGTGCTCTTGCAATGATGAGCACTTAGACATGTTACTTAGGTAAATGTATTTCCGAAATTTCTTTTCTTTTCTTCTCTCTCTCTCTCTCTCTCTCTCTCTCTCTCTCTCTCTCTCTCTCCCTCCCCCTCCCCTTCTCTCTCACCCTCTCTCTCCCTCCCTCTATATCTATGTATGAAGTGCCAAAGAAACTGTTATAGGAATGCGTATTCAAATACAGAGATATGTAAAAAGGCAGAATACGGCGCTGCCTGGCGCAGTTGTTACATCGGTTACTGCCGCTACAATGGCAAGTTATCAAGATTTAAGTGAGTTTGAACGTGGTGAACACAGTCGGTGCACGAGGGGTAGGACACAGCATCTCGGAGGTAGCAATGAAGTGGTGACTTTTCCTGTACGACCATTTCACGAGTGGACCATGAATACCAGGAATCCAGTAAAACATCAAATCTCCGACATCGCTGCGGCCGGAAAAGGATCCTGCGAGAATGGAACAAACGACGACTGAAGAGCATCGTTCAGTGTGACAGAAGTGCAACCCTTCCACAAGATGCTGCAGATTTCAACGCTGGGCCATCAACAAGCGCCACCGTACCAACCATTCAACGAAACATCGTCAACATCGGTTTTCGGTGCCAAAGACCCTCTTATGACCCCTTGATGATTGCACGACACAAAGATTTACGCCTCACCTGGGCTCGTGAACACCGGAATTGGGCTGCTGATGATTGGAAACGTATTGCCTAGTCGGACGAGTCTCGTTTCAATTTGTATCCAGCAGATGGACGTGTACATGAGACAACCTCATGGATCCATGTCAGCGGGAGAATTGTTCAACCTCATGGAGGCTCTGTAATGATGTGGGGCACATGCAGTTGGAATGGTGTGGGACCTCTGATACGTCTAGATACGACTCTGACAGGTGACACGTACGTAAACATCCTGTCTGATCACCTGCATCCATTCATGAGCGTTTTGCATTCCAACGGACGTAGTCAATTCCAGCAGCACAATGCGACACCCCACAATTCCAGAATTGCTACAGAGTGGCTCCAGGAACACCTTTCTGAGTTTAAATACTTCCACTGGCCACCAAACTCCCCAGACATGAACATTATTGAGCATATATGGGATGCCTTGTAACATGCTGTTGAGTGGAGATCTCCATCCCTCGCACTTATGGACAGCCCTGCAGGAATCGTGGTGTAGTTCCGCCCAGCAATACTTCAGACATCGTGTTGCGGCACTTCTGCGTGATCGCAGGGACTTACACAATATTAGGCAGGTGTACCAGTTATATTTGGTGTTGTGATCTTTACCATCAACGTACGACAATAGTAAAGTACAAGAGCAAATGCCTGTAATACGAAATGAGAGTCATGTTGGTAAATGTTTCTAGCTATTCACATTAATAACTCTATTTTATACGTGCTTACCTCGAAATCCAAAAATGACTAGAACAGCGTGATGGTTATTGGAATGTGGAATGGTAAACCACTGTACTGTCACTGAGCGATTCATAGCAGAGTCGTATTTCCGTCTCATTTGGCTGTTGGCGTCGTAACTGGTGTTGCCCTCCGCCGGGGCAGAGTGTGCTGTCAGTAACATGGAAACTGCGACTCGCAGCAACATGGTGAGGCATGAAGCAGCGTGCTGCCACAGTAAGAGCATGTGTGGGAGTGGTGAGTCAATATCAACTTGGTGCCACCGTCAGTTGGTCCGTAGACAGTGACAGGGAAGGTTTTGTTTTAAGCGCTGGGGTTTGGAAGCGCGCCACTCAAGTTCGCGTACGAACGTGGTTGACCAGTATGTGTCTGCGGGTGACAGCGGTCCAGGGCATATGGATGGCAGTGTAGCTAGTCGCTGGCGCCTTCAAAGGAATCCGCTGCGGAGACAGCTGTATCAAGACAGCCAGCTAGAAAGCAAACACAGCTGGCAATGTCCAATGAGCGCAGTCGACTGGGCTTGGTGAAGCAGGAAGTCGTGGAGCAAAGCTGCAGGGCAACATGATGGACTTCAGGATGGCGGTGGTTTCCTGCCGCACAAGGCATCTTACCATTCAGGAGCAGTGAATGGTGTTTAGCTTTATGGATCCAGGGAACGCACGGCGACCAGGAGTCTAGCGTAGCTGCAGTGTGTTTTCGGCTACGATGGTTAAAGGAAAACATGCCGGTTATGATCTGTGCAGTCTTACAGCGCAGACGAGTGTTTCTGGGTTGGCAAAACTAATTTACTAGGACGTCGCAAGTTTCAATTACGCCGAGGCTGCTGTATGCCCTAGTATTAAACTGGAGTGTTTTATTTTATTATTGTTGTGCTCAGTGTAATTTTAATCTATACTTGTTGCTGACATTTGAACCATGTTAGATGAGATTTCCGCTGGGATTGGTTGACTGATTTGTCTTCATAGTATGTCTGTGGGTGATAAGGGCCGGCCACTGTGGCCGAGCGGTTCTAGAGGCTTCAGTCCGGAACCACGCGGCTGCTGCGGTCGCAGGTTCGAATCCTGCCTCAGGCTTGGATGTGTGTGATGTCCTTAGGTTGGTTGGATTTAAGTAGTTCTAAGTTCTAGGTCACTGATGACCTCAGATGTTAAGTCCCATAGTGCTCAGAGCCATTTGAACCATTTGGATGATAAAGATGAGGCGTGCTAGGCCAGCGAGTGGGAGGGTGCGCGTGGGCATGAAAGAGAATTGGCTCTGCGCACGGAGGAAGAGTTTGCGAGCGTAACAGCTGGCGGGTGGGCGACTATGGTGAGGCAGCTGGGAGCAGAGGAGCGTGTGTGTGTTAAGGGAGGCACATGCTCAGACTTTCGCTAGTGTGCAGGAAGAAGACTGTATACCAAGGTAACCATCTTGTGTATATTGACGGTATGGAACGATATGGAACTTCTGAACTCTTTTGATAATTGGAAACAAGAGGACTGGTTTTCGTTTCACACGATGAAAGGTCTTGTTCTAGAACCTCGTAAAACTGTGTCGTGAAGCTGATCTACTAAGAGGGGTATAAATTTGGGCAGCACTTCTAAAGAATAAGTTAATTTGGTTTAGGGGAAATAAGGCACGAACTATAGCCTGCTGTACTGGTCTAGAAGGACCTGCTGTTCTGGTAGTCAGGCCTGAGAATTGTGGCATGGGTAGTATGAAGGCACTACCAGTGCAAGGGGTGGGTAGATATTACGTAGTTTTAAGTAAGTACATGGTACTTTGATAATAGATTGTCTATGTTATTGTAACCTCTCACTGTTTGCGTTTAACAGTACACTGGAATTTTTCTTGTTTGATGACTGCATGTATTGGCACCGTGTAATAATTAACGGAATTAGTGGAGAGCTCCCAGGTTAAAAATTTGGTAACTGTTCTTGGTGAACTGAATTTTATACGAGGGTGGGAAGTTAAATAGTGGTAACTACTTATTCACAACCGATACAAATTAGTTACAAGTTTGCACCTGTTACTGTCCTTCAAAGTAGTCACCAGCGTTGTGTAGAACCCGTTGCCAGCGATGTGGAAGGCGTAGTATACCGTTAGCAGAGCCTGTTCTGCTAACCTGTTGATGGTGTGAATGGAGAATCTCTGGAACAGTTCTGAAGCGACTGCCACGAAGTGGTTCGTTCGTCTTGGGAATAAAATCAAAGTTACAAGGACTACACTGTGGCTATGGGTGGGTCGTCGGTATACAAGACGCGCTGCTATCGTTTGCAAGTAGACAAAATCGGGTCTCTTCGGACCGCACTACACGGCTTCATTTAGCTACTGGCCAGTTCATGTGTTTTTTCGTCCACTCAAGACGTGTAGCTTTGCGTACCGCTCTGAGGACCGCCCTTTTTGAGGTACGCAACTCTGTGTGCTCATGCGCAGTTTCAATTCATAAATTGGTTCGTGGCTATTCATATTATTGTATTTATGTGATTTCATCAGCATCTTCACTAGAAGTGACTTCACCAATAATTTTAAAGTAAATACTTTCCTGTTACTGAAATTACTGATATTAATGAGAGGGGTA
The DNA here is from genome assembly GCF_021461385.2 of Schistocerca piceifrons. Taxonomy (NCBI): domain Eukaryota; kingdom Metazoa; phylum Arthropoda; class Insecta; order Orthoptera; family Acrididae; genus Schistocerca; species Schistocerca piceifrons. The sequence goes on from NC_060143.1 coordinate 56,048,607, forward strand.
ATCACAGTACATTACGAAATCAATTCCCTTCGCATAATGATATATACAGACTTGTTTGCATTCCTAGAGTAAATACCAAACTATGTAAAATTTATATAATTATTTCTTGTACTGTGAGAAGTTCCACAATAAAAAAGGGAGTGCTAGAGTATCATTGCGAAACGAGAGGGGATAACTAATGCATGCGACACAAGCGTCGATGATGCAATATTCGAGGTTCTGTAGATAATTTTAAAAGAACTATATATTAAAGCAAGCTATAGCATAAGGTGAATTGAGTGATGATCGAAATTTAGCTACAGGCAGGTCTGCGCTAGTGTTTCATACCCGTTAATCATAGGCCTGTAGTAGATAATACCAGTTGTAGGGGACGATTTACTTACTTCGTTGGTTGAATCTCGTTGTCCTCGATGGCGAGTGGTTCATCAGAGACAAGGGTACCGTGTAGAGTGCCCCAGGGAAGTGTGACAGAACGGCTCTTACACTTGAATGAACATGGAGACCGACAATCAGCGGCTGTTTGTTGATGATTCCGTAGTGTACGGAGAGGTGTCATTGTTGAGTGACTATAGATGGATATAGGTTGACGTAGGTCAAATTTCTAGCCGGTGTGATGAATGGCAGCTTTCTATAAACGTAGGGTAGGAAAAACAATCCCATAACGTTCGAATGTAACATTAGTAATGTTCTGTCAAGTGATTGAATGTCTAGACGTAACATTCCAGAGCGATATGAAAGGGAACGAACACGTAAGGGCTGTAGGACAGAAGACGAATGGTCGGTTTAAGTTTGTTGCGAGAACTTAATTGTGGTTCATCTGTGAAGGAGACCACGCACAGAACACTAGTGCGCCCCATTCTCGGATACTGCTTGAGTGTTTGGGACCCCGAAGACGTCGGATTAAAAGAAGACATCAAAGCAATCCAGATTTGTTACCGGTAAGTTCGACAACCACGTGAGTATTACGAAGATTCTTCGTGAACTCTTGGCGATCCTCGGAGAGAAGGCGTTGTTTTCGCGGAACAATGTTGAGAAAATTTAGAGAACTGACATTTGAAGCTGGATGCAGAACGATTCTACTGCTGTCAACGTGCTTTTCACGTGAGGACCACAAAGATCTTATAAGAGAAATTAGGGCATGTAGCGTGCCATATGGACAGTCCTTTTTCACTCGCTCTTTTTGCGAGTGGAACAAGAAAGAAAATAACTAGTAGTGGTGCAGGTACCCGCCTCCACGCACTATATGAAGGCTTGCGGTGTGTGTGGGTAAACGCAGAAATAAAATTTCTTGAATTGAAGGACCGAAGAAAAAGTAGCATCAATCCCTGGGAGTGTTTTATGGGTCGAAGAATCACGTTCCTACTTGTATGTTACTGATGCGATACCCCCTATACCTCATAAACCTCAGCGAACGGCCCGAAAGAGCTCCGTTTACGTGTAGGCGCAAACCGAAAGAGACTGTTAGGTATTCTGTGGACGTTTAAACTACATAAAAGCGGAACATTTGGTTTTAGTGTAATGGAACACTATACGACATTGCCGTTGCCAGTTTGTACAAGTAGATCCGAACATTACTGAACTTATATTGAAATTACTCGCTTTATTAGTCTCGTTAATCCGCATTGTGTTCGCGACATTTCGCTTTACGCTAAGAGCCGGTGTGTCTTAGTTCAAGTCCTTATGTGTGTATCGGAAATCCAGTAATAGCCGCTCCAGAACCACATAACGACGACATCACCGCAAGTTTACGGTGGGTCGTTTTTCACTTATATACATCACTGATTCACGATATGCACGAGACTTCACGTCATTCCTTATTGCTTCTAACGCAGGGTATCATGCTGTTCTGGGGAAATATCCGCTAAACCGATTAACGATAATCATGGACACTAATTTTTCGAGTAACTCATCAGTCACACTTTTTCTAGCAAGTAGATTTCTGATGTCCGCAGATTACAGGTAGTGAGGGTAGATTCTGACAGTTACGCAGGCTGTGCTGTCTTTGTTCTCTTTGTTGAGGGCTCTCAGAGTCATTCTGTAATCATTGGCAGAAAAAATCTCGTTCAAACAATCCAGGACCATATATGGGTTGCTATTTCCATGACATTGCGAGAGAATATCGCTGTGCTGGAAGATACAGGTCCATATCGATGCGTTTCCCTTCTACCCTATGTCCCAGAGCGACACAGAGTTTCCTTTCTGCATGAATATCCTGATAAGAGAGACAGAAGATCTCTTCAATAACTGTAGTGAATTTATTGATTCCCGATTTATCTGTTTTAAATGACAAGGAATCATTCAAAGTCAGTCTGTGATAGCGCTTTGCTGGGATTGTAGACTTTCGAGCAGGGTCTTCAAATTACTCTCTTGAGAACAAGGAAGGAGGGAAGATTGGATTTAACGTCGCATCGACATCGAGGTGATTAGAGACGGAGCACAAGATCCGATGGTGCTAAGGATGCGGAAGGAAATCGGCCGTGCATTTTCAAAGGATCCATCCCGGCATTTGCCTGAAACGATTTAGGGAAATAACGGAAAACCTAACTCTGGATTGCCGGTGGCGGGTTTGAACCGTTGTCCTCCCGGATACGAGTGTGCTATCCACTGTGCCACTTCGCTCGGTTCCTTTGAGAAGAATGCTAGTATAGACGAGACCCTTAGCCAATTGGAACCATTTCTGCTTCTTCATAACATGCACATCGGACAAAATATGGTCACTTTTCCAGAAGACACGTCTCCTTCCGTGTAACACCGCCTCAAATCTTGAGGGTAACTCAGTCCGCTGAGAAAGAAAGTCCTCAATTCTCTACGGGTGTGCCGTATTCATCAGAAGCCACAGTTCATGTTAGATCCCACAGACCTCTTAAATGATTTCTGCTTTTCGCCCGCTTTTCCAATCAATCTCAGACCCTTGTTTTGGGTTTAAGGCTGGGAGCTTCAAAGGGCCAGTCCAGGTGCTATAGCATGTCTGAATGTTCTTCGAACGTAGGAGTGAGTACTTGTGAGAATGGCTGCTATTGTCCTGGAAAAGGAGAGTGCATACAACATACAGTTCATTAAGATCGAAAGAAAGGACTACACTCTGTCACAGACAATCCAAACTAACAATAAATATCTAAAACCGTTGTCTCTGTCTGTTTGTCGTTAAACATCTACTGGACCAATTTTCATGGGGTTTTCGCAGGTAATTTGAACATAGTTTGAGGCACTGTACAGGCTTTAGCTCATCAAAATCGGATCACGGAAAAAAAGATGTCGTGATTTAAAATTTTATTAAATCTCTCTTCTCTGTCTTTCTGCCTGTCTGAATACTAGACTAATTTTTACGAAGTTTTCACTGGTAACTTCAGCATAGCTAGTGCCACCGTGTAGGCTAAATTTAATGAAAATCGGATCACGAGTGTGTGTGTGTGTGTGTGTGTGTGTGTGTGTGTGTGTGTGTGTGTGTCTTTTCCATATCTCCTCTGAAACCACTGGACCGATTTCAGTCATCCACATCGCTTACTGTCTGAAAAGAATCGCAATGGGGGATAGAACCACCACCTATCTAATGGATAGGGTGGGGATGAAAAAGAAATGTAGATGGACGCAGAGGGGGGCAGGAGGGAATGGACGGAGAGAGCGGACGGAGGAGTTGGCCAGAGAGAAGACGGAGTAGGAGATGGACACAGAGAGGAGGAAGGAGGAGACTTATTAATACAGTTGACAGAAAAACATAGCCGTACAACGCTGGGTTCTCAGCGGATTTTCAAATGATTATCCTGATTTATGTTCACAGTAACGTGAATGAGCAAACCGAAGTCATGGGATGGAGTAAGCGGCACCTTCCATACACAGCTAGTGGAACGACTTACTGGGCCATTGGTGCACCCTGAGCCTTGCATAATTCGAAAAGATACATAATCTCGCCTCGTCTGACAACAATGCAAAACTCCGATTATCTACTATCTACATTTTGTGTTTATTGGTACTTTGTAGACATGCAGCTTTATATGCCTCTATTAACAATCGCTTTTTGCAAAGTACTCAACCTGAAATGTTCCTTCGCAATGCTCGCTCAAAAAATGGTTGAGGTGGGACAGAATTCAAGGACGTCAGCGTTTCCTGTCGTGTTCCAGACCGATTGTTATCACTAACAAGGCGTGGCGTCTGCGTTCCCCGTCAGTGAAGGTCATTTTAAAAACTGCTCTTACGACATATTACATGGCTACGATGTGCTGAAACTTTAGAGACCTCCAGGAGAAACGAGTTTTTTGCTGTAGTAAATTCATTCCGATACGCTACGTTCAATGAATAATGATCTCGGTTTTATGGTGAATACTTCGAAGAACGGTCGCACACGACCCTTTATGCTGTGTAGTGTGCTTACTCCGTGTTATTGTCAGTAAAACGTTACACGAATTGATTGGGCAATGCAACTCCCAGTACTAATAAAAGAATGCAGTTACTGCAAAATACATTCAGTCCCTTAGACACTGAATCATCTCGCCCTCTTCAAAACTGATAACTTTGCTCCCTCTGCACATAACAAATAAATTAAACTGTCTCACCTCTAAAGCAGCAACGGTGGAATGCGATGTATTCCGGCCTCCCAGTTTGCAATGCTGGCCATAATACTTGAAATGCACTTGAAGTCGTTTTGGCTGATAAATGTAAACATTTATGAAAATCCAACTTCTCTGAAAAATATATGACCTGTATGACCTGGACAGTGAAGCGGTACTGATTATGGTGAATTACTAACACTCATTGTTTTAGCAAAATTATATTGCAAGTTAGGTTCGTCTCTTCAAAACATCTGACAATTGAAGTTACATTACTCACAACTGAATCACAAACAATGACATTTAAACAGAAAGTATTATTTAACTTCATTAATCCGACATAGATGGAAAGCAACAAATTACACATAGCTCTGTTAACAAATCTTAAAAGCATAAAAAAACGAAATATCTAACTAGCCGTTTTATAAAAACTGTTTACGCACATTTTAGGGTAATTCATCAATTATAAATTATCAGTCAACTCATCTATACTAACGCGCTGGCAAAAACAGGAATCATAGTTATTTAAGTCTTTACCTTGCTTACAAGAAGACTTCTTCTTCCAAGTTCAACAATATTGACATACCTAAATTAATCTAACTCTTGGTCGCTTCAGACAGCACACCACAAAAACTGACTACTCCATCATCTTTGCCTCACAGGCAGCTACCTACAACTGTGAGCCAAGTGCTCTCTTACTCCAACAAAGCAGTACAGTATCTTTGGCTCTGTGGTCGCGCACAATCTGCGATCCGCATTATCGAGCCCATAAGAGACATTCATCGTTTACAGTATTCTAGTTTCATTTTAATTTATTAATATTCTTTTCTTATTCTGGTGCCACATACAAGTATGCCCCAGCATACTCCTTTCAATCTGTATTGGCACAACTTTTCGGTTTGACACTGGGAGGTGCAGTAGATTTGCTAATTTATGCAGCGTGTAGCTTAATTCTCTTTACAGACTTTGAGGACAGGCTCTTTGCACCAAAACAAGAAAAGTCCAGTAAACATGGTCTGTAAAACGCAAATCTTAACAGTAATGAGATATGATGACTTGTTCATCGTCGCTACTGAGAGACATGTGTTTCACAGTAATGCACAGTAGCGACGATGAACAAGTCATCATATCCCATTACTGTTAGGATTTGCGTTTTACAGACCATGTTTACTGGACACATGTCTCTTCTACTGAACAAGAGCACAAAGCTAGGTATGCGTTTTAAAGCCCATGTTAACGGGACATTTTTTCTTATTTTAATCCATGCTACTTCGTCCCAGAGTATGGTAAGCGAAGAGCTTGCAGTAAAAGAGGTGTGTTACATTATATCGAAGGTGAACAAGTATTCATAGCTCTTCCGGTATCTGTTTTAGGGCCCGAGACTACTATTCTTTTTTTTTGTTTCCGCCTAAGGAACCTGTCCTCGGAGTCTGTAAAGGGATGTTTCAGCAAAGCGGTTACAAATTTTCAGGACAGATAAGTGCACCTAAACGATGAAAAACCACGTATAAAAGCATTCAGAGACATCTTCCTGTTGTGATATTGACAACAAAAACACAACAAAGGAAATCCACAAAAACGGTGAGAAAATATTTTTACTATACTTAGTACAGCAGAAGCCAAGAAGTGCGAACAAAGACAATCATCGTCTTCAAAGTAGGTGTTCGGAATTACGACCCCGCGTCGTAATGAAGACCTCAAATCTCTGGCGTGTGGAAGATTTGACTTTGAAAATAACCGGTCTTGTCTTGGTCTTCCCCAGCAGTCAGCTCGATGCGTGCAACTCCTTTGATGACGATTGTTCTCTGTTTTCGTTTTTATACCTTGGTTTCTACTGTATTAACCATCATAAATATCTTTTCTCACCCAGTTCACATCCTTGCTTTCGTGTGCTTTGTGACACCACTGCCACACCAGGAAATCGTATCCGACTATTACAATTCCTAAGTGATTTTCCATCGTCTGCGTCTACTCTATCTCTATTGAAAGTCTGCCACCGATGGGGTGGAACACCCTGTATAATGTGTATGTGATCCACCGAAACCGTGCCCCGTAAGGTGGAACACTTTTAATAATTTTCTAACACCCTTCTGGCTGGCAACCTGTGTCAGTCTACTCATCTAGGAGTAGCACTTTCACCCGTTACATCATATGATAGCTGAGAACTCGAAGTTGCCCTGCATGTCTTGTTCCAGTTCATTTCCTCCTTCCGCTCCCACCCTCCCCACCTCTCTCTTCCTCTGCCACCCTTCTCTGCCCATATTTTCTCCTCCTTCTCTCTGACCGTCTGCCCCACCCCCTCAATCTGTACCCACCTCCTCCTCCATCTCCTCCTCTTCCTTTTCTTTGCCTGTCTCCACTTCCCTCTCTCCCTCTCCATCTGATCCTCTTCCCTCTCTCTGTCCACCGCCTCCTTTCCTAGTATCTCCTCAACTACGTGCTGTACAATGACATAATTTTGTACGCACATTCAGCGGAATATGTGGATGTTGTATGCTAAATGTGTTGTGGATATAGTTAGCAGCTAAGAAGTAATGAATTTAAACGTCATGACGTCGTGCCTGATGCTTGTTCTACTGCACGTACAGTGAAAATGTTTCCAGAACTAAATTTTCACTCTGCAGTGGAGTGAGCGCTGATATGAAACTCGGGTTGTAAGTCGTTTTTGGGTAACTCAGTTGGTCGAGCACTTGCTCGCGAAGGTTGAGTGTCGGTCCGGCACATAGTTTTAATCTGCCATGAAGTTTCACTGAAAAAGTTGTAAGCCATAAACGTTTTTCCTTTTATATTTTGAGGGGACTGGAAATAAGAAAAAATTTCCTAAAGATTTAAAATTATCTGGTAAGTTTCTTGCTAGTCACTAAGTGCGCTCTTTCTCAAATACTGGATAGCACACATAGTAGCTATAAATCATGCAACGTGTGCATTATGCAACAAATAGTGTGGTAGTATTGATTAAATCCATTAAAGATTATATAAGCATTGTATTCATCACTTCGAATCGTCTCACGTTGCACATATTAAGCAAGAAAATCATTTTCACAAATATGTAAATATTCAAAACTCAAGGATTAAATAGCCGTTTCAAAGAATAAATATTTTTCCCCAATTCACGTAATATTTTCATATCTTGTACTATACACGCTCTGCAGTAGCCTGCTGTTCTTCCTCAGCGCTCAAGCTACCTCGTTACGAAATTTCATTAAAATCAATTGAATGGGTTGGTAATAATAAATTTAGTTGTCATACATGATGCGGCAGTTTTTCACGCATGTCAGCGTTTACATCATATATCCTGAACTATGTGTCGTAAAATTATATAATTTTGTTGGTATATTTAATGCTTTGTGTGAATACTGTCCGAAAATGTGTCACGAACAGAGTTAGCAGTAAAGGAGTAATAAATTAAAATGTTATGTCTGTGCGAAAATAAACAGCGAAAATGTAGTAAGCGATCAGCTTTTTACGTTTCATCATTAGTTTTGGAGATTAGGATTTTCCAAGAACAACAGACACCACATCCCAATCGCTCCAGTTTTCTTCTTTTTTGGTACATGAATCACTTCCATATAATTCCGTAGGCCTGCTCAGTATTGTTTTCTTAGGTAGTTCTAAATCAAAGACATTAGAAGACATTTTAGGGAGAAATACCGTCACGGTTTGTGCTAGTCTGCGTCGTATACTATTCTCCTGTTATTTTACTTCCAAGGCAGTGTAATTTCTTAGATTCGGCTACTACGTGGTCCCCTGTTTTTCCTTTAGCTCTGCTTCTCGTCTCATTTCTGCTACTTTGCATTACTTTCGTCTTCCTCCCATTTCCTCTCAATCTGTATATTGTGCGCAATTGTTCGTTTCATTTCACATGCCCTGTGATGCTTCTATCCCTTAACCGATGATAAAAATGTTATCAACGAATCTTATCGTTCATATCCGATGACACTGAATTTTAACCCCATTTCTGAACCTTTATTTCCTTCACAGAGGTTGAGCGGTGTAGGAGGAAGAATGCATTTCCACCTTACGCTGTATATCCGAACTATTTTTCGTGGTCTGCCATTCTTATTGTCCTTGACTGGTTCTTGCGAATTTCTAATTTTCTGGAGATGTCATCCATCTTGCATCATTCAAAATTGTCCAATACTTCTACTTTGTCGGTAAGTCGTATGAAGGTGTCTTTCTTTTCCATTTTCCAGTGCAGAGTCATAACTACCTCACTGGTGCCTTACATTGTAAAAAAAGCCCACGGTTTCTTTATTTGCGACTGAGCTGCAATACCTATCGTACTCTATGTACAGAAGGCCTGGATGTGGTTTTTAGGCGGCTTTCCACATCCGCCTAGGTGAATTCAGGGCTGGTCCCCACGTCGAGCCTCAGTCACACGGCTCGCAGACATCTGAACACATTCGCACTGATCCATGGCTCGCACCAGTCGCAGATTGTTGGGGGTACATTACTTCTATCTTTGGGGCGGGGAGTGGGGAGTGGGGGCATCCAGCCACCCTTTAAAAACTAACATTGCCATATCCGATTTTAACCATGCCGACCCTGCGTAACCGCAGAAGTGAAAGAAAGAGTGACATCATCTACTGAAGTGAGAGAACATCGAAATCATAAGCACCTTCAAACAGTACCTGTCACCTACGAAATTAGATACCATGTTTGTCTATTACTATCAGTAAGTAACAAAACATTGTTTAAGGTGAAGGAACAAAATCTAAATCGAGACATAAAACCAGTTAAAACTTTAGCTGATTGTGCTGTCCACATTCTTCTATTGACGTAAATTCTCATTTATCAGCACCAGATGGCTACTAGGACTACCATTTGGTTCCAATGTTTCAAATGGCTCTGAGCACTATGGGACTTAACTTCTGAGGTCATCAGTCCCCGAAAACTTAGAACCACTTAAACCTAACTAACCTAAGGACATCACACACATCCATGCCCGAGGCAGGATCCGAACCTGCGACCGTAGCGGTCGCGCGGTTCCAGACTGCAGCGCCTAGAACCGCTCGACCACTCCGGCCGGCATCTACCATTTGCCTACACCACTTTAGCTGCCAGGACGGCGTGTAGATCTGTTACTGCAATTTAGTGTAATATTCAGTTTCCAGGCACTCAGTCGTAGAATTTGTACCGAGCACTTGCCGCAGGAGCTTCTTGTAGCAAACAGGACCGCAGCAGCGATGCACATGTGACACAAGGAGTTTAGCTTGTGGTTGTGAATGTCGTCTCACAAAAAGTGTATCCTGCTTTGTCCACGAAAGCGATCCGATTTCTGTCGTTATCGGGATACCGCTATTTCAATGGTCGTCTCCGTGTGGGAGAAAGGGCTGGACACAGTCCAACTTTCTACGTACAACACCTGCTTGAGGGCAGAGCAAGCTGCAAACACCTCTTCTCAATCGAAATAGATCAGGCAATACCAGATTTAAAACAGTCAAATACCTATGAGTAACGGTTTCTAACACAAGAATACAGCAAAAGTTGCAACCGTTGTCCCAACAAAGCGTTTAGGAGATGGTTTGCTCAGTTCGCTATTACCACTCGTCTACGTCACACAAATGCTCCATAAGTCATAGACTGGACAGAAAATACCTCTAGTTACGTGTAAGAGTAATGAACTACGCGCGTTATAGTCTCGCAAACGTCAGAGAGACCGTGGGCGAGGTCCGTATTAGCACTGATATGAGCGCTGCCCGGCGCAGTTAACGATATCTACAGTCCAGGTCAGAGCTATGGTCATGTGACAAGCACAGAGTCGACCACTACAAAGCGACATTTTTCAGTGGCTTGATAGCAGCCCGCTTCAGAGAGCATCATGTTTCAGAAGGCCACTCAAACCTAGCAAATCCTGTTTAGTGGAAGTTTCTCTGAGGCGGGACAGTTAAGTTACAATTGCCTTATTGAGAGTTGCTTTTGATACTCGGACAACCTATTTAACCAAAAGACCATTGTAGAGAGAATCGTCGTACGCTTTTAAGTCTGATGGTCTCCCTTCTTCCTTTGAACCCACACAACAAAGACCAGCTGACCACTTTTCTGAGTAACTAGGAAACAGGCAAATGATTGTCTACAAAGTACTGTACACTTTCTGAAATCTCAGCTACAGCACTGAAAAATATTTATCTTTTGGTTTAGGAACATGGAAAAGACGTGCATTTAAATCTGCATTAAGGTGACGAAATGTCTTGATCTGAATTACTGAAATAACTCCTTCTTGTAAAAATAATTGTTTACGGAATCCTAATTTACCACATTTTGTGACACCCTTTCATATATGTTTCCCAACAGTACATTGCAAAGGAGTTTGCTTCAGCTCATGTCAGAGTTTAAAACCTCCGGACATGTGTACATGTCAACGTCAGGACGTTCGAAGAGTGCAAAAGTTACCAATGTTAACATCCTGAACACAAATCGCTATAAATCAATGTTTTGACACACTCTTTACACTAAAACTGTCACGACCGAATTGTTCGCCGTTACTATACTTCCTATTCCTTGTTCGACTTTGTTTCTTGATGTGTCTGAAATTTTGGTGTTCGATTCCCTCCTGGGTCGTCTCTTTTATTTCGCACTTTATCAGATATTATACACAAATGTACGCGCTTGCGCGTCCCCAGCCACCCTCCCCCCCCCCCCCCCCCCCCCGCTCCCACACACACACGTACATAACGATGCAACTTTCCTGGACAGCACTAATTAAACACTAATGGATCGTTTCGCACAAGAAGCGATTCGGCGTCAGGTGTACGATTACTATTATCACAGAAATTGGCCTAGATCAGGTAAACTTATTACGTGAAAGTGAATTTTCTGAAGGCAACAAATCATCGTTGTGAATGGTTGTGGAAGGTAGTAAATTGTAGAAGCGTGACTCAGGATGGTGGTGTAGCGTAATGGTTAAGATAACATTCCTGACCTGGAGAAGTTCGTAGGCATGAATTTCGTCACATGTTTTGAAATTATTTATTTCTAGGGCTTGTCAAAATGACTTTGGTTCCTATTTTTATCAATAAATTACTTTGTATGTTTTAATTTCAAATACTTTGTGACTCATTTTCATCATCGCACTGACTTCTTTTAATCCTCTCATTCTTCTTTCGTTTGAAATCTGCGTGTGTAACCTATATCCTATGACCAGGAATGCACATCGGTTGGTAACACGACTGCTCGTGTAGCCTGTATGAGGACAGTTCCAGACATTCAATGAAAGTGATAAATTACAGTTCAGTTTTAGAGCTCATACTGAAATTTTTCCCTTTTCAGTTTTCTCGTAGAAGGTAGCTTTAATCGCCGTGAACAAAGCGAGCGTGAATAATAGTTCTGCCGCCGATTGCTGACCACCTATTCTCGAATACATTGCACATCACGAGGTTGTGGCTAGTTTAGGACATGATTTTAAATTCTGGGCCACAAAATGCATCATCTACCGCAGTTCAGCGCTTAAAATCAGCTATCGATAGAGCGTCTCGCGTTCCCGTCATATCTCAAGGCGGCCGCTTGCAAAATCCCTTTGTTTTACACACTACGTAACAGCACTTGTCAAATGATACGTCATGTTTGTCCGTCGGCTCTAACCGAGCGCTAGCGGCTAATTGATGGGGCCTCGCTGTAGCGGCAAGTGACTCACAATTGGGCTATAGCTATGAGGGGAGGTCTACGACAGACTACGCGTAAAAATGGGTCATCAAGCTGTTGCCACCAGACTGTCTTCACGAGCTGCAGGCCAGCTATCTGGACTTTCTGGATGCGGCTGGCCTGGTCCCTTCCAACCGGCAGACTATAAGCCGGGAGTCTACTATGGTGGTCCAAGGTTAGTGCTCAGACGATACAGCTGCCCAAATGTCAATATCTGCGTTGTCGCCCTATGTGCCCAACCTCTGTTACTGTCTGCCATCGTCTGTGCGAGCACAAGTCACTGCTGTGAGCCCCTCGGATTCACCGTTTGATCCTTCACGCCAGGCTCATCTTTAACCAAGCAGTACATTGGCGCCAGATAGGCGCAGCTGCCTACGGTCGCCGCCGCTTGCTGTTGAGCTGGTCCCTGTCCTGTCCTGAGTCAGTGCCACCACTGCAGTGCTGCCTACATTAGCTCACCCAGTCGCGTGTCCGCAGCTCGTGGTCTAGTGGCTAGCGTTGCAGCCTCTAGATCATGGGGTCCCGGGTTCGATTCCCGGCCGGGTTGGCGACTTTTCTCTGCCGGGGGGACTAGGTGCTTGTGTTGTCCTAGTCTTTCATCATCATCGCAATCATCATTCGCGACGGTGGCTAGATTGGACTGTGTACAAATTGGACTGTGTAGAACTTGGCACTTTGTACGGGTGCTAATGACCGCGCAGTTGAGCGCGCCCCCCCAAACTGAACATCACAATCACCCATCCGCTACCCGGGTGGACGCCAAACGCCGGCTGTAGGACAGTCTGACGCTAGGCACACTTCACTGACCAAATCTATCCTGTGTCTTGAGGAAGTTGGGCGCCGTGTGGAAACACGACGACTATTGTTATTTTGACATGGAATAAGAGGAGTATTCAGTACTACTGTTTCTATGATGGTACATCAGATAACCAAAATGATATCTACGAACTTCCAACATGCTTACAGCATGCTACTTTAAAAATTTCTCTTATTGTTTTCTGCACGGTTTCACATTCAACGATTTTTCGTGCGAACATGGCATACAGTTTTGTAATACGCTCCGCATGTGGCGCTGCTGTGTATTTCTGGTCAGTGATTGAAGGTATTTGACTCTTATTGGTAAAGGTTTTAAAAAAGTTCTCCTGTTGCTTTGTTTTCTTTCAATACTATTGTTGTTATTCACATGGTTTTTACGTGCATACAACTTTGTAATAAGTGCATACAACTTCGTAATACGTGCCGTAGGTGGTGCTGTTTTGGTTTCACTGTTCAGCGGTTTTGAATAGTTGATTTTTTTTGTAATGGATTAAAAAGTTATAATTTTATTGTTTACTAGCACGATTTCACACTTAATGTTTTTGACGTGCCAAAATGGCATACATCTTTTTAACGTGTCGTATGTGCCGCTACTGTGTATTACTAGTCAATATGTCTAATTATTTGACTCTTTTTGGTAAATATTTTAAACAAGTATTAATTTTATTGTGGACTTGTATGGTTATTGTTTGTACTGTTCTATTCTTGATGCTTCGGAAAAATTTTAATAAATGAAAAGGCTTCCTATATACTGATAGAGCGTCCCCTTTGAGAGATTTCCTTACGACAGCGGAGGGTAAAACTGCCAGTGATCTATATGCACAGTAAATGTTCAATGCACATTTCTGACATCTTCGAAAATGCCATTTTCGACTTTGTTATGTAAATTTAAAACGATGTGCTTTGTATATTTGGCATATGCTTAAGAATTTGGTAATAAATGTGTTATGTATGAGTGTAAATTTGGTTTTCTGCCTTGTAGGATGATTTGGAAATGGATCTCGGTGTGAAACTAGTCATAGAATAAATAAAAAGTTAAAATTTGCAACTCGGACTGGTTTTCCGTTCTATCAAAATGATGTCCGTTACCCACAACACTGCAACAACACCTAGGGTGTGAGTAAAATTTCTAGTTCGTGTGACGAATGGCAGTTTGCTCTAAATGTAGAAAAATGCAAGTCAGTGCAGATGAGTAGGAATGAGTCACGTAATATTCGGATACAGCATTAGTAGTCTATTGGCGTGACGCAGTCAAGTCGATTATATATACACTCCTGGAAATGGAAAAAAGAACACATTGACACCGGTGTGTCAGACCCACCATACTTGCTCCGGACACTGCGAGAGGGCTGTACAAGCAATGATCACACGCACGGCACAGCGGACACACCAGGAACTGCGGTGTTGGCCGTCGAATGGCGCTAGCTGCGCAGCATTTGTCCACCGCCGCCGTCAGTGTCAGCCAGTTTGCCGTGGCATACGGAGCTCCATCGCAGTCTTTGACACTGGTAGCATGCCGCGACAGCGTGGACGTGAACCGTATGTGCAGTTGACGGACTTTGAGCGAGGGCGTTTAGTGGGCATGCGGGAGGCCGGGTGGACGTACCGCCGAATTGCTCAACACGTGGGGCGTGAGGTCTCCACAGTACATCGATGTTGTCGCCAGTGGTCGGCGGAAGGTGCACGTGCCCGTCGACCTGGGACCGGACCGCAGCGACGCACGGATGCACGCCAAGACCGTAGGATCCTACGCAGTGCCGTAGGGGACCGCACCGCCACTTCCCAGCAAATTAGGGACACTGTTGCTCCTGGGGCATCGGCGAGGACCATTCTCAACCGTCTCCATGAAGCTGGGCTACGGTCCCGCACACCGTTAGGCCGTCTTCCACTCACGCCCCAACATCGTGCAGCCCGCCTCCAGTGGTGTCACGACAGGCGTAAATGGAGGGACGAATGGAGACGTGTCGTCTTCAGCGATGAGAGTCGCTTCTGCCTTGGTGCCAATGATAGTCGTATGCGTGTTTGACGCCGTGCAGGTGAGCGCCACAATCAGGACTGCATACGACCGAGGCACACAGGGCCAACACCCGGCATCATGGTGTGGGGAGCGATCTCCTACACTGGCCGTACACCACTGGTGATCGTCGAGGGGACACTGAATAGTGCACGGTACATCCAAACCGTCATCGAACCCATCGTTCTACCATTCCTAGACCGGCAAGGGAACTTGCTGTTCCAACAGGACAATGCACGTCCGCATGTATCCCGTGCCACCCAACGTGCTCTAGAAGGTGTAAGTCAACTACCCTGGCCAGCAGGATCTCCGGATCTGTCCCCCATTGAGCATGTTTGGGACTGGATGAAGCGTCGTCTCACGCGGTCAGCACGTCCAGCACGAGCGCTGGTCCAACTGAGGCGCCAGGTGGAAATGGCATGGTAAGCCGTTCCACAGGACTACATCCAGCATCTCTACGATCGTCTCCATGGGAGAATAGCAGCCTGAATTGCTGCGAAAGGTGGATATACACTGTACTAGTGCCGACATTGTGCATGCTCTGTTGCCTGTGTCTATGTGCCTGTGGTTCTGTCAGTGTGATCATGTGATGTATCTGACCCCAGGAATGTGTCAATAAAGTTTCCCCTTCCTGGGACAGTGAATTCACGGTGTTCTTATTTCAATTTCCAGGAGTGTATATAGATGTAGCGTTTAAACCGATATTAAACGGAACGAGCACCTAAAGACGGCAGTTGAGAAAGGGAATGGTCGATTTTGGTTTACTGTGAGAATTTTGGGAAATTGTCGTTGATCTGTGGTTCAAATGGCTCTGAGCACTATGCGACTTAACGTCTGAGGTCATCAGTCGTCTAGAACTTAGAACTAATTAAACCTAGCTAACCTAAGGACATCACACACATCCATGCCCGAGGCAGGATTTGAACCTGCGACCGTAACGGTCGCTCGGCTCCAGACTGTAGCGCCTAGAACCGCACGGCCACACCGGCCGGCCGTTCATCTGTAAAGGAGATGGCATATGCAACATTAGTTCGACCCATTCTTGAGTACGGCTCTAGCGTTTGGGACCCCCTACCATGTCTGATTGAAGGAAGACATCGAAGTAATTCATAGGTGGGCAGATAGATTTATTACAGGTAAATTCAATCATAAGGAGAGTTCTACGGAGATGCTTCGGCGCCTCAAGTGGGAAGCCCCAGAGCGAAGACATTCTTTTTGTAGAGGACTACCAAGAGAATTTAGGGAACAGGCTTTCGAAGCTGACTGCACAACGATTCTACTGGTGCCAAAGTACGTTTCGCATAACGACAACTAAGACAAGATAAGAGGAATTAGTGCTCTTATGCTTCGTGTGTGAGTGGAGCAGGAAACAAAATGAGAAGTAGTGGTACAAAGTACACTACGTCGCGCACCATACGGTGGCTTACACTGTGGGTATGCAGGTGTAGAATAGGTATAGAACTTCAGGCCATTCTGACCGCCATCAGTCCAGTTGCATCACCTACCGCGCGGGTCATACACCCGATTCTACAATATTGTTATTACATTCAGTGGACTATTAACATAAAATTTTTAGATATTTCACTATTCATAAGGCAATCAAAATAATATTCCACGTACAATATCCGGTAACAAAGGTAAAACATCAGGATCTGTACAATGGTGAAGAAATGCATTTCTTTTAGATGGTACACTACAAGTGTGGCGACAAGTAATAAAAAATATAATACTCATTTCACCGACGCACTTGCGTTTGAATGTGGCTCACTCTGTATAATGTAATGAAGTACGTGTGTACAAAAAAAAATTTGATGACCTCTGATGGACATAAAAACGGTTTTTGCTATCAGAAACTACTTCAAGGCTGTGGATAGACAAACGAGGAAGCTAACTACCAATCATAAATAATTTTAACGAATGCTGTACAACGTTTTGAAGTTTATCTTCTTTTTACCTTACTTAGCCTATTGATACACCTATACAACAACACTAAGTTAGAGGATTGCTTTTATGATAGAAATATTAATAATTATTACTCATCTAATACATGGGTCCCCCCCATGAACCATGGACCTTGCCGTTGTTGGGGAGGCTTGCGTGCCTCAGCGATACAGATGGTCGTACCGTAGGTGCAACCACAATGGAGGGGTATCTGTTGAGAGGCCAGACAAACGTGTGGTTCCTGAAGAGGGGCAGCTGCCTTTTCAGTAGTTGCAGGGGCAACAGTGTGGATGATTGACTGATCTGACCATGTAACACTAACCAACACGGCCTTGCTGTGCTGGTACTGCGAACGGCTGAAAGCAAGGGGAAACTACAGCCGTAATTCTTCCCGAGGGCATGCAGCTTTACTGTATGGTTAAATGATGATGGCGTCCTTTTGGATAAAATGTCCCGGAGGTAAAATAGACCCCCATTCGGATCTCCGGGCGGGGACTACTGAGGAGGACGTCGTTATCAGGAGAAATAAAACTGGCATCCTATGGATCGGAGCGTGGAATGTCAGATTCATTAATCGGGCAGGTAGGTTAGAAAATTTAAAAAGGGAATGGATAGGTTAAAGTTAGATATAGTGGGAATTAGTGAAGTTCGGTGGCAGGAAGAACAAGACTTCTGGTCAGGTGAATACAGGGTTATAAATTCAAAATCAAATAGGCGTAATACAGGAGTAGGTTTAATAATGAATAAAAAAATAGGAGCTCGGGTAATCTACTACAAACAATATAGTGAACGCATTATTGTGGCCACGATAGACACGAAGCCCACGCCTACTACAGTAGTACAAGTTTATAGGCAAACTAGCTCTGCAGATGATGAAGAAATTGATGAAATGTATGATGAGATAAAAGAAATTATTCAGGTAGTGAAGGGTGACGAAAATTTAATAGTCATGGGTGACTGGAATTCGAGAGTAGGAAAAGGGAGAGAAAGAAACATATTAGGTGAATATGGATTGGGGCTAAGAAATGAAAGGGGAAACCGTCTGGTAGAATTCTGCACAGAGCATAATCATAGTTAACACTTGGTTCAAAAATCATGAAAGAAGGTTGTATACATGGAAGAATCTTGGAGTTACTAGAAGGTATCAGATAGATTATATAATGGTAAGACAGAGATTTAGGAACCAGGTTTTAAATTGTAAGACATTTCCAGGGGCAGATGTGGACTCTGACCACAATCTACTGGTTATGAACTGTTGATTAAAACTGAAGAAACTGCAAAAAGGTGGCAATTTAAGGAGATGGGAGCTGTATAAACTGACTAAACCAGAGATTGTACAGAGTTTCAGGGAGAGCATAAGGGAACAATTGACAGGAATGGGGGAAAGAAATAGAGTAGAAGAAGAATGGGTAGCTCTGAAGGATGAAGTAGTGAAGGCAGCAGAGAATCAAGTAGGTAAAAAGACGAGGGCTAATAGAAATCCTTGGGTACCAGAAGAGATATTGAATTTAATTGATGAAATGACAAAATATAAAAACTCAGTAAATGAAGCAGGCAAAAAGGAATACAAACGTCTCAAAAATGAGATCGACGGGAAGTGCAAAATGGCTAAGCAGGGATGGCTAGAGGACATATGTAAGGATTTAGAGGCTTATGTCACTAGAGGTTAGATAGATACTGCCTACAGGAAAATTAAAGAAAAGAGAACCACTTGTATGAATATCAAGAGCTCAGATTGGAACCCAGTTCTAAGCAAAGAAGGGAAAGCAGAAAGGTGGAAGGAGTATATAGAGGGTCCATACACGGGCAATGTACTTGAGGACAATATTATGGAAATGGAAGAGGATGTAGATGAAGATGAAATGGGAGATACGATACTGCTTGAAGAGTTTGACAGAGCACTAAAAGACCTAATTCGAAACAAGGCCCCGGGAGTAGACAATATTCCATTGGTACTACTGACGGCCTTGGGAGAGTCACTCGTGACAAAACTCTACCATCTGGTGAGCAAGATGAATGAGACAGGCGAAATACCCTCAGACTTCAAGAAGAATATAATAATTCCAATCCCAAGGAAAGCAGGTGTTGACAGATGTGAAAATTACCGAACTATCAGTTTAATAAGTCACGGCTGCAAAATACTAACGCGAATTCTTTACAGACGAATGGAAAAACTGGTAGAAGCCGACCTCAGGGAAGATCAGTTTGGATTCCGTAGAAATGTTGGAACACGTGAGGCAATACTGACCCTACGACTTATCTTAGAAAATAGACAAGGAAAGGCAAACATACGTTTCTAGCATTTGTAGACTTAGAGAAAGCTTTTGACAATTTCGACTGGAATACACTCTTTCAAATTCTGGAGGTGGCAGGAGTAAAATACAGGGACGAAAGGCTATTTACAATTTGTACAGAAACAAGAGGGTAGTTATAAGAGTCGGGGGCATGAAAGGGGAGCAGCGGTTGGGAAGGGAGTGAGACAGGGTTGTAGCCCTTCCGCGATGTTATTCAACCTGTATATTGAGCAAGCAGTAAAGGAAACAGAAGAAAAATTCGGAATAGTATTAAAATCCATGGAGAAGAAATAAAAACTTTGAGGTTCGCCGATGACATTGTAATTCTATCAGAGACAGCAAAGGACTTGGAAACACAGTTGAACGGAATGGATAGTGTCTTGAAAGGAGAATGTAAGATGAACATCAACAAAAGCAAAACGAGGATAATGGAATGTAGTCTAATTACGTCGGGTGATGCTGAGAGAATTAGATTAGGAAATGAGACTCTTAAAGTAGTAAAGGAGTTTTGCTATTTGGGGGAGCAAAATAACTGACGATTGTCGAAGTAGAGAGGATATAAAATGTAGACTGGCAATGGCAAGGAAAGCGTTTCTGAAGAAGAGAAATTTGCTAACATGGAGTATAGATTTAAGTGTCAGGAAGTCGTTTCTGAAAGTAGTTGTATGTATTGTAGCCATGTATGGAAGTGAAACATAGACGATAAATCGTTTGGACAAGAAGAGAATAGAAGCTTTCGAAATGTGGTACTACAGAAGAATGCTGAAGATTAGATGGGTAGATCACATAACTAATGAGGAGGTATTGAATAGAATTGGGCAGAAGAGGAGTTCGTGGCACAACTTGACAAGAAGAAGGGACCGATTGGTAGGACATGTTCTGAGGCATCAAGGGATCACAAATTTAGCATTGGAGGGCAATGTGGAAGGTAAAAATCGTAGAGGGAGACCAAGAGTCGAAAGATGTAGGTTGCAGTAGGTACTGGAAGATGAAGAAGCTTGCACAGGATAGAGTAGCATGGAGAGCTGCATCGAACCATTCTTAGGACTGAAGACCACTACAACAACAACAACAACAAAACTTGTGTAATTTAGGACACGGTATTTCCGAAACACAATAATCAAAATACACCCAGGCATATGCATTAATACACATATACATACACAGACATTCACTAGTGATAATTTAATTCCAAATTTTACCAAGCTTTTAGCTTGAGGAAGAGTGGCTTCATTGTTTCCAGGAGTATATACTTAAGGATCTCTTGTTTCATCTGAACAAGGCACTTAAGTTGTCGGACCGATTCCTTTCAATGTTCATGTCAGCGTTTGATTTGTACGCGGAGATCTCACGTATACATGCGGCATGGTCGGTAATATCGGGAATCACAGAATTTACATAAAAGTCCTTCTGTAAAATGTATGTCCCTTTATTTTATTCATGCCGATCACAACCATATCCGTCACCGGTACACTTTTCATAGCATACGTCGAGCGTTCCGGCTCACATTGTGTCAGACGAACATAGTTCGTCCTCAGACGAATCGGTACATGTATAGTTCACACAAAGCTAATCAAAAGAATCCGATAACCTAAATATTTTAGTACTAATTAAAGTTGAGGAAGAAGAAATAAAAACTTTGAAGTTTGCCAGTGATAGTGAAATTCTGTCAGAAGCAGCAAAAGACTTGCAAGAGCAGTTGAAGGGAATGGACAGAGGTTATAAGATCAACGAAACCCAAATAAAGGAAAATGGGATGTGGCGTAATTCGGTGATGCCGAGGGAACTACATTAGGAAACAACACAATGAAAGTAGTAGACGACTTCTGTTACTTTGGCAGCAAAATAACTGATGATTGCCGAAGTAGGGAGAATATCAAATGTAAACTGACAATGGGATGAAAGGCGTTTCTGATGAAGAGAAATTTGTAAACATCTAATGTACATTTATGTGACCGTAATTGTTTTCTTGAGCTATTTGTCTGGGGTGTTGCCATATATGGAAGTGAAACATGGACGATAAGTAGTTTACACATGAAGAGAATAGAGGCTTTTGAAATGTGGAGCAACTGAAGAATGGCTCAAAATGGTTCAAATGGCTCTGAGGACTATGGGACTTAACAGATGAGGTCATCAGTCCCTTAGAACTTAGAACTACTTAAACCTAACTAACCTAAGGACATCACACACATTCATGCCCGAGCCAGGATTCGAACCTGCGACCGTAGCGGTCGCTCGGTTCCTGACTGTAGCGCCTAGAACCGCACGGCCACTCCGCCCGGCAACTGAAGAATGCAGAAGATTAGATATCGCGTGATTAATGATGAGGTACTGAACAGAACTGAGGACACCAGAAATCTGTGGCACGACATGATTAGAAGAACGGATAGGTTGTTAGGACACAGTCTGAGACATCAAGGAATAACCACTTTAGTACTGGAGGGAAGTGTGGAGATTAAAATCGTAGAGGGTCACCGAGAAATGAATACAGTAAGCAGATTCAGAAGCATGCAGGCTGCAGCTGTTATTCGGAGCTTAGGAGGTGAAGAAATTCTTCTGTGAGAACACTTTCAGCAAAACGTTAATTTATTATTTTACTTTCACCCACAGCCATTTCAGTACAGTGAAGCTATAATTATGTATGGTGTGGATAACACAAGAAATGTTTCTCATTTTCACTGAAAATTTACAAAGTGAATACTCATTTCCGAATCCGATTTTCCTACTCACTTTCGCCTATTTTTGTTGCAAGTTATTCTCACTGCAGTTTATCATACAGAAGTAAGAGTGCTTTAATGCGTTTCTGTAACAAAATTTTGACCTACAAATGAAGTTGCGAACACCAATTATACGAAACATTTTGCGTGATAAATTTATTAATTGCCTCTTAGCTAGTGTAACTGTTACTAAGATTTCGTATGATGCCTCTCGTTTCCAGATGCGACCATTTAACTTGTGGTTTTGCAATCAAAAGTCAGTTACAGGTGTCTTCCTGTCCATATGTTAGAAAGATTTTACTTCATGTAGAATCTGTATTTATTCTGATCGAAAAGAGCACTTTACAGTTTCTGTTTATTCTTATTTCTCAGTGCTCGTTGCCTTGGTGGTGTCTTTTAAACGAATGTCAAGAGTACAAAAGCGCTTTAATGTATTTGCGTTGTAGTCAGTTGTTTCGACACACTTTTTTTTTCTTTTTTTCTTTTCTGCCAGGCAGCGGTTTCGAAATGTTCTCAAAACAGAAATGAGTTAAAGTAAGATTTTCTTAGCTGCAAATGACGAATGTTAGAAAAATAACAACAGTACCAAAAAAGACACTCCATAACGAGAGCAGTTACGGAACTAATATATAGCATCATCACCCTCGTCAACGTTACTGTCTTCCCTCAGGACCATGAACAGTTATGACAGTTCTTTGACCATGCACTTGATTCCGATCATAGCTTTTATAACGGACTCTTTTTAAAACATTCGCCTTCTTGCATCAGTTGTCGATTTGTGTAAGTCATCGACGCTCATCTTTTTGTCTACCCGGAGCTTCTCTAACAATGTTAGGTACTTATGTGAACTCTTAGAAAGACTTTTCTTTAATTTCAGTTATATTCATTCTGCCACAGGTATATTTCACCATATCGTATAATCGTTCGTTTACTTTACAGTCTTAAAAGCCCGATATTCCACTTTCAAATACTGTTTACCATCTTTCCTTTGAAAAAATAAAAAAAAACATCTGCGGTAACTGTATTTCAAAAATAGACGGTATAATTACATTTTGTGTATTATTTTGCCTCTCAAGGTGTTCTACAAATTTTCTGTAAATTTGCTGAGGCTCTAGATTTCCGACTCATGGAGCTACTCAATCCACACGTAATAATTGAAAAATTTTATCTTCAGCTCAGTATTAATCTTCTTAACCAGCATAGAGACTCTTTGACCATGCAAGTACTACAACAAGTACGCGAAACAACTTGTCCCCCTTCTAACAGCCGTGTACCGCAAGTCTCTAGAGGAACGGAGGGTTCCAAATGATTGGAAAAGAGCACAGATAGTCCCAGTCTTCAAGAAGGGTCGTCGAGCAGATGCGCAAAACTATAGACCTATATCTCTGACGTCGATCTGTTGTAGAATTTTAGAACATGTTTTTTGCTCGAGTATCATGTCGTTTTTGGAAACCCAGAATCTACTATGTAGGAATCAACATGGATTCCGGAAACAGCGATCGTGTGAGACCCAACTCGCTTTATTTGTTCATGAGACCCAGAAAATATTAGATACAGGCTCCCAGGTAGATGCTATTTTTCTTGACTTCCGGAAGGCGTTCGATACAGTTCCGCACTGTCGCCTGATAAACAAAGTAAGAGCCTACGGAATATCAGACCAGCTGTGTGGCTGGATTGAAGAGTTTTTAGCAAACAGAACACAGCATGTTGTTATCAATGGAGAGACGTCTACAGGCGTTAAAGTAACCTCTGGCGTGCCACAGAGGAGTGTTATGGGACCATTGCTTTTCACAATATATATAAATGACCTAGTAGATAGTGTCGGAAGTTCCATGCGGCTTTTCGCGGATGATGCTGTAGTATACAGAGAAGTTGCAGCATTAGAAAATTGTAGCGAAATGCAGGAAGATCTGCAGCGGATAGGCACTTGGTGCAGGGAGTGGCAACTGTCCCTTAACATAGACAAATGTAATGTATTGCGAATACATAGAAAGAAGGATCCTTTATTGTATGATTATATGATAGCGGAACAAACACTGGTAGCAGTTACTTCTGTAAAATATCTGGGAGTATGCGTGCGGAACGATTTGAAGTGGAATGATCATATAAAATTAATTGTTGGTAAGGCGGGTGCCAGGTTGAGATTCATTGGGAGAGTGCTTAGAAAATGTAGTCCATCAACAAAGGAGGTGGCTTACAAAACACTCGTTCGACCTATACTTGAGTATTGGTCATCAGTGTGGGATCCGTACCAGATCGGTCTGACGGAGGAGATAGAGAAGATCCAAAGAAGAGCGGCGCGTTTCGTCACAGGGTTATTTGGTAACCGTGATAGTGTTACGGAGATGTTTAATAAACTCAAGTGGCAGACTCTGCAAGAGAGGCGCTCTGCATCGCGGTGTAGCTTGCTCGCCAGGTTTCGAGAGGGTGCGTTTCTGGATGAGGTATCGAATATATTGCTTCCCCCTACTTATACCTCCCGAGGAGATCACGAATGTAAAATTAGAGAGATTCGAGAGCGCGCGGTGGCTTTCAGACAGTCGTTCTTCCCGCGAACCATACGCGACTGGAACAGGAAAGGGAGGTAATGACAGTGGCACGTAAAGTGCCCTCCGCCACACACCGTTGGGTGGCTTGCGGAGTATAAATGTAGATGTAGATGTAGATGTAGATGTAGATGTTTCAGTGGTGCAGTAAGTGGTTCTTGAAATGAGACCTGAAAGACATTTGAATCCTTTAACATAACTCTTACTTGTTTAGAGCTGTTATAGCGGACTTGTGATTTCATAAGCATACTAATTTCAAGCCATATTCCTTAACAACCTTAGGTACCTACGTAAACTCTTTGAAAGACTTTTCATTGATTTCATTTATAAGCATTGTGACGTAGGTATATTGCACCACATTAATGAATCGTCATTGTCCATCTACTTTACAAACTAAAAATGCCGCAATGCCTTTTTGAAGTAGTCTCCATATGTTTTAAACAGATAGGAAACATACAAGAGGGTTGTCAGACTCTCATCCCAGTTTTAACACTTTTGATTTCTCCGTCATTGGGCGTAAATTTGCTTTGTGATTTAGTTTAAACTATAAATCAGTATTCGATCTCTCGTGGATGTCAAAGTTTGGTTTGGTGTTACAAAGAGTACGGGGAAAGTCACATAGTTAAAAGTTTTGTCACTCATTGAAAAGGAAAATATAGTTTCTCATATTTGTTAAACCCATGTAAAATCACACTCAGCAAAGGTTAAGGTGTATCTCCTATCCGTTATTCTTTCCTCACTCCGAAGTTTTGTTTGAAATATTTTGAAATAAGTGCAGTAATCTTCCTCGTGACTGAAATTAGACTATCTAGTAATGTCTGCATCTCTTTGGTCTTTTTTTTCGCTGGCAATGTTATATGTGTTTTCTGTATGAAAGTATTTGACCATTGCCCACTTTTGAATGTATACTGTTTTTAAGTGCAGGCAATATGTTTACTTCATGATCCTATAAATCCTTTGGTAAATCATTTTGTAACTAACTCTTACTACTTCACTCATTATAATTTGTGTGCTTTCTTGTCCGTGAGTGTTCAGCTGCAAAGCGCACCGTATACCACGAGCAATGTTTATGCCCACCTAGTGCCGAGAGATCAGCCATGCCACAACACGTTTTAAAAACTGGACACCGAGTCCATTCGACGATGCCACTGTCGTTACGAGGGCGAAGATTTACTGACATGGCATAAAACGAAGTAATAGAATATAGTATCGCGGAAAACAGACACAGTTAAGTCGGTAGCCTGTAACTTAGCGTAGCGTGGCATCCGCCTATTGCTACGTTAAAGAAGCGCGGCAAACGCATTATTTTGCGATGAACTGAGGAACAGTGCCGTCACAGCCGGCAGTTGGTCTACGTGAGGAGAAGTCATCGATGGCGCTACTATTATTTACCAATTGATAACGTCTGTGGAATATTCGGCCCAAAGCGTGGATGGCCGCGGTTGGTAGCCCAATAAGATTTATATTGGTTGAAATCGACGTGGGACAAGGCTTTCGAATACAGGGTGCTCCACAAAGGCGTATATAATTAATACCTACAACAAAAATAACAAAAACTATGAACTTGTGAATCACATCGATGGCCACGAAATTACTAATGACGTTTTACTGTAAGATGTTCAAAACTCCTCCACCGGTAGCAATACAGCGTCTGCAACGCTGTGGAACAGATGGACACATACGTGTTATGGTTACTATTGGATTGGATCACAGTCACTACTCTTGATGAACTGTGGTATCGTGTTGCAGCTGCATGGGCAGCTGTACCTGTACACGCCATCTAAGCTCTGTTTGACTCAATACCCAGGCGTATCAAGGCCGTTATTACGGCCAGATGTGGTTGTTCTGGGTACTGATTTCTCAGGAACTTTGCACCCAAATTGAATTAAAATGTAATCACATGTCAGTTCTAGTATAATATATTTGTCCAATGAATACCCGTTTATCATCAGCATTTCTTCTTGGTATAGCAATTTTAATGGCCAGTAGTGTATTTAAGACTTGAGTCTTGTCGTTAATAAATCCTGTTACACCAGAGGCTTCCACGACGATGTTAAGGAGTGACGAATGACATCCTTGCCACAACCTCTGAGATATAGCGGACTTTCAGTCACTGAGGTCCTTTTCTAGATTAAAAGAGCTGGCGTTATTACGACTTCCGGAAGCAATATCCGCGCTACTGTGACAGGTTCGTTGACTCTGACTTCGCGAACGAGATCCTCGAAGTTATTACTGAGTAACTGTGCCAACGGTGGAAGCACTTACCACTGACCTTATCGAGAAACTGCCGGTCCAGCAACGAAGACTCGGGAAAAACCAGGAATGTGGGTAGAAGACCGATCTAAGCCGAGAGTTTTCGGTTGTGACAGCAGCACTTCTTTATCGTCATCCACAGCAGTGAAACGATTGTTCATATGTCTGTTAGCGAGATAATATGTCCACAAAAATTCCCTGGATCTTCTTCAGCAGTATCGGATATTACATGCGTCAACTTATCTCCACTGTTCTGTCGCTCTGTAGTTAATAACCTATCGTGAATAAAGATCACACAACTGTATAATTCATGTAGTTTCATAAAATCTACAGAATGTTTGAGATTTCAAAATACGTGCACAAATTGAAGAAACGGCTCCAGTGTACACAAAAGGAAAAAAACCAACAGTGTAACGGTTGAAGACTCACGGGGATAAATATTAAAACAGTCTTACGTAGACGTTTGCACATTTTAACACTGAAAACTATTAAAACAAGTCCATACAAAAATCTATACTTCCATTGCATCAACTATCAACCGAGACCAATTCATACTGCACGAAGCTTGTATTGTAAGTGGAGTGTATAGTATATAGGGAATGGAATATTTTTACGTAAAATGTGCCCATATTTTTAAATGTCGCGGCACTATACCAAATTTCTCGAGTGACTTATTTCCATACCTGATGTTTATATCTAGAAAGTCTACGAAATAAGAAACTACGGATCCCATAGCGCGTTCGGCGGAAATAAATGAAGATTTGGATTTTTCAAAGAAATCATCAAGGTAATTGTCTTACAGTTATAGTATCTACGTAAAGCTACGGAGGACTCATGGGTATCTTAGTTGCGCAATAAAACCGCAGGCAGGAAGATCCGTTGAATAAGAACAATGTTCCACCAAGTTAGTTCTTCAAACATCTTAGCTTGGCCATTGTGAAAGTATCTTCTGGAGAACCAAAATTGTCCTCATGTTGTGCAGTCTAGTGCTTATGTTTTTCTTTCACTCAGTTCGTCCAGAAGAGTGACTAATTTATTCTCATCGTGTGATTTTTAAGCTCTATAGCAGTCTTGTTTGCAGGCTAAATTATATGAATTCGTCTGTTACACTAGTAACTATTTAAATCCGAAACGCATTTCAGCACCTTGGTTCTCTCATTAATGGGTACTTTTATTCAGCTCTGTAAAAAGTAAACATGTTTTGAATAATTTGTAATTACAGTTTGCCTGTTGTGATTGTTACCATTCTTTGTAACCTGTCCATTTCTATAGGACTATCTCTACTCGTACATTATTGTGTACCCGTAGCAAGTATTTTGCAACTAAATTATTTGTTAACTAATCAACCACCTCACAACAACATCACTAAATCGATAAACGCTGTTCTGTAGAGTGAAAATATTTCGCGACCAAATTTTTTTGCGATTACCTATTGTAATATTTATTAGTATATGTCCTCACCTGCGCACACGTCCCTTGCGTAATCGTACGTTGGAATACAACACTGTGAACTTACACTTGGGAATATGACAATTTATGTTCCCGCAGTGTGGTTAGTCCCTGTGGAAGTTCACCTGTTTTCATACTCAGTTTGGAGCCAAATATTTGAACTTTTCGTTCTCCATGTGTGTGTGTGTGTGTGTGTGTGTGTGTGTGTGTGTGTGTTTGCGTGTACGTGTTCAACTCTTTTTTTTACTGTCTGTGTCCTCTTTCCTGAATAGTTCTTTCAATGCGTTAAATAATGTGTCATGCATGCCATAATGTGGTAGAGATGTTTATAACCTGTTAACCTTCTGTTAACGCGTTCTGTATGTGTGACGCTTTCTCTAGTGTAAGTTTGTGGATAAGCTGTGGCTGAATTTTAATATTTTTAATCCATGCACATTTCATGTAGTATGTAATTGTGAGCCAACTATCTGCAAATATGCTACGGCAGCTATTACTTATGAGGTATCTGAGGCCTTCTGAATATCTTCAGAATTTAAAATTTCTGCATATCTGCCCTACGTATATATAAGGTAGTATATGCCTCATTCGTTGAATTTTTCTGTGAGTGTTTCTGTGTTCCGAGTTGAGACTCATGCTCCACACATTTAACGGAACAACCATAAACAAAACTACATACAGGACGTAAAGACAATAAAACAAATAGCATTGGAGGATCTTTAAGACAGAGAGACTAAACTATAAGATATGCAGATGAGTGGAGGGTGAAGATCTTAGATATACACAAAAGCCACTGCACAACAACAAAGAACACAGAACACAATATGGCAAGAATTCACACAATTTTGGTGTGTAAGTGCAAGGATCTAAGATTTTCAAGAGCAAATTGTTCATCCGATTTGGTCGCCTCAACTTCATTGGCGGTCCACTGTAGGTGAAACAGAGTCTAACAATTGCGTTAAATACAGATCTATGTGTGTTGTGTGTTTCTTATCTGTCTTTGTTTTACAATGTCGTAGTAGTGGAGGCAATGTAATGTAGTCGAATAGTGAAGAGAAGATGGTTTGTGGCAAAGCGGAACCCAGAATAGCACGGACAAACAACGGCGCAACTCTCCACACCAGCATTAGCGGGCAGCAGCAAATAATAATATCTTGATTGTTAATGGTAGAGGAAGAAGCTGTTCATTTGCTTGGTAAATGGCGGTCTTTGGTTGAGAGATAAGTAGCTTAGTTTTGGCTAGATAGTCAATCGTTCGGAAGTAGTAGCGGGCAGTCGAGAGTTGACCGCAAGAATTGTGGTAGCACGCCGACTATATGCTGAAAGCAGCATTGCTCATTCGTTAAGTCATGTGAGACGCATAACATGCTGGTCAGTAAAGAGTTTAAGTTTCAGCCTATCAGCATAGGATGGTGTTAACAGTTTTCCGTGAGAGAGGTTATTTACATGGATGTGCATCGGAAGACGTGTCGAGATGAGGGACAATAAAAGCTTCATTTGAGAGGAATCTATTGTGATTTAATTCGGCAACTCTGCATGCATTGTGACTGGTGTTTGCCTGTTACGCCTTCGAAGAGGTTAAATTGATTTGTTGCGTAATATTTTGTTAGGCTCGGAGATGCGACTGTTTCTGAGTAATGAAAGTAGTGTGTCTGTCTAGCACGCTAGAAGTTAATTGAGTCGAAGCTTCTGAATATATTGTATTACTTTTGTGAATTTGTGGGCCCTATCTGAGAGTGTAGCTCCATTGTTTAGTTCGCCGACTTTTTGACAGACACTTCATACAAGTAGGCGGAACGTTATAACTGCCGTTGATGATTGATTTCATTTTGCGGCTCACATTTCAAGGTTTAATTTTGTCCTCACTGGAAGTGAGTAAGTAGCCACAGAACCGTTTGACTGAGCAAATACAGCTGGCCCATCCACTTAGAATACAAAGATGCGAGTGGCTTAAATTAGTGTCGGCAGTTTGCGCCATATATTGGCCCAACGCCCAAAGTAATTCTGCAGCCTAACTTGTTAAATGTCAGTTTAAATGACGTTGGCCCTTACCGGTTTATTTTAATTTATTTTGTTGATACTTATTCCGCTCTTCAGGTACTTGCCAGCCCTCTTAACATATCAACGAACAACTATGTTGTGAAACAGAAATAAATTATAGTTGTTTAAAGAAAAAAAATACGAACCTATCAATAAACTGAAACCCTTTCTACTGGCCGTTGATGTAAAGAAAGGGAAATAAATGATTAAAGAAAGCAATAACCTTAACAAAGTTTATTACTAAAAGGTAACTGAGGTTTGCCAAAACAGTTAGAAGCTTTTGAGCGTGTGGAATAACCAAATCATTAAGAAGGTGTTAGTAATAACAAAATGAAATAATTTGCAAATAACAGTGCAGAAAGTCATATGAAGTAATTCTGAGGGAAAGAGCCCGAATATTGTAAAAGAGGCATAAGATTGCGAACACTTGATATAATGAAACATTCTGTAATATAGTAAAGAAAGAGATTATCAGTAGTCAGTGTCAATGATCCCTATACTACGTGGATGTAGGTCTCTGGTATCAGAGAGCGGCATTTAGGCTGCCAGCAATTCTTGTCATTTGTATATTTCGCCATGTTTCAGATACGTTAAAAAATTTCCACCTGTCTCTACTTGATTAAGAAATAGTTACTTATTTGTGACTTCGAACATTATACCGATATGCGATGTATTAGGCTGATGTCGGAGCAGAATAGAAAAGTATTTTCATGTTACGTTTCCGTAACTTTTCCAGGCAGCCATGTTGTGATTAGGCAAGATACGAAATATGGGCGTCTTCGGACGGCACGTTCAGAAATCTGGCGTTTGACAACCAGATAGTATAGAGACCGCTGCCCAGTCTGTCAAGGGTTTTATCGCTGTCATGCGATTACATTAATCTCTGACTTTAAGCACTCTTTAAATGAGAACATGTAACCTTGAATTGTCGTATGAACAAGGGAATAAAAATGTCTCACTTGCTCTTTTAAAGTCCATTACTTTTATGGTGTAATATTTTGTGAGTATTTAATCCGAGTTTCGGTAAGTTATATGAAGTGAATCAACAACTATGTAATTCTGAGAGGATTAAAATGACGCGGTTGACAGCCATTTAAGTTTCACTTACAGTTAATTACGAAAATCTGGGATTGTTGGCTATATCTAGTCCCAAGACGGGTTCATATAGGAAACTGGTATTATTTAGGAGATAATACTGTATCATACCATGTAAACTTGCATTAACAGAATACGTTATCTACAAATTGTTATTTCATTTGTTTGGAAAATATAAGATTAATTTTTCACTCGTATGTCAGCATTCTCTAACTTTTTCAGAAGTTATTAACTGAACTGTGTATGTGTTGAAGCGCGTAATTAGCCTTGGAGGTTACGCACAGACAAATGTAAAGTCAAAGTGACCTCGGCCATTGAAATAGATGGACTGTAGGAGCCATAGCATGCCAAGGTCCTGCGATTTTCTAATAGAAAAGCAGTCAGTACAAGATTAGAGTTTCGTCCTTACGGAAGTACTACTTGCGCGTGCTCCATTTGAAATTGGCGCGGTAAGTACTCCTGTGCAGCACTGTATGATTGTAGCTGCCTCAATTGACACAAACTTGAATGAAAAGAACTTTATCGAAACACGACCTCTTGTAAAGCTCTGTTCGTTGTCATTAACTTAAGTTCACTCGCCTAGTTGAAACGAAGTGACTTAAGTAATCCAAGATACCAATTACGTACGCCGAAATGCTACACCCAACGTAGACGAGCTGTTCATTACGCTTTATTATGGGGGAAGTTGTTTTCTTAAATTAGTGTTTGTGATCAGCAAACATTGTTTCGTGCTACATTCGGTAGAAGTGTTGTCTGGTGAAGACGCATACCCACCATAATGCGCTACACATCGCATGCAGGTGTATAGCGTTCCTGTTTGCCTGTTAAAACACTGACCCAGCAACGACTCAAACGAAAATCAGCAGGTATTCAGTGAGACTTCTTAACGTGGCCACAGGACGAAAGATGAACAGTGATATTTACCGGATGTCCGACTACATTGTGCTCACATTTTTAGCGATTCATTTTCTTATCTAAAAGTGGCATAGTAGATCAGCCTCACATATCGAAAATAAAATTACGCAGCTAGATACTTGGTAACACGACATAAAAATTAAGAATTCCATTTAATTTTGAAGCCCATGGCTCTCCATCAAAATTATCTGATATGTCATCTAGGGCCGAGTCAGGGCTCATATAAGACCACTCTATAATCTAGAACCCGCATCTTGACAGTACTCCGTTCATAACACCCAGGAACTCAAATAAGGGCGTCAGGAGGTATTCATTCGTGCGTCAGTGTACTGGCATCCTCTCACGCCATCATTCTGAACCGAAGAAGAGAAGATATGAGGTTGGCACCACTGAAGGAAACTGTCTGAAAGTTTGTCCATCATACTAGCGTTAGTGATTATGAGAATCTGAGTTGTAACAAGTTACAGTTAATAGTGGAATCTGGTGGAGCAGTGTCCTAAGGCCAAGGAATCCAGTAAACCAAGGCTGACAAGGGTAGTTTCATGGAGGATCCAGTAATGGAAACAATCTTCTTTTTTTATATATATGAAATGTATACGCAGCTGCGAATACGAACAACCATCAGCTGGATAAGGGAATGACGACAACGAAAATTTGTACCGGACCGGGATTCAAACCCGTATTTCCCGCATTACGCGAGCGGTCGCCTCAACAGCTTTGGCTATCCGTGTAGCCCTCAGAGCCAAACCCAAACTTACACGTGTCGTCGTTCCTGCGCCACTGTCTGGGCTCGTACACACATTATGTAATTCCTGTACAGGGGAGGGTGGGAGGACATTTTAACTGAAAATCGTTGCCTAGTAGCGGCGGATTAATACGATATTGCAATGTCTGTGTTGTTAAGAAGAACGACGTAATGTTGTTTCGGACTGTTACATGTACCAAATTTTTACACACAACTCATTCTACACTGTCAACTGCACCATCGAAAGGCCTGGATACAACACGATATTTAAAGATTAGTGCTATACTGCTGGCCATTAAAATTGCAATACCGTGAAGAACGAACAATCGATGTGGCATTAAGTACACTACTATATCCGCGGGCAATCGGATATCGTTGCGCACGTCGGAGCTACAGAAAAAAACGGAGAAACAGAGGAAGCGGGAGAGCCACCGACGGAAGAGTAACCCAGACTAATGGTAAGCGAGCAAAACTCGTCCGACCCACTGCGAGGAAACAAAAGGCCAGGACAAGGACAAACAACCTAGACAACAACGAGCCCCTAAGTGAAGCCTTCGCCAAACGATGACGAAAAGGCCCCGAGCAACGGAAAGACAAATCGAAGACGTGACGGAACAGAGTAATCGGGTGACAAGCAAGGTAGTTATCAAGCAGTCCTCGTACAGCAAAGATAAATCTGACTGTATGCTTTTTTTTCATTTTCACATGCCATTTCAAGGGAAGAAAATCTTTCAAACGCTTTTACATAAACTAGAGACTTGGTTCTTACTCATCTGCAGGACATTTCATTTACATTCTTCAGTGAATCATATCAGCATGTGAACAGGAACAAAAGAAAATAATAAAACTACCTTTATGTAGCAGTTTACACAATGACATTAACAATTTTCTTATATAAAGCTTAACAGTACAACAATAAATCAAAATGATATAAAACTAACATTGTAATAAAGTAGTATACTTAGGAAAGTTAAATAAACATAAGAAATTGAAACACCACAACAAACTGTACTTCAACGTTTAATGAATATATTTCAGGTATTAAATCAAATTCTATTACATATACAACAGTTAAGTTGCATTTCGGTAACAATCACTTCATTTTCGTATAGTAAATAATATTTCTGTATCACTCGAAATACTTGATATATAAACTTAATACCACTCTCCCATAACAGAAACACGCAACATAATTCGAGAATAGTTCCCTCCCCCCCCCCTCCCGCTTTTTTTTTCTTCCAGGAATGCCATCTCCTAACCATATGGTATTCATCGATTCTTATCTTCTGTTAAGTGGTTAATGATGTAACTTCTGGTACCATGGACGCTCCAACTATTCGGCCTGTCTTGAAAAGCACTCCATAGTAAATTAAACAAATACTGTCGGAATACAGAATTGCTCACGATCTTCAAACATCGTTCCTGTCCAAAAGTCCACTACATTCTTTGGCCCATCTCTGAACAGTGTACTGTCTGACCTCGAAGTCAGTTCACTGTATTTATTTTACTACGTGGATTCTACGTCTCGTCCTGGAAGAATGCAATCCCCACTCCAATGCTGTGTTGTCCCATTTGAAGGAAGAATGCTGTCATTTGTGTCACCAAACCCACACTTCTGCTGAGGGACCACATATGTGAGGCGGTATTCATCCTCATCCAGTGTTTGGCACTGAGGGCATACTGGTGAATCCGTCATGTGAAACCCATGGAGTCTGGATCGGGTGACACTTTCACCATTAACTGTTGGCTAACACGTTGCACGTGCCTCTGTGTCTAACAAAACATGGTGTATCGATCGCCACACTACCTGTCAATTGATATGTAGATGACTCCTTTCGATAGGAGTGCTACATAGTTTGGTCGTTAGTATCCGGCAGATGTCGCACGTCACAGCTGGTAACTCGATTAAAAAGGAGATAAAAGTATGTATATGTTGATGTGACTGGGAAACGTGCTGGACCGCCACTAGCGCCCTCCGAGAAACTGGTGCTAGTTCATCTGTTAAGTTTCCTGTCAGACTTGTCTGATGTCGTCTGTACAGTTTTAACATTGTGCTGGTATATAGCACCATGTGAACATGCGAAAGACCCAACCAACCCATACCAAGAGGGAGGGTAAGGGCGTAGTATCTTACTTTAAATGGTAGCCCTGCACTCGCGAAGGAACCGAACGCTGCCAGTACGCGTTGTGCTATCATCGGTAGTACTTGAGTAAAGCGTGAAATTCGTGATTATAGGTAGGTGTTAACGTATGTGACCTGCTGGATCATGTCTAATGCCCTTGTGATGTTCCCTTCGATGCCTGTCCGGACTCACTGTAGTAGTCTCTTATAGCTGTATGCTGCTGTGCGACGTACGGTATAATTCCTAGGCATTTCAGGGTGTCTCTGAGCCGTAAAGGTGTTGTACGTTCTTCTGTTAATATACACCAATCTTCATTGCTACAGATTTGTTCACATTACGCGGCTGCCAGTAGCCATTCCATACTTGTGGATCCAAAGCCACACGCATATCACTTTCATTTCGCACTATCAGCACCAGGGTATCTTCATATGCCTTGCACTTAAATGTGTATCCTGGCAGAGTTAATCCGTCAAGCAATGACGAACGCCGCAGAGTAACTGGTCGAGGACCAGAGCATGTAAACCGTAGATAAGGGACATCCTTTTCTGACTTCATATGCTGAGAGATTTCATCGTCCGTCCATTTACGAGATCTTTGGAGGAGACATTGCGGAGTAATCGCATTACGACAGTGATAAATGGTCGTGGAAACGACGTGTGTGTCAGGACTTTTGCAAAATACGTATGGCTCACTCTATCAAGGGCCTAACCAAAATCGATCGAAGTTAATGCTCCATGGAGGCGGTATGTCTTCGCTAGAGCTATCAAATCACGATATTCACCAGCAGTCCTCTTGTCTCTGCCGGGCGACGTTTATTCGAATGAGATCACTTGCCGCAGTACTCTTCGGAGCGAGCTGCTAATAGCCCGGTGAATATTTTGAAATCGCTGTTAAGGAGCGTAAGTGGTCGGTAGTCCCGTATCCGTGTGCCACCCGAGGATTTATGTATCAGGACAATCAGCCCCTCCATAAAAGCCGCCAATAAAGGCACGTCAGGAGGCATTAATTCGTGGCAGACAGCATTCCCTTGGGGTGCCAACGCATAGCTAAAGCTCGTATTGAATTTCAACTGGAAGCTATCTGGTCCTGGCCATTAAATCGCGGCAGACAGCATTCCATCGGAGTGCCATCATCTAGCTAGAGGTCCTATAGAATTCCAAAGGTAAGCCGTCTGGCCCTGGCCATTAATTCACCGCTCCCTTAAAAATGGCCTTCATCACTTCGTCCTCTATAACCTTCACCTGTTGTACTTACGATTTTCGTGACCACTGCACCGCAAGATTATGTGTAACTTCACTAACGGCAGCCACATCCATCACCGCTTCAGTGTAAAAATGACTGTAATGTTTTCCAAACGCACTGCCTATTTGTTACTGCGCTGTTAGGTGTCAATCACCATCCGCATCCACGGCATATCCTAGGGCTCTTCATCATCTTTTGGTCGTTCTCCTATGACCCCGTCTAATGTCCGTTCCCTGGCCACTGCACCTTCGTGATGGCGTGACGAGATGAATATGATTTTGGCCCTAATTTGTTGTACCGCTCCTTGCTGCTAGGTCGGTGCATTCCCGTAGCACCGTGAAAGGTCTGACGTCGCCACACAGCCTCCTTACTACTAAGTGTCCTCATTGCACGGTGTAGCGCCAGTTTGGCGCAATCCACCCAGAAACGTAGGATCGTGAGATACGTCCGAAGGACGTCGTTCTCCAGATCTCCAAAGATATTCAATGGCGTCTCGATAATCTTGGCCTCCCAGGTGGCGAGTAATTGTCCAAGAACTGCGGCTACGACACACCTCCTGCCGTCCGAGGGCCCTGTGGTCTGTGTAGGGTGTAGGCCGCAATTCCACTTCAAGGACGTCGGCGTCAAGACTGCGTGAAACAACTGCGTGTAACATATATTCGATCGAGACGACTAGCGGAATGACTCGTACTACGGGTGAATCCAGGACGGAGGCCATGGTCATTCTCCC
This sequence comes from Schistocerca piceifrons, assembly GCF_021461385.2. Lineage (NCBI taxonomy): Eukaryota > Metazoa > Arthropoda > Insecta > Orthoptera > Acrididae > Schistocerca > Schistocerca piceifrons. The sequence goes on from NC_060143.1 coordinate 56,085,709, forward strand.
AGGCGTCAACCAAATGCATATTCTGCACCAACATTCGTAGTTGGGAGCACGGTGTATATCGAGGAAATTGATCTTTAGGTGCATATATACAATTAAAGTAGGTGTCGCCGTGGTCTAGGGGTAGCGTCTTTGATTCATTATCAAAACGTCTTCGGTCCCGGGTGCGATCCGCGCCACTGCCAAAATTTTGATAATCAGCATTGGCGGCCGAAGACTTCCGGCATAAGAAGTCAGCCTCATTTTGCCAATGGCCTTGTCAAAGAGGGCGGAGGAGCGGATGGAGGTTCAGGGCACTCTCTTGTCCTAGGGGTGGGAAATTGCCCCTAAAGGCGGAAGAATCAGCAATGATCAACGACATGAGAATGCAGAAGGCAATGGAAACCACTGCATTAAAGACACGTAACGTCTATCCACAGGAAATGTGGCCTGTAATTTATGAAGTATCATGATGATCTCTCCATTGGCAAAAGATTCCGGAATAGTCCCCCATTCGGATCTCCGGGAGGGGACTGCCAAGGGGGAGGTTGCCATGAGAAAAAGATTGAATAATCAACGAAAGGATAACGTTCTACGAGTCGGGGCGTGGAATGTCAGAAGCTTGAACGTGGTAGGGAAACTAGAAAATCTGGAAAGCGAAATGCATAGGCTCAATCTAGATATAGTAGGGGTCAGTGAAGTGAAGTGGAAGGAAGACAAGGATTTCTGGTCAGATGAGTATCGGGTAATATCAACAGCAGCAGAAAATGGTATAACAGGTGTAGGATTCGTTATGAATAGGAAGGTAGGGCAGAGGGTGTGTTACTGTGAACAGTTCAGTGACCGGGTTGTTCTAACCAGAATCGACAGCAGACCAACACCGACAACGATAGTTCAGGTATACATGCCGACGTCGCAAGCTGAAGATGAACAGATAGAGTAAGTGTATGAGGATATTGAAAGGGTAATGCAGTATGTAAAGGGGGACGAAATTCTAATAGTTATGGGCGACTGGAATGCAGTTGTAGGGGAGGGAGTAGAAGAAAAGGTTACAGGAGAATATGGGCTTGGGACAAGCAATGAAAGAGGAGAAAGACTAATTGAGTTCTGTAACAAGTTTCAGCTAGTAACAGCGAATACCCTGTTCAAGAATCACAAGAGGAGGAGGTATACTTGGAAAAGGCCGTGAGATACGGGAAGATTTCAATTAGATTACATCATGGTTACACAGAGATTCCGAAATCTGATACTGGATTGTAAGGCGTACCCAGGAGCAGATATAGACTCAGATCACAATATAGTAGTGATGAAGTGTAGGCTGAAGTTCAAGACATTAGTCAGGTAGAATCAATCGGCAAAGAAGTGGGATACGGAAGTACTAAGGAATGACGAGATACGTTTGAAGTTCTCTAACGCTATAGATACAGCAATAACGAATAGCGCAGTAGGCAGTACAGTTGAAGAGGATTGGACATCTCTAAAAAAGGGACATCACAGATGTTGGGAAGGGAAACATAGGTACAAAGAAGGTAGCTGCAAAGAAACCATGGGTAACAGAAGAAATACTTCAGTTGATTGATGAAAGGAGGAAGTACAAACATGTTCCGGGAAAATCAAGAATACAGAAATACAAGTCGCTGAGGAATTAAATAAATAGGAAGTGCAGGGAAGCTAAGACGAAATGGCTGCAGGAAAAATGTGAAGACATCGAAAAAGATATGATTGTCGGAAGGACAGACTCAGCATACAGGAAAGTCAAAACAACCTTTGGTGACATTAAAAGCAACGGTGGTAACATTAAGAGTGCAACGGGAATTCCAGTGTTAAATGCAGAGGAGAGAGCAGATAGGTGGAAAGAATACATTGAAAGCCTCTATGAGGGTGAAGATTTGTCTGATGTGATAGAAGAAGAAACAGGAGTCGATTTAGAAGAAATAGGGGATCCAGTATTAGAATCGGAATTTAAAAGAGCTTTGGAGGACTTACGGTCAAATAAGGCAGACGGGATAGATAACATTCCATCAGAATTTCTAAAATCATTGGGGGAAGTGGCAACAAAACGGCTATTCACGTTGGTGTGTAGAATATATGAGTCTGGCGACATACCATCTGACTTTCGGAAAAGCATCATCCACACAATTCCGAGGACGGCAAGAGCTGACAAGTGCGAGAATTATCGCACAATCAGCTTAACAGCTCATGCATCGACGCTACTTACAAAAATAATATACAGAAGAATGGAAAAGAAAATTGAGAATGCGCTAGGTGACGATCAGTTTGGCTTTAGGAAAAGTAAAGGGACGAGAGAGGCAATTCTGACGTTACGGCTAATAATGGAAGCACGGCTAAAGAAAAATCAAGACACTTTCATAGGATTTGTCGACCTGGAAAAAGCGTTCGACAATATAAAATGGTGCAAGCTGTTCGAGATTCTGAAAAAAGTGGGGGTAAGCTATAGGGAGAGACGGGTCATATACAATATGTACAACAACCAAGAGGGAATAATAAGAGTGGACGATCAAGAACGAAGTGCTCGTATTAAGAAGGGTGTAAGACAAGGCTGTAGCCTTTCGCCCCTACTCTTCAATCTGTACATCGGGGAAGCAATTATGGAAGTAAAAGAAAGGTTCAGGAGTGGAATTAAAATACAAGGTGAAACGATATCAATGATACGATTCGCTGATATTGCTATCCTGAGCGAAAGTGAAGAAGAATTAAATGATCTGTTGAACGGAATGAACAGTCTAATGAGTACACAGTATGGTTTGAGAGTAAATCGGAGAAAGACGAAGGTAATGAGAACAGCGAGAAACTTAACATCAGGATTGATGGTCACGAAGTCAGTGAAGTTAAGGAATTCTGCTACCAAGGCAGTAAAATAGCCAATGACGGACGGAGGAAGGAGGACATCAAAAGCAGACTCGCTATGGCAAAAAAGGCACTTCTGGCCAAGAGAAGTCTACTAATATCAAATACCGGCCTTAATTTGAGGAAGAAATTTCTGAGGATGTACGTCTGGAGTACAGCATTGTATGGTAGTGAAACATGGACTGTGGGAAAACCGGAACAGAAGAGAATCGAAGCATTTGAGATGTGGTGCTATAGACGAATGTTGAAAATTAGGTGGACTGATAAGGTAAGGAATGAGGAGGTTCTACGCAGAATAGGAGAGGAAAGGAATATGTGGTAAACACCGATAAGGAGAAGGGACAGGATGATAACACATCTGCTAAGACATGAGGGAATGACTTCCATGGTACTAGAGGGAGCTGTAGAGGGCAACAACTGTAGAGGAAGACAGAGATTGGCATACGTCAAGCAAATAATTGAGGACGTAGGTTGCAAGTGCTACTCTGAGATGCAGAGGTTAGCACAGGAAAGGAATTCGTGGCGGGCCGCATCAAACCAGTTAGTAGACTGATGACAAAAAAATACAATTAAAACCGCCGCCGAAGATAGAATGGATCGTGTCAATCTTGGAAGAGCGGGTCAATTTTCTCTGCGAACAAGCGGGAACGCTTTTGTCTCCTGCCTATACTGGACGTTGCATAGATGTTGATAAGTCGTATATGAAGCACTATCAACGCAGCTTCCCATGCCGTCGGTAGGTAGACTACATCCTCTGTCGTGATGCCTTCTCTGAGAAGTATTTTTATACCGTTGACTGATTCGGAAGCGTGTGATACGTGGGATTCGTACCCGTACGTGACAGGAAATTGTATACTTTCTGTAGGAGGGCGATGTCAGTGACGCCGCTTGTATCATATCTTTGAGTAAAGACTTCCTAATATGCTACTAATTGGTGTTGATATTGATAGACGCAAGCGGATATGCTTCTCTTCGTCCCGTCGCCTGTGTATGGGCCATGGGAGTTTACGACATCTGTTGTAGTAATGTTACGTTATGTGGTTCCACCCCGTCCGCCGTCGTTGGTTATATGTCTAGTTTGGGTGGCGGCTTCCCTATCGTATCGCCTGTTGCGACCGTCTGTTAGGCCTCTTCACAAACATCAGTCCAGTCTCCTTGCGATAAGTTTGCCGTTGGTCGGGTCCCTGCAGCTCTGTGTCGCCTCTTCTACTACCTTGGACTGGCAGCAGACTGCTGTTAGCTCTGCAGTGTCAAGCGTTTCCGGTCGCTCTTGACGTATACTGCTGTCGAGGCGGTGTTGTCGTGGATGCAACGTCTCGGTACCCTCTGTAAGGTTGCCATCCTCTTCGTCCTTTTCTTGATCGTTGAACTGCGTACATTTCAAGCAGTCGTCCGACGGTGTGAGGCGTCGTTTCTTGTGACGTTTCTGGGGTCACTGCTTACGCATGTTCGTTTCTCTTTCCAAATGTCGTCGTTTTTAGTGCCGTTCTGGGGATCGTTTTTACGTCTGTGCGTTTCTGTGCCCGGATGTCGGCATGTGCCTCTGTCGCCATTGCAGTCTGGTACGAAGGCAGCCGTTGGCACTATCACGGTTGTCGATGACCATTTTCTCTTCCGATCTCTGCATCGATCGCCGGTGGTTGGTGGGTGAGTCGGCGCTGCCGTCGTGATCGTGTCGTCATCCGCCGTTGTCAGCTTTTCGAAGGGTGAGGTCATTTTTCAGTGAGCCGTCTTTCCGGAACACATTTACATGCATCAGAGGGAGGGATGTCGCCATAGGTGTTGCTACATCTTCACCGGTCCGTTGGAGACATGCTGAGCTGACCTGGGCTTCCTGACCACAACCAGTGCAATTTTTCGGCTGACCATCGTAAATATCGTTCTGCAGCCTCTAATTGTGAGATACGACGGCACATGTTTTGACGGCTCGATCTGTATTTGTCGCATCCCCTTAATACCGGGTACGTCATGAAGGTTACCCATTTTTCTGCAATGTGACTGAGCACCCAACCACTGGGTTTCTGCGCAGCAAATACGACGTCAGCTGGAACTTCAGATGGTAGCTCGAATACTGTGACAGTTCTTAATTCAAGACAAACACATGATCAATAGCCGATCAGTAGCTACTGCGACGGCTTGGGCGTCATAATCTTTACATTTAAGTCCGTCTTTGTGGTCGCATGTGATCTTGTCACACACCCTGTCACTGATCAGTTTGACGTAGACTACACTACTTGTTGTAGAAAAGTAGATTCCAGTCATATCCTGCCGGTCAATTTTAGTTTCTTCTCGTATAAATCGTCCAAATTCCTTTGGCCGTGCTAATTTATTATTAAGGCTGATATTGCTCCTACACTTTCGGAAGGAATGAGCCGTTCTAGATCGAAAGTGCAAGCACTAGCGAAGACTAACAGGAAGTAAACAACCGCGTGAACGCAAATCTCTGGGCAGGGACGTGAAGATGTCCGACCTGGACGACTACGGACTACGGAAAGCAGACTTAATCAAGCGCAAGCACTGAACTGACCGGCTGTGTGCTGGGCGGCCGCCTACATACCGGTCACCGCCTACATACCGCCGCCGTACTCAAGTGGCGCGAGACCGTGGCTTTATCGCGTGCGAGCACAGAACTACCAGGCTGCGATGCACCCTAACGGCCATTAAGTCCACCTCCAACTGCTGGGCACTCAAACTCCGCAGCGCTCGCTACTAGATATTCTCCTACTACTTGATTTCAGTGGTTAACATTTCAGCTCAACAGCACGAAGTATTACATGTAAAGACATCAGCAGCCGGTTACAAAGAAAAATTACATAGGTTTCTCATTAAAAAATCACATATGAATGTTGCTTGTTTGTGACAAGGTCGCGTTACACACCTTGTGTAACAAGCAGAAACATCTACGAGCAAATTTCGGAATTCGACACCGGCTGCATAATGGGCTGTCGAAACCGTTTACCATTTCGTGATATTGCTCCTCACTTAGACCGAGAACCCACGAGTATAACGCGAACATTGAACCGATAGGTTCAGAATGGCCACACTCAACACCACGGAGGATTTCAACCGTCCCACGTGACTAACGCTTGACATATTGCTCAGTCGTCCGTGCAGGATCGTACAGTCGTGTCACGTACTTTCAGCCAGGAACTGGTCTCGCCGGCAACATTTATGAAGAATCCACACGGTCACTGTGATAAATGCAGGAGCACCAGGATATCACAACATAGCGACTCCTATTGTAGCTTCCGTTGACGCGCCAGTAGAGAGAAGCACACCTAATGTGGTGAATCCACTGTTGAACCAGAACATTATGACCACTGACCTATCGATATAAACCCGTCCATGTGATAGCAGCGTCACCTACCGAGGAATGACTGCTAGTCAGATATACGCACTGTGCATGTAGTGCCAGTGAGCGTGTTATCCATGTGCAGAATGGGGAAGGCGTGCTATCTATCTGAGTTTGACCAAGGGGAGATTGTAAACGCCCAGAGGTACGCTACGAGCATTTCGAAAACTGCACGACTTGTCGGGTGTAGAGGGGTGCTGTGAGCAGTGTACCCAACACGCGGCGAAACCAAGGAGAAACCACAGCCAGACGTCGGGGGGCTGGGTGGCCACCTCTCATTAGAAGTGTCAGACGTCATAGGATGGGTACATTGGGAAAACAGGACAGGAAGCGGACTTTGGTGGAACTCAGATCAGACTTTAATGCTATGCATAGTTCAAGAGTGTCTGAAAACACAGTACACCGAACACTTCTAACATTGGGTCTCCGCAACCGATGACCCGTGCACGTGCCAGTGTTAATCGGCAACTAAAACTGAAATGGGCACATGAACATCGAAACTGGACGCTGGCGCAGTGCCAGAGTGTTGCACGGTCTGATCAATCTAGATACCTTGTTCAAAATGCCAAAGGGAGGGCGCAAATCCGTCGTCTTCCAGTGTAAAAGTTCAATTACACCTGTACTGCTGGGTGGAGATAAGCTGGCGGCAGCTCCATTAAGCTCTGGGAAACACTTGGGCATCCATGGAACTCGTGCAAGACACCATGACGCCCAAGGAGTACCTTGCACTGGTTGCAGACCGTGTGCACCCCTTCGTGAAGACCTTGTCTCCCGACAGCAGTAGCATTTTTCAGCAAGATAATGCGCCATGTCACAAGTCCAGAACGTGATGGAGTGGTTCGAGGAACACAGTGGCGAGTACCAATTGATATACTGGCCTCCCGTCTCACAATATCTGAAACTGATCTAAAACATCTGGAAAGTGATTTAAGGTGGCGTCAGAGCTCTCGCTCCGTCCCCGGAATTTACGAAAATTAGATGACATGTGTGTGCAGATATAGTGCGAACTCCCTCCAGACCCTTCTTTGCTTCCGTGTCACGACGCGTCACCACTGTTATCCGTGCCAAATGTGGACATACCACCTGCTGTAGCTGGTCATAATATTCTGGCTGATCTGTTTATAGGTCAATAGGAGACACGTCGCCGTCATTTCAGACCCGGTTCGGTGACGCGACTATCATGATGGTCACATCCATGTGTCAAAGCTCTGTGCAGAACAAAAATGGCCACACTGAGTTTATCGTCGTCATGTGGACCCAGCACCTACAGTATGGGTGTGTGGCACGGTAAGCAACGGCACAAGTTGTGATTCGCATAGCCTGCAATTTGGACAGAAGGCTTTACGTTTCTCAAATGTTGAAGTCAGGTCTGCACCCTATCTCCGTGACGTTATCTTTCAACAAGTTAACGCAAGACCGCATGCTACCAGGGCCGTCTGATCTTTTTTTTTTTTTGGTCATCAGTCTACTGACTGGTTTGATGGGGCCCGCCACGAATTCCTTTCCTGTGCTAACCTCTTCATCTCAGAGTAGCACTTGCAACCTACGTCCTCAATTATATGCTTGACGTATTCCAATCTCTGTCTTCCTCTACAGTTTTTGCCCTCTACAGCTCCCTCTAGTACCATGCAAGTCATTCCCTCATGTCTTAGCAGATGTCCTGTCCCTTCTCCTTGTCAGTGTTTTCCACATAATCCTTTCCTCTCCGAACCTGCGTAGAACCTCCTCATTCCTTACCTTATCAGTCCACCTAATTTTCAACATTCGTCTATAGCACCACATCTCAAATGCTTCGATTCTCTTCTGTTCCGGTTTTCCCACAGTCCATGTTTCAATACCATACAATGCTGTACTCCAGACGTACATCCTCAGAAATTTCTTCCTCAAATTAAGGCCGGTATTTGATATTAGTAGACTTCTCTTGGCCAGAAATGCCTTTTTTGCCACAGCGAGTCTGCTTTTGATGTCCTCCTTGCTCCGTCCGCCATTGGTTATTTTGCTGCCTAGGTAGCAGAATTCCTTAACTTCATTGACTTCGTGACCATCAATCCTGATGTTAAGTTTCCTGATGTTCTCATTTCTACTACTTCTCATTTCCTTCGTCTATCTCCGATTTACTCTCAACCCATACTGTGTACTCATTAGACTGTTCATTCCGTTCAGCAGATCATTTAATTCTTCTTCACTTTCACTCAGGATAGCAATGTCATCAGCGAATCGTATCATTGATATCGTTTCACCTTGTATTATAATTCCACTCCTGAACCTTTCTTTTATTTCCATGCTATGTTGTACATATTGTGTATGACCCGTCTCTCCCTGTAGCTTACCTCCACTTTTTTCAGCATCTCGAACAGCTTGCACCATTTTATATTGTCGAACGCTTTTTCCAGGTCGACAAATCCTATGAAAGTGTCTTGATTATTCTTTAGCCTTGCTTCCATTATTAGCCGTAACGTCAGAATTGCCTCTCTCGTCCCTTTACTTTTCCTAATGCCAAACTGATCGTCACCTAACGCATTCTCAATTTTCTTTTCCATTCTTCTGTATATTATTCTTGTAACCAGCTGCGATGAATTAGCTGTTGTGCTGATTTTGCGATAATTCTCGCACTCGTCAGCTCTTGCCATCTTCGGAATTGTGTGGATGATGCTTTTCCGAAAGTCAGATGGTATGTCGCCAGACTCATATATTCTACACACCAACGTGAATAGTCGCTTTGTTGCCACTTCCCCCAATGATTTTAGAAATTCTGATGGAATGTTATCTATCCCTTCTGCCTTATTTGACCGTAAGTCCTCCAAAGCTCTTTTACATTCCGATTCTAATACTGGATCCCCTATCTCTTCTAAATCGACTTCTGTTTCTTCTTCTATCACATCAGACAACTCTTCACCCTCATAGAGGCTTTCAATGTATTCTTTCCACCTATCTGCTCTCTCCTCTGCATTTAACAGTGGAATTCCCGTTTCACTCTTAATGTTACCACCGTTGGCTTTAATGTCACCAAAGGTTGTTTTGACTTTCTTGTATGCTGAGTCTGTCCTTCCGACAATCATATCTTTTTCGATGTCTTCACATTTTTCCTGCTGCCATTTCGTCTTAGCTTCCCTGCACTTCCTATTTATTTCATTCCTCAGCGACTTATATTTCTGTATTCCTGATTTTCCCGGAACATGTTTGTACTTCCTCCTTTCATCAATCAACTGAAGTATTTCTTCTGTTACCCATGGTTTCTTCATAGCTACCTTCTTTGTACCTATGTTTTCCTTCCCAACTTCTGTGATGTCCTTTTTTAGAGATGTCCATTCCTCTTCAACTGTACTGCCTGCTGGGCTATTCGTTATTCCTGTATCTATAGCGTTAGAGAACTTCAAACGTATCTCGTCATTTCTTAGTACTTCCGTATCCCACTTCTTTGCGGATTGATTCTTCCTGACTAATGTCTTGAACTTCAGCCTACTCTTCATCACTACTATATTGTGATCTAAGTCTACATCTGCTCCTGGGTACGCCTTAGAATCCAGTATCTGATTTCGGTATCTCTGTCTGACCATGATATAATCTAATTGAAATCTTCCCGTATCTCCCGGCCTTTTCCAAGTATACCTTCTCCTCTTGTGATTCTTGAACAGGGTATTCGCTATTGCTAGCTGAAACTTGTTACAGAACTCAATTAGTCTTTCCCCTCTTTCATTTCTTGTCCCAAGCCCATATTCCCCTGTAACCTTTTCTTCTACTCCTTCCCTTACAACTGCATTCCAGTCGCCCATGACAAATAGAATTTCGTCGCCCTTTACATACTGTATTACCCTTTCAATATCCTCATACACTTTCTCTATCTGTTCATCTTCAGCTTGCGACGTCGGAATGTATACCTGAACTATCGTTGTCGGTGTTGGTCTGCTGTCGATTCTGATTAGAACAACCCGGTCACTGAACTGTTCACAGTAACACACCCTCTGCCCTACCTTCCTATTCATAACGAATCCTACACCTGTTATACCATTTTCTGTTGCTGTTGATATTACCCGATACTCATCTGACCATAAATCCCTGTCCTCCTTCCACTTCACTTCACTGACCCCTACTATATCTAGATTGAGCCTATGCATTTCCCTTTTCAGATTTTCTAGTTTCCCTACCACGTTCAAGCTTCTGACATTCCAAGCCCCGACTCGTAGAACGTTATCCTTTCGTTGATTATTCAATCTTTTTCTCATGGTAACCTCCCCGTTGGCAGTCCCCTCCCGGAGATCCGAATGGGGTACTATTCCGGAATCTTTTGCCAATGGAGAGATCATCATGACACTTCTTTAATTACAGGCCACATGTCCTGTGGATACGCGTTACGTGTCTTGAATGCAGTGGTTTCCATTGCCTTCTGCATTCTCATGTCGTTGATCATCGCTGATTCTTCCGCCTTTAGGGGCAATTTCCCACCCCTAGGACAAGAGAGTGCCCTGAATCTCTGTCCGCTCCTCCGCCTTCTTTGACAAGGCCGTTGGCAGAATGAGGCTGACTTCTTATGCCGGAAGTCTTCGGCCGCCAATGCTGATTATTTATCAAAATTTGGGCAGTGGCGGTGATCGAACCCGGGACCGAAGACGTTTTGATAATGAATCAAAGACGCTACCCCTAGACCACGGGTCTGATCTATCCTACAGCAAATATCTCACACACCGAAAATATCTGTTCATGGATTTCCGAGAGTCTGGCACGCTACTACTTGCCATCTACTACGGTTGATGAGCTCTGGGATAGAAGCGAAATGTAATGTCGTACCTACATTCGACACTCAGTCTCACTCCAATTCTATGCCAAGCCGGTTTAAAAGCGTTTGTTCCCGCCAGGTATGGCAATTCTGTGTACTAAATTAGAGAGCCCTGTATACTCTCAAATCACCTACAAATTTTTTCATATATTCTTCCTAATTTATTGCAAACGCACGACTAGTATAATTTAGTCATTTACTAGCCATCCTCATGATTTAATTTTAATGTTTAAGTGTATACCAGCTGATTATATACAGTATGTGCAGCTACTCACTGAGATCAAGTGGCTAGTGATTACCGTATGGCATCGACACGTTGTCGATATTCTACTGCATTAATGCGGACCCGGTTTACGCATGATTAAATGAGTTCCAGTTTTGGTCAACAAGTACAAAACTGGCAGTGCGAGCACAAGAAATACATGTAGAAATGTTTCCATACGTAACAGATTGGAAAAGAAACTTGGGCAGAAAAGGTCAGTAAGTGAGAAAGGCGTAAGGTTGATTTTATTATTATTCGCCGCCTATACCATCTGTTCAGTGAGAGCACCAGCCTGAGACGTTGACGTGATGGTATAGAAAGCCAGATTTGCACCTGGCGGCCAACAAAGATACTAATTTTTTCCTGTGTAAATCGGTTCCGAATTAACGAATTAGCATATCTACCATATTTTGCTGCCCATACTGGGCCTCAACGAATAGCTGTACTTTAATCACACGGAGGTGACAAGAGCTATGGGATAAAAATTGGCACATATGCAGATGTCGGTAGTATCATCGCGTACACGGTGTATAAAATGGCAGAGCATTGACAGACCAGTCAATTGTACTCAGGTGATTCAAGTGGAATAGGTTTCCGACATGATTATGTCCGCGCGACGGGAAATAACGGACTTTGAACGCAGAACAGTAGCTGCAGAAAGACACATGGGATATTCCATTCCGGAAATCGTTACGGAATTCAATATTCCGAGATCCACAGTGTCAAGGGTGTGCCGAGAATACCAAATGTCAGGCATTACCTCTCACCACGGAGAACGCAGTGGCCGACGGCCTGCTCACCTTCAGTTAAAGACCGAGTTCAGCGGCGTTTGCGTAGAGTTGAAGTGCTAATAGACAACCAAGTCTGCGTGAAGTAACCGTAGAAATCAATGTGGGATGTACGACGAACGTATCCGTTTGGACAGTCTTGAAATCTGGCATTAATGGACTATACCAGCAGACGATCGACGGGAGTGCCTTTGCAAACAGCCCGGTATCGCCCACAGCGCCCTGGGCTAGAGACCGTATTAGTTGGGCGGCTGACAATTGGAAAACCGTGGCCTGGTCAGATGAGTCGCAGTTTCAGTTGGTAAGACCTGCTGATAGGGTTCGAGAGTGGCGCAGACCCAACGAAGCCATGGACAAAATATGACAACGAGGCACTCTGCAAGTTGGGGCTCCATAATGGTGTGAACCCTGTTTACATAGATCACTGAATGGAAATGGTTATGTTCGGTTACTTCGAGAGCATTGGCAGCCACTGATGGACTTCATGCTCCCAAAACAACTATAGAATTTTTTTGTCGCCGGGCCAAAAATGTTCGCGATTGGTTTAACATTCTGGACAGTTCGAACAAACGATTTGGTTTCCCAGTATTCTCAACATAAATCCCATTGAACATTTATCGGACGTAATCAAGAGGTCAGTGAAAAAAAAAAAAAAGAAAAAGCACTCCGTCTTCAGGCCACGAGTGGCCTACCGGGACCATCCGACTGCCGTGTCATCCTCAATGGAGGATGCGGATAGGAGGGGTGTGGGGTCAGCACACCGCTCCCCCGGTCGTTATGATGGTATTCTTCACCGAAGCCGCTACTAATCGGTCGAGTAGCTCCTCAATTGCCATCACGAGACTGAGTGCACCCCGAAAAGTGGCAACAGCGCATGGTGGCCTGGATGGTCACTCATCGAAGTGCCGACCACGCCCGACAGCGCTTAACAATCAAGAGGTCAGTTAATACACAAAACCCTGCACCGTCAAATTTTTATAATATGGCTGGCTGTAGAGACAGCATGGCTCACGATTACTGATGCGGACTCTGAAATTTGTTGAGTCCATGCCCCATCTATTTGTTGCGCTTCGCCAGCTAAAAGCAGGTCTGACACGATTTTGGAGATACCACATGACTTTGTGACCACAATTTATAACCACCGGGTACTTATCTTTGGTGCCGTTCATAGTACAGGGTTCCATGTCAAAGTTGGTACCTCCCTACGGAGAGTTGCCGGCCGTTGTGGCCGAGCGGTTCTAGGCGCTTCAGTCCGGAACCGCGCTGCTGCTACGGTCGCAGGTTCGAATCCTGCCTCGGGCATGGATGTGTGTGATGTCCTTAGTAGTTAGGTTTAAGTAGTTCTAAGTCTAGGGGACTGATGACCTCAGATGTTAAGTCCCATAGTGCTTAGAGCCATTAGAATTAAGGAGAGTTGCTGCCTGACACAGGAAAGAATGAGACTCGTCGGCGCAGACACGCCCTAAGGACGTTCCAGACGCACTTACGTCAGAGAGCAGTGCTGCTCAGCTTCAGACTGCTGTCATTGCTTACGATGACAGTATCATCTTACATCAGACCCAGCAGCGCGAGTTGTATTAGAACTGTATCGAAGTTTATAGTCAGTTCAAAATGGCTCTGAGTACTATGGGACTTAACTACTGTGGTCATCAGTCCCCTAGAACTTAGAACTACTTAAACCTAACTAACCTAAGGACATCACACACATCCATGCCCGAGGCAGGATTCGAACCTGCGACCGTAGCGGTCACGCGGTTCCAGACTGTAGCGCCTATAACCGCACGGCCACTCCGGCAGGCTTTATAGTCAGTTGTACACCGAAACGATACTATCATTCGGTAAGTTGTAGAGTTCAGCGAGAGGAACAAATACATTTTGCCATCCTGTAGAGATCGATAGTTTACAAGTTAAATACTCTGTTTTGTTCAAGTTTTAATGAAGTCAAATAGTACATAGTGTGTGTTGTAGCAAGCACTCGACCTCCTTCAGAAGTAAATCTAGGTTTGCCAGAAACCATTACAGTGCCGCTACGCGGATGTCTAAAGTGTTTTGTTTCATTTCTTTTTATCTTTTTTCTTTCCTTTTTTTCGTCCGTCGCTACATTACCGACACGATAGTGGTGAACGTCGTTTTACCGTGACGCTGCTCATAAATGCACGTCCAGCGATATTGAGCCTGACGATACAGCAGACCAGGTGGAAGCCGTGTAACTACACAGGCCCCCTCTCAACGACCATGCAGCAGCCACTCGTTCCACCCGTCGCACTGAATGACGCCCCCTAGCCACAGCCGGGTATAAAAGCCGCTCCACTTCTCTCTGCTCGTGGTACTGTACGGTGTTATACTATCGACGAACTTCTGGTTCGATCTTCCCACGACGACCAACGCCCTATTCGGCTACTGGCTACAGGCTGTATTCGTCGGAATTGTGTTTGCGCTGTTACTGGACTTTCACTTTGCCTCTCGACATTCTTCAGGCAGTTTCTTGCACTGTGCCACACTATTTTCAGTGTTGTAACTTAGACTCTCTGACTTCTAATTCACGGTCACTGCATTTAATAAATATCTGTGAACTCCTGCTATTGCTACTTGTGGGGGGGGGAGAGAGTTGTTGTGGTTTTTGTGTTCACGGTTTATCATCGGATGCTCAAGGTCAACACGAGATCATTCTACTACAAGGATACTATGTCACGGAAATAAAAGGATTTTGTGGCCGCATTGCTACTCCTTGATTACCTTGATTAACCAATTCTGCAATTTTTGATAGAGAAGGTCTAACAAATTTTGTGCTGCGTAGAATCTGGACGATATACTTGAAGAGATACCATGCTAAATGAGCTAAAGTAAAATAAAATAAAATAAAATAAAATGAACGCTGTAGATTATTATACAAATAATGTGAACATAAATCTGCACTAATTCCTCATTAACATTAGCTCTTTGAGTTTACGAAAGCAAGTTACAGCCAAAAAATAGCAACTAAAATCTGAATTTTCTAAATAAATTTCCAGTGAAATGCTAAACGGCTTAAGTTCACCAAAAAAGTTTCGAAATAAAAACCTCTGGTTTTATCGTTCAGTCTTGGCACAATTCCTTGTAAAACTGTACGTGCACGTCACGTAGGTATTCCATCATATTTGTGACGTCTCCTTTCTTTTATGAAGACAATCTTTTTACATCAGCTTCCTCACTGACTGTGCTCGTTTCGAAATTTTCACTTTGCAACACTCGTGTCATTTCCCATCCCTATACTATGTCTTTTTTTACCTGAAAACCCCTGGCTTGGATTTTAATCAATGGGGCAGAAATTATATGAACCTTAGTTCTGCTAATGATATCAGGTAATTGCTCAGGTCCGAAAAGCAACTCTCGTCCGAACAACTTTTCCTCATTGTGTATTGTTGCTATGGTGGTTCCTCATCTTTCTCTTTTTTGCAATAATTGACCGATTTTGAAGTTGTCAGTTTTTGTGTTACTTACCTTTGCTTAATTATTCATAGCGTTTTCAGTATCCATTGTCCCATCATTGAAGATATGCAAGAGACAAACTACTAAACGGCTAGAGCAGTACAGCAACTCATGGAACACATTCTGTACTCATCCATTTAGAATGAACAAGTCATAGGAGTTACTTCTCAGGCCATCTACTGCATCAACCGTCATTGGAGATAGTCCTTTTACTATGTAAAATTCCTGTCCCCATACAACATAACGTAGTAGAAAACACAATTTATGCAAAACTGGTGCTTGCCCCTGTAGCGCAATAATCCTTCCATTATACCCAATTTTTTAATAGTAATTGCTCTATCAAATATTCTTCAGTGTTCTTATATCTTAGAAATTCCTTATGTAAAGCCAGTAAACTGATAAAGAAGTGACATATTATAGTGTCAATGAAATAATAGTTTCGAGACAGTTTGAGACACACGTCGAACAAAAATATAGTCTGTAGGTCCCTTATGTTTTATCTGACAGGCACAATGTAAGTCATCGATAAAAGTTTCGAAATAAAAAAATGTTTCATTATGCTTCACCATCTCACTGTCTGCAAGCCTTCAATCTACAAAGCAGCACTTTTTCGTATACATTATAGCAAATATTTCTTTTCTTTTTCAAACAGCCGACCTAATGTTTCCTATTGCAGTACGTAGGTTAAAACAAGGTCAGTCATACTGTAAATTTTTGTTTTTTGTTTTTTGTTTTTGTGGTCTTCAGTCCTGAGACTGGTTTGATGCAGCTCTCCATGCTACTCTATCCTGTGCAAGCTTTTTCATCTCCCAATACCTACTGCAACCTATATCCTTCTGAATCTGCTTAGTGTATTCAACTCTTGGTCTCCCTCTACGATTTTTACCCTCCACGCTGCCCTCCAATACTAAATTGGTGATCCCTTGATGCCTCAGAACGTGTCCTACCAACCGATCCCTTCTTCTGGTCAAGTTGTGCCACAAACTTCTCTTCTCCCCAATCCTATTCAATACTTCCTCATTAGTTTTGTGATCTACCCATCTAATCTTCAGCATTCTTCTGTAGCACCACATTTCAAAAGCTTCTATTCTCTTCTTGTCCAAACTATTTATCGTCCATGTTTCACTTCCATACGTGGCTACACTCCATACGAATACTTTCAGAAATGATTTCCTGACACTTAAATCAATACTGGATGTTAACAAATTTCTCTTCTTCAGAAACGCTTTCCTTGCCATTGCCAGCCTACATTTTATATCCTCTCTACTTCGACCATCATCAGTTATTTTGCTCCCCAAATAGCAAAACTCCTTTACTACTTTAAGTGCCTCATTTCCTAATCTTATTCCCTCAGCATCACCCGACGTAATTAGACTACATTCCATTATCCTTGTTTTGCTTTTGTTGATGTTCATCTTATATCCTCCTTTCAAGACACTGTCCATTCCATTCAACTGCGCTTCCAAATCCTTTGCTGTCTCTGACAGAATTACAATGTCATCGGCGAACCACAAAGTTTTTATTTCTTCTCCATGAATTTTAATACCTACTCCGAATTTTTTGTTTGTTTCCTTTACTGCTTGCTCAATATACAGATTGAACAACATCGGGGAGAGGCTACAACCCTGTCTTACTCCCTGTAAATAGCTTTCAAAAAATGCAGTACAGAGAAAGAAAGGGATCAGTCCATATGTAACAGGGGAATAAATGGCTTAGTCCATTAAGTGTTTATTGCCGCCCAGATAAGGAGTTGTTGTCAAACATTCTTGTAAACATGTGCATTGTTGGTGTATTAAGCTGTTCTGTGCAAGTCTTTGTACAGTGCACTAAAGCGTCTGCAATTTTCCGACAATACGGATATGGAACGTGAGCCATTAAGTGATGCCTGTAGCGAAAGTATAGAAGAAGGAAAGCAACTAACAAAGAAAAGAAAAAAATCATGACTGCTTATCTGAGGTAAGCAAAAAGGTTAATTTAGTAACTCATAAGAAGGGAGAAAACTGCTATTGAAGGCTACAGTGCCGCGACAACGTGCCTGAAGAGACCAGACAATCTATTTTAAAGAATTCAACTTTATGGAATCTGTAGATTTGCAGAATGATTACCAATGTGGTCTCATTCCTGTTTTCTTCCAATACAGCGTAGAAGACCTACGAAAGACGAGTGTGAAGCATGATTTAAGAATGCAGCCTACAAGTATAGAGTTCTGGAACAAATAGGGGGTGGGGTGAAAGAAACTGTATTCAGTATGTAGTGTCTAGTCTTCGTACTACTAAGAATTAAGTGATGAAACAGTGAATATCATTAAGCAGCATACTGCCTCCTTTCCTATTAGAAACAGTTATTAGGGGCTAAAAGATACAGGTAAAGTATACCTCTTTGAGGAACTAGGTGCAAATAAAATTATTATTCAAAGTGGCTTGCCCAACAGTTAAGGCACTTATGAAAAGTATAGACATGTTTAATACGAACCTCAATATTTCCTTTCGGTATCCCCGCACAGTTACATGTAGTATCTGTGACGAATATACAGCCAAAGTGAAATGCCTCGTACTGGAAAAACAAAAGTGCACTGAAGTAGTAGAAGTAAACGAATTGAGACTCAATTGAAGAATTTCGAAACTTAATGCGATTGTCACAAACTGCAATCCAACATCTTTTATGAGAGGAAAAAAAAGCTAAGAAGGAATGTCGAAACATTATGGAAAAGGAATCCATATGTATGGATTTTTGAAAGAATGTGCCTCTGCCTAACATTACAACTAGCGTTGTTACTATAAACGGCAGTTATCTATGTATGCTTTCAACATACACTGTTTATCAAATGCAAAGAGTAAATTTATCGTGTACAATGAGTGTGTTGCCAAAAAAATGTAGTGGTGAAGTCTGCTCAATGACTGACACATTTTGTTAATATTCCCTTGGCATGGCCGTGAAATATCTGGACATATTTTGTGGTTCATGTTCTGGCCAAAATAAGAACTACACACATACTCGATTTTTCCACAATTTAGCTACAACAGAGGAAAGATTTGACAGTGTAAAATATACGCTTCCAGTGATAGGAAATACATATTAGTAATGTGATAAAAACATGCGACCTATAAATGAGAAAGCTCGTACAGAAGTTCTCAAAGATTAGGCAGAGGTGTTCATATCAGCACCGTCAAAGCTTTCTCTACTTAACGTTGTTAAAGTAGCATCTGGAACTTTTCGCCAGTGGGCAGTATTCCTGATGCTCTTGTACAAGCAAAAGTGTCCTTCTCCTACACATCCTGTTAAAAAACTCCTCATTGGCAGAGCTCACCCAATGTTTGTATAATTCAGAACGACTAGAATGAGGCATAGGTGACCCCTGCTATCAAAAAACGGCACAACTAGTTGAAGGATCCAATAGACTAGAGTTTAATTTACCTGGGTTTTCTTATACCAGTCAGACTGTAAGATAATCTCAAAGCCTTTTGATTATTGTTACTATGATATAATTTGAAAGTATAAAATGTTCTACCTTTTTTCAGACCAACTACCCATATTTCATGAGAAGCACCTAGACCTGGAGATTTTTGAAATTTTTCTGTAGAACAGTAGCACGAGAATATTATGACAGTCTTCCTGTTGCTTGTAGTTCCCACAATCAGAACAGGCAATCTTGATTTGTTTTTTAAATATAGTTTGATTCTTACAAATACTAAAGAAATATGCAATGCTAATGCTTTGTTGAATGGATGGACTCAGCTCCTTCGTTCATTGAATAAGTTACCCTTACTCAACTTTCTAACATGTAGCAACTGACGTTTGAATAAATGTGTTATAGTACTGTCGTATATTCACAGAATATTACTCAGGGTTTGTAATTTTCTAAGGTAAGTGTATATTGTTACATAAATATACGAAGAAGAAAACATTTAAACAGAAATATTAATGTCCTACAAAATTTATAAAACTCATTCATATCCTGGACCCTCCATTTGTCTAGTGTGTAGTCAAGGACAGAAGTGAAACGTGAACGATAAACAGTTTAAACAAGAGCAGCAGGTTTTGAAATGTGGCGCTATAGAAGAATGCTGATTATTAGATGGGTAGATCACGTAACTAATGAGGAGATACTAAACAGAATTGGGGAGAAAAGAAATCTGTGGCACAATCTCATTAAAGGAAGTGATCAGTTGACAGGACACATTCGTAGACATCAAGGGATAACCAATTTAGTACTGGAGGAAAGTGTGTGTGTGTGTGTGTGTGTGTGTGTGTGTGTGTGTGTGTGTGTTGGAGGAGGGAATAAAAATAGAGGTAGATCAAGAGAAGGATACAGTAAAGAGATTCAGATGGATGTAGGTTCTTCAGATTGAAGATCACAACTTAACAAATGGTATTGTAATCAGAAGAGCACAGAGATGGTGTTCTAAATCTGTTAGGATGAAAATAATGTGGATAAGTAAATAAATAAATCGCAACACCTAATTTTTCTATGTATTTGTTTCTGAGGCGATAAGAATGAAATTTTCTGTACCACCGCAACGGCAAGAGCTCTAGATTTTGAATTACACGTTTGTCTGTCAGATAACGTAAGCGCCGTCCACAGGATCTACTGGGCCCAACGGTGGCAGAGGTCTAGGGGGTCAACACAACGCTCTCCCGGCCGTCGTCTGTTTACGTGACCTGCATGATGCTGATGTTTGGTTTGTGGGGCGCTCAACTGCGCGGTTATCAGCGCCCGTACAAATTCCCAACCTTTGCTAAGTCCAAACTCGCCACTTTCATAAATGAGGATGAAGTGATGAGGACAATACAAACAGCCAGTCATCTCGAGGCAGGTAAAAATCCCTGACTCCGCAGGGAATCGAACCCGGGATCCCGTGCTCGGGAAGCGAGATCGCGACCGCGAGACCACGAGCTGCGGACTACGTGACCTTACTTGGCCTCACAAGGCTAAGTGCACAGCGTACAAGTCCTCTCACCAAGGAAGAATCCCTGGCAGTACCTGGAATCGAACCCGAATCCTTCAACATCGCAGTCAGCCACTCTGTCTACTCAGTTATGGAAGCGGACGTATGTGCATCCACTCTAACGTAACTAATCACAAAGAACTAGGAATCTTCTCATGTAAGTCGCCTTATTAAAAAAGAGAAAAGTTAGTAAATATTTCATCTTCAGTGCATAGCGATTTGAGTCTTAATGACCCTGTCAGGGATGTGAAAAATAACAGCCGTTTCCTGTACGTCCAGTGTGAGGAAAATCGGGAATTATCTGGCGCGGCTTATTTGTCTACGAAACAGTTTGGCAGTCTTCGTCCTTCAGCTAACTTACCCGTTCTCGACAGCACGTCTGTAGAAACTGCAACGCCTTCGATCACCACTGAGAATTAAGTCTGCGCGAAGTTGCGAGAAAATAGGCATCAGATGACGAAAGTTGCCAGTGTCTCTCCTTGTGGAGACTCTTGGGGTGAACTTCAGTCGATTTTTTCTGGAGTACGGGTGTGGGAGGAAGTTTCGCCAATTCGGGTGGAGCGGAACCTCCGAGAAAGAAACACAAACACTTAGCACTTCGCGACGGGCTTTTCCGCCGCCGAGTTTCGAGTTCTTGGTCCTTGCACGCAGCTTACCAAAGACCGATGTAGTTTTCAAAAGATAATTCACATGATTAAGCCAACAACCATTATGTAGATTATTCGTTGCTATAAAATTTAAAGTTCTCGATTTTTCTACTACAATAAATTCAATCTTTCAAACTGAATACTACAAGGTTTCTTCAGTATAATTTTTGTATTGCTTTTTTTTGCTGTAACTTCAAGCTGTGCTCGTTTACATCATGTCTTTAACTTTCTTAATTACTGCAAAGCACAAGATGCCACTTCCTGCCTGACAAAACATTGTTGAAAATTAGTGTGCCTCTTGCTGTGACTTCTCATTACATAATCAGATAATTTTATTTCAATTTTTTCCTTGTAGAGTTACGGCGTTTTCATGATCTTCGTTCTTCTACAAGTCCTTGATTCTTCTGCCCAAACTTCGCTTTCCATGTTCATACTGGACGCAGTTTTTATTTTCATAAAGTTTTGTTATGCTATGTCCCCTTCCGTAATTCAGATAATACAGGACGTTTCAAAAATAGGTTTAGAAACTTTGGGCACAGGTTCCGTAGACCAAAACATGAATAAATTTTGTAGAAATCAAGGGCTCTAAAATGCATACCTTAAGAACTATGAACACTTGTTCATCGTCTATACACTATGAAACACAACTCCACTAGTGGAAAAGTTTAGAGCTCACGTTACTAGCCTTTTTTTCTTATTTTAGTATAATGTATCTGTACCCAGAGATTGTAGAAGTATTTTCGAAATACCCTGTATATTCAGCTAAAACTAAATGTTAATTTGATTGTTCACCTGCAGTTTCTGAATTGGATGTTTCGTGAACATTTATAATTTTGCTGCCCCATATGTCAATTTTTTTTCCCTCGTTATACAGGTACGCGCACGTTACCACTGGCTAAAGAAAGTGACAACTGAGCCGTCCCTTGTCACTCATATCTGTACGTTCGGTTACTTTTATACATAATGCCTCTGCAAATAGTATACTCGTCAGTTGAACTTATTTTCAATTTTAGACCCATATATTCAGTTCTGTCGTTCTCTACCATAATTTGGTAGGTGGCCTATTGATAGAAAACGAATGCGGTGAGAACAACATGTGTTAAAGTTTCACGTAGGGGTGTTCAGTATAGCAAACTGTTCATTCACACTGCATCTCTACAACACTCATACTACGCGGCTGCGACGATTCCGTTAGAGATTGTCCATGCGTGCAATAATGGTAAGAAGCAAGAAGAAAAATAAACGCAGGATTGAAAAATTCATCACGAAGCACCAAGACACGCACACAGAGGTGTATATTATCAAAAACAGTACCAGAATTCCGGGCTGTTAGTTATTCTCACAGTTTACTGTACTGCAACGCGGAATTAATCCAGAGCCAGCTGAATGTGTCAGCCATTCGAGGGTTGGATTCCCTCTCTTCTTCATCGAAGAGTTTCACTGCCTGGGCTACTCTCAGGGTGCGCCTTCGACGTGGAAGATCCCTGCCGTGTCGTCTGTTTGCCGCCGCCGCCGCTTGGTCGCCGCCTTCCGGTCCTTGCAGCCGCCGCCGCCGTCGCCGCCTGCCGGGGCTCGCCGCCCCCGCCTGGTCGCCGCCTGCCGGGGCTCGCCGCCCCCGCCTGGTCGCCGCCTGCCGGTGCTCGCCGCCTGCCGGTGCTCGCCGCCGCCGCCGCCGGTGCCCGCCGCCGCCGCCGCCGCCGCCATCCGGTGCCGCCTGGTCGCCACCATCGCCGCCGTCCTGACCCTGGTCTACGGCCGTCTTCGTCTTCATCCGTCTTCGTCTTTGTCTGTCCCCGGTTTCTGTCCTCTCCTCTTCGTTCTGTTCGTTCTTGTTTCTCTCTCCCGTCATGTCCGCCCCCACCACCACTGTCACTACTACCACCACCGCCATTGTCTATACCTCCCCTTCCGCCGCCTCCACCACTATAACTTGGTGTGCCCAGTCCCACCTCCCTCCTTCCATTCCACCTCTCCTCACTCTCCCTTCACCCTCTATCTTTGTCGCCCCCTCTCCCGCTTCTTCCTCCCGCTCCTCTCGTTCTGATCCCTTCCTCCCACTCCCCCAGCCTGTCACTGCAGCTCCAGCTCGGGTGGTGGCCCGTCGGACCACTGCCCACGCCCAGCTCTCCCCGTCACCTTCGCCATCACCGCCGCCACTGCCACCGTCATCGTCATCGTCGCCTTCACCGTCACCGTCACCATCTCCGGCGCCGACTCCGGCCCCGGGACCTGCCCCTCCCCGCCACATTCCCGTTGTTCCCATCCCCCACACCTCCTCCACCGCCGTCAAGCGCCCCGGTGGCACCCCTGCTTCCTCTGCTTCCAAAAAGGCTGCGCCTCGTCCTCCTTCCCCCACCCATGATGCCATGGAAGTCTCCCCGCCTGTCCCTGCCCCCTCATCCTCCTCCTCTCCCCCTTCCTCCTACCGCTACCTCCTCTCCCGTCCTGATCCCTCTCTCCTTGAAGCCCGGAACCTCACCCTCTTCCTTCGCCAGCATTGTCCTGGTGCCCCCATCTCCCTCCTCACTCCTCGCCGAGATTCTGTTCTCATCTCCTCCCCCAGCCCAACCCTCCATACTGACATCCTCTCCCGTCTCCCCATCACCCGTTTTGGTCCCAACGCCTCCCTTACCCCTGCTCCTTCTCCATCTCCTACCCGCCAACCCCAACCCCCGCGTCGCCCGCCGACCCTCACCGCCGTGATCACGCGGCTCAGTCCGTCGATCACGGAGGAGGAGGTGTTGGCGGAGCTCCAGGCCCATCCCACGCTGAAGGTGCGGGCGGTCCGCCGCATTTTCAACTCGGCCGGCCCCACCCGCCTTATGCGGGTTTTCTCTGAGGACGCCCCCTCCATTGACCGTCTCCTGAAGGAGGGTGCCCTCCTCTTCCACCAGCGGTACAAGGTCGACCCTTCCCGTTCCCCTCCTCAATCCCTGCGCTGCCAGAGGTGTCTGCACTATAATGCGCACCCCACAGCTGAGTGCCGCGAGGCCCACACCTGCCCGCATTGTCGGCAGGCGCACTTCCTCCGGCAGTGCCCTAACCTCCAATCCCCTCCCTCCTGTAATACCTGCAATCTCCCTCATCCCACCTACTCCCAAAAGTGTAAAGCCCGACCCCCTCCAACCACTCCTGAACTCACCGTACCTGTCCATCCTCTGGACGCCCCCACCCCTCCTGGCAATTCCCTTCGTCCCCCACCCACCGCTGAGGACATCATCAGGTTCCTCACCATCGTCCTCCAGAATGTTCATCCCTTTCAGCGCCCTCACACCCTCCAGCAGATCTCCCTTGCTGCCCGTTCCATCTTCCAACTCAAGATGTACGCCACCTACTCCAACAACCAGGCCCATTTTACCTTCTCCCGTCTTGACACCCTCGTTTAAATCCCAGTCATGGCGCGACAGCAACGTATCCTTTTCAACAACATACGCTCCCTTCCCGCCAACAAAAACCTGTTCCTGCACACCCTTGCCACCCACCGCGTGGATGCCTTCCTCCTCAATGAAACCTTCCTGCAACCCCAACTCACAGTCCACACTTCGCCCTACCTCCTCCACCGCTCCGATAATCCCCTCCCGATTGCGCGTGGCGGAGTTGCCATTGGTCACCACCGCCAGATCCCCGTTCGGCTCCAACCTCTCCTTCCCGACCCCACCGAACACCTAATCCTTAGTCTCTTCTTCCCCGGCCTTACCGTTACCCGTGCCACCATCTATGTCCGCCCCAATGCTCCTATTCCCTTCGACTTCCTCTCCCACGTCGATCGTCCCTTTTCCTCCTACGTGATCGCCGCCGACCTCAACATCCATAGTCGTTCCGCTGCCCAGTTACGGCGATGGCATCGGTTCCTCTCCACCCTTCAAGGTGACCTCGTCCCCATCCCCCGGCATACCCGTCCTGAATCCAACTCCACTCCTGATGTTATCCTCTCCTCCCCCAACCTCCTTGGCCGCATCACGGTGGATGTCCTGGAGCCTATTGGTAGCGACCATCTCCCTGTCCTCCTCACCGTTTCAGACGGTCGTCGCCCTCGCCCCGACCCTCGTACTGACCCTCCCCCTAAGTATGTCCACGACTATTCCCGAGCCGACTGGAATGCCTACCGGGATACCCTTTCCACCCATGTCGATAGCCACCCTCTCACCTACCACCACCCTGACGATGTCACCCATGCCGCCTCCTTCCTCCAGCGGACCTTGTCTGAGGCCGTAGAGGCCCACGTTCCTACTGTCGCCATCCACCCCCACCGTCCTACCTTACCCCCACAGGCCGTTCTCCTCCTCTGCGAATCCCGTCGTCTCTACCGTGCCTTCCTCCGCACGCGTGACCCGGACACACTACGACGCCACCGGCAACTCCAGCGACACGTTCGTAATTTGCTCGTGGCTAAGAAACGCCGGGACTGGCGACAGACATGCACCCGTTTAAATGCAACCCTACCAATCAACTCGTCCAAGTTCTGGTCGGCCTTCCGTCGCCTTACCAGAACTAAACCCTCCCCCTATTATCCTCTTCTCCATGATGATCACCCTTTCCCTGACTCCCTTAGTAAGGCCAATCACTTTGCCTCCTACCTCTCCGATGTATTTTCTGTCCCCGATGATCCCCAGTTCGATTACTCCCTCTTCTCCGATATCCGTGATCGAACTGACACCTCTTCCCCTCCCCTCGCTCCTGGCTTCCAGTACTTGGACAACATTACACACACGGAACTCAATGCCCCTATCACTACACAGGATCTCATTGATACACTCCGCACAAAACGCAACACCGCTCCTGGTCACGATCGTGCCACCTACCGTCACCTTCGTGAAGCTCCTGTCTCTTTCCTCTCCACCCTGGCCAGGCTCTACAATGTAGTCCTGTCCACCGGTTACTACCCCAACCTGTGGAAAACCTCCCGTATCCTCATGTTCCTTAAACCTGGCAAACCGCCGTTCGCCGTCTCCTCCTACCGTCCCATCAGCCTTACCTCGGTCTTCAGCAAGGTCCTAGAATCTATCCTCACCCGCCGCATCCACCAGCATCTCCGCCAGCACCGCCTCCTTCCCGTCACCCAGTGTGGCTTTCGGCCATCCTTCTCTTCCGACGATCTTCTCCTTCACCTCACTCATCTCCTTTCCGAACAGCTTAATTCCCGTCGCTCCGCCATCTTCCTCTCACTTGACCTCGAACGCGCTTATGACCGCGTCTGGCATTCCGGTCTCCTCTTCAAGCTCCAAACCTTTGCCCTTCCCATTAACTACGTCCGTCTGATCGGTTCCTTTCTCTCCCGCCGTCCTTCCTATGTCACCATCCATAACACCGATTCCTACACCTTTTTCCCCTCCGCCGGTGTGCCCCAAGGCTCCGTCCTCTCCCCCCTTCTGTACCTTTTGTACACGGCGGACATGCCGCCGCCGTCGCCCCCCGTCCACCTCCTCCAGTTTGCCGATGACACCGCCTTCCTCGCCCTTGCCCCCACCCTGCAACGCTCCCAACGCCTTCTCCAATCCCATCTTGACCGGTTCACCGCTTGGTGCAACCAGTGGTTGCTCAAGGTCAATCCCTCCAAAACCCAGGCGATCATTGTAGGCAAAACCACCCCTTCCTTCCGCCTCCTTGATTTCTATCTCACCGTCTATGGCCGTCCTATCGCCCTCACTCCCACCCTTAAGTACCTTGGCGTCACCCTCGACCGTCGCCTCTCCTGGACTCCCCATCTCCAGAAAATCCAAGCCAAGGCACGTTCCCGACTCCGTCTCCTCAAGCTCCTTTCCGGCCGCACGTGGGGTCTGGACCCCTCCACAATCCTCCACACCTATAAATCCCTCATCCACCCTATCCTTTGTTACGCCCATCCAGCCTGGATCTCCGCCCCCCCTACCTTCTATAAATCCCTCCAAATCCTTGAACGCCATGCTCTCCGCCTTGCCTATCGCATCCGTCTCCCCTCCCCCACGCGGATCCTGTATGATCTCATCCCCTTCCCCCACCTCCTCCTTTTCCTTGAAAGGATACGTATCCTGTACACCTCACGTAAACTTGATCCTCCTCACCCGCTCGTTTCCCCGCTCCTCTCCCACCCCCGCCCGCTGCCGCGCCTGTATTCGCACGTCCCACCCGGTCTCCATCTCTCCACCCTCCATACCCTCTCCCAAGGTGGCTTCCGCCAGCTCCCTCTCCCTGATGATGTCCTCGTCCCCTCCATCTACCCCTCCTATCAACTTTGACCCTGCCCCACCCCCCACTTCCCGTGTCCTTTCCTTTCGGCACCCTCCCTCCCTTCTCTTCTCTTCCCTTCTTTTTCCATCTCCCTGTCCCCTCCCTTCCCCCTCTTCCCCCGGGCTTCCTCTCCCCCTTCCTCCCTCCCCCCTATCTCCCCTGCCCGTGGCATCTCTGCTCTCCCCTCTCGCTCTCCCACTCCCCTTCCTCCTCCTCCTCTTTTGGCAGGTCCCCGGACTCGCACACGTATAGTGAACATTCGCGCGCCGGAGATCGTCGCCTTTTGTGCTTCGTGTGTGTGACGTCATATAGTGTTTTTGGTGTCCGCCGTCCCACTCCTACGTTCACTTGTGCCGTCGGACTCACCAGTGTTTTGTGCGCCGTGCCAACGTGTTTTCAGTGTTGTTATCGTCCCATGTGAACGACTCCGTGTTTTTTTATGTCTCTGTGACCTCTCTCTTTTGCCCGTCACTTTGTTCATTGTCATTCACCATGTTTTATACTCTTGTAAAACGCTATGGCTGAAGAGCGGCGTAGTGTGCCGCTGCCAGCCTACCTGACTTGTACAGGTTTTAAAATAACAATAAAGTTAAAAAAAAAAAAAAAAAAAAAAATGTGTCAGCGGAAGGTGCAGTATCATAACTTTCTGCGACTGCCTTCATTCTCAAAAATATAAAAACATAATAAAAGTGGCAATAAAGCTTTTTATGGCAGCAGAAAGCAATGTGGAACTGTTATGGAAGAACAGAAACGGAATACGTAACGGAAACGTAATGACGTTTCGTATGCACGTTTTATTTCAATACTTAATTCTTGATAAAGATAATGAGTACTGTTCATAAAAATAAGGAGCATAACCTAAGTCCAACAACAGGATGTCTTCAACTATACTAACAATAAAACTGTAATATCGGAGGTAACTTGAGCGCAGCTTGCTGTAACATATAAGCTTTATTTCATCCGAATCTAATTACGAAAGGATTTTTTCCCTTTATTGTTATTTATCCCCCTCGCCCCATATGGGCAGGGGATGGGCTGTCGGCGGTACAGTATTTCGCTCTTAAACCAGGAGAATTAAAAAATATAGAAGAGAAAACAAAATTTGTGGCTATTGTTCGATTTTAAATTAAAAATCAAAGACAGGCAACTAAAAAACGCAAATATATACATTTCAAAAATACGTCTCAGGAGGGTGAAATTCGTCTGAAGGAAAAAGAGCACCGAAGAACTGCACTTGTACTTAAAATCTGAAGGACTTCCACTGGGTGAGAGGTTCTGTAAGAGGAAAGAATGTGTTCCATTGAGGTTAATGGATGTGGGTAAAGAGAAAAGGGTCTGTTACATAGAGAAACTATGGAGATGATACATAGTAGGTGAAGGGGGAGTGGGAACTTAGACGCAGGGAAAGATAGCGTTTGAGGAGAGGTAATGGTGTGCAGGGGGCAGTGGTCCAAGAAGAAAATGGTAGGGGTGGGTGGAGAGGGACAAAGAGAGAAGAGCCGTGATGTGGAGCTGTATCACGGAAGAAAAAATAGATATCGTAATTTAAAATATTGTTTAAAAGCGTTTTGTATGTCTATTTGTCGGTTTTAACTCGGTGATCTCCAAAACTACTAGGCGAATTTTCATGGGATTTTCACACAAAACTTGAGTGTAGCTTGGGGAAATTTCAACATTATCGCAACACAGGTACAAAAGATATCGTAATTTAAAGTTTTTTCTAAAATCGTCAACTCAGCTTAATAATTCAGATGTATAATCATGGCGTAGTAAACCAAAAAACTAATAGATAGCACTTCTAGTTTCGTAGTACACCAAAGAACTAGTAGATTTTGCTGTTAGTTGAACTGAATGACAGATACATTTTCGGAAGTTTACGTCAGTGACAGAATTAAGCCTCTCTATCTCATCTTCACGAATACAAACAATCATTTAAATTATTTACCTAGGATATACGTATTAGCTGATTTCGCTTTGTGTACTAAAAACTTAAAGACAATGCTTTGCTTCTTGTAATAGGCTTTATTTATATTATTTGCTAGGAAAAACAAATTCATTATATTTGCTTTGTGATAAGGGTAACTACTCATCACATTCTGATTCAGTTTTACGAATAAAATGCCTAGGAATCGATCGAGTCTTTCTGACTACATCAGAACGGCTAAAATACTTACGACTATGCGGTCTCAATAACCCCATGAAGATCGTGAGACGAGACTTCCCGAAGCTCTAGACTATCAAGCTCTTTGAGAACTCCCTTCGAATTCACGGTGGAACGCGGAACTCTGAACCAGAATATCATGCATTATCTCGCTCCTGAGAACCCTTAACTCAAAGAGGCTTGAAGTTACTTCTTTCCAAAGTAACATCATACAAGCGGCAGGCGAGCAAGTTCTCATACCCCACTTATTCTAACAATTTAGCATTTCGCTTTAAACATGCACAATTCACTGTTGACTTATGTTATTCCATGACTATAAACAAATCATAAGGACAGACGCTGCTTGTTGTGGAGGGTGTACCTTAGTGTCAATTGTTTTTCACATGGCCAGCTCTGCGTGGCTCCCTTCCATGTTAGTGAGGCAAACAAGTTCTTCGCGCATGTTTCAATTTATACTACTTCAGACGTTGTATACACAGGAGTTTTATAAGTCGAAACAAACTGCACTCTTATGAAGTCCTAGGCACATCTATGCTGAAGAGCCACAGGAACTGGAAGAGGCATGCTTATTCAAATACAGAGATATGTAAACAGATAGAATACAGCACAGCGGTCAGCAACGCCTATATTAGACAGCATGTGGCTGGCACAGTTGTTAGATCTGTTACTGCAGCTACAATGGCAGATTATCAAGATTTATGTGAGTTTGAACATGGTGTTACAGTCGGCGCACGAGTGATGGGAGACAGCATCTCCGAGGTGGCGATGAAGTGGAGATTTTCCCGTACGACCATTTCACAAGTGTACCGTGAATATCAGGCATCTTGTAAAATACTAAATCTCCGACAACACTGCTGCCAGAAAACAGATCCTGCAAGAACGGGACCAACGAAGACTGATTAGAATCGTTCGCACTGCAAATTGCTGCAGATTTCAGTGCTGGTCCATCACTAAGTGTCAGCGTGCGAACCATTCAACGAAACATCATCGATATGGGCTTTCCGAGCCGAAGGCCCACTCGTGCACCGTTGACGACTGTACGACACAAAGCTTTACGTCTCACCTGGGCCCATCAACACCGACATAGCACTGTTGATGAGTAGAAACATGTGGCCTGGTCGGAGGAGTCTCTTTTTCAAATTGTATCGAGCGGATGGACGCGTACGGGTATGGAGACAACCGCATGAATCATTGGACCCAGAATGTCGTCAGGGATTGTTCAACCTGGTGGAAGCTCTGTAATGGTATGAGGCGTGTGCAGCTGGAGTGATACGGCTAGATACGACTGTGACAGGTGACAAGCACGTAATCAAATGTTTTTTATTCTAGTCTTTGATCACAATATGAATTCCTTCGACGATGACCGGTTTTAGTCAGTAATGACCATCTTCAGAGCTGTTCTACACCAAGTCCTAATATGAGAAGGTCGTAATGGCACCGTCAAAACATAAAAATATACTCAGCACAGCATCGTCAAGAGTTGTGCTGAGTATATTTATGTGTTTTGACGATTGCCATTACGGCCTTATCACATTAGGACATGGTGTAGAACAGATCTGAAAATGGTCATTACTGACTGAAACCGGTCAAAGGAATTTATATTGTGACTGGAATAAAAAACATTTGACAGTATTAGATCACTGTTCATACTCGTGACTATGTCGCAGCTGGTGAAGTACGTAATCACCTATCTGACCACCTGCATCCATTCATGTCCATTGTGCATCCCGAAGGACTTGGACAATTCCAGCAAGACAATGCAACACCCCATACGTCCACAATTCCTACAGAGTGAGTCCAACAACACTCTTCTGAGTTTAAACACTTCCACTTGACCATATCTGGGTTGCCGTGCAACGTTCTGTTCAGAAGAGATTTCCACAGCCTCGTACTCTTACGGGTTTATGGAATGCCCTGAAAGGTTCATGGTGTCAATTCCCTCCAACGAGGCATTCCATGCCATGTGCTCGTAAGGGCGCTACAGGATATTAGGCAGGTGTACCATTTCCCTTGCGCCTTCACTGTATGAATAAATACCTAGGCAATGCCGGCTTTCTCACCTAGTGTACAGAATACACAAAACGAAACGCATCGCACTGCTCGCTTGTTTTTCAATACATTGAGGTGAGTCGAAAAATTCGTAGTGTTGGTCGTATTGTTATTCGATAAGGATAATAAATACATGAATTACTCAGCAGACTTTGTAGTCGAGGCAGCCACAGCCCGGACGCATAATTTTGAAAATTCCTATATTTATAGGAACGATCGGTTTTGCAGCAGTTTACGTAATCTCATAGATGATCATATACGGTCTGTACGTTGATGAGTAGTTCGGTATACTGGGACCCTGTTAGCTATCCAGATACTGTAATTCACGGTGAGAGGATTTTGTTAGTATTTTACCTACGTGATAGTATTTTATTAGGAATTATTTCTTGTTAACTTTCATTTCTAGGTATCACGGGAGCGTTCTACATTATTTCATGTTAGACGCCCGCTACATAGAGAAAAACTGCTACGAGCGCTGGGTCATCCTATTCTATTTTATCGATTGTAATATGACTTAAATTTGTGAGTATGTTCAGCCTACGTCTACTTTTAATTTGGTTATGTTTTCTTGTCTTACGTGAGTCTTTGTATATCAGTTTGTACACACTGCACCTGATGCTGCTGCTAAAATGCAGTGAATTCGTTTGTGCCTCTAAATAAAGGACTTACAGCTAAAGCGGTCTTATCTTTTTAAAATATATAAATTACCAGAATAAACAACAGCAAAGCATGTTTCCTGAAGCCTGATTTACACCGCAGCGGTCACGCGCGAACGAGCATTAGCGAACGGGATTTACCTCTCTTGTAAACGGTAGGCGAGAGCGAGCGAACTGCATTGTCGTGTTCGATTCGCATTCGCTGGTGTTCGCTTGTGTTCCGATGGTTGCCGGACTTTTAGCGAACTATCAAAGAAAGTTCACCTTTTTTCTGTTTTGCTGCTAGCAGTTCAGAAAGCTTTCGTCTATCGTGTTATCCTTACTGATGGCATAAGTTGCTTTACCGATGGAATGATCTGAGGAAACTGTACAGTTGCTTATAGAAGAATATAGAAATGACAGAAGCTTCTCGGATCCGAGAGATTCACAGCACAAATGCCGAAGGAAAAGAAATATGTTTGGTAGAAAATGGTCATAGCACTCAACGACGTAACAAAGACGATATATTCACCATATACTTGTATAAGGCAAGAACAAAGTGAATAAACACAAGCTTTGTAGTTACACTTGTTGAAAAGGAAAACCAGAATAAATTTCCATGAAAGTAAATGTTGTGACTTGGCAAGACAGCCAAGCCACTAGGACAGGAAGCCGAAAGGCACGCGTTTAAGCTTATGCAGGCTGGCGTGAGGTCTGGAACAGTTAAAGGAGTTGAGTCTAGTAAAAAAAGTACGTAGCTTCTGGAATACTTACCTTTAATCCATAATTGGTGAACTTCGGTCTGACGGTACATGCATTACAAGACAAATAGCAATTGATAATGGCGCCTTGCTAGGTCGTAGCAAATGACGTAGCTGAAGGCTATGCTAACTATCGTCTCGGCAAATGAGAGCGTATTTTGTCAGTGAACCATCGCTAGCAAAGTCGGCTGTACAACTGGGGCGAGTGCTAGGACGTCTCTCTAGACCTGCCGTGTAGCGGCGCTCGGTCTGCAATCACTGATAGTGGCGACACGCGGGACCGACGTATACTAGCGGACCGCGGCCGATTTAAAGGCTACCACCTAGCAAGTGCGGTGTCTGGCGGTGACACCACAGTAAACAAGTGTGAGAATGTATCTGTTATGTTGAATAAAATTAAAAGTGTACGAGTACTAAAGACCTGATCATCCATGTTGCTTACGGTCAAAGTATCTGTTATTGCACGGCTGATGGGTCACTGCATTTCAGATATTTTTGATGGTTGAATAAAAATGGTTTACCCGGAGTCACGTTATCTGCCGTCTACCAAAGTAATAGCAGATTCTATCAAGTAGACCATGCTACAGGTCATATGTACATTTCACATTTCATTTCTCATATGTTATTGAAAGTACATTTGTTATATACACTCTGTGATCAAAGATTTACGGACACTCCCAAAAACATAAGTTTTTCATATTAGGTGTACTGTGCTGCCACCAACTGCCAAGTACTCCATATCAGCGGCCTCAGTAGTCATTACACATCGTGAGAGAGAGCGGAAGGGGGCGCTCCGCGTACCTACCTCACGGACTTCGAACGTGGTCAGGTGATTGCGTGTCACTTGTGTAATACTTCTGTACGCGAGATTTCCACACTCCTAAACATCCCTGTGTCCACTGTTTCCGAGGAGATATTGAAGTGGAAACATGAAAGGACACGTACAGCTCTAAAGCGTACAAGCCGACCTCGTCTGTCTACTGACAGAGACCGCCGACAGTGAAAAGTGTCGTAATGTGTAATAGGCAGACATCTATCCAGATCATAACACAGGAATTCCAGACTGCATCAGGATCCACTGCAAGTACTATGAAAGTTCGGCGAAAGGTAAGAAAACTGGGATTTCATGGTCGAGCGGCTGCTCATAAGCCACACATCACGCCGGTAAATGCCAAAAGAGGCCTCGCCTGGTGTAAGGAGTGTAAACATTGGGCAATTGAACAGTGTAAAAACATTGTATGGAGTGACGAATTACGGTACACAATGTGGCGATGAGATGGCAGGTTGTGAGTATGGCTAATTCCCGGCGAACGACATCTGCCAGCGTGTGTAGTGCCAACAGTAAAATTGTGAAGTGGTAGTGTTACGGTGTGATAGTGTTTTTCATGAAGGGGTCTTGCACCCCTTGTTGTTTTGCATAGCACTATTGCAGCACAGGCCTATATTAATGTTGTAAGCACCTTCTTGCTTCCCACTTTTGAAGAACAGTTCGGGATGGCGTCTGTATCTGTCGACACTATCGAGCATCTATTCATAATGAGCGGTCCGTGGCGGAGTGGTTACACGGCAATAACATGGACTGGCCTGCACGGAGTCTTTACCTGAAACCTGTAGAACACCTTTGGGATGTTTCTGAATGCCGACTTCGTGCCAGGCCTCACCGACCGACATCGATACCTCTCCTCAGTGCAGCTCTCCGTGAAGAAAGGCCTGCCATTCCCCAAGAAACCTTCCTGCAACTAATAGAACGTGTGCCTGTGAGACTGGAAGCAATCATCAAGGTTAAGGGTGGGAAACACCATATTGAATTCCAGCATTACCGGTGGATTGCGTCACGAACTTGTAAGCCATTTTCAGCCAGGTGTCCGGGTACTTTTGATCACAAAGTGTAAAGAAGTAGTCCCATACTTGGGTATGAGATTATGGTAGCACATAAAGTAACCTTGCACCACCGCTCATGGCGAGGAGGTTGTTTTTGTCCTCAGATTCTCAAGTGTCATTTTAGAGCCTTCTTTTATGTTCTCCGTCCATCTTCTCCTTCGTTTTCGTCTACAGCTTCGACCTTCGGGTCTCCCGAGCATTACAACTTTTTACCTCTCATGCAACTCTCTACACTGATATGTCTAAAGTATCTTAATTTTATCTGGTGTATTTTTGGCCTCCACTGATGATTTTTTTTAGTCATCAGTCTTCTGACTGGCTTCATGCGGCACGCCATGAATTTTTCTCCTGTACCAATCTCTTCGTCTCAGAGTCGCACTTGCAACTTACGTCCTCAATTATCTGCTGGATGTATTCCAATTTCTGTCTTTCTCTACTGTTTTTGCTCTCTTCAGCTACCTCTAGTACCATGGAAGTCAGTCCCTGATGTCTTAACGGACGTCCTAACATCCTGTCCCTTGTCCTTATCAGTGTTTCCCACATATTCCTTTCCTCTCCGATTCTCCGCAGAATTTCCTCATTCCTTATCTTACCAGTCTACCTAATTTTCAACATTCGTCTGTAGCACCACATCGCAAATGCTTCGATTCTCATCTGTTACGGTTTTCCCACAGACCATGTTACACTACCATACAATGCTGTACTCGTACAATTTCTTCCTCAAATTGAGGCCGATATTTGATATTAGTAGACTTTTCTTGGCCAGAAATGCCCTTTTTGGCTTTGCTAGTCCGCTTTTGATGTCCTCCTTGCTCCGTCCATCATTGGTTATTGTACTGTGCCTAGGCAGCAGAATTCCTTAAATTCATCTACACTACTGGCCATTAAAATTGCTACACCAAGAAGAAATGCAGATGATAAACGGGTTGGACAAATATATTATACTAGAACTGACATGTGATTATATTTTCATGCAATTTGGGTGCATACATCCTGAGAAATCAGTACCCAGAATAAGCACCTCTGGCCGTAACAACGGCCTTGATACGTCTGTGCATTGAGTCAAACAGAGCTTGGATGGCGTGTACAGGTACAGCTGCCCATGCAGCTTCAACACGATACCATAGTTCATCAAGAGTAGTGACTGACGTATTGTGACGAGCCAGTTGCTCGGCCACCATTGACCAGACGTTTTCAATTGGTGAGAGATCTGGAGAGTGAGAGGCCAGGGCAGCAGGCGAACATTTTCAGTATCCAGAAAGGCCCGTACAGGACCTGCAACATGCGGTCGTGCATTATCCTGCTGAAATGTAGGGTTTCGCGGGGATCGAATGACGGGTAGAGCCACGGGTCGTAACACATCTTAAATGTAACGTCTAGTGTTCAAAGTGCCGTCATTGCGAAAAAGAGGTGACCGAGACGTGTAACCAGTGGCACCCCATACCATTACGCCAGGTGATACACCAGTATGGCGATGACAAATACACGCTTCCAATGTGCGTTCACCGTGATGTCGTCAAAGACGGCTGCGACCATCGTGATGCTGTAAACAGAACCTGGATTCATCCGAAAAAAATGACGTTCTGCCATTCGTGCACCCAGGTTCGTCGTTGAGTACATCATCGCAGGCGCTCCTGTCTGTGATGCAGCGTCAAGGGTAACAGCAGCCATGGTCTCCGAGCTGATAGTCCATGTTGCTGCAAAACGTCGTCGAACTGTTCGTGCAGATGGTTGTTGTCTTGCAATCGTCCCCATCTGCTGACTAAGGGATCGAGACGTGGCTGCACGATCCGTTAGAGCCATGCGGATAAGATGCCAGTCATCTCGACTGCTAGTGATACGAGGCCGTTGGGATCCACCACGGCGTTCCGTATTACCCTCCTAAACCCACTGATTCCATATTCTGTTAACAGTCATTGGATGTCGACCAACGCGAGCAGCAATGTCGCGATACTATAAACCGCAATCGCGATAGGCTAGAATCCGACCTTTATCAAAGTTGGAAACGTGATGGTACGCATTTCTCTTCCTTACACGAGGCATCACAACAACGTTTCACCAGGCAACGGCGGTCAACTGCTGTTTGTGTATGAGAAATCTGTTGGAAACGTTCCTTATGTTAGCACGTTGTCGGTGTCGCCACCGGCGCCAACCTTGTGTAAATGTTCTGAAAAGCTAATTATTTGCATATTACAGCATCTTCTTCCTGTCGATTAAATTTCGCGTCTGTAGCACGTCATCTTCGTGGTGTAGCAATTTTAATGGCCAATAGTGTACTTCGTGACCATCAATCCTGATGTTAAGTTTGTCGCTGTTCTCATTTCTACTACTTCTCATTACCTTTGTATTTCTTCGATTTACCCTCAATCCAAACTTTGTACTCATTAGACCATTCCGTTCAGCAGATCACGTAATTCTTCCTCACTTTTACTTAGGGTGGCAATGTCATCAGCGAATCGTATCATTGAAATCCTTTCACCTTGAATTTTAATTCCACTCCTGAAACGGTTCAAATGGCTTTGAGCACTATGAGACTTAACAGCTATGGTCATCAGTCCCCTAAAACTTAGAACTACTTAAACCTAACTAACCTAAGGACATCACACAACACCCAGTCATCACGAGGCAGAGAAAATCCCTGACCCCGCCGGGAATCGGACCCGGGAACCCGGGCGCTACTCCTGATTATTTTATTTCTATCATTGAATCTTCGATGTACAGATTGAACAGTCTTAATCCGAGTATTTCGTTCTCGGTCGTCCACTCTTATTATTCTCTCTTAACTCTTGTAGATGGTGGATGTTACCCGTCTCTCCCTATAGCTTACCACTATTTTACACATAATTTCGAAAATCTTGCACCATTTTACACTGTCGAACGGTTTTTCTAGGTAGAATAAATCCTATGAACTTGTCTTGAATTTTCTTTAGTCTTGCTTTTATTATTAACATCAACGTCAGAATTGCCTCACTGGTGACTTTATCCTTTCTAAAGCCAAACTGATCGTCACCTAACGCATCCTCTATTTTCTTTTCCATTCTTCTACGTATTATTCTTGTGAGCAATTTGGATGCACGAGCTGTTAAGCTGGTTGTGCGATAATTCTTCCACTAATCAGGTCTTGTGCTCTTCGGAACTGTGTGGATGATATTTTGCCGAAAGTCAGACGGTATATTGCCAGACTCATACATTCTACACACCATCGTGAGCAGTCATTTTGTTGCCAGTTCCCCTAAAGATTTTAGATATGTAATTCCGGTTGACTCTTAATTTTATCACCCTTGCCTTTAATTTCACCGAAGGGCGTTTTGACATTCCTGTAAGCTGAGTCACTCCTTCCGAGTATCATTTCTTTTCGATTTCTTCGCTTTCTTCACACAGCCATTTCAACTTAGCTTCCCTGCACTTCCTATTTAGTTCATTCCTCAGGGACTTGCATTTCCCTATTCCTCAATTTCCCTGAACATTTTTTTACTTCCTTCTTTCATCGATCAGCTGAAGTATTTCTTCTGTTACCCACGCTTTCCTTGCAGTTATGTTGTTTGTACCTATGTTTTTCCTTCCAACTTCCGTGATTGCCCTTTTTAGAGCCTTAGAGAACTTCAAACGTATCTCGTCATTCTTTAGTACTTCCAAATCCCACTTCTTCGCGTATTGATTCTTCCTGACTAATGTCTTAAACTTCAGCCTATGCTTCATCACTACTACATTGTGATCTGAGTCCATATCTGCTCTTGGGTACACCTTACAGTCAAGTATCTGATTTCGGAATCTCTGTCTGACCATGATGTAAGCTAATTGGAATCTTCCCGCATCACCCGGCCTTTTCAAGTATACCTATTCCTCTTGTGATTCTTGAACAGAGTATTCGCTATTACCAACTGAAGTTTTTAACAGAACTCAGTCTTTCTCCGCTCTGATTCCTTGTCTCATATCCTCCTGTACCGTTTTCTTCTGCTCCTTTCCCTAAAACTGCATTAAGGTTCCCCATGAATATTAGATATTCGTGTGGTGTTACATTCTCAATTTCGTCATATACTTTCTCTATCCCTTCATCTTCAGCTTGCAACATCTGAAG
The DNA here is from genome assembly GCF_021461385.2 of Schistocerca piceifrons. NCBI lineage: Eukaryota > Metazoa > Arthropoda > Insecta > Orthoptera > Acrididae > Schistocerca > Schistocerca piceifrons. The sequence goes on from NC_060143.1 coordinate 56,124,562, forward strand.
GTATACTTGAAGTATAGTTGTCGGTGTTGGTTTGCTGTCGATTGTGATAAGAACAACTCTATCACTGGCCTTTTCACAGTAACACACTCTCTGCCCCACCTTCCTATTCATAACGAATCCTACCCCCGTTACCCGTTAAACCATTTTCTGCTGCTCTTGATATTACCGTATACTCGTCCGACCAGAAATCTTTGTCTTCTTTCAATTTCATTTCAGTGACCCCTACTATGTCTATATTGAGCCTTTGCATTTCCCTTTTCTGATTTTCTAGCTTCCCTATCATATTCAAGCTTCTGACATTTCACGCCCCGATTCATAGTACGTTATCCATTCGTTGACTATTCAGTCTTTCTCTCATGGTCACCTTCCACTTGGCAGTCCCCGCCCGGAGATCCGAAGATTATTCTGGAATTTTTGCCAATGGTGAGATCATCATGTCCTCTTTCAATTACAGGCCGCATGTCCTGTGGATACGCATTATGTGTCTTTAATGCAGTTGTTTCCATTGCCTTTTGCATCCTCATGCCGTGGATCATTGCTCATTCTTCCGCCTTTAGGGACAGTTTCCAACCACAAGGGCAAAAGAGCGCCCTGAACGTGTGTCGGCTGGAGAAGCCGACACAGGTTCAGGGCACTCTTTGACGGAATGAGGGTGACTTATTATGCCGGAAGGGTTATGCCGTCAAAGCTGATTATTAATAAAAATTTAAGCGGTAGTGGGTTCAAAAAACTGGATAGAGAACGTTTTGATTATGAATCAAACAGCTACTGATGATTTAGATTCTATTTTTTCATGAATCTTTGTTTTTAGTTTGCTTTTTTCGTCCATGAGATCCTAAGGGTTAGTCTCCAAATCCACTTTTCAAAAGATTAGACGTCATTGTCCGCGATTCACATCCGCACAAAACTATGAGAAACAAAAGTTACAGCCATTTTATTTTGTTTAGTAGTGACAGCTTCCTTCCCTTTAGAAATTTTCCAATCTCATTGCAGGCGATTTTTCAAGTTTTACCCTTCTTCTTACTTCTTTAACGCACGAGCTACTTCTTGTAACAGTAAATCCTAAAAATTTATACTTATCAATGCTCAACGATTCATCCTCCTGTCTCCACACTAGCCTTCATTTCTGTTGTCAAATTTTTTTTCCTCAAATTTAGCTCGAGATCACCTGTTCTAAATTCTTCTCGTGTTTGTCCCAGCAAACATTTAGTGTCTTCTTCATTGCTTGATATAGGTGTTTTGTCATCTGCATATCTTAAACTGCTGATCAAATGTCCCTGAACCCTCTTCTCCTGTTTTACTTCCAGTTTCCATTTCTCTTTTGTAGCTTGCTGCTTGCTTTGAGATGCCCTTCTGGGCTAAGCACCAGAACATCTGTCTTTCTCTTCCAAATTTAGTGACCTTTATGAAAACCATGGCGTTCTGATTCGCTTTTACTTTTGGAGTAGTTGTCTCAGCTGCTGTTTAAATTGTTTTCTCAATACATTCTGACAAATCATTAACATCACAGTCAGAGGATTCAAGTACTTTGAATTTATTTCTTGTTCCCACAGCGAAATTTTCTGAAGTATGTTCAGTATCGCACGCTAGCGGTTGTATCCCACATTTTCTTTTAATATCAGCTTTATCAAAATTTAGGCTACTAATAGTTGGTGGCCTGAGTTGCAGTCTGTGTCTGGTAATGTTTCTTCTGATTGTAAGGAACATTTTCACCTCTCTTGTCCTTACACGTAATTAATTCCATTCATGTAATGACCGTTTTGAAAGATCCACTTGTACAGTTAGCGTTTATGTTGTTTGAAGTATGAGTTGGCAACACAGAGAACATTGTCCATATAGGGGAGTAAAAAGCTTTCTCCTAATGAATTCCGTTGACATAAATCAAATTTCTCTGCAAGTCTTGTTTTTAGTGTATCTTCAACTATAGCATTTCAGTCTCCCATAAAGTCAAATATTTCTTTTGCTTTAAGTCCAGAGCTTCGTGCGGATTATTTTAGAAGTTTTCGCAGTCTCTGATATTGGCATCTGTTGTGGAAGCATACACATGGGCTACTCGTAAATTTATTTGTGCTTGTGTTATTCGGATTGATAGTACTCCGTCACACACGCGGTTATATCAGAGAACTGCGCTCCATATATTTTTCCTATGATGAATGCTACCTCAATCTTGCTTTTTGCTTCGTTGCGCGGGTAGTATGCTACAATGTCTTTTGATTTGAAGAGACTGAGGTCAGTTTTCCTTAATTCACTTAAGCCTGAAATATCTAATTGGAGTCTTCTCATTTCCTTGTATAATATCCAGCTTCCCTTTACTCATGCTCCTTAAATTCATTGTGACGAAAAATTGGGATTTCCTGATAAAGTTCCTGATTTCCTTTTCACTGTCGCTATCTTCGATCTTCGCGTCGTACATCGCAGCGCCGATCGGGATCGCCCTTCACTCTTGCCTAGTCGATATTGATGTCTTTCGTGGCCTGGGGTCACATCATCTTGTGCTATACATTTATCTTGTTCATCTTCATCAAATTTTCTTAGCAAATACGGAAATGGTATGCTGTTGCCCTCTTCTGCCATTTTATATCTTCGACACATAAGTCACTGGCTGCTCTTAACATAAAGACAAGACGGCGTTGAAACCATCCCTAACGTGGAGTACAGACGCTGCTGAAGACAGCACATCCACTATTGTGGGTACAACCTCCTCCAGCTTCCAGTACTTTGACTGCCGTACTTGTAACCCTAAGCAGCGACTCACGCGGGGTACTACAGAGTGATTCAAAAAGAATACCACAACTTTAGGAATTTAAAACTCTGCAACGACAAAAGGCAGAGCTAAGCACTATCTGTCGGCGAATTAAGGGAGCTATAAAGTTTCATTTAGTTGTACATTTGTTCGCCATTTCAGCCAATAAAGTTTTTGGTCCCTTTTTCTTTGAAGGTGCTACTGTAACTGGACTACAGCATCTGGAGATGTTAGAGAATTGGCTGTTCCCTCAGCTCGAACAAGAAGCACAACAATTCATATTTCAGCAGGATGGAGAGCCACCACATTGGCACTTATCTGTCCGTAACTACCTGAACGTCAACTACCCGAGGCGATGGATCGGCCGCCAGGCAGCCCGTGACAGAGCACTTCGTCACTGGCCTCCAAGAAGCCCTGATCTTACCCCCTGCGATTTTTTCTTATGGGGGTATGTTAAGGATATGGTGTTTCGGCCACCTCTCCCAGACACCATTGATGATTTGAAACGAGAAATAACAGCAGCTATCCAAACTGTTACGCCTGATATGCTACAGAGAGTGTGGAACGAGTTGGAGTATCGGGTTGATATTACTCGAGTGCCTGGAGGGGGCCATATATTGAACATCTCTGAACTTGTTTTTGAGTGAAAAAAATTTTTTTTTAATACTCTTTGTAATGATGTATAACAGAAGGTTATATTATGTTTCTTTCATTAAATACACATTTTTAAAGTTGTGGTATTCTTTTTGAATCACCCTGTACATTGTCCAGTCACATTAATGTGACCACCTGTCAAGTCTGAAAAACCACCTTTTACGGTGTGATGTAGGGATATGTGCAAGACGTGAGGTAGTGGAAGGTACCAGTAGGGATGTGGAGCTATGTAGACTCCAGTGCTGTGGCCAGCTGCGTTAGGTTCCTAGGCTGACGGTCCATGACGCGAACAGCCCTATTGATGTCATTTAGATTGGGCTTCAATCCGGGGGGTCCTGGTGGCCAGGGGTTGAATAAACTCATTATGGTGCCCTTCGAATCATGCACTTATATTGTGAGCTGTGTGAGAAGTTACATTCTCCTGCAGGTAGCTGCCGTTGTTCCCAGGGGTAGTATACAGTATAGAGGGGTGGACATGGTCCCCAAGGATAGATGCATACTAGTATTGATTCATTGCGTGGATTGCCATGAAAACAATCCCCAGACCACAACGCTCCGACATTCGGATTGGACCCTACCGACGATTGTTGCAACGTGTTTTCTTCCAGGCGTTCGACAACGCATCCACCAACGACCATGTGTCCGATTGAGTATAAAACTTGATTTATCTGAAATATTTTCTAGTTCAGGAACAGCAAAGTGCTAACGCTGTGTAGCGCCTGTCACGCGGTCATGGACATTTATCATTACCGAAAACCCTACAAGTGTGCCTGTAAGACGAGAAAAGCTAGACAAATTGGTTTACGAGTCGGCACATAGAATGTTAGATATCTATAATTGGAGAACATTAATAAAAGCGACAAACTGCTGGGACAGATCGTCGACTGGAAATGGAGAAAAAATGTCCTATGAATATGTGTCGCGATATGGACGGTGTGCGTGCAACGACAACAAATCGTCTCGGAACGCAGTACAGAGCTGCAGCGCATCCACGTCACAACACCCCCTACGTTGACCAGGTCTGTTCGTTTTATTTGTAGGTGTGGTGTTGGGTATTTTTGTACCTTGAGCCTTGCTTGCATCAGGAAAAAGGGACTGATGACCCTGTAGTTTGGTCCCTTTATACCTCAAACTAACCAGCCAACCGTTTCTTCCTGATTGATGGCTTTTTATCTCCTATAATTTTCATTTCTGCTAGACTTACAGTCTGTCACTAGATATTTCCATTGCTCATGAAGACTTCTTTCATCACCCGATTTGATGCCAGGACTTCAAATTTGTTATGTACCTTGATGTTATACTGGTGACGCCACCCTGGATCGTTAAGCTTCTCAACATCAAACTATCAATCGACCATGTTGTTCCTCTTTCTTTTAAAACACAGCTGTTGTTGCTTTGCTGATTTTGGCCAAATTGTGGTGTCAGAGTTGGAGGAATACAAAGTTGATGTCAATGCACTACAAGGAACTACATGGTGTGAAGAAGGGATTTTTCTTGGGAGTAAATCATTAATCCTTTGTGGAGGCTGCGAAAAAAATTGAAGGTATAACGTGGAACAGGATTTGTGGTGAGTGACCGTTTGTCAGGGCAAGTGAAGTGCTTCAAAAATGGTTCAAGTGGCTCTGAGCACTATGGGACTTAACATCTATGGTCATCAGTCCCCTAGAGCTTAGAACTACTTAAACCTAACTAACCTAAGGACATCACACATATCCATACCCGAGGCAGGATTCGAACCTGCGACCGTAGCGGTCACGCGGTTCCAAACTGAAAAAGAGAGGGAAAATTAATATTTAACAGCAGAAAAATGTTTCAAATGCAAGGACCGGCTAAAGAATTGAGGAGCTAGCTATCACTGATAAGGATGAAAATATACTAACGGGAAAACAAAAAAATTCTTGACAAGTAGAGGGAATATTTTGAGCAGTTTCCTGATGCTGAAGGTCCTAGGTAGAGGAAGAAGGAACTGAAGTAACTCAACAGGATGTAGATAGAGCAATTAAGTAAGAGATTAACAAGACACCACGAAAAGATAGGGAAACATCACAAATCTTGAAGACAGGGTGTGGAATATTTCAGAAAAAAATATACAATCTCGTAAGTGAACTGTGGACAAAGGAGGAAATCCCAAAAGAGTGCAAGTCAGCTATCGTTGTCCCAATGCACAAAAAGAACAATAAAAGGAACAGTAGTGATAATACAGGTGTTTCTCTTGTATCATCCAAAGTCATTAATACGAGAAGCTAAGGCATCGTGCCGAAGGTATGGTTAGAAAGTAGCAGGCAGATTTTCTGGCAGGGAGATCGACCATGGATCAAATTTTCACGCTGAAAAAACCTGGGAGAGGTGCTCGGAATTCAACCATTCGCTCCTGGTAAAATCTGTAGATTTCCCAAAGGCGCACGATAGTATATAGACAATTTAAGTATGTACAACATCCTGAGGGAGCTTGACATACCAAGGAAGTTGGTTAAGTTGGTGAAGGTGTGTACAGTAGAGACAAAAGCCCAGGTGAAGTACCATGGGGAGTTATCCATGTAATTCAGCATCAGAACAGGTGTGAGAAAAGGTGATGCCATTTCACCACTGATTTTTTGTTTGGCCCTGAAGTAAGTGATTCGGGAAATGAAAAGAGAAGGTCAAGGGGTAAAGATTAATGGAAAAACACAGCTGCTGGAATATGCAGACGATATTGCAGCCATATTGGAGTAAAGGAAGAGATGGTAGGAACCATAGAGGACTTAGCAAAGAATGGCACTAAGCCTGTACTGAGGATTAATACGGACAAGACTGAAATAATAGAAGTAAAAAGAGAATCCCCTAATAATTACCCTTCAAAGGGTAGAATATGGAATATAGCGAGTGTATAGTCGGTTGGTCTAAATCTTATGTCAGTCTGAAACGATGACAGCACATAGAATAAGGCTGGCAGGTCACACTGTCTGGACGCTGGGAGTATGTGGTTATGGGAAAACCGATGGAACTCGTCCCTTTGGGAGAACAAAGAAGCGATGGGAAGATGAAGTGCAGAAAGACGTTCAGCAGTTGCGTGTCCATGAGAACGAGATCCAAAGTTCGCAGGATCGCCGTCTGTAGAGGAACAGCCGACCAGAGTGGCCGAGCGGTTCCAGGCGCTACAGTCCGGAACCGCGAGACCGATACTGTCGCAGGTTCGAATCTTGTCACGGGCATGGCTGTGTGTGGTGTCCTTAGGTTAGTTAGGTTTGAGTAGTTCTAAGTTCTAGGGGACTGATGACCTCAGAAGTTAAGTCCCATAGTGCTCAGAGCCATTTTTTTTTTTAATGGAGGAACAGCGTAAGATAGGCGTTTGATCTTCAGATTTCTTGATCCCCAATACGTATACAATTGATGGTGTTCAATTTGATTGTGAAATTATTGATTTTGAGACATCTACCGTTAGTTTCAGATTTACCTGTTCAAATCAAAGAACTACAATACACACGTAATATTATAGAACTACTAAGTGATTGAGTGTCAAGGAAGCTAATAACACGTAATAAGCAATACAATTTCATTGTATATACACTGGGTTACTACAATTATTTAATGTGAGCAGTTAGGTCTGAAGCTGAGGCTAAAACCCTCAACATCGATCATGTTACAGTAAAACTGAAGATTTTTCAATAGCAGTCCCAGGTAAATTGAATCTTAGCCTCAATTTATCATACGGCTGCATTCCCGAGGTTCGGTCAACGATTGAAAGCCTTTGGTATAATTGGTTTATTGTTTTTGGTGATAGCCTTCTTATATCTGGACTTTGTGATCAAAAGTGTTTGCACATCTATTAGTGGACAGTAATATGAAGTGTAAGTCTTAAGATTCGGAAATTGGAAATTTGTGGTAAGGTCCTATGGGACCAAACTGCTGAAGACATCGGTCCCTAATCTTACGCACTACTTAAACTAACTTACGATAAGGACAACACACACACTCATGCCCGAGGGAGGACTTGAACCTCCGACGGGGGAGCCGCGCGGGCCGTGACAAGACGCCTGAGACCGCGCGGCTACCCCGGGCGGCTGAAGATTCGCTTAGCCGTTGTCACCGAAGGGAAAAATCTTCTAGGTTGTTAAGCTGTGTCATATTTCTTCTATACGATCGACGTTTCGACCCCTCTGTTCGGATTATCTTCAGGATTTTGTGGTATACAAGGCTTTTCCTGAAGAAGATCCAAACAGAGGGGTCGAAACGACGATCATGTACATGAAATACCACACAGCCTAACAACGCACAAGATTTTTATCCTCAATATGGGATGAGTCCAACTTTAGCCTTTCTGAGAGCCTATAATCTGCTAAGGACATATTTCAAAGAGGTGGCTGAATTTCGTTCTCAAGAGTCGAAACCAGAAGCGATAGTGGTGTTAGATGCCAGGATCTGGAGCAAAGTCGACGTTCTAGCTGTTCCCAAAGCCATTCCATTGGGTTCAGTTCGGGACTCTGGGCAGGCCAGTCAAATTCAGGAATGTTATTATTCACAAATCGTTACCATATTGATAGCTTTACGACATTCTGCTTATGATAATGCCGATACTAACATCGTCTGCTAATTCTTCCTCTACTGTGTGCAGTACACAATTTTGTAAAATGTGTTTATATTCTATCGTACTTAGGTTTGTCTTAAGCGCAGTAAGAGGACCATACTCTAATCACGAAATACATCCCCATATCCTAACAGAACACTCTCCGTACTTTATCGTTGGCATTACACGTGGTGGCAGGTAACGTTCACGAGGTTTTCGCCAAACCCAAACCTTTAAGTCGGATGGCCAAAGAGTATTGCGCGAGACAGCACTCCACATTACTAGTCTCCAGTCATCCATTGCCCAGAGGCGCCGCTATTTACACCAAGCGTCGCTTAGAACTGACGAGAGAAATGTGTGGACAATGCGGGGCTGCTCGGCCAATATACCACATTCTGTTTCACATTCCACGCACAGTCGTTGTGGAAGCTGGACTCCTGATAACACTTAGCTACTCATGAGCGATTCCTTTTGCCGATTTGATTTGTTTTTATTACGTTTTAATTGTAGTGTTATAGTTCCGCCGCTTTTATACACATTTCTCTCATACAAAGTTAGTACAGACGTTAAAGACCTTGATTTTGTACGACCTAAGCATCACAGTCACCATACCACCGACAGTCCAGTATGACTTTTGACTGCTTTTCCATGTATTTCGTATAAAAGGCAAAAGCTCTGTGTCTACGAGAGGCTAGTCCAGTCACATAGCGCGACTATTGACCTGTATCGAATAACAGGTTCGCATCTCTGGGTACCGTATGTTTTCCTACCACTCCAGAGCGTCTGCAGCCGGCGCTGCAGCGGCAATTACTGCCCGCAGAGCGGTCTTCGGATGCCGCGCATGGTTGTACCGCTTAATCGACCCGAGCAGACGTCTCGCTACAATAGGCTGCAGGACAGCGACAGACCGTTTGAGCAAAGTCGACGTTCTAGCTGTTCCCAGAGCCATTCCATTGGGTTCAGTTCGGGACTCTGGACAGGCCAGTCAAATTCAGGAATGTTATTTTTCACAAATCGTTACCATATTTATTGCTTTACGACATTCTGCTTTTGATAATGCCGATACTAACATCGTCTCAGCAGTCGATGTAGGCAGGCTGCGCGTATCTATAAGTCAGTCGCAATAAATTTCCAGAAACATTTGGAAGAAAGAAGTATGAGAAACGTTTAGTTGCAGAGGAATTGAGCCACAACAGTCAGCTCCAGGAAGAATTAAGGAACTTCGTCAGCTAATTTTTTAGTTTTCAAGGAAGAGCTGTGCTGATTTTCTCCCCCAAAAGCTGCTGTAACGTTGGACAAATATGAATAGCACTTAAAAGCATGTTTAAATGTACTAAGGTACTCGTAACAAACCCATTTGAGACAGCTTTAGCTTAAACCAAAATGTAGTAATGTCACTCGTTATTTATACCATTATTGCTAACAGAGTTTATTTGTTGATATTTTCACGTTTCTTCTTCCCACATAAATGCCATACATGCTGACGAAGCTTAGCACACGCTAATGATTCCAATGTATTAAGGCGATGCCCTGATCCAGAACAAATTAGCACGAAAGCCACTGCTTGAAAAAATAGGCATCAAGTCTTGTCAAAGAGATACCTGCCATGAGTAACTAAATATTCTTCATGAAATTAACATTTACTAACATTAAAAAAACGAATGATATCGCACAGTGCAAAAGGTGTCCTGTTGTGATGAATGTGTACCCATCTGGCTTTCCTCTGATGCAAATTTACATACACGTGTGATCTTCTGTGAAGCAAGAGAAAAACTTGTACACACCTTGGAAACAGGGAAACATGGTAGCAATCTTGCAACTAAGCGAATATTTTTCGTTACATAGAGTTTGTGGTATCACTTGCCGATACCACCCAAAGAATGTCTTTGAGTTAACAACGGAATTGCAGGTTTTCCGTCAGACGCCGACATGGTTGTGGGTCATGTGGTGGACCCAATGGTGTATGCCCGCTCAGCCACATCTCAAAAACAGATCTGTATTACGAGCACCCTCTGTCGCCGCAATATAGTATGGCCAGTGGCGGCAACACGCCCCACTCACGCTTGGAGCCTCTTAGTCACCATCGATGGTGCTTAGTTCAGAGAGCCTCATTGTTGATGATGTTGTGATAGCTAGAATTACACTATGTGATCAAAAGTATCCGGACACCCCAAAACATACGTTTTTTATATTAGGTGCATTTTGCTGCCACCTACTGCCAGGTACTCCATATCAGCGACCTCAGTAGTCATCAGACATAGTGAGAGAGCAGAGTAGGGCGCTCCGCAGAACTCACGGACTTCGAATGTGGTCTTGTTAATCCGTGTCACTTGTGTCATACGCGTGTAAGCGAGATTTCCACACTCCTAAACATCCCCAGGTCCACTGTTTCCGATGTGATAGTGAAGTGGAAACGTGAAGTGACACGTACAGCACAAAAGTGTACATGTCGACCTTGTCTGTTGACTGAAAGAGACCGCCGACGGTTGAAGAGGGTCGTAACGTGTAATACATCTACATCTACATTTATACTCCGCAAGCCACCCAACGGTGTGTGGCGGAGGGCACTTTACGTGCCACTGTCATTACCTCCCTTTCCTGTTCCAGTCGCGTATGGTTCACGGGAAGAACGACTGTCTGAAAGCCTCTGTGCGCGCTCAAATCTCTCTGATTCTACATTCGTGATCTCCTCAGGAGGTATAAGCAGGGGGAAGCAATATATTCGATACCTCATCCAGAAACGCACCCTCTCGAAACCTGGCGAGCAAGCTACACCGCGATGCAGGGCGCCTGTCTTGCAGAGTCTGCCACTTGAGTTTGTTAAACATCTCCGTAACGCTATCACGGTTACCAAATAACCCTGTGACGAAACGCGCCGCTCTTCTTTGGATCTTCTCTATCTCCTCCGTCAAACCGATCTGGTACGGATCCCACACTGATGAGCAATACTCAAGTATAGGTCGAACGAGTGTTTTGTAAGCCACCTCCTTTGTTGATGGACTACATTTTCTAAGCACTCTCCCAATGAATCTCAACCTGGTACCCGCCTTACCAACAATTAATTTTATATGATCATTCCACTTCAAATCGTTCCGCTCGCATACTCCCAGATATTTTACAGAAGTAACTGCTACCAGTGTTTGTTCCGCTATCATATAATCATACAATAAAGGATCCTTCTTTCTATAGGCAGACATCTATCCACACCATGACATAGGAATTCCAAACTGCATTAGAATTCATTGCAGGTACTATGACTGTTAGGCGGGAGATGAGAAAACCTGGATTTCATGGTCGAGCGGCTGCCCATAAGACACACATCACCCCGGTAAATGCCAAACGACGCCTCGCTTGGTGTAAGGAGCGTAAACATTGGACGATTGAACAGTGGAAAAACGTTCTGTGGAGTGACGAATTACGGTACACAATGTGGGGATCCGATGGCAGAGTGTGGGTATGGCGAAAGCTCAGTGAACGTCAACTGCCAAATCTTTCAGTGCCAACAGTAAAATTCGTAGGCGGTGGGGTAATGGTGTGGTCGTGTTTTTCATGGAGGGGACTTGCACCCCTTGTTGTTTTGCGTAGCACTATAACAGCACAGGTCTACAATGATGTTTTAAGCATCTTCTTGCTACCCACTGTTGAAGAGCAATTCGGGGATGGCGACTGCATCTTTCAACACGATCGAGCACCTGTTCATAATGCACGACCTGTGGCGGAGTGCTTCCGTGACAATAACATCCCTTTAATGGACTGGCCTGCCCTGAACCCTATAAAACACCTTTGGGATGTTTTGGAACGCCGACTTCGTGCCAGGCCTCACCGACCGACATCGATACCTCACCTCAGAGTAGCACTCCATTAAGAATGAGGTGCCATTCTCCAAGAAACCTTCACGATGGAACATATGCCTGTGAGAGTAGAAGCTGTCATCAAGGTTAAGGGTGGGCCAACGCCATAATACCGACGGAGGGCGCCACGAACTTGTAAGTCGTTTTCAGCCAGGTGTTCAAAAATTCAAATGGCTCTAAGCACTATGGGATTTAACATCTGAGGTCATCAGTACCCTAGACTTAGAACTACTTAAACCTAACTAACCTAAGGACATCTCACACATGAATTCCCGTGGCAGGATTCGAACCTGCGATAGTAGCAGCAGCGCGGTTCCGGACTGAAGCGCCTAGAACCGCACGGCCACCGCGGCCGGCCCAGAGAAGAGTCAGTCCTCAGCTCTTTAAACTCAGATTTAATACACAAAATGACATTTCAAAAATGTTACCACCCTCATTAGCGCCTGAGTCAATTAATACTTGTAATCCTGTCCTATAAATCTTTCAGTAATTCGTAGTCGAAACAGTTTTTTACGAAAAAGAACTACGCAAGAGTATTTAGATTTCCACAGACATGTGATGATTCGAAGTACTGTTGCCCTCTAAAGGGTCCTACAATCTCTTATTACCCGTCGATCGCTTGGCGATTGATGTTGCATAAACTGGTTAAAGAACTAACCATTTTATAAAACAGTGATTAACAGTGTCAAACGCTGTGTGAAAAACTCATCAACAGGATATCACTAGTAATTTCATTCTACTTATGATGGCACGAAGATCTACGGGCTGTTAGAGTCTCACCTGTCATCCTTGTTATCTAGTAAAAAGTGACACTAAGTACCTGTGATAACCATTAGTAGTTATTGTGCACATATTTCCGATTTAAGAGGCACGCTGAACTGTTATGTTATGGATATGAATTCAAACTCAGCACCTATAGCCAATGGTAATGAAGCAAAATGTTTTATCCGATCCATACTGTAATACCAGCACCGAACGTCATTGCTGAATAGGCTTCAAGAGACGTGAGACACCTAATTTGTGGCCTGTGTTTGGTGGCAAGCCTCAATTTAACGTGTCCACAGTTCGTGGTCTCGCTATCGCGTTCTCGCTTCCCGAACACGGGGTCCCGGGTTCGATTACCGGCGGGTCAGGGATTTTCACCTGCCTGGGTGTCTGTGTTGACTTCATCATTTCATCATCATCATGAAAGTGGCGAGACTGGGCTGAGCAAAGGTTCGGAATTTGTACGGGCGCTGATAACCGCGCAGTTCAGCGCCCCACAAACCAAACATCACCATCATCAAATTAGCATCACATAAAAATATTCGTACCGTACCGGGCTCATTTCCAGCCGCTGTTAAATAAGACATCATTCACAAGTAAAAAAACGTGAACATGTTTACATAGAAAATGATAAAACATCAAGATCTGTGTCACGGATTTTTGAACAGCGCACCTAATCGAATTGTTATCTGAGCACAGTCAACTCTTAGCTACCGAATTTTCTCACCAGTAACGAGTTATTCGAACTTGATATGACGTGATGAATTTTATTACCGTACTAGGATCCGAACGCCGTGCACATCACCATTATTTTCTCGTCTTAAATGAACAGACGTTACATGCTGGTTTCTTTAACAGGGAGCGATATGAGTGCATATTTGAAGAAGAAATAATGTGACGAAAAGTACTGTGCCGACTGGGAGTCGAAACATGAACGTATCGTCTTTTTTACACACGAAGAGACGTTAACCATTCAATTTTTTTTCCCACCATTACCCAGGAGTGACTTGTGTTAGCGTGAAATAATGAGATGAAAAGTTCTGTGGCTGACTGAGTCGAAATGGCTCCTATTGTTAGTGCTTACAGCTCATGAAGAGACGTTAAAAACACAAACAGTTAACAGCTAGAGCTTGAGACGACAAGATAAAAATCATTAGAGTGTGATAACCCTGATACGCATTTTCGTGGAGACCTTTAGAAGTTTGGAACCTTTGGGAAAAAACGAAATGATGCTAGTAAATCGTCCTGAAAGTGTCAAATACTGCGAAAGAGGATATCAGAGTTCGAATTACAGTCTGCAGTGGCGCGGTACCGTTCTGTCCTTAAGCCAGCACCTACCTGTGATCTTGTCGCAGCAGATCGCCGGAGGAAAGCCGAGCAGAAACCTACCGTACTGCGACTCGCACCAGACTGCATAGAACGTAACTAATCTATAAATCGGGAGAAATTCTAAATTTTGAAGGAGAGGTGGAAATACTGGCTAAATATAGGTGTATTCTGAAGTTTAGAATTACTAGTTCACTGCCAAGCCCGTGCTAATCTTAACACAGTCGTGCACAAACCCTTTCATTCACGTTAGCAAGTGTATGGTAACGTATTTCCCGAAATCTGAACAGCTACTAAACACGGATTGTTCTTAAATGAAAATGCTCGCAATACTATTATGTTTATCGGTTTCTAATGCTCTCAAGTTTTTGGTCACCGATCTGCTCAGAATGCAACGCCGAATTACTGTCTTTTTTCGTACATAAAATTACTTTAAAAATTCTTACTTTGTTAAAAACACCCCGGAATAAATTTGTCTTTACTAAAAGCACTCTTGAGACATGTAGCATAGCTAAAACCGGCAAACTATAACTTCCTTCGGAGCACATACTACATACGACCGTACCACTGAAAGGGTGGGCTCCGACTCTTTAGACTGCTGTAAGCATTCTCTAAGAGAAAAGACGCGCGAAGAACACTACGTTCTGATTGGTCAGTTTTCTTTAACGCCAATAGAAAAGTATTATTCACCCGCGTTAGTCCATGCTTTTCATGACCAATCAACGAATAACACACTTTCGAATTGTCCTTTCATGCGAAATAAATATTTAACATACTGATATTTTATTTATTCTTTAGGTTATCAACTATTTTCATTTGCTCTCGAATTAGCTTTCACTTTACCATAAACTTAATTAACATATTACGATACAAAATTCTCCGTCGTCTGCATTCACACTGTCTTAAAAATTTCTAACGCTATTTCGTACAGCATTGGTAGTATAACAATGTAAATATGTATTTACCTTCGACTACAAGAAAATGGTCAAATGTGGGTGAAATCTTATGGGACTTAACTGCTAAGGTCATCAGTCCCTAAAGTTACACACTACGTAACCTAAATTATCCTAAAGACAAACACACACACACACACACACACACACACACACACACACACACACACACACCCATGCACGAGGTAGGACTCGAACCTCCGCCGGGACCAGCCGCACAGTCCATAACTGCAGCCCCTTAGACCGCTTATTTATTTATTTTACATGATTACATTTAGGAAACGTGTACAAATGAGAATTTTATTAACTAAATGTCACAGCAACAAAGGTGGCATTCAAAAAGTAAACAAAAAATAAAAATGTAAATCACTGTTGCAATTCTAGCTAAAACGTTCTTCAATAAATGTAAGTGGTTCCACTTGGTGCTTCGCCATCCTTATCTGATATCTCCAACAGCGCCTTTGAAGGGTATCTGCAACGGAGGAATTCTGCTTCGCTAGTGCCTCAAGGAAAACAGCTACCCTTGCAGTTGCCTGTCTCTTGCTTCTCTCATGGATGACAAGGCAGGACGTAGGACCGTTAGTGTGATGCGGCACAGAACGCTAACCGCAGCTTGGCACTCCTCAGCTGAGTGCGGGGTTAACGAAAACGCCGCGTAAATAATTTTCGAAGTTCGGACGGTATTTCGGTGTGCGTTCGAGGGCATTGTGAGCATTTTACAGGAACCACCAGTAATCAAGCTGGTCTTTTTCTCCGTCGCTAAAGATATAGGCGACGGTAATTCCTTTGAACCATGTAAGCGCATGATATTTTGTGGCGGGAAAGTAAGATTCATCTGGACAGAGTAGGGTCTGAGGGTCAATCAAATCAGGTGTGACCGGGAGGTAACAAGCCAATATCTTCTGTGTTAATCGCCAAACTCCTGAGGATGATGCGCATGTAAAGCGATGTTCATCGGTATCCAAGAGGTGACAATCTGGGCAATAAGGTGAATCTGCCAGTCCAATACCGTGAAGTCGCTGTCGTGTGGCATATTTTTTGTTGGCGATCTGATACCACTTCGAACGCACCGTGGATGACAGAAAGTTGTGGTGTTTCGTTTTCCACACTTTTGGCCAGTGCATCGTCGACCGCTCGGCTAATCCCGCGCGGCCTTTAGACTACATTCACGCATCATTGACACTACTAAAAACATATACAAAACCGTACAAACGTAAGTAAACAAAAAAGCCTTAAAGAAATAAACGTCGGCGCTCTGGCCGAGCGGTTCTAGGCGCTTCAGTCCGGAACCGCGCGACTGCTACGGTCGCAGGTTCGAATTCTGCCTCGGGCATGGATGTGTGTGGTGTCCTTAGGTTAGTTAGGTTTAAGTAGTTCTAAGTTCTGGGAGACTGATGACCTCAGTTGTTAAGGCCCATAGTGCTCAGAGCCATTTGATCCATTTTGAACCAAGAAATAAACAGAACAATTCACAAAAACATTCTCTTGGCCTGTTTCTTGAATGTCTCTGTCGGATACTGTACTGTGGTGAATGAAAAATAGAACTACGTACTAGACTGAACCCGCTTCAGACCATCTGCCACTGTGCACTGTTCTCCCGATACACAGGCTTCAGACAGGAGGGATATACAAGCGCCACGCCTCAAACCCATTGCCAATATCTTCAACATCTTAAATTAAAATACGAAATAAGTGGCCCGTGACTTTCACGACAGTTTAATGATTAAGCGAAATAAAGTATCTGAACAAGGAAACTTGTTGATGACAGTCTTTGTAGTACTTGGATACACTTTCACCTCTGTCATGACTCAGCTTAAACCGAATCTGCTTCATTAGGTAGAGAAAAACATATTTAGCGTTGATTTCAAATGTTTAAGGCTGAAAAATAATGTATCTGAAGTATTGCAAACAAGCTAAAATCGGAGAATCTGCTAGCATTCCAATTACACATTCAAGGAAACTTACTACATTTGAATATTGTTGTTATTATATTTCCATGTTTAATTTAATTATTATAGTGTCATCATTTTATCGACCTCTATGCTTTGACTGGCTAAATAAATTATCAGTTCATTCAACTTTTGTATCGCCTGCATCAGTTGTTCCGTATAATAACACTTTTTTCTTTATTATTTTATTATTTGTTTTATTATAAATTGTGTTTTTATTTAAACATTCGCATTACATGCCAATGATTCGATAATGAGACTGAAGGATCATAAATTACAACTATTATATGCTGCAACGTTCGCTGCTGGGTATGAAGGCTAATATATAAGGATCGACACTATGACCGTAATCAGCCACAATGCAATGCAATGCGGTGGAATGCATTTCCCACTATATCTAGTTCTTAACCTCAGAGATTCTATTTAGTAAACAGCGTTAAGGGAAAAAATTTGGTCAAATGGCTCTGAGCACTATGGGACTTAACATTTGAGGTCATCAGTCCCCTAGAACTTAGAACTACTTAAACCTAACTAACCTAAGGACATCACACACAACGATGCCCGAGGCAGGATTCGAACCTGCGACCGTAGTGGTCACGCGGTTCCTGACTGAAGCGTCTAGAACCGCTCAGCCACATCCGCCGGCCTACTTTATTCGCTAAATTATTTATGGACTTTGTTTCGGTTGAAATGAGCATCATCTGGCCGAAAATATCACTAATTCATACAATGGTGTTAGATATATTATCTCAAAATCAGGTTGCCATGTCAGCATGTGGTCACGAGTCAGATCTTCAGAGATATGTGGTACTCATATGAATGCAACACATTGTAGCACATAATGTTATACAGTACTAATGTACCCTTGTTCTATATGTTATTATGAGTGATCTCGTTTAGTCTCATGCAGTATGTTGGCAAATCATAGGCGCGCACGAAAAGTAAGATAAGAAATTCAGAGAACAATTCATTTTCTTCGAATAAACAACTGAAACTGTTTGTCAGAAAACGCTAGAGCGAGGCTTTCCTCGACATCAAGAACAAATGAATGACGTTCGTTGGAGAATGACGATGGGAACAAATAAAGAGTGGAAACGTGCAACATTCTAAGTGTCGTAGATCCTACTTGTCAGAAGACTCGAAAAACTAGTCTGTCTCCTTTTGCACACAATTATTTGTACCTAAGAAACAGAGGGAAATCTTGAGATACCGGCACTATAGAATTACGCTGCTCAACTCATAACTGCAAAAAATGAAACAGATTGTAAAAAAATTTTGTGAGAACGTGCTGAGTGCCACACCATGGAACTGGTTAGTTTTAAGTGTCAATAACGAAGTTTTTGTTTCAAGTGCCATTAATAGTGAGGCACTACGTTTTATTCATGCTTATACAAGAACAGAAATACAGTAGTAATATTTTAATTTGTAGAACTGTAGTCAACGAAAACTATTTCTCAGGTCTTCTAAAATATTTACAAGAGAACAACATCATAAAATTCAGGAAATAAAGTCTCTTAGCACTCTTCCGACTCAATTCTTGTGACCAGATGTTGCAAAGTTTACTGTAGCATTCACTGTGCTGTTGAGGAAGATATGGCGACATCTTCACCAGCACTTTCCGCTTTGCAACTGATAAACATGGCTGGTAATTCAGATGAAGCACAGCGTGGAATACATCAGCCACGGTCTTTGCTCTTTTGAATACGTTGATATTTTTCCATTCTTCAGTTTCAGAGTGAGGACGTTTAGCAGCTATTTCCAATGTATAATTATGAGATATTTTGATCATAATGCCATTGATGATCTTATTTGTCCGCATTGACAACAATGCTTCAGCTGTGTCTTTGAAATCAAGGACGACACTTACATGAATTTGAATTACGTGGAAAGGTTTGACAGCTTTAGCTGACTCGACTGTCTGTTCTAAATCTAGCGGAACAAAAGTCTTGGTTATCTTTCTTCGTTTTTCTATAATTGTAAAAACTCTGCCGAAGTTCAAAGAGTTGTACCCACTCATTACAAACTCGTGTGTTACCTTCAAACAATCCCAAGCTAAACGGTAGAGACCTTCACTCTGGACGGAAGCATTGCTTGCCACAAAGACCATTGTATCAGAGTCACGATTATTTGAAACATTTTTTCAATGATTTAATACTATGAACAAGTCTAGATACCGGAGACATAACGCCGCAAACACACTAGCACCGAAAACGCCTTTTATTGAAAAATGACACTTTGACGTCTGATTGTTGATGTTTCCTCCCTTCATATATTTCAGAAGGTTGTATCACGTAAGTTACATTCTAACGCAAACACACTTATGGAGCAATTTTTTTTCAATGGTAGGTCACTTGTAAACCAAGGTACCATGTCTATTGACAGACGCATACAAGGTACGTATATATGAATGTCTACGTACGATACTGGCAACGGTTCTTTTTTAATAAAATAAATCAAATTGTTACTACTTTTTGTGCACCCTATACACATTCTGTTCCACACAACAGCCAAAGTTCACCATAATAAATTTGGAGAGTCATCGACAGATGTAGAAGTAGCTTCAGGCGTGCCCAGCGATGTGTGTTGAGACCACTGTTGTGCATGCTCTATTTGTCGACCTAATCACCAACCAGTTGCACAAGAGAAATGTTGTTCCTTTACTGGATTCAGGCACCTAGTGCCCTTCTTCAGTAGATTATAATCGTTACTAGCGTACTTCAGAAGGAAGCAGTTCCATGCAGCATATTGCTGCAGTCTGTTCTGGTGTGATATTTGCACTTGTTTGGTTTCCTTATACCATATTCGTGTAGGCACTATGATCCACATGACTCAGATATATGTTGCATAACCTGCTTAATTTGATGCTCGCTAATAATGTACTAGTTATAGTCATCTGCAGAATCGGAACTAGGTGCCTGAAACCGGTAAAGGAATAAAATTTCTTATGTGCAGCTGGTTGTTGATTATTTGAAAAAATAGAAATATATTTGCTGGAGATGAATGAAATATTTCGTGCTGTATTTTAATTTTTCGGCAAACCATAGTAACAGTAACCCCCGACATTTTGGAGGTGCTGCAGTTTTCTATAATCAGATACTATTTGGAGATCAGCAGCCCAAGTATCGTCATATTGAAATATCAAAATGGTGTAACTAATAGCAAATTGCCGTATACGTTGAGAGAGAAACAATTTTTCACTTTGGAAAAAGCAGAAAGGTGGTATCCTATGTTTACAGTACCAATGAGTCACAACTGCAGTTAGTCAACCCATACAAATTCCTATATGTTGAAAATTTTATGTACACAAGTGATTTGTGAACAATTTCAACTGTAGAATGATTACTATTTCACTGTACTCTGCCAGTCAACTGAACTCTGCCACAGGGCTTCTCTACAACTGACCATATGCGATCATTCAATTTTCTTCTTACGATATTGCTCAAGTGTGTGGGTCCTGCACAATAAGGGGAATATTGAAAATATTCAAAATAGGACGATACTCTTCATAGCATTGTTTCATTCTCTGAAGAGCGTCACGGGAATACTGAAAAATTTAAATCGGCAGATGCTTGAAGACAGATAAGAACCATCCCACAAAACCTAGTTATTAAGTTTCAAGAACCAGTATTAAATGAGGAATGTAGAAGTATTCTTCGGTTACTGATTCAGCTGGCTCCACCTATGGGTTTTACGCAACATGCTACTCCTTCGAAAAACAGACGCAGGATATTTATATACTCTCTATCACTATATGCAAACTATTAGTCCTACAGGAAAAATGAACAGTACTTTTGTCAGGAAATTTTATGTAGTTGAAATTTGTACTGTAATACGTTTTCCGCGGAGACCACTGTTTTCTAGTTGTTCAAGAGAAATGTACAAAAGTTAGCTTAGATGCGTTTTTCTTGAAAACTCGAGTACCGTGGCCTCTGGTGTAAACTTATCCCAGTACAAAATTTAGCTACATTACATCTCCTAAAAAAAGATCTTGTTCATTTTTTTGTAGTACCAATACTTTGCATATAGCGAGCGAGTTTATATGAAAATCTTGGGCATGGAGATTGAATGCGTTGTGGGTTGCATAAAACCCATAGGTAGGGGCAGCTAAATCACGTTGTTTGCTGCTCCTACCTTCAAGCGCCAAAGAAACCGGTATAGGCAGGCATATTCAAATACAGAGATATGTAACCAGGCAGAATACGGCGATGAGGCCTCCAAGGCCTATATAAGACAAAAAGTGTCTGGCGCAGTTGACACATCGGTTACTGCTGCTACAGTGGCAGGTTATCAAGATTTAAGCGAATTTTAACGTGGCGTTATAGTCGGCGCAAGAACGGTGGGGCACAGCATTTCTGATGTAGTGATGAAGTGGGAATTTTCCCTTACGATCATTTCACAAGTGTACCGTGAACATCAGGAATTCAGTAAAACATCAAAGCTCCGACATCGCTGCGGCCGGAAGAAGATCCTGCAAGAACGGGACCAACGACGACTGAAGAAAATCGTTCAACGTGAGAGAAGTGCAACCCTTCCGCAAATTTCTGCTTATTTCAATACTGGGCCATCAACAAGTGTCAGCGTGCGAACCATCATCGATATGGGCTTTCGGAGCTGAAGGCCCGTTCGTGTACAATCAATGACTGGGCCTGTCAATATTGACGTTGGACTGTTGATGACTGGAAACATGTTGCCTGGTCCTACGGGTCTCGTTTCCGATTGTATAGAGCAGATGTACCGGTATGGAGACAATCTCATGAATCCATGGACCCTGCATGTAACAAGGGACTGTTCAAGCTGGTGGAGGTTCTGTGATGGTGTGGGGCATGTGCATTTGGAGTGATGTGGGACCCCTGATACGTCTAGATACGACTCTAACAGGTGACATGTACGTAAGCGTCTTGATCTGATCACCTGCATCGAATCTTGTCCATTGTGTATTCCGACGGACTTGGCCGATTCCAGCAGGACAAAGCGACACCACACACGTCCAAAATTGCTACACAGTGGCTCCAGGAACACTCTCCTGTGTTTAAACACTTCCGTTGTCCACCGTGTCCCAAGATATGAACATTATTGAGCATATCTGGGATGCCTTGCAATGGGCTGTTCAGGAGAGCTCTCCACCCCCTCCCACTGTTACGGATTTACGGTCATCTCTGCAGGATTCATAGTGTCAGTTCCCTCCAGCACTACTTCAAACATTATTCGAGTCCATGGCACGTTGTGTTGCGGCACTTCTGCTTGATTGCGGGGGCCCTACGCGATATTAGGCCGGTGTAACAGTTTACATCTACATACATACTCCGCAATCCACCATACGGCGCGTGGCGGAGGGTACCTCGTACTACAACTAGCATCTTCTCTTCCAGTCCCAAACAGAACGAGGGAAAAATGACTGCCTATATGCCTCTGTACGACCCCTAATCTCTCTTATCTTATCTTTGTAGTCTTTACGCGAAATGTAAGTTGGCGGCAGTAAAATTGTACTGCAGTCAGCCTCAAATGCTGGTTCTCTAAATTTCCTCAGTAGCGATTCACGAAAAGAACGCCTCCTGTCCTCTAGAGACTCCCACCCGAGTTCCTGAAGCATTTCCGTAACACTCGCGTGATGATCAAACATCTTTGGCTCTTCAGTGTATATGGACTATGAAGACAAGATTAGATTAATTTCAGTATGCACAGAAATACTGAAACAATCAATATTTCCTCTGTTATACACATCACAGTGTTTTGCAAAGTATGTACGTAGACGTAAATTAGTTGTCCTTGGAGTCTTTCGCGACGGCGTACACGTATAAAACGTTCTTGGTTTTCAAGCCGCGTCAGTTCGAATAAAATCCTTGAGCTTCCGATGACCATCTCCACCATCGTCGTCAGGAGTTCACTGACTGCCGGGGCTGCTACAGTTTCTCGCTTATATAGGCATGATGACGTCATCAGCAGCCAATCAGATAGTCCAATGTGGGACCTATCTGATTGGCTGCTGATGATGTCACCATGCCTATACAGGCGAGAAACCGTAGCAGCCCCGGCAGTCAGTGAACTCCTGACGACGATGGTGGAGATGGTCATCGAAAGCTCGAGGATTTTATTCGAACTGACGCGGCTTGAAAACCGAGAACGTTTTATTCACGTAAATTATTCGACAAAATAGCATGTAGTTTCCTTTAAAGCAACAGCCTCATCAAAAACGATATTACATGATTCGAAGTAAGTTTAAAGTGATTTTATCAAATACGCGTGAATGGCAGAGCTCGGACGTGCACGGTATGAGGGAAGCATTGAGCTGCTGCCGCAGTGAACGCCTTCCCTTACGGCCAGTGCTTGCGATCCGCTTTTCTGGCGGGCGTTGTACAAACCGGAGAGCAATTTCCGCAGTAAACGACCGTGCTGCAGCGGGTGGGGAAGCGTAAACGGTGCGGCGTTCGCCGTAATTGTAAGCTTGTGCCCTGATTTGACCGGAGGAACTGACCGCCATTACCTCGCCACCGCGAAGCACACCAACACTGGCGCCCGCACAGCTAGAGGGAAAGCCGTGCTTTAGCAGAACCTCTGCTGGATAAATATTTGGGTCGAAACAGGAGCAAAATAAGAAGCGTATCTGAAAGACTTTTACTTGTTTTCCTGTGGGGTACAGTGGCAGATTCGTTACTTATTTATTTACTGAGCTCAAACTCTAGCTCCTCATGGAGGTATCAGATTTTTTCAAGCAAGCCAAATGGTAACTAGATTCCGCCACCATGGCTCTGATGTCAGCTTAGAGACATAATGTGACATGAAACAATATTTGTTTTCAGAAAACATTCCGACCGTCTGCTTGATAATGGAAGCAAGTCTCACACAAATCGAGACAGATTCTTAAGATCAATCCACCTATAAATGTTTGCGGCTGTCTAATTTGGTGCCAAATATTCCAAATTCTCAGGAGGACAAGTTTCTCTGTAAGCACAGACGGGTAATCTACAATATGTACGAGAACCAAGAGGGAGCACAGAGAATGGAAGACGACAAACACAGTACTTGAATTACACAGGGGTGTATTTTTAACCTCCACTGTTCAATCGATACCTCAAAGTATTTTTAAAGCAAATGAAATTTTCTGGAATGGGATAAAAATTCAGAGTAAAAGTATTATCAATGATGACTTTGCCATTCTCAGTGAAAGTGAGTTAGAATTTCAGAACCCTTGTGATAGAATGATTAATCTGAGAGTGTAACTAAAGGAACATCAAAGTAATTAAATCAGAAATGACTTTAGAGAAAAACTTAACATCAAACTCGCAACCACGCAACAAACAATTCGGAAATAAAATAACACATGACGGACGAATCGAGGAGGACTTAAAAAGCAGATTATAATAGACAACGATGGAATTCCTGGCCAAAATAAGGCTAATAGTATCAAATATCGGCTTTAATTCCTATGACTGTACATTTGGAGCACAGCATTGTATGGATGTGGATCGGAGACTGTGGGAAAGCAGGGAAAGATGAGAACTGAAGCATTTGAGATGCGGTGCTATAGGAGAATTTTAAAAATTAGGTGGACTGATAAGGGACGGAATGAAAAGGTTCTTTGCAGAATCGTCGACATCAGGAACGAAATATTGACAAGGAGAAAGATCAGGGTGATAGGATATACGTTAAGACATCAAGGAAAAACTTGTATCGTACTTGACGGAGATGTAGAGCATAGAAGCTGTAGGGGAAGACTGAAATAGAAATGTATCCATCAAATAATTGAGGGTGATGGCTGCAAGAGCTTTTCTGAGATGAAGATGTTAACACACGAGTAGAATTCGTATCGGGCAATATGAGACCTGTCACAAGACTGATGACGCTTGCCTCCAACCCCTACCGTCCATCCCCACGCCCCCAGAAAACGTATTGTGTGTGTAACGAGTCAATGTATGCCGTGATCCGTACTAAGGAATGATTGAGCAATGTAGCACTAACTATTTACAATTTGAAACATCTTCTTTGTAAAACAGTCAATTATGTTAATGTGTAATACGCGAATTGGAGACAGTTTGATAAGCAAATTAACTGAACTTCAGTTAAACCCAATCGAAATCAGGCAGACTGCGGAATCGCAAGCTTATGTCCAATTGCAATACAACACCCAGTGACTGCTGAGGTGTTTGGTGTCATTGGCCGGGAGGCCCCTTACGGGGCAGGTCCGGCTGCTTTGGTGCAGGTCTTATTACATTCGACGCCATAATGGGCGACCTGCTCGTCGGACGGGGATGATATGATGATAAAGACAACACAACACCCAGTACCCAGGCGGAGAAAATCCCCGACCCACGCGGGAATCGAACCCGGGCCCCTTAGGACGGCAGTCCGTCACGCTGACCAATCAGCTATCGGGGCGGACCAGGAATACGAGAGCGCGCCAGTCTGCCGGTATAGTACAATGCCGATGGGCCCTGAGCTGTCCATTCAATACTGGCAAATTCCTATAGAGACGGTGTGAGTCAGACGCTCCCCATATAAGTTTTACTACTACATCCCGCCAAATTTTTCTCTGGTAAAATGATAACTAAACACCACGTCAATTTTTTGAGCCATTCTTAAGAGGTATTTTCTAGTAGAGATACGGATCTTGAAAACTTTATGGAAAGACACGAGCAACCTCTGGAAATAATGCTTACAAGTTTTCGTCGCCAGTTCGGCGCACAGCACAATTTTTTTTTTACTTCCAGTAGTAAGACATACAGGTACAAGTCGCAAATAAAGCGTATTGCATATCAACCTCTGACATGGATAGTCCTTATGGACTAAGTACGTTTAGAAGTGGTTTTAACGTTTCAACTTACATTCGCTGCATTGAAGATGACTACACGGTGACGGAAATCTGGATGTGCTATCAACATTGTTTGTGAATGATTTCTGTAACCTTCACGACTTGAAATAAATACCAACTGGTTCCCCAGCGAATCAAACCTGACTTTCTAAAAATTTCTTTTCCAATGGTAGAAAACAGTGTGCCATAGGGGATAAAAATATGACATTCAGAATAGCTGGAGCATGATGACGTAACATTGTTTAGATGAAAGTTTGTGGAAATAGGGCATCACTACACTTGATTGGGATGGCCCCATTTTCCCTACGTTGGTGAGACTACAGCGGCATCAGCGAGATAGGGGCAGCGATTATCACGCTGGACTCGCATTCGGGAGGGCGACGGATCACATTAGACCACTCAGATTTAGGTTTTCCGTGTTTTCCTTAAATCACTTAAGGCAAATGCCAGGATGGTTCCTTTCAAAGGGCACGGGGGATTTCCCTCTCCATCCTACCCCTGTTCGAGCATGTGCACCGTCTTTAATTTCCTCGTTGCCGAAGGGACGTTAAACACCATTATTCTCTTCTCTCCTCCTCAGGTGGAGACCTCACTCTGAAGACATCTTGTTGAGACCTCGTCCGAGGACGATGCAACAGCTGTATGCCTGCAGGCGCACCTAGAGAGCCATCAGCACCATCCATAGAGAGTAACACTTCGATGGTGAGATTTTTTAGCAGCACTGGCAGTAGAGGTTGCTAAGAATATAGTAACCCTTCATAATTTCACTGTTAGGTTCAACTTGGCTACTGGGACAGGCACTGTTGTACAACAGCACATCTATTTCGAGGATGATAAGCAACCACTGTTGTTGAGGCGCGGATTTTGGTCAGCTAAAGATTATGTTAGGGAGCCGAACGTACCATCTCGTACTTCCCGTTCCTAAACTATGGCAACCATAGGTCATTCAAATTTGTTTCTCTTTGTTTGCTATTAGAGCTTATCACATCTTTAGTAAGCTTTTTACTGAAATGTTTCACAACGTCTAATCAGCTGTTGTTAATAAACTTTGGCATTTATTTTACCTTTGCATTTCATTTCACAGTTAGTCACCCCTCACTCATTGGTCTTGCTGTGCCGAAAATTAGCGATTACTGTTTCTTTTGCACAAAATTTAATTACCATGGTTCTTGGGCAGAGATCTATGTAGGCAAGTAGCTAGCATCATTAGTATCTCTTTATCGCTATTTCTATTGAAAAGTGATCGGTTTTAATGCCTCTTACACCATCATCATGTATAAAATGCTTGACTGCAAGTAGTATGTTAGTGTGAAACCAGTCATACGTTGATAAAAATGCTTTTACGTCGAGACAAAAAACTCTTATATTTCTAAATGCATTATACTTTGTAGCTAGATTACGGAGCAATTGTTGTATTTACAATGCGTAGTTCGAATATTAATTTTAAGCACTTCTCGATGCTAGTCCATCCTGTGCAAATTCTTTATCTTAACAATCCACTTCTGCTTTAAACTGCATACGTTAGTCAAGCTTTAGTGAGCCTGTACAGTTTTTAAACCCACACTTCCATCCGCTATCTAAATCTTTATAGCTCAAAATGTATCCTATCAAACTATCCCTTCCTTTAGTCAAGTTTTGTAATAAACTTATTTTCTCCCCCGTTCGTTTCAGTAGTTTCTCTGATGTTACAAGGCAGGTTATTCCACGGCGCTTGCATTGTAAAATGATTTGTTGTGGGGAGAACACAGAGTGTAATTTATGGTGAGCATAAACATGTTTGAAAATGAAAATGTGCGATTCTAGTTAATGAAAAGACGATAGCGCATAGCAGTTCTGGCTTCGGTAATAGAACACAGGTGTTTGCAAGCCCTGAAACTGCGTTCAGACACTTTGCGCTTCTGTAAATATGAAGTCTTGAATGTCGCTCCAGTGCATGAGAACAGTCGGAGTATGACAACCGGAAGTACGCTAAGATTTCTGAAGTACCGCAAGATATTTCTATGCAGAAGGAATGTGACTGAGCACGGTGGTAGCGTGATTAACACACTGACATTATCTGTAGGAGCGAGGTTCACATACAGGGTGACCATAATTAAAGTTACAGTTACAAAAAACAGAAACACTGCTAAGAATGACGTCAGATTTCAGTGGGGTATTATCGAGGAAGGGGAAAACGTTATGAAAAAGAATTACCACTGGCGGCAGAAAATGCAAAATACAAGATACGGGTTGCATGGCTGTTCCTCAGTTTGCATCTCAATGCAGGAATGCGCACTGCTGGTAAAGCTGTTTTACAAGAACGCTGGCTGTAGGCCAGTATCTCCCCAGAAGCTACAGACACTGAACAGTACGAAAAAAGGCCTTGCCAAGGCTCTGGAGCCTATGATTATCAAATTATAAAAGTTAGATTCATTTGAAGTGCATTATGGCAGAGGGAGGGAAACAATAATTTATCCGCCTTCAGTAGAAGATGTGGCCACAAATTTGCAGGAGTGGCCTCTTGCACCATCATCATGTATAAAATGCTAAATTCTACGAAACACTGCTATCCATACAATATAACCCACTTTCAGGAGTTGCTTCATGGTGACCTTGCCCGCACAGAGGTGGACAATAAATGGTCATGGAACATTCTGTGTACGAGGTGCATTCAAGTTCTAAGGCCTCCAATTTTTTTTCTCCTGACTGGAAAGAGATAGAAACATGCGGCCGCGTTCATTGTCAATACGTCCCAGAGATGTCAGCACCATACGGCAGATGGAATTTTACCGCCAGCGGCGAGAATGAGAACTGTTTTAAATACTTAAAATGGCGACGTTTTCCTTACTTGAACAGCGTGCAATCATTCGTTTTCTGAATTTGCGTGGTGTGAAACCAATTGAAATTCATCGACAGTTGAAGGAAACATGTGGTGATGGAGTTATGGATGTGTCGAAAGTGCGTTCGTGGGTGCGACAGTTTAATGAAGGCAGAACATCGTGTGATAACAAACCGAAACAACCTCGGGCTCGCACAAGCCGGTTTGACGACATGATCGAGAAAGTGGAGAGAACTGTTTTGGGGGATCGCCGAATGACTGTTGAACAGATCGCCTCCAGAGCTGGCATTTCTGTGGGTTCTGTGCACACAATCCTGCATGACGACCTGAAAATGCGAAAAGTGTCATCCAGGTGGGTGCCACGATTGCCGACGGACGACCACATGGCTGCCCGTGTGGCATGTTGCCAAGCAATGTTGACGCGCAACGACAGCATGAATGGGACTTTCTTTTCGTCAACTGTGACAATGGATGAGACGTGGATGCCATTTTTCAATCCAGAAACAAAGCGCCAGTCAGCTCAATGGAAGCACACAGATTCACCACCACCAAAAAAATTTCGGGTAACCGCCAGTGCTGAAAAAATGATGGTGTCCATGTTCTGGGACAGCGAGGGCGTAATCCTTACCCATTGCGTTCCAAAGGGCACTACGGTAACAGGTGCATCCTACGAAAATGTTTTGAAGAACAAATTCCTTCCTGCACTGCAACAAAAACGTCCGGGAACGGCTGCGCGCGTGCTGTTTCACCAAGACAACGCTCCCGCACATCGAGCTAACGTTACGCAACAGTTTCTTCGTGATAACAACTTTGAAGTGATTCCTCATGCTCCCTACTCACCTGACCTGGCTCCTAGTGACTTTTGGCTTTTTCCAACAATGAAAGACACTCTCCGTGGCCGCACATTCACCAGCCGTGCTGCTATTGCCTCAGCGATTTTCCAGTGGTCAAAACAGACTCCTAAAGAAGCCTTCGCCGCTGCCATGGAATCATGGCGTCAGCGTTGTGAAAAATGTGTACGTCTGCAGGGCGATTACGTCGAGAAGTAACGCCAGTTTCATCGATTTCGGGTGAGTAGTTAATTAAAAAAGAAATCGGAGGCCTTAGAACTTGAATGCATCTCGTACAGAAGGAGTCTATTTCCATCTCCAAGATCATGTCAATAAAGAGAATCGCGAAGTATGGGTAGCGGAAAGTCCGCTTGCACATCAGCCGGTACTGCTTCATTTGGCCAAGGTAACTCTGAGGAACGCTCGAGAAATGTAGATCCCGTCTGGTGAATGAACTTCTTATTTTTCAGTACACTAAAGACAGACAGGAATATGTGGGTTGGTCATGTCGCTCGAAGAAAAGAGAGCAAGTGGTCAAAACAATTAGTTGATTGGAGCTCAATTTACCAAAAAGGAACAAAGCGGTAGACCACCGGACAGGTGGGACAGAGTGTTGAAAAAGACTGCCGGACTGAACTGGGAACGGGAACTTCAAGATCAGCAGAAATGGTAGAATCTGCAGAGTTACTACGTTGCACGCACACACAAAGGCGCCACACCACCAAGCCATCGAATTGGCTCATAATGATGATGATCATGATAATGAGGACAGGAAAATACAAATAACTGTGACAGTTACTGTTTTATGATGCATGTTTTGCAATCTGTGCCTCTGAATATTATTGGTAAGTACCTTCTAGTCTTTAAACCTTTTTACAGAAATGTTAATAAGACTGACACATACTTGGGGTATTCCGGCGCACGAGGAACTCATCCAGCTAGTAGTATAACTGAATCTTAGCAATAACGCAGAATATGTTTGGCAGCTCTGTGGTCGACAAGTTACTTCCTGGTTAACACAGAATTATGTTGCTAAATTCAGTTGATTCTTCGTAGCTTTGCCATTGAATAATCTGAGTGATTATCACTTAAAGTGTGAGGTAATGTTATCATTTATGTTACACGTGGAAACTGCAACTAATCGCGTCTTTCATATGGCGGTTTGTCTGTCAAATGCATCACTGGACAATATGGGAGAGCGAATACTGTAGCACTTTGCTGGGTAACGTGGTCGCCTGTAAAGTAAAGGCTGCCCTGCTCGTGGCTACAGTTCCGTTAGAAGCCAGAATTTTAGCCTTTTTGTGACAAAGCTACATGCAGCCAGACCGAAATCTTAAGACTTTTTCTTCGCCAAAATTCGTCTCGCTACTCCTAGTAACCTACATAGTAAGCGCGAAAAACTCATCATACCGAACAACTGATAACGCTTGTTTTCGCTTCTACTGACATAATTACTGGTAACCGTGAACACATAATTTTGTACACTGAATGCCACATTTTCATTCTCCTTGCGTGTGACACAAGATAGTAAATATACACCGTTTTACACGCCAAAATGAGTAATACCTTAGTAATTCGTGCTGATATAGTCCTGCCCATGTTACAGATATCATACTTTATTCAAATAGAATTTCTTCATAAGGCATCGCGGTAAGTTTCATTTCATTTGTATTAGCACGGTGCGTATTTTAATAACGTTCTCCGCCGGCCGCGGTGGTCTCGCGGTTAAGGCGCTCAGTCCGGAACCGCGCGACTGTTACGGTCGCAGGTTCGAATCCTGCCTCGGGCATGGATGTGTGTGATGTCCTTAGGTTAGTTAGGTTTAAGTAGTTCTAAGTTCTAGGGGACTGATGACCACAGAAGTTAAGTCCCATAGTGCTCAGAGCCATTTGAACCATTTGAATAACGTTCTCCATTAGTTCATTGAACGCAACAGTAAACACCATAGACAAATTAATCATAGCCCATATGTGGCGTCACAAGAAGAATCGTCAGTATTGGATATGGGAGGAACAATCATTATAAACAAAAAATTCTAGTGAACATGGCTACCTCAAGAGCTAAAGAACACTTCTTCAGCCTCGATACCGTGAAATAAATTCTTTCTACTGCAGGTTCCTTGCTTTCCATATTTTGAAAGGCGCTAGTGGGTACCAGAACAAGAGAAAAATGCCTAGTAAACATGGGCTCTGAAGTGCATACCGTAAGAGCTATGATCACTCGTTCATCTTCGTTTCTGTGAAACAAATGCCTCCTACTGAACAAGTGCTCACAGCTCTTAAGGTATTCATTTTAGATGCCATATTTACTTCTCAATTTTTTCATGTTTTGGTCCATACTACCTCCTCCCCATATATGGAAAGCAAAGGGCTTACAGTATAAGAGATTTGTTGTACAGTATCGAAGATGAAGAAGTGTTCATAGCCCTTTAGGTATGAATTCCAGAGGCGGTGTTTACTGAACCTTTCGCATCGAATGGAAGGTCCTGTCATGTCCCTCACTACTGACCGTTCCTCAGAGTACACCCTGTGCATTCTTTCACATTATCTAAAAGGGTATGACAATGCCCAAGTAGGTTGTGGGTTCCACTGATTCTGAGTTAAGGCTGTCGTCAAATCGCTTTTGAACTGCATTTTCTTGCGGGAATGAGTTTTGTTAACGGTTTTACGATTTCTTGATAAGGAGTAGCAGTGTGAAACATTTCGGTACATCAGATTAGAAGAATAAGTGTATGAGGAATGAGTCCCAAACCTGGATAGTTTTGTTTGCGAAATCAGCAGAATACGTTATCGTGTAGTAACAACACTTGATACAGTTTTTTCGGTCGTTTTTCTTGCATTGCGACCAACACGTGTGTCAGTTGTTGGCAACAAATAACAGCAGCGACGGACACATCGCTGTGGAGGAGTTCGTAGTCGACAACACCCTTTTTGAGACACCAGATAAAAAATATGTCTTCATAAGAAGTTAGCATAAACGCATCACAACTCGTCAATAGTAAAAATGTTGCTTAGGAAAGCTCAGTGAGCAACTATCAACATTCAACCAATTATGCATCAACATTCAAATCTTTATGTTTTGTTGCTTTGGATTAAATCATGCAGTTCTCCTACACCCGACATATTCCCTATTGAACGCAAATGTCGCACGGCTGTTAAGAGGTCGCAGTTCATCACATATATCAGTTAGCGATACTTACTGAATGTTGAAAATAATTCATGCCAGAACGATACTTCTTGAAACAAGAAAATCCTTTTCTCATGTGTTTTGTCTGAAAGTACTAGCCCCAGTACAAAGGAATCGAACTGCCACCGCTAACTTCACACTTTATTAAAACCAAAGCGAACAATATGTCGCAAATGATGGACTTTTTCCCTCTTCCGACTTCATTTAACAGCGTTTAAGAAACCTTCGTAAGTTTCGAATATGCAAAATCCCGTAACTTCAAGATAAATTCTAAGGCTTCAGGCAAGAAAACGATACGTAATTACCTGCCATTGCCAGAGCAAAGAGCAGGTTATCAACATAAATACACCTGACAACAGTGTGTATGCTCTACTTGATATATTTGACACATTGCATTACCCATAGATTTATGGATTTTATTTTAGTGTACTTAGTGTTGCATGGAAGTGTCATTCAATGAGTTAACTTCCACCTTTTCAATGGCCAGATGGCAAAGTACCACTTGTCGTGGCTTCATAATTCACGTATCAGATGACCTGAAGATGGCAATATAACTTAGCCGAAACTAGTAATCAACATGAGAATCAACTTCGATCTGTGCAATAGACCTGGTTTCGAAGCTTTTTCATAAAGAAAATGA
This sequence comes from Schistocerca piceifrons, assembly GCF_021461385.2. NCBI lineage: Eukaryota > Metazoa > Arthropoda > Insecta > Orthoptera > Acrididae > Schistocerca > Schistocerca piceifrons. Next base: position 56,157,626 of record NC_060143.1, read on the forward strand.
CAGTTGACTCTCACATCTGCTTGGACGGCGCTGGATGTGAGGCAGCGAGTGGACGTAGTAGGACGTGGAAAATCTCGAGCGTAAACTGTTCTGATCTGGACACAGCCACGAGCCTTATCGCGGAACTGTTTCTGGACATTTTTGCTGTTCTTGGTGTGTTAGAAAGCGAAGTGATTTATGTTTGAGTTTCCCTCATATTGATAACTTTATCAGAGCCAAAACGCGGTTTTAAACGCAGGGGAATGGGTGGACTCGAACTCGTTACTTTGCTTCATATATTTTGACGTTTACTATTAATCCATGAGTTCTTACAGCACCGTAACTTCTCTATAAGGAGGCAGCTTTTCCTCCAGACACTTCCACATCCTACAGCGTTGCCAAATCGTGCATATGGCCGGACTTGAAATTTTGAGAGGCAGTCGGTTTCATTGACCACCTTGAATGAACGACTCGGACTTCGTCTCTGCAGCAGCCAGCGATCAGGTTTTATACCTGTCTTTATGTTAACACTAATACCGCTAGCGTTGTATGCTGTCATAATGTTGTCAATGATCAAGGTGCAGACACATATGATAAAGGAAAAGTATTATGATTAAAGTCTGATTTTAATTCTGTAAATTTGAAAGACAAAGGTACAATTAAGTTTTATTTCTCCCAGAACAATATGTCTTCTTGCCATTAAGCTCTTTTGTTTATATAGGCCGACATAAGTATATTGGCATTCATCTCTCTAGAATAGATTTCCTCTCGCATTTATACTTAGTACGCTAGAGATCCTTTTGTTTTTGGGAATTTAAAATATGGCATCTTTGACAACACAGGGCTATCGGAACACCTACAATTCACAGTAAAATGTAATTACGGAAGTTCTCTAGAGGCCAGTAGCAAACGAAGTTAAACTTGCTTTTTATATACACTCCTGGAAATGGAAAAAAGAACACATTGACACCGGTGTGTCAGACCCACCATACTTGCTCCGGACACTGCGAGAGGGCTGTACAAGCAATGATCACACGCACGGCACAGCGGACACACCAGGAACCGCGGTGTTGGCCGTCGAATGGCGCTAGCTGCGCAGCATTTGTGCACCGCCGCCGTCAGTGTCAGCCAGTTTGCCGTGGCATACGTAGCTCCATCGCAGTCTTTAACACTGGTAGCATGCCGCGACAGCGTGGACGTGAACCGTATGTGCAGTTGACGGACTTTGAGCGAGGGCGTATAGTGGGCATGCGGGAGGCCAGGTGGACGTACCGCCGAATTGCTCAACACGTGGGGCGTGAGGTCTCCACAGTACATCGATGTTGTCGCCAGTGGTCGGCGGAAGGTGCACGTGCCCGTCGACCTGGGACCGGACCGCAGCGACGCACGGATGCACGCCAAGACCGTAGGATCCTACGCAGTGCCGTAGGGGACCGCACCACCACTTCCCAGCAAATTAGGGACACTGTTGCTCCTGGGGTATCGGCGAGGACCATTCGCAACCGTCTCCATGAAGCTGGGCTACGGTCCCGTTAGGCCGTCTTCCGCTCACGCCCCAACATCGTGCAGCCCGCCTCCCGTGGTGTCGCGACAGGCGTGAATGGAGGGACGAATGGAGACGTGTCGTCTTCAGCGATGAGAGTCGCTTCTGCCTTGGTGCCAATGATGGTCGTATGCGTGTTTGGCGGCGTGCAGGTGAGCGCCACAATCAGGACTGCATACGACCGAGGCACACAGGGCCAACACCCGGCATCATGGTGTGGGGAGCGATCTCCTACACTAGCCGTACACCACTGGTGATCGTCGAGGGGACACTGAATAGTGCACGGTACATCCAAACCGTCATCGAACCCATCGTTCTACCATTCCTAGACCTGCAAGAGTCTTTCTAAACTGCAGTCGAATGAAGCAGGAAAAGATCCCTACCTCGAAGAGAAATAAACCACTCAGTATCGTTTTGCTGCGCCCCCAAGACATGTAGTTTTCATTTTTTATAGGGAAGTTATTTGCAAATATTTTTTCACCACAGAGAATCCCTACATTTAACCACATGTGTAGAGGAGAAGTAAATCTGTATTCTCAGTCCGGTTCTAACAAAAGTCTTGCATGTATTATAACTTATGACAACTAAGGTTGTCAGCAGTGGAAGCTGCTCGCCGAACTAGTGTACATCACAATGCCGTCAGACTAACATAAAACTGCTTCTACAAACGCTGATTAACATACGTATGATCTTATGAACTATCAATCTAAATTCCTGACTATATTGCAAATTTCTTGGTATTGAGGGTACAGTACATTATCGTGAATGGAGAGCCATAAATAAATCTAAAAGTTACTGCAGGCATGTCCCAGGAAAGACTCTTGTCACCATTGTAGGTCGTTTATTAATGACTGGCAGACAATATTAGTAGTAACATGAGGTGTCTTACAGATAACGTAGTTAGCTGAAATGAAGTACTTCAAACTGGATGTTCGCGGCCAAAGGAACTCTAGGAAAGGAACCAAATGGAAGAACTGGGCCCCAGGGGCTCTTTTTTCAACAACATTCACCGTTTTACCAAAAATACAAATACAACTTCATAATACCAAAAAACATATTGCGTAAATAAATATGACATTAAATAACTTAAAAGTACACTAATAACAATTAACTGGGCTAAACTCATTAATAAAGAAGATCTTAAGAGCATCTAAACATTGCAGATACACACTCTCCTTTAAAGTAAAGACAGAAGCGTGAATTTGTTACTCAACTTGGAATTAAGCTAAGACATTGAAAAATGAATAAATAAATAAATCTGTCCTTAACAATAGAAAGTTACAGCTCTGAAATTGTGAGTGAGGCTCATTTGGACTTACTTTTTCTGTAAGATGCAATAATTTGTTACAGAAGGTTACCAGGTATCCAGAGTAAAAGATCACAACAGTAATTATAGCCGCCACTGTTAATTCCCCCAAGGCTCTCAAAGATCAAGTCTCACTTAAAGATAAAAGAAAAATACAATTAACATGAATACGCAGATCAGACAGTTAGCCAAGTTAAGTTTCCTTTAGAGGCCGCAGATTAGAAGTATTAGGCCCTAATTGCAGAATACGGACCCCTTGCCACCGTTATAGTACATCGCCTGACACTTTCAATGTGTGGGTTGCCTATTCGGGTATCAACGCGCTGGTGTAAATGATGGATGACTTCGGAAGGCAGTGGTGCTTACCCATGCGGCTGCAAGGCCCGGCTTGGCCAAACATGCGACCGACGAGATTTTACCAAGCTGTCTTTACAACTATGACAGGTGCACTTGAAGTACAGACTGACTTATTAGTTGAAGTAAGAATATCGCATGCGCGCCTGAGGACTCAGTAGCCAAGGTGCAAGTTTTGATTACGAACAATTGCCCAGATTAGCCGCAAGGATCGAAAATATATATTTCACAGCAGCTGTCTATGTGCAATGACGCTGTAGCAACATTCCGTGCATAACGCTTAAGGCCAACCTAACACGGACGCCAATAAATGGGTCTAAGTACAAATGCGCCTTCAATTTAGGAGTTATAGTGGAAGGCAGATTGAATGTGCGTTGCGCTATCGAGCAACTGTGCATCGGGTTACTGATGAGACTACTGAGTCGACACCTAAGTCCACTGCCCTTTTGCCTTACGCAGGAAGCACTTCCAACAAGATCGGTCGTGTTTTATGAAAATACGATGGGTAATGTGTTTTCCGACCTCCATTTAAAACTAGAGTGCTTTTGGGCTCTGTTAAGGATGATCTTGGTTTGCACAAGGCGGGTGTATATCGCATTCCTTTTAACTGTGTCATGGTATACATTGGTCAGACTATCAGGAACGTGTACTGAGCATAAACGGCCGAACATTGTTTCGATACTGGTCACCCTATATTTTATAACAATACTGAGATACTGGCATGTACGTCCAGCTACTGGAACAGTATTATTAAGGAAGCTGTTGAGATTAAATTAGCGAGAAATCTTGTAAACAGGGATGGAGGTTTTTGTTTAAACTCCTGCTCTCTCCCTTGTCACTTGCTAGTTCGTAGTCTTTCACTATCGATACCTATGACTTTGATCACCCTTGGTGGCATTAGTGTTCAGTGTGTGTGTGTGTGTGTGTGTGTTATCTTTCTTGAATTACTCCAAGAACCGAGGTTTTAAATTTGCTTTTACATCGCCTGTCCGTCGCAGTTTGCGGCTTGAAAATGGCGGGGTGTACTCACGCCGAAATATGAGCGGTCGCTGTAAATATTTTCTGGCTTAATTCCCGTAAGTTGTTTGAAATTTGTGCAGTCTTGACTCCACTCTACCGACTGCCGAACACCTTTCTCTCTGCGACCTCGCTCTTCTCGCTTCGGCCGAGAGCCACATAGCTTCCTCCTTCGGCAGCCGACCAAAGACAATACATGACTGCGAACAGTATCATCAGGCCTCTAATGATCTGGGCAATAATGAATTGATATGAGATCTAAAACTAACAGTAACATACTAACAACGTTGCCATATATGCTGTGTTTTAATGATGTCTTAATCAATCCTAAAACAATAGGCGATAATGTTTTTTACTTAATCAGTGAAATATAGGCTAAGAGAAGTGAATGGAAATTGTATCACCAGTCAGTAACTTCCTTTATCGTTCTGTGGTGCAATATGGGGCAATTGGCACTTATTCTTAGCAAGAGTAACTCTATCACGGTACTTTGTATCAACTGTATACTGGTTAGCGCAAGGTTTGCGGTTTACACTATTGTATTCAGTTTGTGATGTAGATATGTTTCTAATTGTGTTCTCCTCGTTTTGCAGCCAGATCCTCTGACAATGTCGAAATACTGAAACACGTAACGAAATAATGAATATTGTGTGATGAGAGTTTCGCTGTAATTGGAGTACATTACTGGCACGTCTCATATAGCTTTCATGGAATATGTATCCAAGAGGTTATATGTTATTATGCCGGCTGCATGTCCGGATGAAGTAGGTTTTTATTATTCGGTTATTTACTATGGGTTTATGCTCATCTATCCCTAACAAGATGTAACCAGGTGTCACAATACTAAAAAGATTGGCAACTTATCTCTCACAGGAAATGCTGCCATTCTGAGCTGCAATATACAGCTTTTCCTACCCATATTATGAATAACGTTTGTTTCTTTTTTACCTACATAAGTCAAAAAAAATTTTAAGACTATGAGCTACAGCCAATACTCGCGATCAGTGCTATGAGTGGAACAAGTGAAAATTGACAAATGAACACAAATATAATAAATTTCCCAATTGTGAACTCTTACTGCTATTATATTGTTGCTGATACTTAAGTATCATGTACTGATATATTGATGAAAGTCGCCAAAACCAGTACATATTATTCGAAAACGTCATACTGCTCTGATGGCTGGAAATCATTTTTTTACTTCATCGCATTCGCAAGTGACCACGAATGACCTAACTATAACTGTTATCTTCCTTGGTTTAGCTGTCAAATCCGTTGGATTTCAACGTGGTACACGACTCATTCCCATAATATATAACCTGAACTTATATTGTACAACTGCAAAAACTAATATTGTTTGACAATGACATAAATATTGAATATAACAAAATAAGTGCAACATTAAATCGTTCAAAGAAGAGAGTGAATAATATCATCCACAAAATTAAACCAAAATTCCTTGTAAGTTTGTAGACAAGGAGGAACAATATAAATTCTACCTGTTTTTTGCAAACGCTTCGCAGTATCTCGTACTCACAGCGAATTAATGGCCCATGAACAGCTATAATCATTTAAGGAAGCATTTGCAGTCAGAGTTAAATGCGAGAGATAAAGCTTCTATAGCGGCAAATTTCAGGCCTAACTTCTCTATTCCTGAGTTACGAGATTGTAGTGTCCGAATGCGCGGAAGTGTAAAAACGCAGAATGTGTACTAACCCCCTTAAGATCTCCACTGTAATATACACGTCTGTCTCCCTCCTACCTTCTCCGCAGTCGATACCATTCAAGTACCATGTAAATACATATCGAATAGTGCAGTCGAGACACCGAAGTAGCAAACACTATCTCTGAAGTGATGTTTACAGTAATGCTTCACAGGGAAGTTTTAATTTTTTGGGAATAGGAACATACGAAATTGGCAAGTTGCTACAGATTATGGGGATAGAAAGATGATCACTGTCTAGGAGAGCAAATTCGCGATTTATAACAAATAGAACAGTCACGGTGTTTGGTTGCACACCTGCATTAAGCAAGAATGTGAGAAAAACAACAGTCAGATGTTCCAGTTATCTTCGTATATGTTGTTTTACACTGAATATCTATCAGCAGCACTGTTTGCCGCTAGTTGAATTATTACACCCTTTTGTAAGGTGTAGCCATTTATAAGTGTATAGTACAGTTCGTCAAATTGACATATTTATGTTACAGTCGCTGCATTCTGACAATATACGACTGGACGATGTTTTTGCTCTAGTGAAATATCTCCGATTTACGCTTGAAAACACCTCCACAGTACAAGCGGGACAGTACACAGTAATACAAAGTAAATAATATTTTAATACAGATAACCACTGCCAGTACGGTAAATGGTTGTCGTACAGAATCATAGTAATGTCGACATAAGGATAGCTTTTACAAGAAGCAAGTTACCTCTCACAATATATGCGTAGTTTGTGCAATTGAGAATGGAAGACCAAGAACGAAATGCTCGGATTAGAAGACCGGGATATAGTCTTTAGCCTCTAGTTGTCAGTATATACATGGAAGACAGTGCAACGGACATAAAACAACGGTTCAAGAGTGGGATTGAAATTCAGGTTGAGAGGAAACATTGGTGAAATATCGTGATGCCATTGCTGTTGTTGGTGAAAGTGGAATAAACTGCAGAATCTGTTAAACGGTGTTAACATTCTAATGGGCTTGCACTATGGATTTACAGTAAACCAAAGCAAAGGAAAAACAATGAGTAGTAGCAGGAATGGTCCTGGCGATAAACTCATTATAATGTGGGACCACGAAGCAGACGAAGTGAAGGAATTCTGCTAGCACGGAAACAAAGTAACACGCGACGGACGAAGCATGGATGATATAATAAGCAGACTAGCAGAGACAGAAAGGACGTTCCTGGCCAAATGAAGTGTGCTAGTATCAAACATCGGCCATAATTTGAAGAAGAAATTTTCTATATTGTACGTTTGGAACACAGTATTGTATGGTAGTGAAGCATGGACAGTGGGAAAACCGGAGTAGAAGAGAATCGAAGCATTTGAGATGTGGTGGGTACAGAAGAATGTTGAAAATATGGTGTACTGATAATGTAAAGAATACAGCGATTTTCCACACAATCAGCAAAGAACGGAACACATCGGTAACACAGACAACAGGGAGGGACAAAATGATAGGACATGTGTTAACACATCGGGGAATAACCTTCATGATACTATAGGTAGCTGCAGAGGATAAAAACAATAGGGGGAGACAGAAACTGGAATAAATCCCACAAATAATTGAGACTGTAGGGTGCAGGTGATAATCTGAGGTGAAGAGATGGGCACTGGACGGAAATTCAAGGCGGTCCAGCAGCTGTTAATTAGGCATTTAGAATTAACAGTTCAGAGAACTTGGAGTTATCCAAAAATCTATGACGTCTGTGAACACAGCATTGAAAATAATCGAAATTGAATACTTATAGTTAAACTTTTGGTACTATTATAGTGGTAGATGCACTACCCTATGACATATCAATGCTATGATGGAGGTGTAGCTGGCTGTGGCCTTTGTAGAAATGATAAGTCTCCCATACTAGTGAAATACTGAGAGACAGATGAAGACTTCACGGACCCTTCAAACGCAGACATTGAAAACAAACGTTAGAAGAATTACGTTAGTCCACTGGGCAATATCGTGCTTCGACTTCCGACACTCAGCTTTGATTAATCTTAATAATTCGTGGCTTCTGATTCTGCGACAGGGCGCCAAGTTTGGCACACCGCCATCTCAGTGAAAGGGAGGAATGTTATCCTCTTTTTCTGTCTGAAGAAGAGACCGCATTTTTCGTTTTCGTATTTAGTTATTGGTGATTCCTCTACAGATAGGAAACGGAAGATATGCCACGTCCATCTCTGTGGTCGAGAAACTGTCTTGAAGCCATATCCCCAGCGTCACTATGTATGTGGGTAAGGAGTCAGAATCTCTTTTTTACCTTGTAAATTCCACTACATTATGATCTTCAGGGTATTATTCACCTAGCGTGTAGGGAAAGACATACGTAACATACCTAACATTATTTAAATGTTTCATTGAATGGAACAGCAGAAAAGATTTTAATATTCAAATACTTGAAGTAATTTTCGCTCTGTATAATAACACTTTTAATATCGAAGTCAAGTCACAGCCAGCATAAAGCCAATTGCGCCGGTGACATAGTGACAGGTATAGGGGAATGGACAAGGTGAGTCAGCTGCAGAAAAAGTTAAAAGCCTATGGCTGATCGAGAGAAGTGACGTCTGCAGAAGGTTAGGTATTTACGACGTGTCTTAGCGGCGTGGAAATGCCTTTGCATTGTGCGTTGTAACATACTTGGTGTTTCTTTTTGTTGTCCATATGACGTTTGATATGTTACTGCTCAAGGCAGCCCAACGCAACGACAGAAGACCTACTGGGGTCATACACAGTGTGAGTAGGGGTTCTGCAAGTTTCAACTGCTCTCAAGCATATGCAGTCAAAACCTGCTCTGAAATATTTTATGCAGGAAGAGTACACTGAAAGAAGCACGACATCAAAATTTTGGCTGCTAAGACACACTGCAAGTATTTTTGACAAATATTGAAAATTTTCAAACTCGTAGCTCGCCACGCGGCTGGATTAATGTTCACCAATGGCGTAGCTGTGGCAGACAGCGCATGTGCAACATAGCGCGCACATATCCTTGGCTGAAGGCACAACGGGACAACGCGATCGTAATTTGTAAAGCGAACTCCAGTTGCCATTGACAGTTTCTCTGAAAAAATTATTCATAGTTGCTGTTCGCTCAAATCTACCACAATAATTATCAATGATTGCTATCAGCACCTGTCTTTGTACAGGTTACGATTTTCACAGGTTATGGAATCCAATTAATGTTTTAAAGCTTGCAAAGATGGCATAAAAAGAAGGTGGAATGCAGTAAAAAAGCACCTACTTCCCCTGAATACCTATATATGTATTATTTATTACTTATTTTCGTGGACATGAACTCGAATTATGGCTACATTTCGCTAGAAATTGTGGCAACGAGGAAATAACTCATACGATTAGATGAAGCGTGTTTTAAACAATGACTGCTGTGCTAATTAAAGGTCAAAACAAGAATAGTGTACCTTCCAAGCCTGATGAAAACATGTACAATAACAGCTCTCAGTGTCAAAGAAAAGGCTGTACATTTTTTCATGGAATGAAGGAGGGAAAAAAATGCTTAAACTTAAGCAGTGTGCCAAGTCAGTTTCGTTTCTTAAAATCTGAACAAGAATTATATAATTGGAAGAAAGATTTACACGAAGTAAGAAATATGAGCCGATATGAAACTCGCAAAAATGTGAAAGAAAAACTATTCTAAAGACATAGAACTGCTCGTGAGCGTCAGTGTACCGCTGCTGAGGATGATCTAAGAGACCGGGAGCTCTGAAGTGCGATGAAAATTACTGGTTTCCAGGCTTCTTTGACCTGGTTAAACAGATTCTGGAAACTATACGGAAAAGGAAGTTGCAAAATTGCAAAGTTTACACCAAGTAAAGATGTAGAGCTGGTTTAATTAACAGTTAATACTCTAAGGAAATTCGAGCTGACGTGCAGACGAAAGTTCTTGTCGTCCCCTAAAATGTTGCGTATAAAGCCAATACATCAGGTTTCGTGCAAACTGCGCTTTGTCATTTCAAGCGAAGTAACACAGAGTCGCTCGTGCAGTCGATGAATGCTGTGGGACATCTTTCTATCACAATTCCTGTGATAAGTATCAGCAGATTATTATTTTCTGTAGCTTTATACGTATATTCAGGAATGTCATGGCAAATTAGGAAAAAAATTTAAAAAATACCTGTTTACTTACAAAAAATCTTGTAATCTATGTAGCAAGATGAAACGTGGGACTTAGGGAAAAGCAGGAAAGGTGTGGACGGGGCCTAATCAGTTACCCTTGGTTGCACAGAAAACATATACACCTTATCTCTAAAAAGCAAACCTCTCAACAATCATTTTTAAAAGATTTTACTATACTGGCAGCTGAAAGCCTTATTCAAAAGAATTACTAGTTCTTGTCGGCTGAAGGCCACAAGCAATGTTACACACAATCAGCAGCTGAAGGCCTGATTAAGAAGGTTCAAAATTATTCGCCGGGTGAAGGCCAGAAGCAATTTCAAAAATACACAACGGCTGAAGGCCTGAATTACCAATAAGGTGGACAATTACACGCTAAAAATACCAGAAACCCTTTTAACAATCTTAATATATGTAACAAGTTAAAGTGACGGCTGAAGGCCTTATCAATACAGAATTGAAACTATTTGTCAGCTGAAAGAAACGGGCAGTGTTACAAACAATTAATGGCTGAAGGTCTGATTAAGAATGGATTCAAAATTATTGGGGCTGTAGGCCACAAGCAATTTTCAGAATACTCAACGGCTAAAGGCCTGAATTACAAGAAAGGAAGGCACTTGCATGTCAAAATACTAAAACCTTTCTAAAACAATCTTAATGAAAAGTAACAGCCTATAGTGAAGCCTGCAGTCCATATTAAGAGAAAATTGAAAATAATTTGTCAGCTGAAGGCCACAAGCAGTGTTACAGAAAATTAATGGCTGAAGGCCGGAATTATAAGTGGGGAAGGCAAGAACATGTTAAAAAATTAGGGTAAATTTTAAACAATTATGACAACTTGTCCGAATAAGATGGAGTGATCCACAGATTGTATTGTATTGTATCTATTGTATGTTAAGGGGGGACCTAGAAACCACGGAGAGGTCCCGTCCCTGCCGCAGCCGCAGTGGTCCACAACCCCACGACGACTACCGCAGTCCACTTCACCCCTCCGCCGCCCCACAACGAACCCAGGGTTATTGTGCGGTTCGGCTCCCGGTGGACCCCCCCAGGGAACGTCTCATACCAGACGAGTGTAACCCCTATGTTTGCGTGGTAGAGATATAGTGGTGTACGCGTGCGTGGAGAACTTGTTTTCGCAGCTATCGCCGACATAGTGCAACTGAGGCGGAATAAGGGGAACCATCCCGCATTCGCGGAGGCAGATGGAAAACCGCCTAAAAACCATCCACAGACTGGCCAGCTCACCGGTCCTCGACACAAATCCGCCGGGCGGATTCGTGCCTGGGACCAGGCGCTCCTTCCTGCCCGGAAAGCCGTGCGTTAGACCGCACGGCCAACCAGGATGGCTGATCCACAGGTAGTGCTACCTGGATCGACCTGAGGAAGCTGTGTAAGCGATGAGACAGGTAGCCAAGAGTTGTACTCACGTAACAGGACGGAAACTCACACTAGAGGTAGCTTAAGCGCCGAGCGACCGACTAAACAATCCGCCTAACGTCCGACCACAGGTACAACGATGGAATATTTTTAGGCAAGGGCGAAGAGACGGACAGCACTACTCCTTCAGGAAAACACCCAAGGCCCAAGGAAACACTAGAACCAAGGTAGACCTCCCAGAAACATATGCACAGTACAATTTATGAGGCTGTCGAACTACACGCCGTGTCAGACGCGTCAAAACGACGAGGGAAGGTACACTGTCGGAAAGCCAACCTCCAGGGCAGGTAACTGGGGCGTTAGTGGCCACAAGGCAGAAAAATACCGCTGGTTGCAGTTCACTAATAAGAATAATACTAAATCCAAACTAACATCAAGGAGTAGAAGGCGGCTAATAGCTTCTTCCAACTTAACAAAATGGTTCAAATGGCTCGGAGCACTATGGGACTCAACTGCTGAGGTCATTAGTCCCCTAGAACTTAGAACTAGTTAAACCTAACTAACCTAAGGACATCACAAACATCCATGCCCGAGGCAGGATTCGTACCTGCGACCGTAGCGGTCTTGCGGTTCCAGGCTGCAGCGCCTTTAACCGCACGGCCACTTCGGCCGGCTCCAACTTAACAGACTCCACTTGTTGCGGTAGGTCTCACTGAGCCTGGGAGCAGCAACATGCAAGCGACAGCGAGACCTCAAACAGTGGAGGTTTCAGTACTGGATATGGTTCACTCAACTTCAAACGTCCTGGGTTCGGTCGTCGGCTACAGCCCCTCGCTCGGACAGTGCCTGCAAGCCGCCAGCGGTCCTCGCCTGCCCGCGCACAGTGGACCTCCTCTCTGCTTCGCCCGAAGCCCAGAACTGCCTGACACACACACGACGACCAAGAATGCAGACAGCATACAAATAAATGCACATTTAAAACCACACAAAATACACAAGGATCGGTGAAGACAATTCCACGTCTCAGACAATATTAAAACCAGTCACTGTGGAACAACACGGACGAATTTTAAGTCGGCAAAAACACAGAGAAGACAGAAGCGGCCGGAAAACGAGATGCACATCGTCCGCTGCGACGACCGACCGAACGACCAACCAACGCTCGTCCCCACTCAAGTCAGGCACGGAAAAGATCCCTGTATAATTCGTCAATTGACAACTTATTGCCTTGAGGACACACACACGCACACGCAGGCGAAAGTAGCACTACTCGAATATCACGGTCCATTCAACTAAAATTCGCTGAATCCAATACGTGACGTGGTCGTGCACTCTCACGACCACATCCTTCCGTCGGACAGTGCATGTGTGTCGCCAGCGGTCGGGGGAGAACTGGCTTATTTATTATTTTATTTACTCGTTCGGCATCACAGAGGCATAATTTGCAATATTCTTATCACTATATACTAAAACAGAAAACAATATAATTCTACACTATATTAGATATGTTTTTGAGCCACTCTATGGCTGAGTCACTGAGTCTATGTATGTCCATGAGTTCACCACCATGGCCATACACTTTGCACACGAGTAGATGATCCATTGTCTGTATTTCACCGCACTCACATACAGCCCTGTCTGCCAGGCCCCACTTGTTCATCAGCTGTTTACATCTCCCAACACTCGTTCTGACCCGGTTTAGAGCTGTCCACACTCTTCTTGGTAGGTTGAAGCCATCAATCTTCTTGTTCGGATCGTGTACTAAATTTTTGTTCTTAAATTCACTTGCCGACCATACTTCGTTCCAGGCCGTTCTCGGCTCAAAGGCTTGTAGTTCTTCACCGATTTTCCAAAAGGGTGATCTGGATTTAAGCCTGTTTGTCGGTGTCAGATCTTGGTGGATAGGGAGGTCCAGGTTGTCTATAATTTTCCTGTAGGTTTTTAGGGCTAGCTGTGATCGCCTAATTTCTGGAGGCTCTATGTTCTCTGGTACAGGAAGCCATGCACAGGGGGTGGCCCTGAGTGTTCCCGGGATTATTCGTATTGTCTCCCTCAGCTGGACGTCCACTTTAGATACGTGTGCACTTCTCCTCCAGACTGGTGAACAGTATTCAGCTATACTGTAGACAAGGGCTAGTGCTGAAGTTCTCAAAGTGCTCGCTCCACATCCCCATGTTGTTCCAGCCAGTTTTGAAAGGATAGCATTGCGGGATTTTAGTTTTTGCTTTGTGTCTTCGAGGTGTGAGCTGTACGTTAGGGTCCGGTCTAGTTTCACTCCCAAATATTTAGGCTTATCCTCATGTCTTATGCTTTGGCCATTCGGAAAGATCTGTAATTTTCTGTGTGTCTCTCTGTTGTTGAGGTGCATTATAGTGCTGGTTGTTTTGTTGGGGTTGGGAAGTAGGTGCCACTTGGAATAATAGGTGTTCAGGACTTCAAGGTCTGCATTCAGTGTTTCGTCGAGATCGTTGTAGTTTTTACTCTGATATGCGATGGCCAGGTCATCTGCATATGCAAATTTGCGTGATTTAGTTTCTGGCAAGTCAGCTATATATAGATTGAAGAGAGCGGCTGCTAGTGCCGAACCCTGTGGCAGACCATTATTCAGAACCATGCTCTTACTGTTCGTGCCATGGAGTGAGACCTTGAATTTCCTGTTCGTTAGTATGCTCTTGAGTAGTTTGTAAGTCTGCTTGCAATTTATGATTCTAGTACTGGCTGTCCGGACCTCACCGCTTCTCTGTCCCAACTCAACTCCCTGGACACACGACGACCCTGAAATACTAGAGGCCGCTCCAAAGATGCTATCACAGTACGCTCTATCGATAAGCACTGCTGCTGCCACTCACGGACAGACAAGGTGAGCAAACGTAGCGGCACCAGTGAACACACTAAGAAAACGAGACGCCACTATCGCTATTACAAGATGCCAAGCTATGAACGGCCTCAACGCGAGCCGCACACGGCTCACAAGAACCTCAAAAAATGGCAAAATATAACTTCCAGTGTTACATTCGAAACGTCTTCTTACCATTTGCAGATAATGATTTATTGCTTCTGCTAGATTCCTGTTCTGGACATTACGACAGCACTGTATTTAGTAACGCGACAAGAAAGACTATTAATATAATTTGTAAAGCATTTTTCAGAAAATTGTCGAACAATGCAGTTTTCGACAGCTCTTACCTATTTCATATTTATCTTCGAAACAGTATTGCTAAACTTCAGTCATTTCTGCATTATCACCACATTTTACGAATTTGATCAGGTATGTCTGGTACGTAGCACAAAATGCAGAAAAACCGCAACGACAGCTTCTTACTCCATTGCAGTTCTACGTAAATGAAGCTAGTAAACACTGAGAAATGGCTTAATGCATTAACTTTTGTTTTATCGCGTCTGCCTGGTGTAAGGAAAGCGTTTGTTTTCGTCAGCCAGTACGCCTCGCATTTTTGTGACGACTACAGGCAATAAGCAAGGAACTGTTTTATTGCTAGCTAAATAAACAGTTATTCAAAAACAATCATAAGAACAGTGCTACATGAATTGTTATAAAACATTTAATTTCAACAATTTTAAAGTCCCATTTGATGGTAGTCTTCAAAATGGTTCAAATGGCTCTGAGCACTATGGGACTTAACATCTGTGGTCATCAGTCCCCTAGAACTTAGAACTAATTAAACCTAACTAACCTAAGGACATCACACGCATCCATGCCCGAGGCAGGATTCGAACCTGCGACCGTAGCGGCCACGCGGTTCCAGACTGAAGCGCCTTTAACCGCACGGCCACACCGGCCGGCGAAGTAGTCTTCTGTAATGTAACATCATATACTGCGTTGACGTTCATTTCCCTGCTGGTCACTTCATTAACAACTACATCTCCAACAGTTTAGCTCTCCATATGAACTGCACTGCGTTGATGTTCATTTCTCTGCTAGTAACTTGATTAACAACTACATCTCCAACAGTTTAGCTCTCCATATGAACTGAAAGTTATTCAAAAAATTAATGAACTGAGATATTTTTCTTATGGTTTAAGTATACACACACATCAAAAAAAAATTTCGATCACCCGGTTCCCAGAATTCCTGAAGATGATTGTGGATATTGTATCACAGATACAGTCCATTTGACTGTTTAGAGATGTTACTAAGCCCGTCCAAAGATGTAAACAACCATGCATGAGCAGCGACTTTATTAGACAGAGGGGGTTCGACAGCCGATCAGTTCCAGTCATTCCACCAGGAAGGAGGTACACGGCTCGTGTTGTCTGTGTACAACCATTCCCAGACGATAAATATCGCGGTTCGATCGTGTACGGATTGTTACTTTGTGCCAGAAAGGGCTCTCAACAAGGGACGTGTCCAGAGGTCTCAGAGTGAACCAAAGCGATGTTGTTCGGACATGGAGGAGATACAGAGAGACAGGAACTGTCGATGACATGTCTCTCTCAGGCCGCTCAAGGGCTAATACTGCAGTGGATGACCGCTACCCACGGATAATGGCTCGGGCGAACTCTGCAGAAACGCCACCATGTTGAATAACGCTTTTCGTGCAGTCACAGGTGGAGGTTCCCTGCTGTTTTGCGATGGATTATGTGGGGCCGACGAACGCCGTTGGTGGTCATGGAAGGTGCCGTAACGGTGTGCGATACATGAATACCATCCTCCGACCGATAGTGCAACTATATCGGCAGCATATTCGCGAGGCAGTCGTCTTCATGGACGACAGTTCGCGCCCCCATCGTGCACATCTTGTGAATGACTTCCTTCAGGATAACGACATCGCTCCACTAGAGTGGCCAGCATGTACTCCAGACATGAACCCTATTGAACACGCCTGGGATAGGTTGAAAAGTTCTGTTTATGGACGACGTGACCCATCAACCACTCCGACGGATCTACGCCGAATCACCTTTGAGGAGTGGGACAATCTGGACAAAAAGTGCCTTGATGAACTTGTGGGTAGTATGCCACGCTGAATAAAGGCATACACCTGTGCAACAGGACCTGCTACTGGGTATTAGAGGTACCGGTGTGTACAGCAATCTGGACCACCACCTCTGAAGGCCTTCCTGTATGGTGGTACAACATGAAATGTGTGATTTTCATGAGCAATAAAAAGGGTGGAAATGATGTTTATGTTGAGCTTTCTTCCAATGCGGCTAAAATAAGTAACTTTGCCATTTATAAAACATACTTACAGCGCGCCTTATCAGCTAAAATTTTGGCAGTGTATTTCTTTCTTTCGTATTTTCTTCTTGTATGAAAAATTTCAGGGTAGATTTGTATTGGACCACTTCCCTATCAGGTGAGATAATACAACAGGTCATTCCATTTGACTGATTTGTAGCTCCAGGAATAAAGTTTTCACGAGATGGATGCGGTACACTCGTACATTATCGTCAGGAATGCGAATTCATCATCGGAATATTGACTGTAGGGCCGAAAAATACAGGTGGCTGGCGGACTCGGTGCCGCTGTCAACACTGTTTACTCTCATGTAAACCACCAAAGTAATGATAGGGATGCGACGGTGTGCGGGGCTCCAAATTCCTCGCACTGTCCATGTAATTGTCTCGCTGCAAACACGACAATTTAATGTCATACGGTACCATCCTGCGCGGCCGAGCAGGATGCTCCTCATAGCGCTAAATATGGCGCTCATGAACACAGCGATTCCGTAACCACAGTCATGCGGTAGCGTTCTCGCTTCCCACGCCCGGGTTCCCGGGTTCGATTCCCGGCGGGGTCAGGGATTTTCTCTGCCTCGTGATGGCTGGGTGTTGTGTGCTGTCCTTAGGTTAGTTAGGTTTAGGTAGTTCTAAGTTCTAGGGGACTGATGACCATAGATGTTAAGTCCCATAGTGCTCAGAGTGTAACGCCGGAAATGCATATCCTCCTATTTCCATCTATTGTACTATTATTTTTTTCCTTGTTTTGTTACCTCAAGATATGACATTTCTGTCTCTTTATATATTGTAATTGTTTTACTGTTTGTATATATATATTTATGCACTCATGTCGATGTATAATTGGTTTGTTTCGTAAATATTATTTGTATTTTTACGCTGGGTCTTGCCTAGGGAAAACTGCTATCGAACGATTACATCGATGGGTCGTGTGAAGAATCAAAGTGTGTAGGATCTTTGGTAGTGTGAACTCTGCCGCGTGAAGCGCGGGCAGAACAGTGAGAGTCTGGCGGGAGTAGCGAGTGGAGCAGGTGTTGTGTGACGCTCCCGCGAGTTGCCGCGCTTTCGGGGTTTGGCAGCATGTAATTGCGCTCGACTCGCGATGATAGTTTCTGACATGGTGTCGCGGACGGGAAGCATTAGCTGGGCACATCAAGAGCCCGTTTCGCCTGGTGACCGTGTCGAGAAGAAGGCGCGCCAACATCCAGCTTCTGCAACAGCGACGGCCGACAATGAGTGACTGTCGCCACCTCCTCGACCGACGGCTTCAAACCTTCAATCAACCGACAAGGAAGACTGGACGCACGTAAAGTTTTAGAACTGTATGGCAGACCTCAGCTTTTAATCTTGTTCCATTTGCCTCGCAAAATTACAGCAACTTAGCATCAACCTTTGTTGCTCATTGTCCCAATTGCATTACCAAGCAGGGTCCCTTCCTTTTCCGAAATGAACCCGAGTGTCGTTGAAATTCAAACGCCAGCATTAAAGTAATATAGCTAACTCGTTTTCACTGCTTTAATTTCAAAGTTCAATTATGGCATTAATAGCTGGCTACAATATTCAGATTACACAAGCACGAATTAAGAGTGCGAGCTTTGTTACCGTATTTTAGCTTACCTGTGACTGCAGCTCAGCTTGGTACGTACTAAATTTTACTATTGTTAATTGTTCAGAATCATTTAATTCAAGTTCAAAGTTAAATCTCTTATTTCTAAATTGCGTAGATTCAAGTAGTTTTTGAAATGATTGTTGAGGTAGTCCAAGACTAACTGTATGTTACTGAATTTCGATGTGCTTCAGAAAGAAAGCTCACTATTAACTTCAGTCACTAAATTAACTTTCGATTTTCCGGTTTTATTAATTCTTTTGCTAAATTAAGTCAGGGTGTAGCGAAATCTATTACTTCTGACAAACTTTCAGTTTTCACACTACACGTGTCAACCTTCAGTTGCCACGCTTCTAGTGCTAATTATATGTGTAATAACCTTTCTTTTTCAGTTACTATAGTAATTGTCCTTAGGACTGGCGACCGTGATTTCCCCAAATCTCAAATACCTAATTACCGCTAGTTAATTGTTAATGTAACGGCTGCACATTTACTTTCTTTATTAACTTTACCCCTTTTCAAAATTAATTTCCACCAGTTTCATTAGCACATTTCCTTTCATTTAGATGTAACCCTTTCCTCCCTCTTTACCGACTGGTTAACTTCGGTGACGATTGCTTTTCCAAAACTCCCATTAGGTACACGCGGTTTCATTTTTCACTGTCATTAAGGTCGGTAAGTGGGGGGGAGGTTACACGTGGCGACCTGGTGACAGGACAATCTTTGGATTTGAGGTTGTTCTGGACACGAATTTGGCATTGTGCAAATCTCGTAACAAAGTACTGGTTACGTACAGGCCGTTACGTCAGCGAGAATAAGTAGTGGGAGTAATCCTAATTATATTTGAGATTTGTCAGTTATATTGAAAATTATTAAAATGAGTGAAGGCAACAATTGCCAAAATTTGGTAGACTTGGATACGGAACAGTCGGTCGAACAGTGGGAAACGCGCACGGCGGTTCCCATTGTTCAGGGGCAGGCGGCCAGCATGAAAGACGCGACCGCCGAAACGCAACAAAGAGCAGAAATGGAATTCCAAACTTTAGAAAATGTTTCGGAATCGGAAACGAAAATCAAATCTGTACCCCTTGATGATGAATACGGGGGAACATGTATAGAGGAACCAGCTACGGAAGTAAAACCGGTAGTCTCCGGGAATTTAACTGATTTATTGAATGTTTTGATTAATGAAATCAAGAGTCAATCGGCAGAAATTATAGCTCTGTCTGCCAAGCAAGAAGCTCAGTCTGAAAAGATTGAACGAAAGCTAGACAATCAGAACAAAGCTATTAATGTTGTTAACAACAATGTTGGAGTTGTTAATACAAAAGTTGATAAAATCAAAGAAGATATTGTTGTAATTAATACCGAAATCGGTAATCTTAAACAGGAAATGATGGGCGTTCAGGCGGAAATTGCGAGCATAAATACTCGTTTTGATTCCGAAATTAGCAGAATCGAGAAAAGGGTAGGAGACGCAGTTGCTCCGATCATCGAGAATAAGGTGACGGAACAAATTCAATTAGTGAAAAAAGAGGATCGACAGAAGGTGGAAACTTTAAAGGCTTTAGTGTCCGAAGTAGATACCAAAGTGACGAAGCAGGCTAATACCTGCGAAGAGAAAAAGAGGGAAGTGGAAACGCTTGCGACAACGACTTGCCAAGTAATTACGAGAGTGTCGGAATTAGAAAAGAAACTTGACGAAAAACAGAGCTATGTGCCAATCTATGCACATAGTTCGGAATTGTTGACGAAAGAGGAGCGGTTCGACCCCTTGAAAAAAGGCGGTATACACGCGACGGATTTCATTAAGAATTGTGAAAGAGTTTTACCCAGATCATGGACTAATGAGAGAAAAATTAATGCGGTTATTGATGTGCTGGCTGGTGATGCCAAGCGTTGGGGCTTAAACCTCAGCATTACGAACCTGACTTTTGACGAGTTTAAAAATTTGTTTCTGGCTGAATACTGGTCAGAGCAAAAACAGCAAAGTGTCTGGCGCGAATTTGTCGTATCGAGGCCTTTCGATGCGAATTCGCGCGGTTCGATGAGGGAGTTTTGTGAGGGCTGGATCCGCAAGTTGGAATATTTGCGTGATCGCCGCACGGAATCCGAAATAGTCTGGGAACTCTACAAGAAGCTTCCAGATGATGCAAAACGCTACGTAGGAAGCAATTATAGGACAGTCAATGATTTCCTGGAAAGAGTTGAGGACGAGGACAATTGGCGCAATAATCGCGACAGTGGTAGAGGCCGTGGTAACAACAACGGGTACCACCCCAACCATAACAACGATAACCATGGGAATAATGCATACCGCAGTAATAACAATAATGGTTCGGGCCGTAATAACAATCGGTACAATGCAAATGGTAACAGGAATGACAGAAACCAGTATCATACTAACGTGATACGGGCTTCACAGAATAGTAATAACGCCAGAGGGTGTGATCAGCCGCCTCAGCAGCATCCGGGGAGCGTATCTGCTGGGACGAGACAGGGAAACCATTAGCCGCGCCGGTGAGGGGCCGAGCGGGCGTGGAGAAATTTTGGCGGCCCAATAACAGGAGAAAACCCAGGTATCGTCATTATGAAAATTCCGTATGGAATAATCAACGGCGGGAGAGTGTGCCAGTGTTAAGAGAAAAGAGTGCGCCCACAAGTAGTAGATCAGCTGTATACACGGCAGTAGAAAATACATTCGCTGTCAGTGAGAACAATTTAAGTAGTGTTCCGGAAATCGATCATAAAGTGGCAGCTGTAATACCCACAGCGGAACTGGAGATTGAGTTTAAGAATGATTCGCAATTGTTGAGAGAAGATCAGATGTCGGATAAAACGTCCGTCATTGAGCGAGGGGATGCAGAGAGGGATGAGGTCTGGTTAAGGCAGTTCGGTCGCTTATACGACGAACTAAGAGATTATAGGGGTCTGTATGGGAGAAGTGTTTATGGGGAGCGCGTGCAGTATTTGCCGCGTCTCGTCCCACAGGAAGATAGTATTTGTGAAGTGATTGAAAGTTCTGGCCCTAACCGGCAGACTTTACCAGAAATAGTTGATGTTAATGGGCAGCACGAGCAAGATTCGTCGTGTTTCGTCCCGCAGGAGTTAGATGTTGAAGGAGTAACGGAAAGTTCTGGCCCTAACCGGCAGACTTTACCGAAAGTTATAGTGGTAGAAGTAGCCGACCCATCCGACGCAAACCTCCAGTTTAAACATTGCGAGAGTATTAAGGGGAAAGATTACGAAAATTTTAGTGATAGCCGGACACAATTGGTAGAAAAGCACATAGATTACAGCGTGTATGAGGTTAGAGCTGACATTATACAGTCAGACGATAGCAGTGTGGGTTGCGCAGATCCAGAGGAAGTAATTTCAGATGCTACTGGGCACATTCCTCCAGGTAGATTGGCAGATGAGATCAATCTGACCAAAGTGGAATCAACGAAGGTGACAATTAGTGAATTGATAGCAAAGCAACACTCACTAGTTGACGAGTTACAGGAAAAGGTTTCGGTATTAGAGGCGAAGCTACAGACTAAGCCTCAGGACAAACGCGTTAAAATTAAAACTGTATGTAAAGAGAGGCTGAAAAAGCCGCCAGATAAATCGGATTTAGGATCAAAGCCGGATGGTTTTTACTGGAATGACCTGGATATAGACGAGGATTTACTGTGGGAAAATAACGAAACAGTCGAGGACAAGTGTAGACAGATAGTAGTGTCTGTTAATACGCACGACCTACAACTAAACGTGTTGATTGACACCGGTGCAGAATTGAGTGCTGTATCTGGGAAAATATTTGAGTTACTGAAGGACAGACCTGGCATCGTAGTTATGCCAGTAACAGGAGTGAAAATTATCGGTGCTACTGGGAAGGCCAGTAAACCGGTCACAAAACAGATTTTTGTCAACTTCGAGATATGTGGGGCACGATTTGAACAAGAGTTTGTCGTCGTGCCAGACTTAACTGCGGAAGTAATTATCGGGTTAGATTGGCTATTAAAGTACCGTGCAGTGATTAATTGCGAAAGCAAAACTTTGACATGTACGTCCCAAGATAAAACAATAGTAGTTAGTTTTGACGAGGCAGGAGACGGTGTGCATAGGCAATACCAGCCTATACACATTGTTAACTGGCCGGATGGTATTGATGTAGGTATGAATTTGAACTGCCATAACATGAGGAATTTCGGCATTGACAAAAGTGTAGAAAGTGAATTGGAAGAGATAATCAAATTCCCTCCACGGATTAACATTAGTATTGGTGTGAAAAAAGATCGTTTGCGAGAAGTAATGAAGCTAAAAGCCGATGCTCGCATACGTCGTCATGACGCTAAAGCGCGTTTTGCTAAGTTTGCAATCGGAGACTTAGTACTTGTAAAAGCTCATGAGAAATCGAGCGAGATAGACCATGAAAACTCTAAATTTAAGTTTGTTTATAATGGACCATATAAAGTCATTGGTATGCCTCACACAAATGCTTACGGAATATTGTAGACTTGAAATTGTACCAACCTAGGATCGATTAATACCACACAATGGGTAATTTATACAGTATGTAAAATAGAGTGTAAGATTTAACGATTTGCTAGATTGCCATGCTTTTGCCTGACCTAGAGGTCATTAAAGAAGTTGTAATTAATAAGTAATTTATGTTGATTAAATGATTTAAGAGTTACTGAATATTAATCAATTTAAAAATCCAAGCTGCTAGTTTAAGTTTTCAGCTGAGTCACAGTAGATTAAGCAATGTAAATATGATTTTGTAACTAGCTGTAAGATTCCATAAATATGTGATTTACTAGTCATTGCCGATGTACTTAGACGCTGTTTTAAGTTTCAGGCTAGTACATGCGTGTGATGATGGACAGTGTTGAGTTATCCACTGTGATAGTGTTTATGGACTCCTTGAGATTACTCGGGAGTGAGTTTTTCCGAAAGAATTCAATGAAACGGACGTTCTGGAAACGCCGTCACAAGGGCGAGTGAGATCAAGCGTGCCGCACACGCGGGCGCAACAATACC
The DNA here is from genome assembly GCF_021461385.2 of Schistocerca piceifrons. NCBI lineage: Eukaryota > Metazoa > Arthropoda > Insecta > Orthoptera > Acrididae > Schistocerca > Schistocerca piceifrons. Next base: position 56,180,882 of record NC_060143.1, read on the forward strand.
GGCGAGGCGAGCCGCTGTCGGCTCTTGTGCCGCTGTTGGCTCTTGTGCCGCTGTCGGCATTCTTTGTACTTGCGAGTACGGAAGGCGGAATTGTTTTTCTTCCTGGACAGCTGAAAGAATTCTACTGTCAATATTTATGTTTTTTTCGATCTGATGTGTGTTATTTTCTTGTTTAGCGTTTAATGGACTCCCATGACGAGAATATTAATTATGAAAGGGTTATGTAAAAATGTGTATTCTATGTAATTAATTATTAGTTTGCGTATTTTGGTCTACTTGTTTTTATGACCATGTACTCTGATTAATTTTGTAAATAGTATTCCATTTCTTGATACTGTTGGGAATTTTGACAATTTTAGAATAGCTAAACCATTTTCTATGTTTTCTATGAATTTTAATATGTTGTCAACCTGTTTTATTTTGTGCAAGATGACAGAGTGGAATAAGATTAGGAGTGTCTCCACTCAATTATTATGGTCTAAAAATTGATTTATGATTAATTAGACGAATGCTAAATTTTGTTGATGTTTTGAGCATATGCATTTCCGCTGTTTCTTTTTTTGGGACATTTTCTGAGTCTGTTTACGTTACACGAACATCCTCAGACAATGTGGGGCACGTGTAACGCCGGAAATGCATATCCTCCTATTTCCATCTATTGTACTATTATTTTTTTCCTTGTTTTGTTACCTCAAGATATGACATTTCTGTCTCTTTATATATTGTAATTGTTTTACTGTTTGTATATATATATTTATGCACTCATGTCGATGTATAATTGGTTTGTTTCGTAAATATTATTTGTATTTTTACGCTGGGTCTTGCCTAGGGAAAACTGCTATCGAACGATTACATCGATGGGTCGTGTGAAGAATCAAAGTGTGTAGGATCTTTGGTAGTGTGAACTCTGCCGCGTGAAGCGCGGGCAGAACAGTGAGAGTCTGGCGGGAGTAGCGAGTGGAGCAGGTGTTGTGTGACGCTCCCGCGAGTTGCCGCGCTTTCGGGGTTTGGCAGCATGTAATTGCGCTCGACTCGCGATGATAGTTTCTGACATGGTGTCGCGGACGGGAAGCATTAGCTGGGCACATCAAGAGCCCGTTTCGCCTGGTGACCGTGTCGAGAAGAAGGCGCGCCAACATCCAGCTTCTGCAACAGCGACGGCCGACAATGAGTGACTGTCGCCACCTCCTCGACCGACGGCTTCAAACCTTCAATCAACCGACAAGGAAGACTGGACGCACGTAAAGTTTTAGAACTGTATGGCAGACCTCAGCTTTTAATCTTGTTCCATTTGCCTCGCAAAATTACAGCAACTTAGCATCAACCTTTGTTGCTCATTGTCCCAATTGCATTACCAAGCAGGGTCCCTTCCTTTTCCGAAATGAACCCGAGTGTCGTTGAAATTCAAACGCCAGCATTAAAGTAATATAGCTAACTCGTTTTCACTGCTTTAATTTCAAAGTTCAATTATGGCATTAATAGCTGGCTACAATATTCAGATTACACAAGCACGAATTAAGAGTGCGAGCTTTGTTACCGTATTTTAGCTTACCTGTGACTGCAGCTCAGCTTGGTACGTACTAAATTTTACTATTGTTAATTGTTCAGAATCATTTAATTCAAGTTCAAAGTTAAATCTCTTATTTCTAAATTGCGTAGATTCAAGTAGTTTTTGAAATGATTGTTGAGGTAGTCCAAGACTAACTGTATGTTACTGAATTTCGATGTGCTTCAGAAAGAAAGCTCACTATTAACTTCAGTCACTAAATTAACTTTCGATTTTCCGGTTTTATTAATTCTTTTGCTAAATTAAGTCAGGGTGTAGCGAAATCTATTACTTCTGACAAACTTTCAGTTTTCACACTACACGTGTCAACCTTCAGTTGCCACGCTTCTAGTGCTAATTATATGTGTAATAACCTTTCTTTTTCAGTTACTATAGTAATTGTCCTTAGGACTGGCGACCGTGATTTCCCCAAATCTCAAATACCTAATTACCGCTAGTTAATTGTTAATGTAACGGCTGCACATTTACTTTCTTTATTAACTTTACCCCTTTTCAAAATTAATTTCCACCAGTTTCATTAGCACATTTCCTTTCATTTAGATGTAACCCTTTCCTCCCTCTTTACCGACTGGTTAACTTCGGTGACGATTGCTTTTCCAAAACTCCCATTAGGTACACGCGGTTTCATTTTTCACTGTCATTAAGGTCGGTAAGTGAGGGGGAGGTTACAAGAGCCATTTGCACCATTTTTGAACCGTAACCACAAACCGAGCGAAGTGGCGCAATGGTTAGCACACTGGGCTTACATACGGAAGGACGACAGTTCAAACATGCGTTCGACCAGCGAGACTTAGGTTTTCCTTGATTTCCCTAAATCGCTAAAGGCAAATGTCGGAATGGTTGCTTTGAAAGGGCACGGCCAATTTCCTACCCTATCCTTGACACAATCCGAGCTTGTGCGCTATCTCTAATGACCTCGATGTCAACGGGAAGTGAAAACAAATCTTACGTCCTTCCTACTATATCTACAAGATAGTCGTGAATTCCTGCCCAACTACAGCAACGATATAGCCGGGGCGAATGAATTTAGGGGTTACTTTTCTGAAAGCTTGTCATTCCCTCCTTCCTAACTCAGGAGTCTGAAATTTTGCTCAAAGATGCCTGCACCCATCTTCTGTAAGAAAGCTAAAGCATGGCGCCCTGCGCCGTGGCCCTCCGTCTCGGCGACATTGCAGGAAAGAAGCTGTCGAGGTTATACTGAGTTGATGTGATATACGCACCAAATTTCACAAAAAATTTGCCCAACGCCATCGTGGTCGTGCCAGTGTGTCTGAAGGAGTCATAAGGGGCGTCAAAGAAACTACTTTGGGAAGCTCACTTGAACACATTTCGCTGTCGAAAACGACAGTCTGCAGTGCGTTGTGAAAGAAAACTACATATCTGACAACCTTTCACGTTGCCGAGATGCCTGATGATTCACCCCATCCCTAAAGACATGATGTGGCTACAACCCCACTGAACAGGATCTGGCACCATTGGGGTGTAGCGCGACTGGAATTTTTACTCTGGCTTGGAGGGGCCGTTCGGAACCATTAGACAGAATTTGATCGTGATCCGAAGCAGCAAGGGTGTTTTCGCTTTTTCAACCCCCACCGCCTCGCGCTCTCGTGTGGTAAAGGAAAGAGGTGAGGTGTGATGAAAGTTGGTGCCAATGAGACCTCATTAATCCACCTGACAGCTCATGAAGACGTCTGAGATCTGACCTCCATTTAAACGTATCTACACATTGCTGTTTGAAACATCGCTGAGCCGGAATGAGCCGTCGATGGTCGCCATGTTTTTCCACCATTAAAGAGGAAGTGTGTATGAAACTTTCAGCCCAATTTCACATTCCTTTGTCGCAATGGGGGGAGAATTAAGCTGTTTCAAAGAAGTAAATCTTTAATTCTTTTGTGCAGTTTACTTATCTTGCATTTATTGCTAATATCTCACCAACCGGAAGTCTCAAGCGACGGGAAAAATGAGCAGCAGTCTCATGACTAGGAGGGATAAGAGAGCGGAGCTGCAGAATTACAGAGCAATATCAATAACGTCGGTATCTGCGGTATTTTTCAGCATACGCTGAATTAGCACGGATTTAGAGATCATCGCTCGAGCATAAAACAGCTCACCCTTTTCTCGCACTCTGTTCCGCGAACAGTGAATGAAGGGCAACAGACAGATTACATATTCCTAGATTTCCGGAGAGTGTTTGACACAGTACCAAACCGCAGGCTGTTATCAAAGATCCGAGCACACAGAATAGGTTGTCAGATTTGCAAATGCCTCTTTTTTAAGTACAGAGTTCAGTACGTTCTTCAGATGGGATGTATTCATCTGAAAGAAAGTCGTCATCAGGAGCGTCCCAGAAAAGTGTGACAGAGCGAGATACAAAGATCAGCCAGAATATGATGACCAGCGACACACTATTGATATAAACTAGTCGAGATGATCGCAGCCTCACCTGTCGAGGAACGACTGCTAGTCAGACATACGCACGGTGCCTGTAGTATTAGTGATCTTGCCGTCCGTGTGTAGAATGGGTAAGGCGCGAGATCTGAGTTTCACCGAGAGCAGACTGTGATGGCCTAGAAGCTCGGCTCGAGTATTTCGGAAACTGCATGACTTGGGTATTCGAGGGGTGCTGTGATGAGTGTCTTCAACACGTGGCGAGATGAAAGTGAAACCACATTCAGACGTCGTGAGGTGGGCCGCCACAACTTATTACAGACGTCGAATGTCTTAGGCTGGGAAGACTAATACAACAGGATAGGTGGCAAACTGTGGCGAAACTAATATCAGACTTTAATATTGGGCAAAGTAAAAGTGTGTCTGAACGCACAGTGCACCGAACAGTCCTAACGACGGTCCTTCGCATCCAGCGACCCTTGCAAGTGCCAATGTCAACACCACGACATCGTCAACTACGACTGAAACGGTCACATGACGGTCGGCATGGTCTGATGAATCCGGATACCTTCTTCATCACGGCGGTGGGAGGGCTCGAATCTGTCGCCTTCCAGAGAAACAGCTCCTTGGCATCTGTACTGTGGGAAGGAGATAAGCTAGCGGTCGCCTCACTAAGCTCTGGGGAACATTTACGGGGGCAACCACGGGTCCAGTGGATCTCGTGCTAGGTACCATGATGGCCAAGAAGTATTGCACACTGGTTGCAGACGATCATTTTCCCAACTGCAGTGGCATTTTTCAACAGGATAATATGTCGTGTCACAAGGCCAGGAGTGTGATGGAGTGGTTCGAGGCACAGAGCGGCGAGTTGCAGTTGATATGCTGACCCTCAACTCGCCAGAACTGTACCTGCTTGAACATGATGTGATTAAACGTGGTGTCAAAACTCATAGCTCCCCTTCTCGGAATTCATGGGAATTAGGTGAGTTGTGTGTGCAGATGTGGTTCCATCTCGCTCCAGCGACCTACTAATGCATAACGGCTGTTAGCTATGATAGAGGTGGATATACCGGCTATTAGGAAGGTGGTCATAATGTTCTGGCAGATCAGTGTATATATAAACTATGTAACGAACAGACTGAACATCGATCTCCTACAGTTTTCTGATGATGCTGTAGTGTTAGTGAAAGTGTCGTCGCTGAATGCAGGAGGCTACAATGACTTTCATTAAGTTTTTGTTTGTGATAATTGTTATATCCTAGCCAGTAATGCCACCCGAGCCCGCTGCCAAAAGGTTGGCAGCATCAAAGTCCGGACGCCATCCGCATAAGCAGTGCCAGCGAGACAGGAAATCGCCGCAAGTCTGCGCGCGCCACCGCTGGCTTCTGGTTTCTTAAGCGCTGGAGTCGCGAGAGCTAGGACAGTTCTGTATTCGCCGCTCGGTTGTATACTGTACCGAATTGTGTACTTGCTAGTCAGTTGTGTGTTCATCGCAGCCGAGTTGTTGTTTGTCGTCAGCCGACGCTGACCTAGCCGCTCCGACTCGAACTAGACAGATTTCTGTAGACACGGAGTTCACTACTGTGTTACTGTATCTTCGTTAATAAAGATAAGTACCGACTTTTATTTAATCAGAGTGTTTGGGTTTTCATCTTTCTGTTCACTGTTCCAGCGGACCGGTCGGCCCGCTATTAAAAGTGTGGCGGTGACTTCGTAAGCCGTTTCTACAGCGAATTGCTTGTCGCTACGAACGCCGCCACAAAACTGGCGACGAGGACTTCCGAACTCGTGTGCAGGGCTGGTTCAACTTGTTTCTGGTTATACTAATTATAGCGATAAAATTTTGGGGGCTGGTTTAATTTGTGTTCACTATGTCTGCAGACTTACAACAGTTGATCTTGTTACAGAGTCAGCAAATACAAAGTCTGGTGGAAGCAATCGCCAAACAAGCGGCTAATCCTCCAACACAAAAGGAACAAGCACAGGCAGCACCACCTTTCCGTGCTTTTGATGCATCAAGAGAAGAATGGCGAGAATATTTCGCGCAGTTGCAGGCGCACATGACAGTCTACAAAATCACGGGTACTGAGCGGCAGCTTTATTTAATTTCCACTGCAGGCGTGGAAGTCTATCGACTACTTTGTAAGTTGTTCCCGGAATCCAAGCCAGAAGCTTTAGACTATGACGTTGTTGTTAACAAGCTTGCTGAGTATTTTGAGTCGCGAGTTCATGTGGCAGCAGCCAGATTCAAGTTCTTCAGATTAAAGAAACTGCCACATCAGTCTAATAAACAGTGGTTAACAGATTTACGGGGCCTCACCCGTCAGTGCCGATTTAATTGTGTGTGTGGAGCTTCCTACAGTGATGTCATGTTACGAGACGCTATTACTCAAAACATTGCAGATTCTCGTATTCGTGCTGCTATCTTAAAGTTGCCTGACCCGTCATTAGAGACTGTGATGAACATCATTGAAGCCCAAGATACTTTTGACTATGCTGAGTGTGAGTTAGATCAGCCATGTATTTCTCACATTGCCTGTGCTAAGCAAGTTATGTCACGCCCGCGGCCCCACCGGCAGAGTCAGACTGGAAACACTAGCCGGCCGCGTCATGTTAAACACATTCGTCAGCCGCGTGTGCAAAATGATAGAGTTAAGTCTTGCCCTAAGTGTGTTCTTGCTCATCCTCGTGAACGTTGCCCGTTAAGAAACGCGGTTTGTCACTTTTGTCAAAGGAAAGGACACATCCAGACTGTTTGTTTGCGTAAACGCAAGAACAATTCTAGTGCTGCCCAGCCCATGGATATTCATGTTCTTCAAAGCCAGCCCGCCCAGAAGGTCGCGTTTAAAGACTCTTCCACGGTTCGTGTGGGTAATAAACTTGTTCGCAATAAGCCACCCACCCAGCCCTCTGCTATGCGACCCAAGCGTAATTCAAACGCTGTAAAACGTAATGTACAGACTGCAAGTGAAGCGGGAGTTGTTGTTCCACCCGCCCAACCCACGAGTTGTCGTAAGCAGCGAACACGCGCTAAACGCGCTGATTTTGTGTCTTCCGCCTCCACTGCACTGATCCAGAGACAGTGTAATAAACTATTTGTGAAGCTACGCATCCAGGATAAGACCTTCAATTTTCAATTAGACACTGGTGCGTCTGTGACTCTCATAAATAGTGCTACGTATGCGGCTATCGGCCGCCCTAAACTTTCAGCGGCAAAACATTCTTTGGCTACTTATAGTGGAGAACAAATTCCTGTGTTAGGTGCATGTAGCGTGCCAGCCACATTCCGTGGCAATACAAAAACAGTTTCATTCACAGTGCTCCGCGCTACAGACAGTGTAAACATTTTCGGATTAGACTGTTGTGACTTGTTTGGCCTGTCTATCCAAGACAATGTGTTGCAAATTAATTCTGTTGTTGTTCCTCAAGACAGCATAACCGATTTGTGTAAACAATACAGTGACATATTTAAAGACGAACTAGGTTGTGCTGCGAACTTTGCCGCTCATATTACGTTAAAAGATAATGCTCAGCCTCGATTTTTTTCGTGCTCGTCCAGTGCCTCACGCCCTCCGGGCACCTGTAGCAGATGAACTTCGTCGTTGGCAAAACAACGGTGTTATTCAACCCGTTTCAGCGAGCCAGTGGGCTTCTCCCTTAGTTATTATAAAGAAACCGTCTGGCAAGTTACGTTTGTGTGCTGATTTTAAGTCGACAGTTAATCCTCAGACTGTCATTGATTCTTTTCCTTTGCCTAGACCGGACGAGCTGATGGATAAGTTAGGGGAAGCTCGTTTCTTTTCCAAAATTGATCTCCGTGAAGCATATTTGCAATTGCCCCTCGACGAGCAATCACAACAGTATTTTGTCATAAACACGTCGTTGGGGTTGTTCCGTTTTCTGCGTTTGCCTTTTGGTTGTGCGTCAGCTCCAGCTGTTTTTCAGCGTTTTTTGTCACAACTTCTGGCTAATGTGCCATCGTGTTGCAACTATTTAGACGATATTGTTGTGTCCGGTCGGACGCCTGCTGAACATTTCCGTAATTTGGAGTGTTTGTTTACAGTGTTGTCTCAGGCAGGCCTACGTTGCAACATCGATAAATGTTCATTTTTCCTTACGGAGTTGGAGTATCTGGGACATGTTATTAATGCTCAAGGCATTCATCCCTCCCAGTCACATTTAGCAGCTATTCGTGATTTGCCCGCCCCTCGCGATCTGCAGGAATTGCAAGCAGTTCTTGGCAAATTGACATATTATATTAGGTTTATACCTAATGCATCACAGATTGCTGCACCGTTGCATCGTCTCCGCCGTAAGAATGTTCCGTTTGTGTGGTCAGCTGATTGCCAATCAGCAATTCAGCAGCTTAAAGAGGCTTTATTGAATGATCGTTGTCTGGTGCATTACGACCCTAACAAGCCTCTGGTGTTAGCTTGTGATGCCTCTTCTTTCGGCCTCGGTGCTGTGTTGTCTCACCGAGTCGGTAACACCGAACGTCCTATTGCGTTCGCATCTAAATTGCTAAACAAAGCTCAGTGTAATTATAGCCAATTGGACAAGGAAGCGTTGGCTATTGTGTTCGGTGTCACAAAATTCCATCACTACCTCTATGGTAGACCATTCTATTTAGTAACAGATCACAAGCCCCTGACGTCACTGTTTCATCCGTCTAAACCAGTTCCTCAGCGCACAGCTCAGAGACCACAACGTTGAGCTCTTTTGTTATCACAATACCAGTATGAGATACTGTATCGCCCTACAGCTCAGCATGCAAACGCTGACGCGCTTTCTAGATTGCCGATTGCTGCGGATGATGTCTTCGATTCCTCTGAAGACTCTTGCCATCAGATTGACGCCTATGAGCATCAATCCCTCCGGGATTTTCCGACTGATTATCGTCAGGTGGCACGTGAGACGGCTACGGATCCTCATCTGAGTTTACTATTACGTTTTGTTCAACGTGGTTGGCCGTCCAAGGCAAAGGACATATCGGATCCTGTGGTTCGTCGCTATGATCCGCAACGTCATCTGTTGTCTGTTTCGCACGGAGTTTTGCTGTTACGCACCGAGAATGACCAGCTTCGTGTAGTGGTTCCCCAAGTGCTCCAATCCAAGGTCCTCGACTTGTTGCATCAAGGTCATTGGGGAGTGGTCCGCACCAAGCAGCTTGCCCGCCGTCATTGTACATGGATCGGCATTGATAAGCAGATTACGCAGATGTCTACAGATTGTTCGACTTGTGCCGAACACCAAGCTGCTCCGCCTCAACGCTATTTTGAGTGGGCACGCCCTGTCGGTCCCTGGCAGCGAGTACATATTGATTTCGCTGCTCCATATTGGAATTCTCGTTGGCTCATCGTGATGGATGCATTTAGTAATTTTCCATTTGTTGTGCCCATGCAGTCTACAACGTCTGCACATACTATACAGGCGTTGACTTCAATTTTTTGTATTGAGGGTCTTCCAGAAGTTTTAGTGTCTGACAATGGTCCACAATTTACCTCTGCTGAATTTGAAAGTTTTTGTTCTGCCAATGGCATTCGCCATGTTCTTACTCCGCCGTTCCACCCTCAATCGAATGGTGCAGCGGAACGTTTTGTACGCACATTCAAGGATCATATGGACCGCCTTCGTGCTACGCACTCTCGTCAGCAGGCCCTCATCACGTTCCTGTCGTCGTACCGGACCACGCCACGCGACAGCCCTTCGCCTGCGGAGCTTCTCCACGGCCGTCGTCATCGCACCCTACTACGGTTGTTGCACCCCCCGGATCGACCCGCCGCTTCTGAGCATCGCACGCGTTTTCAGCGCAACGACGCCGTTTTTTTTTCAGAGTTTATCACGGTCGCCGTCGTTGGGAACGTGGTACCGTGATAAGTGTCCAGGGTCGCGGTTTTTATACTGTTCAAGGTGCTACTGGGGTGCACAGGAGGCATCAGAACCAGTTGCGCCGCGCTGGCCGCCCGGATTCTGCCGCTCGTTCTTTGTCCACAGATTTGGTCCGCGGCGGGTTCCAGCCGCGCCTTCCGACTTCGCTGCCGCCCCCAGGGCAGCAGCAGCAGCCGTCGCCGCTACCACGCCGACAGACCGTCCCGTTGATGCCTCCCGCGCAGCTTCATCCGGGAGCGCCCCAGGTGGTCGCTCCGTCGCCTGCGGTCCCTCTTCAGTCGCCACCGCCTTCGGAGCTGATGGACGTCGACCCCTCAGCCGGGCCGCCTTCCCAAGCGGTGGCTGTGCAGCCTGTCCTGCAGCCGCTTTCCTTGGGCACCCCCAAGGAGTCTGACACCGCAGCGCCTTGTCCGACGCCCACTCAGCAGCCGTCGACGCAGCGTCAGGAGACGCTGCCTCTCTTCGTGGGTCCCGACGCCCCGTCGCGTCCAGTACCAGAAGCTGCGCCCGTGGTCACAGGCGTGCACCCTGACCTCGGTTTTCAGTCGGTGTTTCCCGAGGCCCCGCGCAGCCAATGCTGGGGTGCGGACCGGGGACTGCCACCGACAACAGTCTCCGCCTCGGTCTCTTCTGCTACGCCTGCGGCCAGACCCCTCCCCCGCCGTCGACGCTCGCCACGTTATTATTCAACGACGGTGCGGCGATTTGGGGGGGAGGAGTGTTATATCCTAGCCAGTAATGCCACCCGAGCCCGCTGCCAAAAGGTTGGCAGCATCAAGGTCCGGACGCCATCCGCATAAGCAGCGCCAGCGAGACAGGAAATCGCCGCAAGTCTGCGCGCGCCACCGCTGCTTCTGGTTTCTTAAGCGCTGGAGTCGCGAGCGCTAGGACAGTTCTGTATTCGCCGCTCAGTTGTATACTCGCCACCGAATTGTGTACTTGCTAGTCAGTTGTGTTTTCATCGCAGCCGAGTTGTTGTTTGTCGTCAGCCGACGCTGACCTAGCCGCTCCGACTCGAACTAGACAGATTTCTGTAGACACGGAGTTTACTACTGTGTTACTGTATCTTCGTTAATAAAGATAAGTACCGACTTTTATTTAATCAGAGTGTTTGGGTTTTCATCTTTCTGTTCACTGTTCCAGCGGACCGGTCGGCCCGCTATTAAAAGTGTGGCGGTGACTTCGTAAGCCGTTTCTACAGCGAATTGCTTGTCGCTACGAACTCCGCCACAAAAATAATAACTGACACTTTTCTCTAAATTTCGAAAAATGTAAGTTAATGGAGATAACTAGAAAGAACTCCTAATATTAAACTACAGTGTCATTGGTGTGCTGCTTGACCTAGACACGTCGATTGAATATCTAGGGATAATGTTACTTAACAAATGGAAAAAGCACGTAAGATCAATTGTAGAGAAGACGATTGGTCGACTTCTGTTTACGGGGAAAAGTCCAGGAAAGTGTACCTCAAATATAAAGAGCACTGTAGAAAAGTGTAACTCATATACAAAGCGTATGTAGCATTTGTGCGACTCATTCTTCAGTACTGCACAATGCTTTGATATCACCAGCACGTAGGTTTACTGGAAGAGGAAGACATCTAAACATCTCAGTGGCATGCTGCAAGGTCTGTTGCCGATTAACACGCGAATGTTACGGAAATGTTGCATGAACTCAATTGGTTTTTTTTCCTTTTTGTATTTTCCTTTTATACAAAGGTAGGCCGGCAGCGGCATACAGATGCCGCTCTTCGGCCAACAGGAAAACTTATAGCTAACATGGAGACATAGAAACAGAAATACATGAATATTAAAAACAGAAGAGATACACAAGAATAAAAACGAAGGCGTTCGTCGGAAGGCTCTGGGTTCATAAACAAGGTCCACAGTGCACACAAACAAAGGTAGTCAGATTTACACTTGAACGAAGGAGCATACCAAAGATAACATTGCCGCACAGAAATGAAGAAAACACGATTGCACTAAACACTGGTGATGATCTTTGGCACAGAAAACACTGAACACACGTGATGAGATGGGGGGGGGCTGCCACTGGGTGTAGGAGACAGGCAGGGTGGGCGAAGGAGGAGGAGGGTGGAAAGAAGGCAGTGGGAGAAAAGAAAGGAGAGGAGAAGGTAGGGTTAGGTGTGGAAGCCTGGGGAGGGGGAGAGGAGGAAGTGGGAATAATGGGTGAGAGGAGAGGGAAGGAAGAAAGGATGGTGAGAAAGAAGAGAGAGGGAGCGCTGGAGGAAAGGGGGGAAGGGGGAGAGGAGGATTAGATCTGGTAGGAGGGGTAAATGGAAGGAACGAGGACATTAGCAGGGAGGGGGAGTTGGCAGAAGCCACCTTGGGAAATGGTATGGAGACTGTGAAGACAGAGAACAGGTGGGATGCAACGGTACAGGCATGGCAGCAGGGTGGGGTGGGAGAGGATGGGAGAGACAAGCAGGTGGGGAGGATAAGCTTGCGGGAGGTGTAAGGGATCCGTATCCATTTGAGGAATATGATGAGGTGTGGGAAGGGAAGCAGGTCATATAGGATCCGTGTGGGGGATGGGAGACGGATGTGACAGGTGAGGCGGAGCACATGGCGTTACAGGATTTGGACTTGTAGTAGGTGGGAGGAAATCCAGATGATGTAGGCACAGCAAAGGATGGGGCGGATGAGGCATTTATAAGTGTGGCGGATGGTGGAGGGGTCAGACCCCATGTGCGGCCAGACAGGAGTTAAGGAGGCGGAATCAGATACGTGCCTCGGCTCGGACTGTCTGGAGATGGGGATCCAGGAAAGGAGGCAGTCAAAGGTGACACCAAGGCGCTGGAGGGTGGAGGTGAGGGTAATGGGGCAGCCATATATGGCAAGGTAAAAATCCAGGAGGTGGAAGGGATGGTGTTGCCTACGATGATTGCCTGACTCAAGTGGGAATCCTCTGAGGGTATAAGACGTTGTTTTCGAGAAACACTGTTGAGAAAGTTTAGAGAATCGGCATTGCGACATACTGCAGAACATTTATCTCTCGTAAGGCCCACGAAGACATGATGAAGGAAATCAGGGATCATTCAAATATGATGTACGTACACTATGTGAGCAAAAGTACCCGGGCACCCCCAAAACATACGTTTTTCACATTAGGTGCATTGTACTGCCACCTACTGCCAGGTACTCCATATCAGCTACCTCAGTAGTCATTAGACATCGTGAGAGAGCGTAATAGGGCACTCTGAGGAACTCACGGACTTCGAACATGGTCATGTGATTGGGTGTCACTTCTGTCATACGTCTGTACGTGAGTTTTCTTCACTCCTAAACATCCCTAGGTCCACTGTTTCCGATGTTACAGTGAAGTGGAAACCTGAATGGTCACGTATAGCACAAAAGCGTACAGGCCGACCGCGCCTGTTGACTGACAGAGACCATTTGAAGAAGGTCGTAATGTGTAATAGGCAGACATCTATCCAGACCATCACACAGGAATTCCTTACTGCATCAGGATCCAATGCAAGTACTATGACAGTTAGGCGGGAGGTGGGAACACTTGAATTTCATGGCCGAGCGGCTGCTCATAAGCCATACATCACGCCAATAAATACTAAACGACGCCTCCCTTGGTGTAACGAGCGTAAACATTGGATGCTTGGACAGTGGAAAATCGTTGTGTGGAGTGACGAATCATGGTACACAATGTGGCGAACCGATTGCTGGGTGTGGGTATGGCTAATGATGGGTGAACGTCATCTGCCAGCGTGTGTAGTGTCAACAGTACAATTCGGAGGCGGTGGTGTTATGGTGTGATCGTGTTTTTCATGAAAGGAGGTTTGCACCCCTTGTTGTTTTGCGTGGCACTATCATACCACAGGACTTCGTTGATGTTTTAAGCACCTTCTTGCTTCCGACTATTGAAGAACAATTCGGGGATGGCGATTGCATCTTTCACCACGATAGAACACCTGTTCATAATGCACGGCCTGTGGCGGAGTGGTTACATGACAATAACATCCCTGTAATGGACTGGCCTGCACAGAATCCTGAGCTGAATCCTGCAGAACGCCTTTGGCATGGTTCAAAATTGGTTCAAATGGCTCTAAGCACTATGGCACTTAACATCTGAGGTCATCAATCCCCTAGACTTGGAACTAACTAACCTAAGGATATCACACACATCCATCCCCGAGATAGGATTCGAACCTGCGACCGCAGCAGCAGCACGGTTCCGGAATGAACCGCCTAGAACCGCTCGGCCACAGTGGCCGGCTCTTTAGGATGTTCTGGAACGTCGACTTCGTGCCAGGCCTCACCGACCGACGTCGATACCTCTCCGCAGTGCAGCACTCCATGAAGAAAATTTTGTTGTTGAGCTGTTTGGGGGAAGAGACCAAACAGCGAGGTCATCAGTCTCATCGGATTAGGGAAGGACGGGGAAGGAAGTCGGCCGTGCCCTTTCAAAGGAATCATCCCGGCACTTGCCTGGAGCGGAGCGATTTAGAGAAATCACGGAAAACCTGAATCAGGATGGCCGGACGCGTGATTGAACTGTCGTCCTCCGGAATGCGAGTCCAGTGTGCTAACCACTGAGCCACCTCGCTCGGTCATGAAGAAACGCACCTGATTGGATATGCCTGCGAAAGTGGAAGCTGTCATCAAGGCTAAGGGTGGGCCAACACGATGTTGAATTCCAGCATTATCGATGGAGGGTGCCATAAGCTTGTATTTTCAGCCATGTGTCCGAATACTTTTGATCACATAGTGTATAACGAACCAGCTGCGTACGTTTTCCTTACTAGTACAATATGCGTTAGATGAGTATGTGCCAAGCAAGATCGTAAGAGATGGAAAAGAGCCACCGTGGTACAACAACCGAGTTAGAAAACGGCTGCGGAAGCAAAGGGAACTTCACAGCAAACATAAACATAGCCAAAGACTTGCAGCCAAGCAAAAATTACGCGAAGCGAAATGTAGTGTGAGGAGGGCCATGCGAGAGGCGTTCATTGAATTCGAAAGTAACGTTCTATGTACTGACTTGGCAGAAAATCCTAAAAAATTTTGGTCTTATGTCAAAGCGGTAGGTGGATCAAAACAAAATGTCCAGACACTCTGTGACCAAAATGGTACTGAAACAGAGGATGACAGACTAAAGGCCGAAATACTAAATGTCTTTTTCCAAAGCTGTTTCACAGAGGAAGACTGCACTGTAGTTCCTTCTCTAGATTGTCGCACAGATGACAAAATGGTACATATCGAAATAGACGACAGAGGGATAGAGAAACAATTAAAATCCCTCAAAAGAGGAAAGGCCGCTGGACCTGATGGGATACCAGTTCGATTTTACACAGAGTACGCGAAGGAACTTGCCCCCCTTCTTGCAGCGGTGTACCGTAGGTCTCTAGAAGAGCGTAGCGTTTCAAAGGATTGGAAAAGGGCACAGGTCATTCCCGTTTTCAAGAAGGGACGTCGAACAGATGTGCAGAACTATAGACCTATATCTCTAACGTCGATCAGTTGTAGAATTTTGGAACACGTATTATGTTCGAGCATAATTACTTTTCTGGAGACTAGAAATCTACTCTGTAGGAATCAGCATGGGTTTCGAAAAAGACGGTCGTGTGAAATCCAGCTCGCGCTATTCGTCCACGAGACTCAGAGGGCCATAGACACGGGTTCACAGGTAGATGCCGTGATTCTTGACTTCCGCAAGGCGTTCGATACAGATCCCCACAGTCGTTTAATGAACAAAGTAAGAGGATATGGACCATCAGACCAATTGTGTGATTGGATTTAAGAGTTCCTAGATAACAGAACGCAGCATGTCATTCTCAATAGAGAGAAGTCTTCCGAAGTAAGAGTGATTTCACGTGTGCCGCAGGGGAGTGTCATAGGACCGTTGCTATTCACAATATACATAAATGACCTTGTGGATGACATCGGAAGTTCACTGAGGCTTTTTGCAGATGATGCTGTGGTGTATCGAGAGGTTGTAACAATGGAAAATTGTACTGAAATGCAGGAGGATCTGCAGCGAATTGACGCATGGTGCTGGGAATGGAAATTCAATCTCAATGTAGACAGGTGTAATGTGCTGCGAATACATAGAAAGATAGATCCCTTATCATTTAGCTACAAAATAGCAGGTCAGCAACTGGAAGGAGTTAATTCCATAAATTACTTGGGAGTACGCATTAGGAGTGATTTAAAATGGAATGATCATATAAAGTTGATCGCCGGTAAAGCAGATGACAGACTGAGATTCATTGGAAGAATCCTAAGGAAATGCAATCCGAACACAAAGGAAGTAGGTTACAGTACGCTTGTTCGCCCACTGCTTGAATACTGCTCAACAGTGTGGGATCCGTACCAGATAGGGTTGATAGTAGAGATAGAGAAGATCCAACGGAGAGCAGCGCGCTTCGTTACAGGATCATTTAGTAATCGCGAAAGCGTTACGGAGATGATAAATAAACTACAGTGGAAGACTCTGCAGGAGAGACGCTCAGTAGCTCGGTATGGGCTTTTGTTAAAGTTTCGAGAACATACCTTCACCGAAGAGTCATGCAGTATATTGCTCCCTCCTACGTATATCTCGCGAAGAGACCATGAGGATAATATCAGAGAGATTAGAGCCCACACAGATTCATACCGACAATCCTTCTTTCCACGAACAATACGAGACTGGAATAGAAGGGAGAATCGATAGAGATACTCAGGTTACCCTCCGCCACACACCGTCAGGTGGCTTGCGGAGTATGGATGTAGATGTAGATGTAGTATGTATCGAAAAAGGCTTTACAACTTTGAAAAATTTTATTGATTTATCCATTTAACACGAGTGCATAAAAATCCTTTGTTAAGATCGCCAAAATTACTTTAGTGACTATTTGTTTCAGCTCAGATCAATAAAAATAATTACTTAATTCAATGTGTATGAGCCACCAGGCACTATAAATCGTCAGAATGTATTGAGTTGAATCGCTTTTGTTCTCATGTACATACTCAACTAGGTTGTCGTCGTTACTTATAAGGCTAACGTTCTTAATTATGTAACCATGACGACCCACTTCAGTGTGTAAATGACAACAAGAACGATGCAGCTCAAGAAATTATGTGGATGTGTAATGCCTGGTGGTTGATGCATACTGAATTCAGTAATAACTTTTATTGATATGACGATAGCTGAAACTAGTTATCAATAAAGGAATTATAGCGATCTTGACGTAGGATTTTTATCCACACATTTTGTCATAACAGATGACCTGTCTCCCGCTTTGACGACGTCAAACAACAACTTATTCATTTAACCTAGAGACATAGTTTCTGCGCAAAAGATGGCACACATCCCTTCTGAAATCGATTTTTTGCCAAATTCGCTGCAGCATATTAGGTCTGACTTTTTCAGTTGCAATGTATATTCTAGTTTTGAGCTCCGATAGGGAAGCTGGTAAGGGCTGAACAAACACGGCAACCCTGATAACCCGCCAAAATAAAAAGTTAAGAGATGTCTAATGACGTTAGGGCCCAAGCAATCAATGCGTCCCAGCCCATTAACTCACCTAGAATGCCGACGTTTAGGAAATCCCGCAAGTTTAACCAACCAGTCAAAACTAGATCTATTTTCCTTTAAAATGATACCAAGACTAAGTCTGCAAGTCGTATGAATAAGTTTATACGAATTTTCAAAGATGTAAAGTCCGCTTTGATAGGCCATATATGCAGGATGCAGATGGAGTTACTCCTTACACTACTTTTACATAATGCGGTAGGCATGTTTCACGAATCCTGCGGCACATTTTTGAGCGAGCTTGAAACTAGTGTCTCAAAGAGCTTTTTACCACGCGTGAAATGAAAGACTGTAAACCCTTTTATTAAATGAAGTGCTGCACCGAGCCGCTCTTGCTTCATTACTACAACTCGTAATAGCCCCATATCTGCCTGGATGCGTGTGTAAACGAACTTTCCTCGGTACTATGTTGCCTTAATCTTCTGCATGAAGTCTCTTACGCCTCCGCTGCTGCTGGCAAGTTTCGAGCCGCACTAACTCGCTGCGGCTTCGCCAGAAACTGCCTCTCCCTCGTTTGTTGGGACAGTGTAAGTTCTTGTAACAACTGTAGTTTGTACTAGAAGCAATCTCTCCCATTATATGTAGTAGCACGTTTCATTATCGAAAGTAACAGCTCGTAAGATTAGATATATCATAATGCAAATCTCTTTCGAAATTTAAGTTCAATAAATAAATATGATCTCGATTCCAGTCACAAATACAAGTCAACTGCGATTACGGTTCCGCATCAGCTGCAGAATATTTCAGAAAAAATGTAAATGTCTGCCGGACCGCTCGCGACTAGCGAGAAATCCGGATTCGAATCCCCGCCCTGCTGAAATTTGCATTTGTTCTGAAATATTCTACAGGTGACATAACCGCAATTTGTGCGTTCATTCCTAACTGAATGCGGATGTTGATCATCAACACAGTCTATCAATGCACTGCACTACAGCGCTTTATGCCGTAGCAAGGCAATGACGAGAGTAAACCGTTTCTGACCTGGTGCGAGAACCACGGTGATACAGTTCGAGCACAGGGGGAGTAGATACCATGACAAATGGAGATTAGGGCCGCTCCTGGAAACGTGCTAGGATTATCGAAGTGGTTAAGGCGACCGCTTGCGACACGTGTCAGTTCCGGATTTGTTATGAAATATTCTACAGTTCATGGTGAAACGTAATTGCAATTTACGAGTTCATTCGTAATAAATTAAATAAGTTACTTTGTAGAAAACTACTCCAGATAAATATACGAGTTATATAATGCATACAAGTACTTTTCTATAAATCGTCTGAATTGGATAACAACCGAATCATTCACGTAAATTACTCCTTCTTGACGACAAGTGTTGTCCATTTAGCACAGAAGGCTACGGTGCTGAAGTTGACATACCTTTTCTAAACCATGACCACTATTCAAGTACGATGGAGCGTGGAGTCATAAAGCTATATCAGATATCATCGAGGTGTTTTCCCCATCTTTACTTTAGTCTTAAGTTAGTGTCTATTTACATACAACTTCCACAATATACGAAAAAGTATAAGAATAAAAGGGGCAAGGAAACTTCTGCCCACCCAATTCATCGAAGGGAAGAGACAACGTAGCGGATGCTCATGGGCGACTCGGAGCGCACCACACTCGGAACAAGTCATATCGAAGTGCCCTTCCAAAACATAGAGTACCTTCCAGACATGTCAAGGCTGGCCACGCCGCAAACCACGTGGCAACTGCCGTTGCCCGTTGCAGTGCAGATTCAAGTCATTTTAATGCAAACTGAGGGTTTCGAAACACGCAAAGATCCTAGATGCTCCCAGAGAAAGGAGGCCTCCTTATACCTACCATCTCACCACACTAATTTTTGTGCAAGCAATTGTTTTTCAAGAGGCCGCAGTTACATGTTGGCACAAAATGACCAATAGAAGACTAACGATCTGTGTTTCGTCACATAGAGTTCGGGGAGCAGTTCAAAATGCCATAGAACAAACGCGACATCTCGCGGTACTATGCCCTCAAGTTCGGGAATCTGCATTCTCATGGGGTACTGTGGTGGTAAATGGAGCACCAGCTTCAAGTTTCGGCACAAAGCGCATAGGAGCTGGCCAGACTTTTTGGTGTAAGTCACCCGTTTGTATGATGACAGCACTGTAGACTGTATTAATATCGCTGACAGCGCTTTGCGCCACTGGCAAGAGATTCTGTGTTTGGTCGGACTAGCAGTTAGCGAGCGGATAGAGAAGGGTTTTGGCATGATTTCTTAGTGGAGTTAGCGAGTGGACAGAGAAATGTTTGGACATGATTTTCTTAGTGGATAGTGGAGACTCAGTGTTGGTAGGACATGCATTCTAAAGTGAGGATGGATGCAGTTGGTTATATTTGGATAGTGGAATTATTGACAACTATATAATTTTTGGAGCTGGATGTCCCTGAACAAGGTAAAATTTTCTAAATGCATTGTTTGCTCTTCAAAAAAATCTTTTTTTTTTTTTTGCTAACCCTATGCCTCCTAGTAGATGGAGTCTATAGTAGTTAGAATCATTTTATTTAGCAGGCTGTAGTAGCTGCTTGCTGTAATTGCTATTGTTCGTGTTACGAAGATTTTCTGTGAGGTAAGCGACTTACGGAAAAGTAGACTCTTCTAGACTCTTCTTCTCCCCACGAACTGAGGACCTCTCTGAGGTGGGGTGGCTTGAGTGCGACAGCAAAATGGTTGAAAAGGTTCTGAGCACTATGGAACTTAACTTCTAAGGTCATCAGTCCCCTAGAACTTAGAACTACTGAAACCTAACTAACCTAAGGACATCACACACATCCATGCCCGAGGCGGGATTCGAACCAGCGACCGTAGCGGTCGCGCGGTTCCAGACTGTAGCGCCTAGAACCGCTTAGCCACCCCGTCCGGCAGTGCGACAGCGATATAGACAGCCGTGCCATACCTGCAACCACTACAGAAGGGTATCTGTGGAGGGATCAAACTAATCCGAGGTTCCTGAAGAGCTGTAACAGCTTTTGCAATAGTTACAGGAGCGATACTTTGGGTGATTGTTGTGGCGTTGTAACGTTAGCTAAATATGCCCTTGCTTTGCTGGTCCTGGTATACTACTGTTTTACTGTCATATTATTAATATTTAAAGTTAATCACCATCTTTTTATGGATGGTCTTGAAAAAGAGCCCTTGAATCAACGGAAAGGAAATGCTGCTTTTAGACGTAAGTGGATGATATTTTTATCGCCTGGTGAAATTATGTATATCTTCATCATCTAAACTCTTTTCATCTTACTCAATTTACTACGGAGGCTGGGGCACATTCTTGCTCACTCTTTCTTCACGTGTGGGTCGGGAGAAAAGAAGACGGAGGGCAAACAACAAACCCCACATTGTGTTTCCCTTGAATCTGACCGACTGTTGTCGCAATATTCCTCACAAATCTTTTCTCATACATACTCACAGGCTTCTGTCGAGCCAGACAGTTTTGCAATTTGAGTGCAGCATGATCTGAGTTTTTCACAAAATATAAAGTGCTAAAAGACAGATGCTTTCAGAGGGAGCATTTAGTGCAAGGAATAATTTGATTTGATGAGAAACCGGGGGCGATAAAATGGTTCAAATAGCTCTGAGCACTATGCGACTTAACTTCTGAGGTCATCAGTCGCCTTGAACTTAGAACTAATTAAACCTAACTAACCTAAGGATATCACACACATCCATGCCCGAGGCAGGATTCGAACCTGCGACCGTAGCGGTCGCCCGGCTCCAGACTATAGCGCCTAGAACCGCACTGCCACTCCGGCCGGCCGGAAGCGATAGTAGATCCTAAAATGCGGAAAATAATTTAATACTTCCAATTACTTTTAATATATTGTATTACACTGTAATGTATACGTGTATTCCCTTCACGTGTTTAGGCCAAGTATTACGCACATTTATGCGATCGGGAATGCTCAGTAGCAGGGAGGCTACACCAACATTTGACAATTATCCGTCAGCAAGGAGCATTAGTGATAAAATCACAGAAGGCAATGTTGTGCAGCCTTACTAGAGACTAGATCCGACTATTCGGGAGTAGGATCTTACAATCTGAGACAGTGTTCCGAGACAAACTTCCGTCACAATGTCCGCAAACGTGACATCAGATCCGCAGAGCAACAGCGATCTGAACGCCTATTGGCTGGAAGTAGAGATGAGCGAAGTGTCCTTACTGGCTGAGGGAAAAAGGTGGGGTCTCTCTAGTCCTTCGGGAAGACTGGGCGAGTTAGCAGCGAGGCGCCACTGAAAACGAACGGTCGATTAACCGGGGCAGCTCTGAAAGAGCGGTCGCGAGTAAATATTCCAGTTGTTAAACATTAGACAGAGTGAAGGTTAGTTATCAATGAATCCCACGTGTCGTGGGTAACGTATATCACGAGTATGGAAAGTGACGAATGTGTTAATGTGTTGTAAAGGGTTGAATATAACGGCGGAGCTCAGAGCCACCATACTACAAATTCTGTGACGTGTGTGTCAAAGTATTTTCTGTATTAAAACGAGTATCGTACAAAACGTTGTTGACATTTAACAACTGGCATCCCGAAACACTCCACTTCAGCAGGATCAGAAAACCTACACTGAACATGGCGCCTGAGCGCTACTCCTGTGCGACGAGGGACTACCGAAACAGCAAGACACCAGGTTAGTGATACAGAAACCAGAGGAGTAAGGCAGAGTCGCTTCCTTCTCGCTCCTACAATGCTACAGAGGGCATTGTAACACGGCGCCTTCCCCCCCTCCCCCCTCCCCCCCCCCCTCCCGCCACTCACCGTCTACCGTCTTCCCAAGGTTTGTTAGTGTTACCCATTGTTTTAACAACGGAGTTTACGATAGGTTATTGGTTCAATGAAAGGTTTCGTGTATAGAAATTTATCTGATCTTTTCCCGTCGTGCTTTACTGATGGAAAATGACCTACAGGTAATAGTTTTGTAAGTAGCCTCTTTGTATGTTGGCAGCGCTATAGACTGTATTAATATCGCTGACAGCGCTCTGCACCCTCGGCAAGAGATTCTGTGGTTGGACAGACTCGCAACTAGCGAGGGGATAGAGAATGGTTTGGACATGATTTCTTAGTGGAGACTTGATAGGACATGCATTGAAAAATGAAAAATGAGGATGGATGTTGATGGTAATGTGATGTAATCAGCTGTGGTCCTGTCGAGAGATCCATTCCATAATTCTACTTCTGTGCTTTTGAGAAACCACTGAAAAACTACGTAAACATGCATGCCTACTCATCCAGAATAAAAATGTCATTTACAGGATGCTTCTCATTATATTAAAACGGCCTATTGACAACTGGAACTGGATGTCACATGGATAAGGTAAAATGTTCTAAATACATTGTTTGCTCTTCAACAAATCTTTTTTTTTGCTAGCTGTATGCCTCCTAGTTGTTAGAATCTATAGAAGTTACAATATTTTCATTTAAATGGCTGTAGCTGCTGCTTGCTGTAATTGCTGTAGTTCGTGTTATGAAGATTTTCTGTGAGGTAAGCGACTTATGAAAAAATATCGGTTATTGTTAGGATTTCGTGGAATTCAGGGCCATTCTCTCATGCTAATTATTTGAAGTCATGTTGTCACTGTATAGCAGTCTGATTGCTCTGGGCTTGTATATTGTGTGTGACTGTATAGCAGTGAGATTGGTTGGGCTTGTATATGGTGGGTAATCAATGAATAGGATAAGTTTGAGGTGTCTTTGTCAGGGAATTTTTTTTTTGTAGCCCAGTGTTTAAAATGAGAAAAATAAGGAGAGAGACAGTAGTTTCACATACTCAGTAGTTTCTGCTTCATCATAAACTGGAGAATTATTTCGAACTAGACAGGGGAAAGTATGTAATCAGCTGTGGTCTTGTTGAGAGATCCATTCCATAATTCTCCTGTGCTTTAGACAGACCACAGATAATCTACGTAAGCATGCATACCCACTCATCCAGAATGAAAATGATGTTTACAGGATCTTCTAAATTGGTTCAAATGGCTCTGAGCACTATGGGACTTAACATCTGAGGTCATCAGACCCCTAGAACTTAGAACTACTTAAACCTAACTAACCTAAGGATATCACACACATCCATGCCCGAGGCAGGATTCGAACCTGCGACCGCAGTAGTCGCGCGGTTCCGGACTGAAGCGCCAAGAACCGCTCGGCCACAGTGGCCGGCCCAGAAACTTCTCATTATATTAAAACAGCCTGCAGTTATACAGACAACTGAAATGGAGGTACAAAATAAAAAAAAAATGTATGTTATGTTCAATTATAGTGCAAATACTCTGAAAAGAAACTGTCTTGACTGGAAACGTTCCATAGTTTCTTGTGACCTAGTTGAAAAATATTACGTTACGGAAAAAGAACGTTGGCGACACTGATTAGCGATGCAAGTTGATGGGGACGGGAGGACCCTCTTTGCATTTGAAGCTAAGCTGTGTTTTTAGTCGACTTTTCGTTTTGAAAACAGTAGATTCGGGGAGAGGGTTGGGAGAGGGTTGCGCGGAAGCGAGGAGGGCAGAGAATGGGCGGTTCGAGCGCTGCGAGGGAGATAGGAAAGAAAGTTTTTGCAGGCTACTTCCACATACAAAAGACTGGCTGGGTACCGCCACACCTAATTAGAAGTGAAGATGAAGGCCTCCATCAATTCCGCAAGGAATAAATCTGTATGCGTGCTCCGTTGCAACTGTCTCCTGTGAACAAATAACCCTGTTGATATTCAGTCGTTACGCCAGGAAGTGGTAGTGAAGTGACGTGTTTTGCGATCACAGCAACCAGAGCCGGATAACTGCTTCCTTTCCGACAGACGAGAATCAAACCATTCTGGAGTGGAGGCTACCACTTGTGTTGGCACTCTTCGTACATTTTCATTTGCAGTAATGTCAAAAATTTTATCGATGATCACAGGACCAAAATGAAAGAGGTAAGACGCGGGATTGGAATATACGAGGATCAGTTTAAAAATTTTGATCTGACGAGCAACAAACTTCTTCCTCCCCCCCCCCCCCAATCCACCCCCGACCTCCCGCCACAGTGTTACAGACCATGCTAACAACAAGCTGGAACGGATGTTTACTGTTTAAGAACCTTCAACAGCGCAGCTCGTCAGCAATCGTTGGTTAATATATTAAAAAACTAAAAACCCGCCTCGATTGCGAAATAAGCACCTAGTGTTAAGTGTTAACCCAGGTTTCGGCGTGGATAACTACACCTTCTTCAGAACAAGAATAAAACCCGCAAATGCCTAAGAAGACCTTTGTCAATGATTAAAAGAACACCATAGCTATACATTTATAAACGAAAAAGAAAAGGAAAACACAAACAGTACATATGTACGAAGTCAAAACCACTACTTAACTTAACGGTGTACGCTCCACCTCATACTGGCCTATGTTCTATGGGTCATGACCCGCCATAAACTGCAGCTACAAACGGTCGCTCACTTGTTCTATCCATTTCATTTTTTGATATACGTTGATCCACGGTTGGGAATATATTGGCTATTTAGCCCCAACCCATGTAAAACTTTCTCGCATTTGTATGCTCATGCGCATTCAAGTAACTTCCCTTGTCTTGCGCATGTGCATACATGGCAGGTCAGGCTTGTAAGTGAGCGACCGTTTGTAGCTGCAGTTTATGGCGGGTCATGGCCAATCGAACATAGGCCGGTGTGAGGTGGAGCGTACACCATTAAGTTAAGTAGAGGTCTTGACTTTGTACATATGTACTGTTTGTGGTTTCCTTTTCTTTTTCGTTTATAAATGTATAGCTATGGTGTTCTTTTAATCAATGACTAAGGTCTTCTTAGGCACTTGCGGGTTTTATTGTTGTTCTGAAGAAGGTGTAGTTATCTAGGCAGAAACCTGGGTTAACACTTAACACTAGGTGCTTTTTTCACAATCGAGGCGGGTTTTTAGTTTTTTAATAGTTTACTGTTTACTCGTGCGTTTTGAAAATGTGTGACAAAATTAACGCACCCGCCCAATGTGATGTTCTTAGGGTAATAGGCTTCAGAATTCAAAAAAGTCAATCCTGATTAAATTCACAGAAGTTTATGAAAATGTGTTGACATAATAAAATAAGAGATGGTATTGTACAATAATGCTGCCATAATCATTAATTGCAGTTCATTAGCAATAGGCCTATTCCGACATTATCATCATCACCAGGCTATTTCCATATTGCATCGTGGCGATGTTGCTGTCTTATAATCTTATTGTTGCATAGGTCGTTTTCAACTGCAGCCAGGTTTTTAAATATTTATGTTGATCTCTTTTCATTGGTGTTGTTCGCAGATATAAGCTTCGTCTTTGTCCCGCTTCTATACAGGGTGTAAATTTTAAGTTGACAAACCAGAATAACCCGAAAAATAAGCTTCACATGAAAAAATGTGTAGAATCCAAAGGGGGACATCTGCTGGTGCTAAAATTAGCCCGCCACCCCTGCCCCCTTGGGTGGGGCTGGAGGCAACCTTAAAATTTCAAATGGTAAGCCCCATTTTTTATTACAGAATCAGATTCTACATAAAAAAAACTACGTACATTTTATCTTAAACATTTGTTTTGAATCCTGGTAAGTTGGCGCTGTAATTCAAGAAAATCCCTCATTTTTGCGTGATAAATAAAAAATACTTATTTACTTCGTAAATTTTGATTCGCTAAAACTAATACTCTCCCTCTCTCCCCACAGGGTGGGGGTAGAGAGAGAGGAATTAGAGTTTTACAAATGTTGACCCAAATATTAAATTTTTCCGCAGATTCGGATAAGTTTTGTTTGTTTCGTGGTCATGAGGCCACACAACTTTTAATTATGAAATAAATCATCTGACTAGCTAACTACCTAACACAACATCCTACTTACTAACGAGTAAACTCATTTTTTATTTATCCGTAACCATTTGCCACGCAAAAATGAGAACATCGATTTTCTTGAATTACAGCGCCAACTACCAAGAATCAAAACGAAAGTTTAAGACAAAATGTACGTAATTTTTATGAAGAATGTGATTCTGCATTAAAAAAATCGGGATTCCCACTTGAAATTTTTAAGTTGCCTCCCGCCCCACCCCCAGGGGGCTGGGGTGGCGGGCTAATTTTAGCACCAACAGATGTCCCCCTCGAAAATAATCATCTTTGGATTCTACACATTTTTTCGTGTGAAGCTTATTTTTCGAGGTATTCTGGTTTGTCAACTTAAAATTTTCACCCTGTATTTTTTTGTGGTTTTGACAGCTACGGTTGACAGCTACTCCAGCGATGCTGTAGGCAACCATATATCAACGAACTACAGCAATTAATAGAGAACAAGATAAGTATTGGCTACAGTCGAAAACGACCTATGCAACAGTAAGATTATGAGAGAGCGATAGCACCGCTATGCAGTATGGAAACAGCCTGATGACGACGATAATGCCAAAATAAGCCTATCGCTAATATAATTGCAATTAACAATGATAAGGACATTCTGGTACTTAACCATGCTGCAGGCCTAAGAGAAAATACATTGGAAATGTACTGAATGAAACTTACAATGGTGCATCATGTTTAACTGCCGACGATCGAATATTGCTGAAGAAGAACGGTCAGGTCGACTTAAATTGTAACTGATGGCTTCAAATCAAGGACTGAGAAAAACATTCAACAGGATAAACTTTTTTATATATGAAGTCTTGACGGGTTGTCAGCTGAGCAGCATCGTCGTTTCGCATTCCATCGAAACGAGACGACGATGCTACTCGGTTGACAACCCGTGAAGACTTCATATATGAAATTCGCCGAGAGAGCCCGCACTCGCATATAGGATAAACTTTTTATTACTGACTGACTGCATCATTTCTTGATCAGATATTTGTGGTGTTTCGGGCTACAGAAAAATAGTGTGTGCTAGTTGGTCTGACGAACGCTAAAAACAACGAATGGATGCTGCAATGACTCCTCTCACGCGGCGAGGAGTTATTGAACCACATTGTTACTTATGACAAAATCTGGATTCCGCATAAAAGTCAAGAGACAAAGAGCTAGTCAGTTGTATTGCATCGTTCACGATCCCAAACATAACAAAGTGTGGCGGAACAAAAAATGTTGTGGCCACAGAATTTTGGGATCTCATTCACGTTATATCTTGAGGAGAAACCATAAATGAAGCGTTCA
Source organism: Schistocerca piceifrons (assembly GCF_021461385.2). Classification (NCBI taxonomy): domain Eukaryota; kingdom Metazoa; phylum Arthropoda; class Insecta; order Orthoptera; family Acrididae; genus Schistocerca; species Schistocerca piceifrons. Next base: position 56,208,422 of record NC_060143.1, read on the forward strand.
ACTGTTACACCATTCACCGACTGCCCCGCACCAATCATGCAAACGGCGTGGATAGTTGTCCAGCTGCACCGGATTGTTCCACGATAACACTCTCCAGCATTCTGTTGCGTTTTAGGGAGATCAAGTGGGTTGTTTCTGACCATCCACTTCATAGTCCATATTTGGCCCTCGGGTATTATCGTTTTTTTGCTTTTTTTTCAAACTGTAGGATATTTTGCACAGAGAGCACAATAGAAATGACAACAGTCCGAAAGAAGACGTTAGTGACTGGTTCATGATCTGGGTATCGACTGAGCGTGGATAATGCTTGTGAAACACTGCGGCAAATGTTTAAATTTGAACGACGACTACATATAAGATGTAAAAATATCTCAAAAATAAGTTTTCTTTTATAATATTGAATAAAAATGTCTGGAGAAATAAACGATGTCTTGTTTTAAAATGACGCTCCTGGAAGAGTACGTTCGGCTAGTGTCGAAATGATGTGTCTGTTCTTTATGACTCTATTTTAGGGTCTTGGTCAACTTACTTAACTTCATGAAGACGCATACTGAGTATGTTCAGAATCGTCAGGCTCGATGAAGGAGAATGGAACCCAATCTCAGCAGCGTTTAAAGTGCCATGAAAGGTTTTGGAACGGTTCAGAGACACGGTAAACAATGCGAAACTTAGCGTCAGATAAAATCTTCGTGCCCTACCAATGCCTTTCTCACGCAAAATTTTTATCGAGGTGTTAGGATTACCTCACGGTGTTACTTCACAACTTCAATGGCGTCGTTATCCCTCCCCTTCTTCTCTTATTTCAGAAAAGCATATCAAGCGGAAGAGATTCCTTCCGTGAAGCGTGAAGAGTAGGCCTACTATAGAGGTAACGGCAGAATTAAAGCTGCGGACACGAATCTTGAGTTTTGTGTGGCTTTTCCATGAATGGGAAGGCTCCTGAATACAATAAAACAGAGTTTCTATTAAATATTGTCCCTAGTTTGGGTTCCCTTAAAAATAAGTTCATTACCTCAGCTACACAGTGCTTGAGTTTATGAACCAATACAACGACGTAAAGGTGGAGAGTGTTTCAGCTGCCAATGCTGTTACCAACATCTCCACAAATCTACGACAATTCAACAGCAGTACAGCAACCTCAGCGATTCTTGCTGGACAACCGTCTTCATCCTTCACCGCCCCTTGTCTCAAACCACTTACTGCAATCCCCCTTGGCACTCTCAGGAATAATATTCTCGACAAAGACCCTCTGTGTTTGTCGTTTCGATCAGTTTTTGATGAGGAATCAGCTACCGGAGGTTTTGTCGGATTTCTACAGGGAGAGGCTAACGTAGAGAGTTGTTCAACTTTCATAGTTATTTCGTTTATACTTTAAAAAAACTTTCTAGCTGGTACATATTATGCAAGTCAGGTATCAACTTACGCTTCCTTACGCAAATTTTTAAAATAGACGTGTTTCGTAAATTTCGGTCAAACTTATAGACTGCAATGGTTTTCTATCACAAAAATCTTGAACGGTTAATAGAGAACAGAAAATCGTCCAAGACGTTGGAGATTAATAAGAATTCAAACTTCTTCAATTTGAACACGTAACAGATGAAAGAGAAAAACTGAATGTTTTCGAAAGAAAAGTAACGAGAAAAATGTGGAGACCTATGTTGGAGAATGGTGTATGGAGATTTTGAAAGAACAATGAAATTTACCTCGGCTAATGAAGCAACCTACTGTAATTAAGAAATTAAAAAGTAGGAGACTGCAATGGGCTGGACATGTGGCTAGTATGGAAACAACAAAATCACCAAAAATGCATTTGAAAGAAGTCTACAGGCAACAAGACCATTGGGCCAACCTCGTGCAAGGTGAAAAGTTGACATAGAGAAGGACATCGAAGCTTTAGGAATTTCCACATGGTGGAGAGAGACTGCGAGAGATAGAAGGCGGTGGAAGCAGATAGTTGATGCAGCGCGTGGTCTACAGGAACTGTGATCGCTGAGGAGAAGAACAACAAAAAGGAGAAGACGAAGCAGACGGGTAGATGAATACATATGTGCCGTTCTTCTCTTCAGAGTAATTCATGGGGTGGAATCCAAGATGGAAACATCGATAAAGAGCGCGATATTACACTAACCATGTATCAACGGAATGTGAAATAGCTGACGCTAAAGGAATATCCGAGGAAACAGTAAATTTCACATGATGCATTGACGTAAGCATGTTTGTGCAGGATGGATGGTGTGTCCGTTGAGAGAACACCAAAGCAAATGAGAAAACTACTATTCTAGTATTCATGGACTCTTTTCAAAGGAATCCAAACTATATGCTCCAATCTGATGTTGTAAACGGGACGATGTCCTACGATTTCAGACTGGAAACAAAACACCAAATTGTTGGTGCTCGTATGGTGGTGTGCTTCAAGAGGTATCGTATCGAAGATTTATAGTGCATACATAGATGGCGGAAAAACATCATCCGCTAAGCAACGACACAGACCAAAGTGCGGCGGGAGCGATCGTCAAAGAGCATAACTGAAGAGGACTGTGACGAAAAATATGAGGACGACAATTGCAAATCCCACTGCAGAAATGAATGTCGCACTAGGATAAAAAAAATAAAAATAATAAAAATAAAAAAATCTGTTCGATAGGCTTCCTTCTGAGAATTCCAGAGTGAAAAGAAATTACCGCACACCAGTTATTAAAATCCTTTAACAGAGAAACGTAGTGGACTGTGAAGCAATGGAAGGAAGACATTTGCTCGGATGAGACTTGTTTCGAACCGTGTCCAACTTCGGGCCGAGTTTGTGTCTCAAGAGTGAAATATAGGAAGGGTTCGATAATGATTTGGGCAGCTAAAGCATGGTATTCCATGAGCACTATGGGTAGTCTGCAAGTCGCATTAGGATCATGTGACCATTCTGGCTGATCGTGTCCACGCTATGATACAGTTAGTATCGCAACTGTTATGCTGCGTTCCAGGACGACAGGGCTGCTGTTCACACAGCTCGCATTGTCCAGAACTGGTTTTGCAAGCACGAAGATGAGCTGCCGCACCCCGCTGGCCCCCACCTGTTCTCAGTATTACTGAGCCTGTGTGCTCTATGTTGCAGAGAAGAGTGCGTGATAGCTATCCATCTCAGTATGGGTACCTGACCTTGCTACTATTTTGCGTGAAGACTGGTGTAAAATTCCCTTGAAAATCATTCATTGCCTGTATTTATCCTTTATAAGACAATTGAAAGCTGTTTCGAATGCCAACTGTTTTCACACTCCACATTGGTCATGGTAATGTTTTGTGTTTTTGGTGTTTACATACCTTTGTCCACCCTCCGTATAAGGGGCCATGTGTTCACAAACTCGTCGTCAGCCATTAAATTTCAGGAGTTGCGATGACAGGGAAACGTAAATACGTGGATAAATGTTGCGAAATTTTAGACGAGAGAGGGGTGTCTGTTCCGTGAGCAAATAACATTCATCTGATTTCACAGGTCTTCTACATGAATGAACATTTAAGAGACACGGGGGTAGTTACATGACTCTTTTTTTTTCGGAAACGGAATCGTAACATATGTAAAGACTCATTCAGATGGAATACTTAAGCAACACCGAAAAATGTTACGTAACTCTACTAGTCATTATCAGTAGCTGACTAACTTTTATACTCTTCAACGTGGTTGCAAAGATGGACCTCGCCAGGAGCGTCGGGAGAGAAGTTGCGCAACATGCAGCCTATTGCGCACAGTTTGAGTTGTAACATGACGTCCTGTGGCCATACGAAAAGCATTGATCAACATATTGGCGTTCCCCATGTGTCTGTCTATGGTGTTTTGCAGCGTTATTTCTGTTCAAACCATTAAGGGTACAGTTGCGACAACCTCTTTATTAAGGTCGTCGATTTCAGCAGCTGCAATCAAGCTAAAACTACATGGCTTCTTTTCCGTCAAGAATACGGCAATGCGCCTCTTCAGCTCATACCATTCGGCTATGGCAACAGCATTTCCAAGACACTTGTCTTTTGTGCAAGGGAAAATTCGCACGTCACTTCCGTGCGCTCGTTCAAGACGTACAGCGCATTCAACAATTTAGCACAAGGTCCCTAGAAACCTACTAGTCGTGCTAGACGGAACATAGCCCAACGTTTCGTCTCCGACTGCGGGAATCACCTCAGAATTCATCAACCGACCACGGCATAACAGCCCGGATAATTATAATGGACATGATATTTCCGGCCGTGAAAGTTTACATTTTAGTATCAGACGCCTCTACGGGGAGGAGATGTCAAGAGAAGTGCGACGCCTGGAAGGACTCCAGAAGAAGAGAGTGCAGCTTTTGTGTTCCCTCACATTCCTGTCTCGTTGCAGAGCCGTCGGCGTTATACCGAAGTTTCTGAAGATAAAGCGACTGCTCTATTCGGGAAAGGCACAACGCATTTTCAAACGGACTGAGGAGGCCTTACTGCGAGAGCGCATTCAGAAGACCCGACGGGACTTGGCAAGCACAAACTGTAAGTTAATGTCTCTCCATATTACGATCAGTAATAAACTGTGCAGCGGTGACTGGGATAAAATTGATAGACTACTGCATGATACCATGGGGAAGCGTATGTTGACGACGTCTAGTAGACAGAAGAAGAAGTTTGGTAATTTGCATTTAGACGTTTCCCGGACCGTTATCAATTTGTCCAAACGTTCGTTATCTGACGATGAGACATCTGTGCTTGCCAAGGAAGGAAATTTTGCTGTTAGTCCGCGTTTTGTGCCCACGGAAGAAATTATAGCCAATGTAGAAGCAGGAATTCGCAGTGTAGATTCTGTAAGAGCTGAAGAAATCCGTATAGAAACAGTGAGAATATTAGCCAATGAAAAACCGCCGAAAAGTAATATAACTGTGGGTGAGAGAAGAGCTTTAAAACTCCTGAATGACGGCGATAGTATTTTGGTTCTCTCAGCTGACAAAGGAAGCGCGACGGTGGTTATGGATGTGGCCGACTATCAGAGAAAAATTACGGATCTACTGGATCCGCAAGCATGTAGGAAGCTGAATAAGGACCCCACCAACAACGTTCTCAGAACTGTGTCGCGGTTAATAAAAAAGTCCTCCATTGAAGAGAGTGTACAGAAAGGTCTCTGCAGTTCGGTTGCGCTACCACCGAGGCTTTATGGATTGCCCAAAATTCATAAAGAAAATGTTCCGTTAAGACCGATACTAAGTGCCATTGGTTCGCCCACCTACTCGTTTGCCAAGTTTTTGACTACGCTGTTAAAACCACATGTGGGCCGTTCGGACTCGTATATAAAGAATTCGACACATTTCATCAGCAGATTGAATGGCATAGTGGTCCAGCCGGAGAACATATTGGTCAGCTTCGATGTGGTATCGCTGTTTACCATGGTTCCACTTAATGTATTGGAACAGCTGGATCGAATTTTTCCTGCCGATATTTTAGAGCTGTTTAAGTGTTGTTTGACGACCACATACTTCAAGTGGAATGAACAGTTTTATGAGCAAACGGATGGCGTGGCTATGGGAAGCCCCCTAAGTCCCGTAATTGCAAACTTCTTTATGGAGAAATTCGAAGAACAGGCCTTAGGTACTGCCAGCAAGAAACCAAATGTATGGTTCCGATACGTGAATGACACGTTTGTGTTGTGGAGACATGGTAGGGAGGAACTAAGCCGGTTCCACGAACATCTGAGCAGTATAAACTCAAGAATTCAGTTTACTATGGAGGAGGAGGTAGACGGCAAACTACATTTCCTCGATGTGCTTGTGTTTAGAAACGAAAATGCTAGTTTGGGCCACTCAGTGTACCGCAAACCCACGCACACGGACCGTTATTAGCACCGGGATTCGAACCACCACCCACAACAGAAGCGGGGTGTTATCCAGACGTTAGCGGACAGAGCTAGAAATATTTGTGCACCTGAGTTGCTCGACGCTGAGATGGAACATCTCCACAATGCACTAACGTAGAACGGATACTCGTCTGCCGAAATAAAACGTGCGTTGAGGCAGCCACGCAGAAATCAGGCTACTGCAAAATCTAAGGTTTTCCTGCGTTTGTTAAAAATGTAACGGAAAGAATAGGGAGGATCTTGACGAAGCGGAATATTACCGTAATTTACAAGCCCACCAGGAAGATACAGGAATGCCTTAGGCCTGCCAAGGACGCTCGCAAACCATTGGAAAAATCTGGAGTGTATAGGATCCCATGCAGCTGTAGTGATGTTTGTGTGGGTACCACCAAAAGAACTGTTTCTAAACGTTTGGAAGAGCACAAGGGAAATTGTAGAAGAGGAGAAACGGAACGATCAGCTGTTGCGGAGCATGCTTTCCAGCCAGGGAACCACAATATTCGTTTCGAGGAGACGCAAGTACTAGCGGCCACGAGCGGATACTACGAAAGGCTCTACAGAGAGGCAATCGAAATCGCTAAACACCCAAATAATTTCAACCGAAAGGAGGAGGGCGTCAAATTAAACGGTATATGGATGCCGGTGTTAAAGAAGATGTGTACCACTCGTCCACTACTGGGTGATGGCAACGGCGATCGACGGCGACGGACAGCGGCCAATTGCACTGACGTTTTCAAAACACGTGACGTCACGCCGCGGCGCGGGGGCGCGCGGACACGGAATTTAGCGGCAGTCAGTAGCGAGCCAGTGTGTGTGTTGGACCTTCCATCTAGCTACGGACCCCCTTGAAGATGTCTCCCGCAGTCGGAGACGAAACGTTGGGAATCACCTCAGAATTCATCAACCGACCACGGCATAACAGCCCGGATAATTATAATGGACATGATATTTCCGGCCGTGAAAGTTTAAATTTTAGTATGTTGCTCCTTTTTCACCACTAAGGCGTGAAAGTTATGAAAAGCGTTATTGTAATCACTCAAACCGCCATTAAAAGATGTTAATCAACAGATACTATAAAAATAAATGTACAATGTGCGTGCCGCTAAAACTCAGAAACGAGTCCCAGTGCGTTCAAGGGAGTTATATGATGTTGTAGTCCTCCATCCCCCATCCATGAAAAGATTTCCGGATTCTACCTGAAGGGCGTGCTTTTGAAGTTATAAGGGCTGGGAATTTACGCTCTCTAGAAATCTCTAGAACATTCCAGAACGTTCAAGGGTCTCTAGAACATTCAGGAACATTCGAGAGTGTACCACAACAGTCCGGATTGTTCTGGAATGTTCCACAACGATCCGGGATGTTCTGGAATATTCGGAAATAGTCGGAGCATTCGGGAAGATTCCATAATATTCGTAAACATCCTGGAACACTCCAGACACTGTGTAACATTCCAGAACATTCTCGAATGTTATGGAATTTTCCGAAACATTGTTCACCATTCGAAGCCTTTCTGGTAAGTTCTGGAATTTGTCACTGGTGTGGCTGTCCAGTGGTAGGGATATATAAGGCAAGACCCGTCATGGGGTCGAACGTCAGTTTCTTATCAGTGACGAAGGGAGGAAATGAACAATTTGTGCAGTGAGTGAATAAAAAATAAAATTTACTGAATATAAATCAAAAATAAAGTGTGAAAATTGTGTAAAGTGAATTTAATGCGTTTGTAAAGCCGTCAGAGAATCGCATGAGGCGTAACATTATAACTTATTATTTCTTTACTACTAACTCTATTCCGCGACCATGTTGCAGGCAGAATTCACATGTACCACTGAATGTAACTCCAACATTATATCATTATACGACAGAGTTTAGAAGATATGACGCCATAAACGCAGAGATGTGTGAAAAACTGCCGCATCGTGCATGGCTTTCAAATTCATTACTAATTCGCTACTATCTGTGGTGGCAATAAATCTTGTAGACAGTATCCACATTTGTCTCTGAATGTACCTATAGTATACAGGATGGTCCATTGATCGTGACCAGCCCAAATATCTCACGAAATAAGCGTGAAACGAATAAACTACAGAGAACGAAACTTGTCTAGCTTGAAGGGGGAAACCACATGGCGCTATGGTTGGCTCACTAGGTGGCACTGGCATAGATCAAATGGATATCAACTGTGTTTTCTTAAATAGGAACCCCCATTCTTTTACATATTCGTGTAGTACGTAAAGAAATATGAATGTTTTAGTTGTACCACTTTTGTCGCTTTGTGATAGATGGCGCTGTAACAGTCACAAATATATGGCTCACAATTGTAGACGAGCAGTTGGTAACAGGTAGGTTTTTTAGATTAAAATACAGAACGTAGGTACGTTTCAACATTTTATTTCAGTTGTTTCAATGTGACACATGTACCTTTGTGAACGTATCATTTCTGAGAACGCATGCTGTTATAGCGTGATAACCTATAAATACCACACTAATGCAATAAATGCTCGAAATGATGTCCGTCAACCTCATGCATACGTGTAACGACATTCCTCTCAACAGCGAGTAGTTCGCCTTCCGTAATGTTGGCACATGCATTGACAATCCGCTGACGCATGTTGTCAGGCGTTGTCGGTGGATACGACAGCAAATATACTTCAACTTTCCCCAGAGAAAGAAATCCGGGACGTCAGATCCGGTGAACTTGCGGGCTATGGTATGGTGGTTCGATGAGCAATCCACCTGTCATGAAATATGCTATTCAATACCGCTTCAACGGCATGCGAGCTATGTGCCGGACGTCCATCATGTTGGAAGTACATCGCCATTCTGTCATGCAGTGAAACATCTTCTAGTAACATCGGTAGAACATTACGTAGGAAATCAGCATACATTGCACCATTTAGATTGCCATCGATATATAGGGGTCCAATTATCCTTCTTCCCATAATGCCGCACCATACATTAACCCGCTAAGGTCGCTGATGTTCCACTTGTCACAGCCATCGTGGATTTCCCGTTGCCCAATAGTGCATATTATGCCGGTTCGTAAACCGCTGCAGGTGAATGACGCTTCGTCGCTAAATAGAACGCGTGCAAAATATCTTTCATCGTCCCTTAATTTCTCTTGTGCCCAGTGGCAGAACTGTACACGACGTTCAAAGTCGTCGCCATGCAATTCCTGGTGCATGGAAATATGGTACGGGTGCAATCGATGTTGTTGTAGAATTCTCTGGCGTCTTTGAGATTCCCGATTCTCGCACAATTTGTCTGCTACTGATGTGCGCATTAGCCGCGAAAGCAGCTAAAACACCTACTTAGGCATCATCATTTGTTGCAGGTCGTGGTTGACATTTCACATGTGGCTGAACACTTCCTGTTTCCTTAAATAACGTAACTATCCGGCGAACGGTCCAGACACTTGTATGATGTCGTCCAGGATACCGAGCAGCATACATAGCACACGTCATTTTGATCACAAGAGCCATACATTAACACGATATCGACCTTTCCCGCAATTGGTAAACGGTCCATTTTAGCACGGGTAATGTATCACGAAGCAAATACCGTCAGCACTGGCGGAATGTTACTTGATACCATGTACTTACACGTTTGTGATTATTACAGCGTCATCTGTCACAAAGCGCAAAAAGTGGTCCAACTACAATATTCATGTTTCTTTACGTACTACACGAATATGTAACGAAAAATGGGGGTTACTACTTTAAAAAAATTGCTGTTGATATCCGTTTGACTTATGACAGCGACATCTAGCGGGCCAGCCATAGCGCCATCTGGTTTCCCCCTTCAAACTAGACGAAGTTCGTTCTTTGTAGTTTTTCCGTTTGACGCTTATTTCGTGAGATATTTGGCCCAGTCACTATCAATGGACCACCCTGCATATCGTTGTACTGCGTATAGTTCAGGATATATCACGTCATAAACAATGAGATGTGTGGAAAAGCTGCCGGATCATGCATGACGTTTAAATTTATTACTTAGTTGCTACTACCTCAATTCGCAACACATTGTACAGGCAGTATTCACACATGCCGCTCAATGTACCTACAAAATTATACGACACACAGCTGTAAATAAATTCCCGGGCAATGCCGGATTTCCCTGCTACTTATTCGTAAAATCAGGAACATAATATCTGAAAAGTTATTATCGTTTTATGCTCCTATTTGGTTGTATACATGGAAGAAGCCTGGAGATACTGACAGGTTTCAGATAGATTATATAATGGTAACACAGAGATTTAGGAACCAGGTTTTAAATTGTAAGACATTTCCAGGGGCAGATGTGGACTCTGACCACAATCTATTGGTTATGAACTGTAGATTAAAACTGATGAAACTGCAAAAAGGTGGGAAATTACGGAGATGGGATCTGGATAAAGTGACTAAACCAGAGGTTGTACAGAGTTTCAGGGAGAGCGTAAGGGAACAAATGGCAGGAATGGGGGAAAGAAATACAGTAGAAGACGAATGGGTAGCTTTGAGGGATGAAGTAGTGAAGGCAGCAGAGGATCAAGTAGGTTAAAAGACGAGGGCTAGTAGAAATCCTTCGGTAACAGAAGAAATATTTAATTTAATTGATGAAAGGAGAAAATATAAAAACGCAGTAAATGAAGCAGGCAAAAAGGAATACAAACGTCTCAAAAATCAGATCGACAGGAAGTGCAAAATGGCTAAGCAAGGATGGTTAGAGGATAAATGTAAGGATGTAGAGGCTTATCTCACTAGGGGTAAGATAGATACTGCCTACAGGAAAATTAAAGAGACCTTTGGAGATAAGAGAACGACTTGTAAGAATATTAAGAGCTCAGATGGAAACCAAGTTCTAAGCAAAGAAGGGAAAGCAGAAAGGTGGAAGGAGTATATAGAGGTTCTATACAAGGGAGATGTACTTGAGGACAATATTATGGAAATGAAGAGGATGTAGATGAAGATGAAATGGGAGATATGATACTGCGTGAAGAGTTTGACAGAGCACTGAAAGACCTGAGTCGAAACAAGGCCCCGGGAGTAGACAACATTCCGTTAGAACTACTGTCGGCCTTGGGAGAGCCAGTCTTGACAAAGCTCTACCATCTGGTGAGCAAGATGTGTGAGGCAGGCGAAATACCCTCAGACTTCAAGGGGAATATAATAATTCCAATCCCAAAGAAAGTGTTGACAGATGTGAAAATTACCGAACTATCAGTTTAATAAGTCACGGCTGCAAAATACTAACGCGAATTCTTTACAGACGAATGGAAAATCTAGTAGAAGCCGACCTCGGGGAAGATCAGTTTGGATTCCGTAGAAATATTGGAACACGTGAGGCAATACTGACCCTACGACTTATCTTAGAAGCTAGATTAAGGAAAGGCAAACCTACGTTTCTAGCATTTGTAGACTTAGAGAAATGTTTTGACAATGTTGACTGGAATACTCTCTTTCAAATTCTGAAGCTGGCAGGGGTAAAATTTAGGGAGCGAAAGGCTATTTACAATTTGTACAGAGACCAGATCGCAGTTATAAGAGTCGAGGGACATCAAAGGGAAGCAGTGGTTGTGAAGGGAATGAGACAGGGTTGTAGCCTCTCCCCGATGTTATTCAATCTCTATACTGAGCAAGCAGTGAAGGAAACAAAAGAAAAATTCGGAGTAGGTATTAAAATCCATGGAGAAGAAATAAAAACTTTGATGTTCGCCGATGACATTGTAATTCTGTCAGAGACAGCAAAGGACTCGGAAGAGCAGTTGAACGGAATGGACAGTGGCTTGAAAGGAGGATATAAGATGAACTTCAACAAAAGCAAAACGAGGATAATGGAATGCAGTCGAATGAAATCGGGTGATGCTGAGGGTATTAGATTAGGAAATGAGACACTTCAAGTAGTAAAGGAGTTTTGCTATTTGGGGAGCAAAATAACTGATGATGGTCGAAGTAGAGAGGATATCAAATGTAGATTGGCAATGGCAAGGAAAGCGTTTCTGAAGAAGAGAAATTTGTTAACATCGAGTATAGATTTAAGTATCAGGAAGTCATTTCTGAAAGTATTTGTATGGAGTGTAGCCATGTATGGAAGTGAACCATGGACGATAAATAGTTTGGACAAGAAGAGAATAGGAGCTTTCGAAATGTGGTGCTACAGAAGAATGCTGAAGATTAGATGGGACGATCACATAACTAATGAGGAGGTATTGAACAGAATTGGGGAGAAGAGGAGTTTGTGGCACAACTTGACTATAAGAAGGGATCGATTGGTAGGACATGTTTTGAGACGTCAAGGGATCACCAATTTAGGATTGGACGGCAGCGTGGAGGGTAAAAATCGTAGAGGGAGACTAAGAGATGAATACACCAAGCAGATTCAGAAGGATGTAGGTTGCAGTAGGTACTGGGAGATGAAGAAGTTTGCACAGGATAGAGTAGCATAGAGGGCTGCATCAGACCAGTCTCAGGACTGAAGACCACAACAACAAGAGCTCCTATTTGGAACAAGAGCGAAAGCCTCAGGGAGTGGTCGTGCGGTTAGAGGTGCCATGTCAGTAATTACGCGACACCTCCCGCCTGCGATTTGAGTGCTCCATCGGGCATCAGGGCGTGTGTTTTGTTCTTAGCGTAAGTTAGTTGAAGTGGTGTGGAAGGCTAAGGTCCGCTGATTCCAGCAGTTTGGTCCATTAGAAATTCGCACACACCTGAACATTTTGAACAAGAGGAAACCGTATATATAATAGCCTCACTCCATCGCAGTGCGACTAAATGAAATATTTCTCGAGCGCTCACATTCTCCTGGGAGAATATCTTCCATTTGTCCACCGGCGCTGGAAATCACACCCAGGCAAGAATTCGTGTCACTGAATCTGAACGCTGTGTACGCTCCATCGAAGACAAGTGGAATCATTTGGCAGCATACCGCCTCTAACCTATATCGTTTTTCGTGTTTTATATTCCCTTGTGGCTTTGCTGCTCCTCTTCCCGGAACTGTGGAGACGCGGCGGCAAGATAAAAACGTAGACGGCGGTAGGGGACGTGAAACGTCACGTACGGCCCCGGCGATCGGTGCGCAGTTCTTGCCGCGAGGTTGGCGGCGCTGCTCGGCGCGGCGCGGCGCGGCGGGCTCTTCTGCGCCAGTGGTCCCAACCCAGCCGCAGCCCTGAAGAAATAGCGCGCGCTCCGGCGCCGAGATTGCCGCCGAGCTGTCGTGCGCCGCATACCGCCGTCCCGACGGCCCGCCGCTCCTCAGAAGTACGGTCACTAAAAAGGAGCGCGCGTGCCAAGGCGGCGACCGCGGGCCCTTCCCACCTCCTTGCAGATAACAGCATACGAAGCAAAAGTTCTACCCTTCGTTATTTTAATGCTCGTGCATCTGCAGAAGCACGAGCATTATGGAAATCTTCTTTTGGGTAACCGGCTTTCTGCTTGTTTGGTAAGAACATAATAAAAGCAGTTGGACAGCTCATTTAGATAATTTTTCAACTGGGAATGTCTGGCTTAAATTGAATGTCCTGTATGAAAATTTTAAAGAAAGGTACAAAGAGCTAGAAAAGTCCGAAATTTATGTTTGTGACAGACGTATGTGCGATCTATAACTACGTCCAGAGCTCGAAGAATATAAAGGGTATATCAGGGCAGATATTTTTGTGTGTGTTGCAGTAATAGGGTATATGCATACACATCCGTGTGTTGGTTATTTTTTCTCTGTGTCGAACAGTCTTGTGAAAACACGTCCCATAATTTACTACCATAAACCAGGTACACTTTGACCGATTTTTTGATTCAGGTGTGTTTATCATGAGCCGGCCGTGGTGGCCAAGCGGTTAAAGGCGCTACAGCCTGGAACCGCACGGCCGCTACGGTCGCAGGTTCGAATCCTGCCTCGGGCATGGATGTGTGTGATGTCCTTAGGTTAGTTAGGTTTAAGTAGTTCTAAGTTCTAGGGAACTGATGACCTTAGAAGTTAAGTCCCATAGTGCTCAGAGCCAATTTTGTTTATCATGAGTGTTTTTAACGCCTGTGATATTTATGTTAGTTAACATAGCTGACAAGTGCGAGAATTATCGCAGAATCAGCTTAACAGCTCATGCATCGAAGCTGCTTACAAGAATAATATACAGAAGAATGGAAAAGAAAATTGAGAATGCGCTAGGTGACGATCAGTTTGGCTTTAGGAAAAGTAAAGGGACGAGAGAGGCAACTCTGACGTTACGGCTAATAATGGAAGCAAGGCTAAAGAAAAATCAAGACACTTTCATAGGATTTGTCGACCTGGAAAAAGCTTTCGACAATATAAAATGGTGCAAGCTGTTCGAGATTCTGAAAAAAGTAGGGGTAAGCTATAGGGAGAGACGGGTCATATACAATATGTACAACAACCAAGAGGGAATAATAAGAGTGGACGATCAAGAACGAAGTGCTCATATTAAGAAGGGTGTAAGACAAGGCTGTAGCCTTTCGCCCCTTCTCTTCAATCTGTACATCGAGGAAGCAATGATGGAAATAAAAGAAAGGTTCAGGAGTGGAATTAAAACACAAGGTGAAAGGATATCAATGATACGATTCGCTGATGACATTGCTATCCTGAGTGAAAGTGAAGAAGAATTAAATGAACTGCTGAACGGAATGAACAGTCTAATGAGTACACAGTATGGTTTGAGAGTAAATCGGAGAAAGACGAAGGTAATGAGAAGTACTAGAAATGAGAACAGCGGGAAACTTAACGTCTGGACTGATGGTCACGAAGTCAGTGAAGTTAAGGAATTCTGCTACCTAGGAAGTAAAATAACCAATGACGGACGGAGCAAGGAGGACATCAAAAGCAGACTCGCTATGGCAAAAAAGGCATTTCTGGCCAAGAGAAGTCTACTAATATCAAATACCGGCCTTAATTTGAGGAAGAAATTTCTGAGGATGTACGTCTGGAGTACAGCATTGTATGGTAGTGAAACATGGGCTGTGGGAAAACCGGAACAGAAGAGAATCGAAGCATTTGAGATTTGGTGCTATAGACGAATGTTGAAAATTAGGTGGACTGATAAGGTAAGGAATGAGGAGGTTCTACGCAGAATCGGAGAGGAAAGGAATATGTGGAAAACACTGATAAGGAGAAGGGACAGGATGATAGGACATCTGCTAAGACATGAGGGAATGACTTCCATGGTACTAGAGGGAGCTGTAGAGGGCAAAAACTGTAGAGGAAGACAGAGATTGGAATATGTCAATCAAATAATTGAGAATTGAGGATGTAGGTTGCAAGTGCTACTCTGAGATGAAGAGGTTAGCACAGGAAAGGCCGCATCAAACCAGTCAGTAGGCTGATGACCAAAAAAAAAAATTATTTCGATTTCGTACAACACGGTTTCTAAAATTCACAGGAAGAAATGCAAAAAAGGAATTGTAGGTGGTCAGAGGTGGCATAGATTATGGGATACACCGACCGGCCAATACTTCCACCATAACTGTCAACTATCATACAATTTGTGATCAATATTTCGAAAACATAATGAAATTTTGATCACCCCGAAATAAATACATCGATTTAAAGCTTTCTTATGTGGTTTATTAAGTCTCATAAAAGATAAAAAACCTAAATGGTACATAAATCAAATAGCATGGTCCATAATGATAATTATGAAATTGTAAATTTGTAGTAAGTTATATGGGACTAAACTTCTGAGGTCATTAGTCCCTAGGATTACACACTACTTAACCCAAATTATACTAACTTAGGCAAACGACAACACGGACACACCCATGCCCAAGGGAGGACTCGAACCTCCGACTTAGACCGCACGGCTACACCACGCGGCCAAAATTATAAATGTGGTGAAAGTTACTAGAATGAAGTACCGCACATACAGCTCGAAATTTACTTGAGGAGTATACCTTCAATTTCATCCACCTTTGACATACGAGGGAAAGTAAGAAATTACATACATTTTTGTCATAACGTTTGTTACATTGCGAACGTCGTCTTCTGCCCTCGCACATGTTATTTTTATACTGTTGTGGTAATGCCGTGACAGTTTCATCATATTTGCGCCATTGTTCTTCCTTCTGTTGCAGATATAGCACGGCCGCTCTACTAGAAGTGTGCACCAAAGAGGAACAACGGGCGGTGATCCGATTCCTCTGGTCAGAGGGTGTCAAAGAGGCAGACATTCATCGCAGAGTATCATCGCAATATGGGAGAAGTGGACCATCACGTAAAACTGTGTTTTTGTGGATAGAGATGTTTAAAAGTGGTCGAACAAGTGTAACGCATGAAGAGGGAGCGGGGCGGCCATCAACCTCCACTACAGATGACAACATCCAGCAAGCTCGAGAGATGGTTCTGACGAATAGGCGAATCACTATCTATGAGGTCGCATCCGCTTTGAACATCAGCCATGGCTCCGCCCATCACATCATCCACGACGAGCTCTGTTTCCATAAGGTCTGTGCACGGCGGTTACCAAGAATGCTTACCGACGGCCGTAAGCTCACCCGTCAACGTGTCTGTCAACACTTACTCACTCGCTTCAACAACGATGGTGATGCATGTTTGAGCAGGTCACCGGGGATGAAACATGGGTGCACCAGTACGAACCTGAGTCAAAACGCGGGAGTATACTGTGAAAGCACCCTGGATCGCCGACGAGGAAAAGATTCAAGACGGGGCCACTCGCAGGAAAGGTTGTATTAACTGTGTTTTTGGACTCACAGGAGCCCATACTCGCAGAGTTCATGGAAAAAGGAACGACTATCAACAGAGCGGGGTATAGTGAATTGTTGGAAAAGAAGCAAACGTCGAGGTTTGTTGTCGAAGAAGGTGTTGGTGTTACACGACAATGCACCGCCACACACGGCCAGTCACACTATTAAAACCATCGACAAGATGAAATCTGAGGTATTGGAACACCCTCCCTACAGCCCAACCCTTGCACTAAGTGACTTTCACTTGTTTGGGCCACTCAAGGATGATTTGCATGGTCGCCAATTTGCTTCAGATGTGGACGTGCGAAATGCTGTGCAAAAGTGGCTTCACGACCAACCGAAAACCTTTTATTTGAAACGAATACGTAAGCTCGTTGACCGTTGGGCCAAGTGAATTGAGAAGGAGGGAGATTACGTAGAAAAATGATGTGCATTGCATACCCCTTGCTTTATGTAAATAAACGATAGAATAAAAAGTGTAGATAATTTTTGACTTTCCCTCGTAAATACTCATTTCGAAACACCCAGCGCAGTTACAACTAAGTTTATCTGTTCTTCATGTGTTGAACCAATATCTGGCACTTTTGTCCAAACTTCATTCCTGTTTCCGGAGACATTTGACATCATACACGTGTGTTAAACCCGGATCAGTGCCAGGACCACAACAGCTTCCAGTTTCAGCAATATTTGACGGACATTTCTTTACCTTAGTTGTAGCCACATCAATAATTACCAATGAGCATTCATCTATACACCGATTGTTAATGTATGTATTCCTTAGTTCCACACTGCCATTGGTATCAACACTGTTCAACAAACTGTGTATCTGTTATTCTGAGGCAACAATGACCAGTGGTCATAGTAACACGAAAACAGAGAAATCGTGCACATGAGCTCAGAAATCGTAATATACTGGCCGATGTATACATGTGAATAAAAAACTAATCACTGATCTGTTTTGAGGATTAATCGAAGAAAATACCTGATGTACTTTTAGAAACCGATGGCTTAGTCTGTCGTTTAAGATTGGACGAATTTTAAGGAATTTTAACATTAAGAGTGTGTTCCGCCCACCTTCTAAGATAAGGGCACTACTCGGCTCTGTGAAAGATGATCTGGGGTTTGGGAAACCCGGTGTATCCAAAATTAGGTGTCAATGTGGGAAGGCTTACATTGGCCGTTCAATTCCCACAGTGCATGACAGGTGTGTGGAACATCGCCGTCATACGAGGCTACAACAGCCGGAAAAATCGGCAGTAGCAGAAGACTGCTTAAACGAGGGACACAGTATGAAATTTGATGAAACTGTGGTATTTGTCATCATTTCCGGTATTTGGAACAGTGTCTATAAAGAGGCGATTGAAATTAGGTTGGCGGATAATTTAATCAACAGAGACAATGGGTATCCTCTTAGCAAGTCGTGGAATCCTGTATTATCTCGCATCAAAACTGAACGCTCTTAGATGCTGCCCTGAGTGCGATATATCGTTGCCAGCAGTGTTCTACTAAGGGCGGCGCCTCCTCCCTGTCTTGGAGGGCAGCAACCGTGATGGGCGGCGCATGCGCCGTGTACTGAACGGTGGCCTATATAGGACGTCAATTTGCAGCCTGGCGTCAGTTCTTAGAGGGACTCATCAGCAGAAGCAGCGTTCTCCTGAAGATTGGATCGCCGAAATATCGAGTCAAGTTGATTTTCGGATCCAGCAGCAAACCCGAAAAGACTTTCAAGATTTATTACGCCGGGAAAGCCTACATAGATATATGCTAACCGTTTTGTGTCCATGCATCCACACTTCAATACCTGACTTGCTGCCCAGGGGAAAATAAGCATTAATGGCTTGCTCGTGCCACATGTACTTCAAGGTACTAACCAAGCTAAAAACATACTACTCCTAATAGTTATAGTTGTTCGTATTGAAATGAAAAAAAAAACACTGATGCAATTTTTCTGAATACACTGTTCTCAAGGCACCAATAAAATTGATCTGTGCTTAATCCCAT
Source organism: Schistocerca piceifrons (assembly GCF_021461385.2). NCBI lineage: Eukaryota > Metazoa > Arthropoda > Insecta > Orthoptera > Acrididae > Schistocerca > Schistocerca piceifrons. Next base: position 56,226,953 of record NC_060143.1, read on the forward strand.
TAAACCCTACAAACACTCCAGTGACAAATATAAAAGTTTACCAGTGTCACACTAATATTTGCAGTAATTATTGCACAACAGTACCAACCAATGTATATACACGCACACTGCACATACATTCTTAACAATTGTGAGTTGCCATACAACATACAAGTGCTATTTTGTTCATCTTCTAATCTGTTGCAAAATGGAAACCACAGCGAAAACAAAAAAAAATTATTTCTAACAATTAGCTACACCTTCCTGCTACTTCTCTACAAGGTCACCGCTCCGAGCAAGACATTTTTTGTCGCGTTTTACCAACTTTCCAGAAGCTTGTTGTTGGAAGCAGACACCTGTACTTTCTGCCCATTACCTGCGCTGGTCTGCAGCTCGTTGTCTGTGTCAAAATTCCGTCCTTATAGGCAGTGTTTCATGTGAGCAAAGAGATGAAAATCGAAGAATCAACGTCCAGGACGTTTATCGGGTGACCACACTTCCCATCAAAAACGCTGCAGGAGTGTATCTCTGGCAGCTGCAGTGAGTTCTTTTAACACTGGCCCACTTTGTTGTTGTGCGTGGGAGTTACGTTATGTGTGTTGCGTGAAATCAGGCGGAAACGCTTAATGGATGACAAAATGCACTTCACACTTGGCAGGGAACTCTGTTGTTCTAGGCATCTTTATTTGCTCAGTGTGCACTCAGAACTGAAAAGAGTTGACGTGATACAATCAGCGGCCATGCTTGAGATGCATCACCATGGTTTTAATTTCGCGACATCGGAGGTTAAAAAAAAATGGACCTTGTAGCTGTGTAAAGTTCCTACTGCAACATGATGCGCACCTTTTTTTTCTCTCTCAGACACACACACACACACACACACATACACACACACACACACACACACACACACATATATATATATATATATATATATATATATATATATATATATATATATATAAAACTCATATGTAATTGTGTTCTGTCCCCTCCCTATCTCTGCACATGCACACAAAGTGCGATCTTTGATAACACGAACAAATAAAGTAAATGAGTCATCTACAGGACAAAATAATGCCTGTTGCAAAGTAAGATATCTGTTACATACTGAAATTACATTTTTGTCCTGACATATGTAATTTGACTGGCTCGCAATACATTTATTATCCTCTTTGGTCATACCCATCAGCAGATCAAACTAACATCTGAAACATATATTACGTTAACAACTGTACTCTATGTTACAGTAACAAGCTGCTTTTCCACACAGATATAGTAATCTGTACAGAGAAAATTTCGATCATTGTCCCATAATCAGTCAATAACAGACATGAGTCGACATTGTAGTTAATGGACAAGAATCGGGGATAGCATCATAAGAGAACTGAAAACTTGTTTTTCAGCGTGACAAGCGAAACAACAAACTTTAAGAGACCCATGAGGCAGGATCACTGTGTGCGATGCACTGTGCTACAGGAGCTTTACACCAGTGACGCACTGCATGACGTCTTCTACACACCATCCCAACATCTTACGTTTTCCCACAGTACAAGAGTAGGCAATGTATGGAAGCTGGCGAAAGCTTGCTTTGGTCTAGAGCGGGTAGTATGAGAGATAGCATGCTATTTACTCAAGTATTATAGTTATTTTTGCTCGGAAGGCCTATCTCAAACTGTCTAAGAAAAAGGGGTCTCAGTTTTTTACGATCTAAAGTGTTCTTCGACAAGATGGGTAGACATTACAACCCCTCCAACTTTTTACAGGCTTTTATTGACCTCAGCTATTTGTCGTTTTGGTTGTAAGTTTTCATTCATCGCTTGATGTATTTTATGTTATCTATCGGAACTGAAATTTTGTATCTATGTATGAGATTTATGAAACTGCTGGATGAAAATATAGGACAGAATATCAAAGATTTGAGGCTAACTATAACATTCAAGAATCAACATTTTCAGCAACGATATCTGAATGTTTTCAGATCTACAGTGCATCAACTGCTGAACATTTAAACTAAATGCTTGTTTCTCTTAAGATATTCATTTCAACTTTTCTTTTGAAGTGTTCGTATTACAAGTTTCTTTTTCTGCGTTTATAAGTATATGGATGCATGTGTAAACTGTTACGTAGTTCAGAGAAAAAAATATTTTAAGAAGTTGCATTATAGCTGCAGTTGTTAGAAGACTCGAGAATATATGCTAGAATCACATAAATTTGACCCAAGATTTCATTTACTTTACCGAATAAAATGTATTCACTTGATTCTTTTGTTTCCCAGAACAGTGTTTCGCATAACGTTGAGTGTTCTCGAAATAGCTACCCACAGTTACGGTTTGAGTGTTACAGATTTTTTTATGAAAGTACGGAGAAGAATTATATTTCTGCATTATATTAAAGTTCCAAAAAAATGGTTCAAATAGCTCAGAGCACTATGGGACTTAAATTCTGAGGTCATCAGTCTCCTAGAACTTAGAACTACTTAAACCTAACTAACCTAAGGACATCACACACATCCATGCCCGAGGCAGGATTCGAATCCGCGACCGTAGCAGTCGCGCGGTTCCAGACTGTAGCGCCTAGAACCGCTCGGCCACCCCGGCCGGCATTAAAGTTCCATTCCTTCTTGAAAGCCAGTCACCAAACCACCCACAACTTTTGGGGCATTACAGTTCTCAGTTCTACACGATTCAGCATTAAGAAATATCAACAATAACAAGCAAAAGAAAAAATAATCGAATTAAGCCACTCAGAACCATCTAAAGGCAATGGATATTTGCTACTGTCCCAGAGGAACTGGTACATGTCAGAGAGCAGACTTGTCCCTGATGTTAGGAGGTAATCAGCAATCAAATCCAAAGACTGGCATCAGTGCCACTTTTGAAGGAGTGTGTTGCTGATCTGTTGTTGTGACCTTCAGTTCGGAGTTTGACTTGGCACCTCAACACGCTAGTCCATCCTGCCTAAGCATCTTCCACTCATGCCCGTTGGAACCACATCCACTTGTACTTGCTTACTGTAACCATTCTTTAGTGTCCATCTACAATTTTTGCCCTCTATACTTCCTTCCAATTTAACGATTCTTTGACGACTCCTTTCAGTCAAGCCGTGTCACTCACTTCCTTTCTCCCTGATTCGATTTACAAATTCTTCTTCTTCTCACTTAATCTACAGCATTCTTCTCTAGTACCTCACTTCGAAAGCCTCAATTTTCTTTCTGCTGTACCGTTCATCGCCCACGATGCTCTTCCACACAAAACTATAGATCTGAAAAATATTTTCAAAAGGACTTCCTAATATATAAATTTACGTTAGATGTTAAAAATCTTCCATTTTCAGAAAATCCAGCAATCGTGTATCTGAATTTGTATATTCTGCACCTATGGTCTAGTGACAGCATCCCTGGCTGATGGTCGAAACGTTGTGGCTCAGGGGATCCAACGCAGTCACTATTTACGTTTTCGATAAAATTCAACAGCAATGTCAGGCGAAGATTACAGGTAGTCATCCCCGTCCTGCCAGTGGCATTGCCAAAGAGGGTCGAGGAGCGGACAGAGATTAACGCGACCTTCTTGACCGTATGGTGTGAACCTGCTATTAGAAGTAAGAAGAAGCAGCACTTATAAATGCCACGAGGACGCAGAAAGCAATGGAAACCACTGTAGTATAATCGCCGAATGTGTATCAGCAGGACTTGCGCCTAGTACCTGAAAAATTGTCTTGATATTTTCTCCTTCGGCAAAACACTGTGGCTGGGAAGTTACAAAATCTGAAAAAAGGAATGCAAGGGGCGATATAGGTATATAAGGGGCCACTGAAGTGCAGATGATAAAAATTTCTGGTAAACGATCATAGTGTAATGGTAAAAATATGAGAAAATTGTATAACTGGAAAGCAATGGTCAATGTAGGTATATAAGGGGCCACTGGAGTAAAGATATGTAGATAAAAAAATTCTGGTGAACGAAAAATGGTAAACTAGAGTGGGTTTCGTTATGAATTTGAAAGCAGGGCAGTAATAGGGCTGTTCTCATCGAAATCGACAGCCAGCGAACGCCAATAACGATAGTTCAGGTATACATGTCGACGTAGCAAGCTGAAGATGAAGCAATAGAGAAAATATAAATTCAGCGGATAATTAATGTAAAGGGGTGTGATAATCTAACAATGATGGGGGATGTGAACATGACATTAATGGAACAGATATATAGTTAAGGGTAAATATGGGCTTGATAGTCGTACTGAGACTAACAGAGTTCTTAAATAAATTTCAGCTAGTAACAATATCTACATTGGGTGTGATAATCTAACAATGATGGGGGATGTGAACATGACATTAATGGAACAGAATATATAGTTAAGGGTAAATATGGGCTTGATAGTCGTACTGAGACTAACAGAGTTCTTAAATAAATTTCAGCTAGTAACAATATCTACATTGTTCAAAAATCACAAGACGAGAAAATATACACGTTCCAGTGAGAGTAATAAGAGCACCCCCTATGTTCGACGTCAACTTGGAGGAATAACCACTCACAAACAGCAAGTGACAGCACTAGCGGTGGAGGGAATATAATGCAGTTGCGGGAGTCACAGGAAGCAGTATAGTCGTTGTCGTAATGCGGAAACGGAGCGAATTATGACTTCCAAAACGTCACGATCATTGGCTTTCGGACCAACGATAGCAGCATTTCCGAAACAGCTAAATTTGTAAACTGATCGCATGCCGTCGTGGTTACGGTACTCCGTGCATCCCAAAAATGGCGCTATCCGAAACCAGCGGCGAGGCAAATGTGGCGCATCACGGGCGATGGATGACAGGGGTGAACGAGGACTGTGGTAATGAGTATGGGCGAACAGTGCAATTGCTGGGCAACTGACCGCCAAGAAGAACCTAAGGGCTACTAACAGCGACTCTTCAAGGACCGTTTAGCGAACTTTGGTGCGTATGGGCTTCTGCAGCAGGTGCTTGCTTCATGCACCCATGCTGATTGCGGTTCATCAGCGACTAAGCCTGGATTTGCACGCTAATATTTCAATTGGACGTCCGCTGAGAGTTGATAGGTGGCTTTTTCCGTTGACTCACGTTTTATGTTCCACCGGACAGATGGCCGCTAGCATGTTCGGAGTTAAACGTCTGAAAGCAAACACACTGCATCAATCGTGGGAAGTGTCGAGGACGGAGCGGGAAGCGTTATGGCCTGGGGAATGTTTTCGTCGCATTCCATGGGTGATATCGTCATTGTGGCCACGGTGGATGAATCTAAGTACGCATCTGTCCTCAAGGACATGTGCATCCCTACATGCAGTGGGCTTTCCATGGCATGTAGGTATCTAACAGCAGGAAAATGCAACGTGTCAAACAACTAGCAGTCTACGTTCGTGGTTCGATGGTCACCAGAATGAGTTTACCCTACATCCCTGGCTGCCAAAGACTGTGAATTTAAAACCAACCAAGGGCCTGTAGGACCATCTATATCAGGCTGTTCGCGTCAAGGATCCTCAACCGAGGAATGTAGTGCAGCTGGTTATGGCACGAGAGTCGGCATGGCTTCTCATCCTTCGCTGACTTTTCCTCCATGCCTCGAAGCGGTTCGCATTGCAACAGGTTGTTTTCTGGATTATGACAGGTGGTCAGATTTATATGGCTGGACAGTGTAGTTGGATAAGGCTGTAGATTCTCCGATGATAAATACCACAGTATGCAGCTCAACTGAAGACTTATTGATGTCTTTATAAAGAGCAATCACAGATGTGGAAAGACAAAAATTTGTATTAGGAAGATCACTGCAAAGGAAACCTCGGTAATGGAACAAATACTTCAGATGAGCAAACAAAGACAAGAACGTCCAGGAACAGACAGAAAAATAGCAATGAAACATGGTAGCTAGGGAGAGGCAAGATTCGGTTTGGACAGGGCCTGCCGACCGTTGTGGCCGTGCGGTTCTAGGCACTTCAGTCTGGAACCGCATGACCGCTACGGTAGCAGGTTCGAATCTTGCCTCGGGCATGGATGTGTCTGATGTCCTTAGGTTAGTTAGGTTTAAGTAGTTCTAAGTTCTAGGGGACTGATGACCACAGATATTAAGTCCCATAGTGCTCAGAGCCATTTGAACCATTTGGACAGGGCCTTGCATAGTTACCCTCGGTTGTTCAGATTTTTTTTTTATTAGATCACATACACTTTATTTGGAACCAACTGCAAATGACGTTGACAATAAGGAGCAGTTATCAAATTTGACTATTAAGACACAATGTCCAATAAAAAAATTCTTAAGCAAGTTGTACTCACGGCTGAAGGCCTTATTGACCAAAAATTCAAATTATTTGATGGCTGAAGACCCAAATAGTAATAAGTCAAAAACAATTTGAAGGCTGAAGGCCTGGATAGAAAATTCTTAAAAATAGTAAAACTTCTCCAAGAGATACTAAAATATTTTAAAGAAAAAACAATCATCAAAATTTTACTATTAAAAGACAATATCTAATTCTTAAGACAAATTGCATTCACGGCTGAAGACCTTATCGACAAGAGATTCAAATTAAATGTCGGCTGAAAACCCCAATAGTAATAACTCAAAATTAAAATATTTGAAAAAAAAAGTATTTACAATCTGATCAAACCAAGAGAGAAGTGGGCCTCAGACAGTGCTCCAAGAATCAGCCTGGGAAAGTCGCTCAACTTCGCAACCGATGAGACAGGCTGCCAAGAGTTTTATACACTTGACGGGATGGCAACTCAAATTAGGGACAGTTTAAACATATACCAACATTCTTACAAAATTTACCCAACGTCTGATAACCAACACTATGATGGAATAACCCAGGCAAAGTGGAACCAGCAGACAGCACTGCATCTTCAGAATCCAGTGTTTAGAACATCCAGAAGCAGAAGGAACCACTATGACCAAAGCAGTCCAACAGTAACAACATATCCAAAGCACAATCAGGAAGGTTGTCTAGCTCCACGCCTTACCGGACAGGACTGGCAAGGCGAGGGAAGGTACACTGCTGCAAAACAACACTAACCTCCAGGGCAGGTAACTGGGACGTTAGCGTCCACTTGGCAGGAAAATAGCACTGTTTGAACTCCATCAATAAACGCAAGGAATTCAATGATTAATAGTGAGAAGTGGAGGATGGCTAACTAATTTCGCCAACTCCAAACACTACACTCGTTGTTCTTCATCTCAGCCACCCTGCGAGCAGCAACACGCGAAGAAATAGTGTGATCTCACAATAGTGGAGGTTTCACCACTGGGTTAATGTTCACTCAACTCAAACGTCCCGAGTCCAGTGGAGAACAAGATTGTAGCACTCGCAACTAAAGTCCCTCGATCCGGCAGTGCCTGCGTGTTGCCAGCAGTCCCGGCATGTCCTCGCGCTCCCGAACCCCACTGCTGCTCCGTCCCAACTGAACTCTCTGACACACTTCGACCCAGAAAACGCTTGACTCCTCTCCAAAGATAGTACCACGTTACTAGATATCGCTAACCGCTGCTGTTGCTACTAATGAACAGACAATGCTAGCAAATGTAGTGGCGCCAGTAAACACAAGAAAAAAAACGAGATGCCACTATCCCTGTTACACGATGGGATGCAGTGTTGGAGTAAAGTATCTAAAAGAGCTATGGAAGACTTAGTTTCACACAATGCAGAACCGATAGTTGAAATTCCAACGGAATTTCTTAAACAGTTGATAGAAGTGACAGTCAAATGACTATTCAAGTTAATGTGTAGAGCGTTTGAGAATTGAAACATACCATCACTCTTTCGGAAAACAGCACACACACATATCCGAAGATAGCAAGGAGATTCAAATAATTTTAAAATAGATATACAAAACTGACTGACAATCCATATAGTCATATATGGTCAGTCGTAAAGGAAGTTGCTGGTCTGCAGAGTCAGGTCGAGGATATAGAATCAGTGCATAGTGGGAATGTCCGTGTTACTGATAAGTCGCATATATGTACAGTATTTAATAATCACTTTCTGAATATAGCAGGTGAACTAAATAGAAACCTAGTCCCAACAGGGAATCAAATAGCGCTCTTAGAAAAAAGTGTTCCGAGACTGTTACCTGAAATGCTCCTCCATGATACTGACAAGAGGGAGATTGAGTTAATAATTAAATCACTAAAGACCAAGAACTCTCATGGATATGACGGGGTATCTAGCAGAATACTGAAGTATTGTTCTATGTATGTTAGCCCAGTTGTCAGCCATATCTGTAACTTTTCCTTTAGGAGTGGTCGATTTCCTGACCGATTAAAGTACTCGGTAGTGAAACCACTTTATAAAAAGGGAGACATTGATAATGTTGACAATTTTAGACCTATTTCTATGCCATCGGTGTTTGCTAAAGTTATCGAGAAGGTTGTATGTACAAGGTTACTGGAGCATTTAAATTCACATAATTTGCTGTCAAATGTTCAGTTTGGTTTTAGAAATGGTTTAACAACTGAAAATGCTATATTCTCTTTTCTCTGTGAGGTTTTGGACGGATTAAATAAAAGGTTGCGAACGCTAGGTGTTTCCTTTGATTTAACGAAGGCTTTTGAATGTGTTGACCACAAAATATTACTGCAGAAGTTGGACCATTATGGAGTAAGGGGAGTAGCTTACAATTGGTTCGCCTCTTACTTTAAGAACAGAAAGCAGAGGGTAATTCTCCGCAATATTGAGAGTGGTAGTGATGTTCAGTCCCAATGGGGCACTGTTAAGTGGGGCGTCCCCCATGGGTCGGTGCTGGGGCCACTGCTGTTTCTTATTTATATAAATAATATGCCTTCTAGTATCACAGGTGATTCAAAAATATTTCTGTTTGCTGATGACACCAGCTTGATAGTGAAGGATCTTGTGTGTACTATTGAAACAGTAACAGATAATGTAGTTCATGAAATAAGTTCGTGGTTTGTGGAAAATAATTTGATGCTAAATCACAGTAAGACTCAGTTTTTACAGTTTCTAACTCACAATTCAACAAGAACCGATATTTTGATCAGACAGAATAGGCATATTATAAGCGAGACAGAACAGTTCAAGTTCCTAGGCGTTCGGATAGATAGTAAGCTGTTGTGGAAAGCCCATGTCCAGGATCTTGTTCAGAAGCTAAATGCTGCTTTATTTACCATTAGAACAGTATCGGAAATAAGTGACACTTCAACACGAAAAGTAGTCTACTTCGCATATTTTCATACGCTTATGTCGTATGGTATTATTTTTTGGGGTAACTCTTCTGATTCAAAAAGGGTATTTTTGGCTCAAAAACGGGCTGTTCAAGCTATATGTGGTGTAAGTTCGAGAACCTCTTGTCGACCCTTATTCAAAAATCTCGGTATTCTGACATTGCCCTCACAGTACATATTTTCTTTAATGTCGTTTGTTGCTAGCAATATTAGCCTATTCCCAAGAGTTAGCAGCTTTCACTCAGTTAATACTAGGCAGAAATCAAATCTGCATGTAGAATGCACTTCCTTGACTCTTGTGCAGAAAGGAGTGCAGTATTCTGCTGCATCCATTTTCAATAAGCTACCACAAGAACTCAAAAATCTTAGCAGTAGCCCAAACTCTTTTAAGTCTAAACTGAAGAGTTTCCTCATGGCTCACTCCTTCTATTCTGTCGAGGAGCTCCTGGAAGAGCTAAAAAATTAAGCAAATTCCAGTGTTACATTGTTGATTTTCTTCATTTAAGCTTACGACTTGTCACCAGAATATGTTTTTTTATATTTCATTTTATCTGTTTCTAATGTCGTGTTATAATTTCATGTATTGACTCGTTCCATGACCATGGAGACTTCTCCTTAATTTGGTCCCACGGAACAATAAATAAATAAATAAATAAAATAAATAATACAACAGATCCTTAAATACAAGTGTTAAAAATATTATAATGTAAAACTGAATGAAAATGCCAATAGTCCACTGCAAACGGACTTATTTATTTACTTAAGTTGTTTAAATCCCACACAACTGGTTTCGCAGCTTTCAAGTTGCAACTTCTGATGTATATAAATTCTATATCACGTGGTATAGGGAGTTACAGAATGAGTGGCTACACAAAATTCTCAGCCCTCCTCAACTGATAAAAATTATCATCAGTGATGAATGTTTAGTCATGTTAAAATAACGAACTGTCATCAATTTGCACATTATAATATGTTCCTGTCGGCGTATGACACGCAACAGATAGTACCCGTCATAAATGATACCCAGGAAAGTAATGGTTTGTTTGTCATCATCATAATAATAATCGTCGTAGCTGACAACAGAAACTACGAGGTGTCCTCTGTGTTTTCGGAGCGTTTGCGATGCCTGCTGTCTGGATACTGACATGGAGACGTCTCACTTTTATATTTTAATAGTTTCAACAGCAGTATTTAAACATCTGGTGTATCAGTTGTTAGTCAAATACACACATCAAGGTCAGGTAAGTGCGAGATCTATCGTACAATCAGATTTACAGCTCAGCCATCCAATTTACCGACAAAAATAATTTGCGAAAGAACTGGAAAGAATATTGAGGAACTGTTGAATGATGATCAGTTCGGCTTTAGCAAAAACAGAGGCAGTTCTAACGTTGCAGTTAATAAATCAAGTAAGAACGTAGGACAATCAAGACGCTCTCATCGGATTTGTCTATCTAGAAAATGCTTTTGCCAATGTGAAATGGTGCAAGATATTGAAAAATTATGAGAACTATAGTAGTAAACTGAAGGATAAAATGGGTATTATATAATACGTACAAGATCAAAGAGGGAACAACAAGACTGGAAGACCAAGAACGAAGTGCTCATATTAAAAATCTCGTAAGATTGGAAAGCAGTTATTCGTCACAACTGCTGAATATATATGTAGAAGGTGCAACGATGGAAACAAAAGAAAGTTTTGTAAGTAGGCTGTTTAGGTTTTTTTTTTTTTTGGTAACGCCACCTCTGTATGAAAATCACTGGCTGTGCTGTGTGCAGTCTGTGGCTGCTTTGCGTTGTTGTAATACTCGCCATTGTAGTGTTAGGCAGCTGGCTGTGAACAGCGCGTAGCGTTGCACAGTTGGAGGTGAGCCGCCAGCAGTGGTGGATGTGGGGAGAGAGATGGCTGAGATTTGTAAATTGTCATGAACTGCTATATTTATATATGATGATATCAAGGTAAATACATTGTTTGTTCTCTACTAATATCTTTCATTTGCTAACTATCCCTATCAGTAGTTAGTGCCTTCCATAGTTTGAATCTTTTATGTAGCTGGCAGTAGTGGCGCTTGCTGTATTGCAGTAGCTTGAGCAGCGAAGATTTTTGTGAGGTAAGTGATTTGTGAAAGGTATAGTTCAATGTTAGTCAGGGCCATTCTTTTGTAGGGAATTGTGAAAGTCAGATTGCGTTGCGCTAACAAAGTATTGTGTGTCAGGTTAAGCACAGTCTCGTGTAGAATTGTTCAAAGGGGACGTTTCATATGGCGACCCTGCCAGGATACCTCACTGGAATCTTCTGATTTTTCTTGTAGTTTGTGTAATTAGTGTAGATTTTGTTTATTGCTAATTATAGAGAGAATTTCCTTTGTAGTTGCAGTCTTTCATTGTTGTATAGTAAAACAGTTGTGGCATGCATGTAGATTTGCACTAAGTATTTCGCAGCTGCGCTTGCAATTAACTAGATATTATTTTCAGTGCTATGTTAATGTGTTCTCTTATTTTTGATCTTCAAATTGTGTTTTTCTGTGTTGTCGTGTGAAATACTGTGACAATAATGGCGTGTGAAAAACGTAACACTAGGCTCCAAAGTAAACTGAGAAATGACAGTGAAAATGAAAGCAGTGTGTTAGCGCCACCGAGTAATGAATTAACTTATGTTCAAAGTAGTAATTTGGTAATCGTGCATAGGGAAATGGAGCGGGCGGCAAACAATGGCATGGACAGTGAAACAATTAGTGAAGAGGGAAGCATTATCGATCGATCGGTCGGCAACAGCTCGCCTCAGGAATCCGAAATGACAGGACACAATTTTGCAAATACTGTAGATTCAGGTTTTGCGTCCTCACCGTTTTCTCAAATGAGTCAAGACATATTTTCCGCTTGTCAAAATGTGAATGTTGCCGGTGCAAATTCACTGCCGAAAAGCACTGAGGAACATGTTTCAGACACCAGTGCATTGTTATTACAGTTAATGCAACAAATGGGACAAAAGCTTGAAAAGTTAGACACAATGGAACAAAATCTTCAAAAGTTAGACACAATGGAACAACACCAGAGACAAACACAGCAACAGTTAGACGCAATGGGACAAAATCTTCAAAAGTTAGACACTACACTTGAACAAACACGTGAAGATTTAACCACTGAGTTACATAACATCGAATCGAAATGTCAAAAGGTCTGTAATGACGTAAAAACTCAAATTTGTGAGCATTTTCAACCTATTTTTTCGCGGCATGAAAATGCATTACGGAATCACGAAGCAGCCATAAAAGAACTGCAAACTATTGTTCATGAAAATCATGAGACCTTGCAAGCTAAATTTGACTCAGTTGCATCTACCGATTCGGTTACGCAACTTGCAAAAACTCAGGAAAACTTAAAGGACACAGTAGATACTCTGAAACTTGGTTCAGAAAAACACACTGAGGAAATAAGTACACTATCTGATAAGGTAGCCGAACTTTCAGATCAGTTCACTAACTTATCTACAAAGGTAGATGATGATCTGAATGACACAACACCTGTAGCCTTCACTGACACAGAAGAGTATGAACAAATTAGGAAATTCAAACAAAATCAGAATCAAATTAATACGCAACACCAAAGAGAAATCCGGGAAGTACAAGATCAGCTGACACAGGTAATACAAGAATTACGTATTTCAGAGGACACTCGCGCCCCAACACGGGAAGAGGGACTTAGAAATACGGAAAAGACGCAAAATAATAACACAGGGCATTTCGGAAGTTATGAAAGAAACTGGCAATGTGCACCGAATTTCGAGATGGAACGGCCGACACGACCTAACAATGACCGATATGCGACTCGCCGACATGATGATTTTGACTATAAGCTGTTCATTACTACACGTAAATTCAAAACATTTAAGAATTCAGGCAACGACATTCATCCACAAGCATGGCTCCATCAATTCTCTCATTGTTTTCCTCCCAACTGGTCGTTAGAACACAGATTAGAATTTATGTGTGGCTACTTAGAGAATGAACCAGCTGTAAGAATGCGATCGGTCATTCACGATTGTCACAGTGAAGGAGAATTTTATCATGCCTTCCTCTCAGCATATTGGTCTCAAGCCACACAAGACCGCGTAAAACATGGCATCATAATGATGAAACATTTCGAACAATCTGAATTCTCCAGTCTTGTGAAATATTTTGAAGACATGTTGCACAAGAATCAATACCTTTCAAACCCATACAGCCCCTCAGAACTCATCCGCATTTGCTTACTCAAATTGCCTGAACATTTACGACATATTATTTTAGCAGGACGTTGCAAAGATGACATTGAAGCATTTCAGGGTCTGTTACAAGAATTGGAAATTGACACTGACAATCAGGGAACGCGGAAACAGGAGCACAACAATTACAGGTCACATCTGTCACAATTCCACGATGAAAGAAGTAATAACTGGACACGACAAGGCTATTCTCACAACACATATCGTGACCAAAACAGACACCACCCGTATGACAACCGTTGGCAGAGTAGTAATAACTACAGGGAAAGATCACCTCTCCGTGGTAATGACTATCACAGACACAATCAGAGAAACAGACAATACGGGAACCAAAACAATCATTATCAAGGGAGACAGAATAACTTTAGACGCAACGGTCCAGCGCGCAGTTACGATTCAGGGAGAAATTCTCCACCACTTAACCGACAAGAAAGAAACTACAGGAACTATCGACATGACGACAGACGATGTGATCGTAACGACAGACCCGAATTGCATCAGAACTGGCGGGATTTAAACAGGGCAGGGCCCTCTCGTCACGGTGAATTTGTAGAAGTTAGGTCTCCAAATCCCAATAACGACGCTCGCCAACAAAGAGACAATAGGCAATGACTCACACCGCTGGGAGCCACAAAACGTTCTTATGACACTAACGACGCAGCTGCCGTAGCTAGTAATTACGTAAAAATGGAAGACATTAGGGACATCTTACTCCAAGAACACGACGTAAAACATAACAACATTGCATATCCTGTGATTCACATTACAGTAAATGACGTAAAATTTACGGCAGTACTTGACTCTGGCAGTCCCATTTCAGTAATCAGCGAAACAGCCTTTAGCAAATGCAACAAATCGAACGATTGCCCCACACTTCCGTTACGTAAGATTAAATTGCAAGGTGCAATCTTTGGAAAAAGTGTAGATGTACGCCAACAAACCAACCTAGAATTCTTTTGTCAAAGCCACAGCTTCTCTATGAACTTTCTTATTGTTCCATTATTGTCGACGGAAATTATACTGGGAGTAGACTTTTTAAATGAATACAAAGCAATCTTAAGCTTTCACGATGCTGAAATTAGTTTAGAAAAAGAAGGTAAGTCAGTAGCTTTGAAATTTGAAGATTGGCTCTCAAACCATGACGAGGAAATTAATCGGCTTTACCTTCTGTTAGACAACAGTTCGGAATTTTCGACGGAACTTGACACTAACAATCACTCTGCAAGTACTGACAGGGATGACATCGACGGCATATTTGAAATTAATGAGTTAATTCAGAATAAAATTCAAGCAATTGAGAATTGTAATGACACTGATAGGCAGGACCTTTTTGAAATTTTACAAGCACATTTCACAGTTTTTACTCACAAAACAGGAACAATCAAGGGATTTCAATACCAATTTCGTGTTCGTGAGCATACTAAATTTTGTGTTAGACCATACGTAATTCCGGCGCATTATAGGGACCGTGTTAGAACAGAAATACAATCTATGCTTGACGAGGGCATTATTGAGCCTGCAGTAAGCTCATACAACAATCCGTTACATGTTGTTGAGAAGAAAAATGGATCGATCAGGCTTGTCTTAGATTCGAGACAAATCAATACGATCATTATTCCTGAAACAGACAGGCCGCAAACGTTGGAAGAACTTCTTCAAAATTTTAATGGTGTAAAAGTGTTGTCTTCCATTGATCTCAGATCCAGCTTTTATCAGATCGAACTTCATCCAGAATGTAGAAAATACACAGCTTTCCTTTGTTTCGGCGTTTGTTATCAGTTTCGGAAACTTCCCTTTGGTTTGAACATTTCTTCGGCAGCATTCATTCGTGGGTTAAATTCCATATTACCTGAGTTCTTAAAACGTCACATCACCTTATATGTGGACGATATTCTGATAGCAGAAGCTTCATGGGAACAACATAATCGCATTCTCAACAGTTTGTTACATATTTTTGCAGAATCTGGAATTACAGTTAACTTGGAAAAGTCTGAATTCGGTAGGTCAAAGGTGAGGTTTTTGGGACATATTATTTCTTCTGAAGGCATTCAGCCGGATCCTGAAAAGTTAGAAGCAATCAGAGCCATTCCAGTTCCATCCACAAAAAGACAAGTTCGCAGTTTTCTAGGTCTCGTAAATTTTTACCGTCGTTTTCTGAATATGCAAATTCTTGTTACACCAAAACTTTGTTCTCTCACTGGAAAAAATACTATTTGGAACTGGGACGAACAAGCACAGTTGGAATTCGATTCTTTAAAAGAAGCGTTACTTCATGCGCCAATATTAGCTCATCCAGATCTATCACAAGATTTCTGCCTTAGCACGGATTCTTCTAAAGTCGGTCTTGGTGCCCATTTATTTCAAGAAGCCATAGAAAATGACATTACTGTTCAGAAAACCATTGCTTTTGCTAGCCGAGTGCTAACAAAATCTGAAAAAAATTATTCCGTTACTGAATTAGAAGCTTTAGCAATCGTTTGGGCATTTAACAAATTCCGTTTCTTTCTTTCTGGTAAGCACGTAAAAGTATACAGTGATCATCGTGCATTACAATTTCTTATGTCTTCAAAATTAAATCATGACAGGTTAAAACGTTGGGCATTGTTTCTGCAAGAATTCCGCTTCACAATAGTCTACATTCCCGGCAAGGAGAACATTGTTGCGGACGCACTGTCACGCGCACCGGCTGGGCTTGAGAAAAGTACCACAGAAGGCAACCTCGAGAAAAATTTCAGTATTTTTTACATTCAGAAAGTCGCCTTTGAAAACTTCATCACCACATCTTTAAAGGACATTGCTCATGAACAAGATAAAGATCCGATTTGGAAAGACATCAAGAGCAAATGGCATGAAAAGACACACACTCAGATTCGGCATTATTACCTGGTTAGAAACAACATACTCTTCAAACGCTGCACTGTTGATGACAAGCTATGGGTACTTTGCATTCCTGACGATTTTGTTAATAAGCTCATTTGGTACATTCATTTCAGCTATGCACATTTTGGCCCAAGAAAATGTTATCATATTCTTCGAACGACTTGTTATTTTAACAATATGGAAAAGAGAATTCGAAGAGTCTTGTCTATTTGTAAACTTTGTCAAAAGGCGAAACCATCTACTATCTCCCATAGTGCTCCGCTGTTTCCTATCATTCCTTCTAAATTAAAAGAATTTGCTGCTGTTGATCTCTTGGGACCACTTGTCAGAACATCTAATGGATTTTCGTACGTTCTAGTTGCTGTTGAACTTACTTCAAAATTTGTTTCTTTCACACCGTTACGTAAAGCCACTGGACGGTCTGTATCCAACGCCTTTGTTAAAAATTTCTTACGTGAAGTTGGACACGTTAGTAAAGTCATTTCAGATAACGGACCGCAATTCAGATCTGCTGTTTGGTCACGCATGCTTCGCAACCATAAAATCAAACCTGTTTTTATTTCATTGTACTCACAACATTGTAACCCCTCTGAACGGATTATGAAAGAAATCAATAAGCTTTGCAGGCTTTATTGTCACAGAAAGCATCAGCATTGGGACAGATATTTACACTTATTTCAAAATGTGCTGAATGAAATGCCTCATGATTCCACTGCTTTACCACCTACTCTTGTACTGAAGAATGAAGAACCACCGAACAGAATCAGAGAGCTTGTACCTTTCCCGAATACATGTAAACTTCGACACAAAGACATAATTGATTTGGCTCTTAAAAATATAAAATCTGCAGCAGACAAAAGGAGAAAACTACACGGTAAAGCAAATGCAAAGAAGTTGTATATTGGTCAGAAAGTTCTCATTAAAGCTCATTCATTGTCACATAAGAAGAAACACTTGAGTCACAAATTCTTTCTAGTTTACAATGGACCTTACAGAATCCGACGTATACCACATGATAATTGCGTTGAAGTTGAAACTCTGCGTACTAGGAAGAGTAAAGGTTTACACCACATTTCACATGTAAAACCGTTTATTGAAAGATAATCTGCTTTTTAACTTAGTCTTTGTCATAAAATTTTTCGCTTCACATTACTAATATGCTTTGTCAGATTTAGAATCTGTTAACATGTAACAATGTTTGAAGTGAAATATCCAGTCAAGAATCAAGAGAACTTATTTAAACAGAAATGACGAATGCATTGTTATAATGAACAGACGACACAGTGTTGTTAATTGTACATTCTTGCTTGTTAGTTGCACGATTACGTAACGACTATCAGGCTTACGTACTTAGGACACATACTGGTACTGCTAATGAGATTTTAATGCAACTTTTCGTTTACTTGAAAATACATTCTGGGTTTAAAGTGCTTTCTGAGAGATACCAGATGACACAGAGGTTAGTTTATGTGACAGCTACACGATTCTTATCACGACGCTACTAATGAGTGACAATTTACAATGTTGCTTTTGCGGTGTATCTGTTTTATATCTGCACAGTTTTCTGAATTCTTCTGGAAAGAAAAACATGTTTTAGTAGTAACTTTTGTGGTATAGCAACAATGAGACAGCCTTTTTCGTGGCACAACATTACGTTACAGTACAGTACTTTCTTCATCACGGCAATAAGCGTAATAACTAAGACATTTATACGCAAAGCATTTCACTTTTGTGTATTATGAGGTAAGTACATTGACTTCTGCAGAACTTAGCTTTCGGAGGACGATAACTACGACACTTCCACAGAGATTATGTTGCAACGAGACGCACATTTAGGGCTACAGGACACGCATTTGAGTGATTAATTTTGTACTTTAAAAATTTATTTTTTAAGATATTTGAAGTACAATGATACAAAGTTTTTCCATGATACATTTCATTCCATTGCTGTAATCTGTAACACCTGAGGGTACAATTACATTAATCCTCAGGGGGGTACACGCTTGCTTTGTGTACCATGTGTTTGGCAAGCACAAGGAGCCCTAGCTAATATGGTATTTGCTTATACAACTTTACACATCGGTACCATATTTCTCTAACACACAATTACACAGCTATCTGATTATTTGACAGAGAAACAAACATTCTTTTTACTATGTCAGTGACACATGTTTACGCAATTACACAGTTGGATAACTTCACACTTATGAAATTGTATTTTGTCTGTACTTTGTGAAATGCTCATATTTTTTCGGAACCATTGTGATACTATGAGAGCTTTGAATGATGTATTTGGTATGGGATCATGATTTTTAAAGTACGTTTGAGGCAGATGACACTTTTGACATGAGCAGAGAATTTTTTTAGGTTTTGAAATTATAGCAGAAAGCTACGACGTTTTTGAGATTTGACTGAGGTGTTATGATATTTTTTACGACGACGATGTGTATTTTGCTGCTGAGGTATGTTTATGATTAATAAGCTGGTGCTATATAAGGAATTTGGTTATGCTATGTATTTATTATGATGAAATATTGAAGTGTCGTCGCAAGGTTGACGTGTCGACGAATATAAATATGTGTAATAAGGTAAGGAGTAATGAATAGTGATTAGGGACTCTGACTTATGGAAAAGGATGTTGGAAACCAAGAATCGTACTTTAGAATTATGAAATGTGTGTACATGTGTGAATCATGTGTGAATGTATCACAATGCCACTGAAAATTTTTTTGGACACTGTTATATTCATAGGATTTTGTTTCTACACATTTGCAAAGTAAATTCTCGACCTGTGAAATTTTGTATATATGACTGTTACTGTAGCGGAAACTGCTGTCGTAAATATTTCCGTACGAAAGTTAAGTGACCACCTGCACATAATGCGTCGTGGGCACCCAGGTGTGTCAGACACCTGGAGAACAAGCCATTAGTGTGAGTGCCTCGTCAGAAGCACAGGTAGAAAAAAAAAAGAAAGGGAAGGCCATTGTCCGCGCTACTGACATCTCCTTGTTGAAAGCATACTGTGGAGCTCGTAATTTATGATATTTACTGAAATGCCTAATGAAACGATGAGAAACATTTCACAGCTATTGCCTTGCTAGTTAAGAAAAATGCCATATGGCTTGCTTTATGTATTTATTTACACATTTTGTTTAATATCAAGTTTCTAGCTGCACTGCAGCATTGGTTAAAATAAAATTTTATAGATGTACTAATATAAATATTTTCTGTCTACAGATCGAGTATATAATAATTTTTTTCAAAAAAATGAGGGAGCACAAAGCGACATTTACATTCACAGGAACTGCATTCATAATTTTCTTTTCAAGTACTTGGTAATTTCTTTTGTAGAATAAATTGTGATGCATCACTCTAATGTTAAGATGTGACATAGGTATTAGACATGGCCATTTTAGTGTAATATGTTTTCTGCTTGCGCTATGTCATGTTTAGGTATAAGTTGCTGCTGTTTGCCAGGCATAGTGTTATTGAATTTGACTTTTGCTAATTTATACTGTAGCTTGCTTTGCAATTTTCCATTTTTTTCATTGCTGTTTATAATAATTGTTTTACGTGCTGCTGCACTGCCTCGTCCCTTAGTTTAGCATCTGAGCTCAGTAGATTTAAGTTAGCTTAAGAGGGGGTAGACTATATGAGAAACTGACTATGGAGAATAGGTAAAGAATGCATTGCGAAGTTATATAAAAAGGATTTGGGCCCAAATGAGTATTGTACAATCAGAAATAATTATTTTGAAAGAAATATGAACAGAATACAGAAAGCATGCTTGGATAAGATTTTTTTGGTGGAAGCAAAGGTTGAAATAAGACGAAAGATCTATGGAATGAAGTTTTGGGATGGACTGCAGTACCAAATGTTACACTGAAAACGAACCCTGTCCTTTCCTTTTGTGTTATCCCAGTATGTGTTTGTGTACCCTTGTGTATTTGTTTTCTTCCTGTCTCTGTGTAGTTTCATAGAATTTTTTTCTCTTTTAATATTAAGCTACATTCACTATGATGAGGAATACTGTTATCCTCAAATATAATTGGCATTAATAATATGTTATTTACTTTGTAAAGATGTTAGACATTATTCATTCTGTTTAAGTGCTCATGTATAAAGTTGATGTTCCAACAGTTATTCTGATATTTTATGTATCTACTTATGTCATAATTCCTGTAACACTGATGTATATGTCTATTTCTATTCTTTTGTAAAGCCTGTTTTGCTACAAATGTTATCTGTATTGTTATGTTCTTTAATGATGTATTCTGTACCTTTGTTATTGTATTCTCATGTTATAAAATTGTAATTGACACCAGTTTATCAAACTAAGTAACATGTAAGCATTCATTTCACTGCACACATTTCCGTTGGTCATAGTATATGGACAATATGTGAGAAGTAGGGACTGTTAGTGTTTGCACGTGTGTTACTAATTCAGCAAGGGACTGGATAACAGCATTGCTGGTTCTAAGGACAATTTCAAAAACTTTGTGAGTGCACAAGTGGTAGCTTATGGACTTGCTATATTATCCGCAAGACTCTTCAACGGTGATTGTGCACCTGCACAGCCACAACAGATGGCTGCTGGCTATCTCTCCAAGGACTACAGTGGGTCTGCATCTTTGATGACCCACCAGTACCATTATCTCTACAAGGACTACAGTGGGTCTGCATCTATGATGACCCAACATGCCATTATTTTTACAAGGACTGCAGTGGGTCTGCACCTCTGGTGGCCCACCAATATCGTAATCTCTACCAGGACTACAGTGGGTCTGCTCTGTGATGACCTACCAATATTCATCAAAACTTCGACTGACTCTGCAGTGGGTTTGCTCTGTTGTGACCCAATACTTGTCTGCATGTCGAGAGTCAGCACTGTCTTTCCGTTGGAAGGACAACACTACTTCTTCAAGACTGCATGGAAATCCACTACTTCTGTGTGCATTTTCTTCTACTGCTCGGACTTTGAGAAAAACACTATATTTTACCGTAATGAATGATCAGGACTGTCTTTATGGACTGTGACAAAATTTTACCTTTTGACCAACATTGTATCAATAAGTGTGTGCATTTCATTTCTTTGTTACTGTAATTGTGAAAAATTTTTGTCAAATCTGTATTGGCCAGTGCCCAACAACATTTGTAAAAATTTTTTGTGGGGAGCATGGGGGCTATGTAAGTAGGCTGTTTAGGTTTTTTTTTTGGTAACGCCACCTCTGTATGAAAATCACTGGCTGTGCTGTGTGCAGTCTGTGGCTGCTTTGCATTGTTGTAATACTTGCCATTGTAGTGTTAGGCAGCTGGCTGTGAACAGCGCGTAGCGTTGCACAGTTGGAGGTGAGCCGCCAGCAGTGGTGGATGTGGGGAGAGAGATGGCTGAGATTTGTAAATTGTCATGAACTGCTATATTTATATATGATGATATCAAGGTAAATACATTGTTTGTTCTCTACTAATATCTTTCATTTGCTAACTATCCCTATCAGTAGTTAGTGCCTTCCATAGTTTGAATCTTTTATTTAGCTGGCAGTAGTGGCGCTCGCTGTATTGCAGTAGCTTGAGCAGCGAAGATTTTTGTGAGGTAAGTGATTTGTGAAAGGTATAGTTCAATGTTAGTCAGGGCCATTCTTTTGTAGGGAATTGTGAAAGTCAGATTGCATTGCGCTAACAAAGTATTGTGTGTCAGGTTAAGCACAGTCTCGTGTAGAATTGTTCAAAGGGGACGTTTCAGTTTCAAGAGTGGTGTAAGTAGGCTGTTTAGGTTTTTATGTTGGTAACGTCACGTAGCGCTCTGTATGAAAATCACTGACTGTGCTGTGTGCAGTCTCTGGCTGGTTTCCATTGTTGGAATTTGCTATTGTGGTGTTGGGCAGTTAGCTGTTAAAAGCGCACAGTTGGAGGTGAGCCGCCAGCAGTGGTGGATGTGGGGAGAGAGATGGCGGAGTTTTGTGAGCGGATGATCTGGACGTGTGTCCATCAGAGACAGTAAATTTGTAAGACTGCATGTCATGAACTGATATATATATTATGACTTTTGAACAGTATTAAGGTAAATACATTGTTTGTTCTCTATCAAAATCTTTCATTTGCTAACTATGCCTATCAGTAGTTAGTGTGTTCAGTAGTTAGAATCTTTTATTCAGCTGGCAGTATTGGCGCACTCTGTATTGCAGTAGTTTGAGTAACGAAGATTTTTGTGAGGTAAGTGATTCATGAAAGTATAGGTTGTTGTTAGTCATGGCCATTCTTTTTTAGGGATTTTTGAAAGTCAGATTGCGTTGCGCTAAAAATATTGTGTGTCAGTTTAAGAACAGCCATATATAATTTTTTCTAAGGGGACGTTTCAGTGGAATCAGAGTTCAAGGTGAAAGGATATCAGTTATAAGATTCGGTGATAACACTGCAGTCAGCTGCGAAAGAGAAGAACTGCAGCATTTTTTGAATGGAATGAACAGTCTAACGGGTATAGAATATGGGCCGAGAATAAATCAA
Organism: Schistocerca piceifrons; assembly: GCF_021461385.2. Lineage (NCBI taxonomy): Eukaryota > Metazoa > Arthropoda > Insecta > Orthoptera > Acrididae > Schistocerca > Schistocerca piceifrons. The sequence goes on from NC_060143.1 coordinate 56,249,767, forward strand.
AGTAAGGTGAAAGTAATGCGAAGAAGCAGAAATGAGTACAGCAAGAAACATTAACATCAGAATTGGTGGTCATGAAGTACATGAAGTTAAGGAATTATGCTACCAAAGCAGCCAGAAGTCCATGATGGACAGAGCAAGGAGGTCAAAGCAGGGTAGCACTGGTCAAGAGGAACTCTTAATTTTAGGAGAAACTTTCTGAGAATGTATGCCTGGAGCAGTGAAACATGGATTGTCAAAGAACCGGAACAAAATAAAATAGAAGAATCTGAGATGTGATGCTACAGAAGAATGTTGAAAATTAGATGGACTTATAAGGAATGAGCAGGTTCTCCATAGAATGTAGAAAGCATAAAAAGCATTGACAAAGAAAGAGAGACGGAAACACGACACGTGTTATTAAGATTTGAAGGACTCATCTCCATGGAACTAGAAGGACCTGTAGAGGTTAAAAACCTTGCGGCTAGACAGAGTTTGGTATACATCTATCAAATAACTGTCAACGTAGGCTGCAAGCGCTACTCTGAGATCAAGACGTTAGCACAGGAGAGGAATTCTGGGAGGGATGCATAAAACCAGCGCTACGACTGATAACCCAAAAAAATTTCTTCATTTCGTTCAACTAATGTTCCAAGTCATTTCCTGTCACTTACGAAATTATCACGTCGTTGGCAAACCTCAACACTTTTCATTTCGTCTGGTTAAATTTTCCAAATATCTTCAGGTTTCTTTTATTGTTTAGATTGAAAAACATCGCGGATATACTACCACCGTACCTCACTCTCCATTACTGCCTCACTTCCGTGCTCTTCGATTGTTATACCTCCAATCTGATTTCTGCACAAATTGTAGATTAGTTTTCGCTTTAGTTAGCATGTGTGAGTATATGTCATATAAAACAATAAAGAAACTTTTGACGAAATATATTTGTGCATGAAAGAAATTGTTTAATGTGAGTTAACAATTTCCTGCGCATCTCAGTTCACACTCAAAACTCGGAGTTGATCTAAAACGACTGTGGCTGTTTCGGACGTGCCAGCGCCTTTCCATATCTGACAAACGCCACTTATCTGCTAAAATCCATTAGGAACAACTCCAGTAATCCCGAAAAATCCACTAAGTAAGCATCACTTACAAGCTTACAACAGTTAACTTACGCTAATTCTCTGAATTACTTACTTGCACAGTGAAATAGAATATCATATAAGTCTAGGTCCAAACTAAAAGCTGGTTGCGCTACAAGTAACCTCAACCTCCTATCAGAAAATCCCCGCACTTTCTCCTGCATACTAAGTGTCGTGTGAAAATGTCTCTGGAAGGCAACTTGGACGAGAAACGATAGGTAGTTTGTTGAGCACTAACTTTGTACTATGGTCAAGTTACCGGATTGAAATGGTTCAAATGGCTCTGAGCACTATGGGACTTAACATCCGAGGTCATCAGTCCTCTAGACTTAGAACTACGTAAACCTAAGGACATCACACACATCCATGCCCGAGGCAGGATTCGAATCTGCGACCGTAGCAGCAGCACGGTTCCGGACTGAAGCGTCTAGAACTGCTCGGTCACAGCGGTCGGCTACTGTATTCATTATCAGTCATTATTGTCACACATTTCCACTTACTTATAATTCTCCGTGAATCCGACTAACCGGAGAAAATGTAATTAGAGGGACATAGTTTACGTTGTACAGCTATGAGTAACATGTCTTTTTCCATGCTTAAGTAAGATGATGGTTTTATGGTTTTAAAACTGGTTGCAAATAAAATGTGTTTGGGCGTCAGTGTGAAAATCAGGAAAATATTAAGCCTCGTGTTGTGAAACAGAAGCCTGGAATGTAATTACCTCATTTGCCAATACTGTGTTTGAAGAGGTTGGTAGTTTGATTTGAAGAGTCTTCGTCCGACGGAAGAATTAGATATTTTTGGTGAAACTGGAGTACTGAAATACTCCGATAACATATGGAATGTTATATCAGCTGACAAAGATCAATGCCTACGCTGCGTAATGATAGGCCACATGATGACATTACACATACACATGAGTGTAATTAAATGATATTTACACAATACGAAGTCAACATATAAACTAATTAACTAAGTACACGCAGACAATCAGAGAGACAGAGAGAGAGAACTGAAGGGGGGGGGGACATTATCTATTCCATTTACGAAATTCGTGTATGTGGTAGGGCTCTTTAAACCAAAGTTATATGAATATTCGTTTATTTATTTGTATGTACATTTACTTCACTAGGATAAGTCTAATATTGTTCACTTCTTTAATTTATCTCATTATTGCTCAAAAGTTAGGTAAATAATTTCTACAGCAGGTTAGTCGATGTACGCCATATAATGCTTAATTATTTTTAGTATAATCGAACGTTGTGCATACAGGGTGACAATTATTGAAATATATGAAATAAAATCGTCGTAACTTCTGAACGGTTTCCGTTAGGACGTTCAAACTGCAAGATCGGCCGCAGGGCATGATGGGAATTAGCATGCGCATGCGTGGTTTGGTTTAGCGGTGAAGCCCATGTTCATTTGGATGGGTTCATCAACAAGCAACATTGGCGCTTTTGGGGGGCTGAGAATGCGCTTTTAGCGATCGAGAAGTCTCTCCAGCCGCACCGGGTGACAGTGTGGTGCGCAGTGTCCTGTCACGGAATAATCGGCGCGACACTCCTTCATGGCATGTTCAGTACCCAACGCTACGCAAAGCTTTTAGAAGACGATTTCATGCTTATTATTAAAAGTGACCCCGATTTCGACTAAATGTGGTTCATGCAACACGGAGCTCGACTCCATCGAAGCAGGAGAGTGTTTGCTGTTCTGGAGAAGCACTTTGGAGATCGCATTCCGGCTCTGAGGTATCCAGAGGCCACTGCAATTGGCCTCGATAGGCTAACCTATTCTCAGGATCTGAACACATGCGACTCCTTTTTGTGGAGCTATATTAAAGATAAGGTGTACAGCAACAACCTCAAAATCATTGCTGAGCTGAAAACACCCATTCAGGAAGTCATCAACAGCATTGGTGTTCCTACATTTCAGTGGGTCGTGCAGAATTTCGCTATTCATCTCCGCCACATCATCGCCAATGATGGCAGACGTATCGAAGATACCATAACCTAAATCCGAACATCTGCAGTGCCATTTACATGCTGAATGAAGTGTGTGCACACCGTAGTTTGTAATTAATTTACGCGTTTTTTTCATGTAGATCAATAACTGTCTTCACCGATACGGTAAAGCTGAAAAGTCACAGAAAATATAGCTTTTTCTAAGAGACCTGAATCTTCTACATCGCGTATTATATTGATGTATCTGCCAACGCAACTGCGCAAGCATCGTATTATGACGGACGAATGAAAGAAGAAACGTATTTTCACATGAACGTAAAGTTCGTAACTCACAGAATGTACAGCTTTTCCTAAGAGTATTTATTACTCCGAATTCCGCGGAGTTTTGCTCGCACACTGATCCACTCCACGCACCACGACCGAACTCCCTTACTATCTGCATGAGACCAAGGGCTATCTATCACCACAACCACAAGTGGATCGCAGTTAGTGGTCATGGTGAAAAATCTGCCACTATGCATACACAAAAACTAAAAAACGAGCCATTTCTCTTGGTCGCGTCACATTTAACTACCGCCTCCACCAGGATTATCATGGAGACTGCTACGAGACCCTTGCCATCCTCTACGCAGGTAATTTCCCAGAACTGTGGAAAACATGTGAATCTCTACTCCTTCATAAACCTGATGTAACACCTTAAAAGACCACATTCTAGCGACTCATCAGACTCACGATAGATTTCAGCAAGTTACTTGAACTCATCCTTACCTAACGGATACATTAGCAACATTCAAGCCACTTGCCTATCCTCAACACCCAATGTTTCTTTCGCTCAAACAATTCGATCGACGATCTACTTCTATAGATTATCCACATTATCTACCATCAATTAAATAAACGAAAATCCGCGATATTTCTCCCTTGATATCCAGAAACCCTTTGACTAGGTGTGGCCTTCTGGACTGATCTTCAGCTATCTACTTCGCTAATAGCACGCTTCCTTCCCCACTGTCCCTAGATATATCCAGCTTTCCAAGGTTAGTCTTACAACCTTCGTAAGTGGCTTTAGTGTCCCACCCCCTGCCGTGGCGAGAAGCTAGCTTCAGTCGAAGCTTAATGGGAAGCGACATCACAATGACAAGCACTTGTCCAGCACTTTTTCCGAGTACTACAAAAAGTTGTGGAAAGCGAGCACCCAAGTGTTATTGCTGCCCGTTCGACTCGTAGCAACACAATCTTTCTTTTTTAATCGCTCTCAAGTCACAAAATCGAGAGAAAGTTCTCTTACATATAAATGCAATGACATCGAATATTTGATAACACACTTCAATTAAATTAACAGGAACCTAGCAGAATCTTCTAGAAATCCAAAGATGAGTAGAAAATAAATATACCAGGACGTGAAACTACTTCTTTAGGATCCCTTATTCCAGGTCTGTAACTGCTACTCTAGAGTGAACACATACAGTTTTCAGCAACAGGGCTTTTAATTTCAGGTTCTCATTGTAATGTCAACGCCGATATTTTGTGTCACCAGGTATGCGACAGTGCTCAAGATTTATGAAGCGATGAATATTTTCCTAGAAATAACTTTTAAGCCTATATATGAAAACTGATAAAAGATTTATTATTATATTGTGAAATGTAAATAATTTTCAACAACAATATATTTTATTATATTTATAAACAGTTTTCTACAATGAATAATCATATAACAAAAGATAATACCACTAAACGAATATAATGGTATGGTATTGTCTGTGAATTTTTTTTCCTTCTGTTGTTCTCTTTGATGTATGAAGCGGCTGAGATCAAAGATTAAGCTAAATTCTTCCAATTATTGTAAAACGTAATCGTGTTGTGTGAGGTACAAGTAATCCAAAATATAATGTACAATTTACTAAATGGAATTCTAATGTACGGACTTTTATTTGTATCTAGATAACCTACAATGAAAGTTTTAAATTTTGTGCCCGTAGCAAACAGGAAAGACGTCATTAGCGCCTGTTAAGGCGATTCTGAATTTTTGGCAACTGATGAATAATATTGATATTGTGAACAGACAGAACGGTGTAGGATTCTGACTTAAATGCAGTATAAAGATAAAGGCTGATTTAATGATTTTCTACGAAAAACTACGTTGGTACGAATACCCAATTGCGACTGTTTTGATGCCACCATTACGTGAGCATACGGAGCAGCAATTTCAAACTGCAGAAATAATCAGACTTAATTCTTTCGTTCTATATTACAATATTTGGACTCCCAGGACAAGGAAATAATCAGAATTAATTCTTTCGTTCGATATTACAATATTTGGACTCCGAGGACAAGAACCCACACGAATTTATTATTTTGAAAATAACGTTCAGTAGAACAATGTTAGATTTTACGTAAATGAAATAACTTTTGTGGCTGGTGCGTAAGACTAATTTTTCTCGGAGTACATCATCAGTGACTTTAAAAAAATATTTACGACACCAGTGTTGTTATGGGAAGAGGTTGTGGTGTGGTATATTAATTATTTGGTGCATACATTTTAATGTCACTTACTGAATTCATGAAACAGCATTTCTATATTTATTTGTAGTGATAATGTATGACAAAATAATTCATTATAGTCGGGCTCAGTAGTACATAACTAAGAATAATCAGAGATTATTTATTTCTTTTAAATAATACAGTTTTTCTTGCTGCTATGGTTTCATATGTTTTACAATAACACGTACACATCACCACAACAACTTTAAACAAACAGAACAAAACCCATCACATAATGAAAGCTTTTACTGCCGTTGTTAACAGACATGTAATTACAACAAATAGTACCAATAGTGATGTGTCTGTGACAAATTTCCAGTGCACTATTGCTCTGAAACTGTATACTGTCACAAAAAGCGAGTTATGATAGGAAAACAATTAGTATCACAAAAATCCAATATGGCGCCTCCGAAGTTCTTCATTTGTTGCCTGCTATCAAGTTATGTAAATTTTCGAGCGACACTAGCGTCTCCCCTTAGCTCCCAAAATCCTAAACAAGTATCAGATGGCAATATTTGGTGAGGCGGCGGCCTGTTTGAGGCCCTTATCGTCACATTTTATCCTATTTGCATACTAAATTTGCATACGAGACACTCTTTCTTCATTTACTTTCAGATTAGTTTCATTTGTCGACTTTCCCGCTGTACTACGTGTAGTTTGCATGAGTGACTAGGGGTTAGCAACTGTACTGCGTGTAGTTTGAGTGAGCGACTAGGGGTTAGCATTGTAGGTAACCAACTTTCTTGTCAGAGGGTGGGTTCAGCCTTGTAATAGTTTTTACCATTAAATGAATCTGTTCTTAACCAAAGAACTCCTTTTCGCTGCGTCGAAAACAGGAGCAACTTTCGCAAGTTCTGGAAGACCTGTAGGGCATTTAGAGTGCAGGGCCTCGCGCTAGTGGGCCGCATGGACGGGCTGACCACCTTTGCAGTGATTATGCTCCCGGATAAGCTATCGTGAACAATGGGTGGCAGAACAGAAGACCGATATCCTAAATAGAAGAATGGAAAGCCACTGGCGGAAGTGGTGAGAACTCTGCCTTGTTAGTAAACTCCGGACAGAGTCCTCAGCACACTGCTAGCCGTTATGCTCTTGTGTGTGGTCTCCACACACGTTTCCTCAAGCAAAATAAATAGCCACTCCTGTAACTGCATATATCCAAACTTCGCACTTACCGCGGGAACCGTGTGCGAAGCCCAACAAAATTTCCTGAATTTCCGCGTTAGAAATCTGGACGTGGGACGGAACAATACTCGTTGGGTTGCTTTGGGGAAGGAGACCAGACAGCGAGGTCATCGGTCTCATCGGATTAGAGAAAGATGGGGAAGGAATTCGGCCGTGCCCTTTCAAAGGAACCATCCCGGCATTTGCCTGGAGCGATTTAGGAAAATCACGGAAAACCTAAATCAGGTTGGCCGGACGCGGGATTGAACCGTCGTCCTACCGAATGCGAGTCCAGTGTCTAACCACTGCGCCACCTCGCTCGGTAACAATACTCGTCTCCCGTTTCATACACACGTGCTTAGTTGGCGGATACATTTTAACTTTATGGTGGGAGCCTCCAGATCCCTTACTGGAAGAGCACTAGGGGCCCCTTATGGGACTGGCTAGAAAACATTGGGCAGGGTGCCTTTCCTAGTTCTGAAGGAAGACTGCCATAAACTGGGCGAGGCATTTGTAGCCATATTCCTATGAGTATTCTGGTTCGAACTTTTACTTGGTGCTGCTACTCTCGATTCCGCGCACGTACTTATTTTTATTGACTTCGGCCGTGTGCCAAGTCTTCGAAGTAGTCAGAAGGATGATGGGATCCACAATTCGCAGTCATATCACATCGGCTCAGTCCAGCAACAACAAGCAGCCGACGCAGTTCGGCGCACACCGACTTGTCGGCAACCACCTCAATAGTACTCGCGGTAACAACGCATTTTCAATGGACGCTCTCCCGCCTTCGAAAATCGCGATATGTTGATTGAAGAGGGGTTAATTCCTGGTTTACCATTTTTAGTCTTCCTAACTTGAACTACGCACTTCGTGCACTTGCATGCAAGCTTTCTCTGCAGTTTGATTCTTGCTTGAAAGGGGAGTTTTCTCGTAACTACTTCTGTTTTGTTTCGATGTCTGGTTGAGAGTTGGCAATACTCTCTTGGGATTTAAAGGCTGGCTACAGCGCGCATACACAAGCTCTGGAATCTAAGATATTGTTGTCACGCTTCGCAGCGCATGGATTAATTAGTGACAGTTTGGAAGCCAGTGTAGGAGCCCACCTGCTGTGGTGCGCACGTGTGTTGGGCGAGGGGTCGTCGCCGAGCTGCCGTACTGCCGTGTCCGCCAGCAGCGACACAGGATTTGGTATTGAGTTCATATTTTTTATAATTTGCAGAGCGCTTATTAATTTAAAGAAAAGGGTTTGTGTATGTGCGTAGCAGCAGACGGTAATTTTGCTAATGATAGGAGTTGAATTCTTAAAGGAAACCATTGTTAGGCGAATAGATTAAGTATTAATTTTTGTCATTGATTTCTTTTGTAACTGTCAGGGAACTGTTTCACTATGTATTTAATTGATAAGTATTTCAGTCTGTCTCAAGAGTTTGATTAATTTGTAATATTGCTTTAATGCCACTGTAGGCAGATTTACATACGAAGCGATTGTTCAAAGAGCTTCTAGCGTTTTGTTAATTGAATGAGAAAGAATCGCTTTCAGAATACAGTTTTTGAAATAAGGAATTACTTGTTTGAGTTATGATTTATCGAGTTTAGATTTGACCAAACCCTTTCTTTTGAATTAAATGTAGTTGTAGTAAGCAGCAGCAGCCGCAGCAACAGCAGGAGCCGCCATACAGAACATGCGATGCACTCAGCATGAATAATAGGTTTTTGTATGTTTTTGTTAAATAATGGAATGCAGCAGATCAAGCAGTGGCAGCAGAAAGACCAAGTAAGTTATTTGTTGCGCACAGGATCAGTTAAAAAAAAGTTTAGGCGATCTCTGTAATAGTAAAGTTAACAAGATTACAAGCTCGAGATTTTCAGCAGAAAACTCGAGATACGAGGATAGAGCTCGCAACTTTCATGGTTAACTTACTGGAATTCACCCACCTAGTGGCGTTTCTTCCCGATTCTTCCTTAATTCACTGACGTGTTGTATGATCTGTTCAAATTCATACCATATTTTTATGTAATTTTATATTGTTTCAACCACAATTTAAAGCGTAACTTGTGTCGTATGTGTCTAGACACCATCTCAAGCGTAATTACCCAGCATCATGCCTGTGGCGGCCCTAACAACTGCTCATTTTTGTTCTGGAGTAACCACAAGCGCCGGAACGAAGACGAAGAACGCAAGACCAGAGAAGGCGGTGAAACGACGTCAGCCAATGGTGCACGGAACAGTGCCGCACCAAGACAGGAGCGCCCTCTGCAAGAAGTGAATATAAGCGCCGCTCCTGCCAGCCTCGACCGCTCAGATCGGTTCAGTATACGGACAATAGTGGACCGTTGTAGACCGGCACTCGCAGAACAGATTGTAATGGTCCGTACCAAGTGCTTACTTGGACTTTGCCTATTGCGAAGATCATTTCCTGTTTGCATGTCGCCTGTCGCATGCGACACCTATCTACATTAAAGTGAAGTACTGTCAACCTGCTTTACAGAAATAAAACTACAAATGTTACTTGCATGAACTGTTATATAGCATTCCGAGAACGCAGCATCCCTCAGGCACGCTCTATGCGAGAGGAGTGGACAAGACCCAACAATTTTCTTATCAATGTTCTATTTCAACTACGTAAATTAATACGCAAATTGTTTTATATCCTCGACGTTTATTGTCCTGCGTAATTTTTATTCACTGTCTGTATAAATATTATTTTAGGAGATCAGATTCAGCTGTGAAGCAACGATCAAAGTAAATTATTTAACTGAAATGCCCGGGTCCTCTAGCAATAACCTATAGGCGAGGCCCCTGATGAGTTCGGGAACTCTTCAAATAACCTTTTCCGATGTGCGCGGCGGTTGGCATTTCAAGTTTCTTGATGGGGGTAATTTATCACTTTATATGACCTGCGGTGATAGATTCAGCACCACTCTAATCTGCATACCCACGGACCAATTGATAAGCAAGAGGTCGTGTTCATAGCACACCTGTATTCCGACAATTTTGAGTGCAGTCTTTTTTTACCACGTTACAATATGAGGTGTAATTAACTGACATTGATTATATACAGAGTGAGTAACATGAGTTCTTACGTATACTACTGGCCATTAAAACTGCTACACCAAGAAGAAATGCAGATGATAAACGGGTATTCATTGGACAAATATATTATACTAGAACTGACATGTGATTACATTCTCACGCAATTTTGGTGCATAGATGCTATGAAATCGGTACCCAGAACAACCACCTCTGGCCGTAGTAAAAGGCCTTGATACGCCTAGGCATTGAGTCAAACAGAGCTTGGATGGCGTGTACAGGTACAGCTGCCCATGCAGCTTCAACACGATTTCACACTTCATCAAGAGTAGTGACTGGCATATTGGGAAGAGCCAGTTGCTCGGCCACCATTGACCAGACGTTTCGAATTGGTCAGAGATCTGGAGAATGTTCTGGCCAGGGAAGCAGTCGAACATTTTCTGTAACCAGAAAGGCCCATACAGGACCTGCAACATGCGGTCGTGCATAATCCTGCTGAAATGTAGAGTTTCGCAGGGATAGAATGAAGGGTAGAGCCACGGGTCGTAACACATTTGAAATGTAACGTCCACTGTTCAATGTGCCGTCAATGCGAACAAGAGGTGACCGAGATGTGTAACCAATGGCACCACATACCACAACGCCGGGTGATATGCTAGTATGGCGATGACGAATACACGCTTCCAATGTGCGTTCACCGCGATGTCACCAAACGCGAATGCGACCTCATGATGCTGTAAACAGAATCCGAAAAAATGATGTTTTGCCATTCGTGCACCCAGGTTCGTCGTTGATTACACAGTCACAGGCGCTCCTGTCTGTGATGCAGCGTCAAGGGTAACCGCAGCCATGGTCTCCGAGCTGATAGTACATGCTGCTGAAACGTCGTCGAACTGTTCGTGCAGATGGTTGTTGTCTTGCAAACATCCCCATCTGTTGACTCAGGGACAGAGACGTGGCTGCACGATCCGTTACAGCCGTGCGGATAAGATGCCTGTCATCTCGACTCCTAGTGATACGAGGCCGTTGGGATCCAGCACGGCGTTCCGTATTACCTTCATGAACCCACCGGTTCCACATTCTACTAACAGTCATTGGATATCGACCAACGCGAGCAGCGATGTCGCGATACGATAAACCGCAATCGCGATAGGCTACAATCCGACCTTTATCAAAGTCGGAAACGTGATGGTAAGCATTTCTCCTCCCTACACGAGGCATCACAACAACGTTTCACCAGGCAACGCCGGTCAACTGCTGTTTGTGTATGAGAAATCGGTTGGAAACTTTCCTCATGTCAGCACGTTGTAGGTGTCGCCACTGGCGCCAACCTTGTGTGAATGCTCTGAAAAGCTAATCATTTGCATATCACACCATCTTCTTCCTGTGGGTTATATTTCGCGTCTGTAGCACGTCATCTTCGTGGTGTAGCAATTTTAATGGACAGCAGTGTATCACGTCAAAGCTGCTAGTGGATTAACCAAATCTAAAGATGGCAATCAATTGCAGAGAACGGTAATCTGAGCACTGTAGTTATTTAGCTGCCTTACAATAACAATGATTATATATATTTCTTCGAAGTTCGGTTACGGTTATTGTCGGCGTTTCTTTAAAGTTTCCACAGAACGGTAGAAAAAGGTTGGCTTGAATATCACAGTACTATACTGGGCATGGCACTACGGGAGGTACTGAGCCCTTGGATTTCTATCATTTTTGAACTGACACACCGAATAAGTCATATAGCGTTTAGTGGTATCGTAAACAGTTATTGCTAGAAATGTGAAACAATTCATTACTTAATATGAAGGATGTGTCGCAAGTTCGAAGAGAGGACAAATGCCCCACCCTCCCCTCCTAGCAGACCCATTTCCACACACCTCTACTGATTTAGTTAGGTTCCACCATGAATGCTCATGCAAATTCAAGCAGCTTCTTAACATACCTCTACGCTTTGGAATAACGAAATATGAAGTATGCCGATTATCACTCATTGCGGCAAAAGCTAAAGTTTATCAAAATAATGTTGTGATTTATAAATAAAATGCCCTACTCATATTTCAGAGAATTCCAAATGGTGGTTTAGTGCCATGAAATGTTTTTTTGTGTTACACGTGATATGAGAAATAATATTGCCAACGGACAGGTCATCTTGAATTCCAAATTATAGCTAACTGCTAAGATTTTAAGCTTTCTCTGTGCCTGGAATTTACTGAAGATTCTGCTGTACAACTCCACCCGTGTCTGTTGCCGAACTCAGTTCAGTGAAAGAGGTTCTACTTTAAAGCCTGTAGGATGTCGCAGTCGAAACGTTTCGTTTGAAACAGTTATCGCCAATGGCAAAAAAGAAAAATCACTGAAAATTCCATCTTCAATGCATTAGAAATGTACAGCCAGCTAGCTGAAAATTATAGGTTCATTAACATTAACCACGGTTTCGACGGTTTTAAAATCGTCTTCTTCAGGAGATGTATGACCTATTAAGAAGATTAGAACATTTTGCATGGAACAAAAATAGTAACATTACAATAAGCAAAATTACAGGAAATGTTCCAAAAAAGGATTTTAGAGAAGCATACTCAAGTAAACTCACATTATCGATAATCAATGTAGGAGTCGTTGACTCTGTCTACTCCAGGTCATTCATTGAATCACAATTTAAGTACAGTACACAGAAGTAGTAGCTGTCTACTGTATGGCTTTGTCTTGGAACTATTAAATTTTTTAAAAAAATATGGCATATATGACTAAGGACACAATATGAACACTAAGAGCATGCCACTTCGTAGATAGGCCGACTGGCTGAAGAACAGAGGCACTAGCTTTAAGTCAAATAGCTGAAAACAAGGAGAGGAGAGGTTAGGAGGGGGCGCCGGGGAGGGGGGGGGGGTATAAAATTTTTCAATAAACTCATATGGCTTATAAAGATTCCGCAGGCTCTCAGGTAAACAGCGTATACTCTTTACAAAATGTGCAAATCGCCTGAGAAGCACTTGTGCGTGAAAACGCAACCATGAAAGTATCATGCTAAGAGGAATGGTCGTACTCATGAAGCGTGCTATGTGAACAAATGCACTGGGTGGGGAGGGGGGTGTTATAAAATAACCAGTAAAATAGCAAACGAAGCCCGATTAACCACTGTATATGCCTACAAACTACGATGTTATAGGTAGAATAAAAACACACTAAAAATAAAAACGGTAGAGGAGGGAAAAGGTTTAAAATGGTACAGTGCACAATATCGTAAGCTTGTTAATATGTCCTAAATTTTTTGAAGAAGACGGTTTTAAAGCCGGAAAACCCATGGTCAAGATTAAATAAACCTGTAATTTGCAATTGATGGGGTGTCATTTCAAATGCACTGAAGCTCTTGCATTCACAGTTTCTGAAAGCCTACTATGTTCAAAATCTAACAGATTATATTTAGAACAGATTATATCTAACAAAATAGTGCCAAATAGGTACAACATCCTCTTCTTCATTAGACATATGGATGATATCTTGTGCCTGATATATGAACCAAACAATAAAACTGACCTGTTACACACACACATAAATTCTGTTCATGATAAGATACATTTTCCGATAGAGAAAGAGCAAAATAGGTAGTTAAATTTCTTGGACATCGCCATAAAGATTCATTTTCATGTACCGAAAACCGACAACAACAGACACAGTTATACTGAGACATCACAACATCCCAATTCTCAAAAGCAAGCAGCACTTAGATACGGGCTCCACAGCCACAAACAAAGAATAGAAAGAGAACTTAGTAACAAAGCTGAACAATAAAATCAAGAAAGAGAAAAGAAGGAGCACCCAACTGTCACCAACACAAGGACAAAATCAGACACAAACAAATACACAAAATACAGGAATAGAAACAACACAAAGTGAGAAAGAAACAGAAAGTAAAAGATGGTACACAATGACATACAACCACAAATACACACACACACACACACACAGTATATCCAATAATTTCAAAAAACAAAGTATAAAAATAGCACATCAAACCAACCACTCAATTCAGAAATACTTCCCAAAACCAAAAGGAAAAATTAATCTGTATCAGAAATCTGCTTGACAGATCGTAGGGGAACGATGCTGGAGACCTGCACTGCCTTGTAGGCAAGGTCCTAGTGGAAGTGGTTTGCCATTGCCTTCCTCCTACTGTAATGGGGATGAATGATGATGATAACGACACAACAACACCAAGTCATCTCGAGGCACGTGAAACTCCCTGACGCCGCCGGGAACTGAACCCGGACCCACATGCTCTGGAAGCGAGAACGCTACCGCGAGACCACGAGCGGCGGAGGAAATTATAATAGTTATAAATTATTCAAAGAACTGTGACCGCGCCCCCCCCCCCCCAAACAACAGGGATTTACATGCACTGAGAATAAAAAATAGCGCATCGAAAATGGCTAGCTACTAACCGAAATCCGGATTTGCATAATAAAATCTAAAAAGGACGACTGATTGCTGCGCTCTATAATTTATAAGTCACATACAGTCGCTGAGTGCATCCACTTTCCGAATGGAAGGTAACCTGATGAATTATAATACTTCCAACCGCTGTTATGTACAGGATAATCGTAACACATTACAGGAAATACTGGTATCTGTATGCTTAAATTATTAAAGGATAGGTCTTCTGTGCATGAGGTTATTCGTTCGATTCTTGCTAACTATACTTTTACTCCATTTTAGCATCCGTTATTAAATAAACATGATAGTTAAACAATGAGGTAAAGATGCGTTCTGTCCATAGAAGGTCCAATAGGCTCCGACTGACTGCCGTACCATCCTCTGCCTACGGTGTCTTCGGATGGTGAGTGGAGGAACACACCTCTCACCAAGTTGCGTTGCCTTTCTTGACTTCTGAACCACTGCCACTCATTGAGTAGCTCCTCAGTTGGCTGAGCGCACCACGCACCAGTCCTCCCACCAAGGAAAAATCCCTGGCAATACCGGGAATCGAACCATGTGTCCTTCGCATGGAATCAGCCGCACTGACCACACATCTACGGAATCGGGCAATTAAATAAAAATGGCACGCAATATTTTTTTAAAAAAGATAACGTTTTTATGCTTAATCACTAATTGCATGAAAGTAAATTAAAATTAAAATGGTTCAAATGGCTCTGAGCACTATGGGACTTAACATCTGAGGTCATCAGTCCCTTAGAACTACTTAAACGTAACTAACCTAAGGACATCACACACATCCATTTCATAGGCAGGATTCGAACCTGCGACCGTAGCGGTCGCGCGGCTCCAGACTGAAGCGCCTAGAACCGCTCGGCCACACCGGCCGGCAAAGTAAATTAACATTTGATACAGACATGCAAAAAGTTGAGTTTGTTGTTAAACGAGAAAATATATAAACATGATTAGTACTGTTCAGTCTCCAGAAATATGAGAAATATTTTATTTTATATTTGATGTTTCGCATGTTTGTACAAAATTTCTATTTATTTTGAACACTCGCATTTCCCTGCGATAGTAATAAAAAATATATAGATTTTTTTAAAAAAATAATGATTTAATATTTTTATCACTGAAGATTTTCGTTTTATAATAAATATACCATCGATAAATAAAAGTAAAAAATTTCCTACTAGATGGAATAGCTCCAAGGACCTCGTGATTATAGGACTTTTACGCTATGAGTTTTTCAAATTTTTTCACACAATTTATTATGCTCCAAGAAAATAAATTCGTTTCTGTTTTATTACAGGCTTTCAGATATCAGCGGTTGTTTTAATTTGGTATACTGCAATATTTTATAATACACCTCAAGTGAGCATAAAAATCAAAGAAAACACAAATCTAAATTTCCCGTCACTTTTGGTGTACGTATCAGCTACTCTGAGCACACTCAGTATGCAACCTGTGTCTCCCGCATGTACTGTTTTGCCACTGCAACGACGAAGTCTAACGTTGTAGCTGTTCTGCAGTACTATTATAACTAGTGTACTAAGGCAACCAAACCTTCCAGTAGCCATGAAACCGTACAGTAACATATACCCTACACAACAGACACGCACAAATCTTGCACAAAAAATTTTACTTTCTGTCCGAGACGATAAATGACATTGTCTCGGAAATGAAATGTAGTAGTTCCAGTCCCCGAATTCCAACTCAGATTTCTGGGAAGTTTTCATTGATTGTCGGGTAAATATCGGAAGTGGTAAGCCGTTCCCAATTTAATTACTGCCAAAACCGCTAAATTCGCAAGCATTTCGCTTACACAGGGTGATTAACAAAGACAGATTTAAATTGTTTATTACAGACAAACTGTGAAAGATAGAAACACATTGCGCGAGTCACTGGACAGCGAAACGTTCAGAGCTGTATGTTGGTACAGGCGCTGTATGTGCCATACACTCAACGTGAGCACCATTCGGTAATCCATTTCATTCCACAAACAAATGAACAGGTCCCTATGTATTGAATCGACAGCTTCAACAATTCGATTTATCAGCTCCATAAGAGTACATGCCATGGATGGGACAAAGCTCCTGTCTCGTAACCTGGAAGGCCAAAGGTAAGGAACAAAATGATGTTATTCACCTCTTCCGACCCTATGTTGTGGTAAACAAATGAACAGGTCCCTATGTATTGAATCGACAGCTTCAACAATTCGATTTATCAGCTCCAGAAGAGTACATGCCATGGATGAGACAAAGATCCTGTCTCGTAACCTGGAAGGCCAAAGGTAAGGAACAAAATGATGTTATTCACCTCTTCCGACCCTATGTTGTGGTATGGTGTTATTAGAATAACGCCAAACCCAAGATGAAAGATAGGGGGCCGTCATTCTGATTGCTGATTGTTGCTTCTCACTATTTCTGCAATAGAATACGAAGTATGCTGATGGGAAAAATATAAAATATCGAAATCTCTACGAGTACAGCAGCAGAACCTACAACATTCTCAGCTTTTTTTTATTTACTAACATAAGTTTTTAGTAATATATTACACTTTATACCCTCACACAATGTAATACCTTCTTGTCTGAAACTTTCTTTTAGACACTGCTGCCGTTACTGCCTCATAACTGCTGGTACGTCAACTATTTTGGTCACGGGTCGTATAGCTAACTTACAACGCAATTCGTTCGCTTCTTTCAGCCTTGGTGGAAGCCCAGCGACGCGGCTTTCGCTAACCATAAACTCCGGCAGCTGTTTTCGCCACCACATGCCGTCCCTCGCGCCACATAACTTAGGTCCGTACAAAGATGAAAGTCGAGCACGCCTTGTTTATGTAAGCCACAGTCTTGCGTTTGTGTGTTTTTGCATTTCCCCAGCATGTACGTTGAGAACAGCTAGCGTAGCTTACCGTGCTGCGCTCTGGATTGGCAAACGCCGAGATGACACATAGTTGGTCACCCGGGTACGTCGGGCGCCTATAATAAGGTTTTTAGATGGTTTCCATTAGTGTCCACAAGGGGAACGGGAGCAAGAGGGGGCAGTTGTTCCCATTCCCAGGCGTCTTATTACGACTGCTGGCACTCTTCTTCATTAAAGAATTCTCGTAGGCTTGTACGAAGACCGCCTATGGTTGAATAGCATGCCATGAACGACCACAATGTAAAATGCTACGCATTTAGCAATCGCTGTATAACTTAATTCCATGGAAAACTGAGACGTTATTTACGTTATGGTACAGCTGAAGTCAATTTAGTTTCGCAATTTTTGAATCAAATTTCTTAATATATATATATATATATATATATATATATATATATATATATATATATATATATATATATATATTGCGTAACGGTACCGACATCACAACCGTATCTACTTAGTTTCCAGTCAAATAATTATAGCTGTAAGAAGTGGATTGCCTTTATGACGTGATTGCAGGAAGACTGTTCGATGCTTCAGATTCGTCGTGCACATTGTCGTCGGCAGCAGACCCAACACGTGCAGACCACGCACTATTACACTGCGTATTGTTGGAGTGGCTCTAGAAGAACGCGTTCGCGTTATGAAAGAGATTTGATTCTTTCAGTCGCAGCAAAGCCTCTACGCCGAATCGTCAGCCGTCGAAAAGGCACCGTATGGTTTGTGAAACATTAATTAAAATTACTTTTGAATACATTACGGGAAAGGCAGTGATCAATGTCTTATAAATATTTACTATTAAAAACGGTCTTGATCACGATTTATTTATCAAGGTGACCGGTTTCGACCACTACTGTGGTCATCTTCAGACCATTGAGTAGGAACCTCTTTCTCCAACAGAAAGAGGTTCCTACTCAATGGTCTGAAGATGACCACAGTAGTGGTCGATACCGGTCACCTTGATAAATAAATCGTGATCAAGACTGTTTTTAAATAGTAAATTAATTAAAATATCTTTATTTTGCTAATAATCGTTAGTACGTGCTACATCAGTGGCAGGCATCCAACCTGGTCCCCACTGTCCACTAACATACTTTTTAAAGAGGTGTTGATGTGTAATTAAGGTTCAGAACCTGGAAATATCTGTCAATACACTCGTAACAATACCAATATATCTTTAATAACGTGGACTTCCAAGAAGGGATGCTTTATGACCATCACGAAAAGGTTGTAAAATACAAATTTCGTTAATTGTTGTTGACGTTTACTGACGACATACTTTCAAAGTAATAATGATATGTAAGTAAGGTTTGAACATGAAATTATTGAATATGACATTCACTGGGAAAAAAGATATCTACTACTAAGATTTAAAATTTTGGCTTAGCAAATAAGTCAATAACAGAAAAATTTAAAACATTTATAGAAGATGGTAGATGACGTTTTTAAAAATAATTTTTTGTTAATTTCAAAGCATAAGGCATAAGTTACTAGGCTACAGTATTTTCGGCAGATGGGCATAAGGTAGACCCCCCCCTGGTAACGCGAGGGTTAAGTGTATGTGAGCAGTGTAGATGAATGCAGTGATTGAGTGTGTATAGTCTCCTGTTTGTGTCGGATAATGAGAGAAGGGCGAGGGTGAAACCCGGTACCAGCATATAGATCACTCCTCTTGAACAGCACCAGTAACTGCAGCAAATTAAAGCATTATGGTAGCTTTTTGGTGACATATGAAAACAAATAATATAAGGAGTTATTGTAAGCTCCCTCACAGGAATTCGATTAGAGTTCAACAAATTTAGGCATTCTACGATTCAATGATAGCCGCGCATTGAGCGATAGAATACGGAGTACATACGTAGACGTACATGTACAGTGATTCACATCCATTAATCACATTTGTACGTAACAATGTCACATGTGAAGTAAATAAATCACCGTTTATATCCAAAAGCAAGATACCATACTTTTTTATTGGGAGATATGAAATGAAAAATAATTTGATATGGTTTTTGGAAACCGATTTGGCTCATGTCTCGCCACACTGTTAGAAGAAAGCCAGAACATATAATGGATATTTAGCAGTAGGAAGTGTCCTCAGAGAAATCTGCCCATACAAGTTAAATGGATATGATTGTGAAATTTCGGCTTCAGTAACTTTATACATTCAATTGGAGATCTTTTTGTACGCGATACCATCGAATGTAAAACTATACTTGGAATATGGTAGATACAGTATTTGCTTGTTGTTAAACATTACTTGCTGAACGCAAAAGTTTAAAAATCTCAAAGACTCTACAGGACGTTCCAAAACGATCTTCACATTTTTGGTGACATGCATCTCAGAAATGGGGATAGGTAGAAACGTGCAGTCCGCGGCGTAACATTAACACATACCTAAAGTTTTACTAGGCGTTTAATAAAGTTCATTGTGTGCCTCATCTGAACCACGCGGGAACTCTAAGCGCAATTTCAGTTCCTGCTGTGTCTGGCCTAGCATTAACATGTGCGATTGTGAACTCACGGTCCCTGCAGATCCGATACTGGAGTTTGGTAGACAGCGTCTCTTCCCAAAACTCCAAAGAAAAAATTGTAATAGAGATATGTTTGGAGACAATGGGGCCAGGAAATGAGTCCTCTTCTGCCAATTCAGCGACCTGCAAATAAGTCGTCCAAAGCCTTCCTAACGATTGATGCTCAGTGACGCAGTGCACCAGTTTGGTGCAGTAAAATTTCAGGATGCAGTCCTTCGACCTACAGAAACGCAAACCGTTCCCACATTTCCACATAAACAGTCTAGGTTAGGGACGAGTCTGCCAAGACAAACAGACCCATGCCAAGATCATGAAGCAGACTACACCACCCGTTTATCTTCTAATTGTCGTGCACAGTTCGTCTTTAGAAGTGTGGGTTCTCAATTTCTGTCAGTTTACCTACCCAGACACATGAAAGCAAGCTTCGTACTTGAATATCACCTTTTTTCTCTTAGACAGGGTCATCGTTGATACGACTCAGAATCTCAACTGCAAATACTGTAAGACGTCGTGGTCTCCTGACCTTCATTGCTTACATATTCCGCCCTCACAATCATATTCCGCACATCAAGACACTTCATTCGAACCCAAACTCGATAAGATAAAGTCAATGTTGTATGAATTCATGTAAACAATACACAAATAACAAGTGCGCACCGGGGTTGAAATACTTGAGGCTGGCGTACACACATACATTCCAGACACGACGGTCACAGGAGCTTTTAGTTCGGGAGAGCAACTGCACGGCAGGAGGCCGGTCTCAACCTATCTACGGCCGCCGGTGAGCGGACAGCGTTTGCCTGAGTGGAAAGGAAGGATGACCCCGTGTTCGGCTTAAAAGCAAATTCCGCTAAATTGTGTGGGAGCGCCCAGCCTACGCATTCTTTACAAATATAGCACGCAGTTACAGAGATTTTCACAGCAAACGCCAAACGCCGATGCTACAAATTTCCGGATTGGTCGCCTTAAACGAAACGTCATTCTCCCGTTTTAGAAGAGCAATGCTGATTGGCAGACGATATTCCTGAAGCCTTGAGCTGAAGGAGTAATGGAAGTGACCCAAAGATATACCCCTTCACGTCTGGCATGGAGAGGGGATGTTCCACTGTCGCTCTTGGAGCGAGAATATGTAACGAGAGCGTGCACGCTCGTACGTGTACTCAAAGAGCGAGGAACAAGTCTCTCCTCAGTACTTCACTGGGAGAACACCTGTGTCGAGAGCGAATCGGAGTGCGACTCTATATTGAGTCCTTGTGATTAAGCGTTGTTCACTGTGTTGGCCGCCACACTTATTGTGCAGTGTGAACGGACAGAGTTATAGTTAAACGCCTGCGAGCGAATTTTTTGAGTGGTATCGTGGTGGACTGGTTATCTGACCGGTGTACCACGCCAATAGTTAGACTAGGGGGTATAGGAGTCGTTGACTTCATCGAGGCATAGGAAGAGTTTGATTGGCGAAGGTCAATCCAGATAGAAGGAGAGTTATCTTATCTGTCAGCAGCGAGCGGCGCAGACAGCAGTCATCGCAGCTTACGGTATTGTGTGCTACAGCTCTTGCGAGCCGTTATTTCCTCCACAACAGTACACTTCACTGCATTTCACATGCGACAGCCTCAACTGTACCTAGCAACATTCTAACGGATAATTATTCAAGTTGAGTAGGCGCGGCTCTCAGCCATTCTGCCAAGTCAATAACAATCTTAAACTTTGTATAGAAATTTCATTAGCGAGAGATAACTTCGCATTCCGAAAAGAACCAGGAAATAACATGTTCAGTTCATAACTAAAAGTGCCATTGTGATTTCTCAGAATTTTTGCAAAATAAATAATAATTTCCGTTAGTTTCATGTTTTTCTTACACTAACTAGCACTACTCCAGTACCCAAGTATCCCACTAGTTACGTAAGAAATTTTGTAAATTTTTTTCTCTTTTCCTTACAGCAGACGACTTCAGAAGATATTTATTGCTGAAAGTTTTTCAGGCATTTCTCTTTAGAACGTTAGGAGCGTATGTCTGACTTCTGTGGTAGTGTGGGGTGGAAATTGCGTCTTGCAGGAGCCACAGGGTAAAGGGTACATCTCAGATTAATCCGTTGCACAGAGTGACAGAGTAGCATCCCCACGCTCACAATACTTTACGTTTTGGCCTTTCATCAGCATGAAGCTTAAGTCCCCTGTGCACGGTGGTTCGCAGCAGCTGCAACTGCCAAGACGATTGATGGATTGATTTGGATGAACTCCATACAAATGCCTGTTCCACCCACTCTTCATCTGTATCATTCATGCGTATACACTCGCAACTCGTGCTCTTCGTGACACTTCGGCTTCCTTGAACCTCGTATACCGCTATCTGGTGATCGGATGTGATGGGGATGTGCTTCACTAACGTGTCCAATCGTTCAGTTGGACCTTGGTTTCATATTTGATCTCTATCGACCGTTCCATATACTGTGGGGTCTGCTGGGGAGAAGTGGGGGCTTTTTCTTCAATAAGTAAGGTGCAAAACGGAAAAAGAGAGAGGAGCTTTAGGTGTATGTGAGGATTTTGCCTCAAACAGCACTTTTCTACCTATCACAATTTCTGAACTATACGTGATCAAAGTTGCAAATATCGCTTTGTAACACCCTATATTCCTTCTTGGCTAAGCGCATTTTAGGTAGTAGGCACACAGTGATTAATGATCAGAGTTTGTAAGCAGTTTCGAGTATCAGTTTTGTAAGGAATTGTGCTGCGTTTTCTTCATCCGTCTCTCCTCCATGATACAAATATGATTTGCTCTCTCGCTATTGCAGATATTATGTACGTTCTGTTCTTCAAATTATGTATTCCAGGAAGCAAGATTTCAGAATATCCTCGACGATCAAAAGTACTAAGACAATGTAAACCTGGATTAACTAATTCTAAAATTATTGCAAGAAAACTCTCTCTTCACAATTCTCAATACTATTCGCGTCAATGAAATACAACGGGCCCTTTTTCCTAGCATCTTTAGGAATCTCAGGTTGTTGTGGACGGTCATCTACATAAACTCTAGAAATATAAACACTCTTGGAGGACTGCTATTCAAATCCCTGTCCAGTTACGCATATTTGTTGTACCGTGGATTCGCTTAATTGCTCTCAGGCAAATGCTGGAACAGTTCCTTTGAAAGGGACACAGCCGATAGCCTTTGGTATCCTTCCCCAGTATGAGTTGCTGCTCCTTCTCTAATGACATCGTCGTCGACGGGATGTTAAGCCCACTCGTTCTTTCCTCTCCTATGGGTTGATACGAGGAAATTTTTTTTTGCTAAGGAGAGCAGTAATTTCGGTTAAATCTGGAAAAAATAGTAGGTGGAAGACTCGGGACTAATTCGTATTGTTCGGAAATGCAAAGACGAGTACTTATTGAAACGTAAAAGCTTGGTATCATTTGGCAAGAGGACTACATCTTCACTTCTGGTGTCAGTCATGTCACACAAATTTTGCGAAAGATAATAGCGGACATGAGAAGTGTAGTTGTATGTGAAGCAACGATACGACAAATAGCAGCTTATCTATAAAGGAGATTGTATACAAAACGCTTGTACGACTACTATTTGAACACAACTCATATATCGGTCGAACGGGGCACACGAAAAAGATCGGTAAGAAGAACGGAGATCTGTAAGACTGGAGAGAGGCTTAACACAAACGTTGAAACACAGTCGCTGAGGGATGCCGTACACTCTATGCTTAAAACAACCAAGAATTATCATTTGGGATAGAAACTATGTCTTTTATCCCCTACGTTTCTATCAAGTAGCGATCAAGCTGATCAAATTGGGCGAATAACAGCCCGCATAGAGGCGTAGAAGAATTCGCCCGCTGTGAATGGAGTGAGTACAAAGCGTACAAACATTCCAACAGTGAAAGAATAGGAAAGAAGTAACATACGCTACAGTACGTAGGGCCTTCCGCCACGCAGTCCACAGTGAATGACGTAGTAATATATTGTATACATTACGGTACTACTAGGAACTTTCTTTCCGTGTATGATTCACATCTGTGTAAACCATTCATAGACAGTTCAACAGGAAATCACATGTATTACTCTGTCGCAATGATGTGCCTCATTCGAATTACGTCATTGTTGCGTCTGTGGTTCACGTGTATTGACGTTCCCTATTTTAATGGCGTCTCTCTTTCATTTAGTGTACTTGAGTAATCGGAATAAAATACAAATGGATCTCGTTCTCTTGAGCAAGCACCCTCTGCTCGTGTGGACAGGAAATACGTGGAGAGAGCCCATTGTTGCTATAAGCGTATCCACTCTGTTTTCACACAAAACTCTGTGTCAGGGTTTGGATACCAGTTATTCAACTTCATGAATTTTCCTGGCTGAGCTCACCTATACAGTACATAATTCTGTTTCCCAGTTGAACAATTACAAACAATTCGTGATGTCGTACTTCTTTATTCGTCGCTTCAATCAGACTACATACTTCCTGTAAATTTCTCCAGGATTTTCGGTCAGTGTTGGTTCAGGTCCACTAACCTTTTGCTAGTGCCATCTCTTCAGTATCTCCGATTACATTCCTTTTCTATCACATTCGAGTCCTGACTCGTTTCCTACCACTGACCACTTGTTGGTACGCATGCGACAGTATACGTACATAATAAATTCCAAAATACGGCTTATGAAAACGGGATTTTCTGGTGATCATACGTCTGTTTCTGCTGGTGATAAAAAGACAGAGACAAGTGTTTTGGGTAACCCTTGCGCAAGGGAACATTTGTTTAACCAACGAAGAGATCGTATTAGTGTCTCTGGTCTACAGTACAGGGTCAAAGTATGAATATTACACACTTCCTCCTGCTTCGGCAAATGGAGCAGATCTGTTGGTTCTTTTTGCATTTGATGTTGTCTACGGCGAGCTTGATGAGACTTATGGAGGCACCATTAGGTCATCGGCAGTTCCTCGGTAAAACCCACAAAAAGAGACTTTTTATTGTGTTTTCGGTGTCACTAGCGGACCAAAAACCAGCCTACGACGGCTATGGACATCAAATGGCCAAAATTTTTAAGATATGTTCCTAAGATCCCGACATCGGTCATTTTTGAAAATTTTCTTGATATCTTTATCCAAGATATAGAGGTTCAAATTTATCCTACTTCTGCGCGTAAAAACTCTTATGAGACGAGATCCAAAAAATAATTTCTCAAATTGTAACGGGGTATTCAAAGTTACAGTACTTGTACACGTAAAATCCATAGTGAGGCGACAGAGCAGTTTACATTGTGTTGTAGCATGGAGATACATGCTGTAAAGTGTCTCGCTTATCGCCTGGGAACCGCATGTTGTACTATTGAAGCCAATGCAAAATTCTTTGCATTTAAAATCCGGTCTGAGGTGTAAAACTAATTTTTCGTTATTTCAATTTCACATAAGTAAACTACCTAAATTTTACAGACTAATGCATCTCTTTTTATATGAGTCACGTGCCTTGCTGCAACATGAAAAAGGAGGAAACCAGTGGAAAAATGCTTTCATCGGAGCACAAAAAATGCGAATATGTTCCTGTTTATTTCAAAGACCGGCTGAAAAATGGGGTGGCAGCGGCCTCTTTCTACCTTCCTGAGCAACTTTAAGAATTTCCCCAAAAATGTTGGCATGTGAACATGTTCGCGCTTTTTTTTATTCTGATGATGGTCGAAGTAGAGAGGATATAAAATGTAGACTGGCAATGGCAAGGAAAGCTTTTCTGAAGAAGAGAAATTTGTTAACATCGAGTATAGATTTAAGTGTCAGGAAGTCATTTCCGAAAGTATTTGTATGGAATGTAGCCATGTATGGGAGTGAAACATGGACGATAAATAGTTTGGACAAGAAGAGAATAGAAGCATTCGAAATGTGGTGCTACAGAAGAATGCTGAAGATTAGATGGGTAGATCACATAACTAATGAGGAAGTATTGAACAGGATTGGGGAGAAGAGGAGTTTGTGGCACAACTTGACCAGAAGACGGGATCGGTTGGTAGGACATGTTCTGAGGCATCAAGGGATCACCAATTAAGTATTGGAGGGCAGCGTGGAGGGTAAAAATCGTAGAGGGAGACCAAGAGATGAATACACTAAGCAGATTCAGAAGGATGTAGATTACAGTAGGTATTGGAAGATGAAGAAGCTTGCACAGGATAGAGTAGCATGGAGAGCTGCATCAAACCAGTCTCAGGACTGAAGACCACAACAACAACAACAGGGAGAAGGGGACAATGTCAATGGCAAAGAGACAGAAAAGTGATAAATACTGCAAGATAGTAGACAGTATTTGTATACAGAGGTATAGAAAGAGCGAAGGAGGCAATGCCAGTGTGAGAGAAAGAGAGGGACACAGTGACAATGAAACATAGTTGGCAGTGAGAGAACAGTGCAAGAAATAGAGTGAAGGGCCATGGAAGGGGGGAGGAAGGGAGGAATAAAGGGAAAGAGAAAGTTGAAGTGAGTGAGAGCCAGTGATAATGAGAGACAGAAATTATGACAATGACAACGAGGAAGAGAGAAATAGTGACAATGAGGAGACACAGCAGCAGTAGGAAGTGATCGAATGAGATGTCAACAGTAAGAGAGAGTAAGAGGGAGAAAGTGACAATGAGAGGAGGACAGAACGAGGGGGCTATGGCTGTAACACAGGAGACACAAAGAAATAATGAATTGGCCTAAATGAGTTAGTTAGAAAGAGTAACTGGTCGTGGATAGTAATGAGCGGCTTACAGTGATGGACTTGTGTGTGTGAGTGAGTCACAGTTAGGGAAGCTTGCAGACGTTTTAAGTGAGTTACCTGTTAAAAGAAGCGCGAATATGTTCGCATGGGAAAATTTCATGGGATTTTTAAGGATGCTGAGGAAGGTAGAATGAGGCAGCCGGTACTCCACTTTTCAGCCAGTGCCTTTCAAATAAATAGTAGCACATCTGCATTTTTTCTCCTCCAATAGGAGCACTTTTCCACTGGAGAGATAATTATTATGAATTGAATTTACCCCGTGATACAAATACAGATTAACAGTTTTATAAATTTTTCCGTTGGTTGTACTCTGAAACCACTCTTTCTACCAAATTTCACGATTCTTTAAGACCGTGTAGCACCAGGGTCTCTTTATGTTCGCCAGGAAGAAAAATACAAACGTATTATCCAGATTTTTTTCGCTTCCCATATAAAAATGAAACAACATCTAAACTTGAAAAGAAACGATGGATTGCCATTATGAAAGTGCCAACATGATAAAAGATTATACCCACGTCCATCTGAGTACACACAATCATGAGAGCTAGAAATATTCGCCTAAAACTTTAGGTAGATTTCACTTTGAGCCTTTGAATGTTTCGTCGACGTTGCTATTTTGAATGTCTTCGGAGGTAGAATGGCTTTCCGACAGCCTCTGTACGTGTCTTGTTAGCACTATTTATATTTCTTTACATGCTGCGATTAGATTAGTGATCCTACAGCTCTTTGAATTTAAATCTTTTCTTTCCTATCGGGCCTACCTTTCTGAATATTAATATCTTATTTGCATCTTGGGCAACTACACACTGAATCACTACTATATAAATATAATGCCTGAGTCAACTGATCCACTCTGAAGCATATGCAATAGACTTACATATGCTCCACTCGCTGCTGATAATTTTTCCCTAACTTCAGAGTCACAAATACTGTGATCATTGAAAATGTTTTCCTGGTATGTCAGGTTGTCTCTTCTTTTGAATGTCAAGTAATTACCTACTAGCGGTGCCTTTCCATTTTCGTTGATGACCAAATATTATTTTTCTCTGACTGATTTGCAGTTCAGCTTTCAACGCCATATGAATGCGGTTTTCATTTATTAGAAAGCGACATTTTCAGGGGTAAGGTTGGTTAAATTTACTGCTCCTGTTCTAATTTCTCTTGGCTGACATTTTTAGAATTCTGTGGCTATGCATTCTAGTGCTAGAGTGAATAGAAGTGGGTTCAAATGGTTCAAATGGCTCTGAGCACTATAGGACTTAACATCTATGGGCATCAGTCCCCTAGAACTTAGAACTACTGAAACCTAACTAACCTAAGGACATCACACAACACCCAGCCATCACGAGGCAGAGAAAATCCCTGGGTTCAAATGGCTCTGAGCACTATGGGACTCAACTGCTGAGGTCATTACTCCCCTAGAACTTAGAACTAGTTAAACCTAACTAACCTAAACACATCACACACATCCATGCCCGAAGCAGGATCCGAACCTGCGACCGTAGCGGTCTCACGGTTCCAGACTGCAGCGCCAGAACCGCGCGGCCACTTCGGCCGGCCGAGAAAATCCCTGACCCCCCCGGGAACCCGGGCGTGGGAAGCGAGAACGCTACCGCACGACCACGAGATGCGGGCAATAGAAGTGGGACTGATGCCTCTCATATCTGATATCATTAGCAATGTTGAACAGTTCAGAATTTGTTTATCATAGCTAACGTTGAAATATGTATTTTGGAAGTACAACCAGATTCATCGATTATCTTAGGGTAGATTTGAAATTCTCGAAATAATTTTAGTGGGGGTGGTGTGAAATTGCTGTCGCATAGTTAACTGACATTTATAAAGATTCTATGAATGTCGCTGGCCAGGGTGGCGGAGAGGTTCTAGCCGCTACAGACTGGAACCGCGCTACCGCTACGGTTGCAGGTTAGAATCCTGCCTCGGGCGTGGATGTGTGTGATGTCCTTAGGTTAGTTAGGTTTAAGTAGTTCTAAGTTCTAGGGGACTGATGACCTCAGAAGTTAAGTCCCATGGTGCTCAGAGCCATTTGAACCATTTTTTTCTATGAATATCAATAATCCATTCCCGGTTTCGTAATTAAGTTGATTCCTTGCACACAGATGGGCAACCTTGGGTATGTTCCCCCAGATTAGGACTGGCATTTTCTTACATTGTCATCAGCTGTTGATACTATCGAGTTCAAAAATTTTATAGCCGGTATCCAGTAGGGCCAGAAATGAGAGGTTCCTCTCCACATATTTACTTTATGAAAATGTGGTAAACAGCTATTATCTGTACACAAGTATCAGAGACTGTTGAGTCCTCACATCGAGGAAGAAAGCTATGTATCATGGAGATGAGGTCTATTCGGAGACATAACAAGATGACAGAAATTTCATTCTTCAGCAGCATGAACAGTGATTTGAAACTTATTGACAGATTAAAACTGAATACTGGAGCAGGAATCGAACCTGGAACCTTTGCCTCTCGCAGGCAAATATAGCACCTACTGTGCACGACTCACGATATTCCCTTACACGCTGTCACGCCCATGGAGAGTAATTTGATGAAACTGCAGTTTCGGGACAGAATCATCAAATACGTACTTAATAACTGTGTGTCCATCCGCATTTGGTACGCAGTACAGTAACGATCCTGTGCGGGATGGATTTGCGGCCACGTCCTTGGTAGATTTCCGGAGTGCTATCGACAGGGGATAACAAATTGATTCCATATTTCTGGATTTCAAAAAGACTTTAGAAAGCATTCCCCACAAGCGACTTATCAAGATGCGTGCCTATAGAGATCGTCTCAGTTGTGCTACTGGATTCATGGTTTCCTATCGGAAAGATCACAGTTCGAAGTAACTGACGGACTGTCTCTGACTAAAATGGAAGTGATATCTGGGGTATCCCAAGCAAGTTTTACACGGCCTCTTCTGTTCCTGATGCATATAAACGAGTTTGGGGATGATTTGAGCAGCACTCTTAGATTGTTTGCAGATGATGCTATCATTTATCGTTGAGTAAAATCATCAGAAGATCAAAACCAATTGCAAAATGACTTAGACACAATATCCATACGATAAGGAAAGTGGTAATTGACTCTAACCAATGAGAAGTATGGAGACATCCACTTGAGTAATAAAAGGAATCAAATGGCTCTGAGCACTATGAGACTCAACTGCTGTGGTCATCAGTCCCCTAGAACTTAGAACTACTTAAACCTAACTAACCTAAGGACATCACACTCATCCATGCCCGAGGCAGGATTCGAACCTGCGACTGTAGCAGTCGCACGGTTCCGGACTGCGCGCCTAGAACCGCGAGACCACCGCGGCCGGCAATAATAAAAGGAATCCTTTTAATTTTTAGTTACTTGATAAATTACACAAATGTAAAGGCTGTAAATTCAACCAAATACCTATGCATCACAATTATGAACGACTCAAATTTGAAAGATTGCATAGATAATATTGTTGTGAAGGTAAAGCAAAATTGGAAGAACACCGAAACGATTCAACAGGTCTACTGACAGACTGTCTGCACAAAGCCTTGAAACGTCCTCTTAGAAAAATTATAAATGACTGTGCTTAAACTGACACACAATATTTTTAGCGCAACGCAATCTGACTTTTAATAATCCCTACAAAAGAATGGCCCTGACTAACAATAACCTATACCTTTCATGAATTCTTACCTCACAAATCTTCGTTACTCGAACTACTGCAATACAGCGAGCGCCAATACTGCCAGCTAAATAAAAGATTCTAACTACTGAAGTCACTAACTACTGATAGGCATAGTTAGCCAATGAAAGATTTTGATAAAGAACAAACAATGTATTTATCTTAATAGTGTTCAAAAGTCATTATATATATATCAGTTCATGACACCCAGTCTTACAAATCAACTGTCTCTGTCCAGGTCATCCGCTCTCAAAACTCCTCCATCTCAATCCCCACATCCACCACTGCTGGCGGCTCACCTCCAACTGCGCAATGCTATGCGCTGTTAACAGCCAACTGCCCAACACTACAATAGCCAACAACAATGCAAACCAGCCACAGACTGCACGCAGCACAGACAGTGATTTTCATACAGAGTGCTACGTGGCGTTACCAATAAAAAAAACTTATACAGCCTACTTACAGCCTGTCCGTCCTCTGCAAGAGTACTATTGTGCGGTGTGCGATCCTCATCATGTAGGATTGACAGAGAACATCGAAAAAGAGGCAGCTTCTTTTATATTATGGCTAAAAAGGGGAGAGTGTGTTACAGAAATGATCCGTTACTTGTGACGGCAATCTTTAAAACTTGCGTTTCGTTGCAGCGCAATTTTTTCACTAAATTTCAATCACGAGCGATCTCCTCCGAAGGCGAAGATATTTTGTTGACACCCAACTCCATATGGAGAAATGATCATTGGAATAAAATAAGAGAAATCAGAGATTGCATGGAAAGATTTCAGTGTTGGTTTCTCCCGCGTGCTGTTGGAGGAATGGTAGAAAAATACTCTGAAAGTGGATCGATGGACCATCTTCCTGGCACTTCAGTGTAAATTCCACAGTAATGGTTTGGATGTAGATCAGGTATATAGCACCGGATGTCTCCGCACTTCCACCAGGCAAATTAAGTGTCCAACACACCACCATGAATTCTCTAACGTACTTCTTAAACAACTGTAGCATGAATCTTGCGTTGTTACATAGAGAGCTAACCCGATGGATTATGCCAGCGCCTTCAGAGAAGACATCAGGTATGAAGGTATGGTGTGGAATAATGTTCACATCATCCACAGTTCTCATGATGCCTTCGATTACCACCTCACATCCTAAGAATCCTATGGTGAAATTTCCCTGTAGCATAAGTGAGCCGTACTTCGTCTCGCGTTTGTGCCGTTGGCAGGAGGCGTCGTGTATTCGGATTGTGACCTCTCGTTTTCTTCGTGCCTTCACTGGCACCACTACGTTTGCTCGCTCTGTTTGTCCGTGAGTGGCAGCAGCGGCGTTTATCGACAGCGAGTACTGTGGTACTGTCTTTGGAGTGCCCTCTAGTATTTCCAGGTCGTCGTGAGTCGGGGTAGGTTGAGTTGGAAGGGAGCAGCAGCGAGGTCCGCACAGCACCAGTACCCGCTGGGACAGCTGGCGATACATGCACTGCCCGATGGAAGGATGTGGTCGCGAGAGTTCACGACCACGTTGAGGTTCGGATTCAGCAAATTTAAGCTGAATGGATCGTTATATTCGAGTAGTGAAACCTTCACTGATTTGTGGGTGTGTCCGTCCGTCGAAGTGACCTCATGGAATAAGCTGTCAGTCGTCGATTCTCAAAATGCGTTTGCCTTGTCTGACTTGATCGAGAGCGACCGTTGGTTGGTCGTTCGGTCGGTCGTCTCAACGGACGACGTGTATTTGGTCTTCAGACCGCTTCTGGATTCTCTGTGTTCGTGTCGACTCGTAACTCGTCCTTGTTGCTTCACAGTGACTGATTTTAGTATTGTTTGAGTTGTTTGTGGAATTTTTTTTTGCGCATTCGTGTGTATCTAGTGTGGTTTTGAATGAGCAGTCAGTTTAAAGCTGTCTGCGTACTGGATTCGTGGAGGTAACTTGTTGTGATTATCTCGGATTATTCTTGCGTTTGAACATGTTCTCTTGTATAATGTTTGTCTTTTTACGATGTCAAGAATGTACTCCGCATATCTGCCTGGCATGGGTTATTCTGTCGTGTATTGGGCATCGGACGTTAGGTTGATATTGCGAGAGCATTGGTCTTGCGTTTAACTGTGGCTGGTTTGAGTTGCCATCCTATTAAGTGAGTATAACACTGGGCTGCCTGTCTCACCTTACTTACGTTTGAGGGACTTTCCCAGGTCGATCCTTGGAGCACTGTCAGTGGATCACTCCCGCCTTTATTTGGTCTGATTGCGTCAATTGCTTAAAAATAATATTTCGTTTAAATTATTCCTATTGCTCGTGGCCTTCAGCCGACAAATAATTTGAATTCTTCTTAATAAGGCCTTCAGCCTTCAGTGTAGATCGTGTTGTAGTCAATTTTTTATTTGGTTGTTTTAAAAATTATTTTGGTATTTTTAACGTCTTATTGTCTTACTCATTTGTAATTAATTCAGGCCTTCAGCTGCCAGTTGTTCTGAAGTATTGCTTGTGGTCTTCAGCTGACAAATAATTTGAATTCTTTCTTCAGCCGGAAGTGTAGCTTGTGTTACAGTCAATTTTTTTTAAAATTATTGTTTAAAAAAATTATTTCCTTAAATAAAGTGTACGTGTTTATTGATCAACCTACGGTAGCTGAGTAAGGTCCCGTCCACACGTTTTCCTGCCTTCCTAAGTCCCACGTGTCAATAAGACTGCCCCCACGGACCTGTGCAGGTAACTTAATGCTTGTTTGCGCACCACTATGCCTGAATAACAGAGTATGCGGAAACGACCGTCGACAAGGTGTTACGAAAAACGTAATCCGACCAGGCGACACTTTCCATTAATACACAGTCCCATCCCCATGATCCAGTGACCTGTACAGTTTTAAATGGAGATCTACGTATGTGAACATTGGGTGAACGTGGAGACACATCGGGTATTCTCATACTGAAGTCCGTTTTCATCCAGGTTCGTTGGAAATTATTGTTATTAATATGATGATTATTATTTTTATTATTAGTAGTATTGTCTTTTTATTAATTATTCTCCACTCCTAGGCCTGGAGTATTCTGGTCGGCATCCGGCCCATTAATGATCGCAGTTCTATTCAGCCATTATCAGACAAGATGATACTGGGGAAAATGGGGGATCCCAATTGTAAATAAATGGGAGGCCTTTCCAGTTCCGTCATACGTCTTACAATCAAGGGAAACTTTCTGAAAACCTTGGACAGAACCTCAGGTTTGGGACCATACTAATTTACTACTGGGATATCTTTCTTCACTGAGGATGATATTCCAGTCAAAAATCAATATGTTGTGTAAGTATGAGATGTGTAAATGTTTTACGTCTTGTGTATGTGTTATTGAGCAGTGTGAAGCGTGTGGCACGTTGCTAAACACTTGTGAACTCGTTATGTCGTTTTCTTACCGCGACCGGAACGTTCAGTCCGGCTTGGTCAGTGCTCATATTCTTTTCTCTCATCGGTGTAAGTTCCCCTGTATACACTGCGCGAATAGTACTGCGGGAAGAAACGATATTGTGGAGAAATGGATCACCAACATCTTAGGAGATTTTATTTTCGAGCCAAGAACTGCCAACGTCTAAAGGTTACGCAGTCAATTGTAGTCTCCAGTTCCGACTATCAGAGTGCAGATATGTTCGCACTGTCGCGACTCTCCGGACCTGTCCAATGATCGAGTTCTGTGCACCATAATGATGTACGTACGGATGTGTATTGTTCATTTGTGATTCAGTTTCCTAGGATTTTGTTATTCCCCTTTTTCTTTCTTTTTAAAAGGAAACATTTATGATTATGTGACTTGAGGCTCGAAAATATGTAACAAAAAATAATTCATGTAATTAATTTACTATAATGAGGAAGTTTTAAAGGAACATAATGTGCTTTCCAGTGTTTCGCATGTATCAGTATGCACTATGGATCGCCTGTTAAGGCGACAGCGGAAATATTGCACTGCGTAATTATATACCCCAACAAAAAAAGGAAGGAAAAAAGAGAGACGCGCCACGAAAGAATTAACCGAATGGGACGGAAATCGTAGATGTGATGAACATGTATAAACAAATGATCATAATTTTCGAAAAACTGGATGATTTATTTAAGCGAAGGGCCATCATAAGTACAGCAAGTCAATAAAGCATTGGTCCACCTCCGGCCCTTACGTAAGCAGTTACTCCGCCTGGCATTGGGTGGAAGACTTATTGGTTGTCCCCCTGAGGGATATCATGCCAAATTCTAACCAACTGGCGCTTTATTCAGAAACTTGTTGGCCCATCTCTGACCATAATGTCAGCAGTTATTTGCCTTGGTATTGATTGATAGAATTGCTGGATGTCCTTCTGACGATTATCGTGCCAAAATGTGTCCAACTGACGCGTTAGATCGTCAAAATCTCAGATGTTGGGGAGGGGGGGGGACGTGTCCAAACTTTTTCAGTTGTGGAGAGATCCGATGATCTTGCTGGCAAAGGTGGTGTTTGGCAATGACGAAGACAAGCAAATAGAAGTACTTTTCGTGTGCGGGCGGGCATTATCTTGCTTAAATGTAAGCCCAGGATGGCTCACCATGAAAGGCAACAAAACGGGTTCGTCGAAATACCGCTGTGTTAAAAGGGTGCTTCTGATGACAACCATTGTTGCGAAGAGAATAATGAGGCAATTTCAGATCTACTGCTGGGAGAACTACCGAAAACTTGGAGGAGGCTTTCTCACAAGATATTTAAGCCTATGTGATGTATGTGTGGAAATTGTTGTTAGTATAGACGCGTGGTACAAAGTACATGTGTAGTGGGGTGGTTTATGGGAGGGTGTGTTGCTCATAAATTCGTTTCACAAGCTGTAATCTCCACTATACTGTGCCACGCTTTAATTCTATAATTCTAAAAAAAAGTAATTATGGGTATCTTGCGTAATCAATATTACAGTCTTACGA
Organism: Schistocerca piceifrons; assembly: GCF_021461385.2. NCBI lineage: Eukaryota > Metazoa > Arthropoda > Insecta > Orthoptera > Acrididae > Schistocerca > Schistocerca piceifrons. The sequence continues at coordinate 56,284,832 of NC_060143.1, forward strand.
AATAGTCATACAGTCGAACCCTCTTGCTCTTTCCCCTTCAAAAAATTACATTCTACCGGTCAGGTGGTCATTACCTCCAGGCTGGAAATCACTGGTCTACAGTAATGTCATCCGCCACAGAGGTCGTGATGCCTGGAGCTGCTTTCCTCTTCCCCAAAATATGGCGCAGATGGACATCATTCATCAGGTCGCGGATAAATGGCGATACACCGCTCACATTCGAATGTTGCAGCTCGTGATCCAGATCGCCAGTTGCGGTTCATCAGTTCCGGTCTACAGTTATCTCCAGTCGACGCAGTGCTGCATTCGCCGCCGTTACAGCCAGCCTGTAATAACGAGTGATCTTCGGCCAGTAAACGCCATGCGTCTATTTGATATTCAGATCAGGGCCAGACTTACAAACTGTCAGATACAACAGTCTAGACTGAACTACCCTGCACTAGATAGCTGTCTTTCAATATAGCGTGTAGCACTTTCACAGCAAAGTCATGTATCATTCAACATTGAAAGCTGATTAGTGTCCACAAATTCCTTTGGTAACTGTTAAACGACAATATTATTTATGTAGTAGATGCTTCGTTCCCTGGTATCTTGAAGGTTGTTTTGATGAGTGGTACTAATTCCAATAAAATATCTGCCCGTTTTTTTATTAGTTACTTCCCAAACAAATACTCGCAAAAGCTTTCAAGCAATTAAACTGAAAGTTAATTTTTAAAAATTTCACCTCAGACCAAGATGCACTTTCGTGTGCTCTTAAGGCTGTGAAACGTTTCCTTTTATTCTTCTCATCTTCTTACTACCTAACTAATGTCCATAATGAGAAACCTTTCTAGACGGTGTCTTATTCAGAGACTGGAGGTAACGCAACAGTCGCCAAGTGTAGCTCTTTTGAGCGTTTCCATTACAAAAACAGTACGCAAATAAAGTGTCCGCATACTGAGCATTTGTAGATACCGGGTGATCAAAAAGTCAGTATAAATTTCAAAACTTAATAAACCACGGAATAATGTAGATAGAGAGGTAAAAATTGAGACACGTGCTTGTGATGCCATGGGGTTTTCTTAGAACCAAAAAACAAAGAAAGTATTGCTAGACGCGTGAAAGATCTCTTGCGCGCGTCGTGTGGTGATGATCGTGTGCTCAGCCGCCACTGTCGTCATGCTTGGCCTCCCAGGTCCCCAGACCTCAGTCCGTGCGATTATTGGCTTTGGGGTTACCTGAAGTCGCAAGTTTATCGTGATCGACCGACATCTATACGGATGCTGAAAGAAAACATCCGACGCCAATGCCTCACCATAACTCCGGACATGCTTTACAGTGCTGTTCACAACATTATTCCTCGACTACAGCTATTGTTGAGCAATGATGGTGGACATATTGGGCATTTCCTGTAAAGAACATCACCTTTGCTTTGTCTTACTTTGTTACGCTAATTATTGCTGTTCTGATCAGATGAAGCGCCATCTGTCGGACATTTTTTGAACTTTTGTATTTTTTTGGTTCTAATAAACCCCCATGTCATTCCAAGCATGTGTGTCAATTTGTACCTCTCTACCTACATTATTACGTGATTTATTCAGTTTTCAAATTTATACTGACTTGAAACTTCCTGGTAGATCAAAACTGTGTGCCCGACCGAGACTCGAACTCGGGACCTTTGCCTTTCGCTGGCAGGTGCTCTACCATCTGAGCTACCGAAGCACGACTCACGCCCGGTCCTCACAGCTTTACTTCTGTCAATATCTCGTCTCCTACCTTCCAAACTTTACAGAAGCTCTCCTGCAAACCTTGCAGGACTAGCACTCCTGAAAGAAAGGATACTCACGGGCGTGAGTCGTGCTTCGGTAGCTCAGATGGTAGAGCACCTGCCCGCGAAAGGCAAAGGTCCCGAGTTCGAGTCTCGGTCGGGCACACAGTTTTGATCTGCCAGGAAGTTTCATATCAGCGCACACTCCGCTGCAGAGTGAAAATCTCATTCTGGTTAGACTGACTTTTTGATCACCCGGTATATGTGGCATGCACGAATGATGCAGCAGCCTTGGACAACAAATTACAGTTACAATCACAGTTTAACATTAAATTATGTAAACTCACAAAACAAATCAGGTTCGATAAATAAACCTATATCTGCAACAGGAATACCTACACGAAAAATGATTCCCTCTGTAACTGGCTTGGCATCTGTAACCAGCTTTCTCTCTGTAGCTAGTCACAATGCTATACATGTTACACGAAATGCGTTATGTGATTTAGTCGATAGCACTAACTTCGAAAATATTCGTCATTCTTCCTGAAACATACTGTACAGACTGATGTAACCTTTACGCTGGACCGCCCGGCGTTTCGACAGTGACGCTCACTGGCGCATTGAGCTAATCCGTGAGCAGGAACGACGCCCTTCAAGCGTTCTCCCTTACGGTGCTGGCAGCCACCCCATCTGCGGTTCGGTCAGGGTTGAGCGACGTCTGGGATTGCGTGCCTCCGGCATTCGACCCGCTGCCCGCATTGTGATGGCGCTGGCAGTCGAGCGGTGCTGCGCGGCCAGAGAGTGAATCTGTCTGCGCCTGCGACCCATCTCACCACTGGGGCCTTACTTCCCTCACGAGGAGAACATTGGAGAGCCATAATCCGATTTATCAGAATCTTAGTTCAGTGGAAGAGGAGTCAAAATAAGCGAACACAGTTTCGGCTTAGTCGTAGACACTCGACGGTTTCTAAGGAAGTTTTCGGGGTACTTTACTTGATTTTTTATCGATAAATCGTTCAGCCGAAATGGTGGCTAGCGTCGCGGTTTAACACTCCTGTACCCAGTGTTCAAAACCCAATTATTACCTTTACTTCTGCCTTTCACTGTTCTACCCATATCCCTAGAAGATTACTACCCGAACGTTTTCCAGTGTATATTGAAATAACGTTGTCCTTATTTGTCTACTATTTGTATGCCTGGTGAATTAATTACAACAAAATAAATGATCGAGAAAATTATTTGAAATTCCTCTAGTGTATCTTTATTCATAATCAATTGCAAGCGGCAGTTTTCAGCAAACTCATCCTTTAAGTGTGGCTAGCCTCGACATTATTACCAGCGAGTTAAATCTTCCACAGTGCTATCGATGTCGCTTTTCCTGAATCAAATTCAAACGAAGAAACGCCAAAGTGTCAAACCCGCATTTGTGTGATCCTTATAGTGTTCGAATGTCTCTACGATCGGTATCTTCCAAGGAGTCTGGAACCACGCGACTGCTACGGTCGCAGTTTCGACTCCTGCCTTGGGCATAGATGTGTGTGACGTCCTTAGCTTAGTTAGGTTTAAGTAGTTCTAAGTTTTAGGGGACTGATGACCTCAGCAGTTAAGCCCCATAGTGCTCAGAGCCATTTGAACCATTTTTGAAATGCACAAAATCTTATGGAGAAGAAACATAAGGATAAAATATAGGAATAAGAATAAGTTATGAGAGTTTAACAGAACTGTAACCCCTAAAAATAAATCTATAGCACTTGCTTTGAAACTCAATTGTAATCCTACAATTTATATAATGCCGTTGTATTCCCTAACTTAATATGGAATACTGGTGTAATAATCTTCTACGGACATGTGTAGATAAATGAATAATAATAAAAATACAATAAATTACCGGTCCTAAGCCCTTGGCCCGGCTAGCAAGTGATGAGGAAGGATGGGGTGGAGTAATAACCTCATTAAAAACCCTGGGTCCATCTGGCTCCAAAAATATAAAAATAAGGCATTACTACGCAATAGTTTAGATGAAACAAGCGCAGTATCTTTGTAAGAGGTACAGAGGCGAGGGGATGTGTCGGGGCTTAAACCAGTTCACTAGTACTGCCGCCACGTCATCGTAACGCGCCAGTGCGTAGCATACAAAGGATTTCACCCTAATCTAAGAGTGAAACTAAAAACTAAAATAACTTTTCCATGCTTTGTCAGTGTTTCTTTCAGTATATTAATGTTAACATTGTTAAGTCTCACAATCTTCAACTGGATCATTTCACTAAATATATTATTTTGAGAAAAAATAGGTGGCGCTAAATAACGAAGCTAGGTAGCTAAAAACTGTTCAGAATGTGGAAATGTATGTCACAATTATTAGTTACAAGCCTCTACTTGTTCAGAACAATATTTTTGGCCAAAAATTGGGAAATGGGAAAATTGAAGGAACTAAATATGTCAGATTTTTAAAAGAACCTTTCATTATTTTTTAAGTTATCTACTAAAAACCAAATTTGGAACGAAAAGATCGTTATTCACATTAGATTGAGTATCATTTGTATATGTTATAGAAAGTTCTAACTCCAGCACTTAATTATATTCATTCAACAATACAGCTGTACCACGTTTCGAGGCTTTATTAGAAATAACAGTCATTACAAGGAATCTTAAAGAGGCCGTCAGAGATCATGTTCTCCTGTATGTTCCATTCTAAAACGTCTAGCCGTCAAATGGCTGGCTCTGAGCACTATGGGACTTAACATCTAAGGTCATCAGTCCCCTAGAACTTAGAACTACTTAAACCTAACTAACCTAAGGACATCACACACATCCATGCCCGAGGCAGGATTCGAACCTGCGACCGTAGCGGCCGCGCGGTTCCAGACTGTAGCGCCTTTAACCGCTTGGCCTCCACGGCCGGCTCTAGCCGTCAAAATTTAAATGCAATCGAGCTGAAACTTTTTCAGTAACTAAAACCAACTTAACTGTGTTGATGCAAAAATTAGGAATATAGCAAATTGTTAAAGAATAAAGTTTCATTAATACGTATCCTAGAAAAGGGTCCATTTAGATGCTGTTGCCTGTGCCTAACGTGGTTAATATCAAATGTTCCGTTCGGCAGTCCGCTGCGCCCACATATAAATACAGCCAGAGAAGCAGTGAGAAGAGACACTTCGCACCGAGATATCAATCTGCCTATGTCAGTCAAACGCCTGCGTGCCCTGTGCCTCAGATAACGTCAGAGCTAAGCACCTACCAAAAGTGTTTTGGTAAAAGTAGTAAGCGAACTCGCGAGGACTGTACAGCATCGTGGATCGCTTAGATATCATGGAAGTAACTGTTTGTCTCCCGCCTGTTGTGTTGAGAAAAACGCGTGGCAAGTGGTGAGATTATTTTCCGATTTTAAGACGAGCAATTAACTTTGGTGATTAGACATCAGGGCTTCCCACAGAGGTCGTCTCTCAGCTGTCAATAGTACCGTTTCTGATAGGGACATTATTAATAGGAATTCTACTATATTTTCTGCGTGTGAAATTTTACTGAATATATCAATCAGTTGAAAGTCAAAACTTTTATTTATAGTCACTGATCTTAATGCTGCTGAGTAAATAGAAAGTAGGAACATTTTCTGTCACTGAGCACAATGACTAACGTGGACTTGCAGACTGTAAATTAGGATCAGTATGTTCTCCAACGCTTTCCGGCTGACCGCAAAAATAGCTTTCAGACTCTTGTAAACAGCGAAGGCACGTGAAAACCATGCACAGACAATCTGAAAATGTTTTCATTAATTACATAACAAAAAATAGAGAAAAGTTAGATTATTTACCTGCCGCCTCACATAGTGCAGCAAGAATACCCACATGCAAGCGGATCCCTGGTGCTCAACTATAATTTAGATAAATCATGAGTACTACAGAGGTGAATTATAGGAGAAAAAATAGAACCACAAAAAAATATGACAACAAAACACAGCGGAAGGATTGAAAACTATGAAGTAATGCTAAAATAAACCAGAATATGGAAACTATTTCAAAAGTAATGGGAAGAAGAGGACTCATGGTTTTTGCAGATTTATTTCGAAAGCAACGCAGATGATTAACTAAAAAGAATTTCTAATAATTGTGGGGTAAGAATTCCACAACAAGCTGGGTTAATGAAGAACAAAAGGCTTTAGAAAGAAACGGTATAAGAACAGAAGATACAAATAACGAGAAGCCTTTCTGGAAAAATTGTTGAAAAGGGAAGGTTTCCAATGGCGGGTGGCTAAAATGACTCATTAAAAATGGTCTGAAGACAGAAAGAAGAAGCATATTGAACAGGTGAAAGAATACTGGAAGAAAAGAAAAGAACAAAGACTGAACAAAAATTCGAACGTGGTCCTCAGATGACATACTCGTAGTGAAATAAATAAAATAATCGGGTTTCTAAAAAGGGGCGCAAATGTGAGAGCCTGCGACAGTAGCCACTGTGCCACCATTTCATCTGAGATTAGCAAGTAGTAAAAGGCAAGTAAATTACGTCGAAAACTTAGCTTATCCCTGTTTTTTCCCAGAATTTCCAACATCTGGCACCATTTTACATTTTCGAACGTATTTTTCGGGTCGACAGATCCTATGCATGCGTCTTGATTTTTTTTTTTCAGTCTCGTTTCCATTATCAGCCACAACGTCATAATTGCCTCTCTGGTGCATTTATCTTTCCTAAGGTCACACTGATAGTCATCTAACACATCCTCAATTTTCTGTTCCATTCTTCTGTATATTATTCTTGTCAGAAACTTGGATGAATGGGCTGTTAAGCTGATAGTGCGATGATTATCATACTTGTCAGCTCTTGCAATCTTCCAAATTATGCTGATGATACCACACATTATACACAACAGTGTGAATAGTTGTTTTGTCACCACTTCCTCCCATGATTTTAGGATTTCAGGTGGAATACTATCTATCCATTCTGCCTTATTTCAATTCTGGTTCTAATACTATATACCACTCTCAGAAGTATCAGAACGCCTTTTTGCTTGTAACTTTTGACTCGATCTTTTCTAGATCAGGATCCCTTATCTCAAATTGATACAGATACCGTTTCCGTCATTCCTGAGAGTTTGTAACATCATCACGGAATCGCCCTGTGTGTGTTACTAGGAACTCCCCCGCCTTCGCACGGGTAGCAGTATCTATGGCCGGACGGCTTGTCTCGCGTAGCAGTAATGTCGTTTATGAGCCACTCCGTAGAATTATGTATCAGATTCGGAGAAAAACGTTAGGCATATGAGTATTAACTCCAAATTGTAGTAAAATTTAAACGATTTAAGCAGCGTACGGCAGGGCAGTTCTCAGAAGGTAAGACGTAAACGAGAAACGCACCTAGTCCAGCCAGTTTACATGGGATATTTGCAAATTATACACAGAAATCATTTTTTGAATCATCCTACCTGTGACTGAAAACCGGATCAAAATCCCTGCACAGATTATCCCGAACACACAGTCAGAAAAACGTGGTGACGAAATTTTATTCGCAATAAGTGTAGAAGTAGATAAACATAGATTTCTGTGAAAAATTAGGGGATGATACGCAGTGGTCGATGTATAAAACTATTTCTGAGGTTTCGTTCCCAATTGCCAGAGACAACGTCTGAGATTGTGAACTGCGACTTTTTCAGGAGGTAGAAATGAAACTGATTGCAGTCCTCGAAGATGTGGCAGAATACTATGGTAATACTATCTAAAGCTCAATCCATCCAAAACAAAGATTTTCATGTGAGAAGTAGACAAGCTAGGAAGAACTGGAGGCCACTTGAAGGGCAAAGCAGATTTAACACTGGAATACGCCTACATACCTTGGCGTAGAGCTCGACTGCACACTTACTTCCAAAGACCATTGTGTGAACATGAAGATCAAAGTTTGTAATCCAAATAATATTCGTATTACAAGCGAGCACCCTAACAGCACATAGGACGGCCCAGGGATAGGGTGGGAGGCGAATGGATCGGGGTGCAACCAAATGTTCAACGTACGTGTCAGCGTTTGCTCTAAGTTTCTCTTCGGCAGAATATGGAACACCTGTCTGGCAGAACTTCGCACAAAGCACGCAAGTAGACATCGCTCTTAACGTCTTGATGCAATAATTTACCAACACTCGTATATATTGTAGAAATTTATTTTATTTTATTAACTTCTATGTGCTACCACTTTTGGCATTACATTGATGCCATCTTCAGGCCAGACTCGTCATAGTCGTAAAATCGTTATACATGGAAGGAGCCATATAACTGGATCCGTGAATCAATCGTTCTGCAACAGTTCTTAGTGGCCAGGCGGTCATGCCCCATTGTAACTAGTTACGTGCGACCAACTCCAACTGACCACTACCTTATAGATATAGCACCTCCGGATATAAGACGAATAATAGCGGCACAGGTTTAAGGAAAAACAAAGAAAAAAAACAGGAAAATGATTCCAGGTATCCCACGTCTGGAAGCGAAGCATCGTGTCCTAGAGTGAAGTCGAGAAAGAGTTTTCTTCGAACGACAGAAGTGTCAATTTTCACTCATCGAATAGAAGTATGGCGTAACAAGGCAACTGGAAGCAATAACCGAAGCCTAAAGAAAAATCCCGCTGTCAGTTTTCTGCTACGTCGAAGACTCTGAACAGGCTACGAATAGCAGTGACGCGGTGCAAATACATTCTGTAGCAGTGGGGCTACACTACTAGAGATGCAACCTGCGGGTGTGGAGAACTTCGAGGTGCTGAACACCACTTGGACTGAAACTTCGTGGCAGATTAAAACTGTGCCAGTACCTCGTCTCCTACCTTCCAAACTTTACAGAAGCTCTCCTGCGAAACTGTGAGGACGGGGCGTGAGTCGTGCTTGGGTAGCTCAGTTGGTAGAGCACTTGCCCGCGAAAGACAAAGGTCCAGAGTTCGAGTCTCGGTCCGGCACACAGTTTTAATCTGTGCCAGGAAGTTTCATATCAGCGCACACTCTGCTGCAGAGTGAAAATCTCATTCTGGAACCACTTGGACTGCTCGAAGTTACCTGAAGTCTGCTCGCTGGAGGACCTGGTTTCAACAAATGTTCCAGAAATCAAGAGTGCCAGATTCTGGACCTCAAGTTCAATTTGACTTCTACAGAGTCTTGTGTACATACTACAGATATTTTCTGAATTTGCAGATAACGGTACTGTGCTGTCCCGGACACGAAAACAATAATAATTACCGCGCCAATGGCTGACGGGGCCCGAATTTATAAACGAATTATATACGGTAGATTTTGAATTGTGCACACGACACCACCGTCCTTCACATAACGCTGAATGCATGCGGTAACTTCCGACAGGCGACCTCATTGTCACTCAGAAATAGTAGATTGTTAGAATTACCCTTTTGGTGCAAAGTCAGTACTAAATTGTTTCATTTTACTCCTACTTCCTTTAGGTTAAAATTCTTACATCTACATCTGCATGGATACTCTGCAAATCACATTCTTCGAACCACCTTCACGATTCTGTATTATTCTAACCTCGCATAGCGCGCGCAAAGAATGAACACCTATATCTTTCCGTACGAGCTCTGATTTCCCTTATTTTATCGTGGCGATCGTTCCTCCCTATGTAGGTCGGTGTCAACAAAATATTTTCGCATTCGAAGGAGAAAGTTAGTGATTGGAATTTCGTGAGAAGATTCCGTCACAACGAAAACCTCTTTCTTTTAATGATTTCCAGCCCAAATCCTGTATCATTTCTGTGACACTCTCTCCCATATTTCGCGATAATACAAAACGTGCTACCTTTCTTTGAACTTTTTCGATGTACTCCGTCAGTCCTATCTGGTAAGGGTCTCACACCGAGCAGCATTATTCTAAAAGAGGACGGACAAGCGAAGTGTAGGCAGTCTCCTTAGTAGGTCTGTTACATTTTCTACCTGTCCTGCCAATAAAACACAGTCTTTGGTTAGTCTTCCTCACAACATTTTCTATGTGTTCCTTCCAATTTAAGTTGTTCGTGATTGTAATACCTAGGTATTTAGTTGAATTTACGGCTTTTAGATTAGACTGATTTATGGTGTAACCGAAGTTTAACAAGTTCCTTTTAGCTCTCATGTGGATGACCTAACACTTTTCGCTATTTAGGGTCAACTTTCACTCTTTGCACCATTCAGATATCTTTTCTGAATCGTTTTGCAGCTTGTTTTGATCTTCTCATGACTTTATTGGATGATAAACGACAGCGTCATCTGCAAACAACTGAAGACGGCTGCTCAGATTGTGTCCAATATCGTTCTTTATACAGATGTCTTGCATCCCAGTTCAAACTGCATAATAATGTTTTGCAATGGTTAGAACGCTATGACTCCAAACGATAACACTATGGCCTAATTCTCAATATCCAAACAGGGACAGCTGCTCAAGCGTTCCGCTAAGCAGGACCATTACATTTTATACGTACAAGTTTTTGTTAGTGGATGGCGTTCATTTTTTTCAGTTCTAAGGTATTCACTTATTTTTCTGTTGAGCACAAATATGGTTTGACCGCGTGGAGGTCAAAACTTCATCGATGCGAGCAATACTCTTGTTCACAAATAAGGGCAAAGCTTTCCACATGGGCAGCTGCTGTTCCTCTTTCGTCGAGGATTTTTTTTTTCTTCTTGCTCATACTGCTTGTTCCCCCTCCTTACTGAAGAAGACATTTTTCTTAAGAACCGATTGTAAATAATCTTCTTATAAGTGAAGTGAGTGACATATTTTATTTGTTCTGTCCATCAAAGTCTTAATTTTGGTTACATTCCTTATGGAGATATCTATATCTGTATATGCTACTTTTTACACACTTTATATCCCAAAGTTCCGTACAATCGTTTGATTACTGATACATCCAGGAAATTAAGCTGCCCATTGCTCACTTTCTCTAGAATAAACTGAATTTTTAGGCTAATGCTATTGAGATACACTAAAAAGAATCCAACTTACATTCGTTATGTCTCCGTACTAAAAACGCGTAATCCACATTGTGACATCAGTTAGCTAGAAGTTTGTAGACTGACATCCCTTTGTCGTCTAAAAGGGTGGTCTATGGCAACCCCACGAATTTTCTCGTAAATTTTACTGTTGTACTGGAGACAGATTGTAGTAATAACATGTCCACACAAATCTACTATATCCACCAGGAAAAAGATACCTTCTAAATGTCAAATAGCTTCATCTGCAGAAGTAATCGTAAATAAGAAGACAATATTGAAGTTAACAAAACCTGCACGTGAATGTACGTCATACCTTTCAATTTCTCAATTAAATTCGCCGGCTTTTAACATAACAGTAAGGTGTATCAACCTGACAACCACGGGAACCTCTTGAGAATCTTAGTCGAAATAGCTACAGGGGAACAGTTCATAATTTTTTGTGACACAGTGTTTTATTGATTATTTAACTGGAGCCACAGAATCTTTTTGGAGTATATATGCCAATTAACCCACCCTTACTGTTAGAGTAATATGTTGAGATCTATTTCATTTGCTCGAAATGTTCACACAGATGTCTAATGGCAAAAGTTTGGTTCTGTCTCTAGTGCACAATTCTCTATTATCTCTCTGTCTGTCGTCGCTCATATTTCACGTTGCAGTTTTGTGGAAGTTTGAAAAGAAGAACTCCATAGTATGAAATAAGCCTTCGTACATAAGTTTGGCTGAATTTTCGACTCGCAGCCGCTATTAACAACAGTAAAAGTTTTAATTAATATAATGTCCTTCAGTAAAGCAGTGAAATGTTTCCAGCTACTGAATTTAATTATGTAGCAGCGCCACTTTATTTAAACAAACACATCTAGCACAAAGCAAACAAAGCATACTCTAGTACTGTGTAATGAAATCAGAACACGCGCTATTTTCGCAGTAGAATTGTGCCGTCCTCATTTAGTAATTCTAGAGTCATGCTCCACTAAATTTTACATAAACTGCGAATCCTGAAACAATGCGTCACATGAATACCATGTATCAGTACTAAATGTGATGTCACTCATGCCGTGTTCTGCTTCCTTTCAACTCTCTCCTTCCATTTCTTACAAAGAATTAACTTCCTGATCAAAGACCAAAATCCCCTTTGTGCTCATTCTGAATTTTGTAATAATAGATTATACACCCATTGTAAACAGAACTGCAATGTATTTGATATTTACGCAAAACGATTTCATTAGATACGTAGGATATATGATATATGCAGATATTGCACTGAATACCCACACCTTCCTCCAAAATTTTCTGTGTAGTACTAGACATCATTGTACCAAACTGATTGTCAAATATAATGGCTATAAAAACGCCGCTAAAAATGCTTACTGTCACTTTAAAGGGGCGCAACAACAGTGGCAGAAGAAATAGACCCAAGTTAATGAGATGCAGGAGGCAATACAAAAATGAGTGATACAGTCAGGTCAAACAAGAGATACCAGCGAAAACTAGCACCACTAACGTAGCAACCTGACAGTAACACACGCAGCTATATCTACAAGTATCTCGACGAGACGTAACGAAAGAGAAAGTGAGATGATTCGTGTCACGAACAGCTTTTAAGAACAAGGATACACAGCCACGAAAATCAGTTTCAGGACCTTTTTTCATATTAATAAAGGATCTAGCAACATCTGTGGAAACTGTCGAGCACAACAGTTTGATAGTGCCATGCGTGCTTTCACCGCCGATATTAACTTCACTTAAAGCTTCCAGTGTGGCAGGCCGTGGTCGACGTGTAAAACTTTCCCATAACGTTTCTCTCCGGCTGTGGAGACAACCTCAGAGGTGAAGCGGCGAAGTAAAAGCATAACTCGATTATATAATCGGTATAGAGGGCACCACAGTCCATCACGTGACGCAGGCTTTTATGCTATCACTGGTAGTGCCACAATACTCAAATGAAATTCATCGACCGTCATTCTATCGATGCAGAGTCGACGACTACATTTTATCTAACTTTAACCCTTCCTCTTTTCTGTCAAAAGTATTACGGTGTTCATAAATCTCAATAGCCTCCACACACACGTGCGCATGATAATGAGATGTTTTCGATATGACGCTCGTGTCACTGAATTTCATTTCATGGTTATCCTTTTGGTAAACATGTTCTCCTAGGGACGATTTATCGGTATATCCCAGACGGCAATTCTTATATTCAAGCAGACGGGTGTTCACACTTCTTTTCATGGTAGCAATATATACGAGACCACACTTCAAGGAATTTTATATGCACCCGATGTAGCCAAAGAATATATATTTTGCCGTTAAGAGCAGACTCGGCTATGTATAGGAAGGCTATTCAGCTTTATAAACACGGTAATAATTTTAGCAAAAAGGGGAAGTTTTCAAATTAGACAAAATTGGATGTCGACTTTGCACCGACAGAATGACGATCGATTACTCTCAGTCGAGTATGTTGGCACTACCAGAGATAGCCTCGTACCCGGCGTCAAGTCATGGACTGTCGCTCTCTCTATCCTGCCTGTATACCCGGCGCACCCTCGAATGTTGCTTGCACTTCACCGCTTCACAGCCGACGATGTCTCCCGCAGCCGGAGACGAAACTTTAGCGGAAAGTTTTCAAAAATGGTTCAAATGGCTCTGAGCACTATGGGACTCAACTGCTGTGGTCATCAGTCCCCTAGGACATAGAACTAATTAAACCTAACTAACCTAAGGACATCACACACATCCACGACCAAGGTAGGATTCGAACCTGCGACCGTAGCAGCACCGCGGCTCCGGACTGGAGCGCCTGGAACCGCACGATCACCGCGGCCGGCGAAAGTTTTCATATATCAATCATGGCCTGTCGGCCCGAAAGTTTTAAGTGAAGACAACGACAGCTTTTATTTTTTCTTATGTGATTAGCCCGCGAGCCGAACCTGCAGGGAACCCGTATTCCTGGTGCAAGTCCTTTTAGTTGACGCTCTTTCGGCAACTTGCATGTCGATGATGATGAAACGATGATGAAGACAACACAACACCCAGCCTCGAGCGGAGGAAGCCTCCGACTCTGCCGAGATTTGAATCCAGGCCCCTTACATGCCATTCTTCGAGCTGACGCTCAGCTATGGAAGCGGATTTTTTTATCCTAAAATGCCTACGTTTATGATAAAGTGTTTCAGTCTGAAGTGTAATGCTGGCAGATTAAAACTGTGTATCATATTTAATATCACACGGGATACTTTGCAAGTGACTTCGCTATGTGAACAGTTGTGCTGGAATGTCACGAATCCAGTTCGGACTAAGTCGTCAAAAATGACAAACGTTTTGGAAACTCTGGGTCAACAAGCAACCAGAAACGGCAGTCAAGTACATCGTGACCTTGACAACAAGAGTGTAACTACAAAGCGAGGATCATGTTCGGCAATGCTGAACGTAACCTCATATGTCGAGAGGCGCGAACACGTAATGCACCCAGTAGCAATGTCGAACATGACACTGCAGTCCTATTCCCTGCACTTTTTTTCAGCTGTACATTCGAACCGAACTTCATATTTGTGAATGACAAAATGCGGCAGCATCACACTGCACTGGTCCAAGAGCTTTTGGAACGACAGTACATTCAGTGAATAGGCCTGGCCAGCTCCTCGTCCCTCCCCCCCCCCCCCCAACCAAAACCTTCCAAGCCAACCAACTTAAATCTCATCGAGGGCGTGTGGGCTGCATTTGAGGGAGTTCCTCTAGCGCATCCGTATGCACCGACGACCATCTCGCAGCTCTCAGCTGACCTGGTAGAGAAATGGAATGCCCAACCGCAAGAAATTTAAGCACGTTTAAGATCATGCACTGCCGTCTGTGGTGATCACTAACTCCAAAAACAACTGCATTATGCGATCAAAAGTATCCGGACACCCCCAAAAACATACGTTTTTCATATTAGGTGCAGTGTGCTGCCACCTACTGCCATGTACCCCATATCGGTGACCTCAGTGGTCATTAAATATTGGGAGAGAGCAGAATGGGGAGCTCTGCAGATCTCACGGACGTCGAACGTGGTCAGGTGATTGGGTGTCACTTGTGTCATACGTCCGTACGCGAGATTTCCACACTCCTAAATATCCCTAGGTCCGCTGTTTCCGATGTGTTAGCGAAGTGGAAACGTGAAGGGTCATGTACGGCACAAAGGCGTACAGGCCGACCTCATCCGTTGACTGACAGAGACCGCCGACATTTGAAGAGGATCGTAATGTGTAATAGGCAGACCATCACACAGGAATTCCAAACTGCATCAGAATCCACTGCAAGTACTAGGACAGTTAGGCGGGAGGTTAGAAAACTTGGATTTAAAGGTCGAGCGGCTGCTCATAAGCCACACATCACGCCGGTAAACGCCAAACGACACTCGGATTGGTGTCAGGAGCGTAAACATTGGACGACTGAACAGCGTAAAAACGTTGTGTGGAGTGACGAGTCACGGTACACAATGTGGCGATCCGATGGTAAGGTGTGGGTATGGCGAATGCCCGGTGAACGTCATCTGCCAGCGTGTGTAGTGCCATCAGTAAAATTCGGAGGCGGTGGTGTTACTGTGTGTTTTTCATGAAGAGGGCTTGCACCACTTCTTGTTTTGCGTGGCACTATCACAGCACAGGCCTACATTGATGTTTTGGTCCAAATGACTCTGAGCACTATGGGACTTAACATCTGTGGTCATCCGTCCCCTAGAACTTAGAACTATTTAAACCTAACTAACCCTAAGACATCACACACCTCCATGCCCGAGGCAGGATTCGAACGTGCGACCGTAGCGGTGGCGTGGTTACAGACTAAAGCGTCTAGAACCGCTCGGCCACAGCGACCGGCTTACATTGAAGTTTTAAGCACCTCCTTGCTTCCCACTTTTGAAGAGCAATTCGGGGATAGCGATTGCGTCTATCAACACAATCGAGCATCTGTTCATGATGCACGGCCTGTGGAGGAGTGGTTACACGACAATAATATCCCTGTAACGGACTGGCCTGCACAGAGTCCTGACCTGCATCCTATCGAATACGATGTTTTGGAACGCCGATTTCATGCCAGGCCTCACCGACGGACGTCGATACCTCTCCTCAGTGCAGCAGTCCGTGAAGAATGGGCTTCCATTCTCGAAGAAACCTTCCAGCACCTGATCAACATATGCCTGCGATAGTGTAAGCCGTCACCACGGCTAAGGGTGGGCCAACACCATATTGGTTTCCAGCATTACCGATGGAGAGCGCCACGAACTTAAGTCATTTTCAGCCAGGTGTCCGGATACTTTTGATCACGTAGTGTATGTCCAACCTATTGCCGGCCGAAGTGGCCGTGCGGTTAAAGGCGCTGCAGTCTGGAACCGCAAGACCGCTACGGTCGCAGGTTCGAATCCTGCCTCGGGCATGGATGTTTGTGATGTCCTTAGGTTAGTTAGGTTTAACTAGTTCTAAGTTCTAGGGGACTAATGACCTCAGCAGTTGAGTCCCATAGTGCTCAGAGCCATTTGAACCATTTTGTCCAACCTATTGTAATGTGGAAGGAACAACCGTGATTCGCGATTTCTGTGCAGTGATGGAGCTCTCCATGCTACTTTATCATGTGCTAACTTCCTCATTTCCCAATAACTACCTCTATCTACATCCTTCAGCATCTGTTGATTGTGTTCACCTCTTGTTCTTCCTCTACGATTTTTTCCACCTGCCCCCTACAGTTCCCCCCAATATTAAATTGATGACACCATGATGTTTCACAATGTGTCATATCAAGCGATCCCTCTTTCTAATCAGGTTGTGCCACAAATTTCTTTTCTCTACATTTCTGTTCAGTAACTTCTCATTAGTTACGTGATCTATCCATGTAATCTTCATTCTTCTGTAGCAACACATTCCAGACACTAGTATCCTCTTCTTTTCTAAACTGTTTGTCGTCCACATATGGCTACAATCCATAAAATTACTTTCGGGAGGGACTTCCTAACATTTAAATGTATATTATATGTTAAAAAATTTCTCTTCTTCAGAAAAGGTTTCTTGCCATTACCAGCCTACATGTTATACTCTCTCTACTTCAGCCATTATCCGTTAATTTGTTCCCCAAGTAGTAAACTCATCTACTACTTTAATTGTACCGTTTTCTAATCTAGTTCTCGTAGCATACCTTGATTTAATTCGATTACATTCTACTTTTTTTGTCTTGCTTTTGTTGCTGATCATCTTGTATTCTCCGATCAAGACACTATCTATTCCGTTCAACTGCTCTTCCCCAAGTCCTAGGCTGTTTCTGACAGAATTACAATGTCACAGACAAACCTCAATGCATTTTATTTCTTCTGCGTGGACTTGAATTCCCATTCCAAATTGTTCTTAGGTTTCCTTCGCATCGAATCGCATCGGGGATAGGCTACAGCCCTGTCTCACTTCCTTCTCAACGACTGCTTCCCTTCCATGCCCGTCAACTCTCAAAAAAGCCGTCTGTTTTCTGTACAAGATGTAAACAACCTTTTACTCCCTGTATTTTTTGCCCGCTGTCTTCAGAATTTCAGAGAGAATCTTCCCGTAAACATTGTCACAAGCTTCTCTAAGTCTTCAAATATTATAAACGTAGGTTTGTCTTCCCTTAACTGATCTTCTAAGATAAATCGTATGGTCCGTATGGCCTGGCATGTTCCTGCTTTTCTCCGGAATCCAAACCGATCTTCTACGATGGCGGCTTCTACTACTGTTTCCATTCTTCTGTAACTAATTCGTGTTAGTATTTTTCAACCGTGACTTCTAAGACTAAGATTTCGGTAATATTCTCACCTGTCAGCATCAGTTTTCTTTGGAATTGGGATTATGATTTTTTTTTTAAAGTTTATTTCGCCCGTGTCAAACATTTTGCACGCCAGATGGAAGTGTTTTGTCTTGGCTGACTCTAACAAGGCTGTTCTGACGGAACGTCGTCTACTCAATAAAACTGACATTTCTGTTTGTCTCGTTGCGTTCTGTACTATAGTATAGAAGTTCGGCCTATGCATGGTCCAAGTTTCCTGGAGGTATATTACTTGGCAGTGACACATCACGAGCAAATTAATTTCATCGATATGTTTTGCACACCTGTCTGTAGAATGGCCAACGACATTCACTGATACGAATTCCATCGGACATCTTGTCACCAGTTGAAACTGCCAGTCAAGGAGAGCTGCAGTTGAAGCCCGTGTCATCCTTTATCTGCAGTGTCAGGTCCATGTTGTTACAGCATGCCAAAGACGATTTGACCAGTTTACAATCCTCAGGGTGGAGATGCAAGATACTGAACATTACGTGGTGCTAGATTTTGATTTCACGGATGTACATGAAGTGCACTTTCGATCATTAGCCCTTATTTTGTCTGTCTTTGTCTGTTAAAGTAACTTTTTTCTTCAGTTTCACAGGGCTTATTCTTCAATTCCCTGCTCCCAGTGAACCAACGTGTACAAAAATTGGTTGTCGTACAGGCTGTGTAAAACTTTCCTCAGCAGTTTAGGAACACAGAAAAGCTCATTTCTCCAGGCACTGACATCTAGGGAGACGTGTAGCTACGTTACATTTTCCCTCAGAATCTCATTCTGCATTAGCATCTCATTTAGAAGCGCGAACTTTCTCTAGCGGACTACGCCCTGATGTGACCTGAAATAAGATGGCGCCGTCAAATCTTGTTTGCCGCGGCGGGCACATATTCTCCGCCACGGACGTGCGCTAGACGCCGACGCCGGCGCTGGATGCCGACGCCGTGGCGACCTTATTTTAAAGCAGATATGACCACTCGTACTGCACGAACTTTCTCTTTGTACGGTCCCCAAAATGAAATTCCGCACACCTGTCTAGAAAACATTGATACATTATTCTCTGTATGTGAAGGACCCCGCCTCAGCAGTGTCAGCCTACGTTACGGATTGCCTTTCCTCGTCAACGGTACATCACTAACACTTCTGCGAAAGGGCGTAGCTAGACTGATGTGTGCGACAAAACGTCTGGTGATTTACGCTCTCGTCTGTCTGAACACTTCACGGACGAGGGAAAACTGCGCCCGCGATCTGTATCGAATGAACCCCTCGATATGCAGAGCGTCACCCTACGACTCAGATGTGACAAATTGTGCTTAACAGAAACGGTTGGGAATTTAATGGCCCTGACCCATAAGTCGTGGATGTCTTAGTAATAAATGGAGCTGTAAAGCTCATCTAACTAGTTATATCAAAGATAGGTCCACTTTGGCCAACAGCTGTTGTTATAAAATTTAGAAGACAAATCAAGATATGAATTATAAATGAGATAGTGACTTCTCAAAACCAAAAATAAAATTAGGTATACAAATGTGTACAATGCATCCAACTACCATAAAAACAGCACTGAGTGGCAAAGTTCGCAGGAAAACGAATGAAAATGAATCTGGTATTAAACTAGCGCTACACCGGAATACATTAAACACACGATTCCGAATCGAAAGAGATGTTTGCATCGATCATTGTGCAGAGAAGGTAAACACATGCTCGAACCACAGACATCTGGACACAAAATAGTTAAAGACATTAGCTGCCAGTGGGTACTGATTAATATCAATGGGGAAAGTTTAAAAGTTTTGTTGCACTGGGATTATAAACCGATTGTCTTGCTTACTAGGCAGAAGCTCTGACTACTACGCCATCTGGACACAATCATCACCAAAACCACACGGTCTACTCTAGCACTCCTTCCGTCAGACCCCAATTCTCAACTTACCCCACACACTACTGATGGTGAGACCCTGCTCAATAGCCTCACTAACCGCGGAATTTCGCCGATTCCTGTAGGTGTTCGCCGGCCGGTGTGGCCGAGCGGTTCTAGGCGCCTCAGTCTGGAACCGCGCGACCGCTGCGGTCGCAGGTTCGAATCCTGCCTCGGGCATGGATGTGTGTGATGTCCTTAGGTTAGTTAGGTTTAAGTAGTTCTAAGTTCTAGGGGACTGATGACCTCAGACGTTAAGTCCCATAGTGCTCAGAGCCATTTGAACCATTTTTGAACCTGTAGGTGTTCGAGCTAGGTGTGCATCTGCACTGAAGGGATTATTGGCCGTCATCGCCTTAATTATATATGTGTTGTCTTGTATGAATACATGGTTTCGCGGCGATATGAATTAATAAAATTTTTTCTCGGGCTTCCAGAAGCGTCAGGTGGTTAAAATCCCACGAGCTTTCGACCGAGCTCTCCCCGCCCATTGTCAAGTGGTAAGACACTGCTGTGTCACCCTGGCCACGTCCTTATATAGCCGAACTGGTGTCTGTGACGTCACTGGTGCTCTCTTCCTCGCCATATACGATAATGTTGTCATCTGCGTCCGTAGCGTCCGTTTTAACATCGCGATAGCCGTGTCCCAGGCTGTGCTGAGCTGCAAACCGCCATCCTTGTTGATGGTGTTTTCAAAGGTTCAAAAAATGGTTCAAATGGCACTGAGCACTATGGGACTTAACTTCTGAGGTCATCAGTCCCCTAGAACTTAGAACTACTTAAACCTAACTAACCTAAGGACATCACACACATCCAAGCCCGAGACAGTATTTGAACCTGCGACCGTAGCGGTAGTGCGTATCCAGACTGTAGCGCCTAGAACCGCTCGGCCAATTCGGCCGGCTTTTCAGAGGTTTTTATTTCAATAGCTTCTTTTATGATGTTATCCCAAAAGTCCTTCGACTTCATAGCGACAGATGTTTCGTTGAATAGAATTCGGTGTCCATTTTCTAAGGCGTGTTCTGCCACAGCTGATTTTTCTGGATAGCGCCGGCGTAAGTACCTCTCGTGTTCCGTCCGGCGTTGCTCCACAGTGCGTACCGTTTGGCCGACGTAGTAACAGCCACACTGCATTGGTATCTTGTACACTCCAGGCGTTCTAAGCCGTAGATCGTCCTTCACAGGCCTCATGAGCTGACGAATTTTTGCTGGGGGCCTGAACGCCGATGAAATGTTATACAGGGTGTTACAAAAAGGTACGGCCAAACTTTCAGGAAACATTCCTCACACACAAGTAAAGAAAAGATGTTATGTGGACATGTGTCCGGAAACGCTTAATTTCCATGTTAGAGCTCATTTTAGTTTCGTCAGTATGTACTGTACTTCCTCGATTCACCGCCAGATGGCCCAATTGAAGGAAGGTAATGTTGACTTCGGTGCTTGTGTTGACATGCGACTCATTGCTCTACATTACTAGCATCAAGCCCATCAGTACGTAGCATCAACAGGTTAGTGTTCATCCCGAACGTGGTTTTGCAGTCAGTGCAATGTTTACAAATGCGGAGTTGGCAGATGCCCATTTGATGTATGGATTAGCACGGGGCAATAGCCGTGGCGCGGTACGTTTGTATCGAGACAGATTTCCAGAACGAAGTTGTCTCGACAGGAAGACGTTCGAAGCAATTGATCGGCGTCTTAGGGAGCACGGAACATTCCAGCCTATGACTCGCGACTGGGGAAGACCTAGAAAGACGAGGACACCTGCAATGGACGAGGCAATTCTTCGAGCAGTTGACGATAATCCTAATGTCAGCGTCAGAGAAGTTGCTGCTGTACAAGGTAACGTTGACCAAGTCACTGTATGGAGAGTGCTACGGGAGAACCAGTTGGTTCCGTACCATGTACAGCGTGTGCAGGCACTATCAGCAGCTGATTGGCCTCCACGGGTACACTTCTGCGGATGGTTCATCCAACATTTTGTCAATCCTCATTTCAGTGCAAATGTTCTCTTTAGGGATGAGGCTTCATTCCAAAGTGATCAAATCGTAAATTTTCACAATCAACATGTGTGGGCTGACGAGAACCCGCACGCAATTGTGCAATCACGTCATCAACACAGATTTTCTGTGAACGTTGGGCAGGCATTGTTGGTGATGTCTTGATTGGGCGCCATGTCCTTCCACCTACGCTCAATGGAGCACGTTATCATGATTTCATATGGGATACTCTACCTTTGCTGCTAGAACATGTGCCTTTACAAGTACGACACAACATGTGGTTCATGCACGATGGAGCTCCTGCACATTTCAGTCGAAGTGTTCGTACGCTTCTCAACAACAGATTCGGTGACCGTGGATTGGTAGAGGCGGACCAATTCCATGGCCTCCACGCTCTCCTGACCTCAACCCTCTTGACTTTCATTTATGGGGACATTTGAAAGCTCTTGTCTACGCAACCCCGGTACCAAATGTGGAGACTCTTCGTGCTCGTGTTGTGGACGGCTGTGATACAATACGCCATTCTCCAGGGCTGCATAAGCGCATCAGGGATTCCATGCGACGGAGGGTGGATGCATGTATCCTCGCTAACGGAGGACATTTTGAACATTTCCTGTAACAAAGTGTTTGAAGTCACGCTGGTACGTTCTGTTGCTGTGTGTTTCCATTCTATGATTAATGTGATTTGAAGAGAAGTAGTAAAATGAGCTCTAACATGGAAAGTAAGCGTTTCCGAACACATGTCCACATAACATATTTTCTATCTTTGTGTGTGAGGAATGTTTCCTGATAGTTTGGCCGTAACTTTTTGTAACACCCTGTATACCTTCAGGAGCCGGCTAATCTTTCCCGACACTGTACAACAGAAAGGCAAAAACACAAGTTTCTTGCTTTCTTCTTCGGTGGTGTTCTCTTCCCTGTTTGTGTGTTTCTTGCGTGTCACATCAGATATAGACTGTGACACCGGTCCTTGGCTGTACCCGTTTTCCCGGTAGACTTTTCGGAGGTGGCTCAGTTCTAGTGGCAGACTTTCTGCGTCTGAGACGACGTTAGCACGATGGACTAGGGTATTCAGAACGCCTCGTTTTTGTGCGAGATGGTGGTGGCTGAAAGCGTGCAGATACCGATCTGTGTGTGTCGGTTTCCTATAGACACTGTGGCTGAGATGCCCGTTGGTTTTCCGTCGAACGAGGACGTCAAGGAAGGGCAATGCACCATCTCTCTCGACTCCCATCGTAAACGTGATGTGGCCATGAATGCTGTTCAGCTGTTCTAAAAATTCTCCTAGTTTTTCACGAACATGGGGCCAGATGATAAAAGTGTCATCGACTTAACGATAAAAGCAATTTGGCTTAGCTGGATCCGTGTCCAAGGCGATGTCTTCAAATTTTTCCATCAAAGGTTGGCTATGGACGGAGCTAATGGGCTTCCCATAGCCACGCCGTCCAACTGGTCGAAATACTGGCCGCCATGTAGGAAGTACGACGATGTCATATTATATCTCCTTGAATAAGACGCAGTTAATTCTGTTGATAAATTCGTCAGTGTTCTTGATTTGTTGCACACAACGAACTACATGCGGTGCAAGGAGGCTGGCCAGGTGTTTTTCCACTCTATAAGTGAGTGACCCAATGGTGTTCACAATGGGACGAAGAGGAGAACCCGGTTTGTGGATTTTTTGTAGTCCATAAAGCCTAGGTGGTCTCGGCGTCTGAGGGAGGAGATTCTTAATAACGCCCTTTTTCCAGTGTTGACTGTTTTAGAAGCTCTGACGTCTTCCTCATTATTCTTGACGTCGGGTCCCGTGGCAGTTTCCAGTATGTATCCTCTTCAAGAATCAACTGAATTTTGGCGTCGTCGTCAGCTTTATTTAGAATGACGGATGCATTGCAATTGTCAGCTGGCAGAACCACGATGAGGGGGTCGCTGCGGATTGGGTGAAGACCATTTCGTTCAACCCTAGTCAAGTTCGACCTCGGTGGTTTGGATTTTGAAATGATGCGACACGTTTCGCGACGAATGTCGTCAGCACTCTCGCTAGGCATCTTACGGATTGCTTGTTTAACCCCCCTTATAATATCTCAGATAGGGATGCTCCGAGGCGCTGGTGCGATGTTAAGATCTTTCTTAAGCGCCAAAATGGCACGCGCTAGAAGTCCGAGAAAATTTTATTAATGTCTGTTGTCTGTTCTTTTGGACCAATCTAGTGTTTTCTGTTCCGTACTAGAGGACATGTCCGAAAGAACAGACACACATACAGAGATACCTGAATAACAATCGAGTCATCAAGCACAACCTAACTCCTGACAGAATCCCCTCAACTCTGGAAAAACCGCGTTTAAGCTGCAGCTACATCTACATGGATACTCTGCAAATCACATTTAAGTGCCTGGCAAGGGCTTCATCGAACCACCTTCACAATTCTCTATTATTCGAGTCTCGTATAGCACGCGGAAAGAATGAACACCTATATCTTTCGTAACGAGCTCTGATTTTCCTTATTTAATCGTGGTGATCGTTTCTCCCTATGTAGGTCGGTGTCAACAAAATATTTTCGCATTCGGAGGAGAAAGTTGGTGATTCAAATTTCGTGAGACAATTTCGTCGCAACGAAAAACGCATTTCTTTTAATGATTACCAGCCCAAATCCCGTATCATTTCAGTGACACTCTCTCCCATATTTTGCGATAATACAAAACGTGCCATCTTTCTTTGAACTTTTTCGATGTATTCCGTCAGTCCTATCTGGTAAGGATCCCACACCGCGCAGCAATATTCTAAAAGAGGACGGACAAGCGTAGTGTAGGCAGTCTCCTTAGTAGATCTGTTACATTTTCTACCTGTCCTGCTAATAAAACCCAGTCTTTGGTTAGTCTTCCCAACAACATTTTCTATGTGTTCGTTCCAGTTTAAGTTGGTCGTAATTGTAATTCCTAGGTATTTTGTTGGATTTACGGCCTTTAGATTTGGCTGATTTTTCGTGTAACCGAAGTTTAACGAATTTCTTTTAGCACTCATGTGGATGACCTCATACTTTTCGTTATTAGGGTCAACTGCCAATTTTCGCACCATTCACATATCTTTTCTAAATAGTTTTGCGATATGTTTTGATATTCTGATGACTTTAGCGTCATCTGCAAAAAACCTAAGACGGCCGCCCAGAGTGTCTCCCAAATCGTTTATATAGATAAGGAACTGTAACACTACCTTGGGGAACGCCAGAAATCACTTCTCTTTTACTCGATGACTTTCCGTCAACTACTACGAACTGTGATCTCTCTTACAGGAAATCACAAATGCAGTCGCATAACTGAGACGATATTCCATAAGCACGAAATTTCACTACAAGCCGCTTGTGTTGTACAGTGTCAAAAGCCTTCTGGAAACCCGGAAGTACGGAACTGATCTGAAATATCTTGTCAATAGCACTCAACACTTCATGCGAATAAAGAGCTGGTTGTCTTTCGCCTACCGGAGTGGCCGAGCGGTTCTAGGCGCTTCAGTCTGGAACCGCTTGACGCAACGGTCGCAGGTTCGAATCCTGCCTCAGGCATGGATGTGTGTCTTGTCCTTAGGTTAGTTAGGTTTAATTAGTTCTAGGGGACTGATGACCTCAGAAGTTAAGTCCCATAGTGCTCAGAGCGCTTTTCTACGTTACCCATGTTGGCAGCTGTTCTTGATTCGAATTGTGGAATATTTACTTTGTCATCTTTTGCGAAGGCATTTCGGAAGGCTGTGTTTAGTAACTGTGCTTTAGCAGCTCTGTCTTCGGCAGTATCTCCATTGCTATCGCGCAGAGGAGGCGTTGATTGTTTCTTGCCTCTAATATACTTCACATACGATCGGAATCTCTTTGAATTTTCTGCCAGGTTTCCAGACAAAATTTCGTTTGGAAACTATTAAAAGCATCTACCATTGAAGTCCGCGAGCTGACACGACACTTTCAACCCGCAGTCACACTTGCAGTGGAATCCCACCACATTGTTGCGGTATGAGAAGATGGACTGCACCCTAATTAGTCGCAGAGGTCGAAGTTGGCATAGCTAATGAAGAAGTCCCTTCGTAGAAGTGCCTGCCGGTGAGTAGAATCTGTTGAAGATGTCCTGAAGAAGAGAGAGGAAGAAAAATCCTCTCCTCATTGCTCTGTGCAAAGAAACCGCCAATCCGCCAGTTCTAAAAACCAGCTACCAATGGGGTGCTGTGTAACAGACCTTCCTCTCTCCTCCGATAAGTTTACATACCCGCTAGTCAATCTCTAAATTTTAAGAGTTAAACAAAATATTACAATTTTGGTACTCGACTTTCACTCTAAAACTGGTTGCATCTCAGACCAATGCAGCCAGACCCACACATCCTTTCATTGAAAAAAGATGTCTTTAATCCCACTCTAATTTTTTAGGCTCTGACCTATCATAATGCCTTCCGCTCTGTATGACAGGTGGCAGTTCAACAGTCCCCACGTCCTGGCGTCAGAAAAACGTACCGGCACTTTTTCAAAATACGAGCCGAACATTCGCAAGTCGCACACTCCCATCGATCTGAAGACGTTGTCTGCTCGCAGGCTGTTTCTTTATGACTGGCGTTTGGCATGTGGCCAACGAACACTCCGGGGTCATTTTTGATGAATGGGACAGAATGGAAAGAAACACACGGGTCCCGTGCAGTTCCAGCTATTCCTTTATTCCACACCGGCGCAGATATTTTGTGTGGACTGTCTGCCAGGCACCTGTCCAGCTTCCGTGAAAAAAATCTCCCTCCGTTGCCAAAGTAGCGCTCTGAACACAGAGCGTAGCGGGCCTGTGACTGTCCACTGTTGGTAAGCTGTCCTCTGCTGCGGAAGAGCTGTTAGAACTGAGAATGTCGGGCCGTAGGGGGGCTATACTTTCCAGTCAACGGAAAAGCTCACCGAGACCCAGTACAACACGTAAACTCAATGCAAAATTAATCTTAATACCATTCTTAGAGGAATGTTATGATCTCTGCACTCATCTGTGTTCCAACCAGCATATAAAATCCACCATCGCTTACTCATTGAAAAGAAGAATATGAGTATGAATGGTGGGCTCCATGTGGTTCCCAAGTTGTGCAGCGACCGCAAACCATAAAATTACCAAATATGCAGCAACCAGTCATGTTTTATTTATTCAGTTTTGCAAATCGATTTCAACTGATTTTGCGACTGGTTGCTGCATATTTGGTAAGAATATAAGTATTGCATGATCAAAGAGGGAATAATAATAATAAGAACGAAATGATAGGCTGACTATAGCCTCACACGTTCCAAGCTAATTGCATTTGCGTGCGTGAGCGAAACGCAGTTAAAAGCGCAATGGTTCAAATGGCTCTGAGCACTATGGGACTCAACTTCTGAGGTCATTAGTCCCCTAGAACTTAGAACTAGTTAAACCTAACTAACCTAAGGACATCACAAACATCCATGCCCGAGGCAGGATTCGAACCTGCGACCGTAGCTGTCGTGCGGTTCCAGACTGCAGCGCCTTTAACCGCACGGCCACTTCGGCCGGCCTAAAAGCGCAATAGCCGCGCGGGTAGCCGCGTGGTGTGAGGCGCCTTGCACGGTTCACGTGGCGCCCCAAGTCGGAGGTTCTAGTCCTCTCTCGGGCGTAAGTTAGTTTAAGTAGTGCGTCGGCCTAGGGACCGATGACTTCAGCAGTTTGGTCCCGCAGGAACTTACCACAAATTTCCAAAAAAGCACACTATGTGCGGTTTCTAAGAACTGCAACTGTGCAAGTGATTCGCATGGTAAAATAAACTCACTAGAGAAAAAAATAGTCACCCCTAGAGAAATTATTGTCGGCATCATTTAATACAGTGAAATTCCTCCCCTGCACTCGATTACCGCCTGGTTTCGGTTAGGAAGTGTGTCCACAAGATTACATCTCATCCATGTTAAGCCACTCGCTGAGAATTTGATAGCGCAGTTCCACCAAATTGTGGAGATGCTGATGTCGGCGTTTCACCCACTGTTATAATACAGGGTGATTAAAAAAGAATACCACAACTTTAGGAATTTAAAACTCTGCAACGACAAGAGCCAGAGCTAAGCACTATCTGTCGGCGAATTAAGGGAGCTACAAAGTTTCATTTAGTTGTACATTTGTTCGCTTGAGGCGCTGTTGACTAGGTGTCAGCGTCAGTTGATGCTAAGATGGCGACCGCTCAGCAGAAAGCTTTTTGTGTTATTGAGCACGGCAGAAATGAATCGACGACAGTTGTTCAGCGTGCATTTCGAACGAAGTATGGTGTTAAACCTCCTGATAGGTGGTGTATTAAACGTTTGTATAAACAGTTTACAGAGAATGGGGGACAGAGCACTTCATCACTGGCCTCCAAGAAGCCCTGATCTTACCCCCTGCTATTTTTTCTTATAGGGGTATGTTAAGGATATGGTGTTTCGGCCACCTCTCCCAGCCACCATTGATGATTTGAAACGAGAAATAACAGCAGCTATCCAAACTGTTAGGCATGATATGCTACAGAGAGTGTGGAACGAGTTGGAGTATCGGGTTGATATTGCTCGAGTGTCTGGAGGGGGCCATATTGAACATCTCTGAACTTGTTTTTAAGTGAAAGAAAACCTTTTTAAATACCCTTTGTAATGATGTATAACAGAAGGTTATATTATGATTCTTTCATTAAATACACATTTTTAAAGTTGTGGTATTCTTTTTGAATCACCCTATATTTCTCGCTAACAGGTTCGGGTGGACCTTAATTCACTTCCTGCTGCAGTTTTTGTAGGGTTTGGTAGTAATTTTGATTCGTAAGGCGTTTAACGCCTCTCCGGTCCCTCTCTGTAAGAACCTTGATCCGATCACAATTCTGACAATGTGTTTCGTGGCCACGTGGAACATTCTCTCATGATACACCAACAAATTCAGCAACTTGGGCGTACGGCACGAGTATTGTCAAACGCAATTGCCACTTATTGCCATTCTGTCACGTCTTTACATCGACCCATGCTTACACAAAATGTTTGCTGGAAAAAAGTCTCAATGATTGCTAGTGTCTTATGCTCATGCTGAGACAGTGCGTACGTGATTGAGCACGTGACTCGATTGCTGCGCCATCTGGGAAGGGTTAACGATTCATACGTGTGTGCACTCTGGGGTGAATAATTGTTTGTGCTATGACTTTATTTAAGACCCACGAATCTGCTACTGAGTGCAAAAGAAAGATCTGTTTCATAGTGCAACTGTCTCAACAATACTGAGTAGCCCGTCAGTACCAGCCGAGCATTCAACAGCCTCTCGGTCTCCGGACTTTTTTGCCATATTTCACACAATTAGTTGATTTCGATGGGGTGCCATTTTCAGATGCTTACTCGCATCCTCGTAAGTTTACACGATCTCCCATTGTTTGTCATGAAAGTCATCCCTTTTCTGACTAGTTTGATGTGGCCCACCCCGAACCAGTTCAGAGCAACACATGCATTTAACGTCCTCGATAATCTGTTGGATGTATTCCAATCTCAATCCACACCTACACTTTCTATACCCCATAGCTTCCAGTAGCAGCACGAAAATATATCCTTGACGTGGAACACATGTTCTTTTATCCTGTCCCTTCTTGTCGTAACCTAGCAGATTCTGCAGAGAACATCCTCTTTTACCATCTTTATCAGTCTACCTGATATTCAACATCAATCCATAGAGCCCACTATTATTTCCAGACAGAATTAAAATCGTCCAGGAATAAATGTCGATTCTCTGATTGCTCTGGCAGAGGACTGAGCAAACTAGAACACATGGGATATTAGTTCACTTTATTACATAAACGAACAAAGTATTTACTTAGCTTTGATACACATTTTTGCCCTGAAGTACTGGATAATTTACAACTCTCATGTACTAGCAAAGCGTGACTTGGTGCACTAATTAAATAACTGTTCCCTTGAGGTACAATGTTCAACATTCTGTAAAGTACAAGTTCATTAGAAACGTTAACAACTCGTTGATCCTACACTATGTTGCCGACTCCTTCAGATCAGGTCACGAACTGTGTGGAGCACCTACCTGCTCTGCTCTATACTGACCTCAGTACGAGGACGCTGCGTTGGGGAGAGGGGAGAAGTGGTCATCTGGAGTTCTTACAATTGATTGTTAGGGATTTCAGTGAGCCCTCGCTAGTGTCTGTTGTATATCGACTTTTGTGTAGCACCACGATCTCTGGACGATACAACACCCACCACAGCTCGAACGTTTCTGTTGTTTTCTGCTTTTCTTTCAGTACTTGAATCACTTCCACTGAATACTGTGTTCAAAATGGACATTCTCAGAATGTTGTTTCTGAAATTAATGCCCATCTTTGATATAAGTAGATTTCTTTCGGCCAAGAACGTCCTCTTTGCCTGTGCTAATCTATTTTTTGTGTCTTCATTCCTCCATCGATCACGTGTTATTTACTTTCAAAGGCGCAAATTTTTTCACTTCGTGGTCTCCGATATTGAATACTGTCTGTCGTTTATCTCATTTTTGCTTCTCGTCAATTCCAAATATGTGCTCACTGCACTGTTCATTTCATTCAAAGCTCCTGTAACTTTTCCTCACACAAATTCAGGATACCAGTGTATCACCATATCTTAACACTGGTATCCTTTCCTTCTGTACTCACTTACAACAGATATTGCGATGTTCACTGGAGATATCTGCTGTCCCTACAAGATTCTAGTGCTACAATTCACATGTTATTATGCAGTTCTCCTACATGTCACAATAGACGGGTTAATCTTGAAGAAATCAAGAGATTTCTCCTAAGAAAGGACAGATGAAAAACTAACTGCACTTTGAGCACATTGCCGTGGACACGGCTCCTGCGAAGCTTAGCTGCTTTTGACGTTACGTCGACGACATTTTCGTTGCCTGGTCTCATGGAGGTGGAAATCTGGGAGAATTCTTGCATCACATCAGCAGTATCCACGACAAAATCAAGTTCACGACGGAGGCAGAGACTGATAGTACCTAGACGTTCCTTGACGTCCTCGTCCCCCGCGCAGTAAATGGACGTCTCAGCCACAGTGTTACAAGAATCAACAAACACAGACTGATATTTGCATTCTAGTAGCTGCCACTACCCGTCGCAGAAACGCTGTGTTCTAAGGATCTTGGTGTATCGCTTGGAAGGCGTCTTAATTGCAGAAAACCTACCAAAGCAACTGAGCCGCTTACTGAAGGTAGTCAAGAAAGATGCCTACAAAAACCGACAAAACTCGCCAATCACGTGGATTTTAAACCACTTTAGGCGGCTGGAAGCTAAAGAGAAAATTTATTGGTTTGGTTGTTGAGTCAAATTTGAGTAAAATCTCGAACTATGGAAGGAACCGTCTACCGTTTCGTGACGAAAAGTAGATCTTGGTGGCACTTAATTGTGCATGGCGGCTGGCAGCATAACGTACACTGCCAACCAAAACCTTATATGGGATATAAATGGTCGCCATAACAGAAAATACGATAATCACTTGTTCCTGACGAAGACGGTGGAGGATTTCGTCAAAAGCTCAAAATTCTTCTCACATACGACGCAATAGGTGAACCGAGATTGTTTTTTAAATCTGTACTACTTCCCAGTGATTGCAGCTCAAATGGTTCAAAAAAAAATGTTCAAATGGCTCTGAGCACTATGGGACTCAACATCTTAGGTCATAAGTCCCCTAGAACTTAGAACTACTTAAACCTAACTAACCTAAGGACGTCACACACACCCATGCCCGAGGCAGGATTCGAACCTGCGACCGTAGCAGTCCCGCGGTTCCGGACTGCAGCGCCAGAACCGCTAGACCACCGCGGCCGGCTTCAAATGGTTCAAATGGCTCTGAGCACTATGGGACTTAACATCTTAGGTCATCAGTCCCCTAGAACTTAGAACTACTTAAACCTAACTAACCTAAGGACATCAACCACATCCATGCCTGAGGCAGGATTCGAACCTGCGACCGTAGCGGTCGCGCGGTGCCAGAGTGAAGCGCCTAGAACCGCTCGGCCACATGGCCGGCAGTGATAGCGGTGTATGAGTATTATACTGTTTGAAACTACGTGTCATACCACTCTCTATAAACATTTACCGAATAACATCAGCTTTTATGCCAGTTCTACTTACATGTGTAACAGGTACATGGTCTTATAGCTACGAAAACTGCAGTGTCGGTTTGTTTTACTCTTCTATTCCGCTTGTGTGTCATTCGTAGGTATATTTGTTTTATTGATATTCTGGAAGAGCAATGAAAAGACAATGAATGTGCTCCGTCTAAGAATTTTCTACGGTCTGTGGAGTCTCCTCCATATACTGTGAAAATATCATACAAAACTGCACTTGGGCTGAGTAGCTTCGCCCACGAAGACCAACTACAGTTTGCTGACGTGCGATTCTATCAGATCTCGTCTTTCTAGCCACAGAAATATAGTGACAAAAATTAGAGCGCACTTCTAGTACACTCAAAGAAGATCGCATCGCTCATTTCATGTCTTATATCCCTGGAAATTTAATGAAAAGGTTTTATGTGTAGCTGGCACAAGATGTTTCTAGCAACTTTTATGAAGATCTGAAAATGGTAAATTAATTTTACCGAAACCGGTTATCTACAGTAAAGTTTTTTTTCGAAGTGACCCGCAATGAATTTCTCTCCTGTGTCAACCTCTTCATCATCTCAGCGTTGCACTTGCAGCCTACGATCTCAATTACTTGCCGAATGTACCCCAATCTCAGTCCTCCTCTACAGTTTTCTCTCCTCTACAGCTCCCTCTAGTACCACGGAATTCATTCCCTGGTGTCTTAACAGATATCTTATCATCCTGTCCCTTTCCCTTGTCAGTGTTTTCCACGTATTTCTGTCCTCTCCGATTCTGTGAGGGACCTCCTCATTCCTCACCTTATCATTCCACTTAATTTCCCACATTCGTCTGTAGCAGTAAATCTCAAATTCTAAGATTCTCTTCTGTTCCAGTTTTCCCACAGTCTATGTTTCACTTCCATTAACCGCTGTGCACATTCTCAGAAATTTCTTCCTCAAATCGAGGCCTATGTTTGATACTACTAGACTTCTCTTAGCCAGGAACGCTCTTTTTACCAGTAATAGGTTGTTTTTGATGCCCTCCTTGTTCCGTCCGCCATTAATTATTTTGATGCCTGGGTAACAGAATTCCGTAACTTCATTCTGATGTTAAGTTTCTCATTACTTTCGTCTTTATTCGATTTACTCTGAATCCATCTTATGTACTCATAAGACTGTTCATTCCATTCAGCAGAACATCTAATTCTTCTTCACTTTCACTCACGATAGCAAAGTCATCAGCGAATCCTGTCATTGATATCCTATCACCTTGAATTTTAATTCCACTCCTGAATATTTCTTTCATTTCGTCGTTGCTTCTTTGATGTGTAGATTGAGTAGCAAGGGCGAGAGACTACATTCCTATCTCACTCCCTTTTTGATCCGGGCACGTCGTTCTTGGTCTTACACTCCCATTATTCCTTCTTAGCTCTTGTATGTATTATACATTACCCGTCTTTCCCTAGAGCTTACCCCTAATTTCCTCAAGATTTCGAACATTTTGCCCCATTTGACTTTATCGAATGCCTTTTCCAGTTCAACAAATCCTATGAACGTTTCTTGATATTCCCTTAGTAGTGCTTCCTTTATCAATTGCAACGACAGAACTACCTCTCTGGTGCCTTTACTTTCCCTAAAGCGAAACTGATCATCTAGAACTTCCTCGGTTTTCTTTTCCATTCTCCTAGGCACTGTTCTTGTCAGCTACTTGAATGCGTAAGCTGTTAAGCTGATTGTGCCATATTTCTCGCACTTGTCGGCTCTTGCAATCTTAGGAATTGTGTGGATGATGTTTTTCCGAAAGGCAGATGGTATATCGCCGTTCTCATACTTTCTACACACCAATATGAATAATTTTTTTGTTGCAACTTCACCCAAAGGTTTTGGTAATTCAGATGGAATGTCATCCCTTCTTCCTTATTCGATTTTAAGTATTCCAAAGTTATTTTAAATTTTGATTTTCTTGGCCAGGAACGCTCCTCGGCTCCTCTGTCTTCTTCTATCATGACATCAGACAACTCTTCCCTCTCATAGAGATCCTCAATGTACTCTTTCCACCTGTCCGTTCTCTCTCCTGCATTTAACAATGGAATTCTCGTTTCACTCTTAATGTTACCGCTCTTGCTTTTAATTTCACACAAGGTGGTTTTGACTTCCAGTCCTCCCGACAATCATTTCTTTTTCGATTTCTTCCCTTTTTCCGTGTAGCCATTTCGTCTTAGCTTCCCTGCACTTCCTTTCATTCCTCAGCGACTTGTACTTCTGTATTCCTAAATTTCGCTGAACATTTTTGTACTTCCACATTTCATCGATCAAATGTTGTACTTCTTCTGTTACCCATCGCAATCACCTTCTTTGTACGTGTGTTGTTCTTTCCAAATTCTGTGATGGCCCTTTTTAGAGATGTCCATTCCTCTTCAACTGTACTGCCTACTCAAATGTTCCTCATTGCCGTGTCTATAGCCTTAGAGGACTTCAAGCCTATCTCGTCATTCCTTACTATTTTGGTAGCCCACCTCTTGCGTATTGATGCTTCCTGATTAATCTTTTAAACTTCAACCTACTCTGCATCCTACTACATTGTGATCTCTGACTATATCCGCTCCTGGGTACGCCAGGCACTCTAGTATCTGATTTCGGAATCTCTGCCTGACCATGATGTAATCTAACTGAAGTCTTCCCATATCATCCGGCCCTTTCCGAATATACCTCCTTCTCTTGTGACTCGCGAATACAGTATTCGCTTTACTGGCTCAAATTTATTTCAGAATTCAGTTAGTGTTTTTTCTCTCCCATTCATTGTCCGAAGCCCACCTTCTCCTGTAACATTTTCTTCTGCTCCTTCCCCTGCAACTGCATTCCAGTCTCCTATAAGATTTTCATTTCCTTTTGCGTACTGTATTAACCTTTCAGTATCCACATATACGTTCTCTCTCTCTTCATCATTCGACGTCGGTGTGTATACCGCAACTATTGTTGACGGTTTGCTGTCGATTCTGATAAGAAGAGCCCTAGCACCGAACTCTTCACTGTAACATACTCTCTGCCCGACCTTCCTATTCATAACGCTATATCATTTTCTGCTGTTATTGGCGTTACCCTATACTCGTCTGACCCAGATATCCTTGTCTGTTTCCATTTCACTTCACTGACCCCTGCTACATGTAGATTGAGCATTTGCATTTCCCTTTTCAGATTTTCTAGCTTCCTGTCCGCGTTCTAACTTCTGACATCTCACGCCCAGACTCGTAGAACATCATCGTTTCGTTGGTTCTTCAATCTCTTTCTCATGATCACCTTCTCCTTGGCAATCCCCTTCCGGAGATCCGAATGGGGGCTATTCCGGAATCTTTTTCCAGAAGAGAGGCCATCATGACACTTTTTCAATTATAGGCCAGATGTCCTGTGGATACACGTTACGTGTCTTTAATGCAGTGGTTTCCATTGCCTTCTGCATGCTCATGCCGTTGGTCATTATTCCGCGTTTAAGACCAGTTTCACACCCCAAGGACAAGAGAGTGCCCCGAACTGCTGTCCGCTTTCCGCCGTCTTTGACAAGATCGTTGGCAAAATGAGGGTGACTTCTTACGCAGGAAGTCTTCGCCCGCCAAAGCTGATTTTTAATCAAAATTTAAGCGGGGGTGGGTTTCGAGCCTGAGACCGAGGACGTTTTGATTGGTTTGATTATTTGATTTTTAACTACCGCTGTACAAAAATGTGTGACTACATGATTTTTCCCTACAGTTTTTCTTCGTTGGCTGGACCATTCTTCCAGTCCACCGTTGTCGTTGTGTGATGACAGTCTAAGACGATCCAAGGAAGCAGACGACATTTCGATGCCGGAATCATTGGTGCAATATTTCAGTTATTTTATGGCACCATGCCGGCCGCGGTGGTCTAGCGGTTCTAGGCGCGCAGTCCGGAACCGCGCGACTGCTACGGTCGCAGGTTCGAATCCTGCCTCGGGCATGGATGTGTGTGATGTCCTTAGGTTAGTTAGGTTTAAGTAGTTCTGAGTTCTAGGGGACTGATGACCACAGATGTTAAGTCCCAAAGTGCTCAGAACCATTTGAACCATTTTTCCTGGCACCATTTTCTCCGATACAACTGAAAGGAATATGAGAAGCATCGTGAAAATCTTAAGAAACAATATAATGTTAATATAATGTATGATATACGTTCAGACGATACAACAAAAATTAAGACGCTTTTCACGGCAAAACAGTCGTATGCAGGAACACTTCTCATAACAGCTAGTTGATGTGTAATCTCACTTGTTTTAGTAAAGTTGTTTACAATCCTACTGCGTTTTGTACAGACTGCGCAAACATTCCTTCCGTCATTTTATAGACGCTAGCTCCATGCTTCTTTTGTTCACAATGCTGGAATAGTCGTTACTTTTGCGACTTTACGCCGGAGAGAAAAATAAAAGTTAATTCCAAAGCGTTATGGAACTTGTGAAAAGGAAATATCGCACGTCTATAATCGAGTTTGTCATTCTCTTTAAAAGGCTGCGCCAGCTGCTTTTATGAGAGGAGATGAAAAGCTATCGCTCGCTTCGAAGCGACACTGTAACGCTGCCGTTGTGCATGGTGGAAAGACGCATTCATGGCGCAAATCTCCCGGAGGAAAAACTGCAAATCAAATCTCGGCGTCAATGTATTTGGCGAAATTGGTCCTCGCGGACACGAAAGCACTGAATTGGCTTTTAAAAATATTTTTTACTTCTTTCTGCAAAGCTCTAATTGTTGGAGAAATAAAGGATAATGGCAGCCAGTTCTGTAAGAGATGAGAGGTAGCAAACTGCTAAATAACTTAAGCATGCAGCAAAAAAGTACTCAATGTTACCGAATCAGGGTAATTATTTTCAGATTGCCATTATTTCTTTTACAGTTTAATTTGTTTACTTCACACCTAATGATACGTTATCTGTAGCACGTACAAAGGGAGAAAAATTTCGGTTCAGGTAAATGGAATTTTTTTTAAAAAACTCCTGCTTATTATTTTACGGTTTGATGTGGTGATTTCAAAAATAATCATAGATATAATCTTTAGCTTGTGGGAATTTCTGATGAATTAGTCACGAAATGTCGGTAAGAAACTGTTGTCATGCTGTTCTTATCAGTATATAACCCACATCACTAAAGTTTCAGGATATTCCCGAAGTTATTTAAAAACTTTTGATTCCTGTTTTTGAAGTTTTCATGATTTTATTTAAAAAAAATCGTTTTTAAAAAAGTTTCTTAATCACTGGACCAACGAAGATATATTATTTCAGTTTTTAGTCTATAATGTTGCAAATATCTCACAGATACATTTAAAACGTACCTTTACAAATTGTTTCATTACGACTATATTAAGGCGAAGTGGAGAAAGGAGAAATTTTTTCATGTCATCTAAACTACTGTGAATTATATTTCTGCTTCCTTGTGCCGGAGAACTTTCTTCGGGTCAATCAATTTCGAACAATATTTTTGTCTCCAGGTTCATCCCGGGAGATCATTCCTTTTTAATCCAGTGCTGATGTGTATCAATGCTGTCCTGTTTATAAAAATATGTTATATTTTGTAATAAGTGTTAAAATAGTTTTTACTTAAGCGTAAATGATCCATTCATTATTATTATTCCATTCCTGTATAGTAACAACAAATTCTACATTTACATAGAATTCCCCCCGAAACACAGAGTACAGTAACTCTTATCTGTGTTCTTTACTTTACTTCACTCCCCTACTGATGGTATCCTGCTATTCAGATTTACTACGGAGTAAAACTGCATTCGCAATGCGCAAATGAGGTTCTCGCTTATTCAGAACATTGGGCACCAGCATACTTCATAAAATTTGTATCTTCTAACTAATATTGTAATATTGCTTGTCATTAATTAGTTTAACATAGGTTCCAAAATATTTTATATGTTTACCTTCCACTAGCTACAAGTATTGTGGATGTTGTCTATTATGATTTTTAGTTTTTAAACACTTATGCTGCTGCACAATCCAATGAGTATATCAAATGTCGAATTAATTTTTCCTGTGAGATTGCTTCTAAACAAATGATTCTGTTTTTGCTACAAAAGAGAAGGAAGTCTTTAATCTCTATATTGGTAGAAAATAAAAGTACTTCTTAAACTTTGAATGACTGTGTGACATTGTTTTTTTTGTTCGATATTGCTTTTAGTTCTTTCCGATGCCCACAGATACGTGAAAAGAGGTCTTCCCTACCTCGTGACTTAAAAAGAAGGCAGATGATACTGTACTCACCATATTCGCTGAAGTTG
Source organism: Schistocerca piceifrons (assembly GCF_021461385.2). Lineage (NCBI taxonomy): Eukaryota > Metazoa > Arthropoda > Insecta > Orthoptera > Acrididae > Schistocerca > Schistocerca piceifrons. Next base: position 56,322,593 of record NC_060143.1, read on the forward strand.
GTAAGGTAGAGAGGCACTTTCCTCGATTTTATAGTAATATATTCGTATATTAAAATAATGGGTGATGTTCTTGTGTAAAATATTGGTTTGCATCTAACAGCTTTCCTAGAAAGTACAAATAAATTCTTTGTAGCATGAGAAGCCAATATCCAGGTGGGACTAATATTTTCAACCTATTCACAATCACCGATTTTCCGTCATATTTGATCGCAACTCCCGATTGATTGTTTTAGGGAAGAGTTCTTTCATTAAACAGAAAATACACATGAAGCAATTATAAGTTCTGTGCTTTCAGGAAAAATTTTATTTTGGTTATCAATCACCGATCTACATTCTTCTGTCGTTTGCAACTCAGGCATATCTTGTCCATTCACATAAATCACCTGCAGAATGTGAATAACTTAACTACTACGAATGACATGTTATTTATTCTACCTTTATGCAGGGTGTACATCAATCGAACCAACAAACGCAAGGACGGATTCCTGACTGAAATCGAGGGAATAACATCCTACGAACATGTCTCTGGGAATGGACGGCGTGCGTGCAACGACAACAAATCGTCCCGGCACACTGTAAAGAGCTGCATAGCAACCAGGTCACAAGACACGTTCAAAGGGGCCTCCATGATACGCAATGCACGCTTTTACACGTCGCATCGTGGATCGTCGCACACTTTCACATATCCCGGGCTCTCTCCGAATAGAGCACGGGCGTCGTAAACACACTGTTGAAGGGTCTGCAAATCAGGAATTGGTTCAGCGTACACATCGCTTTTCAGATGCCCGCAGAGATGAAATTCCGGAGGGTTTAAGTTTAGTGATGTAACAGGCGTTACTAGAGTGGCAGGTGATGGTTGAAGTGTGCACTGTAGTAAATATCTACTAATACCAGTATTGCTGGCCTGTTTTGATCACAGCCGAGATAGATTCTTCCTGCACGTCGGTCAGGGGCCTGAAGGATGGTGTAGTAAAACGCTGAAACTGGCAGCCAAATAAAATACTGTTGGAAACTGAAGGGTTTTTAATTTCACATCCCCTGTCGAACAGGCGAGTCCCGCAACCATCTCTAAAAAGATGGATATACCGAGAGTTTTGGTAAAGTTTGCTTCTTTGGGAAAGAAGACTGATGATAGAAATCCGTTAACTGTTATAGTTTGGTGCAAAAACCATCGACAAAATCCTTCCCATAGAGGGAAATCCTTGCACTCGTTGCCTGTGATAGGGAGAGTAGAAGTTGTCATGCAGGATACACATAACCGTGCTTTGGCTTACACCATGTTGGCGGGCCACTTTCCTGGAGCTTGTACTATGGTTAGGATCAATATCTTTCAGATCCTGGTCCCCCGAAATCTCGTGTGCGCACAGTCTGCTGCCTCCCTGGACCTTCGTCTGTGTGATATGACCCATGATCACACAAACGTCCAAAAAGACTTGAAATGTTGTGAGATGTGATTGCTGTCTGGGAGGGTATTTGCTTTGGTATAGCCGTGCTGCCCCTGGAGCGTTTCCATCTGCTTGGCTGTACATAAACACTATCTCGGCTTTTTCTTGACTTGAATACCAGACCATTCTGCGCTTACAGTACGCTGATTCTATCACACAGCCAGCAACGGAACACACGGCACGTAGTCAGAGGGCGGACAAGTCTAGTGTAAGCAGACACTTTAGTAGATATGTTTTGCAAATAAATCGCAATCTTTTCACCACAGTATTGTCTTTATGGTCGTTCTAATTTAAGTTATACATAATTGTCATCCCTAAGTATTTAGTTAAATTTACAGCCTTTAGATTCGTGTGATTTATCGTGTAACTGAAATTTAGCGGATGAGGTGAATGAGTTATCACTTCCCATTATTTAGAATCAACATATCTTTCCATAACTACTCACTGTCCTTCAGTTCCTGCTCCTCTGACTTTATATATTAATCTTGACAGACGTAACACCAATAAAACATAAACAGCATGTGAAATTTCTGGGCAGATTAAAACTGTGTGCGCCCGCATCTCATGGTCGTGCGGTAGCGTTCTCGCTTCTCACGCCCGGGTTCCCGGGTTCGATTCCCGGCGGGGTCAGGGATTTTCTTTGCCTCGTGATGGCTGAGTGTTGTGTGCTGTCCTTAGGTTAGTTAGGTTTAAGTAGTTCTAAGTTCTAGGGGACTTATGACCACAGCAGTTGAGTCCCATAGTGCTCAGAGCCATTTGAACAATTTTTATTGAAAACTGTGTGCCGGACCGAGACTCGAACTCGGGACCTTTGACTTTCGCGGACAAGTGCTCTACCATCTGAGCTACCAACGCACGACTCACGCCCCTTCCTCACAGCTTTACTTCTGCCAGTTTTATAAACAACATGTGTACATCACTTGCATATACCTACAAGTATACGTATTTCACGTAACATAATGAAATGAAATGATCGTATGGCATTGTTGGCCAGGAGGCCCCATGCGGGGTAGTTCGGCCGCCGTATTGCAAGTCCTTTTTAGTTGACGCCACTTCGGCGACTTGCAAGTCCATGATGAAGAAATGATGATGGAGAACACACAACACCCAGTCATCACGAGGTAGAGAAAATCCCTGACCCCGCCGGGAATCGAACCCGGGACCCCGTGCGCAAAGCGAGAACGCTACCGCAAGACCACGAGCTGCGGACCACGTAACATAAATTTGACGTAAGGGAAAAGAAAGAAAAAAAAAAGGAAAGAAACATCCAAGCAAAATTCCGTGACATTACCATGGGATATTGATGCATACCTCTTGCCAGTTGCCGGCCGAAGTGGCGGTGCGGTTAAAGGCGCTGCAGTCTGGAACCGCAAGACCGCTACGGTCGCAGGTTCGAATCCTGCCTCGGGCATGGATGTTTGTGATGTCCTTAGGTTAGTTAGGTTTAACTAGTTCTAAGTTCTAGGGGACTAATGACCTCAGCAGTTGAGTCCCATAGTGCTCAGAGCCATTTGAACCATTTGAGCGTCTTGCCAGTTGCCCTTCTTTTTAATGAGTTACGGAAGGGTTCCAGTTGTTAACTTGGTAATGTACCGTATGTTAATTGTTCCTAACAATCCAGGTGTGTCGCTACGGTATTGTATTGCATTGTATTGTATGTTAACCAGGGGCCTAGAAACGACGGAGAGGCTCCGTCCCCGCCGCAGGCGTAGTGGTCCACAACCCCACGACGACTACCGCAGTCCACTTCACCCCTCCACCGCCCACCACACCGAACCGAGGGTTATTGTGCGGTTCGGCCCCCGGTGGACCCCCCCCCCCCCCCCCCCCAGGGAACGTCTCACACCAGACGAGTGTAACTCCTATGTTTGCGTGGTAGAGTAATGGTGGTGTAAGCGTACGTGGAGGACTCGTTTGCGCAGCAATCGCCGACGTAGTATAGCTGAGGCGGAATAAGGGGAACCAGCCCACATTCGTCGTGGCACATGGAAAACGGCCTGAAAACCATCCACACACTGGCCGGCTCACCGGACGTCGACACAAGTCCGCCGGGCGGATTCGTGCCGGGGACCAGGCGCTCCTTCCCGCCCGGAAGTCACTACAGTAAGTTCCATAAAGCTCTGTAGAGAAACAATGGGTGACTTATTCTTCTCTCCTCTAACACGAAACTGAGTTCCAGTAGCACATATTTTCTTTTCAGTTAACTTAAAGGATAATAGATCGGACAGACGTTTGGAAACACCCAAGTCTATGATTAATTAATTTAGTTCAACTTGTTTGAATAACTCGAGTTCAACTCTGTATACAATATCTTTAAAGTCTTGATCAGAATCCGACCCATTTCTCTTACAGAATGTGGGGTTTCTACTGAAGATTCAGTTACGTATCTGGCAACGGAGGTGAAGAGCCGATGGCAGATACTGATAACAAATTGCTCTTCGTTTTTAATGTTGAAGCCACATATACAGTTAAAGTTGCAGTTTGAAAACGCGGTACAAAAAAAGGATCGCCACTGAGAATGATTTCATATTTCAACGGATGGTTATCGAAGAAGGGAGAAGCGTTATGAAAGCAAAAAAAGGGATTAACGAAAATTTTCCTGCTGGATGGTTCTGCAAGCATCATAACATAAATGCGCTTGGCTATGGTTATGCTGCGATTAGACGTTGAACCACCGGTACTGTGCAAAGTACAGGACCGCACAAGTTTGGCATTGAGCCGTCGTGTCTCAGTTAGTTAGGTAAGCCCATCCACCAAGGTGAAGGCGTAGCACACCGTATGGAGAAAAATAGATTAGTAGCTGAGGCCACAAACCACATAAAAAGCAACACACTGACACTTATCTTGAGGCCAAAAACTGCTTAAAAACCAACAATAACACCGGCTTCTAATTTTTCTCATGTCTAAGACCGCATAATAAACAACAGTGAAATCGGTTGTTAATTGTCCTGAGGCCAAAATCTTCACAAAAATTAACAATGAAACTGGTCTTATACTGTCGTGCAACTAGCCCGTCCATCTAGCGTAAGATACTCAATATGATGTCCTCCGTTTTCTGTCGCAAGTTTAACTAGAAAAACAGCACGTTCCAAGACAGTGTGCAGTGTCTCTGGGGCAACGTTCAGAATGCATGACGTAATGCCTGCCTTCAACTGAGCTACGTTTATAATCGGAGCACTGCCTACCTTTCAGATAACAAGACAGCCAGAAGCCACACGGATTACCATCAGGTGATATGGACGGGCAGGCTGTAGTGAAATGACGGCTGATAAATCTAGCATTTATGAAATGCCTCTGGAGCAGTTGTTTCACTAGCTGTGCAAAGTGCGAAAGAAGGCTAATTTCCATAAAAATGGTTCTGCCCACACATCCGCGCTGTTGACGGGATAGCATTGACGTCCGGGACATTTCCAGAGACGTCTTCAGCATGGAATTTCACTGACTGGAAAAAAATTGTCTTCAGTGATGATCCAAGCTTCGAACAAAGCCCCGATTACAAGTGCAGACGTGTCTGGAGACGCCCCAGACAGTGGATGGATTCCAACCTGACTGTCGTCCGCTGCACGGCCTGACAACCAGGAGACCAGGAGCAATCGTCAGGGACACCGTTTCTATTCCGAGCGGAACCCCTTTGATTGTCATCCGCGGCGCCAGCCGGGATGACCGAGCGGTTCTAGGCGCTACAGTCTGGACCGCGCGACCACTACTGTCTCAGGTTCGAATCCTGCCTCGGGCATTGATGTGTGTGATGTCCTTAGGTTAGTTAGGTTTAAGTGGTTCTAAGCTATAGGGAACTGATGACCTCAGAAGATAAGTCCTGGGCTTACATTTCAGGAAGACAATGCCGACCTGCACACTATAAGAATTTCTCCTGCTTGTCTTTTTGCAAGCCGCAACCAAGATTGACCAGCAAGGTTGCCGCATCTCACCCCAGTTGAGACCGTTTGAAGCATTACGATCAGTTCCCTCCAACCACCTCGGGATTTTGACAGCCTAATGCGCCAAATGGACACAAACCTGACATCCCTCAGCAGGATATGCGCTCAAGTAATGCCAAGCCCAACAACTGCTTGCCTAACGGCCAGAAGCTGATCAACGTATTATTAACTTGTTCAGTTTGTAAAGCTCTTTGCCGGCCGCGGTGGTCTCGCGGTTCTAGGCGCGCAGTCCGGAACCGCCCGACTGCTACGGTCGCAGGTTCGAATCCTGCCTCGGGCATGGATGTGTGTGATGTCCTTAGGTTAGTTAGGTTTAAGTAGTTCTAAGTTCTAGGGGACTGATGACCACAGCTGTTTCATAGTGCTCAGAGCCATTTGAACCATTTGTAAAGCTCTTTCTCTTGAATAAATCATCCAATTTCTCTGAAACTGTGATTCTCTGTTGTATGCACATATACATCACATCAACTGATTCCGTCCCATTCGGATAATTCCTTCGTGATGCGTCATTCTTATTTTTGTTAATTAATTTATTTACATTTAATTCCATATTCGTTTTATTTATATGTAAAACACGAAGAATAAACAGCAATACAGCAGTGATAGCAATTACCACATGTTACAGGTATGCGGAGTGAAAGACCAGCTTTCACAGGAAGAGGCGAAAATGTACACTGGTGTCATGCCGGCCGGAGTGGCCGTGCGGTTCTAGGCGCTACAGTCTGGAGCCGAGCGACCGCTACGGTCGCTGGTTCGAATCCTGCCTCGGGCATTGATGTGTGTGCTGTCCTTAGGTTAGTTAGGTTTAATTAGTTCTAAGTTCTAGGCGACTGATGACCTCAGAAGTTAAGTCGCATAGTACTCAGAGCCATTTGTACTGGTGTCATGTCCCTAGATTCAGCTTACCTGGTTCGAACCATGGTAGTTTTCAGCTAAGAGGAACAGGTATGTTTGTGTACATTTCCGGATCATGAGAACACGATGCAGCAATGTTCGGACTTAAATCAACAAATTCGGCGTATTGGCCTGAAGTTAGGTCCGATAGTACATCAGTGGAATGCTGACACTAAATTCATCACTGCCACTGGAGGTAAACCAGCCTATGTTGAAGCACGAGTTTTGTCTTTCTCTCTCCCCCTCGTATGTAAATACGTTAACATAATATCCATGCAGTCTACACAGTGAATGCAACGTTGGTACGTTAATGAGGAAAGGCGCCAAGTGAAAAACGAAATGACACATTTCCACCAAAACACTGAACCTTCCCGTAGGGCAACAAAACCCTAATTTTTCAACGTGTAACGTCTCGCTATTTCGTTCCGATTTCGTGTAATGGATGAAATATTCACACGACGATCTGTCTGCAAAGTAAAATCTTTTATTAATCATGTGGAAGAGATACGGATACCGCGGTACCAAGGAATGAATAAATACGCTTGAAGCTTACTAAGGCTACAGGTACTGCGATAGTTCAGTAAGCAGTTCAGTTCAAGAGAAATGGACATCTCTAAGAAGCGCAATCATAGAAGTTGGACAGAAAAACCTAGTTACTGCGAAGAAACCATGGGTAACAGAAAAAATACTTCAGTTGATCGATGAAAGAAGTAAGTACAAAAATGTTCAGGAAAATTCAGAAATACTGTCATAAAAGGCAATTAGGAATGACATAAACAGGAAGTGCAGAGAAGCTAAGGCGAAATGTTTGCATGAAAAATGTGAAGAAATCGAAAAAGAAATTATTTTCCGGAGGACTGAAGTAGCATATAGAAATTCAAAACATCATTTGGTGTAAATTAAAAGCACGAGTGGTAACATGAAGAGTGCAATGGGAATTCTACCGTCAAACACAGAGGAGAGAGCGTGTAGGTGGAAAGAGTACGTTGATGGCCTCTATGGGGGGAAGAGTAAAATGATGACGTGATAGACGAAGATAGAGCAGCCGACGTAGTAGAGATAGAGGATCCTGTATTATAAGCAAAATTTAGAAGAGCTTTCGAAGACATGATACTGAATAACGAAGAAGAAACAACATTCCATCATAATTTCTAAAATCTTTGGGTGGAATTGCATCGAAACGACTATTCATATTGGTGTGTAGAATGTATGAGCCTGGCGATATCATCTGACTTCAGGAAAAACACCATCCACACAATTCCGAAAATTACAAGAGCCGACAAGTGCGAGAATAAACAAACAATTAGCTTAACAGCTCAGCATACAAGTAGCTGACAAGGATAATATACAGAAGAATGGAAAATAAAATTGAGGATGTGTTAGATGATGATCAGTTTCGCATTGGGAAAGGTAGAGGCATCATAGAGGCAATTCTGACGCTGCACTGATAAGGGAAGCAAGACTAAAGAAAAATCAAGACATGTACATAGGCCGCGCGACTGCTATAGTCGCAGGTTCGAATCCTACCTGAGCAATGGATGTGTGTGGTGTCCTTAGGTTAGTTAGGTGTATGTCATTCTACGTTCCAGGGGACTGATGACCTCAGATGTTAAGTCCCATAGTTCTCAGAGGCATTTCAACGATCTGAACCATGTACATAGGATATGTCGACCTGTAAAAGGCGTTTGACAATTTGAAATGATGCAAAATCTTCGAAATAGGGAAAATGTGCAATGTACAATATATACAAGAGCCAAGAAGTAACAATCACTGTGTAAGACCAAGAACAAAATGCTCGGATCAAATAAGGTGTAAGATAGGCATGTAATCTTTCGCTCTTGCTGCTCAATCTACACACTGAAGAAGCCAAGAAGGAAATGAAAGAAAGATGCAAGAGTGGAATTACAATTTATGGTGAATGGATATAAACGATAAGAGTCGCTGATGACATTACTATTCTTAGTGAAAGTGAAGAAGAATTACAGGATCCTTTGATCGGAATGAAGGGTGTAACGAGCGCAAAATATGCGTTGAGAGTAAACCGAAGAGAGACGAAAGCAATGCGAAGTGCCAGAAATGAGAACAGGGAGAAACGTAACTTCAGGATCGGTGATCACAAGGGGATGAGTTAAGGACTTCTGCTGCCCAGGCAGCAAAATAACCTAAGACGGACGGGGCAAGGAGGACATAAGAAGCAGACTAACACTTGCAAAAAGGGTATTCCTGGCCAGGAGAAGTCTACTGGTATGAAACATAGGCCTTAATATGAGGAAGAAATTTCTGAGAATGTAAATATGGAGCACAGCATTGTGTTGTAGTGAAACATGTTCTATGGGAAGACCGGAAAAGAAAAGAATCGAAGCAACAGAGATGTGATGCTACCGACGAATTTTGAAAATTAGTTATATTGATAATGTAAAAAATTGAGGAGTTCTTCGTAGAATTGGAGAAGAAAGTAATGAGTGGAAAACATTGACAAGAAGAAGGGACAAGATGGTACGGTATCTGTTAAGACATCACGGGATAATTTCCATGATAGTAGAGGAAGCTGTAGAGGATAAAAACTATAGAGAAAGGCAGAGATTGAAACACATCCAGCAAATAACTGAGGACGTAAGTTGCAAGTGCTACTCTGAGATCATGAGCTGGCACAGGAGAGGAATTCGTGACGGGCTGCATCAAAGCAGTCAGAAGACTGAAAGACTGATGACTCAGAAAAAAATGGGAGTGTTGTACAAATATGAACACCCAAAGCAGAACCTTGCGTGTTTTAGATGACATGCATCAGCGCCCATGTATATCTTAGGGCATGGATAACCAACAGGAACGTTTTATCGAAATGTGTCACAGCTGTCTGGCCAAATACGTGCAGGTACTGGGTGGATAAGTCGATCTCATCACCTACAGGACTCAAGGAAAATCCGACCTCAGGCATATCGGGTGCACCATAAATTCTTTTTCGCTTTAGGATTGTGGCAGAAGGTAGTTGTACTCGTATGTTGTTGGCAACTCTAGTGCCTCTTCATTGTGCTTATTCGTGGGATCTAAGGTATTCAGAAGCGATTGCAGTATCTAGAATTTGGGAGTAATCTCCAGAGATTCCATGAAAGCTCTCATCGTCGAGGTTTGCGCAGCTTTGGGATTACGGCGCGCCTGTATCGGGTTAAACCGCAAGGTCAGTTACGATCAGCATGGCAAAACAGGAACACTACGTGCGGCTTAGGTAGCGCAATAATACGTCGATTACAGAACATCAACGTGACTGTCAACAACCCGTAACGTTCCAGAAAGCTAAAGAGCAACTCAGACAACCGTGGATGCGCCACCATGACATACAAGAGGTGATCGAAACTTGAATATCAGAAGGCAACTGTGGTCTCTAGGACGTCCGCTGAATGGTCGTGCCAGTCTAAACAGTCTGTATCCGAAGAATTCGTGTCGCATTTTAGTGTCTAAGGTAGAAACTAAACTTTCATCAACATGAAAGTTTATTTGAAGTGCATAGCTTTCTGCTAGCTATGATACTAATGAAGATGGCATGCAGCTGCTTTCCTCCAAACTTCTAGCTCACTCTTAGCCAGTCAGTTATAATTGGAGCCTACAGTTCGTTGCGGCCTAATATTAAACAAATTACTAAATTATTTGTAATTTTTCCTTAAAGAATGGTCAGTTACTTGAACGATTAAAGCACTCGGTAGTAAAGCCGCTTTATAAGAAGGGAGAAAGGGATAATAACGTTCACAATTTCAGACCTATTTCTATCCTATCAGTGTTGTTTGCTAAAGCTATTGAAAAAGCTGTGTATGCAAGGATAATTGATCATTTTATTTCATATAATTTGCTATCAAATCTACAGTTCGGCTTTAGAAGTGGTTTAACAATTAAAATGCTATATTCCCTTTCTCTGTGAGGACTGGATGGATTAAACAGAAGGTTTCGAACGCTAGGCATCTTTTTCAAATACGGCGTTTGATTGTGTTGATCACGAAAAATTGCTCCAGAAGTTGGAGCATTGTGGAATACGGGGAGTAGTTCACAAGTGGTTCATCTCTTACTTTAACAACGCACACAATAGGGTCACTATTCACAGTGTGGGGAATGGCTGTGATGTGGGGTCCTATGGAGGCTTGATAGAAATGGGGGAGGGGGGGGGGTTGCCCCAGGGGTCAGTACTGGGACCACTTCTCTTCCTTATTTGTGTAAATGATGTAATCTCTAGTATTACGGATAATTCTGAAATATTTCTGTTTGCGGATGACTCTAGCTTGATAGTAAAGGATGTTGTGTGCGACGGTGGCTCTGTTTCAAATAGTGCAGTTCATGCCATAAGTTCATGGCTTGTAGAAAATAAACTAATGCAAAATCACAGTACGACTCAGTTTTTCTAGTTTCTATCACACAATTCAACAAAAACAGACGTCTTCATTTCGTAGAATGGGCATATGATTCGTGAAAATGAACAGTTCTAATTGCTGGGTGTTCAGATATTTAGCTGTCATGGAAAGCCCTCGTTCATGATCTTGTTCAAGGACTCAATACTGCCGTTTTTACTATTCGAACGGTATCTGAAGTAAGTGATGGTTCGACACGAAAATTAGTCTACTTTGCTTATTTTCATTCGCTTATGTCATATGGTATTATATTTTGGGATACTCTTTCCATTGTCAAAGGATATTTTTGGTTCATAAACGGACAGTTCGGGCAATAAGTGGTGGAAGTTTGCGAACCTCTTATCGACCCCTGTTCACTAGTGTGGGTATTCTGACATTGGCCTCTCAATATATACATTCTTTACTGTCGTTTGCCGGCCGCTAGTGGCCGTGCGGTTCTAGGCGCTTCAGTCTGGAACAGCGTGACCGCTACGGTCGCAGGTTCGAATCCTGCCTCGGGCATCGATGTGTGTGATGTCCTTAGGTTAGTTAGGTTTAAGTAGTTCTAAGTTCTAGGGGACTAATGACATCAGATGTTAAGTCCCATAGTGCTCAGAGCCATTTGAACCATTTTACAGTCGTTTCTTGTTAACAATATCAGCTTATTCCCAAGAATTGGCAGCTTTCTCTCAGTTAATACTAGGCAGAGATACAATCTGCATTTAGATCGCACTTCTTTAACTCTTGTGCAAAAAGGTGTGTAGTACACTGCTGCTTCGATTTTCAGTAAGCTACCACAAGAATTATAAAATCTTTGCAGCAATCCACGCGCTTTCAAATCGAAACTGCAGAGTTTCCTCATGGGTCACTCCTTCTATTCTGTCGTGGAGTTCCTTGAAAAATTAAGCTAATTCCTATGTTATATTGTTGACTGCGTTTACTTGAACTTATCGCTTGAACTTTTTTGGTTTCATAAACATTTTATTTCATCTGTTATTTCTTTATGTTTTAATTTCGTGTACTGACACGTTCCATGACCTTCGAGATTTGCTCCTTAATTTGATCGTACGGAACTAGACTTGTAAATAAATAAACAAATAAATAAATAAACCAAGGCTGAAAGAGGCGACAGAGGTAGATAAAAAGCTTGTCGTTGACTACCAGTTATCAGCCAGCTTGAAAATCAAGGAATAGCTTCCAATATAGCCTGACCTTCTATCCAACAAAGTGGTAAAATTTTAGGGTCAATTAAAACAGAATCTTGGGGACCGGCATTACAACACTGACAGGAGGGGAAATCAGCTCAACAGACAACGTTTCAGCCATCAGCTTAGAAGATGAGTTACACTGGGTAGGAGAAACTGACAAATACTATTGGCAAAATGAGAATAAGAAACAATATCATCCATAAATTGTACGGCAATGCTTGAGGCCCTATAGGAGATACACTCCGCACATCAGCAACTGGACTTGTCTCCTCAATGGCGGAATACTCCGCTCCAGTATGGATTAAAGACCGTACACATACAGAACTGATGTATTTAACGACACCATGCGCATCGTCAGCGGCACAATAAATTCCTCATCCACCGTATGGCTGCCATCTCTGAGCCATATACCACCACCAGAGATACGGTGGAAATTTCTCAGAGAATACAACAAGGTAATTAATACCTCCCAGCTGCCCATACATAATGCTACAGCTGACCTGGAGCGCAGAAGACTTAAATCGAGAAGACCTCCACTACTCATTGCTAAAAAGTTGACGACCTCCAACTTTGACATCAACAATCTCCTGAGACAATACTGACGAGAACACTGTCCACCGACATGGCAGAGCTCCACGATAAATGAGAAGCCGTCCTGCTTCAGTCAGTTACGCAAAGTGCGGACAACTTTAAATCACATACGCATTGGTCATCTAAAAAGTTCTGACACCCTCTACATATGGTGGAAGATACCAGCTCCAAACTGCGACTGCGGTGCCGAGAAACAAACAATCCAGTTCGAGCCCACAAGGGAATCTTCATCGACTTCCTAGCTGTAACAGAGGAGGCTTTCGGTTATATTCAGTGTCTGGATGTCAGTTTGCAGTTAAAGTGTTTAAGAATAGTGATATATGCCATACGATAAATAACTAAATAAAATGTGGACACTTCGCTTTGTAGCGCTGTAGTTGGTGCACAACAAGTGCCAGGTGACCGTACGATACTCCACAGCGGACTTGAGTCCATAAAGTTCCAAGTATTATTTTATTCCCGGCGTATAAGTGACGTCGGCACAGTAACTACTCTGGCAGCTTACACTAACAAATGTAAACAGCAGATGTGCATTCGACCAGTTAGCTGTGAGCAGGTAGTGTTACACAGTGCCTCCCAGTTCCGTTCGGAGTGCTTGTGTGATATTCAAAATTGCAGTGTCTTCTGGTGGCGAGCTGCGGCATTACGAATCTTGAATTTTTAACAACAGCCGTGTAGAAGGTCAAAGCGCCACTAGCATCACTCCAGCCGGCGTCGTAGCCGCGAATGTTATATTACGTGTACGACATTCGACCTACAATGGTGGAGTAGCAAGGTAAGATTGAGTTATGTTATAATTTTAGAGGCGCCGCAAGTCGTATGTAACCTTTTCTTTATTTTACATGTTTCCCCGACCAACGTCAGCATCTTCAATAATTCCGTGGCCGAGGGCCACTGGCTGGGATACTGGACTGTGCATAGCACCGCCGTCATATGTAACGAGCGGTCGTCGGCCAAGGAATTTCTGAAGATTCTCGTGTTCCAAGAGCGTTTCAGCCGGTTCAGGTAAATGCCTGTCAGCACCGCCGATATTATTTTGTGTGTAGGGCAGGTGAGATTGAGGCCTTACAATTTTCAGTTTTTTAATATTCTGGTCATTGAGGGGTAGATTTTCCTGCGATTCAAATTGAATTGCTACCTATAAGTATCAAAATACCACCTCTGTTTGATTATTAATTATAGAAATATTTACAGTTTAGCTAAAATAAAAATTGAGTGTTTTTAACTCACAAAATGGGATAAACATGTATAAAAATGGATTGTTGCGCCGTAAAAGCTCTTGAAATAACCCCTTGTAACATTGTTGTGATGTAGCCAAGTTAACCATCGCAATATTGAACTGTAATGTCTCTTATGCTTAAAAACACTTGCACCAAAATAATGGTTCAAATGGCTCTGAGCACTATGGAACTTAACATCTATGGTCATCAGTCCCCTAGAACTTAGAACTACTTAAACCTAACTAACCTAAGGACATCACACAACACCCAGTCATCACGAGGCAGAGAAAATCCCTGACCCCGCCGGGAATCGAACCCGCGAACCCGGGCGCGTGAAGCGAGAACGCTACCGCACGACCACGCATAACTAACACGTTCTTCTTCTCGAAAGAACTGTTAGTGGTGTAACCTGAAAGAGTTCAGTTACTGAAGATAAGCTTTCTAGGTACCTAGTTAATAGAGTATTTTGTTCGGTCCTCTGATTCTATCTTGCAGTCCCAGGCTCATGGTTTTCTTCTTCTTCGGATACTTCTTCGCCAAAGATGGAATCTGAGCTACTGTTATGGTGTGAGAAGTCTGAATCACTCTCTGAAGAATAATCAGCTGGCTGTTTTATCTGTTTTTTTTTCCTTTTTTCCTCTGGCTGTGATGCAATGAAACCTAGCTCATATCGTTTTATTACTATAGCAGGCTCCTTTCTTTCTTTGCCACGCCTTTCCTGCTCAACAGAAACAATTTCTTTCCCCACACATTCTTCTTCCATTCGTTCTTTATTTTGTGTTAAAATTAGAAGCACAGGTTTCAAAGCTTTTCCTGAGAGTTTCACCTCAATCTTTATTTTAGACAGTGGAACTCTATCTTCAGGTGATATAATAAAATGTAGAGTAGTTGAAATGTCATCTTGAGTGGAGGTTATTATTGAAGAACTATCGTCACATGTTGTAAATGCGGGGATTTACCCAAAAACGCCTACAGGGATTTGCCCCATTTCGCCATCTTCTGATAAACGCGCCATTTTTTATTTTGGGGAGCAATTGCAACAATCACTCGTATTCCCATGCGAATGTGAAGCTTAAATGCAGTAGCGTCAACGAATAATCCACTGGTTCTTTTTTTTAACCATACGTTATATAATTTGCAAGTGAAACATCGTAACATTTATGTGTAAATAGCAAGAAACAGACTTGCCTCATTTTCTCAACTCTGGAAAGACCTGCAGGGACTAACAGTCATGGAACAATAAGTGACAAAAAGACAAACCTGCCACCTGGTGGTCAACTCATCCAAGTCTCAAATTCAGTTTTTCCGTTACGTAGGGCTGAGAAACGAATCGTTGAATGATTGCCACATTTCCTAAAAGAGACAGAATGAAACTGTGATTCTATTCACATCACAAACATTCACTCAGGCATACACGTCATTAACTGGCTACGTAACTAAATCTCGGTTACGCTGCGCAGTTAATAAATACAAGGGTGGGTTACGTTATCAGTGGAAAGTAGAGCGAAGGAAGAAGAGAATCACTTTCCTTAGAAAAATTTTATAGTTATTTCCTCTGTGTGGAACAAAAGTGTGACATGACCCTTTTTATTAAGAAAAAACAAAAAAAGGGGGGGGGGGGGGGGACGAGAAAAATTAGCTATTCTAGTCCATTTGGGTATACGAGGGTTGTCCAGAAAGTAAGTTCCGATCGGTCGCGAAATGGAAACCACTGGGAAAATCCGATAAAGCTTTGCACAGATGTGTTGGGCAGTGTCTCTAGTACGCCCGTCGATCGTGTCGCTTCGCTCTTTTCTGTTTTGAGTGAACAGTGAGCACGTAAAGATGCGTAGGGAATAGCGTCTCCCGGCAAGTATGAGGGCCTGGTTAAAGATTTCGCCCACACAACACAACTGTCGAGCAGTTTCTTCATGCCAATTCTCGGTCGCACCCTGCAGGGGCAATGAAGACGCTCCTGCAGCATTTCCAATGCGAAGTGTTTGACCACCCACAATACAGTCTGTAACTGGCCTCCCCGTGAGTCTCATCTCTGCTCACAAGAATCGCTGACTATGAAGACAAAATTTTTCCACAAACAACGAGCTGCAAACCAGTGAAGATAACTGGCGGAAAGCTCAGGCGACTGCATTCTATGACGAGAATATTGGAAAGTTGACGCAACACTACTATAACACTCGAAGCTGGAGCGGCGACTATGTAAAGAAGTAGATGGAAGGTGTACCTAACTGTTTCAAATAAAACGTTTCTGGTTTCCATTTCTCGACCGACCTGGACTTACTTCCCGGACAGACCTCGTACTTCAACGTATACTGACACTTGGCAATTATATAATCTGTCCCTTCATGTAGGAGGGAAAATAAATCTTGCTTAGCACCAACTTTCCAAACAAAAAAATTCAGAGCTTCGATGAAATCAATTATTTTGAGTCCCTTCCTAAACCGTTCAGCCACATTCATTGCCGTCACTTTTATGATCTTCCATTCTCCGTTTCTTGGGGTTAATGGTCTCCCTTTCTGTACCGAGCATACAAGCGATTGAATTGAAGACTGTAAGAAACAGAACTCATTACGCAGTTCTTAATCGAAAGACACCAACAGAATGAAATTAGGCTTCTTGTGCACCTCAAGCTAATGTGGCAGGGTTACGTCTGTTCACAAAATGCATAAATGACTTTTGTTCGGGTGTTAGGTGATGTTCTCATTCTCAAATACTCTATTAATATATTCTGAGGTATTTACGTGCCGTGAGTTACGCTTTCTCCAGACACATACAGAGTTTCTTAATTTGACACTTGGCTTATTGCAATAAACCTTTGACGTGAGATTACACCTTCTAATTAGAAGGTTAACGTAGTACTTTAATTTCTTAAATTCAGTCAGTAATTACATGCAACACTGAAAAGAAAATTTTTATTGCTCCTGAAAGCCATTAGATACGCAACTTGCAGATGGGACTAGGTAATCGTTTTAGCTGTTTAGTGATACAGATAGTGTGCGATATTCTAAAAACATTTTCATAGACGACGTTATATTAGTATTGTAACTGGGACTAAGTTGACGAGGTTCCAGTGACGTGTGGTGTCTGTATGCACGGTCCACTAGAGTTAGTCTTTCGAAAGAACACCGCAGATATTGATTTTTAAAAAATCTGTGTGACCATAAATGAGGACGACGAAGTCTAGTGGTTAGGCAGTATTACTCAAATTGCTAGTTACACCGATCATGAGCAGCCATTTGGTGGGAGGGAGCGGAGGAAAGCAGATTCCCCGCTTCCTCCCAGTCCCTAACTCGACCCTCACCCATCACCCATCGCAGGCGTTCTTCTCAGCGGCCTGCTCTATTGGTCATCAGTCGGTGACCCTTGCCAAACTGGATTCGCGGGATTGCCATAAATCTTGAATCAAGAGCTGCACGATTTGTCAAAAATTTGTTTAGTCAGGGTGCAGGTTTCAAAAGGTGACAGTGGGAGGCATTACAAGAAAAACATTGTGCATCCCTAAGAGTGTTAGTCAAGCAATTTGGAGGGCCGATATTCCAGAATGAATCAGGCAACGTCTTACTTCCTAACAGTGGAACTCGCTTAATAGCCACGACCCTAGCTTCGGACAAAATTAGAGATTTTGGGATCATACAGAACGATGCCGACAATTGTTCTTTCCGTGAATTATCTGCGTATGAAGTAGGAAGACAGCGAAATTACTCCCCCACAGACCGTACGTTGGCTTGTGGATTACAAGCGTTGATGCAGTATCGCAATGCTATTGTTCTCTTTCAGTTACAGCTTAATCTTACTTTTTTCGCAGATGCTGTTTACTAGCATTACTATTGGGTGTTGTTTTACAAGAGCGTTAATGTTTCTGTCTGCCATAGTACTGTAACGGCCTGTCACTTACGTCCAAAAGGATCAGAGGACGAGAAAGCTCTGTCGGCGCCTGCTCTTTCATGTCTATGTCATCCGTCCATAAAGTTCTGAGACTGAAAATATTACTGGTTAAAAGCGACATCAGCACAGTTACTATGGTGGAAGATAGAACTAACAACTCTATGTAACAGATGTGCGCTTTTGGGCCGTCAAACCTCCCTCTCCATTTTTTATTAGCGCACGGATTTAGAACTACACTACTTTGAAACGTCTCAGGCCGTATAGCCATTAATAGAATTAGTGCCTCGATTTAGAACGAATAGGAGGTGTACGCCAAAAACAAGTCGACGACATACGTTACAACGAGCTGTCTGTAGCTGTAAGTAGAGTAATAACAAAGATACATTACTGAGCGGTAACAGACCTACATTCTGTTTCTTGGTTCTCCATAATCATACTCCACCGGTACGTCCTCTGTCTGTTAAAAGCTGTCTGCTCGTAACTAGTGTGCAGTAGTTCTTATGCTGTCTTCCAACTGGTGTGGCGTAGTTATATTTGCATTAAACGAACACCACTCAGGAAGACGGTCGTACACCTCCAAATAAATAACAACACGCCAAATAAATAAGAACACGCCACTCTGATAAAATCACAGTATTTTGATGGGGCCCTGTATCTTCCCATTAGCTAAGTGTACAGTAGTAGTAAGACAAGTGCAAAGATACAACTGCCATGCAGCAGAATTCCCAGCACCTATTTCGACTGACAAGGAACAGTTTTGAATTTAACTCACCAGCAACTCCCATCTGAGCCAAGCAGGACACTGACGAACACATGCCTTGATAGTTCTGAAACTGCTTGGCAACTATTCATCACTTTCTCCAAAGCGATAAAAATTTATTCCCACACTCACGACGAAAACGTCATCAGAAACTATGTAACACAAGTTTGATAATGTTCAGAAAAGGATAATACGCGTTGTCCTACTTATCATCAGCAAAATGAGAGATGACATAGCGGCAAGACATAGACATTGTTCATCTCGGTTGTAGGTATTGATACCGGAAAAAACATAACTTCAAAACATCAGTACAAGTCACTTCTAAGCAACTGTTCATATTCTGACTTAGTCAACGTAAGCTGAACGATCAAAAAGCTTATTTCGCCACTGAGGTGCAACTGCCATCTGCTATATGTCCGTGCCCGACTATAAAGCACCATGTTTTGCCTCGAACAAGGGACTGCTACCTCTGTTTATCACTTTTTCACAGCAAATGCCGTTAGACACTTCACTTTTCCCAATATGTGCACATTGGATTGAGACTGGTTCCTACAGTACCAACTCTCTAGCAGCACTGTCTGAAATAATTTTACGATCGTGCTATCTCCTCAACACCTATTTTTCTGTATGAACTACGTTTGCTTCTCCTAGCCTTGAATATTTAAGAAGAGTCCAACTACCTGTTGCTAATGGTTGTCTGCCACCGCAAGCTACGTCTGGCTTTTAACTTTTTTCCCATTACGTCCTTGCGTCAAGGCTTAAAAATCAGCGTAGCACTTCATTAAGGCGCAGCCGTGAGCGACTTTAGGTTTTATTAGGAGCTCGGTGGCTCTCAGCTTTGCAGTGGTTGGACAAAGCCGTAACGCATTCCAGCGAACTTTGATACAATCACTCAATTAGAATTCAAATATCTACCAATTCTAAGGTCACATTACATGCGGTTAACACCAATACATAGCAAATGAAACAGAGCACATGCTGGGGATATGTTCTACTATCATTCCTTCTCTTACTCCACTCACTCGGTTACTTAATGTTAGTTTTAGAAAATGAGCGTGCTCAGTGTGACAGCAGATTACTGCCACGTCTCAGTTCGACTAATCATTTCTGAACGGGCGGTGATAAGTAGTGGGCCTGTGGCCATTGTGTCTCGCGGTTTCACAATTCACAATAGAACAACAAACTGAACAATTGTACATCAAGTCTACAAGACGTTCCCTAGAACGCTTCATAGAATGAAAATTGTGTGCAATATTTGTCCTGTACACCTTGACTCGCAAACAAAAATGCCATGTCGGTGCCAGCCATCACTTGCTTGACGTGAAAAGTGTGGAAAGTTGTTTATGGAAACATTCAACACGAGTGATGAGATTTTAGAGTTATCAATAGGACACCACAACAGAACGACGAAGAGCAGAATGGGTCTCTAATGGTTCAGCAAGACCGAAGAAAGTGCGAACGTGAAGCATGAGTCCAATAACCTCCCAAAGAAGAACTTTTTTACTACTGTGATATGGTTTTATGAACGTTTTGTGGCAATAATTTCTCTATTTTTGTAATTACTCTAGCCTATAGTTTTTGGCTGATGAGGTGTGCCGCACCAGCTACTCTTAGGTTATGTAGCCACGGAAGATGCTTACAGTGAGCTCTTGCTGACCATCACATATTTCGACACCTCACGTCTACTAAAAACGACCTGTCTACGGGAAGCAGGCATTGATTCTCATCTGTTGGGATGACGTCGTCGAAAAGAAATGGGCCCCAGTGGTCTGGCTGTGTGGGAACGTACTAGCACTACGATGGTCTTATTTTGTATACAATACTAGTTATTCGACAAAAAAGCGAAGCACCCAGAAGGGAATGAAACAGAATGAAACTTCCTGGATTACTGATGTTATTTCAATGATTACAAAATCGAATGAAATTTACAAAGAATTTTGCAGTATAAGCCCACTTATCAGAATGATGCTGCACCGATGTAGTTGAGAAGAATGTCAGAAAGAAGTTATATTCTCTCGGACGTAAGATGATCATCAGTTGTAGTAACTGATCCTTGATATCCTGGTACTCGCATTGGGACATTGTTGACATACGAAAGTGTCACACATATACTCTCTCTGGGCGTGGTGTGACGATTTTTCTGCACACAGGAAGAACGTATATCCAGGAACCATTGGTACACTACTGGCCATTAAAATTGCTACACCAAGAAGAAATGCAGATGATAAATGGGTATTAATTGGACAAATATATTATACTAGAACTGACACGTGGTTACATTTTCACGCAGTTTGGGTGCATAGATCCTGAGAAATCAATACCCATAACAACCACCTCTGGAAATAATAACGGCCTTGATACGCCTGGCCATTGAGTCACACAGAGCTTGGATGGCATGTACAGGTACAGCTGCCCATACAGCTTCAACACGATACCACAGTTCATCAAGAGTAGTGACTGGCATATTGTGTCGAGCCAGTTGCTCTGCCACTATTCACCAGACGTTTTCAATTGGTGAGAGATCTGGAGAATGTGCTGGCCAGGGCAGTAGTCGAACATTTTCTGTATCCAAAAAGGCCTGAATAGGACCTGCAACATTCGGTCGTGCATAATCCTGCTGAAATGTAGGGTTTCGCAGGGATCGAATGAAGGGTAGAGCCATGGATCGTAACACATCTGAAATGTAACGTCCACTGTTCAAAGTGCCGTCAATGCGAACAAGAGGTGACCGAGATGTGTAACCAATGGCACCTCATACCATCACACCGGATGATACACCAATATGGCGATGACGAATACACACTTCCAATGTGCGTTCATCGCGATGTCGCCAAACACATATGCGACCATCATGATGCTGTAAACAGAACCTGGATTCATCCGAAAAAATGACGTTTTGCCATCCATGCACCCAGGTTTGTCATCGTGCACACTATCGCAGGTGCTCCTGTCTGTGATGCAGCATCAAGGGTAACTGCAGCCATGGTCTCCAAGCTGATAGTCCATGCTGCTACAAACGTCGTCGAACTGTTCGTGCAGATGGTTGTCATCTTGCAAACGTCCCCATCTGTTGGCTCAGGGATTGAGACATGGCTGCACAATCCGTTACAGCCAAGCAGATAAGATGCCTGGCATCTCGACTGCTAGTGATACTAGGCCATTGGGATCCAGCACAGCATTCTATATTACCCTCCTGAATCCACCAATTCCATATTCTGCTAACAGTCATTGGATCTCGACCAACGCGAGCAGCAATGTCATGATACGATAAACCGCAATTGCGCTAGGCTACAAGCCAACCTTCATAAAAATCGGAAACATGATGGTACACATTTCTCCTCTTTACACAAAGCATCACAACAACATTTCACCAGGCAATGCCAGTCAACTGCTGTTTGTGTATGAGAAATCGGTTGGAAACTTTCCTCATGTCAGCACGTTGTAGGTGTTGCCACTGGGGCCAACCTTGTGTGAATGCTCTGAAAAGCTAATTATTTGCATATCACAGCATCTGCTTCCTGTTGGTTAAATTTCGCGTCTGTAGCACATCATCTTCATGGTGTAAAAATTTTAATGGTCAGGAGTGTATAACAGCTGTAAATTGTCGTAGCTGTGTTGGGAAAGCATCAGAGCTCCCAGCGCTAATTGAAAGCACTGATGCTCAAATCGTTATAGGCACTAAAAACTGGCTGAAGCCCGAGATAAGTTCAGCCAAATTTTTTGCGAAGGACTTAATGGTGTTCAGTAAAGGTAAGCTAAAAGCAGTTGGTGGTGCAGTGTTTGTTGCTGTTAGATGTAGTTTATCTTGTAGCAAAACTGAAGTGGTAGTTCCTGTGAGCCAGCCGTTGTGCCCGAGCGGTTCTAGGCGCTTCAGTCCGGAGCCCCGCTGCTGCTGCGGTCGCAGGTTCGAATTCTGCCTCGGGCATTGATGTGTGTAATGTCCTTAGGTTAGTTAGGTTTAAGTAGTTCTAAGTCTAGGGGACTGATGACCTCAGATGTCATGCCCCAGAGTGCTTAGAGCCATTTTGATTTCCTGTGAGTTAGTATGCGCAGAAGTCATTCTTGGTAACTGAAATATAATAATAATTGGATCCTTTTACCGACCTCGCAACTCAGATGATACAATTTCTGAAAGTTTCAAAGAAAATTTGAGCCTAACTTCAAAAACATACCCGACTTATGCAATTATAGTTAATAGTTGGTGGTGACTAGTGTACTCTCAATATGTTATCGAAAATACGTGTTTAAATCCGAAGGTACGCATAAAACATCATTCAAATCAGTGCTAAACCCATTCTCTGAAAATTATTTCGAGCAGTTAGTTCATGAGCCCATGCGAGTAGTAAACGCTTGTGTTAACACACTTGACCCCTTAGCAACAAATAATCCTGAGCTAATAGCGAGCATCAAAACGTATATAGGGATTAAGGAGACAGGGTTGTCATAGCGAGGCTGAATATTGTAACCCTCAAATCCTCCAAAAATAAACGAAAAATATACCTGTTGAAAAAAGCAGAAAAAATTCACTTGAAGCCTTCCTAAGAGACACCTTCCACACCTTCCAAATTATCAATGTAAGTGTAGACCAGATGTGGCTGGAATTCAAAGAAATAATATCGACAGCAGTTAAGACATTTATACCAAATATAACTGACAAGCGACGGAGCTGATCCCCCTTGGTACACAAAACGGGTCAGAAGACTGTTGTAGAAACTACGAAAAAAGCATGACAAATATAAACGAAAGCAAAATCTGCAAATTGGTGATCTTTTAAAGAAGCTCGAAATTTAGCGCGGACTTAAATGCCAGATGCTTATAATAGTTTCCACAAAGAAAGTTGGTCTCGAAACCTGGCAGAAAATCCAAAGAGACTCTGGTCGTACGTAAAGTATGTTAGTGGCAAGACATAATCTATGCTTTCTCTGCGAGATAGCAACGGAAATACTATCGATGACAGTGGTACTAAAGCACAATTACAAAACATAGCCTTCTGAAATTCCTACACGAAAGAAGACAAAGTAAATATTTAAGAATTCGAATCAGGAACAGCTGCTACCATGATAACTTTAGGTGTAAATATCCTCGGAATAGAGAAGCAGCTTAAATCACTTCAGAGTAGGCTGATACAGTAGCTCCATACTTAACAATCGTATACAACCGCTCACCACAGTAAATATCCGCAGCCAAAGTGTGGAAAGTTAAGCCAATATTCAAGAAATGTAGTTGGAGTAATCCACTTAATTATAGGCACATATTAACGTGAATATTCAGCGGGATTTTGGAACACATATTGTGTTCAAACATTACGAATTACCTCAAAGACAACGATCTCTTGATACACAGTCAACACTAATTTAGAAAACGTTCTTGTGAAACACAACTAGCTGTTTGCTCGCAAGAAGTGTTGAGAGCTATCGACTAGGGAATTCTAATTGATTCCATACTTGAAGCTTTCCAGGCAGATTTCGACACAGTACCTCACAAGCGGCTTGTAATCAAATTGCGTGCTTATGGAACATTGTTTCAGCTATGCGTCCGGATTCGTGGTTTCCTGTCAGAGATGTCACAGTTAACTGACGGGAAGTCATTGAGGAAAACAGAAGTGATTTCCAGCTTTCCCCAAGGTAGTGTTACAGGCCCATTGCTGTTCCCTCTGCTGTTCCTTATCTATATAAACGATTTAGAAGACAATGTGAGCAGTCGTCTTAGGTTGTTGGCTGTCGTTTATCGTATAGTGAAGTCATCGAAAGACGAAAACAAACTGCAAAACGATTTAGAAAAGATATCTGTATGGTGCAAAAACTGGCAATTGACCCTAAATAATGAAAAGTGTGAGGTGATTCACATGACTTCTAAAAGGAATCCGTTAAACTCTGGTAACACGATAAATCAATCAAATCTGAAGGCCGTAAATTCAACTAAATACCTGGGAATTACAATTACGAACAACTCAAATTGGAAAGAAAACATAGAAAACGTTGTGGAGAAGGCAAACCAGAGACGGCGTTTTGTTGACAGAACATTTAGGAAATGTGTCAGATCTACTAGAATACCTAGACTACGCTTGTCCGCCCTCTTTTGAAGTACTGCTGCACGGTCTGGGATCCTTACCAGATAGCATTAACGAAGTACATCGAGAAATTCAAAGAAGAGCAGCAAGTTTTGTGTTATAGCAAATAGGGGAGAGGGTGTATCTGACATGATAAGGATTTGGGCTGGACACATTTAAAACAATGACGTTTTTCCTTGCGGCGAAAATTTCAATCACCAACTTTCTCCTCTGAATGTGTAAATATTGTTTTCAGGTCGACCTACATAGAGAGAACTTGTTGTTGTTGTTGTTGTTGTTGTGGTCTTCAGTCCTGAGACTGGTTTGATGCAGCTCTCCATGCTACTCTATCCTGTGCAAGCTTCTTCATCTCCCAGTACCTACTGCAACCTATATCCTTCTGATACTGTTTAGTGTATTCATTTCTTGGTCTCCCTCTACGATTTTTACCCTCCACACTGCTCTCCAATACTAAATTGGTGATCCCTCGATGTCTCAGAACATGTCCTACCAACCGATCCCTTCTTCTAGTCAAGTTGTGCCACAAGCTCCTCTTCTCCCCAGTTCTATTCAATACCTCCTCATTAGTTATGTGATCAACCCATCTAATCTTCTGCACTCTTCTGTAGCACCACATTTCGAAAGCTTCTATTCTCTTCTTGTCTAAGCTATTTATCGTCCACGTTTCACTTCCATACATGGCTACACTCCATACAAATACTTTCAGAAACGACTTCCTGACACTTAAATCAATACTCGATGTTAACAAATTTCTCTTCTTAAGAAACGCTTTCCTTGCCATTGCCAGTCTACATTTCATATCCTCTCTACTTCGACCATCATTAGTTATTTTGCTCCCCAAACAGCAAAATTCCTTTACTACTTTAAGTGTCTCATTTCCTAATCTAATTCCCTCATCATCACCCAACTTAATTCGATTACATTCCATTATCCTCGCTTTGCTTTTGTTGATGCTCATCTTATACCCTCCTTTCAAGACACTGGCCATTCCGTTCAACTGCTCTTCCAAGTCCTTTGCTGCTTCTGACAGAATTACAATGTCATCGGCGAACCTCAACGTTTTTATTTCTTCTCCATGGATTTTAATACCTACTCCGAGCTTTTCTTTTGTTTCCTTTATCGCTTGCTCAACATACAGGTTGAATAACATCGGGGAGAGGCTACAACCCTGTCTCACTCCCTTCTCAACCACTGCTTCCCTTTCATACCCCTCGACTGTTATAACTGCCATCTGCTTTCTGTACGAATTGTAAATAGCCTTTCGCTCTCTGTATTTTATCCTTGCCATCTTCAGAATTTGAAAGAGAGTATTCCAATCAACGTTGTCAAAAACTTGCTCTAAGTCTACAAATGCTAGAAACGTAGGTTTGCCTTTCCTTAATCTTTCTTCTAAGATAAGTCGTAGAGTCAGTATTGCCTCACGTGTTTCAACTTTTCTACGGAATCCAAACTGATCTTCCCCGAGGTCGGCTTCTATCAATTTTTTAATTCGTCTGTAAATAATTCGCGTTAGTATTTTGCAGCTGTGACTTATTAAACGGATAGTTCGGTAACACCTGTCAACACCTGCTTTCTTTGGGATTGGGATTATTATATTCTTCTTGAAGTCTGAGGGTATTTCGCCCGTCTCATACATCTTGCTCACCAGATTGTAGAGTCTTGACAGGACTGGCTCTCCCAAGGTTGTCAGTAGTTCTAATGGAATGATGTCTATTCCCAGGGCCTTGTTTCGACTTAGGTATTTCAGTGCTCTGTCAAACTCTTCACGCAATATCATATCTCCCATTTCATCTTCATCTACATCCTCTTCCATTTCCATAATATTGTCCTCAAGTACATCGCCCTTGTATAGGCCCTCTATATACTCCTTTCACCTTTCTGCTTTCCCTTCTTTGCTTAGAACTGGTTTTCCATCAAAGCTCTTGATATTCATGCAAGTAGTTCTCTTTCTCCATAGGTCTCTTTAATTTTCCTGTAAGCGTTATCTATCTTACCCCTAGTGAGATAAGCACCTACATCCTTACATTTGTCCTCTAGCCATCCCTGCTTAGCCATTTAGCACTTCCTGTCAATATCATTTTTGAGACGTTTGTATTCCTTTTTGCCTGCTTCATTTACTGCATTTTTATATTTTCTCCTTTCATCAATTAAATTCAATATTTCTTCTGTTACCCAAGGATTTCTACTAACCCTCGTCTTTTTGCCTATTTGATCCTCTGCTGCCTTCACTACCTCATCCCTCAAAGCTACCCATTCTTCTTCTACTGTATTTCTTTCCCCAATTCCTGTCAATTTTTCCCTTATGCTCTCCCTGAAACTCTGTACAATCTCTCGTTTAGTTAGTTTATCCAGGCCCCATCTCCTTAAATTCCCACCTTTTTGCAGTTTCTTCAGTTTTAATCTACAGTTCATAACCAATAGATTGTGGTCAGAGTCCACATCTGCCCCTGGAAATGTCTTACAATTTAAAACTTGGTTCCTAAATCTCTGTCTTACCATTATGTAATCTATCTGATACCTTTTAGTATCTCCAGGGTTCTTCCATGTATACAGCCTTCTTTTATGATTCTTATACCAAGTATTAGCTATGATTAAGTTATGCTCTGCGGAAAATTCTACCAGGCGGCTTCCTCTTTCATTTCGTAGCCCCAATCCGTATTCACCTACTCTGTTTCCTTCTCTCCCTTTTCCTACTGATGAATTCCAGTCACCCATGACTATTAAATTTTCGTCTCCCTTCACTACCTGAATAATTTCTTTTATCTCATCATACATTTCATCAATTTCTTCATCATCTGCAGAGCTAGTTGGCATATAAACTTGTACTACTGTAGTAGGTGTGGGCTTCGTATCTATCTTGGCCACAATAATGCGTTCACTATGCTGTTTGAAGTAGCTTACCCGTTCACCTACTTTTTTATTCATTATTAAACCTACTCCTGCATTACCCCTATTTGATTTTGTATTTATAACCCTGTACTCACCTGACCAGAAGTCCTGTTCCTCCTGCCACAGAACTTCACTAATTCAGGGAGAACTTATCATCGTAATAAAATAAGGGAATCACAGCTCGCACGGGAAGATATAGGGGTTCGCACGCTGTTCGAGATAAGGAATAATAGTGAATTATTGTTAAGGTGATTCGATGAACTCTCTGCCAGGCACTTACGCGAGATTTGGAGAGTATCCATGTAGATGTAGATGTAGACCCCCAGGAGTACCTCAACATCACGCAGATCGCTCATACAGACACCAGCCATGAGTGGACCAATGAAAAATCACATCATGGATCTATCGCATATGATAGTACGTGAGGATGTAGGATAAGTAACGTTGTGCCTTCAAAGTTTCCTCAGTCACTACCATCCGTGACCTGAAGTCATGCCAGGGCCTCTCATCACAATAATGCCTGGGGTAACATTGCTGTGCCGATTTAAAACAGAAGAAGAATGGAACCTCGCCCCAGCTCGTCGCAGTACTCATTGATTATGGTCATCCAGGATATTACGGAAAAGTATGTGTCCCCATTCTTTAACAGTACATGCTTCCCAATCAAAACACCACTCCCGATGCCACCATATGTGTTAAAGGCAATGTACACATGGGATGATAATTCCCTTGTTGTGTATCTGACATGATAAGGATTTGGGCTGGACACAATTAAAACAATGACGTTTTTCCTTGCGGCGAAAATTTCAATCACCAATTTTCTCCTCTGAATGTGAAAATACTGTTTTCAGGTCGACCTACATAGGGAGAGCTTATCATCGTAATAAAATAAGGTAAATCACAGCTGGGCTACCCCATTAAACTAACCATGCCATGCCAAATGGATATTAACCAGATTCAGCCCATGGAACCCGACCACCTAGCAGCCAGCAAAACTCAGACGTGGACACCGGGCCAAAATTGTTGCCACCATCTAATGCAGCATCTCAGTGTAATTAGAGGACCAAAATACGCTGATACGAGCCGAATAAAGACCGTCGGGTCTAGAGTAGGTTGTCCTTCATGAAACATCACGATCTACGCGACAAGAAACAGTGCGCAAAGCAGAATATAACTTCACTTGCTTACAAGAACTTCTGACCAAATCCCAAGCCTAATTACCGTACTGAAATAACAGTTAAGCTTTCAGCTTGTAATTAAATATATTTCCGTATTTTGTTTTTAAGTACATAATTTAACCAACATGCCCGGGTAGTCACGAGCGGTACAGTGCCGCATAACGACGAGGGTTGGTGCGCCGGTGAGCCTGGATGTTGTATTTAGGCGGCCTTCCACATCTCGCTAGGTGAATACAGGGCTGGTACCCATGATTCGCAAATACTTAGAAAATTTTCGCTCACTTTCACAAGACTAATACTACATGCGGACAGTTGAGATATTCATATTCCGTCCCAGGGGGTAACGGAGTGGCGACAGGAAAACGTTCTGCTACCCCATTAAACTAACCATGCCAAGTGCGTTAGTCATCATTTTGACCCCGCGGCGATGCCGGACAAATGCCGGGGGGGGGGGGGGGGGAAATGAGGGAGGAGTGGAAGAAAAAGTAATATGCAATTTAATGTATTCATCTTGTTTACCAATGTCTTCCTGTATCATACCTAAAGTGGGATCTAGTTGTGTGTCGAATAAGTATTTACCCTTTACTATGTAATCCCTGGTCTCTGTTTTCTGAAGTGAGATGCCAGCAACGACAGACCCTCCTGATTTGCGACTATCGATAATACGCTTGCCCTAAATTTTCATTACCGAGAAATATACGGATCTCCTCACTAAATGCTAAAATTTTCGCAACGTTCTCTAATTAATGTTTGTAGCTCTAGGATCAATATTCATTCAACATGCATGTAGCGGAAGAAATATATGACCCATGTGTTGAGAACAAAAACGGTATCGAATGGTAATGTCGCCCTTGAGATAACTTCTTCTATATCTATGGCACCCCATTTCAGCATATTCTAGACGATGATAGTTTTTACGTAAAGAAAAGCGTTCTTATTGCCGGTAATACCTTTATTAAGTCCCAAGCGGTTTCGGATTTCACATTCAGGCTATTTACAAGTGAAACTCGAATTAACAACACATTAAATAATGAACATATAACAGGAAAGGGAAAAAATAGTTTGATTATGTGGAGTGTAAGTATACAAAGAATATATACTTACATTGTTCCACATGGAAGCAACGTTAATTGATAAAAAAGCTTTACAATTTGATATATTAAAAATGATGGCTTGCTTTAACTTTAAGAAGAGTAATGTTCAGACATATTCCAAATTTGCACTCTGAGAAACGTAACTTTATACTCGACTTGGACGCTCCGTGCAGTGCAACTATTTTTACACATTTATTAAATCTAAATATCCCTATTGGCATTTTATTCGTAAAGCATATAACATGTAGGAATATAAATCTATATATAATTCTTAAAGCTACACCATGCCAATACTTTTAGTGTATCACAGTGTACTCTTTTTGTAATCTTAATACTCCTATTTCTCTCTCGATGTAATAGAGCACTCAACATTTTTAATCCACCTGACCTTTATTACAATTTTCATCAATTGACGCTGCTTCTTTACAGTTACGTATTTAATTGTGCAAACCTAGAAACGTTGTGGACTTGATAAAGCACTTCGAACCAACTGGAGGGTTGCAAATGACATGATTTCAGTTTTTCTGGAGGAAAATGAGATCAAATTCTCTATCCTAGTGCTGACTAATTTGATTGCTGTAGATGCCCACAGACTGCCATACATAGGGTTACATCTTATCCTCATTCCTTTCATTGTCGATTTAAGTGCTCATTCTCCGTGGCTCTAGCATTAAAAAAGTTTTAAACACTGACGTAAGACGAGAGAAGAAGCAAACGGATAAGCACAAAATTTTCTTGGCCACCCTAATTTTGAAACGGAAACATACTCATATCAGAAACAGTGAAAATCCGTGTAGAGCTCAACTGCATCAAAACGATTTTCCTGCTGTGACGTTTGGCCAGAGAACGATGCCCATCCACTGCATTATTAAATTAATGCTCGAAAAGGTCACATTTACTGACTTTACAAAACATCTGAATATTGACATTTGATCCTTTGGCGGTACGATCTTGTGCCTATAGCATTGACTTCCTGTGGCTGCGAGCTTCCTAATGAAGAAATACAGTGCTTAAATTCTCTACCTTTGTACTGTGTACCAACTCGTCTGAAGTCCGTGAAATACCATTTGGCCTTAGCCCTTTTTCCTATCCCAAGGACAAAAAGCACAACGAAAATATAACTACCGGACATCAGATCAGGGACTGAATTTCACTAAAAGCTTCCAAGTAATTCTCTCTCACAGGGTACATGATGTCAGGGATCACAGAAGGAAGGATGGCATGCCGTTATGCACATTGGTGAAAATTTAACATCCTAAACTGATGAACAGAGCATACAAAAGGGAGCGTAGTCCTGAACCTGAACATAGAACACGTGGAAAAATTCTAACACTGTGATTCCGTAGGGATAAACTGTATTAATCACAATTATTCAGCAGGACTTAGGCGTGGTGAGGAGTGTAAAATGAACGCACATACGCTCACACGCAAAGTCTCAGTCATTCATAGAATTACCGAATATAATTTTCTAGCCATATTTGAGCCGTCAAAACTGGTTGTGTCTCATAGCGGAAAGGAAAGACGAACATAATCAGGATCACAAGGCGTGAGTTGGACCGTGACTGTGTAAAGAGAAAGTTCTACCTCATCTTAAATTAGTGAAACGATAGAACCCCATAACGCTTTTAGTAAATGACTTTAAGGTTACAGAGAGTTTATATTTGTTTGCAGGTGGGAATATTTAGACGCCAGATAATTGTTAAAATTCAAATGGTGAAACCTTCAGATGTCACTTATTTTGCACAATTCGCTACTACCTTCGGTCAATGACCGTTATCAAGCTTAGCTGGCATAAACGGCATCAAAGTTATACCATAATTTTAACAAAAGTATTTTGCTCTTATAAGCTCACCATAGTACGTATAAAATTGCTCGCAATGATAAGAGTGTACGATAATTTTCGTCAGGAAGTACGAGGTCCACATCGACAGCTAGTTCAGTGTGTTACTAGCTGTCGATGTGGACTTGCTTCTTGACGAAAATTATAGTACACAGTTATTATTGTGAGAAATTTTATACGTACTATGGTGAGCTTATAAGAGCAAAATAGTTTTGTCAAAATTATGGTATAACTTTCCTGCCATTTATGCCAGTTAAACTCGATAATGACGATAATTAAAAAACAGTCTTGATCGCAAATTTGTTTTAATAGGAGTGACCGGTTTCAATCCTTAAGGATCATCTTCAGACTCCAGAACGGCAGGTTGACTTCCATGGAGCAGGCTGCGCCGATCCACGACGCTGAACTGGCTGCTCTACACTACCGCGACTGGGTCGGGCTGACGTGAGAGCCGTATGGGTCGGACTGCGAGAAAGAGCGACGGATTGGAGTTAATAGCTGTCTTACTCCACTTGTGAGGTTGCATAGTCAGTTTTTTCACAATATTACTCCTTATGTCCCTGGGGCAGTAGCGTTGTATGTTGGTCCATACAGACGTGTCACAAGTGATTAAGTGGTTCCAACAAGTTCAGAATAGGATACAAACGTCGATGAATGAGCAAAGACGTAGCTCAAGACTGCTCGTGTATTCGGTGTTATAAACATATCAAACCAACTGGCAATGAAATGGGTTGGTTTGAATTTTTTATTGAGGCAGCGGATCCACAAAGACAAATTACTGTGTAATTTTAATCATTTTAAATCACAGAATGACTATGACTGTTTTTTATCAGACGGAATTACAATGGCTCATGAGGAACAGAGCAGACCACGAAACGGTGATTAAATGGCTCAGTTCCACGATGTGAGTTACGGATACAGCATCTGGGCTGTTGATGTCGCCGAAATGAAAAGAAATATACCTGCTGTGGCTAAAGAGTTTTGCTCCAACCATGACACTAAGAAGAACAAGAGCATGTACCAAAGGAGCTCAACCGTACTGATTTAAATTGATGTAATGTAAGCTCACCGTCAGGACATTACAAAAACATTTAATAAGAATCAACACACTAATATATTGGAGTAACGCATTTTACTTACCTTGTTCGTTTTCAGCTAACTTACCTGGTTATTTCAAATCCCTTCTGATTTCAGAGACAAAAGACTCCCCATTACGATTTATTACTATTTATTATACAGGGTGTCTTAGGAGGCATAGTCAGTATTCAGGGATAAGACACGAGCGCTCATTTGTAGCAAAACACTTCACTGGGACACTCGCCATATTCCCAATGATTTCCATGGTAGAGCACAACTAATGTACATTTGTTTATGAGCTAGTGGCACGTACATATGTATCATACCCATCCTGACTCTTCGATGTTTTATTGCAGTCCAGCCTACCTCGTTGTTCTCAGCCTCTTTGCTCGGAATGTCTTCCTGTCACTAAACAAACACGTTGAACGCGCAGTTGTCGGTGGAATGTGTGAGTGAAGTAATGTGAGGAATTGCGAGTGCATCGGTTAACTGTGTTCGTGCACGCGCTGGTTAAAATGCCACATATCGACACTAACGAAGGATATGCAGATATGGCGTATTTTTCGGCTTCTGCAATGGTAGTGCTCCTGGTGGTGTGGGAGAATACCGTCGGCGCTTTCCGACACGTCGAATTCCTGATTGTAGAGTGTTTACCAGTGTTTCCAGCACATTGCGTGGAACATGTATTTTTCCAAGTTTCCATTTTTCATCTAACCGTCTACTTCAATAGTCTGTGCAGGAACGGCAACACATTATTTAAATGGTTCAGCTTAATCCTACCATCAGTACAAGGTGACTTCCTATACGAATCATTTTCCCATGAACATGTTTATGGCGGACTTTAGATGCGGAAAACTTGTACCCATTTCAGATACAGTGAGTTCACAATATCCACTTTGTGGACGACACCACGTTCCTAGAATTTTGTCACTGGTTAAACGAAAATCGTTATTTGCTTCCAGTAATACTCGTCACAAAGCCACGTTTACACGCAATAGAATCAACAACACACGTAATAATCAGCGATGGTTGCAGGAAAAACCACACGCTACATTGGAAACCACTTCCCACGTTCGTTTTTCGGCCAGTGTTTGGTGCGGCATATTCGGTAACATTTTGATAGGTCCAATTAACTTAGACGAGCGAATGACGGGACGGATTACTTGCATTTTCTGGAAAATTCTTATGTTGAACACCCTGAGGAGCTCCTTTGTTCTCGTGGACTACAGTGTGCTTCCAACATGACGGCGCACATCCACATTCTTACCAGATGTGTGGGAGATCATCTCAACCGCACTCACAGTAATCGCTTGATTGTTGGTTTTAGTACAGTTAACTGGACACTGAGGTCGCCAGACCATACGATATTACACTTTTGTTTACAGGGTCGGATGAAGTCTCAGGTGTACAAACGAAAGGTGAATACGCGAGATGAACTGCTTGGCATTATGGACGCTGCTATACTCGTTAGGGAACATGCACAAGCATCCAGACAAGCAACACTCTATGTTCTCACAAGAGCGCAAAACTGCAATGAAGCTGACTGTGGGATATTCGAATATTTGTGAACTGTACAGGTATTGTAACATAAGGTGTAAGGCAACCCTTAGAGGTGAATGTGCTACATATACGTATTTTTCAAATCATACTTTGTAAAATGGATGTTGTAATTTTTACAAACTCTTTTACATATGTTAACATGACAGTGTATTACATAAATAGAAAAAAAGGCGGTGTACGTTAAATATGTTCCATTACGGAAACTATTCGAATAGCGCATATGTTCATATGAAGTTGTTTGCTTCAGATGGTCTTTTCTGTCATACCCCTCAATATAGCAATTCCTCCTGGGACACCTTGCAAACATTCGCTCACTCCATATCTTGTCTCACTGCAGTTTTATACTACTTACCACATAAAGTTTTGATTCCTTTCTCCTTAACCCTTCATATCAGTTTAAAATAACGGAATAGTTCTCAAAACGTAGCGGCATGAATGATCGCACAATTACTAGAGGAGTAGGGTTGTTGTTGTTGTTGTGGTCTTCAGTCCTGAGACTGGTTAGCTGCAGCTCTCCATGCTACTATATCCTGTGCAAGCTTCTTCATCTCCCAGTACTTACTGCAACCTACATCCTTCTGAATCTGCTTAGTGTATTCATCTCTTGGTCTCCCTCTACGATTTTTACCCTCCACACTGCCCTCCAACGCCAAATTTGTGATCCCTTGATGTCTCAGAACATGTCCTACCAACCGGTCCCTCCTTTTTGTCAAGTTGTGCCACAAACTCCCCTTCTCCCCAGTTCTATTCAATACCTCCTCATTAGTTACGTGATCTACCCATCTAATCTTCAGCATTCTTCTGTAGCACCACATTTCGAAAGCTTCTATTCTCTTCTTGTCTAAACCATTTATTGTCCACGTTTCACTGGATGTTAACAAATTTCTCTTCTTCAGAAACGCTTTCCTTGCCATTGCCAGCCTACATTTTATATCCTCTCTACTTCGACCATCATCAGTTAGTTTGCTCCCTAAATAGCAAAACTCCTTTACAGGAGTAGGGTAGATATTGAGAAATTTCAACAAACAGATACTCGAAATATAATCGTTGCGTATCTTGCAGAAATCTACTTATAAAATGTTAACACTCAGTTTTTAGGATGAAGGGAGGGTATACTCTTCAGACATAAATGTAATGTTTCCTGTACATGTGGGAAAAAGAAATTCTTCCAGAGCTCCATCCGGTAAGGTAACAAGAAGAAACAGAATAAAAAGCACTCTTTGCCATGCACTTTATACAGATGTAGGAGTAGAGCTGCTGGAACAGGAAAGAGAACGCCTTACCTGCAAGTAGAGCACGACTTTGCAGAGGCCTGTCCCCATGAACCACGTCTCGGTGACGTCCCAGAGCACGGTGGGCGGCAGGCAGAAGAGGATCACCATGAAGTCGGCGACCGCGAGGTTCACGATGAAGTAGTTGGTGACGGTACGCATGGCGTGGTTCCGGTACACCGCGAGGCACACGAGCGCGTTGCCCACCAGCCCCGCCACGAAGACGAGCGAGTGCATCGCGATCAGGATCCACTCGTAGTCCTTGGGGTACACGTGCTGGTACACCATGTTCCAGTAGTCGATGTCTGGGATGCAGTAGTCGTTGGTGCAGTTCTGCCCCTCGGTGGCGTTGCCATCCTCGTCCAGAGAGAAGTCTGGAGTGGAGGCGTTGACCACCAGCGTCGTCGCTGTGACATTAGAGGACGATGACAGTGTCCACCAGGCCAGGTACAGTGGTGACGATGTAGTTGCCTCCGACGTATTGCTCTCGTTCAGACTGCTTTCCCATTGGCTGTAGTAGCCTGTTTCGTTCTCTGTCATTCTGCAGAAATATCTATCGACAGTTTTACAAGTCTCTACGGAAATGGTGGTACTTTCTCCAGAGTACGCCAGTAAAAACCTTTAAGTCACAGACGACCCGCTACAAAAATGTTTCTAGTTATCTCTTATTGATATGGAAGTTACTCGTATTTGGATGTACTGTGGGGAGAAGACGCCTTGGAAGAGGTAATAAGTTTTCAAATGACAAGTCTCCAGTTGCTAAGTTTCAGAATACTGACGAGTGCCTCAGTTGTACAGTGTACATACTTACTTGGAAGACATTTCAGCAGATATGTACATAATCCTACCTACTGCATGATATGCCAAACGGAGTAATATTATCTTCCTCAAAGTATAGCTTCATTTCCTCGCAAGCTGTGGAATAACATTGAGATCTTCATCACTTGGAGGACGTAAGACTTACAACAGTACGACTCATCCTCTATGAAAATATGTCTTCTTGTTGCCATTCTGTACAATATCATTTCTGCAGTCCAAGTTACTTGTGGAGAGATATTTTTTTACATTATAATGATATATAGTACCAAAAACAATTTCTTTCTGTGACATTCAATTACGGGGCATATAGAGCTCTTAAATTCACTACATTTGTCCACCTGATGACTTCGGTACAGAATATAATCTCGTTGCTTAAGTTATTTGCTTTCTCGTAACTTCAGTAAACTGTCGTATGCTGTCTACATTCAGACTGCAATGACTTCACTTTTATCGTTTCACTATGATGACAAATACACGAGAAAAACAGAATACGGAGGAATGTTTGGTAAACACATCTCTGAGTTAACGTGTTCTGGCTTCTTCAGTCAAGGCGTGATGATGCCGAGATGTTCCAGCCTCTGTAATCAGACTGCACCTGCAAATAAAACAAAACATATGTATTAAAATACTGAACAGAGGGCAAAAAATTAAAGCATATCTTACATTTGTTTCCAAAAACCGTAAGTTAGTATCATTAATACTCTGCTGCATTAGAGTCACAGGAATGAAATGAGTGTATGATGGGGATGAAAATCATACCTTTTAGCGAAAACAGATCAGCAATGCTGTACATGCAACGTAATGAATCTGTTGTGCCTAAAGAAAATTTGTACCATCGAACGACTCGTATATTTTCCGTTGCTTGTCAGCAGCCGCTTTAACTTTTGGGCTATGTGAGCACACCTAGTGGCATCCATTCATTTCATTTCGTGAATCTAATTCAGACGACGCATGGTAAGCCATGTTCCCCCAGCGTCTCAGCTCTTCCAGCGGTGTTATTAACACAAATCTCATGCAATGAACTATTGGTAGCCGTATTTGGAAACTGTGTGTGGGAAAGCTGCAGATAATGAGAGTTTCAGTTAGCCGTAGGGAAGAGCTTTTGGTTAAAGAGACTGCTGATGAAAAACAGGAAATCCAGGTCGTAGTCACAGCGTACTCTTTACACTGACAGTAATAATTAGAAAAAAATATTTAAAAATTTTAATGTTTAACGAAAACCACCAACACTGCATTACAACACATTTATTGCGGTACGCTCTAAATGTGTAATGATACTTCTGAGTCGGTTTTATTAATCATAAAAAATAGTGTCAATTCATCTGCGATGCTCAACATGACCGAGATTATACAGGATGTAAAATGTAAGTTGACAAACAAGAATAACTCGTAAAATAAACTTCACACGAAAAGTATGTAGAATCCAAAGTTGATTATTTTCGAGGGGGCATCTTGCTGGTGCTTAAATTAGCCCGCTACCCCAGCCAGCCCCCTGGGCGTGGTATGAGAGGCAATTTTAAAATTTCAAATAGGAACCCCCATTTTTTATTGCAGAATCAGATTCTACATAAAAAAAACTACGTACACTTTTACGTGGAAAACGGTTACGGATAAATAAAAAAACTTATTTACTTCGTAAATTTTGATTCGCTAAAACGAAAACCCTACCCTCTCCCCATAGGGTGGGGTTTCAGAGAGAGGGATTAGTTTTGCAAATGTTGACCAACATATTAATTTTTTCCACAGATTCGTATAAGTTTTGTTTGTTTCGTGGTCCTCTGTTTCAAACCCCACCCTATTGGGAGAGAGAGAGAGAGAGAGAGAGTTTTAGTTTTAGCGAATCAAAATTTACAAAGTAAATAAGTATTTTTTATTTATCCGTAACCATTTTCCACGCAAAAATGAGAACATGGATTTTCTTGAACTACAGTGCCAACTACCAAGAATCAAAACAAATGTTTAAGACAGAATGTACGTAGTTTTTTTTATGTAGAATCTGATTCTGCAATAAAAAAATATAAATTTTAAAGTTGCCTCCCACACCAACCCAGGGGGCTGGGGTGACGGGCTAATTTTAGCACCAGAGATGTCCTCCTCGAAAATAATCAACTTAGGATTCTACCCATTTTTTCGTGTAAAGCTTATTTTTCGAGTTATTCTGCTGAGTCAACTTAAAATTTACGCTCTGTATAGCAATAGTTGCAAAATACGTTAAGTTCTCGAATAGTGCTATATAAAACAGACACGCGCAAATCTAGGTGCTAAAATCTGCTTCTGTTATTGGTACCTGCGAATAACTATATGTCTAAGGCATATGTTGCTGCTACATCAATAACGGCGAGGGCTAGGAAAAAATTTGGTGAACTGCATATCGGGTCCTGCTGGCGTCAAAGCAAACGAACCTAAGCATCCTCCAAAATTGCCAATGATGTTAACGTTTAAATAATCCCGGAGCTGTGTGTCGATAGTTGCAGAAGTTATGTCGTACTTATACAAGTGAAGAAACCATGTGTTACTTACAGGTGTTTATTAGTTTCTAAGTTGGAGTATGCCAAGAATTAACGTATGGTAATAAAATTTCTCTTAAGTGGTCAATTCAAGATCAAGCGGGTGCAAGCGTCAGATAAAGTACTGGGAAACAATAAGGTAAAGATTTAGATGTGAAGAAAGTAGGAATATTCTCTGTAATGAAGTGACGCTTGCTGCTTTCGTTGCAGTTTCATGCATTATGGGAATATAACTCGTGCGTGAAGAAATGGTGAAGAAATTTCTTGTCACTCATTCAATATTTGTATAATGAATGACTCACCAGACCAGAAATTCCTCCACCATCTTTGGTCAAATACACTCCTGGAAATTGAAATAAGAACACCGTGAATTCATTGTCCCAGGAAGGGGAAACTTTATTGACACATTCCTGGGGTCAGATACATCATATGATCACATTGACAGAACCACAGGCACATAGACACAGGCAACAGAGCATGCACAATGTCGGCACTAGTACAGTGTATATCCACCTTTCGCAGCAATGCAGGCTGCTATTCTCCCATGGAGACGATCGCAGAGATGCTGGATGTAGTCCTGTGGAACGGCTTGCCATGCCATTTCCACCTGGTGCTTCAGTTGGACCAGCGTTCGTGCTGGACGTGCAGACCGCGTGAGACGACGCTTCATCCAGTCCCAAACATGCTCAATGGGGGACAGATCCGGAGATCTTGCTGGCCAGGGTAGTTGACTTACACCTTCTAGAGCACGTTGGGTGGCACGGGATACATGCGGACGTGCATTGGGTGTTGGCCCTGTGTGCCTCGGTCGTATGCAGTCCTGATTGTGGCGCTCACCTGCACGGCGCCAAACACGCATACGACCATCATTGGCACCAAGGCAGAAGCGACTCTCATCGCTGAAGACGACACGTCTCCATTCGTCCCTCCATTCACGCCTGTCGCGACACCACTGGAGGCGGGCTGCACGATGTTGGGGCGTGAGCGGAAGACGGCCTAACGGTGTGCAGGACCGTAGCCCAGCTTCATGGAGACGGTTGCGAATGGTCCTCGCCGATACCCCAGGATCAACAGTGTCCCTAATTTGCTGGGAAGTGGCGGTGCGGTCCCCTACGGCACTGCGTAGGATCCTACGGTCTTGGCGTGCATCCGTGCGTCGCTGCGGTCCGGTCCCAGGTCGACGGGCACGTACACCTTCCGCCGACCACTGGCGACAACATCGATGTACTGTGGAGACCTCACGCCCCACGTGTTGAGCAATTCGGCGGTACGTCCACCCGGCCTCCCGCATGCCCACTATACGCCCTCGCTCAAAGTCCGTCAACTGCACATACGGTTCACGTCCACGCTGTCGCGGCATGCTACCAGTGTTAAAGACTGCGATGGAGCTCAGTATGCCACGGCAAACTGGCTGACACTGACGGCGGCGGTGCACAAATGCTGCGCAGCTAGCGCCATTCGACGGCCAACACCGCGGTTCCTGGTGTGTCCGCTGTGCCGTGCGTGTGATCATTGCTTGTACAGCCCTCTCGCAGTGTCCGGAGCAAGTATGGTGGGTCTGACACACCGGTGTCAATGTGTTCTTTTTTCCATTTCCAGGAGTGTATTTGAGCGGAGCGCAGAAAGACGCAAGTTACACAATGGATTTTTCTCCGAACTTTCAGAGCCAAATGAAAAGTGGGAATGGACAATTGCGCTATAAAACTGATCAGAGTGAGATATGCACCTGAAAAAAAAATTATTGAGATTTATCTGCGTAATTAATAAAACTTTATTAGTAATTCGATGAAAAGTTAGTCTCTCAATTTTCCTAGGCAAACGAAGAGTGGGAAATGGACAAATTACGTCGTTTTCAAAGGTAAGTCTTAATGATATTACTATGAGTCAGCAGAAACTTGTCCAAATGGATACAAAGTATCTGATCGACATGCCTTCACAACAAGTTTGCACTAGCTTGTTGCAAAGAGAAGTTGCCCAAATACTATGTATCCTTTTGGACTACTTTTTACTGATTCATAGCAATGACATTAAACATTTGTCTTTGAAAATGACGTAACACTGAAAACCGTGGTACATCAGATAACTGCGTGGAGAATTAACTAGGTAAACTCTTAAATTTGATAAATTTAACATAAAGAAAATAAAAATGTTGGGGTACCCGTTGAACAGTAACTTCTTATAGACGCGTTTTTCCAAGCTATTCCTGAGAGGATGAGATTAAGTGCTATTGTCCGCAGAACACTAACAGCGCTCTTCTTTGTTCCCGGTTCGATGCATTCGCTACTTCTCCATTCCTAGCACGCCCCCGGGTCGCACGCGCAATTCCCGTCTTGTGCGGCTATTAATCCCACTAACTGCGGATCCTCTAAGGCTATTCAACATGTCGATAACCAATGGATTCCTCGTTACACCACGAGAACCAATAAAAGCTATAATGGTCGCCAGAAAAAATACTGCTTCCCTCGCGCTAACTTTACCGTCGAGGTGAGCGTGATACAATGCTCGGAGTAACTAATCCCCATCGCCATAACTAGAATGTTCGCAGTAACTAAATCTCCATTCCCGTAATTTCTACAAGTCAACTATAGTTTTCGTTAACTGCTATCTCATGTTTAAAATTTGTGTTCCTAAAGAAGTAGGTCATGTTTTCTAGATAATGTTCTCACTCTAAAGTCGGGTTCGAATATAGTGTGCTTTGGATTTCCGTACGCCAGTCTTGATAAATATTTCGATTAGGTTTTATAAAACCGTTCAGGGGAACATCACAATCACATCTTTCAATAGACCGCGGCCGATTTTCTTCCCAAATTATTGTGTAGGGTAACAATCTGCTACGGCACGAGTCATAACATCATCGGCAGGGAGTGTCGATATGTTTCCTTCTTTTCTTAAATATAAGTCAGATAAAGCACTGTTGTTTATTTACAGCACGCTCCATTACAAAAATGGTTCAAATGGCTCTGAGCGCTATGGGACTTAACTTCTGAGGTCATCAGTCCCCTAGAACTTAGAACTAATTAAACCTGACTAATCTAAGGGTATCACACACATCCATGCCCGAGGTAGGATTCGAACGTGCGATCGTAGCGGAAGCGCGGTTCCAGGCAGTAGCGCCTAGAACCGCTCGGCCACCGCGGTCGGCGAAGCCTCTGCCACTTCCAATGAGCGGTCACCACATATTGGTGAAAAACGAGGGGGTCCGGATCGTTGTCACACCCGACTACATTGTCAGTGCCCGAGGAACCGTACGTATCTCATTATTCTTCGTCCGTGGTAAGACACAGAAGAAGTTCTACCGAGAAAGCAGCTTCAGCAGAGTATACCTGTCGGCGAATCCAGTCTTCAAGAGACAAGCCTGTGTGGTAACGTGTCAGGTTGATAACATTGTCACAAAGATCAGTCGCACTACGACAAATTCGATGGAGGCGTTCATTGGTCGGGATCAGATTGTCAACGACCCTATACGACGACGAGGCGACTTTCATCAAATGGTTGAAATGGCACTGAGCACTATGGGACTTAACATCTGAGGTCATCAGTCCCCTAGAACTACTTAAACCTAACTAACCTAAGGACATCAAACACACCCATGCCGGAGGCAGGATTCGAACCTGCGACCGAAGCGGTCGCGCGGTTCCATACTGAAGCCCATAGAACCGCTCGGCCACAGCGGCCGGCCAGCTTTCACCGGGAGGATAGGAAGACTAACGTGAAGCCACACTATTTTCCAGGATGTCAACTTCACGGCCATTTCAACTGCGGAGAAAGCAGAAATCTAGTGGTAAAGTGTTTCATCGATAAAATGTCAGCTCCCAGAAAATTTATTATAGTACAAAATTCACGTAAGTGCCGAAATTTAGAACTGATCCGGCCAACATCGGCAGGGGGAGTCAGAGTGGCCGGTCGAAGACAACTTAAACAAGAGCTATGTGATAGAATGACTTGCTCGAGTAGCCGTTAAAACGTTGCGCCGTATAAACAATATTTAAGCTGTCACTTTGATATTGGGAAGTCCCAATCTTCCAAGGATACGGTGTCTCGCAACTACTTCATATCGAAATCGAAAAATGTGACTTTTCCAAAGGAAACGACCGGAAAACTGCATCGATTTGCTTGCCATAGTCTCGGGGAGCGAGAACAATTGTGAAATATAGGCACACTTTGCTGAAAATATAGGATATGAGATCCGCACTTTGTGAAGAAGACTAGGGGAACGGCGTTCGTGTTTACGAACGGCCCCTTGAATTCTGTTCATCACCTCCTGCCAACTGAGTGCAGCCAGTTTCATCGGGCAGCGAGCCACGATA
The DNA here is from genome assembly GCF_021461385.2 of Schistocerca piceifrons. NCBI lineage: Eukaryota > Metazoa > Arthropoda > Insecta > Orthoptera > Acrididae > Schistocerca > Schistocerca piceifrons. Next base: position 56,365,513 of record NC_060143.1, read on the forward strand.
ATCCCCTACGATTTCTGTCGAGCAACCACCGCTGCCCACGGAATGAAAACGTATTGAAAACCCTACAGGAGTAATAGGATACATTTCTGTTCGCTACTGCGGACCGCAGAGTGAGAACAAAAGGAAATCCAATATGTCCTTGAGCAAGCATACGTCATCGACATGGCGTAGCAATAGCATAACATTATCCGCGTACGCTCGTATCGAGAATTTTTCTCCTAATATCTTCCAGCCAAATAATTGATCAGAAATACGGCGTAGCGGAGGTTCTAAGTACAAGCCACATGGAGGTTCTAAGTACAAGCCAGGGGGCTCCCTGGCCATAAGCCCTATCGGATGGTGATCTCTGGAGTAAGTTGTCCATTCACTACGGCAAATGCGTGAATACCAGATTGGATAATACCTGCCATGCTGAATGACTGAGACCGTTCGCCTTAAGCACCTGCATCAAGAAACCGGGACTGACCCGGTCAAATGCCTTATTAAAACCAATAATAAGCAGGACTCCAGAGACGGAGTACTCTGCATCCACCAAGACAACTTCCTGGCATTAGACTATGTAAGGCGTCTGGATTTTACGGAGCTTACATATGCTTGATCCATAACGACAGGACAATACACAATACAATGAGATCCTCAGAAAATAATGATTATATCAACAAAAGGCAATTTCAATTAATTTCATGAACCGAAAACTAACAAAGCTATGTGGACAATGGCATGCAACTATCAAGTTAAAGTGAAACGCATTTTGGAGACGAACCGAGCAGGTGGTTAATGATATCGTAGAACTCCCATTTAGCAAGAGAACGGCGACATTCAGAGCAGAAAGTGATAAGCACAGAACAATACACTATTCCTTTTAGCGCAAATAAGGCGCAGACCGAGGGTAAGTGGCTGCACATCACGAACAGGGCTAGGCTGCGCCCCAGCAAGAAAAATAAAAATGTCTATTCACCTCTAGCGAGATGGTGATTGGCTGAAGCCATACTTGGCGACGCAGACGCAATATGGAGGGGAGACCCCCATTATATAAAACCATTTTGAGACCTAAAATATATATATATATATATATATATATATATATATATATATATATATATATATATATATATCATCTCACGGCAGACCGCACAAATGTGTGGAAATAAGTGAGGGCGTTGAGAGCTTTGCTTTCCGCAAAGTGAGGACGATACGCTTCACGTGTCGTGGCGACAGGCAGCAAATGGCTCTGAGCACTACGGGACTTAACATCTGAGGTCATCAGTCCCCTAGAACGTAGAACCTAAGTAACCTAAGGACATCACACACATCCATGCCCGAGGCAGGATTCGAACCTGCGACCGTACCAGTCGCGCGGTTCCGTCCTGAAGCGCCTAGAACCGCTCGGTCACCGCGGCCGACGACAGACAGCAAAGCAGAAGTTAATTATTCCTTTGGGAATTTTAGCAGGCAAAGAAATTGCGCACGTTGCTCCAACCCATAGCGAGTGTGCAATAGCTGTTATTTCGACTAGGGAAAGAGTAACGTTCTACAGAACTCGGGAAAGTTGCGACTGAGTGAATTCAGTCAAGGCCAGAGTAGGGAATTAGCGTTTCAGATCCAGCACGGAGACAACGCCATTGCAGATGCCGCTTGGAAAATAACCATCACGCATTAGGTCACAGTAAATGTTGAGTCCAGAGTTTCCTCACTCCAACTTGCGTACGCATTGACCATTGAATAGCAAAAGCTTGGATACTAACCTACCCTCACATTGTGTACATGAAAGATTTTTTTCATCGATTCAAAAAGTAAATTTATGCTCCACGAACTCAGTGCATTGAACAGCTATGACAACGTAGATTCAAATGAGCTAATGAGGGTTTCTAATAGTCATTCTTTCCTGTGATCAAAATTTTCATATGTAGAGATAACGATCTTAATAATCGTCATTTAAATATATTCAAGACTTAAATATCTTGTTAGTGAGTGTGAAAAGTAATTGAACATGGTTGTTGTTTATCACTTGCCCCTTGAAAGCAACAGTTGATAAATTATATGTAGAATAAAAAGTGAATAGCTGTTTTCTCTTTCTAGAATAGACCCCAAACTTCCACTTCTATTAATTCATACATTCTGGGTACGCGACAGCAGCATTTCTAATTATTTTTGTTGCAACCCGCACCTGATGTTAGCTGCCTTACAGGGCCAGGGTCATATTTATTTAGAATGTCTGTCTGGCACCCTGGGCTTGAGAAGACAGTTCAGATGTTTTGTCCGTTTGCGCGCTAAGTGGTAAGCTAAGCTGTCATACGTTAGTACACTCGCTGTGTAGATACAAAATTCTGACGTATGACAACAAAAGAAATCAGAATCGTGCGTCCAGGCACACAGCTTTGGTGAACAGCCAGTATTGTCTTCAGAAGTATCGAAAAACGCCTGTTAACCGCCCTGGCGACGGTTTTGCAATCGAAATTAAGTAGTGTGATCAATGTCTGGACGTCCGGTCATGTTCGGAATTAGAACCATTTTACCAATCTTGAATGGGTCAGTAATCAAGTCCCCCGAATCACCTAATTTACAATGGTATTACCTATAAGAGGCCAGAAATGTACATAAAATTCCTTAGGAATACAGTCTAGTCCCGCCGATTTTTCCGATGGCGAACCAACAATACGGCGATATGTATCATCGAGCATAAAGTCACTTATAAATTCATCATTTAATGCGTGAGTAACTACGCAATCCAGGAGAGGAGGAAATGCATCTCGGACAACCGTATCAGTAGCAGGAACGTCATAAAGGTCGGTAAAGTAATTTTAGATCGCTCTGGAAATGTCACGTTGGGATGTCAGTACGTGACGATCGGTGTGCTGAAGGGATGTGATACATGCTCTTTTTCGACGTGTTCAATGTGCAGGAAGGAGTAGGATTTTGACCGCACCCTGAGTCTTCCCATTTGTTGTCTCCTTAACTAAGAAGCTTCGCCTAAATATGGGGTACACGCATAGTTCGTAAGAAAACGTGTCTATCCCTGTCGTAAACTGTCGCAGGAATAAAATTTCTGGGTCCGAAGGAGATCCCTCGGGCTCTCAGCTCCGTAACGCATTAACTCTTTCAGGAGAAAAGGTTTGACGTGCCCTGACCAGCATTCCGTAACAGAAGGATAACGGCCCTACGAACGCAAGCTGTGGGCGCAAACCTCTCTAACGTTAATATTGATGGAAGGCTCCTTTAAAATGGATGTGTTTAACATCCGGGACAGGCGATATAGTTTTACTGGTTGCGGCACATGATTAAAAGTTGTAGCACAGTGCTCACTGAAACAAGTGTGTATGACTTCTATCGCTACCAGCTGTCCACATAAAGAATGAGTGGAATAGACAGATTCACTCACCGCGTATTTGGGAAGAAAACACCAAATCGTCTAGTTCCTCACTGAAATTAATATCAGGGATCTGATCCACAGGACGTAAAACACAATTAAAATCTCCGCCTCTGCGGAGTTTGACGGGAAAAAAAACCGCATGGTTGAGGAACGTCCAAATCCTGAAGGGGCTTACAGAAGAATTAAAGTAAGTTTACAAAAAGTTCAGCCTGTTCCTCGGCCGTTATCAAGAGCTTCGAAACTAGTACCATTCGGTATTTCCAACCTCTAAAAAACATTCCAATTCGAGAAAGAACAATGTAGTTAAATACAAAAAATTAAGCCAGACAGAAATATAGGAGTTGATTGAAGTATCACAATTTATAATACAGTTACTTCAAATACAAAGACGAAATATATTCTCAATCAAATGGGGTTTCTATTTGGGGAGGGGGGGGGGGGGCTGTCTATCAGCTAAGCATGAACGTTTTTTTAGAAAATGTAAGTAGATATCTAATAAAGTACTATATTACCTTCTTATGTGAATGACACCTTGGTGTCACTGGATGGAACCCAAAACGATGTTACCGAAAAGGAATCTCGAACTAATAGCTTAAATAATGGGATTAAATTTACAGCGTAAAATGTGACCAACGAAAGTACAAGTTTCACAGATGTTAAAATTACGACTGTTTGTCAACTACACAAATTTGGTATTTATAGTAAGCGAAGTACACCTCATGCCATAATCCATAATAAAGTCGTGTCACACAAACATGCACAGAAAGTAGCATTTTCAGTTCGTATTGCATCAGGCGATTGCCGGTCCATTTGAAAGCCATGAGATAGATAAGTACTGGGAATTTCACAGATAAATCAAAGTAGAGCGTCATATGGCACGGAAATTACTCTGGCTATAATACTAGCTACCGATAAATTCTGAACAGAACTCATTTTTTCTTAAAAGCCTAAAGCAAAAATCGTCTTCTGTACTGACAGGGGAGCATTTCCAGGCCTAAATAAATGATATTGATGAAAGGTGGCATATACGTTAAGGGATCAAAATAATGGATTATGTACGTCTTTGTTTTCACACAATTTCACTTTTAAGGCATAAAACAGACCACATAATATAATTTGCAATATTAAGTTTAGACAGACTATCGTTGGAACTATGATATATAAAGAATGTGTCTCATATGTAAATTGAATTGTAATTAACGTTCTTCAAAACTGTATAATCAACTTTTTGCAATAATTCTAAATCTTGGAAAATACCCCACGATCATTAATTATTTTTGAAAAATAAAATCTTTTGTTACAACATAAATTAAAAGAGCTATCATGACACAGTTATCGACGTGTAATAAAGGCTGTGTCTGCAAAACCACTTTGGAAAATGAGCTGTACAAAATGAGCTGTCAGAGTAATTTCAACATAATTGATCAAAATATGTCAAAAATATATTATATTGTAATTATTTACTTTAATTTTTTGTTTCATATTGAAATAGTTATTTTGCATTTTACATTCAGTTTTCTTTCTTTCTTTTTTTGGTTTACCGTTTCACATATATATATTTCATCAACTGAAAATAATAAAATGATACAAAATCATTTACGTTATTGTAACCAATAAAGAAGTGTTTAAACATAACGTTTCTTTACACTATGCATACAAAATAAACTAAATTTCTTGACATAAAACACACAAAACATAACAAAACATAAAATAAAATGGAGGTTGATTCGTAAACTGCCGTTGGATAATCCTCTAAATACCTTGATCGGGGAACCTCGGTGAACAGAAGTGGTGTACTAATGACAGCAGCTATTTTGTTTATCAGGTGGAGACTGCTATCATAAACATTCGGCAGAACTCAATCCGAAAATCTCACAACTTCCTTCCAACATAGGATGCCACATACATCTGGAGGATGCACCTATCCTACGCAGCCTTTTGGGATTGCCAGATTAACAAGTTCCTGGTCATCATGTATGTCACTCAAAACGGTTCTTTTACGTAACCCACCCCAAGAATCTAACAATAATACTGATTTTTTCTCCTTTACTGGGAGTGAAAACTTCTGTCAAAAACCTTTAACGAGGTGAGCTGTTGTTGTTGTTCTTGTTGTTGTTGTCTCCAGTCCTGGGACTGATTTGATGCAGCTCTCCATGCTACTTTATCCTGTGCAAGCTTCTTCACCTCCCAGTACTTACTGCAACCTACATCCTTCTGAATCTGCTTAGTGTATTCATCTCTTGGTCTCCCTCTACGATTTTTACCCTCCATGCTGCCCTCTAACGCTAAATTTGTGATCCCTTGATGCCTCAGAACATGTCCTACCAACCGGTCCCTTCTTCTTGTCAAGTTGTGCCACAAACTCCCCTTCTCCCCAATTCTATTCAATACCTCCTCATTAGTTATGTGATCTACTCATCTAGTCTTCAGCATTCTTCTGTAGCAGGTGAGCTGTTAGTTTACCAGATTTTGATGCCATCACAAGAACAACTGGGGTTTCAAAAGAGATTCTCAAATTATCATTTTAAATTGTCCATTACTTTCCGTTGAAACTATGAAAGAGTATGCGGTCAGTGTGAAAAAAAAAAATTTACCATCACTCATGAAGACAAGGAACTTGTTCATCTGGTGATTCCAAAAGGCTCAGCAGGAAAGGTTCAATAATGTATCATATACACCTTTCCATGTACGAACAACTTCATGCAAAGATTTTCAGATCTAGTTCTGCTGAACGATTATGATGTCAATCTCCACTAGTAGTAGCAGTATAGTATGGTATTCTGCGTTACTGCACGTCTTGCCATGGGTTAAGCCGCTTTCACTTTTGTCTGTCCATAGCCAAACTTTTCATTTCTGAATATTTGTCTCCTTTGATATTTTCGAGAATATGAGATCTTCTTTTTCCACTTCCCCTTTTTCCCTCCACCATCCTATTCCTTCCTTCAGTAAACAGTCCCTCCTCAAACAATGTCCAGTCCAGTTCCGTTTTCTCTTTCTGATGACTTTCATCATGTTTCTTTCTTCTCCAACTCTTCTTAATACTTCTTCATTCCTTACTCGGTCTTCCCATTTGACTTTTTTCATTCTTCTTCATATCCAAGTCTCTAGTGCTTCCAATCTTCTTTCTCCTTCCTTCCTCAATGTCCAGGTCTCCACACCATACAGTGCATCACCACTTGTGAAACAATATAAATAAGAGCTGCGGTCACTAGTTCACCAAAGTTTTACGGTGTACTGAAATACACCTGATACAAATAAGGACATTTAGAGGATCACTTGCCACAGTTTGAAACCTTGCTGAGTTTTGTTCTATGTGTGTTGTCTATTGTGCATATTATGTGAAGAAATTTCGTTTCTATTACGGGCATGGTGTAAAAAATGTTAGGTGTGAAACATTTCTTTGCAGGTTATCTTTAGTGTAATGATTTTGTATGATAATAATGAGTTACTTATTATTTTCAATTGAAAAAATACAAATGTGTGAAACAGTAAGCTAAAAAACAAGAAAGATACGTGAATACAAAACTGTAAAATAGCAGTTTTAACACACAACAAAAATAACTAAAATAAACTATTGGGACAGTGTTTTATGATTGTATATTTTAATTAATTACATTGAAAACACTCAAACAAGCTCTATTACACATGGAAAGCTTGTTTAATTTATGTTATAGCAAAATTAATTAATGGTATTGGATTATTTTGCAAGATTTAGAATTATTATAAAAGTTGATGATACAGTTCTGAAGGACATTAATTACAACTCCACTACTTTATGAACACGCTTCACATATATAATGGTTTTGAAAATTGTCCCTCCAAACCTAACATACCCAATTACCTTTTGAGGTGTGCTATACTCTTGCATTATTTTGACCTCTCTACACATGCAGCAAGTTTTGTCAAGGTCTTTCATTTCCACCAGGAAATATTCGCTTGATAACGCACACAGGATAGGTGCATATGGCACACTAACAACAAACTAGACATCTTGTCAAGGTCTGGGGACCAGAAGTTTTGTATGGGTCAGACAACACGTAATTTCAACACCAGATTTAAGGAACACACTAGGCTGAGTCAGAGCAATAGTTCCAGCCTCGTAACAAATTTGAAAGAGACTTCCCACACTCTCAGTGGCCAGCAAAACATTACATATACTGAATATAAGCTAGAAAGCAACAGTTATGGAACGCACTCAAGGAAGCAGAGATATACGTAGATGCTAAAAGATAGCGAGTTTATATAATGAATGTAAAGTACCGTAAGGTTTTTCTATAATTGAAACCGAATATGTGATAAAATAGAGCGGTACGAGTGAAGGAAGCGAGTGTCCAGATAATCTTTAATTACATACAACCTACAACTTCGCCAAGTTTATGAAAGATTTAAAATTCACAGCATTAAAATGTTTGTTTTCAAAAGTTTGTCTTCATTCTTATAAACTGACTTACCATATCAACTGATGTAACCCTGAACGTATTTATGTATGCGAGGTTAAATACATATACGATGATGGTTTTAAACTCTCTTAGAAATACGTGAGCCTGATGCACCATGTCGCCAGCAAATATCGAAAGATGCGATCAACTGGGCAGTGGTGGCTCTTCGTCGGTATATCTTTTAACTGTTAACTGTAGACGGGTCAGAGTTGAATCAATTTGTGCAGAGCATTGTTCTGTAGTACGTACTGTGAACTTTTACTTTCATGTACGTATGCCACTTCAGCAATAATGGTTTTTAAATTATTGATGAGTAGCAAATGTTCCGACTGTTCTACGGCATGACAGCGTTTACGTTTTAAAATGATAGACCCTCACTGATGTACATCTACACAGGTAGGCGGTGTATGATTACCAAAATATCAGCAGTACTTGAAAATGACACAGCGCTGATATCATCTAATCGCGTGATACAAATAACAGTGATTGGGTAACAGCCAAAGTGGAAAATCGAGTAGCCTTTTAACAAATCTGTGTCTGTGGCACTCTATATGAGAAAATGGTTTGTGTATTGAAGAAAGAAATGCCTCAATCTCATAGTAGTCCTACGGCATCTGGAGAAGAATTAACCCAGAAGATCATCTGCATATCCTCAGAAATTTATTCACTATGCTTTTATCAGATAGGCTTTAAATGTAATTATAGCAAATGTAGTGCGTTTCCGGAAAAGGTACATGGGGTGTTCAAAGAAAGGTGATTTACCGTCATCCAGAGGCGGATTCACTTATGTGTTTACTGTTATTGCACTGTTTATACACGCTAATGGTGTAGTGCATTTACATTTTCTCTCTTCCACCACTTGTTGGCACTGGAATCCTACTACACGACAAGTGAAATGGCGGATACGATATTCTGCTATAGTTTAGCAAATGGACATAGTCTGCAAGCCCGTAACTTCTACTCTGAAAAGTATCCGCAACACAGAATGTCCTCTGATAAGCTGAGGTCATCTGCTCCTCATATCATCGCACCTACCGTCCTTATGCCCCATTTCCAAGTCCATCTTAACTAAAGACAAAATCACTTGTTATTTAGAATTCCACGTTGGCTCTACCTAACAAACGTGTCTTTTCAAGGTTGGCCAAAGGCGTAGCAAGAACAATTACGGCGCCAATTGAATGACAGAGCTTGTGATTGTCCATTAGGGTCAGGAGAAGTAGAAATCCTGACCTCTGCTGCTACAAACTCGAATGGAAAATTACTAGGTACCACCAGAGAGAGATTGACGATAGTGGAAAAGAGAGAGCGAGCGCCTGTTTGTGCTCCAAAAACCTGGTGCCGAACTTGTCGGAGGAATTCAGCCTGTTCTTAGAACACACCTTTCGCTGGAACTACAAAGATTGTCTCTCCTCCCATTACATAAGTCGAGACACGTCCAAGAGCTTATTTGATTTAAAGTTATTTGTTTTGCACCACCCCCTCCTGGCACCAATGGACGATACTGAACGGAATGCTCCCACGGTTAGTGAACACAGAGAAAATGGACAAAGACAATGCTTAACTGTTGTCTGGCGGCTTGTCAAAGTGACGTCAAAAGATTTCTCTTTCACTATCGACTGGAACCACCTTTGGTAGGTGTAACTAGTGCCTATTATTGTCCCAGAGAGGTGCCCTGCCCCAGGAGTATACAGTGGGACGGAGATGTCTCCCGTGTCCGATGCGCCCTTCGCAAAGAACTCACGACAGCCGGACCCCCCTCCAAATTTACGAAATTTATAAGCTCTATATCGAATAAAAAAATTAAAGAGTGCCGCTCATACTCTGTCTAGGCAAGAAATTCCTCTGCATTTAAAATCAGTGCACAGGAAAGGAGACCTTCATGCACTGATCTTTCTGCTTCCGATAAATGTAATCTTCTCGCCCAGTTAGAGAAGGCGGCAACTAAATAAATCGCATAAATAGTGACGGCTCTCAATACAACGATCCAACTGGCAATTTAGTGGGATCCTTACAAAATTATTAGATACGTTTTCCTGTTTATGCAGCAAATGACTGAAAATGGTGCAAGTTGGGAGGATAGAAAATGCAGTCCGACAACACCAAGAAAAGTGTTCCTGAAAAAGAAATATTTGCTTACATTAATGACAAAGTATTAGTATGACTTTGATGAAAGTTTTGTATTTATGTGGAGTGTATGAATTGTGTTGCTACAGAAGTTATTGAAGAATAAATGGGTAGATCGGATAACTAATGGAGAAGTACTGAACAAAATGGAGAAAAAAAATTATATTACAATTCGGCAAAAAGAAGGGGTAGGTCGTTAGGACACATCCTGATGCGACAAAGAATTGTCAACTTGATAAAAGAAGTAGACGCGCGGGGTAACAATTAAACAGAGAGCCCAAGGTTGGACTACAATAAACACGTTCAGGGTGATATAGGTTACAATATGCAGAGGCGAAGAGTGTTGCATATGATAGACTACTGTGGAAAGCTGCATCAAACCACAACTTGGCGCAACAGCAACAACCATCGAAAAAACATGTACTCCTTCACTGTCATTCAATTTGCGTGTGCCTGCTAACCACCTGGGAAGACAGAAATTGTGGTGGGATATAGGTATATGGTAAAGAGAGAAACATTTCAATAAATAACGTGCTCAAAGCTGCTTCTTCATCTGTTGTGCAGGATCGTGAAGATGTATTTCCATATTTCTTCTTTGCAGAGTGATGAGGACAAGAAGAGTTTCTACAGAATTTTAAGTAACTGCAGCTCAAACAAATAGATAGACGACAGCTCAAACAAATAGACAGACGACAGACCCACGTGAGGCTTACACGCCATAAAATTTCTTCTTTAAGATGCTGATAGGCAGGAAACGATAATGTATCATAATGAAATAATCAGATGGTATTATAGGCCAGGACACATCATCTGAGGTTTTCGGTCGCCTACTAAGTCTTTCTATTTGACACCACTTCTGCATCGGAGAAGATGAGATGAGATGAAATTATTAATGCCCAGTTGCAGAGTGAAGAAAATCGCCGACCCAACAGGGAATCAAACACGAGACTCGGCAATTTAGAGGCAGCGACTCAACCACTACACAACAAGCTACGGACAAGTATCATCATTTCCGACTAAGTAACTCCGATCCATTTGGCTTTGTAACTCTTGAACCAGAGAGTACCGAAACTTCTTTTTCAGTACGATACGCTTTTGGACGGGAGAGTATTCTACCGTTTTTACGAGGATGACCCCAGTGGCAATTACTAAATGAGCTCTGCTGAGCGCTATAACAAGGCTCCTGGGTAAAAAGGGTTGGCCATAGAAGAACGTGAACTGAATTTCGCAGCTGCCGAAGCGGCGGAGCACGATTCTGTGTGGTGGCGGAGTAATTGAGTGTGCGCTGGGGTAACGCGCCGTAATGATGACACGTTCCTGGAATTTGCCTTACTTGGTTCTTATTTCACGTTTCTTATTTCTGATTCAGCTGTAACGGTAGCGCCAGCTCATAAGCTACGTCATTTGTCATATCTCGTAATGCTGTGTGCATCGGTGGCTCGCACAGTGGTGGGAAAATCTGCTACGCTAGGTAAGTTCCGCTCACGCGCGAGAAGTACCGCAGAAGAAGAAATGTAGTTTTTTTTTTTTCCTTCTCCTTCTGTCCATCCTCTTTACTATTTCATTCGCTTCTGCTCTGAGGTATAAAGTCACGCTCTGCTAGGGCACCGCGAGGAAACCTACAAAAATTCTCGGGAGGTGCATATACGTATAGGAGAGTCTGCAGCGAGGAGACCGACGACCGCTTCCGTACGTCACCTTCCGCATGCTTCCTGGGCATTCGAGCTGCGCAACGTTGTGTAAGCAACGCATATAAGCAGCGATGAGAGAACTGCTGCTATGTCTGTGGTTGCAAGTCCGTTTAGGTTCTTTCGAGTCATCAGTCTTCTCACCAGTATCAATTAGTCCGCCACGAATTCCTTTCCCGTGCCAGCCTTTTCATCTCAGAGTAACACTTGCAACAACATCCTAAATTATTTGCTGGATGTATTCTCATCTCTGTCTTCCCCTACAGTTTTTCCCCTCTGCAGCTAACTCTATCACTATGGAAGCTATAGCCTCATTTCTTAAAACATGTCCGATCATCCTATCAGTGTATTCCATATATTCTTTTGCTGGTCGTTTCTAAGGAGAACCTCCTCATTCCTAACCTTATCAGTCCACCTGATTATCAACATCCTTATCCTCTGTTGTGGCTCTCCCACTGTCCTTTCTTAATGCCTCTAAGCACTATGGGACTTAATTTCTGAGGTCATCAGTCCCCTAGAACTTAGAACTACTTAAACCTAATTAACCTAAGGACATCACAAACATCCATGTCCGAGGCAGGATTCGAACCTGCGACCGTAGCGGTCGTGCGCTTCCAGACTGTAGCGCCTAGAACCGCTCAGCCACCCCGGCCGGCATGTGCTTTTTTCACTACCATACAACGCTATGCTCCAAACGTATATTTCAGAAATTTCTTGTTCAAATCAAGACCTAAGTTTGATACTAGTGTACTTCTCTTAGCCAAGAATGTCCTTTTGCCAGTGATAGTCCGCTTTCTGTGTCCTTCAACAGGGCTTGTATATATTCATTAGTTTCGCTGAGGACAGCAATGTCAAAAGCGAATCTTAACATTGATGTCCATTTGCCTTGAAATTTAATCACACTCTTGAACGTTTCTTTTATTTCCATCATTGCTTCTTTGATATAGAGATTGAGCAGTGGGGGTGAAAAATCCTACACCTTTTTTAATACAAGCACTTCGTTCTTCAATTCTTATTGTTCCCCCTGGGTTTATGCACATATTGCGTATTACTCGTCCCTCTCTCTACCTTATCTCTATTTTTCTCAGAATTTTGAACATCTTGCACAATTTTACATCGTCGAACGCTTTTTCCTGGTTGACTTATCCTATGAACGCGCCTTTAATTTTTTTTTTCGGTCTTGCTAGCATTATCAACCAAAACGTCAGAACTGGCACTCTGGTGCCTTTACCTTCCCTAAAGCCAAACTGAATGCCATCTAACACGTCCTTCAGGTTTCTTTTCCATTCCTCTGTATGTTATTAATGTCAGCAACTTACACTACTGGCCATTAAAATTGCTACATCAAGAAGAAATGCAGATGATAAACGAGTAGTCACTGGGCAAATATATTATACTAGAACTGACATGTAACGCCCACTGTTCAAAGTGCCGTAAATGTGAACAAGAGGTGACCGAGACGTGTAACCAATGGCACCCCATACCATCACGCCGGGTGATACGCCAGTATGGCGATGACGAATACACGCTTCCAATGTGCGTTCACCGCGATGTCGTCAAACACGGATCCGACTAGCGTGATGCTGTAAACAGAACCTGGATTCATCCGAAAAAATGACGTTTTGCCATTCGTGCACCCAGGTTCGTCGTTGAGTACATCATTACAGGCGCTCCTGTCTGTGGTGCAGCGTCAAGGGTAACCGCAGGCATGGTCTCCGAGCTGATAGTCCATGCTGCTGCAAACGTCGTGGAACTGTTCGTGCAGATGGTTGTTGTCTTGCAAACGTCCCCATCTGTTGTCTCAGGGATCGAGACGTGGCTGCACGACTTGTTACAGCCATGCGGATAAGATGCCTATCATCTCGACTGCTAGTGATACGAGGCCGTTGGGATCCAGAACCCACAAATTCCATATTCTGCTAACAGTCATTGGCTCTCAACCAACGCGAGCAGCAATGTGGCGATACAGTAACCTGCAATCGCGATAGGCTACAATCCGACCTTCATCAAAGTCGGAAACGTGATGGTACGCATTTCTCCTCCTTATACGAGGCATCACAACAACGTTTCACCAGGCAACGCCGGTCAACAGCTGTTTGTGTATGAGAAATCGGTTGGAAATTTTCCTCATGTTAGTACGTTGTCGGTGTCGCCACCGGCGCCAACCTTGTGTGAATGCTCTGAAAAGATAATCATATGCATATCACAGCATCTTCTTCCTGTTGGTTAAATTTCGCGTCTTCAGCACGTCATCTTCTTGGTGTAGCAATTTTAATGGCCAGTAGTGTAGATTAATGAACTGTTAAGCTGATTGTGCGATAATTCTCGCACTTGGCGACTCTTGCTATCTTAGGAATTGTGTGGATTCCAGTAACGCCTGATGTTTTAACACTTTTATAATCACTTTTTTAATCTCTGCATTAAAGACAGATAATGTGTATCCACTGGACTTGCGGCCTGTACTTGAAAAAGTGTCATGATAAATTCTCCACTGGCAAAAGATTCCGGAATATTCTCCCCTTCGTATCAACAGGAGGGGACTGCCAGGCGGAGGTGAGCATGAGAAGAAGCCTGAATAACTAGGGGAGTGGCGTGTCAGAAGCTTGAAGCTGGTAAGGAAGCTAGAGAATCTGAAAAGGGAAATGCAAAGACTTAATTTAGAATATTGTGGGTCAATGAAGTTTAATGGAAAGAAGACAAGGATTTCTGCTCAGATGAGTATAATGTAATATCAACAGAAGCAGGAAATAGTGTAACAGGTGTAGGATTCGTTATGAATACGACGATAGGGCAGTGACTGTGTGAACAGTTCAGTGACAAGGTTGCTCCCTTCAGAATCGACAGCAAACCACCACCGATAACGATAGTTCAGGTATAAAAGCCGATGTCACAAGGTAAAAAAGAAGAGGTAGAGAAGGTGTGTGAGGATATTGAATGGATAACGCAGTACATGAAACTCTGATAGTCATGGGGGACTGGAATACAGTTGTAGAAGAAGGAGTAGAAGAAATGGTTATGGGATAATGTTGTGGGCTTCGTACTAGGAATAAGCGAGGAGAATGACTAATTGAGTCCTGTAATAAATTTCAGCTAACAGTAGTGAATACTCTGTTCAAGAATCACAAGAGGGGGAGGTATACTTGGAAAAGGCCGGGAGATATAGGAAGATTCCCGTTAGACTAAATCATGATCAGATAGAGATTCCGAAATCAGATACTGGATTGAAAGGCGTACCCAGGAGCAGATATGGACTCATATCACAATGTTGTAGTGATGGAAAGTGGGATGAAGTTAGAGATTAGTCAGAAAGAAGCTGTAACGTCGCGAGTTAATGCGCGATAACATTCGTTGCTATATATACCGCTGTGTTGGAACTGAGGAAGCTGCAAAGTTGTGTCGTATCAGTGAGTCATGTGCACCTGCTGCTACGGAGCGTGAGAACTGCTCCTGTGTCACTTCGAGCGACTGAATACTCATGCCACCTATGAACCTAAATAAACTATATTAAATATTATTCAATCTTTTAAAAATCGGAACACTGTTATTCAGGAGAAGATTGTATAAAAATTTTAACGTTGTAACTATCATAGTTTCGGAGATAAATAAAATTACCTAAAGAGTCAAAAACCGACACTTAGGGAATTAAATTCAGTTAGGAACTCTAGCAGTTTATCTTTTGGTATAATTTGAAAACATAAACATAACTCTCAGTGCGCAGAATTAATTAATTAATTAATTCAGATTGTCACATTAAAACTTTAATTATTTTTCATTTTCGTAATATAAAATACAGGCATAATTATTATTTGTGTCTTATGTCGTTGTGGAAGTAAATGAGAGCGAGGAGATCATTACGTGATCATAGCATGGGAAAGATGTTTGTTTCCACTTTGCTGATGACGTATGTGTAAGTGTACTTGTTTTTGTAAGGAGGCTGGCAGAGTAACCGTTTTCAGAGCAATATGTTTCTAAATTTATTTCAAGTTTAGTTTTCCTTTCGTTTGGTTTTGCGCCTGAGCGGGTTGTTTGTTACTCGTCGCTCGCCGTACTGTTCACATTTAAAGTCCATCTACCTCAGTACGGCGTCAGCTCACTGTCCCTTTAATCTGCATGAAATAAACATTATTTAAATATTATACGTATTAGTATTTGCATGTTGAAATGTTGTAAATGCAACTGGGAATAGTGATTGGCACAGGCCAGTTTTGGGGCGAGAATGATCTCGAATGATGATGCTGATTGGCCATTCAAACGAATCAACCAATCAGAATTAAGCAGTTACCGCGCACTACTAGGTAGTTATACTGGGAGAGAAGGAGACAGAAGAGTAGCTAATCAGCTATCGGACGTGGAGGTCATGTTGAATGCTTCCGTCTGTATTATGTGTAAAATGAAGAAATAGTTGGCTTCTCGCGTCCAAATTGTGTGGCCGTAATAGCAGTTGCATTTACAGACAGTTTTGGGAAGTTTGGAAGTTAGGAATTGTTTTGTTGGAAAGTTAGCAGCGTGTAAACTTTCGGCCTGTGTGAAAATTCTACTTGGCGTATTCTGTATTAATTATAGAATATTTGGCGAGCATCTTTTCTTATAAAGACTACTGAAAAACACTGAATGTAAAACTCAGAGTAGCGGATCAGTGACTGTGAGACCGCGTAGTCAATCAGGTCGGACTTGTGCAAAATTCTGGCCGGCCGCGGTGGTCTCGCGGTTCTAGGCGCTGAGTCCGGAACCGCGCAACTGCTACGGTCGCAGGTTCGAATCCTGCCTCGGGCATGGATGTGTGTGATGTCCTTAGGTTAGTTAGGTTTAAGTAGTTCTAAGTTCTAGGGGACTGATGACCACAGATGTTAAGTCCCATAGTGCTCAGAGCCATTTGAACCATTTTTTTGCAAAATTCTGGCTGCTTTTCGTGTGAAGTTTGTGGTTTGACTGAGAATTGAAAATGAAAGGATAGTTTTTCAATAAATAAGGACTTGGTAGCGCCTAAATTTGTGTTATTCACTAATAAACATTACTAGTCTGAAAATATTAGGACACTTATTTCAGTCGAAATGCACCACATTACGACCAGAAATTATGTTGAATCAAAATATAGGAACTGCTACGAGAGTTATCGCGGACTTTCCAGGACAGACATTAGGCAACGTCTTTCTTCAATGTTGCTTTTGCGTCGTCTTGTAAGAACCTACGCACGGAGAGTAAAGGGACAGTGAGCTGACGCCGTACTGAGGTAGGTGGACTTTAAATGTGAACAGTACGACGAGCGACGAGTAACAGACAACCCGCCCCATCGCAAAGAAATGCGCAAAGGATATGGCAATACCAAGGAATGAAGAGATACGTTTGACGTTCTCTAAGGCCATAGGTACTGTGAAAAGCACAATAGGCACTTCGTTTAAGAGGGTAGGATATCTCTAAAAATGGCAATAACATATGTCGGAAAGAAGAATATAGTTACAAAGAAGGTAACTGCGAAGAAACCACATATAGCAAAACAAATACTTCAGTTGATGGATGACAGAAGGAAGTACCAAATGTTCAGAAAAATTCATAAATACAGACATACAAGTCGCTGAGGAATGAAATAAACATGGAGTGCAGGAAGCTAAGACGAAATGGCTGCATGAAAAATGTGAGGAAATCGAAGAAGAAATGATCGTCGGATGTGCTGACTCAGCATACAGGAAAGTCAGAACAACCTTTGGTGACATTAAAAGCAAGGGTGGTGGCATTGTGTGCAACGGGAATTCCACTATTAAATGAAGAGGAGAGAGCGGATCGGTGTGAAGAGTACGCTGAAGGCCTCTATGAAGGAAAATATTTGTCTGGTGCGATAGAAGAAACAGGAATTGATAGGAAAGAGGTAGGAGATCCAATACTAGAATCCGAATACCAGAGGACTTTGCAACACATAAGATCAAAGGAACGGATAGACAACTTTCCATGTTAAAATAATTGGGGAAAGTGGCATCAAAACAACTAAAAAAAACGTTGATGTGAAGAATTTGTGGGTCTGGCGATATACCATCTAACTATCAGAAAAATATCATCTACTCAATTCCGAAGACTGCAAAATCGGGTAAATGCGAGAATTATCGCACAGTCAGCTTAACAGCGTATGCATCCAAGTTGCTGACAAGGATGATATACAGAAGAATGGAAAGAAAATTGAGGATTTGTTAGATGACGGTCAGTTTGGCTTTAGAAACAGTAAAGGCACGAGATAGGTAATTCTGACGTTGTAGCTAATAATGGAAGCAAGACTAAAGAATACTCAAGACATTTTCATAGGATTTCTCGACCTGGAAAAAGCTTTCGGCAGTGTAAGACTTTCGAAGTTCTGAGAAAAATAAGGGTAAGCTATACAGAGATACAGGTAATATAGAACATGTACCAGTTCCAAAAAGGAACAATAAGAATGGAAGACCAAGAACGAAGTACTCGGATTAAAAAGGGTGTAAGACAGGGATGTAGTCTTTCAGCCCCACTGCAATGATGGAAATAAAAGAAAGGTCTGCCAGGCAGACTACACTCAAGACACCCCTGTGTACCATATAACACACACAAGCACTTGCGGGCGCAACCAAGAGGAAAACAATTCTCCAAAATAAGCAGAACTTGCTAGAGACTAATGCGAACCTTTTTCTGCAGAGGTCGCCTCACAGACACAGGGAAAGTTGGTGTACTCCGCCGACCTCCGCCGGCTTTATAAGGCCAGCGCAGCAGCACTACAGCCAGTTCCTCGCCGAGCTAGGACCAGCTCCAACGGACATCACCGACGCTCTTGATGAATAGTCGTCTACATGTTATTTGTTTTCTTTGTGTGTATATAGTGATCGTTCGAGAAGTTTAGTTCAGTTTCAATAAACGACATTATACTGATTGTTCTACAATACTGAGTATTCTTCAGATATCAATAATATTTATTGCTCGTGACGTTTCTATGCTCTGTGAAAGTGAAAAAGAATCCCTGAAATGCTGCATGGAATGAACACGCTAATGAGTACTTAATTTGGATTGAGAGTAAATCGAAGAAAGACGAAAGTAATGAGTAGCAGTAGAAATGAGAACAGCGAGAAACTTAACACCAGGATTAATCACAAAGTAGATGAAATTAAGGAATTCTACTACCTAAGCAACAAAATAACCAATGACGGACCATTGAAGGACATCAAAAGCAAACTAGCAGTGGCGAAAAGGGCGTTCCTGGCCGAGAGAATTCTACTAGTATCAAACATAAACTTGATTAAGGAAGAAATTTCTGAGAATGTATGTTTGGGGCACAGCATTGTATGATGGTGAAACATGGACTGTGGGATCGCCCGAACAGAAGAAAATCGAAGCATTTGAGATATGGTGCTGCAGACAAATGTTGAAAATTAAGTGGACTGATAAGGTAGGGCAAGAGGAGCTTCTGCACAGAATCGTAAGGGAAAGGTATATGTGGGAAACTCTGACAAGAAGAACTGACAAGATGATAGGACATCTGTTAAGACGTCATGAATTTACGTCCATGGTACTAGAGAGAGACGTACAGAGTAAAAACTGTAGAAGAAGACAATTGGAACAAAGCCGCAAATAATTGATGACGTAGGTGGAAAGTGCTATTCTGAGATGAGGAGGTTAGCGCAGGAGAGAAATTCTTGACAGGCAGTCTCAAATCAGTCATAAGACGGATTCAAAATAAGTAGGGGCGTAAGCAGAAAAAGTTATCGCTTCTCTTTAGGGAAAGAAAGTTTTTATATTAATCTGATAATAACACCTAGATTTATCTTCGACTGCGAGTGACAATTTACAACAATTACGAGACAATGCTATTAAATGACAATTCAGTAAAATCTCTGAGACAGCTGTATGGACGAAGTTCATATAGCCGATTTTATTGTTCCTACATTTGCAAAACTGACTGAAAGACGCATTCATTTATGTGATACTAAAGGACGAATTCCTCATTATCTCGCTGTCATTCAAAGAAGTCATTCACACACTCCCACATTATCAAATAATTTTAGATACAGCTCTGAATGCATATATGTGAGTAGTATTCCCTCCTGCTCTCCGTCCGAACAGGCTTCGGCAAGCCCAACGGTACCGACTTACCGCCGTGTCATCCTCAGCCGATAGGCGTCACTGGATGCCAAGATGGAGTGATATATGGTCAGTACACGATCTCCTTGGCGTTGTCAGTTTTAATGACCAGAGCCGCTACTTCTCAATCAAGTAGTTCCTCAATTGCCTGGGTGCACTCCGCTTGCCAACGGCGCTTGGCAGTCTAGGATAGCGCCCCACTCAAGTTCTAACCAAGCCTGAGAGCGGTGATCCGACGGGAACCGGTTTTACCACTGCGACTTGGCCGTTGACTGAGCAGTACTGGTATTAACTACAGGTATATTATGCCAAACAGCTCATTAACAAATGTGATTCTTGCTTCCCCACGATAACCACTTACCTAAGTCAAGAATGAATTCCCACCACGCTACATCTGCCCTTCTAAAGGTAAGGAGTTCTGCAGTACGGCATCAGAATGGTACTGATAAATTCACTGAACAATAGACATGAATTAGTTTACACATAATCGGTCGCAGTAAAGCCAAGAATATGAAACGCACAGAAATCCATCAGAAGTGTGAAGTGTCAAGTAATAACTTTTCAAGAGGGGTAGTTAAGTTTTTCTGTGAATCCTTTTGAATGAAGACTTTTTTTCGACTTCTTGTTGTGAGAGAGCGGTATCACAGCACGGCACGTGTCATCCAGCAATTCAGGTCAGTGCAGGTCGTGCATTCCATTCGCGCCCCCCCCAGAGTGCGTGAACATCGGCGAGCAGGTGGGTGCACCGCCGCGCCGAGGTTAGCTGTGGCTTTGCGATACAGCAAAAGACAGTTGTGAGTATGAAACTGGGGCGCCAACTTGGACTGGGAGCTTTGCAGGGCCACTGTGGGCAGCAGCGAACAAGTATCAGTTTAGTGCAGGAGCCTTGCTTCGTACGCCGGCTGAACTTGTTTTGTGTCACCATCGCCGGTTCATGGAGCTGGTTAACGGAATCAGCCACTTCTTCTGGGAGCCAGTGCTGCGTCAACATAGGAAGCAGCAGACAAATATACGATGTCTCCCCAGGAACCAGGCATCAGCAAAATAGCTGTGCTTGTTTGGTAACGGCGGGGCTTGCCCATGGTGTTGCGTATGAGAGAGGACTGGTGACCACAGGTTGGCGTGAGGCAGATATGGTGGAACAGCCAGTTGGGGTCTGCGAGTAAAAGCGAAAACTCCCTGACGGAAGCTCAAGAGTGTCTTTTGGAGTTGGAGCAGATAGCATGGCTGTGCAGCGATGCATTGTCGACAGGCAAGACTGGGTGTAGCCTCCTGTCAACAAGAAGCATCGCTGAATGCAGCAATGAGTGGTGTTAGTCTCCGTATATCCAGAAGGTATGGCAGCGAGGAAGGCAGTGCATATCACCATTTCTGTGGTGATAATGGTTGAGTCTGTGCTGGCATTTTTAAACTGTCAAGGTCTGAGTTCATGACACGTGGCGGAGAGGCTGCTGGGTCAATAATCTGTGGATCAATGCGTTGTACGATTGAACTTCATTTTGATGAAACACAATAAGGCCACTGTGAATTCTGAGAAGTGATTTATCTGATAAATTTCATGGTAAGGATAATCGATCTTGTGGTTCAAGTTTTTTTTTATGTCTTGTTAGATATACGCTTGATTAAAGTGTTACTGTTGGCTTCATATGTCTGTGTTGTCTGCGTAGTATTTGCTTAAGCTATCAGCCTTAACTGAGTCTCCTTCTGGTTGTTATTATGGTCCATAATTTGTGCAGCTTTGTACAGTTCATTGCTGTGCTTTCAACCATTATATTGGGTTAAGGTTTGCTGATTATATATTCATTCGTGATCCTTCGAAGATTCTACTAATTTTCTTTGGTCAAGAGTTTTTTTATTGAACATTATCTTTTTACATCAAATGTCAAAGCCATTTAATTAAACCGAGCACTCGTTCCAGGTTATGCTCTTACATATTGTTAGTAAAATTAATTTGCATTGGTTCAGCGTTGACGCTCACACAACCCCACAATCCCCTGGCATACTCCGCCCCCTCTGAACTCCTGTTCCGTAACCTTCCTACACTACAAATAATGTAAAATTACTCTGCCTGCATTATGGTGAGGGGGAAAAGATATTCAGATGTGCAAAATACGAAAACGTCTCTAAATATGGTATCTCTGCGGAACCTAAGAGAAAACGAAGTTTCCTAAAACTGTGTACAAATCTTTCAGATACACAGAAGTTCTGAAACTACATAAAGAAACTGAAGATCTTAAAGTTTACGGAACGTTCTCATTACTTTGAATTTGGTACAAATTATTAGAGACAGATGGGGTTGAATAGGGAAACAGAATGCTAACAGAGGCGTCATTTAGAAATTTCACAGCTGCATACAATATGAATTCGCCACAAACTGCTGTTGTTGGAGGTCTGTGAAATGGTTAGGATTTAATCTAAAACTCCATCAAAAATCTAGAGTCCCATGTTGAGTTTTAGAAGGAACGAATAAGGTGAAGCCATAAATAAAATGGCTTACAACATAGTCGTGTGCTCGACCCATTTTTATTTACTGCCTACACCAACGTTCCTACATTTGCAAAACAGACTGAAAGACGCTTTCATTTACGTGCTCCCAGTGATACAGCTAGATCTTAGGTTACGATAGGGCAACCTTTCCACGAGGAAATGCGTTTGAACAGGTGGAAGAAAATATTTCCAAAGCAATTACACTCATGGGATAATATTTCATTACAAATCGACCCACAAAATGCAAGGTTCCTGTTTCCGTCTCCATAAGAGGAAGTCTCAAGGAAACTAAGAGGGGGAATGGTAGGACGTTGTAAAAACCCTAATTACTTGCTGTTACTCAAGATAGAGAGCTAACTTTTAGAAAACTTTGTTCCAACTCAGAAACAAAATGAAACAGCAAGAAACAAACGGTAGACGTTTGCCGCACAACTTTTGGACTCAAACTGTCAGTCGTACAAGTTACTCCTTGGGAATTTTGTTCTACACAGGAGCCTTCGAGATGTTGTCAACTGTCGATTGTAGCTTAAACTACAATCTGATTAACTGCCTACCAAAGATTAATCCCAACATAACAGCGTTACTACCAGACTGACATTAGAACACAATAGGTTTTCTATTGGGAAATAACATGTCGCTCGTACACGACAGCTTCGTGACTTACAGTTCTCCACTCAGTGAGTAAAGTCCCATCTGAGTTCAGTTGTACGCGTCGAGCAACTTAGGGAGTGAAAAGGCGGCTAAAATCGATAGGTCATCATTTCATTCAGTCATAAGAAGAGTTCACAGCTAGATACAGAGAGAGAGAGAGAGAGAGAGAGAGAGAGGGAGAGAGCACGTTCACATGAGAGGACAAGTTCAAATGAGAGGACAAGTTCAAATGAGAGGACAAGTTCAAATGAGAGAGACTGAACCGACTTCGACGCTGTTTTATTAGGTCAAAAGGAAGTCTGCAAAACTCCGCTTCCTTCTAAGCACCAAGGTCTTGAATGTGGGGAAACACAAAAACAGTTTACGCATTGTGACATCCTTGGTGACAATGGTTCATTTCAGATTATTTTTGAGTCTGTATACAAGACATTTGTTATTGGGAAGACATAATTCAGTTTCGAACTACAATATTTTAGTTTCTGGGGAGAGGAGAGGGGAGGAGTGTGGTGTACGATGCAGTTTTGTTGGAAAAGTTGCCAGATGTGACGGGAAATAGTGCGGATTTACAATAACAGTATATAGATTACAAGGCAGTTGGCTAGCAGGAGGACGCAATCGAAGCCGAAGCAAAGACCACCACACAAGTAAGTGAGGTAGGCATGATATGGCTTTGTTATCACTGAATGAGAGTATGAATTAAACACGTAAAAGTTAAAACATCTCCGTAATGAGGGACAAGGCACACATCATTCCCTTTCTAAATTTCTACTTAATTTTCTTTACTGCTTGTTCATTGTATTCTTTGAATATCATGGAGGATAGGCTACAACCCTTGTCGCACTCCCTTCTCAATTTCTGCGTCCCACCCTCTCCTTTCACGTCCTTCGAATCTTACACCTGCATCAACTGAAGACATAATGTCTGCAAACGACCCGCGATTGTGCAGTGTGGTTTCCGTACAAGTTATAGATAACCATACGAAACCTATATTTTATACCAGAGTGCTTCATAATTCTAGAAAGCCGTCGGCATTAACAGTTTCACAATAGTCCCCTACTGATTATCATTTATGTACTTCTAGAATACAAATGACTCTGTAAGTTCTCACCTTTGAAATTTAACATCGAAATGTATCCGTTTACTGTGTCTCCTCATTTATGATCGTGTATATAGCTTATTAAAATAGATAACCACAGTCCTTGCAACGTAACCAACTGCCCTGTGTACGAAAGTCCCATAAACAAGTAATTTTAGTTAGACGCTTGGTAGCTCACTTCCTGCTTTGTCATTCTTGCACCTAAACATTGTAGAACAAGGAGAGATGTGGTTACACACAATAAAATCATGCGTTTCATGCTGGAACATCTTCTGCTCAAGGACCACCAAACATAAATTATCGATCAAGGCACGTAAAGTCTAAACAACTGCGTCATTTAAAGAAATTATTCAGAGATTTAGGGAAACACTAAGTGTATACTTCATATACAGCGCATTAGATATGTTTTATTTTGTTATACTGCTTGTGTCACTATCCTTTTTTTATTGTCCCTCCTCTGTTTCAGAACGTATTTCATTCCCTGTCTTACCCCATTAATTGACTATCTCAGCGTCATGTGTCGTGGGGTACGAGGCGTCCTGTGGCAGTTGTGTTTCTCATGTCGGTACTGGCCTATGTCCTACTTCGTCGCCTACACCAACAGATGGCGCTGGGTAGTTAGTCCATGCTTACGTTTTGTTTGTTAGGCTTCTTGTTACTATTTTTTTTATCATTCTTATGTAATTTTGTTAGCTCCTTGAACGTTATAAATCGGTATATTATTACTATTACCTGAAGCTACTGCCGTAGTTTCTTGGCACCACATATTGTCACTTATCCATTGCCTTTTTAACAATAAAAATCATTTCAATTACTTATTTTGACGTATTTCTTTGTTTCAAGCAACGACCTATAATATATTTCGTTTCCAGAATATATTTTGACCTCATTGGACGTTTTTCACTTTCTCTTACCCACATATTTCTCAGCTATGTGTAATGTGCCCACACCTGCCCAGATCGTGTAACAACAAGTTTTTCGTGTCGTAAGTGCTTTCAGTTTGCTGAGGACACCAACGACGTTCACATTATGAGTCTCCCGGAAATGTGGCCTGGCCTTCTCTGTATTACTGTACCTATTAGACGTATTAAACCATGTCATATCTTTCGACTGTGTTTCTTTGGATAGATCGTATATTATTGTAAACTGTAAAATGTGTTGTTGTTGTGGTCATCAGCCCAGAGACTAGTTTAATGTACCTTTCCATGCTACTCTATCCTGTGCAAGACTCTTCATCTCCGAATAACTACTGCAACCTACATCCTTCTGAATCCGCTTAGTGTATTCATCCGTAGGACACCCTCTACGATTTTTACCCTCCACGCTTCCCTCTAATACTAAAGTGGTGACCTCTTGATATCTCAGTACATATCCTACAAACTGATTCCTCCTTCGAGTCCAGTTGTGCCACAAATTACTTTTCTCCCCATTTCTGTTTAGTACCTTGTCATTAGTTACGTGATCTATCCATCTAATCTTCAGCATTCTTCCGTAGCACCGTATTTCTAAAGCTTCTATTCTCCTCTTATCTGCACAGATAATCGTCCATGTATCACTTCCATACAGGGGTAGATTCCATACTAATACTTTCACATAGGACTTTCTGACACTTAAGCCTGTACTCGACGTTAACATTCTCTTCTTCAGAAACGCTTTCCTTGCCATAGCTAGTCTACATTTTGTATCCTCTCTACTTAGACAATCATGAGTTACTATGCTCCTCAAACAGCAAAACTCATTTACTAGTTTAAGCGTCTCATTTCCTAATCTAATTCCCTCAGCATCACCCGATTTAATTCGACTACATTCCATTAACCTCGTTTTGCTTTTGTTGATGTTCATCTCATATCCTCCTTTCAAGACACCGTCCACTCCGTTCAGCTGTTCTTCCAGGTCCTTTGCTGTCTCTGACAGAATTACAATGGCGCTGGCAAACGTCGAAGTTTTTATTTCTTCACATGGATTTTAATTCCCACTCCAAATCTTTCCTCTGTTTCCTTTACTGCTTCTTCAATATACAGACTGAATAACTTCGGGGATAGGTTACAACGCTGTCTCATGTCCTTCTAAACCACTACTTCCCTTTCATGTCCCCTCGACTCTTGTAACTGCCATTTGATTTCTGTACATATTGTAGACAACCTTTCGCGTCCTGTATTTTACACCTGCCACCTTCAGAACTTGAAAGAGAGTATTGCATTAAACATTGTCAAAAGCTCTTTATAAGTTTACAAATGCTAGAAACGTAGGTTTGCCTTTCCTTAACCTATCTTCTAAGATAAGTCGTAGGGTCAGTGTTGCCTCGCGTGCTCCAACATTTCTACGCAATTCAAACTGATCTTCCGCGAGGTCGGCTTTACCAGTTTTCCCAATCCTTTGTAAAGAATTTGTGTTAGTATTTTGCAACCATGACTTATTAAAGTCATAGCTCAGTAATTTTCACATCTGTCAACACCTGCTTTCCTTGGGACTGGAATTATTATATTCTTCTTGAAGTCTGAGGGTATTTCGCGTGTCTCCTACATCTTGCTCACCAGATGGTAGAGTTTTGTCGTGGCTGGCTCGCAAGGCTATCAGTAGTTCTAATGGATTGTTGTCTACTCCCGGGGCCTTGTGTCGTCTTAGGTCCTTCAGTGTTCTGTCAAATTCTTCTCGCAGTATCATATCTCCCGTTTCGTCTTCATCTACGGCCTCTTCCATTTCCATAATATTGCCTTCGAGTACATCGCCCTTGTATAGACCCTCCATGTACTCCTTCCACCTTTCTGCTTTCCCTTCTTTGCTTAGGACAGGTTTCCCAACTGAGCTCTTGATATTCGTGCTGGTGGTTCTCTTTTGTCCAAAGGTCTCTTTAATTTTCATGTAGGAAGTATCTCTCTTACCCTTAGTGATATATGATTCTACATCCTTACATTTGTCCTCTAGCCATCCCTGCTTGTATTCTTTTTCATCACCTTCGTTTTCTGTGTTTTTATATTTTTTCCTATCATGAATTAAATTCAATGTCTCTTCCGTTACCCAAGGATTTCTACTAGCCCTTGTCTTTTTTACTTATTTGATCCTCTGTTGCCTTCACTATTTCATCTCTCAAAGCTACCCATTCTTCTGCTACTGTATTTCTTTCCCGCGTTCTTGTCAATCGTTCCCCTATGCTCTCTCTGACTATCTCTACAACCTCTGGTTCTTTGAGTTTATCCAGAACCCACCTCCTTAAATTGCTACCTTTTTGCAGTTTCTTCAGTTTTAATCTACACTTCATAACCAATAAACTGTGATCACAGTCCACATCTACCCCTGGAAACGTCTTATAATTTAAGACCTGGCTCCTACATCTCTATCTTACCGTTGTATAATCTGTTTGGAACCTTCCAATGTCTCCAGGCGTCTTCCACATACACAACCTTTATTCATGATTCTTAAACCAAGTATTAGCTATGATTAAGTTATGCTCTGTGCAAAATTTACCAGGAAGTTTCCTCTTTCATTCCTTACGCCTAGTCCACTATTTTTCTTAGTCTGCTATTTTTCCTTCTCCTTCTTTTCCTACTATCAAATTCCAGTCCCCATGACTATTAAATTTTTATCCCACTTCATTATCTGAATAATTTCTTTTATTGCATTATACGTTTCATCAACCTCTTCATCTCCGGAGCTAGGGGCATATAAACTTGTATTATTGTGGTAGGCTGGGATTGGTGCCTACTTGGCCACAATAATGCGTTCACTATGCTGTTTGTAGTAGCTTATCCGCATTCCTATTTTTTTTATTCATTATTAAACCTACTCCTTCACTGCCGTTATTTGATTATGTATTCATAACCCTGTATTCACCTGACCAAAAGTCTTTTTCCTCCTGCCACTGAACGGCTGTAGTTTCCCCTTGCTTTCAGCCATTCGCAGTACAAGCACAGGAAGGAAGTTTTGGTTCATGTTACATGGCCAAATCAGTCAATCATCCAGACTGTTGCTCCTGTAACTACTGAAAAGTAGGAATCACGTTTGTCTGTTCTCTCAACAGATACCCCTCCGTTGTGGTTGCACCTACGTACGTCTATCTATAGCACTGAGGCACGCAAGCCTCCCCACCAACGGCAAGGTCCATGGTTCATGGGGGGAAACTATAAAATATGTATAAAAATTAGTTATTCTATAATTTATTGTTTAGAGGATGTCTAATATCCAGCAGCTGGATGTATTTTGTTTCCTTTGTCTTGGTAGATCCGATCGTGATCATTATATATAAACAAATGCGTCGGTATGTTTCCCGTTTAAAAAAAAAAAAAATTAAATCGAGATCTTACGTGCCCATTCGATAGACCACATATCGGTAAAAAGAATATCGTACTACACTTATCTGGGGCAGCTCTGCCAAATAGGGACGGGAAATTTCACTTTAAAAATCATTTTGCTTGTAACGGGAAACAAACCGACGCTTTAAATCGAAGCTGGGTCTTGCTTGAAAAAGCACCAAAAACAAAATTGGAAATAGCAAATTTCTGCTGAAACGCCAAAGACAATGAGCCTAATGAGTCATAATAATGAAAGTCACTTGCAACATTGAGCGAAAAGTTGGTTTTTACAACAACGTGGCGAGACAAAGCTTTCTTTAAAAGGGCGCAGTCTTCTCAAATTCAGACACTCGGTAATTAAGTTGAATAAGTAGCTGCATAACCTTCCGGATCATTAGACAGACTGCAGGGGATATGTAATGTTTGTGTAGGCTTTACCGCCGCCTATTGTAGTAGAGGATGTAGAAATGTTTAAATATGTGTGAATTCCGAAGGAACCAAACTGCTGAGGTCATAGGTCCCTAGCCGGCCGGTGTGGCCGAGCGGTTCTAGGCGCTTCAGTCTGGCACCACGCGACCGCTACGGTCGCAGGTTCGAATCCTGCCTCGGGCATGGATGTGTGTGATGTCCTTAGGTTAGTTAGGTTTAAGTAGTTCTAAGTTCTAGGGGACTGATGACCTTAGATGTTAAGTCCCATAGTGCTCACAGCCATTTGAACCATAGGTCCCTACACTTACACACTACATAAACTAACTTATGCCAAGAGCAACACACACATCCATGCGCGAGGGAGGACTCGAATCTCCGGCCGAAGGGGCCGTGCAATCCGTGGCCTAAGTTCCCAATAGTAATCTAAGAATGCTTTTGCGGCTGACAGAATTTGGTCAAATTTCTAAAAAACGTTGTTGCTGGCGTAGATCCCGAAATCTGTAGCACAAGAAGGAAAGCCCAATGTTTACGTTTTCGTAGTAGCGTACCTGCAGTTTTTTCGATACTCCTTTTCATAATTTGCTGACGTGTTTCTGAGAACACATAAATCACTGACCTCGATATGAGCATCTAACGTGTTTGATAGACGTTTCCCGGCAAAGTTGTAGTATAATGGGCTGTATTCACCTTCCAGAAAAAAATATTGCCGATCGTCAGGATATGTAAATATGTAGCAGGTGAACTATAGAATCGGGTAGTGAGAGAATACGTGTAGCGGAAAGAATAACGCTTGATGCAAGGAGTGGCAATTGACCAACAACATAAGCAAATGTAACGCATTGCGAATACATAGACAAGAAGATCCTTTATTGTGTGATTACCACGATTACCGAACAGCCGTTAGAAGTAGTTGTTGCCATCAATGTTCTAGGAGTACACGTATGGACCGATCTGAACTGGAAGGACCACATAAAACTAATCGCGGGTGTGGGAGACGTCAGATAGATTGACTGGAATCATATTCAGAAAAAGTAGTTCATCAAGAAAAGAAGTACCTTACAAAACACTCGTTCGAATGGTACTTGAACATACCTCGTCAGTGTGGGTTCCGCATCAGATAGGACTGATAGAGGAAACAGAGAACTTCTAAATCTACATCTACCTGGTTACTCTGCAATTCAGAGTTAAGTGCCTGGCAGACGGTTCATCGAACCATTTTCATACTACTTCTCCATCATTCAACTCTCGAATGGCGCGTGGGAAAAAGGAACACCTAAAGCCTTCCGTCCGTGTTCTGTTTTCCCTTACTTTATTATGATGATAATTTCTCCCTACGTAGGTGGATGTCAACAAAATATTTTCACATGCGGAAGAGAAAGTTGGTGATTGAAATTTCGTAAATAGGTCTCGCCGCAAAGAAAACCGCCTTTGTTTCAGCGACTGCCACCCCAACTCGCGTATCACATCGCGTATCTCTCGCCCTTACTGTGCGATAACAAGAAACGAGCTGCCCTTCTTTGCACTTTTTCGATGTCCTCCGTCAATCCTATCTGGTGAGTATCCCACACCGCGCAGCAATATTCCAGCACAGGACGGACAAGTGTGATGTAGGCTGTCTCTTTAGTGGGTTTGTCGCATCTTCTAAGTGTTCTGCCAACAAAGCGCAGCCTTCGTTTCGCCTTCCCCACAATATTATCTATGTGGTCTTTCCAATTTAAGTTGCTCGTAATTGTAATTCCTAGGTATTTAGTCGAACTGACACCCCTTAGATTTGTGCGATTTATCGTATACCCAAAAGTTATCGGATTTTTTTAGTACCCATTTGGATGACCGTGCAGTTTTCTTTGTTTAGTGCCAATTGCCACTTTGCCAAGGTCTAAAGAAGAGCATCACGTTTCGTTGGAGGTTCATCTGGCAAGCGCCTAAGCGTCAGTGAGACGCTCAGCTAACTCCAGTGGCAGACGCTTGCAGAAGAGGCTATCTGTGTCACTGTATGGTTTATTGTTAAGTTCCGAGAGTGTACGTTCCTAGAACAGTCAACCAACACATTGCTTCGTCCTACATTTACCTCGCGAGAAGGGCAAGGAGTTAAAAGTAGACTCGAGCCCATACGAAGTCTTATCATGGTTCTTCCTGCGAGCACTTTGCAGCTCAAACAGGAAAAGAGAGAAGTAACACAAGAACACGAAGTACCCTCTGTCGCACTTCGTAAAATAGCTTGGGGAGTATCGAGGTAGATGCTGATATAGAAAAGTCTTTATTTTATTTACAGTTGAATACCGAGACGTTCTTTTCTCTTCCTACGTTCTCTTCCGCCTTGAACGCTAATTTCCCTTTTCCGTCTTGCAAGACAGAGTCACAAAAATACACCGACCGAGGTGGTATAGTGGTTACGACACTGAACTCGAATTTGGGAGTACGCTGGTTCATTTTCCGATCAAGCATTCAGATGTTTTGAGATTTGCCAAAATTTATTAAGGTAGATTTTGAATTTATTGGTTTTATATTCTTCCCCATTTCGAACACGTGCTCTGATTCTCACTCTTTCGTGTTCGATGGGGCCCTCATATTTCTTTGGTCAGAAATAAAGAATACTCTGTTGTCTATTTTTATGTTCATAGTTTATTTGTAGTTTTTGGGAGATGAAGAGGCTCGCACACGCTAGAGGAGCATGGACAGTTGCATCAAACGAGTCTTCGGACTGAAGACAACAGGAACAACGGCAACAGTTTATTCTTCAGGATACAGGATCCATTCAGTCAGAGAAAAAGCTGTGTACTCTTTCATTTATTTGAGACTCTTATTTTCTAAGTGATAACATTAAAAATTAAACACACAGCACTGATATATTATTAGCTGATGAGAAAAGTGTGTAGAGACTTGTCATCTGTGATGCACCGTTTCGTATCAAACAAACTATTATCATAATTATAAATTTAAATCACTGCTCGCACTAGAGGAACACCAAATCCGTATAGTATTTTGTATAATAATAGGAGATTTCCATTCAGTTAGGATGCAAATAATTGTCAGATAACCTGTCATTAAAAAAAAGATGAGCACTATGGTACTTAACTGCTGAGGTCATCAGTCCCCTAGAACTTAGAACTACTTAAACCTAACTAACCTAAGGACATCACACACATCCATGCCCGAGGCAGGATTCGAACCTGCGACCGCAGCGGTCGCGCGGCTCCAGACTGTAGCGCCTAGAACCGCTCGGCCGCTCCAGCCGGCACCTGTCATCCTATTCATGTGTATGCAGTGCAAAATTCTGTGTTCTCCTTGTAGCACAGTGGTTATCACAAAGGAAATTGCCGAGTCCATTTGCTCAATTCGTTATCCATTCGTACTGATCATTCGGCTCATCGAAGCATTACAGGCTGTGTCATCCCATCCGATGATGGTGCTATATGCCAGCAGAATGCGAAATGCATACAGATGACTGCAATCAAGTGAAAGCTAGGCAACATGAGAATTGGTTTTGTCGCTCATACAGCTCTCGCAGTGAAATTGTGGAGACATACAGCTGTACCAGACAGGAATCTAATAAGCGATAAGTGGTTCGCAGCCTCTTTTCATGTCCAAATATTTTATATACCGTTTGTAACTGAACAACAATTCGATATATAGTGACAGATTTATAAATGAATGCTAATTGTGAGAAGATTTATTCGATCTGACATAGAGTGTTTGCAAACGGTACAGTGATGAAACTCCTTTTGTGTTTAAGAACGGGAATGTGTACTGATTACCCACAATATTACATGCCAATACTGTAGCATATCTTAAAGCATAATCTATTTGTAAGTAGAACATCTTTTATAAACTCAAGCAAATCGCTTTTCCGCAATATCGTCTACTGGTCAATTGAAAATCATTAGTCCCTTTTTTATTGGTGGGACCGTAAATAGCGGCAAGTGCAAAAAATCCCTAACACATATGGTGCCACAGTTACTGGAATCACATCCCTCTGTACATAAGACAACACATGTGGTACCAACATGACAGAGATGTTTGCAGATCTCCAAAACATGACATTTAAAAATCGTTTGATCGGTGTGTTTTTGCTTTCGTCTTGCAAAAGATAACTTTTTGGTAGTCAATAAAAGTGTGCCACTATCCAAACCCATTCACATTACAGCTCGAACTTCACGTTTTACTGAACAAAGCATACAATCGTCTTTCAGAATCATTTTGAAATGTAAGCGCTATGTTGAATTTTGGTGCAATAATATCGCTTGGCGACACTGAAGCAGGAAACTTGGTGCAAACGTGACAATTTTACCGAACTAAAATTTCATATTTTTCTCAAATATTTCAGATCGTGCGTATTTCATTTTGTTTCGTATATTGTTAAACTGTCCAAGCGCTGTAGCACTAAGCTACGAGGCCTCCGACATCGAAATTATTACAAATTATTCCATGGCTTGCTGTCTTTAGAGTGGTTTGTAAAGAATTGGGGAGTGGAATCCAGCTGACAGTTATTAATTATTTTTAGAGTAATTGAAAATGAAGTGTCCCTATTCAAAGCAACCAGCGAGTTAGTCAATGTTGAACAATAATGATGAGGAAGAGACGCTTAGACAAGCCCTGGCTCCGTTCTATGCAGACGGAGAGTTCCGTCTTTCATATCTTCAAACGAGTGACAGAGGGAAACCTTTTGATTTCTCTACAGTGTCCCATGACAATTTAGCTTCAGTCTGGAACCGCGCTGCTGTTACGGTCGCAGGTTCGAATCCTGCCTCGGGCATGGATGTGTGTGATGTCCTTAGGTTAGTTAGGTTTAAGTACTTCTAAGTATAGGGGACTGATGACCTCAGATGTCAAGTCCCATAGTGCTTAGAGCCATTTGAACCATGACAATTTACTCAACGTGCAGGACGCTGTGCGTGCACTTTGTTCCCCTTACAATGAAATCTGGAACAAATTTGTCTTTTCTGATGAACAGAATTTTCTTTAAACTCTGGTCTTTCTGGCGTTTACGTGGAAATGCTATAAAAAGGAGAAAATTGCCATTCGCCATATATTGGACATGCTGAGTCGCAGACAGGTACAAAAAGACTGATAAATCAGTAAACTTTCGGCCTAAAAGCTTTCTTCTGGATTTGACAAACGACACACACGCATTCACGTAAAGACATAACCATTGTCGCAGGCCGAGACAGTGGTCGAGTGCGTGTGAGTTGTGTTTGGGCTCGGCAGTCAGAGACAGTGCTCATGTATGTGTGTTGCGTTTGCATGAATGTGTGTGTGTGTGTGTGCGTGTGTGTGTGTGTGTTTGTGTGTGTGTTTATCTTATCTAATTCAGAAGAACGCCTTTTGGCTGAAAGGCTGTTTCTTTGTCTTTTTGTTGTGCTTGTGTAGAACTCAACATCAACACTATATAGATTAGCAGTCTGTCCTGTTAATAATATTCTCATTACTCAATCCTAAATTTTCTTCTGTTTGAGTATTTATGTGTTCACATTTCTCACAATTTAAATATTCTTTTCTCTCTTAATTTTTGATGATATATACTTTTTTAAATCAGTTGGAAAGTTTCTTCATTAACTGCATTGCCTCCTCGCAGTTTATTAATGTACAAACGTTTCTTAATTTGTTATGTTTCCTCAAAGTGTGATGCCAGATACCAAGTTAAATTGTTATGGGGGCTTTGAAGCTTTCTGCTACATATCATATAACACGGCAGTTAAAACAAATCCGCGCGGGATTAGCCGAGCGGTCTCAGGCGCTGCAGTCATAGACTGTGCGGCTGGTCCCGGCGGGGGTTCGAGTCCTCCCTCGGGTATGAGTGTGTGTGTTTGTCCTTGGAATAATTTAGGTCAAGTAGTGTGTAAGCTTAGGGACTGATGACCTAGAGCAGTGAAGTCCCATAAAATTCCGCACACATTTGATATTTTTAAAGCAAAGAATAACGTTGCAGAGTAGACCCTGTCAAAGGTACACCAGTAAATGAATTACATTTTCTAGCATAACTTAGCAAAACCTGCACCTTGGCGTATTTACTTGTTCTGAATACTTATGTGGTTGCCAGTCTTAGCTGCCTCGCCTTGAATACCACAAAGCAGAGTCTTGTACTGGAGTTATGAGGTGAATGTGTGTCGTCACAGCGGAAGCAGTCTGCTCTGTACTTTGCTCGAATCCACAGCTGTCCGAAGTCTGAATCATATTACTACAGAATGGCAGAGCAGGGTCTTTTAGTGGTTTCACATCCTAGCAATGGGACTGCAAGATTCCATCTAACACTGATAGCGGTACACGGGATCTTCCGCTGAGCCATACGTTCAGCAGCTCTGGAATACGAGCGCCCTCTGTCTTCACAATATAGGACAGCCGGTGGCAGCCGCTCAGCCAAATAGCGCTTGTAGCCTTATCGCACTGACGCCTTACTTCATGTCTAGTGCAGCGAGTTTCATTCCTGTTGACATTGTGATACGTAGACTCTGCTTCTCGCTGTGTTATTCTGTAATAAATCTTCGTACGTTTGGAGAAACAAAAGTAAATGATGTATTTATTGCGTTAAAATGGTTCGAATGACTCTGAGCACTATAGGAATTAACGTCTGTGGTCATCAGTCCCCTAGAACTTAGAAGTACTTAAACCTAACTAAGCTAAGGACATCACACACATCCATGCCCGAGGTAGAATTCGAACCTGCGACTGTAGCGGTCAGGCGGTTCCGGACTGAAGCGCCTAGAACCGCACGGCCACAACCGGCCGGCTATTGTGTTAACTTGTGGCGCGGGATTAGCCGAGCTGTCTCAGGCGCTGCAGTCATGGACTGTGCGGCTGGTCCCGCCGGAGGTTCGAGTCCTCTCTCGGGCATGGGTGTGTGTGTTTGTCCATAGGATAATTTATGTTAAGTAGTGTGTAAGCTTAGGGACTGATGACCTTCGCAGTTAAGTCCCATAAGATTTCACACATATTTGAACATTTTGTTAATTTCTGGAAAAAGATAAGTTAAGTAATTTTTTTGTTTGTTGTGTTCATCTGTGCGTTAATTGTTTCTACTCCTGCCCGGCTTTCTTGCGACGACAGCTGCTGCAAAACTCTGTAGTCCACCTCTTCTTACCACTGTCCATTGTGTACTTAGTGTGTGAACGTGTGTGTGGTGTGTGTGTGTGTGTGTGTGTGTGTGTGTGTGGAAACCTTGCACAGCTGTCCAGTACCAACAGCCTGAGACACTTGTTCCCTCCAGTCTGCCTTGGTTATTGCGGCCTCCGGCGCTTGCTCTCCTGGCTCCACGGAAAACGAAACCGCAAGCACTGCGCTGCTTCGCGGCCCGCCGCCTGCACACAGTACGACCGCACCATAGCCGCCGCTTGGCGGCGCTCCAGAGTCCGGGCAGTGACGATGCGACACTCGTTATTCCGGGCACATCATCCTGCGGTGACCTGCTGTGACCATTTGGCCCTTCCACCTCACCTACAGTTTATGTGGTTTGAAATTTGTTACACAGGATGAACCACAATTCGCACATTCGGATGCCACACCGCCGCTCCTCTCGCACAACGCGCAAATGACGACAGGCAAGAGTTAGTAGAAGTTCGTGCGTCTGTGAAAAGACCTACGCGCGAAGCTTACAACAACTACCACCAACACATCTTAGCAAATGTTCTGGCCGAGAACCCGAGACAATTCCGGTTCTAAGTGAAATCGCTTAGTGGGTGTATGGCTTCCATCTGGTCACTCGTTGACCACTTGAAGATAACAAAACAGAAGCTGAAGTTTTAAATTTCACATTTAAGAAATCATTCACGAACGAGAATTGTACACACACACCACCGTTAATCATCGAACGGACTCCTGTATGGACAACATAAGAGACCGGGTTACATGCATTTGCATGTTTGGCTTCCTTTCACCGGTTATTTGCATACCCGTGTTTTAACTAAAAACTGGTGACGATGCATATGTTTGCAACATTTTAAAAATTTAGACGGGCGATCTCGAGCCTGATCTAGTTTTGATGTCTCGCAGATTGACCGCGACCTATGCAATCGCTAACAGCTCCCCCCCCCCCCCCCCCATGCCACCAACCCCAATTACCATCCGCCCCAGTACACAGTGGCACAGATACTGGACTCGCGAAAATGCACAGATGCCCTGTCAGACACGCCTCTCCCATCATGACTATGCTTACTGCCATACAGGAAGCTGCTCAGCTGTCTCCACCTCCTCTGCACCTCCATCATTGCTGCTTCCATCTCTGCCATGGACCTGTCACCACCCAGGAAGCCATGAGCTGCAAATGGCATGCATGCTTGCACCCTTCTGGCCATTAGGACGCCAACACCAACTAGGTCTGGGATAGGAGTTGCCAGTATGGTCCTTCCTCCCACATGGTAACCATCTCTGCATACCACATGATCCTTTTGGTCTGATGCATTAAGTCAGGGGGCTCCACTTCACTACCAATGACCTCACAAAGATGATGCACCATTCTGAATACCTGTTCGCCCCTCCTTGCAGCCAACTTCACCACAGGATGGTCGCAGTCCACTGCTAATAGCAATAGTAATAGTGATCCTTTGGCTAGCAACAGTTTTCTGTCCCATCCTATTAGTGACAGACACCAGGTCAGAAACGCAATGCCTCAATTAAAGTGATTGCAGATGCATTTGAGGAGCGGATCTCATTTACTTGCATAGAGAACCGAGCAGCAGGACGTAGAAATCCAACTAGCTTCTTGAAAACCTGCCTTTCAGTTCTGAAAATACAGCTCCTCAAATTGTTAACTATCCATAGTATCCCTCCACAACGTGTAGTGAATGCTATGTTCTGAGCTCACACACTCTCATTGAATATCTTTAGGAGAAATACGGCGTGGTAACGCAGAGCAGTTCATTCACTAAGTAGTTTCATGAATTCACCTTGACTGCTATATTGACCAAGTTCTGAGATGCAACTGAGAGGATCAGGCAATGCACTCCGCCGAGTACTACACCTCGATGTACATTCACATGTCTTTGATCCCATAAATGGAGAGTCCAGCTGTATCTCACTTCCTGAGGTATAGCCGCCAAGAAGGCCTATATTAAAGTCCAAAATAAAAACGACAAACAGTTTTGGATGTCGCTGAGCAACAGTCATACAATAATTTTTAAACGAACACACTGCCATTTGGCTGTATCGTCCTTTACCTATCACCCAGGTTTCGGCCTTTTATGCCATTTTCAAGTGACTGAGTCTATAACGAACCCCAAGCCAAAAATTGGCTGTAAATTAAGAAAAATACTCGTTCACCTCCAAATGCCAGATGTAAAATCATCATCTTGTAAAAAGATCAGTAACTAATAGCGGGAGCACGTCACATTCAATAAGAAAATGGCTCTGAGCACTATGCGACTTAACTTCTGAGGTCATCAGTCGCCTAGAACTTAGAACTAATTAAACCTAACTAACCTAAGGACATCACACACATCCATGCCTGAGGCAGGATTCGAACCTGCGACCGTAGCGGGTGTTCGGCTCCAGACTGTAGCGCCTAGAACCGCACGGCCACACCGGCCGGCATTTAATAATAACGGGTTTACTTTGGTATATAAACGATGAACACATGTCCTTGAGTTGTAATGATATGACCTGCTCCCACTAATATATACTGATCTTTTTTACAAGATGATAATGATACATCTGGCTTTTTTATTAATTTATGGCCAATTTTGATCTTGATTTCCTGCAAAATATGTTAATGACACAAGCTCAATCACTTTATAATGGCATAAAAGATTGATTCCTGGAACATAATCAAACAAAAAACAATACAATCAAATGGTCGCATGTTCGTTTAAAAAAAAAATTAAAAAGTAGAGTTTTGTTTTGCATGGTCACTCCTGGCTTGCAAGAGAAGTTACTGCATTGTTCTTCACTATCTGTTTTGGGATTCCGGAATATTTCTGACTCAACTAAAATATATCAAAGCTCACACGGCGATCAAAACAGAAATATCACCGAATTTGATCCTGGTTTTCCTCGGCAACATTGTCAAATATGAACATGGTCTTTCGCTTTTTTTTCTGGTGGAGACATATCACTGCCTTCCGTGAATCTTTTGTATGTCACATCATCGATACCTTGTTTGGGCTGAAACAGTGTTTTTGAAAATGCATATACATGCTCGGATAGGACAACATCCAGGTGAGTTAGCAGTGATATGAGAATTTTTCTTGGCACACTTGGATGGACCCACAATTATCGCTTGTATATTATCAAGAAGGAGTATACCATTCTTTTCCTTCTTCAGGTTTCCATACCAACACATGGCCAGGCATTTACAACGAAGTCCTTGTGACGAGGATGCTTCACCCACCTTGGCATGATACCAGCTACATCAGGTAGTGGCGTGCAATGGGCTTTTATAGAAATAAACACTTGTAATAATATGTGTAGCTACTATAGCACAATCAGTAACTTGCACCTTACCGACTGAGCTACATTAGCTACTTATCTGTACATTACAATGACGGGATTATGAAGCAAGAAAAACAAAAGTTTTATGACAATACATTATTTCTTTATTAACACATCGTCAATGGTACATAGGCTGCATTACATCAGCAAAATCTACTGGTTCATTTTTCACAGCAGCATAGTATTTCCCGAATTTTTCTCTTATTTCCTTCAAACTAAAGGAAC
Organism: Schistocerca piceifrons; assembly: GCF_021461385.2. Lineage (NCBI taxonomy): Eukaryota > Metazoa > Arthropoda > Insecta > Orthoptera > Acrididae > Schistocerca > Schistocerca piceifrons. The sequence goes on from NC_060143.1 coordinate 56,404,815, forward strand.
ATCACAAAACTCGGGTATTCCATCCATAAATTTCGCGTGGATGGACTCCATACCTATTGGAGCAATAGTAACTGGCTTTGGCACAGCATTGTTTCTTGAACTGAAGCACTGCTCTAAATCATTCACATGTACACTACACACATGAAGACTGTTCACAGTGTCACTGTATACACCTTGAATATATTGTAGCCAATGGCCCAGTCTCTCTGACAGCGCCATGATTAGTCCAAACAAGTTCGTAACAGTCTTTCTTTCTTTCTTTCTATCGTTTGCTTGTGCCGTTTTTCCCGCTGATACGCAGGGTCGGCATCGTTAATCGGATGTGGCACTGTTAGTTGAAGGGGTGGAAACAAGTTGGTAACAGTAGAGTCATATAAATAAATGCATAGGTCCTCAGATTTCACCCGGCTGCATCATCGTACATTGACGTAATAGATAGTATCAGACCAGCACAGTAATAGTCCAAGGGAGAAAGAGATGGATTACACTCTGCAATCATTTGAGCATTGATGTATGGCATTGCACAACATACTGACTGAGTAAACCACACTTTAACACCCTTCATCACATTCTGTCTCATCACCACATCAGTCACCATTTGCTTCTGTGCCTATATTCAGGTGCTTTGATCAACTAACAGTTGCATTATGTGGAAATAATAGTAGTGCACTGAGAACAAATGGTATCTTCTTATCCACTTCATCTACACTTCGTTCTTGCTGTATCACTGGAATGTTCTGTGGTTCAATGTATGGTGCATATGTTGGAGTCCAGTACCGACCGGCACCACACTGTCTGAGAGCCCTGGGGCACTTCTGCAAGTTATGGGAAGGTAAATCCGTGCTCTGTTTTTGGGTGTATCCATCACACAAATCGATAAATGGTACAGACTATAGCAGATACTTGTCCTCTTCCACAGACATCGCTGACACTGCTACTGATCTTGACAACATAGAGGTCATCTCTGGAGATACCGACAAGCTGGAGATCAACGCTGCAGACCTCAACAAGCTGGAGGCCGCCACCGCTGCTAAACAATGAAGAAGAAGAACCATTACATGTGATAATAGTAGCAACTACAGACAGACATGTAACATTATTAACCAGGAGTTACTTACTCTTCTTTATATTCTACTGGAAGGTGCTGAATGAACTCGACTGCTGCTGTCGATGCTACATGGTCCTTCCAACTGACTGACTTCAACTGAGAGCAGTGCCTACCCCACCCACCTTGTATCCTCAACATCACGACAACGTGACTGGATGTGGTGTTGCCAGATCGCGTTTCCCGTCCTCTGGTTGTGGTATTGTGAACTAGGTCAGTCTGTGTGGGGCTGTAAAAAAGGACAAGTTTGCTTCTTGCACTGTGAAAGAGACTGTGGTGTCACTGCCAGACACCACACTTGCTAGGTGGTAGCCTTTAAATCGGCCGCGGTCCGTCAGAATACGTCGGACCCGCGTGTCGCCACTGTCAGTGATTGCAAACCGAGCGCCGCCACACGGCAGGTCTAGAGAGACGTCCTAGCACTCGCCCCAGTTGTACAGCCGACTTTGCTAGCGATGGTTCACTGACAAATTACGCTCTCATTTGCCGAGACGATATTTACCATAGCCTTCAGCTACATTTGCTACGACCTAGCAAGGCGCCATTATCATTTGCTATTTATCTTGTGATGCACGTACCGTCCGACCGATGTTCACCAATTATGGATTAAAGTTAAGTATTCCAGCAGCTATGTACCTTTTTTACTAGACTCAACTCCTTTAACTGTTCCAGACCTCACGCCAGCCTGCGTGAGCTTAAACGCGTGCCTTTCGGCTACCTCCTAGTGGCTTCGCTGTCTCGCCAAGTCACAACAGAGACAGACTGACTCGTTTCGTCCACAGATGACTCTGAGCAGTGGCTGTGAGTGGAAATGCTGCTGTTGGTGCTGACAGCAGTCCAACTGCCAAATGTGTGTGCTCTGTCATACGTTCGACGCTCGTATATGCACATGGGTACATTTAATGCCCCTCTTTCAGAAGGTGCAGGTGGATATCTTTTCGCGATATACAGATTCCATTATCAGTGTGTAGGGTGTGGGTTTATGATCTGTAGGTGAAGTTTAGCAGTGTCTAAACGAGGTTTTTAGCTGCGCTGAGGTACTGTTTCACAATCTTTGTGATGTGTACATGATCTGTAGCTGTTAATATAGATGTTTATGATTTTCCAACTGACCTGGACAGATAATCTGTAGCAGTGTAATTATGTAATCATGGCATATAGTTGTTGGATTTCTTCCAACAGCGCAATGCCTTGCGCCTTGCTGAGCTTCTTCTCGCCGATATCTCGCAGTATTGTGAACAAGACCACACATAAGAAATAACACCTGCACATCGCAAATATGAGGAAATGAAGAGATCCTTCCAATCAACAGCTGAGCACAAACTGCGCACTTCCCACCAATTCACAGGTGGCCGCGTGGGAGAGGTGCAATTTGCATGGTAGTAGGAGAACCACCAACGATAAAGAAAGCAGTTACAGACGAAGAAGGAGAGGGGTGGAGTCAGCTTAAAAAAAGAAAAAAAGGGCAGGGGGTATAACTGAAGAACAGGAAAGTAATGCTGGCAGCGAGACGGACAGTATGGATAGTGTATTGCTTGGAAGGAGGCAAAATACATCTTTAAAAGTAGCAAACAAAAACGATAATACTTTCATTACCGAGTTGGTAATAAACAACAGAACGTACAATTCTTGTTTAAAATCTAGCAAGCATCCTAAAATTTGAAAAAAAACTACACCTACACTCCGGATCTAAGTCGAGAATTCTAATTTAAAATTCTAGCCACTGCTCTTGCTAGGCAGAACAGTTTCACAGAATTGAATTAAGGTACTTCTCCTGTATTTAGCTACAGTACCGTCAAATTTTCCTGCCGAAAATATGGACGAGACAGTTTTATTAGAGATATTGTACTGTTACTATGCTCGGATTCTCGCTGTCTATCCGACTGCGCGAGCTTCGATTCAAATACGTAAACTCAGTGGTACTGTTCGTCTACAACATTTACCATAATACCATACTAACGGTTGATTCCATGTTTCCAGAATTCCAGAGAGCCCTCAAACCCCTCTGCATCTGCTTATAGGGGACAGTCGGATGGAAACGATACACATGGACAAAACTCAAGTAAACCTTTTATTACTTCAAAAGTATACGCCATGACTGTTAATACGTCACTGCGAGAATAAACGGTCAATGGCTTCACGCCAAAATGCTTGCGTTTGCCTATGGCAGCAAATGGACGGCCACTAATATCTTTCTTCAGGGCTTCAAAATTATGGAAATTACACAGGGAGAGATCGGGCCTACATGGAGAACGTGTAAGGTCTTCCCAGTGAAACTTCTGCAGCGCAGGCGTAAGTCGTTGCCAAGATTGTTTCCACTACGCTGCAGAAGCTTCACTGCGAAGTCCTTACATGTTCTCCATACAGTCTCGACAGCTTCGCAAGCGATTCCCGTATTTTCCGAGCCATGAATTCCTGAAGAAAGACATTCGCGGCCGCCGATTTGCTTCGGATGAAGAGGTGCACCCCACGGTAAAATTATGGTACCGTAAACGTTTTCCCACGAAGGCATTAAATGCCTTCTCTCACAGTAGAATAAATGTAATAGCATTTATGGCGGTTGCTTTTGAAATAAAAGAGTTTATTTGATTTTATTCCCTGTGTACAGGTTTAATTTCACTGCCCCCAATACATACTCCGCAAGACAGAGTATGGTGTATGGCGGTGGGCACCTCGTACCAGTATAGACATTTCATTTACTGCCCGACACGCACACAGAGCGAGGAAAAACGATTCTATCGCCCATATGAGCCCTAACCTACCTCGCTTCGTGGTCCTTGCACGAAATGTGTTCAGAAGCCTGTGCTCCGCGAATAGAACGTGGTCTCCATTTCATGGACTCTCATTTGAGTTCACGAAGGATCTCCGTAATACTCGCGTACTGCTCGAACCTACCGGTGACAAATCTCCTAGCTCAATTCTGAACTGCTTCGATGTCTTCCCTTTATCCGACCTGTCGGCGATCCCAAACGTACGACCAGCACTCAAGAATGGGTGCCACTGGTCTCCTATAAGTGGCCTCCTTTACTTTCTTAAAATTTTCCCAATAAGCAGAAGGCAACCATTCGCCTTTGATACCACAGTCTTTAATTGCTCGTTCTATTTCATATCGCTTTTCAATGTTACTGCTTGATGTTTAATCGCCGTGAGTGTGTCAAGCAGCGCACGACTAATGCAGTATTTGAACATTACGGGAGTGCTTTCCTACTTGATTCCGTTAATACAAGCTTCCATGTTTTCAGTAAGTTGCCATTCATCGCACCAACTAGAAAATTTGTCTAATTATATTGTACACTCATGCTGTCGCTCAGTGACGATTCCTTCCCGTGCGTGGGGTACTCTTGACTGTACCCTTCTCTTTGATATACATTTGCCATCGAGGACAACGTACTGAGTTCAATTACTTAAGAAGATTTTGAGCCATTCACATATTGGAGAATTGATTCATCACGCTTCTACCTTCATTAACAGTCCGCAGTGGGACACCATGTCGAACGCTTTACTAAACTCTAGAAATACGGGATCTGTTTTCTGTCCTTCGTCCATGATTCGCAGGATACCATGAGAGAAAAGAGCAAGCTGACTTCCGTACATAGTTTCTAAAAGCTATGCAGTACAGTCTTAGTTGCCGGCCGGGGTGGCCGAGCGGTTCTAGGTGCTACAGTCTGGAACCCCGTGACCGCTACGGTCGCAGGTTCGAATCCTGCCGCGGGCATGGATGTGTGTGATGTCCTTAGGTTAGTTAGGTTTAAGTAGTTCTAAGTTCTAGGGGACTGATGACCTCAGCAGTTAAGTCCCATAGTGCTCAGAGCCATTTGAACCATTTTTACAGTCTTAGTTATGCTTCTGCAATTTCGTCAGAAAGGTGACAGTTCGTAGAAACTGACTAGAAGTCATCTAGCGAAACCAAAGTTATATCCGTTGTTGCATTATATCTAATGTTACATGGTCTCTGTTGTCCATAATTCAACTTCAGAAAATAAGTCACACATTATTCTGTCAGGCCAAGTAATTCTTATAGAGTGCTGCACTTCGAAGTGATATATGACACTATTTTTTCAACATAATCACCAAGTCTTTGTAAACAACGGATCAATTCCTTGGCGAAAGAAGTCCGCTTCTTGGTCACAGAGCCATACTAGAACAGCTACCAGATCACCTACATCTGTGCGGCCTTGGTCAGACTGTTGGCACTATTTCACTACGTTTGACGCGACATTGCAGTTAGTTAATATACCACCAAACTTCACGGTGAATCTGTGAGAAATTTAGGCATTTTTCCCCTCAAGAAGGGTACTGTTCAGTGTGCTTCAACTTTGGAGTACATTTCCGGTTGCTGAATCACTTCAATCACTCGTTGTGATCCAACTGTTGTACGTATCGTAGCAGAACTCTGGTGTACCGCAATATGTAGCCCACTGTCTTCCGACAATACGCCATCTCGTTGTGCAATTGTCTCAGCGTTGGACGACATGTGTGCATTACCTTTTGAAGTCACTACGTACCTAGGGATTACAGTTACATAAATTACACCATTATATAGAAAATGTTGTGGGGAAGGCGAACCGAAGTCTGCGTTTTATTGTTCCGCACCCTTAAGGTGCCATAGACCTACAGAGACTGAGGGCGCTACGCTTGTGCGTCCTCTTCTGGAGTAGTGGTCCGAGGTATGGGACTCTTATCAAATAGGACTGACTGAGGACATCGACAAGTTTAATGAAGTGAAGCTCGTTTTGTACTATCACAACAGAAGGGGGAAAGTATCAAGCATATGATACGGTAGTCGGGACGGCAATCATGAAAAGACACATTATTAGGTGCGGCTAAATATTTTCACGAAATTTCAATCAAGAACTTTCTAATCTGAATAGTAACACATTCTGTTGACCGCCACCTGTGTGGAGAGAGGTGACTATCGTTCTGTAGATGGAGAAGTCAGAGCACATAAGGAAACATTCCCAAGTGCTATTCGAGAGTTGGGCGGTATAGAAATGGTCTAAACTCCTTGTTTAACACTTAAGTGTAAATTGTATAGCAATTATGTAGATGTAGATCTAGATTGTAAACTTTTACCATAGGCCTTAATGTCCGTTTCATTTGTGTCCGCCTACTATGCAAACAAGTTTTCCTTTCAACGTCCAAACTCTTTCCGACACATTCGTGCCACCATCAGTCAGAACTCTTTTTTAAATCTGCAAATTGCACATGTGTTTTAGGTATGCACGATCCGTCCAAAGGGTTGCGAGAATGATGTATTCCTACGATATTACATAGCTTGTGTTATTCTGATTACGATGCAAAGTTTCTTTGGACACTCATGCATGTGCATTGGAACTTTTCATTGTAACTCAGGCACTGCAATATCGTATTTATCTGCCGATAACTGGCAAGCGAGTTTCAAGAAAAATGTTTGACATTTACAGGAATATTCATAATGGATGTACGAGTACAGATCGTAGATGCATGGTTGACGACGTATGGAGGTTTGGGTGTGACCTTAAAGCCGGAACGATAGCTCACCGTATTCGGGCGGAGGGTTAGCTGCTCTCTGTAATAAAAAATGAGTTACCGGATCAAAGATGAACTTGAAGGGGTGTCACATGGACGTCCGCCCCGAACAAAATGCAACAAACATTTATGAACAAAATGAAATCAACAAAAAAAGTCGGGCACGGAAAGCCAAATGGTAAGACGACTGCTCGCAATAAGCGGGAAATGCGGCTTCGTGTCCCGGTCCGGTACAATTTTCATTGTCATCATTCCATTCAACAGCTGATGGTAGTCCTTGTTCGCAATTGCGAATTAATTTGATGTTTTTTCTTTACGGGCGTATGACGTCAGTTCGGTAACTACGGCTGCAGCCAGAGCAAACAACTGTATCTCGCGGTTCTAGGCGCTCAGTCCGGAACCGCGCGACTGCTACGGTCGCAGGTTCGAATCTTGCCTCGGGCATGGATGTGTGTGATGTCCTTAGGTTGGTTAGGTTTAAGTAGTTCTAAGTTCTAGGGGACTGATGACCACAGATGTTAAGTCCCATAGTGCTCAGAGCCATTTGGACCATTTTTTGAAACAACTGTAAACAGGTGACGTGCATTTGACCAGTCAGTTGTGAGTAGATAGTTTTAACTAGCGGACTTGCGACTACAGTGTGTCAGCATTACCGTCTTACGAATCGTAATGGAGTAGAGCCTCTCAGTCAAGTTTTGAAGTCATTCTGCAGAATGTTTTGAAGAAGAGGAAAGTGTGTGTAAAATTTGTCCAACATACCTTAACTACCAGATGAAAAACACTTTACAGAAATGTAAACACGAACAATATTTTTCTGGAAAAAATCATCACAACTGACGACACTTGTTGCTAGCAGTACTAACCTGCCACAAAACGAAAGAGTGGAGAACTGCACATGAACTCTCACCGGTTTCTCGAAATAAACGACACAGAAGCCAACTTAGGGTTCTAGTTGAATAACATCCTAAAGACTTTTCTGACAGTTTTACGTGATTGCATGGACGTTCTGTGTGTTGTACTCAAGGGGCCAGAGACCGTGTAGAACAGCTGAAGCATTAAAACCACCTTATTTACATCTACATCTCTACTTGGCAAGCCGTCTAACAGTGTGTGGTGGGGGATACTTTCTGTTGCTCCCCTCCCCCTCCACTCCATTCCTGTTCCAGTCGTGAATGACTGGCGGAATGAACTGTTGCCGGTAAGCCTCCGTGTGGCCCCAAATCTCACTCATTTTATCTTCATGGTCTTTTCGCAAGACACACGTAGGGGAAATCAATATATTGGTTCACTCTTCCAGGAACATACGCCCTCGGAACTTAAACAGTAAACCACACTGCGATGCACAACGCCTCTCCTGCAGTGTCTGCCAGTGGAGTTGAATGATCATCTTCGTGACGCTTTCGCACTTACTAAATGAACATTTAACATAATGTGCTGCTCTTCTTTGGCTCTTCTCTGTTTCCTCTACCAATACTGTCTAGTATGGACACCATACTGACGAGAAATATTAGAGTATTGACCGGAAGAGTATCGTGGAAGCAACTTCCTTTACAACGGACTACATCTGCTGAGAGTTTTTCCACTGAATCTCAATCTGGTATCTGCCTTTCCTGCGATTAGTTTTATGTGGTCTTTCCACTTTATATTGCTCCTCAGACGTACTTGTAGTAACTGCTTGCAGTGTAATCATACAATAATGGATCTTTCTGTCTACGTACGCAATACGTCACATTTGCTTAAGTTGAGCGTCAATCACCATTCCCTGCACGAACCGTCGATCCTCCTGCATTGAGCTACACTTTTCTACCGTTGCGACTTCTCTGTATACCACAGCAGCATCCGCAAAAAAGAGTCTTGGAACTATCAGTGTTATCTGCTAGGTCATTTTTGTACACTGCGGAAGGTAATGGACCCATAACACTCCCTCGGGGTACGCCTGATATTACTGAAGTCTGAAGACTTCTCTCCGTTGACAGTGACATGCTGTGTTCTGTTTACTGTTTCTTATTAATCCAGCCTAGAAACTTTTTGTACTGACGTGGTAAGTCTGTCGGCTTTCGTAGCCCTTGACATTAGTAATAAAATAGTATGAATTGTTAGGCCGCGTCATATTTATCTTCAAAACTACAAAATACATTATGTTTCGATCCCTATACTGGAATTTTAATCATTTTTCTTGGGCCCACGGGCACACCAGAATAGCCTTGAATCATGAAGAAGAGTCGGCCGCGGTGGCCGTGCGGTTCTGGCGCTGCAGTCCGGAACCGCGGGGCTGCTACGGTCGCAGGTTCGAATCCTGCCTCGGGCATGGGTGTGTGTGATGTCCTTAGGTTAGTTAGGTTTAAGTAGTTCTAAGTTCTAGGGGACTTATGACCTAAGATGTTGAGTCCCATAGTGCTCAGAGCCATTTGAACCATTTTTCATGAAGAAGACTGCATCCTAGGAAACGAAATCTCAAGAACTTGATAATTTTGAAGAGGTATATGAGGGGACCCAACGAATTACATTTTACCTCCATTGCTTCAAGTAACGATTACTGAAACAAATTAAACTTAGAAACACTTCATATCTGCTGTGATTATTACCTTATTCTGTAGAATGTTAGTTTCAGTAGCTTCTATTCTGCGACGAAATGGCGTTATTCTGAAATTAGTTGTGAAGTTAACAAATCTCGCTACCTACAAACGCAATTCTGGTCCACGAATATATTTCATGACCCTATTTTGCTATCACTTACTGTGAGACGACCTCAAACGAGTTCAATAAATTTGATCACTTGTCCGAGAAAACTAAGCTGGGTTTAGTATGCAAGGTGATCCGAACAGAGGGAATCCACAGAGGGTATCGGGCAGATAACACTTTCCAATGCAGCTGGACTGTATTTGGTTCTTCTCAGGCTGGTCCAACACGCCAGGAAGTAGCACACACGACCCCTCGCCAACGGTGCCGATGGTCGAAGTAAACTGAATAATGTCCGCTCCCCCCCCCCCCCCCCCCCCCGAGATAGCTGAGTGGTATTTCTTGCAGCAAGCCCACAGTCAGGTTCATAGATGGTCACACTATCGGAAAACCTTTGCCAACTATCTTCAGGCAGTCTTCCTCGACCCACCATGCAGTTGGGATGTGCCGGATGCAGTCGGTGTGCACATTTGACAGCTGATATTGAACCTCACGCTTCTCTCACCACTCAACATATAATGCATATACTATACCATGAAATGATCTAACAGAGTGATCTTTATTGAAAATAAATAAATAAAAAGTGGTCAGCGTGACAGAATGTCAATCGATTTCCGGCTGTGTCGGAGATTTTCTCCGCTCAGGGGCTGGGTGTTGTCCTAATCAAGATTATTTCATCCCCATCGACGCGCAAGTCGCCGAAGTGGCGTCAAATCGAAGGACTTGCACCCGGCGAACGGTCTACCTGAGGGCAGGCCCTAGTCACACGACATTTATATTTCTTTAACGGAATAATAGGGAACTTTCCAACACTCGTAGTAGAAGAATCTCAAGTCCAATTTTGAGAGATAATCAGACGCTAAGGCGATCACAAGTCGACTTAAGGGTCCAGTGGAATGCATGGCCATGTGCACCAAGAGTCAATTAAGAATGCATGGCCATGTGCACCAAGAGTCAATTAAGAATGCATGGCCATGTGCACCAAGAGTCAATTAAGAAGGATATAAAGAAGTCATGTAGCGGTGAGTAGAGTGAGTATTTAGTTTCGGTATGGAGCATCCAGAGGGCAATGACGCTCCGCAGCTGCATGTGATCTAGTAGTAAATGCTTGTACTACGAGACGACGGTGATAGACTCTGGTGGACACACAGTAACTGCAAACTCAGAAACGTTTTACATTATTCATTGGAATAGTGCTGAACTGAGACTATCTGCCTCTAAGAGTTTGAATAGCGGAATTTCAGTGAATAGCATTAACAAGTCACTGCTTAGTACTTGTCTCTTGTTCGGCAGGCAAAGTGGATTGCGAGTACTAGCGAAGTAGTTCACAATTCTGATGACTGATTAGTTGGACTAAATATTAGCAGACCGAATGACAGTCTATCACTCCTCGCTGATAGAGATCCTTTGTAGTTATTGAAATCATCTGACGTTCTCATTACTAAGTAAAGAAGCAAAGGTGTTTGTTAGAATAATAAATTGACTAAGGAAATGCTAATAAATTTCTACGAACAAGTCCTGCAAACTCCACGAGACTTATCACTTACCAATCTTCTGTAACCTGACAACCCCCCCCCCCCCCCCCCGACCAAGGAGCTTTTCACCCTCTCTAATCCGCGATGAAAGTTTATAACAAAGCAAACTAAACCCACAATATCGTTAACGGCCTGATTAAGCAACGCAGGGCTAGGGAACCTGTCCTGGGACGCGACGGCTGTTATTTTCATAATAACTGTTTTCATCAGTTGCAAAAACACACAGAGACACATGGTACACATTTTTTTACTGGTCCACACTCACAAGCTAAAACTTGGAACTTTATTTATTTATATTTGTTGATGGTCATCTGTTTTCATGCTCGTTCTGTTTGTTTACTTCCCCTCGCTTCATCAAAAACATGTAATCTGTAATAATACAGCCGGTAACGGTACAACAAAATAAAAGTGCACAGTGTAGTTCCATTACGCATCCCTTCATTTCTCAACCGCTTCACAAATCTCTCTCTCTCTCTCTCTCTCTCTCTTCGTGCGTGTGTGTGTGTGTGTGTGTGTTCTTTCCCTGGGTTTTCCTTATGCATCTCAATACGAAATATGCACTATTTTCCAGTAAGAATGTAATATTATTTTCAAAGCAAAAGCAACAGCAATTTCTGAATGTCCAAAATCGTTCTGTCTATTGTAGTATATGACATAAAATCATGAAACACTTGATACAAGTTATTTTCAGTATTCCTCTGTTCATTTCCGACTGTAGGAAGTACAGATTACAATATTATATGACCAGTTATAGAATCATTAAATGTAATCAATCCCAGTTTTGTTTAAAATATTTTGACGTACAGTATATCAAAATACTAACTACTTGTATTCTTGGTAGCAACAGAAAGGTATATGTACAATGCATCATTCTGTGAAGTTGTGATCTACAGATTCATTGCATACAAAACAGTACGTCCGCAGTTTATGTCAATTACTAACATGAGAGAAAAATATAACCCAATACCATCTGCAAGCGCCAAAATATGACCCACAGATGAATTGAAAATTAAAATAACCTATACGTTTTAACATTGTTTCATACCTCAACTCAAACGCCAATAGATAAGAAATTTTACCGCTTTTATGTGAACGCAGATGTAATCTGAATATTTGACAATAAGACGAACAATATAAAATTTGTTTTAAACATTAGACATGATATTTTCTTTAATTTTTCGAAGATAAATATATACGTCGAAAAATCAAGAGAATACCGGTGACAAGAAGAGGATAATAGGACATTGTTCATTACTTTAGTCCTTTTCACGTTGCTATGGCGTATTAGCTTTTTCCCTTTACGCTTCCCTTTACTATGTTGTCATCATGATAGCCGGAATCATAAATAAATTATACCAGCATGGTGGAACGTATCGCTCGTCCAAATTCGGAATCTTTTAAATTAAAGTATGCTCTAAATCTTAAATGGAGCGTGTACGAAAATGAAATCGTTAGACACCCATTCTTACAACGTTTCTGTTTTCTTAAACCTTGTAACGGTATTGATATTTATACATAAGTGTACAGTTTCCACGGTATTTGTAAAAGGGTTCAAGGAAATGGTGAAATGTACATAGTTGTTGCAGAATCTCGGAATGGTGGTTCATACTATCAGTACGTTATACTTCTAACCTTAAGAACATCCGAGGTATTTATGCAGTTCAAAAGAAGTAGTCTACATAGTGTTGCTATCACCATTGCTATCAAAAGTTCAGGTTCCGCCGTACAAAACTAACTTTCACTTTCTCCTTTAACACCGCGTAACTTATCATTTTCACTGTCCACTCAATCAACCGACAACGCGTGGAAGTTTCAGTAGACTCCCGATCCCGTCATTCACGGAGTACGATTACTTCCGGTTTTAAATACGAATCTACGTTTATTTACGTATTCTATCAGTCTTGATCGTGTTCTAAGGTCCTGTGTTACTAAAAAGGTTTAAAAATGGCCGGTGTTCTGAGAAGCAGCAAGGTTTACGTTCGCAAGAGTCAACGTGTTAAGAGCTCTAGAAACTCTTTGTAGCAGCCATTGATTATACTACGAGAGCTGCTTCCAACTTCGCCTTTTAACACTCGCAAAATGCTTTCATTTAAAGAATATGCAAAAGAGAAGAAATGGAGAGAGCAATAATAGCTTGGAGATTGCATGTAGGAAGTTCGCATTTTTTTTCTTTCTTTTTTTTTTTTTTTTTTGTTGTATCTGAATGTTCACATGCTCTCGCAATATGTAATAAGACAAACTTTGAATAACTTCGATCCTCTCTGGAAAATAAGATTAGAAGATGACAAATGCGCGCAGACTGTGGAAGCTACTGCGATTCAGTGTGTCTCGACATGAGGACCATTTCTTCACGCAATCCAGCATTTACGGAGACGTCGCTTCTTTTCCGTAGCTCACAAACAGCATAGTGAAATAACATAAAACTTATTACTTAGCACATAAAATAATCACATTTTATAGACTTCCTTGAAACTGCTTCGTCCAAGCGAAGCACGTTGGTCGAAAAATTTACGAAAATTTGGGTAGCGAAACAAACGGAGTGTCGTAACTTTGGAAACATATACTTTTTATGGACTTCACTGTCAATGCTACTTGATGAGTGTCGCCTGCCGAATTACCCACGCTGTTCCCTTTACGAATCAATGGTGTGTTGACAACACGATCCAGGACATCTTCCTCCATGCAGATACTTGTCCTGAGAAGCACATGTGTCTGCATAGTTGGGTCCGGGGGAGAATATCGGTCGGCGATTTTTCCTGGCCTAAGTCCACAGCCTTGGTTAAGGAACTGCCCATGAATCTAGTTTTGGGGTGTGATTTCAGCAATAAAACCAGTTTGGTCTTGGATTATTCCGGACACACCTTTTCCTTTTAGTTCGCTCCTGAAGAGAAGTTTGGCCTTTGCGAATGCGCCAAACCTATTGTGCATCGAACGGTCGGGGCTTTGGCCATTGAGGCCGTAGCTAACGAGTTTGATCTGGTCCATTTCTTGCCCCATCAGGCTTCCCAGTTACGAGACTTGTTTACATTTTCCCCAGCTTCTTAGTGATAACCTGTGTGTTACTAACGTTCAACGAATGTAAAATTAAAGAGATTCGAGCGCGCACGGAGTCTTTCCGGCAGTCGTTCTTCCCGCGAACCATACGCGACTGGAACAGGAAAGGGAGGTAATGACAGTGGCACGTAAAGTGCCCTCCGCCACACACCGTTGGGTGGCTTGCGGAGTATAAATGTAGATGTAGATGTTCTTGATTACCATATCCGCCTGTCCGACGATATTCCAGTTAGGCAGTCCCCATACCACCTCTCATCCCCTAAGGTGAAGATCCTTAAGGCTAAGAAATCTCAGATGCTCCAACAAGGAGTTATTAGGCCTTCTACATCTGCTTATGCTTCCCCAATATTTCTTGCGCCTAAAGATCAGGGACTTGATTCAGACCTGTGCTTGACTACTGCCGTTTAAACGCTAATTTTGTCCTTGAATCGATACCCCTACCTGATCTCCATAATTCTTTCACTTGGTTTGCTGGCGCTAATTGGTTCTCGCTTCTTGATTTGAATCAGGCCTATTATCAGATTTCATTGGCTGAAGAGTGTAAACATGTTACTGCATTTTGTACTAATTGGAACTTGTTCAACAGAGTCTCTTTTGGTTTAGAAACTGGAGCGGCTGTGCTTACTCGTTTGTTGGATAATATCCTTGGCGATTGAAGTTAGTCTGCGTCTATAATTATTTGGACGACTTGGTTATCTATAGTTGTTCGTTTGAGGATCATTTGGATCATATTCAGCAAGTTCTTTTGAGATTCCAGGGAGCCGGGCTGACCGTTAAGCCTAGTAAGATCACGTTAGCCAAGCAGCAGGTATCTTTCTTAGGTCATATAGCGTCTGGTCAGAGTATTCGCATTGACCAAAAGTGAACTAAAGCCTTACGGGCTTTGCCTCCACCTACTCATAAGCGGGGGATTGTTAATTCATTGGCGAGGCAAATTGTTTCAGGCGTTTCGTTCCCAATATCGCTCAGTTGGCAGCACCCTTACATCAGTATCGCCGGAAGGCCGCCAGTTTTGAATGGGGACCCGCCCAGGAGGCTGCCTTTGAGCATATTAAGGCAGCGATAGCCAATCCTCCGGTCCCTGGGGTACCAGATTTTAATATTAGGTTTATTGTTCAAACTGATGCTTCTAATGCTCGGGTTTCAGGTGTTCTCTTCCAGGAGTTTGAGGGATAGAGACAGCCATTAGCCCACGCATCTGGGCAGTTAACTGATGCCGAACTCAAGTACTCCGTCTACGAGTGGGAGGCTTTGGCCGTTTTGTTTGCATTAGAGAAGTACCGCTTCTACTTTGAACATCGGGTTTTCGAATTAGAAACCGACAATCAGGTTTTGAGCTGGATGTTGGCTAGGCAGCGTAAAACTGACCGTATTGCCAAATTTGTGGTACGCAATTCGGCATTTCAGTTTTAAGTTAAAAATTTGAAGGTCTCTGAAAATATCCTTGCGGATGTCCTCAGCCGGATGTTCACCGAAACTACACATAGTAAGAAAAACCAACAGATAGAACGAGAAAGTCTTAATTGCATGGTGTTGGGTGAAACTCCCTTCTTGTTTGAAGATGTGGGTCAGCATCAGAATTAGGGCCCTGTTTGGGCCCCCATTAAGCAAAGTGTTTGTAGAAGAGCTGCCGGATGAGTATGTTGTTAAGAGTGGTATTCGGTGCAAGAGGGTGGGCGAGGACAAGCAGTGCAAGAACTGTTTGACTGTAACTTTGGTGCGCCCTGTTTCTCGTTATTTTCATGATTCGTTGGTCGGTGGCCATTTGGGTACTTATACGACTCTCCAGAAAATCAAGGAGCACTTAAATTGGTCCTCCGTGGGCCAGGATATCAGAGAAATGATACCCGAATGCCGTTTATGTAATGTAGCCAAGCCCAAGAATGTTCTTCAACATGGTTTGTTGAGTTCTGAACGATAGTCGTGTACTATGCACAAGCTCTATATTGTGAGACCTGAGTTTCTCTGGCGTATACAACTTTCAAATAATTTCCGGGAATTCAGCCAGGTAACACTTTCAGCGACCGCCGATATTTCGGCGGGAGAACACCCCGCCATTTTCAAGGCAAACTGCAACGGGCAGGTGGCGTACATGCAAATTTAAAACCTCGGTTCTCGGACAGAATCAGGAAAGATAACACACACACACACACTGAACACTAGTGCCACCAAAGATGACCAAAGTCAGAGCTATCGATAGTGAGACTATGAATTCGCAGGTGAGGTAGCATTGACTCTGTCCCTCTGTTTTTTGACAAGTGAGAGAGCCGGATTCCAAACAGAGTTCAAACAGAAACCTCCATCCCTATTAACGAGGTTGCTCGCTAATTTAATCTCAACTGCCTCCCTAATAACACTGTCCCAATAGCTGGACGTGAATGCCAATATCTCAGTGTTATTATATAACATGGGGCGACCAGTATCCAAGCAATGTTCGGCAATAGCAGATCTATTTGGCTGCTGTAATCGTGTGTGCCGTTTAGGCTCAGTACATCGGTCCTCCACGGTCCTGATAGTTTGACCAATATATGCCATGCCGCAGCTACAAGGAACACGATATACACCCGCCTTACGCAGTCCAAGATCATCCTTAACGGAACTCAAAAGTGCTCTAATTTTAGATGGAGGTCGGAAAACACATTTCACATCGTATTTCCGTAAAATACGACCGATCTTGTTGGGCGTGTTTCCTACGTAAGGCAAAAAGGCAGTAGACTTAGGTGTTGACTCAGAATTATCATCAATCACCCGATGTACAGTAAGTCGATAGCGCAACGCACGTTCAATCTGTCTATCACTATAACCATTTTGACGAAATGTAACTTCAAGATGGGACAGCTCAGCTGGCAATGTCTCAGCGTCAGAAACGACATGTGCCCTGTGTACCAAGGTACGAAGTACCCCTTCACGCTGAGCTGGATGGTGACAACTATTAGCCTGTAAGTACGAGTCGGTGTGAGTACGTTTCCTGTAGACTGCATGTCCCAATGATCCGTCATCCTTTCTCCCAACCAACACGTCAAGAAAGGGAAGGCAACCTTCCTCTTCCACCTCCATCGTAAAACGAATGTTCGGGTGGATCTAGTTCAGATGTTCTAAAAAGACATTCAAATTCTCCCTACCATGAGGCCAAACAACGAAGGTGTCGTCAACGTATCTAAAGAAAGAGGCGGGTTTCAAAGGCGCCGACTCCAATGCACGTTCCTCGAAGTCTTCCATAAATAAATTCGCGATCACAAGAGACAACGGACTACCCATCGCAACTCCATCTGTCTGCTCGTAATACTGGTCATTAAATAGAAAGTAAGTGGATGTCAACACATACCTAAAGAGATTAGTTAATTCAGCACCAAACCTGGCCTCAATTAACCGCAACGAATCAGACAGAGGAACACGAGTGAAGAGAGAGAGCACATCGAAACTCACTAAAATATCAGAGTCATTCAACCTCAGTCCCTCCAAACGACGTAAAAAATCAGCTGAGTTCCTGATATGATGTTCACACCGACCTACTTGTGGACTCAACAGAGAAGCAAGATGCTTGGATACACGATATGTCGGAGCGCCGATGTTACTCACTATAGGGCGGAAAGGAACCCCTTCCTTGTGAACCTTGGGAAGGCCATATAACCTAGGGGGAACCGCACTATAGGTATTAAGACTCTTGATAGTGTCCTGTGACAAACCACTTTTCTTCAGGAGGCTGTTGGTCTTTCTCTCAACACTTTTTGCAGGGTCAGCATCGATTCTGCGATACGCTGAATCCGATAGTAAACGTTGCATCTTTTGTACATAATCATGTTTATTTAAAATAACGGTGGCATTGCCCTTGTCAGCAGGTAAAATAACAATACTAGGATCAACTTTGAGAGAGCGTAACGCAGCCCTCTCTGCTGCTGTTACATTACTCTTGGGTGGACGAGCCCTAGTCAAAACACGGCATGCCTCCCTCCTAGCCTCCTCTGCAGCGTCAGGAGGTAGTTTGCAAACTGCCTCTTCAATTGAACTAATAAAATCAACTACCGGCAAATTCTTCGGAGTGGGTGCAAAATTTAAACCCTACCCTAGCACGGATAAGGTTGCGTCGTCAAAAGATTTCTCTGTGAGATTTATCACAGAACGTCGAGATATAACATCCGACTCCACGCGATGAAAACGTTCAAACTTAGCCAAGTGCCGGGCAGTGACGGAGTTGTATTCCCAGTCAGCTTGGGTCCATGAGGCACCGTCCAACCAACCACCAAGGGAAATTAGACACTTCAGATGCAACCATTAAATGAAAACGATACAATTCTTTGGAAACAGAATCCAAACGTCGACGAGTAAATCGAATCTGCCTCTTTCTTTAGATACATTGACGACGTCTTCGTTGTTTGGCCTCATGGTAGGGAGAATTTGAATGTCTTTTTAGAACAGCTGGACTCGATCCA
The DNA here is from genome assembly GCF_021461385.2 of Schistocerca piceifrons. Taxonomy (NCBI): domain Eukaryota; kingdom Metazoa; phylum Arthropoda; class Insecta; order Orthoptera; family Acrididae; genus Schistocerca; species Schistocerca piceifrons. Next base: position 56,423,126 of record NC_060143.1, read on the forward strand.
CCCGAACATTCGTTTTACGATGGAGGTGGAAGAGGAAGGTTGCCTTCCCTTTCTTGACGTGTTGGTTAGGAGAAAAGATGATGTATCATTGGGACATGTAGTCTACAGGAAACGTACTCACACCGACTCGTACTTACAGGCTAATAGTTGTCACCATCCGGCTCAGCGTGAAGGGGTACTTCGTACCTTGGTACACAGGGCACATGTCGTTTCTGACGCTGAGACATTGCCAGCTGAGCTGTCCCATCTTGAAGTTACATTTCGTCAAAATGGTTATAGTGATAGACAGATTGAGCGTGCGTTGCGCTATCGACTTACTCTACATCGGATGATCGATGATAATTCTGAGTCAACACCTAAGTCTACTGCCTTTTTGCCTTACGTAGGAAACACGTCCAATAAGATCGGTCGTATTTTACGGAAATACGATGTGAAATGTGTTTCCCGACCTCCATCTAAAATTAGAGCACTCTTGAGTTCCGTTAAGGATGATCTTGGACTGCGTAAGGCGGGTGTATATCGTATTCCTTGTAGCTGCGGCATGGCATATATTGGTCAAACTATCAGGACCGTGGAGGACCGATGTACTGAGCCTAAACGGCACACACGATTACAGCAGCCAAATAGATCTGCTATTGCCGAACATTGCTTGGTTACTGGTCACCCCATGTTATATAATAACACCGAGATATTGGTATTCACGTGCAGCTATTGGGACAGTGTCATTAGGGAGGCAGTTGAGATTAAATTAGCGAGCAACCTCGTTAACAGGGATGGAGGTTTCTGTTTAAACTCTGTTGGAATCCGGCTCTCTCCCTTGTCAAAAAACAGAGGCACAGAGTCAATGCTACCTCACCTGCGAATTCATAGTCTCACTATCGATAGCTCTGACTTTGGTCATCTTTGGTGGCACTAGTTTTCAGTGTGTGTGTGTTATCTTTCCTGCTTCTGTCCGAGAACCGAGGTTTTAAATTTGCATGTACGCCGCCTGTCCGTTGCAGTTTGCCTTGAAAATGGCGGGGTGTTCTCCCGCCGAAATATGGGCGGTCGCTGAAAGTGTTACCTGTCTGAATTCCCTGAAGTTATTTGAAAGCTCTATATTGATTATTTAGGACCTTTACCTCGTACTAAGAAGGTTCATCGATATGTACTAGTTATTAACGATGTGTTCTCCTGATTTACTTGGTTCCTCCCGACTCGTAACGTTACCGCTGCCACCACTATTTATCATTAACTAATATTTTCAACATTTTTGGCCCACCCAAGCAGCTTGTTAGCGATAATGCTCCTGTTTTTCTTTCGGGTCCTTTCAAGACCTTCTATTTTCAGAACGGTGTCAAGCATATCACAACCACCCCGTGTTATCCCCAGGGGTCCTTTGCGGAGAGAGTTAACCGAAGTGCTAAGTCCGCGTTGATTATTTATCATCAGAAAACCTCTAGTAAATGGGACTCCAGTCTTCCCTGGCTTAGTTTTGCCTTTTACACCGCCAGTCATGAAGACTTGAGAGCTACGACCGCCTCCTTGATCCTTTCCTATCCGGTTAATCTCCCTCTTTCTAACTTGTGGGGAATTCAAGACCTTATTCCACTCGATATTAGTTCTCGTGTTATCAAGGAAGACTGGAACCGGGCCAGGTGTAATATACTGAAAGCCCATAATAAACAAGCTGAGCGTTATAATCGTAATCTAGAGACCTTTAAGGCCAGGCCAGGGGATCAAGTTTATGCCCGCAATAGCCCGGGAAGGCAGGTGCGTCGCGGGAATGTTAGTAAATTTAATACTAGTTTTCTGGGGCCTTGCACTATCGTGAGCATTTTAGGCCATGTAAAGCTGTTGGTGAAGGAGAACAGTTCAGGTAAGCATTATCGGGTTCACGGTAGCCAAGTTAAGTTCAGGTAGCCCAGGGATTGAAACACCCCCTACCTGTATTAAGTTTGAGGGTGGGAGGGTTGAGCCATGGCTGGCTCATGTTATGTGTTGGATTAAACCTTGCTTGCTATTCTGTGTTTAGTTTCCCGCTTTTATCGCGTTTATGCTGTTATCCTCTCTCTCCGCGAGTGGCAGCAGCGGTGTATATCGACATTCGCGCCTTGTACTATCTGTGGCCTGGTGCTTATAGTTCCTGGCAGCGCTGTGTGCGAACAGTTGGTCGGTGAGCGTGGAGCAGCGAGAAAATCTCCGCAACGCATAGTATGGCCGGGGCCACCTGCGCCGTCTACGCGTGGTCAGTGTGTGGTGCTGTTCCCATTGCTACGAGGTCGGTGGCTCACCGATCCTGGACACGAAAGTTGAGCCTTGACTTAATCTACCAGCAAGTCACGACTGTTCACACTGTGTCGTTTGGCTTTCGTTGTCGGCTGTTGGGACATTCCCACGACCAACAACGTGTGTTTTCAAGTTGGCCAATTTTAGCCACCATCCGGTGGAGTTCAACTGTACTTGGTTATTTTGAACTGAGGTGCACCTGCGGAATCTTCTGTATTTAGCCGTTAACTTTCTGGTTACCTGCCCTGGTCGTTGATGTAAATTCAGGCAGTGTATTTTCCTCATCGTGTTGTCGCTGTCCAGCACGGTGTGTAGATTGACAGCTCAATGTATAATTGATTATGGGTGGCAATACCTTCTACGGTGTTCCATTGAACTCCCTGTTGTGTGCTGGTCGGGTGGAGCAGAAGTTATCTCGTCGGTAGGTTCTCGCGTCCGTCGGCCGTCGTAATTTAATATATATATTATTATTGTTATTATTATTTTTTGATTGTTGCCGACTTACGTGGTGGGCCTTAATAAAAATGATATTTAAGTTGAACAATGTAATAAACTTTTCATATTAATTTCCTCGGCTAGTCAGTTCACTTTAAAGCAAAAGATCTTTAGTTATTAATTACAATTGCGGCCCACACACGCGCGAGAGTATTTTTCTTACCTCCGTTAACCATTGTATTGTAGTCAGAGTCCTGGCTCTGGCTCTCGGCTATGGTACTGAAAATAAGAATCTTAAAGCTAAGTATTTCTGCAACATCGTGCGGCTGTGGAGACAAATTAATATTATGCTAATAGCGGGCGAGTTTTCCGCTTCCGCTAATTTTTCATAAGTTAATATCGCCACGTAATAGCGTCGTTGGCTGCATCGGCCGCTGCGATTGTTGAACTGTAAATTACTTGAATGCAGGTTAATTCAAGGAAGGCGGACATGAAATAGGGATCACCTCTTACAAATTAAAAGTGCACAATAATATTAAATCGGTATATTATATACTTAACTCATACAAATATGCTTACATTTGCCAGCACTCGCAAGATGTTGTACGTACACAATAAAGACAAGAGAAGAAGTGAAGTCGACTAAAAAATTAACAAAAGAGCGTATCTTGTCGTCTCTTTAGATCATTCTGTCATAAATTATTTCTTTGCAATCTAAACCTACACAGAGAAATTATTATTTTACGGCTACATGATAAAAATTTAGCACTGGGGACGCTATAAGGTCCATTGACTGTCTGTCGGTTGGGTTGGCGTTGGATCGAGAATGGTTAGGCCGACTGCCTGTCTCATCTAAGCAAGCGTTAGTGTTTGAATTCCAGGCCGACCCTCAGAAACTTCTGAGCGCCATTGGGTGTACTGCCTCTTCTTATTTGTTCTTGTTGTTTGTATTTGTACGGCTTCTAGCTGATTTTTAAATTAAGGTTGTTTTGCTCTTTAGGTGTCACATTGTTTGGTCCTTCAGCCTAATTGAAAGAACTGATTTAAGATAAGGCCTTCTGCCTTTTAAATTTCCGATTTAGGTTTCAGTTTAAGTTATTGACCTTCAGCCGATTTTAAATTGAAGTGGTCTTGCCCTAAAGGCATGAGATTGTATGGCATATTCAGCCAGTTATTAAGTTGCAAAAATTAATTCTGTGTTCTTTTTGTTACATTTTCTTGGCTCTTGTAATGTTTGGTCAAATAAATAAGATTGTATGTTCGAATGTAACTGACAGCAGCTTATTTTGGCCCCTTTCCGCAATTTAAACTACCTGTCCTGTCATGCGGGTTTAGCAGAGAGTCTCACTAGAGATCACAACATTTTGGCGCCCAACATGGGGCGGCCTGATTGGTAATTTTCTTGGTATCTGAAGGCACAAAATAATTTTTCGAAGTCACTATACTGAGCTCTAGATAAATTTCTGCAAGTGAACTCAAAACCAAGGCATTAGGCAGACCCCTAAAAGATAAATGTCAACTAGTTAACAAGACGGTTTATCCAAGGGGTTTACACCAAAAAATTTAAAACACAGTTTAGAATAAAGTTACATTATGTATTAAACAGAACGATAAGATTAAAGAGAAAAATCCCTACGCGAAGACAAGCCAATTAATCAGGTAAAGGCCTCTTGACCAATAGCAAAATTTCATTTACTGTGCAAGTCAGATAACGTAAGGTACTCAACTTGAGCACAGACAATCAGGACACGAGACTGCAAACAAATAGCAAGCAGGACTAGGAAATTCTCGAGAGCTATCTACACGGCTAAAAGCAAGCCACGCCCATGCGGCAAGAAGCTGCCGATATGGAATGCTCTCCCGGTAACTTATTTGGCGCTCCCAACAAACACCGAGAATAAATTTTTCACTGAATTCCTCTACAACTAGAAGTTATTGTTCGATCATGATTGCACTTATAGAAACTTTCCAATAAGGTCATATGCCTGGGAAGTAATCCTCACTAAAAACGTAATGTGTGGAGAGAACCACGCAAAGTGTGCTGTACATTCTGCCAGGAAGGAATATAAAGAAAAACGCTAAGGTCGAAACACACAAAAGTTAGAGGTCTGGATAGAAATAATATCTGAGAACACACCGGCTTCTAAAATGTACTGAAAACAAAATTCAGAAACAGTCTGTTCTCTCAGATAAAACGTTTGAAAACTAACTCAAAATAAAAAAACTACATAATTCATAGGTTACTGATATAATTATGCGTGAAAACTGGACACTGCGAGCTAACACTTTAAAAAATCCAATCCTGTTCCAACACTCTGCAAGATTCTGCTTTCTCAATTAACACGTTCCAAATTCCTATCCCGGACGAGCCCCCAGTTGCGAGCTAACATCCCATAGACGTTCGGACTCACATGCGGTTCCTCATTGTCGAAATTTCTTGTCTCATATACGTCTATGGGTTGAGCAGCACGTGTCGCATTACACGCCCTAAATTAGCCACTTGTGACCCTTTGGTTAAATTGTCTGGATAATGGCAAGATTGCGAAATACAAAGTAAACATAAGTTATAATAACAGTAATAATAATATCGGGAACTAAATTAACGACTCATAAATGATGTAGGCGACACAGTTGCGATCTGGTTAGAATAATATTTATTCAGAAAGCAAACTAACAGCGAAAGTGGTCGTATTTAGAGCTACTGTTAAACTCGAGTCATATCCTTTTGACACATTTCGATCATTCACAATCTCATCGCGAAATACAAGTATCTACGCGAAAAGTTAAGAGTTCACACCAGGCGCGCGGCTACTCACCGCTCAGAGACTAAGTCCCGCGATACCACACAACGCTACTTCCTAGCTACATAAAGGCCGTTCGCTTTCACGTCTCCACCAGCAGTGTACCCTTTGGTGTCTAGACTTACTGTACTGTCCGCTTTCGCGTCTGCACCAGCACTGTTAGAGAGATTCGAGCGCACGGAGGCTTTCCGGCAGTCGTTCTTCCCGCGAACCATACGCGACTGGAACAGGAAAGGGAGGTAATGACAGTGGCACGTAAAGTGCCCTCCGCCACACACCGGTGGGTGGCTTGCGGAGTATAAATGTAGATGTAGATGTTCCCTCTGCCGGTCCCTGGCCGCGTTTCCCGCACGCCGAACATCCTAGCTCAACTGACTAGGGCAGTTCCCTTTACTGAAGCCGTCCATCTCATTGGCTGCAGCTTATTCTACATTATTTTATATTTTAACAAATTTAAATAATCAAAGCTTGACTACTTTCACGTTCTAAATAAAGTAACAATAATATCCATTGCATAATAAATGCTAAATTATTTTACATAAAACCAATACAATTTCCTCCTTAACTTTGAATGTCACGGCCAGTAGCCTTGCACCAGTGTACGTTCTGATGAATAAATAAAGAACAAAAGTAACTATTATGCACTAATCATTACAACAAATATTCCATTACCTAATGATTCAATAAGGTATCATGCTGTCATCGTTCAATGTGTTTTGTGTGGAGGAAATGATGATCTGATGCTTAACTGAAAATACTGATAATATAAATTTACTATATCTTTTAAACAAACGAAGTTACAGAGTTGATATTTACAACATTTGTCATTTTAATGATGCGCTTCTATATGAAATATCGATCGTTAAGGTCGACTAAAGCGTTCAGATTTTAGCCTTCAGGTTTTTGTTACTGTTGTGTACATAGTTCTGCGTAGTCAGCGCATACACAACTTTCCCACTAGAGCACGCCTCGCTAAGCACAACAGCGCAGGCGTGGCGCTCGTCCGTCTCTGCACTACTAGATGGCGCTGCCTTAGAGATGGACCAAATTCTGCTTCCGCGTATTAATATGTAACACAGCCAATGAGATTGCAGCTAACGTAGAACCTTTTCTCCTCGCGGATCACACTCGCGCAGTGATACCTGAACTCGCGAGGTATTATAACGAGTCTTCATTTGTCTGCACCAGCCTGTGCCAGTCTATAGTCAAGTTTCAGTCTGCGCCTAATAAGATTACCATAATCCTGTACTTAGCCATGAAGATAAGTGTATAGACACTTTGTCAAGTATCAGAGATATGTGAGAATAAGATTAACATACCAAGACCAAAGGAACTTCAGACTGTCAATCGTAAATAGCATCCAGAATCAAGTTAAGTAATGTTTATGCTTGTTATTATTTTAATAAATGTGTGTGAAAATTAATCAAGTTCTGTTTAAAGTTGGTCACCGTCAATCTGCTACTCTAAGCGTGCAAGCAGCATTTCTATCGTCTGACCTAACGGCAGAAGATAAACACGCCACGACAAGACCACGAGACATATTGCTGACACTCGCCTACTTCGTTAGAGCGACAAGTCAAATAATCTGATGGTGTGTGTACCAAAGGTCTTACAGTACGTGCACCACAGTTACCAAACTTGTTAATTTCACTTTAACAGTAAATCGTAAACTATTATAGATATGATCAATATTCAAGTTTTATTGGGATCACCATGAAAATTTATGAAGAATGGCAGAACAAAATTACTGTGGCTTGATTCGCTGCATTGCTACAGAATTAAATAGTTTTCATAAATGTTTCCCTTTGTGGCTGATCTTAGGTCCGCTATAGTTAACACTGCTACGTCTTCTTGGCCCAAACGGCTTCTACTGGGTTTCCCTATGACGTAGATTCTCGTCTGTCTCACTCTCACACTACAGCGCTTGGGTCTCAATAGACAATAGATGACTGTGAGTTTCCCCATCTCTTGGGGAATCTGCGCCTTTTGTGGCACGTAGTCCAGGACGACAGGGTTCGTTTCACAATTCCTATAGGCTGACTCTTTCGGCCATATATTTAAATGAAAGCCAAATACTAGTTAACTCACAACACATGAGATAGTAATACCAATCGCGATGACAACGTTAACTAAAGCAAATTGCTAGGGAGAACCCTGGTCAGCAGATTAACAAGTCACTGGAAAAACACACAGAGCAGACGGGACAATAAATTTGTCCTAGAACCCCACAGGGTCAAATAAAAAAGGCGTGCATGACTACTTAATGAATATAAACACGAATATCCGTGCCAACAGCTTGCGGTGCGGGGAAATGGTGCACAGAGGCGAACAACCAGATACTCAAGGCATAGGCGAACCAAACCTTTTGCTTTCTACCTAGTCCTGGCGAAGGAGACTGAACTATGACCTGGAGAAGACGTCATGCCGATCCGCGCCGCGTGTCCGTTGCTCCAAGCACTCCTGCTGGTCCCAGCCCCACGCTGCGTGAAGACTATACTTAAACTGTCTACAATGCACTGTTCGGAGGCCTCTCTCGACGCTTTTTGTCGTGTCCCTCAATATTGACCATTCCTCCTGGGACACCCTCAAGCAGGAATGCTTTTAAGTTACTTGACGCCACAGCATTAATGCTACGTTGTGGGCACAAAATGGAGTGAATATGTAGACCACACAGCGTTTCATGGGCAGTTAAGTGGTAATTAAAATAAATTTGCAGGAAAAGTATTCATAGTTTCTGATATGGTTAACCATCAGCTGTGCAATGGACTCAAAAACAGATTTCTCGATTATCGTGAGCGGTCGCTTTACCGTAGGGCTACTCTAACACGACGACGGCCAGACCCGAACCTCTGTACATCGTCAAACATTTGTCTACAAACTTCACTCATACATTCATTATGTACACTACTGGCCATTAAAATTGCTACACCACGAAGATGACGTGCTACAGACGCGAAATTTAACCGACAGGGAGAAGATGCTGTGATATGCAAATGCGTAGCTTTTCAGAGTATTAACACAAGCTTGGCGCCGGTGGCGACACCTACAACGTGCTGACATGAGGAAAGTTTCCAGCCGATTTCTCATACACAAACAGCAGCTGACCGGCGTTGCCTGGTGAAACGTTGTTGTGATGCCTCGTGTAAGGAGGAGAAATGCTTACCATCACGTTTCCGACTTTGGTAAATGTCGGATTGTAGCCTATCGCGATTGCGGTTTATCGTATCGCGACATTGCTTACCCCGTTGGTCGAGATCCAATGACTGTTCGCAAAATATGGAATCTGTGTATTCAGGAAGGCAATATGGAACTCCGTGCTGGATGCCAACGGCCTCGTATCAGTAGCAGCCGAGATGACAGGCATCTTATCCGTATGGCTGTAACGGATCGTGCAGCCACGTCTCAAACCCTGAGTCAACAGATGGGGACGTTTGCAAGACAACAACCATCGGCACGAACAGTTCTATGACGTTTGCAGCAGCATGGACTATCAGCTCGGAGACCATGGCTGCCGTTACCCTTCACGCTGCTTTACAGACAGGAGCGCCTGCGATGGTGTACTCAACGACGAACCTGGGTGAAAGAATGGCAAAACGTCATTTTTTCGGATGAATCCAGGTTTTGTTTACAGCATCATGATGGTCGTATCCGTGTTTGGCGACATCGCGGTGAACCCACATTGGAAGCGTGTATTCGTCATCGCCATACTTGCGTTATCACCCGGCGTGCTGGTGTGGGGTGCCATTAGTTACATGGCTCGGTCACCTCTTGTTCGAACAGACGGCACTTTGAACAGCGGACGTTACATTTCAGATGTGTTACGACCCGTGGCTCCACCCTTCATTCGATCCCTGCGAATCCCTACATTTCAGCAGGATAATGCACGACCGCATGTTGCAGGTCCTGTACGGGCCTTTCTGGATACAGAAAATGTTCACCTGCTGCCCTGGCTAGCACATTCTCCAGATCTCTCACCAATTGAAAATCTGGTGAATGGTGGCCGAGAAACTGACTCGTCACAATACGCCAGTCACTACTCTTGATGAACTGTGGTATCGTATCGAAGCTGCATGGGCACCTGTACCTGTACACGCTATCCAAGCTCTGTTTGACTCAATGCCCAGGCGTATCAAGGCCATTATTACGGCCAGAGGTGGTTGTTCTGGGTACTGATTTCTCAGGGTCTGCGCACCCAAATTTCGTGAAAATGTAATCACATGTCAGTTCTAATATAATATATTTGTCCAATGAATACCCGTTTATCATCTGCATTTCTTCCTGGTGTAGCAATTTTAATGGCCAGTATTGTATATTCCTGTACGGAGGGAGACATTTTAATTGAGAAGCGCTTGGCCGTTGTCGGTGGATAAATACTATATTACACTGCCTTTGTTTTCAGAAATACGATGCAAAGTTTCTTCGGACATGCATGCATATCACTACTATTCGTTTCCTTTCCTATTCGACTCGCAAACATAGCGAGAGGAAAACGACTATCAATATGCCTCCGTACGATCATTAATTTCTCTTACCTTTGTAGTCCTTACGCGAAACGTACTTTGACAGCAGTACAATCGTTCTGCAGTCAATTTCAAAGGCCGGTCCATCAGTAGTGCTTCACGAGTAGAACGTCGTCTTCCTTCCAAGGAGTCCCATTTGAGCTCGCGAACCATCTCCATAATGCTCGCGTGTTGATCGAATCTCCCGGTAACAAATCCACCAACTGGCCTCTGAACTTCTTCGGTGTCGTCTTTCAGTCTGACGTGGTGGGGAAGCCATCGGTGCGAGCAGCACTCAAGAGTGGGTCATACCAGTGTTCTTCACGCTGTCTCGTTTTCAGATGAACCGCAGTTTCCTAAAAATCTCTCAGTAAAGCAAATTCAACCTTCCTTAGTACCGTTCTCGCACGTGCTTTCCATCTTGCATCGCTTTGTAAAATTACGCCTAAATATTTCATCGATTTTACTAACGCTGCTTTTACTGGACTGTTTTTCCTACTCATCTGCAGTAACTTATATTTTTCTAGAATTAGAGTAGTCTGCCATTCATAATACCAGCTATAAATTGTACCTCTACCGGACGTGAAATCAATTTATTATGCTTAAATCAAGCTTTACATGGTATTGCGTTTACTCATAGTCATAAGCAAACATTAACCTAATAACATTTTCTAACAAAAAAAAAAAAAAACAATACTTCTGTTCATAGTAGCAGAACGCACATACCAAGGTACAGAAATCGGCATTCCAAGAAATGGGAAAACAAAGACCAAATATTTTCTCACTGACACTCCCTATAAATTAATGAAAGGAAAATGTATACCGTTTCCTGCATTTTCGCTGTAATGCAGTTAAACTCCCGCATCAGACATGACGATTTAATTTATTACTTCTTTACTGCTAACTCCATTCGTAACTCGTATATCACTGTAGGAAACACAATTCAGGATATCTGACGTTATTCACATTGAAATAGGTGAAAAACTAGCTTTTGCTCGAAATGGAGCGTAAATTAGCAGACTAAATTCTTCCAGTGTTTGGTAATTAGGGCAGTTAGCGACTTCCAACAAACTTTAAAGAGAATTTCAAACATTTGCTACACTTCCTCAAGCTTACACCCTTAACGTCAAATATTTAACTCATTAACTCACTTGCAAAGTAATCAGAAATTTGAAGCTGCTTATTTAAACATGAGATTGCGGAAGGGGGGAGGGGAGGGAGGCGGTGTTCTACAATACACCCAATTGATGTTAGGCGTAACATCCTCGTGGTGTCAGACAGATAGCCGTCGGCCGGCCATAGTGGCCGAGCGGTTCTAGGCACTACAGTCTGGAACCGCACGTCCGCTACGGTCGCAGGTTCGAATCCTGCCCCGGGTATGGATGTGTGTGATGTCCTTAGGTTAGTTAGGTGTAAGTAGTTCTAAGTTCTAGGGGACTTATGACCTCAGCAGTTGAGTCCCATAGTGCTCAGAGCCATTAGATAGCCGTCATGACTGATCAAAAATAGAGACACTGTGAAAATACGTTTGTAAGTAATACAGTCTGGAACGTCTTTGACGTAGTTGCCACTCAAACAGTACGCAATGCTTACACAAACCTGTGTCTGCGACTTCACACTGAAGCTGACACCTCAGCGAGCGGCAGTAGACTACGCACAAAAAAGTAACTGACATCAAAGTGATAAACTCGAAGGCCATAATAGGGACACCAGAGGTTACCCTCCTGTGCTAGTTACGTCTTTGGTGGTACATAAAGAACAGAATTGTAGTAAGAGGACCTTATCTGAAATACTTAAATACCGTGCAAAGGAAATTTTATTGCATGTTTTAGAATTGCAGATTTCGCCTGAATAAAATTCTAATGATGCAAGTGTCTTACAAGTAAATGGGCATATGATTTAATTCTACGTCCACCTACTTGGTGGAAATTAAGTATGTCTTACATGCAAATGACAGCTCTCATTCAGTTCAGGAACAACGTCGCATTGAAAGGATAAACTACCAGCCGTGCTGGAAAGTCGCGGTTTGGCAGTAGAGATGTAATAGCATAAAGCGGGACACAAGGCTATTAAAGACATTATCTGACAGTAGGCACTGGTTTTTTACATGGTATCAGTGGGGCTAGCTGAAAATTAGTGCCGGACCGTAATTCCAAAAAAAAAGGTTCAAATGGCTCTGAGCACTATGGGACTGAACTTCTCAGGTCATTAGTCCCCTAGAAATTAGAACTAGTTAAACCTAACCAACCTATGTACATGACCCACATCCATGCCCGAGCCAGGATTCGAACCTGCGACCGTAGCAGTCTCGCGGTTCCAGACTGCAGCGCCTAGAACCGCCCGACCAATTCGGCCGGCCCGTGATTCCAACCCAAGTATCTTGCTTGCTAGGGAGATGCGTTGACAACTACGCCATCTGGGCACTGTGGTTACAACCACTTGTAACGGGACATCCTCCTCTAGCACTACTTCCTCAATAGTGGTTGTCGATTCCAAGTTTTATTTTTAGAATTTTGGACAGGTCAGTATTATTTCGGCCGCTTTTCTGAAAACTTTCATATAATTTCATACACAGTGTGCTATATTTCAAGGTAAAATTTATGAAAAGGAATTACTTTACAAAATATTTTGGTTTCCATGTTGTCATCGCTAAGTACTAGTTTTGAATGTACAGTCGAAATTATTTTTTAGAAACATTTGAAATTACGATTTATTTCCACACTATAAAATTTATACTATTAATTACACAATCCTGTACTGTTCACTATGTTTATTTCTAGATTCTTTTATGAAATAATAATCGAAATTAATAATGTAACTAAAACTAGTAGGAATTCATTTGTTAAGAAAAATTGTAAACCATTTGTGATATTGTTATTTCGGCAGAGTGAGAGAGTCGTAAGCTTACCTCCAGTGTGATCGGACGTATTTTTGTATAACAGGTGCGAACAATGTAATTTCGGCTTTGTTAATGTGAAAAATCAATATACTGTATGATACACTAAAATATGAGAAAATCAGCGAACAACATATTTACATAAAAAATTCTGCAACAACACTCTTCCAATTTATTTAGTTCAAACCAACCATGAGAACCTCATGTCAGATTTTCAGCTTCAGGAATCAGACACCTAGACAAGAAGAACTGGAACCATCTCAGCATGACAAGCTAAGTAAACCTGAAAGTTTATTGTAATCTTCGCTCCTCTCAAACCATCACAAAAGACTTATTAATTTTCATTTTAATAATGAACAGCCTCAGTTGCACCGTTTACCTAGAATTAACTAGATTTCAGTCGGGATAACCCAACCTTCTTCAGAATAACAGTATCTATCGTTTGTCCATAGTGGACATCGTCAATCTAAAACTACAAACTCTTGTCAGACTGTAAAACTTACCTGGTACTGCCTTGGCCCCACTTCGCGACCGCGATGCGATAGCCACGAGTGCTGTACTGGAACTTTGAGCAGTGCCAGGTAAGTTTTACAGTCTGACGATAATGTATGGATTTGTAGTTTTAGCTTGACGATGTCCACTATGGACAAACGATGGATACTGTTATTCTGAAGAAGGTTGGGTTATCCCGACTGAAATCTATGTAAATTCTAGGTAAACGGTGCGACTGAGGCTGTTCATTATTAAAGTTGAAATTAATATTTATACAGCTGCTGACAAGGCCGCGAAATGTTGAAGATATTTACTTTGCTTATTTATGACTTGGACTGGGCATTAGATGGAGGAAGAAAAAAGGGGAGAGATTACACAATGCACGGACTACCCTAGCACACCAACTGTCAGACCCAAATTCTCAGCTTATATCACACATCACTTATGTAGTGCTCCTGCTAATAAGACTCTTTACTCGCAGCATCTAGCTCATCTGAACTGAAGGAATCGTTGGCCATTATCACCTTAATTATACATGAAGTGTCTTTTTTTTTTTTGGACGTCTCTCAAAGAGCAGACATCATTTTTCCCATGCAACCACTGTGAATTAAGGCACAAAGCAATTAAAAACGTTAGCTGCCAGTGGACACTGATTTGTCAATGAGACAATATTTGCGCCGGACGGCATTCTAATCCAGGTCTCCTGCTTACTACGCAGATACGCTGGCTACTATGCCATCCCAGTGTATGTGGATGGCTTGATGGTCAGTTACTAGGCAGTAAACACACGACCTGTGTTGGAATCACGGTCTGGCATAAATTTTCAACTAGCCGCACTGATATAAATCAATGTCCACTGACAGCTAACACCTTTATCTCCCTTGTGTATTGATTCATATTGGCTGCAGATTCGGAATGGTGTCTATTCTTCCGGATGTGTCCGAAAGAACAGCTACTAGATTTATAATAACATGAAGGTCTTACTTTGATACACATAACTTGACGCTATGCCCATATACTTAATTGAATCAAGGTCGAAAATAATTCTAAAGAAAGAATTATTCATCCAGCTCTTCGAGGTTGGTAGGATGACGCCTCAATTTTGTGCTGTTGGGCAAATAATCAGTCTTTTGTGGCTGAGTAATGTGTTCTCCTCTGAGCTAGTGCAAGATTCAGTAATAGGAAATAAATGTATCTTTCCTTCTTCAGGTGTTCTACCTAGGGACATCACTCTTGTTTTCACTGTACGAAAATATCTTTACAATGCTTTCGCATCCGAAACAAAATTTTCGACCTTCCAGTCCACTCGACGACTCTCCTCGTAATTGCCAAATGTTCCGAGTACTGGAGAGAGATGGGCGACTCTGCGTACGTGCTACTGCTGCAGCGGAAATCGATGAATTACAGTAGCGGATCCATTTCGATTCTTTGTAACGACGGTTCGGTCCGCTCTTCGGCACGCAAATGGCGCACTTGACGCGCTAGACGGCGGACAGGCAATTCCCAGCGGCAAACCTCCGGGCAATTCCGCGGTTTTAATGGAATTAGCAAGTCGGCGGCTTCAGCCGGACCGAACCGTGGAATTACCAGCGCCGTGACGCCGGCGCAGACGCAGACGTCGACGCCGGCGCCGGCGCAGCTGACCGACGTTATTGGCTGCGGCCGCCGAATTAAGACCTTGCGCGCGAAGGTTAGTCCGGCAGTATATTAACTTTTTGCCTCGGCAGTGTCCAGGCCGCGCAATAAATTCACGGGTGCGCGTGTCTACGGCTGTGTGACCGTAAAACTTGGTAGTCTTTTAATGGTGTCACGCTTTGTGGCCTTCGTGTTTATAATGCCTGACGTTATTCTTCAGCGATTCGTTGGGGTGGAGCGGACATTAAATTCAGTAATTGCACCAGTCATGGAATTTCGTTATTAAACTGCGTATTTTGCTCTGTGTTGACAAGAGCTTTCAAGCCAGCTTACGAGCCAGCCAGAACTTTTCACTGATTACCTTCACGATTACCTTTTTACGGCCTTCATCATCGCTTCAAGACAATATCACTGAACTCTCTTCACTAATATACAAATTTCATTACTCTCCAGCTTGGAATTCTTAGTACTTTGTTTGAGGCACTTAGCACTGGACTTCAGTTCTTCCAGTATCATATGGATACACACTGTTTGAGAAAGATTCATCAAATTTCACAATACTTTATCCGAACTTTACATGAAGAAAGAAACTTGAGGTGAAATTTTATCTACGTATACAACTGCAAAAAAATTATTTTCAAAAGACCCATCCCATATTTTTCATGCTTGCATACATAACTTTGGACTCCGTTTAAAGTAAACCTCCACCGGATGAACTGCAATAGTTAGACGATGGTTAAACGCATGACTTACTTTTTGTGTTAGCAGAAGAGCCAACACCGTGTTACGAGTGGAGGCCGAAATGCACGCGTTTTAGCTCAAGCAGGCTAGCATGAGGAGGGAAGAACTATACTGACGTGAGGTCTGGAACATGACAAGGAATGAGAATTCAGAAAGCGGACGTAATTACTTTCATACTTAACTTTAATCCATTAATGATGAACGTCGCTCTTGACGGTACATGATTCACAATATTATGTGTTCAGAATACATTCTTGAAGATTGTACTTATAGTAACTGAATATGGCGCCTTGCTAGGTCGTAGCAAATGACGTAGCTGAAGGCTATGCTAACTATCGTCTCGGCAAAAGAGAGCGTATTTTGTCAGTGAACCATCGCTAGCAAAGTCGGCCGTACAACGGGGGCGAGTGCTAGGAAGACTCTCTAGACCTGCCGTGTGGCGGCGCTCGGTCTGAAGTTACTGATAGTGGCGACACGCGGGTCCGACGTATATTAACGGACCGCGGCCGATTTAAGGGCTACCACCTAGCAAGTGTGGTGTCTGGCGGTGACACCACATTACTTATATGAGCATATTTGGAGCTCCCAGCATGAATTTTCACTCTGCAGCGGAGCGTGAGCTGTTTTGAAACTTCCTGGCAGATTAAAAGTTTTAGTGAATCGGGACTCGAACCTGCGTCCTTCTTCCTATAACTGTGACACGTTTTATTTTAGACACAGAGGAATACAAAGAATATTACATAGATTCAGAACAATTTTAGATTTGCTAAGCCATAGCTGACTAATTAATTTAAGTCTAAATCATATATATACATTCCCTCACTTACTCACTTCCTTGTAACTACCGCGAATAAAGCTCAGTCTTTACACATTATTTTATTCCTATACCTCAACAGAATCCTTAACATTTACTTAATGAAACAGCAGAACTGAGCTTAGAAACACGAATAATCTGTAACCAAACTGATCTAAAAAGTAATAGCCACTGATCTTCAAAATGGAGATGAAATCACAAAACATATGAATGAAGAAAAACACTTCACAAGTGACTTGTTAATGATTGCAACACGTGATCTATATCTAGAGAAATGGTTATCTAGCAGTACACTTCATACTGTTTAGGCTGAAATGCAGCTAGTTTAGCTTAGAAGAAAGCTCCATCACCAACTGCTGTCTACCGACTGATTTCACGATGGCGTTTCTTGTTCACAATCTGCTCCAAGACCTTTCCTCGTGTCAGCCAGTATCTGCCAATTGCTTCATTAGGTACTCGACCCACGATACCGCTTTCTTTTAGCACCCTTCTTTCTTCATTTGTCCCACAGATCTACAACTGGTCTATGAAATCATGTCAACAGAAGGCAAGGTGTTGGCTGCATCGTCTGGCAGAATTGGTCCAACGATTTCTTCATCCTTGCTTAGCTTCTTTTCCTTTTTCTTTTACTTCTTCCTCTTCCTCTTCTCCTTCTCTCTCCCTCTCTTCCTTTTTTTTCTCCGCTTGTTTTCTTTTCTCCTTCACAGACAATGAACTTGTAATTACTGATAAATCAGTAACTAATGATACGAAGTCCGATCATGTTTCATGTTTATTTTTTCTATGTTTTTCGGTCCTATATTATTTCCTTTTCGTGAACCATTTTTTACATTAGGTGACTTTTTATTTTCTTTTAAAACAGCGTAACTTCATTTGGCGCCTCTGCTTCACTTTTAGTTTCAGAATTATTTTCACCACTCATAATACAAACTTGTTTATATACAAACATTGTGAACTGAATTGCTCCACGACAACTCATTTCTTGGTACATATATACCATTCATCCGGTAATTCGACGAAACTGAGATATCCAAGTAGGATTCACCTGCCACCTCAAAAGCTGTATTTCCTCTAGTACCTCATCTCATATCTTCGACCCTCCTCAGAAGCTCTCCTGGATAAAACATGAGACAAGCAAACAACAAACTTGTATAATTCTCGAGCGTCGACCAGGTCACTTCATAAATTTCCCTCAATATTTCTAGAAACAAGCTCGTTGCCATCATCAGATGATTTCTGAAGATAGTCATTAAGAACGACCTCAATATGGTCACAAGGCTGTTTGTAGAAATATTGTGGAGAACTTATGGTACGGTCCTGGTGGACGCACGAAAATCCTACAAGTTAGAAATGTGCCAGGAAACCATCAGATTGCAAACAGCCAAGTGTTTTTAGCGTGTTCACAAAATTGTTTGTGATGTTTAACATGTCTCAGTTTCTGCGCAAGTGGACCCCAAAAAACCTAGAGGCACCAGGACAATAAAGAAAAACGAAAATTAGTTCCCGTAACGCGACGTGGAATACATGAGTAAAAGGAAAATCTTGGGTCGCAGCAGAATTTAATAAATAAACTCATCGTTTTTACAGTCGCACTCTTCTATCAAGGATCTCTTATAAATAAAATTTATAAAACGGACAATAGTATTGCGCCACGTATGCATTAGTGGTAATTGAATCCTAGCATTTACTCTATGTAAAAATTTGGTTCCATCTTTACCACATTGGTTTTTTTGGAGTGGGAGAGTTCGAATATCGAACTTTTAGGTTATCTTTTACACAAGACAGATTTTCTTCTTTTTTTTGCAACAATTTTTTCCTAGAGTCTGTGAGTTTTACCTCCTTTTTTAACGCGTTTTTTTTGCTTTGAAGTATCTACTGATAATGCGTATTGCCATATAGATTCATAATGTTACTCCCTCTGCACATACCGTATTAGTTAAGTATGAATAAAAAACTTGTCAGTTATTTTCCAATGTTATTTGAATTTCTCGTTTGATGTGAAACTCACGGTCCTGTCAATGCTGCATTCTTAACACAAAGCACGTAGCATCCGACTCATAAGAGCTGCTTGTATTTACTGGTGACACATATGTCATGCGAATTGCTTTAGACGTCTATGATAGACTCGTCTAGCAACAGTTGTCAGTATCTAACGGCACTCTATTTGTCGTAAGGCTCTAAGACAGATTTAGTAAAGTAATGCCGTAACAGATAACCCGACTTCGCTTCGGAATTTATTCCACGTCTCGGTCTTACTCTGCAGTTGGGCGACTATAGCTTGGCCACACGCGGCCGGCCACTTTCACTAAGCTGCTTACGAGCTTTTCTTTGACCCCGACAGCGCCACTCGACGCAGCACAAATCCGCGTTTCAAAATAACGTGACATTCAACCTTAAAATCGCAGTGGAGTCCTGCAACCAAACTAAGCCGATCCATCATGCAAGAGCGAAGCGAGATTACGTAATGCACCGTAATTCTCGTTGTTACCGCAGGGATTACCTCCGAAAGTGCAGTGCGGTGTCTCAGCCTCGGAATTTACTCTCTCTCCCCCCCCCCTTTCCCCCTCCTCCCCCTCATCACCCTCCTCCCCCTCCTCCGCACTCCCCTTCACTCTCCTAATTTCGTTTTTCTTCACTCTCGAATTTCTTACACTCCAGTTTACATTGCTTTGTTGAGTATTGCTCTGCACACTGAACAACATAAATACGGGAATGTTCTACGGCGCTGTATATCAACAGGTGGAAATTTTCTGTTACAATCCATTAATCCTGCATGTGAAATATGTGCTCTACGTTTTCGATATTTCCTTCGTGGAGAAGAGAATAAATGTAACTGCGGACCGTACTATTTCACGTATACAAACAGCTGAAAATTTTGTGTTAGAATCCATTAATCCTCCACGCGAAGTATGAACGCAATGTTTCCATTGTTTCCTTCCTGGTGAAGAGAATAATACCAACTGTGAAACATAATATTTCATATGTAATCACGGCAAAATGGTTCAAATGGCTCTGAGCACTATGGGACTTAACTACTGTGATCATCAGTCCCCTAGAACTTAGAACTACTTAAACCTAACTAACCTAAGGACATCACACACATCCATGCCCGAGACAGGATTCGAACCTGCGACCGTAGTAATCACGGCACAAAACTTACTTTATAATTTTATGAAAAGCAGTGTACACATTTTTTATTCAACTACAATTACTGGTTTCGACCGAATTAATCCACATCAGAAGAAAATCTAAAGAAGAGAAGAGCAGGTGCTATTACTGACATCAGTGGGTGCCGCACCGTTACAAGTAAGCTTTGCAATAATCTCTTTTACTTCAGGTGGGGTGCTGAAGATGATCTTATTCGGCCGAAAGCAATAATTACAGTTCAGTAAAAAATCATGATTTTAAGTGTTTTGTTCATAAAATAATGTTTTGTCACTTCTTCTACATACACCAAAAATTTTTTGCATCGATTCCGAGAGTTCCGGGACCTGTACAGAAAATTGGAATAGAGATCAACGTCTACATCATTTCTGCCCTTTTTAGTGCTCATGAAAACCACACATTGCATGTTGTGCCACCATACAGCGAGACCTTCAGAAGTGGTTTCCAGATTGCTGTACACAGCGGTACCTCTAATACCCAGCAGCACGTCCTCTTGTATTGATGGATGCCTGTACTCGTCGTGGCATAATATCCCCAAGTTCATCAAGGCACTGTTGGTCCAGATTGTCCAACTCCACAACAGCGATTCGCCGTAGATCCCTAAGAGTGGTTGGTGGGTCACGTCGTCCATAAACACCTATTTCCAGTCTGTCCCAGGCATGTTAGATAGGGTTCATGTCTGGAGAACATGCTGGCCACTCTATTCGAGTGATGTCATTATCCTGAAAGAAGTCATTCACAAGATGTGCACAATAGGGCTCGAATTGTCGTCCATGAAGACGAATGCCTCGCCAATACGCAGCTGATATGGTTGCACTATCCGTCGGAGGAGGGCATTCACGTATCGTACACCATTAAGGCGCCTTGCATGACCAACAGCGGCGTTCGTCGGTTCCACATAATGCCACCCCAAAACAGCAGGTAACCTCCATCCTGCTGCACTCGCTGGACAGTGTGTCTAAGGCCTGACCGGGTTGCCTCCAAACATGTCTCCGACGATTGTCTGGTTGATGGCATATGCGACCCTCATCGGTGAAGATAGCGTGATGCCAATCCTCAGGCATGTTGTTGGGCGCATCTGTGCCGCGCTGCATGGTGTCGCGGTTGCAAAGATAGATCTCGCCGTGGACGTCGGGAGTGAAGCTGCACTTCATGCAGCCTATCGCGCACAGTTTGAGTCGTAACACGACATCCTGTGGCTGCACGAAAAGCATTATTCAACATGGTGGCGTTGCTGTCAGGGTTCCTCCGTACCATAATCCGTAGGTAGCCGTCATCCACTGCCGTAGTAGCCCTTGGATGGTTTGAGCGAGGCATGTCGATGACAGTTCCTGTCTCTCGGTATCTCCTCCATGTCCGAACAACATAACTTTGGTTCACTCCGAGACGCCTGGACACTCCCCTTGTTGAGAGCCCTCCCTGGGACAAAGCAACAAAGCAGATGGAATCGAACCGCGGTAGTGACCGTTTAGGCATGGTTGAACTACAGACAACACGAGCCGTGTACCTCCTTCCTAGTGGAATGACTGGAAATGAGCGGCTGTCGGATCCCCTCAGTCTAATAGGCGCTTCTCATGCTACATCTTTGGGCGGGTTTAGGGACACGTCTGAACAGTCAAAGGGACTTTTTTGTGATACAATATCCACAGTCAACGTCTGTCTTCAGGAGTTCTGGGAACCGGGATGATGGCAACAGTTCGCTAACAAATGAAGTCGTTACACCCAAAATCATTGCACATCGTCTTCAGACGCTCGTGGTAAAGCATATACACTATCTGATCAGAAGTATCCGGAAACGGCTGCGTAACGCAAAATTGACCACTAGATGTCACGAGAGACGCACCCGCCAGTATAAAAAAAAAGGGCTGGGAGTAGTTTGTTGTGAGCAGAGAAACAGGAACGGCTGAACTGTTCGCTAGAGGGAGAGCTCAGTGATTTCGAACGTGGGTTAGTCATTGGATGTCATCTCGGTAACAAATCCATCAGGAACATTATCCTTTTAAAGTTACCAAAGTCGTCTGTGTGTGACTGTGTGTGAAGTAGATATCCGAAAGAACAGCCACAGCTAAACAGAGTGGTGCCACAGACTTATGAGGGGGGTTATTGTGAAGGACAGCATGAAAGAATCGCTCTCTCTCTCTCTCTCTCTCTCTCTCTCATATAGACTAGATTCCGGAATAGTCCACCATTAGGATCTCCGGGAGGGGATTAACAAGCGGGAGGTTACTGTGAGAAAAGAAGGAATAATCAACGAAAGGATAACTTTCTTACAAGTCGGGGCGTGGAATGTCAGAAGCTTGGACGTGGTAGGGAAACTAGAAAATCTTAAAAGGAAAATGCAAAGCCACAATCTAGATACAGTAGGGCTCAGTGAAGTGAAGTCGAAAAGAAGACAAGGATTTCTGGTCAGATGAGTATAGGGTGATATCAACAGCAGCAGAAAATGGTATAACGGGAATAGGTTTCGTTATGAATAGGAAGGTAGGGGCAGAGAGTGTGTTACTGTGAACAGTTCAGTGACAGGGTCGTTTTTATCAGAATCGACAGCAAACCAAAACCGATAACGATAGTTCAGGTATACATGCTGACGTCGCAGGCCAAAGATGAAGAGATAGAGAAAGTATGTGAGGATGTTGAAAGGGTAATACAGTACGTAAACGCAGACGAAAATCTAATAGTCATGGCATACTGGAATACAGTTGTAGGGGAAGGAGTAGAAGAAACGGTTACAGGAGAATATGGGCTTGGGGCAAGGAATGAGAAAGGAGAAAGACCGAGTTTTGTAACAAGTTTCAGCTGGTAATAGCCAACAGTCTGTTCAAGAATCACAAGAGGAGGAGATATATTTGGGAAAGGCCGTGTGATACGGGAAGATTTCAGTTGTATTACATCATGGTCAGACAGAGATTCCGAAATCAGATAGAGGATTGTAAAGCGTACGCAGGAGCAGATACAG
Source organism: Schistocerca piceifrons (assembly GCF_021461385.2). Lineage (NCBI taxonomy): Eukaryota > Metazoa > Arthropoda > Insecta > Orthoptera > Acrididae > Schistocerca > Schistocerca piceifrons. The sequence continues at coordinate 56,445,828 of NC_060143.1, forward strand.
ACTCAGATCACAATATAGTAGTGACGAAGAGTAGGCTGAAGTTTAAGACATTAGTCAGGAAGAAGCAATACGCAAAGAAGTAGCATACAGAAGTACTAAGGAGTGACGAGATACGCTTGAAGTTCTCTAAGACTGTAGATACAGCAATAAGGAATAGCTCAGCAGGAAAAACAGTTGAAAAGGAATGAACATCTCTGAAAAGGGCCATCACAGAAGTTGAGAAGGAAACAGAGGTACAAAGAAGGTAACTGCGAAGAAACCACGAGTAAAAGAAGAAATACTTCAATTGATCGATGAAAGTAGGAAGTACAAAAATGTTCCGGGAAACTCAGGAATACAGAAATACAAGTCACTAAGGAATGAAACAAATAGGAAGTGGAGGGAAGCTAAGACGAAATGGCTACAATAAAAATGTGAAGACATCGAAAAAGAAATGATTGTCGGAACGACAGAATCAGCATAGAGGAAAGTCAAAACAACCTTCGGTGAGAGCGGATAGGCGGGTAGGCGGAAAGAATACATTGAAAGCCTCTATGAGGGGAAAGATTTTTCTGATGTGATAGAAGAAGAAACAAGAGTCGATTTATAAGAGATATAGGATCCAGTATTAGAATCGAATTTAAAAGAGCTTTGGAGGGCTTAAGATCAAATAAGGCAGAAAGGATACATAACATTCCATTAGAATTTCTAAAATCATTGGGTTGGGGGTGGGGAAGTGGCAACAAAACAATTATTCACGTTGGTGTGTAGAATGTATGAGTGTAGCGACATACCATCTGACTTTCGGAAAAGCATCATACACACAATCCAGAGGATGGTAAGAGCTGACAAGTGCGAGTATTACCGCACAATCAGTTTAACAGCTCATGCATCCAAGTTGCTTACACGATAGTACACAGAAGCATGGAAAAGAAAATTGAGGATGCGCTAGATGACGATCAGTTTGGATTTAGAAAAGGTAAAGGCAAAAGAGAGGCAATTCTGACGTTGTGGTTAATAATGAAAGCAAGTTAAAGAAAAATCAAGACACGTTCATAGGTTTTGTCGACCTGGAAAAAGCCTTCGACAATGTGAAATAGTGCAAGATTTTCGAAACTCTGAGAAAAGTAGGGGTAAGCTTTAGAGAGAGACGGGCCATATACAATATGTACAACAGCCAAGAGGGAATAATAAGAGTGGACGACCAAAAACCAAGTGCTCGTATTAAAAAGGGCGTAAGACAAGGATGTAGCCTTTCGCCCCTACTCTTCAATCTGTACATCGAGGAAGCAATGATGGCAATTAAGGAAAGATTCGGGAGTGGAATTAAAATTCAAAGTGAAAAGATATTAGTGGTACGATCTGCTGATGACATTGCTATCTTGAGTGGAAGTGAAGAAGAATTACGTGATTTGCTGAACGGAATGAAGAGTACAGAGTATGGATTGAGAGTAAATCGAAGAAAGACGAAGGTAATGAGAAGTAGTAGAAATGATAACAGCGAGAAACTTAACAACAGGATTGATGGTCACGAAGTAGATGAAGTTAAGGGATTCTGCTATCTAGGCAGTAAAATAACCAATGACGGACGGAGCAAGGAGGACATTAAAAGCAGACTGGCAATGGCAAAAAGGGCATTCCTGTCCAAGAGAAGTCTACTATTGTCAGATATCGGCCTTAATTTGAGGAAGAAATTTCCGAGAATGTACGTCTGGAGTACAGCATTGTATTGTATGGTAGTGAAACATGGACTAAAATGTAAACCTTTACGGCCGGAAATATCAAGTCCATTATAATTATCCGGGCTGTTATGCCGTGGTCGGTTGATGAATTCTGAGGTGATTCCCAACGTTTCCTCTCCGACTGCGGGAGACATCTTCAAGGGGGTCCGTAGCTCGATGGAAGGTCCAACACACCCACTGGCTCGCTACTGACTGCCGCTAAATTCCGTGTCCGCGCGCCCCCGCGCCGCGGCGTGACGTCACGTGTTTTGAAAACGTCAGTGCAATTGGCCGCTGTCCGTCGCCGTCGATCGCCGTTGCCATCACCCAGTAGTGGACGAGTGGTACACATCTTCTTTAACACCGGCATCCATATACCGTTTAATTTGACGCCCTCCTCCTTTCGGTTGAAATTATTTGGGTGTTTAGCGATTTCGATTGCCTCCCTGTAGAGCCTTTCGTAGTATCCGCTCGTGGCCGCTAGTACTTGCGTCTCCTCGAAACGAATATTGTGGTTCCCTGGCTGGAAAGCATGCTCCGCAACAGCTGATCGTTCCGTTTCTCCTCTTCTACAATTTCCCTTGTGCTCTTCCAATCGTTTAGAAACAGTTCTTTTGGTGGTAACCACATAAACATCACCACAGCTGCATGGGATCCTATACACTCCAGATTTTTCCAATGGTTTGCGAGCGTCCTTGGCAGGCCTAAGGTATTCCTGTATCTTCCTGGTGGGCTTGTAAATTACGGTGATATTCCGCTTCGTCAAGATCCTCCCTATTCTTTCCGTTACATTTTTAACAAACGGCAGGAAAACCTTAGATTTTGCAGTAGCCTGTACGTCAGTATGATTTCTGCGTGGCTGCCTCAACGCACGTTTTATTTCGGCGGACGAATATCCGTTCTTCATTAGAGCGTTGTGGAGATGTTCCATCTCAGCGTCGAGCAACTCAGGTTCACCAATATTTCTAGCTCTGTCCGCTAACGTCTTGATAACACCCCGCTTCTGTTGTGGGTGGTGGTTCGAATCCCGGTGCAAATAACGGTCCGTGTGCGTGGGTTTGCGGTACACTGAGTGGCCCAAACTACCATTTTCGTTTCTAAACACAAGCACATCGAGGAAATGTAGTTTGCCGTCTACCTCCTCCTCCATAGTAAACTGAATTCTTGAGTTTATATTGTTCAGATGTTCGTGGAACCGGCTTAGTTCCTCCCTACCATGTCTCCACAACACAAACGTGTCATCCACGTATCGGAACCATACATTTGGTTTCTTGCTGGCAGTACCTAAGGCTTGTTCTTCGAATTTCTCCAAGCCACGCCATCCGTTTGCTCATAAAACTGTTCATTCCACTTGAAGTATGTGGTCGTCAAACAACACTTAAACAGCTCTAAAATATCGGCAGGAAAAATTCGATCCAGCTGTTCCAATACATCATTAAGTGGAACCATGGTAAACAGCGATACCACATCGAAGCTGACCAATATGTCCTCCGGCTGGACCACTATGCCATTCAATCTGCTGATGAAATGTGTCGAATTCTTTATATACGAGTCCAAACGGCCCACATGTGGTTTTAACAGCGTAGTCAAAAACTTGGCTAACGAGTAGGTGGGCGAACCAATGGCACTTAGTATCGGTCTTAACGGAACATTTTCTTTATGAATTTTGGGCAATCCATAAAGCCTCGGTGGTAGCGCAACCGAACTGCTGAGACCTTTCTGTACACTCTCTTCAATGGAGGACTTTTTTATTAACCGCGACACAGTTCTGAGAACGTTGTTAGTGGGGTCCTTATTCAGCTTCCTATATGCTTGCGGATCCAGTAGATCCGTAATTTTTCTCTGATAGTCGGCCACATCCATAACCACCGTTGCGCTTCCTTTGTCAGCTGGGAGAATCAAAATACTATCGTCGTCATTCAGGAGTTTTAAAGCTCTTCAGTCACCCACAGTTATATTACTTTTCGGCGGTTTTGCATTGGCTAATATTCTCACTGTTTCTATACGGATTTCTTCAGCTGTTACAGAATCTACACTGCGAATTCCTGCTTCTACATTGGCTATAATTTCTTCCGTGGGCACAAAACGCGGACTAACAGCAAAATTTCCTCCCTTGGCAAGCACGGATGTCTCATCGTCAGATAACGAACGTTTGGACAAACTGATAACGGTCCGGAAAACGTCTAAATGCCGAACAGTCTGATTAGGTAGCAAATTATCAACCTTCTTCTTCTGTCTATGGGAAGCCCCCTAAGTCCCGCAATTGCAAACTTCTTTATGGAGAAATTCGAAGAACAGGCCTTAGGTACCGCCAGCAAGAAACCAAATGTATGGTTCCGATACGTGGATGACACGTTTGTGTTGTGGAGACATGGTAGGGAGGAACTAAGCCGGTTCCACGAACATCTGAACAATATAAACTCAAGAATTCAGTTTACTATGGAGGAGGAGGTAGACGGCAAACTACATTTCCTCGATGTGCTTGTGTTTAGAAACGAAAATGGTAGTTTGGGCCACTCAGTGTACCGCAAACCCACGCACACGGACCGTTATTTGCACCGGGATTCGAACCACCACCCACAACAGAAGCGGGGTGTTATCAAGACGTTAGCGGACAGAGCTAGAAATATTGGTGAACCTGAGTTGCTCGACGCTGAGATGGAACATCTCCACAATGCACTAACGTAGAACGGATACTCGTCTGCCGAAATAAAACGTGCGTTGAGGCAGCCACGCAGAAATCAGGCTACTGCAAAATCTAAGGTTTTCCTGCGTTTGTTAAAAATGTAACGGAAAGAATAGGGAGGATCTTGACGAAGCGGAATATCACCGTAATTTACAAGCCCACCAGGAAGATACAGGAATACCTTAGGCCTGCCAAGGACGCTCGAAAACCACTGGAAAAATCTGGAGTGTATAGGATCCCATGCAGCTGTGGTGATGTTTATGTGGTTACCACCAAAAGAACTGTTTCTAAACGTTTGGAAGAGCACAAGGGAAATTGTAGAAGAGGAGAAACGGAACGATCAGCTGTTGCGGAGCATGCTTTCCAGCCAGGGAACCACAATATTCGTTTCGAGGAGACGCAAGTACTAGCGGCCACGAGCGGATACTACGAAAGGCTCTACAGGGAGGCAATCGAAATCGCTAAACACCCAAATAATTTCAACCGAAAGGAGGAGGGCGTCAAATTAAACGGTATATGGATGCCGGTGTTAAAGAAGATGTGTACCACTCGTCCACTACTGGGTGATGGCAACGGCGATCGACGGCGACGGACAGCGGCCAATTGCACTGACGTTTTCAAAACACGTGACGTCACGCCGCGGCGCGGGGGCGCGCGGACACGGAATTTAGCGGCAGTCAGTAGCGAGCCAGTGAATGTTTTGGACCTTCCATCAAGCTACGGACCCCCTTGAAGATGTCTCCCGCAGTCGGAGACGAAACATTGGGAATCACCTCAAAATTCATCAACCGATCACGGCATAACAGCCCGGATAATTATAATGGACGAAACGTGGACTGTGGGAAAACCGGAAAAGAAGAGAAACGAAGCATTTGAGATGTAGTTCTACAGACGAATGTCGAAAATTAGGTGGACTGATAAGGTAAGGAATGTGGAGGTTCTGCGCAGAATCGGAAGGGAAAGGAACATGTGGAAAATACTCATAAGGAGAACGGACAGAATTGGAGGACATCAGTTAAGATATGAGGGAATGACTACCATTGTACTAGAGGGAGCTGTAGAAGGCAAGAACTGTAAAGGAAGACAGAGAGTGGAATACATCCAGCCGATAACTGAGGACGTAGGTTGCAAGTGCTACTCTGATGTGAAGAGATTAGCACAGGGGAGGAATTCGTAGCGGGCAGCATCAAACCAGTCAGAAAACTGTTGACCATCAAAAAAAAAATCCTGTTGGCGCCATGCTTACATCGGACTACATGCGAAATGTAATGGGCTGTTAAGAAGTACCTCCAGAGACTCAGTTGGCGATTGCATGGAAACTGCAGGAGTTGCAGGACATATCCACATAGCAGAGTAGCTCTCAAAATTTTAAATCATTTCACATGTGCTCGGTATGAGCACCATTTGTGACACGGCAAAGAGTAATACGTGCATGCAGTTCATTGAAGTCTCCCACACTAATTTCCCAGGAAGGTGCGGCAGCAGCCCACTTTGGAAATCTGTTCAGTGGGTTGCATGTCTGTAGGCACAAACCAGTTTGATGCAGCAATAGAGAGCGGATGGTTTTTCTACATGCCCTAACAGTCTTGGCCACAGGTGCACCTACGTACAGCGGGCGTTACAAATCTTAACTTGGAGAGATGCTTTATCCTGTCATTTCTTTCAGATTTCTGTATGTCCTGTAGTTTCCGCACACTCACCTTCTAAGACGACGGATGTACTTATCAATAACTCTGTACAGTTATCTAGTGCCGCAACGTGAAATGACTGTAAGAAGAGATGGATTTGACGCCCCCACAACATCACTTTTCTTGAAAGGTTCAAGCTAACGTTTATACTATACGCCAATACAGTGAGGGGACACATGGGAGTCCGCAACTCGTGGTCGTGCGGTAGCGTTCTCGCTTCCCACGCCCGGGTTCCCGGGTTCGATTCCCGGCGGGGTCAGGGATTTTCTCTGCCTCGTGATGACTGGGTGTTGTGTGACGTCCTTAGGTTAGTTAGGTTTAAGTAGTTCTAAGTTCTAGGGGACTGATGACCATAGATGCTAAGTCCCATAGTGGTCAGAGCCATTTGATACATGGGATACCTTCTAATATCGTGTAGCATCTCCTTTATACTGGTGTGGTGCAGCAGTTCGACATGGCATAGACTCAACAAGGATTTGGAAGCCCCCTGCAGAAAGCCATGGAGCCGTTATAGCCGTCCATAAATGCGAAAGTGTCGCGAGTGCAGGAGTTCATGCATGAATTTACCTTTCGATTATGTCCCACAAATTTCTATAGGATTCATCTCGAGCGATCTGTGTGTCCAAATCATTCGCCGGAATTTTCCAGAATGTTGAACCGCTCACAAACAAGTGTGACACGGTGACACGGCGTCATCGATAAAATTTCCGTCGTTTTGTCCAAACATGCAGTCCATGAATGGCTGCAGATCGTCTCCAAGATGCCGAACATAAGTATTTCCCGTCACGGAGCCAGTACACTCCATGTAAACGGCCCACAACACTATGGAGCCAACGCCAGCTTGCACAGTGCCTTGTTGATAAGTTGGGTCCACGGTTTTGTGGGGGCTGCGGTTCTCTTGAATCAGACTATCAGCCCATTGTGACTCGTCTGACCAGGCCACGGTTTTCCAGTCATCTAGGATCCAACAGATATGGTCACGAGGCCAGGAGAGGCGTTGCAAGCGACGTCGTGCTGTTGGCAAAGACACTCTACTCTTGTGTATCTTGAAGTTTTCCCGGCGTGTTGATTGGTCCATCAAATTTCGTGCTTGCAGCCGGATCGCGTTGACATCTTGGAACGATATTTCTGCTAACAAACATGCAGCCATCTTCAGGTGAGTACGAGACTGAAGATTAATGGTTTTTTTTTTTCCTTATTGTGATTTTAAACACCTTATACAAAGGCGGGCTGTCAGCAGCACAATACGCCGCTCTTCAGCCTCGAGTTTGACAACAAGTAGTACATAAAGGTGGCACAGAGAAGACAGTCAAAACGGTGGGCAAAAAATGTAGACACTAAAAATCGAAAAAACATGGAGCCGTTCACGCTGGACGAGAAACAGCACTAATACTAGGGGACACGGTGCACAGAACATGGATGATGGCGACGGCATGTGAACGGTGGTGGCGTGACGGCGAACAACACTACACACAAACGAAGGCACACATACGAAACACTGACGGCGACGATCTCCGGCGCGCGAATGTTCACTGAGCGTGTTAGAGTCCGGGGACCTGCCAAGAGTGGAGGTGGAGGAGGAGGGGAATGGGAGAGGGGAGAGCAGAGATGCCATGGGCAGAGGAGAGAGGGGGAGGGAGGAAGGGGGAGGGGAAGCCCAGGGGAAGAGGGGATTAGGAAGGGGGGAAAGGAAAGAGAAGGGAAGGGAAGGGTGGGAGGGAGGGAGGGAGGGTGCCTAAAGGAAAGGACACAGGAAGGGAGGGAGGATCAAAGTTGATAGGAGGGGTAGATGGAGGGGAGGAGGACATCATCAGGGAGGGGGAGCTGGCGGAAGCCACCTTGGGAGAGGGTAAGGAGGATGGAGAGATGGAGACCGGGTGGGACGTGGGAATACAGGCGCGGCAGCGGGCGGGGGTGGGAGAGGATCGGGGAGACTAGTGGGAGAGGAGGATCGAGTTTACGGGAGGTGTACAGGATCCGTACCCTTTCAAGGAAAAGGAGGAGGTGGGGGAAGGGGATGAGATCATACAGGATCCGCGTGGGGGAGGGGAGACGGATGCGATAGGCGAGGCGGAGAGCATGGCGTTCACGGATTTGGTGGGATTTGTAAAAGGTAGGGGGGGGGGCGGAGATCCAAGCTGGATGGGCATAACAAAGGAGAAGATTAATGGTGCGCGTCGTTCTATATATACCGAAAATTGGCGCGACGGCGCCTGCGCAGTGGAGAAGGCTAATACCGCGGCCCCTATCTAATTTGGCGCGCTCTGCAGCAGAAGCGGGCCGCGCATGCGTAGTGGTGTACCTACATTTACGCTATCTGTCGTAAAGTTGACGGTGTTGCCATGGGCAGTCCTTGGCCCCCTCTGGTAGCAAACCTTTTTATGGAAGACTTTGAGGAGAAGGCACTCGTGTCGGCTGAATTTAAACCGAAAGTCTTCTGACGTTACGTGGATGACACATTTGTAGTTTGGCCTCATGGAGAAGAAAAACTGGCAGGATTCTTAAAACATCTGAATTCCATTCACAAGAATATTCAGTTTACCATGGAGGTCGAAAAAGATAGATATCTGCCGTTTCTGGATGTCCTTGTGAATCGTAGAACCGATGGATCTTTGGGGCACTCCGTCTACCGGAAGCCCACACACACAGATTTGTATTTGCAGGCGACAAGCTGCCACCACCCTGCACAAACCATGGGTTTGCTGCGTACTCTGGTGCACCGGGCACATGTGGTATCTGATGAGGACAGCCTTCCTAAAGAATTAGAACATTTGCAATCCGTCTTCAGGGAGAATGGATATTCTACACGCCAAATCCGCGCAGCTGTAACAAAGAAGAAATGTAAAGAGAAACAAGAAGAAGAAAACAAAGAGGTGGTCAGGTCCAGGGCGTTTCTTCCGTATGTGGGTAACCTCTCCTCTAAAACAGGAAGGATTTTAAAGAATCATTGTGTTAAAGTGACCTTCCGACCACCTATGAAAATATCGGCTTTGCTTGGCTCTGTGAAGGACGATCTGGGTCTGAGGAAGGCGGGTATTTATAAGATCCCTTGTCAATGTGGCAAATCCTACATTGGCCAAACTACTCGCACAGTACGGGAAAGATGCGTGGAGCATGAGCGCCACGCACGTCTACTACAGCCCAACAAATCAGCCATAGCAGAACACTGTATTTCGACGTGACACTCCGTGGATTATTGTGGAACAAAAATTTTAGCGACAACTAGATCTTTTTGGGAATCCATTATCAAGGAGTCCGTGGAGATACGATTGGCAAAAGATCTTATTAATCGAGACGGCGGCTTTCAGATGGATAAAGCATGGGATCCTGTAATTTCTTTAATCGCTTCACAGAGACATGGGTTTGCATCTAGTGCGACGGCTGACGAAAATTGATTTTATACTTTCGACTACCGCGCCTCAGCTGCGCGAAGGCGCTTTACGACAGATAGCGAAAATGTAGCTACACCACTACGCATGCGCGGCCCGCTTCTGCTGCAGAGCGCGCCAAATTAGATAGGGGGCGCGGTATTAGCCTTCTCCACTGCGCAGGCGCCGCCGCGCCAATTTTCGGTATATATAGAACGACGCGCCCCAGTAATCTTCAGTCTCGTACTCACCTGAAGATGGCTGCATGTTTGTTAGCCGAAATATCGTGCCAAGATGTCAACGTGATCCGGCTGCAAGCCCGAAATATGATGGACCACACTCTACTCTTGTCGGTCGCCTGCTACCATAGCCTATTAACGCCAATTTCACGGATACGTTCGTCGTACGTCCCTGGTTGATTTATACATTTCATGGAGTGTTGCTTGTCTGCTAGTAACAGACAACTCTACGAAAACTAGGCTGATCTAACCGAAGGCCGTCGGCCACTGCGTTGTCTGTGGTGAGCGGTGATGCCTGAAATCTGGTATTCTCGGCACACTCCTGACACTGTAGATCTCGAAATATTGAAGTCCCTAATGATTTCCGAAATGGAATGTCCCATGCACCTGGCTCCTACTACCATGCCATGTTCAGAGTCTATTAATTCCTATCGTGTGACCATAATTACGCCAGAAAACTTTTCACATCAATCACTTCAGTACAAATGACAGCTCCACCAATGCACTGCCCCTTTACACCTTGTGTAAATGATACTACCGCCATCTGCATACGTGCATATCGCTATCCCATGGCTTACATCGCCGCAGTGTGCATTTAAACATGTCAACAGCTGATAACAAGTGTGAATGTTCGACAAATGGTAGAATTAGTGAAAGATTTGCCACATAACACTGTATAGTGTGTGCTACACTCATACATAATGACACAGTGAAGTACTCGGCACAGAGAATAAGAGAGGCACATGCACAGACATCAAGATCAATACTGGGATTATTATGGCTTGAGTTCACGGAAACGCTCCTACGTCGATATAAAGTCTACTCAGAGATCATGAACAAACACATTTTCCTGGCCACCTCAAACGCCGACTCCTCTCTCTGTCTGGAGTCATTACAAGGAATACGTACCAAACGGTGGAATATTTTTAATTTTTGACTTGACTTGAGCACGTCCGCTCGTAATTTTGACTGTTGCCTGCTCGTAATGTAACTTTAAGATTGCGAAAGGATCCTATAGTCCCCTCTCCTCATCATTTTATTTGCTTTCCAGCACTTTGCATCCTACAGAACAATTCGGGTGTTTTGGTTGCTAAATTTTGCACCAGAAAAGATTGAGCTATGATTCAATCTATCTGTAGCCTATTTCTTTCTACGATTTGCAAGCACCATATAGCTGTTATGTTGGTTCTTTTCAGACTTGCGAATGAGTCTATAACGCCATTATAATTCTTCCATGTTTTTATATGTAACCCAACTCACGACTAAGATTCCATAAAATGTTTATCCCTCGTTCTCCTATTCCAAAGCTCTCTGGCATGCGTGAGTGAATGAATGTAGGTGAGTTTCATTTACAGAATGGCCAACCCACCATTGTAGTTTTCAGGTAGACAAAGAGGTTTGTTCCCTTTGGAAGTTACTGGTGCTAGGTCGGTGGCGTAAACCTCATCTCTGGGTTTTCCTCGCCACAGGATTGTGTGGGAGAAGTACAGGGTGATTCAAAAAGAATACCACAACTTTAGGAATTTAAAACTCTGTAACGACAAAAGGCAGAGCTAAGCACTATCTGTCGGCGAATTAAGGGAGCTATAAAGTTCCATTTAGTTGTACATTTGTTCGCTTGAGGCGCTGTTGACTAGGCGTCAGCGTCAGTTGATGCTAAGATGGCGACCGTTCAACAGAAAGCGTTTTGTGTTATTGAGTACGGCAGAAGTGAATCGACGACAGTTGTTCAGCGTGCATTTCGAACGAAGTATGGTGTTAAACCTCCTGATAGGTGGTGTATTAAACGTTGGTATAAACAGTTTACAGAGAATGGGTGTTTGTGCAAAGGGAAAAGTTCTGGACGGCCGAGAACGAGTGATGAAAATGTAGCATGCATCCAGCAAGCATTTGTTCGCAGCCCGGGAAAATCGACTCGCAGAGCTAGCAGAGAGCTGCAAATTCCACAATCAACTGTATGGAGAGTCCTACGAAAAAGGTTAGTTATGAAACCTTATCGTCTGAAATTGGTTCAAGCACTGTCTGCAGCTGATAAGATTAAAAGAATCGATTTCTGTGATTTTATCCTTGCTCAAATGGAAACAGATGAATCTTTCGTTTCAAAGATTGTGTTTAGTGATGAAGCAACTTTCCACACTAACGGGAAAGTCAACCGTCACAATGTCTGTATATGGGGCACTGAGAATCCGCGGGAAACAACTCAGTATGAACGTGACTCGCCTAAGGTGAACGTTTTCTGTGCCATTTCAGCCAATAAAGTTTTTGGTCCATTTTTCTTCGAAGGTGCTACTGTAACTGGACTACAGTATCTGGAGATGTTAGAGAATTGGCTGTTCCCTCAGCTCGAACAAGAAGCACAACAATTCGTATTTCAGCAGGATGGAGCGCCACCACATTGGCACTTATCTGTCCGTAACTACCTGAACGTCAACTACCCGAGGCGATGGATCGGCCGCCAGGCAGCCCGTGACAGAGCACTTCATCACTGGCCTCCAAGAAGCCCTGATCTTACCCCCTGCGATTTTTTCTTGTGGGGGTATGTTAAGGATATGGTGTTTCGGCCACCTCTCCCAGCCACCATTGATGATTTGAAACGAGAAATAACAGCAGCTATACAAACTGTTACGCCTGATATGCTACAGAGAGTGTGGAACGAGTTGGAGTATCGGGTTGATATTGCTCGAGTGTCTGGAAGGGACCATATTGAACATCTCTGAACTTCTTTTTGATTGAAAAAAAAACTTTTTAAATACTCTTTGTAATGATGTATAACAGAAGGTTATATTATGTTTCTTTCATTAAATACACATTTTTAAAGTTGTGGTATTCTTTTTGAATCACCCTGTATTAGTGTGAGATGGGCCGTCTGGTTCCAGCTCTCTGAGGGTCTGCAGCCGAGATGTTAAGTGGGCGCAACATCGCCTGGCCGCCTAGTGAACCTTTTCATCAGAAAGTACGGGACTTGCAGCAACGGCAGGTGTTGTGGAGCCTTGCTATCAACTGCGAGCTAGTGGTGTCACGAGCGGTCACGGCTGTTCCACGCCAGAGGGGAGGGGACGCTGGGTTTCCCCCAACCCTAGACTGTCGGGCAGCACAGACGGTGTGGTGCGGCAGTGCATCACCCTTGTCGCTGATCTGGGCCAGGCGCAGGCGCACGGCGCTGGGTTAGCGTGACACAGAGGAGCATCGCTCGTGCACACACGAGCGAGATTTGGGCAGTGCCCGAGGCACGACTCAAAGACATTAATACGATCTAACGACGGCATGGCTCCTGGTCTACTGACACGCAACCATCTCAGGAAAATCGTTTCACTGAGTTTCAAGGCACGGGGCGCGCCCATGCTGACTGCTACAGAACTGCACCTGAAGTGGACATTCCCTGCTTGCACGAAGAAGAGCTTATTAGTGCCTTCCCCGAGCGGGAATGTTCTGACGAACACTGCATGGCTCTACCAACCGAGCTCTGCGCAAACTATGATGATGATGATAGTGGTATGAAGACTGAAGTGATATACCCTGACATAAAGAAGAAATGCAGTCGTGGTCAACGTTCCTTGATTGCCGAGGGCGTTGCAAACGGAAGAGACATTTTTTGCCTCCCTCGGGCGGGAACGTCAAACGACCATGGTGTGCTACGACGTCCTAGCAGAATTGACACCGGCCACGATGAAGTATGTCTGTGAGGTTGAGAACTGCCGAGTAGCCATGGCGCATGGACAGTGATGCGTACCACCTAGGCGTACCACCTATGATGTCCCTCATTCTGTGGGACTACGGCGTGCACTCTAGTGGATTCGGGGGTTGTCACTGCACAGTCAGTGAAGTGCAAGTGATTTTTTCTCGTGTTGTTCGCCGCACAATATGGATGTGTGTTGTCTTGAGATAATCTATCGAGGCGTGAAACTAGCTATGATAGTAAATAAAGTGTCGACGAAAGTAGCGATGTCACGCTTACAAAGCACAGACGTAATATCTTCTTGTCTAACTGTGCACTCATGAGTTTAATCTCGTAATATTGTGATTTTTTTTTTTGTAAACCTGTATATTTTGAGTACCTTTTATGTATATTTCTTTGTTAAATTATGATTTTGTGTTGAATATCGTTAACCATTTTAATTTCAAATGTCTGCTCTGATGGCCAACTGTGGTCAGTTTTGTTACATACATTTCATGTTTTTCTCTAAAACTTTATTTGGAATGCTTATAATTTGGCTCTTGTTTTGAGCAAAACAGTGTATCACACAAGTGACAGCCACTTTGTTCTAGTGTCAGATATGATTAACGATTTAATTTCAAATGTTTGCTTTGATGACCGACAGATGTCTGATCTGTGACATACATCATGTTTTCTCTTTAAAATCTTATTTGAAATGCTTTTAATTTGGCTCTTGCATTGAGCATAATGATCAGGACGCAAGCACTGATCAGTTTATAATAATCACTTTTAATAACTGCTTAAAGTAATATTTAAGTTGATATCTCATGTTTGTTATTGCAATGAGTTGGATGATATGATGTCAACTTCCAATGTCATACATTTCATTTATCTTTAATTGTTTAATGGTAAACTAACTGTTTGCTTTGCGGACCACATGAGGTCACAACTACTGACTAAAGTCATCCAAAATCAATTTAAATGTTATAGATTAGTCGTTTCTTTTGAGCTGCTGTTTGCCTGTTGCAATAACTGTTTCTTAAGTTATGTTTGTTTCGAAGACTGTTGGCGAATCTCCTAGCATAGCTAGAAAATTCACAGCATATTCTTCTCCGGGACGTTTGGGATGATGAAAGGGCCCTACAGTCCCCTTTCATTATCGTTTTATTTGCTTTCCAGTGCACTTTGCATCCTACAGAACAATTCTGGTGTTTTCGTTGCTAAATTTCGTACCAGAAAAGACTGAGCTATGATTCAGTCTAGCCGTATCCTATTTCTTTCTACAATTTCCAAGCATCATATGGCTGTTATGTTGGTCCTTTCTAGACTTGCAAATGCGTCCATAACGCCATTATAAGTCTTCCATGTTTTTATATGTAACCCAACTCACGACTATGATTCCATGAAATGTTTATCCCTTGTTCTCCTATTCCAAAACTGTCTGGCATACGTGAGTGAATGAATGTGGGTGTGTTACATTTTGCTGTAGGGTGATTTAGTCTGCTGCAGAGAATCAGCATTTGTCTTTCAGAATGGCCAACCCTTGTAGTATTCAGGTAGCCAAAGAGGTTTGTTCCCTTTTTGTGAAAGTTACCGGTGTTAGGTTGGTGGCGGAAGCCTCATCTCTGGGTTTTCCTGGCCACGGGCTTGTGTAGAAGTTTTAGTGTGAGATGGGCAGTCTGCTTCCAGCTCTCCGAAGGTCTGCGGCTGAGGTCCCTTCGAAGAGGGGTGAGCTAATTTAACCGCGTGGTACTATGTCCCCTAGCGAGAGGGGAGCTTTTTGTAATTCAGTCTCACTGAACTTGCACCATGTGAAGCTTTTGGCCTCGCGTTTTAGCTTATAAAGGTTGTATTGCTGGCTCGCAGTAAGGATGCAGACTTTCAGTTTGATTCCTAATGCTGACTCTTGTCCGTAAGAAGAATGGCGCACCCGTAAGAAGAACGTAGCACAAAGGTGTTGCATATGTTGAAGCTATATGACGTAGGAAAAGCATCCTCGGATCAATGTGAGCGTTTGTGTGTTCAGACTGTGTGTTTACATTCTAATTTTTTCGGTATCTTGACAATTTTTGCCTCTTTGTGAATTTTCTTTCCTTCATTACTATATGTCCGTTGGAAACCATCCACGTGCATTTATATTGGAGTTTGTTGGCTCTCTGCCATTACCCTTCGTCTATTCAAATGTGTACTCTGTAAAATGTCAATTGATCGAAGTTGCGTGGTTTAATGTTGCTAAAATTTGGCCGCAGTATGTAGAAATTCTGTCTCCACGAACCACATGGCAATACAACTGTGAGCCTAAATTTCCTGTGGGCTCCTGTCTCTGTCCTAGAGTTTTGCTCAGATTTTGGAATATTAAATATATTCTGTCCGGATTATTCAATTGTATTTGTGGTTTGTGATTTCATGTTAAGCGCATAAGCGTGTATGTGTGGCCGTCGTTGAGGCGGTTTCTCCAAACCGAGGTCCAACTTTAAATGCAACCTTGATATTCAGATCTACGCTTTAATTTAATCATTTCTCAACATAGCGGAACAAACCTCCTACTTCGTTGCATATTGTTGCTGGGGCCGTCCTTGCTGTTTTTTGAGTGAATGTTGGTCTGAATGCGACCATACACATTTCTCATTTCCCTCTAATTAAGACCGCGAATCTAAATTAAGAGATTCTGTTGTGAATTGCATAGCGTCTCACAAGCAATCGTACGTAGTTTCTAGGCAGCAACAGGTATATAGATGTCTTATATCAGTGTCTTAAGAAATAAATAATTTTGTTTCAAGTCTTATACAGTGTACTGATGTTACGTCTCCTTTAACTACATCAATCACCTTGTAGTTGCCTTGTTAGCCCATCCACAGTGTTCCCATGCGCACAGGTCCAATAATCAGTGTTCCCTTTATATTTAACACAAATTCTTTTGAATATATCTTGTTTTCAGGAATGTTGCTGCAAGCTGCTCTTATTCACAGTGTTCACACACTTTTTACGTTTTTTTAAATATTTGTTTCATGTGAATAATCCCTGGATCATATTACTAATGGCATCCCATTTTCTATGAGTAAAATTGCAATGAATGTTCTTTTTTGAGCTTTTTCGTATGACTAAACTAATTAATTTTCAAACTCAGTCGAACCTCCTGCTTGTCGTGTGGCTGCAGTTGGTGGCGACCCAATCTTTAACTTTGCTTTAATGTCGGATACCATTTCCATTTGCGTGTGGCTCTTTTAGCCATCAGCACATAGCTCAGGGCTCCACTCGTTTCATAAACACCACTTAAGTGCACGTCACTTACAATATCATTCCGATGAAAACATCCGTAGAGGTGTCGAATCCTAGGTCAGTGTATTAAAAATTATTTTCAGCCGGTTAGCCGTGGTATTTCTCCTTTGAAACCTGTGAGACAGCCATGTTCAAATGGCTCTGAGCACTATGCAACTTAACTTCTGAGGTCATCAGTCGCCTAGAACTTCGAACTAATTAAACCTAACTAACTTAAGGACATCACACACATCCATGCCCGAGGCAGGATTCGAACGAGAGACCGTAGTGGTCGCTCGCTTCCAGACTGTAGCGCCTAAAACCGCAAGGGCCACTCCGGCCGGCCCCAGCCATGTTCAAAACTGTAATTATGTACTACATCAACTACGAAAATGCAACGACACTGCTGTGATAATTCGTTGAATAGTGGTATTAAATAAACATTGCAGATGCACTTTTCGTACTATAGGCAGACACACTCCCGTTTAATGTATTAATCTATTTTTAGGAATTTTCATTCGTAAATCTTAATTCAGATGATGAAATTAGGAGAATTTTGATTGAAATGAGGCAATTTTGCTATTAGACTTAGTCCTTTTGATATGTACATATGACAGGTAGGAGTTGGAACAGTAAATAAAATGCGGAGCAGCAGGGACACATTGAGGGAAGTAGCATTGTACATAAAACAGTAACGTAAAAACATTGGCCTGATGGATAAAATGGAAAACTGGGCTCTCTATTCGTGATCTAAACCCAAAATCTCTCTTACAGAATGGACATAGTTGTGCTAGGAAAATTACAAGGGCCGATGAAATATTTTCCATTCGAAGTCCGTACAGTCCATAATCGGTATGCCAGTCAGTTAAAATAGCGATGAGCATTGACGCAATCATCTCACTGAAGCACCAAGTTGAAGATATCCGTTTGATAAAACACTGTACTTTGCTGCGTGAAGAAGTCCGTAACTGCCTGTTACACATCCTCGTCCATTAGGAATTGTTAACCCCTCAAGGCATTTTCTTAAGAGACTCAAGGAGTGCTAATCGCATAGGGAGAGATCAAGAGTATAGAGAGGGTCTTCGAGTGTCTCCCATTTGAACTGACATAATTTCAGTGTTGCAACATTTGCGATATGGGAATGTGCATTATCATGGAACAGCAGCACACCTTGTCCCATCATTCCACAACAGTGTGTTTCGACAGACTTGTTGCCCCATGCACATTCTTCATTTTCCGATGGATGTCTACCGGATTAGCGGAACAAGCTTCATTCAGATGCAATTTGTTAGTGCCGGTTGCCTACATCAGGGGCAAGTATGCACTCAGGCGCTAACCAGTTGTTCTCCTTTGATTGACAGGTACTTAATGTATTGTTCTCCTTTGATTGACAGGTACTTAACGTAATGTTCTCCTTTGATTAACAGGTACTTAACCTATTGTTCTGCTAAAAAGATCGATCCTGTTCATTTACAGGCACTTAAGCTATTGTTCCACCATCCCCTCCCCCTCCCCCACCCAACCCTCAGGAAACCTCGCCCCTCACTGCTACAGGTACACTTTCACGTTTGAGTTATTGGAATAGACACTCTCACTCTTATCAATTTGATTGACTACTTAATTAAATGGGGACTGATGACCATAGATGTCAAGTCCCATAGTGCTCAGAGAGACTTAATTAACTTGATCAATTAATTAACCTCTCCCCCTCTGATAAACCCCTCCCCTCCCACACTCCCTCCTAGAAATTAACTGGAAAAAGACCCAGTTGATCGGTCATTTGGAGGGTATTTGGTTGCAGTGTGTGGAATATTGTTTAAACACTTTAGACAATGTATAGAATATTATTGAATTATTTCTGGCAGTGTATGGAATATAATTTATTTATTTAGTTACAGAATTTGTCTGGAAATCGAATGCTGTGTATGGAATATTGTTTAAACAATTATGAAAATGTGTGGAACGTTGTTTATTTAAACAATTGATAGGATTCAAGGCAGTTTAACCTATTGTTCTGTTAAGTGGTATTCCATGTTACACCCATTTCCTTAAACTGTTGTACCACCATTGATACCAAATTAAATAATTAGTTATGTCCTCCCACCATTTTCTGGTAGACTTCTAGAATTTCACATGCTTTTGAACGCCATTTCTGGTGCATTCTTCTTAGTCACCCACCCCCTTAAACTACTGTACTGTATTTTACATAAAAATTATGACAATTAACCTACTGTTTTGCACTTAACCTGCTGTTCTGCTCCATGTCACTCATACACACACACCCTCCCCCTTACTATTGTACCACTTATACCACATTGATACAAAAATTTATGTAAATTAATTAAATCGGTATTCCTTACATGTATGGGGTAGTTTTTTTTTTTAATTCACAGCATCCTATTGGTTGGTGAAATCGATGAAATACATTTTAAACTAAAGATTGCTAATAAAAAACACGTCTCAACACTCGACACGGATGACTCCGTACGCGACCCCAGGAGTTGGAGTGCACCAGCAGCCCTGCAAAGTGATGACAAAGATATAAGCTGCCGAGCCACGAACAGGCGTCAGTTCAGGTACCGCAAGCATGAGGCAGCGGCATCCATTTCATACTTGACACCTGAGAAATTCCTGCTGAAATACACTCCTGGAAATGGAAAAAAGAACACATTGACACCGGTGTGTCAGACCCACCATACTTGCTCCGGACACTGCGAGAGGGCTGTACAAGCAATGATCACACGCACGGCACAGCGGACACACCAGGAACCGAGGTGTTGGCCGTCGAATGGCGCTAGCTGCGCAGCATTTGTGCACCGCCACCGTCAGTGTCAGCCAGTTTGCCGTGGCATACGGAGCTCCATCGCAGTCTTTAACACTGGTAGCATGCCGCGACAGCGTGGACGTGAACCGTATGTGCAGCTGACGGACTTTGAGCGAGGGCGTATAGTGGGCATGCGGGAGGCCGGGTGGACGTACCGCCGAATTGCTCAACACGTGGGGCGTGAGGTCTCCACAGTACATCGATGTTGTCGCCAGTGGTCGGCGGAAGGTGCACGTGCCCGTCGACCTGGGACCGGACCGCAGCGACGCACGGATGCACGCCAAGACCGTAGGATCCTACGCAGTGCCGTAGGGGACCGCACCGCCACTTCCCAGCAAATTAGGGACACTGTTGCTCCTGGGGTATCGGCGAGGACCATTCGCAACCGTCTCCATGAAGCTGGGCTACGGTCCCGCACACCGTTAGGCCGTCTTCCGCTCACGCCCCAACATCGTGCAGCCCGCCTCCAGTGGTGTCGCGACAGGCGTGAATGGAGGGACGAATGGCGACGTGTCGTCTTCAGCGATGAGAGTCGCTTCTGCCTTGGTGCCAATGATGGTCGTATGCGTGTTTGGCGCCGTGCAGGTGAGCGCCACAATCAGGACTGCATACGACCGAGGCACACAGGGCCAACACCCGGCATCATGGTGTGGGGAGCGATCTCCTACACTGGCCGTACACCACTGGTGATCGTCGAGGGGACACTGAATAGTGCACGGTACATCCAAACCGTCATCGAACCCATCGTTCTACCATTCCTAGACCGGCAAGGGAACTTGCTGTTCCATCAGGACAATGCACGTCCGCATGTATCCCGTGCCACCCAACGTGCTCTAGAAGGTGTAAGTCAACTACCCTGGCCAGCAAGATCTCCGGATCTGTCCCCTATTGAGCATGTTTGGGACTGGATGAAGCGTCGTCTCACGCGGTCTGCACGTCCAGCACGAACGCTGGTCCAACTGAGGCGCCAGGTGGAAATGGCATGGCAAGCCGTTTCACAGGACTACATCCAGCATCTCTACGATCGTCTCCATGGGAGAATAGCAGCCTGCATTGCTGCGAAAGGTGGATATACACTGTACTAGTGCCGACATTGTGCATGCTCTGTTGCCTGTGTCTATGTGCCTGTGGTTCTGTCAGTGTGATCATGTGATGTATCTGACCCCAGGAATGTGTCAATAAAGTTTCCCCTTCCTGGGACAATGAATTCACGGTGTTCTTATTTCAATTTCCAGGAGTGTATGTGTTCACCTAGGCAGCGTTGCTGACATGATGATGCATAGCTGTGGTGTGGATCCAGCACTGAGAGATGTTTGCATAGCAGCTACAAGGTTCCCAGTGTTTTACTGATGTCACATTCAAAATTGTGTCCACCAGTGGCAGGACCCGGTCCTGGGAGTCGTCTGTGACACATGCACATACACAAACATAAAGAAAACAGAGCAAACGCACTGCAGATGTGGAATATGTGGGTGGAGACGACTGGATGCAGTCGAGTACAATACTTTACTACGCCTCCTGATCAGTGCATTTGCGCTGGGTGTTGATAGCTCTACTACATTTACAAGGAATTTTAGAACACAGAACGAGAGGTGGTGTCATGATCGCATGAGTAGAAGAGAGATAAAAAAATCGATAGAATTTCGAAAAATGCCGGAAAATACCTGTAAACTGATATAAAACACACTGAAATGTGGGGAAATTGAGGGAGCACTTTAGTGTCTCCTGGTTGGCGCAGAAGAATTCTTGTACTTGGGAACGACTATTTGACATCAAGAGGAATACAAGAAAATGTTGATATGGAAGCATCGGGAACCAGGGAAACAGTCACTTTTTCGCGTTTAGGCAGCATTCTACTGTATGCCTTCTGAAGTAATAGTGATACACATGAGTTAACTGCTGTCTTCGATGCTTTCCTGGAAAACACAGAAGCATCTGCCTCTAAACTTATTTGCATCTGTGTTAAAGAGTGACACAGAGAGGACAGGGTGGTCAGTTGAGGTGGAGTTGTAATGGAGTACAATTTAACGGTAGACTGATGATGCATTCCAGAAAGACAGAGGGAGAAGTTGCTGCAGGTCAATTTTTCCACTGTTCTGTCAGGATGCAACAGTCGCGTGACATAGCCTGCATTCGACTTGTATTTAACTGTGCGTTCTATATGGGTCTTAGAGCAGTGCCTACTTGCGATCGTTAACAGTAAACTTCTCGGTCATCAGCGGACTCATCTCATGTGTGATGAAACGTGACACAGTCCCATATCGCAATTTGGATCGTTAACAGTAAACTTCTCGGTCATCAGCGGACTCATCCCATGTGTGATGAAACGTGACACAGTCCCATATCGCAATTTGGATATACAATCAAGACTTCAGTTTCATAACTAAGATCATTCTAAGTTAGCTATAGGTGTTTGTGAAGCACTGCAATCCCTGTGTATGCATTTGCCAGACAGATGTCCTTACGGAGTTACTGGTGGCACTTCCTGTAATTTCACATGTCAAACACTTCTGCTATGCGTTTATCTGTTTCCTTCTAAGAGGTATTCTCGGTTGCTAAAGATCATTTTATATAGGACTGATGCGGGCATAGTGTAATTTCTGAACCAGGATTGGATGTGAACAGTAGATGCTATACATCTCTGGAAAGCTATTTTGTGCGCATATCACACAGAATCGATATTTTAAGGAACCAGTTTTTTCTTTTTATGATTTGCTACCATGGTTTATCGTAGACAAACCGGCAAGAAGGACTTATGTCACAAACTGGAGATATATTTCTTACATTGGAATATTAACAGTGTTGCATTCCATATGACTAATATGTCGGAAACTGGAGCGATCTAACATTATAGCCTGTTTTAAGTTGAGGACCTTGTAGCCTTATGTGTGTGTTTGTGTTCTCTCTTACCAATACCTTCCAGGTACTGATCCCAAACTATAGAGCAATAGTTTAGAGTTGATAACATGGTTGATTTGCTTAAAAATGCTTCAAATTCCATCTGCCTGGAGCTCCAACATGCACAACAAACAGCCGTTTCTTATTCTTCTTAACTCTCTGCTGTTACATCACAACACTTTCAAATCTATTACTATACAATGATCAGGGGTGCAACCTCCTCGACATGGACACATCTGGAGAAATCTTGTGTACTGGGATGGAGAGGACTCAGCTAGGTACATTCATTCATGAGGCGTGGAATGTAGCGGTCTACTTCTGGAGTCAGCTGCAGATCAGATCGACAATGGTGCTGCAGGGCAGGCTGGTCAAAGACAGTGTGAGGTGGTCTTTCAATCTCTAGTTTTATCCTAAGACTGCTACAATGCTCTGTGACTCCCATCCACATAGAGTTACATTGTAAATTATGCACTATGCTCAAGGTGCTATAAATATGTAGAGTACTGTCTGGTATATTCTGCTATACGCCTGACAACATGCATCAGCGCATTGTCAATGCATGTGCGACCATTACGGAAGGCGAACTATTCGCTGCTGAGAGGGATGTCATTACACGTATTGCCAAATGCATTGAGGTTGACAGACATCATTTTGAGCATTAATTGCATTAATGTGTTATTTACAGGTAAGCACGCTGTAACATCATGCGTTCTCAGAAATGATAAGTTCACAATGGTACATGTATCACATTGGAACAGCCGAAACAAAATGTTCAAACATACCTACGTTCTGTATTTTAATTTAAAAAACCTACCTGTTACCAACTGTACGTCTAAAATTGTGAGCCATATGTTTGTGAGTATTACAGCGCCAGATATCAGAAAGCGAAAAAAGTGGTCCAACCAAAACATTCATATTTCTTTACGTACTACACGTATATGTAATAAAAAAATCTGAGTTCCTATTTTAAAAAACGCCCACTAGATGGCAACGCCATCTAGTAGGCCAACCATAGCACCATCTGGTTTCCCCCTTCAAGCTAGACGAGTTTTGTTCTTTGTAGTTTTTTCGTTTGACACTTATTTCATGAGATATTTGGCCCAGTCACTATCAAAGGACCATCCTGTTTGTTCCTGGTTCCCAATATTCTTGTGAGTCTTGTACGTGTTTGTTGATCTGTAGACAATTTTTGCAGGGTTTATCTACAGAAAGTTCTGAGTGTAAGGTGATGTATTTTTTGTTCATTTATTCAAAGACAAGTCGAAGCAGACCATTCATCTCTGGTGTGATGCTGTCCCTCAACCTACATTGTGGTATTAGGACATCTCCAGACCAGTAGCTGTAGGTCACCGAAAATTCCAGCCATGCTACGCACACATCTCATGGCGATGCGCCAGCCCCTTGGGCAGGTAAACAAATGGTTCAAAATGGTTCAAATGGCTCTGAGCACTATGGGACTCAACATCTTAGGTCATAAGTCCCCTAGAACTTAGAACTACTTAAACCTAACTAACCTAAGGACATCAAACACATCCATGCCCGAGGCAGGATTCGAACCTGCAACCGTAGCAGTCCCGCGGTTCCGGACTGTAGCGCCAGAACCGCACGGCCACCGCGGGCGGCAGGTAAACAAATGTGCATGGCTGATGCGTCTCTTGTGTCCCATTAGGACTGCTAGAAACAATGCACTCTGAGATATTCTGGGAAGCATTGGAAGAGATTTCTATAGTGCCGGACCTGTAGCTCTGCCTCGTCGCGCCAACAACAGTAGCTAGGTGAACACGTATTTCGACGGGAATTTCTCAGGTGTCAAGTATGAAAGGGATGCCGCTGCCTCATGCTTGCTGGACCTGGACAGGCACCTGTGTGTGGCTCAGCAGCTGACCGCCGCGTCGTCACTTTGCACGGCCGCCGGTGCACCCTGACTCCTGGGGTCGCATGCGGAGTCATCAATGTCGGGTGTCAAGATGTGTTTTTTATTAGCGATCTTTTGTTTAAGCTATATTCCATCGATTTCACTGCCCAATACGATGCTGTCAATTAAAAAAAAAAACTACCCCATACATGTAAAGAATACCGATTTAATTAATTTGCATAAATTTTTATATCAATGTGGTCTTAGCGGTACAATAGTTAAGGGGAGGGTGTGTGTGTATGAGTGACATGGAGCAGAACAGCAGGTTAAGTGCAAAACAGTAGGTTAATTTGCATATTTTTTATGTAAAATGCAGTACAATAGTTTAAGGGGGTGAATGACAAAGAAGACTGCACCATAAATGGCTTTCAAAAGCATGTGAAATTCGAGAAGTGTACCAGGAAATGGTGGGAGGACATAACTAATTATTTAATTTGGTATCAATGGTGGTACAACAGTTTAAGGAAATGGGTGTAACATGGAATACCACTTAACAGAACAATAGGTTAAGTGCTGGCAGAGGGGCAAACATTAAGTTAAGACACCCAGAGGACAGTGCCGAACATTAGGTTATGCAACATGTTTGCCCCATGTAATTACTTCTACATGTTTCCAAATAGCAGAGAAGGATGAAACAGAGAAATCCAACCCCCACAAACAGATTTTTTTATAAATAAGCAATATACCCTTGAATTTTCTTTCTACAATTTCCAAGCATCATATGGCTGTTATGTTGGTCCTTTCCAGACTTGCAAATGCGTCCATAACGCCATTATAAGTCTTCCATGTTTTTATATGTAACCCAACTCACGACTACGATTCCATGAAATGTTTATCCCTTGTTCTCCTATTCCAAAACTGTCTGGCATAGGTGAGTGAATGAATGTGGGTGTGTTACATTTTGCTGTAGGGTGGTTTAGTCTGCTGCAGAGAATCAGCAGTTGTCTTTCAGAATGGCCAACCTTTGTAGTCTTCAGGTAGGCAAAGAGGTTTGTTCCCTTTGTGTGAAAGTTACCGGTGTTAGGTTGGTGACGGAAGCCTCATCTCTGGGTTTTCCTGGCCACGGGCTTGTGTAGAAGTTTTAGTGTGAGATGGGCAGTCTGCTTCCAGCTCTCCGAAGGTCTGCAGCTGAGGTCTCTTCGAAGAAGGGTGAGCTGATTTAAGCGCGTGGTGCTACGTCCCCTAGCGAGAGGGGAGCTTTTTGTAATTCAGTCTCAGTGAACTTGCACCATGTGAAGCTTTTGGCCTCGCGTTTTAGCTTATAAAGGTTGTATTGCTGGGTCGCAGTAAGGATGCAGACTTTCAGTTTGATTGCTAATGCTGACTCTTGTCCGTAAGAAGAATGTCGCACCCGTAAGAAGAACGTAGCACTAAGGTGTTGCATATGTTGAAGCTATATGGCGTAGGAAAAGCATCCTCGGATCAATGTGAGCGTTTGTGTGTCTCAGACTGTATGTGTTTACATTCTAATTTTTTCGGTATCTTGATAATTTTTGCCTCTTTGTGAATTTTCTTTGCTTCATTACTATATGTCCGTTGGAAACCATCCACGTGGATTTATATTAAAGTTTGTTGGTTCTCTGCCATTACCCTTTGTCTATTCAAATGTGTCCTCTGTAAATTGTCAATTGTTCGAAGTTGCGTGGTTTAATGTTGCTAAAATTTGGTCACAGTACGTAGAAATTCTGTATCCACGAACCACATGGCAACACAAGTGTCTTTTATTAGCGAGCTTTTGTTTAAACTATATTCCATCGATTTCACTGCCCAATACGACGCTGTCAATTAAAAAAAACTACCCCATACATGTAAAGAATACCGATTTAATTAATTTGCATAAATTTTTATATCAATGTGGTGTTAGCGGTACAATAGTTAAGGGGGGGCGGGGGGTGTATGAGTGACATGGAGCAGAACAGCAGGTTAAGTGCAAAACAGTAGGTTAATTTGCATATTTTTATGTAAAATACAGTACAATAGTTTAAGGGGGTGCGTGACAAAGAAGACTGCACCATAAATGGCGTTTAAAAGCATGTGAAATTCAAGAAGTGTACCAGAAAATGGTGGGAGAACATAACTAATTATTTAATTTGGTATCAAAGGTGGTACAATAATTTAAGGAAATAGGGGTGACATGGAATACCACGTAACAGAACAATAGGTTAAGTGCCAACAAAGGGCCAAACATTAGGTTAAAGCACCCAGAGAACAGTACCAAACATTAGGTCATGCAACATGTTTGCCCCATGTAATTACTTCTTACAAGACTGACATGTTTCCAAACAGCAGAGAATGAAGAGCAAGAGAAATCCAACCCTTACAAACTGATTTTTTTTATAAATAAACTATATACCCTTGAAATTCCTGTCATGAGATCCTTCCTCTCCACCAAAAAGCCACCAAGTTCCATATATTCTATACATTGCCTTGAATCCCCTCAATTGTTCAAATAAACAATATTCCACACATTTTATAAACTGATTAGGCGATATTCCATACACAGCATTCGATTTCCCGACAAATTCTGTAACTCAATAAATTTACTGCATTTCATACATTGGCATAAATAATTAAATAATATTCTATACATTTTCAGAAGTGAATAAATAATATTCCACACACTGCAACCGGAATTTCTCCAAATGACCGCTCAACTGAGTCTTTTTCGTGTCAACTTCTGGGAGGGAGAGTGGGAGGGGAGGGGGCTGACCAGAAGGGGAGAGGTTAATTAATTGATCAATTTAATTAACTAGTCAATCTAATTGATAAGAGTGAGAGTGTCTATTCCAATAACTCAGATCTGAAGTTGTACCTGTAGCAGTGAGGTGGGAGGCCTTCTAAGGGTTGGGGAAGGGAGAGGGAGGGGACAGAAGAACAGTAGATTAGATGCCTATCAATCAAAAGGATGGATCCTTTTAGCAGAACAATAGGCTAAGTAAATGTCAATCAAAGGACAACAATAGGTTAAGTACCTGTCAAAGGAGAACAGTAGGTTTGCCCCTGAGTGCATACCTGCCCCTGATATAAGCAACTCATACTAACAAAAAGCACCACAACAGCTTGTTCCACTACCTACCGTTGTTTCCTCTTCGACAGCCAATGAAATAATAAGAGCATGTTGATTTCTTCGGTAATAACATCGCCGTAGTCCATGTTTCCGCATTAACTGCATACACCTCCGAAAGACACGTATGACACACTAATCCGTTTCCTACGTGTCGGTGCTTATATACCTGCATCTGAGTCGCGCTAAGTTATATACACATTGCAGCAACGCCCCAAAACGGAAGCTTTTTTGTCATTCCTTATATTCACCTACTTCAGAATTAAAATAGCATGCCTAAAGTTAACATACAAAGATAATAGAACATTGCGACCGTTCCGAAATCCATTAAGGAAGAAACAAGTTATCATAAATGTAATGGATTCGACACTACTAGAATTCAAAAATTTTTCACCAAGCAACGCTTCGAGTATTCATCCTACAAGAGCAGATTTTTGTACACATTACAAACAACTGAGACTCCATATACTTAATACCGGAATTGCAAACTTAAAAACAGTCTAAACTCAGTGAGTATTTTACTTAATAGTCAACATATTCAATTTGACAAATTTGCGTATTTCGCTTTGAACCACGCAGAAAGAGAAGTTTTATGAAAGTAAAGTGACATTAATAACACTTATCAGTAGCGTAATTCACATACGCCGACTCACTAAATTGTACAAAATTCACTGCATCTCATTATGGCTGGACACGATGTACTGCAGAGATAACAGATAACGTGCAGCACGTACAGCAGGGTGGAACGTGCGAAGTTGCGAGTTAGCAGATTCGAGCGCTAATAAAGGGGAATTATTCATCGTATACGAGTATGCCTGCACGGAGTTAGGTATGCACGATACGCTCCAAATAAATTGTTATAGTACTGCAATGCTGGTACGGAACACCCCTTATTATCGTTACGAGCCTCTCGTTCATGTCAAACATTAATTCATAGTTCCATTCCGTTGGCGGTCTGTGAGTGAACTATTGCGGAATACAACGGTAACAAACGTTTTGTGCGCTGCTGAATGCTGAATTACGAGGCAGTCAACAGTCATTTTTAGGTTTCCGTAGCTCAGTCGGTAAAAACGGAACCTTTATTGGATCACTTTGTTGTCTGTCTGTCAGTTTTTCTCTCTGTCCAATTTTAAGGGGAGTTGGACGCCCTATCCCGATAATGTTAAATTTAATGACTTGGCTTCCCCGTATTTCAGGAAACACTGTAGCCATTGACATGAAACTTTTACAGGACATTTAACTGTATTTTCTGATTCTACTGAACAACAATAATTGCATTTCACGCACTGCTTTCGGAAATACAGTTTTTTAATTACGCGGTTAAATTTTTTTCTACTTTTTTGTACATTATCCGAAATAATTTTATTCCTAAGTAATTTTAATTATACATAACATTATGTTCTTCTTTTATTTCAATAGACTCAGGATGTGTATTTTATTACTCCCTGAAAATTTGAATATATTCGGAGTGGTTTCTGAGATTTAGAGAAAAATGCAACAGAAAATGTAAATTTTCAGGAACGCCTTCTAAAGTTTCAAAAGACTGTAACTCAATATATGTTTAATGTTTTTATTTTTACTCACTAAGAAGCACCCTGCACCATACTGTATATCATCCTCTTGATCTTTTTCCAAGCTTTATCTTCTTTTCTTCTTTCTGGACTCCTTAGTGGCCAACTGTGCTGCATACTCTGCTTCATCAATGCGAACCTTGTCCATCCGTTCAAGTTCTGTGATACAGTTTGCTCCAGGAGTAATTACCACATACTGTAGCACTTTCACCCTACCAATGTTGCCATCATTTAAAGCAATAACAGCATTACTGAACCCCCACTTAAGTGTCTTCATCCCAGCAAAAACATTTTTTGGTAAGTGAGTCCATACAAGATTATTGAACGACTCATTGGGATTTTGAGTCTAACCATGCAGACACTTCTTCAGTATTTCAGGATTTGCCAGGTCTCTGTAAATAGATTTTATGATGTACATGACTGTTGCTGGGATGGAGTCTTATGGGTGTACGAACTGTTTGAGTACTGGGCATTGCAGTAATTTCACCATGAATCAGGTCCAAGAGGGCTAAGGTGGTGTACCGGTTTTTCATCAGTTAACAGTCTGTGGAAGACGGTAGCCCATACTGCCTGCTTCATTTTCAACAAATCCTAAGTATTATTTCTAATGACCATCTTATAATACTGCTGTAGTTCATCAATTATTTTGTTTGTCAGCCTACCACTTATGGTTTTACCATCAGAAAGTTTCTTGTCTCTTAAACTTTATTTCAACTTCCTTAACCTGGTGCCCATCCTCTTCTGGACATGATCAACACATTCCAGTTTTGTGATAATCTTCTCACGATAAGGCTGATCGTCTACTACACTGCTATAAGGTTTTGAGTCTCCATCACTTAAGAACTTAGTGTAACACACTCCCCTTTCATTCACAGATCTACTAAAAATTTCAGCAGCTACACAGGCCTCCACAACACCACTAGTTCCTCCATAATGTATGTCACAGATACGCCCCTCTTCATTCCCTGATTTACACTTGTAACAATGTTTGCTTAAAATCTGGAAACCTATTACCTTTCCAGTTTCCACACTGCTCGATAGCAACAGAATCCTGAGAACTGCAGCTTTGCTTCTGCTAAGTGCCATCAAAAATTACTGGTATGTCAGTCATACCATCATTTATTTCAACAGCTTCGTTTGCAGCACCCTTCATTGACTCACATGCAACAGATTCCACAACAGCTCCAATACATCCTCCATACTTGTCGATTTTACAAGGTGTGTGTGGCATATTCATCACGGCAGACATTGCTTCTGCTGCAGTGTGTCCTTTGCCAATAGCTCTCAATCCATAGAACCACCTAACATTTACTTTACACTTACCAGACTTCCAAAATGAATGAGTACTTTTACAACTGGCACAATTAATTATAAGTTTCCTGGCTAGTCGATTTGATACCTCACTGTCTTCACGTAAACTAAATGGCCCTCCACATATTTCACAACACAAACATTCACTTAACACCCTTGTTAGGATGTGTAAATCTATCAGAATATAGCCTAACTTACCATTTACATCACTTTCGTTTTGAGAAAACTGTGTATCACAAATTTTTATTTTAATCTTCGAAGCACTAATGCGTGTCTCTCTAGATACTGACGAGTTTGCCTGTATTTCATTGTCTGTAACTTCACACGCCACATGTTAAACAAAGTGTTTCCTTTTATTCGAAAATCTACTGCCATGAAACCAACGTTTCTCAAAAACACTTCGTTTTGGCGTCATACTTTACTTTTTGAGAGATTTATCAATCTATTCCTCACTTCTCCTAGGATAAACGTTATCACTTCGACATGCAACGCGTGTTTATATTATGAAACGATACGATACTGTTTTTGACAGTGCTACCAATACAAACACCTAATTTAATCTTTATAACAAAGCAATCCACAGCCGCCGGCCGCGGTGGCCAAGCGGTTCTAGGCGCGTCAGTCCGGAACCACGCGACTGCTACGGTCGCAGGTTCGAATCCTGCCTCGGGCATGGATGTGTGTGATGTCCCTAGGTTAGTTAGGTTTAAGTAGTTCTAAGTTCTAGGGGACTGATGACCTCAGATGTTAAGTCCCATAGTGCTCAGAGCCATTTCAACCATTTGAGCCAATTCACAGCCTTCCATATAAAAAACTACCGATTTTATTAGATCTTGAAGTAACGCAAGTAAAAATTTTAACAATTTCAACTGGTGTAGATTATATTTAAAAAAAAATACTTCTCATGTGAGTTTATCAGTGATATATATATATATATATATATATATATATATATATATATATCATTTTAGTCGTAAAAGTGCAAATATTATAATGAGATAAAAATCTTAAAATGTGAAAAAAATTCCCTTCTAACTCCCCTTAATAACCTCTTTTCTCAGGAACAAACAGACTTACCGAGTTGAAATTTATGACACGTACTAAAATCTAAGGTCTCTTGGCACGTAGAATATTAAAGTTTCTAAGATGATGTAATCAAAATACACGGCCATTTATATTATATATTTCTATACTCTATAACTCACTCATCAAAGCCTGTTGAGTACATCCCTTTGACCTAAAATTATGAAATTTCTCTGGCAAGGTTTCACAGTACAAGGAAAGGAACAAAAAATCGTAAAAAAATTTGTTCTTCATAACACGACTGTCCGTCCGTCTGTTTAGATCCCTTTTCTCAGGAAAGTTTAGCTGCTTGCTAAATTTTATGATTCCAAATCAGCAGGAAGCACCCTTTATGTTCTGGCGATTGACTTCTCGAGTTCAAAATATATGATACAAATAGCAGTATCTTTTAACTGCATTGACTCACAAGCTTACGTTACTACACCACAAAGGCCTATAGACATTAGTGTGTGACATAAATTTCAACGACTAAACGTTCCTGAGAAAAGGTATCTTAACAGACGGACGACAGATAGACAGTCGGAACACAAAGAACAAATTTTTTTTCGTCTGACATAATTACAAATTAACGATTGTCAGATTTTTTCCTTTACTTGTACTGTTAAAAATTACGTCCAAAGAACGTTTAGTCGTATCGTTGAAACTTATGTCACATACTAAGGGCTATAGCCCGTTGCTGGTGTAGTAAACGTAAGCTTGCAAGTCAATGCAATCAAAAGATACTGCCATTTGTATCACATACTTTGACTCGAGAACTCACTCGCTAAAACCTATAGGGTACTTTCTGTTGACAATCATGAAATTTGGCAAGGAAAAATGCGAGTATTGTTAATTTCTAATTCTACTACTTAATTCTTTTACGACTGTCTACTGTTCGTCAGTTAAAGCCCCTTTTTCTCGTGAACAGGTAAATTTATCAAGTTGAAATTTATGTTACATAGTGAGGTCTAGGATCTCTTGGTGGTGTAAACACTTTAAGCTAGTAATTCAATGCAGTGAGAAGGTAGGGCCATTTATGTCATTCATTGAAACATATTGGGTACTGTTCCTTGACATAGAATCATGAAAACATAAAAAGTTTTCTGAATATCGTACCGCGTTGTAACGTAAAAAATACACTGACAGTTTCTCTCTTGTAGTTTTTTACATCATGACGTGGTACTATACTCAGATAACTTTTGTGTCAACCGACCCTGGCAGCACAAGCCTACGCAATAATAATAGAATTACGGAATTTGGTTGGAAGCAAGATTTCGCATTAAAGTAAAGGAAAAAGGCGAAAATTGCTAGTTTATAATTAAATCGCTCAAAAAATATTTCTTTCGTCTTTTGCTATCCGTGTTCAGACTTAAAATTAGAACATTCTTCAAAGTCTTGCAATTCCAGGGTCTGATATCTTGCCAGTATCACTATCCGTAACAGGCAAAAATCGTCGAAATTTTCGATTCTCGGGATGGAAAAACTGTCTGCAGACATAATTTAGTATGTAAGGAACCTTCAGAGAGCGGGCCCCACTCTCACCTGGCCAGTTTTTGTACTTGCATCCATGATTAATATAATTTTCTCTAATTAAGACATTTTTTAGAACTACTTGATTAACAGACAACAGTGTGTTGTCGGAATGAAACGTCGTGGTGGTGTTCTCTCAGGAACGCCAAAGGGATCGTTCGTGGGTCCATTATTATGTTTGCGTGATAATATTTCGTCAGTACTGTCCCAATTACATACTATTTTTATGCCGACAAGTGAAGGAATCTGTACCACAATCGTCCAGATGAATTACGATTTGTCCTCAGTGTTCAGCTGGTCGCACAACCTGAAAGTAAATACGGAAAAGTCCTACGTAATCTCTGTATCTTATCATAAATTAGTTAGGTCTGAGTACCTCGAACGATTGCCTCTTATTACCCTTGACAGTATCACAGTGAAGAACTTGAGTTTCACTCTGGATGCGTTCCTCAAATGGGCAGAAAATTCTGTTGCCACTTGTATGAAACCTTCCACTTTCATCTAAGTTCTCCAGAAGTTTCGGAACGTATTTCCAGCCGGCCATTGTGGCCGTGCGGTTCTAGGCGCTTCAGTCCGGAACCGCGCGACTGCTACGGTAGAAGGTTCGAATCCTGCCTCGGGCATGGATGTGTGTGATGTCCTTAGGTTCGTTAGGTTTAAGTAGTTCTAAGTTCTAGGGGACTGATGATCTCAGATGTTAAGTCCCATAGTGTTCAGAGCCGTTTGAACCATTTGAACGTATTTCCAGAAGATGTGAAACGCAGACTTGTGAAATTGTTCATACTGCCAAATTCCACTATTTTGATGTAAGATAAAATGCATCAAGTCATGAAAACTATAGACGAGTTCAACTATACGATAATGTTTGTGTTGCGTTAAATCTGCAAACCCGTTTTACCATTTAGTGCATCATGTGTCCTCATAGGGTTGTTGAGCCTAACAAGTTATGTGACTATCACACACTGCGTCTACTCCATACGCTCCTGAATGCACGGGCAGTAACTCGCATCAGAGACAGTGTAGCTGCCATCTCATTATAATCGCAGTGCGAAGCCTCACTCACCAAGTATCCTGTGCCATCATGTGATGTTATAAGGCCAGTACTATGTTTCCTCTTGTAAAAATCACATTTCAGTTTTGATTGAGGAAATTTTGGAATAATTTAGCAACCTAACTTTAAGCATTTGTGACAGTGACCTAACAGTTAAAGGGGCTTGTTTTTGGCACCGGAGATGTTACAACTAATTCTGGCTGCTTAATAACGCTACACTCAAGATTAATAGATCTTGCGACAATCAAGGTCATTGTTCCCAGAATGAGATTTTCACTCTGCAGCGGAGTGTGCGCTGATATGAAACTTCCTGGCAGATTAAAACTGTGTGCCCGACCGAGACTCGAACTCGGGACCTTTGCCTTTCGCGGGCAAGTGCTCTACCAACTGAGCTACCGAAGCTCGACTCACATCCGGTACCCACAGCTTTACTTCTGCCAGTATCTCGTCTCCTACCTTCCAAACTTTACAGAAGCTCTTCTGCGAACCATGCAGAACTAGCACTCCTGAAAGAAAGGATATAGCGGAGACATGGCTTAGCCACAGCCTGGGGGATGTTTCCAGAATGAGATTTTCACTCTGCAGCGGAGTGTGCGCTGATATGAAACTTCCTGGCAGATTAAAACTGTGTGCCCGACCGAGACTCGAACTCGGGACCTTTGCCTATCGCGGCTTCGGTAGCTCAGTTGGTTGAGCACTTGCCCGCGAAAGGCAAAGGTCCCGAGTTCGAGTCTCGGTCGGGCACACAGTTTTAATCTGCCAGGAAGTTTCAAGGTCATTGTTATTTGCTCGTGTAAAGTAACACGGGGTTCGGTCAAAAATATGGAAGCGCCGCGAGAAATACAAGCTTGAACATGATTGCAAATTTTATCAAAGCCTGCAGACGGCGCTGTTGTGTCTGAAATGCACCTGTGCAATTCCCTCGATACGTTGCAAGGGTCTGTGTTGGTCGGAACATTCTCTGTGCCTAGCTGTAAGTGCATTATGTCGGAGCTAAGTGAATTCGAATGTGGCCAAATTGCTGGTGGTCTAATGGTGGGTGCTGCCGTAACCAGGCTAGCCGAAGTGTTTGGCGTTTCAAGAGACACCGAATCGATGATTTTTACTGCAGGAACATCATCATTAAGGCGCAACGCGAACGAAAGTGTGTTGAGGTATCGTGTCAGACGGTCATTGAAGATGATTGTGACGACAGGGAAGAGGACTACACCCGCAAAACTCAGTGCAGAACTGAACGTCGCACTTGCGACCCTACCAGTTACAAACCAAGTGAAGGTAGCTTCATAAACTGGGAACTGCAGCGCGAGTTTGGATTCCGAAACCACATCTCAGTGAATCAAATGCCCGTAACACGAAAACGAGGTACCGCAGCCATAAAACCTGGACTATGGCGCAATGTAAGAAAGTCATTTGGTCGAATGAGTCCTATTTCACTCCAAACCTTTTATCTCTCTCGGACACACGCTTTTCCATATTGGAAGACCCCACTCCTCTTTCTCTCTCTTCTTCCAGTTCTCTTTCACACACACACACACACACATCAAAATAAACGTGAAACGTGAGTGAAACACTAAAATTGTAGATGAAAAATTATCCAAACTCATTTTTAATAGATTTTGTAAATAGCACATGTCAAGATCGTAATGTAAATGTATGTTATTTCTTCAATAATGAATATAACATAAATAAATTTATACTTAATATCACCAATGTGCATTGAAAGTGTAGGAAAAGAAGCTCTCTGCTCCTAGAACGTAACTATGACCGTACTCTTTGGGTTATTTACGTTTTGTAAGGCATTTGTAAGTCATTACCTGTGGCTCCAATTCAAAAATGGTTCAAATGGCTCCGAGCACTATGGGACTTAAGAGCTATGGTCATCAGTCCCCTAGAACTTAGAACTACTTAAACCTAACTAACCTAAGGACATCACACAACACCCAGTCATCACGAGGCAGAGAAAATCCCTGACCCCGCCGGGAACCAAACCCGGGAACCCGGGCGCGGGAAGCGAGAACGCTGCCGCACGACCACGAGCTGCGGACGTGGCTCCAATTAAATCGATCTCATAATGTGAATAATTCTCGCCACATTCAATGGTTACACGTTTCATTTATATATTTTGCCACAGCTAAACGATCCACACAACGCTAAAACACGATGCAGCAACATGCAATGCATATGTTCCATCTTGAGGATGAATCACTGGGCAACTCGAAACTGGTAAGAGGAAATAAAAATTGAATAACAAAACATAAGGCAAATGTTTGCAGTAATTTGTGGAAATCTTTTTCACACTGGCCGAGTTTACGTCCCAAGAGTGAATCATGCTGGTGATTCGGAATGACGTCGGCAGCCATATCGTGGTATTCCGTGGGTATTATCGCCAAGGATTATGTGGCCATTTTGGCTCATCGCGTCCGTCCCATGTGTGACCCTTACACATGGTACAATATTTGTTTGCCAATGGTGATGCTGTTTTTCAAGACGAGTAGGCTCCTGTCCAGGCAGCTCACATCTTCCAGGGCTGGTTTTGAGAACACGAAGATAATTTCTTGCATCTCCCCTGGTCACCATAGTCACTAGATCTCAGTATCATCAAGCCTTTGTGGTCCACTTCGGAGAGAAGGATGCCTGCTCGCTACCTATCATTGCTAGGAGAGAAGTGTGCCTGATCGCTGCCTATCACTGTTACTTGAATTTGCCCTAATTTGCAGGAAGAATGTTATAAGACTCTCATGCAAACCATTCATTCAGAGACGACTGGGAGATACACTCCTGGAAATTGAAATAAGAACACCGTGAATTCATTGTCCCAGGAAGGGGAAACTTTATTGACACATTCCTGGGGTCAGATACATCACATGATCACACTGACAGAACCACAGGCACATAGACACAGGCAACAGAGCATGCACAATGTCGGCACTAGTACAGTGTATATCCACCTTTCGCAGCAATGCAGGCTGCTATTCTCTCATGGAGACGATCGTAGAGATGCTGGATGTAGTCCTGTGGAACGGCTTGCCATGCCATTTCCACCTGGCGCCTCAGTTGGACCAGCGTTCGTGCTGGACGTGCAGACCGCGTGAGACGACGCTGCATCCAGTCCCAAACATGCTCAATGGGGGACAGATCCGGAGATCTTGCTGGCCAGGGTAGTTGACTTACACCTTCTAGAGCACGTTGGGTGGCACGGGATACATGCGGACGTGCATTGTCCTGTTGGAACAGCAAGTTCCCTTGCCGGTCTAGGAATGGTAGAACGATGGGTTCGATGACGGTTTGGATGTACCGTGCACTATTCAGTGTCCCCTCGACGATCACCAGTGGTGTACGGCCAGTGTAGGAGATCGCTCCCCACACCATGATGCCGGGTGTTGGCCCTGTGTGCCTCGGTCGTATGCAGTCCTGATTGTGGCGCTCACCTGCACGGCTCCAAACACGCATACGACCATCATTGGCACCAAGGCAGAAGCGACTCTCATCGCTGAAGACGACACGTCTCCATTCGTCCCTCCATTCACGCCTGTCGCGACACCACTGGAGGCGGGCTGCGCGATGTTGGGGCGTGAGCGGAAGACGGCCTAACGGTGTGTGGGACCGTAGCCCAGCTTCATGGAGACGGTTGCGAATGGTCCTCGCCGATACCCCAGGAGCAACAGTGTCCCTAATTTGCTGGGAAGTGGCGGTGCGGTCCCCTACGGCACTGCGTAGGATCCTACGGTCTTGGCGTGCATCCGTGCGTCGCTGCGGCCCGGTCCCAGGCCGACGGGCACGTGCACCTTCCGCCGACCACTGGCGACAACATCGATGTACTGTGGAGACCTCACACCCCATGTGTAGAGCAATTCGGCGGTACGTCCACCCGGCCTCCCGCATGCCCACTATACGCCCTCGCTCAAAGTCCGTCAGCTGCACATACGGTTCACGTCCACGCTGTCGCGGCATGCTACCAGTGTTAAAGACTGCGATGGAGCTCCGTATGCCACGGCAAACTGGCTGACACTGACGGCGGCGGTGCACAAATGCTGCGCAGCTAGCGCCATTCGACGGCCAACACCGCGGTTCCTGGTGTGTCCGCTGTGCCGTGCGTGTGATCATTGCTTGTACAGCCCTCTCGCAGTGTCCTGAGCAAGTATGGTGGGTCTGACACACCGGTGTCAATGTGTTCTTTTTTCCATTTCCAGGAGTGTATTTTGAACGTCTTGCTCCCTACACCGTATTAGGGATGGTAATATGTTGCGGTTTTGGTATTTTCCTTTTTTTTTGTACACCTCCCGGAAGTCTCAGTAACACATTTACGCATTTATTCTGGACTAACCTCAACACAGGTCCAATACGTAGAAATGTCGTTACTCTCCTCTATAGTGATGCAGGAACTTTGTTCATATTGCAACCCAATGGCCGGCGCTGTCTATGCAGGTGGCACTGACAACAATCGGCCCTCTTTATTTTGATCTTCATAACGATTTACTAAGGGTCTTTCCAAGGCGATGGGGACAAACTCAGTCGCTACCATGTCCATCCATCACGTTCCGCCACGCGATCACAACAACGACATCCCACACACAATGAGCGACAACAGTATCATTGAGGGCTTCTCGAGACTCAACGATTGATCCTTTTACCTATCCGTGGCATGTCTCGCGAATATCTCTGAGTAATGGAGGGCGAATTCCTTGCACTCTATCAAACACAGCAGGAAATTCAATCGTGCTTTCCCAGATAAAACTCATTTCCTTGTCATTTCTCAGTTAGTCACGCCACTTCCTCTTCTCCTATTTTTTGTTTCTCACATTCCTCCTATTCACCGTCTTTCCACTCTTCTCTCATGTCCACTGCTACTAGTGCTCATATCTCGAAACTACCTGCCCGTAATTTTGTCTTTACTGTTCTACTCTACGTAAGAAAATACAAACAGTGTTTTTCTGCCATAAATACAAGACGGTTTTTCTGCAGTTTACGTAACTTTAATTTATAAATGTAGGATTATATACTCGACGAATCTTAAAACATCCTTAAAACACCTAGGCACGCCAGTCCACAACAGCTCCCGAGCCGGCACAGTGCGACAGCATACTTGGTAGCTATGGGACGGCCATCGACTTGTGTCAACAACTTCAATGTAAGACGAGGACCCACAGTCCAATATACTTTTAATTCTGTTTTACTCTATGGACTTCCCAACTATTTATGATGGTATTTTGTCTTTTTAGTCCGTTTAGTTTCATGACATAGACTTTACAACCTGATGATGAGAGCATTGTCTCGTGAAACGCGTTGTTAAAATATATGTATAAGAATCGCGGTTGAATGCTAACAGTGATAACCATTAAAACATCCTTGCTCGTAATGAATGTAATTTCAAGCATGTAGAATGACTGGTTCTGTGTGAGACCTCAGTCTTGCCAGGATAAATAAATCAATTTCTTCCGCGAGACACTGCTTTTTTTTTTTCAAATGGTAATACACTTGTCTTGGTTGCCAAAATAATTACATTTGTCGTCATATCATGACTTGTTTCGGGAAAACCTCATTATCAGATATGTCAAAATCGCTACAAAGTATCTTCTCGTTTCCTACTCCATGGGTACCACCATCAGTACCTTTTATCGATAAGCGTCTTTATAATCTCAAATTTATCTGATATTCCCTGCCTGTTTATTTCTTGATATGGATGTAGGAGGAAGTAATATGAGGTCTAGATCTACTTGGAACATCGCCTGTTTGAATTTTAAGACAGACACTCTCGTGTGATATACTGCTCTTATTGCGTTAGTCACCTGAGTTCGATGCGCATCTGCTTTGCCCACTTGCGCTTACTCAGCGAACATTAGACAAAAGCCGTCCTCTTCTTATATATCTTCTCTCTCTTGTCTATCTGTTACGGGTTCCACACTGACAACTATCCCAGACATGGTGCACAAAAATTTGGTCAGTTCACGTGTTCGTGAATACATTTACTTATTTTCAATCCTCTTCCAATGCCCCGCATTCTAGCTTCTGTCTTTCCTTCAACTAGTTTTATGTCGCTCCCAACGGATACTCATAGATGGTTTACGGTTGCGACCACTGTTTCTTTCCTCTACGTTACCTGAGGTCTAAAATGTTGCTTTCATATGTAACAGTTAAGGGTAATTTTTGCAAAGAAAGTAAAGTAAAATGAATCCGTTTCTCAAGAATCTATTTTAATCGAACCTCATAGGTTATAGTCGGTAGTTCTCACTCTATTAGTATAGTTTTGTCAAGAAATTTATGCACAACATTTTAGAAGTTTACAGGTTCTCTCTGAATCTTTCCTAACGTAACTGATCTACACTCCTGGAAATGGAAAAAAGAACACATTGACACCGGTGTGTCAGACCCACCATACTTGCTCCGGACACTGCGAGAGGGCTGTACAAGCAATGATCACACGCACGGCACAGCGGACACACCAGGAACCGCGGTGTTGGCCGTCGAATGGCGCTAGCTGCGCAGCATTTGTGCACCGCCGCCGTCAGTGCCAGCCAGTTTGCCGTGGCATACGGAGCTCCATCACAGTCTTTAACACTGGTAGCATGCCGCGACAGCGTGGACGTGAACCGTATGTGCAGATGACGGACTTCGAGCGAGGGCGTATAGTGGGCATGCGGGAGGCCGGGTGGACGTACCGCCGAATTGCTCAACACGTGGGGCGTGAGGTCTCCACAGTACATCGATGTTGTCGCCAGTGGTCGGCGGAAGGTGCACGTGCCCGTCGACCTGGGACCGGACCGCAGCGACGCACGGATGCACGCCAAGACCGTAGGATCCTACGCAGTGCCATAGGGGACCGCACCGCCACTTCCCAGCAAATTAGGGACACTGTTGCTCCTGGGGTATCGGCGAGGACCATTCGCAACCGTCTCCATGAAGCTGGGCTACGGTCCCGCACACCGTTAGGCCGTCTTCCGCTCACGCCCCAACATCGTGCAGCCCGCCTCCAGTGGTGTCGCGACAGGCGTGAATGGAGGGACGAATGGAGACGTGCCGTCTTCAGCGATGAGAGTCGCTTCTGCCTTGGTGCCAATGATGGTCGTATGCGTGTTTGGAGCCGTGCAGGTGAGCGCCACAATCAGGACTGCATACGACCGAGGCACACAGGGCCAACACCCGCCATCATGGTGTGGGGAGCGATCTCCTACACTGGCTGTACACCACTGGTGATCGTCGAGGGGACACTGAATAGTGCACGGTACATCCAAACCGTCATCGAACCCATCGTTCTACCATTCCTAGACCGGCAAGGGAACTTGCTGTTCCAACAGGACAATGCACGTCCGCATGTATCCCGTGCCACCCAACGTGCTCTAGAAGGTGTAAGTCAACTACCCTGGCCAGCAAGATCTCCGGATCTGTCCCCCATTGAGCATGTTTGGGACTGGATGAAGCGTCGTCTCACGCGGTCTGCACGTCCAGCACGAACGCTGGTCCAACTGAGGCGCCAGGTGGAAATGGCATGGCAAGCCGTTCCACAGGACTACATCCAGCATCTCTACGATCGTCTCCATGGGAGAATAGCAGCCTGCATTGCTGCGAAAGGTGGACATACACTGTACTAGTGCCGACATTGTGCATGCTCTGTTGCCTGTGTCTATGTGCCTGTGGTTCTGTCAGTGTTATCATGTGATGTATCTGACCCCAGGAATGTGTCAATAAAGTTTCCCCTTCCTGGGACAATGAATTCACGGTGTTCTTATTTCAATTTCCAGGAGTGTATAAAAGCGTCGGATTCCCATGTTGAAACCGCTTTTGACGTTAACTTCATCCTGATAATTTTGGATACGGATTGTACCGTTCCTACTACCGTATGAGTATTAATATCATTAATAAGTGACCCAAATTTTTGGACCTTAACTTGGACTCTCCGTCAGGTGACACGTGTCACATGAGTAACTTTCCTTTCTGACCTGTAGGCATAGTTCTTCCCATCCATGATCAATATGTGTGCTCTAAGCCTCTGTCTTCGAATGTGGCGCTTAATTCATCATCGATATTATACAGGCCTGCTCTAATCGTGCCAGCTGTTACGTAATCTCAACACTAGGGGAAATCGCAAGTTTGTCGCTAAGGAGTAACTAGCTGATATTCACATCGGTCTTCTCGCCAATGATTCGTCAGTACTGTGCTCTGTATAGCCTGGGGTGAGGAGTAACCACCAAGGTCATGGCAACATTAGCTCTGCAGCTCTGTCAGAAGTGTCCCAAAGACGCTGAAGCCACGGTACAGAAGCCTGTCATCCGTGGCCACTGGGTGTTGTGTGCTGTCCTTAGGTTAGTTAGGTTTAAGTAGTTCTAAGTTCTAGGGGACTGATGACCATAGATGTTAAGTCCCATAGTGCTCAGAGCCATTCGAACCATTTGAACCATCCGTGGCCAGTGCCAATTCTATTTTTGGACAGTAGTTAATCACCATTCTATCCATGAAAAATAAGCGCAATTCCTTCGTCACCATTTACAGCTACAGCGCGATTCACTTACACCCGAAGCGGTGTACCACGCACAGCGCGAGAACCAATACCAGCGTGATAGTCTCCCATAGCTGCATGTGATAAGACTCGTACATAGTACTGTGCCAAATGATGAAACGGCTTTATACGAGTTAGGAATAGCCTTGAGAAGAAGTCTGAGGCAACTGTTGAGGCGTCTACTCTTCAGAGACCCATTCTAACTGAAAACCTTCATCGTAAAGGCAACACATAAAATGACCAATTGAGATACTTTTCCT
Organism: Schistocerca piceifrons; assembly: GCF_021461385.2. Taxonomy (NCBI): domain Eukaryota; kingdom Metazoa; phylum Arthropoda; class Insecta; order Orthoptera; family Acrididae; genus Schistocerca; species Schistocerca piceifrons. The sequence goes on from NC_060143.1 coordinate 56,488,399, forward strand.
CGCCGTCAGAACTGTCAGAGCACATAACACCAATGCGACTATGACAGCATTTCTAGGATACTCCCTTTATAAAATGCGGCTCATAATACTCTCGTAGACGCAATGGCGGAGTGTGCTCTACCATTTCCCTTGTATGCCGTAAGTTGGCATATCTTTGCTTGTGTTAGAAATTGACACATCTTCGCGGTGCGCATGCTTGTCCGACGCGTGCGCTATCGTGAGGCAGTAGTGCGAGGAGAGGTCGGACACGAATCAGTGAGAGCGATCTGTGAGTAACACACGTGCGACTAGCAGCAGCTGTTGGTACGACATGAGGTACGGCTGTTAAAAGGGCTGCTAGACGATATGCCCTGTGTGTTGGAAGCATTTTATTTATGGCTAAAATCTGTTGATGGTTTGACCGACGGAAATAGTGTTGTTAATGGTTTAAAGTTCCGGTACTGCACAAGTGAGGTGTGCAGCTGGACACGCAGTGGGAACGGCAGGCGTGAGGTTGTTAGTGAACCTTATTGCTGTTTATCGAACCCTGCCAGGCCCTGGTTTCAAATGGCTCTGAGCACTATGGGACTTAACATCTGAGGTCATCAACCCCTAGAACTTAGAACTACTTAAACCTAACTAACCTAAAGACATCACATACATCCATGCCCGAAGCAGGATTCGAACCTGTGTCCGTAGCGGTCGCGAGGTTCCAGACTGAAGCGCCTAGAACCGCTCGGCCACTTTGGCCGGGTGCCAGGAATTGTTAGACGACTTGTGTATTCTTATCGATGCGGAGTCACCGCTCGTAATTTGTGTTGAATTGCATTAGTGTTCATTGTAAGTGGTTTCGGACAGTGGATTTACCCTCTTTACGTTCTTGTATTACGCTAGTTTGTTGAGGCTATCGTGTGCTATTGCTGTGGCGCTTGGAGCTCCGTTGCAGGCCTGTTAAGTGTGTGCACGCAAGCGCTTGGGTGTGGAATGGCTCGAACGAAGCTCATAACGTTATTTGTAGTAAGGCTGAGTGAGTTCACCTGATCATCTGTGGACCATTACATTGTATACAAATGAGGCGACTGTTGGCGCTGATTGTATTGTGGCGGACAATACAGTTGACTTGAGAACATCATAAGATTAATTTGTGTACTGTGTACATAAACACTAATTGTGGTGGCAAGAATTTGACTGGAATGCTTGTTTCACAGTGTTCTGCATTTTTATTTAACTGCTTGGGTGATAAAAATATTTTAAAAGGCCACTCTGAGCTTATTGAACCCAGTTCCTGTTCCACTTCTCAATATGAAACACTTGGCGTAAAATAATCGTGGGTGTTTCCGTTTCTTCTTACTCCTCTGAAACGGTTTATGTAGCAAAACAAGAAAAAAAGTCTAGTAAACAAGGGCTCTAAAATGCATATCTAAAGAGCTTTGAGCACTTCTTCATCTTCGATGCAGTGAAACAAATCTCTTCTACTGGAAGCTCCCTACTTTCCACATTTTCGGAGGGGCTAGTGTGGATGAAAACAAGAAAAAGTTTCTAATCATCATAGTCTCGAATATGTGTACTATGGGAACTATGAGCACTTGTTCACTTTAAGAGAAGTGTTTCACAGTAGCATAGATAAAGAAGTGCTCATAACTCTCAACGTACATATTTTAGAGTCCATATTTACAAGATTTGTGTTCTTGTTCTGGTCCATACTATCACCTCTGAAAGTTTGTTGCCGGCCGCGGTGGTCTCGCGGTTCTAGGCGCGCAGTCCGGAACCGCGCGACCGCTACGGTCGCAGGTTCGAATCCTGCCTCGGGCATGGAAGTGTGTGATGTCCTTAGGTAGGTTAGGTTTAAGTAGTTCTAAGTTCTAGGGGACTGATGACCACAGCTGTTATGTCCCATAGTGCTCAGAGCCATTTGAACCCATTTTGAAAGTTTGTTAATTGAGTTCTGGTTCACCCTGTATAGTTCACACACCTATTAGAAATTATGGTTTGGTGGCAAAACATTTGCCCTTGAATTCGTTTTCTCGAAGACGGTGATTGGAATTCCCGGCTAGCCACTCAGATTTAGATTGTCCGCGGTTTCCTTATCTCGCTTACTGCAAATTTGGGACGAAAAAGATACGGTCTCTTACCTTTCTTATCCAACCTTTTAGTGTTCTGACTCCAATGATTTCGTCATCAGCGGGACAGTAGACCGTAATCTTCATTCCTCCCATTAGTAACTCGCGTTACATTAGTCACCCTTCGCACCCTTGCTTTCACATCATTCACACGCTCGTGATGTAACGTATGAGAACTCCAATGTCACGTACCAAGAAAAAGAGATTTTCAAGATGCAGTACTGACGCTACTTTGCAACATTTGAGTTTAACTTTGTGCAAAGCTCTGGGAGCTGATAGTACTGACACTGACACATTGGTCTGAAGTGCTAAATAGCATTCCGTCTACGCTGAAGCACCAAAGAAACAGGTATAGGTATGCGTATTCAAGTACAGATATATGAAACAGGCAAAATACGGCACTGCTGTCGGGAACGTCTAGATAAGGCGACAAGACTCCGGCGCAGTTGTCAGATCGGTTACTGCTGCTACAATGGCAGGTTATCAAAATTTAAGTGAGTTTGGACGTGGTGCTATAGTCACTACACGGGCGATGGAACACAGCATCTTCGAGGTAGCGATAGATTGGGATTTTCCCGTACGACCACTTCACGAGCGTACAGTGAATACAGGAATCAGCTAAAACATCAAAACTCCGACCTCGCTGCGGCTGGAAAAACATTTTGCAAGAACGGGACCAACGACGACTGAAGAGAATCGTTCAACGTGACAGAGGTGCAACCTTTCCGCGAATTACTGCCGATTTCAATTTTGGGTCATCAACATGTGTCAGCGTGCGAACCATTCAACGAAACGTCATCGATATGGGCTTTTGGAACCGAGGACCCGCTCGTGTACCCTTTATGACTGCGTGACACAAAGCTTTACGTTTCACATGTGTCAGCGTGCGAACCATTCAACGAAACATCATCGATGTGGGCTTTTGGAACCGAGGGCCCGCTCGTGTACCCTTTATGACTGCGTGACACAAAGCTTTACGTTTCACATGTGTCAGCGTGCGAACCATTCAACGAAACATCATCGATATGGCCTTTTGGAACCGAGGGCCCGCTCGTGTACCCTTTATGACTGCGTGACACAGAGCTTTACGTTTCACATGTGTCAGCGTGCGAACCATTCAACGAAACATCATCGATATGGCCTTTTGGAACCGAGGGCCCGCTCGTGTACCCTTTATGACTGCGTGACACAAAGCTTTACGTTTCACATGTGTCAGCATGCGAACCATTCAACGAAGCATCATCGATATGGGCTTTTGGAACCGAGGGCCCGCTCGTGTACCCTTTATGACTGCGTGACACAAAGCTTTACGTTTCACATGTGTCAGCGTGCGAACCATTCAACGAAACATCATCGATATGGGCTTTTGGAACCGAGGGCCCGCTCGTGTACCCTTTATGACTGCGTGACACAGAGCTTTACGTTTCACATGTGTCAGCGTGCGAACCATTCAACGAAACATCATCGATATGGGCTTTTGGAACCGAGGGCCCGCTCGTGTACCCTTTATGACTGCGTGACACAAAGCTTTACGTTTCACATGTGTCAGCGTGCGAACCATTCAACGAAACATCATCGATATAGGCTTTTGGAACCGAGGGCCCGCTCGTGTATCCTTTATGACTGCGTGACACAAAGCTTTACGTTTCACTCGGGGGCGCCAACACCGACGTTGGACTTTTGATGACTGGAAACATGTTGCCTGGTCGGACGAGTCTCGCTTCAAATTAGATGCCTAGAAAATAGTCTATCCCGACAAGTGTGGCACGAGATTTTACCTGATTTCATGCAAACCTAAACATCGTGTCATGCATTTCCTTCTTCGTGACAGTTCTCGGTCGCACACTGCAGAGGCAATGAATACGCTCCCGCTGTGTTTTAGGTGGTAAAGGTTTAATCACCTCCCATACAGCCCCGACTTGGCTCCCTCTGATTTTCATCTCTGCTCAAATGAACCGCAGGCTCTGAAGACAACATTTTGGCACAGACAACGAGGTGTAGTCGAGCGTAGAAGATTGTCGGAAAGCACATGTGGTCACCTTCTATAACGAGTGTGTTGGAAAGTTGGTACAACGCTATGACAGATGTGTAAGTAGGATCGGCTTCTATGTAGAAAAGTAGCTGCAACGTTCAGCTAACTGTTGAAAATAAAACTGTTTCGATTTTTACTGTGGTTTACATTTCGCGACCGATCGTTCCTTGCTTTCCAAATAGTACTCGTAGAATTGTGAAATAGGATGAATATTATTGAAATAAACTGTAGTTCACAACCGTGAGAAGCCGGATTCAGAACCACCGACGACTGAAGAACTACAGAAGGTCATCTCAGAACTTAAAAACAACAAGGCGTCCGGAGAAAATCAAATAGTGGCCGAACTATGGAAAAAGGCTGACAAAAATGCAGTTACATCCCTAAAGTGTGTTTTCGATCAAATCTGGAAAGAAGAAGAGATCCCTGCAGAACGGAGAACAGCTCTCATCCACCCTATCCACAAGAAAGGTTTGAAGACAGACCCCAACAATTACAGAGGAATATCACTGCTGGATATAACGTACAAGATTCTTTCTAAAGTCCTTTTGAACAGGGCAGAGCCGCAATTGGATCCGCAAATCGGGGAATACCAGGGAGGTTTTAGAAAGGGTAAATCATGTTCGGAACAAATACTAAACCTCAGAAACATCATGGCTTACCAAAAACCAAGGGCAAAGACATACGTAATCTCCTTCATTGATTTCAAAAAAGCATATGATTCGATTGATAGAGAATCTCTGTTATCAGTCCTAGAAGAAATGGGTTTGGATAAGAAAACAACTAATATTATAAAAGCGACCCTTACGAATACATTTTCGAAAGTTAAATTTATGGGCCAACTATCGGAACCCTTTGAAATAAAAACGGGAGTGCGACAGGGCGATGGGCTCTCACCGCTGCTGTTCAATTGTGCTCTTGAGAAAGTAGTCAGAGAATGGAACACAAATATTAAGAGTGGTATAAGACTGGGTTGCAAAAAGAAGAACCTTAAAGTAAATTGCATTGCTTTTGCAGATGATATGGCCCTGTTTGCTGAAACAATGAAAGAAGCACGGGAGCAAATCCTTGAACTAAAGAAACAAGCAGCTAAAATTGGTCTTCACATCTCCTCTGAAAAAATTAAGATATTGACAAACATCAAGCACTCATGTAAATACCTCAAAGTTCAAGAACAGAAGATTGAAATAGTAAAAGAATTCAAATATCTCGGAGAATGGATTACTTGGAATGCTGGGGAAAGCAAAGCAATGGAATCCAGAAAAAATAAACTTGAATTGGCTTTCCAACTAACAAAAAATACATACAACAAAAAATCCCTTTCATGGGGGTCCAAAATTACACATTACAAGACAGTGATTAAGCCAGAAGCACTGTATGCAGCAGAAACACTTAACATGAATTTCAAAAGCCAAATGGAGAAACTTGAGATAAAGGAAAGAAAAATTTTAAGAAAAATCATTTTGCCAAAATTTCAAGACAATAAGATTATATACATTAAAAATGAAACTCTCTACAAGAAAATTGAAAAACTTTCAGATTCTATGCGAAAAAGGAGAATAATTTTTATTGTCATCTTCTCAGAATGAATTCCAACAGATTAACTAAACAAATCTTTGACTTCTTCCGTAACCGAAAAACGAAGCCCAACTGGTTTAAAGAAACTGAGAAAGACCTAGTGGAATTAAATATTTCAGAAAATTCACTTATTGATCGAACTGCTAAATTAATTACTAAAGATGAAAACATAAGGTTCCAAGACAAATCCACACAAAAGTCCAAATCCTTCATCTCGGAAGAAGAGAGGAGAAGAAGATCAGAAAGAATGAAGAAATACTGGGCCCTAAGAAAAGAACAACGCACAAAGAAATGATTGATCCAGCGTACCCCAAAGAGGGTGAAACGAAAGAAGAAGAAACTGTAGTTCAAAACAAGTTAAATAAATTTTGTGGAGTGAGATAAAGTGTCAGAATTGCGCAGCAGAGCCACAACGTCGCTTACCAAATTAAAGAATTTGGGGAAATGTAAGACCATATTTCATCAATATTTTTCCTTACGCCCGTATGAATGTGCCAAATGAAATGAACAGTTAGTATGTAAATTTTCGATACTTGTATCCCAGGAGGTTACATCCCTGATAGGTACCGTAGAGGTCACTGTACTGACACGTCCGAAAGGGGGAGTGAATTACGGTGGCATTCGAAGAGACAGTACACCGCCCACATGGCTGCATGCAGCATAATTGGCTGTGGGCATTCGCCGTCAGCAAACATCTCATCATCCGACGTCGAACTGCCGCACTGTTTTGTGTGGGGTTGGCGCGCTGCCAATTAACGCACAGACATGCAGCAGATATTTGCACCGCGCTTAACCGTAAACGACAGGCGTTATCGTGGCCCTATTGATCACGAGTGTGTCGACCCTAGCGTCCAGTACAAAGCCGGCTCATTCTGATACACCTCATATTATCCACGTGGATTGCAATTATAAACACTCTGGTAAAAGTTGCTCCTTTACAAAGCTTATTTTCTGACTTTTCTGTAACTCAGTAATTTTGTATTTCATCGTAACACCATGAAACTAGCAGTGTGTAATTGATGTACTTGCTATAATTCTTAAACAGCTAATTTTGTACTGTGTACCACTCCATACGTAACACATGTACCTTGCGTATATGAAAGCTCCAAATTCTTATACAGTTCGCAGCTAAGGGTCTAGAGCTTGGCTGCTTCTATCTTATGGGGTCTCGGATTCGATTCCCGATCTAGCTGGAGATTTTTTCCTATTGTACTGGGTGTTGCGTTTTCCTTGTCATTATCGACGAGCCCAATTCGCCGAAGTGGTGTCCGACCTACTGAAGATGGAGTCTCGGAGTTTCCTGCCTAATTATGGCATACGGCTATTTCATTTTCCTTACATTAACTAAATTTTTCCAAATTTTAATATTCAGTACGTAATTCACTGTCTAATAATAATAGTACTGAAAATAGCCCATGTAGAATCAATTTCTTCAAAATTGATGTTAACTAAAACCATATCTTTTTCAGAATTCGAACCCACAAGCAACTATCCGTTTAAAGAGTGTTGTACATTATTTCAGAGTCCTCATTCTCTAGTTTCCCGTAAAGTTTCTGTAACTGAAAAGTTTTCGGTATTCAAAAATATTTTGTTAGGATTGAAAAATAACAGCCAAATACTTGCAGAATTAAATGTTTATTAACACTTCACTCTGGTTTCGACAAATATAAAATTGTCTTATTCAGAAGGGAATGATCTCACAGAACCATATACTGAGAGAAACGGTTGTTGAAGCCGTTCTCACATTAAACACCTATCATCATTCCACAACCGCAATACCAGATCGGATACGTCTAGCATCTTGGCTGTACCTTTACATAACACAAAATCTTTCTCCGTGTCATTCTCCATCTCAGCCATACGACTATGGAACGCGCTCCCCTGTGATCTGCGTCTTATCCAAAACCACTCAACATTCAAGAGGGAACTTAAGACTTACATATTAGGGACGGTATAGCCACCACTGTTGTGCCCCCCCTCATCTTTTTCTTTCTCCTCTCCATCATAGCTTCGAATTTTACCATTCTATTTCTCTTCCTCTAACCTATCTACCTCTTCTATATCTCTTTCACCCCATTCCATCGCCTTATGTCTCTGCTTGATGAGAATAACTTACAACCTGCAAGAATATAATGAGAAAATTCCCAACTACCAATAGAACTGACATTCATATAAGAAAAATATGTTTACTTTCATATACATAGTCATTATTATTATTATTATCATCATTATTATTATTATTTTTATTATTCTTGATTGTTATAATTATTTTTTGATTGTTATAATTATCATTGTACTACTTTTATAATCTCTATTTTTTTTTCTTTAACATTAATACTGTATAACATGTTATATGTCCTAATTTTCTGTAGACACTGAAATTTGTTGAATCTGAGTATGCCTGGTTAGGTGTAAGAGAGGGCCTGAAGGCCCTAATCTTGCCAGGTAAAATAAATGCATAAATAAATAAATAAATATGCTCTTGTCTAGTACAGTCTGCCTGTCAACCACAAATATCAACAGTAAAAATGCATAGCTGAAGGTGTTGGCCCAATCCTGTAGGGATTTGTCGTACAACTTTTAAAAATAAAACACAAGTGTCATTGTATCCACCAAAAATTTAGTATGGCTTTGTCGTAAAACTTGTGTCAGCTGAGTGCACTGGCACTTGTGTTTTATTTTTAAAAGTTTTACGACGAATCCGTACAGTATCGGGACAGTATCTTCAATTATGCATTTTAACGTTGACGTTGGTAGTTGACATGCACATTGTACTAGACAAGAGCCCCTTGGCTCCAGCATAGGTTTTTTTTTCTTTTTAAGTATGTCATTTTACGAGTCCACTACCTCCTGAAGAAGACATATTTATATTTGTCGGAACCACGTAAAAGCTTTAATTCAACAACTCATTGGCTGTTATTTTCCATTCCTATCAGCTTTCTACGTGGTCCATTCCTGAAGTACAGCTATGATTTAAAATACCAAAATTCAAAAATTTCTTATATCAGAACGTTCGAAACCATAAATGCAATCGCCGGCCGAAGTGGCCGAGCGGTTCTAGGAGCTACAGTCTGGAACTGCGCGACCGCTACGGTCGCAGGTTCTAATCCTGCCTCGGGCATGGATGTGTGTGATGTCCTTAGGTTAGTTAGGTTTAAGTAGTTCTAAGTTCTAGGGGACTGATGACCTCTGAAGTTAAGTCCCATAGTGCTCAGAGCCATTTGAACCATATAAATGGAATCAATTCCCGAATACAGTCTTGATTTTTCTGTTCCCAAAAAAAAAAAAAAAAAAAAAAAAAAAAAAAAAAAATAAATAAATAAATAAATAAAAAAAAAAAAAAACTGAAATAACCTGTTCGCCAGCGAAATACGTAAATCAGAAAATTTAACTTTGTAGAAAATTTTTGAGGGGCTTTTGTAGGTCCAAGTGTATTCCAAATCTTCCGACTCATAAAATAACACGATTACTTCTACCAATTTAAGAGGATACACCTTTTGGTTATACAAATTTTCTTCACTGCTACCTACCGTGTTTGTGTATTATTTTAACTTACTCTGTCTTTTATGTCAGGATGTGAAATATAGCAGTTATGCCGTGAATTACGGCACGCTGCGTTCATACCCGCTACGAGGGGCGTGCCCAGAGTCAGCCAGACGGCTTGTAGCCCGGAAGTCGACTCCAGTGCGGCAATCGATGGCCAGTGCCGCCACGCTGGATCTGCGAGAAGCCTCAGCGGGAGACGGCAGTGTCCGCAGACAGCGCTGAAGCACAACAAGCGAGCAAGTCCGGCGGGAGTCATCTGTATAGGCAGAGGCCATCGCAAGGCCAGGAGTCAGGGGCAGCGTAGTGGAGTCTGACCCTAAGCTGCGGTGACTTCTTACAAGGGAACCTCCCCATCGCACCCCCCTCAGATTTAGTTATAAGTTGGCACAGTGGATAGGCCTTGAAAAACTGAACACAGCTCAATCGAGAAAACAGGAAGAAGTTGTGTGGAACTATGAAAAAAATAAGCAAAATATACAAACTGAGTAGTCCATGCGCAAGATATGCAACATTAAGTACGATGTGGGCTCAGTTACGCCGTGGACTCGTGGTTAGCGAGAGCAGCTGCGGAACGAAAGGTCCTCGCTTCAAGTCTTCCCATGAGTGAAAATTTTGCCTTCTTTATTTTCGCAAAGTTATGATCTGTCCGTTCGTTCATTGACGTCTCTGTTCACTGTAATAAGTTTAGTGCCCGTATTTTGCGACCGCACCGCAAAACCGTGCGATTAGTAGACGAAAGGACGTGCGTCTCCAATGGGAACCGAAAACATTTGATCGCAAGGTCATAGGTCAACCAGTTCCTCCACAGCAAAACACCTCTGGTATATTCTATACGACACTGGTGACGGCATGTGCGTCACATGATAGGACTATGTTGTCGACCCACCTAACTTGTACACTTGGCGAATGGGTGAAAAGATTCTTCTACCTTGCCCGATTTAGGTTTTCTTATGGATGTGATAATCACTCCCAAAAAAGTGATGAAAATATAAGAGTTTGTCACATAAACTGCAACAAATAAATGCAACAGTTTCACAATCGCACAGTTTTCCCTGTGCTCTGTCAAAACATATGTTTTTAACGTTTTCAAATTCTTCCGCGTGTAGACCGTCAAATCCTGCATACGTCCAAGCAAATCTGAACATGAACTGGAATTTTGGAGAGCGAATTTGATTATGTGTGAGTACCTGAACTTTGATAATTGTCTCAAAATAAAAAATTAAACTTCTCACTCGAGGGAAGATTTGAACCAAGGACCTTTCGTTCAGCAGCTGCTCACGCTAACCACGGGACCACGGCGCTACTAAGCCAAGAGTATACTTGATGTTGCTTATCTTGCGCATGGACAACTCAGTTTGTATATTTTGCTTATTTTTTCATAGTTCCACACAACTTCTTCCTGTTTTCTCGATTGATCTGTGATCAGTTTCTCAAGGCCTATCCACTGTGCCAGCTTATAACTAAATCTGAGGGGGGTGCGATGGGGAGGTTCCCTTGTTAGCAACACAAATCTTCGGCTCTTGTTCCCGGTGAGCGGACGGCACTGCCGTCTTCACTTCAAGGAAGCTCGTACTGACGGCACACGAGCAGATATTAACAGTGGTGTGTGCTTCTGAACAGCATTACACAAGAACAGTGTTGCGGAAGGTACGATCACTGGAAACATTATTATGTCTGTCGGTGTTTTGAACCGTGTCGTTTGCCACGGAGCCTGTTTTTCCCTTGGTTTAGTCCTGTGTGGAGTTTCCGCACTTTCGTAGAGGGCGTTGCAGAGCCTCTGCCCGGTGGCAGGAGGCGCTGTCTGCCGTGCCGAGGGCGGACGAGGCAGCTGAGACGTGTTCGGCCCTGGACGACCGTTCTGCAGCGGGACGCTCGGTCCCTCTATGCTAAGTCTGGATGGGCCCAAAAACCCGGAGCGTGAGGACACAAGAGGCCGTAAATCTGTGGACAACGTTTGGTTTCCGTTCATGGATTGGGGATGCTATGATGTCCGTCTGCGTCTGCCAATAACCTCCGGATGGTGCTTCCGTCACTGAAAGTAAGATTTTTCATCTAGTCAGTGCAACAGCCGTCGTCTGGCGGGGACAGTCTCCCGGTGTTGTGGGAGTTATTAATAACTGTGTGGCAACGTTTCTCTGCGTTGAGTTTGTGACGCGTAATTGCCTTGAGTGTGTGTTACTGCCCCCTTGCATGATCGTGTACTTGTACGCCATACTAAGGCGAGCGTCGTAAAGAAACAAGCCGGCCGAAGTGGCCGTGCGGTTCTAGGCGCTGCAGTCTGGAACCGCGAGACCGCGACGGTCGCAGGTTCGAATCCTGCCTCGGGCATGGATGTGTGTCATGTCCTTAGGTTAGTTAGGTTTAACTAGTTCTAAGTTCTAGGGGACTAATGACCACAGAAGTTGAGTCCCATAGTCCTCAGAGCCAAAGAAACAAAAGAAGGAAAAATGTTTTGGCTGTGTGTAGGGAAGCAGCCTACTCACGCCGTAGTAAATTCACATCAGTCTTTCCATTGTGTGCCAGCCAGTCCGCTGTAACTAGCTCTGACGTCATAAATGTTGTGCAATACTTTTAAAATCAAGCAAATAACCTGAAACGGTTCTAGCATGTCAGGAGTAATACTAAATTAATATATGTTAAATGTCAGTTCAATAACTTTAACTATTTTCGAAATTTGGACGTTTTTCTGTAAAAATCATTGGCGCAACAGAAAAGAGCTAGAGACTTAAAAATTTATATTTAGATTCCTTTTCCATAATAATTTAATAGAAACAGTACTTTGGATCTCACAAACTAAGATTTTAGTTGAAATTCATAATTTTCTGGTTTTTGTCTTAAAAATTAAGGAAGCAATATAGATTAAGTAGGCTAATAAATAAGGCTAGGATGTTTATATTTAAGTAGAATGGAGATCCGCTATAACCATAAAGATGTGAGAAGTTTCATTTGAATAACTATAAAACTATAGCGAATGCGTATCTCCAAAGGGCAAGTTCAGAGCTCGTCTACTGCGTGCAGTGTAATTAAATTAATTCTCTCGCCAAAAATATTTAACTTAGCCACGTCAAACTTTTATTATGATTACTTACCTGTGTGCTGAATGCACATGTAAATTGAGAGCTTCATCGTCCATCAGCAAAAGAAGCTATGATTTATTCAATAACTTAATGTGGCGCATTACTAGCCCAGCGGCTAGTCAGGGGAGCCGATTTGATCAGGCGTTCCCTTAGCCGTCCGCACCGCGGTTTTATATATAAGAACGCTGCGCGAGGAAGCAAGGCCCCAGTTCTCTCCAGACGCTGAATAGCACACCATCTGTGTAGGGAGTCGCGTCGCGTCGGTATCATTGCTATAAACAGCCGCGGATGCCGTATTACGTTACTCGAGATATGCGTAACCGTGAAATCATTTTCGAGTGAAGTGTTAATTCTGGGATGACTTTAATTCTCGATCTTCAGTTTGCGTATGTCGTATTTTCACGTGCCGCCGCGGGACAGACATTCTACCATTATTTAGCGTGGCGTTTGATGAACATTATCATCAAATTATGGCGAGCATTCATTTAAATATTTAATCTGGACAGTTATAGTTGCATCAGCGCATTAGACTCTGAACTGCTCTGTTAGTCAGATTGTGTGGATTTTTTTTTTTTTTCCCCGGCGGGGTCAGGGATTTTCTCTACCTTGTGATGGCTGGGTGTTGTGTGCTGTCCTTAGGTTAGTTACGTTTAAGTAGTTCTAAGTTCTAGGGGACTTATGACCACAGCAGTTGAGTCCCATAGTGCTCAGAGCCATTTGAACCATCTTTTTTTCTTCATCTGTGCCTTTCAGAATATACTCAACTATTTTAGAAAATCGTTTTTGATTATGAATCCCAGACAATCTCAGCTATAAGCTGCAGCTATAAGTGTGTTTCTCAGATAAAGTGGGCACTAGGAATTCTAATTATAGGCTTCACTTTCTGGTTGCCAATATTGTAGTTAGAGAGCCAGTGTTGAGAACGGCAAAACAACAGCATAAATAATAGGAACACTTATATAACAATTAATTCCACCCGCCGCCCCATATATGGTTAATCAGCCGTGAAGTGTTTCAACATTCAAACATTTATACAACAGTAAATTTTCTAACCGCCGCCCCACATGTGGACCTTCAGCAAACCGTTGTTTTCCCATGGACGGTGTAGGTCAATGTTTGAATAAGCACATTGTAAAACGTTAAATAACCTTGTACTGTCTGGCGGAGAGAGAGCTAATTAATTTTATGAATGTTTAAAATGTGAGGTTACATTAATGTTTGCCAATATCTGTTCTGTTTTAGTACGTAGGCATATTTCACTTTAGTCATTATTGTGTATATATTCTTGTGTTAAGGAGTTTAGTCCCCGTGGCATTTAAGTGCTCTATTTAATTATATTTAAGGTAGTGCCAGAGTTTCTATTTGGTAATCCGCCTGGCCACCACTGATGTCGGTTGCTCGGTCTCTCTGAAATGCTAGGCCTAATGGGGAGAGACCGTTGCTGACTTTCTCTCCTCAGTCCCGAAGTCCTGTACTGATATTACGGCGGCAGTTCTGCTGGAATCTCATTTGCAGAGGTTATCAATTCTTGTGAGCACAAATAAAGCTACCTTTGCCTCTAATTTTCGTCCGCTGGCAAGCAAGCTTTGGTTAATGATTAAAAATCGCCGACTGGTCTTCATCCAACCTAGTGGCTCGTGTTAGACGAGTTCCCTTTCCAGTTCGGATAAACGTTTCCTCCTCCTGGTACACCCATCCTCTTTCCCGAGCCACGCTGGGGTAAGAGTTGCCCGAGTGTCTATTGCCGCTCAGTGTTCCAGGAGAATGAAATAAGAGGTTAATTATCTACCTACTTCACCGTTATGCCCAAGAAAGGCGAGTTAGAGTAGCTCTATATAACCTAAGTATTGTACACTATTAAGATAGTTCTAGGTTTGGAGAAGTTGCTGTTTGGTAAAATTTAGCCTTCTATGTCGGTAATCCGGCGTATCCCACGATCCAACATTGTTATATAACTGAAAGATTTGGTTTTGATAAATTTGCTGAGACTTGACTTAATTATTTGCTATTGATGTTAATTGCTTTAAATCAATCTTCTTTAATTTGTGGTTATAATTCTTAATGGGTAATGTCCTTAACGGTGTAACATTTAACGTACGTCTGATTGTCCCCTATGTCACCTACTCACTTCATTCAGAGACTGAAACGGAGATCCTTGCTCAAGTTTATGGGACTTTATTACCATTGATCTTTATTGTTTATGGTCTTACAAATGTTTGTTAAAAAGGACTAATTTTAATTTCCTATTGTTTATTAAGTAAATCTTAAGTTATATAGCAAATATTACGAGTGAAAATAGTCTCTCATTGTTACACTTGCTTGTTCTGTGGTTTACACTGAATGGTGTGGCAATAAATGCGAAATATAAAGTTAAGTGTTGCGGCAAATTAATCCTTTCCCTTATCGTTGCCATTAAAGATAACTGATTGTTTGTCGCTTGTTATTGCAACTGGTGGGAGAATAGTTTTATTGACCCTGTAGAAGGTGTACATCAGTTTCAGCTTAAATTGCACTAGTTCAGGTGTCATAATGGCGTGCCCGCTGCAAGCCAGGCGGTGTTGTGTGAAGTAAGTTTCAGTACGAGTAGATTCTAGACTATGTGATCAAAAATATCCGGACAGCCCCAAAAACATTTTCTTTTTTCATATTAGGTGCATTGTGCTGGCACCTGCTGCGTGGTACTCCATATCAGCAACCTCGGTAGTCATTAGGCATCGTTAGAGAGCAGAATGGGGCGCTCCTCGGAACACACGGACTTCGAGCTTGGTCAGGTGATTGGGTGTCATTTGTGTCATACGTCTGTGCGCGAGATTTCCACTCTCCTAAACATCCCTTGGTCCACTGTTTCCGATGTGATAGTGAAGTAGTAACGTGAAAGGACACGTACAGCAAAAAAGCGTACAGGCCAACCACGTCTGTTGACTGATAAGAAAAAATGGTTCAAATGGCTCTGAGCACTATGGGACTTAACTTCTTAGGTCATCAGTCCCCTAAAACTATTTAAACGTAACTAACCTAAGGACATCACACACATCCATGCCCGAGGCAGGATTCGAAGCTGTGACCGTAGCCGTCGCTCGGCTCCAGACTGTAGAGCCTAGAACCGCACGGCCACTCGAGCCGGCAATTGAAGAGGGTGGTAATGTGTAATAGGCAGACATCTGTCCAGACCATCACGCAGGAATTCCAAACTGCATCAGGATCCACTGCACGTACTATGACTGTTAGGCGGGAGGTGAGAAATCTTGGATTTCTTGGTCGAGAGCTGCTCGTAAGTCACACATCACGCCGGTAAATGCAAACGACGGCTCGCTTGGTGTAAAGAGCGTAAACATTGGACGACTGAACAATGGAAAAACATTGTATGGAGTGACGAATCACGGTAGACAATGCAGCGATCCGATGACAGGGTGTGGGTATGGCGAATGCCCGGTGAACATCATCTGTCGGCGAGTGTAGTGCCAACAGAAAAATTCGGAGGCGGTGGTTTTATGGTGTGATGGGGCTTTCTCCCCTTGTTGTTTTGCATGGCACTATTACAGCACGGGCCTACACTGATATTTTAAGCACATGCTTGCTTCCCACCGTTGAAGAGCAATTCGGGGATTGCGACTGCATCTTTCAACACGTTCGAGCACCTGTTCATAATGCACGGCCTCTGGCGGAGTAGTTGCACGACAATGGGGTGGCCGAGCGGTTCTAGGCGCTACAGTCTGGAACCTCGCGACCACTACGGTCGCAGGCTCGAATTCTCCTTCGCGCATGGATGTGTGCGATGTTCTTAGGTTAGTTAGGTTTAAGTAGTTCTAAGTTCTAGGGGACTGATGACCTCAGAAGTTAAGCCCCATAGTGCTCAGAGCCTTTTTTTTTTTTTTTTTTTTTGCACGGCATAACAGCCCTATAATGCCCTGTTCAGCACAGAGTCCTGACCTGAATCCTATAGAACACCTTTGGGTTGTTTCCAGAATGAGATTTTCACTGAGCAGCGGAGTGTGCGCTGATATTAAACTTCCTGGCAGATTAAAACTGTGTGCTGGACCGAGACTCGAACTCGGGAACTTTGCCTTTCGCGGGCAAGTGCTCTACCAGAGTGAAAATCTCATTCTGGAAACATCTCCTAGGCTGTGGCTTAGCCATGTCTCCGCAATATCTTTTCTTTCAGGAGGGCTAGTTCTGCAAGGTTCGCAGGAGAGCTTCTGTAAAGTTTGGAAGGTAGGAGACGAGGTACTGGCAGAAGTAAAGTTGTGAGGACGAGGCGTGAGTCGTGCTTGGGTAGCTCAGTTGGTAGAGCATTGCCCGCGAAAGGCAAAGGTCCCGAGTTCGAGTCTCGGTCCGGCACACACCTTTGGGATGTTTTGGTACACTGATTTCGTGCCAGGCCTCACCGATAGACACTGGTATCTCAGTGCAGCACTCCGTGGATAATGGGCTGCCATTCCAGAAGAAACCTTCCCGCACCTGATTGAGCGTATGCCGGCGAGAGTGGAAGCTGTCATCCAGGTTAAGGGTGGGCCAACACCATACTGAATTCCAGCATTACCGACAGAGGGCGCAACGAACATGTAAGTCATTTTCAGCCAGGTGTTCGGATGCTTTTGATCACATAGTGTATGTGGATTAGACCCTGAGAGTGCACTTGACGTTGAGGTGACAAAAGTCGTGGGATATCTTCTAATAACGTGTCGGACCTCCTTTTACCAGGCACAGTGCAGCTTCTCGACATGGCATGGACTCAACAAGTCTATGGAAGTCCCCTGCAGCAATACTGAACCGTGCTGCCTCTATAGCCGTCCATAAATGCGAAATTGTGGTTAGGGCAGCATTTTGGGCACCAAGCGACCTCTCGGTTATGTCCAATAAATGTTCGATGAGATTCATGTCGCTCGATATGGGTGGCCAAATCTTTCGCTCTACCGTTCTTGAAAACAGTCGCAAACAATTGTGGCCTGGTGACATGGTGTACCGTTCTTTGGGAACACGTAGTCAGTGAATGGCTGCAAATTGTCTGCAAATAGCTGAACATGACGTTTTCCAGAATTGTCGATTCAGTTGGACCACAGGATCCCATCCATTCCACGTAAA
The DNA here is from genome assembly GCF_021461385.2 of Schistocerca piceifrons. NCBI lineage: Eukaryota > Metazoa > Arthropoda > Insecta > Orthoptera > Acrididae > Schistocerca > Schistocerca piceifrons. The sequence continues at coordinate 56,505,810 of NC_060143.1, forward strand.
CACAGTCCACACCATTCAGCTGCCACCAACGGCGTGCACAGGGCCTTACTGACAACTTGGATCCATTCCTTCGTTGGGTCTGAGCCACACTCGAACCCTGGCATCAACTGAAATCGGGACTCATCTGACCAGGCAACGGTTTTCTAGTCTAGGGTCCAACCGATATGGTCACGAGTCCAGGAGAAGCCGCCAACGGCGTGCACAGTGCCTTACTAACAACTTGGTCCATTCCTTCGTTGGGTCTGAGCCACACTCTAACCATGTCATCAACTGAAATCGGGACTCATCTGACCAGGCAGCGGTTTTCTAGTCGTCTAGGGTCCAACCGATATGGTCACGAGTCCAGGAGAGGCGCTGCAACCGATTTCGTGCTGTCAGCAAAAACACTCGCGTCGGCCGTCTGCTGCCCTAGCCTATTAACGCCAAATTTCGCCTCACTGTCTCAGCTCCTACGTTCGCCGTAAGTCTCACATTTATTTCTGCGTTATTTCTCGCAGAGCTGCTCGTCTACAAGCGCCGCTGTTCTCGGCCGTTAAGACTGCGTTGTCCGAGGTGAGAGGTAATGTCTGAAATTTGGAATTCTCCACACGCTTTGACACTGCGGATCTCGGAATATTGAGTTCCCTAACTATTTCAGAAATGGATTGTGCCATGCATCTAGCTCCATCTACCGTTCCGCGTTCAAAGTCTGTTAATTCCTGTCGTGGGGCCATAGGCACTTCGGAAACCTTTCCACATAAATCATATGAGTACAAATTACAGCTCCGCCCCATGTCTTCTATCACCTCAGTGGATTTTACTGTAAGTTTACCTTCCTGAGATCTAAATTGTTGGCCTTCTTTTTGATTAACGGACCAGTTTTTGTCCTTTTGCTATCATTGTACAGGTTCGTTCCGTGCGGTTAAATTGTCTAATTACTGTGATCTCTTCTTGATTAGCTGGATTTTGTATTAGTCTTGGTGATTTTGTGTGTCGATACGAGCTAGTTTCTTTCGAACTGTTGTGTCCTGAGCTTAGAGCCTAGCCGTTTTGGCTCTGAGCACTATGGGACTTAACATCTGAGATCATCAGTCCCATAGAACTTAGAACTACTTAAACCTAACTAACCTAAGGACATCATACACATCCCTGCCCGAGGCAGGACCGAACCTGCGACCGTAGCGGTCGCGCGGTTCCAAACTGAAGCGCCTAGAACCGCTCGGCCACACAGGCCGACCCTAGCCGTTTTATTTTTCATGTCTTCCTTCCAGCTCGTACAATTATTAGTGGGAGTGTTGCCTATCATTTATGCCCTCCTTCCCATTGTAAATGAACATTTATCTTAAGGGGCAGGAGGCTACTGTCTTGCAATGGTTAGACAAATTAATGTGCATTTGTTAGCATGAGCACTGGCAACTTTTCCTGTTTTTTTTAATCGCTACACACTCTGATCTGCTGAAATAAGTTATTAAGAGATATGTTTAAAAGTTGTTAAATTGTTCTTAGTACCCCAAAAAAGCTGTAGTATTTCTGTGTCCTTGTTCTGTTTTGCTGTTGCTGTTACAGAGATGGCAGTTAGGAACGTGCCAGGAATGAGTTCGCCCAGGAGGTTTCTCTTAGCAGACAGGTAACTACATACAGATACAGTGCCCGAGTTGTCCCAAATGGCTCTGAGCACTATGGGACTTAACATCTGAGATCATCAGTCCCCTAGAACTTAGAACTACTTAAACCTAACTAACCTAAGTACAACACACACATCCATGCCCGAGGCAGGATTCGAACCTGCGACCGTAGCGGTCGCGTGGTTCCCAGACTGTAGCGCTTAGAACCGCTCGGCCACTCTGGCCAGCCGAGTTGTCCCAGCAGCTTCGTCACGTAGTGGTGGAGCCGGCGCGGCGTTCCAGACGACGACACAGTCAGTAGGACGCCATAGTTGTGCCGGACACAGTACATAGAGGTTGATACAAAATTTCTTGTGTTTGGAGTTTTTGCGACATCGGTGTTGAGTCAATATTTCAGCTTAAATGTGAATGGATATTACTGCACTCTTTTATTGTTGTTATTTGTGACGGTATTACCTATAATTATTGATAATGAGGTTCATTTTCCAACGAACGTTGATAGCAAGTGCGTGTTTCTTTGTGCAAGATGGCGAAATTCCTAATATGCGATAGTATGGTGATCCAAATACTAGACAGTGTCGCATATTACGATACCTATCGCATATTTGGGGAACTCGTTCTCTCACGACTTGTTATATGTAATTTACGCAATACGGTAATGAGATAACAATATTTTATCATTTATTGTACTAAAATTTGGCGACTGCGTTTATTTTAATTCGATTAAATTATCATAAACAGATCTTATGATCAGAAACTGCATCGTTTTCGGTAACTTTCTTTCAAGGCAGTATTTTGCTCAGAAGTTGATCAGTATTACTCCAATTTGAAAGTACTCCGTTCACAGTACTTTTAAAAAATAATCTAACAAATACAAGAATTGAAGTTGAAGTTCTTTAAGAAGTATGTCTGATTATTGTATTTATTCTTTGTAGATGGCATTGTATAATAAAGACGCGATGGTTCGTGCCGTTAGATGTGACGGAAATGGCGAGATGGGTTACTTAAAAGCCTCAAAAGCTTTTGCTGTACCAAAATGTAGTTTGGAAAGGTATCTGAAGGATAAAACTCGTACACCCGAGGAGCTTGTAGGTGTTAATCTTGGTAGAAGGCCTCTTCTCTCACCTCAGTTGGAAGATGAACTAGTGAAATACTGCCTTCCAATGCAAGAGCGATTTTATGCTCTTAAATGTAAAGACATATGAAGCATGGCCTTCCAGTTAGGTGTCAGGAATAGGCTGAAGAATTCCTTCAATTCATAAAAGGCTCCAGCAGGAAATAAATGGGTCCGAGCTTTCCGCAAGAGACATCTCATTTTATCAATGAGAACTCCTCAGGGTCTTGCAGCAGCAAGATTGAAAGCTTTCACTACAGAAAATGTGGGGAGATTTTTCGATATTTACGAATCCGTGCTATCTAAAGTCAACCATAACCCGCATCGGGTCTTCAATGTTGACGAAACTGGGGTGACGTCTACGCAGCACAAACACAGCAAGGTTATTGCTATGAAACGGAAGAGACAAGTTGCTGCCTTGACTTCAGCAGAAAGGGGAAATCTCATCACAGTTGCAACGTGTATGAACGCAGTTGGCACTTATGTTCCGCCACTAATCGTCTTCCCAAGGAAGAATATGAAGCAGTAATTGATGGACGGTGCACCTGAAGGATCAATATCAGCTTGTCATCCAAGTGGCTGGGTACAAACTCACATTTTTCCTCAGTGGTTTGATCACTTTGTGAGTCAAGTAAAGCCATCTCAAAATGACCCTGTCATTTTGACTCTTGATGGGCATTATTCCCACACAAGGAATCTCGATACGTTATATAAAGCACGTGAGAGCAATGTTCGTATTGTATGTTTGCCACCTCACTCAACCCATAAAATGCAGTCACGTGACGTCGGATTTATGGGGCCTTTGAACACGTACTATGCCCAAGAGATAGACACGTGGTTGGCAAGTAACCCAGGTCGCGTTATCACTCCTTTATTAATAGCCAGGTTATTTGGGGCAGCTTACAACCTAGCAGCAACAATGGAAGCATCTGTGAATGCCTTCAGAAGAACAGGTCTCATCCCATGCAACAGAAACATCTTTAGGGAACACGAATTTTCAGTTCATCGCCATGCTGGCTCTCTTGAAGAAAGAGATGCCAAAAATAAGAATGAAACTACTGATGGTGATGGTCAAGCTGTCAGCCCGGCAGACATCAGACCTCTCCCACAAATCACAAAACCACCTGGAGATAGTCAAAAAAAGGTCAAACATCGCGTTCGTGCTCTGCTGCGTTACTAACTTCAACTCCTTACGTGAAGCAATTGCAAGATTCTAAACAGAAGGAATCAGAGGCTGAAGCTAAGGAAGCAGCCAAAAAGTTATTTGGGGAGAAGAGTGAAAAATCTTCAAATCGTAGACCTAAAGCAGAAGAATCGTCTAGTGACTCGGCATCCGATGTCCATCTTGATGACAGTGGGGATTCAGACAGCAGTAATGACGATGACGCAGAGTGTCTGGTCTGTTCTGGACTGGGCGCTTTTTTGAAGACAAACACGGGGAGAAATGGGCATAGTGCACGACATGTTATCGCTGGGCTCATGAAGATTGCGGTGTCACAGAAGACAATTTCGTTTGCCCCGGATGTCGTAAATGTAAACCTAAGCAGTGTGAAATGAGTGAAGGATAATAGAAATTAATGAACATGTAAAAATTGTGTATTCATATGTCATTATTCTGTAATAAAATAATTAAAGCAAAATACACTCCTGGAAATTGAAATAAGAACACCGTGAATTCATTGTCCCAGGAAGGGGAAACTTTATTGACACATTCCTGGGGTCAGATACATCACATGATCACACTGACAGAACCACAGGCACATAGACACAGGCAACAGAGCATGCACAATGTCGGCACTAGTACAGTGTATATCCACCTTTCGCAGCAATGCAGGCTGCTATTCTCCCATGGAGACGATCGTAGAGATGCTGGATGTAGTCCTGTGGAACGGCTTGCCATGCCATTTCCACCTGGCGCCTCAGTTGGACCAGAGTTCGTGCTGGACGTGCAGACCGCGTGAGACGACGCTTCATCCAGTCCCAAACATGCTCAATGGGGGACAGATCCGGAGATCTTGCTGGCCAGGGTAGTTGACTTACACCTTTTAGAGCACGTTGGGTGGCACGGGATACATGCGGACGTGCATTGTCCTGTTGGAATAGCAAGTTCCCTTGCCAGTCTAGGAATGGTAGAACGATGGATTCGATGACGGTTTGGATGTACCGTGCACTATTCAGTGTCCCCTCGACGATCACCAGTGGTGTATGGCCAGTGTAGGAGATCGCTCCCCACACCATGATGCCGGGTGTTGGCCCTGTGTGCCTCGGTCGTATGCAGTCCTGATTGTGGCGCTCACCTGCACGGCGCCAAACACGCATACGACCATCATTGGCACCAAGGCAGAAGCGACTCTCATCGCTGAAGACGACACGTCTCCATTCGTCCCTCCATTCACGCCTGTCGCGACACCACTGGAGGCGGGCTGCACGATGTTGGGGCGTGAGCGGAAGACGGCCTAACGGTGTGCGGGACCGTAGCCCAGCTTCATGGAGACGGTTGCGAATGGTCCTCGCCGATACCCCAGGAGCAACAGTGTCCCTAATTTGCTGGGAAGTGGCGGTGCGGTCCCCTACGGCACTGCGTAGGATCCTACGGTCTTGGCGTGCATCCGTGCGTCGCTGCGGTCCGGTCCCAGGTCGACGGGCACGTGCACCTTCCGCCGACCACTGGCGACAACATCGATGTACTGTGGAGACCTCACGCCCCACGTGTTGAGCAATTCGGCGGTACGTCCACCCGGCCTCCCGCATGCCCACTATACGCCCTCGCTCAAAGTCCGTCAACTGCACATACGGTTCACGTCCACGCTGTCGCGGCATGCTACCAGTGTTAAAGACTGCGATGGAGCTCCGTATGCCACGGCAAACTGGCTGACACTGACGGCGGCGGTGCACAAATGCTGCGCAGCTAGCGCCATTCGACGGCCAACACCGCGGTTCCTGGTGTGTCCGCTGTGCCGTGCGTGTGATCATTGCTTGTACAGCCCTCTCGCAGTGTCCGGAGCAAGTATGGTGGGTCTGACACACCGGTGTCAATGTGTTCTTTTTTCCATTTCCAGGTGTGTATTATTACCGTCTCATATTAGGAAACCTTGATCTCATTTCTACGAAATGCCTTATTTGTGAAGATTTAATATGTACTCTGAAAGATTGTTTATTACTGCAAATACGATAATTGTATGATAAAATTAAATAATGAAAGATATTACTACCATCATAAAAAATACAATTACACTTACTTTTAGGTCTTTCAAATCGGTTTACAAAAGTGTGTTTCATATTAGGCACCTTTTCTCTGCATAGCGGATGAGCTATAATACAGTTAGCACTAACTAAAATTGAATTTTTATTGAGTTCTTGGAAGGTGAAGTGCCCTACCAGTCACAAATGAAAAGGTTACATGATAGGGTAACACATTATTTGAATCGACTACTGCACTTAAGGTTTCTAACTACCAATTGAGTAAATAGTGACCTGCTGGAGATGCTACATGTAAAAGTGGTTGCAGACAACTTCTGTACAGCCTAGTGGGGCTAATTTAATCGTGGTGAAGGAAGTCTGTTGTTAAGATGTCTGCCGTTGGCGCCAGCTGTGTGACCGCTCTTTCCAGCGAAGTCATCTTTGACGGCTCGCGCTTGGATGACACTTGCTACTTAAAGAAGAAGTTGCCGTTTACGGGTAGGGGACTTTCGTGGAGAATCACGCGGCGGAGAGTGTGCCGGTGCTATCTGCGAGGGGGCTGTGTCGCTGCAGCCGAGTTGTGACGTCGCTGATGAGTACCGCTGCCGAGTCGGCAGGCAGTTGCGACGCATTCGCCGCAACGTAGCCTGGAGCTCAGCTATTTGGACGGCAGACGCAAGGGGCCTGCCTGACCGTCACCTCACCTGGATCCCTCATCTCCGCTCCATCCAATCCAAAGCCCACAACCGCCTCCGACTCCTCAAACTCCTCTCTGGCCGGACGTGGGGGTTGCACCCCTCTACCATCCTCCACACCTACAAATCCTTAATCCGTCCCATCCTCTGTTATGCCAGTCCTGCCTGGATATCTGCCCCCCCCCAAATTCTATAAGTCCCTCCAGATCCTTGAGCGTCATGCACTCCGCCTCGCCTTCCATATACGCCTCCCGTCCCCCACGCGGATCCTCTATGATCTCATTCCTTTCCCCCCTCTGCTCCTATTCCTCGAACATATCCGCATCCTCTACACCTCCCGCCGTCTTGAACCCCCCACCCCCTGGTTGCTCCTCCTCTCTCCCATGCCCGCCCCCTGCCACGTCTTCACCGTTGTGGCCCCCCTACCCTCCATCTCCACACCCTACATCTCCTTTCCTAAGGTGGCTTCCATCAACTCCCCCTCCCGGACGATGCCCTCTCTCCCTCCATTTATCCCTCCTATCAACTCTGAACCTCACTCCCCCTCCTTTCCTCTGTCCTTTCCCTGGGCTCCCTCTTCCCCCCTTCCGTCCTGTTTTCTCCCCACTAAACCTCTCCCTACCTCCCTTCCCCCCCCCAAGTCCTTTTGTATTCCCCTCCTCTGCCTGCCCCACTCCCTGTCGCGTCCGCCCCCCACCCCTCTTATGGATCATCCTCCATCAGCTCCTTTCCCGGTTCCCCCCTTCACTTTTACTCTCCTTTCCCCCCTTTTTTTGTTTTCCCATCATCTGTCCAGTTTCCCCCCACCTGCTCTCGGCTGTGGTATGTCACGTTTGCCAACTTTTTAGTGCAGTGTTCCAGTGACTATTCAGTGTTGTTCGCCTTTCTCGTGTTGCGAACAGAAACCATGCTGTCGCTAGGTGTGAATTTTATGTCTTTTGCGAACAGAATCCAGACTGTCGCTGTGTTTTTTAATTGTCTGTCTATTGTTTTACCTGTCTGCTTCGTATGTATTTTATTAGCATCATCATCCCTCTGTTCTTTGTTTTAAGTTCCGCGATTTCTTTTCGCCATGTTACTCTTTAAGTCTCCGATTTTATCGCCTGTTTTTATTATTTTATTCTCTTCATCTTTCTCACAAAGTCTGTAGGCTGAAGAGCGGCATACTAAGCTGCTGCCAGCCCGCCCCCTTCGGGGGGAATTGAAATTCAATAAAGAAAAATGGGGCCTGCCTTTTATTGCGGACCTGGGATTAGCAGTGGCCACGGTAGGAGGCGTGCTGCCCGTGGGCTATCGTTGCTACTACACGCAGATACGTCGCCTGCGGCCGTACACCGTGTCTCAGGCCTTCGCAATAACTGCGGTCGCTGGGATTTTTCGAACGGTGAGCATCTCGAGCTTGTACTGCGAGTATAAGACTGCAAAATTGTGTTAGGCATCGGTGACTGCTGATTCACGGTGTCAGTATTAGCAAGCTGTGCGTCATTTGCTCAGGAATGTTCAGACCGAATCCTCATACTACTGTCTCTCCGCGTGTGTGTGTGTGTGTGTGTGTGTGTGTGTGTGTTGCCTTAGGATAATTCTGTTGCCCGAGAAACAGGCACCTATTTACGGAAATGTTTCAAAAAACTTCTTAAGTAACTTCACTACTGCATATTAAACGTTATTTCTGACGAAACTTAAAGGTATCACTGCAAGACTACGAATCCTAATACTGCACAGTCTGTTCTGCGTTGCACTGAGTTGCAGATCAATGCATTTATGCATTCAGATTTCTAGAACCACTTGTTTCCATTTATGAACTTAGTACCCCTTGCTTTAATATCACGAGTAATTATTGGCTTGGAAGGGTTGTTGTCACTGGAGTAGTCGTGAGGCCCTCCTCACTTTTGAGAGGCACACAATGTGGCTTGCACCGCCATAAAATCTTTAGCGTTTTATTAGTGTCAATTTATTCGTTTCTTTTAATAATTGTAAAGATATTGTGTTGGTTTCTCTTAGATCTTATTAAAACTTTTTTGGCCCTTCAGGTTCGGGTGGGTGCAATAGATAAAATTCTACAGCATGTGTTCTCTGAACGAGGTCGAGGGGTTCTAGACGCTTCAGTCCGGAACCACGCGGCAGGTTCGAATCCTGCCTGGGGCATGGATGTGTGTCATGTCCTTAGGTTAGTTAGGCTTAAGTAGTTCTAAGTCTAGGGGACTGACGACCTGAGATGTTAAGTTCCATAGTGCTCAGAGCCATTTGACCCATTTTTGTAAACGTTCTGTGCCCGCATCTCGTGGTCGTGCGGTAGCGTTCTCGCTTCCCACGCCCGGGTTCCCGGGTTCGATTCCCGGCGGGGTCAGGGATTTTCTCTGCCTCGTGATGGCTGGGTGTTGTGTGCTGTCCTTAGGTTAGTTAGGTTTAATTAGTTCTAAGTTCTAGGCGACTGATGACCTCAGCATTTGAGTCGCATAGTGCTCAGAGCCATGTGAACCATGTGAAAACGTTCTGTATTCCACCGCCCTGCCGGTCTTCGAAGTCAAAATCACCGTTCTTAAGGCGTTGAAAACATTCTCTGCAAGTTCTTCCACTAATAGTTCCCTCAGCATTGGTCTTACCCAGCATTTTAAAAGCCACAGCAGGAGATTTTTTCATGTTAAAGCAGAAAATTAAAACTTCCCGCAAACGGCGAGAAATGTGTACGTAAGTAGACGCATTTAATCGAGAATAACATTATGATGCAATCACAAAACGACTAATATTTTTATGGCATTATGTTTACAGATGCCTAAGCTTATTGTATTACACCTATGACCAATCACCTGATCACACTTGACGGTACTGCGGTTTGTTGCAAAACGGCGGAAGACCAGTTGTAGATCAAATATTTTGGAATAAATCGAAATTTTCGCATATGAAACGAAACATACTGACATTATTTTAAATAAAGAAACCACTCTATAAAAAAAATCATCGAAAACGTTTCTAGTATTCTTTAAGGAAAACATATTTCTTCGCTCTGCTAACAAATATGAAACAAATCAGAAGCAACAAAAAATAGTCTTTCAACGCACACCAAAAGTCAACGACAAGTTCGTATGTTATCGTATATAATAGCTTATGCTCACTGTATACGATTGTATAAATCATAAAATTGTATTATTTATTACGTGAATATTGTGACTGGCGTGCGGTAGAAAACATAATGAACAAGGAAAGTCATATTACAATGAACTGAAAAATCACATGTACATAAAACGCTGCTATATGCATTGTAACATAGTAACTCTGTGTCATTTTTAATACAGATGCCGCTGATGGTGGGTAATGTTCGAAACTAATCCAGTGAAATAAATTAATGTCAACAAGCAGCTTATGCTAAACAATTATTAATATGATACGTCGGCTGATACGTCTCACCCACAGTTCAAAACAGTAGCAGATTCTTTCTGTCGGATTAAGATCGACTGATTTAGGGGCCCAACGACGTGGGATAGTGTACGGTCTTCGTCAAACTAGGAAGTGACACTTGTGGCCCTGTGGACACGGTAGTACTCATCTTGGAAGGGTGTCCCCAGCATACTCATCGTTTAGCTTCTGTTTGTCTGAGAGGTTTTGGCTGCGTTTAAACTTGGAGTGAAGCTCTCTTTGCTTTCGTAGTAGTTTCCTAACTTTGTTGTTGCACCACGGTGGGATTTTCCCGTCCCTCACAGTTTTACTCGGCACGTACCTGTCTAAAACGCATTTTACGATTGGTATCATGTCGTTTTTGGAAACCCAGAATCTACTATGTAGGAATCAACATGGATTCCGGAAACAGCGATCGTGCGAGACCCAACTCGCTTTATTTGTTCATGAGACCCAGAAAATATTAGATACAGGCTCCCAGGTAGATGCTATTTTTCTTGACTTCCGGAAGGCGTTCGATACAGTTCCGCACTGTCGCCTGATAAACAAAGTAAGAGCCCACGGAATATCAGACCAGCTGTGTGGCTGGATTGAAGAGTTTTTAGCAAACAGAACACAGCATGTTGTTGTCAATGGAGACGCGTCTACAGACGTTAAAGTAACCTCTGGCGTGCGCCCGCATCTCGTGGTCGTGCGGTAGCGTTCTCGCTTCCCACGCCCGGGTTCCCGGGTTCGATTCCCGGCGGGGTCATGGATTTTCTCTGCCTCGTGATGGCTGGGTGTTGTGTGCTGTCCTTAGGTTAGTTAGGTTTAAGTAGTTCTAAGTTCTAGGGGACTTATGACCACAGCAGTTGAGTCCCGTAGTACTCAGAGCCATTTTTTGAACCTCTGGCGTGCCACAGGGGAGTGTTATGGGACCATTGCTTTTCACAATATATATAAATGACCTAGTAGATAGTGTTGGAAGTCCCATTCAGCTTTTCGCGGATGATGCTGTAGTATACAGAGAAGTTGCAGCATTAGAAAATTGTAGCGAAATGCAGGAAGATCTGCAGCGGATAGGCACTTGGTGCAGGGAGTGGCAACTGACCCTTAACATAGACAAATGTAATGTATTGCGAATACATAGAAAGAAGGATCCTTTATTGTATGAGTATATGATAGCGGAACAAACACTGGTAGCAGTAACTTCTGTAAAATATCTGGGAGTATGCGTGCGGAACGATTTGAAGTGGAATGATCATATAAAATTAATTGTTGGTAAGGCGGGTGCCAGGTTGAGATTCATTGGGAGAGTCCTTAGAAAATGTAGTCCATCAACAAAGGAGGTGGCTTACAAAACACTCGTTCGACCTATACTTGAGTATTGCTCATCAGTGTGGGATCCGTACCAGATCGGGTTGACGGAGGAGATAGAGAAGATCCAAAGAAGAGCGGCGCGTTTCGTCACAGCGTTATTTGGTAACCGTGATAGCGTTACGGAGATGTTTAACAAACTCAATTGGCAGACTCTGCAAGAGAGGCGCTCTGCATCGCGGTGTAGCTTGCTCGCCAGGTTTCGAGAGGGTGCGTTTCTGGATGAGGTATCGAATATATTGCTTCCCCCTACTTATACCTCCCGAGGAGATCACGAATGTAAAATTAGAGAGATTCGAGCGCGCACGGAGTCTTTCAGACAGTCGTTCTTCCCGCGAACCATACGCGACTGGAACAGGAAAGGGAGGTAATGACAGTGGTACGTAAAGTGCCCTCCGGCACACACCGTTGGGTGGCTTGCGGAGAATAAATGTAGATGTAGATGTAGATTTAGATAATGATGTCGAAGAAAGGGCCACTGGTTCGTATTCACAGTAACCCAAATGAGTGGGCGCACGTCACTGAACGAAAAACAGCTACAAAACGTCACAGAACCAACTCTGACTTTGTATATTATCTCCACACTGTGCGGGGTAAACGTCTCGTTCTGCCATTGAAGCGCTCGATGCCTGGCGTCATTTGAGAAATGACAAAATCCGGACTGCGTGGACCGCGCTACACGTCTTCAGCAAGCTACTCACATTTATGCATTGTTCCGCCCACGCGCAACCGTAGGTGCCGCTATGAGCCTTTTACTAGGAACTCAAATCCAAATAGGCCTACCCATTACAATCTTTCTAAATGTATTGTCGGATGCTTGTTGAGACAGACCACCATTCACTACAGCAGCAATTCCTGTCGGTTTTGTAAGCGGTTGTCTTCATCGAAGCGGGAAACTGGTCTCTGTTGGTTAGAATCGTCTCTCTTTTGTGACCATTGTTCTTAACCTGTGTTACATGGATGAGTGATACATCACTCATTGTAAGACACTTAGGACATTTTGCGTTGATACGTCATAAATCTGGTACCTCCATGCACACTATCGTCATGGTCATGTCAAAACACGGTGGCTCCCTTCTGCCATCCTGACATGTCGTCACGTCCATCCACATTTCCTTCGCTAATTCCATACAACCAACTGGTGCAAACACACCACTGGTTTCACGGCGCAAAATGATTACAGCACAGCACACAACAAGCCACAAGTGTCGCTGTTCTGTGTGTGGAAGTGTGATTCAACGTACACATCTGGCACGGTTCTTCTTCAGTCAGACAAGAAATTTTAAATACCATTTATACTGAAGTAATTAAAAAAATAGAAATACTATGATTGCGTAAGGAGACCAGAATTACACTCTAATACAAGAACACAAGCCAGATGCTTTGTTGACTGAACCTGTAATGACGCATTATTTAAGACATTGAAATAATAAAAAGAAAAGGGAACTTTTTTACCTTCATATATATTGACGAAAAGCACTCTGATCATTGCAATATCTCCATTCGAACAACATCTGCTGTCTAGCCCATCAAACAACTGCATAAAACATGGAACAAGTACTCCCTACTACAACATCTAAACACCGACTCACTACTACCACATCTCGATAAGCACTCTCCACCACGACTTCTCGACAAGAACTGCCAGTGGAGGCGGCGGAATAAAACTCTTTGGCGCAATCTCTGGCGCTGTGGCTCAGTGTAGCCACCTTTCACAGTGACAGTCCGTCGTCTTTTATTACGGCATGGGTTACCTATCTATGTCTAACGAATGTGCAGAGAGATGCTAGATGGCCATGGTGTATGGAACGACGTCGCTGGGGACACCCCAGACAGTGACATCAGATAGTGTTTCCGGACGGATCTAGGTTCAGTTTTTTTCGTAAATGATGGCCGAATTTTGGTTCGTCGCATACAGGAAGAGCGGCATGACAGTGACTGCATTCGCATAAGACATGTAGCGCCAATTCAAGGACTTTGGTGTGGGATGCTACTGGGTACAAACACTACCACAGTTGGTACATGTCCAGGGCACTGTGACCAGTGTGACCTAGGTGACTGACTTCCTGCGATTCGTAGCTATAACCTTTCTGCACACCACCCCAGACGTCATTTTTCAGTAAGGCGATGCACGACCACATGTTGCTGCACGAACACTTGCCTTCTTGGTGTCACAGGATGTCAGCCCTATGCCCTGGCTCACCGTCAATCGAAAATGTATGCGATGGGTGCAGCACTGTGGCCCAGTGTCAGAGCCACCACAGGTGAGCCAGATGGGTTGCTGTATCATAGGACGCCAGTCGCGCCTTATTCGAATCGATGCCATCTCGCACAGAACAAGTCATCAAGGCCCACGGCGGGCGCTGTGTCTGCTAGACTACAGGACACATGCTGAACCGCTGACTGAAATGCTAGTAATTTCTGCAGAACATGTCCTGTGGATTTGAAGGTCTTATCTCTAGTCGTCCAAGGTGTTCTAGTTTTTCCTGAACATGAGTGTATACAATTAACACGACTAAACTGGACCTAAAGGCCCTCAGAGTATTCCCCTGGAACGTTCACCACACGCTGCCAGCGATGTGGGAGGCATTGACAGTGGACAGGCAGTGAGGTCACGCTGCAAGACAACCCAAAACCGCATAGAGCAAGTGTGTACAGTGGCAACTGCAACGCTATATTTGGGAAGAATTGGAACATCTACCGTACTCTCACGACCTTTCACCATGCGACTTTCATCTGATGCGAAAGATAAAGGAACCAGCACGCGGTAGGTGGTTTTTGACGTGAGAGGAGATTGCCAATGCGCGACAACAGATGACTCTTTTCAGTCACGGTGCCGCAAATGGTATTCGGCGCATTTTACACCGTTGACAAGGTGTGGGGAACGTTTCAGGGGACCACTTCGATGGCCTTCAGACTCACAAGGGGAGGCCGCCAATTGTGAAATTCAGATTCGATTCATACTGCGCATAATAAAAGCTCATGGCCAGAGGTGTAATGTGGCAAAGCACCAAGATGCACTTCTCAGCCGTTGTCGAGAAAATCGACAGTTAAAAGAAACTGTTGCAGTGAAATACTCTCTACGATTAATAATTTTCCACAGCGTCGTGGCGCAGCGGTAAGCGCTCTGGTTTGTAATCCGAAGGTCGCCGAGTCGAATCTCGCACCATCCAACTTTTTTTTTAGTATTTGTTTTTTGTAATTCAAATGTATATATATATATAAAATTCCCGGCAATAAGTTGCAACAATTATGCACATAATAAGTTGATGAATTTCGTTTGTCGTGGAAAAACTGGCGACTTTGAACATCATTATATTTTCCGCAAACAAAGTTGTATTTCACAAATGTTATTAATTGTCTTCATAATGTTAACCACGTATAGTTAACGGAAGACGTAGAAACGATATTCCGAAACGAATACGTATAGCGTAAGTCAAACGTTGGAATTTGAATAGAGACCCCACGAACACAAATTCGCTGTGGCAGGTATGAAATATAAACTCCGTTACTCGCTCGTTACACTTGAAGGACATATGTTGAATGGGCCGAAACGAGCCGCCGCATAACAGCGTACTTGCCTGCTAACTGCGAAAGAAGGTAGATGCGGTCCCTAGCGCAACTTATAACATCGTCGTAAATCAGTGCGGACGGGAGAGCTTTGGTACACCCTGTTAAAAAAACGGAAAAATGGAGGCGGTACAATTGGAGAGCGATCCGCCTTCACCAACATGCATAAGCAATTCATTTATATATATATATATATATATATATATATATATATATATATATATATATATATATATATATATACATACTCCTGGAAATTGAAATAAGAACACCGTGAATTCATTGTCCCAGGAAGGGGAAACTTTATTGACACATTCCTGGGGTCAGATACATCACATGATCACACTGACAGAACCACAGGCACATAGACACAGGCAACAGAGCATGCACAATGTCGGCACTAGTACAGTGTATATCCACCTTTCGCAGCAATGCAGGCTGCTATTCTCCCATGGAGACGATCGTAGAGATGCTGGATGTAGTCCTGTGGAACGGCTTGCCATGCCATTTCCACCTGGCGCCTCAGTTGGACCAGCGTTCGTGCTGGACGTGCAGACCGCGTGAGACGACGCTTCATCCAGTCCCAAACATGCTCAATGGGGGACAGATCCGGAGATCTTGCTGGCCAGGGTAGTTGACTTACACCTTCTAGAGCACGTTGGGTGGCACGGGATACATGCGGACGTGCATTGTCCTGTTGGAACAGCAAGTTCCCTTGCCGGTCTAGGAATGGTAGAACGATGGGTTCGATGACGGTTTGGATGTACCGTGCACTATTCAGTGTCCCCTCGACGATCACCAGTGGTGTACGGCCAGTGTAGGAGATCGCTCCCCACACCATGATGCCGGGTGTTGGCCCTGTGTGCCTCGGTCGTATGCAGTCCTGATTGTGGCGCTCACCTGCACGGCGCCAAACACGCATACGACCATCATTGGCACCAAGGCAGAAGCGACTCTCATCGCTGAAGACGACACGTCTCCATTCGTCCCTCCATTCACGCCTGTCGCGACACCACTGGAGGCGGGCTGCACGATGTTGGGGCGTGAGCGGAAGACGGCCTAACGATGTGCGGGACCGTAGCCCAGCTTCATGGAGACGGTTGCGAATGGTCCTCGCCGATACCCCAGGAGCAACAGTGTCCCTAATTTGCTGGGAAGTGGCGGTGCGGTCCCCTACAGCACTGCGTAGGATCCTACGGTCTTGGCGTGCATCCGTGCGTCGCTGCGGTCCGGTCCCAGGTCGACGGGCACGTGCACCTTCCGCCGACCACTGGCGACAACATCGATGTACTGTGGAGACCTCACGCCCCACGTGTTGAGCAATTCGGCGGTACGTCCACCCGGCCTCCCGCATGCCCACTATACGATCTCGCTCAAAGTCCGTCAACTGCACATACGGTTCACGTCCACGCTGTCGCGGCATGCTACCAGTGTTAAAGACTGCGATGGAGCTCCGTATGCCACGGCTAACTGGCTGACACTGACGGCGGCGGTGCACAAATGCTGCGCAGCTAGCGCCATTCGACGGCCAACACCGCGGTTCCTGGTGTGTCCGCTGTGCCGTGCGTGTGATCATTGCTTGTACAGTCCTCTCGCAGTGTCCGGAGCAGGTATGGTGGGTCTGACACACCGGTGTCAATGTGTTCTTTTTTCCATTTCCAGGAGTGTATATATATATATATATATATATATATATCTATTTTAATTACAAAAAACTAATAATAAAAGAAATCACATGGCGCGAGATTCGATCCGGCGACCTTCGGATTACGAACCCAAGCGCTTACCGCTGCGCCACGACGCTGTGAAAAATTTTTAATCGTAGAGAGTATTTCACCGCAACGGTTTCTTTTAACTGTCGATTTTCTCGACAACGGCTGGGAAGTGCATCTTGGTGCTTTGCCACATTTGAAACGTCCCCTTTTGAACAATTATACAAGACTGTGCTTAAACTGGCAACGCAATCTGACTTTCAGAAATCCCTACAAAAGAATGGCCCTGACTAACATTAACCTATGCATTTCACAAATCGCTTACCTCACAAAAATCTTGGTTACTCCCACTACTGCAATACACCGAGCGCCACTACTGCCAGCTAAATAAAAGATTCAAACTATGGAAGGCACTAACTAGTGATAGGGATAGTTAGCAAATGAAAGATTTTAATAGAGAACAAACAATGTATTTACCTTAATAGTCATAATATATATAGTAGTTCATGACAAATTACAAAACTCCGCCATCTCTCTCCCCACATCCACCATTGCTGGCGGCTCACCTCCAACTGCGCAACGCTACGCGCTGTTCACATCCAGCTGCCGCTGCCCAACACTACAATGGCAGACAACAATGCAAACTAGCCACAGACTGCACACAGCACTGCCAGTGATTTTCACACAGAGCGCTACGTGGCGTTACCAATAAGAAAACCTAAACAGCCTACTTACATAGCCCCCATGCTCCCCACAAAAAATTTTACAAATTGTTTTGGGCAGTGGCCACTAATGATTTGAAAAATTTTTCATAATTACAATAACAAAGAAATCAAATGCACACACTTATTGATACAATGTTGGTCAAAAGCTAAAATTTTGTCATAGTCCATAAAGACAGTCCTGATCATTCATCATAATAGTAATTACAGTTTTTTTCACAAAGTGTCATTAGTAAAAGAAATTGCACACAGAAGTAGTGGATTTCCATGCAGTCTTGAAGAAGTAGTGTTTCGTGTGAAATATTGTGTCAATAATGGCGTGTGAAAAACGTAATACTAGGCTCCAAAGTAAACTGAGAAATAACAGTGAAGACGAAGGCAGTGTGTTAACGCCACCATGTAATGAATTAACAAATATTCAAAGTAGTAATTTGGTAACTGTGCATAGGGAAATGGAGCGGGCGTCTAATAATGGTGTAGACAGTGAAACAGGTAGTGAACAGGGAAGCATTATCGATCGATCGGTCGGCAACAGCTCGCCTCAGGAATCGGGAATGACAGAACACAATATTGCAAATACTGTAGACTCAGGTTTTGGGTTCTCACCGTTTTCTCAAATGAGTCAAGACACATTTTCCGCTTGTCAAAATGTGAATGTTGCCGGTGCAAATTCACTGCCGAAAAGCACTGAGGAACATGTTTCAGACACCAATGCATTGTTATTACAATTAATACAACAAATGGGACAAACACAGTAAAAGCTTCAAAAGTTAGACACGATGGAACAAAATCAGAGACAAACACAGCAACAGCTTCAAAAGTTAGACACCACGCTTGAACAAACACGTGAAGATTTAACTACTGAGTTACATAACATCGAATCGAAATGTCAAAAAGTCTGTAATGACGTAAAAACACAAATTTGTGAGCATTTCCAACCTATTTTTTCGCGACATGAAAATGCATTACAGAATCACGAAGCAGCCATAAAAGAACTGCAAACTATTGTTCATCAAAATCATGAGACCCTGCAAGCTAAAATAGACTCAGTTGCATCTACCGATTCGGTTACGCAACTTGCAAAAACTCAGGAAAACTTAAAGGACACAGTAGAAAGACACATGGAGGAAATTAGTACATTATCAGAGAAAGTAGTTGAACTTTCGGATCAGGTCACTAACTTATCTACAAAGGTAGATGATGATCTGAATGACACAAGACCTGTAGCCTTCACTGACACAGAAGAGTATGAACAAATTAAGAAATTCACACAAAATCAGAATCAAATTAATACGCAATACAAAAGAGAAATCCGGGAAGTACAAGATCAGTTGGCACAAGTAATACAAAAATTTCATATTTCAGAGGACACTCGCGCTCCAACACGGGAAGAGGAACTTAGAAATACGGAAAAGCCACAAAATAATATCACAGGGCATTTCGGAAGTTATGAAAGAAATTGGCAATGTGCACCGAATATTGAGATGGAACCGCCGACACGACCTAACAATGACCGATATGCGACTCGCCAACATGATGATTTTGACTATAAGCTGTTCATTACTACACGTAAATTCAAAACATTTAAGAATTCTGGCAACGACATTCATCCACAAGCATGGCTCCATCAATTCTCTCATTGTTTTCCTCCCAACTGGTCATTGGAGCACAGGTTAGAATTTATGTGTGGCTACTTGGAGAATGAACTAGCTGTAAGAATGCGATCGGTCATTCACGATTGCCACAGTGAAGGAGATTTTTATCATGCCTTCCTCTCAGCATATTGGTCTCAAGCTACACAAGACCGAGTAAAACATAGCATCATAATGATGAAACATTTCGAACAATCCGAATTTTCCAGTCTTGTGAAATATTTTGAAGACATGTTGCACAAGAATCAGTACCTGACAAACCCATACAGCCCCTCAGAACTCATCCGCATTTGCTTAATCAAATTACCTGAACATTTACTACATATTATTTTAGCAGGACGTTGCAAAGAAGACATTGAGGCTTTTCAGGGACTGTTACAAGAACTGGAAATTGACACTGACAATCGGGGAACGCGGAAACAGGAGCACAACAATTACAGATCACATCCGTCACAATTCCACGATGACAGAAATAATATACGACAAGGCTATTCTTTCAACGTAAATCGTGACCGAAACAGACACCACCCGTATGACAACCGTTGGCAGAGTAGTAATAATTACAGGGAAAGATCACCTCTCCGTGGTAGTGACTATCACAGAGACAATCAGAGCAACAGACAATTTGGGAACCAAAATAATGATTATAAAGGGAGACAGAATAACTTTAGGCGCAACGGTCCAGCGCGCAGTTACGATTCAGGGAGAAATTCTCCACCACGTGACCGACAAGAAAGAAACTATGGCGTCTACCGACATGACGACAGACGATATGATCGTAACGACAGACCTGAATTGTATCAGAACTGGCGGGATTCAAACAGAGCAGGGCCCTCACGAGGAGGTGAATTTGTAGAAGTTAGGTCTCCAAATCCCAATAACGACGCGCGCCAACAAAGAGACAATAAGCAATGACTCATACCGCTGGCAGCCACAAAACGTACGTATGACACTAACGATGCAGCTGCCGTAGCTAGTAATTACGTAAAAATGGAAGACATTAGGGACATCTTACTCCAGGAACACGACGTAAAAAATAACAACATTGCATATCCTGTGATTCACATTACTGTAAATGACGTAAAATTTACGGCAGTACTTGACTCTGGCAGTCCCATTTCAGTAATTAATGAAACAGCTTCTAGCAAATGCAACAAATCGAACGATTGCCCTACACTTCCATCACGTAAGATTAAATTACAAGGTGCAATCTTTGGAAAAAGTGGCCATGAGCTTTTCTTATGCGCAGTATGAATCGAATCTGAATTTCGCAATTGGCGGCCTCCCCTTGTCAGTTTTATCATGTAAACTGTATATGTCCTCCGCCGTAACCATTTTGTATCAAGAAACTAGTATTGTCCTCTAAACCACCTTAATAAGTATGTGAGGCACGATGTTCGTACGTTCGTCACGTACCAACTTGTAGTTCCCTCCTCATCCTTTCATCTGTATATTTCGCATTTTCCGGCCACTTTGGTACCTGCAAGGAAAAAAAAACATAATTTCCATGACTTTTGCCCCAGCCGTCATATTTTGTCCGCGCAGTTTACGTTCCGCAGTCAGAGTACTCTCGAAGTCGATGTCTATCGGTTTCCATTATCAGTATTTCACTTATTATGTATAATTCATTTACTTTCAAGGTTGACGTGTTAACGGTGAAGAAACTCTCTGGTTCACAGTTAGATGTAAGAGTGATTGACCTTTAGCACCCTCTTCAACAGCACCGCCGTGTCTCAGTTTTCGCGACCGACCGTAAGAAACGTGCTTAAGGGCGCTCGTGCAGTCGGCTAATTTACTGCCGAGGCTGGCTGTAATTAAACGTGCCGTCGCTATTAGCTACAAAGGCAAGGAGGAGACCTGGGACTATGATGGGGTGCTTAATGAAAACAGCGTCGGATCAATAGGTTTCTTGTTTAAAGTGGGAAGAACAGTCGTTACAAACCCATGTGAAGTAATATGAAGAGAGTTTCACGTAATTGTATCCGTATACATAATGAAGAGAAGGAAAACGTTGAATAGCCCAATCGGAAAAAATATTGCTGCCGGCCGGAGTGGCCGTGCGGTTCTAGGCGCTACAGTCTAGAACCGAGCGACCGCTGCGGTCGCAGGTTCGAATCCTGCTTCGGGCATGGATGTGTGTGATGTCCTTAGGTTGGTTAGGTTTAATTAGTTCTAAGTTCTAGGCGACTGATGACCTCAGAAGTTAAGTCGCATAGTGCTCAGAGCCATTTTTGAAAAATATTGCTTCTCAGAGACAAGGATGTAGTTTCGAGTTTAATTATGTCAGGAAGTTTCAAAAAGCACACTTTACTAAAGAGTGAAAATTTCAGTGTAAAGAAAGATTACACGGAATTAAAATATAACCTGACATGACACTGATATTAAATTAAATGTGAATTATTCTTAATGTAAAAAATATACTTAACTTTAGACTTTTGTTAGATTTAACAAAAAATCGCACTAACATTAGATAAACACGAGGAATAGCCGTTTTCGATTATGTCGGCCACTGACTGCTCTTACTAGCCAACCGACGATGTGATGGATCCTTTTGAATAAAAGCATATTTTTTGATTCCATGGTGAATTTTATACACTATAATTGAATGACAGATGTGAAGATGCTTCTGGGCAGTGTGAAGCTTTTTCATACTGTAGCACGAACAGGAAACCCTGCCCCCGTTAAGGCTCTTGTTAAAATCATGAACAATTAGTTTTCATCCTGTTAATGGATTTTTGGACAGCTTTTTGGCAGCAAAATTTGGTATATAAAGGAAAAAATTTTGTTTGAATAATATTTTCCGTGAACATCAGCTCTAATGTGTGGTTTGATGCTGATAATGATGACGATGATGCCGCCCTCCGCGTTAATACTTCTCTATTCGAATCTCCTTGGGGAAACTACTCAAGAGGATGTTGTCATCAGAAGAAAGTAAAATCTGGCATTCTGCTAATTCAGAAGTGGAGTGTTAGATATCTTAACAGAGTACGCAGAGAAATTCATTGGTTGCAGTTAGGTATCGTGTGGATTAGAGAATTTTGTTTGCAAGAACATGATTTCAAGTCAAGCTAACACATGTTGACAAACACAAAATCATGTAGGCTAAGTGCAGGAGAAAGTCTGACAATGGAGAAGAAAATATGAACGCTAACCAAATGGCAAGAGTTGAGGGGCATGAAAGGGAAGCAGTGGTTGGGAAGGGAGTGAGACAGGGTTGTAACCTCTCCCCCATGTTATTCAATCTGTATATTGAGCAAGCAGTGAAGGAAACAAAAGAAAAATGCGGGGTAGGTATTAAAATTCATGGAGAAGAAATAAAAACTTTGAGGTTCGCCGATGACATTGTAATTCTGTCAGAGACAGCAAAGGACTTGGAAGAGCAATTGAACAGAATGGATGGTGTCTTGAATGGAGGATATAAGATGAACATCAACAAAAGCAAAACGAGGATAATGGAATGTAGCCGAATTAAGTCGGGCGATGCTGAGGGAATTAGATTAGGAAATGAGACACTTAAAGTAGTAAAGGAGTTTTGCTATTTGGGGAGCAAAATAACTGATGATGGTCGAAGTAGAGAGGATATAAAATGTAGACTGCCAATGCCAAGGAAAGCGTTTCTGAAGAAGAGAATTTGTTAACATCGAGTATTGATTTAAGTGTTAGGAAGTCGTTTCTGAAAGTATTTGTATGGAGTGTAGCCATGTATGGAAGTGAAACGTGGACGATAAATAGTTTGGACAAGAAGAGAATAGAAGCTTTCGAAATGTGGTGCTACAGAAGAATGCTGAAGATTAGATGGGTAGATCACATAACTAATGAGGAGGTGTTGAATAGGATTGGGGAGAAGAGAAGTTTCTGGCACAACATGACTAGAAGAAGGGATCAGATGGTAGGACATGTTCTGAGGCATCATGGGATCACCAATTTAGTATTGGAGGGCAGCGTGGAGGGTAGAAATCGTAGAGGGAGACCAAGAGATGAATACACCAAGCAGAGCAGAAGGATGTAGGTTGCAGTAGGTACTGGGAGATGAAGAAGCTTGCACAGGATAGAGTAGCATGGAGAGCTGCATCAAACCAGTCTCAGGACTGAAGACCACAACGACAACAACAGTGAATATAAACAGTACATGGTACGTATCATCACAACAAGACAGACACAAAGCCACGACCGACTTGGACGATGAGACTGAGACAACGAACGATGAGATGAAACAAATTATTCAGTATATTAATGGATATAAAAATTTAATTATGATTGGGGAGAGAAATTCATTAGTGGAAAAAGGAAGAGAGGGTAAAATAGTGGAAGAACATTGCCTGCGTGGAATATAATGATAGAAGGGGCACCTGGTGAAATTTTACACAATATTGTTATCGCTTGATTTAAGAACAACGAAATGATAAGATAGAAACCAGATTTTAAACTGCTCTACAAACAGATGTGTACGCAGGCCATAATGTATTCGTTATGAAATGAATACAAAAATTAGAAAAATACAAATAGGTAGGAAATTAAGGAGATGGACCCTTTGTAAGTTGACACAACGAGAGACTGGTCAGACGTTCAAACACAGCACCAGGCAATGACAGACTGAAGTACATCTACATCTATCAACAAGTAGGCGAAAGAAATTCAATAGAAAATATCATCTTTCGGAGATGAAATAATGAAGATAGCAGAAAAACAATTAGTCAAAGTAGGTACTTTTGGATAGCTCAAGAGATACTAGACTTAACCGATGAATGGAGAAAGGAATCAGTCAAATCGGAATATAAATGTGTAACAAACAAAGCTGACAAAAAGTGCAGTATTACAAAAGAAATGACTAGAGAAGAAATGCATTGCACTATAAGTATGCACGGTTATAGAAAATGTTACGTGCCGCATTTAGGAATTTTTTTTTAAATTGTAGGAAACACCAGCAGCTTTATGAACATCAAGACATAAGATGGCCAGTACTAAGGAAAAATGGAAAGGAATATGCAGAAATTATATATAAATGAAAGAAATTTGAAGGCAATATCACGGAAAGGGAAGAGCAGCTTGATGAAGACTGAGTTAATAATGCGACACTGTGCAGAACACCTGACTTTTAGCGACTAGCATTTAAATAGGATGAAATTCTACGTGAAGCTTTCGCGCTCACGAAGCGAACCCATGACGAAACGCGCTGCTCTTCTTTGTGTCTATTACTTCTATCAGTTGTACTCAGTAAACGTCCCAGACTGAAAAGCAGTTCTTAAGTGCCGGTCGAACAAAAACTTAGTAAGATACCTCCTGCGTGAGCGGATGACGCTTCCTGAAGATTCTCTCCATGAATATCATCCACAGAAATTTTTCAAAGTTTTCATTGTCCATCAATAATTAAGCAATGGATATCTGAATTCAATCGCGGTCTAGCGTGTACTGAAGGTCATCTGCGAGGAGCACTTTTCAAAACTGCAAGAACAGATGAAAGTATAAAGAAAATGTACAATATGATATTTGGTGATCGATAATAAATAACATACAAAACACGCTACACAGTACACATGAAACAGTCCAGTATTCTTTGCACGAAGATTTGTTACGAAGAAAAGTTGTGCAATGTGGGTGCCACATTTGCTGAATGCAAAGACGGGTAGTTAAGATACATTTCGACACATACATGTTACCAGGGATGGAACGTCTATCTGCAACGGCACGTGGAAATCGGGCACAGCAGCCAAAAGACTGAGAAATGGCGATTACCTCGAACCAAGGTAGATGAAGCCAAAAATGTTACTGTCAGCTTTTCCGTTAGGCAACAAAAATCCTCATCTGTAACAATTGTAAAACAGTATTCAGCGAAAAATACGTCTTCTGTAATAACAAAGGAGGAAAGAAAAATCTTTCTTCAGGACAAGTCACCTTTCCACGTGGATCCTTTGGCAATACTATTTCCTAGCTTCCACGAACCCTGAGTTATGTCTGTGCCTCCGCCTAGAATTTGTGACAAGTGTCCAGTAGAGGTGATACAGTATGAAGGCTGTGAAGCCCCTTTAGTTTCACTGATCAGAAATAGAATGCACTCGCTGAAATGTTGGGAAACGTGCTTTAGCTTCTAAGCGGACTGCAGCGAAAATCAAGTGCAGTACTTCGCATATCATGGGTATTGCACAACATGAGCTAGCCTTCAACACATAGCAATTCATTAATATTACCACCGTTGATGTGGCACACTGAAGACCTTTCATCTTACCCTTGTGATGGGCATCCCTCCCAGGACGTTTCTTGAAAATGGGCATGTTCTGCATCTTTATCACATGGTTTAAATCTGTTTCTTTCTCCAGCACTATGCGATGCATTTATAAAAGGAGCAGTTTCCTTCGCCAGCTATAGAACTGAGCAGGAGTCAACAGGTTCAGATGCGTGCCCTCTGTTGAATTACTTCAGTTATATTTGCGATTCTGTGATTACTGATCACCACGTTTCTCATTTCATAATCCATTCAAGAAACTGTTGCGCTGTCTCCTGTTCAGTTAAAATGTTACCGAAGAAATAATTCAGTATTTATGCCTTCTCTCTGCCAACCTTTATTTCATTTCGGAAATACCATTGCTTTTCAACATTTAAAAAATTGTGAATAAGTATTGAGGAACACTAAAGAAAAATTTCGCTATGAGTAGAAACCTTGTTCGACGCTCACTCACGTTCCTGACTATTGCTGTTTTTACGCAATGCGCTCTGTCCTTCTTCCTTTCTTTTAAAGTTCGAAACTGCACGTTCATTGTTCCTTTTCCTAAGATATCTATTTATCAGGTTCATTCGACTTCTTGCCTTCTTTTAGCTTCGGTTAACATGTGAGATATAAATGTCATTTCATGACAAAACTACATTTGGAGCTACAACGTACTTCTCACGAAGTACTACTTAACACCCATCGCCGTCATTAATACTCCTGTCCGTCACCTGAGATGAATTCGTAGTTTTGTTCAGTCACGATCATGTTCAATTATCTGTTTTATACTGCTATCATTAGCGTTATTTGCTTATTTAAAATACTGCTGCGTGTTTCGAGTATGTTTTGCTCGTCAGGTTTTTTTCATTGCATGCATATTTAAAAAAAAAATTACTGAAATAATAAATAATTAATATTTGATTGTATACAATCTGTGTCTAACGTAAACTTAAGTCAGTCGCTTCTTCTAATATTTGACGGTGACGTCGAATCAGTATATCGGTTCTGTCAGTTGACCTTTGCGAAAAGACGGCTAGCTACTCATTTGTTCACGACTGGCACTACAGGGCTATTACAAATGATTGAAGCGATTTCATAAATTCGCTGTAGCTCCATTCATTGACATATGGTCACGACACACTACAGATACGTGGAAAAACTCATAAAGTTTTGTTCGGCTGAAGCCGCACTTCAGGTTTCTGTCGCCAGAGCGCTCGAGAGCGCAGTGAGACAAAATGGCGACAGGAGCCGAGAAAGCGTATGTCGTGCTTGAAATGCACTCACATCAGTCAGTCATAACAGTGCAACGACACTTCAGGACGAAGTTCAACAAAGATCCACCAACTGCTAACTCCATTCGGCGATGGTATGCGCAGTTTAAAGCTTCTGGATGCCTCTGTAAGGGGAAATCAACGGGTCGGCCTGCAGTGAGCGAAGAAACGGTTGAACGCGTGCGGGCAAGTTTCACGCGTAGCCCGCGGAAGTCGACGAATAAAGCAAGCAGGGAGCTAAACGTACCACAGCCGACGGTTTGGAAAATCTTACGGAAAAGGCTAAAGCAGAAGCCTTACCGTTAACAATTGCTACAAGCCCTGACACCCGATGACAAAGTCAAACGCTTTGAATTTTCGGCGCTGTAGCAACAGCTCATGGAAGAGGATGCGTTCAGTTCGAAACTTGTTTTCAATGATGAAGCAACATTTTTTCTTAATGGTGAAGTGAACAGACACAATGTACGAATCTGGGCGGTAGAGAATCCTCACGCATTCGTGCAGCAAATTCGCAATTCACCAAAAGTTAACGTGTTTAGTGCAATCTCACGGTTTAAAGTTTACAGCCCCTTTTTCTTCTGCAAAAAAAACGTTACAGGACACGTGTATCTGGACATGCTGGGAAATTGGCTCATGCCACAACTGGAGACCGACAGCGCCGACTTCATCTTTCAACAGGATGGTGCTCCACTGCACTTCCATCATGATGTTCGGCATTTCTTAAACAGGAGATTGGAAAACCGATGGTTCGGTCGTGGTGGAGACCATGATCAGCAATTCGTGTCATGGCCTCCACGCTCTCCCGACTTAACCCAATGCGATTTCTTTCTGTGGGGTTATGTGAAAGATTCAGTGTTTAAACCTCCTCTACCAAGAAACGCGCCAGAACTGTGAGCTCGCATCAACGATGCTTTCGAACTCATTGATGGGGACATGCTGCGCCGAGTGTGGGAGGAACTTGATTATCGGCTTAATGTCTGCCGAATCACTAAAGGGGCACATATCGAACATTTTTGAATGCCTAAAAAAACTTTTTGAGTTTTTGTATGTGTGTGCAAAGCATTGTGAAAATATCTCAAATAATAAAGTTATTGTAGAGCTGTGAAATCGCTTCAATCATTTGTAATAACCCTGTACTTATATTTAACGTATTAAACTACGCTTAAAGCTTTCGAGTAATTTTGAGCTTTTAATTTCGCTATTTTATTTAAAGTGCTTATTCGCCCTATTGGAGCAATATTGTGAATGTTTATGTGTAGTAACAAACTGAATTTTGCAGTTAGTTTCAGAAAGTACCGCAGGAAGATTTTTAGTTCACAATGATTCCAGTAGTGAGACACAATTGTGAAATATAATATAGTGGTTCCAAGTGGAAATATCAGACAGATGATGCTTGGAACGCAGCTATCGTAAGTGAGGCCTCTGACATGCAGAGACAGTTTTAAGTATTCATTGCAACATACTGATGCAAAAATACTGTCTTATATCCAACTACGGCAATTCCACAAACAACTAAATGTAGCCCAGTTACAATAGACCTTCTTCTCGCCATCCTCCTACCACCGCAGCCGCCCCCGTTCCCCTTCACCCCAACCACTGTAGTGTCCCTTTTGCGCTGTTTAAGAATAATGCGTGTGAAGTCTGTACAAAAATTTTGAATAAGACCAAACAGACCAAACCGAAAGTCAATTGTAAAAAAATATATATATATAAAATTATTTACAAAAAATATGTTGATACTACGATAGTGAAAGACAATAACAATGATAAACAATATCGCAGTAAAGAATATGGTGAAATAAAATATTTATATCTTTGTGTAACTATAGAAGATGGAAAAGATAAGTTACTACTCGCTCTTTTTGTTCTTTCGACTAGACGATAAAAAAGGTGTGTATCAGGTTATTGATGGAAATATATGTGTAAAAGTGAGTTCATTGTATTATTTCAAGAACGTGCCAGCCACTAATCACAATGTTTTAATTGAAAACAGGGAATAATTAGTATTTTTCAGCTATCAAGAAGACGAAAGCAGTGACTGCTGACTGCCAAAAATTGGCCGCCATTACGTGGCAGTCTTAATATTAACTTTTCTTACAGCTTTCCACAAGAACAGAACTCATAAAATCATTTTAAAACATTATTTAATTTAAATCTGAATAGTTCCATGAGTTAATTTTGCGAGAGTTCTAATACTTTCAGAGATACCATTTGTCGTAGATCTGTGAACTTTGGCCTTGACTGTATTTACATGAAAACCAGTTATGATAATCTTGTAGGGAGACTGACACTCATTTATATTGAAAACAAACATTTATTTTGGCCTCCTATAAGATACTCTGCTTCTAACGGACTCACCTACGTAAAGAAAATAATTAATGCTAACCTCTTATCTTACGTAGTATCAAAAAGCATAAAACCAATATAGAATATTAAAGGAGAACCGTTAGACCACTTTTCTCACAAGAAACGACTGTATTAAGTTTACATTAGGCGTAGTTTGTAAGTTATCAAGTAGTTGACTTAGATTATTGCGCCACCTATTGGTTTTTATATGCATGTAATAAAAGAGCCTCATGAAGAGCAAAACTTGTTCGAAACGCGTTGCAGTATAGTTAATGTGGCTTATAACAGTACCAAAGATATAATTTGTTTATAATAGGTACTGTACAAATACTAAGACTCTGTTTCCACAGTCATGTTACTTACGAGATCAAATTCTGCCGTTTCTGCTGAGTTTAGAACAAGTCATTAGCCATGAAGTTTTCTATCGTTACTTACACCCTTCACAGCATATATTTGGACGGATAAACCGCTCATCTGTGCGAAAGAGACGACACGTAGTGTGTGCGGCTCGGTCGACAGAGCTGTGGCTGGCGTAACAGTTTTGTGTTGGCATTTCTTACTCGGCGGCCTTTATTTTGAGCAGTGCCACACGTTTGGTTTCCGGTCATTGACGCAGCAGTATTTCTGTTACTCAAACACAGAGCACGGACTCCAACGCGAGCACGAGGTCCGGGTAGTGCACTGGCAGCAAGCGACCCGAGCCAGCTCGTAATGACTCAGAGTCGACACTGTAGACGTTCTGATTATTTTACTTCCACGTTTACGTTCGGAGTTATTTCTACCCGCACAGATTCGAACGACGTGCGACAAGTAGGGATATCCGTGTAAATCTAGGGGTTAACCACAGGTTCCTGGAGACCCAGAACACTTAGAATATGCACGTGGGAACAGTTACCCAACTATATTGCCGTGTTGGGAGAGGTGCTTTTGAACGCTCCCACAGTCAGTGATTTATGATTGCTGTAGTTTCCCTACTATAACTTGGGTGAAATTTTTCGTTTAGTTTCATTTTATTTTTCAGTTTCCGAGGAACCAAATCAGCAAAGTTACCTGTCATGAGCGCTTCACTATACGCATAACTCCCACATTCTGACTAAAATAATAGCAATTAAAATGATATTAGCAATTTTCTATCTGTGAAAAAGTCTTAGGCACAATAAAGAGCGAATACAACATACAGGTTTTTTCGAATTTATTTTCTATAATGTTTATTACTCAAATACGTCGATACTGATGGGAGCCTAGTCCTAAGAGAATCTAGTGAATAGTGTATAATTTCTTTGTCTATGGTTCTGTTACTGAATACCACAGTTGCGGGTTATTACTCATGAATGCCAGTCTTCGCGAACTTCGCGATGATTCCGCAGATTTTTGTTACCACTCCTCCCCCCCCCCCCTTCAACCACTCCCTGTCTCCAGTTTCAACTAAAGAATATTCTTTGCTGATGAACCAAATTCCTAAAAGATATGATACCTCGACAGAAATGTGGTAAAGGGAACAATAAAATCAAGCTTTCCCCTATTCGTCCATGAAAAAGAAATTTTACATTGAAACAGGTATCTTTCACCTTCTACACAAGAAGATGAATTTATTACTTCCAATGAAGGTTGTAATCTGGCTCTAATTCAAGAAATTAAAATTCAGGGCTTTACTTACTCTTTCATAATCTTCGGAAGTATTTTGTACCAAAAATTTTATGGTCCGTGTTTCATGGCGACAATCCTTTCCCTGTAAGCCCCCCACTGATGCTACCCATTATCCCAATTGCTAAATCATTCCCATTATATTGAGTGTTATCTCCTAACAGAAATTGCAAGATTGTGTGCAACAATTCTGATGCCTTACTGTGTATCT
Organism: Schistocerca piceifrons; assembly: GCF_021461385.2. Lineage (NCBI taxonomy): Eukaryota > Metazoa > Arthropoda > Insecta > Orthoptera > Acrididae > Schistocerca > Schistocerca piceifrons. Next base: position 56,536,482 of record NC_060143.1, read on the forward strand.
TATTGCTAACAATAAAATTTGTTTACCTTTTGGCAACTGGGTTCGTAAAAGGAAAACAAAAGGTATTCTTATTTACAAGATGAAGAGCATTTAATTAGCATCTGAGAATGAGTGTCTTGAAATATTATCAAAAACAAGTTCCTCATGACCACATGCAGATGTGGTATGGAGGGGTACGTGGCCAACACACTGGTCTCCCGGCCGTTTTGCAGATTTTCCAGGCTTTATTTGGTCAGTCAGCTACTCAACTGGCATCACGAGGTTGAGCGCACTTGGTACCTGCCTTCCCACCAAGGAAAAGTCCTTGTCACTACCAGGAATCCGCCGGCCGCGGTGGCCGAGCGGTTCTAGACGCTTAGTTCGGAACCGCGAGACTGTTACGGTCGCAGGTTCGAATCCTGCCTTGGGCATGGATGTGTGTGATGTCCTTAGGTTAGTTAGGTTTAAGTAGTTCAAAGTTCTCGGGGACTGATGACCTCAGATGTTAAGTCCCATAGTGCTCAGAGCCATTTGAACCAACCGGGAATCCAAACTAGGTCTTTCGTAGGGCAGCCATCCACGCTGACCACTCAGCTACGGAGGCGGACTAATATAGCATATAAGTGGAATTAAATTTAAAGTATAAACAGAGCCCGAAATACACTGTAAGACAAAAGAAACGACACACCACAAAGGAATTATGCGAATGAGATGAAAATTTGTAGATGTACAGACAAACAAACGATTACTATTCCAGAATAATTGGATGATTTATTCAAGAGAAAGAGTTTCACAAACTGGGTTCAAAATGGCTCTGAGCACTATGGGACTTAACTTCTGAGGTCATCAGTCCCCTAGAACTTAGAACTACTTAAACCTAACTAACCTAAGGACATGTCATCAGTCCCCTTGAACTTAGAACTACTTAAACCTAACTAACCTAAGGACATCTCGAACATCGATGTCCGAGGCAGGATTCGAACCTGCGATCGTAGCGGTCGCACTGTTACAAATTGGGCGTTAGTACTTTTTTGACTCTTATTCAAGCAGTTATTCCACCCGGCACTGATAGACAGAGTCGTTGGATGTCCTCCTGAGCGATTTCGTGTCAAATTCTGTCCCACTTGCGCCTTGGATCGTCAAAATCCCGAGCCGGTTGGAAGCTTCTGCCCTTAATGTTCCCTACTTAACAACTGCAGAGAGACCCGGTGACGTTGCTGCCCAAGGTACAATTTGGTATGCGTGAAGATAAGCAGCAGAAACCCTCACCCTGTGCGGGCGGGCACTATATTGCTGAAACGTAGGCGCAGCATGGTTTGCGATGAAGGGCAACAAAACGGGGCGTAGAATATCGTCGATGTACCAGGGTGCTTTAAGGGTGCTTCGGATGATAATCGAACAGTTCCTGCTATAAAAATAAATGGCATCCCGCACCAATACTCCCGAATATCAGGCCGTATAACAGGTGGCAGTCTGGCTGGTATCCGACCGTTGTCCGGGGCGGCTCCAGACACGTCATTGCTGGTCATCGGGGCTCAATTCGAGGCGTCACTCATAAATGAAGACCATTCTAGTCAATGAGATTCCAGGCCAAACACTTGTCTGGAGGCGCCCCAGACGGCTATGGGATACCAGCCAGACTGTCACCTGTTATATAGTCCGACAACTAGGGATGCCATTTCATTTCATAGCACGACACCTTTGGTTATTATCCACGGCACCCTTACAGCACAGTGGCACGCCGACAATATTCTACGTCTCGTTCCGTTACCCTTCACGGCAAGCCATCCTGGGCTTACTTTACAGCAATACAATGCCCTCCCGCACCCTCCTTCTTTCTTGGCAAACCCTACCTTGGCCAACAACGTCGCCGGATCACTCCCCAACTGAGAATGTTTGCAGCATTTTTCTTACGCCAAGCAGTATAACTGTTTGCGTATGAGCCAAAAGTGAAGAATCCCTTATTGACTTGCTCAGTGTGTAAACCTCTTTCTCTTGAACAGATCATTCAGTTTTTCTGAAACTGTAATCATTTGTTTGTCTGTACATGTATATCACATATATCGATTCCCGCCCCATTCGGTAAATTCCTTCGTTTTTCGTCGCTTCTGAAACCATGTTTAATGGACTTATTTTTCTTGTTCTGATGAGCACTTCTATCTCTCAAAGAAGTCGACATTTCTTTCAACAGTATATATATATATATATATACTCCTGGAAATGGAAAAAAGAACACATTGACACCGGTGTGTCAGACCCACCATACTTGCTCCGGACACTGCGAGAGGGCTGTACAAGCAATGATCACACGCACGGCACAGCGGACACATCAGGAACCGCGGTGTTGGCCGTCGAATGGCGCTAGCTGCGCAGCATTTGTGCACCGCCGCCGTCAGTGTCAGCCAGTTTGCCGTGGCATACGGAGCTCCATCGCAGTCTTTAACACTGGTAGCATGCCGCGACAGCGTGGACGTGAACCGTATGTGCAGTTGACGGACTTTGAGCGAGGCCGTATAGTGGGCATGCGGGAGGCCGGGTGGACGTACCGCCGAATTGCTCAACACGTGGGGCGTGAGGTCTCCACAGTACATCGATGTTGTCGCCAGTGGTCGGCGGAAGGTGCACGTGCCCGTCGACCTGGGACCGGACCGCAGCGACGCACGGATGCACGCCAAGACCGTAGGATCCTACGCAGTGCCGTAGGGGACCGCACCGCCACTTCCCAGCAACTTAGGGACACTGTTGCTCCTGGGGTATCGGCGAGGACCATTCGCAACCGTCTCCATGAAGCTGGGCTACGGTCCCGCACACCGTTAGGCCGTCTCCCGCTCACGCCCCAACATCGTGCAGCCCGCCTCCAGTGGTGTCGCGACAGGCGTGAATGGAGGGACGAATGGAGACGTGTCGTCTTCAGCGATGAGAGTCGCTTCTGCCTTGGTGCCAATGATGGTCGTACGCGTGTTTGGCGCCGTGCAGGTGAGCGCCACAATCAGGACTGCATACGACCGAGGCACACAGGGCCAACACCCGGCATCATGGTGTGGAAGCGATCTCCTACACTGGCCGTACACCACTGGTGATCGTCGAGGGGACACTGAATAGTGCACGGTACATCCAAACCGTCATCGAACCCATCGTTCTACCATTCCTAGACTGGCAAGGGAACTTGCTGTTCCAACAGGACAATGCACATCCGCATGTATCCCGTGCCACCCAACGTGCTCTAGAAGGTGTAAGTCGACTACCCTGGCCAGCAAGATCTTCGGATCTGTCCCCCATTGAGCATGTTTGGGATTGGATGAAGCGTCGTCTCATGCGGTCTGCACGTCCAGCACGAACGCTGGTCCAACTGAGGCGCCAGGTGGAAATGGCATGGCAAGCCGTTCCACAGGACTACATCCAGCATCTCTACGATCGTCTCCATGGGAGAATAGCAGCGTGCATTGCTGCGAAAGGTGGATATACACTGTACTAGTGCAGACATTGTGCATGCTCTGTTGCCTGTGTCTATGTGCCTGTGGTTCTGTCAGTGTGATCATGTGATGTATCTGACCCCAGGAATGTGTCAATAAAGTTTCCCCTTCCTGGGACAATGAATTCACGGTGTTCTTATTTCAATTTCCAGGAGTATATATATATATATATATATATATATATATATATATATGTGTGTGTGTGTGTGTGTGTGTGTGTGTGTGTGTGTGAGTGTGTGTATGTAGAGACAGAAAAATAAAAATTCATGTGCTGTTTGATAGATGGTTATCGGTCTATAAGTTGGATTACAGGCGCTGCCCCGCAGCCCACGTAATAAAAAATGATATACCACTCTAGTTAGGCTTATTAACAAATATCCTTTACTTTACGTCTATGCTCACAAATTTATAAAGCAGATCAGAAGATGGACATTATAGACCGAAACCGGTAGTCTGATGACAAAAAAATTGTGACCATAGACGTAAAGTAAAGGAAATTTATTCTGTATTCGGGTCACTGTTGGATTCGCGACAATGTCGCAGCTTGTGATGTTTATTAACTTCTGAAAATATCAGGAAGAAATGAGCCGTTGAACGGTTTAAAGCAACACAGTCTCGGTAAACGTGTGATAACTTGTGGTCAGAATCAGTCTCAGACTCTTGTAAGACTGTGGGCAGGGGAAATTTTGGAGAGAAATAATTGTTGAGAAGAGAATTCGATACACCGTTTCCGAGTTATTTAACATTGAAGTCGCTGAGGGCCCAGGTGCTTGCAAGCACTAATACGCTGTAATGCACAGCACACTTGTGGGTGCATGAGTTATCACTTGATGAAATCCTCATTACCAGCTAAAATTTGCCAGTTTCGGAAGTGATAAATTTAAGCTATGTGAGCAAAAGCTGCGTTTGTTCACTTTGAGAAAACCAAATGAATAACACGTTTGGCGACTCCGCTTCTAAAGAACTGCTTAAAATTACGGGAGTGACGACCTGATTCACTGACTTCAGTACTAAATAATTTGGAAACAGCGGAACGGATCAGACTTTTCTTAACAATTCTTACTCATCTCAACCTCCACTTGTACACCGTTACACGCGTTTGAAGTCCTTTCTGACCGCCATGAATTCGTATAGCTGGTTTTGACGAACTATGTCTTGTCCTGCGCACCTACGTCACAGATTCAGCAGTGTTTCGAGCGTTCGTATTGTGAATGCCGTACCCATTGTGAGCATTAAACGTGATCGTAACGAATTATTTAGTGAATATCTATTCCATTTGTTGCAAATTGTCATCGCTGACGGTGGTGGCAAGTGACAGCTTCTACATAACAAGTGAGTGTCGGAATTTGCAGGACACAGGCTTTCTCCAAGTGCAAAGCACGCTCATGTGCGTACCGAAACTGTCACTTGGAATAGTTTCCATCCGTGTGTAACCTCCCCCTTACTTATCGACCTTAATGACAGTGAAAAATTAAACCGCGTGTACCTAATGGAAATTTGGGAAAAGCAATCGTCACCGAAGTTAGTCTGTCGGTAAAGAGGGAGGAAAGGGTTACATCTAAATGAAAGGAAAAATGCAAATGAAACTGGTGGAAATTAATTTTGAAAAGGGGTAAAGTTAATAAAGAGTAAATGTGCGGCCGTTACGTTAACAATTAACTAGCGATAATTAGATATTTGAGATTTGAGGGAAATTACGGTCGCCAGTCCTAAGGACAATTACTATAGTAACTGAAAAAGAAAGGTTATTACGCATATAATTAGCACTAGAAGCGTGGCAACTGAAGGTTGACACGTGTAGTGTGAAAACTGAATGTTTGTCAGAAGTAATAAATTTCGCTACACTCTCACTTAATTTAGCAAAAGAATTAATAAAACCGGAAAATCGAAAGTTAATTTAGTGGCTGAAGTTAATAGTGAGCGTTCTTTCTGAGGCACATCGAAATTCAGTAAAATACGCTTAGTCTTGGACTACCTCAACAATCATTTCAAAAGCTACTTGAATCTACGCAATGTAGAAATAAGAGATTTAACTTCGAACTTGAATTAAATGATTCTGAACAATTAGCAACAGTAAAATTTAGTACGTACCAAGCTGAGCTGCAGTCACAGGTAAGCTAAAATACGGTAACAAAACTCGCACTCTTAATTTGTGCTTGTGTAATCTAAATATTGTAGCCAGCTATGAATACCTTAACTGAACTTTGAAATTAAAGCAGTGAAATCGAATGATGCTGGCATTTGAATTTCAACGACACTCGGGTTCATTCCGGAAAAGGAAGGGACCCTGCTTGGTAATGCAATTGGGACAATGAGCAACAAACGTTCATGCTAAGTTGCTGTAATTTTGTGATGCAACAACTTTAAAAGTTTGAAAAGCTGAGGTCTGCCATACAGTTCTAAAACTTTACGTGCTTCTAGTCTTCCTTGTTGGTTGATTGAAGGTTTGAAGCCGTCGATCGACGAGGTGGCGACAGTCACTCATTGTCGGCCGTCGCTGTTGCAGAAGCTGGATGTTGGCGCGCCTTCTTCTCGACACGGTCACCAGACGAAACGGGCTCTTGATGTGCGCCAGCTAATGCTTCCCGTCCGCGACACCATGTCAGAAACTATCATCGCCAGTCGAACGCAATTACATGCTGCCAAACCCCGAAAGCGCGGCAACTCGCGGGAGCTTCACACAACACACCTGCTCCACTGCACCACCCCAGCCAGACTCCCCCTCTGCCCGCGCTCCACGCGACAGAGTTAACACTACCAAAGATCCTAAACACTTTGGTTCTCCACACGACCCATCGATGTATTCGTTCGATAGCATAGTTTTCCCTAGGCCAGACCCAGCGTATAAATACAAATAACATTCACAAAACAAAACAGTAACACAATTACAATATATAAAGAGACAGAAATGTCATATCTTCAGGTGACAAAATAAGGAAAAAAATTTGCAGTGCAATAGATGGAAATAGGAGGATATGCATTTCCGGCGTTACACGTGCTTCGACTTGCACGTACAATCATCTTTCGTGACAAAACGAATCACCATAAAAACTCAAATATCAATGCGCTGAGAATAATGAAACTGACAGTCCACATTAAAATAGAAAATAGCTAGAGAGGACTCCAGAAGACAAAGAAATATAGAGAAACGAAGGCAGCCTAATTTGGCAAAGGGAAAAAAATGGTTCAAATGGCTCTGAGCACTATGGGACTTAACATCTAAGGCCATCAGTCCCCTAGAACTTAGAACTACTTAAACATAACTAACCTAAGGACAAAACACACATCGATGCCCGAGGCAAGATTCGAACCTGCGACCGTAGCGGTCGCGCGGTTCTGGACTGAAGCACCTAGAACCGCTGGGCCACCTTGGCCGGCGCAAAGGGGAAAATAATAATGTGTCTGACGATTTAAAGACAATTAGTTATATATTTACTGTGTGAGAAAACGTATTTGTAACACAAAAATTCCTTTTTTGACAAGAAATGTATTTCCAGGTGAGAATATGGGCAGCCATCAGCTGTGTGATGAAATTACGACAATGAAAATTTGCGCCGGACTCGAACCCGGGTTTCCCTCTCTACACGAGCGGTCGCCTTAACCATTTTGTCTATCCGTGGACGAATCACGGCCAGACCCGAAATTACATATGTCGTCAACCATGTGTCTCCAGCCTGCATGTATGTCAGAAGGAACATTTCATTGTACTTCTGAATGACACGGGCAGTGCAATATCGTATTATTATTTTGTTGTAGCGTTTTATGTTACGTAAAATTAATACCTAAGATCAGTCTTTCTGTCTGGTAAAGTAGTGACATCCGTTATCATCTTAGTTAGCGATCTCTCCTGTGCGTGTTTAATCTTCGGCTGTAGCGGTCACTTGATATCGAAGTTACATGACGAAATAAATTCTTTTGCAGAATTCACATACAGTGTTGATTGTAATTATGTAGATTTGATGGCAGTTCAATTAAGAACTGAATATAAATTACGCATATGCCAGCCCTGAATGACTCTTTCTTCTCGCAATGAAGAGGAATTTGCAGGAAATTTTATTTCACTAACAGTCTTTTTCCACATAAATGCGTTTATTTACTTCAGTTTTCTACGTAGTTATTCATCAGGACTTGGGTCTGAACGTCAAACATGTATCGGTATCTCTTAAGAAAATACTTTAATACGATCAACAAGTGATAGGAGTGGATAGTAAGGCATATCCAGTGTGCAAATACGGTACTTTTGTTTCATAGCAGTTTCATGTAGGTTTTTTTTTTTTTTTTTTTTCACTGGAACTTGTTGAAACTCTGCAGTCCGACGTTAACGGGAAATAACAAGATTGGTGTGGCGGGAAAACATTTTGATTCGAATGCTGTCGCCAGACCTGCTTCGTTAATGTAGGTGGAAAAGGCGAAAGGGTACGTCAGCTACTCGACCTTCTCGGCAGCAGATGTCTGCGTGTGTAAACACACATTAATGGATTTATCTCCACCCGTTACTGTGCTGCTCGCGTTTACGTTCGACGTTCGAAGCTAACTTTTGTTGATGTAATTTCGAACACAGAGACGCGATATTTCATTCTCTTCATTTCTGCCTTTGTCTTGTCGGGCAAGAATCTCTCCATGCCTCCATTCTCATGGATACCACAGAGGCCTGTTACAGAACATGAAGAAGGCTTTGCGAATAGATGAAGTGGAAGGAATAAGGGACGTACTGATTATTTACAAGTAGATTGAAAAATTGCATTTGTCGTAAGTCCTTATCATAATCAGTACCGTGCGTCAGGATACAAGTGGAATGTGGTAAATGATTGTCACCTTGTTTTTTTGGAAGTTAATGGTGTCTACGAAACTACACACACTATCAAACGAAGGGCTCTGAAAACAATTGAAGCTGTTAGACATAACAGCTTCTCAAAATACAATGCGGGACAAAACGTAAGATAACAGAAGCGGCTTTAAAAATAAAGAACAGCGATAACTGTCAAATACTGAAGGCTGAAATTAATACCATCAGCGTTGACAATCATCCCTTAACGAATACTATATTTTCTCGCAGAAACTATTAACTTCGCCACGCTGAAATTCAGCATTTATTTTAATCTTATATTTTTCTTTTAAGTATTTATTTCCAAGACTCTTACACCAGGCATCGACTTAAAGTAGTTGACCTTGAGTACTGTGTGTCAAAGAGTGGTTCTTTCCTTTTTTTGATACTTCTGAGACGGTTTCTCCAAGCAGTCATTTCTTTTACTGCTTCATTGATTTTCGTTTGAGTGCAACTGGTTTTAATCAGCTCTCTTTGTCACCACGAACTACTTCCAAATAAGAGAGCGTCCAACTTCGACATACGTTCAGTAAAGCTTACCACATTCATATATTTAAAAAAGTTTTTACTTTTCGATAATTACAGCTTTACTTCTTCGAAGTTCCTTTACGCTGGAACGACTGGCGAGAGTCATGGTAGTTCTTCATGCAAATATCATAGCGCTTGTGTGTGAATATGTTCCATCGTTATTTTATTTTGGCAGATCAATGTGCTAAAGAACAGAATCCGTCTGTTTCAAATTCCAATTTTAATTAAAACATAGTATGCGTTAGACATTGTCGATTCCATCAATTGCGTGTATTGTCTTTTACTAATAGTGGGGAAACGAACTATTAGAAACCGGTTACTTGAAGGACATTTCCGAGACAGACGCCCCGTAGCGAATATTTCACTAATCTCAAACCACCGACATTTACGACTTTAGTAGTGTCAAGCGAGAGCTCATTGGAGAGCAGGGATGAGGTCTGTTGTGTTTTCTCATGAAATCTGGTGCTGCCTCGGTGCGAATGATAGCTGTGACTTCAGTAGAAGAGGCCAGTTGAGAGACTGCAGCCAAACTATCTGCGAGCTAGACGGACTGGATCTACATCTGGAGTTACGGTCTGCTGGGGTGCGATTTCTTTTCACAGCAGCACTCTAGCGATTATTGCACACACTCTGACTGCAAATTTGTACGTACGTCAGGTGATTCGACCTGTTGTGCTGCCATTCATGAACAGCATTCCAGGGGGTGTTCTCCAACATGATAATGCACACCTACATACCGCTGTTGTAGCCCAGCATGCTCTACAGAGTGCCGACATGTTGCCTTGGCCTGCACGATCACCAGATCTGTCTCCAGTCGTGCACGTATTGAACATCATTGGACGACAACGCCAGCGGAATCCACAAACGGAATTACCTGCCTACTTATTGACCGACCAAGTGCATCAGGCATGGAACTCAAACCCATAAACTGACACCCAGCGCCTGTACAACACAATGCACTCACGTTTTCATCCTTGCATTCAACACTATGGCGGCTACACTGGTTATTAATGTACCAGCATGTCACATTTGCAATGTCTTACCTCGTACATACATTAACATGCACTCTTGCACCTTAATTACTTAAATATATTACCTATACAAATTTATTCCCGAAATCTCATTACTCTATAGTAACTAATTTTTGGTGTTGCGAATTTATTCGTCAGTGTATCTTCCGTAATCGCCCAGGACACTTTATTTAAGAGTTGTTTCAATGTAATCATGTTCGTCTCTACTCTTAAGGGGCTCCGGAAAGGCTCAAAATCATGAAAAGTTCAATTTTTATTTTTTTGCGTTTTCTGAATCTGCAGACTATTACCTTTTAATAGATATATAATTTATTCAATTCCGAAGACTACAACTATTTTTAAATTTTTTTTTGAAATGTGTTCTACATGGGCGTGACCCACTGTGGCGCTGTTAAACTGCTGTCAAATGGTGTTATTATTGACGACCGTGTTCATCAGGTACATTTTAGTGATGTGAGATAAAGTATGTGTTGTGGCTAACCTGTGATGGTTCAATATATATCGCTGGTGTGATTGTCGATTGTTTCATGTTTATTTACTCTGTCGTTATCTCGAAAATATTCGTAATTAATTCTGTTTCTTGAGTCTCTGTTTTGTTGAAGTATAATAATGAGTAAAAGTAAAGTTATTAGAAATCCTCTGAAGGCTTTTAAGAAAAGGAGAAATTTTGGAAAGCCAAAGGTATGTGTTATTACTGTAAACAATAAAGACGATAACCAAGTGAGTGAACCTAACCTCTCAAGTACACCTGCCCATAGCAGTCAAAGTGGGAAAGAAAATACTTCACAGAAGAAGCTTGGTTCAATGAGTGAAAACTATGAATGTTTTATGGGCGAATCGGATGTGAATGAAATATTTGATATGTCGGTTCTCAAAGGAATTTTTTCAAACAGTGTAAGATGTATTCATTGTAGTGAAGTTGGTCTGGAACCCTCCATAATAAAGCACGTAGGACTTGCTAGTGAAATACAACTGAAATGTGATAAGTGTTCATACATGACCACCTTTTGGAACAGTGTTGCAGTAACTGCAACTGAAGAAAATGGTACCAAAATCTACGAACACAACAACGAGCGATGCTTGCTTTAGACAAGGAACGCCTTCGGGCTACAGAGAGGGCTGTAAAGAGTCTAGAAATACAAGCAAGAGTAAACAGGAGGAGGAACAAGTGGAAGCTGGAGAAGGAGTTTGCAGAGGATGAAGATAATCCATCCTATGGACCTGGAATGCACTAAAAAGTTATTCCAATCTTTGTCGCTCGATTCCCAAAACTTTTATTTTCTCATACTAATTACATGTTTTCTAAGGATCTTCCAAACATATTTGTTTCAAACTTTCAGTAAATGTTACACAGTACCTTCTGCATAATTTAACACAGCCTTTTTCCAAAAAACTGTATATTTTTGAATATATAAATAAAAAATTGCAAAAAAATGTTGTGAATTTTCATTACAATTGAAAAAAAATCATCTTTAATAACTGAACTAAAATTTTGTAAAATCCCTGTGTTAAGTTGTAGCCCATATTCCAATAAATAATCTGTAAAAAGTTCAACTTCCTACCTCAAATACTTTGTGAGGAAAGATGTAATTTATAAGCGTTATTTTAACATTGCAAGTATAGGGCGTTCCGGAGCCCCTTAAACTGGTGATACTCGATATCTTGACCATGTTATGATTGCTGGTGTAATGGGATACAGAAAAAATTATTATTCACAAATGAGCATTAGACTTGGTGTCGATAACAGTGTGAGAAACTTCTCCGACGCAGGCTATATGAAGGGCTTGTTTCATTAGTGGTACAAGTCCATTTTTGTTCATATTGAGATACAGAGTCCTAAAGTTAAAAATGAGAGCTGAAACATCTGCAGTTGAGATACCAGAAATATTAAAGTATATGGCTTCTTGTTAGAGATGAACCTTTTTTTCTGTTTGTTTCGCTCATTAATATCAGAAGCATTATAGACACAAAAATGGAGGTAATGGACTTGTACCATTATTAAAATAAGCCCTTCATATGTGTCTGATGCTCTGGTATCATATTTCACATAAAGTAAACTAAACTTTTAAATTGAAACTTGAACGAAATTAACACTAATTACACCGTTTGTTAATAGGCTTAACAGCGTTATGGGTGGTTGTAGCGTCTGTTTTCTAAATATTAACGTTATACAGCTAGGTACAAAAGTTTAGGGCTTTTCGTGGCATTGCATCCTTCTGTCATAATATTGCCATTTTAACGAGCGGTAACGCCGGCGTGGCATTTCAGTAGATTGTAGGAGGCAAGTTTCATTTTCTTACCACAACGAAACTTTTTCTATAAGTAACCTACGTTTGAAGCTGCAATTCTGTACATTCGAAGATACAAAAATACGACTAACAGAATCACTAATGACGAAGCTGTGCTTGAACTTCACAATGGCGAAGTTAAAAAGTGTTCAAAAAAACAATAAGTAGACTTTGTTATTAATTTTTCCATTCACAAATTGGTATTGAAATATATGGATTGTTCTAAATGTGATATGACTGTTAAAGGTCATTTGTCAGAGATGCAACTTTTGTCTTGGTCACGCATATTTTTCCTGGGATCTTGTTAAAAATTTTGAATAGCCCCAGAAGGAAAATATCAACTGATTTAACATATAACATTATACTGTTAGCTACCACAATATTTCGTTTTTCAACCACTACTCAAAAATTAGATAATAAGTTATATATCGTTCATTTTTCCGTCTCAGTTACAATATAACCAATTACAATATACCCAATTTCGATTACATGTGATCAATTACAGATGTATGTAGTTGTGTCGTGTCATGCGGAAACTGTACCTCAGAATAGATGTATAGTTTCTGCAAGACACAACGGGTCGTCTAACCGGTCACATACATCTGACGATAATCAAATGTAATCGAATGTAGTTGTATAATAAAAAATCTTTGCAATTGAAACCGAAAAATAAACTAAACAGCGTTTAATTCTCTCATGATTAATATGTCGGCTATATATCCAAAAATCTTTCTGCGCGCTAAACATGAATACGTTACAACCTACTAAGTAGCCTACCGTAAAATTACAAGCGGTTTCTAAAATGATCACTTCAGTTATTCTTTTACAGCTGAATTTCTGTTCTAGTTCTCCAGATGCGCCTGGAAAGAATAGAATACCATTTTTCTTTCTCATTGTTGCTTCTTCACGGCAGAAAACTAACATAAATTTCGTGCTGGCATTTTTCTCCCAGGCCGCCACCGAGGGAGACGAGGCAGCTAATTCCCTTGAGTCCATTCGCAGTGATTGTGGCGTGTAAGTTCGTGTTGGAGCAACCGCACCAGAGCCACATTTCTGCTGGAGCTTTGCCAGATAACGCCTGCTAGTGCTTCAGTACACTCGCGTTTCCTCCGCTCTACAGAGCAGCACTCGTTGTCCCATCTAGCTCCTACTAGCCTTTTTGTGCTGCAAGTATCAAAGCAAGCGACCTTGTTCATTGTTTTACTGTGCTCGAAATAATAAATTACATACATGAATGGAGACATAAAAGAATTCAGTGTAAAATAATTATGACAAGATACACAAATCACAGCGCCAAGCCTACAAGTATTATAACCGTTAAATGAATGGGTAAACGTAAGGTAATTCTGCTGTTACCTTATTTTGGTTGATTTTATGGCTGCCATATTTCACTACGAGTTACAGATTTCCAAGGAAGAATCGGTCCCTCGAAAAATGGTCTATGGCTCACCAATATGCAAACATTATACACTTTTCTTTCGGCGGGTTTCGCTCTAAAAGGCATTATTGAAAGTAAAACGGTCGCGATGTCTGTGCTGCCAAGTTCTCTTTCTAATGATTTGGGGCTTCTTCCCCATATCAACACTAGTAACCTGAAATAAATGGAAATGTCGTGTGGCTAGGGCCTCCCGTCGGGTAGACCGTTCGCCTGGTGCAGGTCTTTCGATTTGACGCCACTTCGGCGACCTGCGCGTCGATGGGGATGAAATGATGATGATTAGGACAACACAACACCCAGTCCCTGAGCGGAGAAAATTTCCGACGCAGCCGGGAATCGAACCCCGGCCCTTAGGATTGACAGTGAAATGTATTGTGAATGTATTATGAGTTATTCTCATGCGAAATAAATATTTGTCTTTACTCCAATGAATGTCTGCGTCCAATCCATTTATTGTCACATATTCATAAATTAACAAGAATCTTAAGCAGTAAGAAGTGAATTAGTTGTGTCATTTGTAGAGTAAGCAGTGCTGATTTCACCAACTGATCTATGCACATAAATGCCTCTGTGTGACTTCTTGTATTAGACAGGAATTACGCTGAATAGTTAGCAAGGTGGCATTAGTACATGCCATAGCAACTGAGACACCGACTTGTTTTTGTTCGTGCCATGACTGTAATTCTATTGTTGGCAGTTTACGCTATTGTCCAGAAATCGAAAATAAACAGAAAGAACGGAGACAGAATAGGTGTAAAATCACTGGAAGTGGCAAGGCCATCCCACTAATCGAAATGTGAGAGAGGAAAAATGCGTGTTTTAAATAGAAATCTGACTCAAAACTAAGAAAAAGCAGTTTTTTAAACTCTTCATATACAGGCGGAGTCAAAGAAAAATGCCAACAAAAGTGTATGTTTTCAGCCGGTATCTGCTATCTTCAAATCATACATAGAGCTCTGAGGATACCACAATGTCCCCAGCCATTATAGTTAATTGTAGCAGAAATTTTATCTGAATACACCGCTGAACATACAATTTCAACAAATAATTTTACCAGTTACACACTAGTTTGCGTTAAGACAGATATTGCAGTCATTCTGTAAGCAGTGTAAGCAACCGTAACGTATTAGCCTTGTTCAGGCTTTCGATGTGAGGAAACCTTTTGGTGTTTTTACAGCATAACATCACACAGACACTGCGTACATAAAACAAAATTTTATATAGGCATTCAAAATAACTTATTGACAAAACCATTATGTACATCAATCATACTGCTGAATCACTGGAAATTAAAAAGTATCACCTTTCTGAATGAAATTTATTATTTTAGCGTCAAATTTTAATTTACTGAGAGTACTGACTTTTGCATTTGATTACTAATTAAAAATAAAAGTATGTTATTTTTAAAAAATATAGTTCAGTAATTGTTAAATAATGTTTATATTTATTCATTAATATTTAATGTAAATAAATATAAAAAGACTGCAGTATTATCAGGTGTCACCTACTCCATCGCCGCCAACTATGCGGCAAGATGGCTCCACATCTCATCGTTACGAAAGTACGATGCTACAACCTCAGCTGTCGCCTACGACCCAGCCACCAGTCACACAGCAGTGTACCGTAAGTTGCCACCCTTCCAATAAGCCAGCAAAACAAATGCGGAGATCACATCTCAAGTAGCTGCAGCCGTACCAGGTGCACTAGGTCAAAGCTTTCTAGATACAAGGCCTACGCACAGCGGCCATATTGGCACGTGACGTCACAAACTGTTGGCCATCTTATCTTCAGTCGGCAGTCCAGTTGGCGTGTATGTCGTGTTGAAAGTGTGTGACACGTGATAGTGATATATATTTCGTACAGTGTTCGCTTACAGTTCTTCGAAGTATGGGATACAAGTACTGCGTTCCCTTTTGCCACGGAAATTATAAATCCCAAAAAGGCATGAAAGTGCACATGTTTCGATTTCCCAAATGTGTGAAGTTGAGAAATCGCTCGATTGCAGCTATTCGCAGACAGGAATTTGTGTCTACGCATCATTCAAGGGTAAGTCAATGACAAAAAAATTGTAGCGTGTTATTTGTTTCCATTGCACCACATTTGCCAATTGTTTTTAAAAGCAGTTATGTTTCATGAACCAGCATCATTTGTTTCTTAATTCCGGATCATTACTGCGGGGATAATACGAAGCTGGCTGTGAAATGTCTCTCATATTTGCAACTATTGTCACACAGAATAGTTATATTAATTAGTGTGACTCGAAAATGTTTAGTATTCCTTATCATTCCTACCAGAGTATTGAGTTTCCAGTAATTTTATTTGGAAGAGCTACAGAATGATTTTGTTCGGTTTTACATATACAGCTATTCGGAAATTTGCTTTAATGAATACAGTGTTCGACAGGTTAAGCAGTATAGAAAGCAAAATTTCGAGGTAAGTGCATTATCATTAAATTAACAGCACTCTGTAACACGAATTTCAATCAAGGATATAGGAGAAACAATCTTCATGTTCAAGGTTCTAAATTTCTGGAGAAATAGTAAAATAAAATATTTTTTTGGGGTTTTTGATTTATTAAACATTATGTCAAGAGGTGCTCCATTTCGTCGAATGATTAGAGTTTCGTGTGAGATAAGCAAATTTTGAAGTGGAGAGGAAAATTTACGAAAATAACCAGGGAAACAAATTCTTAAATTCTATAGGAGCTGCAACGATTTATTTAAAACCGAAAACGTCTGCTTGTTGTTGCATATTTCCGATTTTTTACTGCAAGAAAGAGTAGCTCCTGAGGTAAAAGACAGAATTTAAAATTTCAGTTTGTATTCAAGCCTAGAAATGCGTATTTAAGGCAAATTGTCAAAATAATTTTACATCTTGAAATAACATAGGGCTGTTTTGTTCAGTTACTTTACGCATTGATATAAATTTCCATACTTTCATTACAAGGACATGTAGAAGAGGAAAGCACGAGAATCTCTCTGCGGTCTCAGCTCTAAAACTCGAAGTTCGTATAGCTGCAGAGTGCTTAACAGGAGCGTTCCAATACAGACCCGGCCATCAGTATGTGACGTCACAAGTGTGCGCGCAGGCCTGTAGTCTAGGTGGTGTTGACTAGGTTCACCATATGCAGCACTGCTATCTCCAACAGTACACTCCAGGCTTCATGCAGGCGACACCCATGGATCACCAGTCGGAGTTTATTGCCTCGCATACCACATCCAAATTGCCAAATAATCGTAAGTGTACCAAATATGTACAACGTCCATTTATAAACATTCCGTGGCTATTACGACGTACCAGGCAACGTCAGGCATTATGCCAGCATAAACGGAGATGGTGCTTACGTTTTAAAAGATTGTTAGTGTGTTTTTTGAAAGAATTAAATAAATTTACAGCTTTCTTTGATTATCTGTGCACATCTATTCATTAGTGTTGCGCATCACCTACTCGGGACACAAAACTATTACTAGCTACATTTGAACCAGTAATCTTAAAAGACTTTAGTACTATACATTCAGCTATCAACAAATATGTTAATAACTCACAAATACTTTGTAGTTGGTAAATTCCAATGAGACCAAACTGCTGAGGTCATCGGTCACATTTTAGTTAACAGTGCAAGGTATTCTAATCGTCAAGGGCGAATTTATAGAGTTCCCTCGAGAACTGCAACGTACTTCTTTAGGAAAGTGATATCCAAGCTCAGAGCTTCACATCCTGTAAATATGTAGAACGTCGAAGGAGGTCACGCTCTGAGGTCCCCTTGGCAGCCTTTGACGACAGCGGAGACAGTCATTGGAATCGATTTGATCAGAATTTATCATGATAAGTTAACCGACAACTTTTATCCGCTATATCCCACTGTTTAAGGAAATTTGCCAGTTTTTAATATTCAACAGTTTGCGTACCTGTAGCGGCAAGTGGGTTAAAGAAGGGGCAACTCAAAGGATATCTGAATTTTCACCAAATCGTGGCTATTGATTGATGCTTGCTGCCCCCTATGTAGAATCTACTTGTTATTAGGTATCACACCAAAAAGCTTTAAATGAAAATGAAAATAATGTATGAAAACTACAAACACTTTTCTGAAGGCTTACATAGTAGTAACTTATAGCATCTATGGGGATAATGTAGCCACCACCCAGCGACTTTTTCATAAAGGTTATTAGCACGCAGCACAGAAAAATCACACTTCTTCGATGTTCCATAACTGTCTCCCATCCCAATGCATAAGTTTCGAATCTGGCTCAAAGGTGCCTGCTATCATCCTCTGTAATGCTGCAAATTCGTGGCGTCCTGCGACGTTACCCTCGGGCCCGGCGGTACTTCAGACAGCAAGGTGTCAACACCAGAGAACAAAAGGAAACAGCACTGAAGTTCGTGTGAGGTGTGAGTTAGTGACGTCACATTGGCACAGTTCTGCCCACAGCTATGGTGGACGACAGCCAGGCCGTCACACATTCTCTTACCCAGTATACATCCTTCTTCTGAAGCATCTGCGATGAAGATTAGAACTACAACACCGAGCTTTGGAATCATGCAGTTTTCTTGTGATTGGCTAGGAAAAGTATTTCAGACAACCGTCACGAGAAACCTTCAGAATATGGTACAAAATGTGTCTCTGAAAGCATCTTCTCACTTGGGGATCTGTTCCCCACACATTTCACTATCGGAAACGGCAGTTCATAGAGCAGTAACCAATAAGACGATCTTCTTGACAATATTCGACACTGTTGACAATCCTCAGACGATTCAATCAGTCTTTAAGTACACTGTAAGGATACAACCCCATTGAACGTAATCTGACCCTTTTGGAATATAGCGCAACCGCAATTTTTGCTCTGGCATACTGAGGACCGTTCAAAACCATTCGACGAAGCTAAGTGATGTCGAAGGGGTTGCCTACCCTCAACCGCTGGCGTAGGCGAGAGGCACCACTCAGCTGAATGGGTATCAGAATCTTTGATGGCTTCATTTTTAACGTACTCAGCTAAGGTGCCTGGGTACCACCGAGGGTTTTGCAGAATGGGGGATGTTAGAGACATCCTTTGCCGTTTTATTCATGCACATGCTTTTCCATCCCCTGCGATCACAGAGCACTAGTGCACTAAACAGGAGGGCTGAAGAAGAGTAAACACCCCATGCTGCTTCGGATTTCGATGGGATTTCTGGTTTTTATCAGACACTGGCAGTTCCACCCTGTGTACCAGAGCGAAAATGGGGTTCGCACTACATTCCAAAGGGGTCCGATTATCACGTTTAAAGTTGTTGCAGCACCACGATGTCCTTACAGTAAGGTTGAATCGTCAAGGACACGTCAGAAATGTCTAACGTCGTCACGTACTTCGTCCTGTTGCTCGTTGCAATGCAGACTGTAGTTTTCGACAGCGAAATGTGCGGAAACCAAAGCCCCAAAGGAGAAGATGCTGTCATTGACACCCTTTACTCCACCTCCTTAAGGCATTTCGTTTGGATTTTTAGAGGCGATGTGTCTGAAATCTCATCGGTCTGTCATAAGAAAACTGTGTGATTTTAACGCTGGGTGTCGTGGTTCTAACCTCAATCGTAGAGGCGTCAAGAGAAGAGGCGAAATATGGGTAAGAGAAGGTGTGACGACCTTCCCATCGTGTGACATTTCCACGATGGTGTTGAGCCGAATTGTGGTGAAATTTGATGCCAATGTGACATCGTTTACTCACATATCACTGAGTTTCAGAGCTGTGGCCTTCTTTTCTCACGCGTCAACATCTTGCTGTTTCAAGCGTTGTCAAGCTCGATGTTAATGTCGGAGAGCGCCACATTTTTCCGCCATCACAGACGAAGGTTGTAGACGAACATAAAATATATGCTTCACAACAGGAGACAATTACGGGGTTTCGAGAAAGTGATATTTTGCGATACTGTATGAAAACGATATGATTTCTGTCAACTGGAATTCTAACAACCGTAGTTAATTCGCTGTAAACCCGTAAAATCGCTTTTTCACCACAATAATTAAGCACCTCTTGTTCCTGTTCTTTACTGAACACACTCCTTAAGCTTCCCTTAATCTCTTTAGCAACTACTGCATCTTTAATTTTTCGTGTAACTTTTCTTTTCGGTGTGTTCCCTGGAACATTAGATTACATTGCTGCTGTAAAAGAAGATGACTTCCACGTTTTTCACCGCCTCAGTCGCATTTTCCATCGCAACAGGGTCTCAACCCACTTGTAAAGAAGTCTAGGTAGCTAGAACCCTTAGCACCCTACCCTCCATTCCTCTCTCCACCCTCTTGGACACATTGCAAACTGTAAGCCAAATTTGTTGTGAAAAACTTTTACCTTTTTCTGTGGCAATTTCGACTAACTTCTCACAAATATGCTCTTGTATGTGTGTTATTATGAATCAAATATGGGTCCGCCTTTGCAAGCACACAATTATTGACGTTAAAATCTTTTCGGTTGTTAGGTCGCATCAATTGACGTTTCTACCCCTCTGCTGTGGTCTTCTTCAGGATATTGTGTGTCAACTGTAGATTGCTCAATCCACAGTGGGCACCTCAAGGTTTTGTAGAAGATCACAGCAGAGGGGTCTAAACGTCGATTGTTCCAAGACATATGACGCCGCCTAACGATCCAGTAGAGTATGACTTCAGTGTCAACAGCCACGAAAGCCTGCAGACTTCCAAACACCGTTATTGTTTTGCTTTAATATCCAAAGACGTTTTACCACAGATCATACATACATACAGATTATTTTTATGTTACGAAATATGTTACATTGGATTTTGTTATTTAGATTAGATATACATATACTTCAACTTTTAGTTTACATTGTGTGCGTTCTGTGGCTGCCAATCGAAATCAGCCACGGATCTAAATTAGTACACCATGCCATATGAAAACAGAAGGGATGTTACGATATTGTCTGCATTGAATTTTTTTGTCTATACTCCAACTTTAATATCCACATTCCGGAAAACTCGTCGAATATGCCCGTTTTTTGCCTTACCTATTGCTGCATGTGACTAGTCCTGAACTGTGTCTGGTGTGTATTTGAGTACGGAACGTATTTCCTGTTGTTGTTGTTGTTGTTGTTGTTGTTGTATAGTTGGACTGACCTGTGGAAAATTTTTGCTAAGCTTTGGTATGGTGAACTATTCAGTGTGGTTTGTTATTCATGGAGCATGTCTCGATTTTGACAATGTTTACTCACGTTTTCTCCTGCTCATTTGCCAGAGATGCGTCTCATTAGGTTGTTAAGGCTTGGGAACACGTTTAACAGATGAATTTACGTTTCCGATGCGCTTTCGACTGTCGTTTGTTCCAGTGTTTTGGTTTGGTTTGACGGCCGCGAACTTTGTTTCATTTGTTATTATTCAGTTTATGGTGTGTACGTACATATATACGAGGGTTGGAACTTAAATAGTGGCACCTACTTATTCATAAACGATACAAAAGAGTTACATATTTGCAGCTGTTACTGTCCTTCAAAGTAGTCACCAGCGTTGTTTAGAACCCGTTGCCAGTGATACGGAAGGCGCAGTATACCGTTAGCAGAGCCTGTTCTGTTGATGATGGTACGAATGGAGCGGTCTACTGCCTGTCGAATCTCTGGAAGAGTTCTGAAGCGAATGCCACAATCAATGCACAGTATTACTGTTCGTTATTGGAGCATAGCCTGCGACCAGCTTTGCGATAGAAGCGGCGACACTTTCTGCGCAGCCCACCCATCATTTTGCACGAAAATGCTCGGGCCCATACAGCGCACGCTGTGGCTGCTCTGTTCGGTCGATGGAACTGGGAAGTACTGTACCATCCACCGTACTCCCCGGACTTAAGTCCTTGTGAGTTTGATTTCATTCCGAAGATGAAGTAAGCACCTCGTGGCATTCGCTTCAGAACAGCTCCATTCGCACCATCAACAGAATAGGCTCTGCTAACGGTATACTACGCCTTCCAGATCGCTGGCAACGGTTTCTACACATCGCTGGTGACTACTTTGAAGGACAGTAACAGGTGAAAACATGTAACTCATTTCTATCGGTTGTGAATAAATAGTTGCCACTATTTAAGTTTCAACCCGTGTGTGTGTGTGTGTGTGTGTGTGTGTGTCTGTGTCTGATAGTGCTGAATTGCGTTTTGTTGCAAAGTCTATTTGTCGCTGATGACTTTTTTGCCCTGTGTGATGGCTTTCTGAATGTTGTAATTTTCTTCTATTGTTAAAAAATGGCATAGCTCGAAATTCCAATATGATATATGTGCTATGTTTAAATTTTAGATACAAGTACGGTGCCTGTATCAACTTAGTATGTGCTTCTTGTTGCCTTCTTATCGCCTGCGAACGGACCGCATGTGGTAAAGATGAACTGACTGTGATTGCTTCTTACGTTGCATTCCCAACGTATTGGAGGCATTTCAACGAATTTCAGTCGTAAAGCTTACCAACATATCTACTCGAGGCTTTCTCTCTGTATCCTACTGTTTGATTGTTACGTTATCCCCTTACTAGTCCAAATTTCTGGGGCCGAGGTTTGATGGGTAACTACTGAGGAGCCCTCATGCTCATGCAGAAAACTAGTACGCGACCAGTAGTCTACAGTTAAATTAGATTTGCAAAAAATGGCTATGAGCACTATGGGACTAAACATCTGAGGTCATCAGACCCCTAGAACTTAGAACTACTTAAACCTAACTAACCTAAGGACGTCACACACATCCACGCCAGAGGCAGGATTCGAACCTGCGACCGTAGCGGTCGCGCGGTTCCAGACTGAAGCGCCTAGAACCGCTCGGCCTTGCAGTCAGCACCAATTGCACACTGAAACTTGTTTACTTTTCCACCATCATTCGTAGTTAACGTATGAGATAATACTGTGGGATAATTCGGTTCCGCACTAAGAGCCTCTTAACCCAAAATCTGTAATGATGACAAACTAAGTAGCGACAGTTATCCTACATGCTAGAAAGGCTTTGCATCACAGTGTGTCTACTCGTTTAGAGATATCTGAGTGGAAATAAGAAACTTTTTGCGGGCTACAAGAACATCCTTTCAGTGAACACAGGGAAGAGAAACGTGCTGCAGGTTCCGAGAATATTTTAGCACTGTTTGAAACTGTCTGGAGCACCCAGAAATATAAATATCACTAGTATTCCACGAAGGGTGTGAAACCCGAGTTAGGGACTGTTTCCAGGTAAAGTTCTAGTGCCTGTAGAAATACTTTAGATTCACCATCTGTGCTGTTGATTTGTAATTCCCTGATGTAATCTAACGGTAATAAGCTAAAATACTTCTAAATGCACAAATACTTTTGCTCCCTCTGACTGTTAATATGAAACTGCCCATACAATGATCCAACAATCTTGAACTATGCTTCCCGTGATTTTTCCAATTCAATCGACTCGACCTGCGGAATGGTTCCTACTAATAGGCTATGACTAAAAGCTTTTCCGTGTCTGTTACTCGAAAGCCAAAACTCCGTCCGAACATGGCTTGGAGGTCCAACGAACTGACCGACCATCGTGTCGTCCTCATCTCACGGGCGTCACTGGAAGCGGGTATGGAGGCGTATGTCGTCATCATACCGCTCTCCATGCCGTTGTCAGTTTACGAGACTGGTTGTCTGTTACACAGTATTGTAAAATGAAGCAAACTGCAAAGCGGTATACGCGGTACTGTTTTTTTGTTCGGGAGAGCCGGCCGGAGTGGCCCAGCGGTTCTAGGCGCTACCGAGCATTTGTAATAGCATACCTAAAACCTTAAGACTTTGCGAGAATTTTTCAATTCATACTACGTTTGTAGTACGATTTTATAAGTAAACTTGGAATTTTGATATATCAAAAAAAAAAAAAGGTTCAAATGGCTCTGAGCACTATGGGACTTAACTTCTAAGGTCATCAGTCCCCTAGAACTTAGAACTACTTAAACCTAACTAACCTAAGGACATCACACACATCCATGCCCGAAGCAGGATTCGAACTTGCGACCGTAGCGGTCGCGCAGTTCCAGACTGAAGCGCCGAGAACCTTTCGGTGACAGCGGCTGGCGAAATAATAAAGTTTCAAGTTTTATTGCATTGATATTTTTGAACTTTTGCACTCGTATATCGTAAAATGTATTCTATGACCTCGTCACATTGAGGCGAAGATCTGATACATTTTTAAAATACGCTAGTAAAAGCAGGGAAGGAACTTCATAAAACCAGTAACAGTCTATAGTGATTGCCAAGAGCCTGGAAGTATTAATGAATGCGAAGAGCAAGTATAAACTTGACAGATGGCCATGCTTCACAACGCAAGGTAAAGACTTTCCTAACTACAACATCGATCCTTTATGGGAATTCAGTTCTGCATTAAGAGTGACTATCTTACCGTGAATAGCGAGCGAGAACAGATGTGGAGAGCCATATCAGAAGCGTCAGCGCAAAAAAACAAGGAATTTCATATTGTGATTTGAGCGCTTCGGCTGCTTAGTGCCGCACATCTTCATCTACCTGTCTCTGCACGTATCGATTAAAGTCCTCTGACCACGAGAAAGAAGACCAATACATGGTGCTGAATGTGAATTGGACAAAACCCAACGCAAATGTTAGTGTACTGTAGCATTTTACTAGGTTATGCTTGTTCTTCGTTGCTATGTAAATTATTTTCGTCTAAGAGGTCTAAATGAACTTCTGTTATTGATTACGTACAAACATACCGTTATTTCACCATCGAACAGACTGCCGTATGGACGACATAGTCGTAAGCATCCCTGGCGATGAGAAACAACAGAAAGAGTTGAAAGCAAATAGGTCACTAGGTCCGAATGGAATACCGATTCCGCTTTGCAAAGAGTACTCTGTGGCATTAGCTTCTTAAGTACCTTGGATTTGTCACGAAACTCACACCCAGTACAAAGTCCCAAGCGACTGGAAGAAAACGGAGGTGCCTCCTGTATACAAGAAAGGCAAACGAAAGGACCAGCAGAATTAGAGTCAAATATCCCTAACATCGGTTAGCTGCAGAATCCTTGAATATATTCTCAGTTTGAACATTGTAAATTTTATTGAGATCGAGAAGCTTAATTTCACGAATCATCTTGGTTTTAGAAAGCATCGTTCGTACGAAATTCGGCTTGCCCTTTTGTCAGATGACATACTGCGAACTATGGATAACGGGCAACAGGCAGATTCAATATTTATAGCTTTTCGGAAAGCATTTGCCACGGCACCCCACTGTTGACGAATGTACGAGCACATGGAATGGGTCCTCAGATATGTGGGTGGCTCGAAGACTTCTGAAGTAATAGAACCCACTTTGTCGACGGCGAGCGTCCATCAGAGGTAAGGGTATCGTCAGGAGCGCCCCAGTGAAGTGAGATAGGACCGCTACTACCCACTACCCATAAATGATTTGGCGGACAGGCTGAGCAAAAATCTTTGATTGTTTGCTGATAATGCTGTGCTGTACAGGAAGGTGTCAAAGTTAAGTAAATGTAGGAGGATAGTAGATGATTTCTGGTTAGTGCGATAAATGGCAGCTAGTTTTTAATGCAGCAAAATATTAATTTTAAGAAAAATAAACCCTTAATGTTCGGATACAGCATTAGCAGCTTTACACAATCACTTCGTTTATATATCATTGCGTAACGTTGCAAAGCGATACGAAATGGGACAATCATGTGAGGATTGTGGCAACGAAGGCGAATGGCCAGTCTCCATTTATTGGGAGAGTTTTACAAAGTGTGGTTCATGTGTAAAGGAGAACATATATAGGACGCTAGCGCCATCTGTTCTTCAGTACTGCTCGAGTGTTTGGGATGCGTACCCGGACGGGTTAAGGGAAGACGTACGAGCACTTTACAAGCACTTCCGAGGCGGGCTGCTAGATTTATTACCGGTAGGTTCGTAAAACATGCAGGTGTTATAGAGATGCATCGAGAACTCAAACGGGAATCCCTGCAGGGAATGCAAAGTTCTTTTCGAGGAACACTCTTGAGAAAATTTTGAGGACTGTTATTTGAAGCTGACTGCAGAGTTATTCTACTTTCGTTAACATACGAGTACATTTCACGTAAACACCACATAGATAAGAGAAATTAGGGCATACATAGACAGTAAATTTTCCCTCGCTCTCTTTGCGAGTGGCACAGGAAACAAAATGACTAGTGATGATAGAGGGTATGCTCCGCCACGCACCGTTCGGTGGCTTGTGAAGTATGTAGATGTGGTTCTCAGTGTCGCGAACTGTGGAAAGGACTACTCAGTTTGCCTCTTATGCATTGTAGTTTGTCTACACTCTTAGCGTCAACTCTACACAATGAATGTTCTACCAAAATTTCATGTTCCAACGGTCAGTCATTTATACAGCTTCGACGCGGTAACAAACCTTTGAAGCCCCTTTCAGTCCCGTTTGGAAATTAAGAAAAATACTTTCTCACCGTGTGTCTCTGACACACATACATTCTCTCTAAATTTCATATCTTCAGATCCACTTGTTTAAGTTGGTAGCACATTCTTAGATTGTGCCACATTGCATCCCCCGAAACTACATTAATGGGAATTTAAGTCGTGTAGGGCCTATATTTCATAAAAGAAAATCCTTCCTCAGTGACAGCCTACGATAAATAAAATAAATAATTCCACTAAATTTCGTGTTTGAAGATCAGTAGTTTACACTGAGCATCAGTTCTGAAAACGGCTTTAAATCATCTTTCACACCCTCAGGGGCTGAAGTTTGAAAAATTCTCTCGTACTAAGCCGCAAAATTAAAACTTTATCCAAATTTCACGTTTCTAGAATCAATTGTGTAGGTTGCGCATCATTAAATTGTCAAACAGATGTACACACATAGCCACGAAATTCGAGCACGTTAATAAAAAGTATAGTTACGATCCTCACTTAGTTGTCATTTATTTCACAGTTGCTCTACCTTTATGATAGTCCATCTTTTGGAATATAGAGCATTACAGCAGAGACTATCTTGCAATTTCTCTAAGTTTCTGCAAGAATCTTATTGTTTTGTATAGAATGATACCATTTTTCTCTATTTTAACTGTTTGTGCCTGAGGGTGAGCGTTATTTCTTGTCAAATACTCTTTCTCGACGACGGTAATGGCAATTTGTAACTCTGGAAACAATTAGCGTTGATAATTTCGTTAGCGAACTTATAAGTACCGCCATTAAGTACATGGATAGTCCTTCTGGAGTTGCCAGCGATTATTACTCAAGGGGAGAGGAAGGAGGGGAAAGTAGAGAGAGACATAATTGAATCTTCACTGTGAGAGCTAACGCAGGAAATATGATTTTTCGTCTGGAGAAATAAAGCTAATGGCCTTAAAATATGACGCGGCCGGCGTCCTTCATGTTACTGAATCAGCCGATTCATCACGGCTATAGTGATGAATTCCGGAAGTGATTTTCTCTTCTGCCTGTGGGAACAAAGTGTCCATTTCATCAACCAACAGAATTCAGACTAAGAAAGTAAAATTCACCGTCGATTCGCTACTATTTTGCTCTACATGTAGAGACCAGTTGCCTCTTTGATGTTCGTGCGTTCTTTTTGTTTCACCTTATAGTGTCCTAGCCCTCACACTTACCCTCTCTCTCCTAAATTTCAATTGGTAACAAATTTAATCAAGTCCATCCTAATTTACTTATTTATAGGGTTAAGCTGGCATGCAGGTTCACTGTGGAAGTTTAAAAGCTGTAATCTTGTTCCTAGACCCCACCTATTTCTCTGTTTGGATTTACCTGCAGTCATGTCACTTGTAAGGGAATAGTTCATTTCACTATTTTCAAAATTTTTTTGGATTTACATGCAGTCATGTTACTTGTAAGAGAACAGTTCATTTTACTATTTTCAAAACAACTTAAGTACGAAATAAGTGGCCGTTTATTCGACAAACCGAATCTCTCAAACATAACAGTTGAAGTCCACAGTCACCTTCCATATAATTGAAATATATTCCTCAATAATCTTTATAGAATGTAGATCAATATTTTTCTTGACTTAAATGTGTACCATTAAACCCCTTGAGATTTAATTTAAACATTATATCTGATTAATTACCATACCATTTCTTACTGCTTCCACCTCAATAGTTTGACTCATTTTCAGTCTCAATCACAATGCTGCTTCTTTATCAGTTCCTATTGCAATCTCTTGCGACGCATAACTGATTAATTTCCATTCCTTACATCACCTTTCCTGCATTACTTATCCGTGCTTACGTATCAGATATTGTTCCATGATACATGTAACAACGCTGCTTGACTCAAACCTATAACTCACAAACTCCAGCCAACTAAAACTGATTGTATAAAGCTAAAAAACCACACGCAATTGAGTGAGAAACTCACATTTTCCAAACGACATTCCCAACGAACGTCGGAATGCTTATAACAAACACAGAGTGTTTCCAAAGGAATGATATGATTTCAAAATTCTATGTTTACTTATAAAACCATACTACAAACGTAGTATGAATTGAAAAATACTCGCCCAGTCTTAAGGTTTTAGGTACGGTATTAAAAATGCTCTGTGTGTGAACCAGCAGCAACACGAACATCTAGACGATAGCTAAACTCGCCACAAGCTTTACACAATGTATCTTCCTTTTCAGAAATTATGGTGGCTCTTATTCTGTTCTTCAGTTGTACGTCTCGGCGTAAAGGAGAAATGAACACACATTTACGTATCCCCAAAAGACAAAATCGCATGAAGCCAAGTCTCGCGATCCTGGAGGCCAAGAATGCATGGCAGTGTGTCTGGGTTGAGCTACCTTCAAATGCTGCGCAACTGTAGGGCTCTGATGACTTAATTTTCGAACAGGATGAAGCTCCACCACAGTGGCACGACAACGTACACCAATTTCACAATGATACACTGTGGGGATATGCGAAGGGAAGTGTTTTAACCTCCGCTTTACTTCGTGACGTGGAAGATGTGAAGAACAGAATAACAGCCGCCATAACTTCCAGCTATATTCCGTAAACTGGGTCAGTGCGGCTCGCATGTCGCGATCGATTCTTATTTTTATATCTTTGGTGTTGTTCTATCTTCACGGTCTTGCGTTCTTGGCCGGTTTTGGTTTTGAAATCTGCGAGAGAACCAGTGAGGAAGGAGCGCTTGGACGGTGGACGGTGATTGGGATTGTGGCAGCGAGCGTGTAAAGAGTGTACCGGGTTGGCGGCCGTTGAGCGCCGCACGTGGGAGCTAGCTGGCCTTCCGTACCGAGTCGCGGCTGTGTCGCGTTAGTTGGCCGCCTTGTGCTCGGGGACGGGCAGTGCTGTACGACACGGAGGGGATTGCTGGTCTTCTGCTGTCATCAGCTGCAGATGTAAAGGTGTAACTCGGGATATTGACTGAGTGTTTGAGGCCGCAACTGTTTGCTGGTACTGTATTGCAGCCCACGGCCGTCTTTGGCGGCTCTGTCTGTTTGAAATCAATCGGCAATTAAACTCGCTAGTTACGTGTTTTGCGTCAGGCATGTAGCTTTGGTGATCCGGTACTGCCTCGACATCTCAGCGTTAATGCTAAGTCACTTTTGTAAAGTTTCAGTCACAAGTTGTCATCAGTTATCAAACCGTGATGTCCTACTTACGGGGAATATTTTATATTACAGGCTAGCCTATTTTTAGTTGAGCAATGATCAGAATTTTGTTTTAATCACTGAGTCGTACGGCTGTTTTCCACCCAAGCTTCAAACTGTCTCTACTGTCTAAAAGCTACTTGTGCACATTTATTGTTATTTTCACTGATAGTTATAAAATAAGTTTAAGCAAGTTATTTTTTATTTACAAGTACAGCAGTTTACAAGTACAGCATTCTTTACAGACGAATGGAAAAACTAGTAGAAGCCAACCTCGGGGAAGATCAGTTTGGATTCCGTAGAAACACTGGAACACGTGAGGCAATACTGACCTTACGACTTATCTTAGAAGAAAGATTAAGGAAAGGCAAACCTACGTTTCTAGCATCTGTAGACTTAGAGAAAGCTTTTGACAATGTTGACTGGAATACTCTCTTTCAAATTCTAAAGGTGGCAGGGGTAAAATACAGGGAGCGAAAGGCTATTTACAATTTGTACAGAAACCAGATGGCAGTTATAAGAGTCGAGGGACATGAAAGGGAAGCAGTGGTTGGGAAGGGAGTAAGACAGGGTTGTAGCCTCTCCCCGATGTTATTCAATCTGTATATTGAGCAAGCAGTAAAGGAAACAAAAGAAAAAATCGGAGTAGGTATTAAAATTCATGGAGAAGAAATAAAAACTTTGAGGTTCGCCGATGACATTGTAATTCTGTCAGAGACAGCAAAGGACTTGGAAGAGCAGTTGAATGGAATGGACAGTGTCTTGAAAGGAGGGTATAAGATGAACATCAACAAAAGCAAAACAAGGATAATGGAATGTAGTCTAAGTCGGGTGATGCTGAGGGAATTAGATTGGGAAATGAGGCACTTAAAGTAGTAAAGGAGTTTTGCTATTTGGGGAGCAAAATAACTGATAATGGTCGAAGTAGAGAGGATATAAAATGTAGGCTGGCAATGGCAAGGAAAGCGTTTCTCAAGAAGAGAAATTTGTTAACATCCAGTATTGATTTAAGTGTCAGGAAGTCATTTCTGAAAGTATTCGTATGGAGTGTAGCCATGTATGGAAGTGAAACATGGACGATAAATAGTTTGGACAAGAAGAGAATAGAAGCTTTCGAAATGTGGTGCTACAGAAGAATGCTGAAGATTAGATGGGTAGATCACATAACTAATGAGGAAGTATTGAATAGGATTGGGGAGAAGAGAAGTTTGTGGCACAACTTGACCAGAAGAAGGGATCGGTTGGTAGGACATGTTCTGAGGCATCAAGGGATCACCAATTTAGTATTGGAGAGCAGCGTGGAGGGTAAAAATCGTAGAGGGAGACCAAGAGATGAATACACTAAGCAGATTCAGAAGGATGTAGGTTGCAGTAGGTACTGGAAGATGAAAAAGCTTGCACAGGATAGAGTAGCATGGAGAGCTGCATCAAACCAGTCTCAGGACTGAAGACCAGAACAACAACAACAACAACAGCAGTTCAAAATATTTTTCTCCTTATTTGCGGAGATCTGTACACATAAATATGCATATACACTGAAGCGCCAAGGGAACTGGTATAGGCTTGCGTATTCAAATTCAGAGGTATATAAACAGGCAGAACGCGGCTGTGCTTTTAGCAAGTGTCTGGCGCAGTTGATAGATTGGTTACTGCTGCTACAATGGCAGGTTATCAAGAGTTAAGTGAGTTTGAACGTGGTGTTAGAGTTGATGCACGAATGGTGGGGCACAGCATCTCGAAGGTAACGATTAAGTGGAGATTTTTCCCGTACGACCATTTCACGAGTGTACCGTGAATATCAGGAATCAGGTAAAACATCAAATCTCGGACACCGCTGTGGCCGGAAAAAGCTCCTGCAACAACGGGACCAAGGACGACTGAAGAGAATCGTTCAGCGTGACAGAAGTGCAAGCCTTCCGCAAATTGTTGCAGACTGCCACGCGGGGCCATCAACAAGTGCCAGTGTGCGAACCATTCAACGAAACATCATCGATATGGGCTTTCAGAGCCGAAGAACCACTTAATGTCTGCACGACACAAAGCCTTACGCCTCACCTGGGCCCGTCAACAACATACTGGATTGTTGATAACTGGAAATATGTTGCCAGGTCGGACGACTCTCGCTTCAAATTGTGTCGAGTCGATGGACGTGTACGGGTATGGAGACAACCTCATGAATCCATGGACCCTGAATGTCAGTAGGGGACGACTCAAGCTGCTAGAGGCTCTGTAATGGTGAGGGGCCTGTATAGTTGAAGTACCATGTGACGCCTGATACGTCTAGATACGACTCTGACATGTAACTTATGTAAGCATTCTTTATGATCACCAGCATCCATTCATGTCCATTGTGTCTTCCGACGGACTTGGACAATTACAGCAGGGCAATGCTGCACCCCACACGAGCAGAACTGCCACCTAGTGACTCCAGGAACACTCTTCTAAGTTTGAACACTTGGCTCTTCAGTGTATTTCCAGCCTGCTTCATTGCTAGTAAATTCTTGTAGGCCATCCTTTATGTATATGCACGTCATGGTGTGTCACTTGGTTACGCATTTGTCTGCGCATTGAATCATCCTTACTGTCATCCGCATAGAGACTAACTGGTGATGTGTAGATGTTACAGAGTTCAACTGTAATTTGGTTTGTGACTGTTTTGGCTCGGCGTTTGTGTGGGAATCCTAGATGGTCTGTCCGTTTTCCCACCCCGGCAGGTCCGCTGCGTGGGTGTGCTCCGGTGGTTGTACCGTACGGTGCGGTCCTCATCTACGCTGGCGGGCTGTTGAATGAACGCTTCTGGACGCACCGCTAAGAGCAGCCTAGTTAAATTATATTATTGACTTGTATTCCCCTCTTATTGTGGTCTTAAACTTTTGCTTGAGTATTAATTGCTGTAGCTACTGGAATTTTTGTTGTTTTTTTTTTCTACGACGGGTGCCCAACTTCATGTTCTCACTTTGATCTATGGCCTTATCCTGAAGATAAAGGTGGCTCCGATCAACAGGAATCGGTTATCTAGTACCTGGTTCTTGTATGGATTTATTTTACTGTTTTAATTTAAACTGTTGCCTGATTAGTATTTTCATTCTGTAATACTTGCCATTGTTAAAACAAGAATTGTACTACAATTGAATGTTCAGTATAGTTATATGAATTTATAACAACTATGTTAATAAAATGTCATGGTAAATTATGTTCTATTAAACCATCTTGGCCATTCCTTCCATGGTTCTTACTTCTCAGGCACAACCATTGTTGGTTCCTGGTGAGCTGTTAATTCTATTGGAGGTTGTACGTTTTTATTTGCGTGCCTCTCTAGGAAAGCGTTACCATAACGGTATCATATAATTTATGACGAATTTAGCTATCACCTAGATGTTGTTCGTTCTACTGTCGGTGTAGACACTGATCATTTGTAACGGCATACTTAAAACATTAAGATTTTGTGTTTTGCGATTTATCCCATGTCTGCAGTATGTTTTTATCAAAAAATATGGAGTTTTGACAACGTCTCGCTCTCTTTGAAACACCCTGTATATCAAGAAACCCACCTCAGCCTATCACAGCTCGTTGACATGACCGAGTTTCATGTCGCTGCTAGGTATATGGGTCGTGTATAGCGAAGGCAGGGAGCAGGGAGAACACAGGATACAACAGACCTCCGCTTTATCAATAAGTCAAGGTGCTGTATGCTATAGAAACCGAAACTGGGCACATACTACACCTGGTGTGAAGCCTGTGTGTCCCATGACAGGGAAAAACAAGGGCAAAAGGATACGGTCTGTTAATCTTGAGCTGTTCCAATGTACGGCGGATAATGACATCTGTTTGGCTACTGTCAGCAGGGTGTACGAAGGATCCCCTTGTTTAGTCTGTAGATGTGCATAGGAACCTTGCTCCACATATTGAAAAGGCTGTTCCAGTGCTCGTCGAAGGGACAGGGTGATACCAGCTGTAGATGGCGCCTCTTGCTGTAGCTAACGATGTCTACCGTATGGGCTTGAACGCCATACTTAGATCATTGCAGCAACTAGTAGAGAAGCTCACAAACTGCTGCGTTGTCTCCAAGACAGATCTTTGGTTTTGTGTCGTGTGGAAGCCTTGAACGACGGGATATACATATACTAACAAAAAAAAACCTCTATACATTTCCAAACTTGACACAGCGTTCGCCACCGGTGATGAGAAGTTCATGGCCAATCGTCGGGTTACGACGCCCACCTACCCCCCTGAGAAACACCGTGTCTACTCTTAAAATAAAACAAAAAAAGTTTGGCCTAAATTTTCAATTCTCGCGGTTACATAGCCGCAGTGCCTTGTTCAGCTGGAAGTCGATTATTTCCTTCCTATCTTTTTCCCATTCAGTTCCTTTCCCATTCGTTTCACCCCAGTTATCCAAATATTCTGTACCTACCGACTGTGTGGTTTTCGTCACCGTCTCGTGAAATTTTTTGATGTGTGCTGAAAGTGCGAAGATTTTGTCCTTTTTGAACTACGACAGTACCATAAGAAATGTGATGAACAAAGAAGAAGCTATGATCATACAATATGAATACAATATGGAGGAATGCAACGAATTGACGCATGGTGCGGGGAATGGCAATTGAATCTTAATGTAGACAAGTGTAATGTGCTGCGAATACATTTATCATTTAGCTACAACATAGCAGGTCAGCAACTGGAAGCAGTTAATTCCATAAATTATCTGGGAGTAGGCATTAGGAGTGATCTAAAATGGAATGACCATATAAAAATTAATCGTCGGTAAATCAGATGCCAGACTGTGATTCAATGCAAGAATCCTAAGGAAATGCAGTCCGCCCACTGCTTAAATACTGCTCACTGGTGTGGGATCCGTACCAGATAGGGCTGATAGAAGAGATAGAGAACATCCAACGGAGAGCAGCGAGCTTCGTTACAGGATCATATACACTCCTGGAAATGGAAAAAAGAACACATTGACACCGGTGTGTCAGGCCCACCATACTTGCTCCGGACACTGCGAGAGGGCTGTACAAGCAATGATCACACGCAGGCACAGCGGACACACCAGGAACCGCGGCGTTGGCCGTCGAATGGCGCTAGCTGCGCAGCATTTGTGCACCGCCGCCGTCAGTGTCAGCCAGTTTGCCGTGGCATACGGAGCTCCATCGCAGTCTTTAACACTGGTAGCATGCCGCGACAGCGTGGACGTGAACCGTATGTGCAGTTGACGGACTTTGAGCGAGGGCGTATAGTGGGCATGCGGGAGGCCGGGTGGACGTACCGCCGAATTGCCCAACACGTGGGGCGTGAGGTCTCCACAGTACATCGATGTTGTCGCCAGCGGTCGGCGGAAGGTGCACGTGGCCGTCGACCTGGGACCGGACCGCAGCGACGCACGGATGTACGCCAAGACCGTAGGATCCTACGCAGTGCCGTAGGGGACCGCACCGCCACTTCCCAGCAAATTAGGGACACTGTTGCTCCTGGGGTATCGGCGAGGACCATTCGCAACCGTCTCCATGAAGCTGGGCCACGGTCCCGCACACTGTTAGGCCGTCTTCTGCTCACGCCCCAACATCGTGCAGCCCGCCTCCAGTGGTGTCGCGACAGGCATGAATGGAGGGACGAATGGAGACGTGTCGTCTTCAGCGATGAGAGTCGCTTCTGCCTTGGTGCCAATGATGGTCGTATGCGTGTTTGGCGCCGTGCAGGTGAGCGCCACAATCAGGACTGCATACGACCGAGGCACACAGGGCCAACACCCGGCATCACGGTGTGGGGAGCGATCTCCTACACTGGCCGTACACCACTGGTGATCGTCGAGGGGACAATGAATAGTGCACGGTACATCCAAACCGTCATCGAACCAATCGTTCCACCATTCCTAGACCGGCAGGGGAACTTGCTGTTCCAACAGGACAATGCACGTCCGCATGTATCCCGTGCCACCCAACGTGCTCTAGAAGGTGTAAGTCAACTACCCTGGCCAGCAAGATCTCCGGATCTGTCCCCCGTTGAGCATGTTTGGGACTGGATGAAGCGTCGTCTCACGCGGTCTGCACGTCCAGCACGAACGCTGGTCCAACTGAGGCGCCAGGTGGAAATGGCATGGCAAGCCGTTCCACAGGACTACATCCAGCATCTCTACGATCGTCTCCATGGGAGAATAGCAGCCTGCATTGCTGCGAAAGGTGGATATACACTGTACTAGTGCCGACATTGTGCATGCTCTGTTGCCTGTGTCTATGTGCCTGTGGTTCTGTCAGTGTGATCATGTGATGTATCTGACCCCAGGAATGTGTCAATAAAGGTTCCCCTTCCTGGGACAATGAATTCACGGTGTTCTTATTTCAATTTCCAGGAGTGTAGTAATCGCGAAAGCGTTACGGAGATGATAGACTCCAGTGGAAGACTCTGCAAGAGAGACGCTCAGTAGCTCGGTACGGGCTTTTGTTGAAGTTTCGAGAACTTACCTTCACCGAGGAGTCAAGCTGTATATTGTTCACTCCTACGTATACCTCGCGAAGAGACCATGAGGATAAAATCAGAGAGACTAGAGCCCACACAGAGGCATACCGACAGTCTTTCTTTCCACGAACAGTATGAGACTGAAATAGAAGAGACAACCGATAGAGTTACTCAAGGTACCCTCTATCACACCCCCAGGTGGCTTGCGGAGTGTAGATGTAGATGCAGATGAGGAATATGAGACAATCCCCGGATTCTGCGCCAATTTAGTGCAATTAAAGGTGCAACATTTTTATAAACATTTCAGTAGTTTATCTGGAAAACAATTCATCCAGGAACGCACTTTAATTTACCACGAAAGAAATCCATATTCATCGTAGAATACTTATATGAAAATGGAATGTTCATTATGTGATATGTCAGTACTTTCAAAATAATGCTGTTTTGATCATTTGTCAATGACGTGTTGATTTAATGAGAAGAGACTGGATCTGTATCCTTCCAGAATTTCGGTGACGGAAAGCAGCAGAGAGACAATGGTGTCACTTTACGTCAAAAACCATGGGTTGTATTAGCCCTCAGACGATGTCACCGACATTTCTTTGTATTTCATCGTTCAGAACAATATCTATCTACAAATAAAGAAGTACACCACATGAAAACTTAACGGAATAACAAAATATGTGGTGTCTGTACTTCCAACATTGAAGAAAACTAAGTAGGCGAGGTCAGTTACAAAATAAAATACGTGGTTACTCATGTGAGATATCAAAATGTCACTAGTCATTCAGGTTTAACAGAAGCAGAAAGAAAAACATTAACTCTTGACATCCTAAACAGAGTTTCATGCCATCAGATATTCGCAAAATAAGGGACATTTTTATCCATTCCAAGCTGGAGCGAATTCAGCTGATCTCAAGATTCATACATAACTGAGCAATACAATAATTAACTTTCCACTGTCACGAGACAAAAAGACGGCGGCACCAGTAGTGAAGCTTGGGTAAACGAAGTTATCCACTCCTGAGACGGAAATTGTGTGTCCTTCTTATTATGAATAGCGCCTAACGTGAAATTCCGAAGATGCATGGCAGTGACTGTATTAGTATCGATGGAACTCATGAAGGTGATGGTTATTGCATTGAGTTAATTACATTTCTTGTGCTTGACAACATGGAAGAAAATTTTCCTTGTGCTTTCCTTATTTCAAACCAGTCTGATCAACATGGGTGATCATTAATTTTTAATGAAATAAAGACTGAAATAGGAAAAATATGTCCACAGGTGCTTATTTCATATTTATCTGACAAGAGGACCATCAGACATGTTAATCACGGATTTTGATGGCTCTTCGGTTTGTTGTAGAGGCACATGTCCTCAGCACCTGGCTAGCAACATGTCTTGCGACGGCCCCTGATTTGCGAGAAAGTCGATGTTGAAATTTTATATATGCCTCTTATTTTACCAAGCAAGCGTAGTGCAGCGGCTGTGTTTCATTGCTACCACACTGGCGGTAGAGATTTTCCAACCCGGTGATGTTTATTGTTACAGATAGATTAGAATTTGCACGAAAAAATTCAAAATACTCCCATCTTCTAAACAGAGAAATCGCTTTGAGGGAAAATTTCATGAAAGTATATTCTCAAATTATGCTCCAATTTAGTGCACCTGCTTTCACGGGAGTGACCAATACGCGTGTCGGCATCGGAATTGATCGAAGAAAGAACAGTCTTTTTGAATTTTAGCGAACTGTTTTCCTTTATCGCTTCCGAAAAATCCGTGTGCCTGCAAGGCAGTAGCTTTCAATAAATGTGCGTCCCACTCTATGAATTAGTGTTTCAGTTGCTTCTACAGTAAATATCTTCCGGAATTCTGCTCTAGCACGACAACAGAGAGCGAGTAAAACGTTTCTTCGATCTATTCTGTAGCAAACAGAATACACGTCTGAAGAAAGCTTGCAGTAATGATTTATTTATTACCGAAATTATTTATTTATTTATTTATTTAACCTGGCAAGATTAGGACCATCAGGCCCTCTCTTACATCTAACCAGGCATTCTACTTATTTTACATTCATACGTTTTAGTAGGCATGTTAAACTACATCTAGTACAAGAAGTGAAATAAACAATTAGAAAGGTACACCTGGAAAAATACATACATATAGAGTTTATATTCGTAGATCATAAGTACTGTTATAATTAGACATTATTGAAGAGACAAATTTTAGATAGGAGTGCTGGCAGCAGGGAGTATGAGGGAGACTCATGGTGAAGGGAGGAGAAGAATAGACATGATGAAACATAATTAAGGAAATATAAAGGAAAAGAAGATTGCCTGGCTAATAGAGATAGATGAAGGGGAAGGCATCTCAGGAGCAAGATAGGAGTTGCTAGCTTTGCTATTTGACAGATGAGAGGATTGGCCTGGTACATTAATTACTATGACGAAAATGAGTACTTTTGAAGAATTTTGCATGGCATACATTATTCGATGATATTCTGTATGGTAAAACTGAATAAAAAGTACAGGCAAGATTTGAAGGCATAATGCCTGCGTGGTATCCGTGAATTATAACGACTGCGCTACACGGCTTAGTTGAAACATAACAAACATTGCAGATATGGAGGCATGCATGAAATTCCAACATCGTTTTTATCGGACACTAGAGGCGGTCGCCATTAAAAGTTGCACACCAGATGCTTAGGACAGTTCCCTCTAAAATGGCCAAGAATTCGGCTCGCGAGCCATGCCCTTGCCCTAGTGCCGTAGCGATCAGACCCGTTGCAAATTTCCACCACCACTGCGTACGGTCTGAGCGCGAGGAGGGGGAAGATAGCGAAACTGCGACCGTGTCCCATTCAAATTGCATTGCAGCTGCACCCTATACGACTTCGTTTTATATTTCACGTTTTGCAACGTCATAGATTCGTATTATTTACTTTTGACACACTGAACATATAATTTTTATCTGGTACTGTCGGTATTAGGGCAGGCGAAGGCAATTTCACAAATTTTCGTACTCAGGTTGCCACATGACTTATTTAGCTTCATATCCGAAGGAAGGTCCTTCATACAATTTGTAGCAATTTTGCTACCTTCTGGAGTCGTGGAAACTCAACCTGAGGAAAGCAATGTAGACGTCCTAGAGCAGGGCTTCACAACATATGTGCTCGCGGAGCAAGCTGTGAGCAGCAAGGCGCGAGCACGGAGCAGCGCGAGCACCCTACCCCCACTACCGGACCAGAGCGGAGAGTGGGGAAAGTCACGTGGGGCACACAACAGCTGCCGCCAGTCAATGAAAATCCGCGGCCACCTGCAGGGATATCACTCACGAATTATTACTGCGACAAATGAAACAAATAAAGGAGAATGTACACATGCCACATAATTTTATTAGCTTAGTGTATGCCTCTACATTCGCATTAATTTGTGAACTGTTACACAATAAAAGGTGTCACTGAAGTGTCGGATTCTCGGTTATCTTGTACTTTTTGCCCTTTACAATTGCGTCTATGTTCGGAGTAATTGTTCTTGTGCATTTTAGGTGCAGCGTGCAGTTTAAATTTCGATCAGACAATGCGTTTCTCAGGCGATTCTTGTTACATTTCATTGTAGAGAACAGTTGTTCACAAACATACGTGGAACCGAACGTTGATATTATTGTAGCCGCCAGTTTGTGCAAACGAGGAAATGTCTGTAGAATTCCAAAATGTTTTTCTTGTTCTGAAATTTGTCTCTGTATTCTCTATCACACTGCAGGTCAATAATTTCTTGCTGCAGCTCAGGACGAATCTCTTAAATATTCGCTGAATATGGAGAGAACAGATCAAAATCACTGTCTAGTGCTGTCAGATCTTGAAAGCGCTGATCAACTAAACTACGTGAATAACGTCCACAGTCTTTGTGAACATCTTGCATGGACGATAATTTAGGAAAATGGGCTAGGTTTCCTGTTTCCAGCTGACTCATCCAAAGTGTCAATTTCATTTTAAAAGCTCGTATTCGATCTATGAAATGAGTAATTAGCAGATCTTTACCTTGTAGTAAAATGTTCAAAGCATTCAGATGGCTAGTTAAATCTGCTAAGAACGCGAGATCACATTCAAACGTGCGCGCGCATTTCCCCTCCCTCCCCTCCCTCCCCTCCCTCCCCTCCCTCCCTACTCCGCGACCTTGCACCTGCTCGCGAGCACGTGCCTGAGCAGACGCGAGTACTCGCGCTCAAAACCGGCCAGTTGTTAAGCCCTGTCCTAGAGTTACTTTGCAAGTCAGTTACATCTTCACCTGCACAGGTTCTCTTGCAACTGAAACAGCAAACGGTCTCGAAAACAGCTCGAAAACAAATTGAAGATCGGCAATGTCAGCAAAACGTAAGGAAGCATTACTTGTAATTCTTTCAAGGTCAACAAGAATTCTTTAAACCTCGCGTTTTCTTTAGCAACAGTAAGGTTAGGGGCTAGACTGCGATAGTCACAATTCGTCCGTTCTGTAAGGCGATTTACTTATTACATGCATCCCCGTCGCATCAGAAAGAAACGGTTTTTCACCTTGCAAGTCTTACTGTGGGCAGTGTGCTGTCAGCTCCACTTAAAATGCAGAGTCTGCAATCCATTTCGGATGTTCTAATTTTCGTTCCTGTACTCATTTTTTTCTTCATAAATTAAAAAAAAGCTACTTTTTAACTGAAAGATCGTTCCAGGCACAGCTCTTCACTTAACTAACGTACTTTGCAGTGATATATAAAGTCTCCATATTCTTCGCTCAGTTCCATCGAAAACTGTTGCAGCTGGCAATGGAACGTGGATGCAACTTCAGAAATTTTACTATTCGTATCACCAATTTCATCACGTGGTGCATGCTAGCAAGTTTAGCATGAAGTGCTTCTTGATGTATAGAAAAATGAATCCCGTCTGTCAAGCATGTAATTTTTTGCTCTTTCATTGTCAACCAAATCTTTAAATTATTTCTTTATGGTATTGTAACACTGTTGCGTAGCAAATATGCGGTACCCATTGCTAATGCGACTGCGTGATAGTTATTGAGAATTCTCACCTTGCCTGAGCCGTGATGCGGCTCGCGTTGGTACTGTTTGTAGATTTCCGCCCTCTGTTGGAAGTCAGACCGTATCCTTTAGTTGGCATGGTTGCAGTTGCTTGTCTTCTTCTCGTCTTGACTGGCGCCACTCGTTCCGCAAGCGTTGCCTGTCCGCTAGTGGCAGCAGCGGCGGTTATCGTCATATAGTAACTGTTGCTCTATCTTTGCGGCGACGTTGTTGTTTTTCTGTGTCGTGTGAGTGGGGGGGGGGGGGGGGGGGGAGGACAGGTCCGCGCTGTGCAACAACACACCGGGACCGCTGGCGACGCGCATGGACTGCCAGATGGAAGGGCTGTGGTCACGAGGGCGTAAGGCCTCGTCGTAAACCAGATCCTGCAGGCTTTAAGATGAATGCATTTCAAATTCAAGTAGAGAAACTTCCACTATTGTGACATCTCGCGATTCTCCAGTGAATTGGGTTCGTGTTGCTGCTCGTGGTGTCGCCGAGGCGAAGAGCATCGAGTGGAGTGCTTTGGGAAAGCGGATCTGATTAGCTTTCCTCGACTTCTTATTATTTACTGCATTCAGCTTCTTACAATTTGTTCAACCAGCGGTATTTTTCCTGCCTGGTGGCCGCTAACGCCCCAGTTACCTGCCCTGGTGGCGGTGAGTGCATGTAACGGCTGTGTGCGTTTCCTCGACTTGCCGCTGCTGTCCGGTGAGGCGTGTACATTCGACAGCTTTCTTGGTTGTAGGCTGTTTGTGATTCTTCTACTCTGGTGGTAGTGATTCCTTTCTCGTTCCGGGTACTGTAAGCACAATATTCTGAGGGCCTAGTGCAGTCTGCCGGTTCCGGCTAGGGCGTGTTGTTCCATTCTTGCATTTGGTTTATTGGACGTCAGGTAGCTTCAGCAAGATTATCATTAGTCATTCGTTGGACTGCCACTAGTCTGAGTTACCATCTTGTGACGTGAATGGAACTCTTAGCTGCCTATCTCAGCGCTTGCGAAAGTGTTTATTGCCAGACCTTCTCAGAGGTCGATTCCTGGGGCACCGTCTGTGACTGGTCCTTGAGGTTTATTATTGTAGTATTTATGCCATACCTTGTAATGTCTACATTAAAGGTTGTGTATGTCTAGTTAATAGATCTGATCGCTTTCTGGAATAAACCTAGCAGTGTAAATATTGTGTTACAAGGTTTACCATCATCTTATTTCACCCATTTGGTGGACAGTTGCTTGTTTCTTTTAATTTACCTTTGCTTGTATTTGCTGAGTTACAGCAAGTTTATAATTTTTTTATATAATTACCGTTCCTGGCGCGTAAGGCCTTCAGCCGTGATTGTGGTCATTTGCTTTGAAAAAAAAATTCGATATTTGTATTTTATCAGTAAGCCTTAAAACCTTATTAATTGCTATTTCTGGCGTCTGATCCCTTTTGCTGTGTTTGTGGCCACATACCTTCTAATATTTCAATACCAGTAAGTTGTAAATTGCAGCCAGTCCTTAAACGTTCTTAATTTATTGCCATTCTCGGCGTGTAAGACCTTCAGCCGTCATCACAGTGTCTTGTTTTTTTAAACATTATTTGAATCTGTATTTTATGGTGATTCGCTAAATTGTAAAGCACTGAAAACGCTATTATTTACACAGTTGTTTATTCCTTTATTAATAACGTGTGGTATTTTTTAATTATTGTTGAGTCTGTAATAACTGTTTTAAAAATAAATGTGTGTAACTGTAAAAGGCAACAATAGTAACCGATTACGGCTCGGTGCACAGTCGTAACCGAATCCTGCCTTCCCTTGACTAACAGGTTACATTGCCCCCCTCTCTCGTTCCAATTCATTTTTAAAGGTCTGTGACGACAGATCGGTAGACTACCTCTTTTTGTGCAAACATCCACTGGACGTATGAACTTCTATCATACCACGAAACAAATAGCGAAGGGCAGGCAGCGCTGACACCTCGATTCCGCCGAAATGAAGAGAACTGTGCCGACCGCAGTACTGAATGAAATGTCGTGCTGTAGCGGGTACTTCGGATACGCAACGACAAAAGATGAGACTGCCCTACAGTATACCTAAAACTTCCCTAAATCCATGATTAACAGGTCTGATGATCCCTTTGTAATCATTTTATGATGAAGGTGGAAGGACTAGTGGGGAGGCAGTATTGTGCCACGGCACGTTGACAAAGTATGGAGACAAAATTATGTTCTGAAATGAAATCGATGGAAATACAAGCTGAAAGACATAAGCTAGTGAAGAGTTCATGGAAGAAGGAGAAACTATAACTTATGAGCGTGTATTACATTTTAACGCCGATGTGACTGATTTCAAATCCTGATACAGCTGAGTTTATTCCACAGACATTACAGAACTAACAGCGGAGTTAATCCAAATACACGCATGTTGGAACAAATCACTGAACAATGAAATACAGGTATTAGCATGATAAGAATGTGAAACGTATCGACATATCTGTTCATGCATTAATGAGGTACGTCAAGAACTATTTATTTGACAGGCTCATTACTCTGACAAAGGGAAAGCTCACAAACACCGGGGTAATCGTAGGAAGCACAAGTGCAGAGGTGATCCATAAATGCGTAGTTGAACAAGGAAGAGCCTGCACGTAATGCTGTAACTCGAAATTCACTTTCATTGCATGTCAAGCCTACATCCACCAACAGACACGCTCTGTATAGGTTCCACCATAAGACGTATCATGTTTACGCATATTCGTTCTTCCTATCTACAAAAAATAATCCATCCATCCAGTTCAGGGAAAGTCAATAACTTTCACGCTCCTAATGACGATATCCACGAAGATACATTACACCTGTGTGAAGAAGGGGAATCGGTAAGTGAGAAGAAAGCGTATTGATCGAACTCAGCCTTCACATTTAATCAACAGAAGGAGGAAATGAAGCAAAGGTTTGTTCATCTCCTTCATGCAATGTCTTCTTTTCAAACGACAATTTTCATACCTGAAAGTAACATCAGTTGCTGTTGACGTCAATACAGGTCTTTATTGTATACAATCTCAGAGACGGCTGGTCCGTACGAAGAGAAGGAGAAAAATAGCGCACCATAAGCACTGCGGGAAACCATGTATAGATGAGGCAAAAGGCTGTTCTGTACCTCTGTTTCCCACCGGAGGTTCGAGTCCTCCCTCGGGCTTGGGTGTGTGTGCTGTTCTTAGCAGAAGTTAGTTTGAGTAGTGTGTAAGACTAGGGACCGATGATCTCAGCAGTTTGGTCCATTAGGAACTCACACACAACAACTGTACCTCTGTTACATGCCAGGCAGTAGATATTGAATTACACACTATCCAAATTTCTCTGACATACTTTTTTGTTTGTAATGTTCCTTAATGTGTTGCAGTTACAATAGCAGTACCATAATCTCTGCTTCCAACAACACCAATCGAAAATGTTTTATAACAGATAATATCCCTGTCGTAGTAAGCCTCCAATCCTTGCAAAGGCTTTTCACTTCCTCTCACCAAAGCAAGTGTCATCCATGAATTGCCTGGAACAACTTCATTTGTGGTACAGGAGAACGTAATTTTACAGCCAACAAATGTTATTGGACCAGACAGTATCTCCTGTTGCGAGACAGGGCTTGGTGTCTCATCAAAACTGAAAACAGTTTTATAAACTGGCATTCTGCTCCTCCTAGTGTATCTCCTACGACGGTACGGCATGGCTGTGTGCTGCGTGCTGCTGCCTGCAGTCGACTGACGCAGAAACAGGAAGCGCACCGAGCGCTCCATTCACTTCCGCCCCTAGTATTACTAGGGCCGCGTCGGGCAAAAATCAAGTTTTATCAGCGGAAGTGACGTATCGATAAGACGCTGGTGAATGGAGCGCTCGGTGCGCTTCCTGTTTCTGCGTCAGTCGACTGCAGGCAGCAGCACGCAGCACACAGCCATGCCGTACCGTCGTAGGAGATATACTAGGAGGAGCAGAATGCCAGTTTATAAAACTGTTTTCAGTTTTGATGAGACACCAAGCCCTGTCTCGCAACAGGAGATACTGTCTCGTCCAATAACATTTGTTGGCTGTAAAATTACGTTCTCCTGTACCACAAATGAAGTTGTTCCAGGCAATTCATGGATGACACTTGCTTTGGTGAGAGGAAGTGAAAAGCCTTTGCAAGGATTGGAGGCTTACTACGACAGGGATATTATCTGTTATAAAACATTTTCGATTGGTGTTGTTGGAAGCAGAGATTATGGTACTGCTATTGTAACTACAGACAAGCCTTTTTTATTGTATACCAGGAACAGAAGAAAGATTAATACCAATGAAAGAGTTAATCTTTTGTGTAAAATAAGTGGTACTTTATCAAAATATATTGTTGTACAAGGAGATGTTACTGTATA
Source organism: Schistocerca piceifrons (assembly GCF_021461385.2). Classification (NCBI taxonomy): domain Eukaryota; kingdom Metazoa; phylum Arthropoda; class Insecta; order Orthoptera; family Acrididae; genus Schistocerca; species Schistocerca piceifrons. The sequence continues at coordinate 56,581,476 of NC_060143.1, forward strand.
TTATCATTCTTAATAAATTTTCCTAATTCCTTATCTTTCCTTCATAATTCCTTATCTCCTTTCAAAATCCTTATCTATAAACAAAATCAGCTACTGAAGCATCTTTCTCTTCTGTGGGTTGCAGGGGTCCCGACCCCTGGGGAGGTGGGTGGGTTATTTCTTAATTTCGCTGGTACTACATTTCAGTAAGTGAGTTAAGTATGAATATTTTCGCTTGATAAATTTTAAGAACTTGAATTTATGTAGTGGTGTGTTTCTTCCTCTTTACCGAAAGTTTAAGTTTCTGTTATACTCATGATTAAAACGGTAAACATCAACCATAAGCGGTTCGGGTGCCAGTGATATGGAATAAATCACAAAGGGATTACCATAGGTTTCAGTTTTGAGTCCACTCCTATTCCTTATAATGTAACTTTCAACAAGCAAATTTTTTTTTCAGGGGATAAAATGTTATAATCGAATATAATTTTAAAAAACGAAATCATTGTATGGCATTGATGGCGGGAAATCCCAACCTCGGTATGTTCGGCCTCCGAGTTGCAAGTCTTTTCAGTTGACACCACAGTGGGTGACATGCGTATCGATGAAGACCAAGTGATGATGAGGACAATACAATACCCAGTCGCTGACAGGAGAAAATCTCCGACCCGGCCGGGAGTCGAGCCTGGGAGATGCGCTGACCACTAAGCTAAGAAGAATGTGTTCCGCCTTACGGCAGATCTTGTCGGGAAGAGATTCCAGTGGCGGTTTCCCGTTGCCTTCCACTGACGATGATGACATGATAATGAGGGCAACACAACACCCAGTGCCTGAGCGGAGAAAATCTCCGACCCAGCCGGGAATCGAAGCCGGGCCCCTGGGCGTGACAGACCGCCGCGCTGACCACTCAGCTATCGGGGCGGACAAGCTAAGAAGACGGGCCATGTTATAATATGTCCCATTAGAGAGAAGGCAGCACGAGAGTTGGTAAATGATATTTTCCAAATAATTATTAAACTGTTCTCTGAGAACCGACTCTGTCCCAATTTTGAAAAAAAGGATAGAATGCTCCATGTTTTTTGGTGTACATAATAATTCTGAATACTTGACCTGGAAGATGCGTATTACTGAACTTCTCAAACAATTACTTCATCTACTTTTAGGTCTTGATGTAATTCCTGATATTGCGAACAAACGTATCAAATTGCTGACAAATTTTGCATATATCAACTCAATAATGCTGTAGGGAGTAATTTTCCGGGGTAACTCATCACTTAGAAAGAAAATATTGATTGCACAACAGCGAGCAGTAAGAATTATGCTGCTATTACCTACTGCTAAAGCTGTCAATGGCTTAGAAAGGAGTTCAGTATGAGTTCAGTATGCTGCAACAGGTATTTTTAATCAGTTGCCCAATAGCTTAAAATGTCTGAGAGGTAGCGAAATAAGTTTTTAATCTAATTTATCTAATTTAAAATCATTTCTGCTGTACAGCTCCTTCTATTCCATTGACGATTGGCCTCTGATGAATTGTGTATAATATTGGAGTGAACCCCCGCAGCGACAGTTAAGGCCTGGTGTACTGAAGCGCCGAAACAGGTAGCCATATAATAAATAACATCATAAGGACGGCTGTAGGTGTTCCATTTCATTACATTCCTAAAAAGATGTTTTCTGGACAGTAAGAGGGTTCCTTGTAAATCAAGGAGGCCAGCAGATTCTGAAACAAAGCCCAAACAGGAGTGTCCAGTCCTCATGCAGAGGCAGTGGCTGCTCTCGCAACAGCTTCGGAAAGCGAGGAAATATCTTACGAAAGTGAAATCGTGAGAGAGACGCTAATTCCCTAGTCATAACCAACTGACGCAGGGTAAAGAATTTCCACTCTGCACTAGGACGATCAGTCATTGGGCGGCACTGAAAATTTGGTTCACCAATGACAATGTCCAGAGGAAGAAGATTTCGAAGACGAACTGGCTGAAGGGGATCCGTGGTGAGAGTGCGGTAGCAAGAGCACATGGGGGCTCTTCCATCCATCGCCAGCATCCGCTTTCTAACACCTTCATGTACCTTTGGCCAAGCAGCCCACAACGGACAGACAACGCTGATGTCGTACGTCGGCCTCGCCGCAAAGACACAGGAGCAGGTGGCAGCAGCCGGTTCATCCCGCACATCTCCGACGCGACGTGCCGTACCGACGCAGCGCCTGCCGCCAACAGCGCTATACGACGAATGATGGCGAATAATGATGGTGAGACGACACATCCCCCCCCCCCTTTCAATAACTGAGTCGTGTCCACGCCCAGTCAAATTTACCCTGAGATTTCTAATATCATTTTGGTTTGTTGGGGGGAGGGTGGGGGGGGGGTGTTTGGGGAGGAAACCAGACAGCTAAGTCATCGGTCCCATCGGATTAGGGAAGGACGGGTAAAGAAGTCGGCCGTGCCCTTTCAAAGGAACCATCCCGGCATTTGCCTGTAGTGATTTAGGGAAATAACGGAAAAACCTAAATCAGAATGGCCGGACGCGGGATTGGACCGTCGTCCTTCCGAATACGAGTTCAGTGCGCTAGCCACTGTGCCGCCTTACTCGGTGTGTTTTGGTTTGTGTAAACAGGTTCAAATGGTTCAAATGGCTCTGAGCACTATGGGACTTAACATCTGTGGTCATCAGTCCCCTAGAACTTAGAACTACTTAAACCTAACTAACCTAAGGACATCACACACATCCATGCCCGAGGCAGGATTCGAACCTGCGACCGTAGCAGTCGCGCGGTTCCGGACTGCGCGCCTAGAACCGCTAGACCAACGCGGCCGGCGTGTAAACAGGACTGAAATAAATATTTACTTTTCATATGCTGACCATCTGAGCAATCTTTTACATCCATACATCAACCCCTTAATTTCATAACATTTCTGTGTGATTTCATTTAATTACTGATCCCAGTTTCGGGTGATCTCATTCGTAATTTTCATGTTATGTGATGTCACCAACAATTTCTAGGATTCACTACAGTATCCAGTAAACTGACTCGTTCGACAGCTTTTCGATAAAAGAATAACTCACATGTTCTATGGAACATATAACTAACTAACCGTTGTTGCATGTCAGGTGCAACACACAGTTCGTGGCATACGGCAGCTCTAAGCCTCTCTGTCTTCCGCCTGAAACTACCGCTGTTGGTAGAACTGCCCTAGTATACAAAAGATACTAGCTTCCCTTACGGAACCAGTACTCACCTACGTGAAACACGCACAGAGCATTAAATAACAAGAAAGGGATACATGAAAGACGCTGAATATTGCGAATAAAACGACTCGTTTCCGACCTGAAGGCTTACAACACGGACATCGACTGAAAATATGACCCCGAAAACATCGGACAATCCGACGCCGAGTTATATCTACATTTACGTTCACGCAGTAAAATTATTCCACCTTTATGATCACACACTGGCAGTTGGTAATTAGGATAACATAACTGCTTTGACAGATGGAAGGTTGACATGGAATAGCTAACGATGTGTAACATCGCATCACTGGATCACATAATAATCTAATAACGAAATAACTACATTAATCAATCACGCTATCGCCCACGCACATTAAACGCTATTCAAGGAGTAATCTAAACAACTACTCGGACAGACGAAATAGTGCACTTACTAAACTGAAAGGTTTACTGCAATGGCTGAGAGCACACTCGTAATAAAATTCCATAGTTGAGTGTAAAAATAATTTTTAATGAGTGATTGTGAGGATTGTTGAGAAAAGAAATTAGGTCTTTACACTGGATGTAATTCGAAATTCTGAGAAGGTGAACGCAAATTATTAGTTAGAAACTGGACTTTACAACTAGTATTCGCTTAGCTGGATTGTTGATGTGACGTCACTGTTCAGTGGCAGATAAATAATTCTCATACCCTTCCTTGTTTCCTTTGCTGCTAAGTTGCTGCTTATTGTACAATTTACTTATAAAGCCCTGAGACGCGCGGTTCTCGTAGGTTCGAGTCCTCCCTCAGGCATGAGTGTGTGTGTTGTCCTTAATATAGTTTCAAGTTAGATTAAGTAATGTGTAAGCCTAGGGACCGATGACCTCAGCGGTTTGGCCCCATAGGAACTTACCACCACTTACAAATCCAAGTAATAAACATTTTTCCACACGTATTACACCGATCATCACAGAACTTCGACAGTAACACACAGAACACACGCCATTGCCATAACGAATCGCCTGCGAAAGGCTACTACTCTCAAAGCTCTTACGGTAAAGAAAGACTCTGCCTAGCTAGTGCAGCTCTCGTACAAATACATTGAATGTTTTACGTACTTCATTTCTCGTTAACACGCGTTCTGCTTTTCGGTATAGTTTAACTTTCGAAATAATTGATTACACAAATAATATTCTTTGCAAATAATGAAATGTTCAGGCAGAAATGACTATGTGTGGAAACAGTTTTTCAGTCTACTAACAGATGCTGTTATTGGTTACAATTAGAGAACAGTGGCGCGTTCTTTGAAATCCCAGATCGGATTATGAATAAACTCACAAGCAAAATTTATGCTGTGCTTCTATGCTTCGCAAGTGAGTGAGTTTAATTATATGTTATTGTCTTAACATTGCTGTGTCGCTACGGGATTGCTACCTTCGTAGACAGCCAGCGAATGGTATTGTAAAACAATATTATTGTAAGAGAAGGTAAGTATATGAGATGGACCTTACGGATGCGTGTCAACCTCAGTTTCATTAAACATTCCGTAATACCGTAGAAGAGGCGTTTATTTGTTGATCTTTCGGGTAAACCAAAATCTAACAATTGCTGCATAAAGGAAACAAGAAATGGGAGATTTTATCATAATAATAAAAAGTTCATACATTTATGTAATCACAGAAATACACAAATATGAAACAGAACAACGTGCTATTTAGTAAAACAATTCGAGTACACAGTCAGTGATAAATCAACAGGGTTCAAATTAATAAGAATGACAGTGCAGACATTCCACGGAGCATGATGTGGTAATGGTGGGTGGTAAGAACAGTTACTTGGTAAGTAACAAACAGGGCTCGTACATCCTTCATTGGGCATCCATCTACTCCCCTCTCAATGACCAATACCCAGTAGAGGATTAGGTGAGACCAAGTCCAAACAACCGCGCTGCCATCTAGATTTGAGTTTACCTCGGTTTCCCTAAACGGTTATAGTGTAGGATGGTTTCTTTGAAAGGAGTTAGATGTCCTTTCCGTATATGTACAACCCGAGCATGTGCTTCGTTTTTAACGAAATCAGCGCAACGTTGATCCCTAATTTTTTTACTTCCCTTTCTTTTCTACACGTTATGTCGCCAACTTATCACAAAGCCCTGATCTTAATTCCTTCATAGTGTCCACCTTATCAGCACCATTGATCCACATCATATTGAAAACAAATGGCGATTACTCGTAGCTCCTTGCGCTAAAGTTTGAGGGGTTGGGTGGGTTGTTTTGGGGAGGAGACCAAATAGCGAGGTCATCAGTCTCATCGGATTAGGGAAGGAAGTCGGCCGTGCACTTTCAAAGGAACCATCCTGGAATTTTCCTGGAGCGATTTAAGGAAATCACGGAAAACCTAAATCAGGATGGCCGGACGCGGGATTGAACTGTCGTCCTCCCGAATGCGAGTCCAAGGTTTTGAGGAAACAGGTACATCTAGAGAGATACAAGTGAATGAAGTGAAATTTAGACCATCGATTATGCTCATAATAATACTCGAATAATGCGGTTTCAAAACTTTACATTATGTTTAATTCTGAATATTCTGTCTGATTTGAGACCCACACGTGATGCATTCAGAGTGAGCCGTGTTCACTCCGAACTATGCGTTTCCTTGGTCTATCTGCATTTGGTTCCTGCCGTTGCTGCGGTTATGCCTTGGTTCTTCCTCCTTCTACGTGTGGCAGCAGCAATGTGTATCGATATTTGCACCGTGTACCATCTTTGGTCTTGTGCATATACCGGGTGATCAAAAAGTCAGTATGAATTTGAAAACTTAGTACACCACGGAATAATGTACACACAGAGGTAAAAATTGACACACATGCTTGGAATGACATGGGGTTTTATTAGAACCACCCCATATTGCTAGACGCTTGAAAGATCTCTTGCGAGCGTCGTTTGGTGATGATCGTGTGCTCAGCCGCCATTTTCGTCATGCTTGGCCTCCCAGGTCCCAAGACCTCAGTCCGTGCGATTATTGGCTTTGGGGTTACCTGAAGTCGCAAGTGTATCGTGATCGACCGACATTTCTAGGGATGCTGAAAGACAACATCCGATGCCAATGTCTCACCATAACTCCGGACATGCTTTACAGTTCACAACATTATTCCTCGACTAAAGCTATTGTTGAGGAATGATGGTGGACATATTGAGCATTTCCTGTAAAGAACATCATCTTTGCTTTGCCTTCCTTTGTTATGCTAAATATTGCTATTCTGATCAGATGAAGCGCCATCTGCCGGACATTTTTTTGAACTTTTCTATTTTTTTGGTTCTAATAAAATCCCATGTCATTCCAAGTATGTGTGTCAATTTGTACTTCTCTATCTACATTATTCTGTGATTTATTCAGTTTTCAAATTTATACTGACTTTTTAATCAACCAGTAGTTTCCGCCTAGGGTGCATGCGGGCAGTCTGTCGGTTGGTGCGGACCAGCTGGGATATCTCCGTGCTGCGCGGTCGCCTGGGTTCGCTGGCGGCCCCTGCGCAGTGTCGGAGCGTGTGTGGAGCTGTCAGATTGCTACGAGCTCCGTGGCTCACCGACCCAGGACGTCAAAGTTGAGTGGTGTCTAGTAACCGAGCCACCTCCGTTCATATTGTTTCGTTTGTTTCGGCGGTTCGCTGTTGGGGAGCTTTTCCTGTGAGCAACACCGAGTGTTTGTAGTGGTTAAATCGAGCCACTGTGCGATTGAATTAACTACATTCGTTCAGTACAATTCAATTGCACCAGCGGAATTTGCTGCCTTGTGGCCGTTGGTGTTCTGGTTATCTGCCCTAGCCACTGACGTAAATTGAGCTAGTATTTTTTTTATTTTTTGGTGGAGTTAACTATATTACCTTATTTCAAATTCAAGTGTACCAGAAGAATTTCCTGCCTTGTGGCCGTTAGTTTTCCGGTTACCTGCCCTGGCCACTAACGTAGCTTCAAATAAATGTTCAAATGTGTGTGAAATCTTACGGGACTCAACTACTAAGGTCATCAGTCCCTAAGCTTACACACTACTTAACCTAAATTACCCTAAGGACAAACACACCCACCCATGCCCGAGGGAGGACTCCGCCGGGACCAGCCACACAGTCAATGGCTGCAGCGCCTCAGACCGTTCGGCTAATCCCGCGCGGCTAACTTAATAGCCCATCAGAAATTAATAAGTTCAGATTTCCGCGAACGGCTACCTCCTATTCTGCTCGACGGTACTCCAATACCATATCAGAAAACAGTGAAGAACTTGGTTGTAACTTTGGATGAGCATCTCAACTGGGCGGAGAATACAGTCGCAGTGTGCCGAAAGACGTCTGCTTGTCTCTATGCTCTCAAAAAGTTTCGGAACATATTTCCACAGGACTTGAAACGCCAGCTCGTGCAAGCACTCGTTCTACCGAACCTCCACTATTGTGATGTGATTCAACAAGGCATGAGTAGTGAAAACAAAAGACGGCTAGAGCTAACCATGAATGCCTGTGTGCGTTACACCTGCAACATTCGCCGATATGATCATGTTAGTGCTTCATACTCCGAGCTAGGGTGGCTGCGGCCGGACAAATTGCGTGACTACCACACTCTATGTCTACTCCACCGACTCCTCATCGCTCAAGCACCCCAGTACCTTGCTTCAGAGATTAAAAACCTGTCATGTCATCATAATCGAAACACGAGGTCACTCTTATTTTGTATCCTAACTGTGCCCACTCACAAAACAAAAACTTTTGCAAACTCCTTCTCAGTTGCCGCTGTCCGCCTCTGGAACAAACTGCCCCTTACCTTGCGCAAAATTCGATCTCCTGCTGCTTTTAAGAAGAAGTTAAAGCATTTCCTACTATCATCCTTACAAAGTTCTCCACAAAATTAATGTACAAGGACAATCCCCTCATCTGTCAAATAGCAAAGCTAGCGTCTCCTATCTTGCTCCTGAGATGCCTTCCTCTTCATCTTTCTCTATTAGCCACGCAATCTTCTTTTCCTTTATATTTCCTTAATTATGTTTCATCATGTCTCTATTCTTCTCCTCCCTTCACCATGAGTATCCCTCATACTCCCTGCTGCCGGCACTCCTATCTAAAATCTGTCTCTTCAATAATGTCTAATTATAACAGTACTTGTGACCTAAGAATGTAAACTCTATATGTATGTATTTTTCCAGGTGTACCTTTCAAATTGTTTATTTCACTTTTTGTACTAGATGTAGTTTAACATGCCTACTAAAACATATGAATGTAAAATAAGTAGAATGCCTGGTTAGATGTAAGAGAGGGCCTGATGGCCCTAATCTTGCCAGGTTAAATAAATAAATAAATAAATAAATAAATAATTTCAGGCAGTGTCCTTTCCTCAACTGTTGTCGCTGTCCAACACAGTGTGTAGTTTTGACAGCTTAATACATATTTCATTGTGGATAATCATGTGCGTAACGTTTTGTGTTTGAGTTCTCATGTACAGATTTGTGGCAAGCAAGTCTTTTTGTTGGTCAGTCCGTGACTGTCTCTTGGTTGGGTTACCGACGGATCACTTATAGTTGGGCCCACCATCTGTCTCTCCTAAGTGAACATTAATGTATCGAGGGAAGGCCCACCCCTCCCCCCAGAGGCGTCTGAGTGCCGTTGTCTATACTGTCCTTTTCATAGGTGTTTAATGGTCTGTTGGTAATCTATTGTAGCCAATGCTTTAAAAGAAACTTTTTTATTGTGTTTTATGTAAATCAAGGGCCTACACCCTGTATAAGTAAGTTTGAATTCTGGCAAGTGGATATTTTGCTGAAAGTTACTGTTGTTGTGCTATCTTTTCATTTAGTGCGCTGTCAGCCACTTAAAACTTGAAGGTTTAAGGTATTTTCAATTTCTGAAAAATCAATTGTGGGCCATCAACCGCTTAAAACCTTATTCTTAAATTTAGTTATTGTCATTGCGTTACTTTTTCATTTAGTGAGCTATCGGCTACTTAAAACTTAAAGGTTAAGGTATTTTTTTGAATTTTTGGAAAATCAGCTGTGGACCTTCAGCCACTTAAAGCCTTATTCTCAAAATTTCCCCTTAAGCGAAAACATTGCGGTCTTCTGCCTTAAAATATTATGGTAATATATTTTAAAATTTTGAAATTCAATTTTGGCCTTCATCCGTTTGCATTGCACCTTGTATACGTATGTTCTATCCAGTTTTCCTTGAGGCTTTGCCCGCATCTCGTGGTCGTGCGGTAGCGTTCTCGCTTCCCACGCCCGGGTTCCCGGGTTCGAGTCCCGGCGGGGTCAGGGATTTTCTCTGCCTCGTGATGGCTGGGTGTTGTGTGATGTCCTTAGGTTAGTTAGATTTAAGTAGTTCTAAGTTCTAGGGGACTGATGACCATAGATGTTAAGTCCCATAGTGCTCAGAGCCATTTGAACCAACCTTGAGGCTTTCAGCCTAGCTGTGATATATATTATATTTTAATTATTTTATTTTCAATTTTAACTCCGTGTCTTCAGTCACTTGAAATTTATTCTGTTGATTTTTAAGATTTCTTGTTCGGACGCCTTCAGCCGTGAAAGAATTGGATTTTGAAACTTTTAGTTGCAATGGTTCAGGACGTGCCGTTTTGGTTTAAATGTATTATTAAATTACAATAAATTACAATTTTGAAGTGAAACTGACCGGCACTTTATTTGGCCCTTTCTACAATCCTAATCATCTGTTCTACCCAGCGGGTTTAGCGGGCGTCTCACAGAGCTTTGTAACGGTAACATGATCTTCCAGACCTTTACCATTTTTCTATGAACTCAGAAAGTACTTAGATCTTTGAGTAAGAGAGCGTGACAAGAGAAAGCATTGTCGATGTACTGATCGACAACGAATGTGGGCGCTTCTTATTGAGAGCGCGTTGAAAGTCACACTCGACTGGAAGAGTCAAAAGTAGCTAACAAGGGAACCTCCCCATCGCCCCTCCCTCAGATTCAGTTACAAGATGGCACAGTGCATAGCCCTTGAGAAACTGAACACAGATCAATCGAGAAAACAGGAAGAAGTTGTGTGGAACTATGAAAAAATAAGTAAAATATACAATTTGAGTAGTCCATACGCAAGATAGGCAACATCAAGGACGGCGCGATCTCAGGAGCGCCGTGGTCCCGTGGTTAGCGTGAGCAACTGCGGAACGAGAGGTCCGTGGTTCAAGTCCTGCCTCCAGTGAAAAGTTTAATATTTTATTTTCAGTTTACGTGACAAACTCTTATGCTTTCATCACTTTTTTGGGAGTGATTATCACATCCACAAGAAAACCTAAATCGGGCAAGGTAGAAGAATCTTTTTACCCATTTGCCAAGTGTACAAGTTAGGTGGGTCGACAACATATTCCTGTCATGTGACGCACATGCCTTCACCAGTGTCGTGTAGAATATATCAGACGTGTTTTCCTGTGGAGGAATCGGTTGACCTATGACCTTGCGATCAAATGTTTTCGGTTCCCATTGGAGACGCACGTCCTTTCGTCTACTAATCGCACGGTTTTGCGGTGCGGTCGCAAAACACAGACACTAAACTTACTACAGTGAACAGATATTTTAATGAACGAACGGACAGATCATAACTTTGCGAAAATAAGAAATTGAAATTTTAACTCGAGGGCGGACTTGAACCGTTCACCTATCGTTCCGCAGCTGCTCAAGCTAACCACGGGACCACGGCGCTCGTGAACTCAGACTCTCCTAGATGTTGCCCATGTTGCGCATAGACAACTCAGTTTGTATATTTTGCTTATTTTTTCATAGTTCCATACAACTTCTTGCTGTTTTCTCGATTGATTTGTGTTCAGTTTTTCAAGGCCTATCCACTGTGCCAACTTATAAGTAAATCTGAGGGGGGTGCGATGGGGAGGTTCCCTTGTAAGAAGCACTAAGTCGGCTTTAGGCCTCGGCAGTGTTAGCTGAGAGTTCTACATTTTAACTGTTCAGTAAGTAGTGTGCTTGTACCAGAGAGCCGGCCGGTGTGGCCGAGCGGTTCTAGGCGTTTCAGTCTGGAATCGTGCGACCGCCACGGTCGCAGGTTCGAATCCTGCCTCAGGCATGGAAGTGTGTGATGTCCTTAGGTTAGTTAGGTTTAAGTAGTTCTAAGTTCTAGGGGACTGATGAGCTCACATGTTGAGTCCCATAGGGCTCAGAGCCATTTGAATTTGTACCAAAGAAATAATTAATTGCCAGTTAAGTCTATGTTAATTAAAGGGAAATTAATAAGACCTAAATTATAACTGTAACCGGCAGCAACTGAAATGAAAAAAAAAATTCGATAACCAGATATTCTTGATGTGCAAATTTTGTGAAGAGTCATATTATTTTAGTGGTTTAACTTAAAACAAAGGTTGATATTTGTCAATTTTATTTCGGTAGAGTGGTCGTGTTAGTTATTTTAAACCTGAACAACAGTATAGAGACCTGTGAAGTAGACTATTCTCAACGTAATCTAATGCGCGTTACGCACAAAAAGCTAGATATATCAGAAATTCACTGCAAGACACAAATAAACGAAGCACAACGAATGGATTATCCGTATTGCATGGAAGTCGGTAGCTGTGATGTTCATGTACAAACCAGCAAATGATTACAGTTTCACGACAACTGGATCTTTAATTCAAGAGAACGAGTTTCACAAATTGAGGAAGTCAGTACCATGTTGGTCCAACTCTGGCTATTATGCAAGCAGTTACTCGTTTTGGCATTGATTCATAGAGTTGGTGGATGTCCTCCTGGAGAATATCGTGCCAAATTACGCCCAACTGGAGCATAAGATCGTGAAAATCGCGAGCTGGTTGGAGAGCTCTCCCCATAATGTTCCAAACGTTCTCCATTGGAGAGCGATCCGACGACCTTGTTGGCAAAGGTAGGATTTGACAAACACAAACAGGCAGGCGCTATCTTGTTGAAATGTAAGTCCTGGGATGGCCTGCCATGAAGGGCAGAAAACCGGTGCGTCAAGTATCATTTTGTGCAGTAAGGGTACCGTGGATAACAATTGAAGGGCTCCTGCTATGAGAAAAATGGCACCCTAGACCATCGTTTTCGGTTATCGGACCATATGGCAGACGAAAATCACCTTGGTATCACACCGCTCTCTAGGGTGTCTCCAGACACGTCTTCCCCATGGAATCTCACTGACTGGAGTATAACTGTCTTCAACAATGAGTCTCGCTTCGAATTCAGTCCCGGTAGTCAGCACAGACATCTCTGGAAACGCCCCAGATAGCGGAGGGAGGGGGGGAGGGGGGTACCAACGTGAATCTCTCCCGTTGTACGGCCCTACACCTAGGAGTGGTGGTCTGGGATGTCATTTCATTTCATAGAAGGGCTCCTTTGGTTACCTTGGCCGACAAGGTCGCCGGATCCCTCCCCAAATTGTGAACTTCGAGCATTATGGGCAAGGCCCTCCAACCAGCTCGAGATTTTGGCAATCTAACTCGCCAGTTCGACAGAATTTGGCACGATGTCCCTCAGGAGACCACCTAACAACTCTCTCAATCAACGCCAAGTCGAATAACTGCTTGCATAAGAGACAAAGGTAAACCAACGCCGGCCGCGGTGGTCTCGCGGTTCTAGGGGCTCAGTCCGGAACCGCACGACTGCTACGGTCGCAGGTTCGAATCCTGCCTCGGGCATGGATGTGTGTGAAGTCCTTAGGTTAGTTAGGTTTAAGTAGTTCTAAGTTCTAGGGGACTGATGACCGCAGCTGTTAAGTCCCATAGTGCTCAGAGCCATTTGAACCATTTTTTGAACCAACGCGTTACTGACTTCGTCGATTTGTAAATCTCTCTATCCTGAATAAATCATCCAGTTTTTCTGAAATCGTAATCATTTATTTGTCCGTATGTGTACGGTACATCTACCGATTTCCGTCCCGTTCTGTTAATTGTTAGTTACGCTTTTTTTTAGAGTGTACTAAATGTTACAAACTGTAGGAAAGAGCTTATAGCCTCTTAATGTCGTAATGAACGATTATACGCAGAGTAGCCAGGAAGGAGGGCAGTTCCTCGGTCTCTAAAAAGATGTCCCTGATGGCTGTGCACAGTGTAGTAGCACAGCTCACACAGCAAGACCGTAGTCGCCGTGTTGGCATCCAATCTGAATGGCACTTAGGAGAAAACCTATTTTTCTCACTGAACACAACGATCATATTTATTTACACACAGCATTTCTAAGTCTATGCTTCTGGAAATATGGAGTAAAGTCCATAATGTATGTAACCCGTCCCCGCTACCACCTCTTCTCCCTCTCCCCAGTACACTACACTGTGGTGGGTAGTGAGCCATCGACACTGACACTGGAACGTCCACGCTGGTTACTCTGCTCCAATGATGAGGCAACACTAAGGAGGTTGCTGTAAGATCCATCAGGACAAGGTCACAGTCATGCCTCTTTGTGGGCACATAGCGTTGGCCCTTTTATTTCTAATTGAATTGATAGATTGAAACTGATGTCGCCCTTCTTACATCAACGAGAACCAAAGTAACTTCTTGGCAGATTAAAACTGTGTGCCGGACCGAGACTCGAACTCGGCACCTTTGCCTTCCGCGGGAAAGTGCTCCACCAACTGAGCTACCCAAGCGCGACTCACGCCCCGTCCTCACAGTTTTAATTCCGCCAGTACCTCGTCTCCTACCTTCCAAACTTCACAGAAGCTCTCTTGCGAATCTTGCAGAACTAGAACTCCTGGAAGAAAGGATATTGCGGAGACATGGCTTAGCCACAGCCTGAGGGATGTTTCCAGAATGAAAGGTCCCGAGTTCGAGTCTCGGTCCGGCACACAGTTTTAATCTGCTAGGAAGTTTCATATCAGCGCGCACTCCGCTGTAGAGTGACAATTTCATTCTAGAAACATCCCCCAGGCTGTGGCTAAGCCATGTCTCCGCAATATCCTTTCTTCCAGGAGTGCTAGTTCTGCAAGTTTCGCAGGAGAGCTTCTGTGAAGTCGGAAAGGTAGGAGACGAGGTACTGGCAGAAGTAAAGCTGTGAGGACGGGTCGTGAGTCGTGCTAGGGTAGCTCAGTTGGTGGAGCACTTGCCCGCGAAAGGCAAAGGTCCCGAGTTCGAGTCTCGGTCTGGCACACGGTTTTAATCTGCCAGGAAGTTTCAAATTAGCGCATACTCAGCTGTAGAGTGAAAATTTCATTCTAGAAGCAAAGTAATTTGCTGAGACATCTCTATCTCCTCTTACGGGTTTTAACTGAATGAACTTTGCGTAACACAGATCGACACGATAATGGGGCAAACTTTATCAGCAATGGGTTACTTAGCCTCCCAGACATACATACGAATCCAATATTAGTTTGAAGAAACCCAGAGTATGTACAAGGGGTCGATCCAAAAAGTTTCCGTTCAAATGAAAAACGGTCCAGAATCGGTACGCCAGTCAAGCAAAATCATCGTCGTGAGCATTAAGGCAATCATCCCACAGACGCACAAGACTGAAGTTACCCGTTTGGTAAAATACAGTGTCCTGCTGAGTGGAGTTGTCCGTAACTGCTGCACGTCCTCGTCCAACAGTAATAGTCGACCCTTCAAGACATTTCTTAAGGGACCGAACGCTTGATAACAACATGAGGAGGGATCAGGACTATAAGGCGGGTGCTCGAGTGTGTCCCACTTGAGTTGGATGAGGCTGGCTTCCAACATCGACCGGTGTCTGTTGTCGAATAGCGACCAGCGCGGAACTTGGCGCACTGTTGCTTGGTGGTGGTTTTCGACAAACGTGTTGCCCCATACACACTCTTCATTCTCCGAATGAAGCCTGTCGGTGTTTGTCCATCGGTGTCCAGGAAAAGAATGACAGCACGTTAATCCTGTTGGGACGTATTTGGTGATAACGTCGTCATGGTTCACGCTTCCACATTTACTGCACACACGTCAGAAAGACACGAACGCCACACTAATCCCTTGCTAAATGTCGATGCTTTTAGACCCGCTGCAGCCACGCCCTCATACAGGAGTATTTTAATCGCCCCTTATACGTATATCCCAACCTGTCGTCGTAAATCTCAACATTGTATCACCGTTCGTCGTTATTCTGCTTGCGTGTATGAAGTGTCAGAGGGTCCTGGACTCTATACACTTCAACGCAGTTCGAGATGTTTTCCCTCCTGTTACCAGCCAGTATCAAAAACTGCCAAAAATGCGTAATCAGAGAGTATTACCGTGTAGCTGAAGCTTACCTGGCTCGCAAAAGAGCAATTATCATTACATACAGGAATGTAGCTTTTCTTGACGAATTTCACAGATGCAGTCTACCCGGGTTGCCACCCGACCCGTGCCGTTGTGTTGCCGCAACGTTTCAATGCGTTTCCCAGTTTCAGTATTCAGGCGGACGGAAGGGTTAGTAACCAGCTTACTCCTTTACATTCGCTGGGTTGCAGTCTGCTCTGCCGAGGGACCAACAGATAGTCCAATCACGTGCCGCCTGGAAAGATGTGGGCAATGGGCAATGGTGGTGGGGCCCCTGGTGGGGTGAATGGAGGCCCGGACGTCGAGTCCTTGTCCTGCCTGTCTATTCCGCCCGCCGTCGCCAACACATCCACGTAAGAGTGCTCCTGACACAGTTTTGGTAATGCCTCATTCCATATGGAGTTCAGTTACAAACCACTTGTCCCAGTTGACAAGCGGCCGCTGTGGCCGAGCGGTTCTAGGCGCTTCAGTACACAAGTGCGCTGCTGCTCCGGTCGCAGGTTCGAATCCTGCCCCGGGCATGGATGTGTGTGATGTCCTTAGGTTAGTTAGGTTTAAGTAGTTCTAAGTCTAGGGGACTGATGACCTCAAATGTTAAGTCCCATAGTGCTTACAGCCATTTTAACCGGTTGACAACATAGTCCCTTACTATTATTTCGACTGCCGCTTGTTTGAACAAATAGAACAATTCATTGCCACAGCGCAGCACCACTCCCTGTTCGGAAACAAACACGTGTCCTTAGTAATGGCGCCCTCTACCACTGTACAGCTTGGAATGCATCCAGTAGCTATCCTGCGAGGTTTTGCTGGAGTGGTAAAGATTTGCATACACGTAGCACAGTTCATGTCAGTTTGACGTATGTTGTATATCGCCTACGGGGAGCTGCAGTTTTAATGACAAACAATGTCTTATGTCATGGTTGGGCAGCATTTTTAGGACCAAATAAATAATTTCAAGACATGAAGCAGTATTATGAATACACACAGAAGACAATGTATTTTCTGAAACGCACAATGCTTATTCTAAAGGAGGCACTTAATATAAAACCACGGGACCCGTGCGAAGTTAAGCACTTTTATAGTTTTAGAAAATGACAATATTTGGAATAAGTATATTCGCTGAGATAAGGATAATCGGGGAAATGAAGGGAAAACGTCTTTAAAAAATGAATCGAACGACCTGAAATATAATCTTGTATATACATTTCCATCAATCCAAAAATGTGTTTCACATGCGAAATATCTGTACCAGATTGTATGACGGGCAGAAATCAGCGACTGTAAGTAGGGACAATACTTTCAATTACAGTAAGCACGTTGGCAGTAGCAACAATACTAGGTCTGAACAGGTTTCGAAAGGACAAACGGTAGCGGCCGACCGCCGTGTCATCCTCAGTCGAGAGGCGTCACTGGATCCGGATACATGGGGGAGCATTTGGTCAGCACACCGCTTTCCCAGCCGTTGCCAGTTCGTGATGCCCTCAGAATGGCTGAGTGCACCCCACTTGCCAGCAATGCTAGCCAAGCCCGACATCGCTTAACTTCGGTGATCTGACTAGAACCATTTGCTCATACTGTTTTTTTTGGGGGGGAGGAGGGGGGGGTCACCAGCCTTCTGACTGATTTGATGCGTCCCGCCAACAATTCCTCTCCTGTGCCAACCTCTTCATCTCAGAGTAGCACTTGCAATCTACGTCCTCGATTACTTGCAGGATGTATTCCAGTCTCTGTCTTCCTCTACAGTTTTTGCCCTCTATAGCTCCCTCTAGTACCATGGAAGTCATTCACTCCTGTCTTAACAGATGTCCTATTAACCTGTCCCTTCTCTTTGTCAGTATTTTCCACACATTCCTTTCCTCTCCAATTCTGCAGAGAACCTCCTCATTCCTTACCTTATCAGTCCACCTAACTTTCAACATTCGTCTGTAGCACCACATCCCAAATGCTTCGATTCTCTTCTATTCCGGTTTTCCCACAATCCATGTTTCACTACCATACGATGCTGTACTCCAGACGTACATTTTCAGACATTTCTTCCTCAAATTAAGGCCTGTGTTTGACACTAGTAGACTTCTCTTGGCCATTGCTAGTTTGCTTTTTGATGTCCTCCTTGCTCCGTTCGTCATTGGTTATTTTATTGCCTAGGTAGCAGAATTCCCTAACTTCATCCTCTTCGTGACCATCAATCCTGATGTGAAGTTTCTCGCTGCTCTCATTTCAGTTACTCCTCGTTACTTTCGTCTTTCTTCTATTTACTCTCAATCTGTATTCTGTACTCATTAGATTGTTCATTCCATTCAGCAGATCATGTAATTCTTCTTCACTTTCACTCAGGATACCAATGTCACCAGCGAGTGTATCATTGATGTCCTGTCACCTTGAATTTTGATTCCACTCCTGAACCTTTTAAGCAATACACAAATTACAATTCAAGGTGACAGTGACTACTATGCTTGTCGTTTTGGAAAGTATCAGAGCATTCGTTAATAAAAGTTACTTATACGGCGATCAGAGATAATGGGGCTTCTGCAATGGTCACTGGTATTATCCACTCTATACAAAGTACTCAATTAAAAAAATAAAATTGTATTTTCAATGAGGTGATACGAAAAAGGAGTCTTCTATTTGTGATTACTAAACTACACTACTGGCCATTAAAATTGCTACACCAAGAAGAAATGCAGATAACAAACGGGTATTCTTTGGACAAATATATTATACTAGAACTGACACGTGATTACATTTTCACGCAATTTGTGTGCATAGATCCTCAGAAATCAGTACCCAGAACCACCACCTCTGGCCGTAATAAAAGCCGTGATACGCCTGGGCATTGGGTCAAACACAGCTTGGATGGTATGTACAGGTACAGCTGCCCATGCAGCTTCAACACGATACCACAGTTCATCAAGAGTAGTGACTGTCGTATTGTTACGAGTCAGTTGCTCGGCCACCATTGAGCAGACGTTTTCAATTGGTGAGAGCCGGCCGCGGTGGCCGTGCAGTTCTAGGCGCTGCAGTCCAGAACCGCAGGACTGCTACGGTCGCAGATTCGAATCCTGCCTCGGGAATGGATGTGTGTGATGTCCTTAGGTTGGTTAGGTTTAAGCAGTTCTAAGTTCTAGGGGACTGATGACCTAAGATGTTAAGTCCCATAGTGCTCAGAGCCATTTGAACCATTTTTTTTAAGGGTAGAGCCGCCGGTCGTAGCACATCTGAAATGTAACGCCCACTGTTCAATGTGCCGTCAATGCGAACAAGAGGTGACCGAGACGTGTAACCAGTGGTACCCCATACCATCACGCCAGATGATACGCCAGTATGGCGATGACGAATACACGCTCCCAATGTACGTTCACCGCGATGTCGCCAAACATGGATGCGACCATCATGATGCTGAAAACAGAACCTGAAAAACAAAAAAAATGACGTTTCGCCATTCGTGCACCCAGGTTCGTCCTTGAGTACACCATCGCAGGCGCTCCTGTCTGTGATGCAGCGTCAAGGGTAACCGCAGCCATGGTCTCCGAGCTGATAGTCCATGCTGTTGCAAACGTCGTCGAACTGTTCGTGCAGATTTTTGTTGTCTTTCAAACGTCTCCATCTGTTGACTCAGGGATCGAGACGTGGCTGCACGAGCCGTTACAGCCATGCGGATAATATGCCAATCATCTCGACTGCTAGTGATACGAGGCCGTTGGGATCCAGCACGGTGTTCCGTATTATCCTCCTGAACGCACCGATTCCATATTCTGCTAACAGACATTGGATCCCGACCAACGCGAGCAACAATGTCGCGATACGATAAACCGCAATCGCGATACGCTACAATCGGACCTTCATCAAAGTCGGAAACGTAATGGTACCCATTTCACCTCCTTACACGAGGCATCACAACAACGTTTCACCAGGCAACGCCGGTCAACTACTGTTTGTGTATAAGAAATCGGTTGGAAACTTTCCTCGTGTCAGCACGTCGTAGTTGTCGCCACCGGCGCCAACCTTGTGTGAATGCTCTGAAAAGCTAATCATTTGCATATCACAGCATCGTCTTCCTGTCGGTTAAATTTCACGTCTGTAGCACGTCATCTTCGTGGTGTAGCAATTTTAATGGCCAGTAGCATAGCTTCGTAAAATACGGTACGAGGCAGAGCATTCATGATTATCTCTTTTCTGAGATATTCAAGAGGCTCTTTTATGTTAAAATCGTCCGCCCCGGTAGCTGAGTGGTCAGCGCGACAGAATGTCAATCCTAAGGGCCCAGGTTCGATTGCCGGCCAGTGTGGCCGAGCGGTTCTAGGCGCTACAGTCTGGAACCGCGCGACCGCTAAGGTCGCAGGTTCGAATCCTGCCTCGGGCATGGATGTGTGTGATCTTAGGTTAGTGAGGTTTAAGTAGTTCTAAGTTCTAGGGGACTGAAGACCTCAGCAGTTATGTCCCATAGTGCTCAGAGCCAGGTTCGATTCCTGGCTGGGACGGGGATTTTCTCCAGGGACTGGGTGTTGTGTTGTCCTGATCATCTTCATTTCATCCCCATCTACCCGCAAGTCGGCGAAGTGGCGTCAAATCGAAAGACTTGCACCCGGCGAACGGCCTACCCGACGGGAGGCCCTGGTCACACGACATTTTTTATGTTAATCTTCACAAAAAAGAGTAAGTTTTAGCTCACAATCGGTGAGCGGTGTGAGAAGCCGGTTAAAGACGTTCCTAACGATATCTTACTGATCCCGGTATGTTTTGAATGTATTGAGAAAAGGGGTGATGGCTTGAGAAATAATACACTTTATCGACATTAAATTACGTTTTTGTTGCGGATACTGTAACAGCAGAGAGGGCAATTTGTTGTGGACCTACAGGCCACCTGCGGTCGTGTATTGGATTTCCGCACCACGACCCAGAGGAGATTAAGTACGGAGAGAGAGGAAATGAAGCTACTGGTACTGTGGGCAGGCAGGGAGTGAGGTGGCATTAAATTGCTATCGGAAGGGCAATAATCCGCGAGGCGGTTTCCGCGCCGCCGGAGCGCTCTGACCGGCCGCAGCGATGTGGTGTGGTGTGGTGTGGTGTGGTGTGGTGCGGCGCGAGCCCTGTGCGTGTGTGCGTGGTGGACCGCCCGACCGTGCGTGAGCGGCTGGCGGGCAGTCGCTGGGGGCCCGGCCACACGCCGCGCGAGTGTGCAGCCGCGCCTAAACACTGGGGACGCCAAACATCGCGCCGCGTCGCCACGCCGGGCAGCCTGCCAATTGCAGCCACATTCCTGCCGCCGCTGTTGCCGCCGCCGTCCCTTCTCCCGTCGCCACCACTGTATTCGAGCTGCGCTCTGAAATTTCCACCCGCGGCAGCGACTGGCCAGCGTTCGGTCGACCCTTGAAATGCCTTTGCTGGTACTAGAGTTGCGCTGTACCAAAACTACGGTTCGGCAGTTTGTGGTACACTTCATAAATAACGTAGTTAACGGTAGGACTGCCAGTAGTACATCTACATACATACTAAGCAGTCCACCATACGCTGCGTGGCGGAGGGTACCTCGTACCACAACTAGCATCTTCTCTCCTTATTCCACTCCCAAACTCAACGAGGGAAAAATGACTGCCTATATGCATCTGTACGAGCCCTAATCTCTCTTATCTTATCTTCGTGATCTTTCCGCGAAATGTAAGTTGGCGGCAGTAAAATTGTACTGCAGTCGGCCTCAAATGCTGGTTCTCTAAATTTCCTCACAAGGGAACCTCCCCTCAGATTTAGTTATAAGTTGGCACAGTGGATAGGCCTTGAAAAACTGAACACAGATCAATAGAGAAAACAGGAAGAAGTTGTGTGGAACTATGAAAAAAATAAGCAAAATATACAAGCTGAGTAGTCCATGCGCAAGATAGGCAATATCAAGGAGAGTGTGAACTCAGGAGCGCCGTGGTCCCCTGGTTAGCGTGAGCAGCAGTTAAACGAGAGGTCCTTGGTTGAAGCCTTCCCTCGAGTGAAAAGTTTACTTTCTTTATTTTCCCAAAATTATGATCTGTCCGTTCGTTCCTTTACGTCTCTGTTCACTGTAATAAGTTTAGTGTCTGTGTTTTGCGACCGCACCGCAAAACCGTGCGATTAGTAGACGAAAGGACGTGCCTCTCCAATGGGAACCGAAAACATTTGATCGCAAGGTCATAGGTCAACCGAGTCCTCCACAGGAAAACACGTCTGATATATTCTATATGACACTGGTGACGGCATGTGCGTCACATGACAGGAATATGCTGTCGACCCACCCAACTTGTACACTTGGCGAACGGGTAAAAAGATTCTTCTACCTTGCCCGATTTAGGTTTTCTTGTGGATGTGACGATCACTCCCAAAAAGTGATGAAAACATAATATTATGTCACAAAAATTGCAACAAATGAATGCAACAGTTTCACAGTCGGCGCAGTTACCTCGCATCGGACGTACGGAAGGACAGATAATACTTGTCTGAAAATAAAAATTAAACTTTTCACTCCAGGGAAGATTTGAACCAAGGACCTGTCGATCCGCAGCTGCTCACGCTAACCACGGGACCACGGCGCTCCTGAGCTTACATTATCCTTGATGTTTCCTATCTTGCACATGGACTACTCAGTTTGTACATTTTGCTTATTTTTTACATAGTTCCACACAACCTCTTCCTGTTTTCTCGATTGATCTGTGTTCAGTTTTTCAAGGCCTATCCACTGTACCGACTTATAACTAAATCCGAGGGGGGTGCGATGGAGAGGTTCCCTTGTCAGTAGCGATTCACGAAAAGAACGCCTTCTTTCCTCCAGAGACTCCCATCCGAGTTCCTGAAGCATTTCCGTAACACTCGCGTGATGATCAAACCTACTAGTAACAAATCTAGCAGCCCGCCTCTGAATTGCTTCTCTGTCCTCCCTCAATTCGACCTGACAGGGATCCCAAATGCTCGAGCAGTACTCAAGAATAGGTCGTATTAGTGTTTTATAGACGGTCTCCTTTACAGATGAACCAAATCTTCCCAAAATTCTACCAATGAACCGGAGACGACTATCCGCCTTCCCCACAACTGCCATTACATGCTTGTCCCACTTCATATCGCTCTGCAATGTTACGCCCAAATATTTAATCGACGTGACTGTGTCAAGCGCTACACTACTAATGGAGTATTCAAACATTACAGCATTCTTTTTCCTATTTATCTGCATTAACTTACATTTATCTATATTTAGAGTTATCTGCCATTCTTTACACCAATCACAAATCCTGTCCAAGTCGTTTGTATCCTCCTACAGTCACTCAACGACGACACCTTCCCGTACACCACAGCATCATCAGCAAACAGCCGCACATTACTATCCACCCTATCCAAAAGATCATTCATGTAGATAGAAAACAACAGTGGACCTGCCACACTTCCCTGGGGCACTCCAGATGATACCCTCACCTCCGATGAACACTTAACATCGAGGACAACGTACTGGGTTCTATTACTTAAGAAGTGTTCGAGCCACTCACATATTTGGGAACCAATCCCTTATGCTCGTACCTTAGTTAGTAGTCTGCAAACGCTTTCCGGAAGTCAAGGAATATGGCATCCCTCTGATACCCTTCATCCATGGTTCGCAAGATATCATGCGAAAAAAGGGCGAGTTGCGTTTCGCAGGAGCGATGCTTTCTAAAGCCGTGCTGATGCATGTTACTCCATAGTATATTGTACGGCCGGCCCGTGTGGCCGTGGGGTTCTAGGCGCTTCAGTCTGGAACCGCGTGACCGCTACGGTCACAGGTTCGAAACTTGCCTCGGGCATGGATGTGTGTGATGTCCTTAGGTTAGTTAGGTTTAAGTTGTTCTAACTTCTAGGGGACTGATGACCACAGATGTTAAGTCCCATAGTGGTCAGAGCCATTTTAACCATTTTTTTTTTGTACTGTACGTCTTTGCAGAATATAAATGGAATGTTATGAGTAACAAAAATTAGGTAATCGCATTACTTCTAAGCTTCCATGTAACCAGAGCCAACGTTTTCGATGCAAGTAAAATTTTTGTGCACAAATATAAAACAATATATTTAATAGTTGTTGTCTTTTGTACTCAACAGAACGTTCTTCACCATGATCAATGGCAAGACTTTCCTGATGTTACTGGCAGATATGAACGTTTTTGAGAATAATATATTCAGAACGAAGTACTGGCAGAATTGAAGCTGTGAGGACGGGTCTTGAATCGTGCTTGGTTAGCTCAGATGGCGTCAGTCTGCCGCGGACAGCGCTGCGAGGCGGTCTCACGCTTCAGACAAACCCCAAGCCGTTCGCGACATGACACCAGCAACAAAAAAACGTCAGATTATGAGGAGCTTTCTTGGAGAGTTTTCTAGGACTAATTAATGTATTTTGGCGTTTTATTCACTACAAAACCTTGGACACTCCAAAATTATGTGAATTAACCAGTAAAAATACAAACTGGGCTTGGGATGAGAGCACCCAAAAAGTTCGACACACTTATACAAGCCTTGTTAGATGTACCAGTGTTTTCCCACCCTGACCTTTCTCGTGACTTTTGGATCCCCACAGACAGTTCAAAGACAGCTATTGGTAACATCTTTTTCCAGGAAGTTGAAGAAAACGACATTAAAGTCATTAAAATCATTGCGTTTGCCAGCTGTGTTCTGTCACCAGCAGAACGTAATTATTCCATCACAGCATTAGCAGTCGTTTGGGCTTTCGACGAATTTTGGCACTTTTGCTGGGAAGACGTACCACAGTATATACCGACCATCGCGCAGTACAGTTTATGATGTCTGCAGAATTATTATACTATCGGTTCTGCAAATGGACTTTGTTTCTGCTAGAATTCGGTATCACAGCTGTACACATTCCTGTTACACACAAAATTCTAGCCGAAGCTTTCTCACGGTGACTGGGAGGCTCTCAAGATGTCATTTACAGATTTCTTTCAGTCTAGCTTCAGATTACTATACATCCAGCAGGTAGCTTTCGAAAACTGTTTCTTCAGCCTTACACGACATTGCCACAGAGCAAGACTAAAATGATATATGGAACTATATTAAGAAACAGTAGCGTGAGGAAACTAATACTACCATCTGACACCATTACTTTGTGAGAAACAACATCTTGTTTAAACGACAGAAATCAGACAGCAATACTTGGCTAGTTTGCATACCAGAAGATCTAGTTAGTAAACACATATGGTACTTTCACTTGCGTTACCCTCACTATGGACCACGTAAGTGCTATTACATGAGACAAACTTCTTATTTTTTTTAATATGGGAAAACGTATCAGTCATATTTTAATCAGATCTAAATTTTCCCGGTAAGCTAAATCTGATATTACTTCCCGTTATGCTCAGCTCTTTCCAATCATTCCTGTGAAACTTCGTCATTTAGCAGCTGTCGAGTTATATGGGCCAATAACTACTGTAAGACATGGTTTTCTGTACATTTTTGTGACTGTTGGGCTCACGTCGAAATTTGTCTCTTTTCCATCTCTTCACGAGGCTACTGCCAGAACAGTTTCAGGAGCTCTTGTCATAAAACTTTCTCAATGAAGTGGGTCATTTAGACAAAGTAATTTCGGACAACAGCCCCCAGTTTCGTTCCAGCCATTGGAGTTACCTGCTACTCAGTAGAAAAATTGAACCTATTTTTATCTCAAGCGATCATGCAGCTTCAAATCTGGCAGAAAGGGTCATGAAAGAAATAGGCAAAATATGCAGACTATATTGCCACAGCAAATACTCTGATTGGGACAGATACATAGACATTTTCAAGAGATCATTAATTCCTTACTGATGATTCCACGTTATTTTCCCCACACTATGCAAAAAAGCAAGCAGCCACCTGACAGAATACTTACGGGCACGAACAAATAATTGACATAGACATTGCAAATATCAAAAAGGGAGCTGAAAAAAGGATACGTACGCAGAAGACACCTTGCAAAAACAGTGTATTCAAGATAGGTCAGAAGATTCTCATCAGATCTCATCGCCCTTCTCACAAAACCAAACATAAATTTAAAAAAAATCTTTTTACTATGGAACGATCCTCTTCGGAGTCGCCGTAATGTACATACTAACGCGTTTAGAAACTTTACATACAATGCAGTCCTGTGGATTATACCATGGCACATATGTCAAGCATTTCATTGAATGACCTTTTCTCCGACTATCCAATAACCTACACATTTTTTTTCTCTTTCTTATGATGTTTAGCGTTAAGACTTGTACCAGTTGTTCAGGTTACGCATTTTTTAGCAGAATGTCTGGTGCCATTTTTCATTTTTTTTATTTTCTGCCATATGCCAATCTTGATGTATTAGAGATAACACAAGATGCCATTTTTAAAGTACGTTTTCAATAATAAGACTATGTTTCCTTTATACTTTTCCTTGCACTCTCAAGATACCACTTTCTTTTTGCATATTAACATACGTTTTTAATAAGCCATTGAACTTAGTTTTTCCTATGCAGAACTATAATACAGATCTAACACATAAGAGCGATGTACAAAGATATAAAAAAATGAATAATTTTCACCACCTTTGTGCACCATACCGAAAAAGAATTAATTGCAGGCAAGTTTTTGACGACGTTGATGATGAGCTTCAATTGATTTTAGACAATTTTATGTTCAATTATAATAAAAACAGCATAAAATGTTTTATTTTCAGGTAATTAATTGAACCAGGATGATGACATTGTAAAAATATTTGCAGATAGTCACAGGATCCTTTTTTTCCTTGCAGATATTTATTACTTAAGAGATAAGTGAATGATTGTAGAGGTTTCCGAGATGATGATGATGCTTATAATGATGATGCTAAGAATATTTTGAGATGATTATTTGGTTTTTGAGGATAATGGTATGAGGTTTATGAGGATTTTATGGATCATTTTGGAGGAGTTTTGAGTAAGTGAGTGAAGCGTTACGGATATTGTAGGGACTTCTGCTTCTTTTGCTTATAAGATATCTGTGGAGTTATTTTGGTTTAGTGGATTAATCTGAGGTTAAGATAGAACAGGGGTAGATGTTTGTGGAAGGATACGCTTTGTAGATTGAGATTTTTCTTTTCCTGTGAATGAATGCAAATTTTCTTTGTCTTTACAACACATGATTGATGATTATGACAGCTCAATATAAGTTATGGCTCATTTAAACCTTCTTTACAGCAAATATGGTTCGACCACCGCATTCTTGTTCAGTAACTCATAGTCGTCTAAGCAATTTTTTTCTCATGATGTTCAGTTACAGTTTTTTCAGTTGAAATTTAATTTTTTTCTGTATATTTATCTGCGTATACGTCTAACGTGCTACATTTTCTGATATGTTTCTTTAATTTTTCTGGGTATGCTACATTAAGTTTCTTCATTTTGTGTTTTGACTGACTGACGATGGACATTTTACGACAATTTCCTGTTTTCTTTCTTCACGACATAGGGCCCACATATCATAGTTATGTTGTGTACACTTATTTTTTCGCAGTGAATAGCTGCTATTATACTATGTTGCACTGAAACATAATGATCATTAGTTATGATGCACTTTGCTACACTTTGTTTATTGTGTGTTTTGTAGCATAACACTGCATTTAGCACTGTTACTTTCTTTGGATTAGCCGAGCGGTCTAAGGCGCTGCAGTCATGGACTGCGCGGCTGGTCGCGGCGGAGGTTCAAGTCCTCCCTCGGGCATGGGTGTGTGTGTTTGTCCTTAGGATAATTTAGGTTAAGTAGTGTGTAAGCTTAGGGACTGATGACCTTAGCAGTTAAGTCCCGTAAGATTTCACACACATTTGAACATTTTTACTTTCTTTGCATCGCATTCTGGGTTACCTTTTCTTTACAGCCGTGCGCACGTTTTATAACCTATACTCAGCTTTTACCTTGTCCTCCGGAGTAATTTAATTAGGACTAAATTAGTATCGATGAGCTCAAATAGGTTATTGTAGTTTAAGAGAAATAAAAAGAATACGACGTGCAGTGCTAACTATATAAGAGTAAAGATTGCTGTGATTAATGATCTACACTTAAGACTAGAAATAATGTTCCTATCACAGCATATGCTAGTACGGATTGCAGAATTTTGACGACGAAAGTGAAGTAACTGAAATACGTGAGTGACATTTTACAGAGGTTGAATGGAGAGAGAGAAATGATTTTTTTATGCAATGTGTTGATCAGGAAGCCTTTAATCTTACACATGAGACAACACACACATTTATTCAAAGATTTCAATCCTTTTTTTTCGCTTCCCTAATCCAGTACAATTTGTTTTCCTCGTTTGGCCAAAATTTATTTTCCGTTATTTAGTTTACCATGCAGTTTCATTTCTTGTACTATTATCAGCATGTATGCATTAAATCGTGTTTCATGTATTACCATGTGTTTTCTGTGTCTTGTGCAACTATATTATGATTATTCTAAAGCTGTATTACCACATCATTTTTTCATGTATTACAGTAAAATTACTGTAGCGATAGGTGAACATGTGAAGCAACATCTTAATGTAACTGCTGAAGCCTAGACCCGTCTCAACCCGCTTACTGTGATCAAGCTTTGGTCCCCTTAAACAATTTTAACCCCCAAATTCCCTTCAGTTACCAAATGAACAACTCCTTCATGCTTCAAGATATTTCTTCTTTTTGTCAAGATAAGCCATAAATTTATTTTCTCCACAATTCGTTTCAATGTCTCATTGTCAGTCCATCTATTACGCTGAATTATTCTATTACACCACATTTCAAAATCTTCTATTCTCTTCTTGGCAGAACTGTTTATCGCCCACATCTTACTTGCGTACAAGGTTGCAGTCCAGGCAAGTTCCTTCAGAGTAAAAAAAAAAAAAATTATATTGGCATTCGATGATAGTAAATACCTCTTTTTCAGATTATTTTTCTTATTATACGTCTACAATTTAAATCGACTCTGCTTCATTTATCTCTGCTTCAGTTATTTTGCAGACCAAACAGCAAAATTCGTCTACTACCTTCATTACCTATTTCCTAAGCTAATTTCCTCAACACTCCATAATTTCATTCGACTATATTCCGCTACCTTTATTTTACTCTTGATTTTTTTTTTTATAGCAAATGTATACTAGGGTGACAGGTTTCGGTTGATCAGGCAATCTTCAGGTATAAGGCCTTACATCGTTGCCGGCCAGTGTGGCCGAGCGGTTCAAGGCGCTACAGTCTGGAACCGCGCGACCGCTACGGTCGTAGGTTCGAATCCTGCCTCGGGCATGGATGTGTGTGATGTCCCTAGGTTAGTTAGGTTTAAGTAGTTCTAAGTTCTAGGGGACTGATGACCTCAGAAGTTAAGTCCCATAGTGCTCAGAGCCATTTGAACCACAACCACAGCCGTGTCTGCACTGATTCATCACTATCGAAGTGAAGTACTCGAAAGTGTTGTTTAAAGTTTGGAAAGATAAAAATCGGATGGGGTCAAGTCGGGACTGTATGGAGGATGATTGACAGTGAACCCAAGGTGTCGGGTTGTTGCAGATATCGCAGCGCTCGTGCGTGGTGTGGCGTTGTGACGGTGAAGAGAGGGTGCTGCATGTGTGACATAATCTCTTGGAAGCCGTGCTTTCAGATTTCTGAGGATCTCGCAGTACATCGACATTGTTACGTTACACGCCGTCATGTTACGCGCTACAGCTGGGAGCCCGCTAGCAGCATAGGATTGCAACTCTCTCCGAGAAGTGCGTAACATCTAGTACCACAACCGCACTTGAGAACAGAATAAAATTTCGGAGGCAATACTTTTCAGCACGCACTCGTTAATTTTATTGATCTTGATAACAATAGAGCGTAATAACGACTAGATGATAAAAGGTTCCCGTCAGCTGGCAGTCACCCTCAGCACTATGGGAAGAAGCGTACAAATTTCCTAAAAGTTAATTCAAAAACCTCTAAACAATTTTTAAGAATATACAGTTTTATAAAAGTATAAAGTAAAAAAACTTACACTTTTACCGTGTTATTTGTACCCAAATACTGTGTGAATCACCACATCGCTACTAAGCGTAGCTTTCTAACATCCAGACGCTGTTCAAAGAATAGCTGTTAGTGTATGAAACCAGTTGGAGACTAACAACTGCACCTGCTTGCTCTCGACCACCGTAGTTTGCCAGGTATAGCTTACAAGTGACATACAAGCAGACACAATTACAACTGTGAGAAACAAACAGAAAGGTCCCTCATTACGGTTACGCTTACGAAATTACGGATAAAATTGCAAGAACGCACATTAAATTCGTAATCCCCATATAAATATAAAATTCACAAAACTGTGTTAAAATTACGTTAGAAAAGACTCGTAATTATCAGATGATACCTATTTAAAACAAATAGTAAACCAACAAATGTCATTTCCATATTTGGGAGAAAGCTGACAGAAACGGTGTTTTAATCTAATATCAGAATTATTGTTAATCGCTAGAGGTCGTCCACTGCAGCCATGGCCTCACCTTCCTGCGGGCGTGCTTAGCAAGGCACATTTTGATTCACACTCTAATGACTAAGGTGTGTGTGTGTGTTTGCAATCTCCATGTGGAACACATTCCCGATTCGGATTTTCCTGTCTGCCGGCGCATGATATTAATTTCCTAGATTTTTCGTTGTTTAAATTAGTTCATCATAAATTTTAAAATTATCTGGTTCAACTCACATTACTCGCTGAAGATTACCTCAGGAGAATTTTCCTTATATGATAAATTATCGATTTCACCATCAGACCCTCTCCCAGAACATCTAAACCTATATTCAGCAAGTCACCTTGCGGTACGTGGTGAAGAGTGCTTTGCGCACGACTGTCGTTTCTCCCTTTTCCGATACCAGTCGCGAATGGTTCGCGGGAAGAGCAATTGTCGGTACCCCTTTGTGTGGACTCAGATCTCTCTAATATTATCTTCATGGTTTTTCCGCGAGATTTAGCAGGGGGAACCAATATATTTATTAACTCTTCTAGGAACATACGCTCTCGGAACTGCACCAATGAATCACACCATGATGCAGAACGCCTCAGTTGCAGCGTCTGCCGCTGGAGTTAGCTGAGGATCTCCAAGACTCTTTCGCACTTACTAAATTAACCCGCTCTTCTTTGCATCTTCTTAATTTTCTTTGTCACTTCTGTCTGGTACGGATCACATACTGACGAGCAATATGCAAGCTTTGATAGAACGAAGGTTTTGTAAGCTATCGCCTTTGTTGACGGACTACATTTCCTGCGATTGATTTTATATGGTTTTTTCACTCTAAATTACTTCGCGCGTATTTTTCTGTGTATTTTATGGAAGTAACTGCTTGCAGTGATACACTCGTATTTTGTACATTAAGCTGTAGTGCGGAACAGTATCTAACGCCTTACGGAAGTGAAGAAACACAGCATCTCTGAGCGCCTGTATCTACCGCCTTCTTGGTCTCTTCGACGAACGGTACGAGATGAGTTTCACGCGATAACTGTTTTCGGGAGCCAATGTTGATTCCTATAAAGGAAACTGGTATGCATGCGACAGCATGCGTACGTAATACATTCCAAAACGCCGTGCGTAAAAACGATGTTTTCTGGTGCTGAAACCTCAGGTTCTTTCGGTGATAAAAACAGTAGTGTTAAGGCGCTACAGTCTGGAACCGCGCGACCTCTACGGTCGCAGGTTCGAATCCTGCCTCGGGCATGGATGTGTGTGTGTTGTCCTTAGGTTAGTTAGGTTTAAGTAGTTCTAAGTTCTAGGGGACTTACGACCTCAGCAGTTGAGTCCCATAGTGCTCAGAGCCATTTTTTGAGTAGTGTTAAGGTCTTTGGATAGGGACCATATGTATACCTAACGTAAAGATTCTCTTAGTGTCACTATCCTACAGTACAGCGTCAAAGAGTAAATATTACAAACTTATTCCTGCTTAGGAAAGTGGAGTAAATCGGTTGGTTCTTTTTGCATTTGATGTGATCAACAATGGGCTTGACGGGACTTGCGGAGGCACTATTAGTTCACGAGTGGTTCCTTGTAAAACCAAACAAATACGTTCTTTTTTTTTACTGTTTTTTGATGCCGTTGCGGACCAAAACCCAGTCCAGGATTTCAAGACGACTGTTCAAAGAAAATTACGGAATTTTTTAAGACATATTTCCAAGTGCCTGACGTTGAACAGTCTTGAAAATTTTTTTCATATCTTTATCTTCTTTCGAGGTTCAAAGTTAACCTATTTGTAAACGTAAAATAAGCGCGAAGAAATGTGCTCAAAGTTTCTCCATTGTCATCTGGGAACCCCTTGTTGCAGTAATGAAGCATATGCAGAATATTTCTGCGCGTAAAACACGAACGATGTGTAAAATTAGTATTGCGTTATTTGGTTTCACATAACTAAACTATTTAAATTTTACTGACCAATACATTTCTTTTCACACGAGTTACATGCCCTGCTGAGGGAAAAGAAGAGAA
Source organism: Schistocerca piceifrons (assembly GCF_021461385.2). Lineage (NCBI taxonomy): Eukaryota > Metazoa > Arthropoda > Insecta > Orthoptera > Acrididae > Schistocerca > Schistocerca piceifrons. Next base: position 56,613,316 of record NC_060143.1, read on the forward strand.
CCAGAGGAGAAATGCTCCTATTAGAGCACAAAAAATGCTAATATATTTTGTTTATTTAAAAGGAACTGACTGAAAAGTGGCATACCAGCTGCCTCATTCTACATTCCTCAGTACCTTTAAAAAACTTCCCAAAAACTTCGGCATCCGAACATATTAGAGCTTTTTTACACTGAGAGAGGTGACAGCGGCAGAGGCAAAGAAAGGAAAAGTAATAAATACTGGAAAATAGCAGATAGTGCTTGTGTTCCAAAAAGAGCGAAGGAGAAAATGGCAGCGTCAGGAAAAGAGAGGGACACATTGGAACACAGTTGACGGTACCCGAACAGTGCTAGGAATAGAGTGAAGGAGACAGTGCGGTGGGGGAGGGGGGTCATTGAGTGAGAGTAGGTGAGAGCCAGTGATAATAGGAGACAAAATATATGACAGTGACCACGAGGAAGAGAGAGAGCAGAAGTAGGAAGGTATGAAATAGTAGTTGGACAGACTCCTGTGTCACAGGAGACAATAAAATAGACACACAAAAATAATAACGAGCTGGTCTGTATGAGTGAGTGGATGGGCATGAGCGAGTTACAGCAATGAGTAGTGGAGCCTGTGGGAGTTTCATGTAAACTCCATGTTTAAAAAAGAGTGAATTTGCTAGCACGTCTAAACATTTTTGAGGAAAGCAGAATAAGACAACTAGTATGCCACTTTTCAGTCAGTCTTTTAAATAAACACGAATATATTCGAATTTTTTGTGCTCTGTTAGGAGCATTTCTCCACTGGTGTCGTGATAAACGAGCATAAAACATGTGCCAAAATTCTGTAAGGGACTGGCAAGAGAGACTAGGCATATAGTTTGTTGCGTCTGTTCGACGACACTTTTTGAAATGGCCTGTCTCTTTTCCTATCATCAGGAACACTTCGCTCATTCACATACCTGCGGTACATTGCTGCAAAAAGAGGGGTAAGTTCTTTCGCATACTCTAACTTCTTCTGTGATCCCGTCAGGTCCAGTGTCCTTTCCTCTGCTGACAGATTTCAGTTGCTTTTCTAGTCCATGGTCACTTATTTCGATGTCGTGCGGTGATTTAAAGGAGGTACTACGGTAAGATCTTCTGAAAAACAGTTTTCGAAAAGGACCTTTATCATCTCGGTCTTCTCTTCGTTGCCGTTATGGTCACAGAGTGAACAGATGGCTTCGATCCGTTTACTGATTAATGCAATATCATTTAATACGGACTTATACGGTGAACTGTCCACTCAGTCCTCAGGTCGAAGCTTAACAATCATTATGAAAGGTGAAAATGAAACTACCTTCTAAGCTCTAAGCTCTAACAAATGTAGATGGCACCAAATTCGGTAACGAGATCGGTGAGCGCTTACGTCACCGGCCCAGTCCGACGGCAGGGAAGATTCAGCAGAGTTGCCTTTAGATTGCATGGCTGCCACCAGCTGCATCACGCGCAATCTCGGCTGTTTCGTGTCTGTACGTGAAGGCTGCGTAGGCTCCTTCATTGCGGCGGAACACAGCTTGTTGTGCGAAATACCCGTCTCTATGGCGTCAACGCGCGGAGTGGCGAACCGATTTTGCTTCCAGCTTGCGAGCATAAAGTTCGTAACGGCAGGACTCGATGAACGGTTGTACAGCTGCAGCAAGTCCGTTTGCTCTCTTAGCTCCCTCTCCGTCTGGCCGGTAATAGCGGTGGTGTGGATAGCGCCTGGCGTAGCGAGAGGCAACAAACGCCCACGCGCTGCCTCCTGTAATAGGCAACGACGCCCGGCACAGCTTTCTATAGTAGTGCTGGATGTACAGCGGAGCTGTGTAATACACCCGTTCGTCTCAGTTCTCTACCACTCCTCAAGAGAAGCTGCCGCCAGCAATTTAATCCGAACACGCCCCAGTTTCCAAATCATATGAATCAGTAAATCGACTATTCAACTGCAAAAGCTGTAAGAGCTTGCTAATTAAGTCGATTATTTTTAGATGGTCCCACACCTAAAAACGCTATGTACGAGAAAAACGCAAAAACATATTTTAATATTAAGCTGTTGGTCTCAGATCAACTACCGCTTTCCATCATTAATGAATAGTATTTGCTGTATACCATTTCTTAATACTAAGGATGTTATAAGCTTACGAAGTATGTTAAATAATTGATGTCTCAGAAGAAGAAACCAATATCCACGGATAAGACAGCAACGAACATTTGCAGCAGGAAAAGAGAGCTCTAAATTACTTGCTTAAGAGCTGCAAGCACTTTCTCGTATCAGATGTTGCCAAACAAATCGCTTCTGCTGCAAGCCCGTTGCTTTCCATATTTCCAGAGTAGATGGCGTGGAGAAAAACAAGGAAAAAATGTCTAGTAAACCTTAAGAAAAAAATCGTTGAAATGGCTCTGAGCACTATGGGACTTAACAGGTATGGTCATCAGTCCCCTAGAACTTAGAACTACTTAGACCTAACTAACCTAAGGACAACACACAACACCCAGTCATCACGAGGCAGAGAAAATCCCTGACCCCGCCGGGAATCGAACCCGGGAACCCGGGCGCGGGAAGCGAGAACGCTACCGCACGACCACGAGCTGGGACTAAACCTTAAGAGCTATGAGCATTTGTTCAGTAGAAAAGATGTGTTTCGCAGTAGCGAAGCTAAATAAGTGCTCGCAATTCTTAAGGTATGCACTTTAGAGCCCATGATTGCTGGACTTTGTCCTTGTTTGATCCCTACTATTAACCATTCCTTCTGAGACACCATGTGTATATAGTTTAGCAGTGACTCAAGAACTCCTGGATCGGCCGGCCGGGGTGGCCGAGCGGCTCTAGGTGCTACAGTCTGGAACCGCGTGACCTCTACGGTCGCAGGTTCGAATCCTGCATCGGGCTTGGATGTGTGTGATGTCCTTAGGTTAGTTAGGTTTAAGTAGTTCTAAGTTCTAGGGTACTGATGACCTCAGAAGTTAGGTCCCATAGTGCTCGGAGCCATTTGAACCATTTTTTTTTTTATGGATCGAATTCTTCAGGTTTCGTCTTAAGCAAAACCAGGTAAATGCATGTTGGCTATACAGTGGATATGCAGCTTATACATATTACGACATATAGGATGCGTATTTCATTCTTGAGGATCCTCTTTCCTCGAAGAATGTCATCACCATCTGTCGAAATCAAAAAATTCCTTCATTTTCACATGTATACTGTAAATTTGTTGTTCTTAGCACTGTTATCAACATTGTGCCCTTTCAAACTGTTCTTTGTCCTTCAGAAGCCATGAAAATGTAGTATTCGTATGTCAACACCAGTTGATAGAGAGAGGCGACCAAATCATAAAATTACGTGTACACTCTTGGAAGACTAAAAATCGCAGCAATATTAAAAGCAGATGGCCCTTTCCGACTGAATTTTTACCAATGAAAATCGCCAAACAGCTGTAGATTTTGAGCAGCTATTTTATTTTAATTTGAAAACCAGTTTCGGCATTTCATTATCCCATCTTCAGGTCCTAAATGCACCTCATGTATAGACAATCAGATGTATCGATATTAACATACTGAAGCCTTCAGTACCTGGATACCGTGAATTCGTTATTCAGGGTGCCTTTTTCCACGACAAATCATCGAAGTCGACACCTTCCTCCTGAATGAAACCTTTCTCCAGCCCCACTATACTGTCCATGCCTCTCCCTATATCCTCCACAGGACGTATGCACCTGGCCCCTGAGCGCAGGGTGGAGTCGCCATCGGGCACCTTAAGCACATCTCTGTCCAGCCGCAACCCCTAATCAATAGCCCCAACAAACACCGTACCATCAACGTGTTTTTCTCCTTCCTCACCGTCACCTGCGCCACCATCTATGTCCGCTCCATTGCTCCTATTCCCTATGACTTCATCACCCACGTTGACTACACCTTCTCTACCTATGTGATTGCCGCTCCCCTGCCGCCCGTCGGTGGTAGCATCACGTCTTCCTCACGATCCAAGGTGACCTTGGTCCTCATCCCTAGCACACCTACCCTGAAAGCAACACCACCCCCGATGTTGTCATTGCCTCTGCCAACCTACTTTGGCATATCGCCATAGACATGTTTAAAACCACAGGTAGCGACCACCTCCCTGTCCTTCTCACCATAACGTCTGCTCATCACCCACCTCCGGCTCCCTGCCCTGCACCCCCTCCCAAGGTAGTCCAAGACTACCATCGTGCCAACTGGGATGCCTACCAGGAATCCATTGCCACCCAGGTCAAAAGCCACCCTCTTACCTATCACCATCCAGACGACATCCTCCACACCTCGTCCTTCCTTCAGAAGACCATTACTGACGCCGTGGAGGCCCATGTTCCTACTAAAAACATCCACCCCCCCATGGTCCCACTCTCCCTCCTTGGATTGTCCTCCTCCTCTGCAAATCTCGCCACCACTATCAATCCTCCTTGCCCACGCATGACAGGCTTACACTCTACCACCACCAGCAAATTCAGTACACCTTCGGAACCTCATTACAGCAGATCAATGGCAAGACTGGCGCCAGACCTGTACATGACTCAACGCCACCCTCCCTATAAACTCCTCCAAGCATTGGTCTTCCTTCCATGGTCTTACTGGTTTCCATTCTGTCCCCCATTACCCCCTTCTCCATAACGACTGCCCCCTGCCCAACAACCTCAGTAAGGCCAACCACTTCTTTCCACCTTTCCGAGGCCTTCTACATCACTGATGACACTCACTTTCATTATTCCCTTTTTCCCACCATCATCGAACATGCCAATACCTCGGTCGCTCCACTCGTCCCCGGTCTCCAGTACTTGGGGCAGTTACCCCCCTCTGACGTCAACATTCCAATCGCAGCACAAGGCATTAAACTAATCCTCCAGTCGAAATGCAACATGGGCGCTGGTCACGACTGTGCCACCTACCACCACCTCAGAGGACGCCCCTTCTCCTTCCCGACCGTCCTTGCCGATTTATACAACGTCATTCTCTCCACCAGCTTCTACACTGACCCATGGAGGACTTCCCACAAATTCTTGTCCCAACAAGCCGTCTTTTTATCGCTTCTTCCAATCGTCCCATCTGCCACGCCTCCATCTAAAGAATCCATCCTCCCATTGTATCCATCATCACCTTAGTCAACACCACCTCCACCCCCCTACCCAGTGTGGCTTCCGACCCTCCTTCTTCACCAATTCCTTAAGCTCGTCCACCTTCTCTCCCTCCAACTTAACTCTCGTCCCTCCATCAGTTTTGTTTCCCTGGACAATGCTTACAACTCTGTATGGCATCCCGGTCTCCTCTTTTAACTCCAAATGTACGCCCTGCCTAACTATTTTGCCCATCTGGTCACTTCCTTCCTCTCACACTGTCCTTCCTATGCCACCCTCTACAATACCAATTCCCATATATTTTATCCCACCGCTGTCATCCCACAAGGCTCGTCCTTTCTGCTCTCCTATATCTCCTGTACATGGCTGATATGACCAAGCCACACCCACCTGTACACCTTCTCCAATATGCTGATGACAGCGCCCTCCTGGCTCTCTATCCTACCATTCAACAGTCCCAACACACCCTCCAAACCCACGTTGACCAGTTCACCACTTGGTGCAACCAGTGGTTCATTCACATCAACCCCTCCAAGAACCAGGCAATCACCATCGGATGCATCACCTGCTCCTTCCACCTCCATGAATTCTACCTAACCATTTATGATCATCCCATCCAGCCCACCCCCAACCTTGGCCTCACCCTTGACTGTCACCTCACCTGGACCCCTCGTCTCCTGACCATCCAACAGAAAGCCCATACCCACCTCTGCCTCCTGAAACTTCTGTTCAGCCCGACATGGGGATTGCATAATTCCATCGTTCTCCACAACTACAGATCCCTCATCTGTCCTACCCTCTGTTATGCCAACGTTGCCTGGATCTCCACACCCCCTACTTTTAAAATGCCCTTCAGATCCTAGAACGTCCTATCCTCTGCCTTTCCTTGCATATCCCATCCCCACATGGCTCCTGTAAGACCGCATTCTCTTCCCCCAACTCCTCCTTTTCCTCCACCATATCTGTATCCTTTAAACTGTGTCTGCAGGCTTGATCCCCCCAACACCTGGTGTCCTCCTTCCTCTCCAACCCCCCGCCCCCCCCCCCCCGCCCAATTGCTGTCCATCATCGCTGCATCCCTCACTCTCTCCACCTCCACACCCTCCATCTCCTTAATCAGGACAACTTCCAGCACCTCTCCATCCTGGATGATGTCTGCCCTTCCTACCAACAGTAACCTGACCATGTTCCCCCCCTCCCCAGGGCCCCCCATTTTCCTCTTCTCTCCTTCCCCCAGAGCAGTTTTACCTCCCCCCCCCCCCTCCGAGTCTCTACACCTCTTCCTCAGCTGTTTCCCTCTCCCATCCTTCCCTCCCTGGCCGTCTTCCATGCGCCCCCCACCCTGTGTCCCCCTCCCTCAACCCCCCCCCCCATAGCACTGTCCGTTCATGCCCCCCTTTCTTTCCTTCTCCCTTGTATCCTCCCAGTTTGTTCTTCGTCGTCAGTGTTGTGTTCGTTTGTGTTCGTTACTGTTCTACAGTGACTTCAAGTGCTGTGATTTTAATTGTGTGCTGAACTTGTACATAGTGTTGCTGTCTGTGATTGTTCTGTGATACGCCGACCATCGCAACATTTATGCTCGAGCCGTACTTCGCCTTGTGTTCTTTTAATCGTCACAGTATGTAGTTGTTTGTGTACACTACTTTTTTAGATTTTTATCTCCATTTTTACAGTCACCCCCATTTTTATGCTATCTTCCATTATGTTACTCCGTTTTCATATCTCTGTTTCGCTGTATTTTCTCCTTTATGTTGTTCTAAATGTGTCCCTGTTATGTACTTACTGTCTCTTGGCTGAAGAGCTGCGCCTATGCTGCTGCCAGCCCACCTCAGATGGGGAAGTGAAATTTAATAAACAAAAAGAAAAAAAAAATCATCCTCATTACTCGTGGCATATCGCCAAGCACCGTAACAGTTCGAGAGTGGTCTGCATCTGCACTGAAGTGATCAGTTGGTCGTCCTCACCTTAATTGTACATGTCGTGTCTGTTCTTTCGGAACAGAAGACCCTTGTTCGAATCCCCATCCGGCGCAAATTTTCAAGTTTTCCCATTAATTTACATCAATGCGCAATAGCAGCTAATGTGATCAGTTCCTTTGTATATAGACTTACACTTCGCAGGAATGCCCTCTTTGTCTGTGTTAATCTGCTTTTTAGGTTCTCCTTGCTCCGACTGCTGTGTACTTGTTATTTGCTCGGAAAGTAGCAGATTCCTTTAACTTCATCCATTTTGTGGACACCAACTTTGAAGCCAGCTTCGTCACTTCCCTTGTTTCTGTTACTCCTGAAAGGTGTCTGTTCATTCAGCCCTCTCCCCCTTCCCCCTCACCATATGGACGACGTATTTTTCGCATCGATCATGGAGAGCACTTTGCCTTTGTTTTCCAACGTTGATCGATTTCGATACTTAAAGGTCCCTACACAAGCACCAATTTATCGGCCGTCCAACCAATTTCATGGCAGCCTACACACGTCGAGGCCTGCTGCAGCCAGCAATTACAGCGCCGCCCTGTTGTGATTTTTTTATCTTAGGTGCGCTGAGTTGATGTTCTGCGAGATCCCGCTAGGTTTTATCCAGAAGCAAGAACAGTGGTCTGCCTCGGCTATTTTAAAGGTGATAAGTCCCTAAAAAAAACGAGGGAAATCTGTTGGAAGGAAGTGGCTAATGCAAGGAAAGAAATTTACCCACGTTCTGTTACTTAAGCAATTGGGAGTCAACGGTTTTCGTAAATACCTAAGAGTAGATGAAGCACACTTTTCTGAGCTGCTGAACATTACCAAACCATTCTTAACGGAAATGAATATAGTCGTGAGAGAGGCTGTAAGCTGCGACAAGAGGCTGTTAACCAATGGCAGAAGTTAAGACGAGCTCAAATTCACTGCTGTTGTGTCTCCCAATAATTATTAACTAAAATGATTCCTGAAACCTGCAACGTTGACTGACGAAACACTTCAGTGTTGAGCAAAATAAATAAAACAAAAGAAGTTCACTTAAAAGTTATTAATTTATTTGTGTATGTAGCATGAAAATGACCTATAAGTGTAAGAAACTCACAAAAACTGCACATAGTGATGACACACATCATCTAATAAATACAACAAATTCATAAGAAATGAAGCATTTAACATCTGTTAAAACTGTAAAAAGTGTCCCACACTTTGCTCTTCATACCAGAGGGTTTGGATACAGACTGGACCTTTTTAACGCTTATAACAGTGAAGCAAGTATATTTTATGAATTAATGTCCATTGAATACTAATATTTCTGTTTTTAGATTCCATTTCCGATACGTATCGTAAGTAAAAAAAAATGGCTCTGAGCACTATGGGACTCAACTGCTGAGGTCATTAGTCCCCTAGAACTTAGAACTAGTTAAACCTAACTAACCTAAGGACATCACAAACATCCATGCCCGAGGCAGGATTCGAACCTGCGACCGTAGCGGTCTTGCTGTTCCAGACTGCAGCGCCTTTAACCGCACGGCCACTTCGGCCGGCTTCGGAAGTAAAACCTTAAAAACAGAAATACATAAGATCGACGGGCTTCTATTCTCTTCATGTGCCACACGAAACCATTATGGATTCGTTAAAAAAATGCACAAATTTTTGATTTCTTTCTTCTATATTGCTATACTTCTCAGAGTGCCAACAAAAACCTGCAGTTCTTAAATTTATCGAGAAACTTTTTCTCTGAAGTTTCGTCCGTCTCGCACCCTGTCATGTATATATGAACAACATTTAATCTCGCGCGCAGTGACAAAAGACGAACTTTTGTCGGGCGGTTGGAATGACACCGCTATACATGGCACAACTTGTTGGGTGGGGTCGTGGAGTTCGGCTAACCGTCCGACATCCCGACAAGGAAAGTTCGTCGATCGGTCAGTCAAAGATCCTACACAGGTCCAATGTGTCGGTCTTTAGGCTGGTGCACGTGTAGGAGTCCACAAGTTTCACTTGTGGTTTTTGAAGTCGGTAGGTCGGCCAATGAACTGCTGAGCTGTGGTCATGCCACGTCAGCACAAAGAATCGTGGGGGGGGGAGGGGGAGGGGGGGAGACGGTGGGAGAGACAAAGAGAGGAGGGGGGGCAGTTCTACGGAGTTAGCCAGTGTGATCAGACTTGGGCAGTTCAGTGTGTATTAGTGTCAGTTTGTGCGAAAGTTGTACTGGGAAATAATTGTGCTGGGAAATAATTGTTTTAAAAAAATTGATAAAATTCTAGACTAATGCCACTGCCGTACTTAGTATTTCGTGCAGGAATGTTGTCAGCGCTTGTCGTGGGTACAGAAAGTATCAGTTGTTAGTGTTACTTAGCCAATGAGAGAGCAGCAGGCACACGACGTGCTCCGAAGTAATCCATTCGGAAGTGGTTGTATCAGTCTCAGCTATTTCAAATGTGCTAGTATCGGCAAACCAAGGACACTGTCGCAACTAGTGACATATACGAAAAACAGTGAAATATTTCTCTGTTCTGTGTTACTACGCAACTGATCTGTACAAGCACACTGAGAAGGGTAATCAATATTTTTTAATTAAATCACGGGAGAAGGGAGGTGGATCGATGTTCGTAAATAAAATCATGGAGAAAGGTATTAATAAACACTGATCCACCTACCTTCTCCCAATACTGAATTAAAAAAACATTGATCCACTTACGCAAAGAAGCGGCTTCTGCTACAACTCTAGATGATTCCGCGCACACAAAGCTTTGACTTTCTATAAGTTATTTCACCACCACGTTTCATACATTTTCGTGTCTATGCAATCAATCCATCATACGTGCAGCAACGCACGATGTCGCCGAGTAGAACTGCATCGCATGAGTCAGTCCACTGTATTACATTCGCTGCCATATTCACAAATTATTTCTCTCGAAACTCACTAATACACCGAAAAAAAGGCCAAGAAGACAATAATTTCACTTTCGGAGCTAGAAATACATTGCCTCTGTTCTCGGCTCTCATTGGTTATGGTGAAGAATCATCCCACTGGCTGCGCGAAATTGGCGCGTTGACAACCTACGAGCAGTAGATAAGTATCGTTGCGACTGTTACTGGCCCTGATCTAGAATTTAGGCAAAAATTCGATGCATTGCACCGTTAGTTATGTAGCACTGAAGTTAGCCACCAAGCGTCGTGCACCCAAGTTCAAGCAAGTACAGGCGCTAAAATGTACTGCGCAGCCATCTGTGGGTCCGTGAGTTACCAGTTATTCAAATGTTCATTAAAAATTAATGTGCCTTTTTCGAAGGTAATAAATATAAGAAAGATGTGCAAAAGCTACGTTTGTTCCGTTTGAGGAATCCAAACTAACTCTTTAGCGATACTCTGGCAGACTGCTTGAATCTGTGAGCGCAATGACCTCGCTGACTAATTTCGATGCCAAATGACTTGAAAGCGGTGCAGCGTTTTAATTTCTTACACATTTTTCAGCAAAACCTATCCTGTAACACCTGTACAAGCTTTTCAGACTGTTTATGACCCCTCGGTGTGTACTGGTGGCTGTTTACGTGGGCCTGGAAAGGTGCATGTCTATACAATTATTAGACTAAACCATTAACGGACGCCACACACACTGGCATTACAGAAGTATCCGATTCCACCCTTCTGCTTTGGCCACTGACACCATCAATATGGCGGAAACGGCTACTAGAAGGGTATACAAAATGACGACATTAACGTCACTACATACACATGCCAACAAACAAGAACAAAAACAGAAATGACAATAACGTCAAGCTAATGGGACAACCGCGGAAAACTGGGATTTAGGGCGGGGACAAGCTAAATATGCAACAATAAAAAAAAAACACGGTACCATCCCAAACAAATACAAAAAAAATTAATTCAGAGCATTTCGCTACACCAACAAAACCATTGCCCGAGAGGTCAACGGATGTGTCCGATTCCTGTAGTTTTGTTAGTGTATATGCTGTAAATTAATTTTTTTATATTTGTTTTGGGATAGTGCGGTGTTCTTTTATTGTTGTGCATTTAGCTTGTCCCCGCACTAAACCCTCAATTTTCCGCGGCTGGCCTGTTAGATTCATTTTATTTTTGGAGTAAGACGTGTTAGTTTTTTGGTATCGATAGCTGCAGTTGAGCTAGTTCTTTCTTGCTTTCTTTGAAGATAGTACACTACCAGCATTTTTTCATCACTGATTTTCTTTGCCTTGAATTTTAATCCCGCTCCCGAACTTTTCTTTCATTTTTGTCACTGTTTCTTCGATTACGATGTACAGATTAAACAGCAGTTCGTTCTCGATCTCGTATCTGATTTTCCCCTCCTGGTTTTTGCAAATACGCTATATCCCCTTCCGTCCCTATAGCTTACACGAATTTTCGCGTAAATTTCGTTCATCTTGCATCATTTTACATCTTTGAATACTTTTTATAGGTTGCCAGATCCTTTGAGCGTGTCTTGATTTTTCTTCGGTCTTGCTTACATTATGAAGGTCAACGTCAGAACTACCAGTCTGGTGCCTCACCTTTCCTGAAGCCAAACTGATGATCTAACAAATCCTCAATTTCCTTTCCAAACTTGAATGAATGAGCTGACAAGCTTAATGTGCAGCAATTTTAGCATTCACGTCCCTAACTTCTACAGAATTATATGAATGATATTTTTTCAAAAGTCTGTTAAGTCTTCAGACTCAGATTCCATAAGCCAACCTCAGTAGTCATTTATTTGTTTCTTCCCCCAACGATATTAGAAATTACACAGAATGTTTCATAAGTATTGTAGTGTTCCTGCTAAGCACTCAGTAATGGCTAAAAGACAATCTAATCATGGGATGGAGAAAATTATACAGACATACAGCGTATGCGGAGAAATGCCTCCATTTAATAAATTGTCTGTGGTGGCCATTATTAATAGGATGGACAATAAAATAATTTTACCAGAAATTTGAGAATAGCCTTTCAAGAAATATACAGTTATTTTCTTACCACACGACACAGTTCAGATTTTAGTAAAGTGATGTTCGGACTGTCTGCATAAACATTTGCATCCGTCTTGTTAATGATCAGAACTATTTGCCCTTCAACCGTGACCTACAGAGACAGGAGGCGGTTGGTGAGAGGGGAATTTAGGACCAAAAATTCACACGACCATCAACTCACTGTCAGAGTAACACACGTATTTGACACCGTGTGTTCGCCCCCCCAGGGGTCCACAACACTTTTATGGATATGTGCGTGGCGATCACGGGACCCCGAGCTAGATCAGCTATCTTTCCTTTCTGGGCTGCATACCTCCTCTTCCCACATCCGTCCCTGTCCCTGAACCTTCCCCCTCCCCCTCCCCTCCCCCTTCCCTTCCCTTCCTCTTCTCCCTCTGTTTGAGAGTATGTTTTGTGTCTACATCCGGAGGCACACACTTATGACTGTAAGACGTGGTTTCTCTTCTTTTCTCTCTACACTGGAAAGTCTCTCTCCTCACTTCGTCCTTCTCTTTTCCTTGATTCTTCTCTTAACCTTCTTCTCCGTTGCGGCGTTTGAGACCTCTTCTCTTCTTTCCTTTTCTTTGTTCCTCCCTTTTTCTTTCTTCCCTGTGTGTGTCTGAAGGCTGACCCATGCATTCCCACGCATAGCTGGTGATGGGGTAACGCGTAATTCCTCACCCCGTGTAGACAATAGGACACTTATGTACTCCCTGGTAAAAGCCAGGCCCAGGGAGGGGTAGATTACCCAAGCTGATACCTTCAGAACGTGCCGATTGGTCCCTCCGTCCGTTTCTCAGGAGGTATGACCTGATGTGTGGACAGCGACTTAAGGTGGGAGTGCCCTCAGAGAAGGCCCCCTCAGAAGGAGCGCGGCATCGGAGACGCCAATAATCATGGGGGATACTTTCGCAATGGTTCCCTCTACTTCTTCTGCCCACAAGAGAAATTTAGATCAGTCTGGGACACGGACAATTCTTCTATCAGTGCCAAAGTTGGTAGATGTTTTTCGGTTTGACGAAGGTCAAGACTTCTCCACAGTCAACCCTTTCATTATTCAGATAGTTTCAACGCAATTTCTGGCCCTGTGAAGTCTTGTTCCCACCTCGTTGTTCGAAACAGACACTGCCCTCCAGGCACAAACATAACTTCCAACTACATTGCTACACACCTTCCCTATCTAGGTATAAGAACACCGCACATTAATCCATCACACGGGGTGGTTTTTATAAAATTACTTGACGAATTATCGAATGAGGACATTCAACATTACCTGTCTGATCAGGGCGTAACGGCCGTACATTGCGCCATGAAACATATTGACAAAGAACTGGTACCAACCCGTACTCTCTTCTTGACGTCTGAGTTTAGCTTCCAACATTAAAGCGGGTACGAGATCATTTCAGTTCGCCCTTACAACCCCAACCCTATGTTTTGCTATCGGTGTCAGCGGTTTAATCATACCAAGCAGTTATGTTCCACTACGGTCAAATGCGTTACATGTGTGTGGGATGCCCATGAGGGACATTGTCCACCTCCATCCCTTCGTTGCATCAACTGTATGGCCGTCCACGCTGCTTCCTTTTACAGATTGTCCTATCTTTAAAGATGAACGTATTACTCAGGAAAATCGAGTGAAGGAAAAGGTGTCTCCCTTTGCTGCTCGTAAGTTATTCGACAGTAGAAATCCCACTATGCTCCCAGCGGGTGAATATAGCATTGTCTTCGCCTCTCCCCGACCTACAAAAGAGGTAGCCACAGATACTTTCGATCTTACCTTTAGCGCCACAGTCGTCAGATCAGCCAGCCCAACGATCGCCCGTTCAACCTCTCCACTATCACCAGCTCACTCTAAGGCTCAACCTTCAACGGCTCCTGCTAAATCATGGGCCCCATAATCGGACACCCGGGCTTGCAAAAACGAGCCTACTCGCGAAGATTTCCTACGTACCCAGACCTCACAACCATCGACTCCTCCCTCTCCTCAACGTCCTGCTTCCTAGAATGCTCTTAAGAAACAAAGTTCCTCCCCTTATCCGCCATGGCGTGTCTCTTCTACAGCGCCACCCAGCAGTAGCCACACACGTACGTCTCCCGTTTCACTAAGATGTCAGCCGATCAACCAGCCGATCACTGGTAGCAGGAGCTGCCCACGAACAACCTATCGATCAGGATTTTCTGCCTTTAGCTGAATGCCATTCCGTGCCATCAGCCGCCAGTTCTCAGCAGTCGCTGAGTTGACGGCAACTGTGGTGACATTTTTCTCTTTTCTGTCCACCCTACGTCAATTATCCATTGGAATATCCGCGGAATTTGCTTCAATCGGGATGATTTGTCGATCCTCTTACGATGGTACAACCCGCTCGTCTTCTGTCTTCACGAAACAAAGCTACGTCTCAAAAATCACTTTGTTTTCCCTCATTTTGTTTTCCCTCCGGTTTGATCTCCCCTCTGTTGATGGCACTTTGGCACATGAGGGCTTATGATTCTTCTTCATGATACTATCGATTATCACCCAGTCCCCTTAAACACTTTCTTCCAAGCTGTCAGTGTATGTCTTTCCCTTTCTGGATACACCTTCTCTCTTTGTACCATACATATTCCATCATCCACACCATTGGCAAGAGCCGATCTCCTTCATCTCCTTGGTCAGCTCCCACCCCATCTATTTTCTTGTTGGGGACTTCAATGCCGACCACCTGCTCTGGGGATCTCCGCGTCCTTGTCCGAGAGGCTACCTATTGATTGACCTCTTCCACCAAGCGGATCTAGTTTACCTCAGTACGGGGGAACCTACATTTTTGTATGCCTCCAAGTTAGACTTCTCTCATTTGGACCGTCTGGTTAGAACTGTTCAACTACCTCGACGCTTTGAATGGTTCCCTCTTGCTGATACACACTAGTGACCATTTTCCAAGTGTCCTTCGATTACAGCCACAGTTGTCACCTATGAGCCCAAGCCGCTGGAAGTTTTCCCAAGTCGACTGGGCACTTTTCTCCTCTCTAGCAACGTTTGATGATAGTCCATTTCCTATCATCGACGATCAGCCGCGGAACGTTCCATACCCCGTATCTCCCCTTTGCCCCGGGCGCCCACCAGTTACTTGGTGGAACAAGGCGTGCCGTGATGCAATATGCGAGTGCAGACGTGCTCTTCGCGTTTTCCGCCACCATCCTACGTTCGCGAACTGTATCCGCTGTAAGCAGTTACGTGCGCGATGCTGTCGCATCATCCGCGATAGCAAGAAAGCAAGCTGATACTTCTTTACCAGCTCCTTTAACACATTCGCTCCCTCATCTGTAGTTTGAAGTCGAATTCGACAGTTATCTAGCACATCTAGTTTCTCCCCTATCTCTGGCTAACTGTCGCGCAAGATGCCTTAGTGGACCCAGTCGCAATCTTGCTGAGATTTCGAAATCTTCAAATTACGCGCCAGCCTATCTCCTGAAGAAACCAGCAGCAGAAGTGCGACCTCTTGCTTTCTCCTCTCGAAACCGCGAAAGCTATAATACTGTTTTTTCTATGAGGGAACTGAAATACACACTCTCTTCCTCTCGCTCTTCCGCCCCAGGACCGGATGGCATCCACGTCCAAATGTCGCTGCATTTATCATACCGTAGTCTGAGTTACCTCCTTCGCCTTTGTAATCGAATTTGCACTGACAGTACCTTTTCCAGCAGATGACGTGAAGCTATCGGTATTATTGTTCCGAAACCTGGAAGGGACAAACATCTCCCCTTTAGCTATCGCCCCATCTCTTTCACGAGTAGTGTATGTAAGGTTTTGGAGCGGATGGAAAATTGCCATTTAGGCTGGTGGCTGGAGTCTCGAAACCTTTTAAAACTGTCCAATGCGGTTTTGGATAGCATCGTTCTGCAATTGACCATCTTGTTGCTCTCTCCACTTATATCATGATATCATGAACGATTTTCTCAGGAAACGCCAAACGGTAGCTACATTTTTTGATCTGGAGAGGATATACGATAACTGTTGGAGGACAGGCAACCTCAGCAAACTGTTCTCTTGAGCCTTCCGAGGGCGACTACTCCTTTCCATTCATGAATTTGCGAGACAGCGCACATTTAACGTGCGGGTGAACACTACTCTCTCCCCTACTTTCTCCCAAGACAACAGGGTTTCCCAGGGCTCCATGCTTAGTGTTGTACTTTTTGCCATCGCCATAAATCCGATTATGGGCTGTGTCCTTCCCGATGTCTTGGGCTCCCTCTTTGTCGACGATTTTACAATCTGCTACAGCTCTCAACAGACCAGTCCTCTTGAATGAAGTCTTCAAGGATGTCTCGATCGCCTCCACTCATGGAGCATCGAAACCGGCTTCCGATTTTCTCCCAGTAAGGCCGTCTGTGTAAATTTTTGGCGTCGTACGGAGTTTTATCCGCCTTTTCTACATCTAGGCCCCGTCAACCTTCCATTCGTGGACGTCGCCAAATTCTTGGGAATTGACAGGAATCTGTGCTGGTCTTCCTACATTTCATATGTTTAGACTCGTTGTCTGCGATCTGGCAGCACCCTCCATGTTCTCATTGGTACTTACTGGGAATGGACCACATGGTCCTCCTCAGCCTATATCACGCCTTAGTATGCTCGAAATTGGACTATGGACGCATAGTTTACTCCTCTGCACGGCCGTCTATTCCTCGGCGTCTCGACTCTGCCCACCACTGTGGAAGCATCTGGAGCTTTTTACATCAGCCCTGTGGAGAGCCTTTATGCTTAGACTGCTGAACCTCTGCTGTCCAATGAGCTAGCTGTCCTTCTGAGCCGTTACACTAGTCATCTGACTTCCATGCCTGCTCATTCGGCCCATGTCCTATTTTTCACGTTTCCTTGAATTTAGGGTATGCAGGTCGCCCTTCCTCTCTACTACCATTGGGAGTCAGCTTCTGTCAACTGCTACATTCCCCTTCATTCCAGTTTCCAAGAACTTTCTTGCAAATGGGGGTACGGTGCCACGTTGGCTTCGCCCTCGACCTGCCTTCATGATTTTTGCAAGCTTCCCAAGGATAGTACCCCCCTATAGTTTATCGTCAGGCATTTGCTGCTCTATGCTCACAAATGGAGGATGCCACATTTATTTACACTGACGGCTCAAAGACCACATTTAGTGTTGGGAGTGCTTATATTGTTGGCGACACCCCTATTAGATTACGGCTTCCCGACCAGTGTTTGGTTTTTACTGTGGAGCTTTACGCTGTTCTCCAGGCTGTCCAATACATCCATCGCCATAAGCGGATACAGTATGTTATATGCTCGGATTCACTCTGCTCTCTTCTCAGCCTCCAAGCTCTTTATTCCATCCATACTCTGGTCCACCAGATTCAGCACTGCCTCCACATGTCCCCCTGAGGGCCCAGGAGTTAGAATAGGCCCGAGGTATTCCTGCCTATCGTACGAGGCGACTAAAACGAGTCTCACACCTTTCGGCCTTTATGTGATGGTCCTCTGTTTGACCTCCTTTTTTCAAAATTTTCCCGAAGAGCGAGCCAACTGGGAAAGGGTGCCTTACATCGTGCATTATGACCATCGCGTATTGACATCCTTACTCCACTTCCTCGTCGTGGCATTGCAGTCCCTATCATCCTCCCTTAAGCGAGGACACCTTCCTGGGTGCTTTTTCCTCCACCCACTATGCAGTGTCATTTTCTGCACCGACAATGACTATGGAATCCTTTGCACCTCATATCCAGCACGGTAGCCAGTACACTGCAGTGGGGCCACCATGTACCTTGTTGGTTGTAGCCCTCTGACTACACAGGGATCGCTCTGCTTATGCCTGTGCCATTAACTCCCCACATATGCCAAGGAGTAGATACCCGTTATAGGGACTCCCGGCAATGGCCATCTTGCCAGGTGGCCTTTGCTGCAGTTGTATCGCACCCATGGGGAGAGCCCTTGGTTGGAGTGGGTGGCATCAGGGTGGATGACACACCACAAAGTGTACCACATCATCACTTGTTGGTGATCGAACGCCAGCAGTCTCTAAGTGTTCCAAGTATGAGTACAATGCAAGGATGTATGATCCTAAATCGTTCCCCTCCCTGGCCACACAATGGGAGGAACGCCAGGCTAAGGATGGCAGTGAACCTTATTCACCCCAGTACCTCATATATAAAAGAGCTGATGGGGACTCCTTTGTCTCGAAGTCTCACTTTTTTGTAGAGAATTTACAGGACACGTTTGGGGAGGTGGAGGGCTCGTCCAAAATGCGATCATGGTCAGTCTTGATAAAAACGGCATCCTCTGTCTAGTCACGGGCATTACTCGATTGTGACAATCTGGGGGATGTTTTCATTACCATCACGCCTTATAAGAGCTTAGATAAGGTCCATGGTATTATATTCCACAGGGATCTTCTTTTGTAGCCTGTCGACGAGCTGCGCACCAACTGAGGTGTTCATTTTGTCTGGCGCGTCCATCAGGATCCGAGGGAGAATCAGGTTGCCATTGGTGCATTCATCTTAGCCTTTGAGGGTGACACATTACCGGGGAAGGTCAAGGTGATGGTCTACCACCGTGATGTCAAGCAATATATCACCCCCGTCAATGCGGTGCTTTAGGTGGTGAAAGTTCGGCCATATGTTTTCCCACTATACTTTCAGCATTTTACAGTCAGAAATGAATATCATGGAATACAAGACCCTGGACTGACTGACCTACACTGAGGCCAAGAGGAAATTTGAGTGCCTACATCCTGTGGCTATGACCCTGTCTTGTGCTGCCACTACAAGAATAGTTGTAGCCACGTCAGTTTTGCAAGTTCCAGTGAGCTCACAGAGCTAGAAGACTACATCTGCCCCCTTGATGGGGGTGAGGTACTTCCCTACCTGTTGCTCCTGCACCACCTGCCTTGGGACCAATGTTCTCCCAACAGTCAGGGGCACCAGTCCCCTCTTCTCAGCCAGAAAAGCATAAGTCTTCTTCAGCTCCTATCGATAGGAAGAAGTCCCTTCCTAGGTTTCTGCCCACCAGTGGCTGAAGTGCCCAAAATCAGCTGGTCTTAGGGCTTCACGATCATCCTCAGTCCCAGAGACTGAATCACTGAAACCCACCCAGCCAGACAAACCCAAGGATCAGCGAGATAAATCCCGAAAGAAGACCCCCCAAGACCAAGGGATTTGCGATGGTACCCACACCATAGATGCAAACAAGCTCTGTATCTGAGGATGAGGTGAAGAGTCTGGCGTCCGCTGAGGACCTAGATATCGCCAGACCCTCAGACACAATGGATATAGCCTGTTCTGGAAATACTTCGGTGGCAGCAGGTGACTCTGAGGTACAGACAGCCTCATTGAATGTTTCATGCCTTCCCAATCTCACCATCACGTCATCCGCCAGTGGAACTGCGGCGGTTTTTTTCATCACCTGGTTGAGTTATGGTAACTGTTAAGCTTTACACCTGCTTTCTACATTGCCCTCCAAGAAACCTGGATCCCAGCAATGCGGACCCCAGCCCTTCGTGGCTACAGCGGATATTACAAGAACCATAGCGAATATAATAGGATGCCAGATGGAGTTTGCATTAATGTCCTGAACCCGATAAGTAGTGAACCTGTGCCCCTTCGACCTACTCTTGAAGCTGTGGCTGTCAGGATATGGACGATGCAGCAAATAACTGTCTGCAACATGTATTTCCCTCCAAATGGTGCGGTACCCTTGAACATATTGGCTGCACTGATTGATCAACTCCCTAAACCTTTCCTACTTTTGGGAGATTTTAACACCCATAACCCCCCTGTGGGGTAGCACCATGCTTGCTGGCTGTGGCAGAGATGTCGAAAATGTCCTGTCCCAACTCTACCTCTGCCTCTTAAATACTGCAATATCCACACGTTTCAGTGTGGCTCATGGGAGTTACTCGGCCATTGATTTATCAGTTTGCAGCCCAGGACTTATCCCGTCTATCCACTGGAGAGCACAAGACGACCTGTGTACTTATCCCGTCTATCCACTGGAGAGCACAAGACGACCTGTGTGGTAGTAACCACTTGCTCATCTTCCTGTCACTCCCCTGGCATCATGCCCAGAGACGCCTACCCAGATGGGCTTTAAGCAAGGCAGACTGGGTAGCCTTCACCTCTTCTGTCACCATTGAATCTCCCCCACGTGGTGCCATAAATGTTGTGATTGTGTAGGTCACAAGATAATTTCTGCTGCGGAAAAGGCGGTCCCTCGTTCTCTAGGGTGCCTCCGGCGAAAGACAGTCCCTTGGTGGTCGCCGAAAGTCGCTGAGGCAGTTAAAGAGCTTCGGCGAGCTCTATAACGACATAAGCAGCACCCTTCTGTAGAGCACCTAATAGCCCTTAAGCGGCTCCATGCTCGCGTTCGCCTGCTTATAAAATGATGGAAACAGGAGTGTTGGGAGAGGTAAGTGTCGACCATTGGGTCTGGACGAAGACCAGACGTCTTATAAAATGATGGAAACAGGAGTGTTGGGAGAGGTAAGTGTCGACCATTGGGTCTGGACGAAGACCAGACGTCTTATTTGGTACCAGACCCCAACAGGTTTCCCTGGTATTAACATCATTGACGTGCTCTCTACAGCCGCAAACGCAATTGCCGAGCACTTTACTGTGCCCTATACTGTTGGATAATTACCCTCACCCCCCCCCCCTCCCACTGCAGCCTTTCGCACCTTCAAACAGCAGATGGAAAGGAAAGTCCTCTCGTCCACTAACACCCCATTTATAGAGTGAGAGCTACTCAGTGCGTTGCACATTGCACCAACACTGCTCCTGGACCACACTGGATCCACAGTCAGATGATTAAACACCTCTCATCTGACTACAAGCGACATCTCTTCGTCATCTCCAACTGGATATGGTGCGATGGCATCTTTCCATCGCAATGGCGGGAGAGCACCATCATTCCAGTGCTCAAACTTGGTAAAAAGCCGCTTAATGTGGATAGCTATCGGCCCATCAGCCTCACTAACGTTCTTTGTAGACTGCTGGAACATATGGTGTGTCGGCGGTTGGATGGATCATGATGTCACGTGGCCTACTGGCTCCACATCAGGACGGCTTCCGCCAGGGTCGCTCTACTACTGATAATCTTGTGTCCCTCGAGTCTGCCATCAAAACACCCTTTTCCAGACGCCAACGCCTGGTTGCCATCTTTTTTGATTTATGAAAAGCGTATGACACGACTTGGCGACATCATATCCTTGCCACATTGTATGATTGAGGTCTCCGATGCCCGTTCCCGGTTTTTATCCAAAATTTCCAGTTGCTTCATACTTTCCGTTTCCAATCCGGTACCTCACATAGTTTCCCCAACATCCAGGAGAATGGGGTCCCGCAGGGCTCTGTATTGAGAGTATATTTTTAGTGGGCACTAATGGTCTAGCAGAAGCTCACCATCTCTGTGTGCAGACGACTTCTGAACTTCGTACTGCTCCACCAGTACTGGTGTTGCTGAGAAGCGCCAACAGGGAGCCACCCACAACGCGAGTCATGGGCTCTAGCCCACAGTTTCCAGTTTTCGGCCGCAAAGTCGTGCGTTACGCACTTCTATCAGCATCACACCACTCATCCGGAACCAGAACTTTACCTTAATGACGATCCACTCACTGTAGTGAAGATATATCGATTCTTAGGACTGGTTTTCGACGCCTGATTAACTTGGCTTCGTCACCTTCGTCAACTTAAGCGGAAGTGCTGGCAGCACCACAACGCCCTCTGCTGCCTGAGAAACACCAACTGGGGAGCAGGTCGCTCTACGCTGCTGTAGCTCTACAGAGCTCTTTTTCAATCCCGCCTTGACTATACCAATCTGGTTTAAAGTTCGGTGGTGCCCTCAAAGTTGTGTTTACTAGAACCAGTGCACCACTGCGGCGTTCGCCTAGCGACAGGAGCTTTTAGGACGAGTCCAGTGACCAGCGTCCTGGTGGAGGCCAGAGTCCCTCCATTGCAAGTTAGGTGTGCACAGTTGCTCGCCAGTTACATTGTTTACATTCGTAGTTCTCCTGATCATGCGAATTACTATCTGGTTTTCCCACCCATGGCAGTTCATGTCCCGCATCAGCGGCCCATGTCAGAGCTTCCAATTACAGTTCATGTCCAATCCCTTCTTTCCAAACCGGAGTCCTTGCCTTTACCACCTATACTTGAGGTCCATTCACGTACACCTCCCATAGGGAGCACCTAGGTAGCCGATTCGCCTGGACCTTTCACATGGCCCTAAGGACTCAGTTAACTTCGTGGTTCTCCACTGCCACTTCCTCTCGATTCTTGAGATGTACCGAGGCCATGAAATGGTTTACACCAACGGCTCGATGGCTAATTATCAGTCGGCTTTACGTATGTCCATGGAGGACATAGTGAACAGTATTTCTTGCCCAATGGCTGCAGTGTTTTCTCTGCTGAGCTGGTGGCTATAAATCGTGCTCTTCAGCACTTCCGTTCATGCCCTGGGGAGTCGTTTCTTCTGTGTCCTGGCTCCTTGACCAGCGTACAAGCTATCGACCAATGCTACCCTCGTCATTCTTTGGTAGCCACCATCCAGGAGTCCGCCTATGCCCTGAAACGGTCCAGTAGTTCAGTGGTGTTTGTCTGGACCCCAGGTCACGTCGGAATCGCAGGCTGGCCAAACCCCTGCAAGGTTTTGCGGATTTGGGAGATGGAATGGCATAACCTCAGTACGCACAACAAACTGTGTGCCATTAAGGAGACTACGAATGTGCAGAAGACCTCCACGCAGGCCATGTCAGCTGACAACACCTGATTGGCTAATTTAGTTTTACGTTTTATGTGTGACTGTGGGTTTTATCATTCTACATAAGTTTTCGCACATGTCCTTTGTCACTTTCTGTTCTCCACTCTAATGCTTTCAGGGTGGATGTTTTAATGTGTCGCAGAGTGGCTGGCTTTCCCTTTTTATACTCGTGGTAAGTCAGCCATGGTCATCCGCTCTCTTGTTTTTATCCCTTCTACCTGTTTCTTGCTTCTCTCTGTGGTTTTCTTTTCCTGTTTTGTCCATAGTAGTGTTGGTTTTCCTTCTTTCTTCTGGTTCTTCCTTTCTCCTTTTATTGTGCTATACGACACCTTTCTTTTCTTCTTTCCCTTGTATAATTATTTTACCGGGAACAGGGGAACGATGAAATCGCAGTTTGGTCCCTTCCCCCACCCCCCCACCCCCTCCTTTAAACCAACCAACCAACCAGTTTTCAGCCGTGAAGTCATGTGTCATGCAATTCATCCGAAACCTGAACTTTGTCTTAATGACGATCGACTCACTGCAGTGGAGGTGTATCAGTTCTTAGAACTGATTTTCGACGCCCAATTGACTTGGATACCGCACCTTCGTCAGATTAAGCGGAAGTGCTGGCAGCACCTTAATGCCCTCCGCTGGCTGAGCAACACCAACTGGGATGCAGATCGTTCTACGCTGCGGCAGCGCTACAAAGCCCTTGTTCAATCCTACCTTGGCTATGGGAGTCTTGTTTACGGTTCGGCGGCGCCCTCGACATTGCGTTTACTCGACCCAGTGCATCACTGAGGCGTTCGCCTAGCGACAGGAGCTTTTAGAACGAGTCCAGTGACCATTGTCCTGGTGGAGGCCGGAGTCCCTCCATTGCGGATCCAACGAGCACAACTGCTCGCCAGTTACGCTGCATACATTCGTAGTTCTCCTGAGCATCCGAATTACCGTCTCCTTTTCCCACCCGCGGCAGTTCATCTCCCGCATCGGCGGCCCAGGTCAGGGCTATCGATTGCGGTTCGCGTGCGATCCCTTCTCTCCGAACTGGAGTCCTTCCCTTTACCAGCTCCACTTGAGGTTCATTCACGTACACTTCCATGGTGTGCACCCCAGCCGAAGCTTCATCTGGACCTTTTACATGGCCCTAAGGACTCCATTAACCCTGCCACTCTCCAGTATCACTTTCTCTCCATTATTGACGTGTTCCGGGCCTCTGAAGTTGTTTACACCGACGGCTCGATGGATGATGGTAATGTTGGCTTCGCCTATGTCCACAGAGGCCATATTTAACAGCATTCCTTGCCCGATGGCTGCAGTGCATTCACTGCAGAGCTTGTGGCCATATCTCGTGCGCTTCAGTACTTCCGTTCCGGTTCAGGTGAGTCGTTTCTTCTCTGTTCTGACTCCCTGAGCAGCTTACAAGCTATCGACCAGTGCTACCCTCACCATCCTTTGATAGCGAACATCCAGGTGTCCATCTCTGCCCTGGAACGGTCCAATCGTTCAGTGGTTGATCCCAGGACACGTCTGAATCCCAGGCATCGAACTTGCTGACAGGCTGGTGAAACAGGCTATGCGGAAACCGCTCCTGGAGATGGGCATCTCTGAAAATGACCTGCGTTCTGTCTTACGCCCCAAGGTTTTTCGGCTTTCGGGAGACAGGGTGGCATAACAGTATGCACAACAAACTATGTGTAATTAAGGAGACTGCGAATGTGTGGACGTCTTCCTTGCGAGCGTCTCGTAGGGGATCAGTTGTCCTTTGTTGGCTCTGCACTGGCCATACTTGACTCACATATGGTTACCTCCTCTGTCGCAAGGACCCACCTCAGTGTCGCTGTGTCTCCTAAATGACAGTCGTCCACCTCCTGCTGGACTGCCCACTTTTAGGCGCTCTGCGGCGGACTTTTAACTTTCCCAGCACCCTACCTCTGGTGTTCGGCGACAGTGCCTCAACAGCAGCCTTAGTTTTACGTTTTATTCGTGATGGTGGGTTTTATAGTTTGATCTGCGTTTTAGCACATGTTCTTTGTCCCTCTGCTTTTAGGGTGGAGGTTTTAATGCGTTGCAGAGTGGCTGGCTTCTCATTTTTTCATTCTCATGGTCAACCAGCCATGATAATCTGCTTTCTTGTTTTTAATATCTTCTTCCTGTTTCGTGCCTGTCTCTGTGGTTTTCTTGTCCTGTTTTGTCCATTGTAGTGTTTGTTGTCCTTCTGTCGTTCTTGTGGTTCTTCCTTTCTCCTGTTATTGTGTCATACATCTTCTTTGTTTTCTTCTTTCCCTTGGGTAATTGTTCTACTGGGAACAAGGGACCGATGACCTCTCAGTTTGGTCCCTTCCCCCTCCCCCCCCCCCCCCCACTTTAAACTAACCAACCTCCAAATGCTTCACTTGGGAGGCGTCTCTGTGGCATTCGCCTGGCTCCTAGGACATGTTGGTATCCGCGGAAACGAGGCAGCCGATGTAGCGGCAAAGCTGTAGTCTCTCTCTCCCTTGGCCTGCTGTTCGCATTGTTCCCTTTGCCGATCTACAAAGTGTTTTATGCCGTCGTGTTGCTCCTTTATGGCACACACATTGATCTGCACTTCCCGATAATAAATTACGGGACGTCCTCCCTCCTCCATGAGCTTGGACTTCTTCCTCTCGGCCTCGTCGTGTGGAGGAGGTAATTTTAACTAGAATGCAGATAGGGTACTGTCTTTTTAGCCGTCAACATCTTTTAAGTGGCGATCCTCCCCCGCTTTATTCCCACTGCTCTCAACCATGGACGGTGCAATACCTTTTACTTCAGTGCCCCTATTTTAATCCGCTACGTGCCTATTTACAGTTGTCGCCTGATATATCTTCCCTTTTAGCAGATGACATGCGCTCAGCCGATCGCGTCCTTGAGTTTGAGTGTCAGTGAGATGTCATCGGTCATTTGAAGCTCTTTTTCTGGAAAACCAACCCACCTTCAACAACAGTTTTCTAAGATTTCCTTCCGATTTTAGTTTCCCTCCTTCTCGAAATTCGCTTCCATTGCTGCTCATTTGAAATTCGGTTTTTTATCCTTCACTAAGCCACATCTTGGGCGTTTACGACCGTAGCAGTTTTTGCGCCCTAAAACCAGAACGAAATAAAAAGTTTCTTCCGACCTAGGCCAGACATATATACATCAGTCTGACTGTTATATCATTGGAAGTGCGTCGATAGATAAATCATATTTATCCGGTCCACATGTCAGTCACACCGCTGCTTCCACTAATCTATGTCATCATCATTTGCTTGAACTCTATTCCCTTGGCAATGTGGGTTCGGCCTGGTTACTATTGATTTGACAATGTTAGCTGCAGAGGGTGGCCGGATTCCCTTCCTGCCACCGCCCTGAACCCACCGGGATGGAATTAGTGTACCCCAGCTGTCTGTGTCTAGTGTAAGCCATGGAATAGTGCAAATGGTTTCAAATGTATGCAGGTCGTGTAACTGAGGCGGAATGTGGGGAAAAGCCCAGTATTCTCCTAGTGGGATGTGGAAAACCACCTAAAAACCACATCCAGTCTGGCTGACATACCGGCCCTCGGTGTTTATCCGCCAGGCGGAATCGATCCGGGGCCAGTGCGCCTACCCGAGTCCAGGAAGCAGCGCATTAATGCTCTCGGCTACCATGGTGAGTGTTTCCACTACTCTGTGTAATATCACATAATGGCCCTTCTGCTTACTAGTAGTCAGCGGCAAGCGACATAAATCCAGCTGCGTGCTGACATTTATGCCTGTTGCTGACCCAGCTTAATTACAAAACTGTAAATATTGGATCCATAGTATCACTCACATTCTACGATAGACAGTATTCAAAAAAATTCTCTGTATGTTTGTGTTTGAATGTTTTTCAATCCGAAATATTCCAAGCGACGTAGATGAGGCTGTATTTAAATAGCTCACACAGCGGGCGGCGTTATGCTGAGATGTCTCACGATCCCCGCACATGCCTGTTATCGTAGTGTGCTGGACAGCTTTTCCTCGTGACTTTAGGCTGGCAACATGCTTCATATATTGGTTTGTTTCGCTGTTTATCCGCAAAATAAACACTTCGTAAGTTGAAACTTCCATTAATTATTTGACATTCTACACTGGACTACGCAGTCGATCAATATTATCAGTTGCTTCTCAGCTGGACGTCACCTTTTTTGCCTCCATTGGAGAGATCAGAGCATTTGTGCAACATATTTGACGTCTTCCTGCAGAATTCTGAACCCTTACAAATACTGCCCCCCCCCCCCCACCCCCCCAATCTTACAACTCAAGTTTCCCATTGACTCATCTGACACGAGCACACATCATACTGTCACACTTTGCTGCTTCTAATGCCTACCGAATCACTTACATTTACCACCACAAACAAGACGTGGTTCACAATAGAAAATTGGACACGGGTTTCAATAGCTAAGGTGAAAATCTTCTGCCAGCTTCACGTTTATGACATAGTACACGGCCAATACTTGCTACGAAACTGCTGAAGATGATTTTAAACACGTTTCTGTTTATTGTAGAACTTAATTGTAAGTTTGCGCAATGAAGCACATACCAAGATTGTAATTCAATGGGCATACATCTAAATTCCTGCTCAATGAAGTTGGTGGCAAAATAAAAGTTGATACGGTTTCAGAATAAAAGAAAACATTACGTATGGGATCGGAGTTGCTCTAGGCTTTTCCTCGTCCATGTGTTACCGCGAGTAAATCCACATTGTGCTACGTGACACTGGGAAACTCGTGCGGATCTTTGAGAGAGTGAAATTGAATTTTGAGCCCCCGTCTTCGAATGTCGACATGACCCAAATCATAAATCAAATATCGGGAGACCAGCTTACCGCAGCGGTGAACGACGCCGATTTAGGTTTACAGCGCGGAAAGAGTGTTGTGAACTCTTATGGAAAATACATAAACGCTGTTGTAAAACGAAGGTACTTCAGGAATAAGTAGTTTTTCAGTGAAAAAATAAAAAATAAAAGGAACGCTGAAACACGCCAGCAATCTACTAAGTTACAGAGCAATGGTCTGCGATGCAGTAAAGATATTCGACACGAGAGCTCATACTGCAACAGCTAATCTGTTAAGCTGTATGAGTTTACAATTATCCCGATTTCTGTTTTGGGCGAAGACCATGGATCTTTCATGTATCATTCGGCGGTGAGTTGTACATGTAAGTTTGTACGCGTAACACATATATCAAGTCAACGTGTACCAGTGTGTTGCTCATTCACACTGTAACACCGAAAAAAAGGATAAAATATTTCCTGCACCATCAAAAATTTTTCGCCGCTTAATATCTGTTGGTAACTTGGAATATACTGCTATTTCTGAATCTGTAAGCCTTATTACAGAAACTTAATTTAATGCCTAATGGATGCAATATTGTATTTATTTGTACACATACATAATTGATTGTAATTACATTGTTAATATTGTAAAGTGCTTGGTAATCGCCAACGACGAAATTGCAATAGCTGTGCCGTTGTTTCTCTTTGCGTATGGAGAAAGTGCGCGCAGCTGGCGGAGAGAAGACGCAGCAGCTTCAGTCTTGTTAAAGCGTGGGGAAGGGTTTGTTGGGCGCTCCCGCAGAAGCTGTGTGCAGTCATGGTCTCACCAATGTAGGCGCACCTACTTTACTAAGCAGCGAGTAATGAGAGCAAGGCCGAAGTGGACAGGCGGAGGAAGCTGCAATTCTATCGCCTGTCCCATAATTACCCGTGGCTCTGGAGACGACTCGTGGTTGTCAACCAGCAGCAACAACAGCTGCTCACCATTGTCGTCGGCTACATTGTGCGTCGTTAGCACAGCTACATCTTAAGACTGCTGTTAACTGACAGAGTGTAACTAATATCATACGCGCACAACCCAGTGGCATTTTTCTCACAAACTTGAATGACTAACTTTCTTAAATAATAACCTCAATAATAAAAACTTGTGGGGCACCAATGTTGTCATTGCCCTCAGACCTTATTACCAAGAACATCCCTTTCCTTTTCATGCAGTCACCGAGTCTCGTAAGAACATGAAATTCATTAACTATTTACTGCCAGTTTTATTCGTCTGTTAATGACCAGTTTGTCTAAATTTTACTGCCTCAGTAGCAGTTCATTCTTGCATTCCACATCACAGGCTTAACTGATTTGCAATTTTGAGTATTAACTTCACTCACTTAAAGGAACGTAAAATTTCACTGGCAAAACTAATAACTAAAGATAAAGTACAAATTAAGAGCGCGCAATTTCATTTATTCTGTATTTGGATTAGCGAGTTTCTTCTGTTGCCTTGGTACGTATTTTATTGTTCTTATGTTCAAAGTAAATCATTTGCTCATTTGCTTAAAGTAAATTCAGTTCAATCTTTCAATAATTAACAGTAAGTTGTTTGCCTTTTTCCAAATTTTTCACTACGTTACATTAAGGTTGCTGAGTCAATCTTTACGTAACAGAGTTTGTTACAATCAGTTATTTATTTAACCAGCAACTTCATTTAACGTTGCTTTCAAAATTTAGTATTCCAGACTAAGTAACTGCAAACTCAGTGCTTCCTGATTCACTTATTTTCTCGTGAAACGTTGTGTAGAGTAAAAGTGTAACAATCTTCTGTTGGCACGCCAGTGATTATTTGCTTAGTTTTCTTTGCCATTACCTTTCTTAGGATTTAGGATATTCATTGCCCCAGTGGACTGGCGACCGTTCAAACTACCCATTTTTTGTTAATCCGTATTTTCTGTATTAAATATTAAGTGGTCTCTTATCCCTCCTATGTGTTTCGTGAGCGATAGCACGAAATTCCACCCATTTCAAAATTATCAGTATTTAGATTAGGCATACAATAGATTCTTCCTTCTGAAGGGTTTGCTGTACACGTTCCTCCTACTAACAGGTATTATTTTTCTTCGGTAACGATAATCCTACTCATTGCAAAATTGCATTTGGCGTACGCGATCACCGTCATTTATGCAGCAATCCAATAGGCCGATTAATAATTTCATGGGAAACTCTACGAACTGTGGTTGAAAGCTGTCGTTCTTCAAAGCACCAAGGTGTTAGCTTAAATTTTATTTCTTTTCTGTTAAATTTATTATGCTCAACTAGCTAGTTTCTAACGTGTGCTCATTCTTACGCCCAACTGACTTCGACACGTCATCACCGTAAGTATATAATCACATGCCACGCAAAGCTACATGATGATGGTTGTCAAGGGACCCGACACCGCAATGAGTATCAATTAATAACGCATATACAGGTGTTTGCGGTTCAGCCACTTGAGGATCACCGGAAAACGCCTTCCACAAAAAGAAAGAGGAAAAAAATACTACATCTTGCTGACCCAATGACTCGCGGTGAAGAACGAAGCTCTTTTCGAGGTGGTTCACACAAATTCAACATATACAGGGTGATTCAAAGAGAATACCACAACCTTAAAAATGTGTATTTAATGAAAGAAACATAATATAACCTTCTGTTATACATCATTACAAAGAGTATTTAAAAAGGTTTTTTTCCACTCAAAAACAAGTTCAGGGATGTTCAATATGGCCCCTCCAGACACTCGAGCGATATCAACCCGATACTCCAACTGGTTCCACACTGTCTGTAGCATATCAGGCGTAACAGTTTGGATAGCTGCTGTTATTTCTCGTTTCAAATCATCAATGGTGGCTGGGAGAGGTGGCCGAAACACCATATCCTTAACATACTCCCATAAGAAAAAATCGCAGGGGGTACGATCAGGGCTTCTTGGAGGCCAGTGATGAAGTGCTCTGTCACGGGCTGCCTGGCGGCCGATCCATCGCCTCGGGTAGTTGACGTTCAGGTTTCATAACCAACCTTTTTCGTAGGACTCTCCATACAGTTGATTGTGTAACTTGCAGCTCTCTGCTAGCTCTGCGAGTCGATTTTCCTGGGCTGCGAACAAATGCTTGCTGGATGCGTGCTACATTTTCATCACTTGTTCTCGGCCGTCCAGAACTTTTCCCTTTGCACAAACACCCATTCTCTGTAAACTGTTTATACCAACGTTTAATACACCACCTATCAGGAGGTTTAACACCATACTTCGTTCGAAATGCACGCTGAACAACTGTCGTCGATTCACTTCTGCCGTACTCAATAACACAAAAAGCTTTCTGTTGAGCGGTCGCCATCTTAGCATCAACTGACGCTGACGCCTAGTCAACAGCGCCTCAAGCTAACAAATGTACAACTAAATGAAACTTTATAGCTCCCTTAATTCACCGACAGATAGTGCTTAGCTCTGCCTTTTGTCGTTGCAGAGTTTTAAATTCCTAAAGTTGTGGTATTCTTTTTGAATCACCCTGTATAATTCTGCTAAGCACTGTGAAGTGTATGACAGAGTAATTCTATTTCTACCATGTGTTAGAATTTCTTTCCATTCCATTCGCGTTTAAAGCGCTACAAAAATGACGACTTAAATACCACCGAGCGAGGTGGCGCTGTGGTTACCACAGTAGACTTGTTTTCGGCAGAATGAGTTTAAATAAATGGTTCAAATGTCTCTAAGCACTATGGGACTTAACATCTGAGGTCATCCGTCCCCTAGACTTAGAACTACTTAAACCTAACTAACCTAGGGACTTCACACACATCCATGCCCGAGGCAGGATTCGAACCAGCGACCGTAGCAGCCGCGTGGTTCCGGACTGAAGCGCCTAGAACCCCTCGGCCACAGTGGCCGGCAATGAGTTCAAAGTCCGTTTGGTCACCTAGATGTGGTTTTTCAATCCTTTGGACATGCATGCATGTCCAAAGGAAATTTGCATCGTAATCAGAATAACACAGGCACTGCAATGTCGTATTCATCTGCCGATACCGGGCAAGCAGTTTCACGTACCTGTGCTAGAATCCACATAATGGATGTACGCATGCTTGACGGCATATGGAAGTTTGGAGTCTTGCTTTGAGTCGTGGGGAATTCCTAAGGGACCAAACTGCTGTGGTCATCGGTCCCTAGACTTACACACTACTTAAACTAACTTACGCTAAGGACAACACACACACCCTTGACCGAGGGAGGACTCGAACCTCCAGCGGGAGGGGCCGCGCTGTCCGTGACACGGCACTTCGACCCTCGCGGCCACTCAGCGCAGCTTTTGAGTCGTGCACGATAGCCAAATGGCACGTTGACCGCTCGCGAAGAGCGAGAAATCCGGGTTGAGTCCCGGCCCGGCATAAATTCCATTCTACAGCTGACGGTTGTCCTAATTCGCAGTTGCGAATTCATTTAATGTATTTCATAACGGCTGTAGTAGCCTAGTGCCTGCTCCTTTGGACGCGCATTCATATCCAAAGGAAATCTGTATCGTAATCAGAATAACATAGACACTATAATATCGTATTGGACTGAAAGATTCATCGCCGCCAGGGAAGACATTAAACTGGAAGGCATGCTGGTGGGCAGAAATAATGTTAAAGTTGTCCACTACAGTCGAATCGCAGGTGATCTTTCCCCATACTATAATATTGTCCACGTTGGCCTGGAGCATCTTAAACACCGCCACAAAAAATTTTTCGAACATCTCTTCTTCTGGATGATGACGTATCTGGACATGACCAACGAAATGGTGTGACATAGAACATAATTCATCTGACGAAGTGACCCGTTTCCATTGATCCACGGTCCAACCTCGATTATCCCATGCCTACTGCAACCGTAACTGATTTCTTCGGGTCAACACGTAGAGATCGTCTTCTATGGTGCCGAATGTTCAAAAAGTGCGCTAAACACTATGCTCCGACACAGTAGTATTTCTACCATCATTAAAATATCCCGTAAAAACTGTGACAGGTCTCGCCCTATTCTGTTTTACAGATTGTAAAAGCCGGCGACCTTCACGCTCTGAGAAAAGAAGTGCACGTGCAAAGCGTTACCATCTCTTCCTGGTTTCACCATCCTTTAACTGCCTTCCATACACGTTCACGACAGTAGCATTAGGACACCCGATCAGCTTCGTCGTTACTGATGCGTTCATCCTCAAGCGCCGCTCCATAACAATCTGAACTTCGTCAAAGTCACTTCCTTTGGTGGACTTCCTGATTTGTGTCCCGTATAGTCGCTAGAAAATTGCCAATTCGTGTCCGTTGATCTGATACACGTTCACTACGCGTCAGGTGACTAATCTCTGGCAGGCGGAATTCAGTCTTGCGCCAAACAGTGGCCATAATGTTTCGTCTTATCATAGCAGCTCCTCATTATTTCGAAAACATCTAATTCGCATGCAGTGCCTTACTCAGAAACGAGGATGGAATTCAATGTTGTAATGACAATTCTTTTCGTCTTCGTTATAGGTTTTAAATCAATACGAAATCTTCGCCAGTATGCACGAGGGTCGATTGTAAGCCTCACCGATATTTGAATGCCGACGTAACCCATTCGCACACTATGCTTTTCAAAGGAAAAGAAATAAGTCATTTTTAATATTGCGTCGACGACGAAGTCATTTGTGACCTAGCACAACGTCGTAAAAGAGCCTGGGCATTTGCCTTCGCTGATTTTAAAAAACCGCAAGGACCCTTAATTTCGATATCAGGGCGTGTATCTGAAACCCCGTGGTTCTAGTTCTGAGCACTCATATCGACTATGGCGACAACTCAATCCAGTACAAAAATATCATTTTATTTCTTTTTATTAGCAAAACTAAAACTTGGAGAAGTTATGTATGGTGGGACAATAGCAAATATGATGAAGTAAAACAGCTTGTGAATAACGGTTGGTATGACAACGACGGTCGTCGCTCGGAAACATTTCTACCTGCGCACCTGTGCAACAGTTCGAGCGGGACATCGCCACGGCTGTCGGACCAAGGGCGCGGGATTTCACCTGCCGTGACAGGTGCCAAATTTATGGAAGCGGGATTCCAAAGGTGAAGTGGAAAAAGCCGTTGCGCCCGTATGAGGAGCACTATTTGTGAGTTACGGTCCATAAAAGCATTGAATGCAAATATCTCGGAAGTCGCAACTTCTATACGTTCGGTGTAGGGAAGCAGAATAATGAACTGAAAAGATACACAAATAAAGCGTGTTGGTGCAGTCATGCACATTTAGGCGGGAATTTTTTCTTTGTGTGAGTAGGGTGCTTCAGAAGTGATGGTCAGTATTCAGGGATATCAGAGGAATGATCATTCGAAACAAAACAAAAAAGTAAAGAAAAAGGCATACCTTAAGAGCTATGAGAATTTCTTGATCTTCCATTCGTGAATCATATCTCTGCTACTGTAAGCTCTTCGCTTTCTATATTTTGGGGAGTGGTACTGTGGACCAAATCAAGGAAAAAATTTTCAGAAAACGTTTGCTTTAAAATGCGTATCTTAAGAGCTATGAGCGCTTGTCCCTCTTCGCTCCTTTGAAGCACAACTTTTCTAATGAACAATTTCTCATAATTTTAAAGATTTGCATTTTAGATCACAAGTTTACTGGACGTTTTTCCTTGTTTTGGTCCGTACTACCAGTTCCCAAAGTATGGAAAGCAAAGAACCTACAGCATAAAAGATCTGTTTCATAGTATCGAAATCAAGAATTGCTCATAGCTCTTAAACTTCACATTCCTCTCTTACGTGAGATGTAAGACTCTCTTGACGAAAAGTTTTTTTACTCACTTGTCAGTATGAAATGTGTCGGAGTTACGAAATCTATCTGTGCTAAACTTAACGTTCAATAAAATAAATCATCGGCCGCGGTAGCGGTGAGTAAGGCAGATTGCTAACCGAAGAGTTCCGGGTTCGATTTCTGGCCAGGTCGGAGATTTTCTCCGCTCTGGGACAGGATGTTGCGTTGTCCTTAAGTTCGTATCCTTGTAACTGTCAAGACAGTAGTCTCCAGTACACTCTCGTACCGTTTTTCCAGTACTGAGATGACTGAATGGACACTAACCGAAAGACAATAACCTGAAATTTGAAAAGAAAAGAAAAGAAAAGAAATCTGTAAATTATAGGGGCATTAGCCCAATCGGCACTGTGCGCAAAATACACCTGCAAAATCAGTGTAAGATAGTTAAAGTACTCATATTTGGCGTTCAAATAATTTCTATAAAAGTAAAGAGTTCATTTCTGCGTATGAGGGATAACTAATTCAAAAGCACGTATAAAACAACATGCCAAACGGTATTGCTTATATTGCATATTAAAACTCACATGACATTCTATACAGGGTATAATTATTTCAGATCTTGCAGAACAGAAGTTCCTGCAACATTTAGGGAGAACTCTACAAAGTTTGCACAACAAATCGTTTATCAGAAAAATACGCTATGCATTTGAAGGAAACACAAACAAGACTCTCCTCCATCGCTTACCCTTTTTGTTACTTATACTGACGTCATCGATATATAACAGAAGGTAACTCACAAACGTTTGAAATTAGTTAAGTTTTTGTTTTTATCAGATGATCAGTCAGTTTTAGATGGCCTTCAACAGCCTATGCTCACTGATGGAAACAGCATAGGAGAATAATTCGAATAGCTCCTACAGCAAACACAAAATTTGTGACATTTGGTAGAAAACAGCACAAACTTAGTTAAAGGGCACAGCGTAGTCAGACATGTAGGTTATATTATGTGAACAACCATTTGTACAAACTTGCGTCGTTACACTACACCGTGGCAAGTTTGTATAAATGGTTTTCTTTTGACATATGACCATGTGCAGACTTCGTCACCTACGTCAGTTACAACACACTTCAAAATTATTTAAGTTCTTTTTAAATTGTCTCTAAATGGTTCTTGGACGAAACTGTAATTAAAACATCATCATTTGAGTCGTGTGCGCAGAATTACGTCACTCAATCCAATTGGTTTGCGCAAACGTTTTCAATTTAGATGTCGTTTGTGTCTGCTCAGAAATTATATTAATGAAAGTTATCTGCTTTAATAGATATTGGGACCATATTGAATAAACTTTCAAGATTCAAACTCGTGATGAACGTTGTCAAAAATTAATAATCTTGTCAAATAAATTACGTAACATAATTCTTCATAAATAAATTCTCGGAACAGGTATTTAAACTTTTGTAGCATCCACTAGTTTATTATCTGCCTACATATAGACGTGAACCTGAGCCTTGACAAGACAGAACTGAACATTAACAATATGATTAAACTTTCTATGACGTCATTGTTGGACAAACATTACAAATTTTTTTTTTTTTTTTTTTTAGAAGCACGACGCAACAACTCGGTTTCAGGATCTTCTGTTGCTCTTCGGCTGTCGACGCGCGACGTATAGTGGCCAGCAATTTTCTCTCTGGTCCCGGCAGCGAAGATGCTGTCTCCGTTCGTTGCGCCGCCCTCTCCGCACGTGAAACATAAAAAATAAATACAAAACTGTAGACAATTCACAACCATTACAAATATTACAAAAATATATAAACAAAACAGTAAATTAACTTATATTCACCTGCAAACTGGGCTGACACTGGTGGATGGGTGACGCTTCAATTTCACGTCCCACTACAGCACCCA
The DNA here is from genome assembly GCF_021461385.2 of Schistocerca piceifrons. Lineage (NCBI taxonomy): Eukaryota > Metazoa > Arthropoda > Insecta > Orthoptera > Acrididae > Schistocerca > Schistocerca piceifrons. Next base: position 56,649,539 of record NC_060143.1, read on the forward strand.
TTCGCTGGTCTGTCCAAACCAATTTGACTCACCAGCTCAATGATACGTGCTGCATATGTCAAACGTCAGACGCCAACTCAGGACTAATTAGTTCACTCTCCTGATAAACGATATTTCTTAGATAATATGCAGTTCCGTTATTGATACAGCTGGATACTGCCACTGGCTCTTAGTCCACCACAAGTCTCAGACCACAAGTCTCACCCACAAGGAAAAGACCTGAAGTTCTCGACCAGAGGAGGACCGAAAGAAGAAGAAAGCAAAGAATCACAATCAATTTCCACCAAGCCTTGGAAAGGAAGTCGAAAGAGCAAAAAAAAAAAAAAAAAAAAAAAAAAAAAGGCTGCACGTTGTACAAAACCAATCGAACTACCTCCCCTCTTGACTATTCTGTTGGCCTGATAGCACCAGATTTTCCACACCGGGTGAGGAAGCCTCCTGTGCATATAGTAAGAGAAGCCAATCAGCGACTCAAAACCTGTCGTCTGAAAAAATATTTTGGATTAGTGAGGCGTCATTCTCACAGTAAGTATGCCCATGTTTTGGCGAAAAACGTCTAACTACATGGGACCAGAGTCCATCATTTACAATGTAAGGTGACTATAATTTCGCACCTTACAAGCACTCATCCATATACTTTGCCATGAACTACAACCACAATTAGATATCATTTGATAGGTTGTACATCGTATATATGAATATTTAAAGGAGACTGACATTGTCATGTATGCCTTGTAAATAATTGTTAACGCTTATTGCATGACGGATTATGTTTATTATCAGAACGGCGTAATGAATGATTTCCTATACTAGTAGAGGTTGGAACGCCAATGGAGATGAAACGGCAGGCAGAACTCAAACTCTGGGTGGAAGGCCCGCACAGGTGTTGGTCCTGCTTAAAAACAGGAACTAGCTAGACGGACGTTGTGGCACCTGAGCTCTGGAGCACAATAGGGTGACGGCTGGCAGCTATTGTAGCAGGACTGGAGGAATAACCGGGAACTCTTCAAATCCTGAACGCAGGTGAAAGGAACGAAGAAGCGGCACCTCGGAAACCACGCAGGCTGGGTTACTTCCAAGGATTTTTACTGAGAAGCGCACCATTGTACGGATATAGAATTTTCCTAGCAAACTTTCCGGGCTGGACGACAAAAGACTAAAATATCGTTGGTCGGCGTTCAGAAGAATCTGTAGAGAGAGAGAATATTCCGTGGTTTCGGGAATGTGATTCGTTTTCGGATTTACGAGGGTGGGGGAGCCGAGCCTAGCTGGGAAGCCAGCGGTGGGAGGGACGAGGTCTTCCGTTGTGAGCGCCCGGGTGTTACAGTCGCTCGGTATCAGCTTTTTTGGTACAGACGGACTGTTGTCTTTGCTCTCAGGAGAGTTTGTAGTTAGAACAGTTAGGCACTGTACTGTTGCGAACCTACACGATTCTGGACTTCACCTCCAGGTTGGAAGTCGTCATTGAGTACGCAGCGTTTAGTAATTGAGGGCACTTCTTCTGCCTATATTTACGTTGAGACGTAACTGAACTCCGTCCTTGTGGCTGGGAGTTCGCGTTTCTTGTCTGTAGAACACAGAGAGGAGAAAACTGTATTAGAGTATATTAGTCAGAGGACCACCTTCTGCCATCCCAGTGTTTGAAAGCGTTTATTTGTGGCTGGAGTTCTTCCATCGTCGCAGACGAGTACGAGAACCATCACTTCGACGCACCAGACGCAGTACATACGGTGATATGGCAAATTGCTTCGGCTTATTAGGGCTGTAAAGTTAAATAGCTGTGATCACGATAGTTTATTTCCGGTGAGGTTCCAGACCACCGTAGATCATCTTTGAAAGTAGTGTCTTCTAGTGTTTGGTACGTAGATGATGTCAGTCATTTCGCGTTAGTTATATTAGACCGCGCAGTCATAATAAGGGGCAGAGTTTGGCACTTGATTAATAATTCTAGTTAGGAAATATACGCAATTGTAATGGTGATTTTATTCTGTAATAAATATATTGAACAACAACGTTTATCATTGAGTAGTATTAGTTGCCTTCATCATTCATTTATGTTTGGATTGTAATTTATATGTAAAAAAGAGCATTAAGAGATCATAAGATCTGCTTCATGGGGTAGTCAGACAGGGCCAAATCATCATTTTAGCGTTTATTATTTTCCGTTGCACATATTCATTTTTACATTCCCCTGGAGTAGCATCTTGGAACAGAGAGATCTAATTTTTCCAGTCCGACCATTTACAGTATCTGATAGAAGGCTGTTAAGCTCCCCAGGTAGGCATACCAATGAAATACATGTTTTTGCCCCTCACTGAAAGAACATGGCGATCTCCAGACGTCAGAGCAGTTACACTAAACACGTGCGCCAATCACTCCGTCCGCATCGTCCCAGCTACTGACATGAGAATGCTCAAAAATTTGTGACCTACCCACCATTTGCACAAAAGCTCAGATAACATCAGTCTCTCTTAAATGGCTTCCCCCATCCACGTTCTGCGAAGTGGCCAGAACCGCGACGGACTGTCGCCTGGGCCAGGTAAAATGTTTCGCAAACCAGCGCCCTCCTCCTCTGACCCTAAGTGGAAAGAGGGGAGTGTCATTGCGTGAAGTCCCTCTGCAGGTACAGTGCTGCTTCCCGGAATCACTCACACAGCCAGGTTGCTGGACTCAGTATTTATGGCCAGCAATCCATCTTTCTCCCCCCGTCGCTTCCACTGTAGCCCATCAGGTACAAGTTCTTTACAGGCTACACATGCAGTTACAGGAACATTCTGCTCACAATTTCCTCGTGTAAAAAAGTTATAAACTACAAGTATCAAATGTAGTACTGGAGAACACCATGATCGTGACATAAAATATTAGTATCAATGTGACTGACAGTGTTATTAAAATGAGAGAGTGGTGTGCCACCTCTCAACTTCACCATAGGTCACAAATCTGTTTAAAATCTCCATCGTCACTGCTACAGGTAAGAAATATTAAAGCATCCCAAATTCGCTTCGCTTTAAGGACATATGTAAGCATTTTAGATACCCAGAGGGAAAACAATTTGCGAAATTTTAAGTGTTTTGTGACAGTCTCATGCCATACTGTTTTTGAAATGTATGGAAACTCATCACAAAGCATTCTTCTTGTGAACGTTTTCACTAATTTTCTCATTCGCTTTCTCATTCAAACTATCGCTGGTAACAGAAGGCCGCACACTCTGTGTTTAGTCATGAACATTGGGTCGTCCATCATTGAATTGTCACCCACCTTTACAGCCTCCCATCAGTCATTTAGTTTTCACCATAAATCTTTAAACGTAGGCCATGTATTTCAGCTGGCTTAACGTTCTTTGCGTTCAAAAAACTTACTACGGAGAGCACTTGACAGTTTGCAGTCTCAGACGTTGTCTTAAACATATTGAACGATAAATTACAAATTTACAACATAACAAAATCATGGTGTAATGGCGGGAGTGGAAAGACAATGAATGAGAGAGAAGAGTGCGAACGTGAGAAACTGCGACACTAGTGGTGTGATGACGGTAGAACGAAACGATACTTACTTTCCAGACACGCCTAGCAAATATCATGGCGGACGGCTCGAGCAGTTCGTGTTTCGTTGCTGAAGCCACATTTCTACCGACGCTCAGAGACAGCTGCAAAATTTTAATTTTAATAACAAACAGCCTCAGTTGCACCGTTTACCTAGAATTTACCTAGGTTTCAGTCGGGATAACCTAACCTTCTTCAGAATAACAGTAACTACGTTTGTCCATAGTGGACATCGTCAAGCGAAAACTACAAAGCCATAAATTATCGTCAGACTGTAAAAACTTATCTGAAGCTGCCCCGGCCCCACATCGCTACCGCGATGCGGCAGCCACGAGTGCTGTATTGGAACTTGTGGCTGCCGCGTCGCGGTCGCGAAGTGGGGCAACGTCAATGGAAATCCTCCACGAATGTTTTAAATTGATATGGCAAACAGTTAGTTTCTCCATCTCGTAGGGGAGAGGCAATTTTGATAACTCTTCTCAAACCAGAAAAGGAGCGCACAAGTCCCAGTAGTTCCAGGAGTTGATGACACGCTGTCAGATAGTTTTGAGCAGGAGAATGGTGTCCCTCAGGGCAGTGTATACTTACTCTGTTTGTCGTAGCCATAAATAGTATCACATCTACTGTAAGCAGTTCTATCCAGCGCTCCTTATTTGTGGACGATTTTGCTGTTTTTTGTTCCTCCTCCAGTGTTACAATAGTGTCCCGTCAGTTGCTGTTTTCTTTTCCTGCTCCAGTGTTCCAACAGTGTCTTCAAATGAAGGGTTTTAACTGTCTGCCGCAATGGATGCTGCACAGGCCCAGAACAATTTTCGATTTTGTGCATTACAGGAGAGACTGCACTCCTGCTTCGGTTTTAATGCGATATTTTTGCACATTTTATATGAACACTACGAATATGCAGCTGCATTTACGGGTGGGTCTAAACAGGCGAACTCCGGCGGTTCTTTTGTTTTCCCAGATCGTGTCCCCAAGGTCAGACTGCCTCAAGACTTTACTGTTTCCGATGCAGACTTATATCCGATCTTGTGGACATTGAAGCAGATGAGATGTTCGCCCAGTGCTGAATTTGTCTGTTCCGTTTCTTGAGTGCCCTTAACTCTCTAAAACGTTTGTACGAAGCAGATAAAGTGGCCCAGAATGTCCAGGATGCTCTCCTCCAAGTACAACTAGTGCGGAAGGAGGTGTTAGGGGAACGAAAGAGCAGGTTTAGCTCCAAAGGAGCAAAGACGTGATCCTCATATATTTCAGTGTGCCATCTCCCTGTATGTTATAGTTCACTGCTGAGATCGACAGTCTTGCGCCAGTGGGAGGATGAGTGACTGGAAATGACAGGCAACAAGTTGCATCTTGTAAAGCCCACATCGGCCGTGCTGTACCTCCTTCCAAAAATCCTCTTTACTCCTTACTCCACTCGCCTACGAGTCATGGCTTCTTGCTCTGGTGAGAGGACCCTCTAATGTGTACTGTTGTTGCGCCACATTTTATTAGACTGTGTCTTATTTTCAGACCAGCGAGCAGCGGTAGATTTGTCGACGGATCTGCCCACTATTTTCAGTGACATCCTAACGAATGTGGTTAGAGTTTTAAAGTTTTGTGAATTGTACCACACTTTTCCCGAGATTATAGGGAGATGGTTTTAATGTGTTAACAGGGTGACTTTCCCACCCATATTTTTTGTCAGTCAGCCAGTGACATTTCTCTGTGCCTTTCTTCTAGTTTCTTTATCGTTTTACCTGCTTTTTTACTCTCATGTATAACTTATTTTACTCCTTTCTCCGTAGTTTTAGCGCATGTGAGATGGAGTGATTGTGTGGTCAGTTTGAGTGAATGAGTGTGCAAAAATTTTAGACGTTTTATTCAAATTCGTTTGTTTTAATGAGTTTAAGGGTGCTGATAACCTCGCCTTTGAGCGCCCATATGCGCCTAACACGCACTAAAGTATGTCGTGCATGGTGAAAACGGACTACGCTAAACCGGCACCTGGCCAGATAAGGTGCTGAGGCGCAACACGGGCCGCAGATGACAGGGGTGAACGACGGCTGCGGAGATGGGCACGGGCTGATACACGTGCAACTCTTGAGCAGCTGACTGCCCGGGTGAAGCAAGGGGCTACGCACAGTGGCTCCTCAACGACGTTGACGCATATAGGCATCCTCAGCAGGTGCCTGATTCGTGTTGCCATGCTGATTGCTGTTTACCGGATGCAAAGGCTGGAATTTTCCGTGCTAATACAGCAACTGGACGTCCACTGAGTGGCGTTCTCAGATGAATCACGTTTTATACTTAATCGGGCAGATGACCCTTGGCGTGTACGGCGTGAAATGTCTAGAAGCAAATACCCTACAACGTCGGAATCGTCGTTGATGGAAGGGGGAGCATTAAGATCAGGGGAATCGTTTTCGTGACATTCCCTGGGTGATCTCGTTATGCTGGAAGGCCCAGAGAATCGACATAAGTGTTGATCGATTTTTGGGGACCATATTCACCCCTATACAGGGTGTTACAAAAAGGTACGGCCAAATTTTCAGGAAACATTCCTCACACACAAATAAAGAAAAGATGTTATCTGGACATGTGTCCGGAAACGCTTAATTTCCATGTTAGAGCTCATTTTAGTTTCGTCAGTATGTACTGTACTTCCTCGATCCACCACCACTTGGCCCAATTGAAGGAAGGTAATGTTGACTTCGGTGCTTGTGTGGACATGCGACTCATTGCTCTACAGTACTAGCATCAAGCACATCAGTACGTAGCATCAACAGGTTAGTGTTCATCCCGAACGTGTTTTGCAGTCAGTGCAATGTTTACAAATGCGGAGTTGGCAGATGCCCATTTGATGTATGGATTAGCACGGGGCAATAGCCGTGGCGCGGTACGTTTGTATCGAGACAGATTTCCAGAACGAAGTTGTCTCGACAGGAAGACGTTCGAAGCAATTGATCGGCGTCTTAGGGAGCACGAAACATTTCAGCCCATGACTCGCGACTGGGGAAGACCTAGAACGACGAGGACACCTGCACTGGACGAGGCAATTCTTCGTGCAGTTGACGATAACCCTAATGTCACTGTATGGAGAATGCTACGGGAGAACCAGTTGTTTCCGTACCATGTACAGCGTGTGCAGGCACTATCAGCAGCTGATTGGCCTCCACGGGTACACTTCTGCGAATGATTCATCCAACAATGCGTCAATCCTCATTTCAGTGCAAATGTTCTCTTTACGGATGAGGCTTCATTCCAATGTGATCAAATTGTAAATTTTCACAATCAACACGTGTGGGCTGACGAGAATCCGCACGCAATTGTGCAATCACGTCATCAACACAGATTTTTTGTGAACGTTTGGGCAGGCATTGTTGGTGATGTCTTGATCGGGCCCCATGTTCTTTGACCTACGCTCAATGGAACACGTTATCATGATTTCATTCGGGATACTCTACCTGTGCTGCTAGAACATGTGCCTTTACAAGTACGACGCAACATGTGGTTCGTGCACGATGGAGCTCCTGCACGTTTCAGTCGAAGTGTTCGTACGCTTCTCAACAACAGATTCAGTGACCGATGGATTGGTAGAGGCGGATCAATTCCGTGGCCCCCACGCTCTCCTGACCTCAACCCTCTTGACTTTCATTTATGGGGGCATTTGAAAGCTCTTGTCTACGCAACCCCGGTACCAACTGTAGAGACTCTTCGTGCTCGTATTGTGGGCGGCTGTGATACAATACGCCATTCTCCAGGGCTGCATCAGCGCATCAGGGATTCCATGCGACGGAGGGTGGATGCATGTATCCTTGCTAACGGAGGACATTTTGAACATTTCCTGTAACCAAGTGTTTGAAGTCACGCTGGTACGTTCTGTTGCTGTGTTTCCATTCCGTGATTAATGTGATTAGAAGAGAAGTAATAAAATGGGCTCTAACATGGAAAGTAAGCGTTTGCGGACACATGTCCACACAACATATTTTATTTCTTTGTGTGTGAGGAATGTTTCCTGAAAGTTTGGCCGTACCATTTTGTAACACCCTGTATACAGTTTGTATTTCCACAGCACGATAGAATATATCAGCAGGACTATGTAACACGTAACACAGTACTCAGTGTACGTGCGTCAGAATTAGTTTCCCATACTCTCCTGTCCACCAAACTCTCCGGATTTAAATCCAATCGAGAGTCTATGGGCCCACCCCCACCTGAGGTGGAGCCTCAGTCGAGATATACATCGCAGCTGGCCACGGCACTAGAGTCGGCGTAGCTGCACTTCCCAGTCTCGCTGACTCTCTTCTTACACGTCTCGCAGCAGTTCGTGCTGCGAAAGGTGGTTACTTAGACTTTCGATAATTCTTCACATTAATCCGACTGGACAGTGTATGACCAGTTACGTAGTTCCTCAGGCGGAAGACATACTCTTACGTGGTCGTGGGCAACATAGTTTCAGCCTCAGAACGTGTCCTACCAACCGACCCCTTCTAGTCAAGTTGTGCCACAAATTCCTCTTTTCCCCAACTCTATTCAGTATTTCCCCATTAGTTACGTAATTTACCCATCTAATCTAGCATTCTTCTGTAGCGCCCCAATTCGAAAGCTTCTAGTCTCTTGCACTGTTTATCGTCCATGTCTGACTTCCATACATGGCTACACTCCATAGAAATACTTCCAGAAAAGACTTCCTGGCACTTAAATCTGCAGTCCATGTTAACAAATTAGTCTTCTTCAGAAGCACTTTCCTTGCCATTGCCAGTCTACATTTTATATCGGCTCTATTTCGACCATCATCAGTTGTTTTGCTCCCCAAATAGCACAATTCACTCACTACTTTAGGTCTCTCATTTCCTAATCTAATTCCGTCAGCATCATCTGATTTAATTCAACTACATTCCATTATCCTCGTTTTGCTTTTGTTGATCTTCATCTCATATCCACCTTTCAAGACTGTCCATTCTGCTCAACTTCTCTTCCAGATCCTCTGCTGTTTCCGACAGAATTACAATGTTTTTTTTTTCATTCCCATGGATTTTGATTCCTACTCCAAATTTTTATTTTGTTTCCTTTACTGCTTGTTCAGTATACAGATTGAATAACATCGGGAATAGGCTACAACCCTGTCTCACTACCTTCCCAACCACTGCTTCTCTTTCATGCCCTTCGACTCTTATAGCTGACATCTGATTTCTCTACAAATTGTAAATAACATTTCGCTTCCTGTATTTTATCTCTGCCACCTTCAAAAATAAAGAGTTAAAGATTATCCTATTTTTGTTTTTGTTTTATGTGGAGAAAAGGACTAATTCAGGTTATAGGTAGATGAAATGATACTCCTTGTTTCAAAAAGACTTCTCTGCATGGTCTTCAAGAGACGTACGCTCGAAGACAAAAGAAACACCTCGACGGAACCACGATGGAATTATCCGAATGCGACGAAAAGGGGTAGATGTGGTGTATAAGTACAGAAAACAAATCATTCCAGTCTCGGAAAATTTGGTTGTTTCATTCAAGTGAAAGAGCGTCACAAACTGAGCAAGTCAATAACGCGTTGGGACACCTCTGGCCCCTTTGAAAGCAGTTTGTCGCTGCTAGAATTTTTGGATGTCCTGAGGGATGTCGTGCCAACTTCTGTCCAACTGTCGCGATAGCTCGTCAAATTCCAAAGAGGTTTGGAGGGTCCTGCCCATAATGTTCCAAACGTTATAAACTGGGGAGAGATCTGGCAACTTTGCTAGCCAGGGTAGGGTTTGGAAGGCACGAAGACAAACAGTACAAAATCGTCGTGTGCGGGCGAGCATTATCTTGCTGAAGTGGAAGCCCAGGAAGACTTATGAAGGACAACAAATCTCGGAGTATAATATCGTCGACGTAGCAGTGTATTGTAAGGGTGCCACGGTTAACAACCAGAGTGGTTCTGCTATGAAAAGAAATGGCAAGCCAGGCCATCACTCGTGGTTGTCGGGGCAAATGGCGGGCAGCAGTCTCGGCGTCTCGAGACACGTCTTCTGCCTGGAATCCCATTGACTATAGCAGATGAGTCCCGCTTCAAACTGAGCCTCGATGACCAGCGACAAGACAAACACGTTACTGACATGGTCTCTTTGTAAAGCTCTTTCTATTGAGAAAAAAATCATTCATTTTTTCTGAAGTTGTAGTCATTTATTTTTTCACGTACGTCACATCTACCGATTTCCATCCCATTTGGATAATTCCTTCGTAGTCTGTCGTTTTTTAGCGTGTTTTGAAATCAGAGGCACTCCTGTGCTTGGAGCCCGAAGAGTCCACTTTTTCTGCTTATCTGTGATGCCATTTTTTGCTTCTCTGGTCTCTCAATGACAAGATTGAAGCTACGTGATTATAGCACATCACTTTTCTTCTGTCGAATTTTTGTTCTCAAAACAGTCCGATAACGACCCGAAGTATTGATTGGTGACTCCATGTTGTCTTGTGCACTACGACCAGATCACAGGTATACTTGAAAAAAGAGACAGCAGTGGTCGTATATTTTTTTACTATTGCAAAATCGATTTTCTGTCACTGAGTGACCATCTTCAGTGCTATATTGTATAACTTAAATTGGGATGCACTGTTGTCACTAAGCTTACGGCAATCACATAGACTGAGGTGATTGCCGTAAGCTTAGTGACAACAGTGCATCCCAATTTAAGTTATACAATATAGCACTGAAGATGGTCACTCAGTGACAGAAAATCGATTTTGCAATAGTAAAAAAATATACGACCAATGCTGTCTCTTTTTTCAAGTAGACCCGAAGTATGTCAACTTACTTATCGCCTTCTCCATACCCATTCTGACCAGGCTGATTTCCATACTCATTTCGACCAGGCTGATCTACATGTGACAGGTAGAGTAGAAACATATCTTTCCTCATCTGTATACTTAATCACAAAACCTCAAGCGGTGTCTGTCAATGCCCAGGGCTATGCTAACTTCAAAGTGTGCTAAGTGTAGCTCTCGTCGCAAGAGCCCTTTATTCGTATAAATTTCAGTCTACCATAGGGCCCTATATCTACTTGCATCAGGACTCGTGTATTTGAGGGTCGGTCTCTCTCTCTCTCTCTCTCTCTCTCTCTCTCTCTCTCTCACACACACACACACACACACACACACACACACACACACACACGCAGGCACACGCACTTTCGTGCGCTCTGCGGATATCATGGGTCTAGCTAATCATTTCAGCACCGTTGCAGGGAAGCTTTCCAATTTATCGGGAAAACTGCCCAGATTCTTCCAGTTACCAAGAGCCATCGGAAAGATGCAAACAACTATATGGTTCTGTCACTGACGTCAGTCTGTTGCAGAATTTTGAAACTCCTTACATCCGAATGGAGACAGAAAGTAACCTCTGCGGAATCCACGTGAATTTCTTCCTAATACGATCGGATGAATCTCCAGCTCGATGTGTCTTTCGTGAGATCAAGGAGGCATCAGATGCCGGCATCCTCGTTCCTTGACTTCCGGAAGGCGTTTGATACAGTTCCTTACTATCAACTAAATAACAAAGTAGGAGCGTGCGGCACTGTGGTTCTATTGCAGAGTTCCTAGCAAAGGGAACTCAGCATACCATTCCTAACGGAGAAAGATTAAAATATAAATGTAGCTTCGAACTTAACCGAAGCCTGTGTTACAGGTCAACTGGTCTTCAAATATCGGATGATACCTGAAGCTACACGAGCGTGATGCTGTTCTGTGTAAAGAAATCGCAAGGCTAGAAAATTACAGCGTAATGTAGGGAGACCTGTAGAAGCTCGACGCTTGAGCACAACATAAAAAACATAATGAATTTCAAATAAGGGGTTAGAAAGACCCGTCATTTGACTATTGCTGAATAATCACTACAGACCGTCACACCAATTAGATATCAGAAAGTACGTATGCATACATAGTAATTTAGAGAGGAACTATCACACAAAACTAATAGTAGAAAAGGCTGATGTCACACTAAGATTCATTTGCAGATTACTTACGAAGTGTAGTGCGTCATATCGACGCGTAGATACGTCGTCAGATCAACATCTGAGGGTTGTCCTTACCCTGGAACAGTAACATAGGGCGGAAGAAAAAAATAGAGAAGATCCAAAGAAGAGCAACTGTTATCATTCCGATAGTGTACTTTGCTACGAACGTCAGCTAATACTTTGCTTTCTCTTTTACAGAGCTTTTCAAACACTAGCGGTGATAGATCTCGTGATGTTTGTACCGTATCCCTGCCCACGTTTGTTACAGTTCTTTGTATGTTTTAATGAGCAGTATAAGAAGATTATGTTACTGGATGCTGTAGGGCAGCTAGAATCGCAAGGCAGACTCACTGAACGACCCGCTACATGATCATAGCGCGTGAGAACGGCCGGTCGAGCTGGAGCAGAGGGAGACGGTAGGGATTCACCTACAACTCTGGACGCCAAGAAACGAATCTTTTATTATCTATATTTGCCGTTTATATATTAGTAGACACGACCCACATTGCTGGTGGCGTTACTTACACTAACAGCTCGTTAATAATAATTTCAGTATCACTCAGTTCATCAGAAAATGATAATTACAAATGTTAGTTACTGTCAGTGTTTATTTATGGAAAGGATGGACCAGTCGCAAGTGCTTCCTAAAGGCGCAGGTTCAGAACTACTGAACGGCCGGCGAGGCCACAGTGGTGTTGTGAGCATAGTATCACTCAATGGCCGGCGATAGCACTTTAGTATCTTTTGCATTCGGTTGTTTTGTTTAGGTAACAATAAGTTACACACGTCAACAAGTTTTTTTGTTTTGTGCCCTTTCGTCATGGCAGACAAAAGAGACGATACGATTATTTAGGATGAATGCGCGGGCGTCTTGTCTGATGTGCGGGATGACTTGGCCGATTAGGAAGAAGGTATTGGATACAAAAAAAAAAAAGAAAGTGAAGCAGTATCGTCGGAAGATACTGAAATTAGTCCAAGAAGAACTCGGCGAATGGCTACGGTTGCCAACTGATTTGGATGAATCAGACGAAGAAGACAGTGCACTGTCGTGAGACTCTGATTTACCGAAGACCAATAATAAATTTGAAGGATCTTCGGGTCCAAACATATTTCCCAAAGATATACAGAGCGTAGAGGATATAGTAGAATTATATACTGGCAACGATCTACTTGAATATATTAGCAACGAAACCAACGAGTACTACAGTCAAAATTGCAATAGTAGGAAACTGGATAAAAAAGTGCCAAATTTGTCGACGTTACAGGACCCGAACATAGAAAATGGTTTTGGCTTGCTATCCTTATTGGAACTGCAAAAAAAGCAATGGTCGATGATTATTGGTCAACGAATCCGTTGACAGGAACACCGTTTTTTTGCAAAACGATGTTCCGCTACCGATTCAGACAAATATTATCATTTTTACACCTTTCCTACAACAACAATAAACCGAATAATGCCGACCGGCTTTTCAGTTGATTATCTTTCCAAAAAGTTTAAATAAACAAATATTTGAAACAAATTTTGTATTTATTTACGTATGTATATTTTCGATATTTCATGAAAGTAGCGGAACAGAGTTGAGAACTTACGACAGTTAACAATGAGATTAGTAAAATTTAGCAATTTGTAATTTCCCGATTATGTCAAGAACTGTAATGCATGAAGTGTTAATGTATGAAGTGCAACTCCATGTGAAGTGCATCTCTACGTAAAGACGGGATTATTATTAAAGTTGCCTCGGAAAACACATGTGTACGATCTCATGTGTATTCTAAGATCGTGTGAAGCATTTTGTAACTTTTGCAGTGTTCGGGAACTGTTGATTAATGACAGGGAATCTTGTTATGAATATTAACGATAGTCTGGCTCTAGAAATAGTTTTACTAATTATATGATTGGATAAATAAAAGAAAATTAGTGGGCATCTTAACATTTTACGATTCTCATTACGCTTAGCATTTAAACCTACTCACTTACTACATTATTGTGTACTGTTTATTGCAGAAGAGTTATAGCTCGCGACCTACTTGAGGCAACATGTACAGATTGTTCCGAGAAGTGCGGAGAGGGAGTGACCAGTATGTGTCGGGGGAGGGGGGGGGGGAGGGGGCGGGTGGGGGGGAGGGGGGGGGGGAAGGAGGTGGACGCACGCACTGGACTTTCGTATGTAAACTACACGTAGTACCACTGCGCGTCCCCGTGCGTGTATTGTGGCAGACGATATCGCCAACATTCATTCTCCTGTCTATTGTGATAGTGTTACAACGTCACGCGGAACAACTTTTGTTGGAGACAAAATGTTCGTTGACCCCTCTTGGCGACGTTAGGCGTCCTTTAATATTTACGAGCAGGGTCTACTAACATCTGTACTGCGTACTATCTACCCCACTAAGCTGGCAGCCATTTTCATCAAGAGAACCTTAATAATGAGTGTCTCTAAGCGGAGAAAGGTATTTTAGAAGAAAATCATAAACTTTAATCTTCTTGAATCTGTTCTGTCATACAGAGTAGATGGCACACGAGTCACGCACATGCCGCAGCCCACAACGCCCTGCCACCTCTCAGAGTCACGACAGAGCGTCAGCCAATGTTTTGTCTCTTACAAAAGTTGATGATATGGGCACGTTAGGCCGTCGAAAATTCGTTCTACAACGATCGATCAATCCGGCTGGATGCCCGAAAGACTTTCAAGCAGCATATTCGCCGGGAAAACCTACAAACATTCAAAAGTTGCTCTCCAAGACGTGATGTATCACCCGTGGAAATATGATGTAAAGAACTGAAAGACCCTGTATATCTCGTGAAAAAAGAGTGAAGATAAAATTACATAGATTTGAGCTTACGTGGGGAGTTACCAACAGTCGTCCGTTCCTCGCATCATACTCCACTGGAAATGGAAATGGTACACGAAGCACGCTCCACTATAATTATAATGCGGCTTGCGGTGTGTGGACGTCGACGTATAACAGGAATGCAACAGGTTTTTAATGAGCAGCAAACTCCAGCTGTGCTACGAATTCAGTGATTTTTGACGTCGGCGAGACATTGAGGGTCTCAATTCATCCTTGCCTTTCGAAATCTATACACACACGCCGTATTTACTTGTTTACACGCAGCCCGTTAATTAACATTCAAGGCTTCTAATTAAATACCCTTCCTGCTTCTTCAGCGAGACTGTGCTAGAGAGACGACCTCACTTTATATGGGCGAAGGCGTACAAGTATAAAGCTGTACAGTTCCATCCTCTGACTTTCGCTGCTTGTGGACTGGTGAACATAAGGTTTCCGCAGCACATCCAATTCAGGCACATTTATATAAAATAAGTCGTATTTTTTTTAATATTTGAAGTCCAAAAACTTTTGTTAACACAGTGCTACTAGTGGCAATGTGACTCTACACGTACAGCATATGAATGAAAGTTATAGTGAAACAAACTTAGTTTCATTCACACAAATGTTAACTTAGAAGTAGTAGATAAAATGCAGCTACAGAAGGTAACTGGGAAAGCAGAAGCATTCTGAAGAGTACTAACATCCCTGCTGGTTTTATTACGTCTGTTTGGAGGACATCTACAGATAAAGATTATAGTAGTCACGTAAAGTTGTTTCTTCAGTCTGTGTCCAATTTTCGGCTTCCTGTGAGCTGGAAGACAAGTAGTCTGGATGAAAAGAGAAAGCTAAACAGATGATTTAGAAAACATTCACGTAATTACATATACAGAAAAAGAATGCTCCAATACGATTTAGAGCGCAATCTGTTCGCGTCAGTATCGCTGCACTATTGTCATATACAGTGCATGTAATGATAATATATTTGTAAATAAAAATTTTATAACACGTAGCAATTTTGTAACAGCTCTTTCTTTTCTTTTCAAGATTTTCTTTTCGAGATGTCTGTTACACTTAAACAATAGAGTGATCCAAATGTACTCTTCCTGGGTTTTCTTCACCAAATCCACATCAACATTCAATACAAAGTTTCTCCTCAAAGAAATAACATTAATTACATCTGCTTCTGATAGAGCTCTTAACATATCAGTTATTTCGTGTCTTTGTACGCTGAATAACATTAAAGTTGTACCGTAGCATAGGATACTAACCCTCTAAAAATTATCTGGAATTTAGCTTCGTATCAGGCATCGTCATGGTGTAAAATCCACATCTATTCCATCTTAGTGAAATTTAGTTTATGTCTTTAGCCTCTTATCGAAGAATTGTTCAACAAACTAGTAATCAGCTAAATGGACGGGCAAAATTGAGAAAGAGTTCAATCTAGGTTGCCGCCATTTCAGACATCGATCGTTATTTCAACTGTTCAGTCCGACAAAGCTGATCTTGCATTACCTCTGTGATTTATGACCCAATTACTTAGAGCGGTTGAGCTATTTGGCTATGGTTTGAACGCCCGAATTCCGCGATGCTTCCAACGACTGAACACATTTCGTGATAAAATATGATGGCTTTCGCAAGTGTTACCAATGGTATTTTATAAATGAGTGTCGATGGGAAAACGCTAATTATGTGGAACTCTGTACATAAATTTCGGCTCAGAAGGTTCTAATTTCCGGTGATCAAATAAGAACTTGTTTTTGCAGTTACAAAAACGTTTCCCAGTGAATAAAGCAAAATCGATCGATAACGGAAATACATAACCGAACACCCACTGGGATATTTTGTGATCTCTCAACGACTTTTGACTGTGTGAATCTCGAAAGTCTTCTAGACCAGCTTAAGTACTGTGGTATGAGTGGCACGTTGCACAAATGGTTCAATTCACATGCAACTGGAAGAATGCAGAACGTTGAAACAAAGAGTACAGATAGTCTGCAAAAATCAGCGGAGTCCTCTAACTGGGAAGGTATCAAGAATTGTGTCCCACAGGGTACAGTCTTCGATCGCTTATTGTTATTCATATGTATTAATGACTTGCCACTCTATATTATGAAAATGAAAAGCTAATTGTTTTTCTAAAGATACAAATACAGCAATCACACCCAACAAACAAGAATTAGCTGAAGAAATTTTAAACTATGTCTTTCAGAAAATTATTACGTCGTTCTCTGCCAATGGATCCTCATTAAATTTTGAGAAAACGCAGCACATACAATTCTGTACAGTAAATAGCATAACACCATTGATAAATACAGACTTTGAACAGAAGTTTGTTGCTAAGGCAGAAGATTCAAAAATTCTGGATGTGTGCGCTGAAGAGAAATTGAATTGGGAGAAACACATTGATAATCTGTTTAAATGGTTGGATTCATCTACTTTTGCTATTATGGTTATTGTAAATTTTGGTGATAAAGATGTCAGTAAATTTCCCTGCTATGCCTATTTTCATTTATTGTTTTCGTATGGCATCATCTTTAGTCATTAAAAGAAAAAGTATTCGTTGTACAAAAGAGTGTAATCAGAGAAATAGCTGGAGCCTACCCAACATCGCCTTGCAGGCATTTATTTAAGGAACTCGAGATGTTCCCAGCATCTTCGCAATACATATATTCAGTTATGAAATTTGTTATTAATAACCCAACAAAATTAAAAAATTATAACGAAGTACATAGCTACAACACTACAAGAAACGTTGTTCTAAATCTGACTCTGCCCCAGGCACAGATAGTGGTGAATTATGCTGCCACAAAAATCTTTGGTCATTTGCCAAATAGCGTTAAGGTATGACAGATACCCAACCAACATTTAAATACAGATTAAAAGAATTTCTGAATGACAACTCCCGATCAGCGGACGAATTTTTAGGTATGAAGTAATAATTACAAAAAAAATATATTGTGTAATGAAAACTTACGTTAAACTGACACATTCCTCATCATTACGAAATGTCGTATTCATGATCTATGGAACAAGTATTAATGTAATGTAATGTAATTTGTTCAATAACCTTAATGGGTGGCCTGAGTAAAGCTGTCTTTATTAATAAATGAACTATTACATATGTGAAGAGAAATGAAAGTTTGATGAGAACAAAGAATAAGGAAATTAGGCTGCAGTCTGCTATTTGGGTAGGATCTATGATGTGTCCCATAAAAAATTCGTTGTCGTAGTGCGGATTTTAACTTCCTGTCAACATTGGATGTGTTTAGAGGATCGGAAATTATTAGCATGACCACAGTAACTTGACGAAGTACTTACAAAGTCAGTAATTAGTATTCAATGATGGAGATGAAAATAGAATGTAAACAATTATTTCACAATTTAGCATAACGTAAAGAAGCTTGAACTCCTAGTTAAGACATAAAACGGAATTTCTTACGAATTTTGATCAAATAAAACTACTCTCAAGTATTCGTATTCATTTATTTATGCTTCCCACGCAGATGAGACTATTTCTACACTTAATATTTATGAAAATATTACAAACGCATTCAGAGTTCAAGAATGTGTAGAAATGTGTGTCGGTAATATGTGACTGCACAGTGGTGACTCACACTTTTTTTTTCTTTAGCCTTGTGGTTATTTTGAAGAGGCACGCCATTTTTTCCTCTCCTGTACCCGTCCCCTCAACTCAGTGTAGTACTAGCTGCCAGTGCCCTAATGATTTGTTGGCTGAACTCCATTCTCTGTCTCCCAGCACAATTGTGTCTCTCTATGCCTGGGGCTATGGATGTTATTCCCTGATGTCCTATCAGCCTTTAGATTTTCCTAGTTAGTGTTGATCACAATTATTTCCGCATTCTTTATGTGAAGACTCACGATTTCTTATCAGTCCACTTAATTTTCAGGACACTGTAACATAAAATCAAACACTTGGATTCCGCTCTTTTCTCTTCGTCCAACAGTCGACAGTTCATTTCAATGGACTGTCGTGTTCCAGATCACTTTTGCAGAAATTTCTTTCTGAACTTAAGCTCTGTAGTAGATACCAGTCGTCTTTCTACCAGCAATATATTTTCCTGAGGTAGTGCGCTTGTTGTATCGTCCTTGCTTCGACCACCGTGTGTTATTTCGCTTTCAAGGCAGTATACGAGTGGGGGACCCAAAAAGAAACGGGAAATTAGGCATAAAGTCTTTATTTCTCAATATTTTTACATCAAATTTTGATCACCTTCAACGCACTTATTCCAAACGATCTTTCAGTTGTTAAAAACAGTTTTTAAATTCACTTATCGAGATGTTCTTTATGCATTCCAGTGATTTTTGTTTTACCTCCTCCACAGTGGCAAAAAGTTTTCCTTCCATGTCTTTCTTGAGCCTGGGGAACAAAAATAAATCAAAGGGCGCTAGATCCGGTGAATACGGGGGTGGTGGGAGGGGGGGGGGGGGGCGAGGTGGAATATCGGTGTCATTCCGTTTTTGGTCAAAAACTGCTTTACGGAGAGGGCGGTGTGTGCCTGCGAGTTGTCATGACGGAAAAACCAGTCGCCTGTGCGCCAAAGACCTACCTTTTTCTTCCGGATACTCTCCCTCAGTCTTTTCAAAATCTGTAACTAGAGCTCTTGGTTGACAGTTTGGCCCTTTCGAACGAACTCCGCGTGCATAACACCTCAACAAACGAAGAAACAAATGAGCATTGTCTTGACGCTTGTCTTCACTTGGCGACCTCTTTTGGTACGAGGAGAGCCACTTGTCTTCCACTGGCTTGATTGCGTCTTTTTTCGGGGTCCTATGCATAGCCCCACGATTCATCGCCAGTACTCACCTTGGAAAAAAATTCAAGATCCTCCGTGAGCTGATTTTGAGCTCAAAACATGCCTGAAGTCGACGCTTCCTTTGCTCGCCTGTGAGAAGGCGAGGGACAACTTTGACTGCAACCTTTCTCGTGTGTAAATCTTTGGATAGAATCCTCTAAATTGAACCCCATAATATTCCAGATATCTCAAAGAGCTGTTCAATGGTTCAGCGACTGTCTTCACGAAAAAGGGCATTGATTTTGTCGAAGTTTTCGTCATTTATTGACGTTCAGGGAAGTTATAAACGGGGTTGGTCTTCAATTGACATTTCTCCATGTTTAAAACGTAAAGACACTAGTTGACTTTCGTTTTACTTAGGACGGCGTCCCCATATGCTGTCTTAAGCATTACAATAGTTTCAGCGGCAGATTTCCCCAACAGGAAACAAAAGTTCACAGCCACTTGTTGCTCTCGACAACCTGCCATCACATTTTCGCCGAAATGGAAAAGTTGTTTTACTAAAAAAAATTCTCGTTGGAGAAACGATGCAGTCACAGCGACACAACTTTGAACACTGACTCAGGTGGCGTGACCGTAACGGACACCAAGTCGAACAATAGGTTCCCCCATTCTCCCATCCCAACGCATCCCACTTCCCGTTACTTTTGGGTCCCCCTCGGAATTCCTTCCCCTTTCTCTAAACCCTTCGATATGGTCTTGTAAGAGCAGTTGGAAAGTAAAGGTGATGCTCTGTAGAAGTATTTTAGAACCTATAATATCGCTATAGAGCATCTTCTTAAGACAATAAGAAATTGAGCCTTCAGTTGCAAGGTAAATGTTTTTATGTTATCTAGGTTCGATGCCAATAATGGTATCTTCTTCAGAACAAAAATTAAATTATTTTGAGGGCCAAGCGTTGGTCATGTCACAGAATTAAAAAAAAATTACCTTGCAACTGAAGGCTGAATTTCTTACTGTCTGAACAATTCACAGTTGCTGAAGCGCTGCGTTATGTTAAAGATTTGCATCTTCTTAACTTTCCAACTAATCATACAGGACCTTAACAGATGTTTTACCTTCCGGACTGAAATGAGTTAGTGATAAACTTTCAGTTAATGATAAACTTAGCATCAAAATTGGGGACAACCTATGGATGTGAATATTGGGAGCTTGCTGCCAAAATTGAAATAAGCTGAGAGGTATAGAAACGAACTGTACCAGAATATCGTGTAGAATATCTGAGTGAAACCATGATTAGGGAAGTGACCCAGGTTCAAGAAAGCCTCACAAATAGGCCGGAAGAAATGGATCTCGCCTGCTTCGAATATACAATGCGAATGATGAATTGTAGATGACAAAAGTCATGCTGATATACCACCCTTTTGGAAAAAGAAGTGAAAGACAGGAAGTTGCCTGGTTAGATGGAATGAAGTGAGATGTGATAAAAACAGAAACAGAAGATGAGGAAATATAATAATATAAAAAAATATGGTAGCAGATATGTGGTATGCGTCGACAGCTTTAGGAACCCCACAAAAGAGAGTTTTGCTACTCCTCATTATTTTCGTTTTCTTCACTTCGTTCTCAATGTGATTCTTTTCAATAGGTCTTGACATTGCTATACTCTATGTATGTAAGAAACGATTATATCAGTGAATCTCCTCACTGATATATCCCCATCCTGAATTTTAATCCTAGTTCTGATCCATTTCTTACTTATTTTATTAAGATAAGGTACATACGTGTGACAAGACGAGAGAAACTAGGGCGCATACGAGGGTGTATAGACGATCGTTCTTTCCTAGCTCCATCTGGGAATATAACAGGACAGAGAATGACCAGTGGCACAACGCACCCTCTGGTATGCATTGTATGGTCGCTTGCGAAGTATGCATGTAGATGAAGTAGTAAGACAGGCTGCTGCAACGCCACACTGAAAACAATTTGAGAATAGTGCACAATACACAACAGACAAATTTTGTCTAACGTTGCAATATAATTGTTCTGGCCGTTTCGTTGTGTGAGTTACATAAAACTATAGGACGTGAAAGCGTCCTGCAGTCACTTATCTTATTGGAGAGCTCATTAGGTAATTTGTGCTTTCAAATCGCATTTCACGTCCTCTGCAGCAATGTTTGAACATACGCCTATGTTATAGCCTCTGCAAATGTTTCCTATAAATTAAAAAAAGCTGCTGTAGACACCTTTATAGCTGTTGAATGCTACTGTGGAAGAGAGAGCAGTGTTAAAAGCTATTAAAAGAAAATTCTCGTCCCGATAACGGTTTTCCAACCCGAATCCCCAGCCCGAATCCTACTCCACCAAAATCCTGCGGTGCAATGAAAATAACAGTTCTCATTAAGTAGTCAAGGATGAAATCTTAATGAAGGTAAAAATTATGTATGTTCGTAAAAAGGGCACTATGTATACATGACGACATATTATGACAATTCTTTGCTGGATTTCCAGCTTAAGGACTTGGTATGCGTCTTGCTAGTAAAAGCTAAATTGCCCCGATGTCCAGTCCTATTATCGTCATCGCTGCCGACAAGATGTTTCCCTTAACGTCCCGTCGGTTCCAGTACTGCACAGACCCTCAGCGCAAATTCCTTCCGCTCTTAACAGCCCATAGCTCAACGCTGCAACATGGAATCTCACGGAAGTGCGAATGGTCTTCCTGAGCTAAACTTGGTGCCTGTCTCACGGTAGCTTTCAAGAGAGCCACTTTCCTTTCCAGCATGGGCAAGCCCACACTATAGTAGCCCGTACCGAAGTCCGAGAGCAGACTACACCGTGAAGAAGATACTGTTTTTACGTGACTTCCGAAGAGGCTGAGTTACACTGTTACCTGGCACTGTGGTTATTGCTACGTTTAACAGCTAGTGCTACAAATAATACTAAAGCATAAGTGCCTGACAGATGCAGTTTCGCAGTATAAACAAAAGTTACAATACGCACAAAAAAACTAACTTTTAAATCAAAAAATATTTCACAACAAGAGGGAAAAAATTGCACAACTTTGAGGCGAAAATGAGTTTTAAACAATATTTTAAATATGGCTCCTCATCACACTGTGTGGCGTCTGAAATGGTGTAATTGTAGGTACATAGCCAGTGAATCTATCAGTACTCCTTTCTCTTAATTTTAGTTCTGAGATTAGTAACCTGGCCGTGAAATGGAATTACGGTGAATTGTACATGACGACGCTGACGATAAAAAGTTTTTTGTGTTCTTTAGTTTGCACTTTAACATGTACGATATGTATGTTACATATTGATAATATCCATGCAGATCTACATCACTAGACAATCTGCAAAACGATACCGAGTGCTTCGTCTGGAAACTACCAACAATAGAAGTCCGAGGCCAGACTGAAGAAGGCAATACATCAGACCTAATGGCTTTCAAAACAGACTTCCGGACGTCTCGGAATGGATAAAGACAGGTCCCGTAGAGAGAGAATCTTGTACCATTCTCCCTGCAAAATAGTGACAAATTAAGGAAAAGATTATATAGATGCAAAGCCATCACGCACCCTTCTCTCCAAAGCAGATCACAAAGGCTCTGTCATACGGAGATCTGGTGGCTGTGGCGACCGGAAGAGATGCGAAAATTGAACACCGGTCCTGGAATAGGGGCCATGTGACTGAGGGACACATAGTACCATGAAACGGACGTCATCAGCCAGAATGGTCATGTAATCCTTGGCAGTAATTCCACCGTGCAGAGTAACCACGGATTCAATGGAAAACCACGATATGCTGCCCAAACCACCGAATACCCACCATATTTCGATCTCAGGACGTAAACTCAGTCGTAAGTTAGAAACAATGTGAAAAAAGAATAATCCGACCAAATGACATTCTTTCATTGGCCCTTACTTTATAGCTTCGGCACCAGTTTCTCCTGTTAAGGACAACTGTATCACTCATGACTGGTTTTGGATTTCCGGCTCGCCCTGCAATTTCTACCTTATGCAAGTCCCTTCGTGTTGTTCTGGTGCTGACAGAGTTCGCGAAAGCGATATTCATTCAATAGCGACTTCTGCAGTTGTCGTCTTATTTGTCGTCAGTCTTCAATATTCGTTCTTCACTATTCATTAACACAGACTTTCGCCGATACACTACTGACAATTAAAATTGCTACACCACGAAGATGACGTGCTACAGACGCGAAATTTAACCGACTGGAAGAAGATGAGTAGCTTTTCAGAGCATTCACACAAGGTTGGCGCCGGTGGCGACACCTACAACGTGCTGACATGAGGAAAGTTCCCTACCGATTTCTCATACACAAACAACAGTTGACCGGCGTTTCCTGGTGAAACGTTGTTGTGCTGCCTCGTGTAAGGAGGAGAAATGCGTACCATCACGTTTCCGACTTTGATAAAGGTCGGTTTGTAGCCTATCACGATTGCGGTTTATCGTATCGCGACATTGCTGCTCGCGTTGGTCGAGATCCAATGACTGTTAGCAGAATATGGAATCGGTGGGTTCAGGGGGGGGGGGGGGGGCGTGATACGGAACGCCGTGCTGGATCCCAACGGCCTCGTGTCACTAGCACTCGAGATGACAGGAATCTTATCAGCATGGCTGTAACGGATCGTGCAGCCACGTCTCGATCCCTGAGTCAACAGATGGGGGGCGTTTGCAAGACAATAACCATCTACACTAACAGTTCGAAGATACTTGCAGCAGCATGGATTATCAGCTCGGAAATCAATGGCGGCGGCTACCCTTGACGTTGCATCGCAGACAGGAGCGCCTGCGATACAGTACTCAACGACGAACCTGGGTACACGAATGGCAAAACGTCATTTTTTCGGATGAATCCAGGTTCTGTTTATAGCATCATGATGGTCGCATCCTTGTTTGGCGACATCGCGGTGAACGCACATTGGAAGCGTGTATTCGTCATCGTCAAACTGGCGTATCACCCAGCGTGATGGTCTGGGGTGCCATTGGTTACACGTCTCGGTCACCTCTTGTTCGCATTGAAGGCACTTTGAACAGTGGACGTTACATTTCAGATGTGTTACGACCCGTGGCTCTACCCTTCATTCGATCCCTGCGAAACCCTACATTTCAGCACGATAATGCACGACCGCATGTTGCAGGTCCTGTACGGGCCTTTCTGGATACAGAAAATGTTCGACTGCTGCCCTGGCCAGCACATTCTCCAGATCTCTCAGCAACTGAAAACTCTGGTCAATGGTGGCCGAGCAACTGGCTCGTCACAATACGCCAGTCACCTTTCTCGATGAACTGTGGTATCGTGTTGAAGCTGCATGGGCAGCTGTACCTGTAGATACCATCCAAGCTCTGTTTGACTCAATGCCCAGGCGTGTCAAGGCCGTTGTTGCGGCCAGAGATAGTTGTTCTGGGTACTGATTTCTCAGGATCTATGCACCCAAATTGCGTGAAAATGTAATCACGTGTCAGTTCTAGTATAATGTATTTCTCCAATGAATACCCATTTATCATCTGAATTTCTTCTTGGTGTAGCAATTTTAATGGCCAGTAGTCTAAGTTATTGGATGATGTTATTCCACTTTCCATATGTGCGGTATAAATCTTCTACATAGTGCCTTTTGTAACACGTAACACTTTGGTTCCGTTGCTTACGGAAACACCCACCATATGAGTACCAAAAATTTGCCCACGTTTTAAGTCACTCGGTTCCGACATACTGCGATCACAACTACACAGCAGAACAATTTTCTATTCACCACTGACGCTGTAAGTAGCGTTAATAAAAGGTCGCTATGCGTAAGAAGCGTGAAGTGCATTTTGAATGTATCCTGATTGCTAAAAGAGCCACGAGCACTTTGAATAAGAGAAAGCTATCTGACATTGAAATCAACGTAAAAGATTGGTTCGCCACCAACTCTAGCCACATGACAAATAAGAGGTTGCTCTGAGTCGGAAAATTACTTAATTTATTCGTAAGAAAAACTCACAAAATATGTCCATTACAATTATCCGGGCTGTTATGCCGTGGTCGGTTGATGAATTCTGTGTCGATTCCCAACGGAGCATGCTTTCCAGCCAGGGAACCACAATATTCGTTTCGAGGAAACGCAAGTACTAGCGGCCACAAGCGGATATTACGAAAGGCTCTACAGGGAGGCAATCGAAACCGCTAAACACCCAAATAATTTCAACCGAAAGGAGGAGGGTGTGAAATTAAGCGGTATACGGATGCCGGTGTTAAAGAAGATGTGTACCACCCGTCCACTACTGGGTGATGGCAACGGCGATCGACGGCGACGGACAGCGGCCAATTGCACTGACGTTTTCAAAACACGTGACGTCACGCCGCGGCGTGGGAGCGCGCGGACACGGAATTTAGCGGCAGTCAGTAGCGAGCCAGTGGGTGTGTTGGACCTTCCATTGAGCTAAGGACCCCCTTGAAGATGTCTCCCGCAGTCGGAGACGAAACGTTGGGAATCTACACAGAATTCATCAACCGACCACGGCATAACAGACCGGATAATTATAATGGACATGATGTTTCCGGCCGTGAAAGTCTACATTTTGGTAACTCACAAAAGAACATTCATTCTAAAGTCAGTGATAAAGAATGGGATGTAATTATTAATATGATCCAGGCATGGTCCACGTGAATCAAATACTGAATAAAGTAAAGAGTGTGTGAACACTGTGCATAAGTGCAGCTTGCAGCAGCATTCCTGAAAACATGATCTATTCCAAAGCATTTGTTTTAAATGAAAAGGGACATTAAGAATTGGTCCTGTGCGCATTGAAACGGTATGGATGGGCTAACAAGGAAAACTACACTCCTGGAAATGTAAAAAAGAACTTATTGACACCGGTGTGTCAGACCCACCATACTTGCTCCGGACACTGCGAGAGGGCTGTACAAGCAATGATCACACGCACGGCACAGCGGACACACCAGGAACCGAGGTGTTGGCCGTCGAATGGCGCTAGCTGCGCAGCATTTGTGCACCGCCGCCGTCAGTGTCAGCCAGTTTGCCGTGGCATACGGAGCTCCATCGCAGTCTTTAACACTGGTAGCATGCCGTATGTGCAGTTGACGGACTTTGAGCGAGGGCGTATAGTGGGCATGCGGGAGGCCGGGTGGACGTACCGCCGAATTGCTCAACACGTGGGGCGTGAGGTCTCCACAGTACATCGATGTTGTCGCCAGTGGTCGGCGGAAGGTGCACATGCCCGTCGACCTGGGACCGGACCGCAGCGACGCACGGATGCACGCCAAGACCGTAGGATCCTACGCAGTGCCGTAGGGGACCGCACCGCCACTTCCCAGCAAATTAGGGACACTGTTGCTCCTGGGGTATCGGCGAGGACCATTCGCAACCGTCTCCATGAAGCTGGGCTACGGTCCCGCACACCGTTAGGCCGTCTTCCGCTCACGCCCCAACATCGTGCAGCCCGCCTCCAGTGGTGTCGCGACAGGCGTGAATGGAGGGACGAATGGAGACGTGTCGTCTTCAGCGATGAGAGTCGCTTCTGCCTTGGTGCCAATGATGGTCGTATGCGTGTTTGGCGCCGTGCAGGTGAGCGCCTCAATCAGGACTGCATACGACCGAGGCACACAGGGCCAACACCCGGCATCATGGTGTGGGGAGCGATCTCCTACACTGGCCGTACACCACTGGTGATCGTCGAGGGGACACTGAATAGTGCACGGTACATCCAAACCGTCATCGAACCCTTCGTTCTACCATTCCTAGACCGGCAAGGGAACTTGCTGTTCCAACAGGACAATGCACGTCCGCATGTATCCCGTGCCACCCAACGTGCTCTAGAAGGTGTAAGTCAACTACCCTGGCCAGCAAGATCTCCGGATCTGTCCCCCATTGAGCATGTTTGGGACTGGATGAAGCGTCGTCTCACGCGGTCTGCACGTCCAGCACGAACGCTGGTCCAACTGAGGCGCCAGGTGGAAATGGCATGGCAAGCCGTTCCACAGGACTACATCCAGCATCTCTACGATCGTCTCCATGGGAGAATAGCAGCCTGCATTGCTGCGAAAGGTGGATATACACTGTACTAGTGCCGACATTGTGCATGCTCTGTTGCCTGTGTCTATGTGCCTGTGGTTCTGTCAGTGTGATCATGTGATGTATCTGACCCCAGGAATGTGTCAATAAAGTTTCCCCTTCCTGGGACAATGAATTCACGGTGTTCTTCTTTCAATTTCCAGGAGTGTAGAAGGTAAATGGCGTAGGTAACGGAGACGTAACATGGGTACACTGGATGAGATTGGAGGTAAAATTATCTTTATTCCTTAAAACATTGATGCAATGCATTTATAGAACTTCTGTTGCCTGGTAACTCAGTACAATTGTTTGTGAAACGCTATACGTTTCACAACAGACTCGTGTGCCCACGTGGTTCGCGGAGACACAATGCCTACGTACCGTGGCCAAATTTTAGTAACATCAAACCACGCAGTCGCGAACAATTAACATTTTACAGAGGACACGTTTGAATAGACAAATGATAATGGCAGAGTACCAACAAACTCTAATATTAACCCATGTGGATGGTGTCCACCGGACATAAAGTAATGAGACAAAGAAAATTCACAAAGAAGCAAAGATCACCTGGATTCGGAAAAGATTAGAATGCATACACACGCAGTTGCAGGCACACAGACATTCACACTGAACCGAGGGATACCTTCTTCTTACGGATCAAAGTCAAGTCTGCATTAGGAATCAAACTGAAAGTATGCAAAAGCCTTGCATTGCTTGCTGTGACCCAGCAAATAAATCTTTATAAGATGAAACGCGAGACCAAAAGCTAAAAGCTCCCCTCTTGCAATGAGACAACGCGCCACGCCGTTAAGTCAACTCACCCTTCTTCGAAGAGACTTCGCCTGCAGACCCTCGGCTAGCTGGAAGCAGGCTAACCGTCTCACACACTCAGACGTCTCCCACGCGACCCTATAGCCAGGAAAACCCAGACAGGAGGCTCCCGCCACCAACCTAACACCGGTAACTTTCACACAAGGGGAGGAAGCCTCTTTGCCTACCTGAAAACTACAAGGGTTGGCCATTCTGTACGACTACCGCTGATTCTCTACAGCAGACTAAACCACTGTATAGCAAAATGAAACACACCCACATTCATCCACTCACGTATGCCAGAGAGTTCTATATCATTGGCAAGCAAACAAAACGACAATGAAAGGGGACTACATGACCCTTTAAACACATTCAAGGTATTGAGGATGTTGCACAGTAATCGTTCGTGGTGAAATAAAACAACGCAAATTACAGGCTTTGTAGGATCTGCATTTACGTTCAGGCACGTAGTTCTCGCGGTGTTTCCATATTTTGCTCCAACCCCTGAGCGACAATGATTACCAATGTAAAAAGAGTATAAAAAAGAAGTAGATTTACATATTCAGTAACGTAGTAGTGTAATATCTAAAGGAAGAACTCGAAAAGTTTAGCTCTGGGCATCGGAACGTAGAGTAACTGCGGTTCAACATTGGAAGGGTAATTGACCACGAATATAGTTCGACTTGTATGTAACAGAAAAATTCGTGTTAGGAGTCTCACTATCTATGGAAATGTTGAAATGTTTTGTAATGAGCTAGATATTTCTAAATAAAACGGTGATTTATCAGAGGTATTGTGACATATGGAGGCTTATCCACAGGCATTATTGCCACAAACTATACACGGTAGTAACAAGAAAGGGAAAAAAAACGATACTGCAACCGGAAGAAACGTTCGCCACATACCGTGTGCTGACTTGCGGAATATGGATACAAATATAGATTTAGATATACACTCCTGGAAATGAAAAAAAGAACACAATGACACCGGTGTGTCAGACCCACCATACTTGCTCCGAACACTGCGAGAGGGCTGTACAAGCAATGATCACACGCACGGCACAGCGGACACACCAGGATCTGCGGTGTTGGCCGTCGAATGGCGCAAGCTGCGCAGCATTTGTGCACCGCCGCCGTCAGTGTCAGCCAGTTTGCCGTGGCATACGGAGCTCCATCGCAGTCTTTAACACTGGTAGCATGCCGCGACAGCGTGGACGTGAACCGTATGTGTAGTTGACGGACTTTGAGCGAGGGCATATAGTGGGCATGCGGGAGGCCGGGTGGACGTACCGCCGACTTGCTCAACACGTGGGGCGTGAGGTCTCCACAGTACATCGATGTTGTCGCCAGTGGTCGGCGGAAGGTGCACGTGCCCGTCGACCTGGGACCGGACCGCAGCGACGCACGGATGCACGCCAAGACCGTAAGATCCTACGAAGTGCCGTAGGGTCCGCACCGCCACTTCCCAGCAAATTAGGGACACTGTTGCTCCTGGGGTATCGGCGAGGACCATTCGCAACCGTCTCCATGAAGCTGGGCTACAGTCCCGCACACCGTTAGGCCGTCTTCCGCTCACGCCCCAACATCGTGCAGCCCGCCTCCAGTGGTGTCGCGACAGGCGTGAATGGAGGGACGAATGGAGACGTGTCGTCTTCAGCGATGAGAGTCGCTTCTGCCTTGGTGCCAATGATGGTCGTATGCGTCTTTGGCGCCGTGCAGGTGAGCGCCACAATCAGGACTGCATACGACCGAGGCACACAGGGCCAACACCCGGCATCATGGTGTGGGGAGCGATCTCCTACACTGGCCGTACACCACTGGTGATCGTCGAGGGGACACTTAATAGTGCACAGTACATCCAAACCGTCATCGAACCCATCGTTCTACCATTCCTAGACCGGCAAGGGAACTTGCTGTTCCAACAGGACAATGCACGTCCGCATGTATCCCGTGCCACCCAACGTGCTCTAGAAGATGTAAGTCAACTACCCTGGTCAGCAAGATGTCCGGATCTGTCCCCCATTGAGCATGTTTGGGATTGGATGAAGCGTCGTCTCACGCGGTCTGCACGTCCAGCACGAACGCTGGTCCAACTGAGGCGCCAGGTGGAAATGGCATGGCAAGCCGTTCCACAGGACTACATCCGGCATCTCTACGATCGTCTCCATGGGAGAATAGCAGCCTGCATTGCTGCGAAAGGTGGATATACACTGTACTAGTGCCGATATTGTGCATGCTCTGTTGCCTGTGTCTATGTGCCTGTTGTTCTGTCAGTGTGATCATGTGATGTATCTGACCCCAGGAATGTGTCAATGGAGTTTCCTCTTCCTGGGACAATGAATTCACGGTGTTCTTATTTCAATTTCCAGGGGTGTATATATGAGGTGAGTCAAATGAAAACCGTAAATATTTTTTTAAGTATTATTTATTGTGCAGAATCGGTACAAAGCTGTATCACTTTTCAACATAATCTCCCCCACGCTCAATGCAAGTCCTCCAGCGCTTACAAAGCGCATAAATTCCTTTACAAAAAAATTCTTTTAGTAGTCTGCGCAACCACTCATGCACCGCGTGTCGTACCTCTTGATCAGAAGGGAACTACATTCCTCCCATTGCGTCTTTGAGTAGTCCAAACATATGGAAATCACTTGGGGCTAGGTCTGGTGAGTATGGTGGATCAGGAAGACATTCAAAATGCAGATCTGTGATTGTTGCAACTGTTGTAAGCGCAGTGTGGGGCCTTGCATTTTCACGTTGCAAAAGTACACCTTCTGACAGCAATACGCGTCGCTTTGGTTTGATTGCAGGCCGTAGATGATTTCTTTAAGAGATCTGTGTCTGATGCACTGGTGACAGTGGTCCCTCTAGCCATGTAATGCTCCAAAATGACGCCTTTTTCGTCCCAAAAGAGTCAGCATAACTTTCCCTGCTGATGGTTCTGTTCGAAACTTCTTTGGTTTTGGTGATGAGGAATGGTGCCATTCCTTGCTCGCTGTCTTCGTTTCCTGTTGTTCCCAGTAATGATTCTTAAAAGGTAGCCATCACCTTCTCGTTCAAAGCGCCGAAGAAGTTTTTCACAAGCATCAACACGTCGTTCTCTCACTTCAGGAGACAGCTGCCGTGGCACCCATCTTGCAGACACTTTGTGAAACTGGAGCACATCATGCACAATGTGATGTGCTGACCCATGACTAAACTGTAAACATGCTGCAATGTCATTCAGTGTCACTCGGCGGTTTTCCTTCACTATGGCTTCAACTGCTGCAATGTTCTGTGGAGTCACAACTCGTTATGCCTGACCTGGATGAGGAGCATCTTCCACTGAAGTCACACCATTTGCGAACTTCCTACTCCATTCGTAGACTTACTGCTGTGACAAACATGCATCACCGTACTGAACCTTCATTCGTCGATGAATTTCAATATGTTTCACACCTTCACTACGCAAAAACCGAATAACAGATCGCTGTTCTTCCCTGGTGCAAGTCGCAAGTGGGGCGGCCATCTTTATACTGATACTGTGACTGTATGTGTGCATCTGCACTATGCTGCCACCTACAGGCCATTCTGCACGCTATTTGTAGCACGCTTACTAACTTAAAGGATAACGGTGCGAAATTTTGATTTGTTATTACAAATTTAAGGTTTTCAAAAAAAAATGGTTCAAATGGCTCTGAGCGCTATGGGACTCAACATCTTATGTCATAAGTCCCCCAGAACTTAGAACTACTTAAACCTAACTAACCGAAGAACATCACACACACCCATGCCCGAGGCAGGATTCGAACCTGCGACCGTAGAATTCCCGCGGTTCCGGACTGCAGCGCCAGAACCGCACGGCCACCGCGGCCGGCATTTAAGGTTTTCATTTGACCCACCCTCATACAAGCAAACGGAAAGCTATATGAAACAATTACCGAGCAAAGTCAATAAGTAAATTTCAGGTTTTCGTAGTTTTGTTTTGTCTGCAACATGATAAAATAATACCGCTTTTTTAAATCGAAAATACGTGTATTCCCGCTCACATAAAGCTAATATTGTAATGGAAGGAGAGCACTCGAGTCAACAGACTGGACAGGTCGTGACGTGTAGCGTTCCTAAGGCAAGGATGTAAATCTGTTGCGTGCTGCAGTTTGTATGTGTGTGTGTGTTCTTTGCTGGGTGGCCTGTAGCTGTGCGCGTTACAGCAGTCGTCTCGAGCGCAGCATTAGGATCCATTTCCAGCGCCGCCTCTGATATCTCACGGAGACAGTTGAAGCTGTCGCCGTAAGTGGCTAACATCATTAGCGCTCCCACTGGAGCCGTGCCATCGCTGCGTACATAATTATGAGGGCCACTCTGTAGAGTTTCTTGCTCCTCGTTCACAAGCAATTATCTCCGCCGGCACTTTACTTTGGTCTTCCGTCCCGTGATTGTGTGTGAGCTAAGTTCTGCTGCACGATGCAACACAGCTTTCAGAGCATCATATTCTTACGCTTTTCTGTTCTTTAAGTGAACATCTCTCGATAAACATTTACTTTTATTTATGTATTTATTTCAGCTAGTAAGAATAGGGCCTTGAAGTCCTCTGTTACAGGTGTTCTCAATCGACTAAAGTTACAATGCGTGTAGTACATCAGCTATCCACAATTATATTAATATTATTAATGGAATAGTAATACTGGTTCATTGTTGGGCAGAAGAAAGACAACTGAGATACGCCGAGATGGTAGCTTCGTCGATGGTTATACACACCTCACCAGAAGTTTGGAATATCCATCTTTTTGATTTGCAGCTTCTTGTATTGGCCGTGTTTGCAGTTAAAATTTTTGGATGTGAGGTCCGCCAGTTATGCAAAACACCGTTTTTCTCAGTACCCAAACATGTTTCGGCACCACTGTCCCATCATCAGTGGGTTTTCGTTTTTATTTATACTGCAATGTGAACATTTTTGTTAAATGATTATAAAATTATGTGCATTTTTAGTTCTTACAACAGATCATTTCTTTTTGTAAATACCTTTACATTCGATGCGCATGAATTTTCTGGACCACTTTTTTTGTGTTAAGTACTACAGGTAGCTTGTCATCTGCAACCAAACGATGTTGATGAGAAAGTTTTTTGCTGGGAGTTAACCTATGTCCTAGAATGTAATTTAATTTTTCGCGCCTATTTTCGTATTTACTTACGTTTTCGTGTGGCAAGCACGTCCATTCTCCGCATCATGCTGAGATGTTGTGGTGAATACGTAACTATAACAAGTATTTTCCACAAATAACGTAGTAAAACACTTTTTCACTACTAAATTATTCACATGATTACTAAAAGAAATCCGGTAAATTTCGATTACGAAATAAGTCACACAAATCTTAAGGCTGTAAATTCAACTAAATACTTAGGGATTACAATTACAAATAACCTTAATTGGAACGATCACATAGATAATGTTGTCGGTAGAGCAAACCAAAGATTGCGATTCATTGCCAGAACTCTTAGAAGATGCAACAGGTTTACTAAATAGACTGCTTACCCCACATTTGTCCGCCCTATTCTTGAGTACTGCAGTACGGTGCGGAACCCTGAAGTGGGATTGACGGATAACATCCAAGAAGTACAAAGAAGGCAGCTCGATTTGTATTATAACGAAATAGGGGAGATAGTGCCACAGCCATGATAGTGGAATTGGGGTGGCAATCAATAAAACAAAGGCGTTTTTCGCCGCGCGGGACTAGCCGAGCAGTCTTGGGCGCTGCACTCAAGGACTGTGCGGCTGGTCGCAGAGGAGGTTAGATCCTCCCTCGGGCGTGGGTGTGTGTGTTTGTCCTTAGGATAATTTACGTTAGGTAGTGTGCAAGCTTAGGGACTGATGACCTCAACAGTTAAATCCCGTAAGATTTCACACACATTTGAACACATTTTTTTCCGAAAGGCGTTTTTCAAAAAATGGTTCAAATGGCTCTGACCACTATGGGACTTAACATCTGAGGTAATCAGTCCCCTAGAACTTAGAACTACTTAAACCTAACTAACCTAAGGACATCACAACATCCACGCCCGAGGCAGGATTCGAACCTGCGACCGCAGCAGTCGCGCGGTTCCAGACTGTAGCGCCTAGAACCGCTAGGCCATCCCGGCCGGCAGGTGTTTTTCGTTGCGACGGGATCTTCTCATGAAATTTCAATCACCAGTTTTCTCCTCCGATAGCGAAAACATTCTTTTGGCACGCACTACTTAGGGAGAAAATATTATCGCGATAAAATAAGAGAAATCAGGGTTCGCACAGAAAAATTTAAGTGCTCATTCCTCCCACGCGTCGTTCGAGAGTGGAACGGTTGAGAGACAGCTTGAAGGTGGTTCATTGAACCCTCTGCAATGCATTTTAATGTGAATAGCAGAGCCGGCCCTGGTAGCCAAGCGGTTCTAGACGCTTCAGTCCGGAACCGTGCGACTCCTACGGTCGCGGGTTCGAATCCTGCCTCGGCCATGGATGTGTGTGATGTCCTTAGATCAGTTAGGTTTAAGTAATTCTAATTTCTAGGGGACTGATGACCTCAGAAGTTAAGTCCCATAGTGCTCAGAGCCATTTGAACCATTTTTTAATAGCAAAGTAATCATGAAAATGTAGGTCTATCACTCCCATTTCCCGTCTCTCTACACTTTCTCCACACCTTAGACACTCCACTTTGAGGGACGTGAAACCGATCGGCAACGCATTGCTGTGTATGACCTGATGAAAGTAAAGTCACTATCCTGACTCTATCAAACTGTTGTACGCCTCTACCCGGCATGCTACTGCAATGCTGGACACGACCTGAATGAAGCTGTTGTTGGTACAGGACTGCTCGCCGAGTGCCGCTGTGGCAGCGGTATGTTTACATGACTGGGAAACGGCCCTAAAGCATGCCAGCAGTAAACACCACCCAGTATATGGGCTGTAGCTGGCTAATGCATGAAGTCCCTAGGTCAATGAGACCTTTAATACCGTACATTACATTTTACGACAGTATTCCAAACTTTCGTTGGGCAGTTTAGTTAGAGCTTTATATGTCTTGGATGAAGTACGGTTTTAGCTCAGTTCCTAGTCAACGGGTACGTTGTTCCAGAATCATACAGCTGAATTACAGAACATTCAGTGTTACGCGTATGTACAGCCAAGATGCTGGACGTAGCAATCCTTTCATTGAAATATGGAAGAATGGTGTTACGCATCTCACACGTGAAGAGTGGTATTGAGGACGTAGTGATTATGAAATCGATGAACACATCAGAGCATGCGAAAACTGCGCTGTGGGGTCGCACCTGTGTTACCAAATCGTTAAAACGGCTAGACTGTTACCAAGTCCAGTTCCGGATCGCCTACCTAATGCTTTCAGGGACAACAAAATTTGATTTTACTATTTCATATTATTACTGACCAAATTTAAAAACTGATAACTCTGTCATAATCTACTCATTAAGAAATATAATCTAACTTTAACGGTTTAACACAATAAGTGCTAAGAAACAGTGTATACGTAGTAAGGTAGCCTGACTCAAGGCGCGCAAATTACCCGCTCTTCATTCAGTCAGCATTTAAGAATGAGAGCACTATGCGACTTACAACAAACATTAAACATATTTTCAAACATTTGCTAAACTTTTTCTCTGTTACAGGTGCACAACACATGACGTTATTTGTCAAGTAATTCGATCCTTGAAGCTGTTTTATATGTACGAGCTAGATTCTTTAAAGTGTGATGTTACTGGTCGACACTTTCGGAGGATGGAACGGACAGACTTGATCAAACAACTTAATGGTGGTGGTGGTGGTGGTGGTTAGTGTTTAACGTCCCGTCGACAACGAGGTCATTAGAGACGGAGCTCAAGCTCGGGTTAGGGAAGGATTGGGAAGGAAATCGGCCGTGCCCTTTCAAAGGAACCATCCCGGCATTTGCCTGAAACGATTTAGGGAAATCACGGAAAACCTAAATCAGGATGGCCGGAGACGGGATTGAACCGTCGTCCTCCCGAATTCGAGTCCAGTGTGCTAACCACTGCGCCACCTCGCTCGGTAAACAACTTAATGCTAAGTACATATCTTAGGCAAGTTCCCATTATTATCTCCATTCGTATATATTTCTCATTATTTCTATCACACTGAACTAAATCATAGTACCAGAGATTCGGTTGGTCTAAGAACTAGGCATTTTTTTTGTTTACTTTATATCAGAAGATAATATTTCACTAAGTTTTTGAATTGCATATGGGTGACAGGGAGGTTATCTGCATGTTCTGACAGTGCGTTCCACTCAGTTGAAATGCTCATCCAAGATTATACGGAGATAGTTTAATGGTGTTTTATAGTGTAGCTGGACGTCATCTAGAAGAGTTGCAAGAATTGTTTCACGAAAACAATTACTGATCAAGTTCCACTGTTTGATGAGAATGAACAGTGATTTCTTAGGGTTTATTTAACGACTGGTTTTGTGCACATCGTGTTACATAACGAAGTTCGTGATTCATAACAGACGCTTCGTCTGCAACACAGTCGCCGGCTTTTAATCTGACCAACCATATTATGCCCTACCACGTCACGCATTGTCAGTAGTCTAGCAAGATATCCAAACACTATTCAAAATTATGAGCAGATGTATACGCAAATGCAGTATTTTACAATTTTATAGTTGTTTAACACGCATTATTACCTTCGCGTCGAGAACCCCGACAACGACCAGGCGATCGGTGTGTTGACTACATGCCCCTCCATACAGCATCCGATGCCGGTGTTGGCAGAAGATAACATGGCGATCGGTCGAGCCCGATTGTCCTGTCTGGGGCCAGAATGCGGAACTTTTCACTGTTACCTTGTTGCTGTAATTTTCTTACCTGTCTCCTGACCTACTACACTCTGCGTGACAAATGCCCAATACATAACATCCTAAATATTTCGGACACTAAATAACTCACAGCTGGCTCCCACCATACACGAAAACAGACAATCTGCAACTCTTCTGAGGATATTGAATGATACAGTGGAAGAAAACTGCCGCTAATTAACTTATCAAACTGCAACTAGCACATCTAATTAACAGGACTTTAACGAATTATCAAGTGTGTAGGTCTAAACTGTATGTTGCTTACCACTGCAATAACGACTATATGTATAATCTGTCCATCCTGTAGAATAACATTTTCGTAAGTTGTGGAGTCTGTAGCGATTACTCGTATTACTGCGTGAGAAGTTTTGGATAAGTAAAAAGACACGAATTTCACAAAGGCGTATTTTAACAAATAAACACTCATACGAACAAGTGAAACTGATGGAAGATATATCCATGTCATAAACCTTGAAACCATATATTCAATTACATTTGGGATGTTAAATTATTTTTCCCCAAATCGCCAGGCTTAAAATTTCGGCCTGTGTCCTTTTTTGTGCCTTTTCCTGTTAACTTTCTTGATAGGAACGAAGAAAGGCTGATTACGTGTTACGCTCCGTCGACGAAGAATCGTCATAGAAGGAGAACAGGTTTTGACGGCACAAGGGCAACAAAGAAATCAGTCGTGGGATTTTCAAAGAATCTTCCCTGATTGTCCATTTCGGTGATTTTTTTTTTTTTTTTTTTTCTTAAGTTGCTACGTAACAGCGATGTGGTGTAATACTGAAGGCAATGGACACACACTCAGTTGTGAACCTGTCACAGTATCAATGTAGCTTTTGGTCAGTCATTTAGTTCAACTCCGTCATTTTGTATAATACCGGGAGCTTATGCTGCAGCAGTGACAGAGCTGGCAGAGCTTAGCGATTGCGAAAATATTGTCTAAAATAAATGAAATTCCCTAAGCTTATCAGCGCAGTTCCAGAGATGAATGAGAGCAGCAGTTCGACAAGTTTCCTGTTCATCTTGAGGGTTAGTACTGTCATGTTCCTGAAGAAACTGGTGATTTATAGACTCTGGGGTGCACTCCGCTTCCGCTTGGAGCAGGAAGGGGGATGGGTTAGAGGGAGAGGGAAAAAGGGAAACCAATCGCATGTCCGTATCGTGCCCGCCCAATTTACTCGTAGCAGGAGAAGGAACAAAGTCATTTGTCCGAACACTGGTAGCTCATGATAGCACCAGAACAGGAAGACGATGAAATAAAGTCTGAAGTACTGTTTTGTGAAAGGCTTCATCAAACAGTTCCATAACACATTTACTATGGTCGTTGCTGAGATGCGAAAAATGTCCTTTATAAAAATAAGTAAGTGCAGGATTCTTCACGGTAAATGATAACAGCCAAACAGTTGCAGGATAAATATTTATTGAAATCCTTGCCCACGGTTTCGATATATCTAAATATATCTTCTTCAGAACTATTGACGACGCCTTTGGCACGATTGTTTTATGCATCTCCACTGCAGGATGTTATTTTAGTGTATTTGGCTGTTATCATTTACCGTGAAGATTTTCAACAGTTGCTGCTTCAACCATGTTTAAAATTTTGAAGTGCAGGATCGAAAATCAGTTCACTGTGCATGATACAGGGCAGGACACTGGACCTAACAGGGTTCATAGTAGATTCTAAAGGTTACCCTGTCTCCTTTTTGTAAAAAGAAAATGTTTCCAGAGAAACACGTTTCAAATAAAACTTATTGCCGAAGAAGGAGTCGCAAGGTAACCAAACTGGTTTCGTGCAGCCTATGAAAATGGGATAAATTTCTGAATATTAGGTCGGTCAAAGCCGTTGTTTGCTTTCCTGAACCCCCTGAGATCGTTGGCTCGCTTTGGCTTTCTCTGTTTAAATTGTAGGCCCCATGTAAAATACCGGAAAGGGCCATTATATTTATAATTAGTTTCCTTCATTATTTACTACAGCTAATTCCTTCTAAATCCTGCTTAAATAAAGCTAAGCAGCACCGTTTACAGATGACTTTTAGTAAAAGTTTGGTTCGGCTGCTTGCGGCATCCTGCATGTTCTAAGCAATTTGGCGTGAAGCTCTCTCGATCTTCACAACTTGTACCTGGTGGTTTTTGATCGGCCATTGAGCCGTAAGGCTCACTGCAGTTCTTCGCCTCACACCCAGTGCCCGCGGAGGCGTGTGTGAATTTAGGCCTAAGGTCCCTTACTGTGGACAGTACATTAGCATTAATATGACAACTAGTCAAAAGCCTGAAAAACCACCTTTCGCAGGACGACGTTCAGGAAGGGAGTCAAGACGGTTCTGGAAAGTACCTTCAGGGACGTGGAGCCATCCCAACTCCAGAGCTATGGTCATATGCAGTAGGTTTCTCGATTAAGGATCCACGGCGTGAACGGCCCCATCGAGGTGGTCCTACGGATTCTCGATTGGGTTAACGACCGGGAAGCTTGGTTGGCAGAGGAGTCCGGTAAAGTCATCATGGCTCTTCGAACCACGTTGCATTGTCCCACTGGCAGGTGACATCGCGCCGAGGAAAAAACAAACGGAATGTAGGAGTAGACATAGTCCCCGAGGATAGATGCACAGTTGTGTTGGTCCATCGTGCTTTCCAGAATGACGATATCACCCTGCAAATGGCATGAAAACATTCCCCAGACCATAATACTCCAGCTTGCAGCCTGGATCGTTACAACGATTGTTAGATGGCCATAAATACCAACGGTCATTTGTCCGACGGAGCATAAAACGTGTTTCATCTGAAAAGGACACCTGTCCCAGTGGACGTCCAGTTGCGGTATTGTCCATCAAATTCCAACCTCCATCAGCAATGAACAGCAGTCAGGATGGGTGCATGAATCAGGCCCATACGCAGTAACAATTGGTTCAAAATGGTTCAAATGGCTCTGAGCACTAGAACTAAGAACTACTTAAACCTAACTAACCTAAGGACATCACACACATCCATGCCCGAGGTAGGATTCGAACCTGCGACCGTAGCGGTCGCGCGGTTCCAGACTGTAGCGCCTAGAACCTCTCGGCCACCCCGGCCGGCAACAATTGGTGAACGGTCCTTGAGGAGAGTCTGTTAGTAGCCGCTTTGTTCATTTACGTGGGCAGTTGCTCAACATCTTCTTGTCTATTCGCCCGTACACATCTACACAGTCGTCATTCAACTAGGGGCCGTCGTGTACCAAGCCACCTCGGAACCGATTTTGGATAGCGCTGTTTTGCCGTGGACAGTATACTTTACCCAAGGCGGCACACAATCATTTTACAGACTTAGCCGTTTCTGAAATGCTTCCACCCCAGGCACGAAAGTCACTGATTATGTCCTTTTGGACGTAAGATAATCATTCCGTTTCTGTGGTTATTGCACGTTCAAATGTACTGGTCACATTAATGTGACCGGATTGTGTAATTACTTACGTATGTTTTATTCTTAACGAAATTTCCTGTGAATCTTAAAGTACCTCCGCCAGTTGTTTGCATGACCGCCTGATCTTGTTTCTTTTATCTTGTATGTATCTTAAATTTTTTTATTGGAGTAGTTTTTTTGAGTAGTACAGTTTTGTTATCTTAAAACTGGTGGGTGTTGCCGTAAGCTGGTCTTTGATGTGTAAAACTTTAGTTGAAAGGGCCTGGATGTTCTCGTTGTTTGTAAAAAAAAATTATCACCTCTATGTATTCATGAATTTCATTTACTGATGTGGTGAGCCTTCGTTCAATTGTCTTGTTTATTAGTCGTCAGTGCTTCCACTAGTAAATTGTGTGTTTTGCTAATAGTAAGGCGTTCAATTGGTTTTGATAATAAACTACTGTTTAAGCATATAAATTTTTATTCAACACGTTACCACTACTCTAACCAGCTGCCTTCTGCCGCAGTGTTTCAAAAGCCACCGTATCGAATATTTATACTGAATACAGCGAAAACGGCAAAACATCATAGGCTAAGTCACAACGCGGACGAGAGTGTGTACTGAGCGAAAGTGACAGACGGCGATTGAAGAGTACTGTGATGAAAAAATAAGGAGACGACAGCTGCAGCAGTCGCTACAGAACTGAATGTCGCACTCTCGAGTCTCGTTACCGCCAAACCAACACGAAGGAAGCTTCATAAGCAGTGAATTGTACGCCGAGCTGGAAATCCAGAACCACTCATCAGCGTCACAGATGTCCGTAACAGGAAAACGTGGTGCCGAAGTCATAAACTCTGAGCTATGGAACAACGGAAGAAAGTCATTTGGACAGATGAGTCTTCTTTCACACTTCTTCCAACTTCTGGCCAAGTTTACGTCCCAAGAGTGAAATATGGGGTGGATTTGGGTAGCCATGTAGCCGTACTTCACCGGTCACATGGTTACTGTGCAGGGTCGCGTTACTGCCAAGTATTACGTGACCATTTTGGTTCAACAAGTCCATTTCATGGTACAACGTTTGTTTCCCCATTCTGAAGATGCGTACGAAGATAACAGAGCACCAGTTAACACGGCTAGCGCAGTCCAGTACTGGTTTTGTGCCAACGAAGATGAATCGCCGAGTCTACCCTAGCCACCACAGTCATAAGATCTCAGTATTATTGAGCCTTTTGTGGGTTAGTTTTGAGAGAAGGATGGGTAATCGCTCTCCACCTTCATCATCGTTACCTGAACGTGCCACTATTTTGTCGGAAGGAAAAATTCCCCTGAAAACCGTACAAGGCATATATTTACCCATTCCGAGACGACTGGAAGCTGTTTTGAATTCCAGAAGGTTTACTACACTGTATTAGATATAGTTTTGGGTTTTTGATGTTTCTATACTTCTGTCTAAGCCCCTCTCCCCCGCTCCGCTACCCCGTGCTCCACCAGCTCATAGTTTCGCACTGTCGTGTAGTAAACAAAAGACGAGCATATGAAATATACCGTGTATTCCTCGTACCTAAAAATAGTGCGTTAGTGCAACGTACCACACTTATCTCCTATTGGTTAATCACTATACCCTGTAATTTACACTTAAATAGATGGGAAAAAGCACCTGTTCTGACACTGAACAGAAATATTTAACTATGGAATACATTTACGAAACAGAAGAGATTTTCTTATATTCTTCGTAACCGCCAGTGCCTTTCATGGGCACAGACATTAATTTCCAGTACACTGAGCTCTTCCCTACCGTCATATTGGCCACAGAAGGAAAGTTTCATTTTCAACATCCATTTCAAGTGCCGATGAACTGGCTAATGTAAAGCGGCCTGGACCGGGACGAAACAAAGGTAAAGAACGGCTGATCTGTAAGAACGCGAGACCATCCACGTCGACGGCGTAGATCAGTAGTCTTCAAACTGCTGCCATAGTAAGCCGTACTTCGTGATAATATGTGCCTAGTAGCTAACACCCGAATCCAAAAATGTCAGCTGCAGTTAAGAGCTTCTTCAGAGTTAAGTTTTCTTGCTCATGCAGAGACAGTCATTTTCAAGACGTGTTTAATTTCAATTGATGTAGATGAATTAGACTGTGAGCTTTTAAGTAGCGTGGCCACTCTGTGGTTAGAGGATGTGAGAGAGTGAGTGTCTTCTACTGTTTGTCTTCTAGCACTGGCAACTCACGGGCGGGCGCTACTCGTACCGAATTGCTGCTATGATTCGTGGCAGCGTTATAAGAAACGACCATCTTGAAATGCGGTACACATTTGCAGCAATGGATATGAAATTAAATCAGAGCTGTTCTAATACAACGCAGTGAGTAGCACAGAAATGACTTTCAGAACATTTGGTAAATACCTGTGATCGGACGCATAATGCATTTAAATACGAGTACAATCTCATCATTGTTATTAACCAAGTAATCATGCACAGACAACACAAAAACAATAATAACACAACAGGTAATTACAGTGTGACAACTTTCGGCTCGCAGACGGCCACAGCTATCTCTTAACGGAGGGCGGGGGACACGGAGCGATCGGAATGGTGCCGACTTTTTAACGATCAGAACTTGGGGGTAGGGATGGGGAAAACCGTCCGGTTAAAACGGATACCAGTACTTCAGTTTTGCGTGATCGGTATTTTTCAGTCTCCGTTTGGTCTCGGTTATATCAGTTTTTTTACGTATTGCTAATAACCGAGTAAATTAACCCAAATATCAATTTTTCATTGCAGCAGTGAAAAAATTTTTCTGTTGTCAACAAAACTTTTTAAAGAAAATGAGTTATTTGTATTCGTATAATTTACATTGGTTGCGTTAATATAGAAAGTTATGAAATATTGCGATATTATAAAAAATGGGGAAAGTAATCAGTGCTATTTTAATAACAATGCCGAGACGAGCAACAAACATGTGGCATAAGAACTGGTGCAGCATTAGTTGAGGCACTACAGTCCCTGTCGCCTTGTCTCATGGCTTCAGCTAATCTCGTACGTGTAATGTGCACGACCTCGTGAGTACGGTAGTTTCTCGCTGTCGTCACCAGACATCCGTTTTACTGCAGAATGGTACCAACCGTAGTTTGAAAATATTTTTACGAAGTAACGAAGCACTGAAGTACAATGCTTCGTTTGCTTCAAAACATTAAAGACTGTTCTGCCATTTCTATGAAATAATAGAAATGAAAATTATGGCAACAGCAATAAATTAAAAACTTGACGATTTATTCACAGTGCACAATAAAATTGGAAAGTAGCTTATATGCTGCCTGCCTCTGCGCAGTATGGCGTTATCTGCTTGTAGCCACTGAAAACGGACGAATTAACGTGAAAAACGGAGTTCTTCGACCTCAGTTATCACCCTTTAGCATCGACTATTTGTAATGCCCAAATAATGGTGTGATCACCGATTAAAACATGGTTTTTGGGGAGAGTTTCAAAAAATTAGAATCAGTAAGAGAA
Organism: Schistocerca piceifrons; assembly: GCF_021461385.2. NCBI lineage: Eukaryota > Metazoa > Arthropoda > Insecta > Orthoptera > Acrididae > Schistocerca > Schistocerca piceifrons. Next base: position 56,693,239 of record NC_060143.1, read on the forward strand.
CATTGGTGAGCTTTTGTAGTATTCAGCCACTTATGACTTTTAGAGGAAATCAGTGAATGGAAGATAAAGTTCTCTTTCATTTGCCTGTTTTATTCAGTACTTTGATTCTATGTGTCCTGAATATGAGAGAGTGAAAATTTTTCAATCTCCATTCCATTTGTACGCTTATTACAGAAAATAATACAAAAAACCGCAATTCGCTTATTTCAGAAACTGATTCATTTGAGCGGCTTTAGCAGTCAGGATGAACTGGGTTGGGGAAAAAAAACAGTGTAACCGAAAGCCAGTCGTTTCAGTAAAATTGCCATTCCTACTTCGGGGTCGGTGGCCAGCTTACCGCGTCTGTACTATAGATAAACTATTGGATGGCTCATAACATAATAATTTACGTCGGTTACCAATTGCTAGTAAGGTCGGTACATACGCGGACCGAGGTACTGCTCCATAATACCGGCATTGGCTCTTCAGCGAGAAAGTTTGAAGACCACTGGCGTACATGAACCACGAGACTGAATTCAGATATCTTTGGTAGTCGATAAGTATTCTAACTCTATGGTACTGACGTGGTCCATGCAATGTTAGCCGGCCGAAGTGGCCGTGCGGTTAAAGGCGCTGCAATCTGGAACCGCAAGACCGCTACGGTCGCAGGTTCGTATCCTGCCTCGGGCATGGATGTTTGTGATGTCCTTAGGTTAGTTAGGTTTAGCTAGCTCTAAGTTCTATGGGACTAATGACCTCAGCAGTTGAGTCCCATAGTGCTCAGAGCCATTTGAACCATTGCAATGTTAATGGAACCACTGGAAATAAACCTGACAGCAATGTACGGCCAGGCCTCAATCTGTGAGCCTGTTGTTACAAACCAATAGTATTGTTGATGTTGTTCCATTCTGTGGTGAAAACTGGCAGTTTGAGAAGTACCTTATGGTGAACACATTCTTCATGCACAAATCAGTAAATATTTACTTAAAGAACCATTTCGTTGTCGTTTTGAACCTTAGTACATCTTCAATCTTTGTACTAAACTCGGAATGCAACAACGTTAAAGGCAATACTACTTTGAAAAATATTTTTATCGCCAACCAACGTTTGTATCACGTGTCATTTATTTTAATAACCATAAAATTGTTTTTCTTACAACCAACATTTTAATATGAGCTCGTAATTTCATAACATATTTCTTATCACTTTGCAATCAAATTTACCGACAGGTACTACGACATTATGACGGATTTTCACATGAAATGTATGTGACAATACGAGGGTCTAATGAAGGACAAGCTAGGCATTCTTTTTTTTTCTTTTAGTCATAAGTCTTCTGACTAGTTTCATGCACTGAGCCACGAATTCCTCTCCTGCGCCAATCTTTTCATCTCCGAGTAGATACTGCAACCTACGTCCTCTATTATCTGGTGCATGTACTCCACTCTCTGTCTTCCTCCACATTTTTTACCTTCTGCAGCTCCCTCTAGTACCATGGAAGTTATTCCCTGATGTCTTAACAGATGTCCTATCATCCATTGCCTTCCTCTTATCAGCGTTTTCCAAATGTTCCTTTCTTCGCCGATTCTGCGGAGAACTTTCTTACCTTGTTAGTCCACAAAGAATATTAATTATTCTTATATTTACGTTAATCCTAGCGTATAAAATAACAGTAATAACAACTAAATCGCTATCTGTAACCAGGCAAAGGTAAACATTGTAATTAAAGAAACGAAATGAATGCCTTGAATAATGATAGCATTGTTTTGTCTATAATACGTACTAAAGATCAACAAGTATATATAAAAATATTTATATATCCACTGAAATTTGTGCCGGAGATTGCATCTACGAAGAAGATGAGATGGGAAGAGTATCCGCAGCCCTCGAAAGATTCTGTACTCACTGCCAGGCTAATTTGGAACAAAACTGCAGTAACACTCAGTCGCGTATCTTTCATGTACGGAGCGAGGAACCAAGGACCTATGTGAGAATGTGTGTGGGTGAGCTCTGTGACCAAAATATTTTTGGGTGAAGGTGTACAGCGTACACATCGTGGAAAGCAAGGAAGAAAACTAATAACAAGGGGAGTATTATAATAAAACTGATAAATTCAGCATAGAGGACCCAGCAGTTTCACTACAGGAGGGTATGGGAGAGTCCGCTTGTGTAAAAGGTGCTGATGTGTCTGAATCTGGAATAATATGACCTACGACTAAGCGACAGGTAGCAGAGTGGAGTGAGAAATAGATCATGGACGAGGGGAACACAATGCACCACAGAAACACTCCTGTGATTGAACTATCACTTTGTAAAAGGAACCACTCTCGCCTTACCATGTGTAAAGAGTGCTCCACATGCTATAGAGAAAATCTACACGCAAAGATGAACTACCAAAAGAAGTTCGCCGTCGACCGTGCCGTACTTGAAAATCCAATACCAAGAAACAAAATTGAGTATAATGACAGTAAGTGGGAATGTGGCGAAGAGCCGGCCGGAGTGGCCGAGCGGTTCTAGGCGCTACAGTCTGGAACCGCACGACCGCTACAGTCGCAGGTTAGAATCCTGCCTCGGGCATGGATGCATGTGATGTCCTTAGGTCAGTCAGGTTTAAGTAGTTCTAAGTTCTAGAGGATTGATGATCTCAGAAGTTAAGTCCCGTAGTGCTCAGAGCCATTTGAATCTTTTTTTTTTTTTTTTTTTTTTTTTTTTTTTTTGGTGGCGAAGAATAGGCGGATAATTAGTACCCGAAAAGAATGAACTGTTCACAAATCAATAATTAATCCTGGCAAACTAAACGATTGTGCGACACAAGTCGATGAGCGTTGCAATGAGCCTTTATACAGGGTGGTTCAGAGGATACTCAAAATTTATACTTATATTTAGGCCTATTTGAATACTGGTGACCCAACCCCACCTTCGCACGGTAGGCATTAAATATTTACGACCATACCACTAGTGCGTATTTTTTTTTTTTTTGCGCGCCATTTCGTGGATGTACGAATAAATTTCAGAGAACGAAGTTAAGTAACTGAATACCATTAGTTTCATATAACTTACGTGATGTAAGCAACGCAAGGCTAGAAATTTGTCTGAAGGTGTGAATGTTAGGCGTTCCGCGTTCAGGTGGCGTTGGGAGTGACATCTCACGGCAAGGATGGGAGCACATCGTGATGTAAGTAATATGTTTACAACCAACGTAATTACCGCATGAGAATCATGGGTGTATATGTGAGTGATTCAATACGTGTCTGAGACTCACCGAGGTTGTTCAAATAAAAGAAAAAGATAGGAAAAGAACGCACATGGTGTACATGTTTAGCTCATGTTAAAGTACACCTCTTGTGCAGTTTAGTAAGCACTGTGATTCATTGCTGAGATTCATTGCATTTCCTTGACGTGGATTCTTTATGGCAGACTTCTTCGCCGTGTCGAGTCCACGTCTAGGTTTGATTCAAGGAAAGCTGAAAGTTGAGCCAACTGTAGTAGTGCTGAAAGAACGTACTGTATGTAAATGAAGCAATGTTGAAGTAGTGTTTCGGAAGACGTTCTACTTACAGCAATTCTGGATTCGCATGTTTTGTCACTATGCATCTGTTCTCAATCGATTGCAGAGAATGTGGTTATTTTTTCGTTATTGGCTGTATTTGTTACGATGCTTTAATATTGAGCAACTCACTGCCTATTGTTTGCAGAAGCTGCAATAAATACAGAGTGTGAACTGCGACTCCTAATCTGAAAAATCGTCATCATTTTCGAAATGAACATCATTGAGAGATGAATGCTAGGTTAAGAAAAGAAAAAAAAGTGATACAGTCGGTATTCTGTCCCATAACCTTTGTACCGCTAGACCACCACACCACATGCAAATTAGATCCCTTTTGCTGCGTTCTTGTTTACTGCTGCTGTCTCGATTTAAGGAGGTTTTTCGAAAAGAAGCAAGGGCATTGTTTCGGCAGCTTAACTTCAAATCATCGTAATATAGATAATTTGTAGGAATGATTTATAAATTGTGTACCAAAACCTTCCTCGTGAATCAGTGTATCTATTTTAAATGGAAATGAAAATCTAATAGTCATAAGTAATTGGAATCCGGTTGTAAACGAAGGAGCAGAAAAAAGGATTACGGGAGAAAATGGGCTTGGCAGGAGGAATGAGAGAGAAGAAATACTAATGGAGCTTTGCAATAAATTTCAGCTACTAATTGCGAATACCCTGTTCAAGACCCACAAGAGAAGGAGGTACACTTGGAGAGGGCAGTGAGGTACAGAAAGATTTCAGTTACAGTATATCGTGGCCAGGAAGAGACTCCAATATCAAATATTGGATTGAAAAGAGTACCATGCGACAGATATGGACCCAGATCACAATTTGGCAATGATGAACAGTATGCTGAAGTTCAAGAGAATTGTCAGGAAGATACAATGCCAAAGACGTGGGATACTGAAATATTACGGAATGGAGAGTTAAGCTTGCCGTTCTCTGAGGCAACAGATATTGCGATAAGGAGTAGCTGAGTAGCCAGTTCCGTTACAGAGGAATGGGACATCTCTAAAAGGGGCAGTCACAGAAGTTGGAGAGAAAATATAGGTGCAAGGAAGCTAACTATGAGGAAACAAGAGATAACAGAAGAAATACCTCAGCTGGTCGACGAAAGAAGGAAGTCCAAAAATATTCCGGGAAATTCAGGAATACGGAACTTAGGAACGAAATAAATAGGAACTGCAAGGAAACTAAGGCAAAGTGGCTACATACAAAATGTGAAGTAATCGATAAAGAAATGATTGTCGTAAGGACTGACTCAGCATACAGACAAGTCAAAATAATCTTCGGTGGAATTAAAAGCAGGGACTGCAACATTAAGAGTGCAATGGGATTTCCACTGTTAAATGCAGAGGAGTGAGTGATCACGACGTAGATGAAATTAAGGAATTCTGCTAACTAGGCAGCAAAATAACCCAATATTCCAAGAACTTAAAAAGCAGACTAACACTATAAAAAGGGCATTCCTGGCCAAGAGAAGTCTACTAGTATCAAATAAAGGCCTTAATTTGATGAATAAACTTCTGAGAATGTACGTTTGGAGAGCAGCATTGTATGGCAGTGAGACAAGGACTGTGGCGAAATGGGAACGGAAGAGAATAGAAACATTTGAGATCTGGTGCTACAGAAGAATGTTCAAAATTAAGTGGAGTGTTAAGGGAGGAATAACGAGGTTCTCCGTTCTCCGTAGAATCGGCGAGGAAACGAATACAAGGAATTGGAAGTGGTATTCTGAGATGAAAAGTATGGCACAGGAAAGGAATTTGTGGCGGGCAGCATCAAAACAATCAAAAGACTGATGATCCAAAAAAAAAAAAAAAAAAAAAAAGCCGGCACAGATCTTCATCGATCTTGTTGCGCACTTCCGTAATGCGATCTACGAGTTTCACTAGATCTCTAGGATGTTGACTAAGACTTCCTGTGTGAATTATTCCCACAAAACATAATAGCAAGGATTACTGCACGGTCTGTGAGGTGGCCAAATTTAACCATGCTGAGGACGCTGAGGAAATTTGTAAGACAGCATTCTTTCGCTAAACGTTTCGTGTAGAAAGTTGAGAATAACACTGACAGTTCTCGTCAAGTGATCTCAGCTGATCGCTAGCATGAACGACCGATGCTTATATATATATATATCGCTGTAATAGACTGACCATGAAATAAATATCAAATGGTTCAATATCTCCCGCGCCAACCTGTACATAGATTACGCTTCTGTGCTACTGGATTTCGGAAAGTAAAGTAACAGATAGTAGATTTGGGCACAGACGTATCTTCGGTAATTTTTCACTGTCACAAAGCTTTTGTTACTCACCAACTGGTGCAACCATAAATATTATCTGTTTTCATTTCATTTCGAAGACACACCATTCAATCAGAGAAATCCGAACAGCTGATGAAACGACAATAATTACTTTCAGTTCCATCCAACAGACATGTGATCTGTCAATGATACATTAACATGGAAACAGAATGAAATTTCAGAAACCTGGTCAGCCAGTGACTCTCAGATACGACTTATGTTACTCATAATGCCAGTAGAACATGAATACGCGGCTGTGTTCTGTTATAGAGTAGATTGCGAGACACCAACTGCTATTTTAATATTATTTCTATTCAAATAGACATTTAATGAAAACAGAGTTATGAGTCCGTTGGTTTATATTTAAATACATTTATAATATTTTTGCAAATTGTAAAGTAAATTGTAATGAAACAAACCCAATGGTACAGTTTACTAAGCTTCTCTAATTTATGATGAGGAGTCCCTCGGATCAGTTCAAAAAAACGTCCAATCGACAAAGAGGCCGATAGCAGTGCAGCACAAGCTCGCGTTATGAATGAATGGCGAACGAAATCCCTCGTGCCCTTTCAGACGAACCTTCCCGATAATGACATGAGGCGGTTTAGGGAAATAACTGAAAACCGAAATTCGGATGGCCGGGCGCGCATTTGAAGCGTTGTCGTCATGAATGCGAGCCCGGTGAGATAACCATTACGCCACATCGCTCAGTGGGTCAGTTTGAAAGACACTAATCGTGAAAATATTAATTCATTCTCAAGCGAGGCGTTACGTACCAGCACGCAGTATTAAACAAATGTTTCTATGCGTCTATGTTTGTGGTTGTTTTGTTTATAGTTTGTTTTTGTTCCTCGCTTCGTGCCTTGTAGTCGGCTTATTCATTAGGACAGATCAAGTAGAAGGACGGAATGTGTCACATTAACATCGTTGTAGTAATTTCAGCATCCACCTGAAGTTATTTGCAGGAGGGAAAGGAAAACCAAAGCATCATGGTAAACTGAAAAACTTGCATCTTGCTCCTAGTAAACAGACGTTCAGCGTTCTCATAGTCTACTGTCGAGTGATGGGACAATAGACTGTTTTTAACAACCGATTTGTCAGTCGACTGTATTTTCGTTCGTCAGTTTTTTCAGTCAAATGAAACAAGCGAATGAAACTAGTCTCAGCGACCACGTCAGCAACATGCATTTTTCACTCATTCACTGTGTCTCAGTGGGTTCTTTCAGTGCGAGACAACAAGCCTTCATGTGATTTTATTTACATCGTTTAGCAACATTTTCAGTTATACATGAAACATGACTAGGATTGACAACTTTTTTTTGAGACAAATAAAATATCTTATTTCAAGGAGATGTAATAAAAAGTATATTTCTAAAAATAAAGTACATTTAAAATGTAATTATTTACTTACTGAAATACGAATTTTCGTACTCGTGGCGTTAAATACCAATTTTTGGTTTGTTTTAAAACTTTAATATCTGGAGCTACGCTGTAAATTTGTGTATATATAAATGAACAATCACTTTTAACATGTTTTTATTAGATCCATTTCTTGTTTCCTTTTTCGCTACAAATTTTGCAATTGATTTTAAACTAGTTTACCGATAAGCTAGAGACTCGAAACTTTCAACGTAGCTCCGAACTGTATCATACTGTAATGTTAATTCGCTTTCGAGTCTGGTGTGTGGTGGAGGGTACTTTGTTTTTCAGTCTGTCTGTCTCTGTCTGCTCGGTGTAAATTTTGTAACTGATTTTAAACTAAATTCGCAATAACCTGCAGACTTGAAACTTTAAACTTAACTCAGAACTGAATGACAATGCAATATTATTCGCTTTCTTCTCTGATGTGTGGCCGAAAGTAGGTACGTGGTGCACTACTGCCATTTCCCTGATTTTTTGTTCCATCACTAATGTTTCGCTCTTAAGAACGATTGCTGTTAAGCTTCCCTGTCTCCTCGGTTCTCTCTGGTCCTGACATCCGCGGTCTTCTCGCGAGATATGCCTATGAGGAAGTAATATATTGGCTGACTCATTTGAAGAGCAACTGAAATAAACCTGAAGTTTCCCACCTTTCCTGATTGTAATCTCATCAAAATGTTTGAAATCAACTGAAAAATTTCACACACGCAAGACTAGAATGCAGAAAATATCTGTTTAAATAGAAAAACGTTTTTATATAATACGGTTTTAAAAAGGGATAATAAACATTAAATAATCTGTCCTAGCCCCATACAGTTTCCTGACAGCATAAGACAACCATGAAAATTCGTACTTGTGAATTTTTGATAGCGATGACACCACCTGCAGAAGTGAAAACTTGTGGCATACATATGTAGCTAGTGACGTAGTTTTTCTCTACAAAATATTTACCTTCAATACAAATAAATGGTTGAATATTCAAATGCTTTTGCATTTATGGACGTCATGCAAACAGTCGCTAAAACGAGGCAAGGTTCCTTTCTTCTTCATATATATCCTGGAGGAGACCATTGCGCTCACCCTTGCACCCCCAACCAGGACTGAAATACGTCCGAGTTTCCCCGGATTGGTCTCAGTTTTGAGGGCGTACGGAGGCATGCTGGAGAAATTTTTATACAACTGTCCGGGGTACACTTGGATCTTTTTTCGTGTCTGTGGAAACTGGATTGACTTAGCTAAAATTCATTAAGGGCAGACCTAACTATAGATAGTTTCTTTAATCTATTAAAAACGCAGCGGCAAGTAGCAAAACTCATCTACTACGTTAAGTGTCTCATTTTCTAATCTAATTCCCTCAGCATCACCTGATTTAATTTGACTACGTTCCATTACCTTCGTTTTGCTTTTGTTGATGTTCATCTTATATCCTCCTTTCAAAACACTGTCCATCCGTTCAACTGGTCTTCCAGGTCCTTTGCTGTCTCCGACAGCATTACAATGTCATTGGCAAAACTCGAAGTTTTTATTTGTTCTCCGTGGATTTCAATTTCTACTCCAAATTTTTCTTTTGTTTCCTTTAATGTTTGCTCAATATACATATTGAATAACATCGGGGACAGGCTAAAACCCTGTCTCACTCCCTTCCCAACCACTGCTTCCCTTTCATGCCCCTCAACTCTTATAACAGCCATCTGGTTTCTGTACAAATTGTAAATAGCCTTTCGCTCCCTGTATTTTACCCCTACCACCTTCAGAATTTGAAAGAGATTATGTCAGGCAACATTGTCAAAAGCTTTCTCTACGTCGACAAATGCTAGAAAAGTAGGTTTGTCTTTCCTTAATCTATCTTCTAACATGATTCGAAAGGTCGCTAATGCTTCACGTGTTGCAACATTTCTACGGGATCCAAACTGATCTTCCCCGAGGTCGGCTTCTACCAGTTTTTCCATTCGTCTGTAAAGAATTCGTGTCAGTATTTTGCAGCAATGGCTCATTAAACTGATAGATCGGTAATTTTCACTCCTGTCACTACTTGCTTTCTTTGGGATTGGAATTATGATATTCTTCTTGAAGTATGAGGGTACTTCACCTGTCTCATGCAACGTTTTCACCAGATGGAAGAATTTTGTCATGGCTGGTTTTCCAAAGGCTATCAGTAGTTCTAATAGAATGTTGTCTATTCCCGGGGCTTTGTTTCGACTTAGGTCTTTCAGTGCTCTGTCAAATTCTTCACGCAGTAACATATCCCCCATTTCATCTTCATCTACATTCTCTTCCATTTCCTTAATATTGCCCTCAAGTACATCACCCTTATATAGATCCTCTACACACTCCTTCCACCTTTCTGCTTTCCCTTCTTTGGTTAGAACTGGTTTTCCATCTGTGCTCTTGATATTCGTGCAAGTGGCTCTCTTTTCTCCAAAGGTCTGTATAATTTTTCTGTAAGCAGTATCTATCTTACCCCTAGTGATATAAGCCTCTATATTCTTACATTTTTCCTCTAGCCATCCCTGCTTAGCCATTTTGCACTTCCTATCGCTCTCATTTCTGAGACTTTTGTATTCCTTTTTGCCTGCTTCATTTAGTGAATTTTTTTATTTCTCTTTTTATCAATGAAATTCAATACCTCTTCTGTTACCCAAGTGTTTCTATTAGCCCTCGTCTTTTTACCTACTTGATCCTCTGCTGCCTTCACTATTTCATCTCTCAAAGCTATCCATTCTTCTTCTACTGTAGTTCTTTACCCCGTTCTTGTCAGTCGATCCCTAATGCTCTCTCTGAATCTCTCTACAACCTCCGGTTCTTTCAGTTTATACAGGTCCCATCTCCTTAAATTCCCATCTTTTTGCAGTTTCTTCAGCTTTAATCTACAGTTCCTAAACAATAGATTGTGGTCAGAGTCCACATCTGCCCCTGGAAATGGTTTACAATTTAAAACTTGGTTCCTAAATCTCTCTCTTACCACTATATAATCTATCTGAAACATTCCAGTGTCTCCAGGCCTCTTCCACGTACACAACCTTCTTTCATTACACTTAAACGAAGTGTTAGCTATGATTAAGTTATTCCGTGTGCAGAATTCTACCAAGCGGCATCCTTTTTCACTCCTTACCCCCATTCCATATTCACTTACTGCTTTTCCTTTTTTTTCCTACTATTGAATTCCAGTCCTCTATGACTATTAAATTTTCGACTCCCTTCACTATCTGAATAATTTCTTTTTTCTCATCATATATTTCTTCAATCTCTTCGTCATCTGCGGAGCTAGTTGGCATATAACCTTGTACTACTGTGATAGGCGTGGGCATCGTGTCTATATTGGCTACAACAATGCGTTCACTGTTCCGTTAGTAGTAGCTTATCCACATTATTTTTTTCAGTATTCAACCTACTTCTGCATTACCCCTATTTAATATTGTATATATAACCATGTATTTACCTGACCAGAGGTCTTGTTCCTTCTGCCACCGAACTTCACCAATTCGCATTATATCTAACTTCAACCTACCCATTACTCTTTTTAAATTTTCTAACCTAACTACCCGATTAAGAGACCTGACATTCCACGCTCCGATCCGTAGAATGCCAGTTTCGTTTCTCCTGATAACATTATTTAACCACACAGTAAAGCTGCATGTCCTCGGTAAAAATTACGCTTGTAGTTTCCTCTTGCTTTCACCCGTTCGCAGTACCAGCACAGCAGACTGTTGCCCCTGCAACTACTGATAAGGCTGCTGCCCCTCTTCAGGAACCACACGTTTGTCTGGTCTCTCACCAAAAACCCCTCCGTTGTGGTTGCACCTATGGTACGGATATCTTTATCGTTGTGGCACGCAAATCTTCCCACCAACGGCAAGGTCCATGGTTCAGGAGGGGGGGGGGGGCTGTTACAACGTTAGATGTATGTGGACACCATCCCGCAAACCGCGCTTTTCTACCTATCCCAATTTCTGAATCAAAGTTGTAACGATAATTTTGCTCCCTCCATTTACCATGCTTCTTTATTGAGAAAATGAGAAGCCCCCGACAATGGGCGATCGCATACACTGCGACGCCGCTCCGTTCGCCAGACAACTGAATGTCTTAAACATCACTTGCCTTCTGTTCATCGAGCTGTATAAAACTGATTACATTTACGTTGACTTTCCTTACCGAAAATTACTACTACGTCTGAATAGGAACGTTTCTAAAATGCGCTTTCACAAATCATTGTTATTCTCATGCGTAATTTATATCTGCTGATCGGTAGGAGGTGCGTGCCTGCTGGCATTGTTAACACTGAAATGCAAGCGAAGAAACGTTGCCCTTCTCGTGTCCCCACGCCCGCGGAACATCGTAGCCTTTGGCCAACTTTTCGTCTACAGACTGTGTCCGGAAACCAATCAGATTTGACCCCCATGTCCGTGGTTTTTTAAGTACTTGTCTAGGGTCGGCAATTTAAGTGATGGCCGGCCTACCACAGTAATACGACAGGTTAATTAAGCGTTAATGGCACCTGTAACAATTTAATCCACAACAGTACATGAATAAGCTTGAAATTATGAAATGAAAACTTACCCCGTTCAGTTCATAATTACATGACATGTATCCCACTTATTTTAATTTTGGCATACCTCTGAGATACGACTTCACTCATAACCACCGTCTATCAGTGTAATATATTTTTGCTTTAGTTCGGCTAACTCAAATATTGCAGGCTGGTTTCACTCAGAAGAATGAATGGATAGCTCTGTTAGCTAAACACAAAAGAACGGTTTCAGTTAAAGGAATGAGTACATGGTTCATCCGACGGAAAAATTATTGATAGTTTTCACTTGAAAAGAAAGAATGAATAATTCAGTCAATATGCAAAGCAGCCGTGGTGCCGAATCTATTCATTCGATTGCTTCCACTGAATGCTTTCACTCTGAGACAATAAATAAATAATAATCCAACCGTCAGGTAAAACTACAACCGACTGGCACGATTCATTTGGTTGCTCCCACAGACTGGTTTCACTCGAAATAATGAATGAATAATTCAACAGATATGTACAACTACAACCGAATGAATCGGTTGTTTTCACTCCGCTGTTCTCATCACCAGTACTGTCTTGGCTGGTCGACGCGTTCCACGAGCCTTTGTTGGCCATCCGATGCAGAGTGCTTGTGAAGAACGGATTTCCGATCGACAAACGCTCTGCTGTGTACACGTTCACTAATTAAACGCATCAGATTACGTGCAGGTTACAATAGGAAGTACTTCACAAACGTCAATATAACACTTGATCCGGGTATTTACGGGAATTTACTCTCCCACGTGTACAGGAGCTAATGCCCACGCGTTCGTAGGAAAGTGGTCAGCAAAATAAGCCAGACCCATGCAGATGACACAGAAAATGCAGTGAAAAAGAACACGGACAAAAACAGAATGTAATTTTATTTGAGTATGCAGTCTTCCGACAGGTTCTATTCGGCCTCCACAATTTACTGTACTGCGAACCTCTTTATCTCAGAGTAGAAATTGCATATTCTGTTTGCAGTTACTTTCTGGATGTATTCCCATATCTGTCATCCCCTACAGTTTTCACCCTCTGCTGCTACCACGGAATTTATTCCCTGATCTCCTGTCACATGTCATTTCCCTCTGTACCTTCTTCTTGTCAGTGTCCTTTCGTCTCGAAAAACTCTGGATTCCTTGTCCACATGATTTTAAATATTCTTCTACCACACCACATCTCAAACGCTTCGAGTCTCCTCTTTTTCCGGTTTCACACAATCCATGGTTCTCTACAGAGCAATTCTGTGATTGTAATGGACATTCTCGGAAATTTCGTCCTCATTTAAAGCCAATGTTTGATACTGGAAGACTTCCATTGGCTACAATTACCTTCTTTGCCTGTGCTAATCTGCCTTTTATGTTCTACTTATCTTGCTCCCAAGTTAACAAAATTCTTTCACTTCGCCGACTAAATGGTCCCAGTTTTTATGTTCAGCTTGTCGCCAATCTCATTTCTGCTACTCCTTATTACTTTCGTCTTTCTTCGGGTTATGCTTAATCCGTATTATGCACCGCCCCCTCTATTCAACACATGCTGTAATTATTTACTTTCACTGTGAACTGCGACGTCATCAGAGAGTCTAAATATTGATATCCTTTCACCTCGAAATTTAATCGCACCCTTGAGCTTTTCTTTCCGTCATTGCTTCCTATATGTATAGATTAACAGTAGGAAATGAAAGACATGTCTCTTACATCCTTTTTAGACCGACCAGTTCGTTCTTGGTCTTCCATTCTTATTTTTCCTTCCCGCGTTTTGTACACTTGTTTCCCTATAGCTTACTCCTATTTTTAAGAATTTCGAACCTAGGCACCATTTTACACTAGTGAAAGGCGTTGCCCAATCAACAAATCCTATTAGCATGCCTTAATTTTCCTTAAATCTTGCTTTCATTATCTGTCGCAACGTCACAACTGTCACTCTGGTTCCTTTATATGTCCAAAAGCTAGCTGTCTGTCACCGAACAGATACACAATTTTTTTTCCTTTCCCCTGTATGTTATTCTTGCAACAGCTTGGATGCATGAACCTTTAAACTCATTGTAGTATAGTTCTCGGATTTACCTGCCGGTGTTCTCTTCGAGATTGCGTATTTTCCGCCAGTCTGAGTCTGGAGACGTAACTTCAAAGTCCTACGCACCAACCTGAACAGTCGCTTGGTTGCCACTTCCCTCAAAGATTTTAGAAATTCCAAAGGCCTGTTATCTAATTTTTTTCCGCAAGCACGCCATCAGACACGTCCTCCCCCTGGTAGAGATCTTCAGTGTACTCCTTCCAACTGTCCGCACCCCCTTCTGTGTTTAACAGTGGTAGTCTGATTGTATTCTTAATGCTCCCGCCCTTCACTTAATTTTATCAAAAGTTATTCTCACTCTCCTGTATGCTGAATTCGTCCTTGCGATGACAGTTTATTTTACTGTTTCACGTTTTTCCTTCATCCATTTCACTATAGATTCCCTGCACTTCCTATTTACTGCATGCCTAAATAATATATTTTTGTATTCCTGAATTTTTCTATACACTGTTGTATTTTCTTCTTTCGTTGATTAATTAAAGTATTACCTCTGTTACCCAAATATTCTCTGCAGTTATCTCCCCTGGACCTACGTTTGTTTGTCCATATGCTGTGACCGTCGCACTCGTACAAAAACACATACACGAGATCAAATCAACGGACGCTGTGGAGCTGTTTCGCAGCAAAAGATTCAGTTAGTGAAGGCAGAGGTTTCGAATTTAACTTTTCGTTGATGATATGATTGCATCTAACTCCCTGATATCACCTCAGCTGGCAAAATTGTACTAGTACGTTAAGAAATTTCGTGGACAAAAGTGTACAGTCGTTAGAAAATAAAATACTACAAGTAGGGAACAGCTCTGTGGGATGGTAGAATGACAAAAGTAAAGGAAACGAAGAAGAAATGAAAATTAGGTCGACGTCGAGGTCATTAGAGACGGAGCAGAAGCTCAGAACGATGGGGCAGGAAACGAGCCGACTCCTTCTAAAAGGTACCGTCTCGTCGTTTGTCTTCAGTAATTTAGGGAATCCATGGAAATACTGCATTTGGATGTATGCAAGCGCTTTGAACCACCATCCTCCCGAACGTAGCGTTTCGGGAGCTAATGGCCATAGCAGTTTTGCACCCTAAAACCACAAAAAAAAAAGAACGTAGCGTCAGTCGCCCCTTCCGCCCAGTGTCACTGGGTCCTTAGCTGGTCGGAGTTGCTATGAGCTGTCCAACCCACCTTCACGTTCATGAGCTGACCCTCTCTAGAAAGTTCTAGATGCTACGATCGCGCCAAAGCGAAAACTGTGCCATCCTGGGCATCAGCTTTTTTTTTTTTTTTTAATGATGACGATGGAGACAGCGGTGGAAAGCTAGAGTATTTTATTCCAAGTGACATGGCTTGTAGACGGAGGGGATTTTATTCAGGTATGGCACCGCGAAGGTTTCCGAGGACACGAACACTTTCAGTTTTAATTCTGCCCTTCTTTTACGTAGTAATTAAAGTTTTAGTTGTTCATTCTTTCCAAAAAATGTCTTTCGTATTAGAGTATACTGGATTAACAGCCCGACTTCACATTCTTACTCCCGCCAGTACCTCATCTCCTACCATCCAGACTTCACAGAAGCTCTCCTGCGAAACTTACGAGACCAGCACTTTTGGAAGAAGGGATATTCCGGAGAAATGGCTTAGCCATAGCCTGGAGTATGTTTTCAAAATGGGATTGTCATTGCAGCGGAGTGTGTACTGATATAAGCACTTGCCTGCGGCTGGCCGAGTTGGCCGAGCGGTTCTAGGCGCTTCAGCCCGGATCCGCGCGACTGCTACGGTCGCAGGTTCGACTACTGCCTTGGGCATGGATGTGTGTGATGTCCTTAGGTTAGTTAGGCTAAAGTAGTTCTAAGTTCTAGGGGACTGATGACCTCAGATGTTAAGTCCCATAGTGCTCAGAGCCATTTGAACCATTTGAACTTGCCTGCGAGAAACAAAGTTCATGAGCTCGAGGTTTAATCTGCCAGCAGTGATTTGGTTGGGAAGAGTGTCATAAAGCAATTGGATCTTCTCCTGAGGCAAGCTGGACTACTATGGGACGAAGTTAACGTCCGACTCGTTGCACATATATTCTGTCGAGGAGAGATCTGGGAATCTTAACGACCACGAGAGTATCCCAAAGTTATTCACACAGTTCATATAGACTCGTACCACGATACTGGCACACGAGAAGTAACACGTTATGACGCAGGATGTCGGTGGTGTACCGTTGTGTCGTAAGGCTTCAAAAAATGGTTCAAATGGCTCTGAACACTATGGGACTTAACATCTATGGTCATCAGTCCCCTAGAACTTAGAACTACTTAAACCTAACTAACCTAAGCACACCACACACATCTATGCCCGAGGCAGGATTCGAACCTGCGACCGTAGCAGTCGCGCGGTTCCGGACTGAGCGCCTAGAACCGCGAGACCACCGCGGCCGGCCGTAAGGCTTCCCCCGATCACTAACATACCAGAAGTCTTGAAGGTAGGAATAAGACTGAGGCCGGCCGGGGTGGCCGTGCGGTTCTAGGTGCTACAGTCTGGAGCCGAGCGACTGCTACGGTCGCAGGTTCGAATTCTGCCTCGGGCATGGATATGTGTGATGGCGTTAGGTTAGTTAGGTTTAAGTGGTTCTAAATTCTAGGGGACTGATGACCTCAGAAGTTAAGTCGCATAGTGCTCAGAGCCATTTGAACCATTTTTGAATAAGACTGAGGCTCCTCTTCAAAACATCCGAAGAATGGGACCTCCCCCCCCCCCCCCCCATGTCGCCAATATACTCGCCAGCGATGGTCATTGATGCTACTCTGCAACCAATGCTGCGTGATGATGCAGAATGTTGCAGAGACTCCATTGTTTGTTCTCGAGTGGCAGGCGCGGAAGTGACTTGGTTACGAAATGTATGGTACATCGCACGGCGATTTTTCCTTGTGGTGGTCAGACATAGTCGACTGGAACCTTACCGACGAGGGCTACACTCTCTTTCTCTTGCAGTCCAACACTGAACATTCAATGCCCCATAAATGTCGATATTGTACGATTCGACCAGCCGGTCAAATGGAGATCGATAGTGAGGCTCCTGTCAATCTCTGTCGTGTACTGATAACGCTGTCTCACTTGGGAACACGCCACCTCCGTGTTCTCCACGGTGATGACTCAACATCTGACACTGTTATCTACCTTCCCAGGCCAGGTAACAACACTTAACACGAACGTCACTAATATACTCTGTCGGCGGTTCTATCTATAACAGAGAATTGTTTCTGTAATTATATACATACTGGCTCACGGCGTGTACGTGTACGAAGTTACATTGACATCCGACTATGTCTTCCGGGTTATTCACTTTTTTTGTCAGACAGTGTACTATGACTTTCCCGGCGTACTGATTGTTCCATAAAAACACGGGAGAACTGCCGGATATCAGTAACGTCCTGCCACGATATTTCCGCGCAGAGTCTTCTGGCCATCTTCAAGTGAGTGCCACTGTCGTAGTACTACTGTAGTACTACTACAGTGGCATTCACCTGAAGATGGCCACAAGACTCTGCGCGGGAATATCGTGGCAGAACGTTACTGATATCCGGCAGTTCTCCCGTGTTTTTATGGAACAGTGTATTATAATTTATGATTGAAGTAACATAGGGGATCCACGTTTGAAGAAGCCCACGATTAGAAACAGTTTCATAAGAGCCTGGCGTGTAACATTCGTAACCACTGTTAGAGATGCGTACGTTCCGAGCGCTGTTCTCATAACACGATGTCTGTCTTCTGCTGATCTCATACTATGTACGTAAACCTCGTACTGCAATGCGATTTAAGTGTTAAAGCCACATAGAAAATGCAGCCTCTATACATTTACGGCCAGATATTCGCTGTGTCACAACGCAGTATGGTATTTTCCATATGGATCTAATGGTCACCTCTCGTTGCCGTATCACATTTACGTGCTGTGAAGATGGTTTGCGATTCTGTAAGGTTCTGTTATCGCTATTTCTTGGATATACCATAAAGCATCACTCAGCACCGCAGTAGAAAACCCCGAACTTATGACGATCGTTTTTCGAAATATGTTTCATCTGTCCTGACCGGTGCATCTCGAGTGCATCTTCTGTTCTGGTATAGCAAATTAATGATTTTGATGCGTGAACCCAGTTGCGTGTAAGAGATTTTAAAAGTGGATACGAAAGGTAATATAGCAAAGATTAATAATTGGATCGACTTTTCTGACCTGGATTTGCCTTACAAGTATCTGCTCTTTAGCTTATCTTGTGGCACGCTAACTGAGCGTAAAGGTGAGTTGGACAGCTCATAGCAACTCCGACCAGCTAAGGGCCCAGTGACACTGGGCGGAAGGGGCGACTGACGCTACGTTTGAAACTGTTGCTCCTCCTTTCCTGTAATCGTCGATCTTCTATCTTTGCTTTCACTCGATGTCCAGAGCCCAACCCATGCCTTAATAAGTATGTACTCCTGGCCTCTGTTAAAATTGCTGTGATGTATTATAGTCTTGGCCACCCCCTTTGTAACAAACTACCAATTATCTTTTCAAATTCTAGTCTACGTCCGTTTTTCAGGACTTCCATACTGTGGGGGAACGGACAGCTAGATAGGAAGTACGCTGCAGATATGTAGACCAGTGTTCCTGCCTCTCCTAACATTTAAGAAACGTTACGCCTCGTTAGAGACCACATAGCTCTCAAAAAGGCTATGTGTATGGCGCCCCCTTGCAAATAGGTCAGACTATTCTTATTGCTGCTGAATGCTGTGCGGAGCATACGCGACACACAAAAAAAAGGGGGGGGGAGGGAAAGTCTTGAACAGATGTCCGCAGCTGAAAATTGCCTGGAAGATGGACATATAATATGAAAAGGGAAGGATCTTGCCTCATATGTCATCACATACTCTGGTGCTTTTCTCGAAGCGACACTACTTGTAAACCAAGAAGAATCCATTCATAATAGTTTTTAATGGACAAAAGATTAATTCGAGGGCGTGCTGAACAGTAATGCCTCCCAACTTTTTATGTGAAAACTCTTAAATCTTTTTAAATAAAACAAATTTATTAACATTCTACAACTCTATTCTCCATTCATCATCATCATCATCATCATTTATTGTACATAACAGGCCAAAAAAGGCCCATGACAGAAAGCAAAAGAAATATTACAATCCAGAATAACACACTATACAAAGATCAATTACACAATCAGTGGCACATGAAGGAGCATTGTCCTCATCACAGTTGCATGTATTTCCGGCAGCTGTTATTCCACTTCCTTCTGTCCATTGCATGTTCCAGGGATGCTGCTCATTCTACCTTCTGCAACGTCCTCATCACCATAACTTTCCACCTAGTCCTTGGACTCCCTCTTGGACGTCTTCCAGTCAGCTGGGAACTGGAGGGGGGGGGGGGAGAGCTTATGGGAATTTGTTGGCTCTTTATAAATGTCCGAATCACTGAAGTCATCGTCCTCTGATGGTCCTACCAAGGTCAGCTTTCCCAAAACGTTGGCCTCCTTTCCCATCTTCTATTTTCTCTGTTGAATGTAGGCCCATAGATCTTTCTGCCCCCCCCATGAACCATAGACCTTGCCGTTGGTGGGGAGGCTTGCGTGCCTCAGCGATACAGATAGCCGTACCATAGGGGCAACCACAACGGAGGGGTATCTGTTGAGAGGCCAGACAAACGTATGGTTCCTGAAGAGGGGCAGCAGCCTTTTCAGTAGTTGCAAGGGCAACAGTCTGGATGATTGACTGACACTAACCAAAACGGCCTTGCTGTGCTGGTACTGCGAACGACTGAAAGAAAGGGGAAACAACGGCCGTAATTTTTTCTCGATGGCATGCAGCTTTACTGTATGGATAAATGATGATGGCGTCCTCTTGGGTAAAATTTTCCGGAGGTAAAATAGTCCCCGAATCGGAACTCCGGGCGGGGACTACTCAGGAGGACGTCGTTATCAGGAGAAAGAAAACTGGCGTTCTACGGATCTGAGCGTGGAATGTCAGATCCATAAATCGGGCAGGTAGGTTAGAAAATTTAAAAAGGGAAATGGATAGGTTAAAGTTAGATATAGTGGGAATCAGTGAAGTTCGGTGGCAAGAGGAACAAGACTTTTGGTCAGATGAATACAGGGTTATAAATACAAAATCAAATAGGGGTAATGCAGGAGTAGGTTTAATAATCAATAGAGCAATAGGAATGCGTGTAAGCTACTACAAGAAATTATTCAGGTAGTGAAGGGAGACGAAAATTTAATAGTCGTGGGTGACTGGAATTCGATAGTAGGAAAAGGAAGAGAAGGAAACGTAGTAGGTGAATATGGATTGGGGTTAAGAAATGAAAGAGGAAGCCGCCTGGTGGAATTTTGCACGGAGCACAACTTAATCATAGCTAACACTTGGTTCAAGAATCATAGAAGAAGGTTGTATACATGGAAGAAGCCTGGAGATACTGAGAGGTTTCAGATAGATTATATAATGGTAAGACAGAGATTTAGAAACCAGGTTTTAAATTGTAACACATTTCCAGGGGCAGATGTGGACTCTGACCACAGTCTATTGGTTATGAACTGCAGATTAAAACTGAAGAAACTGCAAAAAGGTGGGAATCTAAGGAGATGGAACCTGGATAAACTGAAAGAACCAGAGGTTGTACAGAGTTTCAGGGACAGCATAAGGGAACAATTGACTAGAATGGGGGAAAGAGAAACAGTATAAGAAGAATGGGTAGCTTTGAGGGATGCAGTAGTGAAGGCAGCAGAGGATCAAGTAGATAAAAAGATGAGGTCTAGTAGAAGTTCTTGAGTGACAGAAGAAATATTGAACTTAATTGATAAAAGGAGAAAATATAAAAATGCAGTAAATGAAGCAGGCAAAAAGGAATACAAACGTCTCAAAAATGAGATAGACAGGAAGTGCAAAATGGCTAAGCAGGGATGGTTAGAGCACAAATGTAAGGATGTAGAGGCTTGTCTCACTAGGGGTAAGATAGATACTGCCTACAGGAAAATTAAAGAGACCTTTGGAGAAAAGAGAACCACTTGTATGAATATCGAGAGCTCAGATCGAAACCCAGTTCAATGCAAAGACGGGAAAGCAGAAAGGTGGAAGGGGTATATAAAGGGTCTATACAATGGGTGATGTACTTGAGGGCAATATTATAGAAATGGAAGAGGATGTAGGTGAAGATGAAATGGGAGATATCATACTGCGTGAAGAGTTTGATAGAGCACTGAAAGACCTAAGTCGAAACAAGGCCCCGGGAGTAGACAACATTCCATTAGAACTACTGGCAGCCTTAGAAGAGCCAGTCCTGACAAAACTCTACCATCTGGTGAGCAAAATGTATGAGACAGGCGAAATACCCTCAGACTTCAAGAAGAATATAATAATTCCAATCCCAAAGAAAGCAGGCGTTGACAGATGTGAAAATTACCGAACTATCAGTTTAATAAGTCACGGCTGCAAAACACTAACGCGAATTCTTTACAGACGAATGGAAAAACTGATAGAAGCCGACCTCGGCAAAGATCAGTTTGGATTCCGTAGAAATATGGGAACACGTGAGGCAATACTGACCCTACGACTTATTTTAGAAGCTAGATTAAGAAAAGGCAAACCTACGTTTCTAGCATTTGTAGACTTAGAGAAAGCTTTTGACAGTGAATACTCTCTTTCAAATTCTGAAAGTGGTAGGTGTAAAATATAGGGAGCGAAAGGCTATTTACAATTTGTACAGAAACCAGATGGCAGTTATAAGAGTCGAGGGACATGAAAGGGAAGCAGTGGTTGGGAAGGGAGTGAAACAGGGTTGTAGCCTCTCCCCGATGTTGTTCAATCTGTGTATTGAGCAAGCAGTAAAAGAAACAAAAGAGAAATTCGGAGTAGGTATTAAAATCCACGGAGAAGAAATAAAAACTTTAATGTTCGCCGATGGCATTGTAATTCTGTCAGAGACAGAAAAGGACTTGGAAGAGGAGTTGAACAGAATGGACAGTGTCTTGAAAGGAGGATATAAGATGAACATCAACAAAAGCAAAATGAGAATAATGGAATGTAGTCGAATTAAGTCGGGTGATGCTGAGGGAATTAGATTAGGAAATGAGACACTTAAAGTAGTAAAGGAGTTTTGCTATTTGGGGAGCAAAATAACTGATGATGGTCGAAGTAGAGAGGATATAAAATGTAGACTGGCAATGGCATGGAAAGCGTTTCTGAAGAAGACAAATTTGTTAACTTCAAGTATTGATTTAAGTGTCAGGAAGTCGTTTCTGAAAGTATTTGTGTGGAGTGTAGCCATGTATGGAAGTGAAACATGGACGATAAGTAGTTTGGACAAGAAGAGAATAGAAGCTTTCGAAATGTGGTGCTACAGAAGAATGCTGAAGATTAGATGGATAGATCACATAACTAATGAAGAGGTACTGAATAGAATTGGGGAGAAGGGGAGTTTGTGCACAACTTGACTAGAAGAAGGGATCGGTTGGTAGGACATGTTTTGAGGCATCAAGGGATCACAAATTTAGCATTGGAGGGTAGCGTGGAGGGTAATAATCGTAGAGGGAGACCAAGAGATGAATACACTAAGCACATTCAGAAGGATGTAGGTTGCAGTAGGTACTGGGAGATGAAGAAGCTTGCACAGGATAGAGTAGCATGGAGAGCTGCATCAAACCAGTCTCAGGACTGAAGACCACAACAACAACAACAGATCTTTCTGAGCACTTTCCTTTCAAATGCGCTCTTCAAGTGTTTGTGAAGTCGCCGATGTCTCGCAGCCATATAACAGAATCGGGCT
The DNA here is from genome assembly GCF_021461385.2 of Schistocerca piceifrons. Classification (NCBI taxonomy): domain Eukaryota; kingdom Metazoa; phylum Arthropoda; class Insecta; order Orthoptera; family Acrididae; genus Schistocerca; species Schistocerca piceifrons. The sequence continues at coordinate 56,715,864 of NC_060143.1, forward strand.
TACCAGTGCCATGATGTAAAGTTTAATCTATATGTTTTGTGAGACCAAGCGTGACTTGAATAAGTTACTGACACTAAATAAGGCACGATTAGAATTAATTATTCTCTCTTGAATCTATTTCTCAACCTCGCCTTTATTACATAGAATCGATCTCAAGTACTTAAATTTCTCTACTCGTTCAAAATTGTGTCCATCCATACTGATAGTGGTAGGGAAACCATGTCAGCGTGAGATGATCATATATTTGGTTTTCTAATCATTAACAACTAATCCCATTTTGCTTGCCTAGGCGCTACAGTCTGGAGCCGAGCGACCGCTACGGTCGCAGGTTCGAATCCTGCCTCGGGTATGGATGTGTGTGATGTCCTTAGGTTAGTTAGGTTTAATTAGCTCTAAGTTCTAGGTGACTGATGACCTCAGAAGTTAAGTCGCATAGTGCTCAGAGCCATTTTTTGCTTGCCTCTTTCATGAACCTAGTGGCGTCAGACACTATCTGATTCAGTGAGTCTCCCATAATCATCATATCATCGGCGAAGTCCAAGAGTGTGTCAGTTCCAACCATATCCATCTCCATGTCATTACCACTATCACGTCGTACCCTTTCCAATGCAATGTTGAACAACACTGGGGACAAATGGTCTCCTTGTCTCAAACCGTGTTGAACAGTGAAAGGCGCTGATATTTTGTTTCCAAACCGTACTTGGTAGCTTGTATCTGTATAACATGCTTCAATCACTTTGATGTGTTTTCTTGTGATGCCCAACTCCTGCATTATCCTCCATAATACCGTCCGATTAATGCTTTCATAGGCCTGTCGGGAGTCTATAAATATGAGGTGTAATTCCCTCTCAAATTCATAGTACTTTCCCATAAGCTGTTGTAGCGTAAACATGTGATCTATGGTTGAGCGCACTGCCACGAATCCACATTGACATGGTCCTAGGATCTCTCGTATAGCAGATTTCAGGTGACTAAGTAACAGGGAGGGTAAGTCTTTGTAACATATCTCAAGTACCGAGATTCCTCGATAATTGCCTACTTTTGTGGCATCTCCTTTTTTTAAAAAGTGGGCATACAGTTGCTCTCTACCATTCAACCGGGATCTCCTCTGATGACCAGATTCTGACAATAAGCTGTCTTAGCGTCTCCAATAAAACTCCCCCTCCGTTTCTAACCAGTTCTGCACTAATACCACTGCCACCTGGCGCTTGATTGATTTTGAGTGACTCCACAGTTGTTCTTATCTCTTCCATTGAAGGTTCAGGTACTTCCTCTTTCTCTGTATTTAACTCCCATTCTTGTTCTGTACTTCCTTCTGGAGTTTATACATTTAACAATTTTCTGAAATGCTTTCCCAACTGATCTGCTTGCTCAATAGGAGGTACCATATTCTCTTCTTCCCGTGTTAGCATTAAAGTTTGCTGTTTATAGTTGCCTCGAGCAAAACCTGCCAACTTGAAAAAGGAGTGCGGTGTTTTCTTCGATTCCTCAACTGCCACCAATAGTTTCTTCCCTTATTCTCTTTTCTCCCTTCTAATGAGCCTGTCTGTCGTCTCACGTCTGAGTATGTTGCTTGTGTATCTTCTGATGGCTGATTTAACCACTCCAATCTGTTCTCCATTGTATCTTTAATAGACGACTTGCATCCGTCATCAAACCATGGTTTGTTTTGGGTTTAGGTTGTCGTATCAGTTCTTCCTTTGCGTTCTGGATATCCACTTCCTTCAATTGTGCCCATATTGCTTCTACATTATCCGGGGCCTCTATCGACAAAAGAGAGCCAGTGACTATCTTGGTATCGCTGTCTTACTTGCTCATTTAAAAGTCTATCCTTATCATGTGGAACTATTCTTTCTCTTTTCGTTTGCCATTTTGTAGAGAGTCAGACAGATATTCAAAACTACTAAGAAGTGGTCTGAATTCATATCAGCACCACGGTTCGTTCGTAATTGCCTGATGCATCCACAATGCCTTCTATCCACCAATGCATGATCAGTCCAGTTTTTCGTCTTACCATTTGGTGATAACCATGTGGCTTTATGTATCTCTTTCCGTGGGAAGTAGGTGCTATTAATGATCATTTTTCTGAGGTCAGCAAAATTTATCAACCTAACACCGTTATCGTTGGTCACTATGTGTAGGCTATTAAGCCCAATTGTAGAACTATATGCATTTTCTTTTCCAATTTGTACATTCCGATAAACCGGGATTAAACGGATCGAATGCCGCGGTAGTCAGTCAATATTGTCCTCCAAATCAGCATAAAGGTTGTTCTTCATCTCATCATCCGTGTCCTCCGATGGTGCATGACAGTTAACAATGCAAATCTTGTACGGTGATGCCTTCAGAATCATCGCACAAATACAACCATTTTTTGAGATCCATTTACTAACCTCTGAGAACACCTTGTTCTGAACAGCAAATCCTACTCCAGAGGTCCAATCCCGCCGTCCCTCATTGCTGTTGTTAAATGTGAAGTGATCTCCGACCTTCATGATTCCTTGGGGGATTCTTGTTTCTCGTATAGCTGCTACAACACGCTTATAGTTGCCTAGTACAGTGTCCAATTGCTTCATTCCTCCTGTCATGACTGATCTAATCAAGTTCCAATTCGCAAACCAAGTATTCCATTAATCATTACATTGTCGTCAACATTTTGATCAGTCCGGTACTTTCTTCTGCCTTTTTCTTTGAATAAAATAGGTTTCCAGCGTATGAGGCTACCGGATTGTTCATCAGAAATCGTAGCACTGGCCAGTTTAAAAATCGGAAAAGTAAGATAAAGAGAACATACTTCTGTCTTGCTTGTGGAACAACATGTAAAAAAATTCGCAAAATATGAAACTCTTCTGCACAGCTGTACCAACGTCAAACTAAATCTCGTAACTGAAATTTCCCACACTTTTAAAATAAATGTGAGGAAAGTAAAAGAAGTGAAAACTTACTATATGAAATACAGACTGGGAGAAAATGGTGGCATGTACATTACAACTATCTTCGATTTTCGGGATCTTCTGCTAAACTGAATAAAATCCTCTCAGATGCAATTATGAACGTTAATATTTTGGAACACATAGCAAGTACAGTACGGTTAAGAGCATAAAAGAAGAAAATTTTGTCCTTAACATACAACGTACGCTTTTTCGTATGAGGCAGTGAACAAATGAGAAGATCGAAAGGTTCAAATATTATAGGAAGCATTTCGAGGAAATGATTTAGCAATGCAGGCCACTAAAGAAACTGTTCAGGTTGTACGTAGACCTTATCCAATGAACAACGTTTACAGTACTGTGCATATTCAGAAAATGCAGGTCACATTGTAATACAGCTCTGAAAGCATATGTCTCAGCATAATAAATTTTTAGCAGTGAATGACCAACTGAATATCAATATTAGGCAGAAGGTCTACTAAGACCCATACAAGTATTGATATTAATATACTGATAAATATATTGACTACTAGAAGAGTACCAGAAAAGAGGAAGCGGAGAATTTTTTTTTTTTTTTTCGAATTACACAATATGAATAGCAACAAGTTCTCGAACAATTAAGTTCACCTGATAAAATGTATCGAAAGCAGCAGAATACCAGTTTTGAAACAATACAAACCCAATCCAATCGAAGAAGGAGAAACCAATTTTAGAATGAAAGGAAGGTAAAGAAGAAGCAGTAGAACAATAGCAAGAAGGACCGCCAGCAAATGTCACAATGATTGCACGAAAAGGAAATAGCAAATGCGAAAAACCTGAAGCTGGAAAATGGACCTTGAGTGAAACTAGCATGCATTTCTTAGTTTCTGCAATTAACAAGGTAACACCGTACATATGCAGGATGAAAAAGAGAGAATTTCTTTTCTTTCATAGTTGAGAAAAGTTAATTTTGATAATAAAAATCCAGTAACCGAACGTTTAATCACGTTGAACAAGCATGGTAATGTGGGTCACTATACAACGCGAGTTTCACTTTCGCATCGTAGAATTCGTCTTAACAAAAAAAATTATGTGTGTACGAGGTGTGGCTAGAAAAAAACCGGACTAGTACTGGTGAAACAATAAAACGAATGCAATAAGGCTGAAAGTCGCGTGGCCTGTCACGTGACTCTCGCTCCGCCTACTGCTCGAGTTTCATCTGCCTCCTCCACTCAGTCTGCCCGTGGCGTCTGTTTTAAGTAGTTGACGTTTTGTCCGTGCGTCGGAAAATGTTGAGTGTACAGAAAGAACAGCGTGTTAGCATCAAATTTTATTTCAAACTAGGAAAATCTGCAAGTGAAACGTTTGTAATGTTACAACAAGTGCACGGCGATGATTGTTTATCGCGTTTATCGCGAACACAAGTGTTTGAGTGGTTTAAACGATTTAAAGATGGCCGCGAAGACACCAGTGATGACACTCGCACTGGCAGACCATTGTCAGCAAAAACTGATGCAAACATTGAAAAAATCGGTAAATCGGTAATCCTTGTCAACTCCTGTTAACTCAGACACTGCTCTGATTGTTAAACGGCGATCTTGTCGAACAAGTTTACCGATTTTTTCAATGTTTGCATCAGTTTTTGCTGACAATGGTCTGCCAGTGCGAGTGTCATCACTGGTGTCTTCGCGGCCATCTTTAAATCGTTTAAACCACTCAAACACTTGTGTTCGCGATAAACAATCATCACCGTACACTTGTTGTAACATTACAAACGCTTCACTTGCAGATTTTCCTAGTTTGAAATAAAATTTGATGTTAACACGCTGTTCTTTCTGTACACTCAACATTTTCCGACGCACGGACAAAACGTCAACTACTTAAAACAGACGCCACGGGCAGACTGAGTGCAGGAGGCAGATGAAACTCGAGCAGTAGGCGGAGCGAGAGTCACGTGACAGGCCACGCGACTTTCAGCCTTATTGCATTCGTTTTATTGTTTCACCAGTACTAGTCCGGTTTTTTTCTAGCCACACCTCGTATAGTAATGGCTGCAACTTTATTCACTTAAAATAACGTAAAACAATGTACCTCTGTTAATTGAAATCAATTATCTGGTGCTAGCAATAAAAAAATACAAATTTAATGCGTTGCTGTATGAAACTGCGACTACGTACTCAGAATTCGCCATAACAGTATATTCTATACTGACTTCAGACGGACCAACGAAATTTTTCACTGGCATTCAGAAGAGAGGACAAGGCCAAGCAGCAAGTTATGTATAAAGCATGGCGTTAAAGAGGCAGCGGAGACCAACCCCTCAGACATAGCAGGGAATCAAGCCGCGATCTAATTAGGTCGTGCACTGCCCATGCTGTTAGCGGGCTATAAAACCTCGCTGCGCTCGTAACATGCAACGCGGCGTGACAACAGTAGTCGTAAAAATGTCCTAATTCACAGTCTCGCCTTTCGTGTTAACAGGTTCCAAACCAGACGTTAGTTTGTTGTTATCAGTGAATGTAGGTCCATCTGGACTGGTTTCCTTGGGAGGTAAAGCGTAAGCAACATACGCTTGGTGACGGGTATCTCGCAGAAGGCCGTTGCTCGCAGCGCAGCTTAAAGCTATGGTCCAAGCACACAGAAACTGGGCAGTGCCTGAGTAGAGGCGCGTAGCTGCTTCGACGTACTGAACTTCACCAATTTTCAATTATGTATGGCGTCGAGAGTATCGAAGGCTAATTTAAGCGTCTGATCCTCAGTGTGTGGAAGGTACAGTTCAGGCTGGAAGTAGCTCTGAGGTGTTTTTCTTATCATTTGGGGCAATTCATTCAGGATATCGTGAACATTCACTAGGGCCTTTATTCCAACATTCTCGGTCACTAAGTGTCGCCCTTTCGAACGCATCATGATGTGTTCACTATGGTCAGGCCTACCTCCTAATATGTGAAGTTTTGTGTTCACAAAAATGCCAGCATATGTTAGTGGTCTGACGAGCAGTAAGCTATCCGATCATACCTCGATGGCCCGCTTTTAATCCGATCCTAATCCTAGAGAAAATTTGAGACTATTTAGAACAGCAGGTAGGACACCCCTGCTGTTTCCTAGCTACAGGGTGTCCAGCGGAGAAGTCCTTGATTTCAGAATTAAATACCTCGAAGACTATGATGCAACAAATCGTATGTTTATTGTGAAAGATGTAAGAAATTTTTAAAGAATTTGTAAGGAAGTCTCGAAATAGTTCGAAAACTGCTAATAAATGGCGCTGTAATCGCAAGTCGTAGTTCCTATGAATAGTGTATCGCAGCTCAGAGCGATCCCTTACACTGTCGAAGTGTAAAAAGGAGGTTAGCGTCCCAAACGAAGAGGTTGATATCGTGTATTAGTTGAATAACGTGTTTTTCTGGTATTGGAGTACCACATGGTAAGTAAACGCCAACAAGTCGCAGTTTTCACACAAGATTTAATAGTCCAAATGAACCCGATGCAAAAACCATCTTCGAGCTCTTCGCCACATTTCAACGGAGAGGTGGCTTGGCTATTGATCTAGCGGGAAATGTTTGTTCCAGGCAAACTGTAGCTACTATTGAAAATGTCGCCACAGTTTCTGGAATTATTCGGCAAAATCCAAGAAAATCTGTCCGAAGAATAGCAGCAGAGACTGGTTTTAAGCGTTCCAACAAGCAGAAAATACTGAAACAGAGCCTACACAGCTTTCCACTCAAACTTCAAAGCCGCCAGTAGGAGCTGTGCTACAGAGATCCGACTTTGCGAACCAGAATCTCACAGTGACTGATAATAAAGTGTCTGATGTTGGCTGCATCTGGTTCAAGATAAAGCAGACTTCCTACTGGATGGAGTGGTGAATAAACAAAATAGGCGATTTCGCGCTTCCGAGAACATCAATCACTATGAAGTAAAATCACTGTAACTTACTGCTTGGGCGACGGAATGCAGCAGAGACGTTGTAGTCAAGTGGTTCAAATGGCTCTGAGCACTATGGGAATTATCATCTGAGGTCCCCTAGAACTTAGAACTATTTAAACCTAACTAACCTAAGGACATCACACACAACCATGCCCATGGCAGGATTTGAACCTGCGACCGCAGCGGCCTCGCGGTTCCGGACCGAAGTGCCTAGAACCGCTCGGTCACAGAGGCCGGCGATTTTAGTCCTCTTTCATGCTACAAACGATCGCTAGTGAACGTTACGGTGCAGTTTTAGAACAGACGCCACACAGCTGCCTTTGCAGGCTCGACCCGGCAACGAGTGGTTCATCCAAGATGAGTAGAGACCACATGGCATCGTCTGACTCCTTGTGAGGACTTTTTGTGGTGCCCATTGACAGGCACTGTCTAGCTGATCCATCCCATGTTGCGTCGCTTGGGTAGTGAATTCAATAAATAGTGTATAACGCATAGAAAATGTGACATTAAAAATTAACAAACAATATTTTAAACGTATAGAAATGAACAAAATCCGATGTAGAAATATTTTGTGTAATTATTTCAGATAGACAATCAAAGAGATGCAAATGCAAGCAGACATATGAGAGTCGCTGCCATTGTAATTAGTGTGTAAACAGCAGCTCACGGTCAGACTCTCTCTCTATAGTAATTTTTATTGTTCGTTTGGTTTCGATCTTGTTGCTCGTGTGTCGCATCGAATTACTTTTGTCTCATTTGTTATAAGAGTGACTGTTCTTATCTGAACATATGGGTGGGTATTGTGGTAAATGCCGCCATTAAGCGGACTTTTTAAATTTCAGTATATTTAAAACCAACAGTGCACTCCGTGGCGCATCAAATGCTTAAAATGTGGAATAAATGATCCTGTTGAGTATTCAAACACAAAACTTTAATTTAAATACCAAAACTTGACGTAAGTAGAAAAGGGCAAAACATACGACCCCAGCTTGACTGTATGAAACTGCGTAAGTAATTGACATTTGATATCCAGCTGTACTGACATCGAGGAGTGAACCATTTTATGACGTTTGTAGAAAATCGTTTTATTGCCTCATAAACCGGTGTATTTTATGGTGGAGATTTTATATATATATATATATATATATATATATATATATATATATATATATATAATATCCAATTCCCCAAGGAAGTGTTATAGGACCTCTATTGTTCCTGATCTATACTAAAGACATAGCAGACAATCTCAGTAGCCTTCTTAGATTGTTTGCAGTTGATGTTGTCATCTACTGTCTTGTGAAGTCATCAGATGAACAAGACGCATTGCAAAATGATTTAGATAAGGTATCTCTGTGGTGCGAAAAGTGGCAATTGACCATAAATAAAGAAAAGTGTGAAGTTATTCACACGCGTACTAAAAGAAATCCGGTAAATTTCGATTACGCGATAAGTCACTTAGGGATTACAATTATAAACACCCTAAATTGGAGCGATCACATAGATAATGTTGTGGGTAGAGCCAACTGAAGATTGCAACAGGTCTACTAAGGAGACTGCTTACACCACTCTTGTCCGACCTGTTCTGGATTATTGCTGTGCGGTGTAGGATCCGCATCAGATGGAACTGATGGATGACCTCGAAAAAGCACAAAGAAGGGCAGCTCGTTTTGTATTATCGCGAAATAGCGGAGATAGTGTCACAAACATGATACGTGAGTTGGAGTAGCAATCATTAAAACAGAGGCGTGTTTCGCTGCGACTGAATCTTCTCATGAAATTTCAATCACCAGTTTTCTCCTCCGATTGCGAAAAAATTCTGTTGGTAACCACCTACATATGGACAAATGATCATCACGATAAAATAAGAGAAATCACGGCTCCCACAGAAAAATGTAAGTGTTCGTTTTTCCCGCGCGCCGTTAGAGAGTGGAACGGTAGAGAAACAGCTTGAAAGTGGTTCATTGAACCCTCTGCCAGACACTTTATTGTGAATAGCAGAGTAATCACGTAACTGTAGATGTACATATATATATATATATATATATATATATATATATGATTTACAGAACCTACGTGAATAAAGGGCAATAGTTAAGCTTATGTGATTTGTTTTGTTAGATACTAACAAACACGAACCATTTAGTCAGCGGAAGTGTTACCTTGGCATTAGTGTAAATATTAACCACTTTCATTGACATTCGTACGAACAAAGCATACAGTTTCGACACTGCGTTTCTATCATCTCAAACATTTTAACATAACATTTTTTTTACCTTATACACCACACCCATCATGGTGGTCGAGCTTAAGTCAGCGATCTGTCGGGCATCTGAATCGTTTTCCAATGAGACACTACAGGATGTGATGGCAAATTTCGTTGTCAATGTGAGCCACTGTCACCTTGCGAGTGGTGGACATTTTGAAACGATTGTGATGAGATTGCAAAGATTGCTTACAGAGGACGAGTTTAATTGTGCATTCTGATGCCGTACACTGTGCGGCTGGTCCCGGCGGAGGTTCGAGTCCTCCCTCGGGCATGGGTGTGTGTGTTTGTACTTAGGATAATTTAGGTTAAGTAGTATGTAAGCTTAGGGACTGATGACCTTAGCAGTTAAGTCCCATAAGATTTCACACACATTTGAACATTTGATACCGTACAAACTGCACAGTGTAGAGCGGCATCTGTTAGCAGCTTTTCAAATTAGCTCGAAATTTCTGTGTATGTTCTGCATGAAATTCTTAAACTTATGAAAACAGACATACTTTCGGATGGTACTCGTCTATCGATCTTAGTTTTCGAAACGTTTAATTCTAATATCAGAGACTCCCTCGCTGGATACCCTATATATGGGATAAATGAAGTACCGTTAACGATAATTTGGATACCGCGCCTCTTGTTATTGCTACTGCAAAGAAAGAGTAAAATATTGGTATCAAAATCGTGCCTTTTGTAATACACTATTAATCAGTACTATTACATAACGTTTCTCGGAAAATTTCACTGATGTAATCTACTCAGGTTATTGGCCGAGTTGCAGCTTTATTATAAAGCAATGCTTCAGCAAGTTTCCTATACGTGTTAAGGCAGGTGTTTTATCCTGGAGATAAGTAAGAAACTCGCTGAAACGTCGCTTCATGACAGTACTGTCACTCAGCTTACAACACCAGCAGACTTCGTCACGATTATACAGTTTTTTATAAAGGCATGATATTCTTCATTTTTCCAATCTGGTGTGTGAAAGAAAACCAAAACGTCTTGTTTATGTACCTGACAAGTTCGACTATCAAGATAACATAGTCGATAGTTTTATGCAACGTAATTTTAAAAGCTACCTCTAAAGAATCGTATTCCACCAAGACGTATTTTTCAGAAATCATACATTTACTTATTCATGCCTAAATAATTTTCATTTGGCGTTGCAATAAATCGTATCACAAGCTACACTACCTATGGTTTAACCAATGGAAAATTAAGACCAAAAACAGCCAAATGTGAATAAACAAATGTTTGATTGTTCATAAATAAAATAAATAAGTAAACTAATTGATGTTTCTAGAAATATGTGAGTGTGAAAAGTAGAATTCAAGTCCCTGATCAAATATTATCCACTCTAGTTTCCAGAAACATTTTTCTGAGAATAATTTTAGTAACAAACTTCAGAAGCAATCGCATAATATTGCATGGCTAGGCATCCTTCCTCTACATATACCAAAATGAACTACAGGTTTGTTTTAGAGTTTTAAATCTTTACTAAAATTCCAGACAGAAGAAAAAACTATCACTTTGTTGACGAGTGTACTTTACTGAAAATATGTGACTAAAAGGAAAGTAAATTAACGGCATCTTGCATCAGGTGAAAATACAGCTTTCTTTCCAATAGATGCATGTGTTACTGAATTTTTCAACTCCACATAGGAAAGACTTTATTTAACGGGAGTACCAATCAGCAGATTCCTCAGACAGTGTTACTATCCTAAAAGTATGTCATCGGTGGACTTCCACACTGCCTAAAACACTGTTCTTCTCTTTTACCAATTTCTACACCACCGTGGTGAATTTTTTTGTTTACTTTGATCAATAAACAAACACCTTTTCTGAAGGATTAATCTGTGATTTTTTTCGTACATCACAGCCAGTGTCGCACCTCCATATTTTCTGCAATAATTTCACATCTGTCAACAATATCGTCTCTGTCAGTATGACGATAGGTCCTAATGGATAGAAGCGTTGATTGAAAATTACTGAATTAGATTCATATTTATTATAACTCGACCTGTTTTTGCTTTTATCAACCACATGAAAATGTTTAGGTTTTGCTTACATTATATCTGGTCAAATGTAATGAATTGTCTTTTAGTTCGTTAAGTAGTCCTTTGCAAGACATTAAACTTCGTCTAATACTGCAGTGCAAAATAAATTTATCTCTACACTCATCACCAGAATTTAGAGATAAAACAGACATATGATGAACGTACCTATTTTCAGTATTTTCGTATCGTCTTGTATTACCTGTTCTCAAAATTCCATTTTTACAACAAATAAATGCTGCCCCATTTAACAACTGTTGAATTACAAAGGACCAACCAATCATGAGAATCGTGAAATATTTTAAATATTCAATGCGTTTAGAAAACAGAGCATATACTCACATTCCAAAGTGAATAATATTAGTATCATACTGAATGTTACTATATGTCACATTCTAGATATGACATACACGAAAAACTTTCGTAGCATCGCCTTCATCTGTATGAACTAACTTGGTAATCTCTATACACAATAACAGTAATTTTAATTTAGACTAGTAAAATTTCGGAGTGGTACTTGGAGTCGAAACCTGATTCCAGAAAAACGTACATGTAATAAGAAACAGTGCTGCAGGCTGCCATCTGTTGACTTGTTACGTTTGATTAAATAAAGCCAACGAGCTCACAGACCACCGACAAATGAGTAAATCTTCCGTAATATTCAGAGGGAACATGGAAAGCATTATAAACAGTCGGGTACAGCAGAACATTTGATTTCCGAATGGGTGTGATAAAGTACGAGAGTGATCAGAAATTGTGTTTATGATCACGATACTAAAAGCCTCAAAAGTTTTGACGTACTGCCAGGGTACACTCTGATGGCTGCACAGACACCAATGCCGGCAAGTCCAGCTCCGAAAATGTGCCCGACCAACTACATATGTGTAAGCCCGCGCTAAACTGAAGAATAACTGTCAATATCGTTTCAGCACATTAACAGATTTGGATCACTGATTATACAGTTCCACAGAGAGTTGCTAGTACATTCATAGTGTATGTGTAAGTCTTGAAAAAACTACGTCGTTCGTTATTTTAAATGAAAACTTAATTTATGTATCCATAAGACTACAAGGCGAAATTTTCTTTGCATGGCAGTTGTTATATAGTTGTTCTAATCGACAAGTTAATTACATAACCAAATACATTATTGTTGTGATACCAGACAGTAATGTTTGTGTGATATAGTTTTTCCACCAAAAACTTTAATTACAAAATTGCAGGCACATTGTACTGAACAGAATTTTTGTTTGTCAGTTCATATTCTAGATCAAATTTAATCTAAAACTCATACTGTTATTCTGGTTCCCGAAAATGCTTTAGTCCATGTACAGATAATTAAATATTTTATATATAATGAAAGAATTTTGTGTCGGCATCGCTAAGATATATTGTGAAACTAGAAGCAAAAAGAATGGCAATTTATTAACAAGTTTTGTAGTGGACAATGTCATTATCTGATTATTTGCAAAATTCAAATTAGATATTTTTAAGGAACACAGTGTCTTTTTATAACATTGATTATTTTCGAAGTCTGTAAATAAAACTTTTTACAGGAAAGTGACGTTTGGCAGGCGTTTATGTATAAAGTTTAATAGTTGTGAGTGATTTACTACACCGTCTGTCCTTTATCATATCTGATTAAAATTTCAAAAACATTGTTAATTGTAAGTAGTAGCTTACATCGTTAATAGGTCATTAGTCATGATATTATTAGCAAATAGAAATTCGTAACTAATTACACAAATTGCTCATATGAAAAATCATTAAGTAATGTAATGTAAAATAGATATGTATATCAAAAAGGTATAATATGACAACAGTGTATATGTGTCAATTAGAATCTCAAGTTTTTTGGTTCGACCTATGCTGAACACCGTCAATAGTCAGACCTCGATTGTGTGAGAAGTGGTTAGTTGCTATTTGCAGTTAGACTGGAGTTAATGGCGAGGCTGTATCCAGAATGATAATGGATCATATGTAGCCTATCAGTAACTGGAACAATAAATTAATTTTGGAATGGAAAACCTAGTTACAACGTCAGTTATTTTCGGTGACCAAAGTTTCGTCTAACTTGAATAGATCATTTATTAGAGTACATAATATTTATCAAAGCAGTTTCCGCTTTTTAAGAATTCAGCAATACGTGTAATGAATCTCATATCTTCACAAAAGATCTACATTCATAAGTTGCAATGTTTCACCAAATTACACTACATTTTTTAGCAGGTAAGAGTCAGAAGCTTTTCTTAATGCACTCCTTTTCCAGTTAAACTATTTCATCACTCTTTTTCTGTATGTAGGTTCTACTCCTGAACTGTAATTCTGGCAGAGCTGCTAGGTACTCTTTAAGTCTCTGGTTCAGAAGAGAACATTTCCCAGTCACAAATTTCTATAGATGAGAGAACATTTGGAAGTTGCAGCATGCAAAACCTCGTAAATGGGATGAATGATCACGAAGTTCTGTAGTTTCTAAACCCTCGCGAGCTGTCATTTAAAAGACTCCTTTATGTATCCAGGAAAGCACTAAATATCTTAGAGAGATGAAACAGACTTCACCCGCTTTGGTGCAGGCGTCTACCCAATGCTATGACAGTGGTTGGTTTCTGGTGCCATTTGATGGACGCAGATGGTATGCACAACCAGAGATCGGTTCACAAAATCAATTCTATTCTTCTAGATACAGTCTAAACGTTCGTTTCGTATTTTCTTCTGGTCACTATTCAAAAAGTGGAGTTTTCATTTTATAAAAAGCGTTTTCATTGCTAACTACATGTATAAATTGCACCGTAATACTCTGGTATGCCTAGAAGTCACTAAATACATTTGTATTCACTTAGCGATCGTCTAATAGTATTCTTTAAACTGTCTAAATGTTTTCATTACTGGTTGTCATTTTGAGACGTTCGCGACATGAATTGTCTTCAAGATAATCATAGGTTACAGAGAATTCGGTTACCGATTTCTCAAATGCTACAAATAAAAGATTAGCCATTATCTACCTTATACACTCGGCGATGAGTCGTTCTAACAACTTCATGCCAAACATGAAAAACAAAGTTTCATTGACATCACCGCTATTTTTATGTAGTGTACAGTGTAATACAACAAAAAGCACTGAGTGAGATGATGTCATCTGTGATCCATTATCTCCAATTCACGTTCTGTTTTCAAGTACGTAACTTGTCCTTATTAACTCCTCTTGCTCACTGTTTCGCGGTGATGTATATAGTCCGCAGAGTTGTAGCAGTCGATAGAACGCAAAAGTACCAGATTTCAACAGAACGTAGCGATGAAACAGAGCAGTATACACTGTTATCATTGGATTAAAGCTCACGAGCAGTAGTCATTAATAGAAGTATGTATCACGGTGTGCGGGCAATAATTAAGTACAGTTACACGGAAAGTTAAGAGTTCGATGCCAACCACAGCTCTTGAATGTTTTGTAAAAGGGCACTCTCCAATTAGCGCTGTAGGTGAGCATACCATAAAACTACATTTATTATAAGCAATTTTTGACACACAAAAATAATTCGTAGCCATGTATTTTTCTTATGCTATGGGAATAAAGTATTAGTGGTAACTCCCATTAAGCTATTAAAATGCTTTGGCTCGCCAGGGTAGTGTTAATACACTTACTATCTAACCGAATCGGGAGCTGTCGTCTTCATCACTATTGTTTTAGACTTGCAGATCAAGTGCGTCTCCAAGTATAGACCTTAGTCATATATATATATATATATATATATAATTTCTCAGAGGCTATGACTAAGGTCTATACTTGGAGACGCACTTGATCTGCAAGTCTAAAACAATAGTGATGAAGACGACAGCTCCAGATTCGGTTAGATAGTAAGTGTATTAACACTACCCCGACGAGCCAAAGCATTTTAATAGCTTAATGGGAGTTACCACTAATACTTTATTCCCATAGCATAAGAAAAATACATGGCTACGAATTATTTTTGTGTGTCAAAAATTGCTTATAATAAATGTAGTTTTATGGTATGCTCACCTACAGCGCTAATTGGAGAGTGCCCTTTTACAAAACATTCAAGAGCTGTGGTTGGCATCGAACTCTTAACTTTCCGTGTAACTGTACTTAATTATTGCCCGCCAATATTTTTATTTAACTTGGTGTATTTTTTTAAATCAACCAGAGGTTACTTTCTGAACGACCCTCGTATACGAGGGCTGTTCAGAAAGTAACCTCTGGTTGATTTAAAAAAATACACCAAGTTAAATAAAAATATTTTAATATATACACCTTACAACTACATCTTTGCACTATTTTTCTACATAGTCTCCATAGCGATTGAGGCACTTATCGTATCTCTTCACAAGCTTTGAAATTCCTTCTGCATAAAAATCACCCGCTTGTGCCTGGAGCCAGCCTGTGACCGCATCTTTGAGCTCTTCGTCGTCATCAAACCGCTGTGACCCGAGCCATTTCTTCAAATGCATGAAGAGGTGATAATCACTTGGTGCCAGGTCTGGGCTGTAAGGTGGATGGTTGATAACGTCCCACTTGAAGGACTCAAGAAGGGCCGTAGTTCTGCGAGCAGAGTGAGGACGGGCGTTATCGTGCAAAAAAACGATACTGGAAGTCACCATACCACGGCGTTTGTTCTGTATAGCCCGTCGTAACTTTTTTATTCTTTCACAGTACACGTCTTGATTAATGGTCGTACCACGTTCCATGAATTCAACCAACAACACCCCTTTGGCATCCCAAAACACCGTTGCCATCAGTTTTCTGGCAGAAAAATCTTGCGAGGCTTTTCTTGGTTTGGTAGGCGAATTTGAATGTGCCCACATCTTTGATTGTTCTTTTGTCTCAGGGTTCACGTACTTAATCCAGGTTTCGTCACCGGTCACGATTCTGTTTAACAATGGTTCTCCTTCGTCCTCATAACGTGACAGAAAGTCTAATGCAGAGGCCATTCTTTGAGTTTTGTGGTGGTCGGCAAGAATTTTGGGCACCCATCATGCACAGAACTTACGGTAACCCAATCTTGCTGTCACTATCTCGTACAAGAGAGTCTTAGAAATCTGTGGAAAACCAGTAGACAACTCCGACATTGAGAAATGTCGATTTTCACGAACTTTTGCATCAACTGTCTGAACGAGTTCGTCAGCCACCAATGATGGTCTACCACTCTTCTCTTCATCATGAACGTTTTCTCGTCCACTTTTAAATAAACGTACCCATTCACGGACAACTCCTTCACTCATAACTCTTGGTCCGTACACGGCACAAAGCTCACGATGAATAGCTGCTGCAGAATATCCTTTGGCTGTAAAAAACCTTATGACAGCACGCACTTCACATTTGGCGGGGTTTTCTATTGCAGCACACATTTCAAACTGCCACAAAAACTAAACTAGCGCAGGTACGACGTTCACTCGACCACGGCTTGATGCCGACTGACCTGTTGACTGCGTGAACGCACAGATGGCGTCGCTACTCCCCCCACAACCCGCACTGTGACCAATCGGAGGTTACTTTCTGAACCGCCCTCGTATATATATATGGTGCAACTGGTTTATTTGTCACTGTCGGTTCGATAACAAGTGGTCCCGTGCCCATTGCAATTGTAACTGACGATTTTGTGGTAGGGGTGGTCTGTTGCGGAGCTCCATGTTCAATCATGTACGACGAACGGTGTACTCTTGTGCGTTCACCAGCATTGTGCTCCTTCAGCGGAGATGCCTCGGATCACGTCTTACTTCTCACAACAAGACAACCCTCCGAACCCTACGTGCTGTGAAGAGTCGTGGACGTCCAACCATAAAGCGTCTAGTGGTACTTTCGCTGTCCTACCTCTTTCCGTATGTGCTCACGTCAGTAGCACGTTAACATTCGACCAGCTTCACCAATTTCGAGATACTCGTTCACGGGGCCTGCGCAATAATAATACAGTGAAGCGCCAAAGAATCTGGGATATGCATGCGAATTCAAATACAGAAATATGTAACCAGGCAGAATACGGCGCTGCAGTCGGCACTGCCTATATAAGATAACAAGTGTCTGGCGCATTTAGACCGGTTACTGCTGCTTCAATGCCAGATTATTAAGATTTAAGTGTGGTTGAACGTGGTGTTATAATCGGCGCACGAGTGATGGGACACAACGTCTCCGAGGTAGCTATGAAGTGGGAATTTTCCCATACGATCAATTCACGAGTGTACCGTGAGTATCAGGAATCCAGTAAAACATCAAATCTCCGACATCGCTGCGGCCGGAAACAGATCCTGCAAGAACGGGACCAACGATGACTGAACAGAATCGTTCAGCGTGACAGAAATGAAACACTACCGCAAATTGCTCCAGATTTCAATGTTGGGCAATCAACAAGGTCAGCGTGCGAACCATTCAACGAAACATCATCGTTATAGGCTTTCGGAGTCGAAGGCCCACTCGTGTACCCTTGATGATTGCACGACACAGTGCTTTACGCCTCAGTTGACCCCTCATCACCAAAATTGGACTGTTGATGACTGGAATCATGTTGCGTGGTCGGACGAGTCTCGTTTCAAACTGTATCGAGGGGATGGACGTGTACGGGTATGGAGACAATCTCTTGGATCCAGGGATCCTGCATTTCAGCAGGGCACTGTTGAAGCTGCTGGAGGCTCTGCAATGGTGTGGGCCATGTGCACTTGGAAAGATATGGGACGCATCATATGTCTAGATACGATTCTGACAGGTGACACGTACGTAAGCATCCTGTTTGGTCCCTTGCATCCATTCATGTCCACTGTGCATTCCCAGGGACTTGGGCAATTCCAGCAGAACAATGCGACACCCCACACATACAGAATTGCCACAGAGTGGCTCCAGGAACAGTCTTCTGAGCGTAAACGCTTCCGCTGCCCACCGAACTCCCCAGACATGAACATTATTGAGGTTATCTTGGATGCCTTGCAACACGCTGTGTTCCACCCCCTCGTATTCTTACGGAATTATGGACATCCCTGCAGCTGTCGTTTCCTTCCAATACTACTTCAGACATTAGTTGAGTCCATGCCACGTCGTGTTGCGAGACTTCTGCGTGTTTGCCGGAGCCCTACACGGTGTTATGCAGGTGTACCTCTTTCTTTGTGTCTTCAGTGTATATACGAGGGCAGTTCAATAAGTAATGCAACACATTTTTTTTCTGAAACAGGGGTTGTTTTATTCAGCATTGAAATACACCAGGTTATTCCCCAATCTTTTAGCTACACAACACTATTTTTCAACGTAATCTCCATTCAATGCTATGGCCTTAGGCCACTTTGAAATGAGGGCCTGTATGCCTGCACGGTACCATTTCACTGGTCGATGTCGGAGCCAACGTCGTACTGCATCAATAACTTCTTCATCATCCGCGTAGTGCCTCCCACGGATTGCGTCCTTCATTGGGCCAAACATATGGAAATCCGACGGTGCGAGATCGGGGCTGTAGGGTGCATGAGGAAGAACAGTCCACTGAAGTTTTGTGAGCTCCTCTCGGGTGCGAAGACTTGTGTGAGGTCTTGCGTTGTCATGAAGAAGGAGAAGTTCGTTCAGATTTTTGTGCCTACGAACACGCTGAAGGCGTTTCTTCAATTTCTGAAGAGTAGCACAATACACTTCAGAGTTGATCGTTTGACCATGGGGAAGGACATCGAACAGAATAACCCCTTCAGCGTCCCAGAAGACTGTAACCATGACTTTACCGGCTGAGGGTATGGCTTTAAACTTTTTCTTGGCAGGGGAGTGGGTGTGGCGCCACTCCATTGATTGCCGTTTTGTTTCAGGTTCGAAGTGATGAACCCATGTTTCATCGCCTGTAACAATCTTTGACAAGAAATTGTCACCCTCAGCCACATGACGAGCAAGCAATTCCGCACAGATGGTTCTCCTTTGCTCTTTATGGTGTTTGGTTAGACAACGAGGGACCCAGCGGGAACAAACCTTTGAATATCCCAACTGGTGAACAATTGAGCACTGAGTTGTTTGATGGTGATCCGTCGATCATCTCGAACGAGTGTGTTCGCACGCTCCGCCATTGCAGGAGTCACAGCTGTGCACGGCCGGCCCGCACGCGGGAGATCAGACAGTCTAGCTTGACCTTGCGGCGATGATGACACACGCTTTGCCCAACGACTCACCGTGCTTTTGTCCACTGCCAGATCACCGTAGACATTCTGCAAGCGCCTATGAATATCTGAGATTCCCTGGTTTTCCGCCAAAAGAAACTCGATCACTGCCCGTTGTTTGCAACGCACATCCGTTACAGACGCCATTTTAACTGCTCCGTACAGCGCTACCACCTGTTGGAAGTCAATGGAACTATACGATACGAAGCGGGAATGTTTGAAAATATTCCACAAGAAATTTCCGGTTTTTTCAACCAAAATTGGCCGAGAAAAAAAATGTGTTGCATTACTTATTGAACTGCCCTCGTACATTGTGGCTATAATTAAACTCTTGTTACTTGAGCCAGTGTAAAAGCAAAACTTTTTACCGTATGGGTACCCAACTTTATAGGTATGACATTAGACTTTGCGCTACAGAGTGTGCGTTGTTAATAGTGTTAGTCACAACTTGTCGTTAGGCGTCGGTACTACTACGCCGACGAAGGATTCAAACACAAGCATCATTGTGCATTACAGTTACAGTCTCGATAAGTTGCACAGGGCTCTACACGTAAAGCCATATTTTCAAAATTACAGCAACAGCGCTGCTGCTCTTCGCAAGAATTAAAGAAATACGGAGAAGTCCTCTTCGAGCACCGGAAGAACGTAACTCGGAATTTCGATTTGGAATTTGCTCACGGCAGAGGCCGACGGCCAAGTGCGCCACAAATTGTTGATGAAGTTACTGCTGCCATTGATGAGAATGCTGGAGGCAATGCACGCAGAGCACGAGCTGCGTCACGACAAATGAACAGTCCATGGTCCAATGTTCGAAGAGTGCTGTGAACAGTTGTGAAACGATATCACTGGTAAGGTCCTAGGCAGTCGTGGATGCAGATGGTCGTTATATTCTACATCTACTACATCTGTATGTACGTGATTGCTCTGCTATTCACATCAAAGTTCAATGAACCAACTTCAAGCTGTCTCTCTAGCCTTGCACTCTCTAACGGCGCGCGGGAAAAACGAGCAATTACATTTTTCTGTGGGGGCCCTGGTTTCTCTTATTTTATCGTGATGATCATTTCTCCTTATGTAGGTGGTTGCCAACAGAATGTTTTCGCAATCGGAGGAGGAAACTGGTGATTGAAATAACATGAGAAGATTCCGTCGCAACGAAAAACGCCTTTGTTTTAAAGATAGTCACTCCAATTCACGTATCATATCTGTGGCACTATCTCCCCTATTTCGCGATAATAGAAAACGAGCTGCCCTCCTTTGTACTTTTTCGATGTCATCCGTCAGTCCCATCTGATGCGGAATCTACACTGCACAGCAATACTCCAGAATAGGGCTGACAAGCGTTTTGTAAACAGTCTCTTTAGTAGACCTGTTGCACCCTCTAAGTGTTCTGCCAATGAAGGGCAATCTTTGGTTGGCACTACCCACAATATTATCTATGTGATCGTTCCAATTTAGGGTATTTGTAATTGTAATCCCTAAGTATTTAGTTGAATTTACAGCCGTCAGATCGAAATTTGGCGGATTTCTTTTAGTACTCAAGTGAATAACTCACACTTTTCTTTATTCAGGGTCAACTGCCACTTTTTGCACCATACACATATCTTATCTAAATCATTTTGCAATTCGTTTTGGTCATCTGACGACTTTACATGGCAGTAAATAATAGCGTCATATGCAAACAGTCTAAGACGGCTACTGAGATTGTCTCCTATGTCGTTAATATAGATCAGAAACAATAGAGGGCCTATAACAATTCCTTGGTGAACGCCGGATATTACTTCTGTTTTAAAATATACCAGTTTATGAGGCAGTAAAACGATTTTATAGAAACGTCGTAAAATGGTTCACTCCTCGATATCAGTACAGCTGGATATCAGATGTCAATTACTTACGAAGTTTCATACAATCAAGCCAGGATCGTATGTTTTGCCCT
Source organism: Schistocerca piceifrons (assembly GCF_021461385.2). NCBI lineage: Eukaryota > Metazoa > Arthropoda > Insecta > Orthoptera > Acrididae > Schistocerca > Schistocerca piceifrons. The sequence continues at coordinate 56,737,065 of NC_060143.1, forward strand.
TTTCTACTTGCGTCAAGTTCTGGTATTTAAATTAAAGTTTTGTGTTTAAATACTCAACAGGATCATTTATTCCACATTTTAAGCATTTATTGCGCCATAGAGTGCACTGTTGGTTTTAAGTATTCTGAAATTTAAGAAGTTCGCGAAATGATGACATTTATCACAGTACTCACCTATAAGTTCAGATAAGAATTGTCACTTTTATAACAAATGAAACAAAAGTAACTCGATGCGACATACGAGCAACAAGGTCGAAACCAGACGAACAATAACGATTACTATAGAGAGAGACTCTAACCGTGAGCTGCTATTTACACACTGATTACAATGGCAGCGACTCTCATATGTCCGCTTGCATCTGCATCTCTTTGACTGTCTTTCATATAATTAGTATCTGACAAAATTACACAAAATATTTCTACATCGGAGTTTGTTCATTTCTATACGTTTAAAAACATTGTTTGTTAATTTTTAATGTCACTTTTTCTATACGTTATGCACTATTTGTTGAATTTACTACCCAAGGGACGCAACTTGGGGCGGTTCCGGTAGACAGAGCCTGTCAATGGGCACCGCAGAAAGTCCTCACAAGAAGTCAGATGATGCGATGTCATCTCGCCTCATCTTGCATGAACCACTCGCTGCGGGTGTCAATTTGACATCCCCCGCCGATAGCACTCATTTCTTCATGAGTATAAAGAGCTAGTTGTGTTTCGCAAGAACGATATTTTCTGAATCCCTGGTACTTCATAATGTTCGAATACAGTATATGTTCCAAAACCCTACTGTAAATCGACTTGAGCAATTTAGCAGTCTTTAGCTACGGATCTTTCTGTGAGCGAGCGGTTGTATATAATTGCTAAATATGGTGAAATATTGAGAATGTTTGTAACTTGGAACGTAAACATGATATGCAGTAACAAAAGTTACCATTTCATGTGGAAAATAAAATGAGCCCTCGATGGTTTGGTCGTAATTTGTCTTCCTCATGTCCTTAAAAAGGTTTTCATAAATTTTCACTTTCCTACGATCACTCTTTTCTCGTGGGAGGCTTCTTGAGTAGCGAAAGCTAGATTAAAACCAGCCTGTATTCGAGTTCCACTTTTGTAATGTTTAAAATAGCTCCCCTTTCTGTCGCTGTTAGAAGAAACACAAGTTTCATTTTTGTCAATTCGTAATGTCATCACTTGTTAATGGAATTCCATGAAACCGAAACAAGTCGTGATTTGTCATCAAAAAAATCAATTGCAGCTGGAGCTGACATCTTCATCGTTATTAAGAACCCTGCTAGACAGACAGGAAACCACCGCAGGTAACTCTTGAGCAGCAGTGGAAGTGATACAGCGTTCTGAGTAAAGAAATGGCATTCGCTGTACTATCAATTCACAGCAATGATTTCGGCCCACTCTTTTTTGTTACTGTCCTGAATTAATTAACATCCTTGCTACTCTAATGCCACACCAGTGGGCTTCTGTTGCCTGCGTATGTTAAATACAGAGATAGCTAATCGTAACAACAGATTTTTTATTCATAGCAGAATCTGAGCATTTTCTACTGCGTCTAGTTATAATTGGGTTGTGTGTAGCCAGTTTTGTATTTCAATAGTACAGTCGTATTCCGTAAAATATCCACCGAGATGCTTTATGCAGCGGCAATAGAGAGCTAAGCAAGCCTTTCAGCCGATCAGACCAAATCATGCTTCCTGTTGCATTTAATTTTTAATGTACACTGTAAAATACATAGTACTTCAAATGTAAGTCCTGTTCCACATGAAAGTTGCGTAGTAAGCATATTCAATCTACTATACCTATATGCACTTTCTACACCCTTAGAAAAATAAAATATCTGATTTGACAGCAGACTGTAATATTGCTGTTTGAAGACTCTTAACGAAGCAGAAAGACAACAAAAAAACTTTTGTCCTGTCGTAGATGAATCTGTTGCAACGGAGTTGAACACCATGTGGTTTGTCGGTATTCACCACAGCCACTTTAAGAAGAACATTGTAGATTATGTGCGTTGAAAGAAAATGTCCCTCAAGTTTTATTGAAACTATTGTCACAAAACTAGGACTGTGTCTAGCAAACACCTCTCTCGGGAAGTTCTCAGTTAGACGCAGTTCGGTTCTATCTAAATTCATACTTTCGATCAACATACAGTAGATAGTAGCTGCTATGGAACCCAAGGTATGAAGAAGACTCGAACACATAGTCCTCTGTGTATTACAGTCGGCGTTCCTCCATGCAACGCTTAAGCGCTTCATAGGCAGTACACAATTAACAATTCGAGCACTTTAATATGTTAATTGTCGCGAAATCATTTTCTTTCCATATATATATCTGGTCTTTCAGCCGAAGAAAGGAGAAAAAGAAATCTCAGGAAATAAATATTATTACGATAAAGGCTTAACAGAAAAAACGCGCAACGTAGCAAGCTTGTCTCTCTAAAATAAATAGCTCACAAAGCAATGACTCGGAAATATTTTGATCTGTTTTGATCACACTTCGAACTTCTTATTTTCTACGACTTGTGGGTTACACCTGATGGTGTCTTAGCATAATTGAATTAACTGCCCTACTTTGGGTGTGCTGCGTCGCTTTTCTTTCGGTCATGGGTCTTTTGACTGGTCTGGCACCTGCCCTCGTGTCATCTTTTTATTTTGGTTCCTATGTGTAGTTACGATACTTCGGTTCCTTGGTATGTTCTTTGTGCCCTTCCTCTCGTCACAGACCATTATCTACTCCCAGAGGTCACATCGTATGTCCTTCTAACCTGTGTGTTCTTCTAGTACCTTCCCCCTACAGAGCGTATCATAAGTAATGGCTTAACGCGTACAGTTGATAGGAAGTGATAATAGAAGCAAAAAATCCCAAAATGGGTCCGCAGGCGAACCGTCTGAGAGATACTTGCGCCTTTTGGTTACCAGACACCACTGACTGGATTCAGTGTAAACCTCATTCCGGTTTGGAAAAGGTAATAATATTGTACAACATTAAGAAAAGTTATGAAGGACACTTTAGTAGCAGCACAGGTGTTCTGTATGAACACAATAATTACGTGACTGGACTCGCAGTTAAAGGAAGTGTTCAAAGTGGCGTTCTTGTACCGGGATGCAGGCCCATACGCGTTTTGCATTGAGTTTCGAAGCCCCTCGGACGCGTCTGGTTTGTTTCGACATTCTTGACAAGCATTGACAAGTCTCTGCTGCAGTTCCTCGACCATGTTAACTGGAGTATCGCACATTAAACCTTTAAGGTGGCCCCAAACACAGAAATCCATAGCGTTCTGATAGTGATTTGGAGGCCACAGTACAGGCACTTCTCGCCCAATCCATCTTGGTCATATCGGCGCTTTAGATGTCGTCTCACCAGAGCAGCAAAATGTGTACGTGCTACATCGTGCATAAATGACATCCTCTGGCGTTTCCCTAAGAGAATATCCTCATACAATCCTGCAAGATGACGCCGCAGAACCAGTAGGTTATTCCGTCCATGTTTGATAACATGGGCGGCCCATTATAACAATCACCTAGTACCCCTAACCACACTTCCAACGAGAAACGTTGCTGATGTGGGGACTCATGCACAGCGTTTGGAGTGCAACATAGATGACTCCAGACGTGAGACTTGTGATAAAACACACATCACGAGTCAACCCTCCTTCGTCTGTAAATAAAATCTTATTGTCAATCTTAGGATTGCCTACAGCTTGTTGTTGGATCCACTGACAGGACATTAGTCTAGGATCAGAGAATGAACTCATAGGAGGTGGTACAGGTACATTCCATTGCGATGCACTATTCTCCGAACACTACTGTGGTCCATTCCAGGAATTTGTATGGCAAGTCTCCTTGTCGAGATTCCTGGAGAGTGTTCGACTGTTTCCAGTACCACGTCTCTGTGCACAGGTATAATTCGCGCTGACCTACCAGCTCCTGCAGCATGTGGAAAGCTTCCAGTTTCTCGGAGACAATGATGCAGCCTTGTAAACGTTCGAGTCTTGGTACGTCTTCATGTAGAGGATACGCGTTGGTACAAACGTTTAGCCTCCAGTACATTACCGATGGCCCTACCATACAATAAGTGCATATCCGCATTAATGTCGCTAGTGTAATGTTCCATGTTTCTCGTACAACACAGCTCTGCAAAAAAAGTGACGTCAGTGGCACTCTCACTCTGCACTGCACGGTTGTATCAATTCTGCTTACAACTCCACGTCTCGAAAATGTAAACAGAGACCACACTACTGACCGGCATGTGGCGTTCACAATGAATCACTTCAGTAGAGACTGGTAACCACAAAGTCGCAATTATCTCGCAAACAGTTCGTTTGCAGATCTACGTTTACTGAGACTTTTTTTGCTTCTAGTATAGCGTGCTTTCAAATGTATGTGTTTATTCCAGTAATTGTGATACATCCTGTATAGAGTCATTTCCTCGCCTACCGTTTGCAGTGCTCCTTAATTTCCGTCTTTTCGCGTCAATTTACTTCTTGGCAGAAGACCATTGGGATGTAGCGAGTGCTTGTTAGCTTCTATAGAGAACTGGGAAGTGCTCGCCTTGCGAGGTTGCGGCGGATGTGTTGTACATTGTAAGACATGACTCGCGCACTTCCTTGCAGCTAGCAGCGCTGCAATCTACTTCCTACTCTTGCGCGTTTCTGACCAAACATTGTCGGTGTGCTACAAAGTGAATTGCCTTTGCTATCACCCATATTACGTCACAGATCTGTCGTAAAGTTGGTACCTCACGACGGAACCATAAGCCAAAGACAGTCGCTTCTAGACGTAGTCACGAATGAGAGATGTCGACGAAGACATGCGTTCCGTACGTACATGTGCACGTAAGATGACTGCGTTGGAGTGCAGCGCCGCTCACAGTGATATTTGACTTCAATGTTGGGATGAAAACATGTTTAGTAGAACAATTATTCAGTACAAGAACTTTAAAGAGTTGCGACAATAGCAGTTTCAGGTAAAGAACAGTATATTATTGTCTTCGCAAACTTTACTACACATTATCGTCTCATTTGTGGCCTTCGGTGTCTTTTAAAGGTACGTGTTGCTAAAGTGCTTTAGTGAAACTTTTCCAACGATATTTAAAAGTAGTAGAAGTTACTCGAACTCCTCCAGAATTAAAACCTTAGAACTGTCGTCTAGGGTTGTTACGACATATAAAAGCATCCATTCATAAATAGGGCATCAGATTCAATGTAAGCAACATATCTATTTCATTGTAACTGTCTTCAGTCCAAAGGCTAGTCGGGTACAGCTCTCCATTCTTGTCTATTCTGAGCAGATCTCTTCGCCTCTGTATAGCAGCTAACATCCTTACTGACTTGCTCACCGTAACCAAGCTATACTATTCTTCTGCTGTTTTTACATCACTCCATTTGACATACCGGGATGTTATCCAATCTACTAATCGAAACTTCGGCATCTTCTGTAGCATCACATCTCAAATCCTTCTGTTGTCTTCTTGTCTTTATTATTTATGGTCTACGTTTCACTTCCATATAGAACAAATGACCTTTTCCATGGATAAGAAGAAATCAGTTCCTTGAAACCCAACTCGAACTCTTAAGACAGGCTGTCGCAAGGGCCATGGTTGAAAGAAATAATGTGGGTTCCGTACTTTAGCATTTTTGATTCAGTAGCTCCGCAACGTTTACTACAGAAAATATGTTTAACGGATATCGTAACAAGTCTGCGACTGAACTGAAAACTACTCGAATGAAGAGACATCCACAGACTGAACTGATGTCTGATGTGCTCCAGATTTGTGCAGTACGGTCATTACTCTTTACTGTTGAGCTGGCACGTGTTTGACAACTGGTAGAGTCTACTAATGAAGCGGTTTAGCAGTTATTTTTATTTTAACTCACCTGCCAGTGCAATCTGCGGTTTTCCTAAGAGAGGAAACCCATGTTGGCCATCTTTCTGTGATTCCTCTGAACTTTGTTCTGTGTGTATTTGAACAGTATGTATTTTACCGTTATGAGGTGAAGGACAGGTCGTAATTTGCCTCAGCAACTATCGAAAACCCCGCAAAAATCCCACTCAAGCTTGCCGTTGCACCGAACTCTGTAGTTTACCTGTTTCTCGGATTCCAACACGGTCGGACTCATTTTCCTATGTGCCGACCCAGGGTAACGCGCGTTTAGCCACACGGGCAAGAAAAATGTCGTCACTGCTCGTGACATAAATTAACGGTTTAAAAGGTAATTCTACACGCATTTTCAGTGTTTCTACAGAAGACTGAGTTATCAACGAGCAAGCAAACGTTTTTCTTGTGGTGTTCTACCCGAAGACCAGTTTTTCTTGCATCTCTCTACGCTCGTCTAACACGTGCAAGGCTCTTCATCACTGAATAACTTCTACAACTTAATCCATTTGAACCTCCTTTGTCTTCTTCCATAATTTTTACACTCCCCACCCCTTACTTCCCTCCATTTTTGAAACTGCTGCAAACGATGTGACCATGTTAAATTTGAAAAATGACGTTCAGCTGATCACGCATAGTCAGTACAAAAATGCAGCGATACACGTGTTTAATAGCGCAGTTGCCTTGGCTTTTTTTTTTTTTTTTTTTTTTTTTTTTTTTTTTTTTTTTTTTTTTTTTTTTTTTTTTTTTTTTTTTCCTCCAGCATTTCTCAGTCTAGAAACAGTGGCTGCTCACCTACGGCGACCTGAGTACTTGAGATCCTTGGACCAGAGGTTCCGGCACCTGGATTATTAAACAGTTTTATTGACAAAGAATAATGATAACGAGTTGCATGTCAAAGAATACCAACATTAGTCATATATAACGTTAATCCGAAACACACAACAATTCGCGACAGCTGTAATGCTATTACATTATAACCCGTCGTACACAGGCTTACCGTTTTGATTTTAAAAGTTTTTACATTTTTTCTGAAGATAATGAATAGACTTTTGGTGTCTATAACATCGACATTAAAGATTTCTTTACACGTTATTCCACAATACACAATTCTCGGTGCACAAATGAGCTTAAAATGTACTAATATCGTGGTCAAAAACTTGATTCCATCAGATTTACTTCTTGCTTCTGCTTTCGAAAACTAATTGACATTATAATCAATAAAAAGCTGCGGTGAAATCGCCTACAAGCGGCTACTGTATCACTGTATCAAAGTATTGTTTGCCAATAAATTGCACTAGTCAAAATGGTTCAAATGGCTCTTAGCACTATGGGGCTTAACATCTGAGGTCATCAGTCCCCTAGAGCTTAGAACTACTTAAACCTAACTAACGTAAGGACATCACACACATCCATGCCCGAGGCGAGATTCGAACCTGCGACCGTAGCGGTCCTGCTGTTCCAGACTGAGGCACCTAGAACCGCTCGGCCACTGCGGCCGGCACGCACTAGTCATTTTATCTTTATATTCGGAAGATAATTGTTAATGGCGGTCGGAACTATTGTTCACATTCCCTCGTTCATCACTGAAATATTAGAAGACAACGACATGGTTTATTCCCATGGAGAGTAAAAGAAACTTTTACACACTGTCGTAAAATCATCAGGGAGAAAATTAAAGTAACGTGATACATAAGTGTGAAAATAGCAAGTTACCTAAATTGGTAAACTGTAAACGCTTCACCTAAGTATTTCATTACATTTAAAATGTGATATGATTGGCGTAGAGGCTGGAAATGACAAATACTGTGCTGAAAAAGTTGTCACGTGTCTTCCCCTTTTCTTTTCCCTTTAACTCGCTTTCCGTTTCATATAACATCCATTTGAAAACCACGTCTTTTCTCTGTGGAGTGCGTTTCTGCTACTCCCACAGGGCAATCGCCTGCTAACCACCGCCTCCCCACCACCAAGAGGACAGACTTAACGATCAACGAAATTCTCTTTGTGCCGTCGCCCACTAAGCAGACTAATGAGATTCTGCGACAGAAGTGAATATCTCGTTTCGAGCTGTGTCTTGTGTTTCGCGGAAGGCAGCAGTATTTTTGTTCGCGTGGCGGTCGGGACGGAAGTTGAAAGCCGCCGGCACTGGTGTGAGCGCAAAACAGTGTGTCTCGCCGGATATTCCCGGAACTGTGTTTAGAGCGACGTCTTGAAGCCGTCATAGCAGCCTCTGTCGAGGAGAGAGAGAGGATCTTAGTCAACGATGACGAAACTCAATCCCACCAGAGCTGGAGTTTACGTCACCCTTTTCCCGAATGTTTGTGGCAGCTTTCCTGATCGGACGCTCAGCTGACAGTGTATCCTTTGCAATGCGGCTTTATAAAGATGCAGTACATTACTGCCTGGTGAAAATCGCCTGACGTACCCGTCATTTAATGACCAGTTGTTACACGCATTTTACAGAAGCTCCCCGAGCTAGGTGCTGCAGCGTTTAAGACACCGGACTCGAATCTGATGGGACAGTGGCACAAATTCACTTCCTGCCTCATAGATTTATGTTATCTATGATTTTTTCCAAATCTCGTAAGGTAACATTTCGTTTCGATTATAGCATGTTTCAAAACCTGCTGCCTATTTTAAAGAGCAGGTCGTACAGTTTATAATTTACATGATACAGTACATTATTCCATATTTCTAACGAAATTTGCTATTAGCAATAAAAAAAAGATTAAAATAATGAGTTAATACTGGTATAAAATTAACTTACTCTGTGGAAAAGAAAACACAAAAAATTTGTTTGTCTAAGAAGAAACTAAAATATGATAGATCAAGTTTTTAATAGGTTTCCTGATTGTTCCAGGTGGGAGTCCCATATGGAACAGCAATTTGCTTAGATTTAAGTACAAATTGTATTACATATTGTTAGCTACAATTTTTCATAACATATAACAAATTACAATACATTTATTATATTAATTTTACTGTTACAACGTGATTTCTAGTAATGTATTATGGAAAATGATCGATTATGGGAAATTTAAAGCTTAGGTAGCATTTGACAGTAATATGGTATTCATGAATAGTTACTGGCAGAGACACAGCTTTTCCTGTGGGAGGGAAGCCTCAGAATTTCATCGAGCCTCGCCTACTCAGAAAATTTTAGCTCAGGGTATTTATATTATGATGATGATGATGATGAAGTCCCACACTCCTTTACAGAGCGTAGGGGAACGATGCGGGAGACCCGCGCCGCCGTACTAGGCAAGGTCCTAGTGGAGGTGGTTTGCCATTGCCTTCCTCCGACCGTGATGGGGATGAATGATGATGATGAAGACGACACACCAAAACCCAGTCATCTAGAGGCAGGTGAAAATCCCTGACCCTGCCGGGAATCGAACCCGGGACCCCGTGCTCGGGAAGCGAGAGCCAACCGCGAGACCACGAGCTGCAGACTCGGGGTATTTAAATAAAGTAAGCCATTATGAAATTAAACTTAGCAATTATTTACGTGTTACTTTTCTGTACCTATAATCCTTTTACATATTCTGTCGTTGGATAATGTTCTATACATACTTTTATTTTTTCAATGTTCCATTATTTGCTATTACATTGTCTTATGTATCCATGTTGTCTAGTTCTGATTTAGTGAGGCATCCGAGGCAGTGGTTGTGCTGTCGTCGGAATTGTTCCATGTGTTCTGTTGTCTTGTAGAGTGATTCTCAATTCTCCGTTTCACGTATGGTCGTTACTGTCTGTATGATGTGTGGAGTGCTTGTGAAATTTTGTCTGTGATGGTGTTTAGCCTTAATCAATCATCCGGTTGTCTTAACCTTTGTCGTATATCATTGTCTTACTGGTGTGATCGCGTCAAAACATGTCGCAATGTAATCTGATGTATCGCTGAGGCGATTTCTCCACATGTGCATATGTCTGTGTCACTCAGTCCAACACGAGGGAGATGTTTTGGGTAAGGTTCTTGACCTGTAAGAAAGTGGACCATACCTCGTGTCGGATTTATATAATTCATGCTCATTCGTTCTCGGATAACCGGGAAGAATGCGTGTTCTGCGTCATCTGTCTGTTGGGTCCCTGTCGGTCTGCCATGTGTCATTTTGCTGTTCATTAATTTTTTTTCTTGTCAGTTATTTTTTGGCCTGTAATTGCCTGTACTTTGTCCTGTCGTCCCTCTTTCATCCATTATGATGCAATATGCTGTAGCATAAGGTAACAGTCTGGATGGTTACTTTAAAAAGCGGTCCATTTCCCCATTCTGAGCATATGCTAAGTTCTTTAATGACCTAGTTTTCGATTGTTCGTTTAACTCTAATCCACTTTGTCTCTAACAAGCGTCTTCAAAGACAGAGCAACAGACACAACAATTTTACAGGTTTATTATTAGTATGGACTAGTAACGATTATCTACAAGTACACGACTATACGAATGAAACTTTTCTAAAAATGTATGTTTGTGGTAATTTTCGAAATCCTTCTTGCCTGTAATCGGTTAATTCCCCGCAACGGCTTTGCATCACGGTGCTTCGACCACCAACAGAGACTGGCCCCACTCGGCAGTTAAGTAGCCTAGCACTGAGACCTTTCTAATGTAGGAAGAAGCAAATGGAGCAAATCACGACAGGCATATATTTTCAGGAAAACTTCATTGGTCATTTACTTGTCTATAGTTATAACGAAAACTACTAAACAGCCAAATAACAATTTAAATGCATAGAAGTTCATACAAGTACAGCTGTTTTTATTTTAGTTATATTACTTTTTAAATATAACATATACGAAATAATATGACCATTGTTGAAACGAAAATTTAAAAAAAAACAATGAGCGGATCTCGATCCAGCGATTCACCGATTACGGGGCTTTTAAAATTATTATTGTTATTATTATTATAACTAAGGAATAGGAGGTGATAACAAGTGACTCTACACAAATGATGTAACAAATGATGGACATAAACTGCTTCTTTCGGTACAAAACAATAGCGGACCGCATCTGTCTTCTTTGTACCTCATGTTGGAGCCGGACGCGTCTTCGCGTGTGATGACGGATCTTCTCTACTGTCCTGCTCCTTTCTTGTTTGGAATCATCTTGTGGAGTGGTTACACTCTTCTATCCAGTACACCAAAACTCAGTGGGAAATCAAGCAAGGCATTACCTAAAAAATTTGCGTGACGTGTTCGACATCTCGGATTTTACAAAATCAGTGTGCGACGTTCTTGTAGTAGGGCCCAAAACTCTTGGGAAATGTACAGTAAAGTCAGGCCCCGAATCCAAGTCAATTCATTGGTCTTCGTTCGGGGAAAGGATCGTATGCGGGAGGCGTAATATTGGTGGTTCAATTTCTTCTGGAGGAACTCTATCATTTTTTGGACCGAACACCACACTGCCATAGATGGCCCGCATATCAGGCGATGTTTATCTCTGTAACATTGTACTCTGGGCACCGTAGTGTGAATTGCAGGTAACGTGGAACGTGTCACATATTTCCCATTTACAACCTGATATCACAGCATACGCGTCTTTGTATCAAGGAGAAGGTGGTGCACTGTATGCCATGCCACAGGGTACGTCACAATTTGTTGCCACCCGTCTATGGCGTTACTCGGCCGCCCTCGAGTCAACATGCTATATACAGTATATCGCAAGCCGTTGCCTTCCTGGTAGTCGGTACTTCCATGTGATCATAACCGTACTCCACGAAAAAAATTCGTACATGGGCAAACGACGGTCAGATGTGAGCTGCCTTTACCAGCGCCAGACGAGAGGACAGTGCCAGCTTTCTATCAACCTGCCACTCAGACTTGTCTGGTGTCGCATCCATATCTTGATCATAGTACTTACATAGATCTCTAATGCTCGTTCGCGGACTTGGACAGGGCGAAGACCTCCACGCCTACTAGAGAGGGAGGGGATTTTATATCCGACTTTAAAAAGTATCCCAATTCCGCTATTATTCGGCGAGAAGTTGGATAAGTGTTGACAAAGGTGACCCGTTGTATCATATCTAGTGACCTTAGCTTGTGACTTCGAATACTCGAAAGAACCATTTTCAGATTATTTTTGTAGCTGAGTGCTGCGGTGTGTCGAACGTAGGTAGTGAAGATAACTCCAGAGCATTTCATCGGTCTGTTGTCTTTATTGGTGCACACTTCCCGTTGAGAGTGTTTCCCAATGTTCATCGATCCCGACGTTACCATATTCGTGCAACTACACGTAGTCATACAGTAGAAATTAATCCAATGCAAAGCTGCTCTCGCCTCGTCGCCCAACTGTGCCAAGACCAACATGTCATCTGTGATTCTTCAGTTTCACACGGCGTATTTCTTGCTCGAACAGCCCACTGGTGTATGCCGGTCCATAGTGTCCAAAGGGCACAATATTTCGGCGATCAGACACGTCGCCATCGTCAGGTGCGCTGACGAACTGAGCTTTTGAGGGTGGGCGGCCCGTTGGACACTATGGACTGGCAGTACATCCGTGGACTGTTCGAACATGTCGTCTGCTTATGTTCTACATATAAACTTGTGGTGCCGTATTGTCATTCCTTGGAGTAGGTTCCGGAGCCAGCAGAACAGAGGCAAAGGTTTCCGCTGATGTACACTTCGGAAATTCCTCCCGTGGTCTAGGGGTAGCGCCTTTGATTCATAATCAAAAACGTCTTCGGTCCCGGGTTCGATCCCCGCCACTGCCTAAATTTTGATAAATAATCAGCATTGGCGGCCGAAGACTTCCGGCATAAGAAGTCAGCCTCATTCTGCCAACGGCCTTGTCAAAGAGGGCGGAGGAGCGGATAGAGGCTCAGGACACTCTCTTGTCCTAGGGGTGGGAAATTGCCCCTAAAGGCGGAAGAATCAGCATTGATCAACGACATGAGGATGCAGAAGGCAATGGAAACCACTGCATTGAAGACACGTAACGTGTATCCACAGGAAATGTGGCCTGTAATTGAAGAAGTGTTATGATGATCTCTCCATTGGCAAAAGATTCCGGAATAGTTCCCAATTCGGATCTCCGGGAGGGGACTGCCAAGGGGGAGGTTACCATGAGAAAAAGATTGAATAACCTACGAAAGGATAAAGTTCTACGAGTCGGGGCGTGGAATGTCAGAAGCTTGAACGTGGTAGGGAAACTAGAAAATCTGAAAAGGGAAATGCAAAGGCTCAATCTAGATATAATAGGGGTCAGTGAAGTGAAGTGGAAGGAAGACGAGGATTTCTGGTCAGATGAATATCGGGTAATATCAACAGCAGCAGAAAATGGTATAACAGGTGTAGGATTCGTTATGAATAGGAAGGTAGGGCAGAGGGTGTGTTACTGTGAACAGTTCAGTGACCGGGTTGTTCTAATCAGAATCGACAGCAGACCAACACCGACAACGATAGTTCAGGTATACATGCCGACGTCGCAAGCTGAAGATGAACAGATAGAGAAAGTGTGTGAGGATATTGAAAGGGCAATGCAGTATGTAAAGGGGGACGAAAATCTAATACTAATGGGCGACTGGAATGCAGTGGTAGGGGAAGGAGTAGAAGAAAAGGTTACAGGAGAATATGGGCTTGGGACAAGGAATGAAAGAGGAGAAAGAGTAATTGAGTTCTGTAACAAGTTTCAGCTAGTAATAGCGAATACCCCGTTCAAGGATCACAAGAGGAGGAGGTATACTTGGAAAAGGCCGGGAGATACGGGAAGATTTCAATTAGATTACATCATGGTCAGACAGAGATTCCGAAATCAGATACTGGATTGTAAGGCGTACCCAGGAGCAGATATAGACTCAGATCACAATATAGTAGTGATGAAGATTAGGCTGAAGTTCCTGACATTAGTCAGGAAGAATCAGTACGCAAAGAAGTGGGATACGGAAGTACTAAGGAATGACGAGATACGTTTGAAGTTCTCTAACGCTATAGATACAGCAATAAGGAATAGCACAGTAGGCAGTACAGTTGAAGAGGAATGGGCATCTCTAAAAAGGGCCATCACAGAAGTTGGGAAGGAAAACATAGGTACAAAGAAGGTAGCTGCGAAGAAACCATGGGCAACAGAAGAAATCAGTTGATTGATCAAAGGAGGAACTACAAACATGTTCCGGGAAAATCAGGAATACAGAAATACAAGTCGCTGAGGAATGAAATAAATAGGAAGTGCAGGGAAGCTAAGACGAAATGGCTGCAGGAAAAATGTGAAGACATCGAAAAAGATATGATTGTCGGAAGCGCAGACTCAGCATACAGGAAAGTCAAAACAACCTTTGGTGACATTAAAAGCAACGTTGGTAACATTAAGAGTGCAACGGGAATTCCACTGTTAAATGCAGAGGAGAGAGCAGATAGGTGGAAAGAATACATTGAAAGCCTCTATGAGGTTGAAGATTTAGAAGAGATAGGGGATCCAGTATTAGAATCGGAATTTAAAAGAGCTTTGGAGGACTTTCGGTCAAGTAAGGCAGAAGGGATAGATAACATTCCATCAGACTTTCTAAAATCATTGGGGGTAGTGGCAACAAAACGACTATTCTCGTTGGTGTGCAGAATATATGAGTCTGGCGAAATACCATCTGACTTTCGGAAAAGCATCATCCACACTATTCCGAAGACGGCAACAGCTGACAAGTGCGAGAATTATCGCACAATCAGCTTAACAGCTCATGCATCGAAGCTGCTTACAAGAATTATATACAGAAGAATGGAATAGAAAATTGAGAATGCGCTTGGTGACGATCAGTTTGGCTTTAGGAAAAGTAAATGGACGAGAGAGGCAATTCTGACGTTACGGCTAATAATGGAAGCAAGGCTAAAGAAAGGGTAAAAAGAACGGTAAGGGTAAAAAGAACGAAGTAAGGGGAGTAGGTAAAACTCCTCAATTTGTTCTTATTCATGGACCTACTTTATTTTGTGGTGCGAAGTTAAATTTTTCTTTAATGAAAGTTTCTTCTTCTTCCAGTTTGGGTAACAGTTGCTTTCGTTGCTTGTAACAATGCAGGGAGAGCCGGTTTGGAATCCTTTGAAACTCGTGAAATCTTGGCTTACCGTTCTATACCTGTTTCTGAGATTATTATTGTTAGTTAGGGTTCCTACCTTTTTCCTCACGGGAAAAATCAAGACACTTTCATAGGATTTATCGACCTGGAAAAAGCGTTCGATAATATAAAATGGTGCAAGCTGTTCGAGATTCTGAAAAAAGTGGGGGTAAGCTATAGGGAGAGACGGGTCATATACAATATGTACAACAACCTAGAGGGAATAATAAGAGTGGGCGATCAAGAACGAAGTGCTCGTATTAAGAAGGGTGTAAGACAAGGCTGTAGCCTTTCGCCCCTACTCTTCAATCTGTACATCGAGGAAGCAATGATGGAAATAAAAGAAAGGTTCAGGAGTGGAATTAAAATACAAGGTGAAAGGATATCAATGATACGATTCGCTGATGACATTGCTATCCTGAGTGAAAGTGAAGAAGAATTAAATGATTTGCTGAACGGAATGAACAGTCTAATGAGTACACAGTATGGTTTGAGAGTAAATCGGAGAAAGACGAAGGTAATGAGAAGTAGTAGAAATGAGAACAGCGAGAAACTTAACATCAGGATTGGTGGTCACGAAGTCAATGAAGTTAAGGAATTCTGCTACCTAGGCAGTAAAATAACCAATGACGGACGGAGCAAGGAGGACATCAAAAGCAGACTCGCTATGGCAAAAAAGGCATTTCTGGCCAAGAGAAGTCTACTAATATCAAATACGGGCCTTAATTTGAGGAAGAAATTTCTGAGGATGTACGTCTGGAGTACAGCATTGTATGGTAGTGAAACATGGACTGTGGGAAATCCGGAACAGAAGAGAATCGAAGCATTTGAGATGTGGTGCTATAGACGAATATTGAAAATTAGATGGACTGATAAGGTAAGGAATGAGGAGGTTCTACGCAGAATCGGAGAGGAAAGGAATATGTGGAAAACACTGATAAGGAGAAGGGACAGGATGATAGGACATCTGCTAAGACACGAGGGAATGACTTCAATGGTACTAGAGGGAGCTGTAGAGGGCAAAAACTGTAGAGGAAGACAGAGATTGGAATATGTCAAGCAAATAATTGAGGGCGTAGGTTGCAAGTCCTACTCTGAGATGAAGAGGTTAGCACAGGAAAGGAATTCGTGGCGGGCCGCATCAAACCAGTCAGTAGACTGATGACCAAAGCAACACTTTGGAGAAGGTGCCGTGGAGTAGTCGCATCATGATGTCGGCAAAACTCTGGGGACTCTCGTGATTGGTTCACGGGCGTCGCCTCGGATAATGTGGAAGCTGCACAATATTTCGACGAGACAACTGCTCGTCATCTTCAGGTGCTTACGACCAATGAAGCAGCTACTACGTCGGGAAAGCCTTGAACAGCAGTTCACGTGAGTCATCACTTCCATAAGGCAGGCGCGGCTCACTCGGTCAAAGACGTGATCTAAATCTATCGACATCAGTACACCCAGGAGACGACCTGTTGTTGCCAGTGCGATCACATCGCAGTAGTCTCTGAGTGCCGTGTGTAAACTGAAGGGCCAACAAAACTGGTAAAGGCATGCGTATTCAAATACAGAGATATGTAAACAGGCAGAGTACGGTGCTGCGATCGGCAATGCCTATATAAGACAACAAGTGTCTGGCGGAGTTGTTAGATCGGTTATTGCTGCTACAATGGAAAGTTATCAGGAGTTAAGTGGGTTTGAACCTGGTGTTACAGTCGGCGCACGAGCGATAGGACACAGCATCTCCGAGGTAGCGATGAAACGGGGATTTTCTCGTATGACCATTTCACGAATGTACCGTGAATATCAGGAGTCCTATAAGACATCAAATATTCGGCATCGCGGTGGCCGGAAAAAGATCCTGCAAAAACTCGTGCAAGTACGAATGAAGAGAATCATTCAACGTAACAGAAATGCAACCCTTCCGCAAACTGCTGCAGATTTAAGTACTGACCCATCAACAAGTGTCAGCGTGGAAACCATAAAACGAAACATCAGCTTTCGGAGCCGAAGGCCCACCCGCGTACCCTTGATGACTGCACAATAGTTTTACGCCACGCCTGGGTCCGTCTACACCGACATTGGAATGTTGATGACTGGAAACATGTTGCTTGCTCGGACGAGTCTCGTTTCAAAGTGTATCGAGCGGATGGACATGTACGGGTACGGAGACAACCTCGTGAATCGATGGACCCTGCATGTCAGCAGGCAACTGTTCAAGTTGATGGAGGCTCTGTTATGGTGTGAGGCGTGTGCAGTTGGAATGATATTGGACTTCTGATACGTATATGAACGACTCTGGCAGGTGAAATGTACGTAAGTAACCTGTCTGATCACTTGCATCCATTCATGTCCATCGTGCGTTTCTACGGACTTGGTCAATTCCAGCAGGACAATGCGACACCCCTTACGTCCAGAATTGCCACATAGTGGCTCCAGAAACGCTCTTCGGAATTCAAACACTTCCGCTGGATACCAGACTCTCCACACATGAACATTATTGAGAATCTCTGGGATGCCTTGCAACGTGCTGTTCAGAAGAGATCTCCATCTCCTCTACCCTTATGGATTCATGCACAGCCCTGCAGGATTCATAGCGCCTTCCAGGACAATTCCGGACATTAGTCGAGGCCATGGAACGTCGTATTGCGGCACTTCTGTGTGCTAGCGGGGGCCTTACACGATATTAGTCAGTGTACCAGTTTCTTTAGCTCTTCAGTGTATACTGCTATTCCCTCTCAGCTGGGTTGATCGAGTGATATCACTGGGCGCAGTACGCGTTTGAAGCGCGCTGTAAATATCGTGGTGTTGATCTTGTAGAGGCGGCAGTGGTCGATATGCCTGTAATCCTGTACCGCCGGATTATTTGAAGACAGGGCTGATCATTACTCCCACAAAGGCGTGTGGAAGTGGCATATTGGGAGACATCAATTTGCGGTACATGGCAGTCCGTCGCGGCGTCATGAGATCTTTAAATGTCCGTTAAAACTCTAATAGAAACCCGTCGGGCCCCAGCGACATGTTCGATGTTCCCCTATCGAGTACTTCCGTTGCGTCGTCCCCGTCAACAACTGCTCGGTCAGCGTCAGTGGGACGTCATGACGTAGTGGTGACCGTATCGTCCCGCAAAGCCGTTGGCTATTTACTTTTGCGATGTCATACGGCGACTGTCCGGCAGTACGACCGCTGTATTAAGGTTCCGCGGCTACGTTGTTTTTCTGTGATAGTGTGGAACATAGACAGCGATTTTCCCGTGGACTCATTCAGAGGCCCTTGCACGGACTGTGGCCCGCTCCAGATGGAGTTGCGTTAAAAGAATTATTTGAGCCTGTGCTCGTTTCGTGGCAGCACTCCGATCTTGTGAAGGCGCTTATACAGAATAGTCGCGGAGCGTCGTGAAATGAAATTCCTCCGAGTGGCGCCTACACACCGTCTGCTCGTTTCCGTATGCAATCAAGACTCGGCGCATTGCAGGTTTAACGTACTCCAGCCAGCGTCGTAACGTCATGTCGGGATGTGTCGTTCAGATATGTGCCAAGGGTCATACTGGTAGATATTGTGATCCGTACTCCTAGCACTGATAGCATCTGTCCTCGCACTGACGGCGAGTACAACACATCTTCGGCTACTGTGCCCTCGCATAGCAACATCGCTGTTACGCTGCCGTCGCCTGTAAGGGGTCTAACGCGTGTATCGTACTGTTATTGACTAAGAAGGATCTTCACTTACTGTAGAAAGACGATGTCAACGTCCGATGCACGAAGTATGTCCCGTAGTAACTGTAACTTGACCGTTGCTCTAATTGTATTAATCTTACCAGACTATTCGATATACTTGCCGCAGCTCTTCAGTGCTTCAAGTGAACATTAACGCCACGCCCGGGTTCCCGGGTTCGATTCCCGGCGGGGTCTGGGATTTTCTCTGCCTCGTGATGGCTGGGTGTTGTGTGCTGTCCTTAGGTTAGTTATGTTTAAGCAGTTCTACGTTCTAGGGGACTGATGACCATAGATGTTAAGTCCGATAGTGCTCAGAGCCATTTTTTGAACATTAACGCTTATGTTAACCTGTGTTCTGCTGCCCGGCGACCTGTTGTTTGCTCGACCGTCTGAATCTTCATGGTCAAAATCAGGTGGATGCCACAGCAGTCGATTTGTTTATCAGCATCACATTCATCGGTCCCTTGCTGAAGATCCACTTCCGGGGTTGGTTCTCCTACCGCCAGTTCGAAGGCAAAGGCGTTACTGTGGTGGATGGAGCGTCTGCTTCCAGTGGATCTCATGCTGGTGCTTCTGCATTCAGACCCCGTTTCATGTGATTCGTTATGTACTGCAGTGAGGGAGGAAGAATCTTAAGTTGCATATCCGAATTCACTGTGTCGTCGTTGCACGCAGCTCTCTCTGTCGTGGTGTTCATTAAGCAGAAGTCCGTCGCTTAGTGCGGCGCTTCCGTGACTGTTGTCTGTGTGTGTGCGCTTCCGTGTCAGAGTACGAAGTGACTTCCGTCGTTGACGGATGAAAGCAGCTATCGGCACTACCATGGGTTCAAGTTCCATCCCTTCTAGCGATCCCCCCGCGTCGAAGAACTACATCGCCGGCGTCGGAGTGGCCGGAGTGGAGGTCGTTTCTTCCCAGGTGGCTGCCCTGCTGCAGGCGGTTGCGTCAAACTGTCAGGAAGGTGGAACTGGTCAGTCTGTTCGGAGAACGTCAACTTCCGTTACTGTCATCGTCGTCGGCGTGGACATAGGCACGGCTTCATCAGCTGTAATTTGCACAATCCTCCACCGCACTCGTTCTGGATCCCAAGTATGTTTTGGGTTGCCTGTTGTAGATGACTATTGCGCTGCATCCGCTGATGAAAAAGGAAAAGGGTACACATTGTATCATTTCTGTTCTGACCTGTCTGATTCCATTGAGAATGGGATAGGGCGTGAAGTTCGACAATTTTTTCTCCACATGGCTAAGCATTCTTCCTTTGGGATACAGTTCATCAGTCGCGAAGACAGAACATAAGCATGGAGTTCGAAAATGTGTAACCTTTGTAACTACAGCCCTACATGTTCCATAGTTATCTCGCCGACATGTCTGTCACATTGACAAAATTTGAATGATTATGTTACACATTGCAGCATTAATTAGTTTTACGTAGACGAGACTGCTCACTACGGAGAGGTGTACTAGAATAATATCGTTGAAATCAAGTTTAGCTTCGTCTTGTAGGAACTGTTAGATTTCATAGACTTTAGGTCGAGCATATTTGTTAGGAATGCAAATTTTTAGAGTCGAACGGGCATTCTATATCGATTGTCTCAAAATCGGTACACACAAAAAATGTGTAAACAACTGCGCATGAACTTCTGCAGCAGAGACGTAAACAGACGTCCATCTCACATCACTGCTGAATACAGACTGGGCTTGTGCGCTACACATACTACCACTGCCATCTCGTGTCCAGGGTCGCAGTCTAATAGTACACCACTGACGTGTAAGACTTCTCTTGCGATTTTCTTGTAAACACATATGTAATACACCATACCACTCACACTTTATCTTCTCCTGGTGGACTACTAAAAGTGTACAAAGTTTGAAGAAAATACATTTTTTGAACGTCGTGGCATTCCTTTGCAGGTTTCCAATTTTATTTAACCCTTACTTACATTCCTTTACTGAGGGCAGGCTTGCAAGGGCCAATTTGCAGCTGCTTAGTCACGCCATTACAAAATTTATAGTTTTAACATAACAAATTTAAGAAGGTAAAATAGTTGCTGATTATGACACGATGATGGTCATATGATGTGGATATTCTTTTCGTTATGAGAATGATATGATCGCAACTCCTGTATCTGTGGGTTGGAACTGGGTTGAGGGGAGTAGGAGAGAACATGTTACATGGGAAAGGGTATTGGATACCTATCTGAGAAGGAACTGTTAAATGAGATATGGGTGTTACGAGATAAGAAAGAAACCTACTGGGAAAAATTGAAAAACTGGATTAATTACATTAAAACAGGTGAGAAGAGGAGCAGATTGCAGGAAAACATCATCTTTGTTAACAGAACAGGACTTTTCTTTTAGAAACATTTGTACATAATCATTTAAAATCTAATACAATTGATTTTGTGAGTAGGTTTGTTTTTATTGATAAAAGGTGAGTCCTAACATTTCACGCTGCAAACGAATTAGAAACATTAAGAATGAGGCGAACCTGGTGGTCATATATCATATGACATAAGTCAATTTCACACGCTGAACAGAACGTCCTTAATTTTCTATGGAAGGCGAAACAGATTCTTCTTTTGATTGCCTTTTCAAAAAACTGGTTGACGCTGTGAATGACCTCTTAATAAGCTGAATCATAAATCCGTGAGAAGAGCCTTCGAATGGCAAAACTGAAATTTTTTTCTTTTACGAAGGTAACGTACCAGCTCAAAAAGACATATAGGCAAGGGAAAAATGGGTTTTAAGTTTTGACTGCTCCAACAGTATCCCAGTTCACCAAATTTGCCACTCTTATTGTTCCACTACACTCAAAAGTAAATAAATTTGCAATTCAATAACGCAATGAGTGTGACAAATACATTGTGTTAACTGTAAATGTTATTTTTGAGTTTCCACAACTTACTTCAGGAATATAATCAACATACTTAGAAACGTTGAAGTAAGAGTCAATGGAAATTAGATGCATTTTGATTACACACGCACACACGCACACACCCGCGCGCGCGCGCGTGCCAACATATGAGCAAGTTTTTGTATATTATCTTTGTTGAAATTTATCATCTCCAGTGCTAGGCAGTTCGTGACAGTTTCTTTTACTTCTCCACAACAATCATGAACTACCTATTTTTCACAATCACTACATCACTTGTTCATAAAGTCTGTCACACTCTCTGATGTTAACTCTCTTTGCATGTCATTGTAAAAGTCCTCAGGTATAAATTTAATTATACAATCAATTTATGAATCATCATACATTCAAAGACACAGTTAGTATTTCACATGAAGTGGACTACCCCATTAGGTTCATTGTCACGAACTTACGCCACCAGTCAAATACTTTTCACATCCAAATACAGGTGGCGTATATTCCTGACCAAAACTATATTACTATAGCAAACAGAAAAGAACAGCAGTTACAGCTTTACCACAATCCTTCTATAGTGGTTACTCTCCGTATGGTCTGTTATTCGATGGTCTTTATGTATTACGTTCACTGACAGGAAGAAGTTCTACAGGTAATAAAACATTGGTATATAAAGCTATAGTTGTATGAAGAAGTCAATGAAATAAGCGTGGAAGATTATACAGCCGCTGCAAAAAGTCTATCCAACAACGGTAAGCTGCTCAGTGTCATCACTCAGTGGCAGTAAGTTTCAAAATGAGAAATTGTAATGTATAGAATCAGAGCACAATACAAAGTTATAAGCGTTCAGAAATGGATCACTATAGACAATTTAAGTAATAGAATCTAGCCACTGTTTCATTATGAGTCATATGTAAGATAACTATGAACTACAGAAAACAGAATAGTGATGTACGATTAGTAATAAATATATGAAACTACATATGATATCAGGCAAGTGAATAAAAATAAGTATATTCTCATTTTCCGTGTGTTTATACATCCAGGGGTATTTTTTAATCTTTGCTGAATAAATATATACAATAAAGTTAAGCTTAAATGACTAGAGTTAAAATTTATTTCAGAGCTCTGTAAATGAAGCTTGTATGTTCAAGGAGCGTTCAATAAGTTATGCAGCACTTTTTTTTAAAAGGAGATTGGTTTCATTCAGGATTCCAGAACACAATATTATTGATCACTCTCTTAGCTACAAAATCCTATTTTTAAACATAATCTCAGTTCAATACGATGTTCTTACACCACCTTACTGGGAAGGTCTGTATGTCCGCATTGTACCACTGTACGGGACGACGTCTGTGCCAACGTCTTGCTGCATCAATAACATTATCCATGTACTGATGCCCGCGGAGCGCATCTTTCATTGGGCCAAACAGGTGGAAGTCGGATGGTGCGAGGTTCTGGCTGTAGGGTGGATGAGAAAGAACGATCCAACGAAGTTTTGTGTGCTCCTCTCGGGTGCACAGACACATGTGACGCCTTGCGTTGTCGTGGAGGAGGAGATGTTCGTTTGCATTTCTCTGGTGTCGAACACGCTGAAGTGGTTTCTTCAGCACAATACACTCCAGAGTTGATTGTTTCACCAGAAGGTCGGACATCAAACAGAATAACCCGCCGCCATAATGTTACTGTCTGAGGGTGAGGCTCTGAACTTTTTCTTTGGAAAAGAGGTGGTCTGGCGCCACTCCATCGATTGCTGGTTTCTTTCCGGTTCGAAATGATGAATCTGTATTTCATACTTTCATCACCTGTGACGGTGTTCGTCAAAAAAAATGCCACGGTCAACTGGGTATAAACACATGGTGACAGTAGAGATAATGACTACCTTACTAAAATTTTACATAATTAATCAGTATCTTCAACAAGGCCAGGAGAGATATCTACACATGTAAAAGTTAAAAACTACAGCATAACTTGGTCGACATGACAGCGACATTTTCGTGAAGGACACAAACGCGAAATCAGCATTGTAGCACAGCAGAGTAGCGGATGAAAGATGGCTTGTCCTTCAAGACGCTATACAAGAACTTGGCCATCATGTCATGAAAAGTCCTTTAGACTCAGCTATCTCAAAAAATCGAGCAGTGCGGCGACAAATACAGACATCATCCTCGCAAACTTGAAAGTCAGTAACCGCATTACAAACTGGAAGGTCTGTGAAGGACTTACAACACGTGATCATAATCTCAGTTATTTTAAAAATACAGGCGCAGATAGTGGCTTAGACGTTAACATCAAGCCCGAGTGATTATATATTCTGTGCAAAGCGAATTGGGAACTTTTAAAGGCAGAATTCAAAATGCAGTCACTCAATCAACGGATCTGAAGTTGACGCCAATGCGGAAGAATTGGTGTAAGCGTTGCAAACGGCGCAAGACAAGGCAATCCGATCATTTGTTAGCAAGTCAAAAGGGCTTAAAATACCCTGGATTCCCTGGAACCCAGCGCTACGGTCCTTACGGCGCAGAGCAAGGTAGGTAAGGGATACTACCAGAAATCATTACGCGAAGCAGAACAACAGAGAAGGCTGAGTTCTATCTAAAAATTAGCCAAAAATGAGAGGCATACATTAAGGACCAAAGGGTAACAAAATTTCTGGGTTTTCCGTACAATTCTGCAACATGCAAGGTTCGATCATTTACTTTATTATCCACCCTGAGACGATCCGATGACAGACTGAGAGACATCAGTGCAGTATCTACTGAGAACTGTGTACAGGACAGTACAACATCGGAAGCCACAGACTATCATAAGCATCCTGGCTCTGATTTTCTAGAGCAGCATGTGAATAATAGTGTTGTGATTCCATTTGTCCAGGAAGAAGTGAGGCTGGCGATGAAGAAGAAGAAGAAGAAGAAGAAGAAGAAAACACCAATTCCTGATAGAGTAGTAGCGGAAGTGCTGCATCGCTAGTGGACCAAATTTTACCATATATAACAGTGTCATTAAACGAATTTCTTTTGCAGAGATGGGTATCCAGAATCTGGAAAATTTCGAATATTATTACATTTAAAAATAAACGGGAAGCAAAGACCCAAGAGAACCGAAATCTTACAGGCCGATCTGTTTGGTAAATACTCTAGCCAAAACACAGGAAGAGCTTCTGTCGGCCGTCTTCGGGATGACTGACATGTTGTAGTTACGAGTCCCGTGAAGTACCGTTTCAGGAAAGGGATATCCACCGAGGATACGATTAATCACGCAATGAATAGTGTTATACCGGAACCAAGGTAGCCCCTGAGGGCCGGCAACCCATATTACACCATAGAGGACGAGGTTGTCTATGTCAAAGGCGTACCAAAAGAACCATGGTAAACAGCGGCTATTTACATGCAAGATAATGGAAGCAGACATTCCGAGCACTACTTTCTTGAGGGGGAGCTCGAGCCACGGCCTGCAGAAAGTATCACTACGCCAAAACCTGATTGGCTGGAAACAGCTATTTAGGGGCTAGAACCAGCCCCGAAGTTCAGTGCACTCTGGATGCCGACCTCGTGTACTTCGACCGTTGAAGATTACATCTTCGTCTCTGAATTGGACTCATACTAGTGTGTGTGTGTGTGTGTGGTGTGTGTGGTGTGTGTGGTGTGTGTGGTGTGTGTGTGGTGTGTGTGTGGTGTGTGTGTGGTGTGTGTGTGGTGTGTGTGTGGTGTGTGTGTGGTGTGTGTGGTGTGTGTGGTGTGTGTGGTGTGTGTGGTGTGTGTGGTGTGTGTGGTGTGTGTGGTACCACGAACCTTTGTGGAGAATTAGAAGTGAACTTTGAACTTCTGTTTGCCTCAATTAGGAGACTTTTACTGGCATCGTTATTGTTACCTTTCGTTGGTTGTGCATCCATCAACCTTGTGAAATACATCAATAAAAGTTGTGTTTGTGGAAATTGCAAATTCTCAGTCACAACAAATAGTGTGAACAATGCAGACGACAAGTATGTTACAGGCATAATGACTGGAATAGCTGGGGAGTTGGGTAATTTGTGGCGGCCTGCCTTCATCAAAAGTCTGAAACAAATGGCCTGTCTCAAGTGTCTTTATTACAGTGTGCGAGATTATTGCACAGACAGGCAGGCAGTTTCAATTATATTTTCCTGGCAAGAAATTGTAGAAGATATCACCGAAGGCTGCCCATTGGGCACCGTTTGTGGCCCAAAGTTTTGGGTTATTGGCATAGATCCATTACTGAACCAGCCTGCACAGCAGATCTGACAATTATAGTGTCTACCAATACAAGGACTGGATTAGAGGAAAAAAGTAGCATAGTTCTTGAAAAACTTAGTAACTGGTGTTTACCAAAGAAACTAACAAAAGCGGCACACAGATCATTTCATACGTTACCAAAGGCAACATTATCAAGAACGATAAACCCCACGATCAGAAAAAATGACCAAGTTGTGAAAGGAAAAGAAGCATATAGGTATCTTGGAATTAACATCTACGAAAAGCAAAACTTCAATACACATCTAGAAATTATTGTCAGAAAGGCATAAGAACTCTCAACAAAATAGCAGCAATTGGCTAAAGAAGTTTTCAGCTGCCACTAAGTGCAATAAGAACGTACCACAAGGCAGTCTTACTCGTTGGTGTGGCCTATGGGTCGAGTGTCTGGGCTCATGGTGCCAGGAAGGTAAGGATAGCATAGGCTCTACGGCGAGCACTACTCCTGTGTCTGACAGGCACGCCACCACTGGGAGAGTCGTGATAATCTGTCCCTTTGACAGCAAGGGCCCGTTGCCCATTGACTTTGTGGAACACGGCGTGATAATTACGCACAGCGGTACGAAGACACTTTGCAAAAATTAAAGCGCGCCATCGAGTGCAGAACCCCAGGAATGTTTAGGGACAGCTGAAGTTCCGCTGGGAAGCTGTCACACATTCTCCATACAGTCCCGATCTCTCTCCATGCGATTTCCAAATCTTTTTAGCCCTGAAGACAAACATTCTTGGCCGTCAATTTCTTTCGGCGAAGAGTTCCGCGCCTGGGTACGATTACGGTTTCATAGGCAATTGCAAACACTTTTCCATGAAGGCACTGACCGTCTTGTCTCACATTGGGATAAATATATTAATACTAACGGTAATTACTTTTGAAATAAGAAACAATGTAATTACTTTTTTCATCTGTCTCGTTTTCATTTGACTGACCCTTATACATGATTATAGGAGCTATCAGAAATTTTGTACATTTTGTTTCTCAGCTTCTGCTAAACATTGAGCGTGAGACTGATGAGGGTGGACCTTGCCTCCATGTTTTTCTCCTTCTTCTAACAAATTCAACTCTGTCAAGAAAGATCAGTAAGAACTCTTGACATGCTTAACACATCCATTTAAAAGTAACACACTTGTGTGACGTGGCCTTTTTGGTGTTCAAATTGTATGACGAGAGCTGTTATGCTCAACTTCTTACGTATGTAATACAAATTTTCATGAAGGATCCCTTAGTTATGAGTCGAAACTACGGTCAATTCGACTATAAAATCCATTGCAACCAGTGGGCTGTCTTTACTATATTAAAAAAATATTTTCACAGTTAAAAAATGGCTTGGCTCTGAGCACTATGGGACTTAACTACTGCGGTCATCAGTCCCCTAGAACTTAGAACTACTTAAACCTAACTAACCTAAGGACATCACACACATCCATGCCCGAGGCAGGATTCGAACCTGCGACCGTAGCAGTCGCGCGGTTCCGGACTGCGCGCCTAGAACCGCTAGACCACTGCGGCCGGCATTTTCACAGTTGCTGCACACAGCTATGTTTAAAGTTGTTTCATACTTTTTTCGCATTTTTGCAGATTTGAAATTCTTCAGTTACTAGGGTGCTACTACTATCATGATTTCTCAATTTAACTATGATTAATTATCGAAACATATATTTGATATACAGTGGGATTTATTCACTTCTGTTAAGAATTCCCTCATGTTACACCATGTTGTGTCGTTAACGACACATGATGTTATGATTTTAAGATGAGCTGTAATGAGGTTCCTACATATCTAGATCATATACTTGCCTTTTCCAATGATGTATCAAGAAGTCAGAGAAGCTTAACACTTGATTTCTCTGTTGTGATTCTAAACTAAAGGTTTTATGTATTTCACTTAAATCATTTTCTAAGCAATCTATTTGTACTTCAATGCTCTCTTATAAACTGCATTTTTCAAGAATAGATGTGTCCGTTCCACTTACATTATCTTAAAATGAAACTTTCTCTTCGAGTGATTCATGGAAATACGTCTTCTAAAAATGTATGTGAAATCTTATGGGACTTAACTGCTAAGCTCATCAGTCCCTAAGCTTACACACTACTTAACCTAAATTATCCTAAGGACAAACACACACACCCATGCCCGAAGGGGGACTCTAACCTCCGCCTGGATCAGCCGCACAGTACATACCTGCAGAGCCTTAGACCGCTCGGCTAATACTGCGCGGCCAAATACGTCTTAGTGGACTAGGAAGGTTTGAGCATGTTTGAGCAATGACCCTTTGCACAAAGTTCTGTTATTAAATTGAATGCAACTGCTTGATAGTACTAGTGTCGGTATGGCAAAGGACCTTCTATTAATTGCTAGCTGAAATTTTAGTACTTATATACATTCATTGATTTAATTACTGTAATTGCTATCCTTAATCACGTGGTTCATAAAGATTGATCATTTGAAACTACGCAAATGTATCACTTGTAGATGGGCCACTTTTACCGTTTTTATCAAATCACAGCAACAGTTTACAGAAATGGCCAGTTTTCTTTTTGATACACAAGTTAATTCTCATCTTTGGTGGTGAGACTTTCATTACTGTATTTCCAGTATTTTTTTGCTGGTAATTCTTATTTCCATTGACCATTTTCTAAGCTTGATTTGCAGCTGGAGCAAATTGAATTTATAATTATGTTGTTAATTTTAAATTTGTATTTTACTTAAGGTTAGCAGCCAGGCAGTTACTGATCTTACTGATTTTTGTTTTCGGTTACAGTTTGAAATACAAAACATTTTTATTGGTCCTTGCCATTTGATAGTGTTCTCTCCTAGAAAAGGCTTAAACATCGCCAAACCACTGGGATGAGTAACTTACTTAACTGAAAGTGAAAAGCTTGGCTGTTAAGAATGTCTTTTCAATTATAGTTAGCTTTTGGCAAAAATAAATAAACTTTGTCATTTCTATAAGCAGCTCCATGGTTGTTCTTTGTGTACTGTATTTCATTTCCTCGTTAGTATACCTGCAAATAAATTTCATTGTAAATTCTTCCGTTAGAATTTCATCCCGAGGACTGCTATTGTGTATTTAATAGAGCAGATCCCATGTACGTATAAAACAGTTGTCTATAAGCTCCCGTACCTCGTTTCGCAGCTCGTAATCTAGTCTACACCGACTGTGTGGCGAGGCATTCCAGTGCTGACTCTGTTATAGAATAGCTTGGTTAAAAATAACTAGCCACCACAACAGACGGTTAAGCAAGCAGTTCTCTGAAGAAGGTCACGCACAGCGCCCCTGCGAAAACAGAACAGTTCCCAGTTTGGAACACTGATCAATACGTTCGTGCATCTGTAGCGATTTCCTACGTCACAATGCAAAAATTGGAACAGATTCAATATTTACACCTGAACATATAGATTCCAAAATAACAAAAATGAACTGTAACTCGTGATGTCCTTCTATCATATGCAGCACTGTTTATCACTGTGAGCAAATGTACTGTTAACTTACCATCGTCTTCATTGTGAAGTGGTAGATGTTGCTCCCTGCGGGTCCAGAGATATGGAGTTTAGTGTCCAATGGCCACATCCAAATATCCTAGGGTGAGACAGCCTTCAACAAGTTCCTGCTATCCTTGTGATATCGACTGTGAAACCGAGACTCCCGACTCCTGTTCTGGAGGATGACGGCTCCAATTCCCGTACGGTTATCTCGATTTAGAAGCTTCCTGGCAAATTGGATCGTAATTCGAATCTGGAACCTTTGTCCTTCACGGGTAAGAGCTCTTTCGACCTGTTTATCCAAGCACCACTCACGACCTTCACTCATAAATATACATCCACCAGTACCTTTCTCCTACCTTCCAAACTTCACTCAAGTTCCAAACCAAAATTGATTCTGGAAACAATTCCCTATGTTGTGATTAGGCCATTTCTTCACTTCTTTCGTTAGTTTGTTAGTTCCAAAGCCGTTTGAACGATTTTTTTCTGTCTAAATGATGCACAAAACAATCCGTTTACAGCATATTTACTCGTGGTAGTTTTACTACATGGCTACAAGAAAATCGGTGTAAGCTCGTCAGCGAGTTCTATGATGTTATCTCCGAACTCGCGTGTCTCCGCCGCTGCCCTTTTAACTGGAAACTCTTACTTCAGTTAGTTTCCCAGTACAAACAAACTCGACTCGCTTAGAAAGAAGAGCGAGAACACGAGTTCCCAAGTACACTAGTGAATTCGTGGCACTGCCACGAAACCGTTGGGCATAACCATTATTAACACCAGTACAATAACTGTGTGTTGTTGTCACCGTTGTCGTCGTCGTCGTCGTTGTTGTTGTTGTAAGTAGGCTGTTTATGTTTTCTCTATGTAAGTAGGCTGTTTATGTTTTCTCTATGTATGTAGGCTGTTTAGGTTTTCTCTATGTATGTAGGCTGTTTAGGTTTTCTCTATGTAAGTAGGCTGTTTAGGTTTTTTATTAGTAACGCCACCTCTAGGCTGTGCTGTGGGCAGTCTGTGGCTGCTTTGCATTGTTGTAATACTCGCCATTGTAGTGTTAGGCAGCTGGCTGTGAACAGCGCGTAGCGTTGCGCAGTTGGAGGTGAGCCGCCAGCAGTGGTGGATGTGGGGAGAGAGATGGCGGAACTTTGCAATTTGTCATGAACTGATATATATATTATGACTTGTGATGATATTAAGGTAAATACATTGTTTGTTCTCTATTAATATCTTTCATTTGCTAACTATCCCTATCAGTAGTTAGTGCCTTTAGTAGTTTGAATCTTTTATTTAGCTGGCAGTAGTGGCGCTTGCTGTATTGCAGTAGCTTGAGCAGCGAAGATTTTTGTGAGGTAAGTGATTTGTGAAAGGTATAGTTTAATGTTAGTCAGGGCCATTCTTTTGTAGGGAATTTTGAAAGTCAGATTGCGTTGCGCTAACAAAGTATTGTGTGTCAGGTTAAGCACAGTCTCGTGTATAATTGTTCAAAGGGGACGTTTCATATGTCGACCCTTAGCCTAGGATACCTCACTGGAATCTTCTGATTTTTTCTTGTAGTTTGTGTATTTAGTGTAGCTTTTGTTTATTGCTAGCGCGTAATTGTAGAGAGAATTTCCTTTGTAGTTGCAGTCTTTCATTGTTGTATAGTAAAACAGTTGTGGCATGCATGTAGATTTGCACCAAGTATTTCGCAGCTGCGCTTGCAATTAACTAGATATTATTTTCAGTGCTATGTTAATGTGTTCTCTTATTTTTGATCTTCAAATTGTGTTTTTCTGTGTTGTCGTGTGAAATACTGTGACAATAATGGCGTGTGAAAAACGTAACACTAGGCTCCAAACTAAACTGAGAAATAATAGTGATGAC
The DNA here is from genome assembly GCF_021461385.2 of Schistocerca piceifrons. Taxonomy (NCBI): domain Eukaryota; kingdom Metazoa; phylum Arthropoda; class Insecta; order Orthoptera; family Acrididae; genus Schistocerca; species Schistocerca piceifrons. Next base: position 56,768,161 of record NC_060143.1, read on the forward strand.
GAGCGTAGCTTATCAGCGCCGCCGAGTAATGAATTTACTAATGTTCAAAGTAGTAATTTGGTAACTGTGCACAGGGAAATGGAGCGGGCGTCAAACAATGGCGTGGACAGTGAAACAATTAGTGAAGAGGGAAGCATTATCGATCGACCGGTCGGCAATAGCTCGCCTCAGGAAGCCGAAATGACACGACACGATCTCGCAAATACTGTAGATTCAGGTTTTGCGTCCTCACCGTTTTCTCAAAGGAGTCAAGACACATTTTCCGCTTGTCAAACTGTGAATGTTGCCGGTGCAAATTCACTGCCGAAAAGCACTGAGGAACATGTTTCAGACACCAGTGCATTGTTATTACAATTAATGCAACAAATGGGACAAAAGCTTGAAAAGTTAGACACAATGGAACAAAATCAGAGACAAACACAGCAACAGTTAGACACAATGGAACAAAATCAGAGACAAACACAGCAAAAGCTTCAAAAGTTAGACACGACACTTGAACAAACTCGTGAAGATTTAACTACTGAGTTACATAACATTGAATCGAAATGTCAAAAAGTCTGTAATGACGTAAAATCACAAATTTGTGAGCATTTCCAACCTATTTTTTCGCGGCATGAAAATGCATTACAGAATCATGAAGCAGCCATAAAAGAACTGCAAACTATTTTTCATGAAAATCACAACACCTTGCAAGCTAAAATTGACGCAGTTGCATCTACCGATTCGGTTACGCAACTTGCAAAAAGTCAAGAAAACTTAAAGGACACAGTAGATTCGATTTCAACACAAATGGACACTCTGAAACTTGGTTCAGAAAAACACACTGAGGAAATGTGTTCATTATCAGAGAAAGTAGTTGAACTTTCGGATCAGCTAAATAATTTATCTACGAAGGTAGATGATAATCTGAATGACGCAAAACCGGTAGTCTTTAATGACACAGAACAGAGCGAACAAATTAGGAAACTGAAACAAAATCTGAATCAAATTGATACGCAACACCAAAGAGAAATCCGGGAAGTACAAGATCAGCTGACACAGGTAACACAAGAATTACGTATTTCAGAAGACACTCGCGCTCCAACACGGGAAGAGGAACTTAGAAATACGCAAAAGCCACAAAATAATAACACAGGGCATTTCGGTAATTATGAAAGAAATTGGCAAGGTACACCGAATTTTGAGATGGAACGGCCGACACGACCTAACAATGACCGATATGCGACTCGCCGACATGATGATTTTGACTATAAGCTGTTCATTACTACACGTAAATTCAAAACATTTAAGAATTCTGGCAACGACATTCATCCACAAGCATGGCTCCATCAATTCTCTCATTGTTTTCCTCCCAACTGGTCATTGGAGCACAGATTAGAATTTATGTGTGGCTACTTAGAGAATGAACCAGCTGTAAGAATGCGATCGGTCATTCACGATTGCCACAGTGAAGGAGAATTTTACCATGCCTTCCTCTCAGCATATTGGTCTCAAGCCACACAAGACCGCGTAAAACATGGCATCATAATGATGAAACATTTCGAACAATCTGAATTCTCCAGTCTTGTGAAATATTTTGAAGACATGTTGCACAAGAATCAGTACCTGTCAAACCCATACAGCCCCTCAGAACTCATCCGCATTTGCTTAATCAAATTACCTGAACATTTACGACATATTATTTTGGCAGGACGTTGCAAAGACGACATTGAAGCTTTTCAGGGACTGTTACAAGAACTGGAAAGTGACACTGACAATCGCGGAACACAGGAGCACAACAATTACAGATCACATCAGTCGCAATTCCGCGATGAAAGAAATAATAACTGGACACGACAAGGCTATTCCCACAACACATATCGTGACCAAAACAGACACCACCCGTATGACAACCGTTGGCAGAGTAGTAATAATTACAGGGAAAGATCACCTCTCCGTGGTAATGACTATCACAGAGACAATCAGAGAAACAGACAATATGGGAACCAAAACAATTATTATCAAGGGAGACAGAATAACTTTAGACGCAACGGTCCAGCGCGCAGTTACGATTCAGGGAGAAATTCTCCACCACTTAACCGACAAGAAAGAAACTACAGGAGCTATCGACATGGCGACAGACGATGTGATCGTAACGACAGACCTGAATTGCATCAGAACTGGCGGGATTTAAACAGGGCAGGGCCCTCTCGAGGAGGTGAATTTGTAGAAGTTAGTTCTCCAAATCCGAATAACGACGCGCGCCAACAAAGAGACAATAGGCAATGACTCACACCGCTGGCAGCCACAAAACATACTTATGAAACTGACGACGCAGCTGCCGTAGCTAGTAATTACGTAAAAATGGAAGACATTAGGGACATCTTACTCCAGGAACACGACATAAAACATAACAACATTGCATATCCTGTGATTCACATTACTGTAAATGACATAAAATTTACGGCAGTACTTGACTCTGGCAGTCCCATTTCAGTAATCAGTGAAACAGCCTTTAGCAAATGCAACAAATCGAACGATTGCCCCACACTTCCGTTACGTAAGATTAAATTACAAGGTGCAATCTTTGGAAAAGGTGTAGATGTACGCCAACAAACCAATTTAGAATTCTTTTGTCAAAGCCACAGCTTCTCTATGAACTTTCTCATTGTTCCATTATTGTCGACGGAAATTATACTGGGAGTAGACTTTTTAAATGAATACAAAGCAATCTTAAGCTTTCACGATGCTGAAATAAGTTTAGAAAAAGAAGGTAAGTCAGTAGCTTTGAAATTTGAAGATTGGCTCTCAAACCATGACGAGGAAATTAATCGGCTTTACCTTCTGTTAGACAACAGTTCGGACTTTTCTACGGAACTAGACACTAACAATCACTCTGCAAGTACTGACAGGGATGATATCGACGGCGCATTTGACACTAATAAGTTAATTCAGAATAAAATTCAAACAATTGAGAATTGTAATGACACTGATAGGCAGGACCTTTTTGAGATTTTACAAGAACATTCCACAGTTTTTACTCACAAAACAGGAACAATCAAGGGATTTCAATACCAATTTCGTGTTCGTGAGCATACTAAATTTTGTGTTAGACCATATGTAATTCCGGCGCATTATAGGGACCGTGTTAGAACAGAAATACAATCTATGCTTGACGAGGGCATTATTGAGCCTGCAGTAAGCTCATACAACAATCCGTTGCATGTTGTTGAGAAGAAAAATGGATCGATCAGGCTTGTCTTAGATTCGAGACAAATCAATACTATCATTATTCCTGAAACAGACAGGCCGCAGACGATGGAAGAACTTCTTCAAAATTTTAATGGTGTAAAAGTGTTGTCTTCCATTGATCTCAGATCCAGCTTTTATCAGATCGAACTTCATCCAGAATGTAGAAAATACACAGCTTTCCTTTGTTTCGGCGTTTGTTATCAGTTTCGGAAACTTCCCTTTGGTTTGAACATTTCTTCAGCAGCATTCATTCGCGGGCTAAATTCGATATTACCTGAGTTCTTAAAACGTCACATCACCTTATATGTGGACGATATTCTAATAGCAGAAGCTTCATGGGAACTACATAATCGCATCCTCAACAGTTTGTTACGTATTTTTGCAGAATCTGGAATTACAGTTAACTTGGAAAAGTCTGAATTCGGTAGGACAAAGGTGAAGTTTTTGGGACATATTATTTCTTCTGAAGGCATTCAGCCGGATCCTGAAAAGTTAGAAGCAATCAGAGCCATTCCAGTTCCATCCACAAAAAGACAAGTCCGCAGTTTTCTAGGTCTCGTAAATTTTTACCGTCGTTTTCTGAATATGCAAATTCTTGTTACACCAAAACTTTGTTCTCTCACTGGAAAAAATACTATTTGGAACTGGGATGAACAAGCACAGTTGGAATTCAATTCTTTGAAAGAAGCGTTACTTCACGCGCCAATCTTAGCTCATCCAGATCTGTCACAAGATTTCTGCCTTAGCACGGATTCTTCTAAAGTCGGTCTTGGTGCCCATTTATTTCAAGAAGCCACAGAAAATGACACTACTGTTCAGAAAACCATTGCTTTTGCTAGCCGAGTGCTAACAAAATCTGAAAAAAATTATTCCGTTACTGAATTAGAAGCTTTAGCTATCGTTTGGGCATTTAACAAATTCCGTTTCTTTCTTTCTGGTAAGCACGTAAAAGTATACAGTGATCATCGTGCATTACAATTTCTTATGTCTTCAAAATTAAATCATGACAGGTTAAAACGTTGGGCATTGTTTCTGCAAGAATTCCGCTTCACAATAGTCTACATTCCCGGCAAGGAGAACATTGTTGCGGACGCACTGTCACGCGCACCGGCTGGGCTTGAGAAAAGTACCACAGAAGGCAACCTCGAGAAAAATTTCAGTATTCTTTACATTCAGAAAGTCGCCTTTGAAAACTTCATCACCACATCTTTAAAGGACATTGCTCATGAACAAGATAAAGATCCGATTTGGAAAGACATCAAGAGCAAATGGCATGAAAAGACACACACACAGATTCGGCATTATTACCTGGTTAGAAACAACATACTCTTCAAACGCTGCACTGTTGATGACAAGCTATGGGTACTTTGCATTCCAGACGATTTTGTTAATAAGCTCATTTGGTACATTCATTTCAGCTACGCACATTTTGGTCCACGAAAATGTTATCATATTCTTCGAACGACTTGTTATTTTAACAATATGGAAAAAAGAATTCGAAGAGTCTTATCTATTTGTAAACTTTGTCAAAAGGCGAAACCATCTACTGTCTCACATCGTGCTCCGTTGTTTCCTATTATTCCTTCTAAATTAAAAGAATTTGCTGCTGTTGATCTCTTGGGACCGCTTGTCAGAACATCCAATGGATTTTCGTACGTTCTAGTCGCTGTTGAACTTACTTCAAAATTTGTTTCTTTCACACCGTTACGTAAAGCCACCGGACGGTCTGTATCCAACGCATTTGTTAAAAATTTCTTACGTGAAGTTGGCCACGTTGCTAAAGTCATTTCAGATAACGGACCGCAATTTAGATCTGCTGTTTGGTCACGCATGCTTCGCAACCATAAAATCAAACCTGTTTTTATTTCATTGTACTCACCACATTGTAACCCCTCCGAACGGATTATGAAAGAAATCAATAAGCTTTGCAGGCTTTATTGTCACACAAAGCATCAGCATTGGGACAGATATTTACACTTATTTCAAAACGTGCTGAATGAAATGCCTCATGATTCCACTGCTTTACCACCTACTCTTGTACTGAAGAATGAAGAACCACCGAACAGAATCAGAGAGCTTGTACCTTTCCCAAATACACGTAAACTTCGACACAAAGACATAATTGATTTGGCTCTTAAAAATATAAAATCTGCAGCAGACAAAAGGAGAAAACTACACGGTAAAGCAAATGCAAAGAAATTGTATATTGGTCAGAAGGTTCTCATTAAAGCTCATTCATTGTCACATAAGAAGAAACACTTGAGTCAAAAATTCTTTCTAGTTTACAATGGACCATACAGAATCCGACGTATACCACATGATAATTGCGTTGAAGTTGAAACTCTGCGTATTAGGAAGAGTAAAGGTTTACACCACATTTCACATGTAAAACCATTTATTGAAAGATAATCTGCTCTTTAACTTAGTCTTTGTCATAAAATTTTTCGCTTCACATTTCTAGTATGCTTTGTCAGATTTGGAATCTGTTAACATGTAACAATGTTTGAAGTGAAATATCCAGTCAAGAACCAAGAGAACTTATTTAAACAGAAATTACGAATGCATTGTTATAATGAACAGACGACACAGTGTTGTTAGTTGTACATTCTTGCTTGTTAGTTGCACGATTACGTAACGAATATCAGGCTTACATACTTAGGACACATACTGGTACTGCTAATGAGATTTTAATGCAACATTTTGGTTTATTTGAAAATACATTCTGAATTTAAAGTGCTTTCTGAGAGATACCAGATGACACAGAGGTTAGTTTATGTGACAGCTACACGATTTTTATCACGACGCTACTAATGAGTGACAATTTACAATGTTGCTTTTGCAGTGTTTCTGTTTTATATCTGCACAGTTTTTCTGAATTCTTCTGGAAAGTAAAACAGGTTTTAGTAGTAACTTGTGTAGTATAGCTACAATGAGACAGGGTTTTCCGTAGCATAACAATACGTTACTGTACAGTACTTTCTTCATTACAACAATAAGCGTAATAACTACGATATCTATACGCAAAGCATTTCACTTTTGTGTATTATGAGGTAAGTACATTGGCTTCTGCAGAACTTAGCTTTCGGAGGACGATAACTACGACACTTCCACACAGATTATGTTGCAACAAGACGCACATTTAGCGCTACAGTACACGTATTTGAGTGATTAATTTTGTACTTAAAACATTTATTTTTAAAGATTTTTGAATTACAAAGAAAGTTTTCAGTGATACATTTCATTTCATTGCTGTAATCTGTAACACCTGAGGGTATAATTACATTAATCCTCAGGGGGGTACACGCTTACTTTGTGTACCATGTGTGTGGCAACCACAAGGAACCCTAGCTAATATGGTATTTGCTTATACAACTTTACACATCGGTACCATATTTCTCTAACACACAAATTACACAGCTATCTGATCATTTAACTGAGAGATAAACATTTTTTTACCACATCAGTGACACATGTTTACGCAATTACACGGTTGGATAACTTCACACTTATGAAACTGTATTTTGTCTGTACTTTGTAAACTGTTCATATTTTTTCGGAACCATTGTGATACTATGAGAGCTTTGAATGATGTATTTGGTAAAGGGATTATGATTTTTAAAGTACGTTTGAGGCAGATGACACTTTTGACATGAGCAGAGAATTTTTTTTAATTATTGGAGGAAGCTACGACGATTTTGAGATTTGACTGAGGTGTTATGATGTTATTTTTACGACGACGATGTGTATTATGCTGCTGAGGTATGTTTACGATTAATAGGCTGAGGCTACTATATGAGTTATTTGATTATGCTTCATATTTATAATGACGAAATATTGACGAGTGTCGATGGATACGTATATGTGTAATAAGGTAAGGAGTAATGAATAGTGTTTAGGGACTCTTGACTTATGAAAAGGATGTTGGAAACCAAGAAACGTACTTTAAGAGTTATGAAATGTGTGACTGTATCACAATGCTGACGAATATTTTTTTTTGGACACTTATATTTATAGGATTTGTTTTCTACAGATTTGCAACGCTAATTCTTGACCTGTGAAATATTTTTATATGACTGCCACGGTAGAGGAAACTGCTGTCGTAAATATTTCCGTACGAAAGTTAAGTGACCACCTGCACGTAATGCGTCTAATGCGTCGCGGGCACCCAGCTGTGTCAGACGCCTGGAGAAAAAAGCCATTATTGCGAGCCCTTTTCAGCGGCACAGGTAGAAAAAAAAAAGGGGACGTGGGACGTGTCAAACACCTGGAGAACAAGCCATTAGGGTGTGCCTTTCATCGCTAATGTGACACCCTCGTTACTTGAAAACATATGATTACTCGCACTTTGTGCTAATTACTGAAATGCTTATGAATTGATGGGAAATATTCGTACATCTGCAGACCTGATTACGACAAGCGTCTTTCTACGAGAGTTGAGAGAATTTCTACTAACTTATGAAATGTCACATGACTACTGAATGATATTTTTATGCTTTGCTTTTCATAGTTGCTTATTTCATTTGATATCTGGTTTCCAGCTGTGTTGCAGCATTGCTTTTATAAAATGAAATGCATTTGCTAATGTGAACACTTTCTGTCAACAGATCTATTAAATAATTATTTTATGATCCACATTCTTTAAAAAAGGAGCACTTGGAAAGGAAAGAACAATAAGAAGGAACTAGTAACTGCATTCATAATTTTCTTTTCAAGTAATTGGTAACTTTTTGGTAGAATAACTTCTTGTGGTGCACCACTTTAATTACTTAGACATTAAGATGTGATTATACATTTGCCTTATCTGCATTGTTATCTTTAGTGTACTATTTTTTCTGCTTGAGCTATGTCATGTTTAGGTATAAGTTACTGCTGTTTGCCAGGCATAGTGTTACTGAATTTTAATTTGTGTTACTCTGCTAAGCCAGATTTAATTTTTTTGTTTACTGCGCATTGGCTCACATTAGTTGTAATGTTGCATTGCTTGTTAATTTAGATTTGCTGCTGCTTGCTTTGCAAATTGGCATTTTTTTGTCATTGCTGTTTGTGATAATTTGTTTTGTGCTGCTGCATTGCCTCGTCCCTTAGTTTAATATCTGAGCTCAGCAGATTTAAGTTAGCTTAAGATGGGGTAGGCTATATGAGAGAACGAGTTGTGATGAATTGGAAGAAATGCATTGAGAAGCTGTAAGAAAATGGTTTGGCCAAAAAAAAAAAAAAAGAAAAAGTGTTTTGAAAGAGAATATGAACCAAAAAAGTAGGGTTTAGGGACAACAGGTTTAGGTAGGATTTTCTTGGAAATAAATAATGAGGTAAGAAATATGTGAACATATAAATACAGAAAGCATGCTGGGATAGGATTTTTTTGGTGGAAACAAATGTTGAAATAAGAGGAAAGATATATGAAGTTTTGGGTTGGACTGCAGTACCACATGTTACACTGAAAACGAACCCTGTCCTTTCCTATTGGTGTTATCCCACTATGTGTTTGTGTACCCTTGAGTATTTGTTTTCTTCCTGTCTCTGTGTACTGTTTCATAGAATTTTTTTCTCTTCTAATACTAAGCTATATTCACTATGAGGAGGAATACTGTTATCCTCAAATATAAGTTGCATTAATAATATGTTATTTTCTTTGTAAAGTTGTTTACAATTCTGTTCTGTTTCAATGTTCATGTGTGAAATTAATGTTTCGAAAACTATTCTCATTATTTTATGTATGTACTTATGTCACTATTTTTGTAACACTGATGTATATGTTTATTTCTATTCTTTTGTAAAGCCTGTACTACAAATGTTATCTGTATTATTATGTTTTTAATGATGTATTTTGTACCTTTGTAATTGTATTCTTATGTTATAAAATTGTAATTGTCACCAGTTCATGACATTATTAACTTGTTAGTTACATTTCACTGCACACGTTTCTGTTGGTCATAGTATATGGACAATATGTGAGAAGTAGGGACTGATAGTGTTTGCACGTGTGTTGGTAATTCAGCAAGGGACTGGATAACAGCATTGCTGGTTCTAAGGACAATTAAAAGAAAAACTTTCTGAGTGCACAAGTGGTGGTTTATGGACTTGCTATATTCTCTGCAAGAATCTTCGATGGTGATTGTGCACCTGCACAGTCGCAACGGATGGCTGCTGGCCGTCTCTACCAGGACTACAGTGGGTCTGCACCTCTGGTGGCCCACCAATACCATTATCTCTGCAAGGACTACAGTGGGTCTGCATCTATGATGACCTACCAACGCCATTATTTCTACAAGGACTGCAGTGGTTCTGCACCTCTGGTGGCCCACCAATACCACAATCTCTACCAGGACTCCAGTGGGTCTGCTCTGTGATGACCTACCTACCAATATTCTTCCAAACTTCGAATGACTCTGCTGTGGGTTTGCTCTGTTGTGGCCCATTACCTGTCTGCATGTCGAGAGTCAGCACTGTCTTTCCGTTGGAAGGTCAACACTACTTCTTCAAGACTGCATGGAAATCCACTACTTCTATGTGCATTTTCTTTTACTGCTTGGACTTTGAGAAAAACTCTGCATTTTTACTGTGATGAACAATGTGGACTGTCTTTATGGACTGTGAGAAATTTTGATCTTTTGACCAACATAATATTAATAAGTGTGTGCATTTTATATCTTTGTTACTGTAATTGTGAAAAATTTTTGTCAAATCTGTATTGGCCAGTGCCCAACACCATTTGTAAAATTTTTGTGGGGAGCATGGGGGCTATGTAAGTAGGCTGTTTATGTTTTCTCTATGTAAGTAGGCTGTTTATGTTTTCTCTATGTATGTAGGCTGTTTAGGTTTTCTCTATGTATGTAGGCTGTTTAGGTTTTCTCTATGTAAGTAGGCTGTTTAGGTTTTTTATTAGTAACGCCACCTCTAGGCTGTGCTGTGGGCAGTCTGTGGCTGCTTTGCATTGTTGTAATACTCGCCATTGTAGTGTTAGGCAGCTGGCTGTGAACAGCGCGTAGCGTTGCGCAGTTGGAGGTGAGCCGCCAGCAGTGGTGGATGTGGGGAGAGAGATGGCGGAACTTTGCAATTTGTCATGAACTGATATATATATTATGACTTGTGATGATATTAAGGTAAATACATTGTTTGTTCTCTATTAATATCTTTCATTTGCTAACTATCCCTATCAGTAGTTAGTGCCTTTAGTAGTTTGAATCTTTTATTTAGCTGGCAGTAGTGGCGCTTGCTGTATTGCAGTAGCTTGAGCAGCGAAGATTTTTGTGAGGTAAGTGATTTGTGAAAGGTATAGTTTAATGTTAGTCAGGGCCATTCTTTTGTAGGGAATTTTGAAAGTCAGATTGCGTTGCGCTAACAAAGTATTGTGTGTCAGGTTAAGCACAGTCTCGTGTATAATTGTTCAAAGGGGACGTTTCATATGTCACCGTTGTCGTCGTCGTCGTCGTTGTTGTTGTTGTTGTTGTTGCTGTTGTTGTCGTCGTCGTCGTCGTCGTCTTCAGTCCAAAGGATGATTTGATGCATCTCTCCATGCTAATCTGTCTTCAGCAATCACTTGCTTCTCTGAATAACTACAGCAACCTATATCCTTTTCAACTTGCTTTATTGATTTATTGATCTCCTCTAAAATTTGTAGGCCTTCTCCTCCCGCCCATCTCTCTCTCTCTCTCTCTCTCTCTCTCTCTCTCTCTCTCTCTCTCTCTCACACACACACACACACACACACACACACACACACACACACACAACACACACACACTCACTCTTCTATCCCTTGGTGTCTCAGAACATGTCCTTTCAAGTGATCCCTTCGTTAAGTCAAGTTGCGTCACAAATTACTTTTCCACGCAAATTCTATTTACTGCCTTTCATTAATTACATGATTTTCCCATCTAAGCTTCAGCATTATTCTGTAGCACCGGATTTCAAGATTTCAAGGCTACACTCCAAATCAACACCTTCAGCAAAAACTTCCTAATGCTTAAATCTATATTCGATGTTAACAAAATTCAGAAACGCTTTTCTTGCCATTTTCAGGCTACACTTCATACCCTGTCTACTTCGGCCATCATCAGTCATCTTACTCCCCAAATGGCAACACTTATTTGCTACATTTAGTGTCTCTTTTCTTAATCTAATTCCCTCAGCAACTCCTGCTTTAATTCGCCTACATTTCTTTATCCTTGTTTTTCTCTTGTTGATGTTCGTCTTACATCCCCCTTTCAAGACACTGTCCAGTAAATTCAGTTCCTCTTTCAAGTCCTTTGCTGTCTGTGACAGAATTGCGGTGTCGTCGGCGAATCTCAAAGATTCTATTTATTCTCTCTGGGCTTTTAAGCTCTTCCCCATATTTCTATGTTTCTCTTTGGCTTCCTTTACTGCTTGCTCAATGTATAGGTTGAATAACACTCGAATCGGGCAATAACCTATCTCACTCCCTTCTCAGCCACTGCTTCCCTTTCATGCTTCTTACAACTGCCGTCTGATTTCTGTAGAATTTTCGAATAGACCTTTGCTGCTTGTATTTTACGCCTGCTATTCCCAGAATTTAAAACTGTGTATTCTAGTCAACATTGTCAAAAGCTTTCTCTAAGGCGGCAAGTGCTATAAACGATGGTGTGCCTTTCCAAGGGTCATTATTGCCTCGAGTGTTTCTTTATTTCTCTGTAATCCAAACTGTTCTTCCCTGAGGTCGGCTTTTACCAGTTTTTCCATTCTGCTTTCTCTGGAACTGGAATTATTACATTCTTCTAGAAGTCTGGGGCTATTTCGCCTGTCTCAAACACCTGCCGACGATTTGATCAGTTATAACGGAATATCGTCTACTACTGCGACCTTCTGTCGACTTAGGTCTTTCTGTGATCTGTCTAATATTGCATTACAGTTCATTTCTATTGAACAGCGACTCTATATATTTCTTCCACGTTTTAGCTTTCCTTTCTGTGTTTAGTACTGGTCTTCCTTCTGGGCTCTTCGTATTCACGCTCCTATTTCTCTATTCTCCAAAGGCCTTAATAATTTTCCCATAGGCTCTATTTATCCCCCTACTGATACATTCTTGTGTATCCTTAAATTTATCCATTTTTTTATCCAATTGCATATCCTGCCGATCCTTCATTTTAGGCTTTTGTTTCCTTTTTTCCTGATTCATTTGCTGCATTTTCATCTTTCATCAACTAAATTCGATATATCCTTTGATATCTAAGCATTTCTTCTAGTCTATGTCTTTTTAACTATGTGATCGTCTGCTGCCTTCACTACTTCCCCTCTCAAAGTTACCCTTCGTTTTCGCTGCCTAATGGTCCCGGTTCCTCTGAACGTTTAAATAAACTCGGTTCTTTGAACTTCTTCAGACCCCATCTCCATCATTCTCTACCTTTCTGTAATTTCTTGATTCAATCTACAGTTCATTAACATTGTGGCCATGGTCCATATTTGCCCGTTTAAATGTCCTACACTTTAAAATCTGTTTCCGAAATCTACGTCTTACCATTGTATAACCAAACAGAAACTTCCAGTGTCTTCAGGTCTCTTTCATGGTTTTTAGATTATGCTCTATGCAACATTCTACAAGGCAGTTTCGTCTTTCATCCTTTCCCCCTGTCCACATTTAGAAGGAGCTTCTGGACACATCGTTGCCCACATACACATTCAAGACACATACCGCATACATATCGTCCTCACACCTCCCCCTCAACCCATCACTCTGTCCACTTCATCCTCCCACCTCTACCTTCCAGCTCCTCCTTTGCACTCTCTCTCATCATTTCTTCCTCCCCCTCTCTTTATTAATCTCTTGCACCCTCTTTATGATCATATCTTCCTCACCCTTCTGTCAGACCATATATTCTTTCCCTACTCTCTTTCCATCTCTTCTTCACTCTCTACTTTGTGCACTTACTGCACCTTATCCCTCTACACCATCCACCTGTCTCCTACACCTTCTCCTTCCCCTCTGTCTGTCGATCTCTTCTCCCACCTATCCTCTTCTTGCCACTCTCTCTGACAATCTCCTTTGGCACCTCTTTATGTCCATCTTGTCCTTATCCTCAATCTCTGTCCATGTCCTCTACCCATCTCTCTTCGACCATCTCCTCTTCCCTCTCTCTCCATCCATCCTCTCCTGCCCCCTTTCTGTCACTACACTCCATTCCCCTCTCTCCCCATCCATTTCCTCATGTCTCATCTCTCTTTCAGTCTCCTACTGTCCCCTGTCCCTCCACTCCTTCACTGTGTCTCTCTCCACCCCCTCCTCTATCTACCACAACCTTTCTCCAGCCATACCCATCCACACTTGCAGCCATTGCAAAACGAATGTACAAAGAAGGACAATCCTACTCTCATCATATGTCTATACTCTGCCTCTCTCCATCGCCTCCTCTATTTTCTCAACCTTCCCCCAGCCATGCACATCCACACGTGTAGCCACTACAAACAGAATCGACAAAGCAAACCAATACTACTATCATAATATGCCTGTGTGCAGGATAGTCTACAAATCATGATCTGAAAAAATCGTTTCTTGCTCCTGATGTGTAGGCTGTCCTGAAACTCACGTCGTTACAGCAGGCCAGTATCAAACCCACACAACACACTTGTCATGCAAGGCTGCCAATGCGCCAGAGGACGAGAAAACATGTTTTGGCCTCTGTGTGTGATTCTGAAAGAGCTAGGAAACTATAATGCCCACTGTGCCGATATTTGTTTTTTAAGCTGTATGTACACCAAATTTGGTTCAAATTGGGCCAGTAATTATGAGAAGATATATACTGACAGCCATGAAGCCATGAAGCTTGCTGTTTGCATTTGAAATTTGGCTGAAACTTATCCAGATGTACTGTGGGAGATCTCTGACATAAGCAGCACGTGTGTATGAATGTCTGGAACCACCTCCCAAACACACATACCTCACAAGTCCTTTCCTGTGGTTTTGCCTACATACACATTTGACACATATACTCCAAACATCATCTCCTCCTCCTCCTCCTCCTCCTCCTCCTCCTCCTCCTCCTCTCTATGTCCACATTTTTCTCCCCCCTACCCCCATTTTTCTGCCGTCCTCATCCTACCACTTCCTTCTGCCTACATTCTCCTCCTCTTCTCTATGCCCATCTCCACCTTCCCTCTGGCATTTTCACCTGTCCACTACCCCATCCACACCTTCCACCTGCTTTGTGTATGAGCCTCCTCCTATGTCTCTCTGTCCATCTCTTCCTCCTTGCTCTCTCTGTCGCTCACTTCCTTCCCTTAATTCTGTACATCGTCTCCAGACCCCACTCTCTGTCCATTCCTTCTCTCTATCCATCCCCTCCTACCCCCCTCCCTTTTGTATCCATTACCAGCCCTTCCTGTGTCCATCTTCTTCTCCCCCCTTCCTCTGCCGCCATCATCCTTGCATGCCTCTTACAAGCCATACTCAATTGCTCATGTAGCCCCTGAAAGACATGCCAATATTCCCCTCACGCCATGTGTTATACAAGGCAGCCAGAATCTCAGGGACTGGAAAACTGGTTCTTTGCCCTTTTCTCTGCACCTATTCTCACTGTGCTGACTCTTGTAGAGTAAGTAGTACGCATAACAAATTTTTTTGAAGAGATGTTGTATGCACTCTCCCTGGGGCTTTGTCTGCATTCTTTTTTGGCAGATACCCTCGTGCCTCCTTCCCATTTTTTCCCTGGCCATTTCCTCCTTCTACCTGGCTGCCATACTCTTCCTCTCACCTTCCCTGCCCATCCCTTCCTGTCCCCCACTCTCTCTCCGTCTGCTCCTCCTCTACTCCCCCTCTCTCTCTGTCCACCTCTTCTTCCCTTCCTAAACTTCCTATGAAGCTTATGTCCACGAATCGCCATGGTTTTAGAAAGCATTGCTCGTTCAAAACTCGGTTTGCCCTTTTCTCACAGGATATACTGAGAACTATGGATGAAAGGCAATAGGCAGATTCCATATTTCTAGATTTCCGGAAAGCATTTGGCACAGTTCCCGACTGCATGCTGTTAATGACTGAACGACCGTATGTAGTAAGTTCAGAGATGTGTGTGGCTCGAAGACTTCTTAAATAAATAACCCAATATGTTGTCTTCGACGGCGAGTGGTCATTAGAGACAAGGGTATCGTTAGGAGTGACCAGGGAAGTGTGATAGGACTGCTGTTGTTCTCTTTATACATAAATGATTTGGCGGACAATAATCTGCGGTTGTTTGCTGATTATGCTGTGGTTATGGTAAGGTGTCGAAGTTGAGTGGCTGGAGAAAGATACAAGACGACTAGACAAAATTTCTAGTTGATGTGATGAATGGCAGCTAGTCCGAAATGTGGAAAAATGTAAGTTAATGCGGATGAGTAGGAAGAACAAACCTGTAATGTTCGGATACAATAATACTAATATCTTGCTTGACAGTCAAGTCGTTTGATTACCTGGGCGTAAGTTTGCAAAGCGATATTAGCTGGAGCGAGCATGTGAAAACTGTGGTAGGGATTGCAACTGATCAACTTCGGTTTAATGAGAGAATTTTAGGAAAGAGTGGTTCACTTGTAAAGTCGCTAGTGCGACGTGTTCTTGAGTATTGCTCGAGTGTTTGGGAACCGAACCACGTCGGATTGAAGGAAGACATAGAAGCAATTCAGAGGCGGGTGGCTGGATTTCTTACCGGTAAGTTCGAACAACACGTAAACATTACAGAGATGCTTCGGGAACCCAAATAGGAATCCCTGAAGGGAAGGTGACGTTCTTTTCGACAGATGCTATTGAGAAAATTTGGAGAACTGGCATTTGAAGTAGACTGCCGAACGATTCTACTGCCACCAACAGACATCGCGCGTTAGGACCATGAAGATAACGAGAAATTAGGGCTCATACAGATGAGCAGATAGTCGTTTCCCGCTCACTGTATTTGCGATCGGAACTTATACTAGCATGTTCCCCATGGTTTTGCTCATGTACTCGTTAGACATATTGCACACAGTTTCTCCTCCCCTGTCATTTTGTCCACCTCTTCTCACCCTGTCTCTCTGTGCACCGCATTCTCCCATCTCTACTATTTGTCCATCCTTCTTCCCCTCTCTCAGTCAAATTACCTTCTTCCCCCTCTGTGTCTATCCATCACTTGATGCCTATACTACTCACACACATGTGTTGTGCAGAGGACGCCGTCACAGTTGTGAACATCTCCACTGAAATGCTTCAGTGACCTATAAAACACAGCAGGGGCTAGACACGCAACTCCTTCCACCACCCTTCCTTCATAACACTTCTCACTGTGGATGGGCATGCTTGAGAGAAAGAAAGGAGGTGGGAGAAGTCGAACAGAGAAAGAGGTAAAGAGATGATGGACAGAGACAGGAGAAAGGAGGAGATGAACAGAGAAGGAGGGGGAGATAATAGGGAATACAGTGTGTGGAGGAGGATTAGCCTGACAGCGTCAGATGGGCAGAGAGAGGTGCAGCAATCAGTCAAGTGTGGGAAAACTATTTCTTACCCATGTTTCGTGTTCGAACCCTGCCACTACATAAATTTTGAATAAGAATCATCAGTAATTGTAGCCGAAGACTTCCTTCGTGAGAAGTCACCCTTGTTTAACCAATAGCCTTGTTGAGGAGAGAGGAGGAGCAGATGGAGGTTCAGGGCGTTCTTTCCCTTGGGGTGGGAAACTTCGCCTAAGGGGCGGAGAGTCGGCAATGAATACGTGCATGAGGTGTTGAGTGGTACTTAAGATAGGTAAATAAATTAGTGAAATCAATGTGTAGTGAAGTATAAATTAGAAAATAAATGAAAAACGTAGTTTAGTTTAGAAAAATTACACACTGGCAAACAGCGGGCAGAGCAGCAGTGACAGAAGAGCCAATGACCATGGAGTCAGCAAGTTCAGGAGAAGCCATCGCCCTCCCCACATAAGCGGAAGCTGTCGATTCAAGTCGATTCAGCCGTCAGGGCATCGCCCGACCGGCTCACGTGTTTCTCAGTTGTCACATGTGATCAAAGGCCCTCGCCTACATTCCAAGAGCCAATGACCGACGTTAAGAAGATTCTTCGAGAAGCTTTTCAACGTGACAGAAGAGGCAATGACCGTGAAGTCGTTCACATCCAGTGAACTGAAGTGAATAAATACGTGAGACGCAGTGGGCCAAGGAGTAATAGTTTTTCAGTTCAGTTTCGGAGTTGAAGACCATAATGCAGGAAGAGACTACATCATACACAGAAGCACCAACTCCGCGGCTGTAATGGAACAGCAAGCGGTAGCCTCGCCGCCAGAAGACAGAAGTTAAAAGGTATTTGAAGTCTGATTTTTACGTACCTGGGTGACTCGTGAGGATGGGAAGAAGACGGCCTCACATGAACAGTCCTGTCAGCCGAAGACTGGCAAGCTGGAGTCCGTTGTTCGAGTCCAGGACACTGGCCTTCCCCCGCCGCACCGATCCGCTCGCCGATGCACAACACACACGGTCGTATAGAAAGAGAGACAATGGGACGCCACATCCAAGGTATCACTATCCGATTCACGACTTCGCTCTCAATAATTAAACGGGCCACAGCACGATGCGCGTCTCCAGTCAACTGGGCGAGACGGCGACACGAGATACACGCCGCCAGGAGTAATCAGACGCCGCCGCTGCCGCAGCAGAGGCTTCGCAAACGACACAGCTGCCGCTCTCCCAGCCAGAACAATCGACTAAGGAAACAGTGCACAAAACTTTCAATAAAAGTTATCTCATGTAAAAATGCTGTTTCATTCTACCTCACACCCGAGCCAAGGAAGAACCCACCCTCCCAACATGTTGTTAAGAAAGGAGAAGTAATTTATTTAGTGTTTTTCACCCTGACATAATGCTTTAGAATTAAATGTCCTTTGCGGTAATGCTCATCCTGACCCAGTTACATTTAGCGTTAGAAGTGTTACAGAGGATGCACAAGGTGATGGAAAATGTGCATTGAAGACTCGTAATGTGTATCCACAGGACATGTGGCCTGTAGTTGAAACAAGTGTCAAGATGATCTCTCCATTGGCAAAACATAGAAGGGAGAACCGATAGAGGTACTCAGGGTACCCTCCGCCACACACCGTCAGGTGGCTTGCGGAGTATGGATGTAGATGTAGATGTAGATTAGTCCCGCAACCGGCAGTCGGATCAAGGGGGCGAATGTCAAGGGGGAGATGACAACCTGTAGTAGGGAAACGAACCGTGGCGAGGTGCCTCAGAGCTCATCGTTACCCCGTGCGGCCTTAGATAAGTAGATCACGTAACTAATAGGGGGGTACTGAACAGAATTTGAGAGAAGAGAAATTTGTGGTACAACTTTACTGGAAGACGATATCGGTTGGTAGGACACATTCTGAGGCATCAAGGAATCACCAATTTAGTACTTGAGTGAAGTGTTGGGCGTAAAAATCGTAGAGGGAGACCAAGAGATGAATACATTAAGCACAGTCAGATGGATGTAGGTTGCAGTAGTTACTCGGAGATGAAGAGGCTTGCACAGATAAGCGCAGCACAGACAGCTGCATCAAACCAGTCTTTGGACTGAAGACTACAACAACAGCAATATCAGCACAAGTAGAAAATTTTATAATTTGGGCGGGATTTGTTATTAAGAGGGAAGTAAGGCAGAGAGCGACATATTGTGAACAGATCAGTGACAGTATTGTTCTCATTAGATTCCACAGCAAACCAAAGTCGACAACGATAGTTCAAGTATACATACCAACCTCTCACGCAGAAGAGGAAGACAGCGAAAAGCAGGATATTGAACGGGTAATTCAGTGCGCAAAGGAAGATTAAAATCTAGTAACCATGGGTATTTGGGACGCTGTTGTAGGGAAAGGAACAGAAGAAAGAGTCACAGAAGAATGTGGACTCTGCAGCAGGAATAGGAGAGGAGAAACGCTAACTGAGCTCTGCAATAAATTTCATATGGTAATAGCGCAAACTCGGCTTAAGAATTGGAAGAGGAGAACGTATACTTGAAAACGTTCCAGAGACAGGAGAATATTCCAGCTGGACTACATCATTGCCAGACAGATTCCGAAATCAGATAATGGACTGTAAGCCGTACCCCAGATGCAGATAGACTCAGATCACAATTTAATAATGATGAAAAGTAGATCACAGTTTAAGAGAATCGACTGGAAGAATCAGTGTGAAAGGAAGTGGAATACTGAATTACTGAGAAATGATGAGACCCCTTTGAATTTCGCTAAGGATACTTCGATAAGGAATGTCATACTAGGCAGTTAACTTGATCAAGAGTGGACATCTCTAAAAAAAGTAGCCGCAGATGTTGGACAGACAGATATAACGAAGTTTACTGCTCAGCAACCTTGAATAACAGACGAAATACTTCAACTGATCGTGGAAAGAAGAGAATACAGAAATGCTCAGAGAAAAGCAGCAACATACCTCACTTAGGACTGAAATTAACAAGGAGTGCAGGGCGGCCAAGGTGAAATGACTGCAAGAAAAATGTGACAAAATCGAAAAAGAAATGATCGTTGATAGGACTGACTCAGTATATAGGAAAGTCAACAATAGATGAACCTAAAAGCAAGTGCAGCGGGAGTTTCACTGTTTAAAGGCACACAAAAAAGTGGTAAGAGCCTACTGAAGGTCTCTGTGATAGGTAGACTTGTCTGAGGACGTTTTTGAAGGAGGAAATTGAAGTCGATATGGAAGACACAGGGAATCCACTATTACAGTGAGAGGAGCTATAAAATACTTGGGATAAAATATGGCAGAAGCCATAGGTAAAATTCCAGAGGAATTTCTAAAATCATTGGGGGAAGTGGCAACCAAACGATTATTCAATATGGTGTGTATAATCCATAGACAGGCGACGTACCATCAAACTTTCGGAAAAATATTCACGTAATTCCGAAGATGGCAAGAGTGGAAAAGTGCGTGTACTATCGCAGCTCTCGCATCCAAGCTGTTGACAAGGTAAATGTGCAGAAGAATGGAAAAGAAACCTGAGTTCAGTCGGGCTGCAGGAAGGATAAAGGCATCAGAGTGGTTGGTCACATGTTGCCCTTTGTAATGGAAGCAAGGCTGAAGGAAAATCAAGACACGGTTATAGGATTTGTCGACCTAGAAAAAGCGTTCCACAGTGTAAAATGGTGCAAGATGTTCGAAATCCTGAGAAAAATATAAGCTACAGGGATGAGAGGTGATATACAACATGTCAATAACCAAAAGATAACAATAAGATTGGAAGGCCAAGCACGAAGTTCTAGGGTTAAAATGGGTGTAAAGCAGGGGTTAGCCTTTCACCCCTACCGTTCATATTATGCATCTAAGGAACAACGACGGAAATAAAAGAATGATTCAAGAGTGGGGTTAAACACAAGGTGCAAGGTAATCAATGATAAGTTTCAGTGACTACACTGCTGTCCTGAGTGAAAGTGAAGAAGAATTACAAGAGATAATGGAAGCAGTAGAAATGAGAAGATCGAAAAGCTTAAGATTAAAACTGATGATCACGAAGAAGACGTCGCGGAATTCAGATATCCTGGGAGCAAAATAACCCATGATGGACGAAGAAAGGAGGAGGTAAAAAGCAGACTAACAGAGGCAAAGAAAAAATTCCTGGCAAAGCGAAGTGCATCGGTATCATACATAAGCCTTAAATTGAGGAAGACATTTCTAAGAATGTGCGTTTGGAGCACAGCATTGTGTAGTGGTGACTCTTGGACACGGAGCAGAAGGGAGTCGAAGCGAGATACAGAAGAACGTGGAATATTAGGTGGAGCAGTAAGGTAAGGAACGAGGATGTTCTCGGCAGAATCGACGAAGAAAGTTACGTATGATAAATATTAAGTAGAAGACAGGCCAGATGACGGTACATGTGCTAAGACATCGGAGAATAAACTCCTTACTTCTCTTTGGCCATTTGTCACTACGAACGTGGGATTCAAAAAATTACTTTGCCATTCGGAAGAGAAAGCTGGTGATTAAAATTATGTCAAGATGTCTAGCCTCGACGAGAAACGTCATTGTTACAACGATTCCCGCCCCAACTGGCTTATCAGATTGCTTACAAATCTCTCGTGCAATCCATCCTATAAAATTGCTCGACTGTGTGTGGTCCGTACCAGATAGCACTAACAGAGAAATTGAAATATACAGAGAAGGTCAGCACAAATGGTCACCCGAGTTGCAGAGATGTTGAAGACACTCAGATGGCAGGCCCTTGAAGGCAGACGTAAACTACAGCGATAAACACTGCTTACAAAGTTTCAAGAACCAGCTTTAAATAATGATTCTAGGAATATAGCATAGCTTCCTAAACATCGCGCCAATAGCGACCGTGAGGTAAAAATCAGATTAACCACAGCGCTCACAGATGCATTTTGCCATTCTTCACGCGATCCATGCCTGAATGGAACGGGAAGAAGCCCTAATTACTAGTACGATAGAACGTACAATCAGTCATAGACACCACAGTGATTTGAGAAATATGGATGCAGATGAAGATATGGCTATGGTCAGCGACACACATTCCTCTATTTAGCGGTAGTCCAAAATGAGGCGCCCTTCTTTGAACTTTATCGATGTTTTCCGTCAATCCTACATGATAAGCATCCAAATCCAGTGAATAATACTTCAGAAGAAGACGGACAAGTGAAATGCAGTCAGTTTCTTTAGGAATTCGTTGCATCGTCTGAGGGTTCTGACAATAAAACGATTCCTTGGTTCGCTTTCCCCACAACATTCTCTATGTCATGGTTCCAACTTACGTTGTTAGTAACTGCAATCCCTAGGTATTTATTTGAATCTACAACCGTTAAATTTGAGCGATTTGTCTTGTGACTGAAATTTAACAAAACTCTTAGCAATAAGATCTCAAATTTATTATTGTTTAGGTTCAACTGTCGCATTTCGCACCATACAGATGCACTGTATAATTTCTTGTGAATTCATAGCACAGGAATACCGTGATGTACGTACGGAAGCTATGACACACCAGTTGCTCAGATGTGTTATTTATTTGACACAAATAAATTACAAATTTTGACAACCTGTGCGTTACAGTTTCCGTATATGTCTAAACTATTTTGTACTTCGTTTTGATCTTCTGATGATTTTACTAAACCATAACAACAGCATCATTAATATTCTAAGAAGGCTGCTGAGATTGTCTACTAAAGTCCGCGACCTCCGCCTCTGGTTTTTATCGAATTATTGGTGGACAGATATACATAATCAATTCATTCATATTGTAGCAAACAAGCTAGACTTTTCCATAAAGATAATAATGGTTGGCAGATACCGAAACTCGTTAGTTATCAAAAGTTTGTCCTTTATGGCCACTACTGTACAAGGAAAGCAACGTTACTTTTACATACCTAATTTTTAAACTGGTACAGCTCTGAACTTACGTGTGACGTTTCTGATAAAAAAAATTGAAGTCACAAGTTCGTCGGAAAATACAGAGAGCAAGAGAGCCGCGATTAACGCAAATTACTTGTTCGGATAAGTAGGCTTGTTTGTAACTTTAATACCATTCTACTGTTAATTTGCGGAGCTGTTTA
Organism: Schistocerca piceifrons; assembly: GCF_021461385.2. Classification (NCBI taxonomy): domain Eukaryota; kingdom Metazoa; phylum Arthropoda; class Insecta; order Orthoptera; family Acrididae; genus Schistocerca; species Schistocerca piceifrons. The sequence continues at coordinate 56,790,897 of NC_060143.1, forward strand.
TCCTAAATTTACGAAATTCATGTTCTTTGTGCATAACTTAAAATCACACAGTGCTGAATGTTTACGAATAAATGTTGAGGTATTCTACCGTGTGCTTCCTAGCTGACTCCGGCCGTCGGAGAGTTACCATATCACGGAAAGTTGAGGTCTCAGGTTCATTAATAATTAGCAGGTTCCGTGCAGCCACAGCGTCCGGTGTCGCTATTAATTCAACACCACATACGCAGCAAATGCTTCTCCACCCTGCGTTAGGTCCTACGGCCTAGGAACTGCTTTATAACCTACTATCTGGAGCATGAAGTTTATTTCAAACTGTTGAGATAGGATAGAAATCGAAAGATCACTTTCAATATTATTTGATACAAATTGCTTATTTCATTGCGAAATGAAAATCAATGAAAAAAGGTGCAGGTTAGAAAAAAAATTTATGCACGTTCCTCAGATGTACGTTTGAAATGAAGTGTGTGAGACTGCTGAAGTCAGATGTTCCAGTTACAGGGCCAGGTAAGAAGTGAAAGACGAAGACAAAATATGTAGAATACTTCAAAACGGTTTCAGGAAAGCCAAACTGTGACACATTTAATCCAGCCACCACGTTAGATGTACCCTGCCAAACAATATCATTCCCATTGACGATTACGTATATACAGTAAATTGGTTGTTAAAGCAACGAAACTAGGCTTCCCACCAAACTCACAGAACTATCAGATAAAGCTGTACGTTAATTCCAAACCACAAAAATGTCAAGTGTATGAACAATGTGGCCGAAAGTGAGAAAGACGGCCAGAGTGGCCGAGCGGCCCTAGGCGCTTCAGTCTGGAACCGCGAGACCGCTACGGTCGCAGGTTCGAATCCTGCCTCGGGCATGGATGTGTGTGATGTCCGTAGGTTGGTTAGTTTCAAGTAATTCTAAGTTCTAGGGGACTGATGACCTCAGAAATTTAGTCCCATAGTGCTCAGAGCCATTTTTTTTTTAAAGCAAGAAGGTTGACCATACACATTTTCACTACACCTGTGAAGGAACCACATAGATAACATAAAAAGAATCAAGACGATTTACAAGTGAAACGTCTCTATATGTGCAAGACAGATTCTGAAAAATCTTTATGTATCATTTATACCTATTAGATGCAGTCAGCCGTATACGAAACGCATCCGTTCTGTCATCATGAATTATTATTATCTTCATAAGCAGCCCCGAATGTGCACATTTCCCTGTTCCAGACAATCCGTCCTTTTCCTTCTTGGTCCTCACTCACTTTCGCTGTTGTTCTTCGTTCCTCACATGCAGCCATCTGTGAAACACAAACGTCTTGGTGTGGCGATCTGTTTATAGCAGATCATTAGTATTTCTTTCCTAGTGTTAGTCCCAGTCTAATCGTGTTGTCTGTTCTTGAAACATTAAGGATATGTTTTCAGTGTCTTTATGAAAGGAAAAGAGATATGCGGCTAATTTAGGAGTGAACGAGTATAGCATCACACTTACGTGTTTATGACAGCCGGCCCTTGTGGCCGATCGGTTCTAGGCCCTTCAGTCCGGAACCGCGCGACCGCTACGGTCGCAGGTTCGAATCCTGCCTCGGGCTCGGATGTGTGTGCTGCCCTTAGGTTAGCTAGGATTAAGTAGTTCTAAGTTCTAGGGGACTGATGACCTCAGATGTTAAGTCCCATAGTGCTCAGAGCCATTTGAACCATTTTGTTTAAGACACCGATATATGTCAGTAAAATGAATTGAAAAAACACTATCAGAATGTGTGACACGCTGCAAAACTTCAGGATACAATAGCAGCGCAATTTGGTGAAGAACACATGCGAGATGACTGTCGTAAAATAATAATTTAATGAGTATTTGAGTAAACTGGAAATTAAGAAGCCGCAGGTATATATAATATAGATCGGCAACGTTGTAACTGACCGTCTGTATACAACATTGGATCATGAGATCCTACACTCATGTTCATAAATTAAGGATAATGCTGATACACGGTGAAACAACGCTCTGGTGGGCGGTTTGCGGGTTTAAATCATATCGGAGTACGACTGTGCGGTGCATTTGACCTACGGTCGTCGCACCGTGGCGCTGGTAGCAGTCCACATATGTAGAGGTGTGTTGGTGCATGTCAGAGAACGGTGCAGCGAGAAAGTGTGCAGACGTTTTCTGACGTGCTAATGGTGACTGTGTGTTGAAAATGGCTCAAATAACACATATTGATGACGGTATGAGGGGTAGAATACTGGGGCGACTGGAGGCTGGTCAAACACAGAAGGTCGTAGCACGGGCCCTCCGTGTGCCACAAAGCGTGGTCTCAAGATTATGGCAACGATTCCAGCAGACAAACGTGTCCAGGCGCGACTGTACGGGACGTCCACAGTGTACAACACAGTGTACGTCCACAATAAGACCGATATCTCACCATCAGTTCCCGCAGAGGGCCACAGAGTACTGCAGGTAGCTTTGCTCGGGACCTTACCGGAGCCGCTGGAACTTATCTCCAGACACACAGTCTACAGACGACTGACCAGGCATGGTTTATTCGCCCGGATACCTGCTAGGTGCATTCGACTGACCCCTGATCACAAGAGTGCCCGTAAACCCTGGTGTCATGAACACAGTACATAATCATTGGAACAGTGGTCCCAAGTTATGCTCACGGACGAGTCCAAGTACAGTCTGAACAGTGATTCTCGCCGGGTTTTCATCTGGTGTGAACCAGGAACCAGATACCAACCCCTTAATATCCTTGAAAGGGACCTGTATGGAGGTCGTGGTTTGATGGTGTGGGTTGGGATTATGATTGGTGCACATACACCCCTGCATGCCTTTGACAGAGGAACTGTAACAGGTCAGGTGTATCGGGACGTTATTTTGCACCAGTATGTGCGCCTTTCAGGGGTGCAGTGGGTCCCACCTACCTCCTGATGGATGATAACGCACGGCCCCACCGAGCTGCCATCGTGGAGGAGTACCTTGAAACAGAAGATGTCAGGCAAATGGAGTGGCCTGCCTGTTCTCCAGACCTAAACCCCATCGAGCACGTCTGGGATACTCTCGCTCGACGTATCGCTGCACGTCTTCAAACCCCTACGACACTTCAGGATCTCCGACAGGCACTGGTGCAAGAGTGGGAGGCTATATCCCAGCAGCTGCTCGACCACCTTATCCAAAATATGCCAACCCGTTGTGCGACCTGTGTAAGTGTGCGTGGTAATCATATCCCATATTGATGTCGGGGTACATGCGCAGGAAACAGTGGCGTTTTGTAGCTCATGGGTTTCGGGACGGTTTTCTCAACTTGTCACCAATACTGTGGACTTACTGATCTGTGTCATGTGTGTTCCCTATGTGCCTATGCTATTAACGCCAGTTTTGTGTAGTGCCACGTTGTGTGGCATCACGTTCAGCAATTATCCTTAATTTATGTGCGTGGGTGTAAATTAATATTAGGTCATTAAAAGCATATAATATTTTTACTAAGTCTAGCTATTTTTATAGAAATATTGAAGTGAACTGCTCACAATAATTTTACCACATGCTCATTACTTGTATAGATACGTGTTTTTCGATCGGAAACCTCTATCTCAAAGAATGAGTTTTTCACTCTGCAGCGGAGTGTGCGCTGATATGAAACTTCCTGGCAGATTAAAACTGTGTGCCCGACCGAGACTCGAACTAGGGACCTTTGTCTTTCGCGGGCAAGTGATCTACCAACTGAGCTACCGAAGCACGACTCACGCCCGGTACTCACAGCTTTACTTCTGCCAGTACCTCGTCTCGTACCTTCCAAAGTTTACAGAAGCTCTCCTGCGAACCTTGCAGAACTAGCACTGTAAAGTTTGGAAGGTAGGAGACGAGGTACTGGGAGAAGTAAAGCTGTGAGTACCGGGCGTGAGTCGTGCTTCGGTCACTCAGTTGGTAGAGCACTTGCCCGCGAAAGGCAATGGTCCCTAGTTCGAGTATCGGTCGGGCACACAGTTTTAATCTGCCAGGAAGTTTCTCTATCTCAAAGTTCTTTGGATTAAACAACTCATTGCGTATAACCAACCGTTTAATGGCGGTAAAGGTATACGATCTATCTAAAGTACCCGGACACCTCTATCTAACCCGGAATTGACCGACTGATGTTAGAGAGGTGGACCTCTCAATATTTAAGGCGACACTAAGAAACAATAATAGCAGAACGCGTCAGCCATTAGAGATAAGTGTCTTCGATTCTGGATTAGTTATTTGACGTCACATAAGTTACAAAACTACCATGTCAACTCTTCTAAAGCTGTTCATTTCGACTGTTAATGATGCGATTGTGCAGTGGCAACGCCGGCCGGAGTGGCCGAGCGCTTCTAGGCGCTACAGTCTTGAACCGCGCGACCGCTGCAGTCGCAGGTTCGAATCCTGCCTCGGGCATGGATGTGTGTGATGTCCTTAGGTTAGTTAGGTTTAAGTAGTTCTAAGTTCTAGGGGACTGGTGACCTCAGCAGTTAAGTCCCATAGTGCTCAGAGCCATTTGAACCATTTTTTTTTATGTGGAAACGCGAAGAAACATCTACATCTAAACCATACCAGGCAGATCTCATGCAGTAATCGTATGGAGATAGAGGAACGAGTCACTCTTTAGATCCAAATTGCTTGCATTAATCCAGCTAGGTCGATAACTATGCGCATGGAATTAAAAAGAATGGGTACAACTGTCGAGCATCTCCTGTTAAGCCGCACATTTTCGTAAAAAATGAGGAGCAACGCTTGAGGTGGTGTACAGAGATATGCCACTCGACAGTGGACGACTGGAAAAGAGTTATCTGGAGTGATTAATCACGCTGTATGCGTGGGTTTGGCAGATATCTGGAGAACCTTACCTGTGTAGTGCCAACAGCGAAGAACAGAGGAGGCGGTGTTATGGTGTGGGAGAGTTTTTCTCTACTGCTATCTCCAACACCTTGGGCCACTGTTTTGCGGAAATTTCGACCTCCACCGACTACCACCCTGCCTTCTCCATCGTAAACGAATGCGTAAGGCTAGGGCCATACCTTTCTCTTCTCAGAATCATCAGTGCTACAATGCTGCCTTTACCATGAGGTAGCCAGATCATACTCACACTTCATCCCAATCCTCTGCTCCAGGGCCGGACGATGTTCACGTTCAGATGTTGCAGAACCTTTCACTTGTGGGCACTTTCATGTGTACAATCGCATCTGGCCGAAGGCACGTTTCACAGACGCTGACATGAAGCCACTGCCACATTCATACCTACGCCCGGCGAAAACAAACACCTTCCTTCTAGTTATTGCCCCATTTCTCTCACCAGCAAGGTGATGGAACGTATGATTCATAGCAGGCTGGTGTGTTCGACGAGTCTCGCAATTTACTAACCACTGCGAAGTGTGGATTTTCAGCGCGCCTTTCTGCAGTTGAACATCTCGTCACTTTGTCCACCCATGTCGTGAATGGTTTTGTACGGATATTCCAGCCTGCGGCCGTATTTTTCGATATGAGAAAGTCTACGACACCAGCTGGAGGATTGGTATCCTGTACTCTCTACACGTGGGGCTGTAGTGGCCGCCTGCCCCGTTTCCTTGAGGAATTTTTCAAAGGTACGTGTGGGTTCTGCCTTGTCGGATACCTTTATCCACAGGGATCCTTACTGACCGTCGTCGTCCTTGCTATCATCAAAAATTGTTCAAATGGCTCTGAGCACTGTGCGACTTAACTTCTGAGGTCATCAGTCGCCTAGAACTTAGAACTAATTAAACCTAACTAACCTAAGGACATCACACACATCCATGCCCGAGGCAGGATTCGAACCTGCGACCGTAGCGGTCACCCGGTTCCAAACTGTAGCTTGCTATCATCATTAGCCCTATAATGGCCTGCCTCTCGCCGAGCATCTCCGACTCCCTATTCTTTGACAATTGTGCCGTCTATTGTAGTTCTCCATGGACCTATCTCTTTGCGCGGCTCTTCAGCGATGTCTCGATCTTTACTCACGGAGCATCGACAATGGCTTTCGTTTTTCCACTAACAAAACCGATTGTATGAATTTCTGCCGAGGCAGTTGGTTTCTTCCACCGCTTTTTCCCTTAGGCCTGTTGCTCTTCTGTTCGTTGAAACTACGAAATTCCTGGGGCTCATGCTCGATAGGAAACTTGGTCCTCCCACGTGTCTTCAAAAATGTTCAAATGTGAAATCTTATGGGACTTAACTGCTAAGGTCATCAGTCCCTAAGCTTACACACTACTTAACCTAAATTATCCTAAGGACAAACACACACACCCATGCCCGAGGGAGGATCAGCCGCACAGTCCAAAACTGCAGCGCCACCGCTCTATGCGGTCCCTCAGTGTCTTACGTGTCCTCCTCAGTGGTACTTCCTGCGGAGCTGATCGGATCACCCTCCTCCGTTTGTACCGGGGGTCCCTTGTCCGTTCGAAACTCGAATGTGAGTGTTTCGTTTATGTATCTGCACGTCCATCCCTCTTACACCGTCTCAATACTATTCACCATCGTGGCCACTGGAGCCTTTTACAGTAGCCCGGTTCAGAGTCTATATGCTGAAACTGCTGAACTTCCACTGTGCTACCGCCGTGACTTTCTCCTCACCATGTATGCACGCCGTTTGTCTGCCATCCTTGACACCCATCCTATGACTCCTCCGTCGATGACTCCTGCGATCGCCAGTATGGCGCTCGTCCCTCCTCTCTGTTACCTCCTGGAGGTCTCTTTCGGCTTTTGCTCGGGTAGCTTAACTTCACGCTACCTGCCACTTTCCCGATGAATGTGAACCCTTCATCACCTAGGCTTCGTGTGGCGGCCCGTGTTCACCCTGGCCTCCATTCGCTTCCTAAGGACATTACTCCAGCCTCGCTTTATCGCCTTTAGTTGCACGACCTCCGCACGGAACTTCGTGATAGTACCTACGTGTACATTGTTGGTTCTCGAACTGACCGTTGTGTCGGGTGCGCCTTCATCATTGGTGCCGACGTTTCATTGTATCGGCTTCTGGAACACTGCTCAGTATTTACAGCAGAGCTCTTCAAAAAATGGTTCAAATGGCTCTGAGCACTATGGGACTCAACTGCTGTGGTCATAAGTCCCCTAGAACTTAGAACTAATTAAACCTAACTAACCTAAGGACAGCACACAACACCCAGCCATCACGAGGCAGAGAAAATCCCTGACCCCGCCGGGAATCGAACCCGGGAACCCGGGCGTGGGAAGCGAGAACGCTACCGCACGACCACGAGATGCGGGCCAGAGCTCTTCGCCCTGTATCGGACGATGTAGTACATCTGGCGAAACAGACTTTTCAATTGCGTCATCTGCTCCGACTCTCTCAGTGCCCTTCAAAGTCTCTGTGTGCTGCACACCGTCCATCTCTTAGTGCAACGGATCCAGGAAAGTTGTCACTCTTGATGGAGCCACTGCGGATTCTTGGCAGGAAACGAGGCTGCTGACGCTGCTGCCAAAGCTGCAGTCCTCGTACCTCAGCCCGCTAGTTCTTACACTCCCTCCGATGATCTCTGTGATCCCGTCTGTCAGCAGGTGGTGTCACTTTGGCATCACCACTGATCCTTCCTTCATGGCCACAAACGCCGCGTTATTAGGTCTCTCTCAACGCCATGGACGACGTCCTCTCGGCCCTCTCGCCGTGACGAGATCATTTTATCTAGGTTGGCCATCGGGCACAGTCTTTTTTAGCCATCGCCATTTGTTAAGTGGTGCTCCACCATCACTTCGTGCTCTTTTCCCTCAACCTTTGACGGTCCGCCATTTCCAGACGGAATGCCGTTTTTTTAACCATTTACGTTCTCATTTGTGTTTCTCGTCTGAGTTATCGGCCGTTTCAGCGAACGGCGCGCGGTCTGTCGACCACTTTTTACTTTTTTTCCGTCGTAGCAATATGGCGAAGGACATCTTTAGTTCAGTATCTCCATTTCTCTGTGGCGTATTTTATAGACCTTTCTCCACGTCCCTGCTTTTAGCTGTCTCCTCTTCCGTCGACTGGGGTTAACGTGTAGTCGTTTTTAACTCGTCTCCTTGTCTTCGAGTTCTACAGTTCTGACATGAGCGGGCATGGCCCTAGTTGATTTTGCGCCCTAAAACAAAAGGAAAAAACAATTAAGGCTCGTAGATTGTCCGAGGAGAACACGAAACATGAGCGCATTGCCTTTTCGGAGACAAGTGGAAGTGATTTACTGTCGTAGATAATATTCAACCGTCTCCAAACGATCAGTTTAGCCTCCGTTCATCAATTTAGTACAGCAACACCAAGTCACCCTAAATCGTTGTGCATGAAGAAGGGGGGTGGGGGGGAGGGGGGAGGGAACAAAGGAAGAACTGGGATGGAACCTAGATCAGTGGCGTCCGATTCTCTTCACCGGTCACGCAATTCTTGTACATTACGGGCCGCTGGTTTATGGGTGCAGACCTGACGCCCAAAAGTGTTTCTTCTATAGTGTTCATATCAGAACGTATTTGATAATCCATCCTTGGGTAGCACAATTCTGACGATATGACACAGTTATCCTGTTGGAAGATGCCAAAAATGCAAGAGTGAAAGGACAGAGTAATGTGTATTCAGTCCCCAGCTTCATTGTGCCCTGCCTTCACTTACAACCACAGGTCCCACAGACGTCCAGGTAAATTTCCTCCCTATCTTGATATTGCCTCTAGCGGCCTGCTTTCGTAGCGAAGTGCATGTCCAGATATGATCATCAACCTGATGTAACAGGAAATGTTATTCATCCGACCATGTAATAAGTTTCCATTGATTCTCGGTCCAATATCGTTGATCTAGCGCTCATTGCAATCTTAATTGACGATGTCTTTAGGTCCGCATGGGAACACACAAGAGTCGTCTGCTGAGCAGACTACGTTCAACAGCTTGGACTGAAAAATGTTGTATTGTTGATTGCGTTTGCTGAAACTTGCTGCTTGACTTTTTCCGGATTCATAAACATTTTATTTTTATCTGTTATTACTTTTATGTTGTAATTTCATGTACTGACACGTTCCATGACCTTGGAGATTTGCTCCTCAATTTGGTCCTATGGAAATTAATGTGAAGATAAATAAACACAAAACACTTGTTACTGCACTCGCACTGTACTCTGTAGTCAGATCAGCCTATTATATAAGGAACTATCAGCCTCGATTGCGGTAACGAAACTCTGGCGTTAAGTCAAGTCTTCGTGTTGACTTAGTATTTAGGCACCGCATTTTTAAAATGTGACTATGCCTGTTCAGGCTGTATTAGTTTTTATTTCTAGCCCTTGCCATCTTAGACAAATTATAGATTCAGGTATATCTTCTGAAGAAGGCTCAATTATTTGTGCTGAAACCTAGGTAAAGGTTGGTTTCATTACCGTAATCGAGGCTGATAGTTTCTTATACTGGGTGTCCCTGCTATCTTGTCCACCCAAAATATCTCTGGAACAATAACAGCTATTGGAAAACGACTTTCACCGGTATCAATGTAGGGCTGGGGGCCCATGAATGTACATATTTGGAAACATTCTAAAACGAAAGCATATGTGATTTTTAACACAAACTTATGTTTTTTTAAGTGGACCTCCTATATGTTTTCTTCAACAATCCATAGCATGACAAAGCACATACACAATGGCGTTGATTGCATCGCAATATTCCCATTACATCCCGAGATATTGAGACGCGATGTTGACGCTTGAAACACCCGACATGTGCTGTTAGCGCACGTCCTGAGGCTCAGGCGTGAACCCCATGCTGCCCGTAATCGCGATGTGATAGACATGTGTAATCACACCTCCATACTTATCAAGAGGTCCGAAACGAATAATACGGTCTGCTGCCATCAACTCTCATAAGCACATAATGGTTTCCCTCTTGCACGTTTTACGTATCTACGTACACCATATGAACCAGTACCGATCGGTGTACACCCGTCAGGTTGTCTTATTTATCCTGCACACCCAAAATAAGGTTTATCTAATGCGTTATATGACCCATTGTGCCTGTCGCGCAGGGCCTGGCTCTACCGAGTCAAGTGTCCAACGTAGTTCCCACTACTGCCACAGTTACCACTTCTCCTTGTTTATGATTTGCGACCCATGCAAACTCCTGTACTCCACCAACCTCCGAGCATCCCATTTGTTGTTGCTTTGGCGTGCAGTTTGCCAGTGTAGTCGTGCATCAGAGTAATCTAGTGACGGCACGGAGGTAGTACACATTGTGAATAAACGTTGTGTTGTGGAACTTATACTGTACAGTATAATGTACACACATGAAGCTATGGTAGAAATGCTGCTGATCTATGGAGAATGTACGTTGACGGGAAATACGTTATGAGATTGCTTGTTTGTTGGTAGTACTGTTAGCGAACATTATGATTATTAAGTTAATATGTCTGTTTTCTACCCTACTCTACATAACTGTACTGTACCCTGTTATAGGTGGACGAAATGCTGTTCAGGCAGAAAGACCGTACAGAAGACGATTCCCTGACAAGCCATCGCCTTCGCGCCGTATGTTTTTTCGTCTCACATCTCGTCTACGTGAAACGGGCAGCTTAAATCCAAGACCTCGACATCGTCCTAGAACACGCACAGATGAACGTGCTGAAGTTGCTGTGCTCGCTACCATAGCTGTGAATCCTCAAATCAGCACACGTCAAATTGACCGTGAAGTTGGTGTGTCGAAATCAAGTGCACAGCGTATTCTTAAACGTCATAAATTTCATCCTTACCATGTTCATTTACACCAGGATCTTCATGGAAATGACTTCCGCAATGGGGTAACATTTTGTCGGTGGGCTCAGCAAAAACTTCTGACTCATCCAGATTTTATTGCAGATGTTCTCTTTACCGACGAGGCATCATTCTCCAACAAAGGAATTGTCAATATGAGGAATATACATTATTGGTCCGCAGACAATCCAAAATGGCTCCGTCAGGTAGAGCATCAACGTCCGTGGAAAGTTAATGTTTGGTGTGGGATTATTGGAGATACCATTATCGGACCTTTCTTTATAAATGGCATCCAAAATGGCAAACAATACTCCAGATTTATACGACACAATCTTCCTGTTCTCTTGGACACCGTACCTCTGAACCGGAGAATGGTCATGTGGTATCAGCATGACGGATGCCCTGCACATAACGCCTAACGAGCACGACGACTTCTGAACCGTAAGTTCCCTAGTAGGTGGATTTGGACGAGGTGGCCCAGTTAGGTGGCCTGCCCGATCTCCGGACCTTACACCGCTGGTTTATTTTCTTTGGGGAGCAGTGAAGGATGCTGTTTACCAACATGAACCAACAACACCAGAGGAGATGAAGCAACGCATTGTTGATGATTGAACAGCCATCAAAGAGGAAACAGTAGCACGAAGTAGGGCATCCTTCATCCGCAGAGTGACCCTATGTATGCAAGCCAATGGGCATCATTTTGAGCATGAGATGTGAACGCTATGTTTAGTATGTAGTGCTGGTATCACAGTGGAAGTTTCTACAAAGGGCCATTTTACCCAGTGATGTTAAGAAATATTTGTTTGCAACAATTTGTCATTTAATGCATTAGATAAACATAACATTGATAATTATGTGATAATGAAACTAATTGGTTAAACATGTTTACATTCATCTTCTATGTCCTACCTGAACTTCCCAAATCAAAACATTTTTACCTAAACAACGGTAAAACTTTTAGTCCACTTGCTCGTTTCACTAAAACCAGCAACATGAATTTTACTATTACGAGTGAATGATTAACTGTCACTTGCGCTAGATCTACAGTAAAGTAAAGTTTTAACGTTGAACGGCATTACCTTTTTAGTAACGGATTAACGATAAGCGAAGTTAACTTTGTGACTAACGTTGCGGTACACAGATATGTTACAGAACCGCATCACCCCTAGCCTATGGGATAAATACCTGCTGGAATGTACGACGTTAATGCAGGATGGCAGCAGACCGTATTATTCGTTTCGGACCTCTTGATAAGTGGAAGTGTGATTACGCATGTCAATCACATCGCGATTACGGGCAGCATGGGGTTCACGCCTGAGCCTCAGGACGTGCGCTAGCAGCGCATGTCGGGTGTTTCAAGCGTCAACTTTGCGTCTTAATATCTCAGGATGTGAATATTACGATGCTTTGTCATGCTATGGATTGCTGAAGAAAAAATATAGGAGGTCCATTTAAAAAAACATAAGTTTGTGTTAAAAAACACATATGCTTTCGTTTTAGAATGTTTCCAAATATGTACATTCATGGGCCCCAGCCCTACATTGATACCGGTGAAAGTCGTTTTCCAATAGCTGTTATTGTTCCAGAGATATTTTGGGTGGACAAGATAGCTGGGACACCCTGTATATTAGATTATCGCAATTGCTGACTGGGCTGCAATGTTGAAAGTACAAAAAGATCTGCCTATCCTTCTTTACACAGAGGGCAAACGCCCGACTTCTAAGTTCTGAGATGATGTGTGGATGTCTGACAGCTTCTCGCCTGCTCGTCGCTTTACCGTCCTGCAATCATATCCCAAGACGCTCACGTCTGTAGCAGGAGAACGGCCGGCCAACTTCGTCAGTTGCGAGATCCCGGTTGCAATGCAGCTACAACCTACCCTTCGTCAGTAGCTCATGCCAGTGTGCTTCCACATTTGCATCCCATACCGTCGATAGAATTATTCGTCTCGCTCCGCTTTTATGCACTAAGCCACATAATTAAAGGATTGCTTTTGCAAAATCCCCTAATTGTCTCCCATACTTCGTTTTAAATTTTGCTAAAAGGTGCCTACAGCCTCCCTCGGTAAATGTGCAAAAGACAGATGACTCGCACGTGACCGTCAGGCTCCGCGAAGAACAGTGAAGTGTCAACACATGCGAAGTAAAGGGCAAAACTCAAATTTCATGTGAGGTGTAAAGTGGTTTAATGGTGTCACATTGGCACCAAATTTCACCACATTTTGCCCAACGCAACCGTGCTTCTATCACACGATGGCAAGCTCGTCGCACTTCCTCTTACCCACATTTCATCTCTTCTTTGACGCTATTGTGGCGATCACAACCGAGATGCCCAGCATTGAAATCGCGCGGTTTTCTTAGAGGTGGCTGAGGAAAACGTTTCAGACACACCATCGCTCAGAGTCCACACGAACAAACCTCTCGGGATGTCATACAGATCTGAGACGAACTGTGCTCTTTGATTTTCATTCAGTATTCTTGGTTCTTGTTATCTGCGCGGGTAACACTCATCTCACAGGATGTCCTGCCGACATAACGTCATTTTGACGTCACTCGCAATATCGACAACCCCAGGATTTTCCATCGAATTTGTAGCAACAAAGAATACGAATATTACTGCTCCTCTTTCCACTCTCATCAATTGAAGTCCTTTTAGGTTCCTGTCTGAACACACACTCGGAAATAGTCACGTATTCGGAAATAAACACCCAAATGTTTATGAGAACGATGGATATGAATTTTATTGCTGTTCGTTTCGGTCGCAACATTTAAAGCTGCCCTGTTCGGTTCCTGCCTAATCACATGCTCAAGAATTGCCGTATGTTCCGATATAAATAGCCAAATATTTATGAGAGGAAAGAACTTGAATATTATTGGTTCGTTTCAGCTGCAGCAATTAAAGCTGTCCTCTAAGATATCTGCCTAATAAAACACTCACAAATCGCCAAATAATTTTTTCACCCTCCATTCTCTAATCAGTCGGAAATGTAAATAACATCGAATATTGCAGAAGATATTTACTACACATTCACTCGGAAGTCCTAAAATGTGTTAACAACGGGAAGGTGAAAAAAAAAGTTTTCATATGTAGTAAGACGCGCACTTTCATTGTTTCGTTCTGTACAACACGACATTATGCATTATGCTAATGCATGGTCTTGTGACTTCAGTCTCATTATTGGTTATTATAGTTTCTCTTGAAGGCTTATATCGGTGATGCGTTACTAACTGACATTTAATGATAACGGTGACGCGTGTGTGATAACTTTCCGGTGTGCCGTTGCTTTGAGACAGCACACTGCAAACTATAATAGGAAACATCTAAATACCCCAAAATGAATATGGCGCATTGATAGCCGATATTGCGTGTGACGCAAAAATGACGTCACGTTTGCAGAAAGTTTTGCGAGATGAGTGTCACCGTTATCTGCGCCCGTTGCGGCGGAACATTATTGAATGCAGTCTGATTCCAATTCTAGGCCCCCAGTTATGACTTTTTGTACTGCTTAATTAATTTTTGCAGGGATTGTTTTATTTAGTCCCCTTATTGCGTTAGTTCACAAGAATAAAATTAAGAGAACTTTAGTGCTCAGCATCTGAGGGCATAAGACTTAATTAAAATTAAGCCTAATGTCATTTTTAAGAAATCGACCCGCCAAACGCTGGTTGGAAGGAAAAATCAGTCACAAAGAGTAATATAGAAGTGACTGGCCCTCTAAAAAATAAAATAAATAAAAATAAAAAACAAATTTCGTGTTATTTAATAATACTGATTCCACGCGATGAAACGCCCTTACGAGACCGACAGACATGTCATACCATTAAAATAAGGACATTGATGCTTGCATTACGTTACATCAGTACACTTCCGACTGACATAACACACGTTACTAGAATGAAAATATTGTAATATTTTAAAAATAACGGCAGATACAACCACTCACTGATGATGAAAGGTGTGAAATGGGCTCTGAAACCGAGAATTGCAGAAATTGGAGGAAACAGAAGCTTCATATCCACAACCGCCATGAATCCTGGAAATACCTACAAAAGAAAATTAACCGAAGTCAAGTCCTTTCTATGTTTCTATACGAGTCACAGCTGTTTTCATAATATTCCTGTAGTAAATACCAATTGTTCCGGCAAAGGCAGTTTTCACGTACATTGTACATGACAATAAAAACGGCAGGATGGCTCTAAAACGGATACGAAAAACTACGCAGGAAGTACTTTCTTCTGTCCACAGATAGCAGCAGAAAGGAGATTTCAACTCCTAGGCTGTGCTTTCATATTTCTAGATGAAACATTCAGAGTTATGCAAGCAATACAATACGCAAAAGCCCTCAGAATCCCTAAGGCTGTAATAATTGCCGACTCCCACAGCGCACTAAAATCAGTTAGTTACATGGATGTGAACGCTCTCGACCTGGCAGATCACTATCATCAAGCAAAGAAAACTGGTCAGCAGAACTGCATCGACTAAATCTCATTCTTGCATTATACACCTTTCTAGCTAGCAGATCTACCAGCGAGAGATGCATTTAGCAGTGAAAGACATATGGATGTAAAACTCCCACACACAAACAACTCCTTGAAGAAGAAGAAGAAGAAGAAGAAAGAGGCGATTCTTTCGTGACAGGAAGTAGGGAACGAAAATAAAAAATTAAAAAAATAAAGAAACGAAAAGGTAAAACCAATGCGAGTATACAGCAGTTGATACCTAGACAGCCACCGTTTGTAAATTCCCGACCTTCAATGACAATAATAGTACCCTTCGGGAGAATCCGTCTCAATCACGGATATCTTCCCCCCCCCCCCCTCCATCTTCCCCGACTTAAATAGAATGGACGTAGCGGAGACATCCTATTGTCAATGTGATGAAGTAACAACTACTGATCTATATCACATCCTGCTTCAGTGCATGTACCATGATAAAGCCAGAATCAAATAGCAATGCATAAAAAAAGGATGAAAAAATCTTCAAAATTTAAAATTTTTTCTTTTCATTTAAACATAGCTGCAATTCAGCAACGGTGCATGTGTAAATACAATAGGATACTAAAATAAATCAACCTGTTGCACAGTTAAAAGTTTATTAACCCTTTACCATTATTTCGACAACTGAATTAGTGTTCTTCAGAAAGAAACGGACCGTCTGAAAAAATTATTGCAAAATATTTACAAATATCATACAAAGAAGGAACCAAATTCAGTAAACAAAAAATACAAAATTTTTATAGACAATCATACTCACTCGTAGAATCATACACTGACAACGACGGATGTTGGAGTCATAAGGCCCTTGTCTGGTACAAAATGCATTTCAGCCACAAATGTCAAGTTAAAATGTGTAATTGAAGGAAGTAGCTTAATACTGCAGAGCTTTGTCGTAAAAAGTTTGAAAATCACTTGACATTGGGTCCAGCAGACATTTAGTATTGCACATATTGTAGGGCTTCGGCATAAAACATTTAAAATAAAACGGACCTGACATTTGATCAAACAGACATTTACCATGGCGTATGCAACGATAGTGTCGTGCACCAAGTGACTGAGGTATGCACATCCTAAGAGTGGATTAACTATGGTAGGTGGGGAATACTGCGAGAACAAATATATTCAAAGCCGCACTGCGCAGCAAATGCCCGATTCCAAGTAAAATGATTAACAGTTGGAATTAGAACAGATTGAACTAACAAGACAGGAAAAAAGAGGGGAAAGGGTGGGAGTGGGGAGACATTAAGGTCATATGGCATGTAAAGAGTGTGGTATCACTTACCGATACCGCCCCAGGAGCGACATAGTAACGGAATTGCAAGTTTCCGTCTGAAGCTGACGGTGGTTGCACGGGATATGGTTGACGCCCGTTGAACCATGCCTCTAGTGCTCTGAACTACGACCGACGGCGGCAGCTGCTCAACCCATTAGCACTTGAAACCTCTGCGCCATGACGCCATCGTTCTTGCTCAGTGCAACGAGCCCCATACTAGTTGCTATCGTATTAGTTGGATTCTAATTCTTGCTGCATTATTTATAATAAATACTCGTAAGCTTAGAGACATACAAATTAGGTAAATCTTCCGTCCTCTGTGCTAACTCGCTCGCTAATCATTTCTGCTCCCCTCCAGCTTTCCTTCAGTTGCCTCACCACTCTGTAGCCAACCTCTTCCTACCATTGTGTACGAAATGGTCCACAACAAAGAGCAAGAAAGCACAGATAAACAGTGCTAATTGTTTTCACATATGTGCATAAAGCAGCACGAGAAGAACTTGTAAATAAATACAGGAATGTGCCAACTATGCGTGTAGACTCACAGAGTAGTATATACGTAACTTGAAAGAACTGAATACTTAAAATAGGTGTGAGCAGACTACAGATAAAGTGAGGAGATAACCATGTGTATAGCATACTGAGACGCCTGGACAGCCGCGCGAGTAAACACGCAGCTTCTGGGATTCGGGGAGTCGCGCGGCCCCAGGTTGAATCCGGCCGGCCGATTAATGTGCAGCATGAATGTGGTTTTTAGGCCGTTTTTCACTTACGAATTGGTGAATTCCGCTTCAGTTACACGATTGGCAAACATTTAGAAAATGTTCGCACTTTTCCAAACTCCAGAACACTCAGGAAGCGAAACGAGTGGCCACAGGAAGGGTATCTGATAACCATCTACTCCTAACGTTGGCAAATACAGTAATTAACATGGCGACCCTGTGAAGATGCGTGATAAAGCCCAGGAAAAGAAGTAGAAGAATAAGAAAGATGTCTGCCGTAGACTGTACTCATTTCAAAATTAATTGCTGTTTCGTTCATGAATAATAACACGCATAAAGTTCAAACTTCCTGACAGATTAAAACTATGTGCCGGACCGAGACTCGAACTCGAGGGACCTTTGCCTTTCGCGGGCAAGTGCTCTACCAACTGAGCTACCCAAGCACGACTCACGCCCCGTCCTCACAGCTTTACTTCTGCCAGTACCTCGTCTCGTACCTTCCAAACTTTACAGAAGCTCTTCTGCGAACCTTGCAGAACCAGCACTCCTGAAAGAAAGGATATTGCGGAGACATGTCTTAGCCACAGCCTGGGGGATGTTTCCAGAATGAGTTGGTAGAGCACTTGCCCGCGATAGGCAAAGGTCCCGAATTCGAGTCTTGGTCCGGCACACAGTTTTAATCTTTCAGGAAGTTTCATATGAGCGCAGACTCCGCTGCAGAGTGAAAATCTCATTCTGGAAACATCCCCCAGGCTGTGGCTAAGCCATGTCTCCGCATTATCCTTTCTTTCAGGAGTGCTAGTTATGCAAGGATCGCAGAAGATCTTCTGTAGTGTTTGGAAGGTACGAGACGAGGTACTGGTAGAAGTAAAGCTGTGAGGATGGGGCGTGAGTCGTGCTCGGGTAGCTCAGTTGACAGAGCACTTGCCCGCGAAAGGCAAAGGTCCCGAGTTCGAGTTTCGGTCCGGCACACAGTTTTGATCTGTCAGGAAGTTTCATATGAGCGCACACTCCGCTGCAGAGTGAAAATCTCATTCCGCATAAAGTTATTTCCTAATCCGTTGTTTGAAGGAAACTAAATTGTGTTTCGCCAACACATTAACGTCCTTCTCAAACTTTCGTAATGTTTAGAATTGCGTCTATGGTCTAATGGAGACAGACACTTTCTGCAAGAATGTAAGAAACGGACGAAAAAATATCGCAGCACCAAGCAGGGGTCATGCTACATAAACGAAAGTTGGTAGGCGTGTTTCTATATCTGAAAGATTATATCTACTCAAATTTATTCAGGATGCAAATTAGGTTTGCTTTAAATACAAGCTGTAACAGTCATGAGCGTTACTTACCGTTGATAATGCACGTGGTGAGTTGATGTCAGTCGAGAACACCTTTAAGGCGACAAACACACCATTACACACACCTCACTGAGTTTCAAAGAGGACGTGTAATAGCGCTACGAGAAGCTGGATGTTCCTTCCGCGATAATGCAGAAAGACTTGGCAGAATTGTAGCCAGTGTACATGACTGCTGGCAGCGGTGGTCACGATACTGTACGGCCGCAAGAAGAGCCGGCTCCGAGCGACCAGGTGGCACTACCGAGAGGGAAGACCATCGTATTCGGCGTATGGCTCTGGCGCATCGTACTGCATCTGCAGCAGCAATTTGAACAGCATCGGGTACCACAGCTAACTGCTAAAAATCGGTTACGTCAACAACAGCTCCGAGCCAGACGCACATTAGCGTGCATTTCATTGACCTCAACCCAAAGCCATTTTCGGCTTCAATGGGGTCAAGCGAGAGCTCACTGGAGGGGCAAGGTAGAGACATGTTGTGTTTTCTGATGAAAGCTGGAACTACCTCGGTGGCTGTGATTGTTGTTGTTGTGGTCTTCAGTCCTGAGACTGGTTTGATGCAGCTCTCCATGCTACTCTATCCTGTGCAAGCTTCTTCATCTCCCAGTACTTAATGCAACCCACATCCTGAATCGGCTTAGTGTATTCATCTCTTGGTCTCCCTCTACGATTTTTACCCTCCACGCTGCCCTCCAATGTTAATTTGTGATCCCTTGATGCCTCAGAACATGTCCTACCAACCGGTCCCTTCTTCTTGTCAAGTTGTGCCACAAGCTCCTCTTCTCCCCAATTCTATTTAATACCTCCTCATTAGTTATGTGATCTACCTATCTAATCTTCAGCATTCTTCTGTAGCACCACATTTCGAAAGCTTATATTCTCTTCTTGTCTAAACTATTTATCGTCCGTGTTTCACTTTCATACATGGCTACACTCCATACAAATACTTTCAGAAACGACTTCCTGACAAATCTATACTCGATGTTAACAAGTGTCTCTTGTTCAGAAACGCTTTCCTTGCCATTGCCAGTCTACATTTTATATCCTCTCTACTTCGACCATCATCAGTGATTTTGCTCCCCAAATAGCAAGATTCCTTTACTAGTTTAAGCGTTTCATTTCCTAATCTAATTCCCTCAGCATCACCCAACTTAATTCGACTACATTCCATTATCCTCGTTTTGCTTTTGTTGATGTTCATCTTATAGGAGGAGGCCAGTTGAGGGTCTGCAATCAACCTTGTCAGCGTGCTAGACAGCTCAATTTGGGGTGCGAACTCGTGTGACGGAGAAAATTCGTATTACAGCAGGACCACTCTCTTGGTTATCCCATGCACCCTGACCGCCCATTTGTGCGTCAATCTGGTGATTCAAAAATGGCTCTGAGCACTATGGGACTCAACTGCTGAGGTCATTAGTCCCCTAGAACTTAGAACTAGTTAAACCTAACTAACCTAAGGACATCACAAACATCCATGCCCGAGGCAGGAATCGAACCTGCGACCGTAGCGGTCCTGCGGTTCAAGACTGCAGCGCCTTTAACCGCACGGCCACTTCGGCCGGCTATCTGGTGATTCGACCTGCTGTGCTGTCATTCACGAACAGCATCCGAGTCGGTCTTTCCGGTAGGATAATGCTCGTCGACATACCCCTGTTGTAACCCTACATTCTCTACAGAGTGCCGACATGTTGCCTTGGCCTGCTCGATCAGCAGATCTGTCTCCAATCGATCACACTCAGCGGACATCATCGGACGATAACTCCAGAGTCATTCGCAAACGCCGGCCGGAGTGGCCGAGCGGTTCTAGGCGCTTCAGTCTGGAACTGCACTACCGCTACGGTCGCAGGTTCGAATCCTGCCTCGGGCACGGTTGTGTGTGATGTCCTTAGGTTAGTTAGGTTTAAGTAGTTCTAGGGCACTAATGACGTCCGATGTTAAGTCCCATAGTGCGCAGAGCCATTTGAACCATTTTTGAACCATTTCATTCGCCAACAGTATTAACCGTCCCTGAATTGACAAGTGCAAAAGGCGTGGAACTCCATCCCACAAAACCGAGCGAGGTGGCGCAGTGGTTAGACACTGGACTCGCATTCGGGAGGACGACGGTTCAATCACGCGTCCGGCCATCCTGATTTAGGTTTTCCGTGATTTCCCTAAATCGCTCCAGGCAAATGTCGGGATGGTTCCTTTCGAAGGGCACGGCCGACTTCTTTCCCCGTCCTTCCCTAATCCGATGAGACCGATGACTTCGCTGTCTGGTCTCCTTCCCCGAAACAACCAACCAATCCATCCCACAATCGGCATCCGGCACCTGTACAACACAAAGACTGCACGTTTGCAGCCTTGCGTTCAACATTCTGGTGGTCAGACCAGCTATTAATGTACCAGAATTTCACATTTGCAATGGCTTACATCGCGCTGTACCTGTGATCTTGCAATATCAGTCACTTAAATATGTTACCTAGACCAATGAATTCCAGAAATTTCGTTACTCTACATTAGTTTGTTTTGGTGCTGCGATTTTTTT
Organism: Schistocerca piceifrons; assembly: GCF_021461385.2. Taxonomy (NCBI): domain Eukaryota; kingdom Metazoa; phylum Arthropoda; class Insecta; order Orthoptera; family Acrididae; genus Schistocerca; species Schistocerca piceifrons. The sequence goes on from NC_060143.1 coordinate 56,811,983, forward strand.
TCGGTCAGTGTAAATTCATTGACCGTTTCTATTGCTGTAATTAGTTTTTATTATCGATATCGATAGCTAATTGCTCATATGAAATTAATGCTGTATCAGTGACATCTGTTACACATGCTGACTACAAGGTAGGTGTGTAACGAATACAGAAATATAGTTTGTCTGTGTAAATCAGTCACAAAAAGTAATTATTTCGGTCAAGAACATCAAAATATTCAGTGGACAGTTCTGTAACGAATTCCAGTTTTTAGTATTTGTTTCACTACTTTTGCGCAGTGTTCAGTTTATTGATTAGGAAAAAATATAAACTGTACAGTTTTATTCGTAGTCGGTACAAAAAACTGGACTTGCCAAATACTAGTTTGCGAATACTGATTCAATAAATAGTTACATATTCCGTCCTTTTTCACTTATGTTTGCTCTTCCCTTTGGCAGGTTTATGTATGAGGGAAAAGCATAACAAATCCTCACTGAAAATGTCGCAGAATGGTGTAGTATTCGATGGAGGTAAGTGACTCATTGGAGCAATACGAAATATAAAAAATCAGAATTCGTCTGGGCCCTATAACTCACCAAACTAGTGAAAGTTTTGCGTCCACTCCTTAAATCGTATATAACGATAGAAATCTCTTTACTAACTACGAAAGAATAAGAGTGAGTATTAATTATTTTCGAAGTCTCCCGTTGCAAAACTAACGGGAGATACAAAGAAAAATACTTTCTGAACTGTATGTCAGAAGATAAAACACAGAAGAAAGAAAATTTCTACTCAGTTGTTTGATAAGATTTTATGAAATTTTCTGTTTTTTTTTCCTCTGCCAGTATGTCTAGAAAAAGTAGATCAAGACCCGAAAGTGGAATATGGACTAATGATAAAACTTCCTGGCAGATTAAAACTGTGTGCCGGACCGAGACTCGAGCTCGGGACCTTTGCCTTTCGTGGGCAAGCGCTCTACCAACTGCTCCTCTGCAGAGTGAAAATCTCATTATGGATTAATGATGCCACGTTATATATCAGTCGCCCATGTGATCCACTATGGTGCCAACTACATGCCATATCAACCACATCCATATAGAAAGATACTGATTTAGTTTAGTGGTGAAACCCGGCATTCGTCGGAAGTTATTTAGGGAAGTTGTGGAAAACCCAGATTACAATATTTGGATGGATATTACACTACAGCATTTTTTTTTTATATGTGATGTTGAAGATAGATGTGGCTTCAACTTGCGCGTGACGTGTTGACAATTTGGGATGGACAAAAAGCGTGTCTGGTTTGCCGAGGTGGTTAACGCTACTGTTTTAGAGAAGCTAAGCATGTGCGTTCGAGTTTCAGTCCTGCACAAATTTCCATCCTTCACCATTCTTGTATTTCAAATCCTGTAGGTGGCTAAAGCCCTGATTTTTCTTAATATAACTCCAGCTGCTCCAAATGCGAACGGATTTCCTTAACCGCCGCACCACAGGGTCAGTACATGACTTCGTTCGCAGAATACTTTACAAGAAACAATGGAAACGGGAAAAGAACATCACCCTACATTAAACGTAATACGTAATGGCAGGCTCTTGCTTATCACTTTATGTAACGTTTCTACTGAGCGAGAACGCACTGTATATATTCCCAATCAGTCTGTGGAAAAGCAGATGTTCCAATTCTAGTCGGAGCGTCTAGAATAAAAATTTCCTTGATACCAGTGCACACGCTACTAAGCAAAAGTTGTGAAACTTACAAGATTGTATTTCTTTTTGAGCTTCTCGTCACAACTACACATCTGCTCCATCTTTAAAAAGCAGTATATGAACTTCTTTTGCCAGATGAAAAGTCTGTGTGAGATGAAGTACAAGATGATGCTTATAAGCAAGACCAAAAACGTAAATATGACAATACGAGTGGTGGTAAGCTAGTAGAACTTACTGTTGTGAACTGGCAAGACAGCCAATCCACAGTGACGGGTAGCCGAAAGGCACGCGTTTAAACTCACGCAGGCTGGCGTGAGGTCTGGAACATGTCAGGGATATGAGACTAGCAAAAATAGTACGTATCTGTTGGAATACTTAACTTTAATCCATAATTGGTGAACATCGGTGTGACGGTACATGCATCACAAGATAAATAGCAGTTGATAATGGCGCCTTGCTAGGTCGTAGCAAATGACGTAGCTGAAGGGTATGCTAACTATCGTCTCGGCAAATGAGAGCGTAATTTGTCAGTGAACCATCTTTAGCAAAGTCGGCTGTACAACTGGGGCGAGTGCTAGGACGTCTCTCTAGACCTGCCGTGTGGCGGCGCTCGGTCTGCAATCACTGACAGTGGCGACACGCGGGTCCGACGTATACTACCGGACCGCGGCCGATTTAAAGGCTACCACCTAGCAAGTGTGGTGTCTGGCGGTGACACCACACTTACCATATCGTTTACATACTTAGAAACGATATGCATTGAATCGAAAGGATTAGTAAGGAAGATGAATGGAAAATTTCAAAATAGTTTGAAGGGGTTCTGACAGAACTAGTGCTTCCGTCTCCTATGTCGCCTACAAGAGGCTAGGGCGAGTCTTTTTGGAAACTCGCCCGACTGTTTTCCGTCCTTACATGTGAATCTGGCGGAAGACATCGAAGGAGTTCAGACATATTTTTAGGTTTGTTATATCGCTTTCAGCCACATAAAACTGCAACTTGTCTTTGAACTTGTGTAGCAGCCATTGGAAGAAAGTCGACGTTGTTTCTTTAGCGTAAATTTAGAGGACCGCTAATCGAAGAAGACACCGTAACAGCTCAATTGATTCAATTGTACAGCTTACGTAGGGATCGTGAGTATAATGGTCGTAAATAAATTGTACATTGGACAACCGACATAAAAGTTTTCTGGGTATGGTACCGGGTCATAATGTAAAAAACTATTGCTGCTGCTGAAGAAAAACCAACATTTCGGCCACGGTTGCAGCGGCCTTCTTCTGGGTCTAATGGTGAGTTCTAGCTATGCAGTGTCCTTTATATTTTGTTGTTACTGTTCACTGCGCAAGCCATTACGTCATAATTTTAAAAAGGTAGTTAGTTTATTGGTCACTTAAGGAAGAAGGAGAGGGAACTTTATTTTAATAGGTTATTGCGGTGGAGGGAGAACGTGACCTCTGTTGTCTGTTGGCTCTTGTGTTATGTACCATGGCTGGTGGTCACCGTCAAATGAGAAGTTCGCTGCCGTTTACCAAATGCTGGACGTCGGCCTCGCGGCGGCAGTAATTCGCCGGTAGTGCTCGTACCTCGTGTTGACAGTGCGGTCTGTTGGGCTCTGATTGCTGGCAGCCAAGATGGGGCAAGCCTGAGTCCATCCTCCCTGTTCATGTTGTTAGGGTGTTTAAGTATTTCGATGGCCTCTCTGATTTTGTGTTTCGTCATAATTGGCTGCTTGGCCAACACACAGGCTTCGCTGAATTTTATTTCTTCTCCGCAGTCTTGCTGATGTTCTGCCACTGCGGATTTGTTGTGTTGCCCTAGACGAATATAGCGCTCGTGTTCCGGAATGCGCGTTGCTATTGGCCTACCAGTCTCGCCGATGTATGCCTCTCCATATTCGCATTCCACTTTGTAAACGTCTGCAGTGTGCAATGTATCCACCTTGTCCTTAGTGGAGCCTAGCACGCCCTGGATCCTACGACCACTATAGAAGACAGGCTGCACTCCAACGCGGCGAAGGTGTTTGCCTATTCGATCAGTAAACATTTTTCACATAGGGTAAGCGCACTGTTGGCTGCAGTTTGTCTATTTCGTGCTTATCTTTCTTGCTTGTGTTCGTCGACAAGGCTGTGTTTATCGACTTGTGGCTGTAGCCATTGGGTAGAAAAGTTGTGCGTAACCTTTTAAGCTCAGGTGCGATGCTTTGAGCATCACTTAGGCGCTGCGCACGGATTGCCAAAGAGCGGATGACAGTTCTTCTGCGTTGGGTAGTGGTAGGATTGGTCGTGTAGATACCTGTCAGTATGTGTAGGCTTACGATATACTCTGTGCCCCAGTGTGCCCTCCGTTTTCCTGTACACTTCGACGTCTAGAAATTTGATAGCACCATTCTTTTCTACTTCCAGCGTGAACTGTATCTTCCCGTGCATGTTGTTCAAATATTCGTGAAACTTGTGTAGCTCCGTTTCACCATGAGGCCATATAGCGAACGTGTCGTCCACGTATCTGAACCAGCTACGTGGGCGTAAAGGAGCTGAACCGAGGGCCGTTGCTTCAAAGGCTTCCATGAATATGTCGACTGACTCTGGCCGCGGAAGCCTACGCAATTAAATTGTAGATTGGTTTACCTTTCGCTACATATCGATTTGATTAATAATGGCAAATATTCGTGCAATTCACGATTCGTCATGCATTGTACATCGAGTTGTAATGTAAATACATCTACATACCGACAGAAAACTGCAGCCGTAGACAATATCTCAAAGACGTTGTTCTGTTCTGGTGTTCCACAGTCACTTTGGCTCTGAGCACTATGGGACTTAACTGCTGAGGTCATCAGTCCCCTAGAACTTAGACCTACTTAAACCCAACTAACCTAAGGACATCACACGCATCCATGCCCGAGGCAGGATTCGAACCTGCGACCGTCACAGTCACTTTATCATCACGCGTAACTACTTCTTAACAATAGATATTAGGATCAGTCAGTAATAATAATATTATACCTTCTTCTGGACTGTAAATCATAAGTATTTGGACGTAAACCTAACGGGTTTACACGATAATGGTAAGCTGAAATTACGTATGAGACTTCACTGGTCAACCAGAACATTACGACCACCTATCTAACAGCCGGTATGTCCACCTTTCGCACGGATAACAGCGGCGACGATTCGTGGAATGGAAGCAATGAGGCCTTCGTAGGTCGCTGGAGAGAGTTGGCAGCACATCTGCACACACACACACGTCACCTAATTCCCGTAAATCGCAGGTAGGGTGGAGGTGAGCCCTGACGCCACGTTCAGTCACATCCCAAATCGTTTGGGTCCAGATCCGGTGAGTTGGGGAGCTAGCACGTCAATTGGTACTCGGCACTGCGTTCCACAAACCACTCCCTTACATTCCTGGCCTTGTGACACGCTCATTATCCTGCAGAAAAATGCCACTGTCGTCTCGAAACATGATCGTCATGAAGGGGTGTACGTAGTCTGCAACAAGTGTACGGTACTCCTCGGCCGTCGTGGTGCCTTACATGAGATCCAATGGACCCGTGCATGCCCACGTGATTGTTCCCCAGGGCATAGGTGAGCCGCCACCAGCTTGTCCCCGCCCCACAGTACAGGCGTCAAGGAGCTGTTCCCCTGAAAGTCTACGGATTCGCGCCCTCCCTTTGGCGTGATAAAGAAGGTATCGGGACTCATAAGATCATGCAACACTCTGACTGCCACTGCACTGCCCGCAGCTCGTGGTCGTGCGGTAGCGTTCTCGCTTCCCACGCCCGGGTTCCCGGGTTCGATTCCCGGCGGGGTCAGGGATTTTCTCTGCCTCGTGATGGCTGGGTGTTGTGTGCTGTTCTTAGGTTAGTTAGGTTTAAGTAGTTCTAATTTCTAGGGGACTGATGACCTCAGATGTTGAGTCCCATAGTGCTCACAAGGGAACCTCCCCATCACACCCCCCTCAGATTTAGTTATAAGTTGGCACAGTGGATAGGCCTCGAAAAACTGAACACAGATCAATCGAGAAAACAGGAAGAAGTTGTGTGGAACTACGAAAAAAATAAGCAAAATATACAAACTGAGTTGTCCATGCTGCGGATACGTAACATTAAGGATAGTACTACCTCAGTAGTGCCGTGGTCCTGTCGTTAGCGTGAGCAGCTGTGGAACCAGAGGTCCTTGGTTCGAATCTTCCCCCGAGTGAAAATTTTAATTTTTTATTTTCAGACAATTATCAAAGTTCAGGCACACACACACACACAAAATCAACTTCCTTCTCCAAAATTCCAGGACATGTTCAGATTTGCTTGGACATATGCAGGATTTGACGGTCTACACACGGAAAAATTTGAAAACGTTAAAAACATATGTTTTGACAGAGCACAGGGAAAACTGTGCGACTGTTGCAGTCATTTGTTGCGGTTTTTGTGACAAACTCTTATGTTTTCATCACTTTTTTGGGAGTGATTATCACATCCACAAGGAAACCTAAATCAGGCAAGGTAGAAGAATCTTTTTACCTATTCGCCAAGTGTACAAGTTAGGTGCGTCGACAACATATTCCTGTCATGTGACGCACATGCCGTCACCAGTGTCGTATAGAATATATCAGACGTGTTTTCCTGTGGAGGAATCGGTTGACTTATGACCTTGCGATCAAATGTTTTCGGTTCCCATTGGAGAGGCACGTCCTTTCGTCTACTAATCGCACGGTTTTGCAGTGCGGTCGCAAAACACAGACACTACACTTATTACAGTGAACAAAGACGTCAATGAACGAACGGACAGATCATAACTGCGAAAATAAAGAAATTAAATTTTTCACTCGAGGGAGGACTTGAACCAAGGATCCCTCGTTCCACTGCTGCTCACGCTAACCACGGGACCACGGCGCTCCTATTGTCATACCCTCCTTGATGTTGCATATGTTGCACATAGACTACTCAGTTTGTATATTTTGCTTATTTTTTTCATAGTTCCACACAACTTCTTCCTGTTTTCTTGATTGATCTGTGTTCAGTTTTTCAAGGCCTATCCACTGTGCCAACTTATAACTAAATCTGAGGAGGGTGCGATGGGGAGGTTCCCTTGTCAGAGCCATTTGAACCATTTTTGAACCACTGCACTAATGTCAGGTACCGATGATCATGTGCTCATGTCAGTCATAGTTTCCGATGTCGTGATGTTAACATGCCACATGCATGGGTCGTCGGCTGTGGAGACCTATCGTTAGTTTTCGGTGCACTGTGTGTCAGAGACACTTGTACTCTGCCCAGCGCTATAGTCTGATATTAGTTACGCTATACTTCGCCACCTGTCCTGTTTTACCAGTCTTCCCAGCCTACGACGTCCGACATCTGTAATGATGGGTTACCGTCAAACCCTACGGCATTTTGGTTTCACCTTGGTTTCGCAACGTGTTGAAGACACTCACCACAGCACTCTTCGAATACCCCACAAGCCGTACAGATTCCGATATACAGGGTGATTCAAAAAGAATACTACAACTTTAAAAATGTTTATTTAATGAAAGAAACATAATATAACCTTCTGTTATACATCATTACAAAGAGTATTTAAAAAGGTTTTTTTTCACTCAAAACCAAGTTCAGAGATGTTCAATATGGCCCCCTCCAGACACACGAGCAATATCAACCCGATACTCCAACTCGTTCCACACTCTCTGTAGCATATCAGGCGTAACAGTTTGGATAGCTGCTGTTATTTCTCGTTTCAAATCATCAATGGTGGCTGGGAGAGGTGGCCGAAACACCATATCCTTAACATTTTTTATTTTTTTTTATTTATTTATTGCCAAATTATAGACCTGTTACCTGATGTTTAAAACAGGTCGTACATCTTACAATTTTCGTTTTTCATCTTTTTACAGTTTTCTTTCCTTTTGTTTTATCTACAAAATTTACGAAGAATGATTCAAAATAACAATAATTTGAGGTTGAAATATAAATAAAATTTTGTTATTTTTAAGAAGAATATAAAAAGAAGATAGGATAGATGAGAGATTTGTTGGTACCATCACCGAGTGTGACTGACGGTGAATACCTCGGAATGGTTTCATCGAGCCGTTGACCGCCAGTCACACACACATACACACACACACACACACACACAAATGGTTATTAGTAGAGAAATGTTTCTTATCCTATTTGTTACTAATCCTATGTATTAACTACATTAGGTGCGCATCCATGTACAGCATTTGGTGTTTTCTTGGCTACATTGCCAGCAATTTGCTTATTTACTGTCACATCTCAGCTTCCTCCTCCTGTTCCTCCTAATTGTCACTATTTTCACTGTTACTGTGGGTATCGCTGTCCATTCTCTGGAGATTTCTGTTACGCTGCACATAGGCATGTCCGTGACGTCGTGTCCGCATATACTCTTCATGTGTTGTTTTTGAAATACTGTTTGTCAGTGCGTTTAATTGTGCCCATTGTTCTTCGTCTCTTATTGCTGTGTATATATCTATGTCTGTATCTGTGTAATCTAAGTGTAGTGTATGTCTATTGTTCGCGTATTGCCCGCAGAAAAAGACAGTGTGTTCTGGGGAACCTTCTTCCCCGCATTTGCATGTAGGTGTCTGCCTCAGACTCTCGCGGTTTAAGTGCGTGGCATAAGGTCCGTGCCTGGTTAAGAAATGTACCATACCGCGGCTGGGATCGATATGTCTCATTCTCAACCGCTCCCTTATGCACATAACAATCGAACCCCTCCTACAACTTCTGGATGGGGATGACAGGTCAGACGGAATTGTCGCCTACGCAGATGACCTATTAGTTGTAGTCACTGCAAACAACAGAGCCCAGTTAGAAGAGAAAGCCAGTGGATTACTACAAACAATTACTCAGTGGTGTCACAACAACAAACTCAGGATAGCCGAAAACAAAACAACATACACTTTACTGAAAGGATCACTCCAAAGGAATCCTTCGGTTAAAATTGGGGACACAAACATCAAACGAGCACGCATTGCACGCTATCTTGGGGTACACATAGAAGAAAAATTGAATTTCCGCGAACACATAAGGCTGACAACAGACAAAGCAGAAAAAATACTCCACAAACTGGTGAGGCTAAATTCAAAACGTGGGCCCATAGACTGAACGTGGTCACCAACAAAGCATCCGTCAGACGAGGGCAGAGAAGTGTCCTACTTAGGCTATCTGGAGCCTTCGGTACCACCTCAGCAGATGCACTGTGTGTGGTGCTCGGAATATGCCCCATAGATATCACGATCAAATACAGAGCTGCAAGGTACTGGTTAAAGGTGGGGAGACTAGATAAGGTACACACAATAACCGGTGTGCCCATAGAGACGATACGTCACCTTAGAAGTTGGCGTTTGGATACATGGCAAGGTGAGTGGGATGTAAGTGATAAGGGACGTAGACTCCACAACTTCCTCCCTGACATAAGAGAGCGGTTGAGAATGAGACATATCGATGTCCTTAACATACCCCCATAAGAAAAAATCGCTGGGGGTAAGATCAGGGCTTCTTGGAGGCCAGTGATGAAGTGCTCTGTCACGGGCTGCCTGGCGGCCGATCCATCGCCTCGGGTAGTTGACGTTCAGGTTTCATAACTAACCTTTTTCGTAGGACTCTCCATACAGTTGATTGTGGAATTTGCAGCTCTCTGCTAACTCTGCGAGTCGATTTTCCTGGGCTGCGAACAAATGCTTGCTGGATGCGTGCTACATTTTCATCACTCGTTCTCGGCCGTCCAGAACTTTTCCGTTTGCACAAACACCCATTCTCTGTAAACTGTTTATAACAACGTTTAATACACCACCTATCAGGAGGTTTAACACCACACTTCGTTCGAAATGCACGCTGAACAACTGTCGTCGATTCACTTCTGCCGTACTCAATAACACAAAAAGCTTTCTGTTGAGCGGTCGCCATCTTAGCATCAACTGACGCTGACGCCTAGTCAACAGCGCCTCAAGCGAACAAATGTACAACTAAATGAAACTTTATAGCTCCCTTAATTCGCCGACAGATAGTGCTTAGCTCTGCCTTTTGTCGTTGCAGAGTTTTAAATTCCTAAAGTTGTGGTATTCTTTTTGAATCACCCTGTATTTGTTCGAGTCTCCTGACCATCACAGTCTGTCATCAGTCAAACTCATTTATGTCGCGTGCCTTCCCCATTCTACACATGGATAACACGCTCACTGATACTACACGCACCGTGCCTGTGTCTAACTAGCAGACATTCCTCGCCATGTGGCGCTGCTATCGCCTGGACGGGTTTATATCAATAATAGGTCGGTGGTCATAATGTTCTACCTGATCAGTGTACGTGTCGCAGTTCTTGGTGTATTCTGTACCACAGAAAAACGAAAAGGTCTTCAGCGTAAATTCTGGCCAGTTTTCAACAACACTGGACGTGCCCTTGAAGCGCAGAATATACAGAGGCGTATAGGGGCCTTATAATGGACAATAAATTTTGACTGACACGCCTGTCACAATCTTGTGAAGCAGGATTTACGTGTCATAAGCCTTGAGAGTAATCTAAAAAGCAAGCGCACCTCCACAGAATCTGCTACGTACGCCGTCCATCTACCAAAAGTTCCGAGACCGGTTATTGTTACTGGCGTATAAGCGACGTCAGCGCAATACTTGCGGTGGCAACTTGAACTAACAAAAGTAAACAACAGGTCAGCACTCTCCAGTCTCTTGTGAGCAGGTAGTCTTTAGTGGACAAGCAACCACAGTGTGTCAAAGTTGTTCTGTCACAAATCACAATGGAGCAACATCTGTAAATGAAGTGTTCGAGACGTTGTCCAGAATGGTGTGAAGAAGAGAAAAGTGTGGGCCAAGTTTGTCCTGCACACCTTAACTCCCGAACGAAAACAGCGACCCTTGACCGCCTGCCACGATTTGATTGAAACGCAATACGCGAACAGTTATTTTCTGAAAAAAATTATCGAAAGATGAGACTTGCCATTATCGATGAGAACCTACTACAAAACGATGAAGTTCAGTGGGACACAAGATGGGTCACCGCTTTGACAACACAACAGACATTCACGCTGGTACGACTCAAGAGTTGGCGATCATCCCGAGAAATGATTTTCCTGACAGTTTCAAGTGGTTGTAAGGACGTTCTGTGCGCTGTGCTGAAGTGGAAAAGACTACGTAGAATACCAATACAATAAAACCACCATCTTAATTTTTCTGTTGTTTTTTTTAATTCAGTCTCGAAAAATTGTAGACTGACGCCGTATACTCGTATGTAGAATGGTGCTAAGTAAGGGTTTACAGAGCAGTTTATGTCCTTTGACTATTTAATGACGCAAGCTACTTCCGTTACCTCATATTCATAAAAGTTCTATAGTAAATACTGGTGACATAAATTTCACGAGTACTTCGTGCATTTCATGGTGATTGCTCTAAGATGTGAAGATAACTGAAAGGTCGTTGTATCGACCGGAGAGGGACTGGTTTTTAGTTTTGTTACCTGATGCCTATTATATTCATGTCTGATCCAATTACCAGAGATATCTGAGGTTGTGCCAGTATTTAGTGTATTCTATTAGATACATAGTGTCTAACTTTGATAGTCAGGCACAGTTTTATGTCACTTACTAATATACAGGAGAACCCGGTAAAGCTTCGCAGTTGCTAAATATGTCTGGGAACTGGTTACAGGCCCTAATTTCCTTTTCTCCCTCTCTCCGTTCTTCTTCTCCTCCTCCTCCTCCCCTTCCGCCCCCCTCCTACTATTTGTTCATCTATTTTTCCTCCCCTTCTCTCTGTTACCTACCCCCTCCTCTTTCTGTCCGTCTCATCCTCCCATCCCTCTCCACCATCTCCTCCAATCTCTCTCCATTCACCTCCTCCTTCCCCATACTATGTCCATATCCTCAACACCCTCTCCTCTTCCGACCATCTTCCTGCCCTCTTGCTGACTTCGAGCCTTGTTTATTGTTATTGCCAATAAAACTTTGATGCGAACTGGAGTCGCTTAAAATGAATAGATAAATCTGTTGGGATCACTGGTATACTGGGTATGACAGACCTCTCTTGCTGCTGGATATTTGAGTACTGTAGCTTCAATGACAGTATTTTGCGTAGTTTTAATCTGCAAACGGGCAGGACTACAAAGTTTTAGACGATAAATCATAACAAGATAGGATATAAATACAACTTACCTGTTTACTGCTAAAACCGATTAGGAGAAAGAAAACAAAACAGCTGACAGTTGCATATTTAGTTTCTATTTAAAATTTCATATAAGGATAAAGAATACGTCGGACAAAACAATTTGTTTGGTGGTTTAAATGCACTGCCACCGCAGTTAAAACTGACTATGAGAAAGAAAATGAAACCACATATTCACAGCACAACACTGCTCTCTCGCAGCCGGTTGTAATAGAAAACCTGTACATTGTCGTTTAAAACAATAATAGCCCATGTCCAACTGACTGTTTAGTATCGCATAGAAATTTGAAGTAAATCGGCCAAAAAGTTCTCCAGATTTTTACTAACGGCCTTAAATAACGATTTGTCTTCATGTGATAGCACAGATTTTATTTGTACGTTTGTATACTACAAACACAAAAAATTGTAGCCTATGTCAGTCTAAATGTTCATTAGAGTTTTGCGTAAAAATTTTAAATATATCGGCCAAGAACTTTTAGAGATTTTTGCTAATATATATATATATATATATATATATATATATATATATATATAATGTGTGTATTAAAAAATATGTAGTCTACGTTGTTAGATTATCGTGTAGAAATATGGCGCAAATCTGTCAAGAACTGGTCCAGATTTTTGGTAAAAATGTTAAACAGCGACTTGTCTTTATACAGTAGCATAGATTAATTATTAAACTGAAGAAACAGGAAGTAGATGACGGTAGCAAGAATTTCAGTGTTTTATTTTTGAGCTACAAGTAAAATCAGAATTCGCATTTTATCGTACTGATGGTGCCAAATGATATCACTTTATATTCGGTCGTCGAAGGCACAGACATCTTTTCTGTCGTTGAAATATCAGATACTGTCTCGCGGAGCCGTAATTTCTCTCCTTATAGTTCAGTGGTTGTGCTTTTATTGCTACAGCAACGTATTTTTATACCAGCTGCTGCTGTTTATCCACAGTCAAGAAAAATCTCATCCTGAAAGAGAAATTGTGTGTCTGCCAAAATCGTCATGCTCTGTTCTTCACGACAGCTTAAGCGTGAGTCAAGGAAATACTTGTATGGACATTCCCAAAAGTGCAATAAAGTTAGCAAGAAATTGGCTGTATATTCCTCAGGTAAGCAGTAGGGAAAGAACTAATTTCGCACAAGCTAGATTTACAAGTACTATCCGTGGGCTAAACTATTTTTAATGTTCAGAAATGAAGTAATAGCAGTAGTATGTAGCGCGGGGTAAGGGAATAATTACAAAAGAAAAATTTTGAAATAAGACGAAAAATATACACGAGCCAGGGTAATGGTGTGTCTTCAGCTAGATGGTTGAACGTATTGATTAAATAAAGGTTGATACCTATTTTAACTCAGTAATTACAGAAAAGTGTTCAAATTACGTGAAAGTGATACGTTCAAATTCATCACATTCGTCAATCGAAACAAATGGCACAGCTAGAGCGATTGTGTCTGCTTTGAAACCCTTCTAAAATTATCGAAATCTCAGTATCTCAGCCGCATCCATAATTACAGGAGGAATTTTAAACAGAAAAAAGAAAGCAGTAGTCATTCTTACAGAGAAACTGAAGAGCAGGTTGAAGGAAGAAAGGCTGAATAATTAACTTTAATACAGTAAATAGTTTACGGGAAACAGGGAGAATAATAATAGCAGTGCGAATAAAATAGTAGGAAAAATTGATAATCTTATAACAGTAAATTAACCAAGTGTCAGAATTGTGCAGAGTTAAAGCAAAAATTATACTGACTGACTCATGCTCAGTGTGCAAACAATATTGTTAGTTTCTCGCCAGTTTCATGTCTTCTTAGGTCATTAGTTCCAATGCAGACATGAAATCTTAGAAAAAATGGAAATGAAGTCGTCCCATGCTTCTTGACAGAGCGTAGGGGAACGATGCAGAAGACCTGCACCGCCTTACTAGGGAAGGTCCTAGTGTAGGTGGTTTGCCGTTGTCTTCCTCTGACCGTAATGGGGATAAATGATGATGATGATGATGAAGACAACACCCAGTCATCTCGGGCCAGGTGAAATTCACTGACCCCGCCGGGGATCGAAACCGGGAGCCCGTGCTCGGGAAGCGAAAATGCTACCGCAAGACCACGAGCTGCGGACCACGAAATCAACGGTTATTTTAGTACTGGAAGCACGTTCTTAGTTTTACAAGATTATTTAAGAGAGCCCGGGATGTATCCAGTTAATGCCAGCAATAGTAGAAACAGTCATGCCACTATGAATTAAACTTCAAAGACCTAACGTTTATTTATTGCTACTGAAAAAAAAACACAATCATCTGAGGCATTTGAAAGAAGCACGTTTGTGGAACCTCTTCTCCTGACTGAAGAACAGGAGTTTGCAGCGCTCTTATCTTGACATTATTTGCTCAAGTCCCATACATGCTATTTCGATAAAATTCTCTTAGAAGCTTCTTTCAAATGCTATAGAAAAGTATACACAGTGCCATTAGAAGCAAAAAAAGTCGGTGTCGCAAGTCGGCGATTATAAACAACAAAAATTACTTGCGAACGGTGGGATATTCGTCATATTGTCCGCTATATTTTGGCAAAAACTGACCTCGATATATTTATTTATTCTGGATATGTTCAGGGTGGTGTCTTAGCTGCCACACCCCGTCTATTTTCTGAAGAGGAACTCCTGATTGGAGGCACAACCACAAATAATGCACACAGACAGATTACAGTTTCTCGTTTTTGTATTTTTTTTTTTTTAATTTCTGTCAAGCCTAGCTCTATGTGGTCGGAGCCGAATGTCGATATGGGCAAACAACCGTGGGTATCGACTGCACTCCTGCAACCTCCCGTTAAAAGTCGTAAAGTGTCTTGCAAAACTAGGTGTAAATGTATACTTCTATGGTAACTTTGTCGTAATAGAAGGAACACACATATTTCAGGGCGCCCTCGCAGAATGATAACGATTTAATTTTCTCAGTTGTAGTATACGTGGTTCTTTTATGGTATCTAATATTGCACGTGGTTCACCCGTCATATGCTGAGTTACAACTGGGAAACAGTTGCCGTTTGTTCTGAAAGAGCCAAAATTTACTTGATTTCATTACTTTGTTGCGGGCGAGCTCTCCTTACATTCCTGTTAATGATACTGACGAGAAGAAATAAAAATAAAGTTCTTCTTTTTCTTTTAAGATCATTAATTGATTGGCGTTTTTTTTTTTAATTTAGTTACCATGAATACATTTCCTTCGATGTCGTTCTAACTTCAGTCAGCCCTCTCTCATTTTGAAACACTGGTGCGAGACCTTAATTGCAATTCAAGATACGATCACTGAACTACGTGTAGTATAATATAAATTATAATAAATGGGCAGTCATGTGTACCGACTGCAGAAAAATTAATTCGTCGTCAACATGCGATAGTTCACTGAAATATATCTTCTCCTCATCTCGTGGAAACCATAGGAATCTATATATACACTACTGGCCATTAAAATTGCTCCACCACGAAGATGACGTGCTACAGACGCGAAATATAACCGACAGGAAAAAGATGCTCTGATATGCAAATGATTAGCTTTTCAGAGCATTCACACAAGGTTGGCGCCGGTGGCGACACCTACAACGTGCTGACATGAGGCAAGTTTCCAACCGATTTCTCATACACAAACAGCAGTTGACCGGCGTTGCCTGGTGAAACGTTGTGGTGATGCCTTGTGTAAGGAGGAGAAATGCTTACCATCACGTTACCCGACTTTGATAAAGGTCGGATTGTAGCCTATCGCGATTGCGGTTTATCGTATCGCGACATTACTGCTCGCGTTGGTCGAGATCCAATGACTGTTAGCAGAATATAGAATCCGTGGGTTCAGGAGGGTAATACGGAACGCTGTGCTGGATCTCAGCGGCCTCGTATCACTAACAGTCGAGATGACAGGCATGTAATTCGCATGGCTGTAACGGATCGTGCAGCCGCGTCTCTATCCCTGAGTCAACAGAAGGGGCGTTTGCAAGACAACAACCACCTGCACCAACAGTTCGACGAAGTTTTGCAACAGCATGGACTACCAGCTCGGAGGCCATGGCTGCGGTTACCCTTGACGCTGCATCACAGACAGGAGCGCCTGCGATGGTGTACTCAACGACAAACCTGGGTGCACGAATGGCAAAACGGCATTTTTTCGGATGAATCCAGGTTCTGTTTACAGCATCATGATGGTCGCATCCGTGTTTGGCGACATCGCGGTGAACGCACATTGGAAGCGTGTATTCGTCATCGCCATACTGGCGTATCACCCGGCGTGATGATAGGGGTGCCATTGGTTACGTGTCTCGGTCACCTCTTGTTCGCATTGACGGCACTTTGAACAGTGGACATTACATTTCAGATGTGTCAAGACCCGTGTCTCTACCCATCATTCGATCCCTGCAAAACCCTACATTTCTGCAAGATAATGCACGATCGCATGTTGCAGGTCCTGTATGGGCGTTTCTGGATACAGAAAATGCTCGACTGCTGCCCTGGCCAGTACATTCTCCAGCTCTCTCACCAATTGAAAACGTCTGGCCAATAGTGGCCGAGCAATTGGCTCGTGACGAAACCCCAGTCACTACTCTTGATGAACTGTGGTATCGTGTGCAGCTGTACCTGTACACGCCATCCAAGCTCTGTTTGACTCAATGCCCAGCCGTATCAAGGCCGTTATTACGGCCAGAGGTGGTTGGTCTGCGTACTGATTTGTCAGGATCTATGCACCGAAATTGCGTGAAAATGTAATAACATGTCCGTTCTAGTATAATATATTTGTCCAATGAATACCCGTTTATCATCTGCATTTCTTCTTGGTGTAGCAATTTTAATGGCCAGTAGTGTACTTCTAATAACAAGCCACCTTACGGTGTTTGGCGGCAGGTAGCAGGGGTACCATCGGTTAGACGAACGTCTCTCCATCTTCTTTCCAGTAGTGAACGTTACGCGGATAAATGAACTATACTAATTCCAATCCCAAAGAAATCAGGTGTTGACAGAAGTGAAAATTACCAAACAATCAGTTTAATAAGCCACAGCTGCAAAATACTAACACGAATTCTTTACAGACGAATGGAAAAGCTAGTAGAAGCCGACCTCGGCGAAGATCAGTTTGGATTCCGTAGAAATACTGGAACACGTGAGGCAATACTGACCCTACGACTTATTTTAGAAGCTTGATTAAGGAAAGGCAAACCTACGTTTCTAGCATTTGTAGACTTAGAGAAAGCTTTTGACAATGTTGATTGGAATACTCTCTTTCAAATTCTAAAGGTGGCATGGGTAAAATACAGGGAGCGAAACGCCATTTACAATTTGTACAGAAACCAGATGGCAGTTATAAGAGTCGAGGGACATGAAAGGGAAGCGGTGGTTGGGAAGGGAGTAAGACAGGGTTGTAGCCTCTCCCCGATGTTGTTCAATCTGTATATTGAGCAAGCAGTAAAGGAAACAAAAGAAAAATTCGGAGTAGGTATTAAAATCCATGGAGAAGAAATAAAAACTTTGAGGTTCGCCGATGACATTGTAATTCTGTCAGAGACGGCAAAGGACTTGGAAGAGCAGTTGAATGGAATGGATAGCGTCTTGAAAGGAGGATATAAGATGAACATCAACAAAAGCAAAACGAGGATAATGGAATGTAGTCGAATTAAGTCGGGTGATGCTGAGGGAATTAGATTAGGAAATGACACACTTAAAGTAGTAAAGGAGTTTTGCTATTTGGGGAGCAAAATAACTAATGATGGTCGAAATAGAGAGGATATAAAATGTAGACTGGCAATGGCAAGGAAAGCGTTTCTGAAGAAGAGAAATATGGAAGTGAAATATGGACAAGAAGAGAATAGAAACTTTCGAAATGTGGTGCTACAGAAGAATGCTGAAGATTAGATGGGTAGATCACATAACTAATGAGGAAGTATTGAATATTATTGGGGAGAAGAGAAGTTTGTGGCACAGCTTGACCAGAAGAAAGGATCGGATGGTAGGACATGTTCTGAGGCATCAAAGGAGCACAAATTTAGTATTGGAGGGCGTGGAGGGTAAAAATCGTAGAGGGAGACCAAGAGATGAATAAACTAAGCAAATTCAGGAGGATGTAGGTTGCAGTATGTACTGGGAGATGAAGAAGCTTGCACAGGATAGAGTAGCATGGGGAGCTGCATCAAACCAGTCTCAGGACTGAAGACCACAACAACAACAACACCTCGAATTTCTCGCGAGAGGTGTATGGGAGGTCGTAATACGTTGCAAGACTCTTCGCGGAACGTGCGACATGCGTTCTCAGACGATGAACACTAAACCTGTCCGTGACGCACGCCGCCCGCACCTTCTCCAGTGGACGGCGAATGAGTTTCTGCGCAGTGTCGCTTGCCTAACGAACCACCGCTGATATCTTTTCGGAAGTTCTCGCTTAATGCGTCCTGGAAGAGTCTGCAAACTGACGACCGACACTCAAGAATCAAATGAACCATTATTTTGTAAACTCTATCCTTCTTGGCAGGATTTTTGTTCTGCATCTACCTTCCCTAGTCTCTGCCTTCTAAATTTCACCGGAAGCGATCTTTTCCAAATTTCACAATTCTCAATTTTTCCAATAACTCATTGTCAACAGCTTAATCGAATAGCGATGGATATTTCCACCTATTTATACACTATGTTGATCGACAACAGTAATCCCTTGCTTCCAACGTCTATCTTCTGCATGATTTCCTGCATTTCGCAACAGTTTTTAGGGCTACCACTTCTGTGTGTGCAAAAGCATAATTCACTTTATATCTTAAGGTATTCCGGTATTATCAACCACATAATATATTAATATTGTAAACAGTAAAAATCCTATAATAGTGAATTGTTGAGACGCGCACGCAGTTATTTTCATGTAATTGATGACTTCTTCCTGTTAATAATTACGTGTTGTGTTCTATTTCTTCGTAATTTCTTGAACAAAGCAAGCATAAGATTTCAAAACTTCTAATTTTTTTCAACCGGTGACAATTCCGAATTGTACCTTGTGATTCGACGTCAGAATTGTTCTCGACACGAAACACCTCCCTATGACATCCAGATGTTGCTGATTAATTTGAAAATTAATAATAGCCGTGTTAATCCTATAGAATCTTTCCTGAGCTCTAATTCCACTGCAAAACAAGAAGTAGACGGAATTACAACATAATAATTCTCGTTTAAATTCGTTGGTGTTTCTGAAACGCCCACATATTGAGATGAGAGGTGACTGGTTAATTCTTCGACGTTCTCAGCACTATCATTTTCTGAAAGTAGAGGATCCAATTTCCGTTGAAGCAGAGCGTAATTCTGAGGGTATATATCCTCATGAGTGATATCACAAGGACACTAAATGTAGCCTCCAACCTGAATTGCGACCTATTGGTATTGTTGCTGATAGTAAACTTTTTTAAAAATATTTATATATCGCTTTTTCTGATTTGGTTGTATATTCCAAAACAAATATATCGAAATTTTTGAGTTACAGCCATAAGTGTTACGCAGAAAAGTATTGCAGGAAATCCCCTCCCCAGCCTCCACGGCAAAAAGATGATTTCTAACGGGACCAAAATGTTTATCAGTTTCAACAACAATTTATCCAACATACGGTTAGGGAATTACCGGGAAACAACTACTAGATATGCCCACTATTCTGCGTGTCTTCAATCGATTCGGCAATTCACCATTAATTCGTTGCTGCTGACGAACCTAGTGTTCCGTCACATTTTCTCAGTTAAGTACAGTATGGCACTATGAGAAGGTTTCTCAAATGGTCTGAACTAGATACACAAACGAAGTGCATGTGAGTATAATGTGGAACATGACTTAATTTAATACGTTTAAATGCTTGCAATGAATTTTTCGTTTTAGTTTTTTTCACCTTGGGTGTGGCCAAGGAAAACCTACTTCGATATGGATTGATTCACTGCAAACTTAATTCTCAGTATGATGACTACAGAAAATTAAAGGAAGAGTACTGAAACAAAACAAAAATCATTCTAATGCGTACAAATAAGCGTAAGAATACAGTAAAAGGTTTAACTGATGCGACGAATTCCTGTACAGTACGAAAACAGTGTGTTTTAAAAGGGTCTTCAAACACACATTTGAAAATCTAAGTTTTTTTTATGTTTCACTTTGGTGCAAGCCTACCGAAAAATGAAAACCGTTCGATGAGTGGACACTTTGTTTTACATGATTAAGGGAGTGTTATACCAGCACAAATAATTACCTGTCCAGCACTCAGTGAGTGCTACAGTTTATATTCATGAGTATAATATTATCATTACCATCATCCACAAGTCACGCGAGAGGAGTATACACACAGGGGATGACGTCATCTGAACAACGACCTGCTCGAAGTTCAGGAACTAACTTAACAAGTAGTTATGATCGTCCTTCTCCAGAGGCTAAGAATATTCTTCGTAAGTGAAGAGGGTTTGGCAAGAGTTTCATAGTGATCACAAACCCATTTCAATTTTTCAAATTTATGTGCGATGCACGGAAATAATATGCTTTAAAATACTCGTCTTAGATGCGTCTATTATGTAATATAGTTCCTTTGAATTTAGTAGCTGTTACTGGAAAGTGGCTTACATGGGGCTGGCCTATATCATAATTAATAGCGACAGCTACATGGACGAAAGAATAAGATAACCTACGTAAAAACTTTCCTTGAATGGGTACACCATCAGTAATTTCGTGCACCACGACCACCACACCATTATTAATTATCAAAGAAAGCTCAGCGTAGGTCGTTGATGCAGAAATTTTTATTTCTATTGCGAACTGATTTCGATCACTGCGTGACAGTCATCAGTGCTTAGATAAAACGAAAATAAAACAGTCAGACAGCACTATAACATACTACTACTGTCCAACTATAAAGTCATAACCTACAGAATAAATTGTACATACAGAATAGATTGTTTGCGTCAACATACCTGAACCAAAGCCCTGTGGACACGTAAATACAGGCAGTAAAATTGTATTATCTGCACATATCAATGCAGAGTATTTGTCAGAGCGAAGATACAAACTGTAGTGCTATATTGTAGACTAAGTCTCAACTGCAGTAAAAGGGAGCAATCATTCTTCAGGTTCAAACGCCAAGAGCGCGTTATGGCAGTACATGATGTCTGTGTCACTTTTTACCTAAATATGGTTATGAGAATTTTCTATGCTGGTTTTAAAAGGTTTTAGATGATTGTGTATCTATTTTTATGTCTACGTGGTTTTTTAAACGTCATTCAAAAACCAAAGAGAGTCAAAATTAATGCGAGGGTGTTCGTACAGTCACTCCACCTAAATATGTATAATGACGGATTTATGATTTGGTTTTTTAAAGGTTTTTAGACGGTGTTACGTATTTTTATACCTACATTGTCTGTCATTTAGATATTTAAAATTTGTGAACGTAAAATTAATGTCAAAGGGCATAATAGTTTAGCAAAATTATTTTGGTTTCACTGTAAATGTGTTAATATATTGGCTGCGATACTGTGTTCTAGTAGGGTTCATGCCACACAACGTACGTTGGGATGTGGTTCCTGAAACACACGCCAGATGGCGTAATTATACAGATTTTTACGTTTAAAGTTCTTGATGAATGCCTGGATTACACTGTATTTCTTTATGTCTTCCATGTTCGTCAATAAAAGATGTTCTTACAATGATCATTAAACAGGGCGCTGTTGCATCCGATGCTGGGAGTGACCACAGCTGCATGAGCCCATATAAGCAGCTAGATCAGTTGAATTTGTACTCTTCATCGATATGTGCAAATATTGCGATTTTACTGCTTGTATTTATGAGTCCACGTGGCTCTAGTACGAGGTATGTTGATGCAAACGATCTCTTCGGTTAGTTCTTACTTGTATGGTTAGGTTTACGTAGTATGTTGTTGTATAGTCTGATTATTTTATTTCTGTTTTATGTACAACACTCATAACGGCCACGCATTGATTGAAATCGATTAGAAATAAAGACTTCTACTTCGACGATCAATGCTGAAGCTCCTTTCGTCATTAATTAATAAAAATGTTCCTCTTAACACAAGTCCGCAATCGAGCCGTTTGTGGGATAATTGCGAATCTTTGATTACGATCCTTCACCGACATCAATGCGAAATATTGATCTAAGATGTGTTTGATGTGAAAGCCTTTCGACCGCCACCATATAACTGGACACCACCTACTACCTACCCTAAAAAGAAATACAGTACTTCTTCAGCGAATGGCAATTTATTGTACAATAGTAGAAGAGACTGTTGTAGCTATAGAATAGTGTATCTAGCAACATGTGACGTATTTTCGGACTGTACTTCAGTCTAGTGGCTGATTTTCGAATCACATGAAGAAATGCGAACTAAACACCGCCAAAGCAGTTTCCGCTATTGTTTTACAGTCTTTGTTGCTGTCAGATATGAGGTAGTGTTTTGTGCAGCGTTTGTAAATATTTCCAGCTCTGTGAATTAAGTTCTGCATAAAATATTATCTCAGTGCCCGCTGCTTCACTTGCGTCTGCGTGGTAAATATAACGAAAATAATTTTATAAATATGTGCTAAGCCTGCTAAAAACTTAATGTATTAAAGAGCCGTTTCTTTTTCTATGCAATTCTGACAAAGCCGATTTGTTCTGGTGAATGTTAAATAGCTTTCTTTGATTTAGTTCACGAATTGCAAAACCTTATAAACTTTTCACTCTAATTAAGGTTTTTTAAATTCTACCTTTTGAGGTCTTATAATTATATTTCCTTACGAACTTGGATCCCTTAACATATAATCTATATTTCCGACAGAGAAGCCAAATACCAATTTTCATAGATGTCGCTTTAAAATGCTTTAGTAGTTCTTTAATAACAACCTATTTTCAAAACAAATTGCCCTACTGTTTCACTCCTTAGGGGCTGAATTTCCGCAAACGCTGAAACGTGTATTTTTTAATTTTTTACTAAGAAACAAATTACTGATTTTCGTAGTTCCAGCTTGAAAATTGCCTTAACAGCGTCATATTTTCAATAAACCTTTCGTCCTCTATTTCATCTCCTTAGAGGCGAAATTTCGAAAAATCTCTGCTGTATAAGCTCAACATCCTCTCCAAAGTCCAAGTTTCTATGCTTAGCGGTTTGGGCTAGGCGATGTTGAATCAGCGAATCAGTCATGGCATTTTCTTTTATATATAGAGATTAAAGCTATTTGGAATATACGGTTAATTTCACAGTTACAGATTGCCGTGGGAAGTAAAATCGCCTATTATTTTAAAACTAGTTATACTACGTATGTACGGTTAAGCTATACTTCGTCGGTCTTGTACAGTCGCTTACCTTGAAACCGAAGGAGGTCTTTTACCATGGAACATGTCATGTTCGCAAAATTTCTGTGTTTCGTTATTTTACAAACAATTTTACCTGCCTTAAAAATGAAAATTATATTAGCTCCCAAAAGTTTCAGTTCCAATATTTATCCAATTTCTTACAAGTCTGACAAAACTTCCGCTTCAATTGATTTCTCTTACTCATCATTAGTGTGTAGTAGAGTAATAATGGAACAGAAAGACGACTAAATCCAATATTGACAATATTTTTCTCGGTTACAACACTACTAAATTTCAGTAGAGTATTTGCTCTTCAGTTCATAACTATGTCGTACCTTGATACATGTTTTAACATTTGGAAAAACCTTAATTTTCCGGACTAATTTGCGTAATTTCACAAAAAGACTGCACACATAAAAAGTGAATGCTTGATGAAAAGTAATAGGTCTGAATTTTTTACGTGAAAACAATTAAAGCTTTTTAAATAAAACAAACTTTATTAACCTTCTACATCTTTATTCTTCATACCAACATATTTGCAGCCCTCGACCGTTAGAGAGCTCCGAATTGTTGCCTGTAAGATGACGGTGTTTAACGTAACTATGCCGATGTGACAGAAATTGTGTGCTATAATCAGTTTTCAGATTCAAAGATCACACTCTCCTTCAGCATGACAACACCATACAACATATGAGCGCTGCGACACCTGCGATAAACCGAAGCCTGCAATTGATCATCCTTCATACGGTCTGGACTCGGTCCCATCAAATTTTTATCTGTTACCAAAACTTAGAGGACACCTTCGAAGACTTCACTTTGACAGTGATGAAGCGTACAAGCAGAGGTGAGTTTGTGGCTCCGCCAACAAAGTCAAACATTCTACAACTGACGGTATCAACAAACTGGTCTGTCTTTGTGAGATATGTGTTCGTCACCAGGGTGAAAATGTATAGAATTAAGATACAGAACAGTAATAACGTTTGTTTTTTTAAAAAAGCTTTAAAATTTTACCATAAGAAATCTGGAGACATTACTTTTCAGCACCCCCTAATATTATGTTTCTATTACATGTCTGACTGGAAATGAATGTCTGAAGTGTTCCGCGGTATAACACTCTCCCCTACACATGAGGTGTTACATATTAGTTTCACAAACGTCTATTTCGCTATGATTCATGATACACGCTGTATATGGAGCGAAAGTAGACCTCAAGCTAGGGTGCAGATCGGTCTATTAGCTCAATCTTTATTTTGTACTCACATTTGTTGGCTTCGCTACCTCTCAAATAGATCGTCACATCACAATGTAAGCTAAACCCCAGACAGTGCAAAACATCAGCCTGTCATCACATCAAGTATTTCGAGAGAGAGGGTACGTATCACAGTCTAACCAAAGAATCTCCAGAATATGTAATTCCACCGGGAATAAAAATATTCAAAGTAACTATTACATGAGTGTAATATGTAGCCGACTGTAAGAGTCTTTTCCTAAGTTAAAAAAAAAATCAAGGTCCTTGAGTGGATTGGCCAATTGTGAATACATGTATTTTAAAGAATCTGCGAAATCACAGTGATGATAAAGAAAAATAGAAAGGTAGAATAAAGCTATTCTCAAATTATTTAACAATTTTAGTTACTTACAACGAAAAGTGTCTTATATGTAGAGTAAAAGTAATTTTCGCGCTACATTGTAGTGGTACATTATTTTATATTCACATTACTTGTCTTAGCCGACTTTCAAACAAATCGTCGCTTTCCTGTTTAAGATAGACTTCGGACTAAGTTTCAGATTGGTCTGCACAGCAGTTAATTGTTTCTAGAGGGGGACAGTGCCACACTCGAATAATAGAGTTGCCCAAAGGTAAAATTCCATTGGGTGTAAGAAGTAAAACTACGCAAGCAAATGTTGTACTATGTGATACGTAACTGACTAAGTGATCTTTCAACAACAAAAATTTCTTTTTAAAGCTGTCAGAAAAATAAAATAAAATACTGCAGCCTTCCAAATTCTGTACACGATGAATTCTAAAGTAGCATGGATTGAAGAGATCATTGTGATTACATGTAGTTTAAAGAAGTTGCCTAATGCACAGAGCTAATTTCAACAATAAAATAATAGTAACAAATAAAATATTAAAAATCAGGACAGATTGGACATTTAGAGAACACTTCCAACTTTTTTTCCCACTACATGTAGTCGACATTATTTTCATGCTCTAAAAAGGAGCTGGAAACATAACTAAGGGAGTAGAACAGAAACGAAAATTTCTAGGCGGAACATCTGTCACACTTCGACCATTGACTTCCCTGAAAATGTAATTTCTTTGGGAACAATAAGCGAAACTACGCAAAGTGAATATTGTTCACGAATATAATACGTAGTTGACTGTAAAACGCCTCAGCGACATAGCAAAGAAAACGTTTCTTGGAGGAGCCATAAAACTACATTAAAAAGTATTGCTGCCTTTTAAAGTCCGTACATTCTGCATTAGAATGTAGCTGGGTTTGAAGAGAGAGTAATGATTACATATAGTTCAAAGTAACTTTCCAATGGACAGTGATGAATTCACTAAAAAATAATTGTAATAAGTAAATGAAAAATAAATAATCAGGATAGAGTGGATATTAAGGTAACACTTCCGTCGTTCTGTACCAGCAAATGTTTTAGAGATTTATTTTTATCTGGTATACACCAGCTGTTGCAAGGCCATAGATGCAGCAGAGGAGTCGAGAGAACACCGTCAAATTCTAATAGATTCCCAAATCCTAGTTTCATTTGGTATAATAAGTAAAACTACGCAATAGAAATAATGTTTACAAATGTAATACGTAGCTGACTAAAGGACATCACCCACATAGCAAAGGGAAGTATTGTTTCAGAGAATAGATTTAAAAAAAAAAAAAGGTTGCAAAATATTAATTCCTTTCAATTCCGTACACACTGTGTTACAATGTAGCTCAGGTGGAAGAGACAGTAGTCATTAAAGAAGATGCCCAGTGGACAGTACTCACTAGAGAACGGATAATCAGGGAATATTTTCGATGTTCCATTGCAGTAAATACAATCGAAATTATTTTTCATCTGGTAAGTACGTGATGCCAATATATGTCACGCTTCTGCGGTGTAGAACAGGACTCTAAATTTCGAGGGTGACGCTATCAGACTCCAAACTCAGAGTTGTCCTAAGCTACCATTTCATTGGATATATTAACTGAAACCACGCGATGTAAATATTCTTTAGGAATGTAGTAAGTAGTTGACTGTAAATGAACTATTCAACATAAGAAAAGGAAATATTTTTAAAGTAGCCACAAAAAAGTTAAGATGTCTTGCTGCCATTCAAATTCCGCGTATGATGCATCAGAAAGTAGGTAGATGTAGTGATTACATACAGGGTGATTCAGCTGTCCCCAGCGATGTCGTTTTATTCAAACCGCAATGCTATGTCTGGCCTTCAAAAACCAAGCGCGAGATTTTCATATTCTCTGTCTCGCTGGGCGTGAAGTGTTAGTCCTACAGAAAAAAACTGAACTGGACCATTTTATAGGAAATTTAACGTTATCAAATGTTCTACTGGGAAATATTTTGACTTAGGCATATCATTTTCGAGTTAGTAAAGAAAAATATAAGAAACTGAATTTCAAACGTGCCCGCACTCCCACAAGTCACAATTTCTAGTATGTTGTTCATGGAAGTCCTCCGGCCACTGAAAAATTTATGACTGCACAAACTATTCCCCGCTTTCGAACTTTTTTGGATTCCATTTATTGGCCTTATTACGCCAGAGACTTAGTGAAGCATTTACAAATTGTAAAATTGACGTTTGTGTGAATTTTACCTAACAGTTTAGTGAGTTTTAACAGCATAAAATAAATATATGGTTATATTTGTCAGGCGTGACTACGAAACTACTGTGCTTGTATGGGTCGAATCGTCAGCGTAATTAGTTTTATAGTAACGTTTACAAAAGTACTTTTTATTTCGTTACTCTCAAGAGCACATTAAAGTTATTAATGTTTGCGAAATAGCCGACTATGCTGGTGGCGTAATAGCCCAGTCAGTAGAGCCTGTTGGGAAATTTTTGTGTAGTGGTAGGAGAGAGTGCGACGCACAACACAGTAGAAATCCTGTCTGGTGAAGAATGAGTGTGGGGGTGGAGGTGAGTTTGAAGGTAACTCTTGCACATTTTTCTTGAACAGTTCGAAAACCATGGCCTCCATCAAAAAAGCACCGGCTACAAGATTTAACTACATTAAATTTGCTATAAAGAAGTCCTGTTCATTTTTGCCGCAGGATTACTAATTCGCGAGTAGCTAACGAGAGAATGTGAGATTTTGCGCAAACGTTACAAAGGCTAGATATAACACAGCACGTTTCATAAAACGACATCGATAGGGGCAGCTGAATCAACCTTCATATTTCAAAGACGCTACCGAGAGGACAGTGGTAATTTTTAAAAAAATAGTTAAAAACAACTATATTTTCGACCTTCTGTGCCTGTAAAAGTAATCTAGTTTAATGTTCAAGTGGTAAATACAAGCCAGCAACCGTAGTTGCATCTCTAAGGTTGTGAAAGGGTAAAAATGACCTAACACAAGTGCAAGTGTTAGGACGACTTACGAGAGCAGGCGAGACAGCCGCTGTCAGCCGTGGCGGTTCCGGAGCGTCCGCGCGCGCCGGGCGGCGTCGTGCGCTGGCGGTGTCGGCGGCCCGCTGCCCGCGGCCCCTGTTGCCCTTGGTGCTGGTGGTGATGGGAGCGAGGCGTCGCGACGCTGACTGCCCGCCGCTAGCGCGCCGTTCCTCTGCGGGGACTGGCGCCTCGGCCGCGGTGCGCATGCGCCGCGCGCCGCCAGCCGCCACCGGATGCGTGGTCCACTCCAGCCCGGCCGCAGCCGCCAGCGTCCAGTGGCCGGTTCGTGCCGACTGCCAGCTTCCTTTTATTTTCTGTTTTGTTTGTGTCCGACATCCGGTGAAGAGTCATTCAGTCCGGGCGGGCTGCGTTTAGCTGGCACTTCTCAATTATTCCAGCTGTAACGCGCAGTATGCGAGCCCGTAAGAGAGCTCGAATCCGTGATAGTCTCTGGCGACGAACTATTGGGAAACACAGCCTTCCTCTCCATGTCTTCTTCTGCTCCTTTTTTACATGACCCCTCCTGCATGGTGAACTCTAAATCTGCCGACAACATTTCGGAGGCTGTTGTAAAAGTTTTCCATCAGGGGCGATCAAAAAGTTTCCGTTCGAAGTCCGTACAGTCCAGAATCCTATGCCAGTCAGGCAAAATCGTCGTACTGAGGCTGATATCCGGTTTCGCACTTCAGTTGAAATCCGGTTGCGCAGAACAGAGCGGATCAGGTTGTGGAAAGGAACCGATGTCAATTACTGTTAGTTATACAAGAACACACAATATTCCTCAAACCAAAACAACAAAGATCAATTCACGGCTGAGGGCCCAAGTAACTTCTCCAGAATAAGTTAAACCGATTGCTTTTGAAACACAAGGATTTAGAGTAACGGCTGAAGGCCTTACTTAAGTAAAATTACACTATCTTCTCGACTAAAGGCCGAAATAATATTTCAGATCAACTAAGGAAATTTGACTACGTAGGCTTTCCCGGCGTAATAAGTCTTGAAAGTCTTTTCGGGTTTGCTGCCGGATCCTAAAATCAACTTGACTCGATATTTCGGCGATCCAACTGTTCGCCATCTTCAGGAAATGCTGCTGCTGCCGGATCCTAAAATCAACTTGACTCGATATTTCGGCGATCCAATTGTTCGCCATCTTCAGGAAATGCTGCTTCTGCAGCATTTCCTGAAGTTGGCGAACAGTTGGATCGCCGAAATATCGAGTCAAGTTGATTTTAGGATCCGGCAGCAAACCCGAAAAGACTTTCAAAACTAAGGAAATTCTTAAAAAGCCAAGCATTTACAACTTCCGGCTAAAGGCCACATTAAGGAATAAAATTTCAGATCAGCTAAGGGAATTCTTTAAAAGCCAAGCATTTACAAATTCCGGTTACGGCCATATTAAGGAAAATACAAATTAATTCTTCAGCTGAAAACCCAATAAAAAGTTTCTTTACATAATAAAAGAGAGACTTTAAAGATAAGATACAACAGAAAAACACCTGAAGAAAACCTGAAGTATCTTGTCGGTTGAAGGCCCAAACAATTACTCAAGAACAATTAAAGACAACCTCAGCATAAACATTTACAGAACACGGCTGTAGGCCGTTTCAAGAATTGAAGATTAAAGAGAAACCTTGCAGACAAGGATGTAAATATTAAAGCCACAGATTTAGAAACAAATGCGGCTGAAGGCCTAAAAACATAGCAACAAGAATCTTAAATGAAACACGGCTGAAGGCCTAATCTTAAAATAGTTGACATGAAGTTCGGCTGAAGGATATATATATATATAACATAAAACAGACAATATTAATACGCGGCTGAAGGTGTGGCACAGTACCTGCGACCAAATAAAATGACAATCACAAACAACAAACAGTGGTACTCAGAAGTGTTCCAAGGATCAGCCTGTGGAGGAAACTCCAAGCACAGTTTAGGTGAGACAGGCAGCCAAGCGTAACACTAAACAGTCGGGTGGTAAAACGACCTAGGGACGGCTGAAGAACCAACCAGCAACCTAATCAATTCCCTTCCTCGCTGCTCTGTCGCAACCGACCGACTCGCTACTCCAGTACGCAGACAGCATTCATCTGCTCAGCGGAAATCACAGAAGATACACACAGTTTCACGTAAACGCTTGCACCAAGAACTCCGAGAATCCTAAAACCAATCACCGTGGAACAACAATGAGAAATGACAAGTCACACACACTGAGAGTTTCCATAAGGGGTCGGCGACCAAATACACGTCGTCGGGAGGGACGACCGACCGTGCGACCAACTAAGCTCGTCCCCACTCAAGTTATGAGTGTCGGCGACGGACAGGCGAGTCTTGGCTGTCCGGAGCTCACTGCAGCTCCAACCAGACTCAACTCGATGTCTGTTAGGAACTCGGAGGCACGGCGACCCGGGCACACTGGCTCGGACCCACCCATGCAGAGGGAACACTTGCCCATTGGCCACCCGACATCTCTGCACAAGGAAGGAACCGAAACACGTCTGGCAAGATGACCAACCGACAAGGCCCAGAAACGGTCAAAGACCAAATACACGTCGCCCGATGAGACGACCGACCGAACCACCAACCAACGTTCGTTCCCTCTCCAGTCTCCTTCCGTCGGATAGTGCATTTGTGTCGGAAGCAGTCGGATAGTACTGGCTGTCCGGACCTCACTGGCGCTGCGTCACGACTGCTTCGGACGCACGATGACCCGGAGACACTGGCTCGAACCCAACCATGCAGAGGGAACACTTGCCCATTGGGCACCCGACATCTCTGCACAAGGAAGGAACCGAGCCAAGTCCCGCACGATGATCAATTGAAGGGCCCGGAAGCGATCGGATGACCATATACCCGTGGCCCGACGACCAACCAACGGTCATTCCCGCTCCAGTCTCTTTCCGTCGCATAATGCATGTGTCGCAAGCGGTCGGCGAGCACTGTCTGTCCGCGCCTCGCTGGCGCTCCGTCCCCGACTGCTACTGCGTCCGGACTCCACTCTCGACAGACGACGACCCGCAAATACTAGCGGTCGCTTCACAGATGGTACGACAATGCATTTATCGATAAGCGCTGCTGCTGCCACTCACGGGCAAGCAAACCAGAAATCTAGCGACGCCAGTAAATCGAATTAAGGAAAAAATGAGGAGACAGAACCACCAAAACAAGATGACGAGCAACAAACGGCATGACCGCGAGCCGCGCACGGCTCAGAGGCAGTCAGCCCACCGACGCACCGGGCTGAAGATACCCGTTTGGTAAAACACCGTGTCCTGCTGCCTGAAGAAGTCCATATATACGAGGGTTGCCCAGAAAGCAATGCAACGCATTTTTTTCTGAGCCGAAAACAATGCCACCAGTGTGAAACATTACTTATGTTTTATTGTAAGTCTCCCGAGTGAGCGTGCCAAGTTTCATTCACTTCCGACAGATAGCGTAGCTGCAGGACAGTTTCAAAATGGCATCTGTAGGTGACGTACGTTACAAGCAACGTGCCGGAATTGAATTTCTCACTGCAGAGAAAGAAATCGTAGGCCAGCCGGAGTGGCCGAGATGTTCTAGGCGCTACATTCCGAAATCCTACCTCGGGTATCGATGTGCGTGATGTCCTTAGGTTAGTTAGGTTTCAGTAGTTCTAAGTTCTATGGGACTGATGACCTTACAAATTAAGTGCCATAGTGGTCAGAGCCATTTGAATCATTTTGTAGGAGACTGATGACCTCAGACGTTAAGTCACATAGTGCTTGAAGCCATTTGAACCAATTTGAAAGAAACTGTAGGGAATATTCACAAACGCTTGTGCAAAGTCTATCGAGCATCTGCTGTCGTGCTGTCGACAGAAGTACAGTTAGTCGCTGGGCGCGGAGAGTGAGGTCATCAGAAGACGGTTGGGTGGAGCTCCTCGATTTGCAGCGGTCGTGGAGAGCTTCCACGGCTGTCTCTTCTGACATCCCTGAGCCCCCCCTCTGACTTCCACTTGTTTGAGCCATTAAAGTATGCCATTCGTGGAAGACATTATGAGGAAGATGTGGAGGTGATTCACACAGTGAAGCACTGGCTCCGCTACCAGGACAAGGATTGGTACCGACAGGCCATAGAGTGGGATGGAGATTACCTGGAAATATAGGATGTAGATAAAACACCATTCTTTCGTGTGTGTAATTCTCATTACGTCCAATAAAGAATTGTTGAAGAAAAAAAATGCAGTGCATTACTTGCTGGGCAGCCGTCCTACCTGTAGCACATCTTCGTCCGACAGAAACGTCGTGCTTCAGTGCCTTTTTAAGGCGTAATAATCGCACGGGGAAAAACGAGGAGAAAAAGCGGGGAGGCTCGAGTGTCTCCAAAAAAAAAAATGGTTCAAATGGCTCTCAGGACTATGGGACTTAACATCTGTGGTCATCAGTCCCCTAGAACTTAGAACTACTTAACATCTGTGGTCATCAGTCCCCTAGAACTTAGAACTACTTAAACCTAACTAACCTAAGGACATCACACACATCCATGCCCGAGGCAGGATTCGAACCTGCGACCGTAGCAGTCGCGCGGTTCCGGGCTGCACGCCTACGAGTGTCTCCAGCTTGACAGGGCGTAACGTCTGCGTCACGTCATCTGCGATAGCGCGCGAAAAGAATTAACATCTATATCTTTCCGTACGAGCTCTGATTTCCCTTATTTTAACGTGGTGATCGTTCCTCCCTATGTAAGTCGGTGTCAACAAATTATTTTCGCATTTGAAGGAGAAAGTTGGTGATTGTAATTTCGTGAGAAGATTCCGTCGCAACGAGAAACGCCTTTCTTTTATTGATGTCCGGACCAAATCCTGTATCATTTCTGTGACACACTCTCCCATATTTCGAGGTAATAAAAAACGTGCTGCCTTTCTTTGAACTTTTTCGATGTACTCCGTCAGTCCTATCTTGTAAGGATCCCAGACTGCGCAGCAGTATTCTAAACAAGGACGACAAGCGTAGTATAAGCAGTCTCCTTAACAGGTCTGTTACATTTTCTAAGTGTCCTGCCAATAAAACGCAGTCTTTGGTTAGCCTTCCTCACAACACTTTCTATTTGTTACTTCCAATTTAAGTTGTTCGTTATTGTAATTCCTAGGTATTTAGTTGAATTTACGGCTTGTAGATTAGACTGATTTATCGTGTAACAGACGTTTAACGAGTTCCTTTTAGCACTCATATGGATGATCTCACACTTTTCACTATTCAGTGTCAACTGCCACTTTTCGCACCATTCAGATATCTTTTCTAAATCGTTTTGCAGTTTGTTTTGATCATCTGATGACTTTATTAGCCGATAACCGACAGCGTCATCTGCAAACAACCGAAGACGGCTGCTCAGATTGTCTCCCAAATCGTTTATATAGATAAGGAACAGCAAAGGGCCTATAACACTCCCTTGGGTTGCGCAAGGAATCATTTCTGTTTTACTCGATGACTTTCCGGCAAGTACTACTAACTGTGACCTCTCTGACAGGAAATCACAAATCCAGTCACATAACTGATATTCCTTAAGTACGCAATTTCACTACGAGCCGCTTGTGTGGTACAGTGTCAAAAGCCTTCCGGAAATCCAGAAACGCGGAATCGATCGGAAATCCCTTGTGCCGGCCGGGGTGGCCGAGCGTTTCTAGGCGCTACAGTCTGGAACCGCGCGACCGCCACGGTCGCAGGTTCGAAACCTGCCTCGGCCATGGATGTGTGTGATGTCCTTAGATTATTTAGGTTTAAGTAGTTCTAAGTTCAAGGGGACTGATGACCTCAAATGTTAAGTCCCGTAGTGCTCAGAGCCATTTGGACCATTTTTGAAATCCCTTGCCAATAGCACTCAACACTTCATGTGAATAAAGAGCTAGTTGTGTTTCACGGGAACGATGTTTTCTAAACCCATGTTGACAGTGTGTCAATAGACCGTTTTCTTCGAGGTAATTCATAATGTTCGAACACAATATATGTTCCATAATCCTGCTACATATCGACGTTAACGGTATGGGCCTGTAATTTGGTAGATTACTCCTGCTACCTATCTTGAATATTGGTGTAACCTGTGCAACTTTCCAGTCATCGGGTACGTGTCGAATCGCGACCAGCAAGGAACTAGGCACACCATTCCAGAATAGTGGGTTTCGGCAGACATGCTGTCCCGTACACATTCTTCTTTCTCCGGTGGATGTCTATCGGTGTTTGTCCTTCAGCAACCAAGAAAAGCATAATAGCACGTTGGTCGTGTTTGGCCACATTTGGTTATAACGCCGCCATAGTTCACGTTTCCGAATTCACCTCACGCACGTCGGAGAGACACCAGTCCCTTGCCTACATGTCAGTGCTTGGGTACCCGCATCGGAGTTGCACTACGTTGTATACAGGGTGTTACAAAAAGGTACGGCCAAACTTTCAGGAAACATTCCTCACACACAAATAAAGAAAAGATGTTATGTGGGCATGCGTCCGGAAACGCTTAGTTTCCATGTTAGAGCTCATTTTAGTTTAGTTCTTCCGCCTACGCTCAATGGAGCACGTTATCATGATTTCACACGGGATACTCTACCTGTGCTGTTAGAACATGTGCCTTTACAAGTACGACACAACATGTGGTTCATGTACGATGGAGCTCCTGCACATTTCAGTCGAAGTGATCGTACGCTTCTCAACAACAGATTCGGTGACCGATGGATTGGTAGAGGCGGACCAATTCCATGGCCTCCACGCTCTCCTGACCTCAACCCTCTTGACTTTCATTTATGGGGGCATTTGAAAGCTCTTGTCTACGAAACCGCGGTACCAAATGTAGAGACTCTTCGTGCTCGTATTGTGGACGGCTGTGATACAATTCGCCATTCTCCAGGGCTGCATCAGCGCATCAGGGATTCCATGCGACGGAGGGTGGATGCATGTATCCTCGCTAACGGAGGACATTTTGAACATTTCCTGTAACAAAGTGTTTGAAGTCACGCTGGTACGTTCTGTTGCTGTGTGTTTCCATTCCGCGATTAATGTGATTTGAAGAGAAGTAATAAAATGAGCTCTAACATGGAAAGTAAGCGTTTCCCGCCACATGTCCACATAACATATTTTCTTTCTTTGTGTGTGAGGAATGTTTCCTGAAAGTTTGGCCGTACCTTTTTGTAACACCCTGTATACGCTGTCTGTCGCAACGCCCTCACTCGCTAATCTTTTTGTCTCCGCTTACATTTTGGTAAAAGGGACGCTTGGTGTCTCCGGTCGTTCGATAGAGAGTAACAGTGTTTTTGTGGTTTTTGCGGTTTGACATCCGAATTACCTTTCTTTCTGTGAAAATACCTGGGCTATGTAACCAATAAAACACAGAAGGATCCCGTTCCTCTTGGCGCCTATGAATTAGGGAACACAGATTGTCCTGTCTACAACGAAATCATTACAGACGGAGCTCAGGTTCGGTTTTTTTTTATTTTTTGGATGGGGAAGGAAACTGGCCGTGCCCTTTCAAAGAAACCTTCCTGGCCTTTGACTGGATCCATTTAGTGAAATCAGAGAAAAGCTAAATCTGGACAGCCGGAGCGTATCTGCACCGTCGGCCTTCCGAATGTGAGTGCAGTGTGCTAACAACAGCGTCACCTTGCTTAGTGTGGGCGCCTATGTACAGACACAAAAGTACTGTGACATCCAGACATGCGATAGCGACCTGAAAAGTAATGCGTCTGAATATTTTATGTGAAAACTGTCAAAGCTTTTTAACTAATACAAACGTTGTTAACATTCTGTACCTTTCGTCTTCATGTCTACATATTAATTTCTCTAAACACTAACCCTGGCAACACATTTTTCCCAACGAGAGATTATTACTGTCGAATGTTTGATTTTGTTGACGATGCCACAACCTCGCCTCTGTACCGCTTCCTCACTGGCAAAGTGAAATCCTCGAAATAGTTCTGTAAGTTTTGGAAACAGCTGGAAAACGGATGGCAGGAAGTCGGCACTGTATGGAGGATGGCTGATGACAGTGAAACCAAGGCGTCGGATTGTTGCAGATCAGACTTCGCAGCGCTCGTGTGTGGTCTGACGTTGTCGTGTTGAAACTTTATGTCGGCGTAGTGTTCGAATTCGAAACTGAAGTACAGCATGCAGGTTTTAGCAGAAAGAGACAGGAACGTTAGACAGCGTCATGTTACACACTAAAATTCGGAGCGCTCTACCGCCAGCGGGCCGCAAATATGTAGACATGAAGAATAAAGATGAAGAATTTTTTTTAAAATGTTTTATTTAAAAGGTTTAAGAGTTCGGTGGCATTACTTTTCATCACGCTCTCGTGGCAATGTGGAATAAAACTATTAAACTTCATGATTCGCTGTGAAATTTACCTATTACTGATGACAATAGTATATCTAGTTCATATCGAAACAGTTTGTTCAGAGAAACATTTTACGGTAACTGCAAGAAGCCACGTGCACACCAAAAATCAGTTTTGCTGAAATTTATTTCGAGCTGCTTCTTCTTCCTTGCCTATTTCCGTTTCACTACGGGATCGGCATTGTATGGGTTTTGGCAATGCTAGTGACGACGGCTGGTGGCCGCGGATCCTCTTCCTAACGCCACCACTCTCCCCCCCCCCCCCACCCCCCCCACCCACTCTGACGTATCTGCGACTAGAGTAAACGTTACATTCATGTATGAGAGAGCCTGTGTGTTTACGTAGCGTGTATATGAGGCGAGACGTGAGTACCAGCCCGGTATTTAACTAGCTGTATGTGGGAAATCAACAAAGAACCGCATCCAGGCTGGCCGGCTCACTCGTCCCCATTGTTAATTGGTGAACTCGTGAGGCAGATTCGACCTGGGGCTGATTTACATCCCCGAATCCCGGAGGCGGCGTGATAATGCTAGCTTCTATCCGGGCGGGTCCACGTAGCAAAGGTACATAAACGAGTAAATTGACATCCACACATTATTTCATTCAACTTCATTATTGACAGTCTAATTTACCAATTACTGGCAACAGCAGGATATCTAGTTCATATGGAAACAGTTCATTTAAAAAGGTTTCTGTAATTTACGATATCTGCAAACCATGTGCACGTCAAAATTCAATATGCTAAAAGCTGTTTTCTTTCTCGACTGATACAGCTTATTTAAAATAGTACTCTTTCTTCTCTTCTAAAAAACATTTTAGTTTTCCCGAAAACCTTATATTTCTAAATTCATTTGCACTCAATATTTTCTTGTTCTAGAAAGTTCCAGTATCAAAATGTAATTCTGCCCGAACTGCAGTGTTACAGTTCAGTAACCTTGGCTTTCCACTTTCTGAAAAATATGTACTTTCTCTAGAATAACACGTTAGATTGTAAATTATTAAGTTTAGAAAATTTCATCTCCTGGAAAATACTTGGCGAACTTTGGGAATACCTGTGACCATTAAAACCGCTCTTTCATATGCGTTACCTATAACTTTTGTATTTTCTAACTATGCAGCTTTTGGTTACACAAACTTACTTCTCTGCTTATGTAAATTTCTATCCTCTATACTTTCTGTGTTCTATCTTTGTAATTTCTATAATTCTCCGTCTGTACATATGCCTTGGTTACGTAGCTAGAGTTGGACAGCTTAATCACTGCCATCGATAAACTTCTTTAAACTTCTGTTAATTTGTGTAGCTTACCGATTCGTGTTAAAATACTGAGGTTCCTTCATTTTACGAAGCTGATCACCGAAATGGAACTTACTGCGTTTTATTGGCAGAACACTTACAACATGCCACAGTTCTACTAAAGAGGCTGCCTATACTAAGCTTGTCCGCTCTCTTCTGGAGTACTGTTTTGCGGTGTGGGGTCCTTATCATATAGGACTGACGGAGGACATCGAAAAAGTTCAAAGAAGTTCAGCTCATTTTCTGTTATCTCCAAATAGGGGAAAGAGTTCCACGGATATGATATTCGAGTTGAGCCGGCCGAAGTGGCCGTGCGGTTAAAGGCGCTGCAGTCTGGAACCGCAAGACCGCTACGGTCGCAGGTTCGAATCCTGCCTCGGGCATGGTAGTTTGTGATGTCCTTAGGTTAGTTAGGTTTAACTAGTTCTAAGTTGTAGGAGACTAATGACCTCAGAAGTTGAGTCCCATAGTGCTCAGAGCCATATTCGAGTTGAGGTGGCAATTATTAAAAGAACGGCGTTTTTCTTTGCGGCGAGATTTTTTCTTGAAATTTCAGTCACCAACTTTCTCCTGTGA
The DNA here is from genome assembly GCF_021461385.2 of Schistocerca piceifrons. NCBI lineage: Eukaryota > Metazoa > Arthropoda > Insecta > Orthoptera > Acrididae > Schistocerca > Schistocerca piceifrons. The sequence continues at coordinate 56,849,987 of NC_060143.1, forward strand.
GTGAAAATATTTTGCTGACGCCAGTGTACATAGCAAGAAATGATCATCAATTAGAGAAATCGAAGCTCGTACAGAAAGATTTAAACGTTAAAAAAGTGGAACATTAATAAGTTCGGTGAACCCTCTGCCAGTCTGCATTTCAGAGTGGTCACGTAGATGTATATGATGTAGATGTAGATGAAGAACTCGAAAAGCAATGTCTGCTGTGTTGTGCGCATTATTTGACAACTCTTCACGAAATCTATAATCGCTAGAGGACAGTTAAAGAAGAAAGTGCGTGAGAGTTAAGAGGTAAAAATCAGAGTGATATTGCTACAATTTGGTTGCCATTTACAGCACAGACACTTTATCCATTAATATAACTATGGTTGTACTGTTATTTACTGTTCATAAACGTATGTTTTTTTCACTGTCTGTAGTAACGATGAAATTTTATGTGAGCTTTATGTAATCATGTTACTGATTTTTCCTTAGGTATCACAGATACGAATTATTGGGGAAGGAAAAGTTGTTGGGAAATCTCTCTCTGTATGAAGATGGTGTCTCTTCTTTTTGACATGTCCGAAAGAACAGATACCATTGGTGACATTGCAGCCCTCTAGAATGGAATGCTAATTAAATCAAGTCCTTATGCTGTCAGCAGGCGTTGATATACATCAACGGGGACAGTTGAAAATGTGTCCCTCGACTGGACTCGAACCCAGGATTTCCTGCTTACACTGCTGTTCTCCTGCTGTGAGTGTGCTCTGAAAAAATAGGTCTTCACTCTCGTCTGGTCTAGTCAGCAACTGTGTCCAGGTGACCACGTATTTTGAGAGGAATTTCTGAGGTACAGAGTATGAATGGGATGTCGCTGCCTCATGATTTCTGGCAGCTGGGCGTGACTTGGCAGCTGATGGTCGCATCACTACGTGAGTAGCCTCCACTGCAGCACCGTGGACAGGGGGATGCGGGCAGTGCTTCCGTGTGTCTGTTGGATTATTTTGCGAGTAGGTCTGTAGGCCGTGCTATGCGTAAATTGGGCAGTTTACGAGTTGATTTCGTGTCTGCACATCAGTGTACTGAATTATTTAGGAGCGGTGGAAAAGTTTTTCTATAGCAGGATCTGTGACATCCATATGCACATCTCTCTCTCTCTCTCTCTCTCTCACACACACACACACACACACACACACACACACACACACACACATCACTAGTGGTGGAACAGCACAATCTGTAACATCAGTATGGTCGTCACACACATCACAAGGGATGGAACAGCACGATTTGTGACATCAGTATCCATGCATCGGAGGTCTCATGAGAGGGATGATAGCGCACTCTGGTGGTGGTGCTGTATACTAGGTCGGTTGGGCCCTGGACCTTGTGGCGAACACACCGGATGGCGGTAGTGGCTCAAATTATTTAAATAAAGACTGGTGCATCATTTCGACAGTTGACAATAAGCAAGCATGTTTGCAGATTCTTTTAGTACTTTGCATGTCTGTAGGCTGTGTGACGTGACCCCAAGCATGTCAGAGTGAGTGTTTTGTATCAGTGTAACAAATATATTCCATGGCTAAATAAATTATTCCAAAATAAATAAAGTACGCTCCTTCCTCCCTCCACCAGCCCACTGGAGGCTGTGTCCTTCTACCACGAATTCCTAGGAGGAGGTGGTGACCAGGTGACTCAGGTTAGTGGAGGTAGTACATGTGTGCTTTCTTTTGCGTCATTTTCTTAGGCTATCTTACCGCCAAAATTCAAACTTGGTGCCAGTTCCTAGGATGAGGTGACAGTCAGATGACTTAGGTTAGTGGAGGTAGTCCAAGTGACCGTTCTTTCACGCCATTTCCTTAACTCAGTAGAGATACACGAATTGACCTTTCTTTGCTATGAAAATTCAAACTTGGCGGCAGTTTCTATTAAGAGGTGGTGGTCGGTAGACTTAGGTTAGTGGGGATAGCCCAAGTGACGTATTTTCCCTCGATTTTCTTAGGTTAGTAGAGATAACCGTGGTTTGGTGCATTATTCTGTTGGAATTTGAACTTCCCGGGCGAGGGGAGGGGAAGGGGTTAGGTTAGTGGAGGTAGCCCAGTTGACCTATCCTCTGGCCAAAATTCAAACTTCCCACCAGAGGGATGTGGCACTTGCATCATCACCTAACGTCATGGGCGCCATCTTGGACGACAGCGCCACCTGGTGGTAACACTGTGTACTAGGTCAGTTTGAGTCCAGACCTCCTGGTAAATACACTGTTTCCCGCAATCTTGGTTTACGTCACAGGTGAGAGCGCCCTCTGGTGGTGGTACTGTGCACCAAGTCAGTTGGAGTTCGGACCTCGTGGTGAACACACTGGATGGCCGTAATGCATGAAATTGTTTAAATAAAGACTTATGTCCAGCACTGGTCGAGTCCTTTTCCCACGAATCCTTAGGAGGAGGTGGCGGTCAGGTGACTGAGGTTAGTGCACGTTGCCATTTCTTTCGCGCCATTTTCTTAGTTTAGTAGAGATACGCGAATTGACCTTTATTTACAGCCAAAATTAAAAAACTTTGCGCCAGTTCATAGGAAGAAGTGGCGATCGGATGACTTAGGTTAGTGGAGGTAGCCCAATTGACCTATCTCCCACGATTTTCTTAGGGTAGTAGAAATAACTGTGGTGTGATGCATTATTTTGTTGGAATTTGAACTTACAGCCATTTTTTTGGGAGAGGGGAGGGGATGGGGGCGTGGAAATTTCTTTCCAAAAGCCGCCATCTTGGAAAACGGTACTTGCGCCATCTGCTGACATCATGGCCGCCATCTTGGAGGATGTCATGCACTGTTGCCAAGTCTACATACCGCCATATTGGATGACGTCATCGTCGCCATCTTGGATACATCTGGCAACAATGCAGAGTGGCAAAGAACGAAATTTGTCTCAATACTGAACACGCTTGAGCAACATTAGTCAACGCCATCATCGCTTCATCATCACAGCCAGGCAGTGCCCTGTTTCATTAGATTTATGAATCAAGAAAAGGCGTGAATTAGTATCCCGTTTGCTGTTGTCTTAATACATTTGTGGAATGTAATATTCGAGTGTTCCAGCACTGTTACTGACCTTAGTCATGTAACCTGTACTAGGACCATGTTCCTAATCGCAAACATTTTAGTAACTGAGCTGTGGCATGCCAGTCCCCTGGCGCTACCACTTGTACAGCCGATATCGAAACTGTCCATATGTCAGGGCTAGGGTCTTTGGTCGACGATTTTGTTGTTGTGTCTGGTGGGTTATGGTACCAGCAGTTAGAGGGAGGCCACGTGGCTGGCGTTTTGGTTTTTGCCGCAATCCTGCTGCCCAGGCATGGAGCATGTGAACCTGCTACTTGTTAAGTTGGTCGCTGCCAAAGTTTGACGGCTCGATTAAGTACTGATAGCGGCGAGCTGCGGGAGGGGCAGCTCACACCGCGTGCAACCTGGTCAGCAAGCACTGGGCCAGTTCTGGAGGCTTAAACATTACGACACATGGATGTCACCGGCACGGATTGGATACAATCTCTGTATTTGAATACGCATACCTATACCAGTTTCTTTAGCGCTTCAGTGTAGTAACATAAGTACAGTGTTATAAGCAACAAACATAACCAGGTGTGCCCTTATAATAATCTGTAGCCCGATGCTTACGTGACTCGGCCGTTGTGGCCGAGCGGTTCTAGGTGCTTCAGTCCGGAACCGCGCTGCTGCTACGGTCGCAGGTTCGAATCCTGCCTCTGGCATGAATGTGTGTGATGTCCTTAGGTTAGTTAGGATTAAGTAGTTCTAAGTCTAGGGGACTGACGACCTCAGATGTTAAGTCCCATAGTGCTTAGAGCCATTTGAACCACTTCGTTAATGTTGAATTAGACTCTCGATGTTCATTACGCCTCTGAATGATTGTGTGGACGATCACCAGCCAGTGTAACTGATTTTAATCTGCTTGTTCCAGATCATATTCATTGCAAGTGTACGAAGACACTCTGTTGAATATTGAGTTGATGTAATTGGGACTGTAATATAGCCTGTGTCGAAGGCAATGCACTGTTAAAGGAGAGTGTGCCATGGGTTTTGGGTTTGCAAGTGGTTGTCGTTACGGTCGTCAATTTCCATGTAACATTAAGGAGCGGCAAACTCATAACTTGTGTGTGTAGTGGTATGTTTAGCCACTTCCGCAATAAGTTAATATTTCCTATATCTTAGATATTGTCGTTTGTATCCTTATTTGGGCAAATTATTGTTCTTTCTGGTGCATGTTGGGAGGGTACTTCTGGCAGCGCGTGCCGCCTTCCTATTTCCTTGGCCTGGAGCAGAGACGTGTTTTTTTCCTTCTCCGGCGACACTTCTTTCGTCGCGCGACGTCTAGGTTTTCCCGCAGCCAGGCTCCTCTCTCAGCTGCCTCGTGTTAGCTCAGTTTAAGTTTATCTGATCGTTTTTGTACGTTCCACGGCGGAGTGTCGCCAAATTAATTTTGAAATCCTTGATGTATTCAAATATTGAGAGTTGAGCAAGCACACAAGCCTCAATGTGTGTTCAGCAAGTCCAAAGTTCCTTGTGACAATATTTGCTCTTTAACAGCTTGTTTAAATCTTCCAGGCTCTATTTTGCTAGTTCTGGAGCGTGTTGAGTTTTAAACGTCTTTACTTATGAGTAGGAACAGTTGAAAAAAAATGGCTCTGAGCACAATGCGACTTAACTTCTAGGGTCATCAATAGCCTAGAACTTAGAACTAATTAAACCTAACTAACCTAAGGACATCACACACATCCATGCCCGAGGCAGGATTTGAACCTGCGACCGTAGCGGTCGCTCGTCTCCAGACTGTAGCGCCTAGAACTGCACGGCCACTCTGGCCGGCATGAACAGTTGAGATCTTTTACCCACAGTCATTAGCTAACTCCATTCATTGTGAAATGTGCGTGGCTGCTGCCAGTTTGCTGTGATAACCGGTTGCTGTGATTTGTCACCTTTCTCGTATTTTGAGGGATTGCATATTTATGGGTGATTATTAATATTTCTGCTGTCATATACCAGCTGGGACTAAAGATTAAATTATCTGCCTACCCTGCCTTGGTGCATTGTGTATTTTATTGCTTAAGGGATTTTCTTAAGGCTTATAAATTGTTAATGGATTTCCAACAGCCACAGTCAGCGGTGTAAGGTGTTATCCTCTCTGCAATTTGGGTAACGTCTATTTCTTTAAAGTTTTAGCCATGCTTGGGAATTGTTAGTACTTTTAGTGGCAGTCGTTTGAAATTCATATTACTGGAAAGATCCAGTTCTTTGAACCACCTTGCCGTCACACCTAGTTGGAATAACTTCATACTGGTATTTGGGGACTTTATATATATTCCAGGTTTTAAGCCCGATTATTAATTGTATTAATTGTTAAAGTTTTTATTTATGAATTGATCCCGTTCAAGTCCTTTAAATTGTGGTGAGCTTTGTTATTCACTTTTTCACAAGGTTTCTAATTTTTAATCATAGTAATTGTTGCCAAGCAGGAAAGTGTATTCGATGAAGTGACAAATGACGAAATTGTTGGGTCCACCTTCCACGTGTTTTTCCTTAAAATTATTCCAATCCTTCTTGTAATGTATTAATGATGAATCTGACTATGAAAGACTATTTGATGTTGTTAATAATGATAATTTCGAGGCCTGTTCAGACAGAGTTTAGTTTTTAAAAGGTGGATCACTGGCAGCGGAAATTAATCATACGAAGCAATTAATTCGATCAAGACCGGCAGTAAATTTAATAGACAGTTCTGCAACTAATTCAAATTTTTTGTATTTGTTTCATCGTCTTTGTTTATTCCTTAATTTGTTAATTACAAAACATCTAAATGGACAGTTTAGTTGGGTCACCTTAATGTGACCACTTGTCAAAAGCCTGAATAATCGCATTTTGCAGCGGCGACAGCTGCGAGACGAGCAGTAAGAGAGTCCTTGAGGTTCTGGAAGGTAGTTACAGAACGTGGATCCATGCGGCTCCAGTGCAGTGGCCAGGTGTCTCGGTTGAGGATGCGTTGACAGTACTGAACGATCGAGGGCATCACACAGATTCTCTATTGGGATGATAACAGCGAACCAGGTGCTCTTCGAACCACGCACGTACACTCAAAGCTGGGTGACGTGTTGCATTGTCCTGCTGGAAGATGCTATCGTACTGAGGAAAAACGAACTGCATGTACGGGTGGATATCGTACCGAAGAATAATGCATATTTGCGTTGATCCATTGTGCCTTAATAATGACGAGACCATCCATGAATGAATGCCACGTAAACATTCCACAGGGAGTAACGCTCTGAAACCTGGTTGGTAGGTACTCAGAGAGCGCACAGGATAAGGTTACTTACGACTGTGGATGGGGCCGTAAACAGTTACTGTGAGTTGCACAATCAAACAACTTTATTTTTCTAAGAACCACTTATTTACAAAAATGGTTCAAATGGCTCTGAGCACTATGCGACTTAACTTCTGAGGTCATCAGTCGCCTAGAACTTAGAACTAATTGAACCTAACTAACCTAAGGACATCACACACATCCATGCCCGAGGCAGGATTCGAACCTGCAACCGTAGCGGTCGCCCGGTTCCAGACTGTAGCGCCTAGAACCGCAAGGCCACTTCGGCCGGCACTTATTTACACATTGCTTTAAAAGATCACAAATGGTTCAAATGGCTCTGAGCACTATGTGAATTAACTTCTGAGGTCATCAGTCGCCTAGAACGTACAACTAATTAAACCTAACTAACCTAAGGACCTCACACACATCCATGCCCGAGGCAGGATTCGAACCTGCGACCGGAGCGGTCCCTCGGCTGCAGACTGTAGTGCCTAGAACCGCACGGCCACTCCGGCTGGCTAAAAGATCACAATTAGACAATGCGGCCGAAGGCCTAGTTAAAGGAAACTTTAGATACTTTCTGGGCTGAAGGCACAAAACCACACCAAAAAGAAGAATAGCTGAAGGCCTTGCTTATAACTCAAAATCAGTTAAAAATAGAAGGGAAAAATAAAAAAATAAAAAAAACATGTAATTGATAGCAGTTAGCATCTGAAGGCCTACGCGACACGTCTGAAGGACAACTATAATTAAAACACATTAATAAACAATTTTTCTAACCAGGAAATTTATTTTTAAACTTACAACAGAAAGGCTGAAAGTCTAATTAAAGAAATATTAACCTATTTCACGGCTGAAGGCTACAAACAAATTTGAAACAAAGGCTGAAGGCCTGAACAACAAGTCAGAGAAATAATTTAAAATAAACCCGTTCCTTGCTATAAAAAAAAGCTCCTTTAAAGAATACATACGGCTAAAGGCCTTATTAAAAAGCGTTCACGTAAATCCTCGGCTGAAGGCCAAATGTAACACATAGAACAACTAACGTCTTAGGGCCTGGATTACAAACCATTTCAGATAGAACAAATTTTAATGAAAAAATTTTTTTAAATAAAATCAATCATCAAAATTTTAATTTAACACGGTTGAAGGCCATTATGTAAAATTTAAAAGAACCCAATTAATACACGGCCGAAGGCCTCGCACAATACTTCAAACTAAAATGAAAGTCATAATCTAAAACAAGCACAAGTGGTCCTCAGAAGTGTTCCAAGGGTCGGCCTGAGAAGGTAGCTCAAACGTAAGGTATGGTGAGACAGGCAACCAGGAGTTGAAGTTAAATAATCGGATAGCAACCAAAACTAGGGACAGACCAAGGACCGACCAACAATTTAACCAATTCCCTTTCGTCCCACCAACGACACAACGATGGAAAATATCGGCGAAGGACGAGGATATGAACAGCATTATGTCTTCAGAAATTGGCTTCTAAAAACAGCTAAGGGAACAATAACCACTCCAATCAGAATATGAACTAGCCAACGTAAGGGCTGTCGAACTATACGCCGTGTCGGACAGCATCAACACGACGAGGAAAGACAAACTGCCAGAAAACTACACTAACGACAAGGACAGGTAAGTGCGGCGTTAACGGTCACAGGGCAGAAAATACCGCTGGTGTACTTCACTGGCAAGTAACAGCCAATTTAATAATTAATCACAATAAAGGAAGGCAGCTGCAAGATTTCACTGACTCCAACGTATCAGCCCGAGCGGCCCAGGGAGCAACAACCCGCAAATGAACCAAGAGATGTCAAAATACACTCCTGGAAATGGAAAAAAGAACACATTGACACCGGTGTGTCAGACCCACCATACTTGCTCCGGACACTGCGAGAGGGCTGTACAAGCAATGATCGCACGCACGGCACAGCGGACACACCAGGAACCGCGGTATTGGCCGTCGAATGGCGCTAGCTGCGCAGCATTTGTGCACCGCCGCCGTCAGTGTCAGCCAGTTTTCCGTGGCATACGGAGCTCCATCGCAGTCTTTAACACTGGTAGCATGCCGCGACAGCGTGGACGTGAACCGTATGTGCAGTTGACGGACTTTGAGCGAGGGCGTATAGTGGGCATGCGGGAGGCCGGGTGGACGTACCGCCGAATTGCTCAACACGTGGGACGTGAGGTCTCCACAGTACATCGATGTTGTCGCCAGTGGTCGGCGGAAGGAGCACGTGCCCGTCGACCTGGGACCGGACCGCAGCGACGCACGGATGCACGCCAAGACCGTAGGATCCTACGCAGTGCCGTAGGGGACCGCACCGCCACTTCCCAGCAAATTAGGGACACTGTTGCTCCTGGGGTATCGGTGAGGACCATTCGCAACCGTCTCCATGAAGCTGGGCTACGGTCCCGCACACCGTTAGGCCGTCTTCCGCTCACGCCCCAACATCGTGCAGCCCGCCTCCAGTGGTGTCGCGACAGGCGTGAATGGAGGGACGAATGGAGACGTGTCGTCTTCAGCGATGAGAGTCGCTTCTGCCTTGGTGCCAATGATGGTCGTATGCGTGTTTGGCGCCGTGCAGGTGAGCGCCACAATCAGGACTGCATACGACCGAGGCACACAGGGCCAACACCCGGCATCATGGTGTGGGGAGCGATCTCCTACACTGGCCGTACACCACTAGTGATCGTCGAGGGGACACTGAATAGTGCACGGTACATCCAAACCGTCATCGAACCCATCGTTCTACCATTCCTAGACCGGCAAGGGAACTTGCTGTTCCAACAGGACAATGCACGTCCGCATGTATCCCGTGCCACCCAACGTGCTCTAGAAGGTGTAAGTCAACTACCCTGGCCAGCAAGATCTCCGGATCTGTCCCCCCTTGAGCATGTTTGGGACTGGATGAAGCGTCGTCTCACGCGGTCTGCACGTCCAGCACGAACGCTGGTCCAACTGAGGCGCCAGGTGGAAATGGCATGGCAAGCCGTTTCACAGGACTACATCCAGCATCTCTACGATCGTCTCCATGGGAGAATAGCAGCCTGCATTGCTGCGAAAGGTGGATATACACTGTACTAGTGCCGACATTGTGCATGCTCTGTTGCCTGTGTCTATGTGCCTGTGGTTCTGTCAGTGTGATCATATGATGTATCTGACCCCAGGAATGTGTCAATAAAGTTTCCCCTTTCTGGGACAATGAATTCACAGTGTTCTTATTTCAATTTCCAGGAGTGTAGTTGAGGTTTTATAACAGGTTAACTGATCACTCAACTTCAGCGTCCGGGTTCGGTGGCCAACAAACTTTGTCGCTCTCGCAGTTAGCGCCTCAAGATCTGACAGCGAGTACATGCCGCCAGCAGTCCTGGCCTGGTCTTGCGCCACGGAGACTTCCTCGCTGCTCCGTCCCAACCATGGAGGTAAGAATAAGGGGAGATGGCGCTACGTATCCCAGCTGTACTACGTTTTGAAGCCATGGGGGCGTGGCTCGCTGCCAGACGCTCTGACCAAAACATTGCCAGTGTGCTATAGCGCTGCGTGTATTACAGTCGCTAATTGAACCATATACGCATGTAACGTCATCAGATTGGTTGTTTCAAAGTTTTTGTTTAAAATAAAATCTCGTAAAGGCGAAATTCCGCGTTTCTTCTGATTAAAAATAGTTTTTAATGTAATATTACGAATAGCTAGCCTTCAATGTAAATTATACAATTTTGTTAATTCAGTGATAAACGTGTATCACAAACTGAATAATAGAAACTGAAAACTAAGTTAGCTATACCCTCCCTCCAAAGCCCCATAAATACATCTTGTTTATAATACGTACTGGGACATTTCAGTTACGTTACACTACTGGGAAACACTGTTCATTACCACCAATATTTACTGAAATACGGTACATAGAATGGCAACTCTACACAGTGTTCTGTTTAGGCCTATACTTTACGCCAGTTAATGTGGTGTTAGCTTTTAATTTGGTACATGATCAAGACAAAGTGAGTTACTCAACACTTCGATTATCGACGATACGTACGTATTATACTGAAACGTGAACTTGAAAACTAAGAATTTAATTCTTTGAATTAACATACCTTTTGCAAATGTTTTGGGTGTGTAGGGAAAACTGATGGTACAGCATTTTCTCGGAGCCTTACTGTTGAAAGGGAAGTTCGGTCTATGTCCTCTTCTCGGAAATGCTGAGAACATATAGTGCTCCATTTAGACGCACGCCAATTCTTCCTCCTCACGGCATTCTCCCACAGAGCTTTCCGACTTTCATTTTTAGGAAATCTAAATTCATACAGGAGAAAAACACGCTCTAGTACAAGTACCGATGTAGCACACGTCCATTCACAATGAAGTTGTAAAATCACACTTAACGAGACAACTTACACATGAAATGTTATTCCCTTCGAGTTCGCATCACAATCAGAACGATTCGTACATCCGAACACCGCACAAGTCACCATAATAGCGCAAAATCCTTCCAAAAGCGAGCGACAAGCCTACGCATACAAGCTTACAGCAGCAATGTTTTGGTCGGATTGAGATGGCTACCCTCGGCTTCACATAGCTTCACAGCTGTGACGTCACGGCGTCTCCCTCTACTCTTACCTCCATGGTCCCAACCGACTGACCACCGCACACACCACCACACCACACCAAAGATAGTACAACAGTACTAGTATCGATAAGCGCTGCTGCTGCCACCCAAGGAGGCGAGCCAGCAACTTGGTTAAGCCGGTAAGTAAGGAAGAAACAAGACGCCACTCGATGTGACAAAATGCCAAAGAACAAACGGCATGAACGCGAGTCGTGCACGGCTCACGCTGCCTCCTCTAACCTGGACCCCTTTCCTTTCAGACTTTCCACACCGCGTACTCAGTGGCTATCTGTGCGATGGAGCATGAACAGTAATTCATGTGAAAAAGCTACCTGTCGCCAGTCAGTCGCACGTCCAGTTGCAGTATTGGTTTGCAAGCTACGGCCTTCGTTGCCGATGAACGGTAATCGGCAGGCACCTGCTGCAGATGCCAATATTTGGCATGCAGCCATTACACTCATCTACCTTCCCCATGTACACGTGCAACACGACTCTCACATACACTACTGGCCATTAAAATTGCTACACCAAGAAGAACTGCAGATGATAAACGGGTATTCATTGGACAAATATATTATACTAGAACTGTCATGTAATTACATTTTCACACAATTTAGGTGCATAGATCCTGAGAAATCAGTACCCAGAACAACCACCTCTGGCCGCAATAATGTCCTTGATACGCCTGGGCACTGTCACGTAGAGTTTGGATGGCGTGTACAGATACAGCTGCCCATGCAGCTTCAACAAGATACCACAGTTCATCAAGTGTAGTGACTGGCGCATCGTGTCGAGCCAGCTACTCGGCCACCATTGACCAGACGTTTTCAATTGCTGAGAGATCTGGAGAATGTGCTAACCAGGGCACCAGTCGAACATTTTGTGTGTCTAGAAAGGCCCGTACAGGACCTGCAACATGCAGTCGTGCATTATCCTGCTGAAATGTAGGGTTTCGCAGGGATCGAATGAAGGGTAGAGCCACGGGTAGTAACACATCTGAAATGTAACGTCCACTGTTCAAAGTGCCGTCAATGCGAACAAGAGGAGACCGAGACGTGTAACCAATGGCATTCCATACCATCACGCCGAGTGATACGCCAGTATGGCGATGACGAATACACGCTTCCAATGTGCATTCACCGCGATGTCGCCAAACACGGGTATGACCATCACGATGCTGTAAACAGAACCTGAATTCATCCGAAAAAATGACGTTTTGCCATTCGTGTACCCAGGTTCGTCGTTGATTACACCATCGCAGGCGTTCCTGTCTGTGATGCAGCGTCAAGGGTAACCGCAGCCATGGTCTCCGAGCTGATAGTCCATGCTGCTGCAAACGTCGTCCAACTGTTCGTGCAGGTGATTGTTGTCTTGCAAACGTTCCCATCTGTTGACTCAGGGTTCGAGACGTGGCTGCACGATCCGTTACAGCCATGCGGATAATATGCCTGTCATCTCGACTGCCAGTGATACGAGGCCGTTGGGATCCAGAACAGCGTTCCGTATTATCCTCCTGAACCCACAGATTCCATATTCTGCTAACAGTCACTGGATCTCGACCAACGCGAGCAGCAATGTCGCGATACGATAAACTGCAATCACGATAGGCTACAATCCGACCTTTATCAAAGTCGGGTAACGTGATGGTACGCATTTCTACTCCTTACACGAGGCCTCACAACAACGTTTCACCAGGCAACGACGGTCAACTGCTGTTTGTGTATGAGAAATCGGTTGGAAACTTTCCTCATGTCAGCTCGTTTTAGGTGTCGCCACCGGCGCCAACCTTGTGTGAATGCTCTGAAAAGCTAATCGTTTGCATATCACAGCAACTTCTTCCTGTCGGTTAAATTTCGCGTCTGTAGCACGTCATCTTCGTGGTGTAGCAATTTTAATGGCCATTAGTATATCTACAAGGCAAGAGGCCAATTCTTCCGCAGGAACAACACCCTTCCGACAAGTACCTGAACCCATCCCGTGGGATATCACGTCCAACGAAGCCGTATGACATTTACGGTTCTTACTAATTAATAACATCACTGGGTCTAATCAGCACATACGTAACTGACACTGCTGCATGACTTTTATATAAAACATTTACATCTACTGTATTAATAGTCATGAAACAGATAAGTACAATAGCAGTCAGATGAATGTTCATTTTAGCCAAATCACGTGGTCTGCTAACAACAACTAGTACAATAAAACGCAAATAGTTTTTAGGTACAATGCGAATATCTGAGAGTTAAAATGTGTTCACTGCACTTGTATCTCGTAGGCTCACTTAGCGTTAAAATCTTTCTCACCCTCGGAAGTTATTGATAACGCCACCGAAGGGTCATATGCCATATCAGATGTATGCTAACAATCGACTACCAACTATTACGCAGCAATACCCCGGACTTACGCGATAGGTGGGACCCGGCGATAACCGAGTAAGTTGAATTTGCGTAAGTCTGGGTCCAGTGTTGCATATAAATACACTCCTGGAAATGGAAAAAAGAACACATTGATACCGGTGAGTCAGACCCACCATACTTGCTCCGGACACTGCGAGAGTGCTGTACAAGCAATGATCACACGCACGGCACAGCGGACACACCAGGAACCGCGGTGTTGGCCGTCGAATGGCGCTAGCTGCGCAGCATTTGTGCACCGCCGCCGTCAGTGTCAGCCAGTTTGCCGTGGCATACGGAGCTCCATCGCAGTCTTTAACACTGGTAGCATGCCGCGACAGCGTGGACGTGAACCGTATGTGCAGTTGACGGACTTTGAGCGAGGGCGTATAGTGGGCATGCGGGAGGCCGGGTGGACGTACCGCCGAATTGCTCAACACGTGGGGCGTGAGGTCTCCACAGTACATCGATGTTGTCGCCAGTGGTCGGCGGAAGGTGCACGTGCCCGTCGACCTGGGACCGGACCGCAGCGACGCACGGATGCACGCCAAGACCGTAGGATCCTACGCAGTGCCGTAGGGGACCGCACCGCCACTTCCCAGCAAATTAGGGACACTGTTGCTCCTGGGGTATCGGCGAGGACCATTCGCAACCGTCTCCATGAAGCTGGGTTACGGTCCCGCACACCGTTAGGCCGTCTTCCGCTCACGCCCCAACATCGTGCAGCCCGCCTCCAATGGTGTCGCGACAGGCGTGAATGGAGGGACGAATGGAGACGTGTCGTCTTCAGCGATGAGAGTCGCTTCTGCCTTGGTGCCAATGATGGTCGTATGCGTGTTTGGCGCCGTGCAGGTGAGCGCCACAATCAGGACTGCATACGACCGAGGCACACAGGGCCAACACCCGGCATCATGGTGTGGGGAGCGATCTCCTACACTGGCTGTACACCACTGGTGATCGTCGAGGGGACACTGAATACTGCACGGTACATCCAAACCGTCATCGAACCTATCGTTCTGCCATTCCTAGACCGGCAAGGGAACTTGCTGTTCCAACAGGACAATGCATGTCCGCATGTATCCCGTGCCACCCAACGTGCTCTAGAAGGTGTAAGTCAACTACCCTGGCCAGCAAGATCTCCTGATCTGTCCCCCATTGAGCATGTTTGGGACTGGATGAAGCGTCGTCTCACGCGGTCTGCACGTCCAGCACGAACGCTGGTCCAACTGAGGCGCCAGGTGGAAATGGCATGGCAAGCCGTTCCACAGGACTACATCCAGCATCTCTACGATCGTCTCCATGGGAGAATAGCAGCCTGCATTGCTGCGAAAGGTGGATATACACTGTACTAGTGCCGACATTGTGCATGCTCTGTTGCCTGTGTCTATGTGCCTGTGGTTCTGTCAGTGTGATCATGTGATGTATCTGACCCCAGGAATGTGTCAATAAAGTTTCCCCTTCCTGGGACAATGAATTCACGGTGTTCTTATTTCAATTTCCAGGAGTGTATATACAAATCATGTTCAGTTGGGACCAGACACTAAAGAAAACGATGTAATTTAGAAGAACAATGTTTAATAAAGTATTCAGCAATACAACATATTATATTGCCGTACTGTGTCACGCAATGTAGCATTGTTAATGGTTATCGTAACGGAGAAGGTGACATAAAATCTAACAATATCGTCTGATGAGTCTTTTTTTATCTTGCACATAAAATTTCTTCGATGCCCGCTAACAAATGTTTTATTCTTCCGTTCTGCAGCACAAATGCACAATGTGTTGGAGCCTATTTCTGCTAAAATTTGCTACCGATTTTCAACTGAACAGTGGCCGCCTGTTAAGTTCGCAACCGTCATTTGGTATTTTGATTTCACTGGGTGTAAAGAGTCAGATTTGTCAACATTTTGCTCTTGCTCACGCAATTCTGCAAGCTCATCAATTGTCAGCTTCTTCTCCTTTTTTCGGTGCCTATCCCGTTCAGATATTGGCGATCATGATGGCTACTCTTCTCTTGTCGTAGCAACACGGAATAGTTCTGTTGAAGATATGTTGAACGAGCATCTAAGCTCCTGATTATGTGTAGCCAGTAGTTCTTGAAAGTCATATCCATCCACCTCTAAATTTAATCCTCTGGCAAGATCGACCTCTTCTTCAATCACATTATCAATTTCAGTAGAATCTGGAGCTGAGTCCCACTGAGTTTCAGTGGTGAGAAAATAGGGACAGCTTTTATAGTCCCCATTTAAAGTTTTTAGCGAAATTTCGTTCCAAGATGGTCCGACAATCCCATGGGATCCAAAACACTGAATTGCCTCCAAGAGCCTTTAACAGAGAGCTCGGTGTTTTATCTCCTCGATTCGTGTAGATGTACAAACGGCTGTCTCGTGTGGCAAGTTTTAAATTTTTAACGGCTCCGCGATCCATCGGTTGAAAGCAAGCTGGCTGTATTCGGTGACGTAAATATAACTGCCCCACAGGGCGTGGCGGAACCGGTTTATAGTATTTCGTGACTTTAATTGCTTGTAAATGATGTTTCAGGTAGATCAAAGAATATATAAAACCAGTTACCTATTGTCAGCGTAACAATTCGTTTGATCTCAAAAATGATTATCCCGGCTAATATTTGTCACTCTGATAAAGAAATCTCTACTTGACGTTGTGTAGAAATGTTGTCTGTAAAGTCGTGTGAGTGGCACTAAATTGCATATCATTTATCAAATTTTACACAACTGTTATTTAAGATGGAAGCACTTTTCTGTAGCAAAAGGCATATTTAGTCACAAAATACTACCCTCGCACAACATTTCATGTAAATCGTCCGAAATAGTTAGGCTTCATGCATCACTGATATTACGTAACGTGCTGTGAGCATTATTTTTAAAGATTTAATCTGAGTTGAATTTTGTCTTTTAAAGTAGATTCGCGGCCACCGGTGCATATTTGCTTCCATCCATTTATATCTAACAACATTTATATTTGTTAAAATTCTCGATTCAAAACTGCAGCGGAGATATTTTTGCTAACATGGCGGCAGACAGATGATAGTCAATTTGTCTATTGTTATTCTCGATTCCTTTTATATCAAGTTAATATATTTAGATAAAAGTCTTTAAGCCTCTATCCTGTAGTATTTAAAATTATTCTCAATGAAAAATGTTTCATATTTTTTATACCAGCTACTAGTAAACTCGGCTGTATGTTACTAGCGCTAATGGCTGCGCTCCAATTTGCGGAGCTGAAAATTAACACTTAAAAACGTTAATTAGATTGAATTACAATTGAAATAAATACAAATCCACGTCTAGACAATAGCGACTCTATTTTTCAAATAATAATTAACAATATAGTTTTAGGTTTTCTCTTTACAGACCTCTCACGTCTCACGTCCGAACAGTTCATCGGCTAGCACAGGAAGGACAACTGAACCACAGATAACAAAAAAGATTATAATTTTCGTTGTCTATGAATGTAGATCTCTGATAATAGTTTTAATTCACACAGAAATTAAATAATTATAGAAATAATTGTCATTTTTATACGATACAGTCTTTTTGCGTAGTTTTGATTATATATTGTCGAAGTTTGTACATTTAGTTCATTTTAACATCTTTTGGCTAGACCATAGTGTCGTGGGTATTACAGGGGGTAGAAATTAGAGTAACAGAAGGATGACCTGCTCTGCTGTCGACCTTAAATGGGATCTGTTTTAATTGGCATAGCATTCGACTTCACGTATGAGGTGAGGACCAAAACAGCCCTCCAAAAGGGAAGCTGTCCCCCAAACTTTAGTCTTCGATTTCCAGCTTTAGATGTATTTATAAAGGTCTTGCATTTGCTGAGCGATAAATAAGAGAGGTTTCAATTTACACCATAGTATTTGCGGCAACCATCACTATCAATCGACCTTCGTGACTTTAAAACCTGGAAGGGTTTTCTCACCAAGCGCCACAAAAATTCTTGTAGGCATATTCTTCCAGAACTGTACTAACCTTAAACATTTCATCTTTGGCACCATCCTCAGATTCTTCTTTCAGACTCTCAAAAATCAACTTAGTTGGAGAGCACACCATTTCCCAATCAGCAGGACAATTTTTCTCTTTTACTTGATAATCATACCATAATTTTAACATTGTTCCCATCTGAGGGATAATACCATGGCGTTTACGAATGATAATTCATTTGAAAGGCCGGGCGTTTTGCACAGCTTACAGAATTTTTCCTTTACCTTTTATAATTTTTCTGACAGTTGATTCCAGTCGATCTACATCTACATGATTACTCTGCTATACACAATAAAGTGCCTGGCAGAGGATTCAATGAACCACCTTCATGCTGTCTCTCTACCGTTCCACTCTCGAACGGCACGCGGGAAAAACGAGCACTTAAATTTTTTCGTGCGAGCCCTGATTTCTCTTATTTTATCGTGATGATCATTTCTCCCTATGTAGGTGGATGCCAACAGAATTTTTTCGCAATCGGAGGAGAAAACTGGTGATTGAAATTTCATGAGAAGATCGCGTCGCAACGAGAAACACCTTTGTTTTAATGATTCACGTATCATGTCTGTGACACTGTCTCCCCTATTTCGCGATAATACAAAACGAGCTGCCCTCCTTTGTACTTTTCGATGTCATCCGTCAGTCCCACCTGATGCGGATCTCAAACTTCTTTGCAAATTCATTAATTTTTGCATCGAAGACTTTGATAATTTAAAGTTTACATTCCAAAGAAATGATTTTCTTTTCTTTTTTGATATAAATGAATTAGTTCTGCTTCTTTTGGATGGCATAGATAGAATCCATCAGTCACGCCAGCTCCGTGGATAAAACAACTCCTCACGAAACTCGTCCAAACTCGTTGTAACGCGTCACAGCGGGTGAATAGAGGTTCGCGGCGCTTAGACTGACTAATCGCGTAAAAGGGCTAGAGTAAATCGGGGTATTAGTGCACTATAATGATAAAAAAGAAAAAACGTAGTACAGCAGCGACTCGACGTTGCATGAACTCCACAAGTCCTCCGTATGTCTTCTGAGGTAGGTGGCACAGGATGTTTGTGCCAAACTAACGCATTTCCACCTAAATTACTTGCCGGTGTTTTGTGGGCGTGGATCTAGCGTGGCCAGAACATCAACATGTTCGCCATCATACTCCTCAAACCACTGTAGCACGATTCTAGCCCTGTGAGACCAACAGTTATCGTGCTGGAAGATACCATCGTCGTCAAGTACACAACAAGCAACAATGTTCACGTAGTCGACTGTTGTCATAGTGCCTTCGATTAGTAGCATAGCTACCACGAAATACTCGGTGAATTTCCACCATAACATAATGCTGTCCTCCACCCGCCTGCGTCAGTGGCCCGGTGCGTGGTTCGAGCAACGATTCACCTTGTACCTGGACTCGGCTATCGACCTGCTGTAACAAGAAAGGCGATTAATGCGACCAGGTGACACGTTTCCTTTGATCCGCTGTCCGATCTCAATTATCCCATACCAACTGCAATCGTAATGGACGATACCGCTGAGTCAGGTGTAGGAGTCATGTACATTGGAATCCGTATTAAATATGTGTCCTGTAAGGTTGCGGCTAAATACTTATGCCCGCACCATCATTGTGTGTGTCGTCAGGTATACCATTGACTATCTGTTCCGCTTTACAGAGCTGGCAAGCTTCTGGCCACTACGTTCTGTGATGAGGCGTGGACGTCCAGGAACCTGTCGCCAGCTCGTGGCTTCACCGTCCATGAACCACTTTGCACAGATGCTCATGACAGCAGCGCGCGAACAATCGGCCAGCTTCGCCGTTTCCCAGACGCTCGTTCCCGGGCGCCGGGTCATAACAGTCTGCCCTTTGTCAAAGTCGCTTATATCAGTGCATTTCCCTATTTTCTGCACGTATCTTTCGTAGAACGATTCCCCATTCGTCTCGGCGCCGATTATATGTTTTGCGTGCCATGTCACGTGCCCGCAACGGCACCGAGCGGCATTCAATTTCGAGGTGGTGCTCCGGTAACACCTCAAATCGTTTCATTTTTGTCAACGCACTGTTCGCCTTGTGCACACATATGGAGATATGTTCCAGACATAGCTTCTCATACATATTTTTCTGCAGTCAAGATATGTATTTTCAGATTTTTACAGGTGTACTTTTTTGAAAAAAGCCTTTTTTTTATTTTAATACATATGAACGAATGTATTATTTTAACTGAACGTAGAGTTTTGATAAAACCTGATAAGCCCATCAGGGTTCGTAACATAAATCAGGACTAGAGACTGAAGTGACTAAAGTCATGTGATAGCGGCAATCTAATATACAGATGGTGGTAGTGTCACATACACAATGTGTAAAAGGGCGGTGCGTTGGCGGAGCTGTCAATTAAACTTAGATGATTCGTATGAAAAGTGTCCAACGTGATTACAACCTCACGTCGGGCATTAACAGACTCTGAACGCGGAATGGTAGTTGGAGCTAGACGCATGAGACATTCCATTTCGGACATAGTTAGGGTTGGGGTTGGGTTGTTTGGGGGAAGAGACCAAACAGCGAGGTCATCGGTCTCATCGGATAAGAGAAGGATGGGGAAGGAAGTCGGCCGTGCCCTTTCAAAGGAACCATCCCAGCATTTGCCTTGACCGATTTAGGGAAATCACGGAAAACCTAAATCAGAATGGCCGGACGCGGGATTGAACCGTCGTCCTCCCGAATGCGAGTCAAGTGCGACATCGTCAGGGAATTCAGTATTCCGAGATCCATAGTGTCAAGAGTGTGCCGAGAATACCTAATTAAAGTCAATACCTCACACCACGGCCAACGTAGTGGCCGACAGCAGCGGCGTTTGCGTCGATTTGACAGTACTAACAGACAAGCAATACTTGTCAAAATAACCGCAGAAATCGATGTGGAACGTAAGACGAACATATAAGTTACAACAGCGAAATTTGTCGTTATAAGGCTATGGCAGCAGACGACGGACGCGAGTACCTATGCTAACAGCACATCACCTGCAGAGCCTCTCCTGGACTCGTGGCCTTATTGGTTGAACCGTGGACGCCTGGAAAACCGTGACCTGGTCAGATAAGTCTCGATTTCAGTTGGTAAGAGCTGATAGTAGGGTTATAATGTGGTGCAGACCCCTCCGAACAATGGACCCAGGTTGTCAACAAGACACTGTGCAATCTGGTGGTGTCTCCATAATTTTGTAGGCTGCGTTACATGGAATGGACGGGGTCCTCTCGTCCAAGTGAACCCAACATTCATTGGAAATGGTTATGTTGGGCTACTTGGCGGCCATTTGCAGCCATTCATGGACTTCATGTTCCGAAAAAACGATGTGTCATGTCACCGAGCCACAATTATTTGCGACTGAAGAACATTCTGGACAATTCGAACGAATGATCTGGACACCCACATCCCCGACATAAATCCCATCTACCATTAACGGAACATAATCTAGAGGTAAGTTCGAGCACAAAATCCTGCAGCGTCTACACTTTCGTAATTATGGACGGCTACAGACGGGAGCATGACTCAATATTTCTGCTGAGGACTTGCAATGAGTTGTTGAGTCTATGCCACGTCAAGTTGCTGCACTGTGCCAGGAAAAAGGAGACCCGACACGATATTAGGAGGTATCTCATGACTCGTCACCCCAGTGTATGATGCGTAAATATACTTGATGAGTAACGTTACACTTGCCCGCGAGAGGCAAAGGTCCCGAGTTCGAGCTCGGTGCGGCTCACAAAATGCCAGTAAGTTCCATACCAGCGTACACTCCGCTGCAGAGTGAAAATTTCATTTTGTAACCGGAGCACCTGCTTAAGTAGTATGTAAAATTACGTCTGGTTAACAAAAGTACTCATTTTCTGGGTGACATGTCGTCAGTCATTCTGAATAAACTGCTTAGTTTGTATAATGTGTTTTCCATATAAATACAATTTCGAGTAGTATTTATAAACACATTTGTCCGACAGCAAGTGGTTTATTTTAAGAAGCATTCAGTCTTCTACAGACAAAGACAGATTATGTTTTTTTTGTCTTGCAAATCTAAGAAAGTTAATAAAAAGTTTCCTTCAGTATGGCTGTCTATCATTATGAATTATCAATGACCGATCTTTCTGTTTCCGCTTTGACAAGTGAGCAGCAACGAGAAAGGTTTAAATGGAAAACGGCCTGACAAAACTGTTTGTTTCCACAAAAACCTGAAAATCTAAACATATTTGAAACAGTTTTCCCAAGTTCCTTTAATGGGCCAGAGTTTGATTATGCTGTAGTTCCACACAAAAAATCATAGCTGACACTGTGTCTCTATCGTTTAGAAAATGGGTTTTAAACTTAGTAGTGCAGGCCTGTCTTGCTCCATATAATGACGCAGTCTCGCATGAGAGCTCTAGCGGTGTTCACACTGCAGTAGCTGACCCTGGCCACATTGATTTCTCATTTTAGTACATTTCTTGGATTCTTTTGCGAAGAGTTTCTACCTCAACAATAACAACCGTTCTGTATTCGTCGTTTTACACGCTTTCTGATACCGTTAAAAACAGTGTATCATTTTATTTCATTGCTTCACTACATCGATCGACACAAGAGTTGAGACAATTTATCACTTACCAGAGTATATGCTGTAGTGTCACCGCCAGACACCACAGTTGCTAGGTGGTAGCCTTTAAATCGGCCGCGGTCCGTTAGTATACGTCGGACCCGCGTGTCGCCACTATCAGTGATTGCAGACCGAGCGGCGCCACACGGCAGGTCTAGAGAGACTTCCTAGCACTCGCCCCAGTTGTACAGCCGACTTTGCTAGCGATGGTTCACTAACAAAATACGCTCTCATTTTCCGAGACAATAGATAGCATAGCCTTCAGCTACGTCATTTGTTACGACCTAGCAAGGCGCCATTACCAGTTACTATTGATGCTGTAAAACATGTACCGTCAAGAGCGATGTTCACCAATTATGGATTAAAGTTAAGTATTCCAACAGCTACGTCCTTTTTTTGCTAAAGTCTAACTTCCTTGTCCTGTTCCAGACCTCACGCCACCCTGCGTGAGCTAAAACACGTGCCTTTCTGCTTCCTCTCATAGTGGGTTGGCTCTCTTGCCAATCCACAACATACGCCCTTTATCTGCAACAGTTAGCTACAGCTTCCAGCCACTGCTCTACATAGTCACCACTCCGACTTAAACATTTGTCGTAGCGTTGTACCAACTTTCCAGTACCCTCGTCATAGAAGACAGCAGCCTGTGCTTCCTGCCAATTCTCTACGCTCATCTATAGCTCGTTATTTTCCGAAAACCTGAAATCATTCATGAAATAAAAGGGGTGTTAACGTCTTGCGTGACTCACCCTGTGTATGCAAGTGCACGTCTAATTTACAGTACGTAGTGTGGTGAGTAACATGTTTTTACCAAATTCCATTGTACATACATACGTACAATTTGTCTAAATTTTGATATAGACTCTGATGGTCATTTCACGCTTTGTAAAAATTCACTTTCAGTTATTTGAAAAAAGCCTCCTCTTGAAGTCCTTAAATAATGTTTACTTATAGATAAAGTATTCTTTCTGTTACTAACTTGCTGCAGTGCGATATAAATCCTTTGCTCTAGTTAGGTAGTTGAGATCTTCGCGCCTTGGAAAATTACTGATATCTTTAAACGAGCTTCTCGCCCAGGTCGTGAAGGCCAAAGGCATGTCTACTGGCTGCCATGTCATCCTCCTCCTTGCGACGTAATGCAGTTGCGGTATGGAGGGGCATGTGATCAGATAACCGCTCTCCTGGCCCTTTTGCACTGCTAACTTTGCTTAGTGCATTATCTTCGCATGGTAAATTGAGACATTACATATAAAGCACATCTCTGAATCTCCAGCTGACATGAACTGCACTCTCCAGTCACATTGATTTGCTAACCTGTCAAAAGCCCGAATAACCACATTTGAAGCGAGGACGTGCAGGAAGTGAGGCAGTGAGGTTCTGGAAGGCACCACCATGGATGTGGAGCCATACCGACTCGAGTGCCACCGCCAGCTGCGCTGGCTTTCTCGGTTGGGGGTCGATGGCACCAACAGCCCGGTCGAGTTGATCCTACAGATTCTCGACCGGTTTCAAAGCAGGGGAGCTTGGTGGCCAGGGTAGTACGGTAGCCTCATCCCGATGCTCTTCGAACCACGCACGTAGACTGCAAGCTGTGTGACGACATATTACATTGTCGTGTTGGTAGACGCCATCGTGCTGAGGAGAAACTGTACTTAGGGGTGAATGTGGTCCCCGTAGACATGCATACACTGTTGACCCATTGTTCCTCCCAGAATGATTCCACGAAAACATTCCTCAGACCATAACGACCCCTCCTATCGAGTGGACCCTTCCGACGATTGTTACAGAGCGGTATACTTCAACGCCCGTCTGTCCGACGGAGCATAACTTACTGTAGACACTCAGTTGGCATCCAGTTGCATTGTCAGCTAGTAAATTCCAGCTTCCTAGCCGACAACCAGCAGTCAGCGTGGGTGTATTAATCAGTCGACTGCTGCAGCATCTCACACAGAGCAATGTTCGCTGAGCAGTCGTTGAGGAGAGACAGTTGGTTCACCGGCAGGTAGCTGCTCAGCACTCGCACGCCTATTCGCCCATACACGTAACCGCAGACATAGTCACCCATGACATCTGAGACTCGTGGTGCATGACTGTTGCCTCGGCGCCAGTTTTGGATGGCGCTATTTTTCCATGTACAGCATACTTTAACCACGGCGGCACGCGAACGGGTTACAAACCTTGCATTTTCGGAACCTCTTCCATCCTTGGCCGAAATGCCAGCTATCATGACCTTTCGATGTCACACAAATCGCTGAGTTTCCATATTGAGATAACGCCTGCACTGTTTACCGCACGCTCCCAAAACGCTTTGTATACCGTCTACTGCTAGTGCTGCAAGCTGTCGTTTTTGAATGGGTACTGGACTTTCACGTCGGAAGTAGGCGGTGGCTACATTGATGTGACTGGGCCATGTACATTGTGTAGCGTTTCTGTGCCATAGTTGTTTGTGTGATTGTGCATCCTCCGAAAGACACATTAGGAAGAAAACGAAACGATATTCGTTAGAAGAAATGTACCCGCATATGACCCACTGACTATTTGTTATCAGTTTTAGCAAATTAGTATATTTTACTCAGTTAATCATGTCATACACACAGCATATAAATAGGCGAGACCATATTCTCGTACAGAGCAGTCAGTGTAATAAAGCAAGTGTGGACATCAGATATTGGGCTTGATAGCCCAAACGAATTTATGGAATAAAATGGTGCTTATTTAAAAATATTTGTTGTTGGTTGCGTTCTCCAACAGTACTCCTTAACTTAAGAGCAACCACTAGGTTAAACAAGATACATCGTCGATAAAAATAACTATTACTTTTGCTTTCGTTGTTTTATTAATAAAAGTATTATTACAATCAGCTGACACACACTCCATTTTATTAAGTGAGCAATTCAGTTGCTATTCACTTTCAGTGACAACTGCTTTGTCATCAGTGAACCATCTAAAGGTGATTCTCTGTCGGCGACAGGCAACCCTCATTGCTTCTTCATTACTCAAATTAAATGTTAGTGCTGACTATGAGCAACCCTCCTTACGCGTGCCTTATTTTTAGCCGCTCCTACCATTTCCTCTGTAATGACTAAACCATTCTACTTTGACTAAAGGTAACGGGTAATGTTTGTGTCCCTTTAATAGATACCACAGCGCTTAAGATAGAGAACCTGTATTCTGTTGTAAATTATCAAAACCTTCCTCAATATCTGCAACTGTGGTATGTGTACAGTTTTGACTAACTCTGCTCTCTGTTATTATTTTTATTATTATTATTACTTCTTGATTGACCCTGCTAATCCTAAATGCAAATTCGTCATCTCTTAATCTACTTTCAATTTTCCCTTTCTTTCTTCAATGAACTGCTCTTGTGAATATTTCTGACGATATGCCGCTGTTGCTTTTTTCGAAACTTTTTAAAAGCTAATGGAACTACGCCAGGTACATATATTTCGTCATGAATGTCTGTAGTTCTTGGGTTTCATTTATGTTTCATCAGTACTGAATATTTGTTGCTTCAGAGTTCGTGGAAAGCTCCTTGAACTCAGAGACGAAAGTATTAATCATTTCAATCACCATCTTGCTTTGTGCCCTTATTTTTGACTAATCACGTATTTTCTGGTCAACTATAAAGCTCCTCCGAGTACAGTTTCCATCTTTGTTTTCTGCTTCCATTACCAACTTACCTTTTTCATCCTACCTCACTGTTTCAGCTAACCGCAAAGAGTGTCCATATATTTCCACACAGATTGTTCGATGTTTGGATGAAGATTCATCAGATACGCCTGAAAATTAATGAAAATGTAATTTGTTTGTATGTATGGCCACCTTCCGCAGTTTATGAACAGTTATTACTGGTGTGGGTGTGTGTGTGTGTGTGTGTGTGTGTGTGTGTGTGTGTGTGTGTGAGAGAGAGAGAGAGAGAGAGAGAGAGAGAGAGAGAGAGAGAGAGAGAGAGTGTATTAGAGATAAATTAGCTGCGATTGAGGGCGGGCGGCTGAGGGGTAGGGGGAGAGACGGTTTTCTCTCTGCCCCCGTGAATCTAATCTCTCTCTCTCTCTCTCTCTCTCTCTCTCTCTCTCTCTCTCCACGAAAAAAATTAATTCTCATATTGGCATGTAACCAGCACGGAAAGCACATGAATAAATATTGACACGGTGTTGAGTGCTGATACGTGTGATTATAGTAAAATGAGTCTGCAGTTTTACAAAGTTGAGGTGAAGTGGTATATGAAAAAATTGAATGAAGAAGGGTAAAAACTGCAGTCAACTTACTTTCGACCTTAAACTCCGGTAACAAAGAAGAAAACAGCAGTATTCCGCAGAACATCTAAATAGCGAAAAATTCCTTGAGTAAATTGTACTTCAGTGTCATGACCAAACACAAATTTTAGTCTATAAATACCGAAAGTACAGAAATATTACGTATCCATTTTTCCAGAATGGCCACACACAATGCTTTATAAACAAAAACGAAAAGCATCTGGTGTAAAATATTGTTTAATTTCACGTATTTTATCCATAATGCAAGCAGCTGAATTGCGTCACTGTTCCTTTATAAGGTGTAGAATAATAACCGCTAACAGTCACAGTAGAAGGTGACTTTATTTAACACATAACCGCTTTCGGGCTTGTGCCGATCTTCAGGTTGTTTTATTCAGGTAGGCCTACGTATTTCCACACTCAGTGTTGGAGACCAATGTTTAAACCAAAACCAAATAATATAATGGTGACTAAAAAGACACAAATGAAAATTTGAAAGTGGCTAAGTGACATTTGTTGCAAAATACTATAGAACTTACACAAAATTGGTGTATCCACGTCGTTTTCAGTTTACACTTATCACATTTTTGTGTAAAAATATTTAGTTTTTTACATGTTGTCGTCCAATCATGTCCCATATGCGCTCAGTTGGAGATAGAACAGGTGATCGAGTAGGCCAAGGCAACTTGTCGACACTCCGTAGGGCAGGTTCGATTACAACAGCGGTATGTGGGCGAACGTTATCCTGTTGAAAAACACCCGCTGGAATGCTGTTCATGAATGGCAGCACAGTAGGTCGAATCACCAGATTGAAGTATAGATTTGCAGTCAGGGTGTGATAACCACGAGAGCGCTCCTGCTGTCATACGAAATCGCACCCCAGTCTGTAACTCCAGGTTTAGGTCCAGTATGTCTAGCAGGTTGGTTGCAGGTCTTCAGTTGATCGCCTTATAATCAACACACGGCCATCACGTACCAAGGCAGAACCAGCTTCCATCAGAAAACTCAACAAACCTCTACCCTGACTTCCGATGAGCTCTCGCTTGACTTCACTGAAATCCCATATGGCAGTGGATTGGGATCAGTGGAATGCACGCTACATGACCTCTGGCTCTGCGCTATCCTTGAAGTAACCGATTAGTGACAGTTTGTTGTGTCATTTTGGTACCAACTGCTGCTCAGATTACGATTACAGCTGCAGTGCGATGCACCAGAGCCATATGCCAAGCGCGACGGTCTTCCCTTTCGTACCGCCAAGTGGCCGTCTGGAGCCCCGTCTTCTTGCGATCCTAGTTTTTCGTGACCACCGCTGCAACCAACCACGTACAGTCCCTAAAACTCTGCCAAGTCGTTCTGCAATATCTCAGCCCGTTACACGACCTCGTTCAGTGAAATTCTCATAATAGCGCCATCGTTGCCTTAAAGGCATTCTTGATTGATATCAACTCACCACGTTCAATCTTTTTTTATTTGTTCCAGTGCTTTATTCTTATTGTCTCTTTGTAGATAATGTCACTACGTGTATTTAAATCAAACGTGATCTGCATTCTCATATTGGTGCTACCAGCGCCACTCTCACGTGATTGGCAAGAAATTTGATAGACATCATCTTTCAGATGTAGAAACAAATCTACCAACTTTCATTTATGTCACACAACTCCTTGATGCTGCGATATTTTCCGTCAATGTAATTGTCATGAGAGTCTTTGTTTTTACATTTGCATTTAGTTTTGTTATCAGTTTTGTTGGATCGTTTTGTTATGTTTCTTGTGTAATGTGTACGAGACGTTACAGAAACTCTTATTTTGCTACAAGTTTTAAGGCCAAATATTCATTCTCTTATGATCAAATGTCACTAACTATATTATGATTAAAGCTGTATTGTTGACATTTCTTGCCTTATGGCCAAATGTGATAAAGTGTATTTTGAGCTCAAATGTTGTGACCAGCAGGGTAAAGTCGCTCTTATAATTATGTGTAATGTTTGGATTTAGTCTAATATTAATAAATGATGAACCGAAACTTGTTCGATAGAACCACCAGCACCTTCCACTCCTACGGTCCTTGCCGTTTGAAGGGCGATAAACAGAAATGGAGAAGTTCATTGATCATCACAGCCTACAAAGTGTTCTCCAAGATTCTCCTGGAAAGACTAGAACCATATTTAAAAGAGACGCGAAAAGAAGGCATTTCAAAATTTTGGGAATACAGCAAAACTACGGTAATAAGCATGCTGATTTTAATAAAGCCTGCAGTAGCGTAGAGGAAAGCTGTGGAGAAGAGTAACACTTTTGGAATACCGAAGAAGGTTACGAATCTTCCCTTGAACTGTCCAAGCCTCGAAAGGAACAGTGAAAACTGAAGCAAAATATTGCACAGCTTTCGGCATAAAAACATCCTAACAATACACAAACAACTGAATGCACTGTAGTATGAATAAAAGTTAATTTACTTGACTTTGCAGATGATGGAGCCTTAATCGCTGAAAATCTAGATGACCTGAAAATACTGACAAGTAAACTAATTTAAAAGAAAGGGCCAGTGGTTTGTAGTGAAATGTCGAGAGAGCAGAATTCATGAGGGTAGATAGAAATAACAAGATGAAAAGATGGGAAACACTGCAGACTGGTAACCTCATTTTGAGGACGTAGGTGAGTTTAACATCTAGGAGCTGTAGTAAAAATCAGAAATTGTGATAAACGAAAAATAGAAGCGAGCATCAAAGCGGCATCCAGAGTGTCATATACACTCAACAAATTTTTGGAAACCCAATTTACATCAATAGGAACTAAAATAAGAATATATTGGGTTGGCTAATACGTTCGGACGATTTTTTTTTGTGTAGGTTTCCACAGAAACAAACAGGAAATGAACAGCAAATCAGTCAGTACTGAATTTGTTGTTTACCACTTCCAGAGTTCAACAAGCTGTTCAGTGCCTCGACGGTAGAAATCACCTGATGTCCACTCGCAGAAGTCGACCACCCAAGCCTTCAGTTCCACGTCATTGCTGAGCGAAACGCCACGCAATGAATTCCAGATGGAGCAGAACAGATAGAAATCCATAGGTGCCAAGTCGGGACAGTACGGAAAATGCGGTAACATGTCGCAGCCAAGATTATGATGGCTTCCTTGGTGAAATGAGAGCGTTATCGTGTTGCAGAAGAACGCCATGTCACCGATCAGGTCGGGTTTGCTAGACAGCGTTGCTGAGTAGTCGCATTTGTTGAACGCAAAGTTCTGAGTTCATTGTTTGGTTCCAGTTAAGCAGTTCGTGGTGGATCATCTATGCCCTCGATCATCATGTATGTCCTGAGTCGCTTAATCCAGTTTTCAGCCATCCCAAGAAGTAGCGTTTCTTCGCCATACACTTCAAATATCTCTCAGCTTCCGTGGCTTTGGCACCTCGATTACACTCAAAAAGCCGGTGTCGGAAATGCCCTTTCGTGTCGACTTGACACTCTATTTAAACACCTGAGAAGACGAGAAACTATGTCAGCATAAAAAAACCAAGCACACAATTTTTTTTATCTCGTAAGTGTCTATCGAATAACCTAAAACGTATTGCCAACACATGTCTTTTTCACGCAAAATTTTCACTTAAAAAGGACCACGGCTTATTGGGCCAAACCAACATACAACTATAATCTGAGCAGTGTGAAGTAGAAATATAGAGGAGAAGTACTAAGAGAAAAAAATTTAAAATAAAATCTGAGAAAGATGTTTGGACCAGTTTGTAAGGAAGGGCAATTGCGAATAAGAAAGAATAGGGAACTCAGGAACATACACAATGGACTAGATGTTATTCCAGAAGCCGAGACTAAGATGTGCCGGCCACGTCTGTAGCAGAGAGGGGGAGAAGATTGAGATATCAGAGAAGAGAGAAGTAGTATAGATGACTGTGTCTTCTGCAAAAACTTTGAAGTTACCATTAATATTCTCCGGCAGGTCATTAATACACGACACGAACAGCTAGGGTCTCAGTACACATCCGCAGGTTTCACTTGAAATTAGGTCAGTTCCTCCACATAGCCGAACATATATAGCAGCTGGCTACAATGCGAACAAGGCAACGTGGACACTATTCTTGGATATCGTAAAGACTTTCGACTGTCTGTGACAAAACGGTCTCATCCGCAGACTGAGCGATGCTAGTTTCCCCAACGTATTCGTACGTCACATACACCCATACTTCAAAAAGAGTTCAATAGTGCATTCAGGGCGAACAGTCGACACGACACGTTATGCAGACTAAAGTAACAAATAGTAGTGTACTGGAGGCACTTCTGTTTAACCTTTACATTAACGACATTCCAACAAACAAATAACATGGTGCCAGCCGCGCAGCTATCTTGTCTGCGACTGGGAACCATGAAACACATACTCACGGTAACAGACTGAATTCACATGGGCAAGGCCTTAGTCATGGCCAACCGAAAGTTCATAAAGCTCAATCGACTCAAAATTTTAAATGGTACACAAGCAACTTGCCAAATGTGAACCAAAAAGATTGGCTGTGTCTGAGGGCTCCTTCTTCTCAGTTCTGTTGAGCCTTCACTAGAAAAAAAATAAAACTGTGAACACGTCCAGTACGTTTGGGTACAGAGTCAGTTACCTCGAAGTATGGCTTGGCTTGGGGGTTGACCATATACAGAACGGTGACCACACGCGAGGCTCAAACAGCTCTGACTACACGATCCAGTCACATTATTGTGACCACCGCATTTGTTCGATGTCAACGTGCAGCAACCACTTGCAGCCGAAAGGTAGCAGCACTGGCAGTGGAGGGTAAATAAAGCATGCCGGGGAGACTTGGGAAACAGTATAGTCGCCGTAAAGTGGAAACGTAGCGATTTATATCACGTCCAAAAAGCATGATCATTGACTTTCAGACCAATGGCGGAAGCGTGTCCGAAACGGCTAAGTCTTTAAACTGTTTGCGTGCCGCCTTAGCTAAAGTATACATGGATGACAAAATGACGCTATCAAAGTCATAGGCTCAGATGCATGCAGTTACAGACACACCAATCTTACCACTTTTTAAAAATAATTTCAAGGCAGAGTTATATATTTTTGTGACTGAAATCGATTTGCTGTAATAAATCACTGCAAACCTCTTACGACTGATGCTCCAGTTTTCTTGTTTACAGTTTTAATATTGCAGTCGTTGAGCAGATGTTCCGAATGGAATCCAACCTCAATAAACATTATTGATTGGCGTCTATAGAGTGCTGTGTGCACAACGACCATATACGTGAAATTAGAAGGAAGGTCGGCGTTGGCCGTAATATTGATGGTTTATTGACAGCAAAATCGATTTTCAATCACATAGTGATCATCTTCAGTGCTGTAGCGTACAAATTGAACTCATGGGCACTGGTGTCAAGTTATTATTGGATATTATTATTATTATTATTATTATTATTATTATTATTATTATATCATTGGAAAATAACTTGACACCAATGCCTATGAGTTTAATTTTTACACTACAGCACTAAAGATGATCACTATGTGATTGAAAATCGATTTTGCTGTCAATAAACTATCAATATTACGGCCGACGGTGACCTTCCTTCTAATCTCAATAAACATACTGCTAGTTTGATTTTGTTTCACAGTACTCATTTATTGTGTTAACCGGTTTTCGACTTACAAGGCCATCGTCAGACATTTAATGACTATTCTCGCCAAAGAAGTTACAATGTTTGTAAACGCACAGTAAACGACATCTTTGACAGTATAGTGGTAATGCAATGTAAAAAGTAAAAAATTTGAAGAATAATTAAATATAAATGGAGTAAACAGGAAAAAACTTCAATACAGAACTGGAAAAGCATGCCTGCATAACAGTTTACATTAATAAACAAAACCAGTAGAATTAAATGAATTTAGTTCTTGAAAAAGCTTCTTCAAGAGGTATAAAACATGGAGAGTGATACACAAGCCAATTAAAAGAAAGGATTACCAATTGTAACAACAGAATATATGAAGAACTTAAGCGCTATCAGCATGATAGACAGAAACGAGTAAATGTGGGAAAACGGAGTAATGAAAGGGAACATACAGTAAATGCCGTTTTTGGGAGTGTGGCGGTACTGAATTTTAAAAAGTAAAAAGTTGAATAATATACAAATACAAAAGGAGCAAACAGAAGAAAGATTAACACATATTCAAGAACTATACCTGTATAGTAGTCTGCATTAAATAAATGAACCTGGTAAAATAAAAATAGCGCTTGATAAGACAGCTTCAAGAGGTGTTAAACATAGAAAGTAATACAAGTACCACGTAAAGGAAAGACGACTATTTTAGCTACAGATTTTATGGACTACATAGCCAGTTTCAATAAAATAAAAGAATTCAATGAATACAGGAAAATGGTGGACAAACACTGTGGAAAGTAATGAAGAACTTAAAGGATTATATGGAATTTAGAAGAGAAGAAGTATTAAGTTGCGTCTGGTCATTTAAGATTACACCTGGACTGTGAGGTAGATGTCTGTTAATTTCCAGGGCTTCCAGCTGATTACGTTCTTGGCCTTTATTTGCTAAATGAAGGACATGGGACTCTGGCTGGTACTTGTGACCCTCACTCAGTACGTGCCCAGCAAATGAGAATTCGGCAACATTCAGCTGCGTTCATGTTCATCTAGTCTAGTAGCTATGTCTTTGCCGACTGACCAATGTAAAACTTGTCGTAATCAGAACAGGTCATTTTCTATAACCCACTGTTGGCTAATAAATGGGTCTTGTTTTTGCTTTGGAAAATTCTCTTAACATAGTAGGAAACCCTTTACTTGCAGCATTTCATTGTTTTTCCTACAAATTGTGACACCTCTCCTATATACAGATATGTACACCACTTCTTGCAGATAGTGGAAGGGGCAACAGATGGAGCACAGAGGAGGGGTATGAATTTATGTTTTTGTTTCCTACGCAAGATATACACAATCAGGACTGGATTGTAGCTGTTGGTTGAGGCAATAAATGTCATTGTCTCTACCTCTCTTTCAAAATCATCTGCAGACATGGGGACAGATATTAGACAGTGTGCCAATGAGTGGAAAGCTGTATATTTGTGGGTTGTGGAGTGTTGTGAGCATACTGTTATTAATTTTAAACAAATATACCAATAGTTATAAATTAGTTATTGAGTAAGCTCTACAAGCATGCCAAAACAGATTTCTCCACATTTACACAAACGATTATACCAGCATCCCATATGATTATACCAGCATCCTATCAACCTATATATTTATTTAATGAGATCTTAGTAGCTGAATGTTTGTAAGATAGCGATGTGACTAGCATAGGACTGCAGCGCAGAGCTGAATAAGGTATCAGGTAAGCTTGTTCCGTCCAGTTCCGTTCGTGGAGTATGAAATTGAATAACGCCAGTGTTTTCTATGTTTAAAATTAAATAATATGGTATGAGGTTGCTAATCAATCAAGGCTACGTGTTCTGTATATTTAAAATGTATAAATGTTATTATATGTCTAATCTCAAGACTGTTGGGCAAGTTGTAAGCTGCTTTACTGAGTAAGGCAGTGAGTCACATGACCAAGTTTTTAAATAAGAATGTAGTGCAGAGTGCTTGGTCTTTCATCTTCGTCTCTTGGTTGGCGATGTTGGCTTAGGTACAAAGTTTGTGGACCAGGGAGTCACTTGAGCTTAAGTGTTACTCGAACTTTGATGTGCACCAGTTCAGGATAACAAAAAATTTCTAAGTCTGACTGCCACTGGACAAAAGCTTATAGTCAGGCTAACAGTTATTGAATATATCAACTGCAGTTAATTTGTTACTGTATAAAAACGTCTAGGCACTGATTGAACTTTGAGATTTCTTTGCAGTTGTACTGGTTTAATGTACAGCTCTATTCCTTGAGTTCACATTCGTTACTGTCAACAACAGTTGCGTTTGCACTGCAGAATTGTTTTGGTTGCTTGTATCTTCACTGTGTTGAGTAACAACCAGTGTGAGAGCACCAGACGAATCAATTTGTGTGTGACTGGAATAAACGAACAATCAACGATTAATCCTTTGTTTGTAGGCCACAGTATTATTCTGTGGGATCATATTCTTAGCGTTTTTCCTTTTAACCAACATAATTAATTTACTGATTCGTTTAATTGTATCAATGATTCTCATTGCTAAATTAAGGTGCCTTATATATTATCAATGCTCCTATACGAGCTTAAAGCAACAGTGCATGAGCTACCCGTTTTGATCAGATAAGCCAATTTCAAATCTATAGTCGCGTACTCACACTCTAGTAACAGGTAGCAACGAACTGAAACTCGATGGCGATTTATTTCTCATCTCTGTCTCCGACTCCCAGTGAGGAATCAAGTGCATGCTCTCTAATAAGTGCAATTGTGCTTTTCGGGACAACCTCTCCAACTGGGTCACAGAGTGCTATAGCCAGCTGGAGTACTGACATCTGGTCAGTCGACGCACTGCCGTTGCCTTGCAAGTCTTTTGTTTGAGCTTGTGCACAGCTTTTCGGTAAATCAATCTGAAGTGTTAAATGGCGCAACATTTTTCTCAGATTTCCTTCCGTGACCGCTGCTAACTAGTCAAGTTCGTTCCCGTTTAGAGAAAACGCACAACTTGCCGTAATGTCCGAGCAATGGGCTGAAGTGTTCTGCGGTGGCTGCAACCTGCCTACGTGGTACTGCTTCCCATACAACTCCGGAAAAAACGCTTCCCTTGCACGTAGAGCACGCAATAGATGAAAGTTTATGTTTGTTAGGAGAACATGTAATTTTTAAAAAAATTGTGAGACATATCAAATCTAAATATACGTGCCACTCGTTTCAACTTATTCAACATGTGCTCTCCGAACAGCATAATGTGGGCAGGAGTTCTGTTCCTCATTCGTACACGTTTTCGTTGGTTATATCTAGAAGACAAATAATTAACCAGTGTAATATGAATCTTGGTCATGTAGCTGAATAGTAGAGGTTACGACGTTTCATTCTCAGTTCCTCCAGGTTACTTCATATAACATCTCATAGTATTCCTTTTTTTTTTTCATTATATGGATCATCACCTGATATGCTACTTTATCCTCAGCAACTTTCTTGGCTTTCGTTTACAACGTTAGGATCCTCAGTTAATGTAGTTTATTCGTAAGTATTGCCTCGGTACTTGCTTACACACTAGAATCCTTTCACCATATTACATATTTTTTTTGATTTTTGGCTCTTTCCTTAATGTAGCCTCCTTAAAAGCATCCAATGTATTTTCGACAATTTCTTTTTGTTTTAAAAAATATTCTGGTATAGCTGTACAGGACGCGAAAAATACAACAGGCCCATAAAATATTTCGTCGTCATCCGCGCAAAGAACGGATGACGCAACCAGGATTCCTTATCTTAAGGTGAACAACATATTTTCCGGGCTATTTTCGTTTTACCCAGGCTGTACAATAATATACACTAAATCTCGAAATTTTTCAGGCTGGGTCCTAGAGGAACCAAGCTGTTTCAGAATTTATTATCCTGTAACTCGACTAAAATTCGTTTCTTGTTAGAGATGATGGATCATATTACATTAGCAAATGGCAGCATTGTACATTATGTCTATTAATTTTCATTTGCTCTTTAAATCACAACTAGGTGAATCCAGGAGGTCGTAGTAATCAATCGAAAAACGGATTTTGTGTGAACCAGGCATACACGGCTTAACAAATGGGTACACGACAATAGGGTTATTGTCCATTCCTCCATAGGTCTTAACAGATCATTAAAAACTTTTAAATTGTCCATAAACAATTATGAATGTTCAAGAAAGTGATGAAAACTTTGAGAAATTCTTGAATAGCTTACTTGGTGTCTTAAATGAAACACTTCCACCTAGACTCTGCACCAATAAAACAAGAAATAAATTATATTGGATTACCCAGGGCATAAAAATTTCCAGTGTAAGGAAAAGGCAATTGCACAGAGAATTAAAAATACTAAAGATAGTGATTTCATTGAATATGTTACACTCTATAAAACCGTATTTAAAAGAGTTATCAAGGCAACAAAACAATTCGTAAATAACAGGATAATTTTAAACCATTAAAATAAGGCAAAGGAAGCCTATAAACAAGAAATTTAAAAAACTGACATTAAAAAAAGTACTATTGTAAGTGTAACTCAAATGTACTTTAATGAATTCTTTGCCAGATTTATAAAGTCTTATGTAAATGTAACAATTTATCACAACAAAGTAAAGACCTGTGGCCTAAATGAAAACTCTGAATACTTTACAAATTTTTTGAAAGTTTCTGTGGAAGATGTAGAAAATGTAACCCCAACATTACAAAACAAAAACTGTAGGTTGGGATGGAATACTCACCACAGTTATTAAAGCAGTACACAATAAAATTGAAAAACCACTAGCTCAAATAATAACTCAATACTTTGAAGAGGGGTGTTTCCCAGAGGTACTGAAATATGCTGAAGTCAAACCACCCTTCAAAAATGGATTAAGAGGGATAATGGGAAATTATTGTCCTATCACAATTCTCTCAGTCATGTGTAAAATGTTTGAAAACCTTGCTGTTGCCCAAATCCAAAACTTCATTGCAAAATATTGTATTAATTCTACATAATTTATTTGGTATTTCAACAGGAGAAAAACACCATAGAAGCTGTGAACAGTTTCATTGAGAAAATAAGTACATCATTACACAACATAAGGAATTTTCTCTGACCTCACAAAAGCCTTTCCTTCTGTAAACTATGCAGTGCTTATTTACAAACTTGAAAAGTATGGCATTAGCAGCAATGCTCTACAATGACACAAATATACTTATCAAACAGAAAACAAAGAGTCAGAATCTCGTTAAATGTTATGTACTTTTTTTTCTGGCTGGAAAAAAAATTACCTCAGCATGTTCCACAAGGCTCCATATTAGGCCCAGTCCTATTTCTCTTCTATGTTAATGACTTACCAATAAATATCAGCTCCCTGTCAGTTCTTTTTGCAGATTATACATCTGTCTTAGTTAAAAATCAGGATCTGGAAGGAATTATCAAATCTGTAACTTGATTTCAGTTAAATGGGTTGAATCTAAACTTGTCTAAGACTCACATGATGCAATTCAAAGCCAAACAGTCAAAATGTGAGCAGATTAAGACTGTTCACCAAGATATAGAAGAAAATGACTCAGCCAAGTTCATAGGTTTACATGTAGATAAAAATTTGAGTTGGCAGGCACAAACTGAATACCTAACAAACAAAGTGAGTAGCTTGGCACTTGCAATGCAAATATTATCAACTGCAACTGATGGATAAACGAAAAATAGCATATACAAGCTGCGTTAGATCCATTAGTAGGTATCTCATTGTTTTTTGAGGTATCTCGACACACATAGTGGGGACACCAGAACACAGAACAAATTCATTTGAAATAAGTGTACTGCAATATAAAGATCCATGTCATCTATTATTTAGAATATATCGACCTATATGTATGGGGAACGAAAAGTTAATAATCTCTCTCTCTCTCTCTCTCTCTCTCTCTCTCTCTCTCTCACACACACACACACACACACACACACACATATATACATATATATATATATATATACACTCCTGGAAATGGAAAAAAGAACACATTGACACCAGTGTGTCAGACCCACCATACTTGCTCCGGACACTGCGAGAGGGCTGTACAAGCAATGATCACACGCACGGCACAGCGGACACACCAGGAACCGCGGTGTTGGCCGTCGAATGGCGCTAGCTGCGCAGCATTTGTGCACCGCCGCCGTCAGTGTCAGCCAGTTTGCCGTGGCATACGGAGCTCCATCGCAGTCTTTAACACTGGTAGCATGCCGCGACAGCGTGGACGTGAACCGTATGTGCAGTTAACGGACTTTGAGCGAGGGCGTATAGTGGGCATGCGGGAGGCCGGGTGGACGTACCGCCGAATTGCTCAACACGTGGGGCGTGAGGTCTCCACAGTACATCGATGTTGTCGCCAGTGGTCGGCGGAAGGTGCACGTGCCCGTCGACCTGGGACCGGACCGCAGCGACGCACGGATGCACTACAAGACCGTAGGATCCTACGCAGTGCCGTAGAGGACCGCACCGCCACTTCCCAGCAAATTAGGGACACTGTTGCTCCTGGGGTATCGGCGACGACCATTCGCAACCGTCTCCATGAAGCTGGGTTACGGTCCCGCACACCGTTAGGCCGTCTTCCGCTCACGCCCCAACATCGTGCAGCCCGCCTCCAGTGGTGTCGCGACAGGCGTGAATGGAGGGACGAATGGAGACGTGTCGTCTTCAGCGATGAGAGTCGCTTCTGCCTTGGTGTCAATGATGGTCGTATGAGTGTTTGGCGCCGTGCAGGTGAGCGCCACAATCAGGACTGCATACGACCGAGGCACACAGGACCAACACCCGGCATCATGGTGTGGGGAGCGATCTCCTACACTGGCCGTACACCACTGGTGATCGTCGAGGAGACACTGAATAGTGCACGGTACATCCAAACCGTCATCGAACCCATCGTTCTACCATTCCTAGACCGGCAAGGGAACTTGCTGTTCCAACAGGACAATGCACGTCTGCATGTATCCCGTGCCACCCATCGTGCTCTAGAAGGTGTAAGTCAACTACCCTGGCCAGCAAGATCTCAGGATCTGTCCCCCATTGAGCATGTTTGGGACTGGATGAAGCGTCGTCTCACGCGGTCTGCACGTCCAGCACGAACGCTGGTCCAACTGAGGAGCCAGGTGGAAATGGCATGGCAAGCCGTTCCACAGGACTACATCCAGCATCTCTACGATCGTCTCCATGGGAGAATAGCAGCCTGCATTGCTGCGAAAGGTGGATATACACTGTACTAGTGCCGACATTGTGCATGCTCTGTTGCCTGTGTCTATGTGCCTGTGGTTCTGTCAGTGTGATCATGTGATGTATCTGACCCCAGGAATGTGTCAATAAAGTTTCCCCTTCCTGGGACAATGAATTCACGGTGTTCTTATTTCAATTTCCAGTGGTATATATATATATATATATATATATATATATATATATATATATATATATATATATATATATATATCTGTGTGTGTGCGTGTGTGTGTGTGTGTGTGTGTGAGAGAGAGAGAGAGAGAGAGAGAGAGAGGGAGAGGGAGAGAGAGAGAGAGAGAGAGAGGGAGATAGAGCTTATTAACTCTTCGTTCCCCATACATGAATTATTTGAAGGAAACCATTTTATTCATTCATGTGATACTAGAAATAAAGAAAATTTTATGCTCCCCTCCCACTGCCTTGAACTGTATACCCAGGGACCTCAGTACATGGGAATGAAAATTTCTCATAACTTAAAATTGACTAGTATATGTATATGAATTTAGATCCACTTAAAAAAAGTTAGAATATATGGGAAACTGAAATGTTATTAGACAGTGGATGACTTCATGTAGGATGAACAAGAAATTTGAGCTGGATACAATGTGTCATACATTCCAAGAAATATCATTATACTGTTATTATTTATCTTAGTGCTGTTATTTATCAATGTAAAAATCATTGAAACTGTAATATAAATTTTTGACATATCTCCTTTAAAAAACCATATGAATTGTAAATGTATGTGATGAGATGAACAAACCACAATTCTACAATTCTTTTCAGTTAAATTTCCGTTGTTTTGGGACATTCCTCAGTATTATGAACTTATGAAGCTACAGATGAATTGAGTAAACGAATACAATAATACCAAAAACATTCATTGTGATGACATTTAATCATAAATGAAACAACATTAATTTGCTCAACTAGCCAAAGAACAAGGGATGTAAACCTGCTGGCTATCACAAAGATTGTAAAATGTTTATACTTTACAAGCACATCCATATCCAAAATGTTGTACACACTATTTCATTGTATGGAAGATAACTTCAGTAACCCTTTTATTCAACATCTTGCTACTGAAAACCAGTGAGCATCAAATGAATTACATTTTAAATATTCGTCAATGGCTACAAGCAATGGCAAAATGCATCTCGAAAGCGTGTCTTGTTAATGTCCAGTCCAATGATAAACATTACTTTACAAATCATCTTTTTTGCAGATGGAGAGAGATAAACTATGAGCCATTACAATTTCTAACTCCATGCGTGATATCTATGAATGATGTACTGAATGCCTTTCATAGACCATTTAATTTCGTCCAGCTGGCACAGTTTTCCAAGAAACTAGGGAAGTGGTCTGTTTGTAAACGCTTGAAAAGACGATTTACGTTTTAACGAAGTTTACCCGCTTCGCTAATTAATGAGGACATTGTCATCAGCCCCCACGTCCGTTTTGTAAGCAGAAGAGGAAAGAAAGAAGGTTAGAGTTTCACGTCTCGTCGACATCGAAGTCATTAGCGACGGCGCCTTTAGGAGAACGGGGGTAAATCGACCATGCCCTTGCAGAGGAAGCCATCCATGAATTCACTAACACTGAAAATTCTAATTGAGAATCTGAAATCAATTGCACCCATACAGAGTTTCATTCACATCTCTTTTCCAAAGTAAAGCTACATAATTGTAGCTTTTGAATACATTCTTGGTAAATGCTTGATAATAGCTAATCGCTGGTGACTCTTTTACGTAAGTCTACTTTTTTATTCAGCCTTGTTAATCAATTTATGAAGTTTAGGAAAGCACTGTCAGATTTTCAAGAACAAATGAGGGACAAAGACGAAGAAAACAAAACTTTTAACTACAAAATCTTTAAGGGCAATAAGAATAAGGACAGTGATATCATTACTGGGTACAGTTTCTACGTTCATAAAAGCATTAGAGGGAATCAGACGGAATTTAAATATCTCTTGCAGACTGTCTGTCCTAACAGTTAAATATAAAACCAAAAATTACAGATTTATTAATACTGATGGATCGATATAGAAAGACATCAGCAAGAATCCAGAAAAAAGGAAAAACAGAAAAATCTTTGAATGTTTTAGAAACCGAGGTATCAAAAATACCGAAGAAAGACACCATATTACTTTTGCAGTGTTCAGATAGAGAAAATAAATTTGGGCTATACTAGGGCTTTACCCAGGCCACAAAAGAAACCAACGCAAGCGGTGTGAAACTGATCAGTCTACTTTAAGCCTCGCGCCCGAAACGAATGGGTTCTTCAGAAGGTTTCCAAGACAAGCCAAAACTTGAATATCTCCCTCCCCAGTGTTGTGATCATTTCATTTAACTCGTGCAGCTGTTTCTAAAAAAGTACTAAGGAAATTATAAACGTGAAAGTAATATGGAATGGTGAATCTGATTCTGATCATTACCTCTACAGAATTAAATATCAATGTCTAGATGACAATATTCGAAGAAAATCGCAAAAACTAAGGTTTACGGTAACAAAAGAATTAATTCGCAAATATCAAGACGAAATTCAGATAACTTCACGTGGTAACTGGTGCGAGCTATCTAAGGAAGTTAATAATTCTGTACGCAAAACTTCTGGGTCAATCAAAAATGAAAATCATATAACGGTGAATGAAATTTGCAAAGAAGATTTAACATATTGCCAAAAAATGGAAAAATGGAAATGCTCAATGGAAATTGAAGACTATGATCTATTTAAACAACAAAAAAAGGAAACAACAACGATAATTAAAAGTATTAAAAGATATTTTGAAAAGAGGAAAGTTTTTGAATGGAGGACTACTTTTATAAATGTTGTGGCTTTGCCTGGCTTAGCGGAAGGGTCCTGTGACCCATTTTTCATTAAATCCTCACTGGCAGAGGGCACTCTCGTGTTCTTGGGCTAGAAGCCATATTTAGACTAAGCTGAACCTGCAGAAGTCGTCAACTACGTCTTCTGGAACACCAAGGATCTGCACCAGAGGTGGGCACAAATCAGCTCAAGGAGCAGCGCTCCATCTCGGGATGGAAAAAAAGCAGTGTTTGTACTCTGGCAGAAGTTAACCATTACTTTGACGTCTGATAACTAAATTCCCCTTTGACTGCAACCTATAGTCATGAAGATAAAGTAAGCTAAAACAGAAGCTTATTTAGAATATAGCATAACCAAGGACCGACAAATTAATCTAGGCTAAGCACAGAAATAAATGAATAAATATTATTCACCGTCACCAAAACATAGGCTTATCTGTTCTAGTATATCTGAAATGTCATTCAGCAGAAGATGTGGAGGTGAAGAAGACGAGTTATATATGATGCGATTGATCTGGCACTTGCAATTCGCAGAACTTCCGTGAGATGTGCGTCAATCAGAGCTGCTTTTCGTGGATATTTATGTTTCTTCATCAAATAGAACAGTTTTTCACAAACATATGTTGAGCCGAACAGTGACAGCAGTTTGGCAGCCATTTTTTGCATATTTGGGAGACCTATCTGCGAAAAAAGTTCTTAAAAATCTGATAAGCTTGTTCGTAATTCATACTCAGTCTTCAGTTCACTACCACGTCGAATTATGAGCAACTCGCGCTGTAGAGAAGACAGAACGTCTTCAGTTATTACAGCAGCTGAAAAAGGCGCAGAAAACGCTTTCAGATCCAGACTACTAAATCGAATGGAAAATTCCGTACAAGACTCGGAAGAGTACCTGAAAAGGCTGCAATTGAGTTAAACTAGATTTCCGCATCAACAATTTGGCAAATAGGCTAACTCACTTTTCAACATCTGACACTGTCAAAGCTCCAACAGTTTCTTGAAAGCAGTAATGCTGTCTACAAAAAGGATGTTGCTCCCATGCAACTTAAGATTTGTGAGATATGCTAACTCATTAATTCATTTAGGATCAGTGAGTTCATGGATGGGACGATCATTCGTTTCAATAAATAAAACTATTTCGTCCAATAAATTAAACAACCGATTTAACGTATTACCTATGCTGAGCCAACGAACTTCAAAAAATGGCTCTGAGCACTATGGGACTTAACTTCTGAGGTCATCAGTCCCCTAGAACTTAGAACTACTTAAACCTAACTAACCTAAGGACATCACACACATCCACGCCCGAGGCAGGATTCGAACCTGCGACCGTAGCGGTCGCGCGGTTCCAGACTGTAGCGCCTAGAACCGCTCGACCACCCCAGCCGGCCAACGAACTTCACAGACGTACGCAATATCACCAAATTCACACTCAGTATCCTTCAGAGATCTTTAAATTGTCTATAGTTCAGTCCATGGCTCTTGATAAAATTAGCTGTTGTCACTACTACGGTCATTACATTTGGAATTGTGACGTTTTTTGCGCACGGGTTTTCTTGACAAATCAAACAGTGCAAAGGTATGAACGTCAGTTCGTGTTGCAGTAACTTGCTTCTCACACGACTTAAAAGACTGTCTACATCCGACCATACAGAGTGCTCTATCAGTGGTAACTGAAACTAGCTTTTCCCACGGTAGACCAAACCCGATAAATACATCTTCCACGCAGTTCAGTACGTCACCACCTGTCGTGGTGTCTTTGACATAAATCAAGGAGTTCCTCCCTTACTACTAGGTTTGTATCAACACCTCTAATAAATGTTCCCAGCTTGGCTCTGTCTGATAAGTCGGTACTCTTATGTATTGCAATAGAAAACACCAAGACATTCGAAATGACGTCAATTAATTGTTCCACAATACCACCTAACAAACGTTTGATCTGACAAACTCAAACTTGCGAAAGAATATGATAACTGTGGGTGTAATTCGTCTGCTACGACTTCCAAACTCTGCTTCACAAATTCGCCATCACAAAATAGTCGGGAAAAACTGGCGATCAGGAAACTTATTCTCTAACTAGCACCAACAGCTGCATCGGAACATGAGGCATCACATTCCTGTGTAAGAAATTTACGGAGTTGTCATTTCAAGGGAAAATTTGGTTTATTAGGCACCGTAATTAAGTTGTATAGTATGAAGGTACAACATTATAACTCATAACTCTAGTTTCTTCCTCGCGTAGATTATTAAGAAGATTAAGTCTTATCTCACCCTCCACACTTCCATATTGGTTGATGCGATGCGTTCTGTAATGCCGTTTTAAACTGTACTTCTTTATGCCTATTATTTTACCACATACCAAACACTGTGGACCTCCTTCGCTTTCGGTGAACAAGTAATCACACTTCCAACTAGTGTTGAACTGTAAAACAGAACGCCGCTTTACCGCCATTTCAACAACAGAACGCACTGTACCATAACATAATATACTCAGACAAGTACATTGCCGTGGCTGTGCTTCCGCCTTGACTGCGCATGTCACCATCTAGCCTTTACATGAGAAACTGTTGGATAGACGTCAGCTACTCTCGACTTCTCGGCTCTGCCAGCGCTCATGCAGGTGGCTCCCGGACCGCGGATCTCTCATTGTCCACCAATGTTCTACACTGTCACAGCACAGCCAGAGCTGTGATACTGCTCACACAGCTTTAGACTACGTGACGGGAATGATGGTTGCGCAACGACCACGCTTCTCATCTCGGCCCTGTTGTGGCATAAGGGACAAAAAAGTGATGTCATTTAAAAAAGAGCGACGGTCTGAGTTCACATAAATACCGTCCGTTTTGGGATAAGCAGTGGTGTACCATATACGAACTCTGGACAGAACAATACCTCTCCCATGGCATCGATATAAGGTACCACGTTCTTTGGTACTATGACATCCTAAACCACTGCACCAACTAACGGTAGCTATGGGCTCGTGTAGAGGCCCTATGAAGTTGACACCAAACGCTTATTCACAATAACGTGAACCCAAGCGCCTAATTACCTTCCAACATGAAGTCTGGATCGCCGTCAATGATGGCACTCCGATTAACAGC
Organism: Schistocerca piceifrons; assembly: GCF_021461385.2. Taxonomy (NCBI): domain Eukaryota; kingdom Metazoa; phylum Arthropoda; class Insecta; order Orthoptera; family Acrididae; genus Schistocerca; species Schistocerca piceifrons. Next base: position 56,894,982 of record NC_060143.1, read on the forward strand.
GAAAAAAAAGCAGTGCCAGTGACTACCTGGAGCCAGCTGTGGGGGAAGAAAGCGATTGCTGGTCATTGTCCCAAAATGGGTCATGAAGCCGTCACTTTTGTAGTCTTTAAAATCTACGGGTCGACCGGCAGGACCAAAGTCCGAATGCTGCTCTTTTGGTGCCTTCCAGACGAAGGGCCAGCTGCCGGCTGACTCCCATCCACTGCAGCAGTCCCTTGTGGGTTTGGGGAACATGTAGACACCGACTCGTCCTATGAGTGCAAACTCTGCTGCTACACGTTACCCCGGTAGCAAGTACTGATGCTGCCGCCCACGCTGGAATCCATAGTTCAACTCTGTGTGCCATGGCACCCTGCGCTCTGAGACGCGTATTACAACAAAAACTGCACGCGTCATTCTGGACGGAGCCACAGCTGTATGCAGGTGGGTCTGGAGTCCTCACTCCGTTGTTTCTCGCCATCATACAGCTGAAGGGTGACAATGCCACTCTGACTTGCTTACGCCTGAGGCCATCCATGCTCGCAGCGATCAGCAACCTTGACGCTCCCCAGGACTAACATCTGACTCCAGTCACCGGCCATTTCATCGTTCCTGCAAACTTATGAATATACGAGGGTTGCCCAGAAAGCAGTGCACCGCATTTTTTGTCAGCCAAAAACAATGCTTCGAATGCGAAACGTTACATATGTATTACGTGAAGTCTCCTGAGTAAGCGTGCCATGTTTCCGTCACTTCCGACAGATATCGTAGCTGCGGGACAGTTTCAAGATGTAGCCTGTAGGTGATGTACGTTACAAGCACAGTGCTGTCGTTGAATTTCTCACAACAGAAAAAGAAACTGTGGGGAATATTCACAAACCCTTGTGCAGAGTCTATGGAGCATCTGTTGTAGACGGAAGTACAGTTAGTCGCTGGGCACCGAAGGAGGGGTCTTCAGAAGGCGGTTCGGCGGAGCTCCACGATTTGCAGCGGTCGGAGAGACCATCCACGGCTGTCACACCTGACATGTTGCAGCTAGCTGTTGTTTGTGCCATTAAAGGATGCCATTCGTGGAAGACATTTTGAGGACGATGAGGAGATGATACACACAGTGAAGCACTGGCTCCGCTCCCAGATTGGTACTGACAGGGCATACACGCCCTTGTTTGGAGCTCGAGGAGGCCGTAGAACTGGATGGAGATTACGTGGAAAAATAGTGTGTGTACATAAAACACCATTCTTTCGTGTGTTCGAGAATGAATTGTTGAAAGTTGTGCATTACTTTCTGGGCAACCCCCGTACTTATGCCAGCCCTACGCTCTTGATTTCCTAGAAGGCATCCACTTGGTTCACAACCGCCACCTCGCTGCAACCACTGGTGGACAGCTGAAAAGCGTCTTGTTTTTAATAGATATACGAGGTGTGGCTAGAAAAAAACCGGACTAATACTGGTGAAACAATAAAACGAATGCAATAAGGCTGAAAGTCGCGTGGCCTGTCACGTGACTCTCGCTCCGCCTACTGCTCGAGTTTCATCTGCCTCCTGCACTCAGTCTGCCCGTGGCGTCTGTTTTAAGTAGTTGACGTTTTGTCTGTGCGTCGGAAAATGTTGAGTGTACAGAAAGAACAGCGTGTTAACATCAAATTTTGTTTCAAACTAGGAAAATCTGCTAGTGAAACGGTTGTAATGTTACAACAAGTGTACGGCGATGATTGTTTATCGCGAACACAAGTGTTTGAGTGGTTTAAACGATTTAAAGATGGCCGCGAAGACACCAGTGATGACACTCGCACTGGCAGACCATTGTCAGCAAAAACTGATGCAAACATTGAAAAAATCGGTAAAGTTGTTCGACAAGACAACAAGTCAACTCCTGTTAACTCAGACACTGCTCTGATTGTTAAACGGCGATCTTGTCGAACAAGTTTACCGATTTTTTTAATGTTTGCATCAGTTTTTGCTGACAATGGTCTGCCAGTGCGAGTGTCATCACTGGTGTCTTCACGGCCATCTTTAAATCGTTTAAACCACTCAAACACTTGTGTTCGCGATAAACAATCATCGCCGTACACTTGTTGTAACATTACAAACGTTTCACTTGCAGATTTTCCTAGTTTGAAACAAAATTTGATGTTAACACGCTGTTCTTTCTGTACACTCAACATTTTCCGACGCACAGACAAAACGTCAACTACTTAAAACAGACGCCACGGGCAGACTGAGTGCAGGAGGCAGATGAAACTCGAGCAGTAGGCGGAGCGAGAGTCACGTGACAGGTCACGCGACTTTCAGCCTTATTGCATTCGTTTTATTGTTTCACCAGTACTATTCCGGTTTTTTTCTAGCCACACCTCGTATGGCTTTAGCACCCATCATAGAGTTCACTCAGCCCCACCTTCTATAAAAAATAATACCTACGATATTCAGCAGACATTTGAGGGCAGATTAAATGGATAACAAACCCCCTGTGTCTGGTACTTAAATGAAAGTGGCAGACTTTTCTTAAATAACACTGAAACTTTCGATATTTTTTAAAAATATTTTGATCATCTTCTTAATTATCCAGAACTAATTCATAAAGTGGAATTCACAAACAAAAATGAAAATCTGTGATTAATATTTACTCTGGCTATCAAACAAACTGTAGAAGGCCGGCCGGAGTGGCCGAGCGGTTAAAGGCGCTACAGTCTGGAACCGCACGACCGCTACGGTCGCAGGTTCGAATCCTGCCTCGGGCATATATGTGTGTGGTGTCCTTAGGTTAGTTAGGTTTAAGTAGTTCTAAGTTCCAGGGGACTTACGACCACAGCAGTTGAGTCCCATAGTGCTCAGAGCCATTTTTTTGAAACTGAAGAAGCAATTTAAATCTTCTAAAACCATAACGCTAGTTGTTTTTAAATGGTCTCTACCAAAAATTTAAATAAACTATTTCTGCAAAATCATGAGAACAGAAAATCAGGATACTGTAAGGTATCCTGGATACAGCCATTGTACAGGGTGATTCAAAAAGAATACCACAACTTTAAAAATGTGTATTTAATGAAGGAAACACAATACAACCTTCTGTTATACATCATTACAAAGAGTATTCAAAAAGGTTATTTTTCACTCATAAACAAGTTCAGAGATGTTCAATATATCCCCCTCCAGACACACAAGCAATATCAACCCGGTACTCCAACTCGTTCCACACTCTCTGTAGCATATCAGGCGTAACAGTTTGAATAGCTGCTGTTATTTCTCGTTTCAAATCATCAATGGTGGCTGGGAGAGGTGGCCGAAACACCATATCCTTAACATACCCCCATAAGAAAAAATCGCAGGGGGTAAGATCAGGGCTTCTTGGAGGCCAGTGATGAAGTGCTCTGTCACGGGCTGCCTGGCGGCCGATCCATCGCCTCGGGTAGTTGACGTTCAGGTAGTTACGGACACATAAGTGCCAATGTGGTGGCGCTCCATCCTGCTGAAATATGAATTGTTGTGCTTCTTGTTCGACCTGAGGGAACAGCCAATTCTCTAACATCTCCAGATACTGTAGTCCAGTTACAGTAGCACCTTCGAAGAAAAAGGGACCAAAAACTTTATTGGCTGAAATGGCACAGAAAACGTTCACCTTAGGCGAGTCACGTTCATACTGAGTTGTTTCCCGCGGATTCTCAGTGCCCCATATACAGACATTGTGACGGTTGACTTTCCCGTTAGTGTGGAAAGTTGCTTCATCACTAAACACAATCTTTGAAACGAAAGATTCATCTGTTTCTATTTGAGCAAGGATAAAATCACAGAAATCGATTCTTTTAATCTTATCACCTGCAGACAGTGCTTGAACCAATTTCAGACGATAAGGTTTCATAACTAACCTTTTTCGTAGGACTCTCCATACAGTTGATTGTGGAATTTGCAGCTCTCTGCTAGCTCTGCGAGTCGATTTTCCTGGGCTGCGAATAAATGCTTGCTGCATGCGTGCTACATTTTCATCACTCGTTCTCGGCCGTCCAGAACTTTTCCCTTTGCACAAACACCCATTCTCCGTAAACTGTTTATACCAACGTTTAATACACCACCTATCGGCAGGTTTAACACCATTCTTCGTTCGAAATGCACGCTGAACAACTGTCGTCGATTCACTTCTGCCGCACTCAATAACACAAAAAGCTTTCTGTTGAGCGGTCGCCATCTTAGCATCAACTGACGCTGTCGCCTAGTCAACAGCGCCTCAAGCGAACAAATGTACAACCAAATGAAACTTTATAGCACCCTTAATTCGCCGACAGATAGTGCTTAGCTCTGCCTTTTGTCGTTGCAGAGTTTTAAATTCCTTAAGTTGTGGTATTCTTTTTTAATCACCCTGTATAACAAACGCAATAAACAAGGCGTTAACAACTATTAAGGAATTTCTTTGCAACCAGTTGCATATAAAAAATTTTCCAATGTTCTTCTAAACAGAGTATAAACAACACTGACTGTCATTTAGGAGTATGTCAAGGCGGTTTTAGGAAGGGCAGATCATGTTCTCAACAAATACTCAATCTGAAGTCAATCATGAGCCAAAGATTGCTGAGTTCAAAAGATATTTTAGTAATGTTTGTTGATTTCAAAAAGGCCTTGATTCGGTTAACAGAGAAACAAGGCACAGAATAATCTGAGAATTTGATGTAACGTCCAAATTAGCAAACGTTATTCGTGAAACACAAATACAGCACCTAAAATGAAATTTATATGAGAAATATCTCAGCTCTTCGAAATAAACAAAGGTGTATGACAAGGCAAGGTGTTGTGTTCTAAAAAAAGCAACGAGAATTGGGAATGAAAAACCGAATGAATATAAGACTTCTCCAATAAGGTTGGAAAGAGGAATTAAGAATGTTGTAATACACTGTCTCGCTTTGGAGATGACTTTAGTATACTTTCTGAGATGTGACATCAATTGTAATGCAAATTAATCTTTTAGACGAAATAGCCAGTAGGGTCAGATTAGGAATCTCTACAGAAAAACCAAGTTTTCAATCAAAATGAAAAATCCAATGAAATTTCTTTCTCTTTAGTACAGTCACACGGTAGTTCTTTGTAAATGGCATGAGGCTTTGGTTGTTCGGTATCGTAATTAAAAATGGTTACATCCAGTTTCTGCTTTTACAAATAATCAGTTCTCATTATTACTGAAACAGAGCATGAATTGGTCTGTGGATGTAATTCAATGAAAATTATTGGGGAAGTAGAAATTACTGCTCGTGCGCGAATATTTAGTAAAGTTGATTTTGGAAGGTAACTGCAGGTCACTAAAAGGGGTTGAAGAGTACGACATCACCCTTCACGCGAAGCGAACACAGGTGAACATCGGCCATGCTCCTAGTGACAGACCATGACCACCTACCTTCTACGTCCATTATTGTGAAATAATATACAGTATGAAGGGAGTATGGAACAGCTTTAGGAAACGTTATAAACTGCACCACGCAACACACAGTTATACTTAGCTATTATTACTTTGACAGCCGATTTCGCTCACAATTCTATCCTCTAGCTTTAGAGTACATATTTAACAGCGAATTCCACAAGTGTAGTAATTATGCCCCAGGACGGAAGGCTAGTGACCGAATCAAACTGTGGAAATAAAAGGAAAGTACAGCTGAGTATTGCATGCTGCTGTTTGTATTCACTATTAAGGTTGGAAAAATGAATCAAGATATATTCTAGTTTTTTATTACTGTTACATAGGCGAAAGCAAGATATTTACATCACTTACACATCTCAGGACATACGTTGCCAATGCCCTGTATCTTAAAATGAAAATTGTTTAAAAATTTTCTTGTCTACGAGGGAATTTTTGAATTAAAATAGGCACTGGGCATCCACATTTACATGAAATTCTCTAGTCCATATTAAAACTGTTCCATCGAAAAACGAATTAAAAACTACATAGAGCAGCGTTATGTTCAGTGAACAATATTCAATTAAGAAATTTCTGTTCAAGCTTTAAAGTTACCTATTTTCATTACCTGCATTAGGATTAGCAAAGATCTGACTGTGACAACACCACATATAGCATAAACGATATAAGCCACTATATACCATACTGCAACAGCAACAGATACAAAATATGTGGACGTTCCTCGCACCGTAAACGTATTTACAAAAACAGAAGGGAAAGGTCTTTGCCCAATGTTTTTGATGATAAGTAATTAACTTTTTAACGGGAACGTGTCAGTTTTATTACATGTAATATTGTTATTTTTAGGGTTCCGTAGCTCAGTCGTTAAAAACGACAGAACCCTTGTACAGTCACATTGTTTTGTTGGTCTGTCTGTCTTTCTGGTTCAAATGGCTCTGAGCACTATGGGACTTAACATCTGAGGTCATCAGTCCCCTAGAACTTAGAACCACTTAAACCTAACTAAGGACATCACACACATCCATGCCCGAGGCAGGATTCGAACCTGCGACCGTAGCAGTCGCGCGGTTCCGGACTGAAGCGCCTAGAACCGTTCGGCCACCGCGGCCGGCCTGTCTTTCTGTTTGACATTCTGTCATCTGTCCACCTGTTAATAACCCTTTTCCTCAGGAATGGGTAGACGTATCAAGTTGAAATTCATGTCCCATACTATGGCCTGTGGTCCCCTGACAGTGTAAAAAAGTTAAGCTTCTAAGTCAATGCAGTCAAAAGATACGGCAGTTTCTGTCATATATTTTGACACCCACAAACTCATTTATTAAAGCCTATGGGGAACTTCCCGTAAACCTAGACTCATGAGATTTCGCAAGCGCAAAGCCTCACAGCACAGGTCAACGAAGAAATCAGAAAATTGTTAATTTATAGCTATAACACGCAAAAATATATTTATTTTGTCACTTGTTATGTGGCTTAAGACTTAAAACATCCTCGAAGCTGTAATGGATATATACGTAAACAAATTTGTACGGAACCCTCGGAGAACGACTCCTACATGCACCTAACCAATTTCATTTCAGTATCATTTTTCAATGTAAAGCCAGCGCTTCGTATATATTCAGAGTGTGAAATCTGACTGAATATTGTGACTGCGTTTATTGCCCAGTGTAGATGACCAGTATCACTTCTGGCAAAAGTACGATTGTATTTTATAATGTGTCAGCACCTGGGCAGGATTGAAGAAAAAATAACAAAGCGTCTTGTCAGACGATGACACATTGTGTGACCCCTACACCAGTCCGCACAATAATATCCATAGAAACAAGTCGCTTGCTTGTTCTTCACATCAAGGCCGATAATTTACACTGACTGAGTTTAACGTAAGAAGGCCTGAAGCCGTAAGACCGTACAGAGATTATAGAGATATCGGGAGATACGACAGACTTAAGCATTATCCAGGCAATTTCACAGAGAACATCTCTTGGCGATTATCCAGTTTTTAGCGTGGGAAAGGGGGCTTTAAGCAACAGCAACGAAAGCTGCTAACAAAGAAGTCGTTCGGCGAAACGAAGAATCTTAGCTAACCAAACAAACATGAGTCTGACGCTCTCACTGCCACAACGCTTTTCTCTGTCGCACAAAATGGACACTGAGCAACAGCCACGCCACTGTCGGTGTTGTTAAGTGTGTTGACCTTCCACCCTCCGAAACATGGACGCGCAGATTTTAATACTTGATGCAGGTGCAGCGACAACTAACGCAGCTGCGCTGTTAGCTGAAACCTATATCTGAAATAAAATACGGGTTACATAGGGACCGATGCTGACCTTCTTTCTGTCCTAAACTGAAGAGGTCTAAGATCAGTCCCCTGTGAACGCACAATGATTATTAGTCGGAATATCCCTGTTGTCGGTCTCGATACCTGAGTGGTCAGCGCGTCAGAATGCCACGCAAATGGGCCCGGGTGCGATTCCCGCCTGGGTCGGAGATTTTCTCGGCTCAGGGACTGGGTGTTGTCTTCATCATCATATCATCCCCACCGACACGCAAGTCGCCAAAGTGGCCTCAACTCAAAAGACCTGCACCAGGCGACCGGTCAATCCGACGGGAGGCCCTAGCCACACGATATTTCGTTTCATTTCATTGCCCTGTTAAAAATATTCGTCTAACTATCACTATTTCAAGTTAAAGTTCGTGCCTAACCACAACCAATAAAATATAACTCAACGCAATTTATGACTTTTCCTAAGAATAATTACTTATCACGTTTTTAAATCTTCCCACATTATGATAATTTCAGCATCTTACAAGGGTTGCGACTTAAATAGTGACAACTACTTATTCACCACCGATACAAAAGAGTTACATGTTTGCACCTGTTACTGTCCCTCAAAGTGGTCACCAGCGTTGTGTAGAACTCGTTGCCAGCGATGTGGAAGGCGTAGTATGCCGTTAGCAGAGCCTGTTCTGTTGATGGTGCGAATGGAGTGGTCTAAAGTTATCGTGATTCTCGTGTACGACTGTGATGGTGTTATCCTAACGCATTACGTTCCTCCACGGCAGACCATCAATGCACAGTATTACTGTTCGCTCCTGGAGCATCACCTACGACCAGCTTTGCGAAAGAAGCGTTGGAACATTCTGCGCATCCTACCCATCATTTTGCATGACAATGCGCGGACGCATACAGCGCAAGCTGTGGCTGCTCTGTTCCGTCGATGGGACTGGAAAGTACTGTACCGTCCACCATACACCCCGGACATAAGTCCTTCTGACTGATTTGATTCCGAAGATGAAGGAACCACTTCGTGGCATTCGCTTCAGAACTCTTCCAGAGATTCGACAGGCATTCGCACCATCAACAGAACAGCTGTGCTAACGATATACTACGCAATCCTCATAGCTGGTAACGGGTTCTACACAATGCTGGTGACCACTTTGAAGGATAGTAACAGGTTCAAACATGTAACTCTTTTGTATCGGTTGTGAATAAGTAGTTGCCACTAAGTTCCAACCCTCGTATATTTAAAATCAATAACAAAAATACGTCATTTCATTTCAATGCACCAACACACTACAAATAAGAAGTCAAGAATCTCTACTGCAAGATAAGATTAACTGTGTTCTCCAAAAACAGTTACAACCAATGCGCCGTAAAATTCCTTAATCAGCGTTAAATCTTCAATTCAGTTCAATAAATACACTTAAGCTGTGGCCAGGCAAATACGTGTTCGGTATACAATTCAACCAAGCAAGTGAAATTGTACAATCATCATTTCAAGGGCTTAATATCGCTGCATTCCCGTCCATCACGCCTTGACAGCTGACATACTGTAAGCCAGCTACAACCACTCACGTTGGCTGTTATCTCTTCCAAGAGTGCACCGGAAAAACGTAGGAAACCAGTAATAGGATTTCAGCACTAACCGCTATGTGATTGATGTAATTATGTGAATCCATCAGAGGGAAAGTCAACATAAACGTGTCCATTTATTATGGATCAAGGGATACTGGTATCTCATGCAACAGGTTGGTGTACCAGCTAGCAAAACAAAGTGTGATTGATGATCAATCTTATTGTGCTTGTACATCACACACAGATTTTGTTGTTAGGGTAAAAAACAAGTCCTTCATGATAGGTCACAGATATGGCAGATCTCATAACGGTACAAAGGGAGACAGTACACCGCAATACAGCCGAGCATTACGGAAAAAAACTTGGTTCTCTCAAACCAAGCGCTCTCGACGTCGTACCATTACTCTGGCGCACATCCTGCTGGGTCACGGCTGTTCCGAGGCCTACGAGAAAGACAGACCGGGGCGCAAACGTCACGGAGGTAGTCCTGCGCTCCCTCGTTCGCTCAAATCAGCAGACAAACTACGTTTCTACACCTGTTAACTCCTAACTAGGCGTGTCCGTACAAACTAAAACTGAATCTTCTACCGAAATCCGCTATTATGAAATCTTACTGTTATTAGTCCTATAATGATGGGAAGTCCATGGGCCTGCTTATAATTTGTTACGGCTGTACTCGCGTACAATAAAATAAAATCATGCTAAAATGATTATCAGTTGCATAAAGCACCACTTCCAGCATGTAATGAATGCTGTTAAGCAGAAGAGACTAAATACTACACTCCTGGAAATGGAAAAAAGAACACATTGACACCGGTGTGTCAGACCCACCATACTTGCTCCGGACACTGCGAGAGGGCTGTACAAGCAATGATCACACGCACGGCACAGCGGACACACCAGGAACCGCGGTGTTGGCCGTCGAATGGCGCTAGCTGCGCAGCATTTGTGCACCGCCGCCGTCAGTGTCAGCCAGTTTGCCGTGGCATACGGAGCTCCATCGCAGTCTTTAACACTGGTAGCATGCCGCGACAGCGTGGACGTGAACCGTATGTGCCGTTGACGGACTTTGAGCGAGGGCGTATAGTGGGCATGCGGGAGGCCGGGTGGACGTACCGCCGAATTGCTCAACACGTGGGGCGTGAGGTCTCCACAGTACATCGATGTTGTCGCCAGTGGTCGGCGGAAGGTGCACGTGCCCGTCGACCTGGGACCTGACCGCAGCGACGCACGGATGCACGCCAAGACCGTAGGATCCTACGCAGTGCCGTAGGGGACCTCACCGCCACTTCCCAGCAAATTAGGGACACTGTTGCTCCTGGGGTATCGGCGAGGACCATTCGCAACCGTCTCCATGAAGCTGGGCTACGGTCCCGCACACCGTTAGGCCGTCTTCCGCTCACGCCCAAACATCGTGCAGCCCGCCTCCAGTGGTGTCGCGACAGGCGTGAATGGAGAGACGAATGGAGACGTATCGTCTTCAGCGATGAGAGTCGCTTCTGCCTTGGTGCCAATGATGGTCGTATGCGTGTTTGGCGCCGTGCAGGTGAGCGCCACAATCAGGACTGCATACGACCGAGGCACACAGGGCCAACACCCGGCATCATGGTGTGGGGAGCGATCTCCTACACTGGCCGTACACCACTGGTGATCGTCGAGGGGACACTGAATAGTGCACGGTACATCCAAACCGTCATCGAACCCATCGTTCTACCATTCCTAGACCGGCAAGGGAACTTGGTGTTCCAACAGGACAATGCACGTCCGCATGTATCCCGTGCCACCCAACGTGCTCTAGAAGGTGTAAGTCAACTACCCTGGCCAGCAAGATCTCCGGATCTGTCCCCCATTGAGCATGTTTGGGACTGGATGAAGCGTCGTCTCACGCGGTCTGCACGTCCAGCACGAACGCTGGTCCAACTGAGGCGCCAGGTGGAAATGGCATGGCAAACCGTTCCACAGGACTACATCCAGCATCTCTACGATCGTCTCCATGGGAGAATAGCAGCCTGCATTGCTGCGAAAGGTGGATATACACTGTACTAGTGCCGACATTGTGCATGCTCTGTTGCCTGTGTCTATGTGCCTGTGGTTCTGTCAGTGTGATCATGTGATGTATCTGACCCCAGGAATGTGTGAATAAAGTTTCCCCTTCCTGGGACAATGAATTCACGGTGTTCTTATTTCAATTTCCAGGAGTGTATAAACAAGCCGTTATACCATTTATATCGTGTATTGATCTTAAATTAAATTTTGCTGTAGTACTGATAATCAGCAAGACTTAATAATAGCAGATTCCCGTGGAAGATGCAATTCTCGTTAGTACTTACACGCCCAGCTGCGAGTTAACAGGTTTAGAAACGCATTTTGTCTGCTGAGCTGAGCGAGCGAGCGAGCTCAGAAACACCTTCGTGACTTACGCGCCGCGGCCTGCCTTTCTCGTGGGCCTCGGCTGTTCACATCTTTATACGATAAAAATTTAGCTATCTTCGTACTGCGAATTCCACCTAATATAATGCTAAGGTGTTCGCGTTATGACAGATAACGCCACAATATTATCAGGGCGTTGATAAGAGCAGGGATTCTCCAACCTACGTCTGTGACGGACCTGTTTCGGCAGCTGTCTACAACTGACTACGGCCGTATTACCCTGTTTCTGCACGAAGTGAATATCTATTTATAAGTCGGGCACAAAGGATCCAGCTTGAGAATTTGTGACGTATGGGTTGTGTTGAATGTGTGATGTATAGAGTGTATCATGAAGTTCAACAGGTATTAATTGTTCAATGCATATACTGTATATACAGTATTGTATACCAGATTTGTAATTTCTCACTCCTCTGGCTAGATGGTTAAAGCCAAAGGCAAATAAATAAAATCTCTTCCAGCTCCTCATGGTGTGTCGTGAAGTTAGTGTAAAAATCTTTCTGCGACATATTTTCCAGGAACATTAACACAAATACATTTCACGCACTCGCAGCAAGCTTGCTCGCTTAGCAGTGGTGATTGTCAAAAAAATCCTACGCTTGCTGGACATTTGAGGGTTAGAATGAATGTTGACGGGCGCACTTGTCGCTGAGTCACAGCAACAAAGACCAATAGCCACTGGATAAACTACGTAGTCTAACCACAAAAACTATAAGGAATTTAGGAAAGCTGCATGGTGGCAGAAAAACAGGTACTATACGCTTCCTAGATCCAATTATTTTATTCATTACGCATCTGGGAGTATGCCTATCTTCAGATGACCTAATAAAAATACAGTAACAAATATAAAGTTACATGGTGTACGTAAAACAGAGGTGTTTTCTTCTGTTATCCATTTTACATTAAAAAATTGCACTGTGTATATGAAAAAAATTCCTTCAATATATCGTTTTCTTTTCTTAATACGTTGGCACTAATAATTCTTAAAATTTATAAACACGTACTTTTTTCATATATCATTTTTAACACTGGCTTTTAATATGATCAAATAAGTAACTGACGATAACGATGAAATTATATTGTATAACAGCGTCGCTATAGTCACGCCATCTATTGATAGTTCATTCATCTAGCAGACACAAGAGGCCGTTCCTATCATTTCAGTGCGAATTTTCGCCGTGTTAGTTTTGATTAACCTCATTGTTTTCATGGCGATTCTTGACGTACTTGTCAAAGTAATATTTAAGAGTTATTTAAAATGACATGCATTCGTCTGTCAAATTGTTGCACAAACACGTTGTTGTTATATTACTTATTTAAGACACCATGTAACTTTATATTTGGTACTGTATTTTTATCAGCTCTTCAAGCTCCAGACCAAAGCTCTTCTCATAAAGTATGTCAGCCTCATCGCCTCTTTCTCTCCAAATGCTCGTCTTATGTCTCCATCAACTCTCGTATCTTCCATGCCATTGCAGATGTGCACCAGGATTCTATCCTCTCTCCTGTCCTACATGTCAATTCCCCTCCTCCTGTTCATGTCCTCCAGTATGCCGATGACACTCCCTTCCTCACGCTTTGTCTTACCCTCCATAAATCCCAACGATCCCGCTAGTTCCATCACGATCAGTTCACCTACTGGAGCAACCAGTAGCTCCTCAAAATCGACCCTACCAAAACGCAGGAATAATTATAGGCCGAAACACCCCCAAGCTTCAGTCTTCACGACTTTCACCTTACCATTTATGACAGTCCTATCCAGTTAACTAATACGCTAAAATATCTCCCTTCACTCCTATAAGTCCTCTTCTATGCAAATGTGGCAAGGACTTCCGCTTCTCCGTCCTTTTATCAGGCCCTGCAGATTCTCTAATACCATGCACACTGCCTAGCCTTTCGAATCCGGTTACTCTTCCCAGCGACATCCTCAACCAATTTATAAGATCTCACTCCCTCCTATTCCATGTTCAACATCTCTGCATATCCTTCGTTAGCCGCAAACTCGACGGGACCCTGCTCACTGCGCCTGACATTCTGCCGCGCCTCTACCACCACACCCTCCACATCCTCTTCCAATGAAACTGTAATCGCCTTCCTTTACATGACTATGAAAATTTCCGTGATATATGCCCATCCTACCATAACACATCTAAAAGAACCCACCCCACTTCCTCCGGTCAGGGCTCCTTTCCCCTCAACTACTCTCCACTCTGATCTTAGTCCTTGGTCCGGAATGGCATCCCTCTTCACAGGTAAGAAAAACCTATTGTGAAGAGCTATAGCAATGACATACTTCAGGGTTATACAAAAAAAATTAACAATTTTTGTGAGCTGTAAACGATGAACTGTCACTGGCAACGAAATTCGTCAACAGCCGTGTATCTTAAGATGTTATTTTATTTTATTTTGAAGGCTACCAGTTTCACCATTTCACTATGCCATCTTTATGCCCAATACGCAACTCTTGAAATAAACGAAAATGTCATGTAGAGCCATATATCTCAGGACGTCGTGAATTCAATCATTACACTAGTGCTTCACTCAAAGACTTGATAGCAAGTGAGTTGTCAACGACGACTGACTGAAAATAATCGTTAAAGTGACAGAAATGCAACCCTTCCACAAACTGTTGCAGATTTCTATGCTGGGCCATCAACAAGTTTCAGCGTGCGAACCATTCAACGAAACATCATCGCTATGGGCTTTCGGAGCCGAAGGTCACTCGTGTACCCTTGGCGATCGCACGATATGAAGCTTTACGCCTCGCCTGGGTCCGTCAACGCCGACATGGGACTGCTGATGATTGGAAACATGTTGCGTGGTCGGTCGAGTCTCGTTTCAAATTGTATCGAGCAGATGGAATTGTATGGGTATGGATGCACCCTCATGGAGCCATGGACCTTGAATGTCAGCAGGGGACTGGGTTCTGTGATTGTGTGGGGCTTGTGCAGTAGGACGGATATGAGACCCCTCATACGTCTAGATACGACTCTGACAGGTGATACGTACGTAAACATCCTGTCTAATCACCTGCATCCATTCACGTCCATTATGCATTCCAATGGACTTGGGCAATTCCAGCAGGGCAGTGGGACACCCCACACGTGCAGAATTGCTACAGAGTGGCCGCAGGAACACCCATCTGAGTTGAATCACACATCTAGGATGTCTTGCAACGTGCTGTTAAGAAGAGATCTCCACCCCCTCGTACTCTTACGGATTTGCGGACAGCCCTGCAGGATTCATGGTGTCAGTTCCCTCCAGCACCACTTTAAAACGTTAGTCGAGTCTATGTCACGTGGTGCTGCGGCACTTCTGGGTACTAGCGAGGGCCCAAAACGATATTACGAAGGTGTACCGCTTTCTTTGACTTTACAGTGTACATACTTCTGTCCCCTCTACATTAGTGTTCCCGAGAGAAAGCATTAACCGCACAAGAAGTGAATTCTTTTCCGTGCAGTTAACCATTTTATCAGGGTCATTAGACATACAGTCGGTTTCTAAGGGAGTGAGTCAATATACATCAGCAGTCAAGGGCACATTTCAAATATTCTTCTTTGACCTGTTCGTCAAATAGTCTATTGTCTTGTCCCCACACGCCAACATAATGTTTGTATGGGTGAACCCATGTCGGAAATAATTTTTTATAGTAGGGCTATTTATTTTATTGATACAGTCACACTCTAGAGTAGACAAATGTTATCAGTTTCGACCAATAATTTTTCTTGATCAGAAGATACTACATCAAGGAGCATACTACTATATTCTGTATGTGTATAAGTCACGTATTGTCATTGAATGACAGCAAATTGCTTCCGAAAAAAGGTTTAGTAAAGCTGATTCGTACTCAGTGCATGAAAGACAACGATGGGTCGGACCGGGCAGAAGGTTAAGGCCAATGGGTTTATTCAAAAAATGGTTGAAATGGCTCTGAGCAGTATGGGACTTAACATCTGAGGTCATCAGTCCCCTAGAACTTAGAACTACGTAAACATAACTAACCTAAGGACATCACACACATCCAAGCCCCAGGCAGGATTCGAACCTGCGACCGTAGCGGTCACGCGGTTCCAGACTGAAGCGCCTAGAACCGCACGGTCACACCGGCCGGCTGGGTTTATTCAATCAGTCAAATAAATACGAGAACTGTGGTGTCACCGCCAGACACCACACTTGCTAGGTGGTAGCCTTTAAATCGGCCGCGGTCCGTTAGTATACGTCGGACCCGCGTATCGCCACTATCAGTGATTGCAGAACGAGCGCCGCCACATGGCAGGTCTAGTCGAGAGAGGCTTCCTAGCACTCGCCCAGTTTTACAGCCGACTTTGCTAGCGGTGGTTCACTGACTACATGCGCTCTCAATTTCAGAGACGACAGTTTAGCAAAGCCTTCAGCTACGTCATTTGCTACGACCTAGCAAGGCGCCACATTCTTCAAGAATGTATTCTGAAATGATAATATTGTGAATCATGTACCGTCAAGAGCGACGTTCATCATTAATGGATCAAAGTTAAGTATCTAACTAATTACGTCCGCTTTCTGAATTCTCATTCCTTGTCATGTTCCAGACCTCACGTCAGTATAGTTCTTCCCTCTTCACGCCAACCTGCGTGAGTTAAAACGCGTGCATTTCGGCCTCCAGTCGTAACACAATGTTGGCTCTTCTGCCAACACAACAAGAACTATAAAAGTTCCTGAAAGTGAAAGGCACGCCAGCTTACACGCTACTGAATTTCCTCGTAACAAATTTTTGCATCGTTTACAAGTGCCAATATTTTAATTCTACACCATTCGAACGTTCCGCATTATAAACATGATAAATCATAAACTTTCAGGGTGTAAATCATATTTAATTACTAGTTCTGTGTGGTTTTGTCTCGCCTGCCGGGACCCAGGCTGATGATTTATGCTCTCGTGATTGCGCTTGGGACAAGAGTCGCAATAGAGCAGATGCAATGTACACATAAAATGCTCGTTATGTACCGTAATAATGTCAAAGCACTAGTACGTCATCACTGTAAAGTACAACAACGTGCTCACTAAGTTGCTACTGGCGCTAACGAACGACAGCATGGATGGTAAATCGTAATGGAGAGTTCATTTCAGAGTAACTGAGTCTACTGCAGAAGCAATGTAGTTAGTTGTACAACACACGGTCATCATAGGGCGTCGATTATCCTCATCGCATGGGGACTCTGAAAATGAACAGTCACAATTCATACTATATCTTTCTGGTTATTCCTATAAAAAACAATGGGAGAAATCGATTTTTGACTAAAACGGTCTTGGTTACTAAAGTGTTGTTTTAATTACGTGTTTTGCCTTTGTAGGGTATCATCAGATTATCTACAGAGATACTAAAGGGGAAATAATAGTTACCGTATGGTACTATCATAAACGGCTGCAATAAAAAATCTAAGGATTTTTTTACGAACAGTGGATTCAGATACGCTCGTAGAACTAATACGTTGTGAAATAAGCATACGTTAAGATTTAGATAACCGGGGCATGTGCCTAGACAATGATCACCAAATGATATGCAAATCTTAGAAAGAAAAAGATAGTAAACGACGTACTCTTAAGTCAAAATGTTAAAATACAAAACAATACCTCCGATACAGTCATGAAAGCAGGTACAGTGACCCAGCGATTGTACCTCACTTGCAGAATTGCACACATCTTGCTTCACTAAACGTAGTGCAATGAGAAGCATTTATCACTGTAGAAGACATCGAGCAAGCATGCAATGGAGCATGAGACTAAGAGCCGTGTAAGTAACTGTAACACATGCAGGCGACACTTGCACACGTTTTTCACGCCATGGCTAAGATTCGCAATACAAATTCCAAAACTAAGCTGCAAAACTGCTGATGACCCCTTTGCACAGGATGGAAGGACAAGGAAGCATGAGGGGGGCCAACGCACAGTAGTAATGTAACTTGTAGTTTGATTACATTTATTAAAATAACAACAAACCATATGAAACACAGTAATAATCACAGTACCTCTTAACCAATAACAATCAGTAATTTCATAAAGGACAAGTTATTTCATAGTAACATTAACAGTTCCTTATACCAAGAAAAGAAGCGAATATACTGTTAAAGCAGAATATTTCCTCCCCCTTTTTTTCTAAAAACACTAAAGTGCCTCTAGAGGATCCAAGGTGAAAGCAGTAAGGTGGCAGTTCAGGCTGAAGTCAGTTAAAAGGAACGCCAAATAAACTATGAATCCCTAATGGTTGAGAGAAAACGGGTACAGTAAAAGTACTTACATCTAAAACTCTATTAAGCAAGATGATGTGAGGGAAAGGGTACAATTCTGAATAACAACATAGGGCGTAAAATACACAAGAGAACTTAAGTTGCTTATTTTAACAGACAGCCTGAATCAATGTGCTTAGGCCATTCCCCGCGCCACGAGGCAAGGTAACAAACACCAAGGCGGCGCGTAACATCGACACGTCCCCGAGCACGTGAGGCGTAGAGAAGTCGCCCACAAGCTGAGGCTACTTAGCGTTGTTAACAAAAGGCACTAAGTAAGTCAGGGCCAAAGAAGAGATTTAACAGTTATAAATGAAGCCCTTACAAGAACATACCAAAGAGTAGCAACTTATCTTTCACACTCGTAACAAAGATCTCTATTCAAGGAAGGAAAACGTCAGAATTAAAGGCATCCTCAAGTTTTAATCAACTGGCTAGTCACAATAATAATCAGGGACTCAGCGGCAAATACAGATGATAACAGTGAGGCCATCAAGCCGTTTGTTGGCGTACATTACAATAAGGCAAGAAGG
Organism: Schistocerca piceifrons; assembly: GCF_021461385.2. Taxonomy (NCBI): domain Eukaryota; kingdom Metazoa; phylum Arthropoda; class Insecta; order Orthoptera; family Acrididae; genus Schistocerca; species Schistocerca piceifrons. The sequence goes on from NC_060143.1 coordinate 56,913,430, forward strand.
AACGAGCCTACCTCTACAGAACTGGAATTAAAGAGATTCTCATGGCCATTAGCTACTTAATCAATGCTTTAAGCAAGGAAATCTATAACACAGTTTTCATAGATATTAGACATACAAGGTTAAAAAGACAGTAAAAAGGTTACAGACAAAATAAGCTGCAGCAGAAGATACAACTAGTAAATTTAATTGACTTTGGATTCAGGTGTTCATATGCCTAATTAAACATTTCACTTAAATCAGAATTTCACCATGGCCATCCATAAGAAAACTCAAACCCAGTTACACCACAAAATTGTTTAAAGAATACTAAAGGACCAAATTTCAGTTAACAACGTTCTTATTTAAAATAAATGGTCCCCGTCAACATTTAAATAAAACAAGGCAAATCTCAAAGTAATCACCTATACAATAAAAGGATAAATACCGTTAGTTAATTAACTGCCTCTGGCCATGATAACTGTACTTAAGTGCCCAAATTACACGTGGAATAAATAACGCGGAAGGCCACCCTTAGAGAAGCACTGAAAGGCACAAATACATAATTAATAAAAAAAATTACCAAAAAATAAGAAAAAGGGGTCCAATCAGTAATAACATTAAATTGAATTCAGCCCTTCAGGAAGCCATCAAGACCGGACAAAACCAGAAGCTCTCGTAGTATGACAATTGAAAGGTATAAAAGGGGGGAGGGGACTGCCAAGGGGGAGGTTACCATGAGAAAAAGATTGAATAATCAACGAAAGGATAAGGTTCTACGAGTTGGGGCGTGGAATGTCAGAAGCTTGAACGTGGTAGGGAAACTAGGAAATCTGAAAAGGGAAATGCAAAGGCTCAATCTAGATATAGTAGGGGTCAGTGAAGTGAAATGGAAGGAAGACAAGGATTTCTGATCAGATGAGTGTCGGGTAATATCAACAGCAGCAGAAAATGGTATAACAGTTGTAGGATTCGTTATGAATAGGAAGGTAGGGCAGAGGGTGTGTTACTGTCAACATTTCAGTGACCGGGTTGTTCTAATCAGAATCGACAGCAGACCAACACCGACAACGATAGTTCAGGTATACATGCCGACGTCGCAAGCTGAAGATGAACAGATAGAGAAAGTGTATGGGGATATTGAAAGGGTAATGCAGTATGTAAAGGGGGACGAAAATCTAATAGTCATGGGCGACTGGAATGCAGTTGTAGGGGAAGGAGTATAAGAAAAGGTTACAGAAGAATATGGGCTTGGGACAAGGAATGAAAGAGTAGAAAGACTAATTGAGTTTTATAACAAGTTTCAGCTAGTAATAGCGAATACCCTGTTCAAGAATCCGAAAAGGAGGAGGTATACTTGGAAAAGGCCGGGAGATACGGGAAGATTTCAGTTAGATTACATCATGGTCAGACAGAGATTCCGAAATCAGATAGTGGATTGTAAGGCGTACCCAGGAGCAGATATAGACTCAGATCACAATATAGTAGTGATGAAGAGTAGGCTGAAGTTCAAGACATTAGTCAGGAAGAATCAATACGAAAAGAAGTGGGATACGGAAGTACTAAGGAATGACGAGTTACGTTTGAAGTTCTCTAACGCTATAGACACAGCAATAAGGAATAGCGCAGTAGGCAGTACAGTTGAAGAGGAATGGACATCTCTAAAAAGGGCCATCACAGAAGTTGGGAAGGAAAACGTAGGTACAAAGAAGGTAGCTGCGAAGAAACCATGGGTAACAGAAGAAGTACTTCAGTTGACTGATGAAAGGAGGAAGTACAAACATGTTCCGGGAAAATCAGGAATACAGAAATACAAGTCGCTGAGGAATGAAATAAATAGGAAGTGCAGGGAAGCTAAGACGAAATGGCTGCAGGAAAACTGTGAAGACATCGAAAAAGATATGATTGTCGGAAGGACAGACTCAGCATACAGGAAAGTCAAAACAACCTTTGGTGACATTAAAAGCAACGGTGGTAACATTAAGAGTGCAACGGGAATTCCACTGTTAAATGCAGAGGAGAGAGCAGATAGGTGGAAAGAATACATTGAAAGCCTCTGTAAGGGTGAAGATTTGTCTGATGTGATAGAAGAAGAAACAGGAGTCGATTTAGAAGAGATAGGGGATCCAGTATTAGAATCGGAATATAAAAGAGCTTTGGAGGACTTACGGTCAAATAAGGCAGAAGGGATAGATAACATTCCATCAGAATTTCTAAAATCATTGGGGAAAGTGGCAACAAAACGACTATTCACGTTGGTGTGTAGAATATATGAGTCTGGCGACATACCATCTGACTTTCGGAAAAGCATCATCCACTCAATTCCGAAGACGGCAAGAGCTGACAAGTGCGAGAATTATCGCACAATCAGCTTAACAGCTCATTCATCGAAGCTGCTTACAAGAATAATAAACAGAAGAATGGAAAAGAAAATTGAGAATGCGCTAGGTGACGATCAGTTTGGCTTTAGGAAAAGTAAAGGGACAAGAGAGGCAATTCTGACGTTACGGCTAATAATGGAAGCAAGGCTAAAGAAAAATCAAGACACTTTCATAGGATTTGTTGACCTGGAAAAAGCGTTCGACAATATAAAATGGTGCAAGCTGTTCGAGATTCTGAAAAAAGTAGGGAGAGACCGGTCATATACAATATGTACAACAACCAAGAGGGAATAATAAGAGTGGACGATCAAGAACGAAGTGCTCGTATTAAGAAGGATGTAAGACAAGGCTGTAGCCTTTCGCCCCTACTCTTCAATCTGTACATCGAGGAAGCAATGATGAAAATAAAAGAAAGGTTCAGGAGTGGAATAAAAATACAAGGTGAAAGGATATCAATGATACGATTCGCTGATGACATTGCTATCCTGAGTGAAATTGAAGAAGAATTAAATGATCTGCTGAACGGAATGAACAGTCTAATGAGTACACAGTACGGTTTGAGAGTAAATCGGAGAAAGACGAAGGTAATGAGAAGTAGTAGAAATGAGAACAGCGAGAAATTTAACATCAGGATTGATGGTCACGAAGTCAATGAAGTTAAGGAATTCTGCTACCTAGGCAGTAAAATAACCAATGACGGACGGAGCAAGGAGGACATCAAAAGCAGACTCGCTATGGCAAAAAAGGCATTTCTGGCCAAGAGAAGTCTACTAATATCAAATACCGGCCTTAATTTGAGGAAGAAATTTCTGAGGATGTACGTCTGGAGTACAGCATTGTATGGTAGTGAAACATGGACTGTGGGAAAACCGGAACAGAAGAGAATCGAAGCATTTGAGATGTGGTGCTATAGACGAATGTTGAAAATTAGGTGGACTGATAAGGTAAGGAATGAGGAGGTTCTGCGCAGAATCGAAGAGGAAAGGAATATGTGGAAAACACTGATAAGGAGAATGGACAGGATGATAGGACATATGCTAAGACATGAGGGAATGACTTCCATGGTACTAGAGGGAGCTGTAGAGGGCAAAAACTGTAGAGGAAGACAGAGATTGGAATACGTCAAGCAAATAATTGAGGACGTAGGCTGCAAGTGCTACTCTGAGATGATGAGGTTAGCACAGGAAAGGAATTCGTGGTGGGCCGCATCAAACCAGTCAGTAGACTGATGACCAAAAAAACACTTTGAAGAAGGTGCCGTGGAGTAGTCGCATCATGACGTCGGCAAAACTCTGGGGACTCTCATGATTGGTTCACGGGCGTCGCCTCGGATAATGTGGAAGCTGCACAATATTTCGACGAGACAGCTGCTCGTCATCTTCAGGTGCTTACCACCAATGAAGCAGCTACTACGTCGGGAAAGTCTTGAACAGCAGTTCACGTGAGTCATCACTTCCATAAAAAAAAAAAAAAAAAAAAAAAAAAAAAAAACAGGTGTAGGCCGAGTTGGATATTGTCAGGGAAGCATTAAATATCCAGTCGCACACAGCACAGAATCGCCGGAATCAGTAACTAAGGGATGTCAAGACGAATGGAACTCATACAACCGGAAACCGTCCCCTCAAAAATTGCAGCAGGCGCGAAACGCTAAAGCCATGACCAAAAAAAGCACTCGAGAAATATAGCTGCCGCTGGTAGTTCAAATGGCTCTGAGCACTATGGGACTTAACATCTGAGGTCATCAGTCGCCTAGAACTTAGAACTACTTAAACCTAACTAACCTAAGGACATCACACACATCCATGCCCGAGGCAGGATTCGAACCTGCGACCGTAGCGGTCGCGCGGTTCCAGACTGAAGCGCCTAGAACCGCTCGGCCACATCGGCTGGTAGCCCAGGCCGCTGCTCGTCCTGGTCCCCCGTCTCTTATCTCTTCGCTTGCCCTCGTCCTGCTGGCTCCCTCAGAGTTCCGCCGCCTCCTCAATGCACCGCCAGAGATGTTGCTTCACAAGGAGAATCGATACATACAGGGAAATGAGGCGACATAGACGCGTACGTCTGTAGAAGGCAGGGAAGTATCGATAAGGAGCTATCGCCACGGCTCAACAATAAAGAAAACAATAAAGAAACAATGAGTGCGACAGTACGTACTCTAAAGACGAAAAGAATTTGAAAGAAACAAATATTCCTGACCTTGTTCGATTTTATGTGGGACGTCAGCCGTAAAGGAGCTGAAGAACAAAAAAGGGTTCAAATGGCTCTGAGCACTATGGGACTTAACGTCTATGGTCGTCAGTCCCCTAGAACTTAGAACTACTTAAACCTAACAAACCTAGGGACATCACACAACACCCAGTCATCACGAGGCAGAGAAAATCCCTGACCCCGCCGGGAATCGAACCAGGGAAGCTGAAGAACAACTCTCAGACGGTGGTAATACAGGCGGACAAGGGAAATGCCACCGTAGTGTTGGACATAGTAGTTTACAACAAGCGAATGGAGGATCTTTTGAGTGAACCCATTTACCATAAACATATTGGTGATCCGACAGCCAAGATATTGAAATCGAGGCAAGCATTGCTGAAGCGAACTAGGATTAACTTTGACACGGCCCGAAGACTCATTCCACCAAGAATATATGGTGTACCAAAGGTCCGCAAAGAAGTCTTTCCTTTACGGCTGATAGTGAGTAGTATTAAATCACCGGCCTACAAAGTAGCGAAAGAACTGGCTCCGAAGCTTAGCCATCTAGTATTCCACACAGATTCATTCGTCAAGGAGTCCACCCACTTTGTAGCTCTTTTGAAAGAAAAGCGTGTCTCGGGTACGAATCAGATGGTCAGTTTTGACGTGAAGTCTTTGTTCACGAATGTACCGATGACGGACACCGTGAACATCTTGGAGGAACGCATGGCACCTGATATCTGCGCGCTAGTGCGCCACTGTATGACGACCGCTTATTTCAGGTGGAAAGGGGATTTCTACAAGCAGACGGTGTAGCTATGGGTCCCCCTCTATCGCCTGTCGCAGAAAACATTTTTATACAAGGGTTCGAGGAAACAGCACTCTAGTCCGCACCATTACGCCCAGAATACTGGCTACAGTATGTATATGACACCTTTGTCATCTGCCCACACGGAAAAGAAGAGCTTCAGAACTCCCAACAACATCCGAATCAGCAGCACAGCAAAATTCACTTGACCATGGAGACAGAAAAAAGCGTGGTATTGTCTTTTCTCGACGTGGAAGTTTACCGTAAGCCTGATGGGAAGCTTGGACACACAGTTTATAGAAATCTCACCAACACGGACAGGTACCTGCATGCATCCTCCCACCACCATCCTACGCAAACGTATTCGGCCCTACAAACTTTAACTAAGAGAGCCTACAGGATCAGTGATGAACACAATCTCAAAGCTGACCTACAGAACCTCAGGTCCATTTCTGGTGCTAATGGCTGCGACATGAGGACGATACATAAAACTATGGAGTCAAAGGAGGAGGGCAATAGGGAAACACAGAACGAAGCACGGAACACCGTCCTGCTACCATACGTACAATGGCTTACTGAACGTCTGGGCAAAATTCTCCGTCGGGTAGGTAATAAGCCGATTTTTCGTAGCAGCAACAAAATAAAAGACGTTCTGGGCTCGACGAAAGATACAATTGACAAGTTTCATGCAGCCTGAATTTATGATATCAGGTCCGACTGTGGACTGGTGTATGTAGGTGAAACTGCGTGTTCAATAAGCACAAGACTATCTGAATACGAGAGGCGCATCCGTCTCAAGAAATACAACAAATCAGCGGTGTCAAACACCAGGAACAGTGCAGGACGAAGCTCGAATTTCGAGAGGCCCGCATACTGGCGAAATAGCCGTTTAGTTTGAGGGGGAAGATTATAGAACTAGCCAAGCCCCCACAACAACATGAATAGCGAAGCCGGGCATCGACTTCCAGCGTCTTGGCCGCCAGTAGTGAAAGCTCTGCGGAAGGACAGCTCTCGCAAAGCAACAGGCGCGCGGTAGGCCGCAGCGGCGGTGGGCACACTGAGTGCTGATACGGCCTGGTCGATACTAGGCTGCTTGTAAACAACACTACGCTGCCGTCACCGCTCAGTTTCCTATTCTTCCATTTCCACCAGTAGCAAGCAATAAAGAAACTCCAGTATAAAATGCTTATTTCCGCCAATGATAACACTCAATGCAAAGACCAATAAAAAAGAACACCTAATACCCTTCCTCCTAGCCGGCCGGTGTGGCCGAGCGGTTCTAGGCACTTCAGTCTGGAACCGCGCGTCCGCAACGGTTGTTGTTGTTGTTGTTGTGGTCTCCAGTCCTGAGACTGGTTTGATGCAACTCTCCATGCTACTCTATCCTGTGCAAGCTTCTTCATCTCCCAGTACCTACTGCAACCTACATCCTTCTGAATCTGCTTAGTGTATTCATCTCTAGGTCTCCCTCTACGATTTTTACCCTCCACGCTGCCCTCCAATGCTAAATTGGTGATTCCTTGATGCCTCAAAACATGTCCTACCAACCGATCCCTTCTTCTAGTCAAGTTGTGCCACAACCTTCTCTTCTCCCCAATCCTATTCAATACCTCCTCATTAGTTACGTGATCTACCCACCTTATCTTCAGCATTCTTCTGTACCACCAAATTTCGAAAGCTTCTATTCTCTTCTTGTCCAAACTAGTTATCGTCCATGTTTCACTTCCATGCATGGCTACACTCCATACAAATACTTTCAGAAACGACTTCCTGACACTTAAATCTATACTCGATGTTAACAAATTTCTCTTCTTCAGAAACGATTTCCTTGCCATTGCCAGTCTACATTTTATATCTTCTCTACTTCGACCATCATCAGTTATTTTGCTCCCCAAATAGCAAAACTCCTTTACTACTTTAAGTGTCTCATTTCCTAATCTAATTCCCTCAGCATCACCCGATTTAATGTGACTACATTCCATTACCCTCGTTTTGCTTTTGTTGATGTCCATCTTATATCCTCCTTTCAAGATACTGTCCATTCCGTTCAACTGCTCTTCCAAGTCCTTTGCTGTCTCTGACAGAATTACAATGTCATCGGTGAACCTCAAAGTTTTTACTTCTTCTCCATGAATTTTCATACCTACTCCGTAACGGTAGCAGGATCGAATCCTGCCTCGGGCATGGATGTGTGTGATGTCCTTAGGTTAGTTAGGTTTAAGTGGTTCTAAGTTCTAGGGGACTGATGACCTTAGAAGTTAAGTCCCATAGTGCTCAGAGCCATTTGAACCAACCCTTCCTCCTCACCCTCATACCCAATACACCCTGAGGAAGGCATCTTGCAGGAGTCGCCGGAACGTTGACATAGCGGCCCCAAACCCAGAAGAATTGTATTGAATGTCACAAAGGCCGCGGATGCCTACGTTTACATAAAGCGAGAGTCACAGAGGCGGGCATATCACATCGCTAGCGATACCAAGCATTACTACACCAAGAAGTCGTTATTCCTTGATTTCAGCTCAATGCAAAACGTAAGCATCCAAAAGCGCACAGCATCGACGTGAAGGAAGACAATTCAGCCGGGGCACACTGAATGGGGTGGTGAAAACTTCGATGCAACCACTAGCGGTACAACCGCAGATGACCAATCTCCGCACAACCCAGTACCAATGGCCCACACAACCGACGGACCGTCCACAGTCCCTGCTGGCCGCATGCCACGTACGCTGACACTCCCCTCTCGACACATTCCGGCGTGTTTTCAAGAGTTCGCGCCAGCGATAACACACAAGAAACTAAGGGTAATTCCTGCCACCTAGCGGAGGGCCAGCAAATGGACGGTGAAAAAACCATGAAATGAAGCCGTCACGGTTCTTTAGCCACACCTTCCAGCTATTTCTCTACATGCTCGCCGCTTCAACTTAGACATCTGTCGTAGCGTTGTATTAACTTTCCAGTACACTTGTCGTAGAACGTAGCCTCCTGTACTTCCCGCAATTTTCTATCTTGGGCTGCAGCTCGTTTTATGCGCCAAAATGTCTTCCTCATTGCCACTGGCTCATTCAAGCGGAGATGCAATTCAGAGGGAACCAAGTCCGGGCTATATGGTGGCTGATCAAACACTCCCCATCGAAAACGCTTCAGAAGCGTCATCATTGCGCCTGCAATGTGTGGCAGAGAACTGTCATAGAGACAAAACTGCATGACACTTATGTTTATGGGGTTGCATGAAATCATGCGAAATCTCTCAGCAGGCAGCCATACATGGCTGTAGAATGAAAATCTCATTCTGGAAATATCCCCCAGGCTGCGGGTAAGCCATGTCTGCACAATATCCTTTCTTCCAGGAGTGCTAGTACTGCAGGGTTCGCAGAAGAGCTTCTGTGGAATTTGGAAGATAGGAGACGGGGAGTATTGAAGATAGGAGACAAGGTACTGGCAGAACTGAAACTGTGGGGACGGGTCGTGAGTCGTACTTGGGTAGCTCAGATGGTAGAGCGCTTGCCCGCAAAAGGCAGCGTTCGAGTCTCAGTCCGGCATACAGTTTCAATCTGCTAAGAAAGTTTTATATATGTTATATTGTGTGAAGCACTAACGTTTCCGGCCGAAACATCTTCTAATAACCCGCGGGCACTGTGACCTATTTTCAGCCATATTCAAGAACGGCTCAGCTCAAGACGAAATGACTCACGTGTTTTCCAAGTTAAACTAACGACATACAGATATTAGTTTCGCGTTTTTCGAAGATAACAACGTTTTTTTGGGTCCAGAATAACACGAGACAAATTCATACATTATCACTACTCATATATAAAAAAAAATACAAAAAAATGCGTTTAAGATTTAGATTTTCTTTGCTTTAGCAGTCCACCGTAAAATTCTTCAGCAAGACTGAAAATACGTGATGAATTATGTAATGTTCCTTTTAAAGCTTGAATGAAGCGCTATGGAACTGTTGTATTGTGTTGTGTTGTGGCGTCAAACACATTAATTTGGCACGAAGAGAACCCCTGCCACCAAAGTAGTAGTTGTTACGAAATGGCTTTCTTGTAAACAAAACTGTACAGGCTGTCACAGGTCCAAATAAGGTTAGACAAAATTTATGGCAAAAACAGATAGAAACGTGTAAGTGGTAGTCCATTGATACTGACCGGACCGAATATCTCACGAAATAAGCATCAAACGAAAAAACTACAAAGAACTAAACTCGTCTAGCTTGAAGGGGGAAACCAGATGGCCCGCTAGATGGCGCTGCCATAGGTCAAACGAATATCAACTGTTGGTTTTTTTAAATTGGAACCCCCATTTTTATTACATATTCGTGTAGTACGTAAAGAAATATTTATGTTTTAGTTGGACCACTTTTTTCGCTTTGTGATAGATGGCGCTGTAATAGTGACAAACGTATAAGCACGTGGTATCACGTAACATTCCGCCAGTGCGAAGGGTATTTGCTTCGTGATACATTACACGTGTTAAAATGGACCGTTTACCAATTGCGGAAAAGGTCGATATCGTGTTGATGTGATCAAAATGCCCAACAGGCGTGTGATATGTATGCTGCTCGGTATCCTGGACCACATCATCCAAGTGTCCGGACCGTTCGCCGGATAGTTACGTTATTTAAGGAAACAGGAAGTGTTCAGCCACATTTGAAACGTCAGCACGACCTGCAACAAATGATGATGCCCAAGCAGGTGTTTTAGCTGCTGTCATGGCTAATCCGCACATCAGTAGCAGACACATTGCGCCAGAATCGGGAATCCCAAAAACGTCGGTGTTGAGAATGCTACATCAACATCGACTGCGCCCGTACCATATTTATGTGCACATGGAATTGCATGGCGACAACTTTGAACGTCGTGTACAGTTCTCCCACTGGGCACAAGAGAAATTACGGGACAATGACGGATTTTTTCCACACCTTCTATTTAGCGACGAAGCGTCATTCACCAACAGCAGTAACGTAAACAGGCATAATATGCACTATTGGGCAACAGAAAATCCACGATGGCTGCGACAAGTGGAACATCGGCGACCTTGGCGGGTAATGTATGGTGCGGCATTATGGTAGGAAGGATAATTGGCCCCCATTTTATCGATGGCAATCTAAATGGTGCAGTGTATGCTGAATTCCTACGAAATGTTCTACGGATGTTACTACAAGATGTTTCACTGCATGACAGAATGGGGATGTACTTCCAACATGATGGATGACCGGCACATAGCTCACGTGCGGTTAAAGCGGTATTGAATAGCGTATTTCATGACAGGTGGATTGGTCGTCGAAGCAGCATACCATGGCCGCCACGTTCACCGGATTTGACGTCCCCGGATTTCTTTCTGTGGGGAAAGTTGAAGGATATTTGCTATCGTGATCCACCGACAACGCCTAACAACATGCGTCAGCACATTGTCAATGCATGTGCGAACATTACGGAAGGCGAACTGCTCGCTGTTGAGAGGAATATCGTTACACGTATTGCCTGATGCATTGAGGTTGACGGACATCATTTTCAGTATTTATTGCATCAATGTGGTATTTACAGGTAATCACGATGTAACAGCACGCGTTCTCAGAAATGATAAGTTCACAACGGTACATGTATCACGTTGGAACAACCGGAATAACATGTTTAAACGTACCTACGTTCTGTATTTTAATGTAAAAAACCTACCTGTTACCAACTGTTCGTCTAAAATTGTGAGCCATATGTTTGCGATTATTACAGCGCCATCTATCACAAAGCGAAAAAAGTGGTCCAACTGAAACATTCATATTTTTTACGTGCTACACGAATATGTAATAAAAAATGGGTGTTCCTATTTTAAAGAACGCAGTTGATATCCGTTTGAACTATGGCAGCGCCATCTAGCGGGCCAACCATAGCGCCATCTGGTTTCCCCCTTCAAGCTAGACAAGTTTCGTTCTTCGTAGTGTTTTCATTTGACGCTTATTTCCTGAGATATTTGGCCCGGCCACGATCAATGGACCACCATATATATATAGTGTGTCTAGCACCTCCGATCAATTTCAACCAAATGGCACGCGAACAGCAGGCCTCACATGTATCTGTTGGTGAAGGTTTTATAACGTGTTTTTTCCTGACCGTGGCTTATAGGCTGCCTTTCATGACAGGCATTTTGTGCGAGTAGTGTCGGCATGCTTTATTGAATTGTATTGAAGGGAGTGCATCATTCAAGCAGTATGGCTGGGAAGAGTTTGAGATGGATAAAGGACGGTTTTTCGGTCACGAAACGAAATTATTTTTTAAAGATCTTTACGGCTATCACAATTCTGATTGACTGTAATATTGATTATACGAGTTACCAATTATTACATTTTCTTTTCAGAGTCCAGCAGTAACGCATGACGCAGTGGGGTGTGGGTTACAGATTGTGAAAAGAATGTATGAGCATCTTGTTCGTGTAGTCCACTTGTTACACATACTTTGCGTCATACATCTCTAACAGTAAAACTGAAACATATATATCACTTATGTTTAAGTACCTGATGAAAATTTCTTCTAAAGTTGTAGGTAGTTCCAAAAAATAGACCAAAAATGTATCCAGTATTCACTTTGCTACTATAAATAAAGTAACTGACAGCACAAGAGAAATTATGTAATGCCCACTACATTGCTACAGGACCTACGCTGATTATTGTTAATTTTTTTTGATCGATGTTTAGTTTTGTAGGTATTTCAGTGTTTTCAATTAAAAATGAACACCGTGTACGTATGACTGTAGCTCGAACATGTAAACATATCACAATGGAAAGGTTTGGGCAACGAATAATGTTGAAAACCATAGCAAATAATGGTGTACAACAAATATGTACTACGTTGTATAAAATTTTTATGTAAAATAAAGAAGATGGTAGTCTTGGTAGAGCTATGTTTAGGTGAGGACGATGACAAAGTACTCTGATGAAGTATAGAAATATTTTGTATAAAAGTTTACGAAGAATCATACCTACCCCCCCCCCCCCCCCCATGAACCATGGACCCCCCCCCCCCATGAACCATGGAACTTACCGTTGGTGGGGAGGCTTGCGTGCCTCAGCGATACAGATGGCCGTACCGTAGGTGCAACCACAACGGAGGGGTATCTGTTGAGAGGCCAGACAAACATGTGGTTCCTGAAGAGGGGCAGCAGCCTTTTCAGCAGTTGCAGGGGCAACAGTCTGGATGATTGACTGATCTGGCCTTGTAACATTAACCAAAACGGCCTTGCTGTGCTGGTACTGCGAACGGCTGAAAGCAAGGGGAAACTACAGCCGTAATTTTTCCCGAGGACATGCAGCTTTACTGTATGAGTAGCATGGAGAGCTGCATCAAACCAGTCTCAGGACTGAAGACCACAACAACAACAACAACATTAAAAGTAGAAAAGATTTGTTCTTTAATATACTTTACTTATTTATTACCATATTGTAAATTGTTTATAAACATTTATTCATAACTTACTGTCTAGTCTTCTACAAGACACTTTTTACACCTAACTTTCATAGTATTAAATCCCTGTAGCAGCTGGACGGCGAGTCACGTAAACATCGGGCTACAGATTATTATATAAGGGCACACCTGGTTACGTTTGTTGGTTATAACACTGCACTTACGCTACTACACTGAAGCGCCAAAGAAACTGGTATAGGCATGCATATTCAAATACAGAGATATGTTAACTAGCAGAATACGTCTCTGCGGTCAGCAATGCCAATATAAGACAACAAGTGCGTTGCGCAGTTGATAGATCGGTTACTCCCGCTGCAATGGAAGGTTATCAAGATTTAAGTGAGTTTGAACGTGGTGTTATAATCGGCCCACGAGTTATGCGACACAGCATCTCCGGTGTAGCAGTGAAGTGGGGATTTTCGAGTACGACCATTTCAAGCGTGTACCGCGAATGTCAGGAATCCGGTAGAACATCAAATCTCCGACATCGGTGCGGCCGTTAAAAGATCCTGCAAGAACGGGACCAACGACGACTGAAGATAATCGGCCATCGTGACAGAAGTGCTACCCCTCCGCAAATTGCTGCAGATTTCAGTGCTGGGCCATCAACAAGTGCCAGGGTGCGAACCATTCAATGAAACATCATCGATATGGGCTTTCGAAGCCGAAGGCTCACTCGTGTACCCTTGATGACTACACGACACAAAGTTTTGCGCCTTGTCAGGGCCCGCCAACACCGACATTAGACTGTTGATGACTGGAAATATGTTGCCCGGTCGGACGAGTCTCGTTCCAAATTATATCGAGCGGATGGACGTGTACGGGTATGGAGACAACTTCATGAATTCATGGATCCACCATGTCAGCAAGGGGCTGTTCAAGCTGGCGGAGGTTCTGTGATGGTGTGGTGCATTCGTAAGTATCCTGTCTGATCACCCGCATCCATTCACGTCCATTGTGCATTCCGACAGACTTGGGCCATTCCAGCAGGACAATGCGACACCTCACACACCCACAATTGCTACAGAGTGGCTCCAAAAACACTCTTGTGAGTTTGAACACTTTCGCTGGCCACCAAACTCCCCAGGCATGAAAATTATTGAGCATATCTTGTATGCCTAGTAACGTTCTGTTCAGAAGAGATCTCCACCCTCTCGTACGCTTACGGATTTATTGACTGCCCTGCAGGATTCATGGTGTCAGTTCCCTCCAGCACTATTTCAGACATTAGTCGCTACCATGTCACGTCGTGTTGCGGCCCTTCTGCGAGCTCGCGGGGCGCTCCACGATATTAGGCAGGTGTGCCAGTTTGTTGGGCTCTGGACCCTTCAGTGTATATTGCAGATTGTTTATATACACTTGTTCATTACTTATATTCCGGTCTCATCCTAGAAGCATATTATACCAAACCAGACGTCGAGCACCATGTTACAGTAGCGCCTAGACCTAGTGTCGTATTATGCATATCTTGTTACAGGACTGCATTTATTTATTTATTTATTTTTGTCAACTGAACACTGTAATGCCGAACATGTTGCCGGTATACTTCACATTATTGATATATCTCCCTGTGCCAATGGCACGATATATATTTTACACCCAGGACTCGAGCTAATATAATCTTTTATATTCGTTTGTAATATCAGAATCTAATTCATCATAGTTACTTTCATATAGTACTTATCTCACTACATTACAAATTATTAACATACACTTATTCATTACTTAATTTCTGGTCCGATACTAGATGCTTATTACACCATGACTTTGAACGCTACATTACGTTAGCACCTATACATTGTGTTGTACTGACGTTGGACTATAATACTGTGATTTGTATGTGGTATTTTAAGAAAGCAATATTTTAATTGTTGACGAAAAAGTTCACGAGTGAAGTTTCCTCATGAAGTACGCTGGGAGAAATTGAAGGATCAGATTTTAATTGTTACTTACACATATTATGACATGTACTTTGTCCAGTGATTCTATATTATTGTTATTATTATACTTCGAGTGATCTTCTGTAAGCTTATTCAATGGTGATATAATTTCCACCTTGTACTTCCCTTATAACTGTTTTGAGTACATACCTATAGTAGACACGTGATATGTAAGACGTGTTCTTCGAAAAAAATTAATTTTTAAAAAGTAATTTTTTATTCCAGTGCACTCAGGTTTAGATTACTTGCGTTATATAACTACATACTGTAATGCATATATTTTATTGTTTTGTCGACTCCTTGGCTATAATTTTCTTGTGCTTTACATATTATGATCGTATTTCTATATGTTTAATACTACAGTGCCACCTGCTGCTAGTTCGTAACATCTTGGCTTTGACTTGTGAGCGTCAGCCTTCCTTCATCTGTTGCGTGAATATGAGTTGAGCAGGCGGTGAAATATGCATGGTATTTTACGTAAATCTTCTATTATTATTGACATGCCAATATATCACTTACTTCATGTTGCTGGAATGACTTGTTATGACCTGACACGATGTATTGTATATACGATGGAGGTATACTGAGTTGTAATTGCATAAAGTAGATTGTATATATTCATAATGTCCTTCATCGAAGCTTGATGGTTTTCCTTAATGTAGCGAATACTTGATACTGAAACGATTTTACTTGAAAAGAAAAAACTCTTTTCTGATGAGATTTCTCCCTTGCACTACCCCATACACGACACAAATGTTTCCATATGCCTCCGCTGCCTGCAAACTCTGTATTAAGTCCAAATAGATCAAAACTATGTAAATATTCGACTTTTTGCGTTTCAGACTGCGGTTCATAACCCGTAAGCAACGATCCTCATAACTTTCAAAAGTGCAAGATGCAATAAGGTTGGAACCACAACTAAAAACTGACGACTGATAAATGTAGCTATAACAACCTACATGACAACACAATAAACAAATTCTCCGCTAAATTTTCCTAGTAATGGTAAATTACATACTTCAATATGTTGCATCAACATTAATCACAATGCTGTTCTGTGAGACAAAATGCCATTTAACATGCAAAGAGAGCAGCGTGCTAGATATCTAGGCTTTGCATTTAAATTATGAAAAATTTATTACTAGACCATACATACATACTACGTCACAACAGCTCAAGTGGAAAGGAACACTTTCTTGTGAAATTTCCTCATCTAACAGAGTTGCCAGTTCGTGCAGAACACCGTTGCATTAGTTTATTTCAGTAACTAGAAAAACAAGTCGAAAGTATATAGTGGGTAGCCGATGTAGCTGGTAAAAATGTTGCGGATGAGAAAGGAAATGAATATGTGGAACAGGCTGCAACCCAACTCCAGGGAATGAGAATTCTTATTCAGTGCGGAGCGTCCTTCCGTACTACAAAACCAAGAATCAGCTGTATGTTGTCTTTTTATGCTTCAGATCTCACAAGGAACGCCTTGAGTGAGAGGACAAAAGTTTTTCAGTAAGGCTCATTTGAAAGTGTTGTGTTTACAATTACGAGAGGAAAGGTATTAGCTGCTAATGACTCACTGCACCATCAACACCGAATGAAAAATGGCGCGTCACAGTGATCACAAAGCCTTGGGCGCTACAAACCGCGCAGGACGTTCACCTAGGCATCTACTCTTAAAGAATGCGTATAGCATCGTATTGGTGTAACGCAGTGAGAACTGTGGAAAGTGAGACTGCATGCAACCGAAAGCGAAACAATCTGTCATGGAGTTCGTCGTGAAACTGGCGATCCCTTAAGGCTTAGCTGCAAATAGTGCTATAATATGGTCGGTATATGCATCACCAGACCAAGTGCCAGACTGTCATGAGTGGAATAATGGATCTCAAATTTTCCATTCCCTGAAAAATGTATTTAGTGTTCAGCTTTCCCAATTTTTTGTACCAAAGAATGGTTATTATTGTTTAACTTAGTAGTGGAAGCTCAACGTAATTAAATTCTAAACAACACGAGAAGATGCCAAAAATAATCTTCAGCCTACTTAAGTTTAGTTGCCGCTCATGAGCTTTGTTATGTATCAACAGACTAAAGGACTTGAAAGACCTTTGGACACATTATGCATAAATGAACAGTATATTATATCTAATATATCAATGGAGCTTTAGTAAACCACATGCCTTTCATAGTCTGATACAACTTTATGTAGTCACTTTATTGGAAACGAAGCATGAATAATAGCAAATTATATTTGCAAAGTTAAACATTGTTGAAAAACATGCTGAAGGTAACAAAACTGTCGTTATTGTATCATGGACGTATCTCTTCTCGATTGTTATGAAACACAAAACAGTTGCAACAATGCAAATAGCACTGAGGATTTATATTTGTTGAATTTCTTCGTGCTTTCAATTACCTCTTGTACAACGACATCAGTAGTTTCATTTTTTCCATTACATGCTCCACGAAAATTGCGAACGCCTTCAAGGCATTTCTTATCTTGCAAAGCGTTTTTCACTCTTTACAGCTTGACATCTTCAATGTCTGCACAAGAACATTTTGGATTCTAACATTCCGCACAGTTCGTATAAACTACTAAAATTTCTTTTGCTTGGTGTTTTCAGTCTTTCCCGTTTTGTTTCAAAGTCATAAACCACTGAGCAAATCAATGCACGCTGGCCATCATGGGAATCAACACTATAAAATTTGTCAAATTCTTTCCTAGCATTGTCCTCTCATACTTTTTCCAAGTATTTGCAGGGGCAGAGATAATGTCGATACACTTCAGCTCCTTTGAAGACATTTCTTTGAGTAAAACTGCCCTTGTTTCCGATGCAACATTTTTTCCTAGTCGCGCTGTCTTGGTTTTCGTACTTACGTTTCCGTCTAATTTTTGGCCTCCCTTTCAATAACTGATTCCTATCTGGTTCAGGAATGTTACTTTGTACGTAATTAGTACACATATTCTGTTGTCTGATCTCTCTACTTACGTTTATTTGCCTCTCATCATTGTCAACGTTGTTATTACCAGATCTGCAGTTCTCATCTTCATTAAAGTATGGAGGAAGAACGGAATGGGTAAGGTCTTTTTGGAGTAGTTTTGAAATTAGTCTCCAAAAGAAACTTACGTTTTTGTATATTTAAAACTCCAGATCCATTCGACATCCGTGTTACACTTTCATTAATACGTTGTGTTCTGGTTTTGAAAGCATCCATTATCGCAACTGGTAATCATAACAATCATGACGTTACAACAGTGAACCTACTATTAGGTCCATAAACACCACACAGCTCATAGAGCGAGGAAAGAAGACGTCTTGCTTGGTCTCTTCACACAGCCAATGTCGTGAACCAGCGTTGTCACTTGTTACCGTCTACCATCATTAGTACCAAACTAAGCTAAACTAAACTCCTCCCGAATGGGCCATGAAGGTCCAACGGTACTGACCAGACGTCGTGTCATCCTCAGCTCATAGGCATCACTGGATGCGGATACGGAGGGGCATGTGGTCAGCACATCGCTCTCCCGGCCGTATGTCAGTTTCCGACACCGGAGCCGCTACTTTTCAATCAAGTAGCTCCTCAGTTTGCCTCACAAGGGCTGAGTGCACCCCACTTGCCAACAGCGCTCGGCAGACCGAATGGTGACCCATCCAAGTGCTAGCCCAGCCCGACAGCGCTTAACTTCAGTGATCTGACGGGAACCGGTGTTACCACTGCGGCAAGGCCGTTGGCAAAGTGGCGCTTGGTCTACTGTTACAAAAATACAACTGGGGTTGTGGCTTGTGGATCTGTGATGCAAAACTGAGCATCAAACATAGGCGAAGTGGCACTTAGACTTTTCCAGTATTTCATGGTAACCGTTGCAACGATAGCAACTGTGTTTTTCCCCCTTAATAGATTATGTTATTTCCCAACAGAATACGCCCACATCATAAAATTTAAAGGGACGTTGCTTGGTCTAGTGATGCATAACACGGTCCACATGTTTTACAAGACAAAAATCTAGAGGCTGAATTTGTCCAGTGGTTCCAGATGGTATAAACTGCAATGTCACACGGTTTTTAGCAGGGATAAATTCCTCTAAAAGAGCTTTATTTTTATATGCAGGCCAGGAATCAGCCAAAAGCAAGATATTCTGACGAGCTATTGGCCAAAAGCAGTGCTCGTACCGTAGTTGTAGTTCACTTACGCCCGTTATCTCACTCTTACTTGGTGTGATGTAAATATTCCCTACTGCCCTTGAGAAAGAATCGTAGGAGGCAGAGCACCTCCGACTTCCCGCAGTTCAATAATTAACTTTCCAGCTAGTTTACCACCACTTTCATAGTCGGCATAATTGTATACGAATGCATTGAGGCATTGGTGTTTATTCATCTTGATACAACTCTCTTTGTACCTCTAATTTCCAGGGTTCCTCCCATAGACACTTCCTCTCTCAAATCCCGATTGGTCGGAATTGAAACAAATTCCTTTCTGAACGCCAGGATAAGTTAATTTACTTTATCTACAAATTTTCTGCCCGATTCCGCAGTTTGCTGTGCATCGTCAAGTTAACGCTTTGCTCGAAATTTCGTTATCCTACGTTTTCCAATTCTGTAGCACTATTTGAAGTTAGGCAACCATACACTGCTCGCCTTGAATAAATGCATTTTATGTCGCGCGCAATTTGATGTGTGTAACATAGTAGGTCACTATCATGCAAGTCCTATCAATTGTATCGAGAGGTATTGTAACAAGTGCGCCTATCCCTCTCTTGAATACCCGTAGTTTTCCTTATAAACGACATAGTCTTATTGCTGCAGACTTATTCGACATCTGTTCAGAATTGTTTTTACTACGCCGTGGATGATCTTTCATGTACGTAATTATGTTTAGTACCCGCTCCTTGGACAACCATTGTCCTATACTACGTTTCATTGGAGACAGGAATTGTGGCTTCCTGTGACAAGGATGAAGAGCTACATGGCTCGACACCTGTTTCAGTATCACTTTCACTTGTTAACCATCTATCGTCATCATCGTACTTCTTATGTACATTGTCTGTACAGTCGAGCGTATACGTCATCACACATTCCTCTGACTAATCTTGCAGAGACGCCAATATTTCATCTGCTACTTCTTTCTCACTTTACGAATTTACTTGGGTTCCTTTCTGGAGAACTGTCAGCTTCGGCAACTGTTATTGTAGATATAATGAAATGTATGCTTTCTTCGTCGTTGCCATTGTTCTGCTTTGTATCAACACAGCTAGCACTGTAGCACTGTTGTGGGTTACTCGTCGACTAGGCAGTCCAACTACGCTCCGTAGTCTCAAGCCGTGCTCACAGCTGTGTGCCTCCAGTCCCACCCTCTGTTCTCATTAGCAGACAATATTGTGGTTGCGTGGTAGGCAATACGTGGGGCGTCGAATGTCATGAACATAA
Organism: Schistocerca piceifrons; assembly: GCF_021461385.2. Classification (NCBI taxonomy): domain Eukaryota; kingdom Metazoa; phylum Arthropoda; class Insecta; order Orthoptera; family Acrididae; genus Schistocerca; species Schistocerca piceifrons. The sequence goes on from NC_060143.1 coordinate 56,933,590, forward strand.
TTGGCCTTTTGTGACCTCGCACTCAAGTAGTTCCTCGTCAGTTCGATTCGCATTTAGGGCCATCATTTTCAACAAACATAAGAAGACCTTTGTCACCTCTGGTAACGCCAACTGAACAATGCAGGGCTGCGCAATGGTGCCAAACCCACATTAAACATAACAGTCCTTCGCCACAACCTGCAGAGAGCATGTGGCGGTTAGTAGAACTGTGGCACCTGTAACCTTTCTTTCATCATAAATTTTATATTATTAATGAACCGATCATTATACAAGGGCGCAGGCCGCTTATTTCTTTTTGTATTTAATCTTGAAACACCAAAAATATTGAAACTGGATTGAAATTAGAAATGAGATCTCCATTTTCACACGATTTGACCCTTCGGGACGATATAGTTCCCCCATTTCCTTGTTTCTTAAGATTCCAAACTTTTCAGTATCTCCAGGAAAGGCCTCTGTCTCAGTTCCAATTCTAACTTGGAAAAATATTTTCATTATATCATTTCAATCTGTAGCATGTGCACGCCACTAAATGTGAATAATAATTACGACTTGTATGTCTCTTCATGCTTGTAAGTAGGCTGTTTAGGTTTTTATGTTGATAACTCCACGTAGCGCTGTGTATGAAAATCACTGGCTGTGCTGTGTGCAGTCTGTGGCTGGTTTGCATTCTTGGAATATTTTCTATTGTAGTGTTGGGCAGTTGGACGTGAACAGCGCGTAGTATTGCGCAGTTGGAGGTGAGCCGCCAGCAGTGGTGGATGTGGGGAGAGAGATGGCGGAGTTTTGAGAGCGGATGATCTGGACGTGTGTCCATCAGAAAGAGTAAATTTGTAAGACTGGATGTCATGAACTGATATATATATTATGACTTTTGAACACTATTAAGGTAAATACATTGTTTATTCTCTATCAAAATCTTTCACTTGCTAACTATGTTTATCAGTAGTTAGTGCCTTCAGTAGTTAGAATCTTTTATTTAGCTGGCAGTATTGGCGCTCGCTGTATTGCAGTAGTTCGAGTAACGAAGATTTTTGTGAGGTAAGTGATTCATGAAAGGTATAGGTTATTGTTAGTCAGGGCCATTATTTTGTAGGGATTATTTAAAGTCAGATTGCGTTGCGCTAAAAATATTGTGTCAGTTTAGTGATGACCAGAATAAGTAAAGAGAGAAATGTTTGAGTACGTTCAGTTTTGCTCATCTGTTTGAAAATCAAATAACGAAAGAGGTTTACCAGCACTGTCATTTATAATTTTTCTAAGGGGACGTTTGTCAACAATAGCAATATGTACCTGATTCGACTTGCAGTTAGACAGAGAACTTTGTGAGATCCTTTCGGATTCAAACATACCATATCTAGTTACTGATGAAAAAGAATTTGAAAGTTAATATCTCTTCGGGTGTAGTCAACAACGATTACATGTATGATTTCGATGCACAGTCAGCATAGAACATTTCGTCTAACATTTCCAGTTCAGATATGCGCATATCTCACTACTGTCGAAGTAAATCGATATTTCACGTTTGTTCGTGGCTAGAAAACGATGACGAGACGTGATAAGTTCGAATCCCAGTAGGGGAAACCTTCTCTTCTCGCAACTTCAGTCCCAGTTATCTTGGCACTGGTGATGGAATTCGATATCTAATATTTGATTACACTTATTTAACAGTCAGATTAGTTGCCGGGTTCGAATCCCAGTCCAACATAAACTTTATGTCAAGTCATATCAATTTTAAATATGAGCACACTTCATTACTCTCGGCGGAAGCCGTGTGTAAAATGTTTCGTGGTTAGTTAACAGGAATATTAGTTGCTCGATAGGAGTTCAAGGCTTGGTCCAGTACAATAATTTTCCTCATGTAATTTCTAGTTGAAATTTGCCTTCGAAACATTTACTATAATAAATTTGAGATTACAAGCGTCAAAGTCTGTGACAGCTCTAATAACATATTTCCTGATATTTTCAGTATCATGGTATTAATTTTCAGCTGCCCTGATAGCCATGATGAGTAGTGCTACGTAGTGGTCTTGTCGTAACCATTTTCTATAGTCAACAACTGTACCAAAAAGGTATTACAGAACTTGCAAGGAAGTTAAGTTTTTGTGGCGGAAAGCAATTGGTGTCGTTCCAACAGTTTTTAGCTTGATACTACATGTACACCTGAAAATTATCATTAGGTCGAAATTGGCCAGTAGCGGCAAATAAAACATCTTATCCGAATAACGTGCATCCTCGTGAAACAACGGTTTCTTTTAAATAATTTAAAATTAATTAACGAAACGTTTGCTACTTAAAAGCTTAAGTTACCATCAGGATCAAGATATTTAGACCTAATTTATTATATTAACTCCTCGTTCTGAAAGAACAAATTGCCTGTTAAGAAATACCATAAAGTGATTGGTGAAATAATGAGGCTGCTATCAAACGATGTCGAATCGCACACTGATAATTGAGTTACTGGGACGAAGACATCTGTGAAGGTAACAGGAGGCTAAATTGTACAAAATTACACAACTGTGAGTGAAATCTCAAATCAAAGCACGAGGGTTTCTTCTTTTACAGACTGATTCATGTCATCTGTATTCGCAGTTTGGGGAGCTTTCGTAGTGCCATCACATGGCCGGTTGAGTGCATTGGTTTCGCTGTCTCTTCTTCGACCTTCACCTTCTCCGTCCTTGAGGATGCTTGGGAAAAGGGAAAGGGCGGCGGCAAGAATCTCGTAAAAGAAAAACCAGCTTCTCCTGGAGCGGCTGATAGCGCACCCATAACGCCTGCGTCTGAGATAGGCGCGAAAACCGATGAACAGCTCACAGGCGGAGAAAGCTGATCCAAGCCGCGGGGGAGGCGGCAGAAGAATACGGCCTTACGAAGAGATGGCCTCCTATCCTGTATCACAGTTAATGCTGCTGTGTATGAAAAGCGGGGTTGTCCCCATAATTATGCTATATTCTTTCATCCAATGAAGTGTTAAAAACGATGTAAACTGTATTGCGGTTTCACATTTATGGAAATTCTTTGAGGAACATAGCCCTAGCAAAAATTTAAATACAGACTATCGAGGTTCCAGTATAATATTTATAATTCTTTGTCTGAAGGTAGCACACAAAGCTAAAGCCGATGCACAACGAGCAATAAAATAGCATTACTATGGAACAGTAATGCTGGATATTTTTATTATTATTCTGTCCATATCAAATATTTACCTGAAAGCTTGAATCCTCCCATGATTCACCTGACTTACGGGACAGATTCAGACTTCAAGAAGGATATAATAATTCGAATCCCAAATAAAGCAGGTGTTGACAGATGTGAAAATTACAGAACTATCAGTTTAATAAGTCACGGCTGCAAAATATTAACGCGAATTCTTTACTGTCGAATGGAAAAACTGGCAGAAGCCAACCTCGGGGAAGATCAGTTTGGATTCCGTAGAAACGTGGAACACGTGAGCCAAAACTGACCCTTCGACTTATCTTACAAGGTAGATTAAGGAAGGGCAAACCTATATTTCTAGCATTTTTAGACTTAGAGAAAGCTTCTGACAATGTTGACTGGAATACTCTCTTTCAAATTCTGAAGGTGGCAGGGGTAAAAGACAGGAGGCGAAAGGCTATTTACAATTTATACAGAAACCAGATGGCAGTTGTAAAGAGTCGAGGGGCTTGAAAGGGAAGCAGCGGTTGGGAAGGGACTGAGACAGGGTTGTAGCCTCTCCCCGCTGTTATTCTATCTGTATATTGAGCAAGCAGTAAAGGAAACAAGATAAAAATTCGGAATAGGATTTAAAATCCATGGAGAAGAAATAAAAACTTTAAGGTTCGCCAGATGACATTGTAATTCTGTCAGAGACAGCAAAGGACCTGGATGAGCAGTTGAACGCAATGGAGAGTGTCTTGAAAGGCGGATATAAGATGAACATGAAGGAAAGCAAAACGAGGATAATGAAATGTAGTCGAATTAACTCTGGTGACGCTGAGGGAATTATATTAGGAAATGAGACACTTAAAGTAGTAAAGGAGTTTTGCTATTTGGGGATCAAAATAACTGATGATGGTCGAAGTACAGAGGATATAAAATGTAGACTGGGAATGGCAAGTAAAGAGTTTCTGAAGAAGAGAAATTTGTTAACATCGAGTATAGATTTAGATGTCAGAAAGTCGATTCTGAAATTATTTGTATGGAGTGTAGCCATGTATGGAAGTGAAACGTGGACGATAAATAGTTTGGACAAGAAGAGAATAGAAGCTTTCGAAATCTGGTGCTACAGAATAATGCTGAAGATTAGATGGTTAGATCACATATCTAATGAGGAGGTATTGCATAGACTTTGGAAGAAGAGAAATTTGTGGCACAATTTGACTAGAAGAAGGGATCGGTTGGTAGGACATATTCTGAGGCATCAAGGGATCACCAGTTTATTATTGGAGGGCAGCGTGGAGGGCAAAAATCGTAGAGGGAGTACAAGAGATGAATACGCTAAGCAGATTCCGTAGGATGTAGGTTGCAGTAGGTACTGGGAGATGAAGAAGCTTGCACAGGATAGAGTAGCATGGAGAGCTTTATCAAGCCAGTCTCTGGACTGAAGATCACAACAACAACAACAACTTGGGACAGATACCATCGAAGGACTGTCTTAAAGACAATTAGTTCGACAGGCTAAAGAAGATAAACGTGCCTCAGATGAGTGCGTTTAACGCAATGTGAAACATCTCTGTTTGTGTATCTGTGCACACAAGCACTTAAATATAGTTAGACTAATTTCTTTTCTGTTAATATCTAATCGTCAGTCCAACAGGATCCTAAAAGGGCTCTCCGCATTGGTTCAGAAACATCCTCCATCTCTCTTTCTGTCTGACACACACACTCATACGTGCCTATGCACACACACACACACACACACACACGTACACACACACACACACACACACACACACACACAAGCGCGAGTCTGTTGAAATAAAAAAAGCTACATGTATAGGCAGCAACCGCTGAAACGGATTCCACATTTATCTGGCTGTTTAAAATGTCAAATACATGGTCAAAGCAGTCTAAACAATTTAAAGAGTGTACACTAAATCTGTACTGAGCGACGAAACGCAGAAGTTAGTTGTTGTATCCAGGCGGGAGCACAGAATACGTCCTAATGGAGTTCACAAGTGAATCGCGCCTACTCGTCATTGTCTGTTTCCTTCAGATTTATAGTATATGTAGAGTCTGGTCAGAACTGAAAATAAAAGAAGTGGAAACTCCAGATGACCGAGCGTTTACAAAAAGTAGCTCTTTGGCGCGAGTAGGTGGAGGCATGAGCCTTTTATGTTAGCGAAATTTCCTGCCAGCGGTTGGAGCAGTGGAAAGGTTAGGTTAGGTTAGTGGTGTTTAACGTCCCGTCGACAACGAGGTCATTAGAGACGGAGCGCAAGCTCGGGTTAGGGAAGGATGGGGAAGGAAATCGGCCGTGCCCTTTCAAAGGAACCATCCCGGCATTTGCCTGAAACGATTTAGGGAAATCACAGAAAACCTAAATCAGGATGGTCGGAGACGGGATTGAACTGTCGTCCTCCCGAATGCGAGTCCAGTGTGCTAACCACTGCGCCACCTCGCTCGGTGCAGTGGAAAGATTTCAGAACGATAATCAGAGGGGTGTGACTTCTAGTCCGTGTACGGAAACTTTTTTTTCTTATTTTCAGTTTTTACGTTACCTGCACAGGAAGCAAACTGTTGTGTACATAGTTCCACGTAGTCAGCGCGTACACAACTTTCCCACTAGAGGGCACCCCGCTAAGCACAACGGCGCAGGCACAGTGCTCGTCCATCTCCGCACTGCGAGATGGCGCTGTCTTAGAGACGGACCAAATTCTGCTTCCGCCGATCCGCGTATTAATATGTAACGCAGCCAATGAGATTGCTGCTAACGTAGAACCTTTTCTCCTAGCGGATCACACTCACGCAGTGATACCTGAACACATGAGGTATTATAATGAGTGTACAGACCTCCGATTAGTCAGTCTGCATTACTCTGCATTAATCTGCACCTGTGTGTACCAGTCTACATTAGTCTGTACCAGTCTATAGTTAAGTTTCAGTCTGCGCCTAATAAGATTATCATATTCCTGTACATACCCATGAAGAGAAATGTATAGACACTTTGTCAAGCAACAGAGATATGTGAGAATAAGATTAACGTACCAAGACCCAAGGAACTTCACATTGTCAATTGTAAATAGCATCCAGAACCAAGTTAAGTCATTTTTATGCATGTTATTATTTGAATAAATGTGTGTGAAAATTAATCAAGTTCTGTTTAAAGTTGGTCACCGTCAATCTGCTACTCTAAGCATGCAAGTGGCATTTCTATCGTCTGACCTAACGGCAGAAGATAAACACGCCACGATAAGACCACGAGACATATTGCTGACACTCGCCTACTTCGTTAGAGCGACAAGTCAAATAATCTGATGGCGTGTGTACCGAAGGTCTTACAGTATGCACACCACACAAACCGCTGTACCAAGAAAATAACCCAACCATATACCGTCTAATATGCTATAACCCATTCTTGAAAACCTGCCAATAGCCTATGAACGCCAACAAGAAAGTCCTGCCTGTTCTGAACCGAGGATTCATAAACCGGTCGTTGGGTTCACGGCAGTATAGAGGAATATCGTCATTACATCGTAAAAATCTGGGAAACTTACGACATCTAACAAAGGAAACTTTTTGACTGATTTGATGAAGCCCTAGTGCAGGAGGACATACTTCTTCTGTTAACTGAGCCATGGGAAAGACAAACAAACCCACGAGATGACATAATATGAAGAAGTATTTCCATCGTACAGTATTAATATGCAAACCTGCCTTGTCTATTTTTATCGTCAGCCAAAGAATTTTATCAAAAAGCTTCATATATTCTCTTACTTCATCAAGAAATAAAAATCAATCACATCCTGAGAATACTGCATCTAAATACATTCCACCGTACATCAACCAGCTGTTGCTGTTGTTGTGGTCTTCAGTCCTGAGACTGGTTTGATGCAGCTCTCTATGCTACTCTGTCCTGTGCAAGCTTCTTCATCTCCCAGTACCTTCAATCTGCTTAGTGTATTCATCTCTTGTCACCCCTCTACGATTTTTACCCTCCACGCTGCCCTCCAATGCTAAATTGATGATCCCTTGAGGCCTCAGAACATGTCCTACCAACCGATCCCTTCTTCTTGTCAAGTTATGCCACAAACTCCTCTTCTCCCCAATTCTATTCAATACCTGCTCATTAGTTATGTGATCTACCCATCTAATCTTCAGCATTCTTCTGTAGCACCACATTTCGAAAGCTTCTATTCTCTTCTTGTCCAAACAATTTATCGTCCATGTTTCACTTCCATACATGGCTACACTCCACACAAATACTTTCAGTAACGACTTTGTGACACTTAAATCTATACTCGATGTTAACAAATTTCTCTTCTTCAGAAACGCTTTCCTTGCCATTGCCAGTCTACATTTTATATCCTCTCTACTTCGACCATCTTCAGTTATTTTGCTCCCCAAGTAGCAAAACTCCTTTACCACTTTAAGTGTCTCATTTCCTAATATAATTCCCTCAGCATCACCAGACTTAATTTGACAACATTCCATTATCCTCGTTTTGCTTTTGTTGATGTTCATCTTATATCCTCCTTTCAAGACACTGTCCATTCCATTCAACAGCTCTTCAAAGTCCTTTGCTGTCTCTGACAGAATTACAATGTCGTCGGCGAACCTCAAAGTTTTTATTTCTTCTCCATGGATTTTAATACCTACTCGAAATTTTTCTTTTGTTTCCTTTACTGCTTGCTCAATATACAGATTGAATAACACCGGGGAGAGGCTACAACCCTGTCTCAGTCCCTTCCCAACCGCTGCTTCCCTTTCATGCCATCTGGTTTCTGTACAAATTGTAAATAGCCTTTCGCTCCCTGTATTTTACCCCTGCCACCTTCAGAATTTGAAAGAGAGTATTCCAATCAACATTTTCAAAAGCTTTCTCTAAGTCTACAAATGCTAGAAATGTAGGTTTGACTCTCACTAATCTATTTTCTAAGATAAGTCGTAGGGTCAGTACTGCCTCACGTGTTCCCATATTTCTACGGAATCCAAACTGATCTTCCCCGAGGTCCGCTTCTACCAGTTTTTCCATTCGTCTGTAAAGAATTCGTGTTAGTAATTTGCAGCTGTGACTTATTAAACTGATAGTTCTGTAATTTTCACATCTGTCAACACCTGCTTTCTTTGGGATTGGAAATATTATATTCTTCTTGACGTCTGAGGGTATTTCGCCTGTTTCATACATCTTGCTCACCAGATGGTAGAGTTTTGTCAGGACTGGCCCTCCCAAGGCCGTAAGTAGTTCCAATGGAATGTTGTCTACTCCCGTGGCCTTGTTTCGACTCAGGTCTTTCAGTGCTCTGTCAAACTCTTCACACAGTATCAACTAGCTATCCACCCCAAAATTTGGTGAAATGATGTATTACGCGTGGTTTGGTGCCAAAATGTGCGATGTGAGCGAAACGTTTATGAAAGTAAACCAAGTTTGTTTTCCTATAAAATTTTTAAAGCAATCACATAACTGTAAAATGCGGCGTTTATGACGTGTGCAAGATGCCAAGGAAATTACTGCCTCCCCGGTTACTACGTTGAGTGTAACCCCGGCACATGTAAATCATCAACTGTAAAATAGGAGAAATGTCTAATTTTATTTACGAAGTTCTCACGTACGGCTTATAATAATCCCTTCCTGGTAATTTATTTCCAATCCAAAATTTTCCTTTACATTTTCTTTTCGTGCCTTTCATGAAAATATTAATAAATTCAATATATGGCCGTTTATTTGCAGTGTAAGTAACGTAAAATTCGATAATAAGAAATTTCTGTATAGGGACTCAGACGCCACGACCCTTCGATGACCGTTCTATACTCTTTCCGCTACACCAGCCACTGTCTAGAAACCACGTTAACATAAATAGCTGATGCCTCATCGGTACCGAGCCAAAAATGCTATTTTTTTCTAAACGCGTGGCCATCTGGAGCTTCCACTTCTGCCATTTTCATTTCCAGCCAAGCCCTGCACTTACCGTAACCTTCGACGAAATCGGCGATGACAAGTAGACGCGGTCCCCTTGTCAGCTGTTCTCTCAAGGTCAGTCAGTGTTTCCTAGTATCGTGAAGAAGAAATGCAGGAGATAAGGAATGACTTACGCATCGCTAATCAGAAAAGCGTCCACTCAAATGGAACGAATTATTTTTGCAATAAGGAAAAATATCAGAAGTTTCCAAAAATACTTCTGAGTTCTTTATGGAGAACTTTTCTTGTTAACGATCTACAGTTTCGTCCACTGTACAGAGTGAGTCAAAAAACACCAAATTCATTCGTACGACAAGCACCTACAACACACTGTCGTTGTTTTGGGTGAAACAGAGGGAAGGTAACTTTTTAATGAGAACTTTTTACTGTATATTCGTGTTTTACAAGAAAAATAAGTTCGCATTGATACTTTTTTTTTTCAAGTCAGGAACGAAGCCGACGTTACATGTACAACCCAGAAGGCCTGTACGGAATGTAAGGGGAAGTTTACGGCTGCTGTACCAACACTACCCAAGGGATAAATATTAGTCTGAGAAGAACTTTATAAAAAATTGTCCTACTGAGTGTGGATTTTGTCAGTTCTGCGGGACGATGTCTTTTTGTTGATGAAATTTCCTGTGCATTCATTATGCATATAGTATTTTCACTTCACTGGTACAGCAAAAAAACTTGTGGACCAAAGACTGACCCCTGAGGGACCATGTTTCCATGACGATTTCTCCACTACACACACGATCCGTTTATATCCGTCGAATCACAGTGGTAAAAAAATATGTCGAATGTTTGTTTTATTCAAAAAGTTTTGAAAATTTTTACTTAAAGAATTCAGACACATTACTTTCCAGCACGCCCTAGTACTTTGACTGACCATTAGGAGGTGCATAAGCTGGAAAATGGGATAACTGAGACAATCTAAGAGTCTTGTGCAGCTAAAGAAGTCCTTGTGTCGTGATAACTGATAGTACATTTCTTAACAAAATCCCTCAATTTTAAGGTCGTTCGAGAGTGCACTGGTACGGTATTAGACGCAATATCTCACAAGGGGAAGCCCGCAGACACAGCCAACCGATTCGGCTCATATTCGCAGGCTGCTTATGTACTCCCGAAAACGGCAGACTCTAAAACACTTTGATTCATTAACCTCCGTGTTTGAGAGGCTCCCCCTAAAGTTCATGACTCGCAATCGACTCAGAATTAAGAGAATCAATAGATAATTCAAAGCTGAGCATTTTCAATCTAAATGTTTGGGGTCCGGAATGGCGTATTTTCCTAGAAATTGAGGAAGAAACTTGTTTGACTGCCTCTTATTTAGACCTGCCCATACGGTAAGAGCTGTTCAACGAAAGCGCCGATGACGTAGCGACCAAGGCAACTAGCTTCGGAACGGAGAACCTGCCTTCGATACTATGTTGCATTTTGCATTATTTCTTTTACTTGTATTCTGTTCTGTTTCGAAGTTGATAGGCATAGGAGAGTTAATGAGGTACGTAAACCAATAGGTAATAATAACAAGGTAGGCAAATAAATTTCTCAAACGACTTGGTCATTCTACAAGGAGCCTTTCACTCACCCAGCTACGTGTCTTCAAATTCCTTCGAACAGCTGGATGGGTGATATTTGTTGCATTAACAACCGTGCAAGTCAGTTGACTCTCGTCATCTATAAACATGCCATCATATATGACGACGTAAGTTTCTCCACACCAGGAATCCAACATCAGACAAAACTTGTCATCAGCAGTGTATGGCTTTAAAGTGTTGTCAAGATATGTTTTGTGAATAGAATACTTCTTCTCCCGGATTTGGAGCTAGTGGAGAAACATTTTTTAACAAGTCTGTTAAACGTTTGATGTTTTCTATACACGAGGAGAGAATTAATCATTAGTGTCTTATAAGAACGGAAAAAATTTTGACAGCATTTTTCCAGACGCTGTGATGGAATACTGCGCAGTGTGCAAATGCATTATTTTACCTACTCTACAAACCGCGACGACTGCCACTTTTTCGCCGTTTTTGCAGTAGCTTGCGCCTAATGCTCGTCTTCGCAACATTCTTACTCGGAATTATTTTTCATACAACAACGCTTTACGTTTTAGTTCTATACTAGTCCAAATCATTTGAGAATTTTACTTGCATAATTTCTCGTTATTCCTTATTGATCTACTTGCGTAATTAAGCCTCCTTTTAATACCAGTCTTGATGTGGCAAAAAATACAAATGAATAAAAACTGCAGAATGCAACTAGGAATCGAACACCGGTTCACTGCTTCCGATCCAAATGCCTCGGTCACTACGCCAGCGGTGCTTCCGTTTAATAGTGCAGAACAGCTTTGCCGTTGAGGCCTCCGTGCCTCGGTGATGCAGATAGCCACATCGTAGGTGCAACAGCAATGGAGAGGTATCTGCAGAGAGGCCATAAAAACATGTGTTGCCTGAAGAGGGGCAGCAGTCTGTTCAGTAGTTCCTGAGGCAACAGACTGAATGATTGACTGATCTTACCTTGAAACCAGACTGAATGATTGACTGATCTTACCTTGAAACATCAACAAAAACGGCCTTGCTGTCCTGGTACTGCAGACGACTGAAACCGAGAGGTAACAACAGCCGTACTTCTTCTCGAGGGCATACAGCACTACTGCTTGGTTAAACGATGATGCTACCCTCTTGGATAGAATATCCTGGAGGTAAAATAATCCCGAACTAGGGAAGATCAGTGGCAGACGGAACAGGGCTTCTGGTCAAGTGAACACAGGGTTATAAATTCAGAATCAGATAGGGGCAATGCAGGAATAGGTTTAATAATGAATAAGAAAACAGGAAAGAGAGTAAGTTACGAAACAGCATAGTGAACACATTATCGTAGATAGACACTAAACCCGCACCCACCGCCGGCCGGAGTGGCCACGCGGTTCTAGGCGCTACAGTCTGGAACCGAGCGACCGCGCCGTGGTGGTCTCGCGGTTCTAGGCGCTCAGTCCGGAACCGCGCGACTGCTACGGTCGCAGGTTCGAATCCTGCCTCGGGCATTGATGTGTGTGATGTCTTTAGGTTAGTTAGGTTTAAGTAGTTCTAAGTTCTAGGGGACTGATGACCACAGCTGTTAAGTCCCATAGTGCTCAGAGCCATTCGAGCGACCGCTACGCTCGCAGGTTCGAATCCTGCCACGGGCATGGATGTGTGTGATGTCCTTAGGTTAGTTAGGTTTAATTAGTTATAAGTTCTAGGCGACTGATGACCTCAGATGTTAAGTCGCATAGTGCTCAGAGCTATTTAAACCATTTAACCCACACCCACCACAGTAGTTCAAGTTTATATGCCAAATAACTCCACAAATTAAGAGATTTAAGAAATGCATGAGGATATAAAATAAGTTATTGAGACAGTTGAAGAAGACAAAAAATTGATTATGATATGGGACTGGAGTTCGATAGTAGGAAAAGGAAGAGAACGAAAAATGGTAGGTGAATATTGTGAGGTAAAAGGCGAATTATGGCGCCCTGAAGACATTCTAAGTCGACGTGGCCGCACATGGCGCTCGTCAAAGCCGGGGTCCGGGAGCAAACACGTGGTGGCAAACGTTAGCCGGAGGAGACGGGCAGCCCCAGCGCGTGGTCCAGCCGCGTGGCTGGGAAGTCCGCTGTGACGAGGACGGTGCTTTGTGACAATGAAGGAGGCACGCCGGTAGTGCCAAAGATGGCGGACGTAAAGGCATACATTTCACAGTTCGTATAGAAATTAATAGTAGCCAGAATAATCATGATACTGCAAAAAGAAACACGCACATTACCATTAATTGCACAACGATTCTGTTGGTGTAATCAGATTTTCAATATCTATTTCCAAAATTTAAACGCTTCATCCGATTTCGTCGATCGACGTGTCTTTAGAGAGCTATCAGTGTAAACCTAAATTGGTATGAATTACAGGCATGTAACTTGAATAGTACATGAGTTATTGGAGGTCAAAGTGGCCGATTACTATCGATCACGTCAGGCCGTAGGTACTCCACAGTTACACGAAAAAAGGGTAGTAGCATGATTATAAAAATATTTATTCATCTATGTCTTTGTTTATATGCCATACATTCTATTCATGCAGAGATTGGTTAAGTACAGGACTATTACAAATGATAGAAGCGATTTCATAAATTCACTGTAGCTCCATTCATTGACATATGGTCACGACACACTACAGATACGTAGAAAAACTCATAAAGTTTTGTTCGGCTGAAGCCGCACTTCAGGTTTCTGCCGCCAAAGAGCTCGAGTGCGCAGTGAGACAAAATGGCGACAGGAGCCGAGAAAGCGTATGTCGTGCTTGAAATGCACTCGCATCAGTCAGTCATAACAGTGCAACGACACTTCAGGACGAAGTTCAACAAAGATCCACCAACTGCTAACTCCATTCGGCGTTGGTATGCGCAGTTTAAAGCTTCTGGATGCCTCTGTAAGGGGAAATCAACGGGTCGGCCTGCAGTGAGCGAAGAAACGGTTGAACGCGTGCGGGCAAGTTTCACGCGTAGCCCGCGGAAGTCGACGAATAAAGCAAGCGGGCAGCTAAACGTACCACAGCCGACGGTTTGGAAAATCTTACGGAAAAGGCTAAAGCAGAAGTCTTACCGTTTACAATTGCTACAAGCCCTGACACCCGATGACAAAGTCAAACGCTTTGAATTTTCGGCGCGGTTGCAACAGCACATGGAAGAGGATGCGTTCAGTGCGAAACTTGTTTTCAGTGATGAAGCAACATTTTTTCTTAATGGTGAAGTGAACAAACACAATGTGCGAACCTGGGCGGTAGAGAATCCTCACGCATTCGTGCAGCAAATTCGCAATTCACCAAAAGTTAACGTGTTTTGTGCAATCTCACCGTTTAAAGTTTACGGCTCCTTTTTCTTCTGCGAAAAAAAAAAAACGTTACAGGACACGTGTATCTGGACATGCTGGAAAATTGGCTCATGCCGCAACTGGAGACCGACAGCGCCGACTTCATCTTTCAACAGGATGGTGCTCCACCGCACTTCCATCATGATGTTCGGCATTTCTTAAACAGGAGATTGGAAAACCGATGGATCGGTCGTGGTGGAGATCATAATCAGCAATTCATGTCATGGTCTCCACACTCTCCCGACTTAAACTCATGCGATTTCTTTCTGTGGGGTTATGTGAAAGATTCAGTGTTTAAACCTCCTCTACCAAGAAACGTGCCAGAACTGCGAGCTCGCATCAACGATTTTTTCGAACTCATTGATGGGGACATGCTGCGCCGAGTGTGGGAGGAACTTGATTATCGGCTTGATGTCTGCCGAATCTCTAAAGGGGCATATATCGAACATTTGTGAATGCCTAAAAAAACTTTTTGAGTTTTTGTATGTGTGTGCAAAGCATTGTGAAAATATCTCAAATAATAAAGTTATTGTAGAGCTGTGAAATCGCTTCAATCATTTGTAATAACCCTGTATTTACTGTGTTTAGAAAGCACAGAGACATTAGGCTACTGGTCTACCTTTTGTTCTATTCCTTTGATATATGTTTATTTAATTTGTTTATATATCTAATAATGCGTGTTAGAGCGTGTTTATGGTCCAGCCGTAGGAATATTCATTTACTTTCTAGTATTTAAATGTAAATCCAGTATTTCGTATGTGCTTAAATATGAGTGTGGGTGCGTTGGTTTGGGGACACGTCGCGAGCGCTCTAGCCAATCACAGCGATCGTGAATGGGGAGACTGGATGGGAGTATCGTTTCGAGAGAGGACACGAGGAGAGTTCTGGCAGTGCGGGGAAGTTATGGGGGTACGGCACAGGACAGTACGGTGACGGACACACAGTCGCGGGAAAGACTTGGAGTGGACCAGTTTGCGCGTGATCGTGAGAGATAGAGATACTTCGGAGTGCCGACTTGTGTGTTTGTGAGAATTCCGCGGTTTCTGCAGTGAAGACGAAGTACGCATTTGGAAGTGAATATCTCGTGAGCTATGCTGTTGTTCATAACTAATTACGTGAAGTAGGAATCTATTGTCCCCCTGTTATTCAGCTCATATTTTATTTAATTACTGGACCATCGACACCAATAAGTGTTTTACAGAAGTATACCGCATTCTCTAAAGTACTTCTACTATCGTACTCATCATTTAAAGTCGTTAAGATAGTACCTGCAGATTTTATTTAATTGCAATCTTTCATTTATAAATTTATATGTTACTTTCATAGTTCGCAATAGCCGAGTGATAGAAAGCTTCGAACATTCGATTCATGTGCGTATTCTTATCGTATACTGAAGACTCAGCAGTATTTCGCCTGTAATGCGGCAACTACGTATCCCAGCCCCTAGACAACGAAACCAGCCAAAACTCTTAATATTACAATCTTGAGTCAGATGATGAGTACTTATTTTCAGAGCCCGCAATATGGACTTCGGAAAAGGAATGAAATGGGAAGGCGAGTGGTACAATTTTGCATAGAGCATAATTTAGTCATCGCTAATACGTGGTTCAATAATCCTGAAAGAAAACAATGTGAGTGGAAGAGACGTGAAGACACGAAAAGATTTCAGACTGATAATATCATGGTTAGACAGAGATTTCGGAACCAAGTTTTAAACTGTAAGACATTTAGAGAGAAAGATACGGATTTTACCAACAATTTATTGATTAAAATTAAATAAACTGCGAGAAGGTAGAAAATTAAGGAGATCTGACTTGGAAAGCTGGAACACCGAGAGGTTGTTGAGAGTTTCGGAGCGAGCATTAGCCCGCATCTCGTGGTCGTGCGGTAGCGTTCTCGCTTCCCACGCCCGGGTTCCCGGGTTCGATTCCCGGCGGGGTCAGGGATTTTCTCTGCCTCGTGATGGCTGGGTGTTGGGTGTTGTGTGATGTCCTTAGGTTAGTTAGGTTTAAGTAGTTCTAAGTTCTAGGGGACTGATGACCATAGATGTTAAGTCCCATACTGCTCAGAGCCATTTGAACAAGAGCGAGCATTAGGCAAGGATTAATTAGAGAAAGGGAAAAAAATACAGTACAAGATGAATGGGTAACTTTGAGAGACGAAATAGTGAAGGCAGCAGAGAATCAAATAGTTAAGAAGACAAGGTTTAGTAAAAGTTTTTCGATAACAGAAAAGATACTGAACGTAACTGATGAATGGAGAAAATATAAAAATGCAGCAGATCAAGTAGGCGAAAGGGAATACAAACGTCTAAAAAATACGATTGACAGGAAATGCAAAATGGTTAAGCAGGAATGGCTAGAGGACAAATGTAAGGATTTTGAAGCAAATTTCACTAGGAGAAAGTTATATATCGCCTACAGGAAAATCAAAGAGGCCTTTCGGGAAAAGAGAAGCAGCTGTATGGATATCAAGAGCTCAGATGGAGGGAAAGGTGGATGGAGTATATAGAAGGTATATACGAGTGAGATGAACTTGAAGGCAATATTATAGAAGTGAGGAGGACGTAGATGAATGTGAAATGGGAGACATGCGAGAAAATTCTGACAGAGCATTGAAAGATCTAGGTCGAAACAAGGCCTTGCGAGTAGACACCATATCGTCAGCACTATTATCAGCCTCAGCCATGACAAAACTCTTCCATCTGGTGTGCAAAATGTATAAGACAGGCGAAATACCCTCAGACTTCAAGAACAATAGAATAATTCCAATTCCAAAGTAATCAAATGCTGATAGATGTGAATATTACCTAACTATCAGTTTAATAAGTCATGATCGTAATACACAACCACTAACTCTACACAGAAGAACGGCAAAACAGGTAGAAGCCGATCTCGGGGTAAATTAGTTTGGATTCCTGATAAATGTACGAACACGCGAGGTAGTACTGACCCGACAACTTATCTTAGAAAAGAGGTTAAGGAAAGGCAAACCAACGTAGACTTAGAGAAAGCTTTTGACGACGTTGACTGGAATACTCTCCTTCTAATTCTGAAGGTAGCAGGGGTAAAATACTGGGAGCGAAAGGCAATTTACAACTTGTACGGATACCAGGCGGAGATTATAAGAGTCGAGTGGCATGAAAGGGAAGCAGTGGTTGAGAAAGTGAAAAGGTTTACAGCCTATCGCCGATGTTATTCAGCCTGTACGATAAGCAAACCTTAAAGAAAACAATATAAAAATTTGGTTGGTTGGTTGGTTGGTTTGGGGAAAGAGACCAGACAGCGAGGTCATCGGTCTCATCGGATTAGGGAAGGACGAGGAAGGAAGGCGGCCGTGCCCTTTGAAAGGAACCATCCCGGCATTTGCCTGGAGCGATTTAGGGAAATCACGGAAAACCTAAATCAGGGTGGCCGGACGCGGGATTGAACCGTCGTCCTCCCGAATGCGAGTCCAGTGTCTAAAAATTTGGAATAGGAATTAAAGATCAAGGAGAAGAAATAAAAACTTTGAGATTTGCCGATGTCATTGTAATTCTGTCAGAGACGGCAAAGGACTTGGAAGATGAAGAGAATGGACAGTTTCCAGAATGAGATTTTCACTCTGCAGCGTAGTGTGTGCTGATATGATTCTGTAAAGTTTGGAAGGTAGGAGACGAGATACTGGCAGAAGTAAAGCTGTGAGGACCGGGCATGAGTCGTGCTTCGGTAGCTCAGATGGTAGAGCACTTGCCTGCGCAAGGCAAAGGTCCCGAGTTCGAGTCTCGGGCGGGCACACCAGTTTTAATCTGCCAGGAAGTTTCAGAATGGACAGTGTTTGGAGAGGAGGAAATTAACGAAAAGAATGATAACGGCATGTAGTTGAATTAAACCAGGCGATGCAGAGAGAATTAGATTAAGAAACTGGACACTTAAAGTAGTTGATTAGTTTTGCTATTTGGGCAGTAAACAACGGATGATGGCCCAAGTGAGGAGGATACATAATGTACACGGGAACTGGCAAGAAAAGCGTTTCTGGAGAAGAGATATTTGTTAACGTCCAATAAAGATTTTAGTGTTAGGAAGTCTTCTCTGAAAGTGTTTGTGTTGAGTGTAGGCAGGTATGGAAGTGAAACATGGACGATAAGCACTTTAGACAAAAAGATACTTGAGGTTTTTGAAATGCGGTGCTACAGAAGAATGCTGAAGATTAGATATCAAGTTGCCAATGTGGAGATACTGAATAGTATTTGGGAGAAAAATTTATGGGATAACTTGACTAAAGAAGGGGTAGGCCTATAGACATTTGGAGGTATCAAGGGATCGCCAAGTTAAGTACAGTAGAGAAGTGTGGGGGTAGAGGGAGACCAACAGTAAGCACGTTATAAAGGACGTAGGTTGCAATTGTTATTCGGAGATGAAGAGTCTTGCACAGGATGGAGTGACATGAAGAGCTGCATTAAAGCAGTCTTCGGACTAAAGACCACAACAATAATATCTTATGGGTATACAAGCGGAACTCGAAAAATTTTCTTATTTCCACTTCCATGAAAATATGCGTTTGTATACCGAATAAGTGATGATGAAATACACTCGATTTTCAATCATCTATCGATCTGTTCAATTCTGTGTCGATCACGCGTCATGAATTCTCGGGTCAGTTTTCCCAAAAACGGAAGGGGGCGGGGGGTGTTTTGAGCTAAAATATCTTAAAGTTATTCATCTTTGCTCGTACACAGGCGACCTGGCACATATGAGCTGAATCAGTTGACCGTGTCTGACGCGTTCCCCTTGTCAGCCAGGCTATTGCCGTGTGTGTGTGTGTGTGTGTGTGTGTGTGTGTGTGTTGGGTTCCGCCTAGTTTCGTAGCAGTGCGAAGCAGTAATTGTGGAAGCGGTGTTCCGGCCCTGCCCTGGGCGCCAGAGGGCGCAGCAGTTTCCGGCGCAGCGGCCCACATTCCTCGGCTGGCGCGCCTTTGAGCCTCATAACTGACGGACCGCAAGTATGCCACGTGTTGTGCTTTAATCGCAACGAACGTTGTTTCCCGCTGAGCATTCTCTCTGCTAAGGGGAGCACATTAATTTTGATCTGCGCTGGACAAGGCAACCCGAATATGCCGAGACACTGCAGTACCGTTACGAATTTACAACGCTTAAAGCTGACCTCTTTGCCCTGGCACTTCGACTTTATGTTACAGTTACGACTATCCGTCGTGTTGTGCGCCTCCCTCTCGTAGTATGTGAAACTGTTTACTTGAGTTGTAGTTTCCTTTGGAAATAAACCTGTAAGTGATACGAAATCGTATATTAAGATAAACAAATTAAGCTTTGATTTATTGACACGACGCCTAATTGTGGATATATTCATGACCCAATAATCTCTTTGGCAGTGCAGTGTGAATTCTAAAATAAGAAAAGGAAATAGTCACAGCATACTGTGTGACTGCAATTGCCCTATCTCAGATGGCTACTTATTTTCAGCGTTCCACCAAAAAAGTTGATTGATGATGTGAATCGGAAGACGAAGGCTGTATACAGGGTGGGCCATTGATACTGACCGGGCCAAATATCTCAGGAAATAAGCATCAAATGAAAAAACTACAAAGAAGGAAACTCATCTAGCTTGAAGAGGGAAACCAGATGGCGCTATGGTTGGCCCGCTAGGTGGCGCTGCCATTGGTCAAACGGCTATCAACTTCGTTTTTTAAATAGGAACCCCAATTTTTATTACATATTCGTGTAGTACGTAAAGAAATATGAATGTTTTAGTTGGACCACTTTTTTCGCTTTGTGGTAGATGGCGCTGTAGTAGTCGTAAACGGACAACTACGTGGTATCACGTAACATTCCGCCAGTGCGGACGGTATTTGCTTCGTGATACATTACCCGTGTTAAAATGTTGCGGAAAAGGTCGATATCATGTTGATGTATGGCTATTGTGATCAAAATGCCCAACGGGCGTGTGCTATGTATGCTGCTCGGTATCCTGGACCACATCATCCAAGTGTCCGGACCGTTCGCCGGATAGTTACTTTATTTAAGGATACAGGAAGTGTTCAGCCACATGTGAAACGTCAGCCACGACCTGCAACAAATGAGGATGCCCAAGTAGGTGTTTTAGCTGCTGTCGCGGCTAATCTGGACATCAGTAGCAGGAAAACTGTGCGAGAGTCGGGAATCTCAAAAACGTCGGTGTTGAGAATGCTACATCAACATCGACTGCACCCGTAATATATTTCTATGCACCAGGAATTGCACGGCGACGACTTTGAACGTCGTGTACAGTTCTTTCACTGGGTACAAGAGAAATTACGGGACGAAGACAGATTTTTTTCACGCTTTCTATTTAGCGACGAAGCGTCATTCACCAACAGCGGTAACGTAAACCGGCATAATATGCACTATTGGGCAACGGAAAATCAACGATGGCTGCGACAAGTGGAACATCAGTGACCTTGGCGGGTTAATGTATGGTGTGGCATTATGGGAGGAAGGATAAATGGCAGCCATTTTATCGAAGGCAATCTAAATGGTGCACTGTATGCTGATTTCCTACGTAAGTTCTACCGATGTTACTACAAGATGTTTCACTGCCTGACAGAATAGCGATGTACCTCCAACACGATGGATGTCTGGCACATAGCACGCGGGTAGTTGAAGCGGTATTGAATAGCATATTTCATGACAGGTGGACTGGTGGTCGAAGCACCATACCATGGCCCGCACGTTCACCGTATTTGACGTCCCCGGATTTCTTTCCGTGGGGGAAGTTCAAGGATATCTGCTATCGTGGTCCACCGACAACGCCTGACAACATGCGTCAGCGCCTTGTCAATGCATGTGCGAACATTACGGAAGGCGAACTACTCGCTGTTGAGAGGAATGTCGTTACATGTATTGCCAAAAGCATTGTGGTTGACGGACATCATTTTGAGAATTTATTATATTAATGTGGTATTTACTCGAAATCACGCTATAACAGCATGCGTTCTGAGAAATGATAAGTTCACAAAGGTAGATGTATCACATTGGAACAACGAAATAAAATGTTCAAACGTACCTATGTTCTGTATTTTAATTAAAAAAACCTACCTGTTACCAACTGTTCGTGTAAAATTGTGAGCCATACGTTTGTGACTATTACAGCGCCATCTATCACAAAGCGAAAAAAGTGGTCCAACTAAAACATTCATATTTCTTTACGTACTACACGAATGTGTTATAAAAATAGGGCTTACTATTTAAAAAAACGCAGTCGGTATCCGTTTGATGGCAGCGCCATCTAGCGGGCCAACCATAGCGCCATCTGGTTTCTCCCTTCAAGCTAAATAAGTTTCGTTCTTTGTAGGTTTTTCGTTTGACGCTTATTTCGTTAGATATTTGGGCCGGTCACGAACAATGGACCACCCTGTATAATACTAAGAGTTGTTTATGATATTAATATAATGCTACGCAAGGTAATCTGCAACAGCAATACTGGAACCAGTGACCAAATCCTACCTCCCATAGCCTGGAAATCGTGCATACAACAGAGGGAGATATTCAACACTTTTAATGTGTGAGAACTGTGTATAAGCTGAAGTATTTCATTGTCTGCACTATGGTCACTCCTTGACCACAGTCTGGACGAAAGGGGCTTCTCATAACGTGTATGAGCAGGATGGCGTCACACGATGTAGCGATCACAATTAAGTACGAGAATTCAATAAACGGCTTGGGAAAGCGGAAATGAGTAACGGAAAAATTGAATTATTATTTTATATTCACTTCAGATGAATCAAATATCGGGCATTTTCCACGTGGGTGTCACAGCACACGTGAAACATGAGTCGAAATTCTAGCAATCACAAAGATATGTATTCGCTGCACAGCATCGAATAATGCACCGCATAACATGAAGTACAGGACGGAATTACGAAACTGAGTGCATAATTATTCGGACTGAATACCTATGATCCGATTCTGTAATCAGTTTCCAACTTAACGAAAAACCAGCGAGCCCTGAACATCTGTAATTTCTCACGTCTAAACCCAAAACAGATTCGCTATTCGTTGCAAATTAAACAAGAGAAAAGATCATAAAATAATTGCACGAAAACAAATAGGCGCACGAGTGGCCGTCCGCTCTGACCGAGAGGTTCTGGGCACTTCACTCCGGAACCACGCGGCTACTACGCTTGCAGGTTCGAATCCTGCCTCGGGCATGGATGTGTGTGATGTCCTTAGGTTAGTTAGGTTTAAGTAGTACTAAGTTCTAGGAGACTAATAAGTCACAGCTGCAAAATACTAACGCGAATTCTTTACAGACGAATGGAAAAACCGATAGAAGCTGACCTCGGGGAAGATCAGTTTGGATTCCGTAGAAATGTTGGAACACATGAGGCAATACTGACCCTACGACTTATCTTAAAAGAAAGATTAAGGAAAGGCAAACCTACGTTTCTAGCATTTGTAGACTTAGAGAAAGCTTTTGACAATGTTGATTGGAATACTCTCTTTCAAATTCTGAAGGTGGCAGGGGTAAAATACAGGGAGCGAAAGGCTATTTACAATTTGTACAGAAAGCAGATGGCAGTTATAAGAGTCGAGGGGTATGAAAGGGAAGCAGTGGTTGGGAAGGGAGTGAGACATGGTTGTAGCCTATCTCCGATGTGATTCAATCTGTATATTGAGCAAGCAATAAAGGAAACAACAGAAAAGTTCGGAGTAGGTATTAAAATACATGGAGAAGAAATAAAAATTTTGAGGTTCGCCGATGACATTGGAATTCTGTCAGAGACAGCAAAGGACTTGGAAGAGCAGTTGAACGGAATGGACAGTGTCTTGAAAGGAGGATATAAGATGAACATCAACAAAAGCAAAACGAGGATAATGGAATGTAGTCGAATTAAATCGGGTGATGCTGAGGGAATTAGATTAGGAAATGAGACACTTAAAGTAGTAAAGGAGTTTTGCTATTTGAGGAGAAAAATAACTGCTGATTGTCGAAGTAGAGAGGATACAAAATGTAGAATGGCAATGGCAAGGAAAGCGTTTCTGAAGAAGAAAAATTTGCTAACATCGAGTATAGATTTAAATGTCAGGAAGTCGTTTCTGAAAGTATTTGTATGGAGTGTAGCCATGTATGGAAGTGAAACATGGACGATAAATAGTTTAGGCAAGAAGAGAATAGAAGCCTTCGAAATGTGGTGCTACAGAAGAATGCTGAAGATTAGATGGCTAGATCACGTACCTAATGAGGAGGTATTGAATAGAATTGGGGAGAAGAGGAGCTTGTGGCACAATTGACTAGAAGAAGGGATCGGTTGGTAGGACATGTTCGGAGACATCGAGGGATCACAAATTTCGTATTGGAGGGCAGCGTGGAGGGTAAAAATCGTAGAGGGAGACCAAGAGATGAATACACTAAGCAGATTCAGAAGGATGTAGGCTGTAGTAGGTGCTGGGAGATGAAGAAGCTTGCACAGGATAGAGTAGCATGGAGAGCTGTATCAAACCAGTCTCAGGACTGAAGACCACAACAACAACAACAACAACAATCTACGGGACTGATGACCCCAGATGTTGAGTCCCACAGTGCTCAGAGCCATTTGAACCAATTTTGAACGCACGAGTGAAATGACTGAAATCATTGCCTATTAAACAACCACGGCAAATGACTGTAACGATGCTACCAATGCTCCAATTGTAGCTGTCACTTTCGAAATGCAACGACCTCTCGCCTCAGCGACCCTGGAACACATTGTGTGTTCAATCCCACTCGCCACCTTGAGTCTGTTCTGATATGCTGAAAGCAACCGGACCTCGCCGAGGTCCATCCGTTAACATGTCATGACCCCAATCAAAGAACTCAAGGCGGCCCGTGTGGCCGAGCGGTTCTAGGCGCTACAGTCTGGGACTGCGCGACCGCTACGGTCGCAGGTTCGAATCCTGCCTCGGGCATGGATGTGTGTGATGTCCTTAGAATAGTTAGGTTTAAGTAGTTCTAAGTTCTAGGGGACTGATGACCTCAGAAGTTAAGTCCTATAGTGCTCAGAGCCGTTTGAACCATTTGAACAGAACTCGAAGAGTCTTCATAATATAATCGATGCTGACTAGAGGACGTCTCCGCGAAAAGTTTGCAAAACCTAGTTTCGCGAGTTAAAAGAAATGAAATGTAGCGGAAATGGAAGTGTTTTAACAGGATATTGTTGTTGTGCATTAGCTTTCTTTTTTTTCTTAGCACTATCTTTTCATCTGTTGTTTGTTTTGACATATAACTGCTGCTTTTTGTTATTTTATTTTTCCCTTTATATCATCTTCTCCAGAACTGCCATTGTCCAGCCATTTGAATTGTAATTACACTTTATCCGCCCCTCGTGACTTGATACTGCCTGGAAAATATATCAGGGAAAATACAACATCTTATTGCAGAAGATTTACGATTTATTTTATTACATTTGTGAATTTATGAGCAGTTAGGGAAGGTTCTGCACTGGCCCGTGCAGTGCTCCGATATGAGATCGAAAGCGGCATATAAGCTCTGTACCTGAGTCGTTATCCAGTGCCCCCTTTGCGTCCCGCCAGGGGATATACACACTCTTTGCGGTTGTAGTTACACTTGGCGTTTGTAACTGGCAGCCGTGGCGGGAGAACGCACCGAAGCACTCGGACGAAAGCAACAGCAGTGGTGTAGTATTTCGAATTGTTTCGAATACAGTGCAGTGCTCTCTATATTTTCCGGAATGTACACTCCTGGAAATTGAAATAAGAACACAGTGAATTCATTGTCCCAGGAAGGGAAAACTTTATTGACACATTCCTGGGGTCAGACACATCACATGATCACACTGACAGAACCACAGGCACATAGACACAGGCAACAGAGCATGCACAATGTCGGCACTAGTACAGTGTATATCCACCTTTCGCAGCAATGCAGGATGCTATTCTCCCATGGAGACGATCGTAGAGATGCTGGATGTAGTCCTGTGGAACGGCTTGTCATGCCATTTCCACCTGGCGCCTCAGTTGGACCAGCGTTCGTGCTGGACGTGCAGACCGCGTGAGACGACGCTTCATCCAGTCCCAAACATGCTCAATGGGGGACAGATCCGGAGATCTTGCTGGCCAGGGTAGTTGACTTACACCTTCTAGAGCACGTTGGGTGGCACGGGATACATGCGGACGTGCATTGTCCTGTTGGAACAGCAATTTCCCTTGCCGGTCTAGGAATGGTAGAACGATGGGTTCGATGACGGTTTGGATGTACCGTGCACTATTCAGTGTCCCCTCGACGATCACCAGTGGTGTACGGCCAGTGTAGGAGATCGCTTCCCACACCATGAATCCGGGTGTTGGCCCTGTGTGCCTCGGTCGTATGCAGTCCTGATTGTGGCGCTCACCTGCACGGCGCCAAACACGCATACGACCATCATTGGCACCAAGGCAGAAGCGACTCTCAACGCTGAAGACGACACGTCTCCATTCGTCCCTCCATTCACGCCTGTCACGACACCACTGGAGGCGGGCTGCACGATGTTGGGGCGTGAGCGGAAGACGCCCTAACGGTGTGCGGGACCGTAGCCCAGCTTCATGGAGACGGTTGCGAATGGTCCTCGCCGATACCCCAGGAGCAACAGTGTCCCTAATTTGCTGGGAAGTGGCGGTGCGGTCCCCTACGGCACTGCGTAGGATCCTACGGTCTTGGCGTGCATCCGTGCGTCGCTGCGGTCCGGTCCCAGGTCGACGGGCACGTGCACCTTCCGCCGACCACTGGCGACAACATCGATGTACTGTGGAGACCTCACGCCCCACGTGTTGAGCAATTCGGCGGTACGTCCACCCGGCCTCCCGCATGCCCACTATACGCCCTCGCTCAAAGTCCGTCAACGGCACATACGGTTCACGTCCACGCTGTCGCGGCATGCTACCAGTGTTAAAGACTGCGATGGAGCTCCGTATGCCACGGCAAACTGGCTGACACTGACGGCGGCGGTGCACAAATGCTGCGCAGCTAGCGCCATTCGACGGCCAACACCGCGGTTCCTGGTGTGTCCGCTGTGCCGTGCGTGTGATCATTGCTTGTACAGCCCTCTCGGAGTGTCCGGAGCAAGTATGGTGGGTCTGACTCACCGGTGTCAATGTGTTCTTTTTTCCATTTCCAGGAGTGCATCTGTTTAACATTTTTGTTGTAAATATCGTGTTTTTTAGAGTTTTCGTTCGTTTCATGTCTTCCCTGTTTCTAAACGGACTCTAAGCGGAAATCGGTGGCGTATTTTCGAGCTTCTATTCACCGTACAATCGTTAAGTTCTGTCTAGTATCGATTGTAGTGCTTTAATTAACTCATAACTTCCTGTTAGCATCGGTTTAAGATCGTTGTCAGAAAATATCGTGATTTTATAGCTTTCATTCACTTCGGGTCTGGTGCAACCCACGTTCAACGATCTTCGATCGTGTTATTCTAAGACTGCCTGACGTCTGGAAGTTAGTTGCAAAGCTCACCGGAAGATAAAATTTTACTGATTAGTACGTTATTAGAATTTAAGCGTGTAGTAGTGCTCATTAGTTTACTGTAAAAGTGGCATCATGTGTGACAAAAGTGGACTTCATATATGTTAACTGATATGGGAGGAATATGTGAAGACTGTGGATTGCTGTTTCACTGGGGAGAATTCAGCGATGAAGATAAAGTGTCAGATGAGGCTCTTCCGTGGAGTTGTAGACTATGTTGTCGAGACTAGACATGGCAGATAGAATTTTGACCCCCGGGCAGAACAAAAAACGGGATATTTTGAATTACATAAGTTAAAGGCGGATACTCAAAGTGAGAGCTGTGGGAAGGTGACAAGGAATAGGTAAAAGGATAAAACCTTAGAAATCACTTTTCAAATACTGATTAGCAACCACTTTGACTTGTTACCTAAAGAGGGAATGAATCTCAACGAATTTTTGAACTTAGCCCTTTCATGGTGAAAATTTATTTTGTACACAAAGGATTTATAGACACTGGTTGCGATCGGGCATTGATTGGAATCAGTGGGGAAAGTTGCAGATTTGTACCGGATCGGAATATGAACCCAGGTTTCCTGCTTATCAGCCAGTGGCTCTGACCACTGAACCATTACCACACCGTGGTCATTGTAACTGCTCTGACTACCCTAGCACACCGCCAGTCAGACCATTATTCTCAGCTTATCCATACACTACACGCTGCTAGTACCGAAGATTATTAGCAAGGGGCAAGGGGCACTACATCAGTAGTATATGGATAAACAGAGTTTGGGTCTGACGGGTGGTGTGGTAGGGTAGTCCATGATATTTTAAGACCACTGTGTCTGGAAGGCTCAATGCTGAGAGCATCTGCCTATTAAGCAGGCGATCCCGCTTCGAATCTTGGTCCAGCACAAATTTTCGACTTTCCCCATTGATTTCAGTCAACATCCGATCAGAGCCAACGTCTATAATTCTTTTATATCTTAATTCATAATGGCAGCAGGACCAAAATGGTGTGTTTTTTTCAGACATGTCCAAAAGAACAGACACCACTTATATATTTATTTCCTTATATCTGAAAAATAAAACACCTAATCTGTCTCCCTTTCTGATGAATAATACACATTCACTACAAAAAAAAAAGAAATGAAAATCGGTGCAGTGGGACCAATGAGCCCCATGAACCTAACTAAATCCATTGTTTCGTGTGAACCTAAGATTTTCACAGTTAAATTTTTAGTTTTAGAATTATTTTATCATGATGGCAACTATGCAAATAAAATTAAATGAATATCAAAACATATCTATTCTTCCGACAATTAAGAACATGAAATACCATACACAACTTTTCGACATAACACTTGATGAAGGTTTTGCAATACCACACACTAACTTTTCCTACATTCTATGAAGTTTTCCTGGAGGTACATGTCCCACAACGTGCATGTGAAGTAAAAAGCAGCAGAGTTACTGAGGTGTTAGTAACGTTTCAAAACAATGCCTATGATGTCTAAGAAACCACAGTTAGTAAATTCAGACATTCTTGGACTGCAGAAGATCATGATTTTCGTGAAACAGATTCACTGTGCCACTGATAAACACGCGCCTCCGCATTTGAGCGGTCACAGCCTTCTATATACCCACCCCATAGCTCACAGCCTTCTATATACCTACCCCATTGTCTGTAGTAGTTTTCTCCAAGTTACGAAGACACCTCGCACCATGCTGGCGCTAGACGGATAGGAGATATAGACGTCGCGACGTTAAGAACGGCGTAGTACTTTAGCGGGACATATGTATCGCATTGTCCACGAAAGGGTTAATAGGGCACAGCAGACTCTTAGAAACGACTCTAAGGCTAAGTTTGTAGGAAACCCACGTAGAAGGAAAAGAAGAAGAGGTGTAGGAAAATTGCTACAATAACAGCTACGAGCAGAATACCACCTCACGAAACACAAAGTCAAAAATATTGAAAAAGTAGTTTTTGTATTTATCACAACTTAGAAACATGTGTTTGCGAGTTGTTACTGCAGAATACTTTTCTGGTAATTATAACTGTCCCATTTACCTTGAATACCCTAAATAAGAGCACAAAGGAAATTGTAGAAGAGGAGAAACGGAACGATCAGCTGTTGCGGAGCATGCTTTCCAGCCAGGGAACCACAATATTCGTTTCGAGGAGACGCAAGTACTAGCGGCCACGAGCGGATACTACGAAAGGCTCTACAGGGAGGCAATCGAAATCGCTAAACACCCAAATAATTTCAACCGAAAGGAGGAGGGCGTCAAATTAAACGGTATATGGATGCCGGTGTTAAAGAAGATGTGTACCACTCGTCCACTACTGGGTGATGGCAACGGCGATCGACGGCGACGGACAGCGGCAAATTGCACTGACGTTTTCAAAACACGTGACGTCACGCCGCGGTGCGGGGGCGCGCGGACACGGAATTTAGCGGCAGTTAGTAGCGAGCCAGTGGGTGTGTTGGACCTTCCATCGAGCTACGGACCCCCTTGAAGATGTCTCCCGCAGTCGGAGACGAAACGTTGGGAATCACCACAGAATTTGTGATCCCAGGCTCAAAGTTAATGTTGTGTTACGTAATTAGTAACGTTGTTCAAATGGTTCAAATGGCTCATAACCACTATGCGACTTAACATTTGAGGTCATCAGTCCCCTAGACTTAGAACTACTTAAACCTAACTAACCTAAGGACATCGCACACATCCAGGCAGGATTCGAACCTGTGACCATAGCAGCCGAACTGAAAAGGTTGGAACCACTCGGCCACAGCGGCCGGCAATAACGTTGTGTTTCAGTGAATGGTACATTGCGATACATTTTCGAATAGGTCTTTAGTAGAGGAAATGAATTACCGAATAAAAATACAAGGTGCTATTTAAAAATGTCATATTGCTGTTCATATCTTCGTAAAGAACAAAGCTAAAACGATGGCAATCATGCTGATTTATGTCCCCCTGAAGGCTAAAGTACATTTGCTTGAAACATTTTGTAATTTGCATCTGAACAAACAGTTATTTAGGGTGGTCAAGATAAATGGGACACCCTGTATAGATGCCCTCTAGGAAACTTTCACCTGTTTATGAGTCATCTAGCTGCATTATTGATCTACCTGTCAGACAAGAGGAAACGGTTAGCAGATTGTGGAGATTTCAATACAGATTTCTTAAAAGACACAGACAAGAAAAATGAAGTAGAATTACGATTTGAGTGTACCAATCTAATTTCAGTAGTCAGTTTTCCAACTCGTGTGCAGAAAAATAGCAGGACACTGATTGATAAAATGTTTATAGACATTGCTCAGGTTGAAACGATTAATGTGTACGTAATCGCTAATGTACTATCTGATCATGATGCACCATTAATGGAAATAAACACTAAGGCACCTTACAACCCTGAGATAGGTTCTTATGAAGCAGTGAAGTTTATTAATCAGAACAGGATACAATGTTTTAAGAGTGAGCTAAAAAAGGGTGTCATTGGAGAGGTATATCCAGTAACTATGCTAATGTCAAATTCAATTTATTACTTAGTAAATTTGTGCCAATATTCGAATGTTGCTTTCCTAAAAAATTATACAATATATCCAATACAATAAAAAAACCTAAGTTGTAGATAATTAAGGTAATTAAAATCTCATGTAAGTGGAAGAAGAAAATTTATGTAAAGGCAATAGTGAATCAGTATCCAACATTACTTGCATACTACAAAAAATACATAGTATTTTAAGAAATTGTTAAAATGTCCAGAAGTGTGTATCTCCTTACAGAAATAAATAATGCCAACAGTAAGAGCAAAACTAAATGGCACACTGTCAAGTGGGAGATAGGACAGCCCGTCACTGTACCAGATTCCATTACAACCAAACTAATGACAATGTTGTGACTGACAATTTGCAAGTTGCAAGTACTTTGAACAATGACTTTCTATATGTAGCAACAAATGTAGAATTAAATGGTTCACTTGAAAAAGCAAGAGAATATATTAAAAATGTTATTCGAGATAAGTTTAAGCAACCATATGTAACAAAAACATCCTTCACTCAAATTAATACAAGCAAAAAATTATAAAAATCAAGAGATTATGTAGAGTAATGAAATTAAGGACACAATTCTGCAAATTTATGACTTATTAAGTAATGTCCCTTATATATATATATATATATATATATATATATATATATATATATATATAATATAGCACTGGCACAAGAAATCTTTCCAGAAAGGTTAAAATCCACCTATCAGACCAATTCATATGAAAGAAGACAAGACAGGCTGAAACATTTATTGTACAGTTTCCTTACTGAGAACTTTTTCCAAACTATTCGAAAAAATTGCATACTAAACAATAGTCGCATACTTAAGAGGAAGCATTTTAGTTAGCATATCACAGTTTGGATTCCAGAGGGGTTGCTCTACTGGATGTTACTTATACATTCACTCATCAAATACTGCAAGCCTTAAATAATAGTATACTGCTAGTTGGTGTTTTTGTGATCATTCCAAGATGTTTGATTGTATAGATTATGACACTCCTTTAGAAAAACTAAAGTTTTATAGAATTAATGGCTTCATTCACAGCTGGTTTGAATTGTACTCAACAAACAGAATGCAAAATGTTTTGCTGAATAATTCAGACAATGTTGGAAACGCAGAAAACTTTAATGATAGGGAAAAACTCACAAAGGAAGTTCCACAGGGTTCAACTTTGGCTCCACTCCTATTCCCTATATTTGTGAATGACCTTCCGCTTAACGTTCAGCAAGCAAAATTGATGCTTTTTGCAGATGATGTAATGAGTGCCATTGGAGAGAAAGCATCAGAAGAGCTCGTAAATGTTATTTTCCAAATGATTAAGTGGTTCTGAAAATGGTGTCTCCCTAAATTAGAATTTAGAATTAAAGACTTTTCTGTCGATAGTCAAGCTTAAAAGTTGCGCTATAATGTTTGGACAACTAAATAAAGTGTTATGTTTGAGTGTAACTGACAGCCGCTCATCCTGGCCCCCTTCCACAATTCCTACTATTTGTCCTGTCCTGAGGGTTTAGCAGGGCGTCCCGTACGTACTTGACTGGAGACAGATCTGGTGATTCAACAGGCCAGGGCCAAATGTCGACACCTTGTAGAGCATAGTGGAATATACAGTGGTATGTAGGCGAGAGTCATCCTGTTGGAAAACACCCCTGAATGTTGTTTATGGATGGTAGCACTGTAAGTCGAATCACCACACTGACGCACAATTTTGCAATCAAGATGCGTTTGATAACCAAGAGAACGCTCTTGCTCTCATACGAAATAGCACACCAAAAGATAACTCCAGTTGTATGTTCAGTATATCTAGCATGCAGACAGGTTGATTATAGGTCCTCAATTGGCCTCCCCCTAGCCAACACACAGCCATCATTGGCAACGAGACAGAACCAACTTCCATCAGAAAATAAAACAGACGTTCACCCTGCCCTCCAATGAGCTATCGCTTGTTACCACCGAAGTCGAAATTGGCTGTCGTTTGGGGTCAATGGAATGCAAGCTACAGGACGTCTGGTTCAAATGGCTCTGAGCACTATGGGACTCAACTGCTGTGGTCATAAGTCCCCTAGAACTTAGAACTACTTAAACCTAACTAACCTAAGGACATCACACACATCCATGACAGAGGATTCGAACCTGCGGCCGTAGCGGTCGTGCGGTTCCAGACTGTAGCGCCTTTAACCGCTCGGCCACTCTGGCCGGCCAGGACGTCTGGCTCGGAGTTGTTCCTAAGTAACCAATTTGTAACAGTTGCTTGTGTCGTGCTGCCAACTGCTGCCCAAATTGTTGCTGCAGACACAGTGTGATGCGCCAGAGCCATACGCCGAACGCTACGGTCTTACTTGTGGGTAGAGCCAGGTGGCCGTCCGGATTCCTTTCGGTTTGCGACAATACATTCCCGTGACCATCGCTGTCAACTAACACGTGCAGAGGCTGCTTCCCTGCCAAATCTGCATGCAATATCGCATATGGAACTATCAGCTTCTCGTAGTCCTATTACACGGTCTCGTTGAAACGTTATAAACCGGCAATAACGGAACACCTCCGTGACTGGGGACAGCTTACCTTTTTGCAGAAAGCCCTTGTGCTGGCTAATGATTTGTCGACACGCGAACGCAAATTGTAGAGGCGACTGAAATTATGTATTTAGCAGCCAGACAACATCTGCAAAAAGGGCGGATACAAACTTCCGGCGTCCTGGCTGCCGGCTATCCCTGTCCAACGAGCTGCGAGCGCTCGCGGCACAGAAGCCGCACCGGGAAACGAAGCGACAGCCTAAACAAACTGCTCCGAGCACACCAGGAAGCAAACGTGGCCACCAGAAGCCAAGCGCTGATTTGCATTCTGTCACCAATCAATGACAAGCATGTGCTTTCCTACCTGAGACACGCGTACCTCCCTCCAGTATTTCAACGAAGGCTTAATCAGTCTTATATCAAACAATTAAATATTATATGCAGAGATAGGAAATCACGGGTACAACTGAAATAGCGCAACACTTCACTGCAATTTGCATTTATTGTAACAAATGGTTCAAATAGCTCTGAGCACTATGGGACTTAACATCTGTGGCCATCCGTCCTCTAGAACTTAGAAATACTTAAACCTAACTAACCTAAGGACATCGCACACATCCATGCCCGAGGCAGGATTCGAACCTGCGACCGTAGCAGTCACGCGGTTCCGGACTGAAGGCGCGTTAAAGAACTGGTTATGAAACAGTCACTTATAACATCAAGACAGGCACACTCCACTTAAACGGAAAATAATAGCAAGTTTACACATTGACTAGAACATGAAGGTGAATAACCGGGAAGTACATCGCCCACAACACCTTACAGCGACAGTTAACTTCGAATAAGTTCCTTTCTTTACAATATGACATTAAGTACAGCTCAATAGTAATAAAAACAAACATTTAAATTCTACCGATATATATATATATATATATATATATATATATATATATATATGATGTTGCAGCATGAAGTACAAACTCCAGAGCCCGAATATAGCCTTAACCCAAGGCACGATTAAAAACAGGTGGAAAAACAATAAATTGGAAATTGACAAATCTGTACTCAAAGGAGGCGTATTCCATCTAAACACCCAAAAAATGGCAACTTAATGGCTACCTAGAGCAACAAAATTAAGAACAGCATGCTTATAAAGTAACTAGACTAAAGGAATAAATAAGACATACGCGGCTTCTGACGGCCGACGGACTGTTTTCGGCTATTGAGCAGTAATTAATTTAAGCTAGCTACAACATACGCCAACCAGGTTGGCGGCGTATTTAAAGATAAGCGTCGAGCAAGAAATCTGGTCAGAAGGTAATGGAGCCAGTACTAATTTACAACTAACTACAGCATTGAAATCAACTGATGACAGGTTGACCATTACCGATGTGGCATACGATGGACAGTCAACAGACTGAACACTCAGCTGAAACCCACGTATAATGCTGAGGGGCGGAACGCCCAGCCCAAAGCATGTTTAGCGCACATACCTAGTTTGAGAGCAAAACAACCCTGACAACACGATGATGTTGCAGCATGAAGTACAAACTCCAGAGCCCGAATATAGCCTTAACCCAAGGCAAGACTATAGCATACTAGTTTCTCTCTCAACTAAAGTTTCCAAAACAATCAAAACTAGCGGGATTCCCTTACACGGCAGACGTGCCAACACTTTCGTACATAGCCCAGAATCAACTAGCGCAACATAAATCGTTGGCACATATCAGATAATATTTTAAAACACATACTTAAATACATTCTTTTTTACCACAAGCCTTAGTTAACAGGTTAGGCTCTGTTATTAATGCCACGCGCATAGTGTACCAAGTTAAGGTCTACAGCTTGCCATTTAACACGCGTCGTGACGAGGAAAGAAAGAACCCGGCTAATTAATGTAAAGTCACTACTTGGATTCAGTACTTGACGATGCGCTCAAAACCAACAGACAAAGGTGAGAGTCGAGTTTACACTCGCAAGCAGCACACGCAGAACACGAGCATAAGGTGAACATAAAATAAACTGTAAGCGTAGGCTTCCGCGGCCGTTGTCTTCTTCAATAAAATTCTTCAGGGTATCAGACCGCATCGTCATAATTTAAAATGCGCCAACGTTTCGGCCAGCGTTGCAGCTAGCCTTCATCAGGGCCTTACGTTAACTGCTAAATGAAGGGAGAAGACTAATAGGGAAGAGGAGAAGGAGGCACAGAGCATTGCTGTGTTACCATATGTACAAGAGGTCACCGAACGTACTGGCAAAATTCTACGAAAATCCGACATCAAACCAATTTTCCGAAGCAGAAACAAAATATCAGACATGCTCGGTTCTACCAAGGATGCAGTTGACAAACTACACAGAGCTGGCGTGTATGAAATTGGTTGTGTGTGTGGATTAGTCTACATAGGTGAGACGGGACGTCCGATTAGCACAAGGCTCTCGGAACATGAAAGATATATCCCACTGAAACAACACACTAAGTCAGCAGTGGCGGAACACCGAGACGAGTGCGGGAAACCAATATTTTTTCAGGAAGCCCGCGTCCTGGCGAAACAGCCTCTCACTTTCAAAAGGAAGATTAGAGAGGCGATAGAAATAGCCAAAAGACCCGCCAACATGAATAGAGCGGACGGGTACAAGCTTCCGAGGTCTTGGCTGCCTGCAATAGCAGGGCTACGGAGCGGCGGCAGAGCCGTGGCGGCCCAAGCAGACACGCGGAGAGCCGCAGTAGTGGTCGCGAGCACACAAAGCAATGGCACGCCGCAGCCGGCTTCTGGACAGCATGGAAACAGTGTGACGTCACAGCCATCACCTATTCGCTATTCGTCCGTCTCCTCCAATGGGGTGGATTAATATAAAGACCAATAGAAAACAGCTATTTCAGCCCATGACAGATAATAAAGGAAACACCAATAGAGCATACCTTTCACCCCTCCTCCTCCTCCTTTTACAGCCAATCAAGTAACGACACGGTTTTCTCGTGCAGCTATTTAAGGAACCAAGTGTGTTCATTTAGCAGTTAACGTAAGGCCCTGATGAAGGCTAGCTGCAACGCTGGCCGAAACGTTGGCGCATTTTAAATTATGACGATGCGGTCTGATACCCTGAAGAATTTTATTGAAGATTAAATAAACTGCTCCTTGTTCAATCATTTACACACCGACGAAACAAATAATCTTTGCCGAATTACTGCAGACGCCGGAATCCCCAGTCGCTTGCAGATGACTCAGATAATTGTCTAAACGTCTTACTTTAAGTCCGATGACATTCGTAGGATGGGAGTTTCAATGGACAACCAGACCTCATCCCCTTGGATCCACCAGCGACCAAGGCAGAAACACTGGCTGCTGTCACGGCTTCAACGATGCATCACTTCAACGATGCATCACACCTGCCACGAGTCACGCCAAACCATCAACAAAACGGCGTGGCCTCCTGTACGCTCCCAGACGTACGCAATCAGATTTTCTCCTGCCTACCGACGCTCTCCCGCAGACACGGCAAGCAGCCGGCCGCAGCTAGAGAACCTATATAGTGGGAGAGTGGCCAACCGGACGATAAGGCGGCCATTTTTCTGCCGAACTGCGGGCGGCACTTTTGAATGGCCAGTAGTGGAGTACACACTCACCGAATCAAAAGCACAAGACAATATGGCGAAATCATTCGTTAAATGCCTTTCTTTACAGCTATAATATACTCATAGTAGCCTACTACGTACAGCACAGGAAAATTTGATGCAGTGGCTGCAAAAATTATTCGTTGCTTTCATTGCAGCTTAGCAAAATTCTTACACATTAGATATACTATCCCATTTTAATTCTATGTTTCTAAGAATAATGTGTTATAATAATTTTTACACAGCCAATTTACAAGTCTGTTTTCAAATTTAACAATGTATATTGCAAGTTGTTTTATATGTAGTAAAATGCAAAAACTACTTACTTCGCATAGATAAGAGTACTTGGTTGGTTTCCACAAGGCTCCTGTTTGATTTATGTCAGCCCTGTTGACTGCGACTGTCCACTGCTTTCGTCTTTCTTCATTGCGTGGAAACGCTAACATGCGAAATCCACTTTCGCCTCTATTGGAACAACCAAATGCAGCACAACCTGGCATCGTTTACGAACGTCTGCAGAACGAATTGCAGATGTCAAAAACAATACTGTACAATTACTAACGTGTTTACTTCAAACATGTAGGCCTACCAACTTCATCACAAAACGCTTCATTATTTGAACTCGTGTTTAAGTTCGCAAACGCTAATTACGTACTAAAAACGATATACAACTAAATCGAACATGCATTCACAACGCATAACAAGTCTCTCAATAATTCAAATACCTTTTAATCGTTTCCAAAAGTCCTCTGAACTTCAATTTAACTCAAAAGCACGGAGTACATAGGAAGTGCGGGAGACGTTTGGCGCCGTTTTTCTGCCAAAGCTAATCAACCAGTCACGGGCAACTTCAACTATGGCCACTCTCTCCCTATACAGGCTCTCTAGCCGCAGCAACGCCACAGCGCCCTCTGGTTAGGGTAAGGAAACTGCAGAGGGCGGAGCGGGAATTTCAAAAGGAACGCGCTACAGACAAGGAGGAAAGGCAGAGAAGCAACCGTGACATATCGTCGCGGTGCACTACCCTCCGCCCTCCACCATGACTAGCTTATTATATTTAGAGCCAATAAAGTTTCAAAAAATATGAGATATCGACACAGATGGTTTGCAATAAATAGAGCCGCCTTTCCTCCACCAAAATTAGTCTAGCCCTGAGGGAGGCCGTTGTAAAACTGTCGAAACGTTGGTTTTTCATTTATAATGAAAATATTTTGCACAGTCACTTGATACAACAAACACAACAACTTTAATCGTCATACAGGGAGGCAGATGGCCTGGCCTGTACTTGGCCCTAGCCCAGTACAGCCGACCGTCACTCATAATCGACGAAAATAAATGAAACCTAGCTTTTGGAAACTTGTTCATTCATCAGGAAGGAGAGAGAAAGGAGGGAAAAATGGCAGAAGGAGAGAAAGTTGTTGCAGATCATCGACAACCTAGGGATAACAGGGGGAAGGTAAGCAAAAATGGACTAAAGCGTGTCAAAGGGAAGTGAAAGATGGTACATCGTAAGTACTCTCCCAGATTCAAAGCAAAAATGAGTGACTCAGAAGGAAAGAGGTATATGTGAGGTAAATAAGATGAATAATACTAAGTAAGAAGAGAAATAAAACAAATTAAATAATGAAAAATGATAAGAAATGAAGAACAGAAAATGAAAAGTGAAAAGAAGGTTAACTACACACATGAAAGAAAGTGTGTAAAACAAATAAATAAGCAAAGGACAAATGAGAAGAGAGGAGTAGACGTTAACACAGGTTGAGTTCAGGGAAGGTGGCGGGATGAAGGGATATATTGGAAGGCAAGTTCCCATCTGTGCAGTTCCCAGGGGCTGGTGTTGGGTGGGAGGATCCAAATAGCTACTGTGGTATTGCAGTTGCTTAGGTCCCTACAGATATATTGGAAGACATGCTCCACCACTGAGTATTGGGCTTCCCTCAGGCGGACAGTTCGCTCGTGACCATTCATGTGCTCAGCCAGTATGGCAGTTTGGTAGTTGTCATACCAATTTAAGATCCCCGGACACCAAAATTAGTCAGTACCTAGAAATATCACTATAAGCATTATTCAATATCGTATAATTCCGCCCCTGGAGGTGATGAATGTCTGTATTCGGTTAGGAAGTGTGTCAACGAGGTTGCACAGATACGTCATATCCTTTTAAGCCACTTGTTGAAAATCTATTCGCGCAATGCCACCTGACTACGACGTTTTGCCTGCTGTTCCAACGTGTCACACAAATTTTCTGTGGAATGCAAGACAGGTGATTTTGCAGGCCAGTGGAGATGGAAGAGTTTTCAGAAAAACAGTCACAAATCCTTTCGACCCCCTGTTGTCGTCCTAAAAAATAAGAGTGTCAATAGCATATTTATCATGCAGGTGTTATCTTAAAGTCAGTATGTGATCATTCAGAATGCTGAAATAAAAATGCTACTTCATGTTAATGGTCACCTTAGTGAGAGGTCCTAAGAAAAGAAAAACACGCCCAAAACATGGCACACCAACTTCCGGCTTGAACCTGACATTCCACACTTCCAGGATGAAATACTTCATTTGGCCTTCGGTCCATTCCACGACGCGCGTCATTTGAATTGTACCTAAAAACGTGATTCGTCAGACCACATTACGTTCCAGCAGTGAGCTTCTGCCCATGTTCGATGATCTCTTGCCCAGCTTTATGTTCCTGCGTGAGCAATGGCAGCTTGCGAGTGACCGACTCCAAATGTTCATTGTATGCAGTTCCCGTAAGAATGTTCTGACGTTAACGGGTATGGATTGACCTCACTGCTTGCAGTAACTGCTATCACCATGGAAGCGACTTTGATTCATAAGGCGTGAAGTGCGTCTCTGGTATCTCTCATACAGAATCTTTTTCCGACCACAATTCTGACGTCGTATTTCGTGACCACCACTGCTTTTATATACATTGAACAGTCCGCAGGACACACCAACAAATCCAGCAACTTCGTACACAGTATGGCCATGAGCACGGCCAAACACTATTGCCCCTTTTTCCCATCCTTTCACGTTTTTACATTTACCCATGTTTAGGTACAATGTCGGCTTGAAACATAAATGTATGCTCACGTAGAGACAGTGTGCGAGCGACTGAGCACCTGATTCGATCGCTGCATCTGTAAAGGCATAACGATTTGTTTTTGCATGCGTGCTTGGGGGGGGGGGGGGGCGACTATTCTTTCTCTGGAGAGCTTACATCAAACTGATAAATGACATGTGTTGTTTCACATGTTGTCCTGATTCGAAGAGGCTCGTACTGTTAGCCAAAGAACAGGTACTTAGAAACTGTACTTTTTGTGCAAACATAGACTTTTTCCGCGGAACAGTGCCTATTGACATTTACAAACGAAGTTATATTAGAATGTCAGAGGTGTTTGCTGTAGGATTCTATGCGAGTGGTTTACGAGGTATCGAATTTTGAAAAGTTCTCACACCAACACTTGGACAATACCTGTGGTAGTACACACTAAAGAACAACAAAAGCGCATGCACAAGTTTTCTGGCTCATGACAAGTAACGAAAAATTGAACATCACAGATAGTGTTCAAAATGACCGCCGGCGGCTGTGGCCGAGCTGTTCTATGCGCTTCGGTCCGGGACCGCGCTGCTGTTACGGTCGCAGGTTCGAATCCTGCCTCGGGCGTGGATGTGTGTTATGTCCTGAGGTTAGTTAGGTTTAAGTAGTTCTAGGTCTAGGGGCTGATGACTTCAGTTGTTAAGTCCCCGCTTAGACCAATTTGAACCATTTCAACCAAAATGTCCATTGGTAGCAGCAATACACGCTTTCAATCGGGTATGTAACGACTGCTGCACATTTGCTAGCATTTCAGCAAAGGTGTCCGAGCAGGCTCCAGCAATACGTCGTTGCATAACATCGCGTGTAGTTGACATGTTCTTGTAGAAGGTATCTCTTCAGCTTTCCTCACAGTAAAAAGTCTACAGGCGTCCAATCCAACGGTTTGGGAACAATTCGTGAAGACTTGCTGTAGTACTTCGTGCAATACGGGCTGGACAGCCATCATGTTCGTACCTCAGATTTTTCTTAGTCTGCAGAGGAACGTCTTCTAGCATACGTGGAAGGTGGTCTCTTGGGAGGATACAATACTTGTGCACGTTCAGCGTTCCGTCTATGAATAACGGTCCTATGAGTTGACGGTTCACTATCGCCACACCAGAAGCTTACACTCCATCGACGCTGATGTTACTCCTGACGAAGCCAACGGCGATTGTCAACAGACCAATTGCATATTTCGACAGTTTACGTGGCTATGATTGGTAAACGTGGCTTCATCGGTGAACAAGATACAAAATACATCTGGAGAGTCCTGTCGTAATGGCCATGTACAGAAGTTAACACGATTCTCGTAATCGTTTCCACGCAGCTCTTGATGGAGAGAGATGTGATAGGGGTGGAAACTATGTCGATGGAGGATACGTAGAACACTTACATTACACATCCCACTTCCTCGAGCGATTGCTTGAGAGCTAGCGTGCGGATCAAATGCAACAGCACATGACATTAATTTCACCCTCATCTGTCGTCACGTGTTTCCCTTGTTACGTTGTCTGTGTGTTACACTACCACTTTCACGTAACTGGTTGAAGAAGTTGATAAATAATTTCCGATGTAGTGTCTTAATGGAAAATATTAGTTTTTTTGTTATTTAGTTAGTGTCTTTTGGAAGGAGAAATTATTAAAGTCGTGGACACAAAATGTTTTTGCAAGTGCTGTACGTTGTAAATGAATGGACACAAAATGTTACTGCAAGAGGTGCGTTATAAATGTTTAAAGGTTGTAAGTATTTAAGATAAGAAAGTCTAATACTTCGTCTATAAACGTGAAAGTAATTACGTGGGTTCTTGTAAGTACACTTTTTCACTATACGTAGACCGCAGAAATAATATCTATCCACTTTTATACTCGGTATTTTATATATTAAAAGTAACTGGAGATTAAATCTTTAAAAGTATTTCGGTACAAGTGAAAATAATTAAGTCTGTCTGTGCAAGAAAAACAATCTCGCGACGTTCAGCGTCTGTGTATACGTGCGCATAAAGTATGAATTAGACACCACAAAACACAGTTTCAGTACTGCAAAATATCCTCCATAAATCAGTAACGCTGTTAAGGTTGAATATCTTCCACTTTTACACCAGTATAAACTGAAAATTAATTATTTCGCCTTATGCGTTGAGCCGTTGTCGATTCTGGACTTTCAACTCACATCAGTTCTATAACTTTTGTAGAAAAATATTTGTGGTAGTCATATCTCAGAACTCCTGTGGAACAGTAATATAACTATAATAATATTTTCACTCTGCAGAGGAGTGTGCGCTGTTATGAAACTTCCTGGCAGATTAAAACCGTGTGCTGGACTGAGACTCGAACTCGGGACCTTTGCCTTTCGCAGGCAAGTGCTCTACCATCTGAGTTCCCCAAGCACGACTCACCACCCCTCCTCACAGCCTCAATTCTGCCAGTATCTCGTCTCCTACCTTCCAAACATCACAGAAGCTCTCCTGCGAACCTTGCAGAACTAGCACTCCTGGAGGAAGGATATTGCGGAGACATGGCTTAGCCACAGCCTGGGGAGATGTTTCCAGAATGAGATTTTCACTCTGCAGCAGAGTGTGCGCTGTTATGAAACTTCTTGGCAGATTAAAACTGTGTGCCGGACCGAGACTCGAACTGTCTGTGTGCTTTAGACTGCACCGGCGTTAAGTTCGTCTCCGCAGCAGCGTGTGCTAAAAATGCTGAAAATTCAAGAATGTGGCAAACGGGACTTACAGTTCTACAAATGTAAACATGTAATCACATTTACTGCTAAGTCTCTATTTCATAATAAATCAAATTTAACAGAATAACAGATCTGTGTACAGAAATTCTGTACAACTCACATCGAGTACATCAGATCAATAGCAAGCGAACAAAACGCCTAGATAATAGCAAGAGACAGAAAACCGAACAGAACCCAGCATCATAATCCTATCGCACGATTATATATATTAAATTATAGCAGCCAACACCTACATGTTGGATTCTTCTATACATATCCTTTTCATAGTCTTTAGCAATCACAATCTAAATATTTACTAAATGTTCAAAGTTATAGATTTCACCACCGTTTCTGGTATCAGAATAATAATGCACTATTAACAAAAATCCATAAAATTTGTATATTTTATATTCAGTTACCAAAAGTGTACATGGGGACACTATACCGAGATAGAAATATCGTGTCGCATACACCATACAAGCAAACTGCATTCTTTCTACACTCTTCATGGGCCATGAGAAGGTCGGCCTTTTCCACATTCGTGCGGTAGCGTTCTCGCTTCCCGCGCCCGGGTTCCCGGGTTCGATTCCCAGCGGGGTCAGGGATTTTCTCTGCCTCGTGATGACTGGGTGTTGTGTGATGTCCTTAGGTTAGTTAGGTTTAAGTAGTTCTAAGTTCTAGGGGACTGATGACCATAGATGTTAAGTCCCATAGTGCTCAGAGCCAGCCATTTTTTTCCACATTCGTATATCGTACCGTACCGTTACGACCTACTGCCTGGATCGTCACACACGAACTGATTAGCAAATCGCAGTGCATTCAAGAAACACACAATTACACTGTACACAAACATAACATCGTACCTAGCAACTAAGCAGGTTGAATAGCACAACCAAGTATCGATGTGCAAAATTCGCACAATATGATATCTCGTAAATGACTCGTGCTAGACTTCTGCAACAAATACCACCGACGTTCTAATTTAGCCCACTTGTGGTTTGTTAATGTCAATAGGCTTTGTTCCACTCAGAAAAGTGTACGTTTGCACAAAAAATACATTGTCTATTGGCTAACAATACGAACTGTTGACTACCAATCCATTCTATGAAAACTGCTCATCAATAGCATCGTTTTAGGTGACTCATCCTGTATGTATACGTGTGACATATTTGTGTGTGTGCACGTGTGTGTGTGTGTGTTTTTGTGTGTGTGTGTGCGCCCCTTTTCACTTCCCATTTTCATTTTTTTCATTTTCATTTCTCATTAGCTTTCATTATTTATTTATTTATTTATTTCGTTATCCTTCTCTTACTTAGTATTATTCGTCTCCTTCATCTTACATATACATCTTTACTTCTCAGTCTATTTTCTTTGCTCTGAAGCTAGCACAATACTTATGATGCACTGTCTTTAATCCCCTTTGACACCCTTTACGTCATCTTTACTTACCTTCAGCTTGTTACCTCATTAAATAGGCAGATTACTTCAGGTGTCTTTTCATTTCAGTAAGTTATTTCATTTTGTGGTTCGGCTTGAACCAGCAGGTTATGAAAAAGAGTGAAATGAAGTAGCTCCACTCCCTGCATAGCAGACCGTATCAACACCAATCGCCTCGCGTGTGGTGTCTAGCTGCCAACCGTAAGGCAGACAAGGTGTAACACACGTCACATATTTTCTCGAGATTGAAAAGAGATACGTCTCCCCTTCCATCACTAAAAGCAATTTAGATCTATTAATTTTATACGCAGCAATGTATTCCATAAAATGCACCAAATGTAACTGGCCCATGACAACGTTTTCCACTGCAAATTAAGATATTCGCTGTGCTTTACTTTACTTTGAAGTTTCACAAGAACTATGGGCAATAACGAAATGAAAACCAGTTCACTGTGAAGCTGTGATGTCAGACTA
Source organism: Schistocerca piceifrons (assembly GCF_021461385.2). Lineage (NCBI taxonomy): Eukaryota > Metazoa > Arthropoda > Insecta > Orthoptera > Acrididae > Schistocerca > Schistocerca piceifrons. The sequence goes on from NC_060143.1 coordinate 56,977,435, forward strand.
TAAGTTCAAGAAAACCAGTTTATTGCCAAATGTTCTCCACAAAGTCGAAAGAGAAAGACTGCGCAGGGAAGAACACGTGCGAATCCCAAAGCAGTGGATTTTAATGTTCAGTGTGATGAGTAAACTACAGAGATGGAAACAGGTTTTCTTCATCTATACACACACATCAAAAAAAGTTTTGCATCACCCTGGTTCCCAAAAACCCCTGAAGACAGACGTTGACTGTGGATATTGTATCACAGAGGCAGTCCCTTTGACTGTTCAGAGATGTCACTAAACCCGCCCCCAAAGATGTAAACAACCATGCATGAGCAGCGTCTATTAGGCGGAGGGGGTCCGACAGCCGATCAGTTCCAGTCATTCCACCAGGAAGGCGGTACATGGCTCGAGATGTCTGTAGTTCAACCATGCCTAGACGGTCAATACCGCGGTTCGATAGCGTCCGCATTGTTACTTTGTGCCAGGATGGGCTCTCAACAAGGAAAGAGTCCTGGCGTCTCGGAGTGAACCAAAGCGATGTTGTTCGGACATGGAGCAGATACAGAGAGACAGGAACTGTCGATGACATACCTCGCTCAGGCCGCCCAAGGGCTATTACTGCAGTGGATGACCGCTACCTACGCATTATGGCTTGGAGGAACCCTGACAGCAACGCCACCATGTTGAATATTGCTTCTCGTGCACAGGACGTCGTGTTACGACTCACACTGTGCACAATGGGCTGCATGATGAGCACCTTCACTCGCGACGTCCATGGCGAGTTCCATCTTTCCAACCACTAGACCATGCAGCGCAGTACACATGGGCCCAACAACATGCCGAATGGAACGCTCAGGATTGGTATCACGATGAGTGTCGCATATTCCAGCCAGAAAATCGTCGGAACTTGTTTGGAGCCAACGCAGTGAGGCTAACCGCCTTAGACACTGTCCAGCGAGTGCAGCAAAGTGGAGGTTCGCTGCTGTTTTGGGGTGGCATTATGTGGGGCCGACGTACGCCGCTCCGCTGGTGGTCATGGAAGGCGCCATAACGGCTGTACGATACGTGAATGCTATCCACCGACCGATGGGGCAACCATTTGGGCAGCATATTGTCGGGGCATTCATCTTCATGGACGACAATTCACGCCCCCATCGTGCACATCTTGTGAATGACTTCTTCAGGATAACAACATCGCTCGACTAGAGTGGCCAGCATGTTCTCCAGACATGAACCCTACCGAACACGCCTGGAATTGATTGAAAAGGGCTGTTTATGGACGGTGTGACCCACTAACCACTCTGGGGGATCTACGCCGAATCGCCGTTGAGGAGTTGGACAATCTGGACCAACAGTGCCTTGATGAACTTGTGGGTAGTATGCCACGACGAATATAGGCATGTATCAATGCAAGCGGACGTGCTACTGGCTATTAGAGGTACAGGTGTGCACAGCAGTCTGGACCATCACCTCTGAAGGTCTCGATATATGGTGGTACAACATGCAATACGTGGATTTCATGAGCAATAAAAGAGGCTGAAATGATGTTTATGTTGATCTCTATTCCAATTTTCTGTACAGGTTCCGGAACTCTCTGAACCGAGGTGATGCAAAACCTTTTTTTGATGTGTGTTTAACAACTCTTTTGAGCCACATTAAATGACTTGAGATTTGCTTCCCTATATATCATATGACACAAATTGCGTGGATCAAGCAGCAGTGTATGTCACGTCAAGCGATACGGCATAGCTACGTGTTGATTTTGTATCGCTGTCGTCCCAGGACGAAGCAGTTATATCGCTTCCACTACATTTCTACGCACGTCGCTTCTGCATCGTACCGCAAGCTGTATCGTGAATCGTATCGCATATTGAACATCATGTCACCTCAGTGAGAGCCCTACAGAAGTCGGTGTCCTACTGCAACACTGACGCCAGTTCGTGGATTAAGATCCACCTTCCAGCCGGCCCCGGATGAAACGACGCTATATTTTCAGTTGCTCTGCATATTTTTACATAACACTTAAAAACTAATCTCTACTGGTAGGCATATGCCGGCTATCTAAATTTGTAGCATGACTGATTCTGTTTTCTGTTCATCATTGAATGTACTTGGAAAAACTTCGTATTTCCTGCACAAGGTTTATTTCCTCAGACCATTGGCCACCTGTTTGATTTCTCATAAAGCTTTAACTATATCATCTAATAAGCCCCTTTGAACTCAATATTTCTCACTCTCTTCCGTGATTGTCTGGCTTTTCCTACGGCTTCCTTCATGTTATTCTCATGCAATTTACATTCTAATTCCTCAATTTTTTGCCTGTTAAAGAAAAAAATATCAAAAAATTAATTTCTATGCTATCAGTACTGTCCAGTACATCACATTGCTCTAACCAAAATAGGTACCACTGTGCTAGGTTAATATTCTCATTGTTATTACTTGCGTTAGACATTGTCACAGTCTACAATATGTATAGTACATAAAGACTGGGACGGTCACCCCGTCACTCAGTGTCAGTTGCAGGCTGCCTATCTAAAATCTCCCAGGGGCAACAAAAATATGAATGTCAGTACCTCATAGATTTATTGACCGAATTTAAAATTGTTGTCATGATCTACTCATTACGAAGTACTATCTTACGTTAAATTGTAGGTCGTAAATCTACTGTTGTTGAGTTACGGCCGTACAACAATAACCTATCAGCGACAACCAAGAGGAAGTTTGTGCAGTAAGTGAACGTGTTTGAGTGTGTGTAACAGTTCGGTTTGTTCTTACTAAGCTGTTGCTGTGCTCTGCAATTGATTGTTGATGATGGTAACAACCAAATGCGAAGAAATGCGAAGAATCAACTCATTCGGTTGTTGGAAAACAATTGTCTCATTGGGTCGTAGTTTCACGTATCGGCTGAATTATTCATTCATTCTGTTGAATGAAACTTGTCTCTGAGAGCAACCGAATAAAAATAAACGATTCTGTCGGTTGTAGTTTTATGTATGAGTTGGACTATTTTTCTTTTACTTCTTTTGAATGAAATCAGTTTGTGAGGTCAGCCGAATGAATAGAGTCGACACAGTGCATTGTAATTTTGCAAACTGACTGGATTATTCATTCTTCCCTTTCAAGTGAACACAGAGCACAGAGTATAATTCCTCTGTCGGTTGAGTAATGCATTCGTTCTTTCTACTGAAGCCAGTCTGCAGTGTTTTAGCTGACTCAGCAATTCATTCATTCTTCTGACACCAGTCTATAGTGATTGCATGGGCGAAACTAAAGCAGTCGTATTCAACTGGGGTCCACATACCCGTGGCTTGTAGCCCTAACCCCAGTGATACGTCTAAGACATCGCAGGGGGAATGTCAGACTTAAGTGTTGTACACATTCAGTTACTTAGTGAATAGATTAGTTCTTCATTCATCATTTAAAACTAATATATCACTATGGAGTAAGTTATTCCAGATACAATTAACATGTAACTAGTTAAACTGACGGATCATTCGGGGTACAAAGGTGAGCATAAGTGTTCCCTTATGAAGATGAAAATTGCAAAATTTTAGTGACTGTTTTCATCTTGTATTTCCACTAATTAAAAAACATTCGAATCTAGCGCTGAAGCACTTATTCAGCCATTTATTTGTGTGGAAGGTAAATATATTGCACAAAAAATTACATTACGAATTACGTAAGTACAAATCACACCCTTGCACACGGACCTGGAGAGTAGCAGGCATAAAGTATTATTCAAAATCACACACTGGTACTTCAGTTTCACATTTCAATCGACCTCTGGTCATATCTGTAAAAGTCTGTAACCACGTTTACACCTCTCTGGACCAGTGGGAGGGACAAATGGAGTTACCTGACACCCTGTGCATTCAGTTCTGATTTGAGAGGAAACATTCAAACATGCTGGCATTTAAATCATTATCGCTGACTGCACTCTGTTATCGCCTGTCGTTACTGTTACTGTCATTCGATATTTGCTTTTCATCGAGTGCCAGTAAGTAGCTTCTTGTTCGGTTTTTCGTCCACGTTTGTGGATAGGTGTTTGCTTAAAAGTGAACTTTGTGTCTGGATCAAAGAGCCCAAACGCTCTCCGGTATCGGAATGGAAGAAATATTTGGCTGGATAAAAAGCGATCCTCCACAAAATTCAATGCTACGTACAGAATCTGCTAAGACAACTGATATTCTGAAACTATTTTTATTCAAACGAATTGAGGGAAGATTTAACTAACATGACAAATATTTCTCGCAAAAAGAAACCTCATACAAGTGACATCACGTACTTGAAGAACACATAATTAAGTGGCCAAAGATCTAAAAAATTACATCTTATATGGTTTCTGTTCACGTCACCTCAACATTTGCCGAAAGAGAGTTATCCGTAATAGGCGCAAACCAGCAGCTGGAGAGACAGAGCTTCAACAAACCAGAATAAATCAGTAACTGTTCATTTATTTAAGCATAAATTTATAATTTGGCACCAGTTACCGACCTTCTAAAACCGACCAAAAATACGTATTCAATACCTGAGGTAGCGAAAATTCGTATTTATGTACATAATTCGATAAATTTTGAAAATATCTCGTTATTAGGTACTTTATACTCTCCTTGAAATAAGATATTTATTTCGAACAAGTTGACAACCTAGTCATGGTTTGTGTATAACGACAAAGCTGAAGAAGTATGAAAGTGAAATCACACAAAACCCAAAGACTGCATACTTTTGCCAGTCGGTTGTCCTGCTTTAACTGCAACCAATTAAAATAGGAGAGTGGGTGAAAAAATTCATATAGATGACGTGGCCGAGGAGACTAATTTCATTCGAATGAAACTACATTGTTCCAGAGACCTTTCCGAATCTCAAACGTCTATGATGTGTATTTGCAGACTGAAGCGACGAATGAAAATTTGTACTAATGCTGGTATTCCAACCCGAGTCTCCTGCTCACGAGGCACATGTGCTAACCACTACGTCACCCTGGCACAGTGGCTTTGCACAACTGCACAAACTTCCACAGCACACCTCCCTCAACATTTCGTTCGATGCCGAGATGCTATTCATATGCAATGTAAGAGCCTATGTAACGCTGCTGGAGTTTTGGGGAATACCAAGTCGAGCGAGGCGTGAATGGGATTTGCACTGAGGGAGGAGGCGTCCTAGGGCAGTCCGTGCAGTTGTGTAAAACGACTGTGCCAGTATCGCATAGTGTTTAGTGCATCTGCGAAGCGAGAAAGAGACCCGCGCTCAAATCCCGAGCACAAATTTTCATTTGCCGCTTCAGTCAGCACATATACATTATTCCATTCGATTTTTACAGTGAACTAAAAAAAACGACAGAAAATTGGAAGGCCTTACACACGGCGAAACGATGCGGCACATATATGGCAGGTCGCTTGTGTACAGCCTAAAATTAGAGTTACTGACAGCCTTGGGAGAGCCAGGCCTAACAAAACTCTATGAGACAGGTGAAATACCCTCAGACATCAAGAAGAATATAATAATTCCATTCCCAAAGAAAGCAGGTGGTGACAGATGTGAAAATTATCGAACTATCGGTTTAATAAGCCACGGCTGCAAAATACTATCACGAATTCTTCACAGAAGAATGGAAAAGTGGTAGAAGCCGACCTCGGGGAAGATCAGTTTGGATTCCGTGGAAACACTGGAACACGTGAGGCAATACTGACTCTACGATTTATCTTAGAAGAAAGATTAAGGAAAGGCAAACCTACGTTTCTAGCATTTGTAGACTTAGAGAAAGCTTTTGACAGTGTTGACTGGAATACTCTCTTTCAAATTCTGAAGGTGGCAGGGGTAAAATACAGGAAGCGAAAGGCCATTTACAATTTGTACAGAAGCCAGATGACAGTTATAAAGAGTCGGGGAGCATGAAAGGGAAGGCAGTACTGACCCTACGACGTATCTTAGAAAATACACTCCTGGAAATTGAAATAAGAACACCGTGAATTCATTGTCCCAGGAAGGGGAAACTTTATTGACACATTCCTGGGGTCAGATACATCACATGATCACACTGACAGAACCACAGGCACATAGACACAGGCAACAGAGCATGCACAATGTCGGCACTAGTACAGTGTATATCCACCTTTCGCAGCAATGCAGGCTGCTATTCCCCCATGGAGACGATCGTAGAGATGCTGGATGTAGTCCTGTGGAACGGCTTGCCATGCCATTTCCACCTGGCGCCTCAGTTGGACCAGCGTTCGTGCTGGACGTGCAGACCGCGTGAGACGACGCTTCATCCAGTCCCAAACATGCTCAATGGGGGACAGATCCGGAGATCTTGCTGGCCAGGGTAGTTGACTTACACCTTCTAGAGCACGTTGGGTGGCACGAGATACATGCGGACGTGCATTGTCCTGTTGGAACAGCACGTTCCCTTGCCGGTCTAGGAATGGTAGAACGATGGGTTCGATGACGGTTTGGATGTACCGTGCACTATTCAGTGTCCCCTCGACGATCACCAGTGGTGTACGGCCAGTGTAGGAGATCGCTCCCCACACCATGATGCCGGCTGTTGGCCCTGTGTGCCTCGGTCGTATGCAGTCCTGATTGTGGCGCTCACCTGCACGGCGCCAAACACGCATACGACCATCATTGGCACCAAGGCAGAAGCCACTCATCGTTGAAGACGACACGTCTCCATTCGTCCCTCCATTCACGCCTGTCGCGACACCACTAGAGGCGGGCTGCACGATGTTGGGGCGTGAGCGGAAGACGGCCTAACGGTGTGCGGGACCGTAGCCCAGCTTCATGGAGACGGTTGCAAATGGTCCTTGCCGATACCCCAGGAGCAACAGTGTCCCTAATTTGCTGGGAAGTGGCGGTGCAGTCCCCTACGGCACTGCGTAGGATCCTACGGTCTTGGCGTGCATCCGTGCGTCGCTGCGGTCCGGTCCCAGGTCGACGGGCACGTGCACCTTCCGCCGACCACTGGCGACAACATCGATGTACTGTGGAGACCTCACGCCCCACGTGTTGAGCAATTCGGCGGTACGTCCACCCGGCCTCCCGCATGCCCACTATACGCCCTCGCTCAAAGTCCGTCATCTGCACATACAGTTCACGTCCACGCTGTCGCGGCATGCTACCAGCGTTAAAGACTGCGATGGAGCTCCGTATGCCACGGCAAACTGGCTGACACTGACGGCGGCGGTGCACAAATGCTGCGCAGCTAGCGCCATTCGACGGCCAACACCGCGGTTCCTGGTGTGTCCGCTGTGCCGTGCGTGTGATCATTGCTTGTACAGCCCTCTCGCAGTGTCCGGAGCAAGTATGGTGGGTCTGACACACCGGTGTCAATGTGTTCTTTTTTCCATTTCCAGGAGTGTAGATTAAGGATAGGCAAACCTACATTTCTAGCATTTCTTTGACTTAGAGAAAGCTTTTGACAATGTTGACTGGAATAGTCGAATGTTATTCAATCTGTATATTGAGCAAGCAGTAAAGGAAACAAAACAAAAATTTGGAGTTGGAATTAAAATCCAACGATAAAAAATAAAAACTTTGAGGTTCGCCGATGACATTGTAAATCTGTCAGAGTCACCAAACGACCTGGAAGAGCAGCTGAACGGAACGGACAGTGTCTTGAAAGGAAGATATAAGACGAACATCAACAAAAGCAAAACGAGGATAATGGAATGTAGTCGAATTAAATCGGGTGATGCTGCGGGAATTAGATTACGAAATGAGACGCTTAAAGTAGTAAACGAATTTTGCTATTTGAGGAGCAAAATAACTCTTGATGGTCGAAGTGGAGAGGATATAAAATGTAGACTGGCAATGGCAAGGAAAGCGTTTCTGAAGAAGAGAAATTTGTTAACATCGAGTATAGATTCAAGCGTCAGGAAATCGTTTCTGAGAGTACACTACTCGCCATTAAAATTGATACACCACGAAGATGACGTGCTACAAACGCGAAATTTAACCGACAGGAAGAAGATGCTGTGATGTGCAAATGATTAGCTTTTCAGAGCATTCACACAAGGCTGGTGCCGATGGCGAAACCTACAACGTGCTGACATGAGGAAAGTTTCCAACCGATTTCTCAAACACAAACAGCAGATGACCGGCATTGCCTGATGAAATGTTGTTGTGATGCCTCGTGTAAGGAAGAGAAATGCCTACCATCACGTTTCCGACTTTGATGAAGGTCGGATTGTAGCCTACCGCGATTGCGGTTTATCGTATCGCGACATTTCTGCTCGCGTTGGTCGAGATCCAATGACTGTTAGCAGAAAATGGAATCGGTGAGTTCAGGAGGGTAATACGAAACGCCGTGCTGGATCCCAACAGTCTCTTATCACTAGCAGTCTAGATGACGGGCATCTTATCCGCATGGCTGTAATGGCTTGTGCAGCCCCGTCTCGATCCCTAAGTCAAGAGAAGGGGCCATTTGCAAGAAAACAACCATCTGCACGAATAGTTCGACGACGTTTGCAGCAGCATGGACTATCAGCTCGGAGACTATGGCTGCGGTTACCCTTGACGCTGCATCACAGACAGGAGCGCCTGCGATGGTGTACAATCGACGAACCTGGGTGCACGAATGGCAAAATGTCATTTTTTCGGATGAATCCAGGTTCTGTTTGCGGCATCATGATGGTCGCATCCGTGTTTGGTGACATAGCGGTGAATGCACATTGGAAGCGTGTAATCGTCATCGCCATACTGGCATATCACCCGGCGTAATGGTATGGGGTGCCATTGGTTACATGTCTCGGTCACCTCTTGTTCGCATTGACGGCACTTTGAACAGTGGACGTTACATTTCACATGTGTTACGACCCGTGGCTCTACCCTTCATTCGATCCCTGCGAAACCCTACCTTTCAGCAGAATAATGAACGACCGAATGTTTCAGGTCCTGTACGGGCCTTTCTGTATACAGAATATGTTAGTCTGCTGCCCTGGCCAGCACATTCTCCAGATCTCAAACGTCTGGTCAACATTGGCCAAGTATCTGGCTCGTCACAATACACCAGTCACTACTGTTGATGAACTGTGGTATCATGTTAAGGCTGCATGGGCAGCTGTACCTGTAAACGTCATCCAAGCTCTGTTTGACTCAACACCCAGGCGTATCAACGCCGTTATTACGGCCAGAGGTGGTTGTTCTGGGTACTGATTTCTCAGGATCTATGCACCCAAATTGCGTGAAAATGTAATCACATGTCAGTTCTAGTAAATATATTTTCCCAATGATTACCCGTTTATCATCTGCATTTCTTCTTGGTGTAGCAAGTTTAATGGCCAGTAGTGTATATGTATGGGGTGTAGCCATGTATGGAAGTGAAACACGGCCGATAAATAGATTAGACAAGAAGAGAATAGAAGCTTTATAAATGTGGTGCTACAGAAGAATGCTGAAGATTAGATGGGTAGATCACGTAACTAATGAGGAGGTATTGAATAGAATTGGAGAGTAAGAGAAATTTATGGCATAACTTGACTAGAAGGAGGGATCGGTTGGTAGGGCATATTCTGAGGCATCAAGGGATCACCAATTTAGTATTGGAGGACAGCGTGGAGGGTAAAAATCGTAGACGGAGACCAAGAGATCAATACACTAAGCATATTCAGAAGGATGTAGGTTGCAGTACGTACTGGGAGATGAAGTACCTTGCACAGGATAGAGTATCATGGAGAGCTGCATCAAACCAGTCTCAGGACTGAAGACCACAACAACAACAACAGCATTTTGACTGAAAACGCCTCTGCCCTCCCGACCCTCTCCCCAACTTTTTGGAGAAAAACATTCCTAAATTTCATGCGCAATCGACTCAAAATCGACGAGATCGGTCCCTCATTAAACACTGAGCAATCATAGTATACGGGGTCAGCAAACGTATATTTTCCTAGAAATAGTGGAAAGAAATTTTTTGACTTCCCCTTACGTACCCACAAAGTAAACACCGTACAATGGAATGCGCCGCTCCCCTTGTGACCAATGCATTGGGCTCATAAGCAGAGAACTTGTGTTCCATTCACAAGGATATTATTAGTTTATTTTCATTTGTCTTTTTTCCCGTTTCGAACTTGTTACAAATAGGATGGTCAACTGGGTAAGTAAATCAGTAAGGAATAATAATAGGCATATAAATTTCAAACGACGTGGATTAGTAAGCAATTAAATTTTTATGCCTCGTTATATCAAAACACTTCCGAGTAAGAGCGCTTCGAACACGAGCACTCGATGAATTTTATCGCGTAAAGGAAAAAAACTTAAGCCTTGTCGCACTTAGTAGGATACATAAAATAACACATAGCCTCTGGAAAATTGTTGCCTGATGTTCTACTGTGTTTACAAAGAACAAATGATTAATTTAGTTCTCGGCGTATAGAAGATGACAAACGTTTAACCGATTTGTTAAAAAAAGTGATTACGTTACTTGCTCCAGATCCTGTTACTGACAAATTAAATCTACAAAACATATCTTGCTAATAATAAGCTTTGTCCGATGTTGGATTCCGAGGCTGACAAACTAATACTGTCATGTGTGACAGCTTGTTTGTAGATGGCACGGATTAACTGAGCTGCAAGGTAAAAGTACACTACTGGTCATTAAAATAGCTACGCCAAGAAGAAATGCAGATGATAAACGGGTATTCATTAGACAAATACATTATACTAGAACTGACATGTGATTACATTTTCATGCAATTTGGGTGCATAGATCCTGAGAAATCAGTACCCAGAACAACCACCTCTGGCCATAATAACGGCCTTGATACGCCTGGGCATTAAGTCAAACAGAGCTTGGATGGCGTGTATAGGTACAGCTGCCCATGCAGCTTCAACACGATACCACAGTTCATCAACAGTAGTGACTGGCGCATTGTGACGAGCCAGTAGCTCGGCCACCATTGACCAGACGTTTTCAGTTGGTGAGAGATCTGGAGAATGTGCTGGCCAGGACAGCAGTCGAACATTTTCTGTATCCAGAAAGGCCCGTACAGGACCTGCAACATGTGGTCGTGCATTATCCTGCTGAAATGTAGGGTTTCGCAGGGGTCAAATGAAGGGTAGAGTCGCTGGTCGTAACACATCTGAAATGTAACGCCCACCGTTCAAAGCACCGTCAGTACGAACAAGAGGTGGCCGAGACGTGTACCAATGGCACCCCATACCATCACGCCGGGTGATACGCCCGTATGGCGATGACGATTACACGCTTCCAATGTGCGTTCACCGCGATGTCGCCAAACACGGATGCGACCATCATGATGCTGTAAACAGAACCTGGATTCATCCGAAAAAATTACATTTTGCCATTCGTGCACCCAGGTTCGTAGTTGAGTACACCTTCGCAGGCGCTCCTGTCCGTGATGCAGCGTCAAGGGTAACCGCAACCATGGTCACCGAGCTGATAGTCCATGCTGCTGGAAACGTCGTCGAACTGTTCGTGCAGATGGCTGTTGTCTTGCAAACGTCCCCACCTCTTGACTCAGGGTCGAGACGTGGCTGCACGATCCGTTTCAGCCATGTAGGTAAGATGCCTGTCACCTCGACTGCTAGTGATACGGAGCCGTTGGGATCCAGCACGGTGTTCCGTATTACCCTCTTAAACCCACCGATTCCATGTTCTGCTAACAGTCATTGGATCTCGACCAACGCGAGCAGCAATGTCGCGATACGATAAACCATAGTCGCGATAGGCTACAATCCGACCTTTATCAAAGTCGGAAACGTGATGGTACACATTTCTCCTCCTTAAACGAGGCCTCACAACAACGTTTCACCAGGCAACGCCAGTCAATTGCTGTCTGTCTGTGTATGAGAAATCGGTTGGAAACTTTCGTCATGTCAGCACGTTGTAGGTATCACCGGCGCCAGCCTTGTGTGAATGCTCTGAAAAACTAATCATTTACATATCACAGCATCTTCTTCCTGGCGATTAAATTTCGCGTCTGTAGCACGTCATCTTCGTGGTGTAGCAATTTTAATAGCCAGTAGTGTATTATCGCGTAGTTTGTGTGCTAGCTGTGTGATGTTTATTTTTATCGCCAAGTAAAAAACTTCATTTCGAGGCTTCAAAATTGTAATCTTCCTCTGTATATACATACCGGGAATTGCACAACCGCGCAGCGCAATAACTATTCACAACGTAATTTGTGATTACCTTTACCTGCTCGGCCATAATTGCACTACTAAGTGGGCTACGTGTCAGTCTTGCCACATGTACCGGAAGATACTAACCAACCTAAAACCATATTATTCCTAATAGCTATACTTATTTGTCTGCAAATGACGCAAATACTGATTTAATCTTACTCAGTACACCGTTCTCAGTTACCAATAGAAATATTTGCAGTTATACCCGTTACACCCCGAATATACGTTAGCTGGCGTTATTACATTTCAGTGCGAATGCACAACAGTATACGAACCCTTCCAAAAACACAGTTAAACTGCAAGCAAGTGGATTAATGGATAGCGGACATGGCTCTGTAGCGTGCGACAGATTTGGGTCGGACGGGGGACGTGGTTACAGCGACCACTTGCGTAAAGTAAGAAATCTGGGTTCGGTTCCCGGTTCGTCATGACTCTTCATCTGTCGCCGTAGAGTTCGCTTAATAACCCATTGCAGCTAAATGTCGGATATTTCTTTCGTCATCTGCTGTACTTGTTAGAGTAAAAGTTCATTTATGTTCTGTGTTCATTAGCAAAAATTGGAACGTATGGCTTTGGATTCTGTTATTAACAACATTCCACTTTTCAGTACCACACGCCAACTATGTGGTTGCAGTGCTGTTTCTGCTGCACAGCTTGTTATCATAACAAACAAATGCTATCACAGTGCTTTTAGCGTTGTAATCGAGCTTTACCTAGTAAACGTTACAGAAAATTCGCGTCTTATGTAAGCAGTCGCGTGAAGGAATTTAGTTTGCCCAGCTTTGGCGGTACAACTGAAAGGATTATCTTCAGCTATGTTAATTAGCAACTATGATCTATAGTATGACAGTTATTAGCTGTTGGCTGTAGTTATATGGTCGTAGTTATACAACAAAGCCTTTCCGAGCTGTGGCTACATGGCAAATTTTGCTCCATTCGTCATCACGTACTCTGCTCTGGTTGTTTTTGTCCAGTTTTGTATACGTAGGTGTAAGTACAGAGGACAAACAAATGAAATAAAAAGCTGTTGTACAGCAAAATAATTTGATCATGGGGCTACGCGATCGTTAGATGACATTACTAGCAGCAACTTTTGTCTCCTTAGCTGAATGGACCCGGGTTCGGTCCCCAGCACTTCTAGCTATTTTTCGTTGGCGGAAGGACAGGAACGAGGTGGACTCAGCCTCTTGATGCCAACTGAGGAGCTATTTCACAGACCGGTAGTGATGCTAGGTCAAGAAAACGGACGGTGGCCGGTAGAGAAGTGTGTTTACCCCACAGCACTCTGTACCACATGCAATCACACCATTAGCAGAGAATGACACGGCGGTCGGACGGTACCAAGACACCCGTCAAAGCTTATGGACGGAGTTTACGTTTACCAGTTGCATCATCAATACATTTTCAACATCGCTGTCTTAAATGTCCTGGCATCTACTTATTATGTCAGTAATCTATGCAGAAAATAATACTGGAATCAATATTTTTATTAATGCTTGCTAAAATTCGCAAAGTTCGTGATGTGTTCCCTACCACACTGCCAGTTAGCTGCCAGAAGTTTCAATACGGAAATGAAAATTTGAAAAAAACTAAAGATTCGTTTTATTATTAAGTTTATTCGTATTTTTCTTTTCTGTCTAATAGTGAACTCAGCCAAACAAAATTTCGCTACATTATAGCGCAAGGGGATCGTTCTTCATTTGAAAATTAAAATATTTTTTCACCATTCCTCTGTCTCTCATTCTGTCCCTCCTCATTTTATGATGCGTAAAAGACTTTATTTATTTATTTTATTTTTTACGTAATAAGGCGTAGCGTAGAACGCGCAGGAATGTGGAATTAATGAAGCAGATTCCTCTCACAAACTACGTCGTACAGCCTTGAGAGTCAATGCGACTTACGCTTAAATTCTGGTATCTTCGTCGCACCTCCATTCACAAGTTCTTCAAGGCTGCCCAATAAAAGTTAACCTTACTTTACGACCGGTCTTGGGGACGAACTTTCTCGCGCACATTGCCTCTGTCATGGAAAGTAAAGAGAGCTGTTTTATTGCGCTTAGTACTCTGCGTGCTACCTTACGCACTCTTAATTCAAGGTTCTTGCTCCACGCTATCTATTGATCTACCTCAAAAAATAACATTTTTATTCTATCTATATGGAGAGTTGCGGCTGTTGCTTATGGAGCAATGTAGTTGCTACACTATACTTTCCTCAACTATTATGCTTTCATATTTAGTTTACCTGGCCACGAAAAATACCATTTCCCTGTATTACTCAAAGCTATTCCGTTCCGTATACACACATCAAAAAAAGTTTTGCATCACCTCGGTCCCAAGAGTTTCGGAACCTGTACAGAGAATGGAATAGAGATCAAAATAAACTTCATTTCCGCCCTTTTATTGCTCATCAAAACCACGCATTGCATGTTGTACCACCATACAGTGAGACCTTCAGAGGTAGGTACCCAGCCTTCTGTGCACAGCAGTACCTCTAATACCCAGTAGCACGTCCCCTTGCATTGATGCATGCCTGTATTCGTCGTGGCATACTATCTACAAGTTCATCAAGGCGCTGTTGGTCCAGATTGGCCCACTTCTCACCAGCGATTCGGCGTAGATCCCTCAGAGTGGTTGGTGGGTCACGTCGCCCGTAAACAAAAATGATTCAAAAGGTTCTAAGCACTATGGGACTTAACATCTGAGGTCATCAGTCCCCTACACTTAGAACTACTTAAACCTAACTAACCTAAGGACATTACACACATCCACGCGGGATTCGAACCTGCGACCGTAGCAGCAGCTCGGTTCCGGACTGAAGCGCCTATAACCGCGTCTATAAACAGCCCTTTTCACTCTATCTCAGACATGTTCGATAGGGTTCATGTATGGAGAACATGCTGGCCACTCTAGTCGAGCGATGTCGTTATCCTGAAGGAAGTCATTCATAATATGTGCACAATGGGGGTGCGAGTTGTCGTCCATGAAGACAAATGCCTCGCCAACATGCTGTTGATATGGTTGCACTATCGGTTCGAGGATGGCATTCACGTATCGTACGGCCGTTACGGTGCCTTCCAAGACCACGAGTAGTGTACTCCGGCCCCACATAATGCCACTCCAAAACAGCAGGGAACCTCCACCTTGCTGCACTCGCTGGACAGTATGTCTAAGGCATTCAGCCTGACCAGGTTGCCTCCAAACTTGTTTCCGACCACTGTCTTGGTGAAGGCATATGCAACACTCATCGGTGAAGAGGTGATGCCAATCCTGAGCGGTCCATTCGGCATGTTGTTGGGCCCATCTATACCATGCTGCGTGATGTTGTGGCTGGAAATATGGACCTGGTCATGGACGTCAGGAGTGAAGTTGCGCATCATGTAGCCTAAGGCACACTGTTTCAGTCTTAACACGACGTCCTGTGGCTGCACGAAAAGCATTAGCGTTGCTGTCAGTGTTCCTCCGAGCCATAAACCGTAGGTAGTGGTCATTCACTGCAGTAGTAGCCCTCGGGCGGCCTGAGCGGGGCATATCAATGACGTTTCCTTTCTCTCTGTATCACCTCCTTGTCGGAACAACATCGCTTTGGTTCACTCCGAGACGCCTGGACACTTCCCTTGTTGAGAGCCCTTCCTGGCACAAAGAAACAATGCGGACGCGGTCGATTCGCGGTATTGGCCGTCTCGGCATGGTTGAACTACAGACAACACGGCCTGTGTACGTCCTTCCTGGTGGAATGACTGGAACTGATCGGCTGTCGGACCCCCTCCGTCTAGTAGGTGCTGCTTGTGCATGGTTGTTTACATCTTTTGGCGGGTTTAGTGACATCTCTGGACAGTCAAACGGACTGTGTCTCTGTTACAATATCCACACTCAACGTCTGCTTCGAGGGGTAGTCGTGCGGTCTTATGCGCTTTGCCACAGCTCACGCGGCTCCTCCGTCGGAGGTTCGAGTCCTCCCTTGGGTATGGGTGTGTGTGTGTTGTCCTTAGCGAAAGTTAGTTTAAGTTAGATTAAGTAGTTTGTAAGCCTAGGGACCGATTACCCCAGCAGTTTGTTCCCTTAGTCCTTACCACAAATTTCCAACGTCTATCTTCAGGAGTTCTGGGAACTGAGGTGATGCAAAACTTTTGTTGATGTGTGTATGATCGAGATCCTCGTTCTTTCACATCCATACATTATCAACAACAATTTACGCTAAAACAGGATGGCGAGACGTCTTCTTTTCAGAACTAATTTGTTTCTTTTATGGTAAAACATTTTTTCTTATTAATAAATCAGCGGTTTTCCACTAAGCCGTCTACCCTATTACGTGTAACGGTCGCCTGATAACTGCAACTACAGATCATAAAACGATTTATCAAATTTCGCGTAAGATGCACATAAAAGGATACATTTCTTCAGTCTGGCTTTGGACACGTTTTTGATATTTACACTGTCCAGTCACCAACTATCAAAAGCCTGTATGATCACTTTTTGTAGCGGGGACCGCTGCGAGGCGTGCAGGAAGAGAGCCAGCGAGGTTCTGGAAGGTATCGACAGGGATATGGAGCCTTACCGACTCCAGTGTCGTGGCCAGCTGCGCTAGGTTTCTCAGCTGAGGACCACAACCCTATCAACGTGGTCCCATAGTTTCTCGAGCCAAACACGTACATTGCGAGCTGTGTGACAAGCTGCATTCTGTTGCCGGTAGATACCACTGAGCCGAGGAAAACTAAAGTGCACGCAAGGGTAGGCGTGGTATCCAAGGATAGATGCATACTTGTACACTTGACAGCAAAAAAAGTGGGTCACTGCCGAATACAACCAACATAACGTAGCTGTGTTGCAGGTCCTCTAAACACCAAAACCCCGTGGGGTACAGTCGTTTGACTACACACAATAGGTACCGCAAGAGACTACTAAGAGACCAAAGGTCTTTATGGCAGTCAGTCTAAGCGTCAACTAATATCGTCATACAAAACATATTAGAAAACACATTCTTAGTGATGAGACACCCCATAATACTCATAAAATAACTTTAATTACAACAAGTGACATTCGAAAAGTTATGAGAAAACGGGTTATTTTACATATATAGTACAGTAATCCTTAGTCAAAATTAAATACTTGAGACAATATATGGAGTTACAAAGCTGTAAGGCAATTGGAAAAAAGTTTTTCGCTCTCTGAAAGGTTTTCCATCCACGTGCTGAAGGTCGCTCAACGGCGAGTGGCTCTGGAAACCGGATGTAGGACGAACCAGTAGAAAAAGGCGATTAACGGCAACAAGCACTCTAAGGAAATCTCAACATTAACAGCGAATCACCAGTAATATCATTGTTCTCGCAATACATCAACAGCTATGTGTACACAAATTTGAACTTTAAATGACATGACCAACGCCGTCGTTCTGGACCTGGATTCAAACCCAGCACCTATAGCCATTGCTAACTAAGCTAAGCTTTGTTTGTGCCTTATTGAGACCGGATCACTAGGCATAAAGAGACGTGAAGTATAGACGTTAGCACCAGTATCAGTTATCAATTCAGATCCTGAAAATAAATGACGAAAATGTTTGTACTGAACTGGGAATCCTGTCATAACAGTTACCGTCCTGAGAACTACCCCCAACGACGTTTAATATGGTGTCATTCACAAGGAACAAGGTATGCACATGTTTAAAATTGAAATGCCATCATATAAAGCTTGTGACAGGGATGCGAACCCAACACCTAATCGGATTGTTAACGAAGTACAGTCATGCTCAAAAGTATCCGAACGACCTGGATTGCATTTCGCCTGATTCCTATGCAACCCACATAACGCAGCTGTCTAGCAGGTCCTCTAATCGCTCCTTGGTACAGTCGTTTGACTTTTGAAAATGGTTCCAAGAAGTCACCACTAGAAAACACTGCTCTGTATCGCAATAACTCAGGATGTAAAGCAATACCACGATACTAAAAATATCAGGGAACACCTCATCATAAATAAGACTGTCTTTAAGGCTTGTAAGCTCACATTTATTGCAATAACTGACATGCCTGAAATGTTAGCACTCTCATTAATATGTTAGATAGGTAATGCACGTTGTAAGTTCGTCGTATTCATGATTTCCTCTTCAAAGTAACATACCATACTTGTTATTCAACACAAAATGTTATTAAAAATTTACGTTATTCACGAGCATCTAGTTGATAATATGTATGAACTTCAAATGACACGACGAACCGACTCGTTCTGCATATGGATTCAAGCCCAGGTCATGCAGGCTAGGCCGCGGTGGCCGTGCGGTTCTAGGCACTACAATCCGGAACCGCGTGACTGCTACGGTCGCAGGTTCGAATCATGTATCGGGCATCGATGTGTGTGATCTCCTTAGGTTAGTTAGGTTTAAACAGTTCTAGGCTCTAGGGGGCTGATGACCTCAGATGTTGAGTCCCATAGTGCTCAGAGCCATTTGAACCAATCATGCAGGCTAAGATTTCGTGGCCGACGGAAATTAAGTCATTCCTGACTAGGCATAAAGAGAATGATATACCTCGATTTTAGACAGTATCAGTTAACAAATATCAACTTTAAATTACATAACGTAAACATTTTTAACGGTCGCGAATTCCTACCTAGCATCTATTGTCCCTGTTAACGAACTACGAGAGATGTTAAATATTGCTGCTTCACAAGTAACTTACTTGAAATTCAGTGAGGTAAAGCTTTGTGTTGCACAGGGATTCGAACCCAGAACCTAATCGGATTGTTATCGAAGCACAATCAACATCGACATATCGGATTTTCGCGGCAGTAGCTAGATGTATTAAATGAAATGACGAGACGAAACATTAATTTCTCATTCCCAGGACTCCAACAAGGCACGTATCGCTGTTATATTCTAGAGAAAAGGAACGTTAAGTATGGGTTTGTTACACCAGTAGCGACATGTGAGCATGTTTGAACTAGAAGTAATATTACGAAGTGTTCAGTGCTGACTGAGAATCGAACACCAAACATATCGTTGTTGACTACACACAAAGATACGACACTTACCGAATTTTTCTCCACCAACAGCTCGGAATAACATCCTTGAACTCACAGTGATCTCGCAAATAGTTCTGTGCCTCACTGGGAGACAAAATCGTCAGATATCGTTAGTGTTGACAACGAATGAAAATTCATTAAAAATAAAAATTATTATCCACCAGCAGATAGGTGTTCTCATGCCAGAGCTTGATAATACATAGTGAAAAGTTTAGTGCTGGACCAGGATTCCAACCTATTCTTGCGCAATATGTGGAGATGTTGAGTAATCTGCAGTCTTGAACAAACAACAAGTTGTAGTCGTGCTGTATTGTCACGAAGGGATCAAATTCCGCGTTAAGGCCGATCTGAGTTGCATTCCCAGTTCAGAACCAATTTTCTCGACATACGGAAGCTCAAATAAAAGACAGAATAAGTGTCCTGTGACCATACACAGGGTTTGTTTCGTCACTAGAAATAAGTAACTAGTATAAGAAAGGTTACTGGTGATAGAGTTTCTACATGTCGCCACTCCTTACTATATTGTGGTTCCACCTAACGTCTACTTGGTAGAGAAGGAATATCATGTTTAATGTGATTTTCAGACCACAATGCCATTATACCTTCTTCACTTGACGTAGCCAGAAGAGAGTAGAATCTGCCTCTCCCTATCAAAATACATCGGCAGAAGTTGGAATCGAACCAAGACCACCATCATATGAAACTATGATGCATGACCTGGGTTTGAATCCATATGCAGAACGAGTTGGTTCGTCGTGTCATTTGAAGTTCATACATATTATCAACTAGCTGCTCGTGAATAACGTAAATTTTTAATGACATTTTGTGTTAAGTAACAAGTATGGTATGTTACTTTGAAGAGGAAATCATGAATACGACGGACTTACTACGTGCATTACCTATCTAACATATTAATGAGAGTGCTAACATTTCGGGTATGTCATTTATTGCAATAAATGTGAGCTTACAAGCCTTAAAGACAGTCTTATCTGTATGAGGTGTTCCCTGATATTTGTAGAATCTTGAGTTATTGCGATACAGAGCAGTGTTTTCTAGTGGTGATTTGTTGGAACCATTTTCAATAGTCAAACGACTGTTCGGATACTTTTGAGCACGGCTGTACATAAAATCAGAAGTTAAATATCAAATGTTTTCACCAATAGCGAAATGCTGGAACCTTAATTGATGATAGAATTGTTTTTGCCTGACTGGGATTCGAGCCAAGCATCTAGCACCGTCGTTTCCTAGCCAGGAGCAGACGATAAATAACTATTGTTGGTTCACCAGTAGCGAGATGGGCGCATGTTTAGCTTGACATCAGGAGACGAAAAGTTCTGTGCTGAATGGAATTCAAACCCCGCACACGTAGTCATGAAGAAACTTTATCAAATTCTTTTCCAATAATAGCTAGGAATGGCATGTTTGTACTTTCAATGATGTGATGGAAAATACTCTGCTGGCTAGAAGTTGAATTCACAATATGTCGTTGGTGATCACAACGAACACAACGTCAAACCCAAATCCGTTTTCACCAGTAGGATGGAGAGGAATGTTTGAACTTGCAAAGATGTAAGGAAACGTTTGATCTTGTAATGTTGTGATAAAAAGCTCATCGTGTGGCTGTGAGTTGAAACGAACACGTTACAGCTGGCAACGCACGAAGAGACGTTGAAAATGCAACTATTTTTCACCAGTATTTCGGAGTGCACCTGCTAGGGCTTGAAATGAAATAATGAATATTTTGTGCTGATCAGGATTCGAAAGCAGATAGGTGCCTTTCGAGGACGCCTAGAAGAGTTTGCAATTTTCGGGAACACAGTGAAATCGAATTCTAATCCCAGTCCAGCACCACAGTTTTCAACGTCTCAGTTTCAAATAAAGTAAGATCCTTGTGAACGTACATGGCCATTGGTTCATTAAATGAAATACGTTTTCTGGTTTACGACGGCTTGCTGGTGACATAGTCTCTGCCTTATGGGGTTTCTCCATCTGTCACAGCTCAAACGAATGCCCAGTCGGCAGCGAAAGGATGTTATCTTTACTGCAGATATTGAACTACGGAGCTTACTGCCGTTCTGCACTTGGCGTTACTAGGGGTGAACTAGAGCTACTTGTGTGTGTTAAAAATCTACGCCTGACGTGAGATGTGAATCTACAATTTTTATACATCAATACAAGATTAATCCACCAGACCACAGAACCCCCTGCCATGCACATAATTATGAATTGCAGAGTATTCATTTAGATGTAGATGCAGATGTCAAGGGACGCGTAACAGGAAGGAGGGCGGGATCTGGGAATGGATAGCAGTACAGAAGTGCAAAATATAAGCGTGAAATGCTAGCAAAGTTTTGCTTACTTAGATGTGTGCCACAGTTCGTTTCATCTTAGGACCGAGAGATAAGGAAGGACTGTTCTCAGAACGAAGAATGGGTTATAGGGAAGGGGAGATTAAAGAATACGGTTTCAAAAAATGGTTCAAATGGCTCTGAGCGCTATGGGACTTAACATCTGAGGACATCAGTCCCCCAGAACTTAGAACTACTTAAACCTAACTAACCTAAGGACATCACACACATCCATGCCCGAGGCAGGATTAGATCCTGCGACCGTAGCAGTGGCGCGGTTCCGGACTGCGCGCCTATAACCGCTAGACCACCGCGGCCGGCGAATACGGTTTCATAAGTGGTGAGAGGAATGATAGAGAGTAAAGACAGCAGCAATTAAAAGAGAAAATGTAGCGTCATTGGAAACCGCTAGATTTGTTTACAAAGTTTTGGGCGAGTGTAATAGAAGGGCACTTGCGGCGATAGTGTCAGAGAGAGGGAGTGTGAGAGAGAATAGAAGAGATATTAACAAAGAGTAAACATAAATGTTCAAATGTGTGTGAAATCTTATGGGACTTAACTGCTAAGGTCATCAGTCCCTAATCTTACACACTACTTAACCTAAATTATTCTAAGGACAAACATACACACCCATGCCCGAGGGAGGTCTCGAACCTCCGCCGGGGCCAGCCTCACAATCCATGATTACAGCGCCCTAGACCGCTTTTTTTATTTTTTTATTTTTTTATTTTTTTTTATTTTTTTTATTTGTTATCCGACTTCAGAGTATCCAAATTCAGCTCCTCGAAAGTCTTGGAATTCCCAGGATCGATATCTTGCCAATATCAATGTCGATAACTGGCAAGAATCATTGAGATTCTCGATTCCAGGGGTTGTTGAACTGTCTATATACATAATTAGGTTTGCACAGAACAGTCAGTGTTGGAGTCCTACTCACACCTGTCTAATGTTTTCTAAGATTCTCACGTAAGTCTCCTCTGCGTCTTTATTACTTTACTTTCCGCGTCGAGTGTGCATTCAGTCTTCTGTCTCAAGTAAAAAATGGAAATGTCGTGTGGCTAGGACCTCCCGTCGGGTAGACCGTTCGCCTAGTGCAGGTCTTTCGATTTGACGCCACTTCGGCGACCTGCGCGTCGATGGGGATGAAATGATGATGATTAGGACAACACAACACCCAGTCCCTGAGCGGAGAAAAATCTCCGACCCAGCCGGGAATCGAACCCGGCCCCGTAGGATTGACAGTCTGTCACGCTGGCAACCTTTTTTTTTTTACTTGCGGGACCAGGTCGTTTCGACCTTTTTTCTTTTTTTTTGTCACGCTGACCACTTCTTTTTTGTTATATATAAGAAATTAATTTTTTTTTTACAAACACTAAATGAAATACATCCTCTGCAAAAACAAAAAAATAAATAAAAAATCATTGTAAAACAAATCACAAATGTAAAGGAACAGGGACACAGGGATGTTATTTTTATGTATTTATTTATTTATTTTTCATAAAGATCACTCTGTTAAAAGGATCATGTAGATCATTTCATGGTATAGTTTGTGCATTATATATGGAGCGGTGAGAGAAACGTGAGGTTCATTATCAGCTGTCAAATGTGCACACCGACTGCACCCGGCACTTCCCAACTGCGTGGGGGGTCGAGGAAGACTGCCTGAAGATAATTGGCAAAGGTTTTCCGATAGTGAGACCATCTATGAACCTCATTGAGGGCTTGCTGCAAGAAATACCAAAAGTCGAGTCGCGACTTGGCAGCATCCCCATAGAGGTACGCGATCGTCCAACCTTTGACCCAGATGATCGAGTGTGATTTAGTCTCCGGAAAGTAGTCACTCTCCGGATGTAAGAAGGAAGCAGGTGTAATATGTTGCGGGGTCACACGGAGGTAGCAAGCCACCATTACAGAGTCCATCTACGCTGATTAGTTTGTAAGTATGTAGACAGGGTATAAATGAAATCAAAATAGAATACTTAACAAACTGTATATTCAAAAGAAACACTCTTGAATTAAAAGGGCAACTCAAAGGAAAGCTAACCCATATTGTATCTTTTCTGTTGCCACGCGACCTTCCACTAGCTCCCAATGAGGAAAAATAACGAAAAAGAAGACATAACAAAACATTTGAAGAACTCTAATATTTTATCCAGATTCCTTCATTGTTTTGTACTTCTATCATGCATCTTGGCGTAGAATGTACAAGCCGTCGGACGTAATAGCCTGAAGAAGCAACTTCCTCCCAGGCTTCCAGGACGCAGTCCCAATGAGCGTCCGCAGTAGTTGGTTGGTTTCGTGGCCAGTTCTCTGTTAATGTTCTGGTGACCTCAGCCCACATGTTTTCCATGGGGTTCATATCAGCACCCCGTGGCGGCCAGTCCATGACGTTGACGCCAATCGTGGAGAGCCGCTGCTGAACAAATGCAGACTTGTGGATGGGAGAATGGTCCTCTTCCAATGTGACGTCCCCTTCTTCGTAAAGCATTCGCACTGACGGAAGCATCACATTTTCCAATATGTGGGCATACTGCGCGCTGTCCAGAGTTCCTTCTATCCTGTGAAGAACTCCCGCCCCACTCGCAGAATTCCAACCCCATCAAGTAACAGATAGCCGCCACTTCTTCTCGTCGTGGTTCCATACTCGCGTCGATGGCGAGTCCCTTGCGGCATGTAAACGATTCGTGGAGTGTCGTTATTGGTGGAAAACACATTCTCATCAGTG
Source organism: Schistocerca piceifrons (assembly GCF_021461385.2). Lineage (NCBI taxonomy): Eukaryota > Metazoa > Arthropoda > Insecta > Orthoptera > Acrididae > Schistocerca > Schistocerca piceifrons. The sequence continues at coordinate 57,001,638 of NC_060143.1, forward strand.
AAAATGACGTTGTTCGACGACGCCCTCAGATGGAGCTCCGCAAATGCTAGCCGGTATAAAACGTTGTCTTCGCTGAGCTCTTGTTTCACGGCGGATCGTCGTGCATGCAGTCCAGCCTCCCTCAGCCTTCGGCGAATCGTGTCACTGGAGCCGGGGAAGTTGGTCTCCCGCCGCAACTGCTTCGCGTTCAGAAAGGGATTTTCTCTGATCCTAGACACTAGGCCCCTGTCTTCCTGCTGTGTGATCACTCTCTTCCTGCCTGAGCCAGGAGCCCTGTTCGTGGTGCCAGGAGCCCTGTTTCAAGGCAGATCCTCCACCATCTCGTTGCAGTGGTATGTGGTACGCCATACTTTCTGCAAGCTTCTCTGATGGAACATCCTCCTTCCTCAATGAGAGCGACGACTCTACCTCGGCCGGCCGGAGTGGCCGAGTGGTTCTAGGCGCTACAGTCTGGAACCGCGCGTCCGCTACAGTCGCAGGTTCGAATCCTGCCTCGGGCATGGATGTGGGTGATGTCTTTAGGTTAGTTAGGTTTAAGTAGTTCTAAGTTCTAGGGGACTCATGTCCTCAGATGTTAAGTCTCATAGTGCTCAGAGCCATTTGAACCATTTTTTGACTCTACCTCGAATAGACCTCTCCCAGTAAGCCATTAGGCAGACAGCCTGATGTGTATTTCTGCTTGCCGCTCTTATACTGATTCCAGGAGAGGAGATAAACATATTTACGTCAAACGGAGCGGCAGAGGCAGAGGCATGCGGCGCAGCCGTGCTGGCTCGTCCGGGGCTGTTGGCCCACCAACGCCACCGCCATCTCGCTCACTTGTGTCTCGCCTTGGCCAACCTGGTTGGCCCGTAGCTCGCGAGCCGCGGCTAGTACAGACACCTACAGTTGACGATTTATTCAAATATTTGACGAACAATACTTTCAAAAATACCTTCATTTTAAACATAGCTACCACAAAATATTTCACCTAGCTAGCAATAGCATGACGCAAAAAACTATACTTTCTTGTAAGCGCTGTGCATTACATGTAGCCTTAAGAAAACCTGTATTCTACCACGACAACTAAGCGGAATGACGGCAGCTTCTCCAAATAATAGTATATACTTAGTATATAATACACGTTTTGTGCACTTATAACATGTACTCAGTGTCTCTGAAACAATACGTGCTGCACGACGGAAATTACTTTCTGCTGAGGCACTTCATTTACATCTCAATGATACACGACTACTAGAGAACATTGTTCTTTACGGCGCTCAATCCATTTGTAAATTAACATCATGATATCGCAGATATTAGGCAACACGTTACTAGGGATGAGTAAGGCCTTAAGGTTTGCAACTAAACGTGCTACTCCTAGTTACTACTGAATATGAAGTTGATTATTAACGTGTCTTCATAACCATGTGTGCGGCGTTCGACTCTCAGTCAGCATAGACGTTTTCGTCACCTTATTTCTAGTTAAACGTGTGCACATCTCGCTGATGGTGGACCAACATTGGACATTTCTCGCCTGTTCCCGGTTAGACAACGACGGCGGTAGGCGCCGGGTTCGAATCCCGGTCAGGCGATACAACTTCAGTCGTCATTTAAGGTTCCAACCCCACTACTGGTGACAAACTGTAATATCTACATTCTGATTTTACGTACTTATTCAACAATCCGATTAGGTGCTGGGTTCGCATCCTTGTCCCCAGCATTACATGATGGCATTTTAATTTTAAACATGTGCATCCTTTATTCCTAGACAATGCAACACTATACAACGTCTTTCGAGGTTAATTACCAAGAAGGTAATTGTCATGTTAGGGTTCCTGCTTTCGTACAAACATTATCGTCATTTACGTTCAAGTTCAGAATTGATAACTGATACTGGTGCAAACGTCAATATTTGACGTCTCTTTCTGCCTAGTGATCGAGTCTCGATAAGGCACAAAGCTTTGTTTCGTTAACAATGGCTTTACGTTCTAGGTTTGCATCCAGATCCAGAACGAAGACGTTGGTCATGTCATTTAAAGTACAACTTCGTGTACAAGTAACTGTTGATGAGTAATGTGGACAATGATATTACTTGAGATTCTCTGTTAATGATGGGATTTCCGTAGAGTGGTTGCCACCGTTAATCACGTTTTCTTTTAACCGCTTAGTATTACATAAAGTTGATGCGAAACCACTCCCCGTTGAACGTTGAACGACGTTCAGCATGTGATGGGTAAACCTTTTAGACAGCAAAGAACTTGTTTCCAATTGCCATACAACTTTATAAATCCATATACTGTCTCAAATATTTAATTTTGCCTAAGGATTACTGAACGATTTATGTGACAAAACTAGTTGTCCCATAACATTTGAAATGTCACTTATTGTAATTAAGTTTAGTTTACAAACGTTAAGGACTGCCTGATCTCTTCTGTACTATACTGGTGTTATTTTACATCTGGACGGACTGTCATAATGACCGGTGTTCTATAGTAGTCTCTAGCGGTACCCATTGTGTATCTTACAACGACTGTACTGTGGAGGGTTGCGACTATGTGCAACACAGATATGCTATGTTGGTTGCATACATTCAGGTGCAGCCTACACGTTGAAATTCAGGGGCGACCCACTTTTTTTGCTGTCGAGTGTACATTCCAGTGTTGACCCACTGTACCTTCCAGAACGACTAGACCACCAGCGGAGTGACACAAAAACATCCCCCAGACCATAACTGTTCAAAGATTGTTGCAGGGTGTTAAATTTCAGAAGTTTAACCCCGTACATGACACTGGCCATTACGGCCAACATTCCGGTTGAGCATAAAAGGCCACCTGCCGCCCTCAGTGGACGTCCAGTGGGCTTTCAAATTCCAACCTTCGCCACCGATGAACAGCAGTCAGCATTGGTGCATCAATCAGGCGCCTGCTGTGACGGCCCATGTGCAGCAACGTTCGCTGAACGTTCGTTAAAGAGACACTGCCGGTAGCCCCTTGGTCCATCTGGGTGGTCGGTTGCTCAACAGCTGCACTTCTATTCTCCCGTTCACATCTCCTTAGCCATCGTTCACCCACGTCATCTACGGCCCAAGGTGCATCACAGTTGCCTCGGCGCCGGCATGCCCCTTTGGACGTCAAACAAATCGCTGCGTTTCCGCATTACGGCAAAGAATGCACTGATTTCCGCGTCCCTCGACACGATATATATATGTCCTCCATTGCTAGTGCTGCCACCTGCCGTCTGTGAGTGGTTACTGGACGTCGACATCAGACATAGTCGGTCGTCACCTTAATGTTACTGGCCCGTGTAAAACAGCGAGGGGCTACATCTTTGGCGTTTAATCAAAACCTCTATTCACGGAAAATATGCATCTGACTGTTCCCGTAGACTTCAGATGTCATAACTGGTTCAAATGGCTCTAAGCACAATGGGACTTAACACCTGAGGTCATCAGTCCCCTAGAACTTAGAACTACTTAATCCTAACTAACCTAAGAACATCAAACACATCCTTTCCCGAGGCAGGATTCGAACCTGCGGCTGTAGCGGTCACGCGGTTCCAGACTGAAGCGCCTAGAACCGCTCGGCCACTTCGCCCGGCGGAACAAATGTCGTCATTCTCTCTTACTACTATGAAATGTTTTATATTTATTTAGCTTCCTACTTCACTTGCATTTTAAGCGAAACGTGATTTCTAATATGTCGAAGACATTTACTTGCCTCAAGAACTCACTTCAGCGGCGCCGGTGAAGATGTGTTTTTCGTGGTGAGCGTGGCGTTTCACGAAAGTGTGGCATCCCTCGATCATTGTCACGAGTGCAGGAGCGCCACTTACTAGAGGTAACTTAAAGCTAGTGCCTCCACTCTTCAGTCAGTCGGTGCATATCACTAGCCATCAACAGAACGTATCGAGTCTTTGTAGGATATGATGCCATGTTTTATATTTAAATGTCAGTTTTTTACAAATCTTTCAAGTGGCATACTATATATTGTTGTATCCTCCGTCAAATGTGTGATATTAAAAAAAGTTTAAGTTTTAAGACAAAGCCTGTCAGCAGGTGGCTTCTACTTTTATATAATGTATTTTCATGATGATTAAGTGGATAATATGTGATAGACAGAGTCAAAGACTCCCACTTTGAGTGTAGATAATGTGCTTTTGTGTGAATACGCTTTTCTAAAAAAAATTCTGTTACATTTCCTGTAGTTGCTTATTGCTTTTTGTAATGTCACTATTTTTGTTCCATACACAATGTCGTAATCTTGTTAACAGATCCTACATCTTCTGAAGAAGACGATTTTAAAACCGTCGACACAATGGTCAATGTTTAATAAAACTGTATTTTGCAACTGGTTGGCTGTCATTTAGAATGGACCGATCTCTTCTATCCACAATTGCCGTAGCGCATCCATGTCCATAATATTTCCGTGAAATATTACTTCTGTGGGGCCACCTTCTTACGGATCTCTTCACAGTGACGTCTACAGCTAGGAATCTATCCAACGTTAAACCAAGATGGGTTGTTTTATCTGTATGTTCCAATGTGGTATCACTCTAGGTAACACTGAGCTTTCGTTTTGCCGAGATCAGCGTTGGAAAGAGTTTCTTTGAGTCATCGAACGATTAGATTTAAGGGAGTTACTGAGATAGTATTCTGACAAGATTGTGGGTGCTTCCTCCAGCTTCTGCTCTACCTGCTCGAATGTCCTCCCCTGAGCTGCGATTTCCAGGTCGTTTGCATATAGGAAACGCCTAGTAATATTAGGTGCTGATTGATCGTTAGCGTATAGGCTAAAAATGGAGGAGCGAGAACGCTTCCCTGGTGCCAATCCATTTCTTTGGTTTCTCCATAGGCTCTTCTTTCCATCGAGAACGATGTAAAATTGTCTATTTTGTAGGAGAGACTCAATGACCTTGAGAAAATAGTAAACTCTCCTTCTTTATGGAGTTTCTGGAAGAGCAGCCTATCACTGTGTCATATCAGAGCTCAGGTCGATCAGTCGAATGCAGTCTTTTTATTTTAGTACCCTTCTTCTATAATTTCTGTCAGGCACAGAATTTGGCTGGAGCGTGATCTGCCAAATTAAAACCAACTTGTTGAGAGATAAATTTCAGATCTATATAGTCCGCCATGCGGTTTAAAATGAGTCTGTCGAAAAGTTTGAACAGGTGACAAAGAAGTGATACAGGTCGATAGTTCTTCGGCGAGTCTGGTTCCTTTCCATGCTTCAGCAGCGCCTCTGCCCTTGCATTTCTGCACGTTTTGTGGATCTTATAAGTTTTGCAACAATGGCTGAAGTGTTGCGGAATCCACATTTTGGCACCAGAACCAACATGTTTTATCTACTGCGTGCACATATCATCCACCCCAGCACCCTACTGAATTTCATAGTACTGAGGTCCTGGTTGCGTTCTTTTGTAGTGAAAGGCGCTGAGAGCGTATAGGTTTCCAATTGTAGGCCCCTATTGATTTTTACTTTTTGGTGCCTTGCATTGAGCTTCTCATTCAAGAGCAATTGGTGGGCCACTTGGTTGGGTGTTACCTCAGCAGGCTGTCTGGACCCTTTTGGATAACCACCGAGCTTTTTGATAAGATTCAAGGCTATTTTGCCGTGTGTTTCATGTCCATCTTCTGTAGAGTCTCGATCCATCTATTTTGCCTCGTTCACTTGGCATTTCCATCGCTGCGGTATATCGAGTTCCCCGCCCCGACACAAAACAACAAGCGACTTACAGCAAATAGCCACACTTAAATTGGTGATTAAATCAGAATTAATTACAATATCCACACACTTTCATTGAAGGAATTCTTGTACTTTCATTAACAGAATCAGTTTTCAACTATTTAATCACACAATAACAACTGGCCTCTCAATAACTCGTAAGAATTTATGAAACTACTCATTTATAATTAGACACGTCTCTCAGACACGCTATTACTTCAGATAGGAAAGTAACAGTAATGTTATTGCAATTCACGGCAAAATATACCCAGGGAAAATTTTATCCATGTGTATCTATAGCAATTGGCCAGCTTAACTCCGTCGTGTGATATTGTGGTGTGCGTACTGTAAGACCTTCGGTACACACACCATCAGATTATTTGACCTGTCGCTCTAACGAAGTAGGCGAGTGTCAGCAGTATGTCTCGTGCTCTTATCGTGGCGTGTTTATCTCCTGCCGTTAGGTCACACGATAGAAATGCCACTTACACGCTTAGAGTAGCAGATTGACGGTAACCAACTTTAAACAGAACTTGATTAATTTTCACACACATTTACTAAAATAATAAAAATCATAGAGGCCGGCCGAAGTGGCCGCGCGGTTCTGGCGCTGAAGTCTGGAACCGCGAGACCGCTACGGTCGCAGGTTCGAATCCTGCCTCGGGCATGGATGTGTGTGATGTCCTTAGGTTAGTTAGCTTTAACTAGTTCTAAGTTCTAGGGGACTAATGACCTCAGCAGTTGAGTCCCATAGTGCTCAGAGCCATTTGAACCATTTGAACCAAAAATCATAGATATTACGTAACTTGATTCCGGATGCTGTTTACAATTGACAATCTGAAGTTCCTTTGGTCTTGGTACGTTAATCTTATTCTCACATATCTTTGATGCTTGACAAAGTGTCTATACATTTCTCTTCATGGCTATGTACAGGAATATGATAATCTTATTAGGTGCAGACTGAAACTTGACTACAGACTAATGCAGACCGGTGCAGAGTGACTAATCGGAGTTCTGAACACTCGTTATAATACCTCGAGCGTTCAGGTATCACTGCGCGAGTGTGATCCGCGAGGAGAAAAGGTTCTACGTTAGCAGCAATCTCATTGGCTGCGTTACATATTAATACGCGGATCGGCGGAAGCAGAATTTGGTCCGTCTCTAAGACAGCGCTGCGCCTGCGCTGTTGTGTTTAGCGGAGCGCGCTCTATTGGGGAAGTTGTGTACGCGCTGACTACGCAGAACTATGTACACAACAGATATAAATACAATAACCTGGCGGCACTTAGACAAGGACCAGCAAAATTGTTTTCAGTGACGGCTAAACACTGATAGTAGCAACCTACAAACAGAATGTTTCAGCACTCCAGACCCTCGTAAATGTTAGTCATCACATCACATACTGCTCTCACTAGAACATTGCGTACTAAGCAAGTTGAAATGAAACACATTCGAGGACAGACTCAGCAGGAGAAGCAACGGCCGACCAAGAAAATGAAGCCAACAGCACAGAACCCAATACTCGATTCCAGTCACAATTTACGGCACAAGCAACGCCCTTACCCTCTTGCTTGTTCGACGAAGCCAGCCACCGCAGCCCCTGGTGCCAAGAGGCATACAGCAAGCGAAATACACCAACGGCTTCCCAGTAACGTGATTTCTTTCACTCCGGAGATATTTCCTAAGGCGTCTTCAGCCGGGTAAACAGCCCCTTTTAGATGTGCTCTTCCTGCTCCCTCGCACGGCACCTGTACTGTCCGCCAGACTTCGCAAACAACGTTACTGTTAGGCGTCCCAAAGCAGAATTCGACGCTACTTGCTGGAGCTTACCGCTCGCTCCCCCATAGGTGGCGCCACCGCGCGCTCAGCGCACACCACCCGGAAGATCACCCATACTGGCGGCGGGAATATCACTGATCGAGCCACGCGGCTCAACATATACTGGCTATCTAAATTTTTAATATGGTCTATTATCATGCAGCTTTACTGTATGATTACATGATGATGGCGTCCTCTTGGGTAAAATATTCCGGAGGTAAAATAGTCCCCCATTCGGATCTCCGGGCGGGGACTACTCAAGAGGATGTCGTTATCAGGAGAAAGAAAACTGGCGTTCTACGGATCGGAGCGTGGAATGTCAGATCCCTTAATCGGGCAGGTAGGTTAGAAAATTTAAAAAGGGAAATGGATAGGTTGAAGTTAGATATAGTGGGAATTAGTGAATTTCGGCGGCAGGAGGAACAAGACTTCTGGTCAGGTGACTACAGGGTTATAAACACAAAATCAAATAGGGGTAATGCAGGAGTAGGTTTAATAATGAATAGGAAAATAGGAATGCGGGTAAGCTACTACAAACAGCATAGTGAACGCATTATTGTGGCCAAGATAGATACGAAGCCCACGCCTACTAGAGTAGTACAAGTTTATATGCCAACTAGCTCTGCAGATGACGAAGAAATTGAAGAAATGTATGATGAAATAAAAGAAATTATTCAGATTGTGAAGGGAGACGAAAATTTAATAGTCATGGGTGACTGGAATTCGAGTGTAGGAAAACGGAGAGAAGGAAACATAGTAGGTGAATATGGATTGGGGGACAGAAATGAAAGAGGAAGCCGCCTGGTCGAATTTTGCACAGAGCACAACATAATCATAACTAACACTTGGTTTAAGAATCATGAAAGAAGGTTGTATACATGGAAGAACCCTGGCGATACTAAAAGGTATCAGATAGATTATATAATGGTAAGACAGAGATTTAGGAACCAGGTTTTAAATTGTAAGACATTTCCAGGGGCAGATGTGGACTCTGACCACAATCTATTGGTTATGACCTGTAGATTAAAACTGAAGAAACTGCAAAAAGGTGGGAATTTAAGGATATGGGACCTGGATAAACTAAAAGAACCAGAGGTTGTACAGAGATTCAGGGAGAGCATAAGGGAGCAATTGACAGGAATGGGGGAAATAAATACAGTAGAAGAAGAATGGGTAGCTTTGAGGGATGAAGTAGTGAAGGCAGCAGAGGATCAAGTAGGTAAAAAGACGAGGGCTAGTAGAAATCCTTGGGTAACAGAAGAAATATTGAATTTAATTGATGAAAGGAGAAAATATAAAAATGCAGTAAATGAAACAGGCAAAAAGGAATACAAACGTCTCAAAAATGAGATCGACAGGAAGTGCAAAATGGCTAAGCAGGGATGGCTAGAGGACAAATGTAAGGATGTAGAGGCCTATCTCACTAGGGGTAAGATAGATACCGCCTACAGGAAAATTAAAGAGACCTTTGGAGATAAGAGAACGACTTGTATGAATATCAAGACCTCAGATGGAAACCCAGTTCAAAGCAAAGAAGGGAAAGCAGAAAGGTGGAAGGAGTATATAGAGGGTCTATACAAGGGCGATGTACTTGAGGACAATATTATGGAAATGGAAGAGGATGTAGATGAAGATGAAATGGGAGATATGATACTGCGTGAAGAGTTTGACAGAGCACTGAAAGACCTGAGTCGAAACAAGGCCCCCGGAGTAGACAATATTCCATTGGAACTACTGACGGCTGTGGGAGAGCCATTCCTGACAAAACTCTACCATCTGGTGAGCAAGATGTATGAAACAGGCGAAATACCCTCAGACTTCAAGAAGAATATAATAATTCCAATCCCAAAGAAAGCAGGTGTTGACAGATGCGAAAATTACCGAACTATCAGCTTAATAAGTCACAGCTGCAAAATACTAACACGAACTCTTTACAGACGAATGGAAAAACTAGTAGAAGCCAACCTCGGGGAAGATCAGTTTGGATTCCGTAGAAACACTGGAACACGTGAGGCAATACTGACCTTACGACTTATCTTAGAAGAAAGATTAAGGAAAGGCAAACCTACGTTTCTAGCATTTGTAGATTTAGAGAAAGCTTTTGACAATGTTGACTGGAATACTCTCTTTCAAATTCTAAAGGTGGCAGGGGTAAAATACAGGGAGCGAAAGGCTATTTACAATTTGTACAGAAACCAGATGGCAGTTATAAGAGTCGAGGGACATGAAAGGGAAGCAGTGGTTGGGAAGGGAGTAAGACAGGGTTGTAGCCTCTCCCCGATGTTGTTCAATCTGTATATTGAGCAAGCAGTAAAGGAAACAAAAGAAAAATTCGGAGTAGGTATTAAAATTCATGGAGAAGAAATAAAAACTTTGAGGTTCGCCGATGACATTGTAATTCTGTCAGAGACAGCAAAGGACTTGGAAGAGCAGTTGAATGGAATGGACAGTGTCTTGAAAGGAGGATATAAGATGAACATCAACAAAAGCAAAACAAGGATAATGGAATGTAGTCTAATTAAGTTGGGTGATGCTGAGGGAATTAGATTAGGAAATGAGGCACTTAAAGTAGTAAAGGAGTTTTGCTATTTGGGGAGCAAAATAACTGATGATGGTCGAAGTAGAGAGGATATAAAATGTAGGCTGGCAATGGCAAGGAAAGCGTTTCTGAAAAAGAGAAGTTTGTTAACATCGAGTATAGATTTAAATGTCAGGAAGTCATTTCTGAAAGTATTCGTATGGAGTGTTGCCATGTATGGAAGTGAAACATGGACGATAAATAGTTTGGACAAGAAGAGAATAGAAGCTTTCGAAATGTGGTGCTACAGAAGAATGCTGAAGATTAGATGGGTAGATCACATAACTAATGAGGAAGTATTGAATAGGATTGGGGAGAAGAGAAGTTTGTGGCACAACTTGACTAGAAGAAGGGATCGGTTGGTAGGACATGTTTTGAGGCATCAAGGGATCACAAATTTAGCATTGGAGGGCAGCGTGGAGGGTAAAAATCGTAGAGGGAGACCAAGAGATGAATACACTAAGCAGATTCAGAAGGATGTAGGTTGCAGTAGGTACTGGGAGATGAAAAAGCTTGCACAGGATAGAGTAGCATGGAGAGCTGCATCAAACCAGTCTCAGGACTGAAGACAACAACAACGACAACAACAATATTATGTTTGTTGCTCATTAATGAATGTCTCAGAAAGCATTATTATTTCCTAAAGCAGGGTCATTGTTCAGCTCTTTGATTTTTCATAAAGCTTTAAGTATGTCACATAAAGTGCTTCTTGAAACAGCATATTTCTTACTAGCTTCCCTGACTGTCTTTTTCAACGACTTCCTTCATGTTAATTACATCCCATGTAAGTTCTTACTTCTGCTTCTTTACCTGTTGAAGATCTAGTTCTACTTGAAACTGCTTTGTCCGATACGACTATGATGTACCGCTGTGCGAATTTAACATTCCCATTGTTATTATTTACATTAAACATTGTCACAGCCTATAATATCTGTATTACATATAGACCAAAAAATTTCTGGTTGCAGAATACGTACGTAACCGGTTTCTAGATACAACAAAAATTTGCTTTTCAGTACTTAGCATAGTGGTTGACCGAATTGACAGTTTAAAAAAATCTGTTATAAACTACTCATCAAAAGGTATAATCTTACCTTAAAAGTAAGATACTATGAGACAAGTATTAAATCTAGAAACTGCGTTTACATGAACATGTAAAGCGGTTACCACTTTTTTGGTTTATTCATTTTGGTTTTGATTTTTCATTCGTCTACGGCTTCATAAGCCGAATGAAACTAACAAATTCGGGTGGTCAATAAAATACTTCTGGCCTGTTGACCGCATTGTCAATACATACAATAGTCCGACGTTTCGGCCACTATTGCAAGTGGCCTTACAATAGTGACCGCATCGTCGGACAATTTTATGATATGACAATGCGATTAACAGCCCAGAAGATTTTGTTGACAGTGATAACGGCCGCCGAAGCCTACGCTTACATACAATCAGGGTTTTGTGTCTTCAGTCATAAACGTTTTATATGCTTAACATTTATCATGTTAACTCGTCTGAAAAGTAATCGAACGTCTGAAGCTGTCTGATATGTGGGAATTCATCTGTTGTGAAGCCATCCTACAGTTGTCTCATATTTCAGTGCTGAGAATGTTATGCACCAGTTATCAAATGTATGATATACTTACCGCAAATAAACATTTCGCGGATATGGCAACTTGGGTGTACCATTCTGAAAACTCATATAGGAGCTAGGTTCTTTAAATATTTGGGGGTAGGTGGTGGTGAGAGCGAGGGGAAGGGAGGGTTGCTGGTAGAAAACACTACCAGCTGTCATTTAAGACACACACAACAGTCTGAACTTCAGTTCGGGTGCCGAAAAAACTCAATAGAAAAAAAAACGTGCTGCCAGTCCTAATCTAACTGTTGTTTTAATGCAAAATCACCTGAGTGCTGTTCCTCTATACTTCACACTGTATTGTTACAACAGGTGCTGTCACTTACAGTGGAGTTACGAAACAGCTCTTTCCGATACAATCCGCTGTCCAATTAGTCTAGTTGCTCTGTTGGTGTCTCTGTCTGCTCCCACTATTTTCCCCTCTAGAACTCCTTCCAGCGTCATGCAAACTATTCCGGATATCTTAGCAGATGTTCCACTGATCGGTTCCTTCTTCTAGTATGGATACAGTTTTAGATTTTTTCCATTCTTACTTAATTGCTTAGCTTCTAAAATGCCTGGTTAAATCCGCAGGACAGAACAGGTACTTGGAATTGTGGAAAGGGGCCAAAAATGAGCGGCTGTCAGTTACACTCCAACACATATAACTTTATTTAGTTGCCCAAACATTACAGCGCAAATTTCCGACCTTAACTATCGACTCAACATGTCACACAATCTTATGGCTTAAGGGCACAACCTCTTTAATTTTTAAAACGGCTGAAGGCCCATGATTTAAAACACAACTACAATAAATTTTCAAAAGGCAGAAAGCACAAGGTTTTATCCTTAAACAATATTTCAAATTAGGCTGAAGGCCCAAACAATCTAAGACTTGACAAGGAATTTTAATTTTAAAATGGCTGAAGGCCCATGATTTAAAAACACAACTACAATAAATTTTCAAAGGAAGACGGCCCAAAGCTTTATCCGTAAGTAATTTTTAAAAAAGGAGGTTGAAGGCCCAAACAATGCAAGACTTGACAAGTAAAGCACTTTCAATTTTAAAACGGCTGAAAGCCCATTATTTAAAACCCAACTGAAAGTATGCAAATTCAAACCATCGGCTATGAGCCATTAAAATACACAATCAAACACCAATAAGAAAAGGCGGTACAGCCAGCGGCGCTCAGAAGTTTCCGAGGATCGATCTACACTTGAAATATTAAGGTTCGCATAGAGGAGACAAGTAGTCGGCCCAGCTACATCCGATCCGCCGGCAACGCGACCAAGAAACAGTTAACGCACCCACCGACAAGACGACTTGCTTTCCACCCAACCAGTACACAAGGAACTCCAAATACAAAACGTAAAAGGCGTAGCCGCCCACAACAAAGTATACACAAGCTGTCAAAACTACACACGCGTGTTGAACAGCGACAACATGGTAAGGAAAAGACACTGCCTGATTTTTACGTCAGCGGCCAGGGCAGGTAACCGGAACGCTAACGGCCACAAGGCAGAAAATTCCGCTGGTGCACTTGGACTTCCAATAACCAAAATACAGTTAAGTTGGTGGCCAAACTTTCGCCAACTCGAACACCCTCTGTTGCTCGCGGGAATACCCACAACAGCCAGCCATGAAAACCAACGGCACAATGTGAGCAGTCTGGTTTCGGTAATTAAATCATCACTCAACTTTGATGTCCTGGGTCGGTGATCCACGAACCTCGTAACAATCAGCTCCCACACACTCCGACACTGTGTAGAGGCCGCCAGCGGGGCTAGCCCACTGCGCCGCTCGATTTCCTGGCTTATCCACACCAACCGACCGACTGCCGCACACCGGCTAGCCGGCAACTATCAGCACCAGACCAAAGATAGTACAAGGTGCGAATATCGATACACACCGCTGCTGCCGTACGTAGAAAGAAGAAGAACCACGGCATAACCGCAATAACCGCGGGAAACCAAACGCAGAGTAACAGTCAAGGTTTAAACCAACGCATAAGCCGGGGCCAGCATGGCTCAGCTTCATTTTTAATATTCTATAATAGCAACGTATTTAAGCCGGCCATAGTGGCCGTGCGGTTCTAGGCGCTTCAGTTTGGAACCGCGTGACCGCTGCGGTCGCAGGTTCGAATCCTGCCTCGGGCATGGATGTGTGTGATGTCCTTAGGTTAGTTAGTTTTTAAGTAGTTCTAAGTTCCAGGGGACTGATGACCACAGATGTTAAGTCCCATAGTGCTCAGAGCCATTTGAACCATTCTGAACGTATTTAAGACGTGTCCGAAGTTTTCTTCTCCGAATTTTTTGATGGTCGATGTTTGTTTCATGAAATGCTTTTTCCTTGACGTATTCACTATCAAATTAAAACTATCTGAACACCACTATGTAATGTAGAATTGATTACTATATGTCACGACAGGCGCACCAGCCAGTATAAAAGGAGACGGAGCGTAATTTGTAGTCAGCAGAGAAACAGTAACAACAGAACTGGTCAGTTGAGAGAGCTCAGTGACTTCGAACACGGATATCACAGGAGTAACAGATCCATCAAACCCTTCTAAAGTTGCGCAAGTCGACTGCTTGTAATGTGAGTGCGAAGTGGAAATGCAAAGAAACAGCCACAGCCAAACCATGATCAGGCAGGCCTCATGCATGTACTGACGGATAGGGACCGTCAAGCATTGGTGTGTATACGTAGGTTGGAACTTAAACAGTGACAACACTGCTGTGGAGACACTATGCAATGGAATCTACTATTGTCGCTGATAGCACACGTTGTTGACACCCCCACCTTACCTCCGAGCAAATGGACTCGCCCGTCCCACGTCACCGGCGTGCGCATACTCGAAGTAAACTCTGTCACTTGCGAGCGAGCAGTCTAACGCAACGGTGTCACTGTGTTTTCGAAACAGGAACAACGGAGTTGGATCAAGATTGAATGTGCTAGGGATCGTACAGCAAGGTCTTCAAGAGGCGTGCGGGGAATCAGCCTTCAACGAAAGTCGGCAAACTGTGGCTGATATGCATCGGGTAGGACGTCCTAGCGTCTCTGAAGAAGAAGTGCATGCTGTTGCCGCATTAGTGGACAGTGATCGACACCAAACGATTCGTGAGCTCGCCCACGAAACCGGATTAGCGCATGCGACTGTGCTTCGCATCCTGAAGGAACTCCGCGGAATGCGAAAAATGGCATCACGATTGGTTCCTCATGACTTGGCAAAAATGCAGAAATGGATGCGTTACGACGCTGCTCAGACGCAATTGGTGCGCTATGAGCGCGGAGGAGAGGCCTTCTTACGCCGTATCGTAACACTGAATGAGCCATGGGCCACATCGTACGAGCCAAAACTGAAACGCCAATCCAACGAATGGCGTCATTATAGGACGCCGCGAAAGTCAAAAGTGCGTCAGAGCCTTAGCGTGGTGATTCTCGTGTACGACTGTGATGGTGTTAATCTAACGCATTACGTTCTTCCACGGCAGACCGTCAGTGCACAGTATTACTGTTCGTTTTTGGAGCATCCCCTGCTACCAGCTTTGCGAAAGAAGCGGCGACACCTCTGCGAGAACCACCCTCATTTTGCACGGCTGCTCTGTCCGGTTGATGGGACTGGGAAGTACTGTACCATCCACCATACTCCCCGGACTTAAGTCCTTGTGACTTTTATTTGATTACGAAGATGAAGGAACCACTTGGTTGCATTCGCTTCAGAACTGTTCCAGAGGTTCGACAGGCAGTAGACCACTCCATTCGCACCATCAACAGAACAGACTCTGCGAACGGTATACTACGCCTTCCACATCGCTGGCAATGGGTTCTACACAACGCTGGTAACTACTCTGAAGGACAGTTACAGGTGCAAACATGTAACTCTTTTGTATCGGTTGTGAATAAATAGTTGCCACTATTTAGGTTCCAACCCTTTGTGTGTGTGTGTGTGTGTGTGTGTGTGTGTGTGTGTGTGTGTGTATTCCATCCTCAGAACCTAGAATCTCAATGTTTTTTTCCTGTTATCGATGTCCATGCTGGCAAGAAATTGGTCCCAGTAATCCCAAGACCGTATCAAAATCTCTATGGTAGATCCTCAGACTAGCCGGGACACACAAAAATAAGTGAGCAGGACACTTCAGTTTGTGTATACAGATGCAGACGATATAATAAGCCACTTTTATTTGCTTACTAAAAGTACAACTTATATTTTATGTTTTCATGCAGAAATTTTCGTCTATTTGACGGCTGATGAATGCGATGTATATTCTAGAGGCAAAAAGTTATTTTTATGTGATGTAATTGAAATTGCACTATTTCCAGACTTTGTTTTACTTTACTTGTATCGCGAAACCTTACTTCACGCCTGATTTCATGATTCATGAAGTGCCCTTTAGATTTTGATGAGTGAGTTTGCGAGTATTACAATATGTGACATAAATGACCGAATCTTTTGACTGAACTGACTTAGAAGCTTAAAGGTTTTACTCAACCAATGGATCATAGACGTTAATATGTGAGGTAACTTTGAACGCGGTGCGACAATCTGTTCCAGAGGGAAAGGGGTCTTAACAGACGGACAGGCAGGTAGATGGATAAAAAATCATAAAAAATACTCTTTTCGTGTGATACAACAACTAATTATCTATTGTCGGATTTTTTCCGATAGTTATAGGCTGAAACTGGGCATCTTTGCAAATTTCATGACTCTAGGTCAACTGGAAGTACCCTATAGGTTTTGATGACTCTTCAGTATAAAAATATGTGACATACATGGTTGTTTTTTATGATTGCATTGACTTGGAAGTTTAAAATTTTTACACCGTAAAGGAACCATAGATCTTAATATGTGACACAGATTTACTTGATATGCCTCACCTGACTGTTCCAGAGAAAAACGGGGCTTAACAGACGGACAGACAAAGAAAACAGATTAATAAAAAATGACAAAAAAGTACTTTTCATTTTATACAGGGCTATTCGTTTTAAAGTTTCAAAACCGCCAAAGCGACACAGAAGACGCTGAGATACGGAATTTGATATAAGGCACATGAGGCCGCAAATGTCGGGAGATACCCCAAATGTGGACGAAAAATGTTGAACATGTGACATCACCAGATGACGTACCTCGCCACACGCGCAGCATTTGGGTTTGTCGATCCTACCCTCGCCGTTAGTGGGCAATGCTACACGTCGCTCCTCTAGGGTACTCTTGAATCGGTTTACATTTAGGGAAACAGAGTAGCCTAGTGGAGCGACGTGTAGCATTGCCCACTAACGGCGAGGGTAGGATCGACAAACCCGAATGCTGCGAGTGTGGCGAGATGCGTCATCTGGTGACGTCACATGTTCAACGTTTATCGTCCACATTTGGGGTGTTTCCGAACATTTGCGGCCGCATGTTCCTTATATTAAATTCGGTATCTGAGCGTCATCTCTGACACTCTGGCGGTTTTCAATTGTCAATAAGAATCACTCTGTATAATTTCAGATAAACAATTTTCGAGTTTTTTTCTTGATTTGAACTGCGAAGCATTGCTTCTTGCTTAATTTCATGATGCTAGGTTAACAGGAAGTACCCTATAAGTTTTGATGAGCGAGTTTGCGAGTGTTAAAATATGTTACGTAAATGGCCGAATCTTTCGACTGAACTGGCTTAGAAGCTGACTGACATCGCCAAGGGTTCATAGACATTAATGGGTGACTAACTTCGACCTTGGTACAACAGTTCGTTCCAGAGGAGAAGGGGTCTTAATAGTCGGACAGACAGACAGACGGTCAACGAGGGGATCGAACATGGGTTTCGTTTTTAGGCTTTAAGGCACGGAACCCTAAAATTGCGTGGAATCAGCGAAAAGAATCACTGGTGGGTTCCAAAGTGCTGTCAACAGTCCAGCTAGCACAATGTGCGTAGACAGTTAAAAAAACTGGAGTAAAACGTTCGCAGCTCCTCATAGGCTATGCCGCCCATTTCTGTAGTCGATAGTAAGAGACGCTTCGGGTGGTGTAAAGAGTGGATGGCTGAAAACGAGGCTTTTGGACTGATGGGTCATGCTGTACTCTGTGGCAATCCGATGGAAGGTGGTGGATTTCGCCAATGCCTGGAGATCGTATACTGAAGTGTACGGAGGAAACACCGTTACATTACGGTAGCGTTTTCCGTGGTTAGGGTGTGGTCCCATTATTGTGTTTAAGAAAATCCTAAACAGGGAAGGATATGAACACATTTTACAACATTAGGCACTGCGTACAGTAGAAGAAGAGTTCAGGGACGATGTTTATAACAATGGCAGTGCATCTTGTCATACAGCAGCATCTGTGACGCAATTAGCTATAGACTATAATATTCCTGGAACTGGCCAGCGCAGAGTCCCGACGTGAACTCAATGGAAGACCTTTAGGATGAGTTAGAACGTCGATTTCGGTGTAGACCCCAGCATCCAACATCACTACCTTTTCTGGTTTCGGCTCTTGTCTGTTATTCCTCAGCCGCGCGGAATTAGCCGAGCGGTCTCGGGTGCTGCAGTCATGGACTGTGCGGCTGGTCCCGGCGGAGGTTCGAGTCCTCCCTCGGGCATGGGTGTATGTGTTTGTCTGTAGGATAATTTAGGTTAAGTAGTGTGTAAGCTTAGGGACTGATGACCTTAGCAGTTAAGTCCCATAATATTTCACACACATTTGAACATTTTGTTATTCCTCCATAGGCATTCAGACCCCTAAGTGAATGTGTCCCCAATAGAGGTCAAGCCGTCATAAAGGTGAAAGGTGCTCACAGCCCTTATTAATGTCCAGTAACATGTGTCCGGACACTTTTGATTGCGTAGTACACATTCAGGGATTCTTCTTCATATCCATGTGACTACCTGATACCAGGAAAGCTTTTTAATGAAGGCACCTTTCTTCTCATGTTCCAGTCTACTTCTTATAACTTCCTCGAGTTGATCATCAAATGCGCGACCGCTACGGTCGCAGGTTCGAATCCTGCCTCGGGCATGGATGTGTGTGATGTCCTTAGGTTAGTGAGGTTTAAGTAGTTCTAAGTTTTAGGGGACTTATGACCTCAGCAGTTGAGTCCCATAGTGCTCAGAGCCATTTTGATCATCAAATGTAATCTTGCTTCGTAGGAAGCGGAATTCAATCACTTCCTCCGCTAATGTTTATTTCTCAATTTTGATGTTAATCAAGTCGTCACTCCCCATTCAATATGTTTTCATAATTTTCGACTTTTCTTCGTTTAACCTGAAGTCGTATCCTGTGCTAAGTATGCTGTACATTCCTTACATCAGGTTAAACCCACCGCCATATTCCTCTTTTGTTCTTTTGTTCCATTTCTTTCACTGCTTCTTCGACGCATGAGCTCAACAACAGTGATGAAAAGCTGCAAACACTTGTAGCGGTCCAGTGACGTATGTTTTTTATTCCCCGCTATACATTGCGACACGACAGGCTGCTATCTGAACAGTTTTGATGGACTGGGTAGGTAGTGGCGCGCGATCTGCGCCGAAGAGACCAGCCAGAGACGCTAGAGAAAGCTCCCTGTGCTGAGGTGTGGTTTCCCCAGTTCGGTGGATGAGCGCTGACATGCAAACGGGCCACACGCCCCCGTTAAAAATTCAGACGAGCGAATGTGATAGTTCCACCGCAAGTGCTCACAACTACCTTTTGCGTATTGGTTGCATTTGCGCGCATACAGCGCAAACCGTAACAGTTACAGTGAAGGACGATACGTCTTATTAAAGAGGGAAGCACCATGATTCTGCCAGAGTGCAGGTATTAATTATATTCAGAATGCGTAAAAAGACGCACCACGGAAAAGTCTTTTTCAGCCACAAATCAGCAAATGAATTACATTATATTGTTTAATGTACAAAGGAGCCTGAGTACTCGAATTATAGCTCCGGGTGGAGTGCTTCGATTGATGTGTTGATATGATTTGTAGCACAGTCAAATAAGCCCTGCGACTCATTTTGATTGGATTTTAATTGAAAATTGATATATAAATTGTAACAAGACAAGTACACATTCAGCAAGGAATCATTGGTTACAAACAATGTTCAACCTTCAGTTCTTAAGATTCATATTTTTTGTCGTGTGTTTCTATTATTTGTTTATAAATTTACGCAGTTTCGCCCGTAGCTTGAGAACTGTCACAGATATGAACAGTGAATTGGGAATAGGAGTAAAAACCCGTTAAGAAACCGGTGCTTACATCTGTAATTC
Organism: Schistocerca piceifrons; assembly: GCF_021461385.2. Taxonomy (NCBI): domain Eukaryota; kingdom Metazoa; phylum Arthropoda; class Insecta; order Orthoptera; family Acrididae; genus Schistocerca; species Schistocerca piceifrons. The sequence goes on from NC_060143.1 coordinate 57,021,563, forward strand.
TTGTCATATTTGACGGCGCGCAGAGTTTGAGCTGTTTCCAAGCAATGCAACCAAAATTTTGCAATTGTTTAAGCTTAAATACTGGACGTACTATTGCACGTAGAACTGAATGTAAGATATCGATTTGGATTAGAGTTTTAGGGCGGTTCTAATGGTGCAGTCAGAATTTCAATCCTGCTTATGTATCGAAAGATATAAATCAGGCTACCGAAACTATGAAACTCGTTGGGCGACGCAGACGTTGAATTTTCAATGATGAACTGAAGGTCAGTGGTGATGGCAGTTGGAGCTTAACAGCCAGCAGTGATGGACGTTAGATGTGAGTAGTCAGCAGTGATGGCAAAGGCTTCACCGTTTGGCCACAAGGCCTGCCACTCGCACGATACTGTGATTACGTGATCCGCACGCCGCGGCCGACACCTGTCGGAGTTCGCTGAGACAACATCAACAACTTCCGAGGACGCGACACAGTGACGCCGCTGGCCAGGGCGCCAACACAGAAGAGGATATGCGGCTGCAAATTTTAGCCAGTAAATTCTTGTCCCCCTAATGTTACGCCATTCGCGTCCACCCAGCGGACTGATCTGCACCACCGGACTCCACACTCCATCATTCTGACAATAGTAGAAACCACAACGCCGGCCAGTACGGTATATATATTTCTGATTTAAATGAACAACTGCACCAGTTTCTAATTTTTCATGCTTAGCACCGTATCGAGAATTTATTCTCATTTTCAAATGAATTGTCACTTTTTGTGGTATAATAATGAATTAAGGATGGATCCGCTCTTTTGCAAGTACACAAATTATTGTCTTGTTTTATCATCCAAACAGGTTTCATCACAGTTGTGTCATCCTCAGTGGGTTCTTTATCATTTTACTCATGTTTTACATTTCGTGTGAGCTGTGGCTGCCAACCAAAATCAACCACAGGTCTCAACTACACAAAAGCAGGAGAAAACGTTCAACTCAACTACACAAAAACATCTTTGGTACATAAAAACAAATTTGTCAAAGCTAAGAACTAGAAAACTACTACAGTGATGACTCAGTGTACTACTTAAGACATGTGGCATATTTCAGCTATTTTGGTTGGCAGGCACATGACATACACAATGTGAAATAAAAAGAAAATAATAACATAACTGTGGTGAAACATGTTTGGGTGATAAAACAAAACAATAATTTGTGTACCTGCAAAAAGGCAGACACATCCTTAATTCATTATTACTTTTCTGCAAGCACAGGAACTGAGCTCAAAACTGCGGTGTGATATTTTTGTGACATTTGCATGTGTGATTTGCTGCCTCTCTTGCTTTGTAGTAGTCTCCCTGAGATTGTAGTACAACCGAAAAATCGGACAAAATTAATCTTGGAATTTTTTTGTATGTCAACGTCAGAGATGGCGTTTTTGTTTGTCTACGTGGGCATTAAGCAGAATATCACACGCAGACAAGTCATCACTTACACTCTGTTTTGCAAACAAAACATGCTTCAGAAATATTATAGCACTATGGAGTCATAGAGTTTGAACGCAGTCAGAGATGATAGGTCTTCTGTGGATTATATTATGTATACAAAGTTGCCAATTGTAAAATTCATTTTAACGTTACTGACTATCGAATTATCGATTTACGTTACCGTATGCAGGAGAAGCATTTGAAAAAAATTAACTGATTCGCTATATAGTTTGCCTTTGATGGTGTCTTCTCCTTTCTTCTTGAGGTGCAGCTTTTCATCATTTTAGTCATGAATGGCATAGTTGCAGGCGTTCCAAAAACAGCGACCATGATTAATTAAATTAGAATATGTATTTTAACTCAAACGTTTCAGATGCTTATTCTTTCTACCTGTAACTTTCATATATTCTATGATTGTAGCCTACACTTCAAATGGTTCAAATGGCTCTTAGCACTATGGGACTTAACATCGGAGGTCATCAGTCCCCTAGAACAGATCTACTTAAACCTCACTAACCTAAGGACATCACACGCATTTATGCCCGACGCAGGATTCGAACCCGCGACCGTAGCAGCAGCGAGGGTCGAGACTAAAGCGCCTAGAACCGCTCGGCCACAAAAGCCGGCACCCACACCTCGCTGGATGCTATACCCTATATTCATTTACCCATTTTAAGATCTTGAAATGTTTTACACACGTGGCCCCGACATACGGGCTGTTATCGAGAATCAACATGATGACATCAGGTTTCATTTTTAAGTTAGGGTCGGAACTTGTGAAAAGTACAATGCATATTTTAATTAGAGGGTATATTGGAAAATATTCCCGCGATTAGTTGCACACAAACCGACAGCCATTGTGAACAGTCGCTAACACTACATGTGCATATTTTATTTAATAAATTATTTAGCATCGTAAGTTTTAGGAGTAATTCTTAATATTCCATGTTATGAAACCCGTTCTTAATGTTCACAAGTTGTCATTTTTTATTGTAAACTAGAATACATGAACGTTATTATAATGTCTGACATCATGTCAAATATTGTCCTATATTTGAGATAAAAACAGTCATCGTTGCAAATTTTCTTTTATTAACAACACATTTCCATTTCATGGGACATCTTCAGATTATCTGTAGGGATAACAAGCAAAAATTAGGGTATGATCCTAGCACCCACGATTCTAATCGTAATAATGAATTGTTACTGAGCATAAAATTTTCATTTAACAACGTTTTAAAAACCATAAAACGGCTCTGAACTATACTGAAGCACGCGTCAAATCCGACGAAACCGCGGAGACCTAGTCAAAAACAACTAATGTAATATCATGTAACTGCGGTATAGATTCTACAGTTATACTCGTAATATAACGACGGGAGGTAGAGTAACACGGTATTGTATTGGTAGTTTATGACTAGACCTCTGCGGGTTTGACGTGTACCTCACTCTAGCACAGAGCCGTTTTATGGTTTTTCAAAATTTGTGAAAGTAAAATTTTAAGGATAAGAACAGTTCCTTATTCACATTTAGCATCGCCGTGCTATGTTCATACTCTAACTTTTCTTATTTTTTCGTCCCTAGAGATAATGCCCCACGAAGTCGAAACACGTTGTTAACAAACGGATAAGTTGCAACCAAGATTGTTTTTAACTCAAATATTCGACTGTATTTATAGCTGCTGTAGCAGAGGGCCTAATGGAGGGGAAGACTTTTGTCGTCGTACACTTTTCGATCTATTTGTCCTATAATCTACCACCTTATACTGTGGTGTCTAAATACTCAATCCGAAAAATATTGTAAAGTCACGTTATTATTTATATATCATACACGTTTTTCCGAAATATTATCTACCAGAAGTTATAATTAAGCTATCTAGTTCTCTGTATGTGCAGTTCTGTTACATAGTGACTCTACATTTTATATTTTTCTGTATGAAATATTACACCGTTTTTAATTTCGCAAGACATCGAATACTTTCACGTAGCACACTTGTATACGTATTATTCTATATAAGAAAATTTTTGTGTAATTAAGGCTGTCACCTGGTGGGAGACTCAAGCACTTTGACATTATTGCAAGCTGTATGCCAGTCTTCCTTCAGCTGTTAACATGGACGTGGTATCTAACACGGTAGTGGTTAAATGTATTTCCTTTCAACGACTTGTAACATTTTATGTATATTCTATTCCTCTAATTACAATGGAACTTTATTTAGTGCTACTTTCACTGTGAGGAAAATCAGTTACGAACACATTTTGTAGTATTTTACATATGATTGTGGATATTTTTCTACATAGCCACCTATTTTTTATCTTAAAGTAACATTTTTATCGATTATGACGAACTGTCTACCTGGAATAGTCGACGCTACAGCGTGTGCGAATGTAGTATGTAATTCTCTTGTTCGTTTCTCTGTTTTGTTATGTTACATTCTGAAGTCGAATATTCACCTGTAGCTTACATTTCACGCATTTTCAGATTTGAAAATGAAAGTTCAAAATGGTTCAAATGGCTCTGAGCACTATCGGACTTAACTACTGAGGTCAGCAGTCCCCTAGAACTTAGAACTACTTAAACCAAACTAACCTAAGGACATCACACACATCCATGCCCGAGGCGGGATTCGAACCTGCGACCGTAGCGGTCACGCGGTTCCAAACTGACGCGCTTAGAACCGCACGGCCACACCGGCTGGCGAAAATGACAGTTCAAATTTTTAGAAAGTAGTCATCACCGAATGTCAAATAAAATGTTCGTAAACTTCATCATTTACAATTACAGATCTCCACCTGCAAGACAGTGTCAGGTAATCAAAACGTTAGCCTTCGATGGCAGCTCATGTTTCCACAGCTGTTACCAATCGTAGATTATTGAGTGATATTTCGACAACAGTTTACTTACAGATTCCGTGATATTTTGAGGGGGTCTTGTAATATCTGACAGACAAGGCAGACAGACACAAACAGGGGTTGGACAAAAATACGGACACATTACCATGCCTAATACGATGTAGGAAACCCCCTGGCATTTAAAACGCTTTCACTCCTCTCGGAATAGATAAATACAGGGTTATTACAAATGATTGAAGCGATTTCACAGCTCTACAATAACTTTATTATTTGAGATATTTTCACAATGCTTTGCACACACATACAAAAACTCAAAAAGTATTTTTAGGCATTCACAAATGTTCGATATGTGCCCCTTTAGTGATTCGGCAGACATCAAGCCGATAATCAAGTTCCTCCCACACTCGGCGCAGCATGTCCCCATCAATGAGTTCGAAAGCATCGTTGATGCGAGCTCGCAGTTCTGGCACGTTTCTTGGTAGAGGAGGTTTAAACACTGAATCTTTCACATAACCCCACAGAAAGAAATCGCATGGGGTTAAGTCGGGAGAGCGCGGAGGCCATGACATGAATTGCTGATCATGATCTCCACCACGACCGATCCATCGGTTTTCCAATTTCCTGTTTAAGAAATGCCGAACAACATGATGGAAGTGCGGTGGAGCACCATCCTGTTGAAAGATGAAGTCGGCGCTATCGGTCTCCAGTTGTGGCATGAGCCAATTTTCCAGCATGTCCAGATACACGTATCCTGTAACGTTTTTTTCGCAGAAGAAAGAGGGGCCGTAAACTTTAAACCGTGAGATTGCACAAAACACGTTAACTTCTGGTGAATTGCGAATTTGCTGCACGAATGCGTTAGGATCCTCTACCGCCCAGATTCGCACATTGTGTCTGTTCACTTCACCATTAAGAAAAAATGTTGCTTCATCACTGAAAACAAGTTTCGCACTGAACGCATCCTCTTCCATGAGCTGTTGCAACCGCGCCGAAAATTCAAAGCGTTTGACTTTGTCATCGGGTGTCAGGGCTTGTAGCAATTGTAAACGGTAAGGCATCTTCTTTAGCCTTTTCCGTAAGATTTTCCAAACCGTCGGCTGTGGTACGTTTAGCTCCCTGCTTGCTTTATTCGTCGACTTCCGCGGGCTACGCGTGAAACTTGCCCGCACGCGTTCAACCGTTTCTTCGCTCACTGCAGGCCGACACGTTGATTTCCCCTTACAGAGGCATCCAGAAGCTTTAAACTGCGCATACCATCGCCGAATGGGGTTAGCAGTTGGTGGATCTTTGTTGAACTTCGTCCTGAAGTGTCGTTGCACTGTTATGACTGACTGATGTGAGTGCATTTCAAGCACGACATACGCTTTCTCGGCTCCTGTCGCCATTTTGTCTCACTGCGCTCTCGAGCGCTCTGGCGGCAGAAACCTGAAGTGCAGCTTCAGCCGAACAAAACTTTATGAGTTTTTCTACGTATCTGTAGTGTGTCGTGACCATATGTCAATGAATGGAGCTACAGTGAATTTATGAAATCGCTTCAATCATTTGTAAGAGCCCTGTATAGGTCCCGTATGGTTTTCATGGGAATCTTTCACCATTCTTCCTGTAAAATAGTGACAAGTTCAGGAAAATTTGATGCAGATGGATAAGGATCACGCACCCTACTCTCCAAAGTAGAATAGAAAGGCTGAATAACACTGAGATCTGGTGACTGTTGTGGCAAGGGAAGATGCGACAATTCATCCACCTGATCACAAAACCAGTCTTGCACAGTACGATCTGTTTGAACAGGGGCCCCGTAGTCTTGGAACACATCATCGCCACTGGGGAACAAACATTGTACCACTGGGTGGACCTGGTCAGCCAGAATCGTCACGTAATGCTTGGCAGTAATGCGACCTTGTAGAATAACCATGGGGCCCATGGAATACCACGATAGAACTGCCCAAATCATAACTGAACCCACGCGTGTTACACTATCGGGACGTAGGTTTGGTCAGAAGCAGAAAATAATGTGAAACAAAATTCATTCGACCAAATGACTTTCTTCCATTGCTTCAAAGTCCGTGGTTTATGGCTGCGGCACCAAGTTTCCCTGCTACGGCCATTTTCATCACCGATGAGTTTTTTTGTAATTACAGCTCGTCCTACAATGCCGTGTTCGTGTTAATTCGGTGCTGGCAGCATTCACGAGCGTGAAATTCAGTTCTGCAGTGACTTTTGCAGCTGTTGTCCACTTACTTTTCATCACAACCCTCTTCAATGACCGACCGTCACTATCTCTCAGCACAGAGTTTTGTCCGAGTTGTAACTTAGCGGATGACGTTTTTCCCCTTTCCCTGTGTGCGTTATACGAGTACGGTACCTCTTGAAACACCAAACACCTCGGCTCCCTCAGTTACAGAGGCACACACCGTACGAGAACCAACAATTTGCCTGTGTTTGAATTCACATAGCTCCGACATAAGGCACTCACAAATTCACAGAACACTGTTCTGACGTCGACTGTGACTTGAAACGCACTGAGCACATTGCACGGGTGCCGTTCGTGGTCGTTTATTACGGCTCTACCTGCGGCTTTTATCTGCATTTACAGGGTGTTTCAAAAATGACCGGTATATTTGAAACGGCAATAAAAACTAAACGAGCAGCGATAGAAATACACCGTTTGTTGCAATATGCTTGGGACAACAGTACATTTTCAGGCAGACAAACTTTCGAAATTACAGTAGTTACAATTTTCAACAACAGATGGCGCTGCGGTCTGGGAAACTCTATAGTACGATATTTTCCACATATCCACCATGCGTAGCAATTGTATGAATGAAATTACCCGAAACCTTTGACAACGTGTCTGGCGGAATGGCTTCACATGCAGATGAGATGTACTGCTTCAGCTGTTCAATTGTTTCTGGATTCTGGCGGTACACCTGGTCTTTCAAGTGTCCCCACAGAAAGAAGTCACAGGGGTTCATGTCTGGCGAATAGGGAGGCCAATCCACGCCGCCTCCTGTATGTTTCGGATAGCCCAAAGCAATCACACGATCATCGAAATATTCATTCAGGAAATTAAAGACGTCGGCCGTGCGATGTGGCCGCGCACCATCTTGCATAAACCACGAGGTGTTCGCAGTGTCGTCTAAGGCAGTTTGTACCACCACAAATTCACGAAGAATGTCCAGATAGCGTGATGCAGTAATCGTTTCGGATCTGAAAAATGGGCCAATGATTCCTTTGGAAGAAATGGCGGCCCAGACCAGTACTTTTTGAGGATGCAGGGACGATGGGACTGCAACATGGGGCTTTTTGGTTCCCCATATGCGCCAGTTCTGTTTATTGACGAAGCCGTCCAGGTAAAAATAAGCTTCGTCAGTAAACCAAATGCTGCCCACATGCATATCGCCGTCATCAATCCTGTGCACTATATCATTAGCGAATGTCTCTCGTACAGCAATGGTAGCGGCGCTGAGGGGTTACTGCGTTTGAATTTTGTATGGATAGAGGTGTAAACTCTGGCGCATGAGACGATACGTGGACGTTGGCGTCATTTGGACCGCAGCTGCAACACGGCGAACGGAAACCCGAGACCGCTGTTGGATCACCTGCTGCACTAGCTGCGCGTTGCCCTCTGTGGTTGCCGTACGCGGTCGCCCTACCTTTCCAGCACGTTCATCCGTCACGTTCCCAGTCCGTTGAAATTTTTCAAACAGATCCTTTATTGTATCGCTTTTCGGTCCTTTGGTTACATTAAACCTCCGTTGAAAACTTCGTCTTGTTGCAACAACACTGTGTTCTAGGCGGTGGAATTCCAACACCAGAAAAATCCTCTGTTCTAAGGAATAAACCATGTTGTCTACAGCACACTTGCACGTTGTGAACAGCACACGCTTACAGCAGAAAGACGACGTACAGAATGGCGCACCCACAGACTGCGTTGTCTTCTATATCTTTCACATCACTTGCAGCGCCATCTGTTGTTGAAAATTGTAACTACTGTAATTTCGAAAGTTTGTCCGCCTGAAAATGTACTGTTGTCCCATGCATATTGCAACAAACGGTGTATTTCTATCGCTGCTCGTTTAGTTTTTATTGCCGTTTCAAATATACCGGTCATTTTTGAAACACCCTGTATGGTAACGAATCCTCTCCATGTTTCCATGTTTTTGTCCACTCTTGTATTTAACACACAATGAAAGTTGTTTCCAACGTCCTATTTACATTTCATTCATTCAGCTAATTTCCTCTCATCTGCACCGACTTGGCGTAAATCCGCTTATAAATTGATAGGTACAACCGATTATCCAGTTTCTCATTAAGGGTCGATCAACGAAGCCCATATTCATGTTTTCGTATTTTAGGCGCATATTAAAAGCACTAAAACCAGAAACAATAATCGAAACGTTATTAAATGACCACATGTAGCGAAGGACGGAATGTTCCATTAATAACTGATGACCGTCGTGTCGTTTATGAGCAGGTGTCCTAATGCTATACTTCCTACACTGGAATAGAAGTACATTGCATTTACAATCGTCCTGATTTCTCCCTCCTTAGGTTATACACTTCATTTATTACATCGAGATAGCTATACATATACGAACTGAGCAAGTCCATTTTTAAGACAAACAAAGAACATAGCTTTGACACACATCTTTCATAGACAAGATGATATTAAAAGTGAACTGAAAACGTACAAGATAGCAGAAATGTTATTTGGAATTATAACAGGAACCAAACAATACGTACAAAACGTAGGAACATAGCAATATATTCTACTCTTTTTTGTTCAAAAATAAGTCAAAGAGTGAATCAATGCAGATGCAGATATCTTATATAACTTGTTAGCTTACAAAATTGACTTTTGACCTGCGTCAATTTAAAATGCTGTCTTTATTTTACAATACAGGAAAATTTCCTCACACAACGAGTACTTGCAGTTAACAGGGAAGTAATAAAAAGGTAAAACTAATGTAAATGACAACTCACTGATCATATTTGCCACTAAAACAATTTAATCGACATGTAGAACATAACCAGATTAAATCTGATCACTGATGCTTCACCTAAAAAAAAAATAATCGCCCCACATAACATCCTTTTCACCAAAGCGTTCCCCACCCAACACAATAATACTCGCACTTGTATAACAGACAGACGAATATCAATCTGTATTCAGGAAAAACAACACTATAAACAGAAAACACACAGAACCAACACACATCTTTAAATAACACACTCTGATGGTAAAGTGTTTAGCTGAATTGTGATCGCAGACGCCTAAAACCGGACATCCTATTGTTCACAGGGCAACAACATATAGGTCCAGAGCGACACATACGAAAGGGAGCTCAAAATTATTTGACTTTGTAAGCAAAAAATGCTGATATACGTTTGAAAAAAAATTATTTTCTCAGCATATTCCCCCTTGAGCTCAACACATTCATGTAAACAAGCTTTCGATTGTGCTGCAAAGCACTCGTCCGCAGTCTTCCTGGCTTCCTCAGTGATCAAAAACAGTCTTTTCGTGAGATTTTTCTTGAGGTTTAGGAACAGATAATAGACTATGAGGGAAAAATCAGGTGAACAGAGTCGATCTTTGAGGAGTTCGAAGTAAAGATCTGCCTTTATTTGCTGCCTGACGGCCGCCTTTTGAAGAGGACATTCTCTTTCAGAAGCAAGATTCCTTCCCGTAGATTTCCTCGGCGTTTGTTGCTTCATTGTGTCGTAACGTTCAGCACTATTTTGGCGTGATGGTTCTACCAGTTTTTAAGTAAATAAGTAAGATTCCATTTTATCCGAAAAAATGGAAGCGAGCAACTTGTCTGCTGATCTTTGTGTTTTGGACAACTTTGAACGTGGAGATGAACTGTGTCTCCTTTCTTTGGACTATTCTTTGTCTCCATTCTTTGGACTTCTTTAGTCTGTGGTTCATAAGCGTATATCCAAGTTTCATCCACGGTGACGAGACGATGCAAAAATCCCATAGTCTGCATTGAACCATTTGACCCTTAAGCCGAGAGCTTTTCCATGTCCATATCTCGTGAATAGTATGACCCGCACGTTCTCGGAATATGGCCAGGGTCTCTGCTATTTTTCTCAGCAGTTATCCTCCGACCATCCAGGATCAGGGAACGAACAGCACCCACGGTTTCTGTAACTGTAACTCGAGTTGGCCTTCCTGGTTGCTCTTCCATCTTCAATGCTGAAATGTCCTGTTTTTAATTCAGCAATCCAGTTCCTCGTAGTAAAGTATACCAGACATATCATCAAAAATTTGTTTGGTCATGTTCTCTTTAAAAAAAGATACTTGTTATCTTTCATTGTGAGTTCTCTACGTGCTTATGAGATGTTTACTTCAAACCTGAGCAGAAAGATAAAAACCAGCGTTATACTGGTACACAATTACTATCAGATATAATGTAAAGAACAAAATTTAATGACAAACATCAGAATTATTCTGTTTTAACTACTAGAAAAAGCCAAGGACTTACCAATACCCCCCCCCCCCTGTTATATGACAACAAGCGTGTCCGGATATGCGTATATGGACACATGCACTCACCGGAGATTTTTTTTTGGTACAGCCGGTTCAAAGATGGATCTACAAGTTCCAAAATAACAGATGTCGGGCACCCTGCTCCTCCTCACTTCTCGGTCGCTAATGAATTACTCGTGTAATCTGTTTATGTATTCACTGTCCATATTGCACTTGTTACTTTTCAATCTGTGATCGAGTACTTAAGTGTCAAGATTTGCAAAAAGAAGCAATAAATGACGGCGCAGTTTGTTGAGTGTTGTAGAAATGGACCATCGCAATGATACGGAAGGAACGAAGTAAAAAAAAAAAAAAAGCCCATGTTTCGTCGCTGCCACCAGTAACGAGTAAAGGGTTTAAAAAATAAAAAATAAATGTCATAAAATATACGGAAATTGTGTTTTTCCTAGGTGGTTTTCTTACTTACTGTAAATTCAGGATATAATGGGTATAACTACAGATATTTCTATTGGTGACTGAGCACGGTGTGCTGAACAACAAAATGGCTCTGAGCACTATGCGACTTAACTTCTGAGGTCATCATTCGCCTAGAACTTAGAACTAATTAAACCTAACTAACCTAAGGACATGACACACATCCATGCCCGAGGCAGGATTCGAACCTGCGACCGTAGCGGTCGCTCGGTTCCAGACTGTAGCGCCTAGAACCGCACGGCCACTCCGGCCGGCGCTGAACAACATAACACCAGTATTTACGTTACTTGTAAATTAATAATTGTAGCTAATACAGGTTCTATGTTTCTAGGTGATATAGTACCTCCAAGAACATGTAGCAAGAGGAAGTCATTAATGCTGATTTTGCCCTGATTAGAAGGCAAGGTGTTGAAGTGTGGATGCATCGACGCGAAACGGCTAGTCTATACTGAGAACCGTAGTCCTCGTAGTGCTGGAGTTATGGACAAGCAGAAAACACCAGGTCGTAAAGTTTGTGGGAAGACTATTCCCCAGAGAAAAAACAACTAAAACATTTATGTGTGCACATACTATTTAAAAATATCTTCAGGTATACCAGTTACACCAGGAATATCCTTAAAGTGGACTATAACCGTTTTTTTAAGGTTTATTTTTCGGCGTCCATAAGAATCGCTTAAATGGTTGCATACAGTTTGTTAATCTCGGTCTGACATGAATTATAGTTACGCTTATAACTCATGGGCAGATTTCTGAAACTAAAGTCTTACCTAGCATGTCAGACAAGACGAAAGAGTCGTTACTACCACGAATTGCTACCAAGAAATGCATGGTGTTATTTAACACGAAAAAGGCAAATTCTTCAAATTAAAGTCCATGTTTTCTAGCCGAAAGCGCTGTTTGGCCTCAGTATATACCTCAAATAAGATTATTTGCATCCACGTATGTCCTTGTATTACACATTTAAAACAAGATAAAAACTACTTCCTCAAATTTCATTACTTAAACAGTATTTTAACTTTTAACTACAATATGTCTTTGCAATAATAATTATATTTAACAGTTGGTAATGTGGCTAGTAAATGATTCTCTGGAAGTTGCTTTCATTTTAAACACTGAAACACAGTTTTAGCTTGTCGAACTACATCACAGCAGATTCCACATTACAGATACCTAACACTGTTTCCATTTTGAACAGAATACTGTTTTTATTCACTGAAGCGCCAGAGAAACTGGAATAGGCATGCGTATTCAAATAGAGAAACATATAAACTGGCAGAGTGCGGCGCAGTGGCTGGCAGCGCCTATACAAGACAGTAAGTGTCTGTCGCAATTGTTAGATCAGTTACTGCTGCTACTATGACGGGTTATCAAGATTTAAGTGAGTTAAAACGTGGTTTTATAATCAGCGCACGACTGATGGGACACAGCATCTCAGAGGTAGCGATTAAGTGGGGACTTTCCAGCAACACCATTTCACACTTGTACCGTGAATATCAGGAATCCGGTAAAACATCTGACTTCCGACATAGCTGCGGCCGGAGAAAGATCCTGCAAGAACGGGATCAACGACGACTGAAGAGACTCGTTCAACGTGACATCCCCAAATTGCTGCAGATTTCAATGCTGGGCCATCAACAAGAGTCTACCTGCGGATCATTCAACCAAACCATCGATAAGGACCTTCGGAGCCGAAGGTCCACTCGTGTACCCTTGATGACTGTGAAACGTCCCCTTTGAACAATTGTATACGTGACTGGGCTTAAACTGACACACAATATTTTTTTTTTAGCGCAACGCAATCTGACTTTCAAAAATCTCTACAAAAGAATGGCCCTGACTAACATTAACTTATACCTTTCACAAATCACTTACCTCACAAAAATCTTCGTTACTCAAGCTACTGCAATACAGCGAGCGCCACTACTGCCAGCTAAATAAAAGATTCAAACTACGGAAGGCACTAACTACTGATAGGCATAGTTAGCAAATGAAATATTTTAAAAGAGAACAAACAATGTGTTTACCTTAATAGTGTTGAAAACTCATAATATACATAGCAGTTCATGACATCCAGTCTTACAAATTTCAAAACTCCGCCATCTCTCTCCCCACATCCACCACTGCTGGCGGCTCACCTCCAACTGCGCAACGCTACGCGCTGTTAACATCCAGCTGCCCAACACTACAATGGCAGACAACAATGCAAACTAGCCACAGACTGCACACAGCACAGCCAGTGATTTTCATACAGAGCGCTACGTGGCGTTACCAATAAGAAAACCTAAACAGCCTACTTACAACTGCACGACGCAGAGCTTTACGCCTCGCCTGGGCCCGTCAATACCGACGTTGGACTGTTGATGATTGGAAACATGTTGCTTCGTCGAACGAGACTCGTTTCAAATTGTATCGAGCGGATGGATGAGTACGGGTATGGACACAGTCTCATGAATCGATGGACCCTGCATGTCAGCAGGGGACTGTTCAGGGTGGTGAAGGCTCTGTAATGGTGTGGGGCGTGTCCAGTTGGAGTGATATGTGACACCTGATACGTCTAGATACGACTTTGACAGGTGACACGTGCGTAAGCATCCTGTCTGATCACCTGCACCCATTCATGTCATGTGCATTCCGACGGACTTGGGCAGTTTCAATAGGACAATGTGACACTCCACATTTCCAGAATCGCTACAGAATGGCTCCGGGAACACTCTTCCCCGTTTAAGCACTTCCGCTGGCCACCAAACTCCCCAGACATGGACATTATTGAGCATATCGGGGATGCCTTGCGACGTGCTGTTCAAAAGCGATCGCCACACGCTTGTACTCTTACGGATTTATGGGCAAGCATGCAGAATTCATAGTGTCAATTCCCTCCAGTACTTCGGACATTAGTCGAGTCCATGCCACGTCGTGCTGCGGCACTTCTGCGTGCTCGTGAGGTCAGTTATACCAATTTCTTTGGCTTTTCAGTGTACAATAAGTGGCATTCTGTTAAACAAACATTATCTCGAAATTATCACCAGTGCTTAAGCAATCTGGAATCCAGCTGTAGCTATACTTAGTTACGTGCTAATCAAACTCCAAATCCGTATAAAAAATGATTCAAATGGCTCTGAGCACTATGGGACTTAACAGCTGAGGTCATCAGTTCCCTAGAACATAGAACTACTTAAACCTAACTAACCTAAGGACATCACACACGTCCATGCCCGAGGCAGGATTCGAACCTGCAACCGTAGCGGTCGTGCGGTTTCAGACTGAAGCGCCTAGAACCGCTCGGCCACTCCGGCCGGCTTCAAATGGCTCTGAGCACTATGCGACTTAACTTCTGAGGTCATCAGTCGCCTAGAACTTAGAACTAATTAAACCTAACTAGCCTAAGGACATCACACACATCCATGCCCGAGGCAGGATTCGAACCTGCAACCGTAGCGGTCGCTCGGCTCCAGACTGTAGCGCCTAGAACCGCACGGCCACTCCGGCCGGCAAATCCGTATATATTTAAGATTTTTGTCCCTGTTTGTTTATATTTTCATATTACTCTGTAGCAGCGTTGATATTCATGCCATACGAAATAATAATCACAAAACACAAAAAAATATGTTTTTACTTTTCTTTAATTAACTAAAAACATTATTACCCGGCAGATATATTTGTTTTGCTGGTTTTCATGACAGCTGCGCTACTGGCTTTTGCTGATATTACAACATTTAACATCACTCAAATCGAGCTTCCTCTCACCAGAAATTTCTGTAACTTGTAACCTTATTACGACTGCGACTTCCTCTCTGATTATCACGTTTTCTTTCTCTGTTCTGTATCTGGGCATATTTAATAAATTTAGATAAACCGCAATGCACATTGTATTTTATTGTGCAAATTAACATGGATAACGTCGTTTTTTATCAGACATTCACGTATCCACGCATTTCATTTTGTTATTGTTTTTTACAGTCATAGATAACAAAATAATCAAACGCTTAATAGTTCTTCAACATCTCGGCTTCTAGAAATCACGTTACTAAATGAAAATACTGACTTAATTATTAACGGTGTGATGGTGGCTTCAGTGTACTAAAGAACTGACAGTATAGTATTGTGAATAAATGCTGAACGTATGGTGGCCCGTTACTTACGTGTCGGGAAAGATGCGGACACGACGGCCTGAAAGAGGGGATTTGGGGGCATCGCCAGCTCAGGGAAGGCCTTCCTTCCTCCCGAGGAATCGTTGCCCAAACTAGCTGGCAAAGAAGTCTCAGCAAATCCTGCTGTCCGCACATCTCCATATCTGCGTATTTGCAGCATTATTAACAGTAACCAAAAGTAGAAACAAATATTTATTTAACATCACGAAACATGCGCCCGTTGTTTCTAACAGTAAGATGATAACGAAAAAACTAGTACAGTAATATATTACTGGTACCTTGCAGTGGTAAACGGCATCAAGTAGTATCAAATGATGCTGATAATAGCAATGATGATAATGTCATTTGGTTTGTGGGACGCTCACCCCCCGCGGATAGCAGCACTGTTACAAATTCCCAATCTTTGCACTGTCCAGACTCACTGCCTTCCCGAATAATTATGAAATGATGACACAAATACCCAGACCCCAGGAGGAGAAAATCTCCGACACGGCCGGGGATCGAGCCCGGGACCCCCTGGTCCGGAGGCAATAACCCTAGCCACAAGACCACGAACTGCGGTCGGAGATGATAGCAATGAAAACGTTTTTCACCTACAAACGAAGAATACGTAACTCCTGTACGCCAGTGATTTCATGTCGGTCAACTCCACACTGATCATCTGCTTTAAAAGATTGCTCATACATTTACTAAAATACTCCCTAAGACAAAAAAGCGCACACGACGAAAGATGTATCCAAATGCCAAGTAAATCGGTAGATACGATGTACATGTGCAAGCAAACAAATGATACATTTTCAGAAAAATTGGACGGTTTATCCAAGAGAAAGAGCTCGACAAGTTGACGAAGCCAGTAACACGGTGGTCCACCCTTGGCCGCTATGCAAACAGTTATTCGGCATGACATTCATTGAAAGAGTTGTTGGATGTCCTCCTGAGGAATTTCGTACCAAATTCTGGCCAACTGGCGCTTTATACTATCGAACCCACGGTCTAGGGGTAGTGTTTTTGACCAGTAAATCAAACATATTTTTGAATAAAATTCATGAGCAATGGCGTCCGAAGACTTCTGGCATAAGAAGTTACCCTCTTTCCGTCAACGGTCCTGTCAAAGAGGGCGGAGGAGACGACGGAGTTACGGGCACTTTCTGCCTTTGGGGTGGGAAACTGCCCCTAAAAGGCGGAAGAATCATCAGAGATCAACGGCATGAGGATGCAGAAGACAACGAAAATCACTGCATTAAAGACACATAATGTGCGTCCACAGATCATGTGGTCTGTAACTGAAAGAGCGTCGTGATGATCTCTCCATTGGCAAAAGATTCTCGACTAGTCCACCATCGGATCACCCGGAGGGGACTTCCAAGGGGGAGGTGGCCATGAGAAAAAGATTCAGTAATCAAGAAAAGGCTAACGTTCAACGAATCGGGGTGTGGAATGTCAGAGTTTTGGGTCAACAGAAGCGTCCGATCCCACGCGTCGGCTTTGACCCGTGACGTAAGGGTGTTGTCGTGTGTGACGTCATGACGGGGCGGAGTTTGGTTTGAGTGTGGCTGTCTCCAGTTCTGTTTTATCTTATTTTATTTACTTTTCTGATCTGTTCGTTCTATCTCGTGAGTTTTTTTAAAATTTAAAAACACTTATTACTTATTTTAATTATCTGTTTCCTCCAATTTCTGTTTTAGTTTATTATATTTATCTTTCTGATCTGTTCGTTCTATCCCGTGAGATTTTTTTTTAAAAAGACAAAAAACACTAATCAGCTACTGAAGCATCTTTATCTTCTATAGGTTGCAGGGGTTACGACCCCTGGGGAGGTGGGTGGGTATTCATGCATGGCTGTCTTCACTTACACGTTGTAGCTACGCAAGGCGTCTAAATTTGTTTATATTTAGTTTGCCACCACCCAAAACACCCCATTTCCCGCGCTTGTCCCGTTAGTGTCATTAGGCTTCTTGTGGAAAGTGTGTGTGTTTGTTTTTGTTTCCGCCATATTTGTGACGTCATGGGTCAAAGCAGACGGGCGGGATCGGACGCTTCCGTATTTCCAGAGTTTTTAACGTGGTAGGGAAGCTAGAAAATCTGAAAGGGAAATGTTAAGTACATATTTCCGACGGATATGTGCCCGACAGACCAGACACCACTCGTGAAGCAGCTGGTGCATATGTTTATATGAAATAGAAAACAGTGACAGAAAGGGAAGGAGGTGGGTGGGATTTCGTGAGTTCCATCCACACAGGACATTGTGGTAACGCAATGGTGGAAGCTGAAATTTGTGGCGGTCAGGGGCTCGAACTCGGATTTACCGCTTCTCAAGAGCAGTTACATTAACCTCTTCAGCCAACTGGACACAGTCCTTGACTGATTCAAATCTCCAAGACATGTCCGACAGAAAAGACACCAGTCACATAATAGAGCGCGTCTTCTTGACGTTTGTTTCAGTACGGATGCACTAATATCGTCCGAACTCGTACATGAAGCAATGTTTTGCGCATAAGGGTTTAATGGACGAGGGACGTTGCAATACAGCGTGCGCTAACTTGGAAATGTAATGCTCAGAAAGCTTGGAAGACTATGAAAGTGGACACTGTAAAATCAGCTGATGATAGCACTTTCCTTGCCTTTTCTTTTGATTTAGGAAAGTCTCTTTTCTTTCCTAGCTCTTTCCTAGCTTATTACAAAGTAATTAATGTTTGTTTTTTTTCATTTTGGGTTGCTACGAGCTGTGATCGAAATTAGGATTCGCATACTGCTGGGATGAAGTGAAGCGGTCTCAAGGTTTCCTAGAAATTGGTGCTTGTTTGCTCGAACAGATCGGAAAAAAACCGCTATATGAAAAACATGGTAGGTATGCACTGAAGTGACATTGACCATGTGAAAGCGTAAATTTCAGTTTGAAGATGGAAAATAGCATTATTAAACTAAATTTATTTCCCGAAAATGGTTCAAATGGCTCTGAGCACTATGGGACTCAACTGCTGAGGTCATTAGTCCCCTAGAACTTAGAACTAGTTAAACCTAACTAACCTAAGGACATCACAAACATCCATGCCCGAGGCAGGATTCGAACCTGCGACCGTAGTGGTCTTGCGGTTCCAGACTGCAGCGCCTTTAACCGCACGCCACTTCGGGCGGCATTTATTTCCCACTTCCACAGATTCCACATTATTTCTAGGAATAACTACTGATTCTCTGTTGAAGTGGTGTCAACACACGAAGATATTTACAGAGTGTCATCATCATGTTATGCCCTTACGGTATTGTGATCAGTGTCTATCAGTCACTGTCTTTTAGTTACATACTACTCAGACTGTTCTGTAGCAGAATAATTTAATTTTGCAGACTTAAAAACTTCTGACAGGAAAGTTCGGAACAGACAATTTAGCACTGGGTTGATGTGTCAGTCAATAAGACAACAAGACGTACAACAAATCCAGCAAATCACGCAGCAGGGCAGACAGAAATGCTGTTGTGCTATTTAACGTGGCATTGTGAGGTAAGACTACGTAACTTCACCAGCCGAGCACTAGTTCAAAATTAAACGTAGACAGGAAAGAACCTAGCACGGCAAACCAGTATTATTATTGTATTATCACAGTGACGCAAGGAGTGCTGACGGATCCGATAAATTAGAACAAATGCTCTCGTACACTCAGAGCCATAGTGCCAGAGGTGTAGATTCCCCAGTGGCTTTCTGAGCCCAGAATGCTTTCTGCAATACTGCCATTCTGTTCGTGGCCGGCTTAGTGGCCGAGCGGTTCTAGGCGCTACAGTCAGGACCGCGTGACCGCTACGGTCGCAGGTTCGAATCCTGCCTCGGGCATGGATGTGTGTGATGTCCTTAGGTTAGTTAGGTTTAAGTAGTTCTAAGTTCCAGGGGACTGATGACCACAGCAGTTGAGTCCCATAGTGCTCAGAGCCATTTGAACCATTTGAGCCATTCTGTTCGTGATGCTAGAAACAGAGAGAATGACACACTATGAGTTTCAGTGAAAACACGACCAGGTGATCCATGATGGTGAGCCTGCTACTTCCTCGGTGACTTGAACACCGAGAGGCAGCCAACCTGATGCGTACCACAATCATGGTCTGTCTTTACTGTCACCGTGGATAGGAAAGGCCGGTGAGCGACCATCCCTCCTCCACCTCTGGGTAATTGGGGATGATCTTCAAGCTTCCACATTCGCAATGCTGGACTCGCATTCGGGAGGACGACGGTTCAATCCCGCGTCCGGCCATCCTGATTTAGGTTTTCCGTGATTTCCCTAAATCGCTCCAGGCAAATGCCGGGATGGTTCCTTTCAAAGGGCACGGCCGACTTCCTTCCCCGTCCTTCCCTAATCCGATGAGACCGATGACCTCGCTGTCTGGTCTCCTTCCCCAAAACAACCAACCATTCGCAATGACCAGGCAAGACGCGTCCGTGCAATCTGCTGACGGACATGTGAGCATGGCTGCGGCCATCCCACCTCAAGTCTATTACAAGTTCTACATGTGAGTGGCACAGCCTTGGCGTATGGCAACTCATGAGCAGACAGGTTACAAAACTTACACCGAACTGGGGTTAAATACAGTGTGAAATTATTGAACTATATGAAAAAAAACGTAACTTAGGTATAAACTGCGGCGTACACACACTTAACTCAATATGTAAACGTCACTACAGATGTTCTGATTTAGGTTATGACATGTTCTATTTGGCTGCCATCATTGGCGATGATGTGGCGCAGACGAAGAGCGAAATTCTGCATGACCCGCTGAAGTGTCGGAACATCGATGCTGTCGATGACCTCCTGGACGGCTGTTTTCAGCTCAGCAGTGGTTTTGAGGATATTGCTGTAGACCTTTAATACAGAGTCGCACTTGTTCAGAACCGGAGAATATGGCGGCCAATCGAGGCCCATGCCAGTGGCTCTGGATACCCGAGAGCCAGAATGCGGTCCCCAAAGTGCTCCTTCAGGATATCAAACACTCTCCTGTTTCGATGGGATCGAGCTCCGTCTTTCATGAACCACATCTTGTCGAAATCAGGGTCACTTCGGATAATGGTGATGAAATCATCTTCCAGAATCGTCACGTACCGTTCGGTAGTCACCGTGCTATCAAGGAATATCGCTCCGATTATGCCGTGACTGGACATTTCACACCACATAGTCACCCGTTGAGGGTGAAGAGACTTCTCGGTCGCGAAATGCGGATTCTCACTCCCCCAAATGCGCCAGTTTTGCTTATTGACGAACCAATATACACTCCTGGAAATTGAAATAAGAACACTGTGAATTCATTGTCCCAGGAAGGGGAAACTTTATTGACACATTCCTGGGGTCAGATACACCACATGATCACACTGACAGAACCACAGGCACATAGACACAGGCAACAGAGCATGCACAATGTCGGCACTAGTACAGTGTATATCCACCTTTCGCAGCAATGCACGCTGCTATTCTCCCATGGAGACGATCGTAGAGATGCTGGATGTAGTCCTGTGGAACGGCTTGCCATGCCATTTCCACCTGACGCCTCAGTTGGACCAGCGTTCGTGCTGGACGTGCAGACCGCGTGAGACGACGCTTCATCCAGTCCCAAACATGCTCAATGGGGGGACAGATCCGGAGATCTTGCTGGCCAGGGTAGTTGACTTACACCTTCTAGAGCTCGTTGGGTGGCACGGGATACATGCGGACGTGCATTGTCCTGTTGGAACAGCAAGTTCCCTTGCCGGTCTAGGAATGGTAGAACGATGGGTTCGATGACGATTTGGATGTACCGTGCACTATTCAGTGTCCCCTCGACGATCACCAGTGGTGTACGGCCAGTGTAGGAGATCGCTCCCCACACCATGATGCCGGGTGTTGGCCCTGTGTGCCTCGGTCGTATGCAGTCCTGACTGTGGCGCTCACCTGCACGGCGCCAAACACGCATACGACCATCATTGGCACCAAGGCAGAAGCGACTCTCATCGCTGAAGACGACACGTCTCCATTCGTCCCTCCATTCACGCCTGTCGCGACACCACTGGAGGCGGGCTGCACGATGTTGGGGCGTGAGCGGAAGACGGCCTAACGGTGTGCGGGACCGTAGCCCAGCTTCATGGAGACGGTTGCGAATGGTCCTCGCCGATACCCCAGGAGCAACAGTGTCCCTAATTTGCTGGGAAGTGGCGGTGCGGTCCCCTACGGCACTGCGTAGGATCCTACGGTCTTGGCGTGCATCCGTGCGTCGCTGCTGTCCGGTCCCAGGTCGACGGGCACGTGCACCTTCCGCCGACCACTGGCGACAACATCGATGTACTGTGGAGACCTCACGCCCCACGTGTTGAGCAATTCGGCGGTACGTCCAGCTGGCCTCCCGCATGCCCACTATACGCCCTCGCTCAAAGTCCGTCAACTGCACATACGGTTCACGTCCACGCTGTCGCGGCATGCTACCAGTGTTAAAGACTGCGATGGAGCTCCGTATGCCACGGCAAACTGGCTGACACTGACGGCGGCGGTGCACAAATGCTGCGCAGCTAGCGCCATTCGACGGCCAACACCGCGGTACCTGGTGTGTCCGCTGTGCCGTGCGTGTGATCATTGCTTGTACAGCCCTCTCGAAGTGTCCGGAGCAAGTATGGTGGGTCTGAAACACCGGTGTCAATGTGTTCTTTTTTCCATTTCCAGGAGTGTAAATGAAAATGGGGCTTCGTCGCTAAAGCAATCCATGCGCATTTGTATACTAATACTCATCATGCCCAACGGCCAACCGTGCAGTCTGAACGTCCTAATGCAAACCTTCCAGAAGTTATGACGATTTTATTCCATTTAGTTCAATAATTGTCACCCTGTATGTTTCCCTAACATTCGCTCTAAAAATGGGCAAATCCACAGGTTTCTGACAAATGACACCTTAAGGGTGCTACTGATGTCTCTCCGAACTGATATGGCTCAAAATAAATAGACAAAAACATTTCAAAGGTCTTCACTGAAGAAAGATTTTTCACTTGACACAACACATTGTGCTGGTACTGCTAGACGGTACTGTAGACGTAGCTTCACTTCAACCGAAGTGATGAGGTGACAGATAATTCTGACACCAGTATTACAACCCATGTGCTGAGGTCGAGTTTTGATTGAGAGATTGAGTGTAGACTGAGAGTGAGTGGTCCAGTGCACGTTCTGGTCGGCCGCCGTGGATCGACTACAGTTGCAGTGCATACTCACGAATCAGCCAGGAAGCTGCGCAGATGCGCCTCGGCTCGTCAGTGCAGGTCATGTGCGATGATCCGCCTTGACCCAGTATGGTGGAGGACTGATGCACATGTGAGCCGCAGCTGTTTCTGGGAAAAACAAAAGCAACGGAATGCCGGAAAGAAATATTGGCACCACGACCCCATTTTCAAAAGACAGTAGCACAATGCGTATACTTTGCACCAGAAACTGTAATCATGAACTGCTAAGGCAAGGAAAATCTCAGAGAAAGCTGAAGTTCATGTACTATGGCTGTGGCATTCTTGAGAATGGTATGACTGGTGAGATAGCCGGGATGAGCTTCCGCCTCCCAGCTACACTCACTGGTATGACTGTACTCCAATACACAGAGTAGAGAAACCATTTGAAGTACTGCCAACCACAGTTGCTCGACAGCAACACGTCGGTGATGGTGCATAAGAATCATGTATAAAATGTCTTCTTTTTTTAAAAAAAAAAGGCAGTACCGCCATTAGACTTTTGTTTATTTGCAGGACAATGTGTCTAATAGCGTATTTAAAATGCGACAGTATGCCATCTTAGGCACTGTATGACACTTAAAACACTTGATGATGGCACTTTGAAGCCGAAATCATGATCGTGTAAGTGTAAATGTAACACTGCAAATAAACAACAGTCTAATGGCCGTACTGACTTTAAAGAAATATATTATAACTGTGGCCCCGCATTAGAAAAAATTATTAAATGTATAAAATGAGCTGTAGTTGGACAGGGAAACAGATCATCTCTAGCCTGGATGGTAAACACATGCTGGAAGGTATCACTTTTACGTAGGATGGTGACTAAACGTATTGTTGGTGAGTGACGGCCAACATATTCAGTATTTGTTATAAAGAACTTCTTCTTTGCTAAAACTCAATTGTTATGACAGTTGCTGCTTTTGTATCATATGAAGCGCCTTCTTTTGACGTTTTGTTCACTTTTTTGGGTTTCAATAAAATCTCATGTCATTTCAAGCATGTGTGGCAAGTTTTACTTCTCTCCCCACATTATTCCATGAAGTGTTCAGTCTTCAAATATTAACGGACTTCTGGGTCATCCTGTACTTGATGGGTGTTGAGTGGCGAGTGATGGTGTTGTTGAGCAAACATCTTTGTTTGTTTTAGCGAGTCAAATTTGCGATGATGATGCAGACTTTCTAGTACAGCTTAACAAATGTGAAGTACACTTCTCTTGCCACCACCTGTAACAGCCCCAATCAGGCTCTAAGATGAGAAAATTGTGGTACGATGTGTACAGTAAGACGAGGCGGAGTTATTGAGAAACTGTCTGTCCCCGTGGTCTAGCGGCAGCGTCTTTGACTAGCAATCAAAACGTCCTCAGTCCCGGATTCGATGTCCTCTGCTGCTTAAATTTCTTATAAAAATCATAAATGGCGGCTGAATATTTCCGGTATAATAGGTCACACTCATTCTGCCAACGGCCTTGTCAAAGAGGGTGCCGGCCGCGGTGGCCGAGCGGTTCTAGGCCCTGCAGTCCGGAACCGCGGGGCTGCTACGGTCGCAGGTTCGAATCCTGCCTTAGTTAGGTTTAAGTAGTTCTAAGTTCTAGGGGACTGATGACCTAAGATGTTGAGTCCCATAGTGCTCAGAGCCATTTGAACCAAAGAGGAGGGGCGGACAGATGTTCAGGGCACTCTATTGTGATTGCCCTTGGGGTGGGGAAAGGCCCCTAAAAGGTGGAAGAATCAGTAACGATCAACGACAGGAGTATCCATAAGGCAATAGAAATCACTGCGTTAAAGATGTATTATGTGTATCTGCATGACACGTGGCCTGTAATAGAATAAGTGTCATGATGATCTCTCCATTCGCAAAAATTCCAGACTAGTCTCCTACTAGGGTCTCTGAGAGGGGCCTGCCAAGGGAGAGGTAGCCATGAAAAAGAGATTGAATAACCAACGAAAGAATAACATTCTAGTTGTTGAGGTGCAGAATCTAAGTAGTTCGTGCGTGGTAGGGAAGCTAGAAAATCTTAAAAGGGAAATACAGAAGTTCAATGTAAGAAGACAAAGATTTCTGGTCGGATGAGTGTAGGTAATATCAACAGCAGCATAAAATGGTATAACGGGGGTAGGATTCGTTATGAACAGGAAGGTAGGGCAGAGAGTGAGTTATTGTGATCAGTTGAGGTATATAGTTGTTCTGATCAGAATCGGCAGCAAACCGACAACAATAGTTCAGGTATACATGCTGACGTAGAAGGCAGAGACTGAAGAGTCAGAGAAAGTATATGACGATACTAAACGGGTGGTTCAGTACGTATAGGGAGATGAAAATCTAATAGTCACGGGGGACTGTAATGCAATGGTAGACGAAGGAGTAGAAGAAAGTGTTGCGGGAGAAGATGGGCTTGGTAGTAGGTACGAGAGAGGAGAAAGATTAATAGAGTTCTGAAAGAAATATCAGTTACTAATAGCAATACTCTGCGCAAGAAATACAAAAGGAGTAAGTACACATGGAGATGGCCGGGACAAGAATATTTCAATTAGATTACATCATGGTGAGGTAGAGATTCCGAAATCAAATATTGGATTGTAAGGTTTACTCAGGAGGAAATATAGACTCAGATAACAATTTAGAAATGCTGAAAAATAGGCTAAAGTTTATGAGACTAGTCAGGAACAATGAACAAGAAAGTGGGATACGGAAGTACTAAGTAATGAAGAGACACGCTTGAAGTTCTCTGAGGAAATAGGTATTTCGATAAGGAATATCTTACAGGCAGTTCATTTGAAGAAGACTGGACATTTCCTAAACAGGTAATAAAGGAATCTGGAAAGAAAGACATACGCACAAAGAAGTTAACTGCGAGGAAGCCATGCGAAACACAATAAATACTTCAGTTTATCGACGAAAGAAGGAAGTGCAAAAATGTTCATGAAAATTCGGAAATACAGAAATACAAGTCACTTTGGAATGAAATAAACAGGAAGTGCAAGGAAGCTGAGGTGAAATGACAACATGGGTAACGCGAAAAAATCGAAAAAGAAATGGTTGAAGGAAGAACAACTCAGCATATAGAAAAGACTAAAAAACCTTCGGCGAAATTAAAGTAATGGCGGTAACATTAAGAGTGCAATGGGATTTCTACTCCTAACTACAAAGGAGAGAGCGGTTATCAGGAAAGAGTACATTAATGGCCTATGCGAGGGAAGGGAGAGGGGGGGGGGGGGGAGAGACTTGTCTGATGACGTGATAGAAGAAGAAACAAGAAAGGCCAGGAAGGAGATTGGGGGAAGTGGCTATAAAACAATTAGAACCCATGAGACTGGCTATACACATTCAGATCTTTGGAAAAACATCATCGACACAATTTCGAAGTTAGTAGGACTCGACAAGTGCCAGTATTACCGCACAGACAGCTTAACAGCACATGTATCCCAGTTACTGACAAGAATAATATACAGAAAAATGGGAAATAAAATTGAGGATCTGTTACATGACGATCAATTTGGCTTTAGGGAAGGTAAAGGTACCAGACGTTGCGGTTGATAATGGAAGTAGGACTGAATACAAAAGGAAGACACGTTCATATGACTTGTTGATCAGGAAAAAGCATGCAAGGGGGGTAAGCTACAGGAAAATACGTTTATATGCTATATTTACAAAAACCAACAGGAAAGAATAACACCTGAAGACCAAGAACGAAGTGGTCGAATTAAAAAGGGTGTGAGGCAGCGATGTAGTCTCTCACCCCTGATGTTCAAAATGTACATCGAAGATGCGATGACGGAAATAAAAGAGAGGTTCAAGAGTAGGATTAGAATTCAGGGTGAAAGAATATCAATCATAAGATACACTGCTTACATTGCTGTCCTGAATGAAAGTGAAGAAGAATAACAGGGTCTGTTGAATGGAATGAACAACCTAATGAGTACAGAATATAGATTGAGAGTAAATCGAAGAAAGATGAAATTAATAAGAAGTGGCGGATATGCAAACAGAGAGCAACTTAATATCAAATTGGTGATCACGAAGTAGATGAAATTAAGAAACTCTGCTACATGGGAAACAAAATAACCCATGGCATAAGAAGCAATTCGGGCATAAAAAGTTATTCCTGGCGAGGAGAAGACTACTAGTATTATACATTGGCCGTAATTTGAGGAAGAAATTTCTGATAATGTACGTTTGGAGCTTACTTATCATGGTCTACGACAGCCTACGGTATTTTTACCACTCCGGTAGCCTACGGTAATTTTACAACTCCAAATCTGATTATATGCTTTAGCCAGGAACCGGTACATGGGGAAATGTCCACAGAGGATAAAAAGTCCTTAAAGTTTAAGAACGCCGGCCACCAGGAGCGCTGTTCTTTATACACTGACTTTGAGAACTTAGTAGTTCCTGTGACACGCTGTTAGTGTTCCCGTTGCCTTTCACACCACTTCCACAGAACGACAAGTATAATATGTAGCAGAGTATGACGTTTGAAGTTGTGTCCTAATACGATTCCAGTCGTAACAAATTTGAATCATACCTGGGGGATAATCCTGTGAGATGGTTGCTTTCTGAGTTTGAAGAACATGATCAGGAGACTCATGCCTTATACAAGCAGACAATTAAATGACATGTTTGTGTGGAAGTACTAAAGGGGAAGTACTGCATTGCAGCTTACAATGCATGAAACTTGAAATACAAACTGCCGCAACACATACCCCTCCTCTTCCATAATTTAAGGGAGTATGAAGCTCACTTTCTTGTTTAGCACTTGGGTGATTCTAGGTTGCAGAAAGGTAAGGTCAGCATTATTCCTGATAATGTAGAAAATTACATTTCATTCTCCAAGCCGGCCGTTGTGGCCGAGCGGTTCTAGGCGCTTCAGTCCGGAACCGCGCTGCTGCTACGGTCGCAGGTTCGAATGCTGCCTCGGGCATGGATGTGTGTGATGTCCTTAGGTTAGTTAGGTTTAAGTAGTTCTAAGTCTAGTGGACTGATGACCTCAGATGTTAAGTCCCATAGTGCTCAGAGCCATTTGAACCATTTTTTTCTTTTTTTTCATTCTCCAAACAGATCACACCAAGAACGGCGTTCCGATTCGTGGATTCCTTACAGTTCGTGCACATATCCCTTTCGGGACTGATTGAGACAAAGCTTCGAGAGGATATGCGTATCACCAGAGCCGCATACGCCGAAGATGCCAAGTTTCAGCTTGTAACGAAGAAGGGAGTCTTCCCATACGAATTCCTGGATATGATGGAGAGACTGTGAAATCGCGTTGCCTTCTATATCCGCATTCAGCAGCAAACACACACGCACTGCCCTAACAGATGCGGAATATAGGTACGCGGTGAACGTTTGGCATGGAGACAGATGTACGCTTGCTCCCAGACGTTCGTGAGAAATTCTGGAGTGTATACCCGTGGACGTAGATTATAAATCCTGTTACACCACGTCAGGGCTTCCGTTGGACGTGATGTTAAAAAAGACATGTACTAAGATCGAACTTTTGATTGACGTTGATATCTTGCTTCTTTTTGGAGCACGGGGTTTGCGGAAGACTTTGTCAGTGTATCCACAAGTTCGTCAACATAAATAACACGAAACTGAGTGAGGAGGAGTACAGGCCATCTGACGATTTGAGTTACATCTTATACTTGGATGTAAACTACCTCTAGAGACAGACTTTGCAACAAATTCTGCCGTTTAGAGTGTTTTAATGGCTATCCAAAGATGGACCTGACGGGATACCAATTCGATTCTACACAGAGTACGCGAAAGAACTTGCCCCCCTTCTAACAGCCGTGTACCGCAAGTCTCTAGAGGAACGGAAGTTTCCAAATGATTGGAAAAGAGCACAGGTAGTCCCAGTCTTCAAGAAGGGTCGTCGAGCAGATGCGCAAAACTATAGACCTATATCTCTGACGTCGATCTGTTGTAGAATTTTAGAACATGTTTTTTGCTCGAGTATCATGTCGTTTTTGGAAACCCAGAATCTACTATGTAGGAATCAACATGGATTCCGGAAACAGAAATCGTGTGAGACCCAACTCGCTTTATTTGTTCATGAGACCCAGAAAATATTAGATACAGGCTCCCAGGTAGATGCTATTTTTCTTGACTTCCGGAAGGCGTTCGATACAGTTCCGCACTGTCGCCTGATAAACAAAGTAAGAGCCTACGGAATATCAGACCAGCTGTGTGGCTGGACTGAAGAATTTTTAGCAAACAGAACATAGCATGTTGTTATCAATGGAGAGACGTCTATAGACGTTAAAGTAACCTCGGGCGTGCCACAGGGGAGTGTTATGGGACCATTGCTTTTCACAATATATATAAATGACCTATTAGATAGTGTCGGAAGTCCCATGCGGCTTTTCGCAGATGATGCTGTAGTATACAGAGAAGTTGCAGCATTAGAAAATTGTAGCGAAATGCAGGAAGATCTGCAGCGGATAGGCACTTGGTGCAGGGAGTGGCAACTGACCCTTAACATAGATAAATGTAATGTATTGCGAATACATAGAAAGAAGGAACCTTTATTGTATGATTATATGATAGCGGAACAAACACTGGTAGCAGTTACTTCTGTAAAATATCTGGGAGTATGCGTGCGGAACGATTTGAAGTGGAATGATCATATAAAATTAATTGTTGGTAAGGCGGGTACCAGGTTGAGATTCATTGGGAGAGTCCTTAGAAAATGTAGTCCATCAACAAAGGAGGTGGCTTACAAAACACTCGTTCGACCTATACTTGAGTATTGCTCATCAGTGTGGGATCCGTACCATATCGGGTTGACGGAGGAGATAGAGAAGATCCAAAGAAGAGCGGCGCGTTTCGTCACAGGGTTATTTGGTAACCGTGATAGCGTTACGGAGATGTTTAACAAACTCAAGTGCAGACTCTGCAAGAGAGGTGCTCTGCATCGCGGTGTAGCTTGCTCGCCAGGTTTCGAGAGGGTGCGTTTCTGGATGAGGTATCGAATATATTGCTTCCCCCTACTTATACCTCCCGAGGAGATCACGAATGTAAAATTAGAGAGATTAGAGCGCGCACGGAGGCTTTCAGACAGTCGTTCTTCCCGCGAACCATACGCGACTGGAACAGAAAAGGGAGGTAATGACAGTGGCACGTAAAGTGCCCTCCGCCACACACCGTTGGGTGGCTTGCGGAGTATAAATGTAGATGTAGATGTAGATGAAAATGTCAGACTGGAGAATGAGATCCCACATGCGGCTGCTGGTAGGTATATCTCCTGGAGCAAGACTTGGAATACAGCACCAATCTGAATGACGATCACAGCGACTTGCCGCTGTTTCCGGATCACCTAGTCACGCGAGACTTTTCTGTCGCCAAGCTGTTGACAACGCTGGGTAACAAACAGAGATACACTTGACACTGTAGAAACTTCCAAAAGTATCTCTGGTTGACGATGCAACATCTTAGAATCACCCAAGGCATCTATTTCGATCAGCATCCCTGGTTGATGTGCGCTGATGTTAATACAGAAAAGGGCTCCTGCGATGTAAGTTATCGAAACACATTGTGCCACGCGCAGAGTTCGATAGGTCACGCCTGGCGAGAAGAGTACCTTCTTTGCCAATTAGAGGGTCTTTAGTTTTCTCTCTGGTGGAAGAAAGGAAATATATTGTAAGAATATTTTTTTATTGTTTCGTTTATTGTATAATGTTTAGTGTACTTGGAAAGTATTCGCTCCCGGTTATTGTTTCAGGTGCCCTACGCAACATGGACGCTATTGCCGTGACCGGAGTAGGGACCTTCAAGAAGGACTTGTGACTACGGGGGCAAAGCGATAACGGTGACATCACTGAGTTACGCACCCGTGTCTAAATTCAACGGTCACGCTTCCCGTGCTCGTCACGGAGGGGCGTATAGGACAGGTTAGTACCGCGCTAGTGAGATGCTCTTCTTCCTTGATAGATTTAGACAAAAATGTCGAATTCTTGTCCGATACTATTCCCTCTTGATCGCAAATTTATTGCTTCCAAGCGCAGCCACTACTATTTTGGGAATTTGGTCAAAGAAAAATTTTGAAATTTTGTGGCATACTGAGGGCCCTTATGCTAACCATTTCTCGGAAAGGTGGTCATTAATATTTGCTTAATTTGTTTGTTTGGCCTATGTTTCACCTAAGTAGTGTTTAACGTCCCTACTTAGTCTTCTGAGCTTCGCAGCGGGCCTGTCCAGCGGCTGGGATCGCGGGGGTTTGTTGCTATTACGCACCGCCTTGGTGTTTATTGGCTGCCTATGAGGCACGTCCCCGATTGCCTTAGTGTGCTGGTTTAGGCCGTCTGTTAATAAATTTTGAGTTAAGTAATTTAATGTTCTGATCTATGGAACCATATTCAAAGTTTTACTTAAAGCTGTACATCTCCTTTGGATTATACTTGTGTTGCCCATGTTATGAATTTTGGGTAGCTTAGTTTTTTCTAGACTTGTTTAAGCACAAGGTACTGTCTTGGTTATTATCTTACGCGAATATTCCCGAATGATTTAACCGTAATTTCTAGATGGAGCCTAAACCGGGACTGTACTTGCCTTACGTGTGGACCACCTTCATCTGTTTTGCTGTTTTGACACTTGTTAAAAATTTTCTGTAAGTTTTATACTGATTTATACGGTTTTTTAGGTTACATGGCCTTGGGCAAGTACAGAAAGGGCAACAGCCTCAACGTGTGCGGGGCAAAGTCAGGACATGCGGGGACCAAGCAGCAATCGGTATTGTAATTGTCAACTGTCGAAGCTGCGTTGGTAAAGTACCAGAACTTCAAGCGCTGATAGAAAGCACCGAAGCTGAAATCGTTATAGGGACAGAAAGCTGGCTTAAGCCAGAGATAAATTCTGCCGAAATTTTTACAAAGGTACAGACGGTGTTTAGAAAGGATAGATTGCATGCAACCGTTGGTGGAGTGTTCGTCGCTGTTAGTAGTAGTTTATCCTGTAGTGAAGTAGAAGTGGATAGTTCCTGTGAATTATTATGGGTGGAGGTTACACTCAACAACCGAGCTAGGTTAATAATTGGCTCCTTTTACCGACCTCCCGACTCAGCAGCGTTAGTGGCAGAACAACTGAGAGAAAATTTGGAATACATTTCACATAAATTTTCTCAGCATGTTATAGTCTTAGGTGGAGATTTCAATTTACCAGATATAGACTGGGACACTCAGATGTTTAGGACGGGTGGTAGGGACAGAGCATCGAGTGACATTATACTGAGTGCACTATCCGAAAATTACCTCGAGCAATTAAACAGAGAACCGACTCGTGGAGATAACATCTTGGACCTACTGATAACAAACAGACCGGAACTTTTCGACTCTTTAAGTGCAAAACAGGGAATCAGTGATCATAAGGCCGTTGCAGCATCCCTGAATATGGAAATTAATAGGAATATAAAAAAAGGGAGGAAATTTTATCTGTTTAGCAAAAGTAATAGAAGGCAGATTTCAGACTACCTAACAGATCAAAACGAAAATTTCTGTTCCGACACTGACAATGTTGAGTGTTTATGGAAAAAGTTCAAGGCAATCGTAAAATGCGTTTTAGCAAAAGTAATAGAAGGCAGATTTCAGACTACCTAACAGATCAAAACGAAAATTTCTGTTCCGACACTGACAATGTTGAGTGTTTATGGAAAAAGTTCAAGGCAATCGTAAAATGCGTTTTAGACAGGTACGTGCAGAGTAAAACTGTGAGGGACGGGAAAAACCCACCGTGGTACAACAACAAAGTTAGGAAACTACTGCGAAAGCAAAGAGAGCTTCACTCCAAGTTTAAACGCAGCCAAAACCTCTCAGACAAACAGAAGCTAAACGATGTCAAAGTTAGCGTAAGGAGGGCTATGCGTGAAGCGTTCAGTGAATTCGAAAGTAAAATTCTATGTACCGACTTTGACAGAAAATCCTAGGAAGTTCTGGTCTTACGTTAAATCAGTAAGTGGCTCGAAACAGCATATCCAGACACTCCGGGATGATGATGGCATTGAAACAGAGGATGACACGCGTAAAGCTGAAATACTAATCACCTTTTTCCAAACCTGTTTCACAGAGGAAGACCGCACTGCAGTTCCTTCTCTAAATCCTCGCACAAACTAAAAAATGGCTGACATCGAAATAAGTGTCCAAGGAATAGAAAAGCAACTGGAATCACTCAATAGAGGAAAGTCCACTGGACCTGACGGGATATCAATTCGATTCTACACAGAGTACGCGAAAGAACTTGCCCCCCTTCTAACAGCCGTGTACCGCAAGTCTCTAGAGGAACGGAGGGTTCCAAATCATTGGAAAAGAGCACAGGTAGTCCCAGTCTTCAAGAAGGGTCGTCGAGCAGATGCGCAAAACTATAGACCTATATCTCTGACGTCGATCTGTTGTAGAATTTTAGAACATGTTTTTTGCTCGAGTATCATGTCGTTTTTGGAAACCCAGAATCTACTATGTAGGAATCAACATGGATTCCGGAAACAGCGATCGTGTGAGACCCAACTCGCTTTATTTGTTCATGAGACCCAGAAAATATTATATACAGGCTCCCAGGTAGATGCTATTTTTCTTGACTTCCGGAAGGCGTTCGATACAGTTCTGCACTGTCGCCTGATAAACAAAGTAAGAGCCTATGGAATATCAGACCAGCTGTGTGGCTGGATTGAAGAGTTTTTAGCAAACAGAACATAGCATGTTGTAATCAATGGAGAGACGTCTATAGACGTTAAAGTAACCTCGGGCGTGCCACAGGGGAGTGTTATGGGACCATTGCTTTTCACAATATATTTAAATGACCTATTAGATGGTGTCGGAAGTCCCATGGGGCTTTTCGCGGATGATGCTGTAGTATACAGAGAAGTTGCAGCATTAGAAAATTGTAGCGAAATGCAGGAAGATCTGCAGCGGATAGGCACTTGGTGCAGGGAGTGGCAACTGACCCTTAACATAGACAAATGTAATGTATTGCGAATACATAGAAAGAAGGAACCTTTATTGTATGATTATATGATAGCGGAACAAACACTGGTAGCAGTTACTTCTGTAAAATATCTGGGAGTATGCGTGCGGAACGATTTGAAGTGGAATGATCATATAAAATTAATTGTTGGTAAGGCGGGTACCAGGTTGAGATTCATTGGGAGAGTCCTTAGAAAATGTAGTCCATCAACAAAGGAGGTGGCTTACAAAACACTCGTTCGACCTATACTTGAGTATTGCTCATCAGTGTGGGATCCGTACCAGGTCGGGTTGACGGAGGAGATAGAGAAGATCCAAAGAAGAGCGGCGCGTTTCGTCACTGGGTTATTTGGTAACCGTGATAGCGTTACGGAGATGTTTAATAAACTCAAGTGGCAGACTCTGCAAGAGAGGCGCTCTGCATCGCGGTGTAGCTTGCTCGCCAGGTTTCGAGAGGGTGCGTTTCTGGATGAGGTATCGAATATATTGCTTCCCCCTACTTATACTTCCCGAGGAGATCACGAATGTAAAATTAGAGAGATTAGAGCGCGCACGGAGGCTTTCAGACAGTCGTTCTTCCCGCGAACCATACGCGACTAGAACAGGAAAGGGAGGTAATGACAGTGGCACGTAAAGTGCCCTCCGCCACACACCGTTGGGTGGCTTGCGGAGTATAAATGTAGATGTAGATGTAGATTTTAGCAGTGTGCTTGCCCTCTTGTGTGCTAAGGGGAGTCACATCGCCCAAAATGATAAAAGTTAACATTGTTACTTTTATGCAGATTATAAAAACATGGATATTTGTGTTTAATTGCACGAATTTATGCATTTAAGCTCTCAGTAAAGCACCTAGGGGGCAATGGAAAAGTCATTACTGAGCCTTATGTTTGAGTCTAATGAAGCTGTATGACTGTTCGACCAGGTACTTACGGTTAGTGCGATCTTGGCGGAGGTCTGTTTGTTGTTGTTTGGAGTTGTTTGGTGATCTTGCACAACAACAAGATTCCAACCCAGGGTCGTTATATAATAAACAGCGTCTAAAATCTGGGGAGAAAATGGCTCTGAGCACTATGGGACTCAACTGCTGAGGTGCAGGGGGCGCTTTCTTGCGTTTTGTATGGTTGATGCCAAGCATGGGGTTAGCCACAGGGGCCGCCACTCACCATCTTAGTAAAATTATTAATTTTTTTGGTCCTCCTGTCACGCTTGTCAGCGATAACGTCCCAGCCTGTACGTCTGACGAATCTGTGGGTTGGCATCCGTCACGTAACTACCACCCCTGTTACCCTCAACCGCCTTTTATGGAAAGTGTAAACAATAACTTAGAGTCTGCTCTCGTTACTTACCACTCGGAGGCGCCGTCGAAATGGGACTGTTGCTTCCAACGGTTGAATCTTGTCTGTAATGCGACAAATCATGTAGCTCATCAAGCTGTGGCGTCATCCTTAATGTTCGTCCACCCTGTAAATTTGGGAAATAGCGGACTTGCTTCCCGATCGTGCCAATTCAGGAGTTCTATGGGATGACTGGCCGAGGGTGAAAGCAAACATTGCCAGGGACCATCAAAAGGACATGACGTGCTACAACTGTGGATGCCGGGCTGCCAATTTCAAGATAGGCGACACTGTTTACATTCGCAATCTTAGGGATCATGACGAGGCAAGGTTCCCAATAATTTCATGCCACGTTTTGAGGATCTGTGGGGTATCATGAAGGCCCAAGTTCCGGTCTCGTTGCTGGTGAAGGACGAGGCATCCGACCATGTGCAAAGCCAGGTTAAACCTGCTATTACTGAATGATTTGTTTTGGTTTGCTGTATACTGACCTATCTACCTCCCCGGGAGTTCAGTTAACTGCGGGGGGAGGGGGGGAGGGGGTAAGGCTGCATACTGCGCCGAGATCGATAGCTCACGCCCGGCGTGTTTAGCACCGTCCTTTCCTGTTAAAGGATCTTTGGTTTTCTCTCTGGTGTGAAGCTGTTTGTGCGAGAAGGAAGGGGGCAGTCGGGAACTAGGCTATTACGGTGGATAGTGCGTCCGGTGGAACGTAGGAACTTTCTGGAGAACATTTGGTCAGCATTCCCGGCGCACCGTTTTTCTGATACGAGCGTACGCTGTCGGCGCATTCTCCGTTCACGGCGATGCGGCTGTTGACATGCCGTGCTTCGCCAACCCACTCTTGCTCTGGTTGTACTTGTTCGCTACAGTACCCGGGTTCCTCCCGGATAATTTGGGGCGATTAGGCGAAGCTCACCGGTCCTGTCCAATTCTGCACTAGATGCCTTCGCCACAGGATTTTGACGGGCACCAAGTCAACGTGTTCTTCAGGTTCCTCGCTCGAGGACTAATCCCAGTTCCGTTTCCTTATATTTATGGTGAGCGTCATTTGTATGTTCTCCAGAGACTTGTCTCCGGTGCCTGCCATTGGTTGTGCTTGATGCGGTTTGGCGCTGGTCCTGCGCTTAGGTTTTTCAATTTTTTGTTGTGCTGCGCCCTCCCATTTTTATCTAATGTGATTTTGAAAGGGTTTGCAGACGTGCTCAGTCCTCTTTCCCGTGAGAAAATTGGTTTATGTTTAGAGGAAATGTGCAGACCGTTGTTTTGGTGATGCTTAAATGATGCTTGCTGCTTTCCTCTGTTAAACCTAAAACTGTTCTAAACACAAATCCAATGAGGACAATTGAAGTTCTTGAGAACATCTTATTTGATCATTAAGCTAATAATAGGCCATTGATATACAGGGTGATTCAAAAAGAATACCCCAACTTTAGGAATTTAAAACTCTGCAACGACAAAAGGCAGAGCTAAGGACTATCTGTCGGCGAATTAAGGGAGCTATAAAGTTTCATTTAGTTGTACATTTGTTCGCTTGAGGCGCTATTGACTAGGCGTCAGCGTCAGTTGATGCTAAGATGGCGACCGCTCAACAGAAAGCTTTTTGTGTTATTGAGTACGGCAGAAGTGAATCGACGACAGTTGTTCAGCGTGCATTTCGAACGAAGTATGGTGTTAAACCTCCTGATAGGTGGTGTATTAAACGTTGGTATAAACAGTTTACAGAGAATGGGTGTTTGTGCAAAGGGAAAAGTTCTGGACGGCCGAGAACGAGTGATGAAAATGTAGCACGCATCCAGCAAGCATTTGTTCGCAGCCCAGGAAAAATCGACTCGCAGCGCTAGCAGAGCGCTGCAAATTCCACAATCAACTGTATGGAGAGTCCTACGAAAAAGGTTAGTTATGAAACCTTATCGTCTGAAATTGGTTCAAGCACTGTCTGCAGCTGCCGCCAGGCAGCCCGTGACAGAGCACTTCTTCACTGGCCTCCAAGAAGCCCTGATCTTACCCCCTGCGATATTTTCTTATGGGTGTATGTTAAGGATATGGTGTTTCGGCCACCTCTCCCAGCCACCATTGATGATTTGAAACGAGAAATAACAGCAGCTATCCAAACTGTTACGCCTGATATGCTACAGAGAGTGTGGAACGAGTTGGAGTATCGGGTTGATATTGCTCGAGTGTCTGGAGGGGGCCATATTGAACATCTCTGAACTTGTTTTTGAGTGAAAAAAACCTTTTTAAATACTCTTTGTAATGATGTATAACAGAAGGTTATATTATGTTTCTTTCATTAAATACACATTTTTAAAGTTGTGGTATTCTTTTTGAATCACCGTGTATATTAGGTTGTGGATGCTAGTTTGAAAGCTGCTTCTGCATTTATTGAGACTGTGGTGATATTGTTTCTACATTTAAGATAAATGCAGTTTCGATCCTTGTCGGGTAGCAGTTCCAAATTTAAGGCTGTATCTCACTCGAACCTGTTGTCTTTGTTAACTTTAACTAGTATCACGAGGCGAGTTAACTTAATATCAGCTGTTGAAATTCTTTTAGAGCTGGGATGAATGTTTCGTTTCATTTAACCTGTTCACTGCTTAAGAGAGCTTTGCTGTGTATGTTGTAGTGCTCTACCCATCAGCCTTTCGCTGGGGGAGGGGGTGGGGAGAGGGGGGGGGGGGGAGGAACGGCCTGGGTTCCAATGTCTACGTCTGGGGTCTGTTTTGTCGGCTGTGGGCTTGTACCCTGATGTGACGTGGGGCCACTCCATTACCATACTGTTAATTTTCACGTTTGGTGTGCTTCGACATGACTTTCAATGTTAATTATAAAGTTTAATGTTTTGATAAATTTTAGTGAGAAATCTTTAAACAACATCTAAATTGTTTGCTTCTGGTGTTTCATATTTAATGCCCTTTTTTAAGGATGAAAGCTCGGGTTTAATCTTTAATGCATCTTTTTAATTGAGCCTTCTATTGTTAATTAATATACTGTTTTAAAGAGTGTTTGGTAACAAATAATGTTCAGTAGTTTTCCCCAGCCCTTCCTGTAGGACCTGTTGCTTGTTGACGACCTAAGACACAAGCTCTTGTTGCTTGTGTCAAGATTTTTATAAATTAATGATTAATTTAATTTTGGGAAAAACCATGGTGAATATTAGAACCCATCGTGAAATAAATTTATTTTTTCGTTGGGACGACGTTGAGATGCAAGAGATTTTAAGCAGTCCACCATTTTCGGTGAAGTACTGGTCGCTGTAGAGGTGACTGGTACGAAGTGGCGTTCACAAAGCCCGACTACATCAGTATGTGTGTTCTGGACATATCTAAACTCCACATGTACTGATTACGCTACGAGTTTTCAAACATAAACTTCGCTGATATCAGGCTGCTCTATATGGACACAAATAGATTCATGTATTGGGTGAGAGGCTGCGCTCCATATGCAGTAATTAGGTACAGTTCTGAGAAATTCGACATATCAGGATCTGTGACCAACACTCCTTATCATGTAACACCTCAGAACAAGAGGGTTATCAGCCTGATGAATGACGAAGCCAATGGCTCCCCAACTGTGTTCATCTCTTTATCTTCCTCTACGATTTTTACCCAACGCTTCCCTCCAGTACTAAATTGGCGATCCCTTGATGTCTCAGAATGTGTCCTACCAACCGATCCCCTCTTCTGGTTAGGTTGTGCCACAATTTTTTTTCTCCCCAATTCTATTCAGTACCTTCTTGTTAGTTATGCGATATACCCATCTAACTTTCAGCATTCTTCTGTAGCACCACATTTCAAAGGTTTCTATTCTCTTCTTGTCTAAACTGTTTATCATCAATGTTTCACTTCTATACATGGCTACACTCCATGCAAATACTTTCAGAAAGGACTTCCTGAACCTAAATCTCTACTCAATATTAACAAATTTCTCTTCTTAACAAATGCTTTTCTTACCATTGCCAGTCCACATTTTATATCCTCTCTATTTCTGTGGCTCCTCCTCCCTTTTGTAGTCTTGCGTGGGTGCCACAGTTGACTTTATTAAGTCGGCAGGCAACGATGTCTTCAGTCTCCTGGGTCGTGATCAGTTTATTTTTATTTAAAGCTCGGAAGACAAGTCATAATCTTCATTAAAATCCCTTGAAACAGTAACATCGGACATAATGTAGCTTGGCAACGTCGTAAATTGTTTATTCACAAGCTGTGTTATTAAGCAAGCTCAGTCTAATTCGGTGAACAAACACTATTTGTTTTTAATTAAAATTAATTTTAAGCATTCAGAATTGAAAACAAATGTCGTGACACCTTATATTCGTTGTAGTTTTCACGTTAGATTGCACACTGTGAAGTCAGAGAGGTTGTTGCAATGTAGACGGTGAGATTCTTCAAATAAATGACAGTCAGCCGAGCGCTTTGTGCTGTGATCGGAAGTTAACTTTTTCATGAACATTTTTTAACTCCTGTTGAATTGAGACTCACTTCAAAATTATATTAAGGGTAGTCTGGTATTTTTAAACCAATCAGCCTCAGATATAAAATCGTAACACTTCAATGATTGCATATATTAAAACCACAAATAACGAAGTTGAACTAGAGAATACTTTTGATTCTGTATAATTTGTAACTCGTACGAAACGAAACGAAACTTCGCAAACATAAATGTAACCGAGAACTGAGAGAGAGCTAACAGAACAGAATTCTAAAACATATCCTTATACTAGTAAAAACAAAACCTTGAATAATGCGTAAGGTGTCAGGCAAATCAGACACCTTCCATGAAAACCCTGACATGATAGCAAATCCGGCAATATGTCACATAGCTCTGAATAAATCCTGACATTAAATTAACCAAAGTAATACAATCAATGAGTGAGCAAATGGAATACCACAGACTAACACAAGAACGCCTAAATGCATGTCATACCTTCCCATCGTGAAACAGATGCAGTTCCGAGGGGAGAAACGAGAACAGAAGCCGAGAGCAGAGCCGTGTAAGCTAGAAGGCCCTATGATAAGGGACACCCACATCGCCGGCCGACCGCCAGATAGACACCTCCAGAAGAACAGTATAGATCTTATGATAACACTAAAAGGGCCACACCAGCTGCAAGTTTCAACGTGAGACTATACGCGTCTCTGTTACGTAGAAAACATTAAAAACATTGCCCCACCACGAAAAGTATAACGTTTCTCATTGGATAGACAGAATTTTTTTAGGTGGAGCTTAAGGTTAACATTGAGACGGTGATTGGTCAGCTGAAAACACAGCCAGATACCTTTTTCTTAAATCAACTTCGGTAAATTGTAGTAAGGAGAAGTTCGAGAGAGTTGCTACCGAGATGGCGAGGTGTGTGGAGCTGCGCTGCCCGCCGCCCCCTGACGCTGCCTAACCACCGACAAGGTAATGAACGCGCACGATGCCGCATAAGAGTGCATAAGGCTTCAGTCAGAGCTGCAGAAGTCTCATCTGTTGCATCCCCTTTTTGCGTAATACTAGTGTCGATCGTCAATTAAACTTCGTGTTGTTCACATTTACTGCTTGAAGTTAAAATCTGAAACGCGATGATTTTTCTGTTATATAATTACTGAGAAGCCACATCAGCCACTGTAATTTGCGACAAGATAAATAAGTAATTAAAGATACCTGAGGGTCACTGTAGACCATTTTTGATAGTTTTCTCTTTTATGAAACTTAATTTAATCCTAGATTATAGATGTGATATGGCATAGGTCATCCTTCGATCCATTATAGAACTTGGTAACCCATTCAGGGAATATCCGTTCACATTTATGTTGAACGCAGCTGGTTTTTATCATCCTGTATTAAAATATTTCCTTTTACCAATAGTGCAATTTATAAACAATGTTTTGTGAGTAGAATAAAAATTCCAATGGTAAGCTTAACTGCTTTTTCGACGTTATTTTACCAGCTAACTAAAAACAGGAAAGCCTTGAACCCCTTCCACTAAATTTAGTTAGTATTAAGATTCTTTAACAGGGAGTGCAGTGGAGCTGACGCTGAAATCATTAAGTATTTGATTATATCATCGCTAGTCTCACTGAACTCTTCTGAACTCTACATGTCATGTGTGGTCTGGCGTCTCCTTACCAGCAACAGGTCCCAGGTTCAAACTAGTCAATTCCCTAAAAAACACTCTCAGAGCGTCGTTGCGCGAAAGTGGTAGGGAGACACGACTTGGAACAAACAGACACCACACAAAATGTTAGAAATGTAGTACCTACTTGTCATTTTGAAGCGTTTAGCTTCCTTGAAAGTCTAAATTATTTTATTATATTAATAAACATATAAATTTCAAACAAAGATTGACATAATATATTCTAAATAACTCAAATTAAATAATAAATATTTCAATTATTATACTATGAAAGAGTTCCTTCACTTCGACCATCATGAGTTATTTTGCTGCCCAAATAGCACATCTCATCTACTGCTTTAAGAAAATCATATCCTAATCTAATTCCCTCAGTATCACTTGATTTCGTTTGACTACATTCCGTTATCCTTGGTTTGCTTTTGCTGATTTTCATCACATACACTCCTTTCAAGACACTGTCCATTCCAAGTCTTTTGCTGTCTCTGACATAATTACAATGTCATCGCCAAACCTTACAGTTTATATTTCTACTCCCTGGACTGTAATTCCTACTCCAGATTTTTCTTTTGTTTCCTTTAGTGCTTGCTCATTATACAGGTTGAATAACATTGGGGATAGCTTAAAAATCTGCCTCGCTCCTTTCTCAACCACTGCTTCATTTTCATGCCCCTCGACTCATAACTTCCGTCTGATTCGCTCCCTGAAAGAGTATTCCAATCAACATTATCAAAAGCTTTCTCTAAGTTTGCAAATGCTAGAAACGTAGGTGTGCCTTTCCTCAACATATGTTCTATGAAAAGTCGAAGTGTTCCTACATTTCTCCGGGATCCAAGCTGATCTTCGCCTGAGATCGGCTTCCACAAGCTTTTCCATTCGTCTTTTGGTATCAATATTTTATAATCGTGGCTTATTAAACTCATAGCTTGGTAATTTCCTAGATTGTCAGGACCTGCTTTCTCTGGAAGTCTGAGGGTATTTCGCCTGTCTCGTACATCTTGTTCACCAAATGGAACAGTTTTATCATGGATGGTTTTCCCAAGGCTATCAGTAGTTCTAACGGAATGTTGTCTACTCCCAGGGCCTTGTTTCGGCTTAGATTTTAATGCCCTGTCAAATTTTACTCGCAGTATCATATCTCTCATCTCATCTTCATCTACGTCCTCTTCCATTTCCGTAATACTGCCCGCAAGTAAATCTCCCTTATATAGACACTCTATACACTCCTTCCACCCGTCTGCTTTCCCATCTTTGCTTGGGACTGCTTTTCCATCTGAGCTCTTGATATTCATACAGGTTATTCTCTTTTTTCCGAAGGTCTTTTTAATTTTCCTGTAGGCATCATCTATCTTTCTCTTAGTGATATAAGTATTTAAATCCTTACGTTTCTCCTCTAGTCATTCCTGCTTAGCCATTTTGCACTTCCTGTCAGTCTCACTTTCTAGACTTTTGTATTCCCTTTCGCTTTCTTCATTTACTGCATTTTTATATTTTCTGCTTTCATCAATTATATTTAATATTTTTTGTGTTACCCAAGGATTTTTACTATCCCTCGTCTTTGTACTTACTTGATCTTCTGCTGCCTTCACTAATTCATCTCTCAAAGCTGCCCATTCTTCTCTTACTGTATTCCCCTCCTCTGTTCTTGCCAATCGTTCGCTAATGCTCCCTCTGAATCTCTCTACAACCTTTCGTTCTTTCAGTTTATCCATGTCCCATCTCTCTAAATTCCTACCTTTTTGTAATTTCTTCAGTTTTAACCTGCAGTTTATAACTAGTCAATTGTGCTCAGAGTCCACATTTGCACCTCGATGTACTCTTTATTATGCTACATGCCTGTATTTTGCGTGTGTGTGTTGTATGATGATGATGAGAGAACGGGGCCGCCACATAGCCTACTCCTTGTGAACACCACGAAGTGGGACGCCAGGCTTAACATCCTCATCCGACTGACGGATCACTGTCAACAATGCCACATGCCCTCACATGATGAGTCACTGCGGAGAGTTTTTGTATTTAAACCAGGACA
The DNA here is from genome assembly GCF_021461385.2 of Schistocerca piceifrons. NCBI lineage: Eukaryota > Metazoa > Arthropoda > Insecta > Orthoptera > Acrididae > Schistocerca > Schistocerca piceifrons. The sequence goes on from NC_060143.1 coordinate 57,064,626, forward strand.
CTGGCGCCAGGTCTCGTAATCAGAAACTTGCCTCCATCATTCAACGTGACAGAAGTGCAACCTTTCAGCAAATTGCCGCGGATTTCAATGCTGGGCCATCAACAAGCGTCAGCGTGCGAACCATTCAACGAAACATCGATATGGGCTTTCGGAGCCGAGGGCCCACTCGTGTACCCTTGACGCCTGCACGACACAAAACTTTACGCCTCTCTTGGACCAGTCAACACCGACATTGGACTGGAAACATTTTGGCTCGTCGGACGAGTCTCGTTTCAAATTGCATCGAGCGAATGGACATGTACGGGTATGGAGATAACCTCATGAATTGATGGACCCTGCATGTCAGCAGGGGACTGTTCAGGCCGGTGGAGGCTCTGTAATGGTGTGGGGCCTGAACAGTTAGAGTGGTATGGGCCCTTTGATACGACTCTGACAGGTGATACGTGCGTAAGGATCCTGTGTGATCACCTGCATCCATTCAAGTCCACTGTGCATTCCGACGGACTTGGGCAATTCCAGCAGGACAATGCGACATCCGACACGCCCAGAATTGCTGCATAGTGGCTCCAGGAACACTCTTCTAAGTTTAAACAGTTCCGCTGGCCACCAAACTCCCCAGCCCTGGACATTATTGAGCATATCTGGGATGCCTTGCAACGTGCTGTTCAGAACAGATCTCCACTCCCTCGTACTCTTAAGGATTTGTGGACAGCCCTGCCGGATTCATGGTGTCAGTTCCCTCCAGAACCACTTAAGACATTAGTCGAGTCCATGCCACGTCGTGATGCATCACTTCTGAATGCTCGTGGAGGTCCTACATGATATTAGGCAGGTATACCAGTTTCTACAGCTGTTCAGTGTAAAATGTAATGCAGTTCGGTACAACTGCGACAAGAACTGTGGGATTGAAATTTGGACATACCATGTAGTTCATGACATGTACTGTAATCTGTTATCGTAATATAAAATAAACAATAAAAATCATAAAAGCATGGCAACCTTAAGGGTCAGTTCAACGTAAATCCAAAGTATTAAAAAAGCATAACGTTAAAAAATGAAGCATATCTATAAAACAGAAAGACTCAGAACAAATAGTATGAGGCCACGCTATAGATGAAAGAGAATGGAAATAAGAAATGTATAAAAACTGACATAACATCTTTTTAAAATTTTGCAGGACATATCTGTATTTCAAACCCTTCTGTTCATTTAAGTTGCACTCGGGATGTTTATTAAAAGCGGCACAAATTTCCATCTCTTCATAAAACTTCATTAATCTACACTTACTAGTGACGTGTAAAACTTCCATTGACTTAAGGCTGTTAGCATTATGTGTACAAGGACGTAAGTGATTGCTAAACGAAAATTTCTTACTGATAATAATTTTCCGACATTCCCTCAGCCGAGTTCCAAAGCTTCTCCCTGTTTGTCTTACAGAATACTTTTCACAGTCATCACAGCTAACTTCGTAAATACCTGATTGTTTCATTACATCTGCCTTGTAGGTGCTCAGGCGTAAGTATCTGCCTGCCTGAGTTCGTGTACCGAGACATATCTGCACATTCGTACTACGGAACGCTCTGGCTATCATATTACAAATACGCCCATAGTATGGTAACGTTGCATACTTCACTTTGTCTCTAAGCTGCTCCCTTCTTAGTGTGATACTGTCACCGTTTTTTTTCTTTGGAGATATGTTGTTTCTTAATATGCATAGCTGAAAACATTGTACTGTCATAACCATTTCTGCGAGCTATCTCTTTCAATGTGTGTAGCTCTTTACCCACTTCTCCGGTATGAAAAGGAATGTTGGTCATCCTACTTGTCATTGCCTGAGAAAAGGCACGTTTATGTGCATGAGGATGACATGAATCGTTACGGATAACCGTATCAGTTGTCGTTGGGTTACGGTAAATTCCAAATTTATGTGTGCCCCTAATATTGATTATTTTTAAATCTGAGAAACTAATGGTTCCATCATTTTCAAGTCACATTGTGAAATTCATTTTGGGGTGTAAGCTACTTTGGTGAAAGAGCAGATTATTATTTCTTCCACTACACTATCGAAAAACACCAAAGTACCTTTTGTAATAAATTATTTTACTCGCTGTGTCTTGATAACTTGCTAATCCTTCTGTTTGTGAATAACCCGAATAACCAAACGTAAAACAGTTATAAGAAACAATAACTGTAGAAGGTCAAAATCTCCTGCAGTTCTTGTGAACTATAATTCCTTATAATTCAGCAAATTGTTACTAATTAAGACAGTCACACCATATCTGGCAGATGTGACAGACAAACTCACAAAGTTTTGTTTGTTTGTGTTCGAGGCTGTCGTGAGTGAAGCACAATGACAACGGTTTAAGAAGGGTTCGGTGTGTTGGTTCTTTTTTTTTTCAGACCAAATCGGACACGCAAGTTCAAAGTAGACACAGTATAAGAAGCAAGCATCCTCGTGGGTCTCGATACGCCGGTGGTACAGGAATTTTATGCGGACTGGAAACCTTGATCTGAAACGTCACACTGGTGAACCTGGAATAAGTGAAGCTACGGTTGGCTTTCCAACGCTCACCACGTAGAACTGTTCGGAGGGCGTTGCAGGAGCTGCAGAGTCCTAGGGTGACCGTGCACAGGGTCCTTCAGAAACGTTTACAGATGTATACATAACTGTTACACGCATTGAAAGTAGACAATTTCTGCAGTTCGCTTTGGACGTTCTTCGCCTTTTATAGGAGGGTAGAACTTTTCCAAACAGCCTAAAATTTTTTTGATGAAGCAATGTTCCACGAGTGTGGTAAGGTAAAGAAACACGATGTTCGCGTCTGGAGCACAAAAAATTCGCATTTTGTGTCGCAAGAAGTACATGACAGCCTGAAAGTGAATGTGTGGTGTTTTTTGATGGTTGATTGCATTATGGGACCATTTTTTGTCTCAGAAAAAAAACAGTCAATACTAACCCCATTACATTGATATGCGTCGGCCGATGTGATCGAGCGGTTCTAGGCGCTTCAGTCTGGGACTGATGACCTCAGATGTTAAGTCCCATAGTGCTCAGAGCCATTTGAACCTGGATATGCTGGAGGTGATTGCGTCACAGCAGGCTGACCGCAAAGACACAGTCGTTTTCCAACAAGATGGTGCACCGCCATATTGGGCTCAGACTGCGCGAGGTGTTCTCGACCAGGTGTTCGATGGACTGGCAGGGGTGATCCAGTTTCCTGGCCCTCTATGTCGCCTGGCACTACTCCGACGGACTTCTATCTATGGGAGTATGTCAATGACAGAATCCATCAAATGCCTGTCAACCACATCGATGATTTAAAGAACAAAATGGCTCTTGCCATTGCCACAGTTGATGTGGATATGTTACGCCGAGTGTGGATAGAACTTGAGCACGTACTGCATGTTGTACATTCCACCAAAAGCACAAAAGCTTCGTGAAATATTGTGTCGGATAAGCCATACATGGTGTGAGTATCTTAATAGTTTGAATGCTATAATACGTTGCAGTTGTTCCGTACCTTCTGAGACACACTGTATAGCTTTACGTGGAAGAGGAAAATACCACCACCTAAGTCCCAAAAAGAGACTACTTTTCAAAAAAATTTAACTTTGCCATTTGAAAAATAATCAGTAATTGTTTGCCACGATAAAAATTTCAAAGGGCCAAAGTTGAGGTGGCAAGAATCGTTGCCACATCGGAGCGCCTGTACTGTAAAGTGAACAGGAAGATAAATCCATGCCGGCCGATATGCCCGAGCGGTTCTAGGTGCTTCAGTCCGGAACCGCGCTGCTGCTACGGTCGCAGGTTCGAATCCTGCCTCGGGCATGGATGTGTGTGACATCGTTAGATTAGATAGGTTAAGTAGTTCTAAGTCTAGGGGACTGATGGCCTCAGATGCTAAGTCCCATAGTGCTTAGAGCCATTAGAACCATTAGATAAATCCATTGTCATATAGAAGTGATACACTGGCAGAAAATATATCGCAACACAAAGTAGCAGTTGTGCGATATTCAACGAATGTTGTTAGGCGTGTTTCTGCATCTGAAATGTCTTGTCTGTTCATATTTCATGCTATCCGCTTAAGAGTGAGCTAGTAGCAGTTACTACGAGAATACAAATCAGGTTTGCTTTGAACGCACGCTCTTGTGCGACAATTAGCTTTGAGACTGTACGCCGTGAGTTGACGTTAAGAATGCATTTAAGGCGACAAAGACGCTATTATCAGCATGACATTGAGTTTGGACCAGGTTGTGTAATAGGGCTACAAGAAGCTGGATGTTCCTTCTACAATACTGTAGAAAGACTCGGCAGGAAAGTAACCACTGTACATGATTCCTGGTAGCGGTGGTAACGAGGTGATGTACTGTCTGAAGAAGACCGGACTCCAGACAGCCACTTAGCTCCACCAAGAGAGAAGACCTTCACGTTCGGCGTGTGGCTCTGGCGCATCACACTGCATCTGCAGCAGCAGTAGAAGCAGCAGTTGACATTACACTGATACAGAGAACAGTTACGACTTCAAGGACAGCTACGATCGAGACACCCTGTAGCGTGCATTCCACTGTCCCCAAACCACCACCATTTTTAACTTCAATTGTCTCAAGCGAGAGTTCATTGGAGGGCAGGGTGAAGGTCTGTTGTGTTTTCTGACGAAAGTTGGTTCTGCCTCGGCGCCAGGGTTATAACCGTCTGTTAGTAGAAGACCAGCTCATCGCCTGCAAACAAGCTGTCTGGTTGCTAGACACACTCAGACTGGACTTACACCTGGACATATGGTCTGGGGTGAGATTCCATATGACAGCAAGACCACTTACGTAGATACCCCACGCACTCTTACGGCAGATATGTACGTCAGTATGTTCCGCTTCCATTGAACAACATTAATCCGGGGGGTGTTTTCCAACAGGATAACACTCTACCGGTGGTACCCGTGGTCTACGTGTAGCGTCTTTGTTTCATAATCAAAACGTCTTCGGTCCCGGGTTCGATCCCCGCCACTGCCTAAATTTCGATAAATAATCAGCATTGGCGGCCGAAGACTTCCGGAATAAGAAGTCAGCCTCATTCTGCCAACGGCCTTGTCAAAGAGGGCGGAGGAGCGGATGGAGATTAAGGGCACTCTCTTGTCCTAGGGGTGGGAAATTGCCCCTAAAGGCGGAAGAATCAGCAATGATCAACGACATGAGGATGCAGAAGGCAATGGAAACCACTGCATTAAAGACACGTAGCGTGTATCCACAGGACATGTGGCCTGTAATTGAAGAAGTGTCATGATGATCTCTCCATTGGCAAAAGATTCCGGAATAGTCCCCCATTCGGATCTCCGGGAGGGGACTGCCAAGGGGGAGGTTACTATGAGAAAAAGATTGAATAATCAACGAAAGGATAACGTTCTACGAGTCGGGGCGTGGAATGTCAGAAGCTTGAACGTGGTAGGGAAACTAGAAAATCTGAAAAGGGAAATGCAAAGGCTCAATCTAGATATAGTAGGGGTCAGTGAAGTGAAGTGGAAGGAAGACAAGGATTTCTGGTCAGATGAGTATCGGGTAATATCAACAGAAGCAGAAAATGGTATAACAGGTGTAGGATTCATTATGAATAGGAAGGTAGGGCAGAGGGTGTGTTACTGTGAACAGTTCAGTGACCGGGTTGTTCCAATCAGAATCGACAGCAGACCAACATCGACAACGATAGTTCAGGTATACATGCCGACGTCGCAAGCTGAAGATGAACAGATAGAGAAAGTGTATGAAGATATTGAAAGGGTAATGCAGTATGTAAAGGGGGACGAAAATATAATAGTCATGGGCGACTGGAATGCAATTGTAGGGGAAGGAGTAGAAGAAAAGGTTACAGGAGAATATGAGCTTGGGACAAGGAATGAAAGAGGAGAAAGACTAATTGTGTTCTGTAACAAGTTTCAGCTGGTAATAGCGAATACCCTGTTCAAGAATCACAAGAGGAGGAGGTATACTTGGAAAAGGCCGGGAGATACGGGAAGATTTCAATTAGATTACATCATGGTCAGACAGAGATTCCGAAATCAGATACTGGATTGTAAGGCGTACCCAGGAGCAGATGTAGACTCAGATCACAATATAGTAGTGATGAAGAGTAGGCTGAAGTTCAAGACATTAGTCAGGAAGAATCAATACGCAAAGAAGTGGGATATGGAAGTACTAAGGAATGACGAGATACGTTTGAAGATCTCTAACACTATAGATACAGCAATAAGGAATAGCGCAATAGACAGTACAGTTGAAGATGAATGGACATCTCTAAAAAGGGCCATCACAGAAGTTGGGAAGGAAAACATAGGTACAAAGAAGGTATCTGCGAAGAAACCATGGGTAACAGAAGAAAAACTTCAGTTGATTGATGAAAGGAGGAAGTACAAACATGTTCCGGGAAAATCAGGAATACAGAAATACAAGTCGCTGAGGAATGAAATAAATAGGAATTGCAGGGAAGCTAAGACGAAATGGCTGCAGGAAAAATGTGAAGACATCGAAAAAGATATGATTGTCGGAATGACAGACTCAGCATACAGGAAAGTCAAAACAACCTTTGGTGACATTAAAAGCAACAGTGGTAACATTAAGAGTGCAACGGGAATTCCACTGTTAAATGCAAAGAAGAGAGCAGATAGGTGGAAAGAATACATTGAAAGCCTCTCTGAGGGGGAAGATTTGTCTGATGTGATAGAAGAAGAAACAGGAGTCGATTTAGAAGATACAGGGCATCCAGTATTAGAATCGGAATTTAAAAGAGCTTTGGAGGACTTACGGTCAAATAAGGCAGCAGGGATAGATAACATTCCATCATAATTTCTAAAATCATTGGGGGAAGTGGCAACAAAACGACTATTCACGTTGGTATGTAGAATATATGAGTCTGGCGACATACCATCTGACTTTCGCAAAAGCATCACCCACACAATTCCGAAGACGGCAAGAGCTGACAAGTGCGAGAATTATCGCACAATCAGCTTAACAGCTCATTCATCGAAGCTGCTTACAAGAATAATATACAGAAGAATGGAAAAGAAAATTGAGAATGCGCTAGGTGACGATCAGTTTGGCTTTAGGAAAAGTAAAGGGACGAGAGAGGCAATTCTGACGTTACGGCTAATAATGGAAGCAAGGCTAAAGAAAAATCAACACACTTTGATAGGATTTGTCGACCTGGAAAAAGCGTTCGACAATATAAAATGGTGCAAGCTGTTCGAGATTCTGAAAAAAGTAGGGGTAAGCTATAGGGAGAGACGGGTCATATACAATATGTACAACAACCAAGAGGGAATATTAAGAGTGGACGATCAAGAACGAAGTGCTCGTATTAAGAAGGGTGTAAGACAAGGCTGTAGCCTTTCGCCCCTACTCTTCAACCTGTACATCGAGGAAGCAATGATGGAAATAAAAGAAAGGTTCAGGAGCGGAATTAAAATACAAGGTGAAAGGATATCAATGATACGATTCGCTGATGACATTGCTATCCTGAGTGAAAGTGAAGAAGAATTAAATGATCTGCTGAATGGAATGAACAGTGTAATGAGTACACAGTATGGTTTGAGAGTAAATCGGAGAAAGACGAAGGTAATGAGAAGTAATAGAAATGAGAACAGCGAGAAACTTAACATTAGGTTTGATGGTCACGAAGTCAGTGAAGTTACGGAATTCTGCTACCTAGGCAGTAAAATAACCAATGGCGGACGGAGCAAGGAGGACATCAAAAGCAGACTCGCTATGGCAAAGAAGGCATTTCTGGCCAAGAGAAGTCTACTAATGTCAAATACCGGCCTCAATTTGAGGAAGAAATTTCTGAGGATGTACGTCTGGAGTACAGCATTGTATGGTAGTGAAACATGGACTGTGGGAAAACCTGAACAGAAGAGAATCGAAGCATTTGAGATGTGGTGCTATAGACGAATGTTGAAAAGTAGGTGGACTGATAAGGTAAGGAATGAGGAGGTTCTACGCAGAATCGGAGAGGAAAGGAATATGTGGAAAACACTGATAAGGAGAAGGGACAGGATGATAGGACATCTGCTAAGACATGAGGGAATGACTTCCATGGTACTAGAGGGAGCTGTAGAGGGCAAAAACTGTAGAGGAAGACAGAGATTGGAATACGTCAAGCAAATAATTGAGGACTTAGGTTGCAAGTGCTACTCTGAGATGAAGAGGTTAGCACAGGAAAGGAATTAGTGGCGGGCCCGCATCAAACCAGTCAGTAGACTGATGACCCAAAAAAAAAAAAAAAAAAAAAAAACACTCTACCACGTTCAGCTGTTGTAACCCTACATGCTCTACAGAGGGTCGATAACCTGCCGTGGCGTGCTAGATCACCAGATCTGTCTCCAGTCCGGCACATATGGAACATCATCGGATGGCAACTCAGTGTCATCGACAACCATCATTAATCGCCTCTATATTGACCGATCAAGTGCAGCAGGCATGAAACTCCATCCCACAAACTGACATCTGACACCTGTACAACACAATGCGCGCAAGTTTGCATGCTTACATTCAACATCCTGCAGGTTACAGCAGTTATTATTGTACCAGCATTTCACATTTCCAGTGTCTTTTCTCGCGCATACATTAACTTGTGATCTTGCAAAGTTAATCAATGAAGTATATCACCTACACAAATGTATTCCCAAAATTTCATTACTCTAGTTTATTTTTTGGTGTTGCGATTTTCTTCCCGTCAGTGTATTTAGTTTCTTACTTTTATTTCATCATTGAAAGAACTTTTTATACCGTTAATGGTCAAGGAAGCACTTAATTTTGTACTTCAGATGTACTACTATTATGCTGATTTCCTTCTGTCGCTGGTATTTCTAGTCTCACACCTCCTTTCTCGTTGTATTTATGATGGAGGCGTTGAAATAACGTGGCATGATCGGTGCACGGTGTTGGTTGCCCTTCCGTAGCAGCTTTGCATCATCTACGCTGCAGCCATTCAGAATCAACCAAACAAATACTCCGGACAGCCATAACGTCGCCGCGTTTACACTCCGGTCTGGAACGGCTTACCGTGAACTGTCCTAGGCGTCCAGCTGCCAGCGTTGCGTACTGCCATAGCAGTCGCACAAATATTTGTCACTTTATGGTCCTCTGAGTTGACGTCACCCCCACGGTCGCTGCCCCGTCTAAAAATACTTGGGTGCACTGTCAACTGTGAAGTTTCGTTCTTGCAGTCACTGTTCACGGGGGTCATTCGGCTACATAACATTTTCTAGAAAGACTGCACTCGCGCGCTTAGTTGGTAGTTATGGGAGCTTCCACAGTACATCATCTCTACCCGAAGCTGAAAATATATTGAGACACGAACTACTCCACAAGATGGGGCAACCATAGCTAAAATAGTACATGACTGATGGAACTGGAACTTTCAAACCATAATATTTCACAAGGCATTATTAGCAAATTAGAACTAAAATTGATGAAAGTCCATATGACCTCATTAGCCGTTTTTTGTAGCCCATTCAAAGACGCACGATCGGATTCGCACCTAAAGCTACATCGTCAGGTATATTACTGTATAAAAGAATTACAGTCCTTGTATGATACAAAATCATTACTGAATTGTTTTTTTAAAAAATCTTTAAAAAACATTCACCACAAATTGTATGCTGTACAGTTACTATTACAAGTCACTGTGTCAAATAAACATTAAATAACTTTTGTTTTAACTTTTATAAACATATTCCACTTCAAACCTGATGAGTATTACGATGTTCCAAAGATCGGCTATAAACGAAAGTAAGTGATCCCTCAACGACTATCATCAAACAAAAAGGCTGTCAGACACCGATGGCGGGCGTTCTAAATAAAAAGCGTAAGCTGAGACAATGATGCATGAAGTGATTACTTGTAAGTAAGTTCACTTTCTGGCAAGACAGACATGAAAGTGTCACATGGTACTCCGCTTCGCAATCGTATTATTTCACCTTTGAATTGAACGAGAATCTTTCGTTGTTCATTTTTTATTCTGTTTAAACAAATTGCTACTGCTACATGGAAGAAAGTGATAATATATTTTATGTATATACACTGAACCGGCGAGTCAAAATTTGTACCAAGGCCGTGAATCGAAGCCGGATCTCCTATTTACTAAGTAGTGCGTTATCCAGTACGCCATCTTCGCACAGCGGTTCACACAACTGCCCGGATTACCGTGGCACGCCTCCCTCCTCGGTGCAAATTCTCACTGCCGGCCCAGTCTACTTTAAATTCCCCCTTACACATAAACAGAATTAACCTACTGAGAGTCTCCATGCTCAGGTACCAAATGAACAGAATTACTGACGGTCTCCATGCTCAGTAATAGTATCTGTACGTGTGTAACGGGGAATTTAAAATAGACTGTGGCGGCAGTGAGAATTTGGATACAGGAGGGAGGTGTGCCAAGGCAATCCTAGCAGTTGTGAGAACTGCTGTGCAAAGATGGCTTAGTGGCTAACGCGCCTGCCTAGCAAACAGGTTTGACTCCTCGCCTGAGTACAAATGTTCTCTCTTCCCTTCGGTTTATATGCATAAAATCATATCCGTATGAAATCAGTTAAGTCTAGGCGCTATAGTCTGGAACCGCGCGACCGCTACGATTGCAGGTTCGAATCCTGCCTCGGGCATGGATGTGTGTGATGTCCTTAGGTTATTTAGGTTTAAGTAGTTCTAAATTCTAGGGGACTGATGACCTCAGAAGTTAAGTCCCATATGGCTCAGAGCCACTTGAGCCATCAGTAAAGTCTCTGAATCTGTGTTATTTGGAAGTGAAAATAAGTAACTTTCTTCTGTACGGCCCCAGCCGCATCCTTCTACGGGACTACTATATATAACTATTCCGTGTACATTTCTATTGGTATTCTTTCTTCCAGTTTCATATTATCCATGGTGTTTAAGTAAAGTGACAGTTATTCTTTCAGGAGATAATAATGCTAAAACTAGAAAGAAAATTCTTTAAATAAGTCAGGTAGCAAATGGGTAGATCACATAACTAATGAGGAGGTATTGAATAGAATTGGGGAGAAGAGGAGTTTGTGGCGCAGCTTGACAAGAAGAAGCGACCGGTTGGTGGGACATGTTCTGAGACATCAAGGGATCACAAATTCAGCATTGGAGGGCAGCGTGGAGGGTAAAAACCGTAGGAGACCAGGAGATGAACACACTAAGCAGATTCAGAAGGATGTAGGTTGCTGTACGTACTGGGAGATGAAGAAGCTTGCACAGGATAGCGTAGCATGGAGAGCTGCTTTAAACCAGTCTCAGGACGGAAGACCACAACAACAACAACAACAAATTCTTGTTAATATACGGATCATTCTGTCCAAAGACAGCTGTCTGTTATCACTGCAAGAGGTGCTCAGAGCGGTTTCCACTGTTTTATAAACCCCTTAGCCCAAGTTTTCAAAGAACCAAGAACTTGTGTGAACACACTGGACTGTTCTCGGATTTTGTCACACGCGTGGACATATACTCCTGCAACGTGTGAACATTGCCGACGAGAGTGGAATACATCAATGCTTTTAAGAATTGCCGTACCCAGAAATCCGCCATAACGCATTAGACGTTTAAGTTCTGTATTGTAGTACGAAAAAAAAATGATGGTAGCCCGTCGTGCGTAAACCGCATCCATTGCTACTTGGAGGGGCCTCGCTCTCCAACAGCGAAGCTAATTTACCAGCAGAAATTGGTGATCGACAGCATCTACATCTACATCCATACTCCGAATGCTACCTGACGGTGTGTGGCGGAGGGTATCTTCAGTACCTCTATCGGTTCTCCCTTCTATTCCAGTCTCGTATTGTTCGTGGAAAGAAAGATTGTCGGTATGCCTCTGTGTGGGCTCTAATCTCTCTGATTTTATCCGCATGGTCTCTTCGCGAGATATAGGTAGGAGAGAGCAATACACTGCTTGACCCCTCGGTGAAGGTATGTTCTCGAAACTTCAACAAAAGCCCTTACCGAGCTACTGAGCGTCTCTCTTTCAGAGTCTTCCACTGGAGTTTACCTATCATCTCCGTAACGCTTTCGCGATTACTAAATGATCCTGTAACGAAGCACGCTGCTCTCCGTTGGATCTTCTCTATCTCTTCTGTCAACCCTATCTGGTACAGATCCCACACCGGTGAGCAGTATTCAAGCAGTGGGCGAACAAGTGTACTGTTAATTTGGGCAGTAAAGCTTATGGACCATCACTCATGAGCGCTACGAGTCTGTCGCCCAGATGTCCTGTCCACACACTGGTATTGAAGCAAACCTGATCCCTTTCCCTGATCGCTCAAAGATCTGCATCCGCCCACATATCTTTGTTCTGGTAATTTAATACATCTGCGTGAATTTCGTCTCAGCCGTAAATAAACTTCAAGGTGTGAACTACGTATATTGACCGCTCTATCTCACAATCGATTGGCAGAATTGCAATCTGGCACGTCCGTGTGGCGTGAGAGCTCGCGCATGCTGTAGGCGATATGCATGAAGTGTATATGCAGAACTCTTGAAAGTTCGTGTTCCGCGGCAGATACATCACACACAGTTACAGAAAACGGGGACAGATTAAACTGAATCAGTTCTTGCATCATTAAGGAGTACAGACTGCCATAGGTAGGATTATGAATATCAGTCCACCATGTACTAGTTCTGTAGTCAGTCACGAGTGCATCATGTCTTCCACGTGTAGTCAATTTCCTCTTTAATGAAACCACTTTCTAAAAAGAGTGAAAGATATAATGTAGACAATTACCTGCCAGGTTTCTTTAGAACCAATGTTTTTAGAAGCTTTTTGGTTTTTTTCTTTTTCAGAGAAACATTTCAGTACATATGCAGGATGATGCAGGACCTCACCGACAAACATTGAGTTGTGACAGTGAGAGCTGGTTTCTCAGGATGGGGCAGGCTAAGGTTACGAATGTGGATGGGGCAGTAATCAGTTACTCTTGGTTGCACAACAAATTCGTAAACTTTATGTAAAGAAATTAAAATTTTACAATTTCTTAATAAAAAAGAAAAAAAAAACAGAATTGACCGTATGACGGCTGAAGGCCTTATCATAGGACAAAAATTCCCCAATTTTAGAGCCGAAGGCAACCAACAACAACTTCAAACAACCAACGGCTGAAGACCTGAATTAAGCGACAGAAGAACAATTCCAAATAGCACATATTAAGATAAATACTTCGTTTTAGAACAAACTGTAACATGGCCGAAGGCCTTATTATAAGAGAAGTGAAATTATTGATCGGCTGAAGGCCACACACAACTTCAAATAACAAACGGCTGAAGGCCTGAATTAGAAGTCAGAAGAACACTTCCAAATCTTTCAGAACACATCTTGATGACGTTATGAGGGGTAGAATACCATGGCGACTGGTGGCTGGTCAAACACAGCAGGTTGTAGCACGAGGCCTCCGTGTGCCACAAGGTGTGATTATGGCAACGATTCCAGCAGACAGGAAACGTGTCCAGGCGCTACAGTACGGGACGTCCACAGTGTACAACACCACAAGACGACCGATATCTCACCATCAGAGCCCGCAGACGGCCACGGAATACTGAAGGTAGTCTTGCTCGGGACCTTACCGCAGCCACTGGAACAGTTGTCTCCAGACAGTCTACAGACGACTGAACAGACAAGGTTTATTCGCCCGGAGACCTGCAAGGTGCATTCCACTTAGCACTTTTAAAATAAATACCTTGCTTTTAAAACAAGTTTACTTACAAAAACCTACTGTAACATGGCTGTAGGCCTTATCACCAAAGAAGTGAAATGATTGCTCTGCTGAAGGCCACACCAACAACAATTAGAAAATTACAAATATCCTTAAGACAAACATCATAACCTAAGGAATCAGGACAAGCGGTTCCTAGCAAGTGTTCCAAGGGTCGGCCTGGGAAGGTAACTTTAACATAATGTGAGACAGGCAGCCAAGAGTTGTACTCACGCAACAGGATGGCAGCTCAAACTAGGGGCAACTTAAGAGCCGACCGACCGACCGACTAACCAATCCACCTAACGTCCGATCACCGGTACAACGATGGAATATTTTTAGGCTAGGGCGAAGAGATAGACAGCACTACATCTTCAGAAAACACCCAAGGCCGAAGGAAACACTAGAACCAAGGTATACCTCCCAAAAAATATGCACACTACAATACAAAAGGCTGTCGAACTACACGCCGCGACGGACAGCATCAACACGACGAGGAAAGGTACACTGCCAGAAAGTACACTAACGTCCAGGGCAGATAACTGGGGCGTTAGCGGCCCACAAGGCAGAAAATACCGCTGGTTCCACTTCACTAACAAGAATAATACTAAATTCAATGATGAATACAAATAGAGTGTGGTGTCACCGCCAGACACCACACTTGCTAGGTGGTAGTTTTAAATCGGCCGCGGTCCATTAGTACATGTCGGACCCGCGTGTCGCCACTGTGTGATCGCAGACCGAGCGCCACCACAAGGCAGGTCTCGAGATACGGAATAGCACTCGCCCCAGTTGTACGGACGACGTAGCTAGCGACTATACTGACGAAGCCTCGCTCATTTGCCGAGCAGATAGTAGAATAGCCTTCAGCTAAGTCAATGGCTACGACCTAGCAAGGCGCCATTAGTAACATTGCATGTATCTAAAGAGTCTCACTTGTATCGCCACAATCTCCAGATGTACCAAAAGGATGGATTAAAGTTAAGTATTCCAGAAGCTACGTACTTTTCTTTATAGCATTCATTACGTATCCTGTTTCAGACCTCACGCCATACTGCTTTAGCTTAGAGCGTGCCTTTAGGCTTCCTCTCATTGTGTCTAGGCTGTCTTGTCTAGACACAACATAGAGAAACACGGCTGCAATATTTCACCGTCTCGAAACACTTCACTCGTTGCTGCCAGGCTCAGCGACCCTGGGAGCAACAATCCGCCGACCAAGGATAGTCGAGGTTGCATTAGCAGTTAACTCTTCACTCAAACGTCCAGGGTATGGTGTGCAACGAATTCGTCGCTCTTGCAGCTACCGCTCATCGATCCGGCAGTGGCAGCATGCCGCCAGCGGCCCCAACTTGCCCTAGCGCTGCACGGACCTGCTCGCTGCTCCACCCCCAACCGACCTGATGTTCATTCGCAACCTCTCACCAAATCCAGTACGCAGACAGCATTAAAATAACTGCTCATTCAAAACCACAAGACGCACACGGATCCGGGTAAAAAGTTCCACCAACAACTCACAATACTAAAACCTGTGACTGTGAAACAACACGGACGAATTATTAGTCGGCACAAACACAGAGAAGCCAGAAGTGGTTGGAAGACCAAATGCATGTCGTCCGCTGCGACGACCGACCGAACGACCAGCCAGTGGTCGTCCCCAGTCAAGTCAGACACGGGAAAGATCCCAGTATAAATCGTCGACTGACAACTTATTGCCATGAGGTCACTTCGACAGACGGACACACACACACAAGTGAAAGTTGCACTACTCGAATACCACCGTCCATTCAACTAAAACTTGCTGAATCCGGTCCTTGACGAGATCGTGCACTCTCGCAACCACATCCTTCCCTCGGACAGCGCATGTGTGTCGCCAGTGGTCGGGCGAGTACTGGCTGTCCGAACCTCACCGCTGCTCCGTCCCCAACTCCCCTCGCTGACACACGACGACCTGGAAATACTAGAGGCCGCTCCAAAGATGGTACCACAGTACGCGCTATCAATAAGCGCTGGTGCCGCCACTCACGGACAGACAAGGCAAGTCAGTGAACACACTAAGGAAACGAGACGCCACTATCGCTTTTACAAGATGCCAAGCTATGGACGGCATCAACGCGAGCCGCACACGGCTCAGAGAGGTCACACAAAGAGAATCCTTCTGTTAAGGAACATGGGGTCTTAAACGCGACCTTGAGGTTATCATAATGAATTATCACAAAAATTACCCTTTATTGTTATTACTAGGCATGTCTGGATAGCGATTTACATTACTAGTTCAAACCATCCGCCCTGTGCTTCAATGCGTGCTGCATATCTCCGCATCAATGCCCATCCAACTCTGGAGTGCACGTCGGGATTCTGTCGGATTTGGTGGAATGCACCAGTGATTCGGACTACCAGCTCAGCTCTAGTGGTGATTGGAGTAACGTAAACCATACTTTTGACGTATTTTTTGCCTGTCTTTGTGGAAGACGGTCATTGGAACCTCGGCTGGTAAATTTTAAGTAAACAGAAGTACACCTTCAGCTGCAAGTTTCTAGCTCTATTTTAAGCTACCGGTTTAGATGTTATACTATATCGTCTCCAGGCTGCTTGACATAAGTGGATGGGACAAGATCCAGTTACTTGTAGTCATTGTAGGAGCCACAACAAGATCACCGATATCCTCAGATACCTGATACAAACGACGTGATCACTCCTTACATCTACTGAGACTCCTACAACGACTACACGCAACTGGATGTTAACCAGTCTACTTTAGTCAAGCGGCCTGATGACGATACTGTGTAGTATCGAAACCGGTAGCGTAAAAAGAGTTTGAAACTCACGGCTTAAGGTGTACAGTAGTTAGCTTCAAACTCTTGATATGTTCCGAGAAAAAGAAATCAAGGGGCGCCAAGTTAGCCAAACAGGCTGGCCACGCAACAGGTCCTCCTCGTCCTGTCCAGTGTTCCACAGAATCGACAGCTGTGTCCGCGCATCAACACTAAAGTGTACTGGGACTCCGTCACGCTGGAATCGGAGGCCTCTGCGCACAGCAAATGGTGGACTACAAAACTGTTAAGGCTTTCGTGCCCACTTGTTGACAAACTGCCTATTGGCTTCTGTCTCGGGTACTTCGGCCGACGTTCATCTAACGATTTTTCTGACGTTTCGCCAGCACGAGTGGCTGGCATTGTCTAAGCTTCACCCTCCATTGCCGGTGGTGAACTGGAGCCGAGCTCGCGGCCGCAGACTATATGTACCTGGCGCGCCAACGTCCGAGGGCTTCTCCGCGGTCATTTCCGGTGCGGTTCTCCTCTTGCTACCTGCGACGGTCGTTCGCTGCAGTACGAGAAGCCAGGATCCGTTTACCTTAAGGCTTTCCTCTTTCTTGTTGAAACTGTTCGCGTGTTTTTGTATTTCTACATCTTCTCTAAACAAGCGCGTGTGATAGTGCTTCTCTACTGCCAGAACTTCCGTGTCGGCGAATTTTATTACGTGGTCGGTCTCATTCAGTGCGTGCTCTGCCACGGCCGATTTCTCCACCTGCCCCAACCTGCAATGTCGCTTACGCTCTTTGATCCTGGTGTTAATGGATCGTCCAGTCATTCCGACATAAACTTTTCCGTATCTGCATGGTATACGGTATATTCCCGACATTGCAAGTGGGTCTCTTTTCTCCTTCGCCGATCTAAGACACTCTTTGATCTTCCTTGTCGGTTTGAAATCGTCTTTACGCCATGTTTGCGCAATAAACGGCCGATTCTGTCCGTCACTCTGGGAATGTATGGCAGAAAGGCCGTATCCGACATTTCTTTTTCTGGTTCCCTACTTCGCCGAGTGTTTGGCTCTGTTACACTTCTAATGTAATTTGTGGAGTACCCATTGCTCCTCAGAACAGTTTCCAGGTGTTGCATTTCTCGTTTGAGTTGTTGCGGCTCACATATTCGTTCTGCTCTCGTTACGAGCGTTCTAATCATGCCTCTTTTCTGGCTCGGGTGGTGGTTTGACAGTTTGTGCAGGTATCGGTCCGTGTGTGTCGGTTTTCGATACACGCTGTGTCTCAGGTTTTCGCCTTCCCTTGTGATCAGCACATCTAGAAATGGGAGTTTCTTGTCGGCCAAAGTACCCGAGACAGAAGCCAATAGGCAGTTTGTCAAATGGTGGACTGTTCAGCAGTTCTGGAAATGTGGTCTGCAGGAACTGTGAGTAAGTTGCTGCAGTTAACATAGGTGCCAGGTCCTAGAGGATGATTATCCACAAATCCCTCCCGAATATTTACGGAGAACCTTCGCAGTATCACGACATCATGAGCTAACTGACAGATCTGGGAAGACTCCATAAAGTAACAACCTCATTGGGAGCAGGTTACTAGGTGGTGGTGCACATCACGAGCATGCACAAGACACGTGAACTATGGACCAAAACCTGTATGCACCCTGACGGGAAAATGATCTTTGTGTGACTTATGATACCTCAAAGTCTGTAGGTGTGGTCCTGAAAAAGTCTGTAATTTGCTGCCAGGAAAGAAGGAATATCGACAGAAAAGATGAAGTTTGAAAGCTTTCACGACCGGATGACATATCTTCTGGTAAACCTTCCGGGATGTAAGGTCGTGGTTCATGAAACTCTCCAGCTCCTAACGTTTCGTCCAGAGCTGCGCTGGACATCTTCAGAGGGGTGTTTCTCCTCCGGTGAGTGTGTGATGGTTAAATGATAGGTTTAGTACTGTAGGTATTTTCTTCGAATTTCATGAAAGCTTTTAGTTTTGTGGGCCATTCATATCTTTTGAATAAGTTGGAACATCATGAGATTAGGGAAAAAGCTAAACAATGATTCACTTAATATCTGGAAACCAGGTAGCAAAAGGTTGTTATTTAGTGACAATAAACAGGGAAGAGGATTCGGTCTGACTGCAATACTGTGGTGGAGGGAAGTGTAAGAGGGTTCTGTTCTGGGTGTATTGCTTTTCTTGATATACCGTATGTAACGGGTACAGGAATACAGAATACAGAAATAGAAATCGCTGAAGCTAAGATGAAATGGCTGCATGAAAAATCTGGAGAAATCGACAAAGAAATGATTGTCGGAAGAACAGACGCCACATACAGTAAAGTCAAAACAACCTTCGGTGATATTAAAAGCAAGGGTGGTAACATTTAAGGATGCAACAGGAGTTACACTGTTAAATGCAGAGGAGAGAGCGGATAGGTGGAAAGAATACACTGAAAGCCGCTATGATGGGGAAGATTTGTATGATGTCATAGAAGAAGAAACAGGATTTAGAAGACATAGGGAATCCAGTACTACAATCAGAATTTAAATGAGCTTTGGAGGACTTAAGAACAAATAAAGCAGAAGGGATGAATAATATTCCATCAGAATTACTCATATCATTGGGGGAAGTAGCAAAAAACGACTATTCACGTTGGTATGTAGAATGTATGAGTCTGGCGACCTATCATCTGATTTTCGGAAAAATATCATCCACACAATTCCGAAGACTGCAGGAGGTAACAAGTGCAAGAATTATCGCATATCAGCTTAACAGTTCATGAGTCCAAGTTGCTGACAAGAATAATATACAGAACAATGGAAAAGTAAACTGAGTATGTGCTACATGACGATTAGTTTGGTTTCAGAAAAGGTAGAGGTACGAGAGAGAGAATTCTGACGTTGCGGTTGATAGTGGAAGCAAGACTAATTAAAAATCAAGACACGTTCATAGGATTTGCTACCTGGAAAAAGCATTCGACTATGTAAAAGGACGCAAGATGTTCGAAATTCTGAGAAAAATAGGGGTAAGCTTTAGGGAGAGATAGGAATACGCAGTATTTACAAGAGCCAAGAGGGAATAATAAGAGTGGATGACCAAGAACGAAGTGCTCAGATTAAAAATGGTGTGAGACAGGGATGTAGTCTTTCCCCCCTACTGTATTCTGTACATCGAAGAAGGAATGATGGAAATAAAAGAAAGGTTCAGGAGTGGAATTAAAATTCAATGTGAAAGGATATCAGTGATACGATTCACTGATAACATTGTTATCCTGAGTGAAGCGAAGAAGAATTACACGATCTTCTGAACGGAATGAACAATCTAATGAGTACAGAATATGGATTGAGAGTAAATCGAAGAAAGACGAAAGTAATGAGAAGTAGCAGAAATGAGAACAGAAAGAAAGTTAACGTTGGGACTGATGGCCACGAAGTAGATTAAGTTAAGTATTCGTCTACCTAGGCAATAAAATAACTAATGACGGACGGAGCAAGGAGGACATCAAAAGCAGACTATCAATGGCAAAAAGGGTATTCCTGGCCAAAAGAAGTCTACTAGTTTCAAACATAGGCCTTCATTGAGGAAGAAATTTCTGAAAACGTACGTCTGGAGTACAGCATTGAATGGTAGTGAACATGCTGGAAAACCGGAACAGAAGAGAATCTGTGGTAATGAAACATGGACTGTGGGAAACCTGGAACACAAGGGAATCGAAGCATTTGAGATGTGGTGCAACAGACAAATGTTGAAAATTAGGTGGACTGATAAGGTAAGGAATGAGGAATTTCTTCACATGAGAGGAAAGGAATATGTGGAAAACACTGATAAGGAGAAGGGACAGGATGATACGACATCTGTTAAGGCATGAGGGAATGACTTCCATGGTACTAGAGGAAACTGTAGAGGGAAAACAGTGTACAGGAATACATCCAGCAAATAATGGAGGACGTAGGGTGCAAGCGCTACTCTGAGATGATGTTGGCACAGGAGAGGAATTCGTGGCGGGCTGCACCAAACCAGTCAGAAGACTGACGACAAAAAAACAAGCAAGAGCTGGTGCAGGTCCAGATATTTTTATATGTGGTACCTTGATAGACACATACGTCAGTGTGTTCGTTGTTTTCTTCTCTGCACCGAGCGAGGTGGCGCAGTGGTTAGCACACTGGACTCGCATTCGGGAGGATGACGGTTCAATCCCGTCTGCAGCCATCCTGATTTAGGATTTCCGTGATTTTCCTAAATCGTTTCAGGCAAATGCCGGGATGGTTCCTTTGAAAGGGCACGGCCGATTTCCTTCCCAATCCTTCCCTAACCCGAGCTTGCGCTCCGTCTCTAATGACCTCGTTGTCGACGGGACGTTAAACACTAACCACCGCCACCTTTTCTTCTCTGCTCAAATAGTCTTCCCACAAACACGTCTCAAACTTTATGACCTGATGTTTTCTGCACGATCGTACTGCACCATTAAGTGGATTATGCTTGTCATTATAAACCAACCGTTTTGCGTCAACATGTCCACATCCCTACACCCAACCTGCTGCTGAGGGGAAAATAAGCATTAACAGCTTTGTCTTGTCACATGTACTTGGAGGTACTAACCAACCTAAAAACATACTTCTGATTTCTATAATTATTAGTCTGCACATAATGTAAGTACTGATTTAATGTTGTTCAGTACACCGTCCTCACTCAACAACAGAAATATCTACCCTTATACCTGTTATACCTTGCATGTCATAGATCTGTCATGTTTGACATATGGCTCAAAAATGTTTATTTTTACACGTTATTATGAAAGACGTGGAATGTAACACAATCAGCGTAGCTAATAGAGTACTCAGTGTCATCATCTCTTCACTTTGAGGAAAAAGATTAACATTTCTGGAACCTGAATTTCTTCCAGTGTATAAAGTTTCCAAATAATTTACGGGAATCCGGCCAGGTGACGTTATCGGCAAGCACCGATATTTCGACAGGTGCGCACCCTGTTTTTGCTTTTAAAAAAAAAAAAAAAAAAAAAAAAAAAAAAAAAAAAAAAAAAAAAAAAAAAAGGAAAGCACAAGTGCAACGTGCAACGGGAGACCACCGGGCACGGAAATTTAAAAACGCTATTTGTGTGGCATATGCTGAAAGACGACACACACACACATACACAGACACATACAAACTGTAAACACTAGCGGCATAAATTGTCAATGGGTGAAGTAAAATTGACTCTGTCCCTCTGTTGTTTGGCCAGGGAGAGAGCAAGATTACATGCAGAATTTAAGCAAAATCCTCGATCTCTATTCATAACGTCACTTGCTAATTTTATCTCAACTGCTGTGTTAATAACACTGTCCCAATAGATGGAAGTGCATGCCACAATCTACGTGATGTTATTTTCCATGACAGGTGCCAAGGCAATGTTCTGCAGTAACAGATTTTCTCAAATATTGTAAGCGTGTGTCACCCTCATGCTCAGTAGACACGTCGTTCACGGTTCTGATGGTCTGACAAACGTTTGACACACATTGTTCAGACCCTAAGAGATCCACTTAGACATATGTTTTATTGAGTGACACTGAATGTCGTTTTGATCTAATGATGACGTTATACAAGGTCCCATCACATTAATCTGACAAACTGTCAAAAGCCCACCTTTGAAGGTACCGACACTGACGTAGAACCTGACGACTCCACTGTCCTGACCATCTGTACTAGGTTTCATGGTTAAGGATACATGGCACAATAAAACCTGATCGAGGCGGTTGCTCAGATCCTTGATTGGATTTAAAAATGGGGTTGTTTAGTGGTCAGGGGAGTGTGGTAAGCTCATCAGGGTGCTCTTCAAACCACACATTCACACTGAAAGCAGTGTGACATGTTGCATTGTCTTGCTAGTAGATGCCACCATGCCAATGAAACACAAACTGCATGTAGGGTTGGACATGGTCCCCGAGGTTAGATGCCTATTAGATACGTACTTCTGTTGATCCATTGCACCTTCCAAAATGACAGTATCACCCAGGGAATGCAACGAAAATATTCCCTATAATGCTCCCTCCTCCAGCCTGGATCCTTCAACGATTATTGCAGTGCCACGCAGGCCAATGGCTATCTATCCGATGCAGCATAAAACGTCATTCATGTGAAAAGGCCACCTGTTGCTACTCAGTCGACGCCCAGATGCGGTACTGACCCACGAAATTCTGGCCTTCATCATCGGTTAACAGCAGTTGGCATGGGTGCAAGAGCCAGGGACCTGCTGTGGAGTCCCATACACAGCACTGTTAGCTGATCGGTCGTTGAGCAGACATTATTGGTAGCCTCTTGGTTCACCTGGGCTGTCAGTTGCAGGTCTATTCGCTTCTGTAACTATCGTTCAACCATCATCTACTGCCCATGGTGCACCACAGTTGTGGCGGCGTCAGTTTTGGCTAGCGACATATTGTCGTGTCAACCGAGGTGTCATGCGAACAGTTTACAAACTTAACTGTTTCGGAAATGCTTCCACACATGACCTGAAAGCAAATGATAGCGTTCTTCTGGATGTTAGACAAATTGCTCCGTTTCCACATTACGACAACGATATTTACGTATCCCCCCCAACATGCGTTGTATGCTCTTCACTGCTACTGCTGCCACCTGCCGTCTGTGAGTGGTTATGGCGTCCATCATAGACGGTGGTCACATTATGGTGGCTGGACTGTGTATGTGCTTGATGAGTTCTATTACTCCCTGGCAGCTGAATTTTATGCAGAGGGACTGTAAACTCATCAAGAGAGAAATGCATTATTCTGAATCATGATTACGTAGCTAAGAAATAAGTTCATGGGGCAAACTAAGTCATCCTCTTAAAAGAGCACAGCGGTCGTTTTGGAGGTCTGTAAATTGTACTGTACTGGAATTTAGTCACTACGTCAGGGGCGGGCAGGAATTCTGCACGTGTGCGGTGCACATGCACGTGTGCAGTTAACAGGTGTTCTGCGTGCACACAGGGGCAAGCTGGCCACCCGCTTCTCACCCCTCCCCACCACATCGTCTCTCCGCTTCTTCTCTGTAATGCGTTTTGTTTCCTGGCCTGCTTTATTAAATGAAGGAATAAGGTTAGTAGGAGTGCTTGACAGAAATCATGGTTTGAAAGAGTACCAATTACCTACGATACGTTTTATTTAATTATCACAGGTGGTGTTTACAATACGTTTAATGTCTGGAACAAAATTTCTACATACAGACAAACGCAAACAGTTACGTAAATTTTCATTACTGATGTTTGCTCTTAACCGAGACTTATTAATTTTCATAACAGAAAAAAATCTCTCACAAAAGTATGTCAAGCCCAACCAACATTGAGTATCTTCATGGCTTCACGATGGAGACGTGGAAACTCTTGCTGTGGAAAGTCGTGATAAAAATCTATTACACGTCTTGCCAAAAGGAACGTGTCTCTCAGACGAGAATTACACTGTAGATCTATTAATTCCATTTGCAAACAGATGAATATCATCTACAGAAACCAGATTCTCTCGAGAACTATTCAAAACCTTGGGATAAGTAAGATATATCCCCAAATCGCTTGAGAAATTCCTCTTTTAATGAACTAAAAACGGCAACATACTGAAATTTATTATAATGCCGTTCAATATTAAACTTCCGCTCACCAGCGACAATACTGTCACATATTATACATTTCCAATTTTCACGTTTTTCCACAGAGAACAAATGATTCTCCCATTCCTTTTTAAAAGATAGCAAATCTCCAATTCTCCGTTTCCTTGATTCACTTTGCATTTTCCGGTTATTGAAATACAACGTTCACTACGTAGTGGTCGCTTCGCTTCAACGTCCGCAGCTTAGCCTGGCACTACACTGCCGCAACCTGCCAGCTGTCACCACTGTCCCATTCGACGATTGCACGCGAGCAGCACACGTGCAGCGCTGTGTGCTCGTGAGCCACGTGCAGCGTTTGCCCGCCCCTGCACTACGTGATCCTCCTCCAATGATGGTGAAGTGGTGCATGTGTTCAGTCTGTTGATAACCTTGAATCAAAGCAGCAAGAACTGTCAAGATGAAGACATGTCAGAATGACGGTAAGGAGCTTTTGTGTTTGGCACTGGCGTTATCACAGTAGTAACACCGGTTCTCGCCACATCACCAAAGAGCTGTTGGGCTTGGCTAGCACTTGGATGGGCCAGTGTCCGGGTCTGCCGAGCGCTGTTGGCAGTTGGGGTGCACTCAGTCCTTATGAGGCCAATTGACAAGCAAACTGTCTCAGAAGTAGCTGTTCCAGTCAAGAAAGCTGACAACGGCTGGGAGAACAGTGTGATGAACACGTCTCTCCATATCTGCATCCTGTGGCGGTAAGACTGGCTCTATGATGGTGAGTTCGTGAGCGCAGATCGAAGAGAGCACACGTGCACCTTGTGCCTCTCCCTGCTGCTGCAATCTTTTTGGTCGGTTTTTGCGGTAGTTGTGTTATTAAAATGAAATTCCTCAATTCTAGGTACATGTGTTGCATTATTGTTTACGAGTGCTGGTTTGATCACAACAATTTCGATGTGTAATTAGAGCATAGAAGTATTTTTCATCAGTTGTGTTAGCGTGTATTGGTCTTCTTAACACTCCAGTGATGTGCTGCCCTATTCCTTCGTAATATGTAGAAGCTACATGGCAGATATACCAAGATGACCTGTCAGGGGCAGCGGAATACGATGAAGGAGGAATAAAGAAACCATTTATTTGAACTTCGAGCACCAGGGTGTTTGTCTAACAATGCAGCGGGAGGCTTATGTAGAAATTCGTCGACGAACAGCTATAGACACAGTCCGCAGCTATATGCTTACGGGTAACACATTTACTAAACTCTATCCAACATCATCTCGTCATTTGAACACATTTTCTTCCTCTACATCTACGTGGATAATCTGCAAATCACATTTAAGTGCCTGGCAAAGGGTTCATCGAACCACCTTCACAATTCCTGCCAAAAATAAATATAATACCTTCCACTCCAGCCTTTCTCCTGGCAGCTAGTAGGTGAAGGTATCATCCTATGTAGAGTTTATTTTGAGTACATCTGCCTATAGTTTGGAGCCGTATTGCGAAATTTGAGCTGTGTTGCCAATTTAGGCGCTTCTTGTGTAGCGCTTGCATATAGATGTGTAATTAGGCTTGATTTTTACAATTAATTACGTAATTAGGAGCGATCCTTACATCGTTTCCCAGGTAAAATAAACAAAGTACACTAACCGAACATCCGTCTCCTGCAGGGGACAGTCTCCCTGGGTAGGGGAGTGAACTTGGGTTTTCCATCCAGAAGGACCGGGATTTGAGTCCTAGAAAGGACACCACCATTTTAAATTTGCCGCCTATTCCAGGGTGAAGGATCGAGTGGGACGTAAGTAAAGACTTGATACAGAGAAATGACCAACATTTTTGAAATTTCCACTGTTTTTTGTATTTCCCGCTGAAATTCGAAATTCCAACCAAGAAGATATGTGGGGGAGGGGGGAAAGGGATGGGGCGGGGACCCATGAGCCCGCTGGGAAAAATCCATGACATCATCCGGGATGGAGGTAATTAATTGATCATTTAATTAATTTGACACCAAATTTGATATCAGAACGCACAGGAACCCCATTACCCTACTAACGCCAAACTGCAGCCATCCACTACATCATCCACATGTGAGACTAGTCTATTGTATAGGATTCTGGATAAAAACTAAAACAGCACATTCAACAAAGATATCCCTGTGTAGTTACAGCAGCATGCCCTGTCCGCTTTCTTACGTATGCACTGCCAATCTACTAGAACTATTTTTTTAGTGCAGATTAGACAGATAAGTTTATGTACCCATTTGCGTAAAGTAATGTCTCCTTTCGTCAGCAGTTCCGCAACGCAATTATCCATCATTTCCCGCACTCTTATTTGTGAAAAAATTACAAAATTTTTATTTTTAACGGGCGATGGTCGGAACTACATGATGCGCGTACTGACAGCCAGTCGGGGCGACGCTTTTAGCGGACGGCCAACCATCGCTTTTGGTCTCCTTTCATGCCACCATTCTTGATGTAATTATAACTTAAACCAAAGAATATTACACACAAAATCTGTACGAATTTCACTCTTGTAACGTTTAATCTTCATGTTTTATCTGATACCAAAAGGTTACTGTCCTGTAACTTTGTAAAGCTGTGTAACATTGGAAACGATAGATTTCGTAATTGTGAAGTTATGTGAATGTAAAGTGTGAAAATATATATTTTACTGAGGAGTGTAAATAAAATATGTTGTCTTAATAGAATAATTTGACAGTTTTTCTACATTTCATGGCAAGCTTTAAAAGACGAATTAATCAACTAAATTTTTAATAGAGTTTTGAGATAAGAAGCAAGCAAAGATAGTATATCGCTGTACCATTAATATGGATATGTTTAAGTCAGATAGTGCGAATACCTCTCAGAATGGAGATCTCCATGCCAACAAATATTAAAACAATAAGGGAGAAAAACTTTAAAATTAATTGTTTAGAAATATATTACTTACATGAAGCGGATTATAAGCCTTCTAACAGATACTGAATTTTTCGTTTGAAACAGCTGTATTTTTAAAATTTAATTGTAGTCTGTAACATGAGAAACTATAATGGTCATATTATTTGCTTCAAAAAGCCTATAAAATTAATTTTAAAGTACCTACCTCATACAAGATGTGCAAGCTTTCAAAATATTAAAAGTTTGTCTAATAGAAAGCAAGGAACTGTGTACAAATACTGAATGTTCTATATCGAGCTTATGGACAATAATTAACATGTAGTCTAACTTAAATTGTTCCTCAATCGTCCAATAGCAGTAAAATTTGTGTAGTTGACTCTCTAGCATGGAATGAGTTAAAAAGTTTCGTCTCTTTTCTTCAACATAGTTTTATACAGCCAACCGGTTGCAGATTTCTGTTTGATACATTGAACTAGGTTTCTACACCTACTAAGGGTGTCGTCATAAGAATGAAATTTTGATAAGCCGTAAAATTACATTGCGAAAAAGTAATAGTCCGAATTTACAGCAACTATGCTTAAGTCAAAAATAAAATAAGCCTCTGCCACGTGTGCCTAGCTAGGAACATCCTCATTGTTGTTTCCCAATGGAATTTTACGGTTAAGCAAAATTTCATTCTGATTAAGATAACCTTAGTAGGTTCTCGAAACGCTTGCTGAATAACAGCCATGTTTAAAACTGTATTAATCCCTCACTGTTAACTTAAATCGCCGAGCAGCTTACTTGGATACTAAGAATACATATTCTCGGTAAAACAGTAAGAACGTGGGACTTCCAACGGCGATTTATTTTCAAATAATGCTACCTGAAATACGATGTTCGCGGCACGCAAGTGCATCGTCACATAACGATGTGTGATGGCAAGGTGTATCAGTAAGAACTACCCAACGTATCTGCAAGAACAAGGTGTACATCTCAGAGCTATGGATCACGGCATAACGACAACGGTCTTAAAGAGTTCCTAACCGACAGGGAGGGAGATGGGCGTCTAGCACTGTCATTGGCACTTGCTTCCAAACACGACAGGAAGTTTATAAAATAAAACATAGCCTGCTGTAGGCTGTAATGTAAACATTCATTACTGAAATAGTGTGATTGGCTAATTTCGAACATATGTTCTTTTCAAGCGCTTCGGTATCACCTTTTTTCTCAGACACCTCTTATTGTACCGTACACACTCATTCAACTTCAGCATCTTTATTCAGATAAGTTGGTATTTAATTATATTATCGCATGCTGTACTAGGCAAAGTCATTAACTTTTTTTTCTGTGAGGATCCAACCTCCAAATCTCTATAAGCAAAAGACAGTCTCCCAACGGACACTCACTAACTATCTCATCATCGTCATGTCATAAATTACTAAAGATAGAAACTAGAAATCTGCAGAGGGCGTTGATCTTGTATTGTAGGCGTCATTTCAGAAGGATCTTTTCGATATTCCATCCCTAAGGGGGTGAAATAGGGGTGAAAGGCTTTGTGAAAATATGTCGCTGTTAAGGCTAGGACTACGAAAATTTGTATTTGGTTTCTTCGTCAGAACTGCTTATTTCGACAGTTTTTGGAAAGGTTTCTGAAAATAAATCATTATTAAAGAGCAATGACGGTCTTTTTAAAGCTGCATCAACGAAGACTGGTATTTGTCTTCTCGGTTACAAATAAAAAATAACGTGTTTCAGAGTTTTTGGAAATTCAACTCCTAAGGGGGTAAAGTGAGGGATGAAAATTTTTGTGGAAGTATTTTATTTTTGAAGCTAAATCTACGAAAATTTGTATTTGGCTTCTCTGTTAGAAATGAAAAAAATACACATTTCATTGTTTTTGGAAATGTGTGAAATGTGGTGAAATAGGGGTTGAAATATCTTATGGAAATATTTCATTGTGAAAGCATTTTTAGAGCTAAATCTTTGAAAATTGGTATTTGGCTCCTCGGTTGGAAATTAAAAGTAAGTGTTCACTGTTTTTGAAAATTCAGCCTCTAAGGGTGTGAAATAGCGAATGAAAATTTTTAAGAAAATGCTGCATCGTATTTAAAAAGGTTTAAACCTAAATCTATGACAAATGGCAATATGTGTTAGGGGATGAAAGTCTATGGAAATGTCACCACAAGACTGTAAAAGGCATTATAACAAACACTTCGGACTCGCTTTGTGGTCAGAAGTATACTTGGAGAAGACAATGCATCTATGGCGTTAATTGGTGTGGAAAGTTTAGAAGGTGTTGCAATTTATGAACAACTTAAAAATTCGATTAAAGGGAAACAAAAAACTCTGTGCAGACCATACAGTCTACGCGAATGAATCAGCAGGCACTTAGCTACTACTTTGTACAAGAAAATATTGCCCGCTGTAGGCTCTAATGCAAACGTTCTTTATTTAAATCGTGTGATTAGCTAATTTCAGCCATAATTCGTTTTGAAGAAACTTGTATCACCCACCTTTTGCTCACCCACCTTTTGCTCACACTTTTTATTCAGCCACTTACATTCATTCACCTACAGCAATTTTATCCACATACGTAGGTATTTAATTACTGTTCTGGCGTAAAGTCAAGCGCCGGTACGCCAGCCTGGAACGAGAGAGCAGAGGGGACTATGAAGAAAATGTCAGCCATCTGGACACTGACCGACGCCTTTCTAGGACGACAACACAATAGCAGCGGCCTCTAGGCGAAGAGAACATGAGCGCTGTTCCCGACTGGTCACGGCAACTTGGACAGCAACATCAGAAATAGGCACTTCAAGACCAGCGTCTTAGGAATTGTGTATACTGAAGAGATTTCTTATTTGCATGTTGCCCTTTGCTTACGACACTTGCATGTTATTGTCAAAGTTAAGTGTTGTCGCTGTTCATTTCGTAATAAAACTCATTAATATGATTTGCTTGAATTGTTGTCTAGCGATCCGAGAAAGCAAGTTTCCTACACACTCCATATTCGACGAGTAAACAGGATACAGCAATTACAATAATCCATTCTGTCCTAGGCGAAATGATTAAAATTTAGTGTCCCTGAGGACCCACAAGCTCTAAACACTCGTAAAAAAATCGTAGTCCGTTGTAGACTTAATGTAAACATTCTTTATTTAAATCGTGTGATTAGCTAATTTCGGCCATAATTAATTTTTATGCATCTTGTCTCACCTACTATTGTATACATTCCATATTGAACCACATTTATTCATTGAACTTCAGAAACTTTATCTGAATACGTTTATATTTCATTACGCTATCCCATGCCCTACAACACAAAGCAATTAAAATTTTATTTCTGTTATAATCTATCTGTTAGGATTCATTAATGAGAGCGTTTAGATTGCAGCCTACAAACGGATCATGTTTTCTTTTATAAAGTGTGTAGAGACTGTTGATCCTCACAGAAACAAAATTTTTATGACTTTTTTCTTTGATAAAGCATTTATGGGATGTAGTTTTGCCTAGTATAGTACAGGATAATGTAATTAATATCAACGCATGTGGAAAAGATGCTAACGTTGTTATATACAGTTATATAAGATGTTACATAGGACGTGTCTGCAAAAGAAGATATAAATTACTTATGGTCTGAATTATGTAATAGCATGATGTAAATGAAGAACGTTTACATTGCAGTCTACAAAGGACCATTTTTTCTTTTTTTTTTTAAGAAGCTACTTAGAGTATGCGAATTCTCAAGCGAAAAAAATTTTTAATCATTTCGCCTAGTACGGCATGGGATAATTTAATTAAACACTTAAGTGTTCGGATAAATATGTTGAATTTGAATGAATGTATACGGTTCAATAAGAAATCTGTGAAATAAGGGGATACAGCGGTGCTTGAAAATAGCTTATGGTCTAAATTAGTTAATCGCGCGATCTAAATAAATAATATTTACATTCCAGCAACAACGGACCATGCTTTCTTTTTTAAGGCTTTTAGAGGCTATGGATCCTCACAGAAACAACATTTTACCGACAGGAAGACATAATGTCAGTGCATAGAAATTCATTTCAGCCATTCTCCGATATCCGATAGAACACTGAGAAACAAACCATATGCAGTGGACGTTTGGAGTCGGATGCCTAACAAAACGCCATTGTTTACAGCGACACATAAATCTGTACTTCTTCAGTGAACCAAAGAATACACAAACTTAACATTAGGAGTGTAGTATGATACGGCGAGTCACCAGCTTGTCTCTTGTGAAGTGATGCCTGGCAACGAATGCCTCGACTGCTCAGTGATGATTTTACCATCATGTGTGTGTGCGCGTGTGCGTGTGCGCGTGTGCGTGTGTGTGTGTGTGTGTGTGTGTGTGTGTGTGTCTGCTGTAGCGTTTTGGGGATGTTTTATTGAACTGCAAATGGGGCCAACTCGTTCAGGTCACAGTGAAAATGAAACAGGATGATGCTTTCAAGTTACTCGGTTATCAAGTGTTGTCCTTTCTTCCATTTCTAATTATGAGTATGCCGTGGACACACACACACCTTCCAAAATGAGAAGAGCTGAGTTCACAGGGCTGCCCGCAGACGTTCTGGTTTCACAAACAGTCAGGCACCGTTCGCACCCTGATTGGCCCACTAAATGACCCGATCTTAATCCAACAGTAAATGTCTGTGTTGTCAAAATTAATCGCATAAAAATATGTGAAAAGTCAGAATAGCTGGAGAAACGTAGCAGTTAACATCTCGTAATTTGGTGTATTTATTGCATGTATTTCAATGATGGCTTCATCCGAATCAGACATCCCTTAAGAAATTTGAGGATCTTTTTCATCGCCGAACTGAGGTCATCACCAAGGAGTGATATCTCCCAGGGCTTTTTGTAAGGCGTGCTTAGAAACACATAATTTTCGGATTTTTCTAATGTAGCTTGATTTGACTATTTCACTATTGTATTTGTAGCTCAACACATTACTTTTTGGATAACTCTCATAGGCAAATAAATGCCTGCGATTTTATCTCTGCATATATATAAATATACAGCTCCAAGTTACTGCGGTGACGGATCGAAGCCTCCTTTTATAATACTACATTCATATCATAAACATATTGAAATGTGGGTTGAATTTACAGGTGACAGTCAATGGATGTACACCTCGAAATAATGGAAATAAAAGGAAAATTGGATCATTGATGAAGGAGCTTCAGTATGTTTCTGTCATATTCTTCGGAACCTACAGACCGTTGTCTAACGTGACAGGTACGAAATAACCATTTGTACAGCCTGTGTATTTCTCAGATCGTTAGCAAATGGTTCAAATGGCTCTGAGCACTATGGGACTTAACATCTTAGGTCATCAGTCCCCTAGAACTTAGAACTACTTAAACCTAACTAACCTAAGGACATCACATACATCCATGCCCGAGGCAGGATTCGAACCTGCGACCGTAGCAGTCGCTCGGTTCCGGACTGCACGCCTAGAACCGCTAGACACCGCGGCCGGCAGACCGTTAGCATGTCGGTTATTGCCTTTGTGACCAACTACATCATTGGATCACTTTGCAGACGTCCCTGACAAAAAAGAGGTATTCCAAAAACGTCTGCTGGAATTCTGCGAAAGCATTCGATAGCAAACTGGGAGGTTCGAAACAGCGACGGTACGTGCTGAGAGGCATGTATGAGTATGTGCTGGCAAACGGAGGAGATTTCGAACATTTGTAATTCGTTTATATGCAAACTATTGATTCATTAATAGCCAAAATCCAATATTATTGACTGTATGTTTAAGGTTTTTTATTGTTTTTTAGTGATGAGTCAGTTCCAAAATTGGAAGTATTTCCCATACACCAGTCTAAAGAGAAAAAGCTGCCTCTTCTGGTAATGGATGATAATGATTTCAAGCTTGTGGCCAAATCAAATCGCGCCTGCTCTCTAACTTAACCTGAGAAGAGAAACTAGCTGCTCCAACGATCAGGAGTCCAGTGTACACCTTGGTGTGCCCACTGGAAACGCTCCTTCGACGATTGGAGGGCACTACACATCAGCTGCACATCTCGCACACCAACCGCCCCTCGCATTCGGGAGGACGACGTTTCAATCCCGCGTCCGGCGATCCTGATTTAGGTTTTCCATGATTTCCCTAAATCGCTCCAGGCAAATGCCGGAATGGTTCCTTCGAGAGGGCACGGCCGACTTCCTTCCCCATCCTTTCCTAATCCGATGAGACCGATGACCTCGCTGTCTGGTCTCCTCCCCCAAAAACAGCCAACCAACCGCCCTAACAAACCGCACTGCGCTCGGTCCTCAACGATGAAGTTACTTCCGATAGCCGCCGCAAGGTCGAGCAGTACATGCGATGGGATCGCCGTCCTATTCCGAACTCCCGGCAAATATCGGTTATCGCCGTTCAGTGCTGTTCACGTACATCGCCAAGCTGTTCGGACTCTGATGCACCACGGGTAGCGTTATCGAAGAAGCTATAGCCATGCGACAGTTCTAGAGACGTTGGAAATACAGCCCGACTGACGCAGTACTGGGGAAACTTGGGTACGATACCGCAAATGACAGAGGTCATACTTTATTAGTATCTTCCGGTTCGTCCTTTGAAAGTAAACATACAAACCTATTATTCTAGGACTTAGATTGTTTATCCCAATCGACACAGCCGACAGAAAATACTAGCTTACAAATTAATAATGAAGTCATAAAATTAGCTGATAGCTTTCTTTTTAGGTCAGATGAAGACAATTATTGGGTGTATAAGGGTACCATTATCGATGCACTATTAAAATGTTCGAAATCGGCGGCTCATTTTCTTACGGTATTGATGGTTCTAGAAGGCCTGATGCAATGACTTCACAAGGATAAGACATGATATCTCGCTCTAACTGTACGGTTAGAGCGAACAGTCATTTCTTGTCTTTGTGTGGTCATGGGGTCTCCCATAAACATTTCTATTTTATACATACGAGGTTTGGAACTTTAATAGCGACAACTATTTATTTACGGCTCGTACAAAATAGACACATGTTTCCAAGTTTTACTGACCTTCAAAGTAGCCACCAGAATTGTGTATAACCCGCTGCCAGCGATGTGGAAGTTTTAGGATACTCTTAGCAGTGCCAGTTGTGTTGATAGTTCGAGCGATGCGGTCCGTTGCCCGACGAATTTGTAGCAGTTGTGAAGCGAATGCCGTGAAGTGTTTCCTTCAGTTTAGAAATCGCGTTGAACTTACAAGGGCATAAGTCAGGGAAGTGCAGTAGGTGGTGTAGCAGCTTAGCAGCCCCATCAGTCAAACAAATCAGTAACAGCTTGCACTGTACGTGCTTGAGCATTGTGCTGCAAAATGATGGTCACGTACTGCAGAAAGTGTCATCACTTCTGTCTTTAAGCTGGTCGTAGGTTGTCTTCCAAAAATGAACAGCATAGAGAAAGAAGTGGTGACAACTTTTGCAGGATCTGAACATCATTTTAAGAACATGTTCAAATGTGTGTGAAATCTTATGGGACTTAAATGCTAAGGTCATCAGTCCCTAAGCTTACACACTACTTAACCTAAATTATCCTAAGGACTCCCAAGGGTGGACTCGAACCTCCGCCGGGACCAGCTGGAACATCATTTTACAGGACAGTGTGCGGATGCAAGCTGTTACTGATTTGTTTGACTGATGGGCCTGCTAACTCGATTTCTAAACTGAAGACAACTCTTCACGGCATTCGCTTCAGAACTGCTACAAATTCGTCGGGCAATAGACCGCGCCGCCCGAACTGTCAACACAACTGGCACTACTAAGAGTATCCTACGACTTCCACATCACTTGCAACGGGTTATACACAATGCTGGTGACTACTTTGAAGTTCAGTAAAACTTTGAAACACGTATCTCTTTTGTACGACCTGTAAATAAATATTTGCCACTATAAAGTTCCAAACCTCGTAAAATAATAGTTATGACTATTGCATATATGTGCACTGGGGTAAATATATGTTAATGTTTACAACGATAGCTACAGTTTGAGAGTGGACAATATAGTCCGAAACCAGTCATCATAAACAAAATTTTTGAATGCAGCTGTGACAGAAACTGGAAAAATTAAAAAATAGTGTATCTGATTATTTTCCACAGAATTACAGCAACGAGTTATAATATTCTAAATACACCATTTTTTCTGTCATGTAGCTAACGTGTTTAAATCAGCTGTGTACAAATCATTTTATGTTAAATTTCTCTCAATTTTACTCAGGAAGACAAAAATGTTCAATATTTTAGAGGCGGATGCAACGTACTGTAACATAAGTACCTGCGTCACGTGCTGCCCTGGTGGCGGAATGCTCATTTAAGCGAAATATTCAAATGAGTGCAACTCTTCCTGAAATCACAATTGTAGGAATCCTCCAAACGAACTGCGTACAAGAAGTAAAGTTGCTATTGTCACAGAGCGACAAGTTTCGCCATAGCGTATTAGAAGGCACATTGAGTTG
Organism: Schistocerca piceifrons; assembly: GCF_021461385.2. NCBI lineage: Eukaryota > Metazoa > Arthropoda > Insecta > Orthoptera > Acrididae > Schistocerca > Schistocerca piceifrons. The sequence goes on from NC_060143.1 coordinate 57,100,037, forward strand.
CGCATTCAGGAAGCGGGCAACCCTTTGAGGGCCTCAGATAAACATTCCACCGCCATAACTCCCATATTAACACAGCCAGTTGTGTACCTCACGTTGCATCCAACTCTGTAATTTTGAAGGTTTCTAGTTCGTTAGCTAAAATTGATATAAATGTAATATAAATTAATTCGTACACATCTGTTTAAGTACGTCAGGGACAAGAAAGAAAAAAGTGTTCTATTTAAAAATTATACCTTGTTGCCGTAACTCTCTGGAATATAACTAAATAAACTGTATTCAAAATCCTGCAGAAAGAGTCATGTTATTGACGTGTTCCTTTCACTTATTATTCTATTAGTTACAGAGAAAAATACGTTACCTGAAACATCTTGCATACCTGAAACAAGGTGTTTTAAAAAGTAATATTTGGAATATTCAGAATTCAACAGCAAAGTTCATAGGTTTCTTTTATAAATAAGTGAAAACCAAGACCTTTATCAGAAATTTACAACATAATTGTCACTGAATAACAAAATCCCTGCGCCTCCACAGCAACTTACTTATCTTTACTTCAGAAAATAGGACATGAGTCAACGTTTTTCTCATTTTCAACCGTCTCGACTTCATAAATAAAAGTATGAATCGCAGTAGTTCAGTCACATGGATTTATCAAGAAAAACACAGCGGTAAACACAATTACATACTATGACCTTTTATACCTCTACGTACCTCTACGTATATATAAAGATAATAGGGCCTCACAAAATACACACACACACACACACACACACACACACACATGAAGTGCACTACCACCGTAAGTGCTCTTTCCTAAGTACAAAGCGAACCACTTTGTTCAGCTAGTATGTATTTGAAAGCCTCCTCGTTTAGATACCGCTGTTACTGAAACAGTCATATCACAAATATTTGTTTTTAATTTCTATATTAAATATAGAGATGAATTTTTAGTCCCATTCCGGGCCCTGATGATACATTCAAAGAAGTGTAAAATTTCTTTTTCAAGGTTTACTGCACCAAAATTTATCTGCAGTTACGCGTGAGTTCGGTACAACCAGAGATATGAGGATCATCTATACCTACGTGCGTTGGTTCCGCCTGGTAAACAGTGCTTCGTTTTAATGAAGACAGCAGGACAGGAACTCCATTAAAAATAATGGCGTTCGAATTGTCTGATGAGCTGAGACAAGCACAGCTTGAATTCTCCGTATGCCATTAGAATCGATCACAGAGCCTCCAGCGCTGCCATTTCCTGTCACGGTCTTTCCTGCTGGAGGTGGCCTCGTTTTCTGGAAAAAGATACGACTGCGAGGTGAAAATCGGATATCTCAGTCTGTACAACAATAATCGTACCTATCACATGCGGGAAAAACTACAGATTAAAAATGGTTCAAATGGCTCTGAGCCTGCGACCGCAGCGATCGCGTGGTTCCAGACTGTAGCGCCTAGAACCGCTCGGCCACTTCGGCCGACGCTACAGATTAAAATGATATCCTACAGAACACATTCCCCTTATTACACTCTTGTGAGATTTGCATTGAATGTCACTGAATGACAGATCAGGCCTGCAGGCCGCTGGTTGCCCACCCATGGTGAGTGGCACGCTGTATGACTTCCATTAATTCTGCCATTTCCACCTGAGCATTTCCATATGGTATTGGCTACCGACTAAAGTAGCCTCGCTATCGAATCCAACTGGGTCTGTATAGGCCCTGGGTCACAGTCCACCATGTCAACAGTTGTCCTTCCATAGTTCGTTAGTCCAGTGGCCAACTTGCCAATGCCCAGCCACAAAATATTTCTGACATTGTGGCTGATGGCACTACCTCTGGAAAAGCTGTGCACGCTCACACTTACAACATCTTTCGTCAGTAGATAAATTACCTCGCCCACAAAGCTATATTTTCTCTTGCTCTGTAGCTATCCTAAAGACAGCGTTCAAATCTTCTGAAGTACCTGCCCGAAATCTCCCCGACATATCAAGAGGCAAGCCCCTCATGAAAGTGTCCAAGCTCTATGCTGTGCTTCCTGTAGGATAACGTCATTCGCATCATCACCTCTCATTAGCTTGTGAGTATGCCCATCGTCCTTTCTTTCCTATCACTGAAACTTTATACTGACTGATTGTGCTTCTGTACCATTCCACTCAAGTGCCCCTGAAAAATCTTCGCATTCTTCTGTTTCCTATAGCATTGCTTGATCACTTCTCCAAAAACTCAAATGTCAGTGCATTTTTCAAATTCTCATTATACCTCTCAAATACTTTTCCCTACCCCATCATTGTAAGATGTAAAACTCAAACTTTGGTGTTACCTCGGTATCATCATTTTCAGATGGCTTGTCAGAAAAGGCAATAATCAAACTAATGGCTGCTTATCCATCCACACAGTAGATGACACCCCACCTTCTTTCATGGCACTCATTTGCATGTGCATCTGTGCCATATCCGCCAACAACTGCACTGCCTCATTTATTAACAGCTTAATCGACTCCTATCTGGAAACATTCTGCGATCTGGATTCTGTCACTATCATGTCTTTATCCTCAATACGCAATAAAGTACAATATACAAAGATCACCAGGGCAATACCCACTCGCAACTCGCAGTCACAAGCTACTACCCTACATCTAAGCATGAGTATTGGGGCAAGGGTTGTACGGGGCCACTCTGCATTGTTGCCAGGTGTATCCAATATGGCGACTATTACGTCATCCAACATGGCGTCGTGTAGACTTGGCAACAGCGCATCACATCATCCAAGATGATGGCGATGACGTCATTCAAGATGGCGGATTTTTGTGGGAAATTTGATTTTAGCAGGAAAGTGCCACGCCCCCCACCCCCAGGAAAATAGCAGAAAGTTCAAATTCCAACAGGATAATGCAGCACACCACGGTTATCTGTACTGAGCAAAGAAAATTGCGGGAAGGTAGCTCACTTGGCCTACCTCCACTAACCTGTCACCTGACCGCCACTTCCTCCTATTAACTGGTGCCAATTTTGAATTTTGGCAGTAAACAAAGGTCACTTGGGATTCCACTGCTAATCTAAGAAAATAGCTTGAAAGAAAGGACACGTGTACTATCTTCAGTCACCTGACCACCACCTCCTCCTAAGGCTAATGCATCATACCACGGTTATCTCTACTAAGCTAAGAAAATTGCGGGAAGATAGTTCACTTGGCCTTCCTCCACTAACCCAAGTCACCCAACCGACACTTCTTCCAGTGAACTAGCACCCAGTTTGAATTTTGGTGGTAAACAAAGGTCAATACAAATATCTGTACTAAGCTAAGAAAGTGGCGTGGAAGAAAGGACACTTGTACTAACCTCAGCCACCTGACCGCCACCTCCTCCCAAGTATTTGTGGGGAAAGGACTTGGAATAAGTCTTTATTTAATCATATTCATGCAGTACAGCCATCCAGTGTGTTCACCACGAGTTCCAGACACCAGCTCACTTAGTACACAGCGCCACCACCAGAGGGCGCTCTCATCTGTGGTGAAATCCAAGATGGTGGCATACATTGTGTTCACCATGAGGCCTAGTACATATTGACACCGCCAGAGAGCGCTACCATGGACTTGGAATGAATTTTCACGAATGCCACGCCCACCTCGACTTGGAAGGGAATAGTTAGTCTCCACAATGATCCTCAACCAACTACCACGTCCCCTTACCAACACATGTTGTTGGCCTAACATACACTAACATGCACTAACGTACACTAACATGTACTAACATGCACAGTGCATGATGTCATCCAAGATGGTGGGGGGAAATGGTGGCAAAACGACTCTGCCTATGTTGGACATAAGTTTTTATTTTGCAAACAATGACTCCACCACAAGATATAGTCTCCAACTGACTTAGTACACATTACTACCACCAGAGGGTACTGTCATCCCTCCTGTGACCTAATCCCAGATGGTGGTCTGTAGGCAGCTAGTGTGGCCGAGCAGTTCTAGGCGCTTCAGTCTGGAACCACACTGCTGCTACAGTTGCAGGTTCGAATCCTGCCTCGGGCATGGATGGGTGTGATGTCCTTAGGTTAGTTAGGTTTAAGTAGTTCTAAGTTCTAGGGGACTGATGACCTCAGATGTTAAGTCCCATAGTGCACAGAGCCATTTGAGCCATTTTGGTCTGTAGGGGGAAAATGGTGTGAAAATGACTCAGGCTGTGCTGGGCTGCTGGAAGCTGTGGCCGAGCGGTTCTAGGCACTTCAGTCTGGAACCACATTGCTGCTACAGTTGCAGATTCGAATCCTGCCTTGCGCATGGACGTGTGAGATGTCCTTAGGTTAGCTACGTTTAAGTAGTTCTAAGTTCTAGGGGACTGATGACCTCAGATGTTAAGTCCCATAGTGCACAGAGCCATTTGAGCCATTTTGGTGTGTAGGTGGAAAATGGTGTGAAAATGACTCCGGCTGTGCTGGGCTGCTGGAAGCTGTGGCCGAGTGGTTCTATGCACTTCAGTCTGGAACCACACTGCTGCTACAGTTGCAGGTTCGAATCCTGCCTTGCGCATGGATGTGTGAGATGTCCTTAGGTTAGTTAGGTTTAAGTAGTTCTAAGTTCTAGGGGACTGATGACCTCAGAAGTTAAGTCCAATAGTGCTCAGAGCCATTTGAACCAATGCAGCACAGTGATGTGTAGACACACTCAGTACTCGTAAACTGTCCAAATAGCACATGGCACAGCCTGCAGGCCCACTCGCAAAATAATGCAATCAACACGTGCAAGTACCGTCCCCTCACAGACTGTCCACTCGACCGCGAAGTCACACAGTCATCAGCTGTAAAACTACCCCTTTCATACTTGATTCCTGAGAAATTCCTATCCAAATACATGTTCACCTAGACGCAGGGGCTGATGTGATCTGGCGGGAGCGCGGCCGCAAGCCGCCACCAAACGCTAGTGAAGGTTGCATCTATTTTCAGGTATACAGCCACTTTTATACTGATGTCACAGAACTCCGGACAGCACTTGTGTTTACTGTTGATGACAGAGTAGCTACAAACCTTCGCAAAACCATCTAACAATGTTCTCAATCATATACTCATGTCACATGACTATGTAAAAAACAAGAACTTAGTTGACGTCGTGGAAATTGTATAGTGTCTCAGAAATAGTTAATGCTCGCTTTCTTGATGTCTCAGCTTCTCTGCACGAAAATTCTTACCCAAACAGAACCTTTTTACGAAAATAATGCGGAATAACCCATTCCATCACAGATTACCCTTCCTGCTTTCAACATACGCAAATGTTCTCACCGCTATGTAGAGACTCCTATATCCCAGCACAAAGGATGTGAATGAATCGACCATTATGATTGGCTCTTATCAAATTTACCCATCGAATTACTGATACCACCGATATCGGAGCGCTGTCTGCCTTTGTTTCCTTTTGCAGACGAGAATTTACACAGATCGCCATACTGCACTGACAATTAAATCATCCAAACTATCATACATATCGTCAAATACAGAAAGACTCTTACTCATTTACACGGCTCTCCCACTGAGGACAGGAGTTGAATATTAATCAGCGAAACTGATCTCCAACACAGCAATATATCACTGCGTACCCTGTCGATGTTGTAAACATACAATTCATATCCTCCGGCATACAAAATATTCCCTTTTACATCAGAGTACGCTCGTCTGACCCAAGTCACTCTCAGAACTGTTCTACAAATTCGAGATCTTTTTCCCTTGCCACAAACGCGTTACTGTTTCTGATCCGAACCTGATCGTTTCTCTACAGACATCCCTAGACTCAGGAATTTCAAGAACCATTTTCGCGGTGCTTCTCGATATCAAGAACTAGGCAACATCCTGCCAATGGCTAGCGCAACTTAATTCCAAAGATATAGACTAGAAATTATCTCTCTGCAAACCCCAAACCTCAGCAAGGTGCAACGTGCTGTAAACCACTGAGTAACTAGAAACAAATAGAGAAGAGTGATATTTCCGCTCTCGAATACCATTGTCTGTGATGTAACAGATTCCAAATCATTCCTATAATTTACAAGCCAACTAAGGTCTTTCCCATCTCTAGAGAACAGGCAAACGTGTCTTTCACATGCTAGATGCACACACCACAATCGATCTTCTCTCGACTAAATAAAGGCGCGAAATATGTAGATGCAGTCAACCAAACAATTTACATGGGATGGAATAACAGTCCAGCACAAATGCACCTCCATACACAATCTTCTCAAATTTCCACTTGATCACGAATGCCACCCAACACATACTAAGTATAAGTTCGCTATTCGGTCGTCTAGAGGATGCAAAAGTTAACTCAGATACATTCCTACACTCCAACACGCCTATGCATTCGGACGGTTGCTGCCGTTAATGGGAAACATGAATCATTCCCACCACAGGCCATGCATACACGGAGTTATTCCACAAACCCGGTCACATATATGTTTTGTCATTCTACTTACAATTAAATGTTATGATCGCGGTCTCAATTGAACGGCATTCAACAATGATCGAAGTATCGGAAATACATCATCTTGACGGCTGTGGCTTTGGAAATTTAAATATCTTTACTGGACATACTGGACAAGTCTGAAAGTATTTGTATGGAGTGTAGCCATGTATGGAAGTGAAAAATGGACGATAAATAGTTTGGACAAGAAGAGAATAGAAGCATTCGAAATGTGGTGCTACAGAAGAATGCTGAAGATCAGATGGGTAGATCACATAACTAATGAGGAAGTATTGAACAGGATTGGGGAGAAGAGAAGTTTGTGGCACAACTTGACCAGAAGACGGGATCGGTTGGTAGGACATGTTCTGAGGCATCAAGGGATCACCAATTTAGTATTGGAGGTCAGCGTGGAGGGTAAAAATCGTAGAGGGAGACCAAGAGATGAATACACTAAGCAGATTCAGAAGGATGTAGATTGCAGTAGGTACTGGGAGATGAAGAAGCTTGCACAGGATAGAGTAGCATGGAGAGCTGCATCAAACCAGTCTCAGGGCTGAAGACCACAACAACAACAACAACAATACTGGACATAGTCATTTCCTTTACACAAACGCAAACATTATAAACGTGATGATCAAATGCGAACATATCACGCACCCACCACTACTACTAAGTATAATACTTCTTCAATAACTGATTGCCTACGATACAAAATAATACAGACCGAAAATCAACGATGGATGTGCATGTCTCTCAGGTTTTTATTGCAAGTGTTACCACTGTGTCTTAGAAAGAGAGACATAACCGGCCATATATTAAAGAAAAAACCCGATCCCAACAACTACTGCCTGTTACTGTTACCAGCAATCTTGGTTCTGCAGGTGCACACAAGTATCCAGGTTAAAAGCTACATCCGCTTTACATATTGAGGTACGACATTACCTCTGAATGAGGTTTCTTTTTATTTTTCGGGAAAATACTGTAACGGTGATCATAGAAATGTGTATTATCAGCCCACAATACAGCCTCAGGACAAAATTACTGCATTTTGAAAGTGACTCAGCTAAGGAACATAGTATGTAAGCGGTATTTGCAACTCCCTCACACCGCTCCCAACTAGATAATTCTATAGTATTTGTAGCGCAGTCTGTCCTGATACCATATCAGAGGTCCTGCAGTATATCCACTGAGCTATAGGCGATGACTGATTGAGGGAACACAAACAGCAGTAGTAGATGATGTGCTGATTGAGGTCATAAGAAGAAAAATGTACACTAGCTTCTCTGATCCCTAGTGTTACGCTATCCAGTAGAAATTTTGCCCATGATTTGGAATCAGGTCTTTCCATTCAAGCACATACCTGCGTTGGATTCCATTGACAATTTCCTTAATGATTACAACCACTACTCAGTCATATTTCTGGCGCTCTCATATCTCGAAATGAGTCACCTTCCTCGAACCTGTCTGCTACAGTATAATTATAACCTGGTTTTAGCCAGTGCCTACACATCTTGCAGCCGCGCCCATTTCTTTAGCTTCAAACATGTGATCGTTCCATTTTAAGTCGGAACTGAGCAGAAGTCGGAGAAAGACACATCCACCACCTTCTCCAACCTGTGCAGAAACAGAGCAACCTGGGTTAGTGCGACACGAGCATGTTTTGACCGTTCGATGGAAATGCCCACATTTTGGTATGTCTCCAACGTAGGTACAGATACTATAGATCTGCGTTCATTCAAATCTATCATCCCAACATGCTATCATCGTCATTCTCTACCCCCAAAACAGAGAAAAATTACGAACTATAGAAGCTCATCTGATATAGAAGTCACCTAGGCGCCAATGCTCGTGCGATGACGCATAGCTGTGGTGAGATCTAGTGCAGAGAAAGAGATTTCTCAATGCTTCCCCAGAATAGCGAAGCGTTCAGCCCTCCAAGCATTCCTGACGGTATACCCAGTCGATCACCGATTTCACATCTCAAACTGCTGCTGCTACTACCGCCTCTGTGGCACAATCAAAAATGGTTCAAATGGCTCTGAGCACTATGGGACTTAACATCTTTTGGTCATCAGTCCCCTAGAACTTAGAACTACTTAAACCTAACTAACCTAAGGACATCACACACATCCATGCCCGAGGCAGGATTCGAACCTGCGACCGTAGCGGTCGCGCGGCTCCGGACTGAGCGCCTAGAACCGCGAGACCACCGCGGCCGGCTCTGTGGCACAATCCTATTAAATATACAGGCACTGCAGAGGCGACTTTAAAGGTTGATCACCTATACACTAGGCAAATGATCGTATTCCACAGACCATACTAAATCGCATGAGATGCCCCCTCTGGTCCTGCTTAGTTGTTTGAAATACTGTTTTCTAAGACGCTTTTGTACAATACCAAACATGTCGTTTTTCTGACATGACTTCGAGGCCTGTGCCAAGTCAGACAGTAGTAGCCGACCGCGACAGACGCAGCAACAGATAAGTAAACCGCTTTTGTGACATTTACGAGTTCCTAACTGGGAGCGAGTTTTATTATATCATCTGTGTGCTTTAATAGTTTAGTTTCTTGAGTTTCTGCGTGTAAATTTAAAATGTAATAGCCACAGTTCTCGCATTTTCGTTTGCGTCAGAAAGTAAACTGATGTTGTGATATACTAAAAGTTCCTTGTCAGGGGAAAATTAGTTTCACCTGAGTGCTTCGGTAGTTAGGTTCTTGAATATCTGCGTATTACTAGACACAGTTCGTGCGTTTTCGTCAGGGTCTACATTAGACTTGCGCAACACGTGCCGATAGTCCATTTATCTGCATAGTTTGGTTTTCTACGGTCTTTGTTATGGACAGGGACTGCAATTGTTGTGTGCGGATGCGAGCCGGGTTGGTGAAACTTCACTCTCAGCTTCAGGCTGTGATGGCTTCGGTTACACAGCTTGAGGCTGCAGTGGATGGGCACCACTGTTGTGGGCCTGCCGCGGGGATCCAACCGACGTCCAGCGCATCAGAGTCCTCCGATCGGTCCTCACCGGTGGCCAACCCAGTTACTGCCCGCACTGAGGCTGACCCCTCACCTGTGGTCGAGTGGGAGTCATTCCAGATGTGGAAAGCGTCCTCCCAGATGCCATGAAGAGCACAAGGTGCAGCCAACTCCAGGTGGTTGCTCACGTCGGTACCAATGATGTGTGTCGCTTTGGATCAGAAGACTTTCTATCCGGTTTCGATCGGCTAACAGAAGTGGTAAAGGTTGCCAGTCTTGCTTCCAAGATGAAAGCAGAGCTGACCATTTGCAGCATAGTCAACAGGACCGATTGCGGACCTCTGGTACAGAGCCGAGTGGAGGGCCTGAATCAGAGGGTCAGGCGGTTCTGCGACCATGTAGGCTGCAGATTCCCGGACTTGCGCCAAAGGGTGGTTAGGTTTCGGGTTCCGCTGAATAGCTCACGTGTCCACTATACGCAGGAGGCGGCTACACGGGTAGCAGGGGCTGTGTGGCGTGGACTGGGCTGTTTTTAAGATTAGAGGGTCTCGGGAAAACACAAGATGGGCTTCAGTCACAAAGGGGGCAGGCTGAACACAGGAAGAACATAGATACAGGAACCATTGGTATAACAGTTGTAAATTGTCGTAGCTGTGTTGGAAAAGTACCAGAGCTCCAAGCGCTAATAGAAAGCACTGATGCTCAATTCGTTATAGGCACTGAAACCTGGCTAAAGCCGGATATCAGCTCAGCCGAAATTTTTACGAAGAACCTATCGGTGTTCCAAAAAGATAGGCTAAACACGGTTGGCGGTGGCGTGTTTGTTGCTGTTAGAAGTAGTTTAACTTGTCGCGAAGTAGTTGCTTCTTGTGAGTTAGTATGGGCAGAGGTCATTGTTGGCAACCGGAATAAAATAATAATTGGATCCTTTTACCGACCTCCCAGTTCAGATAATACAGTTGCTGAAAGGATCAAAGAAAACTTGAGTTTGATTTCAAACACGTACCCGACTCATACGATAATAGTTGGTGGTGACTTTAATTTACCCTCGATATGTTGGGGAAAATACATTTTTAATTCCGGAGGTACGCAGAAAATATCATCCGAAATTGTGCTAAATGGGTCCCCTAAAAATTATTTCGAACAGTTAGTTCACAGTAAACGGTTGTGAAAATACACTTGACCTCTTAGCAACAAATAATGATGAGTTAATAACCAGCATTAAAACCGATATAGGGGTTAGTGAACACAGGGTTTTCGTAGCGAGATTGAATATTGTAATCCCCAAATCCTCGAAAAATAAGCGAAAAATATACCTATTCAAAAAAGCAGATAAAAATTCACTTGACGCCTTCCTGAGAGACAATCTCTACTCATTCCAAATTAATAATATAAGTGTAGACCAGATGTGGCTTAAATTCAAAGAAATAGTATCGGCAGCAATTGATAGGTTTATACCAAATAAACTAACAATCGACGGAGTTGATCCTCCTTGGTACACAAAAAGGGTTCGAACACTGTTGCAGAAACAACGAAACAAACATGCCAAATTTAAACAGACGCAAAATCCCCAAGATTGTCGATCCTTTACAGAAGCTCGAAACTTAGCGCGGAGTTCAATGCGAGACGCCTATATCAGTTTCCACAACGAAACTTCGTCTCGAAACCTGGCAGAAAATCCAAAGAGATTCTGCTCGTATATGAAGTATGTTAGCGGCTAGAAACAATTAATGCCTTCTCTGCGCGATAACAATGGAGATACTATCGAAGACAGTGCTGCCAAAGCAGATTTACTAAACACAGCCTTCCGAAATGCCTTCACAAAAGAAGACGAAGTAAATATTCCAGAATTCGAATCGAGAACAGCTGCAAACATGAGTAACGTAGAAGTAAATATCCTCGGAGTAGTGAAGCAACTCAAATCACTTAATAGAAGCAAGTCTTCTGGTCCAGACGGTATACCAGTTAGGTTCCTTCCGGAGTATGCCGATGTATTAGCTCCATGCTTAACAATCATATACAACCGTTCGCTCGACGAAAGATCCGCACCCAAGGACTGGAAAGTTGCACAGGTCACACCAATATTCAAGAAGGGTAGTAGGAATAATCCACTAAATTACAGGCCCATATCATTAACGTCGATATGTAGCAGGATTTTAGAACATGTATTGTGTTCGAACATTATGACTTAACCTCGAAGGAACTGGTCTATTGACACACAGTCAACATGGGTTTAGAAAACATCGTTCCTGTGAAACACAACTAGCTCTCTATTCACATGAAGTGCTGAGTGCTATTGACCAGGGATTTCAGATCGACTCCGCATTCCTGGATTTCCGGAAGGCTTTTGACACTATACCACACAAGTGGCTCGTAGTAAAATTGCGTGCTTATGCAATATCGTCTCAATTATGTGACTGGATTTGCGATTTCCTGTCAGAGAGGTCACAGTTCGTAGTAACTGACGGAAAGTCATCGAGTAAAACAAACGTGATTTCTGGCGTTCCCCAAGGTAGTGTTATAGGCCCTTTCCTGTTCCTTATCTGTATAAGCGATTTGGGAGACGACCTGAGCAACCGTCTTCGGTTGTTTGCAGATGACGCTCTCGTCTATCGACTAATAAAGTTATCAGAAGATCAAAAAAACTGCAAAACGATTTAGAAAAAATATCTGAATGGTGCGAAAAGTGGCAGTTGACCCTAAATAATGAAAAGTGTGAAGACATTCACGTGAGTGCTAAAAGGAACTCGTTAAACTTCTGTTACACGATAAATCAGTCTAATCTAAAAGCCGTAAATTCAACTAAATACCTTGGTATTACAATTACAAACAACTTAAATTGGAAAGAACACATAGAAAATGTGGGGGGAAGGCTAACCAAAGGCTGCGTTATATTGGCAGGGCACTTAGAAAATGTAACAGACCTACTAAGGTCTTTTAGAATACTGCTGCGCCGTGTGGGATCCTTACCAGGTAGGACACACGGAGTACATCGTAAAAGTTCAGAGAAAGGCAGCACGTTTTGTATTATCGCGAAATATGGGAGAGAGAGTCTCAGAAATGATACAGGATTTGGGCTGGAAATCATTAAAAGAAAGGGTTTTTCGTTGCAGCGGAATCTTCTCACGAAATTCTAATCACCAACTTTCTCTTCCGAATGCGAAAATATTTTGTTGACACCGACCTACATAGGGCGGAACGATCACCACGATAAAATAAGGGAAATCAGAGCTCGTAAGGAAAAATATAGGTGTTCATTCTTTCCGTGCGCTATACGAGATTGGAATAATAGAGAGTTGTGAAGGTAGTTCCATGAACGCTCTGCCAGGCACTTAAATGTGATTTGCAGAGTATCCATGCAGATGTAGATGTAGAAGTTCTAAACTGATAGTAAGAAGTTCTGATACATGGCCTTTCGCAGGAAACTACACGTTGCACGATGTGAATCATATTCTTACGGCGAATGGCATAACATGCTACACATCGGCTTATTTTAAATAAAAGACAGTTACAACATAAGCAAATTGGAAGAGTTTGACGGCATTAGCGTAGGTTTCCAAACCACAGTCCGATGGTGATTCACGAGCTCTACATTCAGACTCGTCTCTCACATTGATGGAATAGCTAATGGCTCTGCATTCCCTTTCGACTGATTCCTCATATCGCACTCATTTATGCGATCAGTGTTTTGGTGCTATCCATTGCAGAAGGTGCTGTCCATCCACCAAAACTCTTTCCCCAACTCAAACAAGCGATATCAGTCAATCATTATGTGGTAACCAACAGCATACTAGTGCACAGATGGGATGGAAAAGACACCATCGATGTATTCTGATAATAAGTATCACACTTGAGTAGTAAAAATGTGCGAATTGACCTTTCGTTTCCACCAAAATTCCAACTTGGTGCCAGTTCATAGGAAGAAGTGGCGGTCAGGTGACTTAGGTCAGTGGAGGTAGGCCAAGTGAGCTGTTGTTGTTGTTGTGTTCTTCAGTCCTGAGACTGGTTTGATGCAGCTCTCCATGCCACTCTATCCTGTGCAAGCTTTTTCATCTCCCAGTACCTACTGCAACCTACATCCTTCTGAATCTGCTTAGTGTATTCATCTCTTGGTCTCCCTCTACGATTTTTACCCTCCACGCTGCCCTCCAATACTAAATTGGTGATCCCTTGATGCCTCAGAACATGTCCTACCAACCGATCCCTTCTTCTGGTCAAGTTGTGCCACAAACTTCTCTTCTCCCCAATCCTATTCAATACTTCCTCATTAGTTATGTGATCTACCCATCTAATCTTCAGCATTCTTCTGTAGCACCACATTTCGAAAGCTTCTATTCTCTTCTTGTCCAAACTATTTATCGTCCATGTTTCACTTCCATACATGGCTACACTCCATACGAATACTTTCAGAAATGACTTCCTGACACTTAAATCAATACTGGATGTTAACAAATTTCTCTTCTTCAGAAACGCTTTCCTTGCCATTGCCAGCCTACATTTTATATCCTCTCTACTTCGACCATCATCAGTTATTTTGCTCCCCAAATAGCAAAACTCCTTTACTACTTTAAGTGCCTCATTTCCTAATCTAATTCCCTCAGCATCACCCGACTTAATTAGACTACATTCCATTATCCTTGTTTTGCTTTTGTTGATGTACATCTTATATCCTCCTTTCAAGACACTGTCCATTCCATTCAATTGCTCTTCCAAGTCCTTTGCTGTCTCTGACAGAATTACAATGTCATCGGCGAACCTCAAGGTTTTTATTTCCTCTCCATGAATTTTAATACCTACTCCGAATTTTTCTTTTGTTTCCTTTACTGCTTGCTCAATATACAGATTGAACAACATCGGGGAGAGGCTACAACCCTGTCTTACTCCCTTCCCAACCACTGCTTCCCTTTCATGTCCCTCGACTCTTATAAGTGAGCTATCTCCCTGCAATTTTCTTAGCTTGGTAAAGATAACCAAGGTGTGATGCATTATCCTTAGGAGGAGGTGGCGGTCGGGTGACTGAGGTTAGTACATGTGTCCTTTCTTTCGAGCCACTTTTTAGAGTAGCAGCGAAACCCCAAGTGACCTTTGTTTACCGCTAAAATTTAAATTTGGCGCCAGTTCATAGGAGGAAGTGGCGGTCGGGTGACTTAGGTTAGTGAAGGTAGGCCAAGTGAGCTATCTTCCTGCGATTTTTTTTTTGCTTAGTAGATCTCACCTTGGTGTGATGCATTATCCTGTTGGCATTTGAACTTCCCACCATTTTTCTGGGGGAGGGGGACGTGGCATTATCCTGCCAAAATTGAAACATCCCGCCAAAATCCGCCATCTTGAATGACGTCATCGCCGCCATCTTGGATGACGTCATGCACTGTTGCCAAGTATAGACGATGCCACCTTGGATGATGTCATTGCCGCCATATTGGATACATCTGGCGACATGCAGAGTGGCCCCATACTGCCCTTGCCCCAATACTATCATGAACCACATTAACTCAGTAAAGCACCTAAAAGTTTGCCCATAACAGTGTCAATACTAATACTGACTCAGCACATGACGCATTGTGCTCTAATAGGGTACACAGTGACAACTTAAATGGGTCTGGATAGTGCTCCCTGGGATTGCCGCAAAATTGGGACAAACCAACCAGTTGCTCTGGCTTCATAAATATTATTCTCAAGTTACAAAAATAGTCCTGTCTAAAGCCCATTTCCACACACCAAAGGAGAAAAATACAGCAAAACAGTTTGTCTGCTCATTCGACTATTACTAACAGTGGGCACTATGTGATGCTAGATCTGCCTGCCAATGTCCATCTCGTAGTTGCTTCCAACACATAATTGTAGAGACCTGCGCTAGGTGCCTTCTAGAGTTACACATTTTATTGGACTCAAAGCAACAGTCTTCACAGCAACGTCCAACAGAAGCAACACGCCCTCTGCATGTGCCAACAGTAGTGAAATCGCTGGTGGTGATACAACAGGTGGGCAGCAGCCAGTTGGCAGTTCAGCCAGAATGCTGATGCATGTCATCCACAGCACCACATACACTATCTTGGCATTACTCTGCGATTCAGGGCAGGGTGGGCCACAGACCTGGAAGCCCACCATGATTCTTACAGAGGAAGACAGCCCCAAGTGGTGGTGTCTGTGTCTGTGATCTGAGTTGTACAGCGTCAGTTTGCCTGCACAAGTACAGGTGGTTCGGTGGCTGCACCATTTTGGGCATAAATGGCTGCCCTCCAAGGCAAATGTCCAGCTGCAACTACACTGAGCCCAGAAGTAGCTCACCCACTGGAAGGCGCCATAGTAATGGAATTAGAACCAGGTGTTGGAACGTCTGTGGTGGAGTCTACGTTTCGTGGTGGCAATCTGCAAAACCATGTCGCCCCACTGCCTCACTTGGACCACAACACATGACAGGTGCTGCTGGGACTGAGAAGTGTTTGGCTAATAATGATTGTTTTTGATTCTGCTTTGGTGCCCACTTGTGCAGAGGCACCACTTCCAACCACATTCACCAAAGCATGGTGGTGGCCAGAAGACGAGGTAACTGGCCTGCCATTCAACTATTGGCGTACCTTCATGCTGCATCATTAGTAGTGTGAGTAATAGCCCCTGGACGCCGTTTGGAGACTAGCTGACAGTATCTGCTGCTTCTGATGCAACCATGTTTTGTCAGTTCTGCGCCTAATAGCATCCACAGAAAGGCTACAACAGCTGTGGCAGTGCTACTGTTTTACATACAAGAGGAAGGCCTTAGACACAGCCAACCAATTCGTTTCATATTTGTCAGGTCACCTGTGTACAAACTAAACAGCCCCGCTTTTTTTCAGAAATCCACCCCTAAATTTCATGACACTTAACAGACTCAAAATTGATGGAATCTACAGCTGCTTTAACATGGAGCATTTTTAACGATTATACATTGAGGTGACAAAATTCGTGGGATACCTCCCAACATCGTGTCGGGCCTCCTTTTTGCCAGCCTAGTGCATCAGCTCTACGTGGCACGGACTCTACAAATTATTAGAAGTTGTCTACAGAAATAATGAATCACGCTGCCTCTATGGCCGTCTATAACTGTGAAAGTGTTTCCAGAGCTGATTATGTCTCATAAATGTTCGATAGATTTCACGTCGGGCGATCTTGGTGGCCAAACGATTCCCTCGAATCGTCCATAACGTTTTTCAAACCAATCGCGTCCAGCATTGGTGCCCCAGTAACATGACCTCGTTATTTGACAACATGAAGTCCGTGAATGGCTGCAAATGATTGGTTGGTAGGTTGATTTAGGGAAACAGAGCAAATAGCAAGGTCATCGGTCCCATACGATTTCGGAAGGATGGGAAAGGAAGTCAGGCGTGCCCTTTCAAAGGAAACATTCCAGCACTTGCCTGAAGTGATTTAGCGAAATCATGGGTGTCCGGAAGCAGCTTTGAACCGTAGTCCTCCCGAATGCGAGTCCAGTGTGCCACTGCGCCACCTCGCTCGGTCCTGCAAATGGTCTCCAAGTAGCCGAACCTAGCCATTTCCAGTTAATGATCGGTCCAGTTGAATCAGAGACAGTCCATTCCATGTAAACATAGCTCAAATCGTTATTGAGCCACCACCAGCTTGCAACTTGGGTCCCCGGCTTCGTGGGGTCTGCGCCACACTAGAACCCTACCATCAGCTCTTAATTACTGAAATCGGGACTCATCTGATCAGGTACGGCTTGCCAGTCATCTAGGGTCCAATCGCTATGGCCATGACATCAGGAGAGGTGCTGTAGGTGATGACGTGCTCTTAGCAAAGGCACTGGCGTCGGTCGTCCACTGGCATAGCCCATTAATGCCACATTTCATCTTATTGTCCTAACGGATACTTTCGTCGTTCATCCCACATCGATTTTTGCGGTTATTTCAACAGTGTTGCTTGTCTGTTAGCACTGGCAACACTGCGCAAACGTCGTTGCTCTCAGTCGCTAAGCGGAGACCGTCGGTCACTATGTTGCCTGTGATGAGAGGAAATGCCTGGCACTTTCAGCACTCTCTTGACACTGTGTATCTCCGAATATTAAATTCCCTAATTATTGCCGACATGTAATGTCCCATGCGTCGAGTTCCAACTACTATTCGGTGTTCAAGGTCCGTTAATTCCCGTCAAGCGACCACAATCACGTCGGAAACTTTTTCACATAAATCACCTAAGTGCAAACGACAGCTCCGCCAAGGAACTGCCCTTTAACAGTACCGCCGTTTGCACTTTGCATCACTTTTGCCAATTCAGTACACATGGGGTCCGCTAACATATATTTTGCTAGAAATCGAAGAAAGAAAATTTTACCAGCGCCGCTTATGTACCCACAAGGTAAACACAGGCCAAAGCCAGCGCGGCTAGCGTAGAGACCAAGCCATGTGGCGGGGAAGCAGAGAAACCGGGTTTGATTGCCGAACACGTTCTGCAATTTTTTGTATTGCTTTCAAAGCAAAATTGGCTGGAATAGGAGGACTTAAAAAGGTAAGTGAATCAATAAGTAATACTGATGAATATATAAATATCTGTCCACTTTGCTTAGTAAAGAATTAAATTTTTAAGTCTACTTGTATGAAAACAATTCCAAGTAAGACTGCTGCGAATTCGTCACAAGGGATCACAGACAATCAAACAGGCAACACTTGTTTACAATCAGGCGAGGGACAGAATTTTACTCCGAGGCGTCAAAATTGCAATGTGTTCCTGGAAACCTGGCAGGAATTGCCCAGCCACGAGGGTGCAGTAACGATTCATAGTATAAATTATGATAAAGTGACAGCACAGATTTTTCAGGTGAAGTTATTGCACCTGTCGTATGCACCAAAATTGATTATCGAAAAAGAAATATTTTATTGTAAGCCAAGAGTGTTTACGCTAAATCTTCGGAAGGAAGAACGTAGTGGCACAAAGACTGCACAGTATTCATTAGATGTTCTTGATACCGGGAGTATATTTGCTTCGAGTATTTATTCGATAAGTACAATTCCTATAGTTTTTCCAGATTAGGTGAGGACATGTAACAGTGTGAGTTGTACGGTGAAAAAGATCAAATCATACTCTTTATTTATCAAATTCATTTAAGAAATTTATTTAACTATGTTGCTATTATTCCTTATTGTTTTATATACCAAATTAACACTCCCATTCCTACCAAATTCGATACGGTAAAAGACACGAATGAAAGAAAAAAATTCACAAGGTGTTCGGGAATCTAAACCGGATTCTCTGTTTCCGAGGCAAAAGCCTTGATGTATACGCTAGCGGTGCTTCCGTTGACCAGTGGCTACCTTGTGGGCAAATAAGTAGCATTTGTTTTCCCCAATTCTAGGAAAATATGCGTTAGCAGACCCAGTACATAATGATGAAAAATGTTCAGTTTTAAATTATCTGTTGATTCCGCCAATTATAAGTCGACTGCGCTTCATGATATTTAGAGGTGGTTTTCTAAAAACAACGGAGGTGTTGAGCCAAACTATCTTAGAGTTTATCATTTTAGATTGTACATAAACGACCTGTCAGATAAGAGCCGAATCGGTTGGCCGTACCTGATAGCTTCCCCTTCTTAGTAACACCAAAAAGATAGTGGCAGCACAGCACATCAGAGAAACCAATTGTTTAAACGAATCGAATAGTAAATATGGGAAGTGGAATGTTCGAAATATCTGCTGTAAAGTGCCGAAGCGTTCACTGTTAAACCCTAGAACTCAAATCACTCGCTAAGAGTATTCGCCCAGTAACATATTAGGACACGGTTGTTGGCCGAAAAAGTAAAAAGTAGTCAAATTTTCAACAACACGTGAAATGTAATCAGGAAGGTAGACTCATCATGAGGTGGAATGTTTATAACAACAAGCAGAAATACAAGGTCTTGCAAATGCTAAAAAGGTCCCGCAAACTCATATCGAGAAGTATAACTTGGATTGATAGGCTTGTTTCCGCTAGCCACTATAATTTTACTGTTATAAAATGGGAGAAAAAGCCTGTATGTTGGTGATAAACAGTCTAGCGAAGTAACGCCTTTACACATTGTCAAGTAACTGCGATTTAGCAGTACAGCTCTGTAGGAACATCCTCAATCCACGTGGTTTTCACTCAGCTGCGGAGTGCGAGTGGGCAATAATCTTCGCACAACTTGGCGAAGATGACTGACACTATCTGGATTAATAACACAGTCACACGCATTACTTGGACAGTAAGGCAGAACTCACACGGATGCGCAACGGCCGCTAAGTTGCTGTGTACGCAGTTTCCACGCTCTTTTGTCAACGCCTCATGCTGCATTGTGATATAGCTAACCGCCACGTTTCCTTAGTCAAGCGTAAGAGATCACTTGCCTGCTGAGACGCATTTGGCGAGTACTCGCCCGCGTGAAAGCGAGTGAGACCAAACTGGTTGCAGTGCTCTCCACTCTGACAGCTTAAACACTAGAGAAATACACTGTCCAATCACGCTGTGAGACCACTTGTCAAAAGCCAGATTAACCACGTTTTATTGAGCGCACCGCTGTCAGACGTGCTGGAAGAGTCAATAAGGTTCTACAAAGAATTCTACAACTTACCGACAGGGATTTGGAGCCATGCCCAGTTTCGAGGCCTAGCCAGCTGTGCAAGGTTTCTCGATTGACATTCCGCAGCCCGAAGAGCCCGATCGACGTGGTCCCACAGATTCTACATTGAATTGAAACCCAAGCAGTTTGGTGGCCAGGTGAGTACGTGAAACTCATCCTGTTCGTGTTCGAAGCACTCACGCACACAGCGAGCAGTGTGACACGTTGCACTGTCCTGCTACTGATGTCATCGTGCCGACCAAAAACAAGCTGCAAGTCGGGGGCAGACATATTCTGCAGGGGACTATACAGGGTTATTACAAATGATTGAAGCGATTTCACAGCTCTACAATAACTTTATTATTTGAGATATTTTCACAATGCTTTGCACACACATACAAAAACTCAAAAAAATTTTTTAGGCATTCACAAACGTTCGATATGTGCCCCTTTAGTGATTCGGCAGACATCAAGCCGATAATCAAGTTCCTCCCAGACTCTGCGCAGCATGTCCCCGTCAATGAGTTCGAAAGCATCGTTGATGCGAGCTCGCAGTTCTGGCACGTTTCTTGGTAGAGGAGGTTTAAACACTGAATCTTTCACATAACCCCACAGAAAGAAATCGCATGGGGTTAAGTCGGGAGAGCGTGGAGGCCATGACATGAATTGCTGATCGTGATCTCCACCACGACCGATCCATCGGTTTTCCAATCTCCTGTTTAAGAAATGCCGAACATCATGATGGAAGTGCGGTGGAGCACCATCCTGTTGAAAGATGAAAATAGCTCCCTGCTTGCTTTATTCGTTGACTTCCGCGGGCTACGCGTGAAACTTGCCCGCACGCGTTCAACCGTTTCTTCGCTCACTGCAGGCCGACCCGTTGATTTCCCCTTACGGAGGCATCCAGAAGCTTTAAACTGCGCATACCATCTCCGAATGGAGTTAGCAGTTGGTGGATCTTCGTTGAACTTCGTCCTGAAGTGTCGTTGCACTGTTATGACTGACTGATGTGAGTGCATTTCAAGCACGACATACGCTTTCTCGGCTCCTGTCGCCATTTTGTCTCACTGCGCTCTCGAGCGCTCTGGCGGCAGAAACCTAAAGTGCGGCTTCAGCCGAACAAAACTTTATGAGTTTTTCTACGTATCTGTAGTGTGTCGTGACCATATGTCAATGAATGGAGCTACAGTGAATTTATGAAATCGCTTCAATCATTTGTAATAGCCCTGTACTTTTATTGTACCATTGTGCCTTCCAGAATGATACGATCACCCAGGGATTGCCACGAAAACATTCTCCAAACTATAACGTACCCTCCTCCGGTATGGACCCTTCCGACGATTGTACGCTCTCGGAAGTTTCACGCCGTATACGCCAACGACGCCAACGGTCATCTGTCTGATGGAGCATAAAAGGTGATTGGTCTCAAATGGCCAGCTGCCCTCACTCAGTGGACGACCAGTTTCCGTACTGCATGCACATTCCAGCCTTCGTCGCCGATGGACAGCAGTCAGCACGGGTGCATGACCAGCAGTCTGTTGTGGAGGCCCGCAGCGTTCGTTGAACGCTCGTTGAGGGTGTAACACTACGCTCGGGCGCACGATACCCTTTAAAGCCTGTACTATGGTAAGTTGACGGGCTTCACCTTACAAGAAAGGATTTTGGTATATACAGGGTGAGTCACCTAACGTTACCGCTGGACATATTTCGTAAACCACATCAAATACTGACGAATCGATTCCACAGACCGAACGTGAGGAGAGGGGCTAGTGTAATTGGTTAATACAAACCATAAAAAATGCACAAAAGTATGTTTTTTAACACAAACCTACGTTTTTTTAAATGGAACTCCGTTAGTTTTGTTAGCACATCTGAACATATAAACAAATACGTAATCAGTGCCGTTTGTTGCATTGTAAAATGTTAATTACATCCGGAAATATTGTAACCTAAAGTTGACGCTTGAGTACCACTCCTCCGCTGGTCGATCGTGTGTATCGGAGAGCACCGAATTACGTAGGGGTCCAAAGGGAACGGTGATGGACCTTAGGTACAGAAGAGACTGGAACAGCACATAACGTCCACATGCTAACACCTTTTTATTGGTCTTTTTCACTGACGCACATGTATATTACCATGAGGGGCGAGGTACACGTACACACTTGGTTTCCGTTTTCAATTACGGAATGGAATAGAGTGTGTCCCGACATGTCAGGCCAATAGATGCTCAATGTGGTGGCCATCATTTGCTGCACACAATTGCAATCTCTGGCGTAATGAATGTCGTACACGCCGCAGTACATCTGTGTAATGTCGCCGCAGGCTGCCACAATACGTTGTTTCATATCCTCTGGGGTTGTAGGCACATCACGGTACACATTCCCCTTTGACGTACCCCACAGAAAGAAGCCCAGAGGTGTAAGATCAGGAGAACGGGCTGGCCAATTTATGCGTCCTCCACGTCCTATGAAACGCCCGTCGAACGTGTACCTCACCTCTCATGGTAATGTACATGTGCGTCAGTGAAAAAGACCAATAGAAAGGTGTTAGCATGTGGACGTAATGTGCTGTTCCAGTCTCTTCTGTACCTAAGGTCCATCACCGTTCCCTTTGGATCCCTACGTAATTCGGTGCTCTCCGATACACACGATCGACCAGCGGAGGAGTGGTACTCAAGCGTCAACTTTAGGTTACAATATTTCCAGATGTAATTAACATTTTACAATGCAACAAACGGCACTGATTACGTATTTGTTTATATGTTCAGATGTGCTGACAAAACTAACGGAGTTCCATTTAAAAAAACGTAGGTTTGTGTTAAAAAACATACTTTGTGCATTTTTTTATGGTTTGTATTAACCAATTACACTAGCCCCTCTCCTCATGTTCGGTCTGTGGAATCGATTCGTCAGTATTTGATGTGGTTTACGAAATATATCCAGCGGTAATGTTAGGTGACTCACCCTGTATATTGACCGCGTGTACCTGAATGGAGGCAAAATCAGACTTACACCCACTCAGTAACAACAATGATACGTCAAGCAAGTCTGAAGTGCCACTACACGTTAGGACGGACAAGAAACAACACAGCAGATGCTACTAATTGTTAATAATACGGTCGCCAGCCTAATTAGGCATTAACTGAGTTTCTTCCCTGTACAAGCGGATGTACGTTCAAGCATAACAACACGTAGTAACACGGCATTATATGGTAAATTTTAGAACCGGAAAATCTACTGAACTGATAATTTCACTTTCTGTACCAATATGGATAAACCATAAATACATTACATTACACTATAATGTTTACTACCAACTTCGTACTGTCTATTGATCTGATTAAAATCGGGCATAGGTTACCCTAGAAATAGCACTTTCGAAACACACATACAATGTCAATTTTGAATGAAAAAGGTAAAACACTGATAAATTTTGGTTTTATATTGACTTTAACTTTGCTGGTCAAATCAGTTCAGTACACTTCAGAATTCAAATGTATATAAAAGAAAAGGGGGGGGGGGGGACCCTGAAACTGTTATGATCACTGTATTGAAATTTTGATTAATGAAATCATTAAGCACTCAAGATTTCCAATATATGAGTTACTACTCTTTTTGTCTTATTTCCTGCTCATTTAACAACCATTATTTCTGTCTCAAAATAATTAAACTTTATTACTAATTCAATTTCAAAAATTATCGTCCAACTTTGTCAGACCTTTGTTATTTACCTATATATTCATTAACAACAAAGTTCTTTAAACATCATTCTAACATGGATAGGTCTGCAGGTAATTATTATTAACATAAACTTTAAATCTTCATTTCGGGACACTCGAATTGCACAACGTGTGGAAAGGACCCGGTCTAGGTTAGTTGTGAGGATAATTAACTGATAGGACAGTTCTGGTAAAATTTAAGTTGTTATTGAACAGTATGGAACAAAAGTAACACTGGTCCACACGAATACAGTACTAAAAGTTTCAACCTGTTCGTATCGATGCGGCGGTCGGCGCGCGGCGAGATGGCGAGGCACCGAGCACACATACAATCACAGCTATGGCTCTTGATGTATCGGCACTTTGCTTCTTCACAGCGTCGCAATACTTTTCCATTTAGTGCCTATGTAATATTGTCATGCTGTATAGGCGTCGGAAACGGCACATCCGAGGCTTAACGAAATCACGTTTTCCAGGAGATCCTCCTCGATTCAGAACGTGTTTCTCAGACCGATGCCCAATTCCGACTACTACTACTGCCGAGCCCGTTATGCCGTGCCGCGCCCGTGTGCATTTTCCCGCGCTCGCCTGCCATCCACCTTTTACCGCTCCCCTACAGACAGGGTATTCACCCGAGGTTTTGCATTCTACATATCCTAATACATTACCTACGTATGGACCAGACGCACAATTACAACTTTAACATCTTACAATAGTTTCAACGTTTCTTACATTTCAATTCTGTTATAATATTGCTTGAAATTTGGCATAAACATTAATATTCACATCGAAAATTGTTTACAGTTTCTTTAACATAATGACATGAAACAAAAAAAGAAATGAAATCAGAACATCGATTACACCAATTTATCGGAAATCAGAAGAAAAAATTATTATATGTACAATAGTACAGCGTTGTTGTTGTCACAAGGGGACACTGGTGGTAGCCCCTTGGTTCATCGGAGTACTCAGTTCCTCAACAACTGCACGTCCATTGGCCCGTACATATCTCCACAGCAGTCATTCACCCCTGGTGCACCACAGCTGCCTGGCGCTAGTTTTTGATAGTGGCCTTTTGCCATGCAAGGTATAATTCAACCAAGGCGGCACCCGAACAGTTTACAAACTTAGCCGTTTCGGAAATGCGTCCACCCGTAACCCGAAAGCCAATTATCATGCTCTTTTGGACGTCAGGTATTTGAGTTCAAACAGTCGATTTTTCAAAAATACCTTTTTCTTAATCTACAAAGGTCTTCACTTTGTTAAAAGCGCTGGTGGTCAGGCCGCGCTTCTGCATTACTCAGAATGCTCGATAGTCTGTCGCACGTCAGAGAAACTGATTACGCATGTGCCCCAGCCATCTCTCCAAAAAAAAAGGTCGTTGCCTTGGGCGTAGTGCGCCGGGAGCTGGTCAATATGTCCACGGTGCTGGCAGCTCACCACTCAAGGTCATCGGCATTGTGAGAGGCCTCACTGACCGAACCAGAGTCTGGCAGGCAGTATGTGTACTTGGGGAATCTACATGTCGTTGTGGTCTTCAGTCCTGAGACTGGTTTGATGCAGCTCTCCATGCTACTCTATCCTGTGCAAGCATCTTCATCTCCCAGTACCTACTGCAACGCTCTCCATGCTACTCTATCCTGTGCAAGCTTCTTCATCTCCCAGTACCTACTGAAGCCTACATCCTTCTGAATCTGCTTAGTGTATTCATCTCTTTGTCTCCCTCTACGATTTTTACCCTCCACGCTGCCCTCCAATGCTAAATTTGTGATCCCTTGATGCCTCAGAACATGTCCTACCAACCGATCCCTTCTTCTAGTCAAGTTTTGCCACAAACTCCTCTTCTCCCCAATCCTGTTCAGTACCTCCACATTAGCTACGTGATCTACCCACCTTATCTTCAGCATTCTTCTGTAGCACCACATTTCCAAAGCTTCTATTCTCTTCTTGTCTAAACTATTTATCGTCCATGTTTCAGTTCCATAAATGGCTACACTCTATACAAATACTTACAGAAACGACTTCCTGACACTTAAATCTATACTCGATGTTAACAAATTTCTCTTCTTCAGAAACGAATTCCTTGTCATTGCCAGTCTACATTTTATATCCACTCTACTTCGACCATCATCAGTTATTTTACTCCCTAAATATCAAAACTCCTTTACTACTTTAAGTGTCTCATTTCCTAATCTAGTTCCCTCAGCATCACCCGATTTAATTTGACTACATTCCATTATCCTCGTCTTGCTTTTGTTGATGTTCATCTTATATCCTCCTTTCAAGACACTGTCCATTCCGTTCAACTGCTCTTCCAAGTCCTTTGCTGTCTCTGACAGAATTACAATGTCATCGGCGAACCTCAAAGTCTTTACTTCTTCTCCATGAATTTTAATACCTACTCCAAATTTTTCTTTTGTTTCCTTTACTGCTTGCTCAATATACAGATTGAATAACATCGGGGAGAGGCTGCAACCCTGTCTCACTCCCTTCCCAACCACTGCTTCCCTTTCATGTCCCTCCACTCTTATAACTGCCATCTGGTTTCTGTACAAATTGTAAATAGCCTTTCGCTCCCTGTATTTTACCCCTTCCACCTTCAGACTTTGAATCAGAGTATTCCAGTTAACATTGTCAAAAGCTTTCTCTAAGTTTACAAATGCTAGAAACGTAGGTTTGCCTTTTCTTAATCTTTCTTCTAAGATAAGTCCTAAGGTTAGTATTGCCTCACGTGTTCCAACATTTCTACGGAATCCAAACTGATCTTCCCCGAGGTCCGCTTCTACCAGTTTTTCCATTCGTCTGTAAAGAATTTGCGTTAGTGTTTTGCAGCTGTGACTTATTAAACTGATAGTTCGGTAATTTTCACATCTGTCAACACCTGCTTTCTTTGGGATTTGAATTATTATATTCTTCTTGAAGTCTGAGGGTATTTCGCCTGTCTCATACATTTTGCTCACCAGATGGTAGAGTTCTGTCATGACTGGCTCTCCCAAGGCCGTCAGTAGTTCTAATGGAATGTTGTCTACTCCCAGGGCCTTGTTTCGACTCAGGTCATTCAGTGCTCTGTCAAACTCTTCACGCAGAATCTTATCTCCCATTTCGTCTTCATCTACATCCTCTTCCATTTCCATAATATCGTCCTCAAGTACATCGCCCTTGTATAAACCCTCTGTATACTCCTTCCACCTTTCTGCCTTCCCTTCTTTGCTTAGAACTGGGTTGGCATCTGAGCTCTTGATATTCATACAAGTGGTTCTCTTCTCTCCAAAGGTCTCTTTAATTTTCCTGTAGGCAGTATCTATCTTACCCCTAGTGAGACAAGCCTCTACATCCTTACATTTGTCCTCTAGCCATCCCTGCTTAGCCATTTTGCACTTCCTGTCGATCTCATTTTTGAGACGGTTGTATTCCTTTTTGCCTGCTTCGTTTACTGCATTTTTATATTTTCTCCTTTCATCAGTTAAATTCAATATTTCTTCTGTTACCCAAGCATTTCTATTAGCCCTCGTCTTTTTACCAACTTGATCGTCTGCTGCCTTCACTACTCCATCCCTCATAGCTACCCATTCTTCTTCTACTGTATTTCTTTCCCCCATTCCTGTCAATTGTTCCCTTATGCTCTCCCTGAAACGCTCTACAACCTCTGGTTCTTTCAGTTTATCCAGGTCCCATCTCCTTAAATTCCCACCTTTTTGCAGTTTCTTCAGTTTCAATCTACAGTTCATAACCAATAGATTGTGATCAGAATCCACATCTGCCCCTGGAAATGTCTTACAATTTAAAACCTGGTTCCTAAATCTCTGTCTTACCATTATATAATCTATCTGATACCTTTTAGTATCTCCAGGATTCTTCCAGGTATACAACCTTCTTTTATGATTCTTGAACCAAGTGTTAGCTATGATTAAGTTATAATCTACATACCTGTGGCTAAACCTAACCTGTAGCACCCACGGCGCTGGATACTGGCCGACGATATCACTTCTCTGTGTCAGCTGCGATTACAAAATTTGTCCATACGATAACTGCACAAATTTACAATTCGTAATACACAATACTCATTTGTAATTTTATAAAACGGAAAAAGAAGATGTATAATCTTAATCTAACAAGTACAAGAATGGATTGTCCATAGTGACTTTACTGTGTAGGCTTTAAAATAAGAAAAAAACATCAGTTATTCTCACAAGGAATCGCTTGAGTGTGAGGTTGCAAGTTCAGTCTATAGTACGGCCCATTTGGAAAAGTTGACAGTAATGACAGGTAAAATGTTAACTGCTAATGACTCACCATGTGCATCAGGAGGGCGACAGATAATGAGTGGCCAGGAGGAACAGAGATCAATCTTTGGCATGTATGCGTTACACTTCATAAAATGAACGTCCTCGACATTCAAGAAATGTTCAAAACGAACCATTAACTAGCATTATCAACACCGAATGAAAAACGGGGCACCACAGTGACCACGAAGGGTCGCTCCAACAAGGTCGAAGGCGAACTCCTTGGGGATTACAAACCGTGTAGGACACTCAGCTAGGTATCCACTCTTAACGAATGCACATAGAGCCGTATTGGTGGTACGGAGTGATGAGAACTGATGGAATGTGATGACACGCAGCCGAATGCGAAACGCTCTGCCTCGGAGCTTATCGTGAAACTGCTTTT
The DNA here is from genome assembly GCF_021461385.2 of Schistocerca piceifrons. NCBI lineage: Eukaryota > Metazoa > Arthropoda > Insecta > Orthoptera > Acrididae > Schistocerca > Schistocerca piceifrons. Next base: position 57,128,398 of record NC_060143.1, read on the forward strand.
CTTCACGGTGTAGTTGCAGACCATGCAATAGTATCTTTTATAGGCACAGAAAATACAAACATCCGGAGGATAAATTTGTCCAGTGGTTCCAGGTAGTATGAATTGGAATGTCACACACTTTTCAGGACGGACGGTTTGCTCTAAAGGAGTATGATTTTTATACGGAGACCAGAAATCAAGAAAAAGCAAGTTATTTTGACTCACTATTCGCTAAAAGCAGTGCTTACGCCGTAGTTTTTGTACTCTTACGACCATTTTCCAACACTTGCTTCCTGTGACGTAAATATTCCTCACTACCTTTGCGAGATCATGCACATGAGAAAGAATTGTGGGGTGCGAGCATCTCCATATTCTCTCAGCAAAATAAATAACTTCCCAGCCAATTTACCATCCAGATTAACAGTCGGCATAGTTGTACACGAATGTTTTAAGACTTTGATGTTAGTTGATCTTCATAAAACTATCTTGGTATCTCTAATTTTCAGAGTTCCTTTCATATGCATTTCCTCATCAGATCCCAATTAGTCGGAGTCGAAAACAAATTCCTTATTGAGCGATGAGATAAGTTTGTCTATATTCACAAATCGTCAAGTTGATACCGCAGTTTGCCATGCGTCGTCAAGTTGACACTATGTTTGAAATTTCGTTATCTTACATCTTCCAACACTGTAGTACCGTTTGAAGTTACGCGGCCATCCACTGCTTCCCTTTAAATCACTGTAGCATTTGCCGCGCGCAGTTTGATGTGCATAACGTAGTACGAGGTGTGGCTAGAAAAAAACCGGACTAGTACTGGTGAAACAATAAAACGAATGCAATAAGGCTGAAAGTCGCGTGGCCTGTCACGTGACTCTCGCTCCGCCTACTGCTCGAGTTTCATCTGCCTCCTGCACTCAGTCTGCCCGTGGCGTCTGTTTTAAGTAGTTGACGTTTTGTCTGTGCGTCGGAAAATGTTGAGTGTACAGAAAGAACAGATTGTTAACATCAAATTTTGTTTCAAACTAGGAAAATCTGCAAGTGAAACGTTTGTAATGTTACAACAAGTGTACAGCGATGATTGTTTATCGCGAACACAAGTGTTTGAGTGGTTTAAACGATTTAAAGATGGCCGCGAGGACACCAGTGATGACACTCGCACTGGCAGACCATCGTCAGCAAAAACTGATGCAAACATTGAAAAAAATCGGTAAATTTGTTCGACAAGATCGCCGTTTAACAATCAGAGCAGTGTCTGAGTTAACAGGAGTTGACAAGGAAAGTGTTAGCCAGATTCTTCATGAAAGTTTCAACATGAACAAAGTGTGTTCAAAAATGGTTCCAAAGTGTCTCACAATTGAACAGAAGGAACGCCGAAGAATGATTTGTTCTGACATCCTGGAACACATTGAAAGTGATCCCACCCTCTTACAAAATGTTATTACTGGCGATGAATCGTGGTTTTTTACTTACGATCCTGAAACTAAACGCCAATCGATGCATTGGAAAACTCCTGGTTCTCCACGACAAAAAAAAGCACGAATGTCAAAATCGAAATTCAAGGCAATGATGATTGTTTTTTTTTTTTGACATCAAAGGGATTGTGCACATTGATTGGGTACCAGAGGGACAAACAGTGAATCAGCATTACTACATTAGCGTCCTGGCTACCCTACGTGAGCGAGTACGGAGAAAACGGAACGATTTGTGGAGAAAAAAGTCATGGATCCTTCACCAAGACAATTCCCCAGCTCACAGTGCGTTGTCAGTGAAGACGTTTTTGGCAAAACGCAACATTCCCATCTTAGATCATCCACCCTACTCACCTGATTTGGCCCCCTGTGACTTTTTTCTTTTCCCTAAAGTCAAGTCAGCTTTGAAAGGAACTAGATTTGAGACTGTTGAAGCAGTAAAAGAAAAAGCGACGGAAGTAATGTATGGACTTACTGAAAATGATCTGCAGCATTGCTATGAACAGTGGAAAATTCGTATGGAGCGGTGTAGAGACCGAGAAGGAGAGTACATTGAAGGAGATAACATGAAATTGTAAATAATTGTAAATAAATGTTTTTTCCAGCATCAGTCCGGTTTTTTTCTAGCCGCACCTCGTAAGTCACTATCATGCACATCGTGTAAATTATATTATCGAGCATCCTTGAAAAACGCTAACACCAGTTTTTGTAACAAGTGCGCATTGTCCTCCCTTGAATATCTGTAGTTTCTCTTATGCACTACACAATCATATTGCTATTGCTGCGGACTAAATCAAAATGTTCAGTACCCGCTCCTTGGACAACCACCATCGTTTACTAGGGTTTACTGGAGACGGGATTTGTGGCTCCCTGTCCGACAAGGATGATGAACTGCATGGCTCGACACCTCTTTCAGTATCACTTCGACTTGATAAGCACGTATCTTCATCAGTGCACTCCACAATACATTGTCCGCAGTGTCGAGCGTTTACAACACGACACATTCCACTGACCCATCTTGCAGAAATGCTGATATTTCATCTGCCACTTCTGTTTCATTATGCGACATTCCTTGGGTTCCTTTCTGGTGAAATGTCAAGTTGGGTAGCAGTTGTTGTAGATATGATTCAATGATGGCAATGTTTATCGTTGCCACTGCTCTGATTTGTATCAATGCCGTTAGCACTGTAGCACTCTTCTGAGTTTCTCGTCCACTAAGCAGTTAAACTACGCTCCGTAGCCTCATGCTGTTTTCATCATTGGATTCTCCCAGTCCCTTCCCCTGTTGCCATTAGCAGCCACTACTGTGATTGCATTGTAGACAATATGTGGGGCGTCGAATGCTGTAAATATCAATGGACTTTTGCGACCTCACAATCAAGGGGTTCTTTATCACTTAAAAGAAAAATAATACAAGGAAAAATTAAATGGACTTTGACAATTAAGAATTAAATATGCCCACATCACAGGTGTGGTGTGTCTGAAATGAAACAAATCGTCTTGAAGTTACTTGAAATTTCTGTATATAAGATCATTGGCAATGATCATTTAATATATGGCAAATAAGTATGATTATTCTTTGTTCAGGTTGGGATAAGAAGAGTACAGGGTTAGTGTTACCCTTATTTACCCACATACAAGCTGTCTGTTCTACCACTAACTACCCTTAATAGTGCAGGTTGCATCACTACCACATAGTCTTTCCAAATATATACTTTATACCACGGCTGTATTGTCCTTTGCTTGGCTGCTCTTCCTGAAACTCTTGGTACATGCCTATGAGGAGACTTCACTTGAACATATATGGTTAAAACAATGGTTATTTACATATATCATGTAATGCACCTGAAAGGAACTTATTAAATTGTACCCATACATAAGGTATACACATTATAAGGAAGATAATAAGACACAAAGAAAAAATCACGTTAAATCCACCTACTGACAATCAGGAAAACAATTAAATACACAAGATAGCAACGTTGCATCATCTCGGCACCTCCGTCATCTGTTGGGATCCTGCTTACTCAACCAGGCCTTCACATCTGAGATATGCTGCAGACCCTTCGGATTCCGCTATAGGAAGTTTCTAACAAGCGGGTTCGGATCGGCAATGTGCCTTACCCAATCTGAACCAGTCATGAAACGTCGGGTCTGTTGTCCTGCGTTCAGTTGTTTGTAAGTTGTGAGCGTTTAATGTCGTTTGTGTGAGTGGAGCGCACAGGAAGTTAGTTTCAAGACTGCGGTACGTTTATGAGGTGAGTAATTGCGTGTTTATTTTAACTGTACTGTAGACATTCAAGATATCGTGTGTTAAACAATAGGCAATCGGTATCGTTTGTATTTCGTGATCGTCTACACTACCGGCCGGCTCGATGTCGTCCAGTACCTACCAGTCAGAACGTTAGGGAAATAATAATAACAACTCTTTCTCTTCACTTTTCAGAATGAAATGGCTGAGAATAAGGGGAAATGAAGGGAACATGCAGTGAAGGAAAAATGAATATGGCAATAAATTCTGTAATATCGAAGACAATAACAGCAAGGCAGGCAGCTCAGTGTTTTCATGTCCCGAGGAGCACTTTAGGCGACTGAATAAAGAGCAGAGAAAAGGAAGTCAGGTCCAGCACTCAATAGAGAAACGTCAGATGCATCTAACAGAAGTAAACAAGTATTTCATATAGTCATGCAACAAACAAGAAGGGTCTAAGGAAGCTCGAATTTGGTGGGCCACTCTAACACGGACAAGAGCACAGTATGTGCAATATGCTGCGAGTCGCTTGAAGAAGAATGAGTACAATGCACTAAATCTAAACAACGGGCACATGTTGGTTGTGCAGACCAAGAGACTATACTGTATTTCAGTTGTGGTCATTGCAATAAGGAACAATGGTTTTTTGAAATAAGTGAATTTTGTTCATATAATAATGTGTTTACGGTTTTCTTTACTGGTGTAATGTTATTTTCCAATACACCCTGAAAATCTTCCTATAGGGGCACTGGCCGGTACTGGAAGACAATTTTTGCACAGACTGAAAAACCATCTGTTTTTATTTCTATATGACCTGCCACATTTGTAACGTTTCAGGGAAATCATATATGTACATTCATAAGGCATTAGTTTAAGTACCAGATTTTTGTATTAAATTAATATATTTTAAATATTTCGTATTTTACAAATGAAAGGTGGCAAGTACTGTAGGACTCCCCCTACCTCTGTTATTCTGAAGGCTTACAGAAGCTCATCAAGATTCTAAATTACCATGCTCGCCCCTACACAATGATGTTCGCTAGCCAAATCACAACAGCTGAGTAGCTGAATGTCTGTGCACACTTATTAACCAACGAATCACCCAGGTAAACTGAAGACACAAAATAGGTCACTTCTCCTGCCAGTCTAACAACAGTCAATTAATTTCACATGGTCGACTTTCACAGTCAAGTAGAATTTTTAAAGGACATAATATTCGCCATTGACTGTAGTGTAGAGGGTATGTTGAGCGAGACTCGAAACTGTCAGGATGCGCCGTATTAAAACTCGTCTGAGTTCCCCAAGTGATTTATTATTTCCAGCTACAGTACCTCCATTCCTCTCGGTCTGCATCGTCGGGTCCCGCAATGCTGAGGACACCACTTCACTGTCTTCGAAATGGCTTGGTGCAGAATGGCTGCCTCAGCGACCTATGCAGCGCACTGCTGTGTGAGTCCTTGTATGGCCGCGGAGTTGCAATGACATCATGCTGCGACCGCAGTCGACTCAGCGGTCTCCATCCCCATTACCTTAGCGCTGCTCGAAGGCAGCTGCAGGGCGGCCCGCTGCATGCTTCTTCGCCATTGTGGTTAGGATCATGGTGACAACAAGCGTCCACGATCCAGCGTCCGAATCTACAGCCCTCACCTCGAGATGCCTCCGGCGTGTGTTGGGAGCCAACAAGACTGCCCACAGTAGCAAGCCATCGAATGGCCCGCCGCCGGCTGGCTGCGGATCCCGCATTGGCCTCAGAGCGTCGATCGAACCAGCGACCTGCCATGGACTGGAACACTGGCACCCCATCTGCTGCTGTGTGTACCCGGTGGTGTGACATGCCCTGCCATCCAAGAGAACTGTCACACTTCAATGCCTTGTTAGTGAACCAGCACCTATTTGTATGCGGCTGTGCGCCTCTGTTCTGCTAACGCGCCATTCCGAGTCATGTACTCATAACACCTGGGTTGGGCCAGTGGGTCCCTTCCGCCTGTAACTTGCGCCATGCAAACCGCTGTGTTTACTCTTTTCAGCAGGTCTATGGCCCTATGGCCTCCATTCTGCATCGCAGCCGCTGGTAGCATATCTAACTGTCAACAGGCCTGTGCCTGGATGTACCTTGTGCGCTCCGAAATATTTCACCAAAGCCAATGTTTTCCCATCTTAAACGGTGGCGCCGCTATAGTAGAAATTATTTATTTATCCATTGTAATCTCGACCTTTGGGCTATTTTGAGGGGATATTGCAAAATATTTTGCTACAGCATTTGTCAGACTTTCAAATCCTTTGCAATGACACGCATCATACATGTTGGAGGATTTTTAAAGTCTGGCATCTGCTGTAGCAAAATCTTTCACAGTACCTCAAAGGCAGTAATGAAACAAGTAATTTCTACAATCAAAGCGAATATGATGTCCTCCACAAAACGGGAACTAACGACAACCGAATTACTTACGCAGAGGGACAAACTTCTTTGCCTTAGAAAAGCTTCCCATCGTTGAGCATTCTATCATTTGAGTGTTCTATCATCACAGCACATGTAATACGCTACACCGCTAACAACATTGGAAATGCAAAGCAGACATGCATATTCACTCACTATTTCATGTAAGAGGGGATGGGAAGGGAACATATGAATATAAGGTAGAGCTAGTATAAAACAGAGGTGTAGGTTATTTGGAAAACAATGGATAATAGTTAAACATACATAAACATATTTTGAACCGATGCAGAACACATGTTGTTTGCAACATAACGTTAACTTTCGTTAAAATGATTATTCAACTGGTGAGTCTCCTCCTTAGTTAAGTTACGAAGCGCTCTGAAAATCAGAGGTGCCAATATGAGATGCAACGACAAGGTAAACTGAGCAAAATATGATGAAATAGTTCTTACTGAGGCAATATTGCAGAGGTCCAAGTTCACAGGGAAACCTACCAACAATCTTTCTTACCATGCAAAGTTCGCAACAGGCGAAAAGGGGAGGAAGTGGGGGGGGAAGAGGGGCTGGGGGTGGGGGGAGGGGGAGGGTGTGACTGTGCGACTGTGGTACCCGAAATTCCCTACGGCCACGTACCTTACAGTGACCTGCAGAGAACAGATGTAGATATACAAAGAAAAATGATACGAACTTTATGCGGAAGTATGTGCTATCAGATACCAAAACACTATCATTGGTGATCACATGTGTTGAATATTTACAAATTAACATTAACAACACGACAAAATCTTTGTATTCGAGTGACAGACTGTTACCAGGTGCTCAAAGAGCAAGATTATCTAACAGTTATTTGCCAGAAATTCAGTAAAGCATGTGGTTATCGAGTACTGGCCTATTGCAGGGAGAGGCTGTAGAAGATCAAATGATCACCAAGCCGAGCACAGCTGAAACTGCGGGTCGGCTGGCGCAGCAGGTGGTCCTCACGTGAAGAGCGAGGTGCGGTGAGTATCGGGTCGTCAGGATGTGACGACCTACGAGGCCTCAGCAACTGACCCTGCAGGTTGAGATCGTAGCACAGCAAGCCTAGAGAACAGGTACATGCAGCTTATCGACTTCTTACGGATTTTGAGAAAGGTCGAATCATACCGACCGATGGTTCAGATATTCACACGGACAAAACACATTAATGTGCGTACCACCTATGTTCGACGTCAACGGGGGTGGGAGTGCTGGATGTGGAAGGTATACAGAACGCATCAGGGAGATGCAAAAACCTGTGCAGTAGTTGTCATTATGCGGAAATGGAGCAATTTTTCTGACGTCTAATAGTGCATGAGCATTGGCTTTCGGGGCAAAGGTGGAAGCATTTCCAAAACGGCTAAGTTTTTATACAGTTTGTTTGCTGCTGTGGGTAAAGTATACAGTGCACGGAAAAACACCGCCGAGACAACAGTGCCGCACCACGGACTATACATGACAGAAGTGAACGACAGCTGCGGAGATATTTACGGGCAACTAACAACCCAGATGAATCTAGCGGCTAGCAGCTGTGTCTCCTCAACAACTGTTCAGTGATCGTTGCTGCGTACGGGTCTCTGCAGCAGGAGGCTGGTCCATGCACCCATGATGACAATGGCTGCAATTTGCGCGGCAGAGCCGTAGCTGGATGTCGACTGAGTGACTACATGTCGCCTTTTCAGGTAACAAATGGTTCAAATGGCTCTGAGCACTATGGGACCTTCGACCATAAATATAATAGACTGGCCCTGAGGTCATTTTCGTGGCTCCAACATCTCTGGGCTGAAGTCACGTGAATGTTGGCAAAACATGGTTGTTTCGTGTTGCGCTTATGGCTGTACTCAGCGTTTTGTCGGGGAAATGGCATTACATTTCACGTGTAAGTGTTTCTATGATAGTGCAGATGCGTTTATTGAAATCCGCTGAAGTGACTTTTATATGTTTTTTACACTTGAAATAGAGTATCACGTAAATTAAAGTGTTGAAAGTGATGCCTGTAAAGTCAGACTCATATTACATTTTGGAAAGTATCTGTGATAATTCGGTTACTGAAGTAAGTATAATCGTTTCTCGTTCCTACTCATAGGTTCCGTAAGGATGAAAACCGAAGGCAGCTTTGGATACAGGCCCTGAAACGGAAAAACTTTAAGCCATTTGCACATACGCGCCTTTGCTCGAAGCACTTCGCGGAGAAGTGTTTTGATAGGTTAGTTATTATTTACAATGTATATCTATAATTTGTATTTACAGTGTCTGTCATTTTTAAACCTAGGCTCCAAAATTATTTTCTGAAACTGCAAAGTCTCACATTTCATCTAAAATGACTTTTTTTTTTAAACTGATAGTTTAAACTTTTGTAAAAATAGTGGGAACTGAACCTTTGAAGTGTACCTAAAATTGATACTCTAAAATGGACCTGCTCCTAAAGTAAACAATTTTGACACCTATAGTTGACATAATTCCCATAGCCCATTTTCTTTTATAAGTGACTAGAACTCGAAACGTGGGGAATACAATGTTTAAAGTTTTGACACGAGCCCACTCTTACTGTTTAAAAGAATTTTAACGACATTTTACTATAATTGATAGTTTATAGTAATTTCGTCCCGCTGCCCACAAGAGTGGCGTTCGATGTATTTGTTAGATTTTATAAATGGTACTTTGAACAAATCCAGGTCAAATGTAGTTCTGGCATAATTTTTCACAAATAAAAAAGTAGTTTTTGTTGGAAGCGTTTGGCAGTCAATTGAGGAATGGGGGAAAATCCGATACAAACATAGGATGGCAGGCCGCTGATTTGAAATCCCGCCACGTTTTGCCAACAGTCACGTGGTTTACGTTGGAGCCACACTAGCTCCATAGCTTCTGCACAGCAAAGCCAGTCTACTAGTATCTATGGTCGAAGTATGGGACTTAACACCTGAGGTCATCAGTCCCCTAGAACTTAGAACTACTTAAACCTAACTAACCTAAGGACATGACACACACCCATGCCCGAGGCAGGATTCGAACCTGCGACTGTACCAGTCAAGCGGTTCCGGACTGATGCGCCTAGAACCGCACGGCCACCGCGGCCGGCTTTTCCAGGTAACAGATGGCCGTTGACGTGTGCGGCGTGAAACGTCCGAACATGCTGTAACAATTGTCAGAAGTGTCCACACCGGAGGAAGGAGCGTTATGATCTTGGGAACGGTTTTCGTGGCGTTCCCTGGACAGTCTCGTCTTTCTGGAAGACACATGTATGCATCTACCCTTGCGGACTATGTCCACCCCTACATGCAGTTTGTTTTCCCTAGGCACGTGGCATCTGCCAGCAGAACAATGCAACGTATTACACATCTCGGTGTGTTCAGAGAACACCATGATCAGTTTACCATACTCCCCTGGGCACCAGACACCCTAGGTTCAAACCCATTCTTGAATCTTCGGGACCACCTCGATCTTGCTGTTCGTAAATGGATCCTCAGCTGCAAAACCTAGAGTAGCTAACAACGACAATGGAGTCGGCTCCACATCCCAGTCGGTATCTTACAGTCGGTATCTTACAGAACCTCATAGATTCCCTTCTTGCACGTTCGCGGTGCGAAAGAGGGTTATTCAGGCTTCTGACAGGTGGTCACATTAATGTGACTGAATTATGCAGTTATAATGGAATGACTGTGGAATATTTGGCTGTCCGAATAACGTAGGACTGGAGTGTGATAAGAATAGTCACAAGTCCTTCGAGAAGGACTACATCATGAGAATAACACAAATTGGTCCGCTGGCTCTGTCGAGTAGACCAATAGATAATAGCTGATAGCAGGGTAGAACTTACAGAGCTTCATCACGAATACTGGGGAACAGATTACTGGAAGCTTGATTTTTCATCTCGAGTTGCCATGAGTCGTTTACTGCCGTCTTTCTACCACAGAGAACAGAGACGAAAATGGTCTCCGTACGGGATCAACTGGGACAATGAATGGCATTCTGGGGTGGTCATCAGTGAATCTCACCTCTGTTTATGGCGGCCAAATCGTCGCCAGCGTATCCGTAGATGGCCTTCTGAAAGGTCACGGCATGCAACTCTCGAGAACCGTGCCTACCCAACTCCAGGAATTATACGTGTTGCTGTAGGTGTCTGTTCTATCGGACATGTCCGAAAGAACAGACACCACATGTACAATTAAGGTGATGACGGCTTGTGATCCCTTCAATGCAGATGCTCTTACAGAAATCGGCGAAATGTCGCGAGTAATGAAGCTAATGCGAAGGGGTACTAAATCAGTATCGTGTGGTGTAAGTTGAGAATTTAAGCCTGACAGAAGGAGTGCTGGGATAATCCGTATGGTGGTAATGACCAATGTGTCAGGATGGAGTAGTGGTCAGCGCATCTGCCCAGTAAGCAGCAGATCTCGGTTCAAATCCCGATCCGGCACAAATTTTCAACTTGTTCCATTGATATAAATCAATGCTCTCTGGCAGTTAATGTCTTTAATTCTCCAGTGTCTTGATTCAGGAATTATGGTGTGAGGAGTTAATGAATGTGCGAACAGGAGTGTTTCGATAATTGTTGAAGGAAGACTGAATGCTCACCTGGATGTAGCTAGAATGTTAAACATTCTTTTTATACACGCATAGGGCTTTGTTAACAGAACAGCTCCATTAGATTGGAAATATCCACCTCATTTTTGACTTTGTGTTATTATAAACATGACCAGTTATATTCCCACCTTCAGGTGTACAAATTCATTTAAAGAATGGAGCATATGAGCGTAAGTCCGCGTAGTATACATGGAATTGTAAAAAAGTAATTGCCGATGGTAACTCCTTACGAGCAAAACCGAAAATGTGCGATCGGGTTAGTCAGTTTGGAAAAGAGGGAACAAGGGAAACGGAAACGAGAGAATGAAAAACCGAGCAGAAGTTGAAAGCACTAAAATCGAACAATAGATGGAGGAACTCAAGTTAGTCAGCTGCGAGGTGAGCACCAGACTGCACACTGGAACAGACGGATGTGACGGTGTGGTACGGAGCTATGCGAGAGGGCGGCTAGCCGTGAGAGGTAAACTAGCGACTGGCATGACAGCAGGGAAGGAAGATCAGTTACGTGGCGGGACAGGAACATGAAGAACTACGACAGTTGACTAGCCCGAACACCACAAACAGTTAAAAGTAAAAATTAAAACTGAAATTTGGGTGAAATTATGAAAGATAGTAAATCTATGGTTCCATAATGAATGAACTGATAGTACAAAAACTAGTAATTGTGCTAAATTGGAAGTAGGCCTGCATGGTGGTAAACTGCCTATAAATTAATATTACTAATGCCATACAGGTACAAATACACTCCTGGAAATGGAAAAAAGAACACATTGACACCGGTGTGTCAGACCCACCATACTTGCTCCGGACACTGCGAGTGGGCTGTACAAGCAATGATCACACGCATGGCACAGCGGACACACCAGGAACCGCGGTGTTGGCCGTCGAATGGCGCTAGCTGCGCAGCATTTGTGCACCGCCGCCGTCAGTGTCAGCCAGTTTGCCGTGGCATACGGAGCTCCATCGCAGTCTTTAACACTGGTAGCATGCCGCGACAGCGTGGACGTGAACCGTATGTGCAGTTGACGGACTTTGAGCGAGGGCGTATAGTGGGCATGCGGGAGGCCGGGTGGACGTACCGCCGAATTGCTCAACACGTGGGGCGTGAGGTCTCCACAGTACATCGATGTTGTCGCCAGTGGTCGGCGGAAGGTGCACGTGCCCGTCGACCTGGGACCGGACCGCAGCGACGCACGGATGCACGCCAAGACCGTAGGATCCTACGCAGTGCCGTAGGGGACCGCACCGCCACTTCCCAGCAAATTAGGGACACTGTTGCTCCTGGGGTATCGGCGAGGACCATTCGCAACCGTCTCCATGAAGCTGGGCTACGGTCCCGCACACCGTTAGGCCGTCTTCCGCTCACGCCCCAACATCGTGCAGCCCGCCTCCAGTGGTGTCGCGACAGGCGTGAATGGAGGGACGAATGGAGACGTGTCGTCTTCAGCGATGACAGTCGCTTCTGCCTTGGTGCCAATGATGGTCGTATGCGTGTTTGGCGCCGTGCAGGTGAGCGCCACAATCAGGACTGCATACGACGGAGGCACACAGGGCCAACACCCGGCATCATGGTGTGGGGAGCGATCTCCTACACTGGCCGTACACCACTGGTGATCGTCGAGGGGACACTGAATAGTGCACGGTACATCCAAACCGTCATCGAACCCATCGTTCTACCATTCCTAGACCGGCAAGAGAACTTGCTGTTCCAACAGGACAATGCACGTCCGCATGTATCCCGTGCCACCCAACGTGCTCTAGAAGGTGTAAGTCAACTACCCTGGCCAGCAAGATCTCCGGATATGTCCCCCATTGAGCATGTTTGGGACTGGATGAAGCGTCGTCTCACGCGGTCTGCACCTCCAGCACGAACGCTGGTCCAACTGAGGCGCCAGGTGGAAATGGCATGGCAAGCCGTTTCACAGGACTACATCCAGCATCTCTACGATCGTCTCCATGGGAGAATAGCAGCCTGCATTGCTGCGAAAGGTGGATATACACTGTACTAGTGCCGACATTGTGCATACTCTGTTGCCTGTGTCTATGTGCCTATGGTTCTGTCAGTGTGATCATGTGATGTATCTGACCCCAGAAATGTGTCAATAAAGTTTCCCCTTCCTGGGACAATGAATTCACGGTGTTCTTATTTCAATTTCCAGGAGTGTAGTTATAATAATGCTTAGTAGAAAAATAATTCCCGTAAAAATACCTCAGTGGAAAAACAATTTTCTTAAAATCGGTTATAAAACGTCTTTAGGGGGAAGTTAAATAAAAATTCAGTGGTACTAATGCAGCGGTGTGTAAATATGGTGGTTCTTGATGAATGAAACAATATTCGTAAAAAACTGTTATGAACGACACTACTAACAGTGATTAGAAAGGACAAGCATTCAAGAGAACTAAATGAAAATGAAAGGGAAAAAGGGGCAGTGGGAAGGAAGGTGGGGGTGGGGGAATTAGTAACAATATTCCGTACAGCTGTGATCTAAATGAATGAACAATAATAAAAAGGAAACCGAAAACAAAAATAATTTGGGTGACATACGAGTAGGAGGGAGATACGTAGAGGAATGGGGATGTCGTAATACATCCACATTCCTCTATACATTTCTCTCCTACGAGGGAAGGAAGGTGTGAGACCTGAAGATGGGAATATTATTTTTCCGAAAAAGGTCACGTTTATAATAAAACAAATTCACAGCTGTCAGGATATTGCAAGACCCTACATCGCAGTTTACAACATAAATGCATTGAGAAACGCATGGATCCCTGACCGGCTTGGCCGTCCAATAATTTGTCACTCACATGGTGAATCTTGGATGTGATGGGTAGACGCACACTTTCATATCAGACGCCAGCTAACAGTCTCATGCACTGACACAACATGCATTTCAGGCTTGGCAAAAAGTTGTCAACATCACATTCTTAGACTGTTTGGTTCCACGCATCCATTTTATTCCATCAGTCTTTTGTCTGGTTTCATGCGGCCGCCACGAATTTCTCTCCTGTGCCAACCTCTTCACCTCGCAGTACTTACAACATATGTCTTCAGTTATTTGCTGGATGTATTCCAGTCTCTGTTTTCATCTACAGTAGTTACCCTGTACAGCTCCTCCAGAACCCTGGAAGTTATTCCGTGACGCCTTGATAGATGTCCTACCATCCTGTCCCTTCTTGTTGTCATTGTTTTCCATATACTCCTTTCCTCGCCGTTTCTAAGGACTTCATAATTGCTTACCGTATCAGTCCATAACGAATACAAGGATTCCAGAATGAGATTTTCACTCTGCAGCGGAGTGTGCGCTGATATGAAACTTCCTGGCAGATTAAAACTGTGTGCCCGACCGAGACTCGAACTCGGGACCTTTGCCTTTCGCGGGCAAGTGCTCTACCAACTGAGCTACCGAAGCACGACTCACGCCCGGTACTCACAGCTTTACTTCTGCCAGTACCTCGTCTCCTACCTTCCAAACTATACAGAAGCTCTCCTGCGAACCTTGCAGAACTAGCACTCCTGAAAGAAAGGATATTGCGGAGACATGGCTTAGACACAGCCTGGGGGATGTTTCCAGAATGAGATTTTCACTCTGCAGCGGAGTGTGCGCTGATATGAAACTTCCTGGCAGATTAAAACTCGAGTCTCGGTCGGGCACACAGTTTTAATCTGCCAGGAAGTTTCGAATACAAGGATGTATTCGTGCCCTGGGACTCTCACCTCATACTGATGTTGATGATGGATGTTGCAAATGGAGTGGAAGTTCAATCATATAATACCCGCTTTGCGATGAACTTGTGCGCGAAGTATGATAAATATCGGGTTACCGTTTCATGGCGTAATAGTTTCAATTTCCGTCAGCGTTTTAATGGTATCGGCGTTACATGTCATACCGTTTTTTTTTGGATTATCTGTAGTTTATCATACACTCTGATACTCTGATAAACAGATTATCTTTAATAAAAACCTCCAGAGGCTGATAAAATGAGTATATCCTGTTGGTTTTTTCTACGAACAACAATTTGTCTCTGTCGCTTCTTGTATGACAGATTGACTCTAGAGGAGCTTGTTAAGGGAAATTTACTTGTCTCGTACATAAGATCTTGCCTCTCGACGTGCGGAAAGAGTCGTACGTCATCATGTCGGTACATTTAGGTTCGAAGCAGGAAATAACAACCCCCGGCTAGCAGCTGCACTAGTTCCCGCTGCAATTTATCCTTGTCTGACCGCTAAATCGGAAAGGGTGTACGCCGCGAGCGAGAGAAAAATGAGCTCTTGCACTGGCCGTGAATCAAGGTATGCACGCAAGCCTCGCCATCAACCAAGTGCGGTGTTCACTCTGATGTAGGCGTCGCGCTTGTAAGGCGCTCTGAAATAATGCCAGTGTTCTGACGGTACGGTAATAGAGTGGTATTCTGGTAGTCGACGTGTGTCGAAGTCGTGCTAGTGCACAGACTGTTTATTTTTCATACGTGTCGCACCTACATTTTGCCACAGAAAAGTTCAGCCACTATGCGGAACAGAGGGCTGTTGATTGCGTATTATGTCGCTGAAAACGTTGCCTTATAAATGATAATTCTAGATGGACTTACAGCTCACGGGTTAGTAAGATATTAATTACATACATATCAGCTGCTGCCCCGAAATAGCAAAGTGTTTTACCTAAGTGAAATGCATACAATCTGGTCACTCCCATGTACAGATACGGCACTATTGTGAACACGAATGCTTCACATCTTCTTAGCTGAAACGTTGAATGCATTGGTAGACTCCTTGCCGAGAAAGAAAATGAAACTCTGAAGGAGGTTTATGATTGGTCAATAAGTAATAAAGTGACATTGAACGTAAAGAAAACTAATGCCTTGAATTGTAGTTTGAAGAGGAAAAATGACAATGTTAAATTAAATGTAGATGGCACCTCTATAGACTGCGTAACAAATGCAAAATTTCTAGGAATGAATATTGATTCTCAGTTGAAGTGGTGTGAACACACAACGGTACTTTCAAACAGAATGTCATTAGCACGTTATGCCCTTAGAATCCTGCCATCAGTGTGTTACATGCAGTGTCTTTTAGTTATATTTTATTCATATGTACACTCAGTTCTTAGCTATGGCATTCTTTTTTGGGGAACAAATGCACAAAATACGAACACAATTTTCAAATTACAGAAAAGAGTCATAAGAATAATAACCAAAAATACTCGTCGAACTCATTGTAAAGATCTGTTCAGAACAACGGGGATTTTAACTGCTCCATTTGAATACATTTGCCAGTAAGTTGTTCACATAAAAAATAACATGGGTAATTACTGCACAAACAGCTCTGTTAATGACCATGCAACAAGAGATAGACTCAACTTACATTTACCAATGCCGGCCGCGGTGGTCTAGCGGTTCTAGGCGAGCAGTCCGGAACCGCGCGACTGCTACGGTCGCAGGTTCGAATCCTGCCTTGGGCATGGATGTGTGTGATGTCATTCGGTTAGTTAGGTTTAAGTAGTTCTAAGTTCTAGGGGACTGATGACCACAGATGTTAAGTCCCATAGTGCTCAGAGCCATTTGAACCATTTTTTACATTTACCAAGAAAAATTAAACACAAAACTGAAAACAGCATTTTCTACCAAGGAATAAAACTGTACAATAAATAACCAAAAGAGATTAAAGAAACTGCGAAAATACACTTATATAAAAAGGCAGATAAAAAGTACCTGTTATGTAATACATTTTATACATTGAACGATTACTTAGATAAAACAGAGTAGGAGTTGGGTAAAATAATGTTATACAAATAAATAATAATAGTAATTGTAAAACATCCAACATCCCACATAACACCTTCACACTATGTTTTTTCCTTCTTTTTTCCTTTTCTAGAAAAACAAACCCCCAAGCTACGCACAGCACAATACTAACACCTCTTCCTCTTTCTGAGCTCAACATCTCATTCGTTATGGAGGGACGCGGTTTTTCAGGATAGCAAATGGGA
Source organism: Schistocerca piceifrons (assembly GCF_021461385.2). NCBI lineage: Eukaryota > Metazoa > Arthropoda > Insecta > Orthoptera > Acrididae > Schistocerca > Schistocerca piceifrons. The sequence goes on from NC_060143.1 coordinate 57,145,117, forward strand.
AGTTGCGGTATAGAAAACTGGTCCAGAGATCACCAGTGTGTGTGTGTGTGTGTGTGAGTGTGTGTGTGTGTGTTTAGTGAGTGAAGTGTTATGAAACAACGTGTGTATAGTACGTGCAGTGACTGATAGTGAGATATGAGTGAACAGTGTGGCAGTACATTATTTAATAAGGCATTTGTAAAAGAAGTATTGTATACCAGAAGTAAGTCTAATGATTGTCTCTAACTAGAAGTCTGTCAATATATGTGTATACGAATTAGCTTATTTTAAATTGATCTTAATTTGTAAATACTTTGATATGTCCTATACCTTGTAAAAAGAGATGAATAAAGCTACTACCACTACTAATACTACTACTACTACTACTTCGTTCCTTTTTTGCAGTACTATCTTTCATGTTTATAGTCCTCATGACATGAAGGAAAAATATAACACATTCATGAACAATGTCAGTACCATGTTTGAAAACTGTTTTCCTCTAAAAGTTACTCAAATTAAACAGAAGTCTACAATAAAACCATGAATCACACAAGGAATAAAGATTTCCTGTAAGACAAAAAGGAAAATGTATCTGTCGACCAAGAATAGCTCCAATACTGATGATTTAGCTAAATATAAGGAATACTGTAAAATATCAAAAAAAAATTAATTCAGACATCTAAACAAATGCACTACGAGAAGAAGATAGCAATGTCAGGGAACAAAATAAAAACAATATGGGATATAGTGAAAGAGGAGACTGGTAGAACCAGAAAGGAACTGGAGCAAATAACACTAAGGGTAGATGACACATTAATAACCGATGGGCATAGTGTGGCAAATCTATTTAACAAGTACTTTATAGCCGTTACTGATAGAATGGGATTGTCAGGATCAGTAAATAATGCCCTTGAATATCTGAAACTAGCCTTTACAAATAGCTTCAGGTACATGAATATGTCACTCACTTCACCAAAAGAAATAACTTCCATAATAAAATCTTTAAAAACAAAGCATTCTAGTGGTTACGATGAAATATCAACAAAGTTAATTAAGGCATGTTCTTGTGAGTTTAGTACAATTCTAAGTTACTTGCGTAACCAGTCAATTATCACTGGGACATTTCCTGACTGGCTGAAATACGCAGATGTTAAGCCTCTATTCAAGAAAGGGGATAAAGAGATACCATCAAACTACAGACCGATTTCACTTTTGCCAGAATTTTCAAAAATTTTAGAAAAAGTAATGTACAGGTAGCTTCTCAACCATCTGACCACAAATAACATATTATCAAGAACACAGTTTGGATTTCTGAAGGGTTCTGATATCGAAAAGGCTATTTACACCTACAGTGAAAATGTACTTAACTCATTAAATAACAAGTTACAAGCAGCAGGTATTTCCTGTGATTTGTCAAAGGCATTCGATTGTGTAAACCACAACATCCTTTTAAATAAATTCGAATTCTATGGCGTCACGGGCAGTGCTGCAAAATGGTACAAGTCATATGTAGCTAACAGGAAATAAATGGTGTCAGTTCAAGGCACTAGTGAATTAAGTCATCTGTCATCATCAGAATGGGAAGAAATTACATGTGGTGTCCCACAAGGATCCACCTGAGGGCCATTGCTTTTTCTTGTGTACATTAATGATCTCTCATCAGTTACACTGCCAGAAGCAGAGTTCGTTTTGTTTGCAGATGCCACAAGTATTGCAATAAATAGTATGTCGAGTGTAGTTCTAGAAAGATCTGCTAATGATATTTTCATGGATATTAATAAATGGTTTAAAGCCAACTCACTGACATTAAACTTCGAAAAGACTCACTATATGTAATTCAGGACCTGTAAGAGGTTTCCACCCAGCATATGCATAAAGTACGAAGAAGAGCAGATAGAAGAGGTTGACAGTCTTAAATTCCTGGGATTACAACTTGATAATAAATTAAGTTGGGAGGAGCACACCACACAACTGCAGAAACCCCTTAACAAATCGGTATTTGCAATTCGAGTGTTAGCAGACATAGGCGACATAAAAGTGAAAAAACTTGCATACTTTGCCTACTTTCATTCCATAATGTCATATGGTATAATATTTTGAGGTAACTCTTCAAGTCAAACAAAAGTTTTCAAAGTCCAGAAGCGTGTAATACGTATTATTTGTGGAGTAAACTCACGGACGTCTTGTAGAAACCTCTTCAAAGAACTGGGTATACTAACTACTGCCTCTCAGTATATTCATTCCTTAATTAAATTTGTCCTAAATAATATATCTCTTTTTCCAACAAACAGCTCAGTTCGTACAAACAATACCAGGAACAAAAATGATCTGCACAAGGACTTAAAAGCACTTGCTTTAGTTCAAAAAGGGGTCCACTACTCAGGAACACTTATCTTCAATAATTTTCCAACAAACATAAAAAATTTAGTTACAAATAAAGATCAGTTTAAAAGGAGCCTGAAAGACTTGCTAGTGGCCAACTCGTTCTACTCCATTGACGAATTTTTTAATAGAAACAAATGATGTATTGCATATATTTATACTATTAGTATTGTTATTTCAGCTATAAAAAAAAAGAAAAAAAAATAAGTGACATGTTCCACATCCACGAGGATCTCCTCAACACGGATCTATGGAACGAAAAACTAACCTAATCTAATCTAATCTATTGGCACTCGCATCTTTCGCATGGAGGCAACCTACAAATCGATATCACCTGCCAAACGACCAAAGCGAATGACCAAATCCAATGCCTACTACCTGCGACGTGCCTGCCACATAAAATTAAGGACTGGTGGTGGCAAAGATACCCTGAGTAAAAGATGATCTATAGTCAATTCATTTGTCTTCAAACAGCAGTATGTTATTACCTAAATCCTTCTCATGGATATACACTGTCCAGTCACATTAATGGAACCAACTGTTCAAAGCCCGAGCAACCAACCACTGTAGCGCGAACTGCTGCGAAACGTGCAGGAAGAGAATCAACGAGGGTCTGGAAAGAACCGACAGGGATATAAAGCCATGTCAACTCCAGTGCCGTCCCCATCTGCACTAGATTTCTCGATTGAGGATCCATGGCATGCTAATCCGATCAAGGTCGCGCTACAGATTTTCTACCAGCTTTAACTCCGGGTACTTCAGTGGCCAGCGGACTATGGTAAAGTCCTTCTAGACCTCTTCGAACCACGCACGTACACTGCGAGTTGTGTGACACGCTGCATAGTCCGCCTGGTAGATGTCATCGAGCCGAGGAAAAAGAAAAAGCATGTAGGGGTGTACATGGTCCCCAAAGATAGATACATACATATGTTGATCCCTTGCGTCTTCAGAATGACGAGGTCACCCAAGGAATGGGACGGAAACATTACCCAGACCACAAAGCTCCCTCCTCCAGCCTGGATCCATCGGATCATTGCTGCAGGGTGTACCCTTTCGGACTTTTCACGCCGTACAAGCCAATGGCCATCTGCATGTTGGAGCATAAAACATGATTCATCTGAGAAGGCCGCTTCAAGCCACTCAGAGGACGTCCAGCTGTGATATTGGCATGCAAATTCAATCCTTCGTCGCCGATGAACGGCAGTCAGCATGGTGGCATAAACCAGGTGCTGCTGCGGAGGTCCGTATGCAGCAACGTTCGCTTAATGGTCGTTGAGGAAGCACTGTTGGTTCAAAATGGTTCAAATGGTTCCGAGCACTATGGGACTTAACATCTGAGCTCATCAGTCCCCTAGAACTTAGAATTACTTAAACCTAACTAACCTGAGGACATCACACACAGCCATGCCCGAGGCAGGATTCGAACCTGCGACCGTAGCAGGCGCGCGGTTCTGGACCGAAGCCCCTAGAACCGCTCGGACACGGTGTCCGTCTCACTGTCGGTAGTCCCATGCTCCATCTGGGCGACCAGTTGCCCAAAATGTGTGCGTCCATTCACCCGTACATATGTACAAAGCCGTCGCTCACCCTATGGTGCACCACAGTTACCTTGGTGCCGATTTTGTATAATATCATTTTGCCATGCACGGTTTACTTTAACCACGGCGGCACGCGAACAGTTTACAGACTTACCCGTTTCGGAAATGCTTCCATCGTTGGCCAGAAACCCAACGAACATGCCGTCCTCAAACAAATCGCTTCGTTTCCGTATTACGACTGCACTATTTCTGCATACCTTCGACACACTCTATGTACCTTCACCTGCTAGGTCTGCCACGGTGGCGTCTCCGAGTTGTTATAAATGTTGACGTCGGACATAGACGATGATCACTTTGATGTTACTGGACCGAGTAATTCACTAACTAAAATCCGTTTATTCAAGAAAAGTTGCTGTGTGTTAACGTTGGTTCAGTACGAATCTCAACTCGGCCGACTTCAACCTGCAGCTCCCAAACCACTAATGACACCGCTTGCTCGCTACTACAAGTATCAACAACGCGACACGATAATGCCCCAGCCGCCAGAAAAGACTCGCAAAAACGAAAAAATACTATAAGAATTGCTCAGTGGCTTGAGAAAGCTAAGCCAAAAAATAAAAGCGTCAACTACACTGTGCTCTTACAGCATTCAGCATACATACGAATACATAGAAAGAAGGATCCTTTATTGTATGATTATATGATAGCGGAACAAACACTGGTAGCAGTTACTTCTGTAAAATATCTGGGAGTATGCGTGCAGAACGATTTGAAGTGGAATGATCATATAAAATTAATTGTTGGTAAGGCGGGTACCAGGTTGAGATTCATTGGGAGAGTGCTTAGAAAATGTAGTCCATCAACAAAGGAGGTGGCTTACAAAACACTCGTTCGACCTATACTTGAGTATTGCTCATCAGTGTGGGATCCGTACCAGATCGGTCTGACGGAGGAGATAGAGAAGATCCAAAGAAGAGCGGCGCGTTTCGTCACAGGGTTATTTGGTAACCGTGATAGCGTTACGGAGATGTTTAATAAACTCAAGTGGCAGACTCTGCAAGAGAGGCGCTCTGCATCGCGGTGTAGCTTGCTCGCCAGGTTTCGAGAGGGTGCGTTTCTGGATGAGGTATCGAATATATTGCTTCCCCCTACTTATACCTCCCGAGGAGATCACGAATGTAAAATTAGAGAGATTAGAGCGCGCACGGAGGCTTTCAGACAGTCGTTCTTAACGCGAACCATACGCGACTGGAACAGGAAAGGGAGGTAATGACAGTGGCACGTAAAGTGCCCTCCACCACACACCGTTGGGTGGCTTGCGGAGTATAAATGTAGATGTAGATGTAGATGCCTCCCCATTGATTTTTTTTTCATTTAATTTCTTTCAAAAAACCTGTTACCAAGTACAGTTTAAAAAGTCATATTATTTTACGACTTTAATCGTATAAACTCATAAGGTGTTCCATATTACAAACACAAATGGTTTCCATAAAAGCTTATTATACCAATAAAATTTTCTTATTCTTTTTCTCGTCCCTTTGTCCCGCACTGGTGCAAGATCGACATGGTTGTTAATGGATTCGGAACGGTTAGTTTAAGGAGTGGCCTTTTGCCCTGCCTGTCGCCACCTTATTACCCACCAGTACGGAAAATATGGACCCAACAGTATGTGTGCAGTGTTACTCACGAGCGAAAGGTTTTCTAAATGTTTTCGAATCGTGTAACTGAGGCGGGACTTCGGTACCAGCCTTATATTCAGCTAGTTACTCCTCCGGTAGGACTCGCTCCGGAGCCTGTGCACCTCCCCGTCCCGGAAGCGGCGCTTTAACACGTACGGCTATCCGGGGAGTGTTATGTTTATTGAAGTAACAATATCGAATTGCACAGAAAATTTCACGAATTGTGAATTGCAAATTAGTTAAAGGAAACGGAAGGTATTAACAACTGTCAACATTTCACGAAGGAAAAGAAAGAGGATAGAAGAGTGTAAGAGGAAACTGGGTAGTCTCGTTAGCACCGCCAGCAAGAGATGCAGAACTTGGAACGTAACATCTAATTCTAGCATCTGCGAGCTTCTTATTGTAATTCAGCGGTCCTCCACAATGACGGTAATTTTCCGAGCAGCCAGTACTGTCATAAATCCCGCCTAGAGTCTGCACTCTTAGTAACTGATGTGGTATTTTTATAGTAGACTTGAGTTTTATGAGCAAGTTCGTTTTAAATTTGTATTTATTTTATGTTAACGTTAATCTGCACTATTTACACTTTTAACGTGATTTACACGATTACAGTAACCAGCAGCGATCTGTAGGAGGACGGTGGATGTTACTGCCACCCTAACGTTTCGCGATTTTTTTGTCCAAGTTTCAGTCAATCTAAGAACTTCAAAATTAAAGCTTGTACAGTCAGGCTCTTCTCCTACCATACCGGTTTTTGCATTACCGTTGGACAAAAGCAAATAACCTAAAAATTAATAGTCTGAAAAATGCCAGAGTGTCCTTTGTGCCCGAAGTAGTAGTGCTTAATGACCACATAGTTAAAAAACTGCCAAATAAATTGAGGAAACCCGATATAACATTGAAAAGGTGTATCGAGAGAAAAAAACTTATTTGTAGCACAAATTACATGCTAACAGTAAAAAAAATTCATATTATAACTTCATTTTTTCAAGAAAAAAAACATTATTACTACCTAGATAAAGTAAAAAGATTCAAGAAGTTTCAGGCACAGATTTTGTACAAATAGACATTTTCGTTCTCATCAATAGTCGCGCGCTGTTCGTGAGTCAATGTTTTATGTCCTGAGCACTTGCTCACAACGTCAGTGTTCGAAACCTTTTCCAGAAACCACCAGTGCCTTCCATCCAGCCATTCTAGTCTGATCTTACCATAAATTTAATAACATCATTCATCTAGGCCAATTGAAATGCCGCGAATCGTAAACCCTTAACTGTAATGCCGAAAAATATTGTTTCAAACAACAGGAGAGCGTCGTAAATTTCATTTTCTTGTTTTGAGATATAAATGACAAACTGACCAGCGTGTAACGCCTCCAAATGGTGTTAGAGACTTCTCTACAAAATCATGGTTAATGAATACTGCACTGGACAGTCATCATTATTAGCTTTATGATTTTTATGATTGATCTAGTATCAGTCAACTCTATAATATCTTCTATCGCCGATAAATGGCTACCGCCGACTATCGTTCACTTCTGTTTGGTATCTTAAGCCAAACACGTAAGCATCTGCTTTCATCCACCGACTAATTTCATTAGTTGCACAGTAATTAATTCAGATAATAATTTATTTTATTTAAGGGAGTTTGAAACTGTATCCTACTGATGAATGTTAACAAAAATCTCTTAATAACTCATCAGAATTTGGAAGCATTACGTTGACTAGAACATACGGTCAGACGTTAACAGCCAGAGAACGATTCTTCGTAAAGTATAAATATTTTTCTAAAGTGAATTTACTTTTTATGCAGAGATAAGAGTCCGATCTTTTCTAAGCCAATGTTTATTCAGGGCGGCAGTTTAAATTTCCCGCGCCTAGTCAATTATTGACGTACTGCTAATATGTTTTACGTCCGACCAGTAATAGCTGGATAAAAATTATATAGTTTTCATTGTAACTTTCAATGAAAATAATCAGTTGAGGAATCATTTCAAATTTTAGCATTTCTGTATCTGACTGAAGGCAAACTCCGTACTCCGAAGCTATTTAACGGGCCTGCTAATTATAACGTTTATGCCTCCTGTATCTTAAATACAAATTCAAACTTTAATCAAAGGAAACTTTGTTTCCCCGTCCTCCTATTTACGGAAGCGGTATAGGTATTCAGTGTTTGTTCACAAAAGTAATAGACGAAAGCGAACAAAAAAGTTTTAATTCACGGCAAGTAAATCGACCATTGGGTGGCTATTGTGCCCGCCAAGACTCCTTTCTACAAAAGTCGAGTTTAGTTGCAGACGGCCTCCGATGAAGAAACAGTCGATATGGGGATTTTACGCTAAGTAACCGTGTTTCAACATAGTTATGTTAGAATAATCTTTCTTGTTTTGCAGATCTGTGAGAATTACATGAAGTGAGATCAAAAAGTTTAGAGTGAAACCTTTACGCAGTTTCCGTAAAATTACAACGTTACGCGGACTCACAGATTCAAACACATGTTATGCCCGTCATTCTCTTATTTACCTTGCAGACTTTTAATGTGACTAGTGGCAATAACAGCCTGCCACGATCTGCTCTACGAGTGTGTAATGAATAAGTGAGTTCTTGAAGTGTAACAGTGACATCAGTCTACTACATTCCGTAAAAATCAGATACACTCCTGGAAATGGAAAAAAGAACACATTGACACCGGTGTGTCAGACCCACCATACTTGCTCCGGACACTGCGAGAGGGCTGTACAAGCAATGATCACACGCACGGCACAGCGGACACACCAGGAACCGCGGTGTTGGCCGTCGAATGGCGCTAGCTGCGCAGCATTTGTGCACCGCCGCCGTCAGTGTCAGCCAGTTTGCCGTGGCATACGGAGCTCCATCGCAGTCTTTAACACTGGTAGCATGCCGCGACAGCGTGGACGTGAACCGTATGTGCAGTTGACGGACTTTGAGCGAGGGCGTATAGTGGGCATGCGGGAGGCCGGGTGGACGTACCGCCGAATTGCTCAACACGTGGGGCGTGAGGTCTCCACAGTACATCGATGTTGTCGCCAGTGGTCGGCGGAAGGTGCACGTGCCCGTCGACCTGGGACCGGACCGCAGCGACGCACGGATGCACGCCAAGACCGTAGGATCCTACGCAGTGCCGTAGGGGACCGCACCGCCACTTCCCAGCAAATTAGGGACACTGTTGCTCCTGGGGTATCGGCGAAGACCATTCGCAACCGTCTCCATGAAGCTGGGCTACGGTCCCGCACACCGTTAGGCCGTCTTCCGCTCACGCCCCAACATCGTGCAGCCCGCCTCCAGTGGTGTCGCGACAGGCGTGAATGGAGGGACGAATGGAGACGTGTCATCTTCAGCGATGAGAGTCGCTTCTGCCTTGGTGCCAATGATGGTCGTATGCGTGTTTGGCGCCGTGCAGGTGAGCACCACAATCAGGACAGCATACGACCGAGGCACACAGGGCCAACACCCGGCATCATGGTGTGGGGAGCAATCTCCTACACTGGCCGTACACCACTGGTGATCGTCGAGGGGACACTGAATAGTGCACGGTACATCCAAACCGTCATCGAACCCATCGTTCTACCATTCCTAGACCGGCAAGGTAACTTGCTGTTCCAACAGGACAATGCACGTCCGCATGTATCCCGTGCCACCCAACGTGCTCTAGAAGGTGTAAGTCAACTACCCTGGCCAGCAAGATCTCCGGATCTGTCCCCCATTGAGCATGTTTGGGACTGGATGAAGCGTCGTCTCACGCGGTCTGCACGTCCAGCACGAACGCTGGTCCAACTGAGGCGCCAGGTGGAAATGGCATGGCAAGCCGTTCCACAGGACTACATCCAGCATCTCTACGATCGTCTCCATGGGAGAATAGCAGCCTGCATTGCTGCGAAAGGTGGATATACACTGTACTAGTGCCGACATTGTGCATGCTCTGTTGCCTGTGTCTATGTGCCTGTGGTTCTGTCAGTGTGATCATGTGATGTATCTGACCCCAGGAATGTGTCAATAAAGTTTCCCCTTCCTGGGACAATGAATTCACGGTGTTCCTATTTCAATTTCCAGGAGTGTAGTAGGCAAAGAAGCCGATTTTGTTGCCACAATTCATACATTCTTTACCATAACTTTAACTTCTGCCTGTGTGAAAAATTCGGTGGTTAAAATTGTAATAAGCTTCAACATGCAGATTTTATGAAGTCCGTGCCTCATATCCTGTGAGGAAGGATGGGGTAGAATAATCTCGTCTGATAAGACGCTTCTATGTCCTGTTGCGGAAGCTGACTGTAAACAAGACTGTTACCAAAGCAATATACAAACACGAACAATCATTGCTGAGTGAAGTATCGCCACTTAACGCTACTTCCCAGAGAGGTTTGTTTAAAAAAATGGTTCAAATGGCTCTGAGCACTATGGGACTTAACAGCTGTGGTTATCAGTCCCCTAGAACTTAGAACTACTTAAACCTAACTAACCTAAGGACATCACACACATCCATGCCCGAGGCAGGATTCGAACCTGCGACCGTAGCAGTCACGCAATTCCGGACTGCGCGCCTAGAAGGTTTGTTTATTTTCGAAAATAGATGGCATTTATTATCTATCTGTAAATATAATTATACCCAGGAGTAACCACTTAACACGAATATATATAAATTTGTTTCCCAGCCTGTAACTATCTACCCATCTACAAATTTAGCAGTGGTTTCTACAAATTGTGTCAAGGTACACATACATGGACCCCGTGAATGATGATTTTGCTTAATTGAGACGAACTGCAGGAAAGCGACCCCTGAGTCGAGAAGTAGCAAAAAAGATCATGTAGACATACGAACGGAAATGTGTTACAAGGGAGGCACACCCACGTGAAGTTGGAGGTAAAACATCTTTGACAGCGCAGGTTTCAGTAACAGAAATCGTACATGAAAACACACTAGACAAGTGGAAATGTTTCGTCTGCACGAGGGATTTGACTCCACACTCAAAAGAGCAGTGAGCAGAGCACCGTAATGTGGCAGCCACATTACCCTTTGTACCACCAAAGGCTAGCTTCCCAACAGGGAATGCAAGACCAGTGGCAGAAAGGGTAGATATGCCTCGCCCACTGTCGAAGGGTGACTGGTCCCACAAGGTGGTCGCCAATAGGGCCTGCCCACACTTTGAGGCTGAAATTGTGCTGATGTTTCACTACCACCATACCATGGGGATTACACAGGGAGGGTGTACTGAAGGTTGACGATAGCGTCCTTTGTAAAAGCAGCCTCATCTGTAAACAGGATACACGACAGAAATCCCAGCACTGTGGGGGCCTGTGCGGCAACACCATTGTGCGAAATTCATGCAAATGTTGGTGAAGGGTAATGTAATGATTCAAACTGAAATAAATTAGCAATATTGTACAAAGAAATTCATCTGGAAGGAAAACTGGAATGAAACATATTAACCATGTAATACACTGACAGAAAGATGGTGTCTGACCAGATTTCAGGCCAGTCGGGTAAGAGTGGAGCTAGTAGCCCCACTATGAGGATTGAAATCTGGTTTTGCTGTAATTACACGGTTTAACGGTCGTGAGCGTTGGTGTTAGTCAAGAACACCTTTAAGGCGACAAAGGCGCTCTTGTCAACACCTCACTGAGATCGAACAAGGTCGTGTTATAGGGCTATGAGGAGATCGACGTTCCTTCTGTGATATTGCAAAAAGACTTGGCAGGAATGTAATCACTGTATATGACTGCTGGCAACAGTGATCATGAGAATGTACCTTGCAAGAAGATCGGGCTCCAGATGGGCACGTGGCACTACTGAGAGGGAAGGCTATCGTGTTCAGTGTATGGTTCTGGTGCATCGTGCTGCAACTGCAGCAGCAATTTGAGAAGCAATTGGCACCACGGTGACTCAGTGAACTATTAAAAATTGGAAGGACAGTTCCAAGTGAGATCCCCTGTAGCGTTCATTCCACTGACCCCAGACCACCGCCATTTGTGACTTCAGTGTGTGGCGAAACAAGTGCTGTATCATTTGAGAGGTACAGAGGCGAGCGTGTGTGCCGGGACTTCACTCGAGTTCACTGCTACTAGCGCCACGTCACCATAACACGCCTGTGCGTACCACTCAAGTATTGCACCATAATTAAAAAAGAAATTAAAAGTTAGTTGCTTTTTTAAACTTTGTCAACATAGGCTTCAGAGTAGTAATGTTTAAACTGTCAAATCTTAGAATAATTAAATGAACATCCTTCCCTAAATACATCATTTTAGAGAAAAAAGTAGCGCTAAATAATAAAGCTATAAACCCCAAAATTGGTCATAATATGCTCATGTAAGTCAAAATTAACTTGTGCAAGTCTCAATCTGATTAAACAAAAATTTTGGTCAGAATCTGGCTTTTTAAGAAAAATTTTACGAGCTAAATATTAGACTTAGAAATGTGAAAAATGGTATGAAGCTTCAGTTTAGTATAAAAACATAAATTATGTAATCCCCTTGAGCTACCTCTAATAGTTTTCGAGTAATTTGCAGAAAACTAAATTTGGAGCTGAAATATTAATGCTAGAAAGTCTTGGTTGCAGCACGTGATAAAACCTGTTAAATAATAGAACTATAACACGTTTCAAGGCGAGCGGTTCTAGGCGCTACAGTCTGGAACCGCGCGACCGCTACGGTCGCAGGTTCGAATCCTGCCACGGGCATGGATGTGTGTGATGTCCTTAGGTTAGTTAGGTTTAAGTAGTTCTAAGTTCTAGGGGACTGATGACCTCAGCAGTTAAGTCCCATGGTGCTCAGAGCCATTTGAACCAACCATTTGAACCACGTTTCAAGGCCTGTATGTAAATAATAACAAATACAAGGTCTCTTAAAGTTGTAGTTCAGAAGTCACGTTCCACTGTCAGTTCCGTTCTAAGAATTCTGGAAGGCAAAATTTTAATGCAGGCGAGCTAAAACTTTTTCTGTGTTTTTAACCAACTTACCCACATGCATGCAAAAATTACGGAGATTCTAAATTGATTATTGTCATTAAATATTGTGTGTCCCAGAAAGTGACCGTTTAGAGAGTGATGCTGTGGGCAAAGGGCGGATGACAACAGGTGTTGCCTGGCCGTTTGCTGCGCCACTTATATAAATACAGCCCGAGAGGCAAGACTAGGCTTCATTCGCACCCAGCCACCGGAAGATCCGCGTCAGTCAAACGCCGGAGTGCGCGCTGCCTAGGATGATATCAGAGACGGGCTGTTACAAAACGGTTATTTTCAGTAATAATGGAAATTGAACTCCTGAGAACTGTACACCGTCCTGGACTGCTTAGATTTCGCAAAAGTAACTGTTAGTGTGCCGCCTGTAATGTTAATAAATCCGCGTGGCACGTGGTGACAATTATTTTCCAGGTTTGTGGCGAGCATTTATTTTGATTATCAGTAGTCAGGGCGAAAGACAATTTAGTAATAACTTACCGCAGGGGTCGCCTTTGAACTGATCATACTGCTTTATGGTATAGAGAGATTTACTCAGTCTGAACATAATGAATATTACAATGTCGTGCGTATGAAACTTTATCAAATATATGTATCAATTAGAACTCAGAACCTTCACTTATAATCATACTCCTGATCCTGCTGAGCGGCCAGTATGTTCTCCATCGCTTTTTGGCTGACCACAGAAATAGTTACCAGGTTCTTCTAAAAGACAGCGAACAATATTTACAGCGACGAAATAAATCGCGGGTGAACAGCCTGATATGTGAGTGCATATGACACAATATTTCGGCAATCGACCACGTTTCCATCATCAGGTGTTTTTACAACAATTCCGAATTTCTCCTATGACTCTATACTATCATTATAATTTTTTAACTCACCGTTCCACATACGGTGCACATCATCCGGGAAACTGGACAGTGAAAGTGATCGGTAGAAAACAACGAAATTGGTAGGCACTTACAGGATACCGAAGTGAAATGGGCAGAAACCAGTACGAGAGCAATTTACTCACGAGTGTGGTACATAAACAGTAACCTTGATCGTGACGGAAGGAGGGAAGAAGACGATACTGGATCGCGGCTGCCACCAGCGCTGAGGTTAGAAGAAGACGATGCGTCATCACGGAGCTGCGTAGTCCTGCGAGACACCTGCAAGCTGCTGCGCGCGCTCACCGGTGCCCAGCCCCCTCCTGGAGCTACTGCAGTAGGCGATACCCGCCGCCAACCTCACAGCCACAGCTGATGCTGCTGCCTGCATTACGTCGCGACGCGTCGCATCACGTTTGCTGGTACACTGCGCCAGCACCATTCGTCGAGGTCGAGCAATTAAGTTAAATCAAGAATATTTAAATTATTTGTTAGTTGATGCTATCAGGGTACTAAAAACGGATACCTATGTGAAAGTCAAGATGGAACCTGTCTCTGACAATGAGTCCTAAGAATTAGAAACTGAATTTAATGAGGATGGTTTGTAAAAAGTAGAGTCGCATTTGAATTTGAATGATACTGCAAAGTTAGAGCCTTTTGATGATGACGAAGTAATTGAAGTAGAGGTCAAAAAGGAGAAGATAGAATGAATAACGTTATCAGATCAGGAAACTGAGCTCTATATGTCTCAAATTCAACCAAATCAGGGAATGCTAGAAACTCCTTTAAAATCAGTGGAAACACCAAGTGGCAATGTAGAGGCCCCAAATTGGATGCAGTTGCTGTTTGATAAACTTGAATCACATGTTAAAGAACTACGGGATAGTAATAAAGAAATGAAGGATAGTAACAAAGAACTGAAAAGTAGGATTGAGTCTAGTAACAGACAACTAAACTATAAAATGGAATCCAATAGTTAAGTAAGATTGAGTCTGGTAATTAATCATTGAAGGATGAAATGACCTCAAAACTGCGTAATTTAAATTATAAAATTGATGCTATCCACTATGATCTACAAGTCAAACAAGGGTAACAGCTAAACAAACTTTCAAAAGCGAAATTGACGAAGTTCGCACAAATTTCAAAGACACGGATGGACTTTTGGAAGGGAGGTTGTCAGATATAATAGTCATCGAATCCAAACTTTGCTCTAATCGATCTGAGGAAGTAAATATTAAAGTAAATGCTTGTCAGAAAGATATTAATCAAGTAAAATCTGACTGTCTAAAATTTTGTGAAGATGTTGGTAAAAGTTTCTCTGACAGGTTGGAAGCAATAGAATTACAAGTTGAGGAACTAAATACTAATATTACTAACATAGTAAATAGAGTAAACTCTGGCAATTCGTGTATTACTGTACATCATGTGGCTTCATGTTGTCAGTTTTTACGTTTTGATCCAGACAAACAAATTCATCCATTACAGTTCTGGAATGATTTTGAGGATGTTTTGCCTAGTGCATGGCCAGCCCGAGAGAAAATTTCTTTCATAAGAAGTCAGTTGTCAGGAGATGCTTTGCGGTGATCAGCTGGCGTGATGATAAGATGCAAAACTCTCTCTGAATTTAAATCTGCATTTCTCAATGAATACTGGTCACACAACAAACAAAACGACGTTTTAAGAGGATTTTGGAGTGGTAAAAAGTTTGCTCCAGGACATAAGTCAGTAAAAGAGTTCTCTAGGAAGTGGGTTTCACGGCTGTCACATCTGACAGAAAAGATGAAACCGGAAATTATTGTCAAGGGACTAGAAGGTAAGCTGCCTTTGTACTCGCAGAAGAGAATTATTTCAGCACGTAGGGATAATGTGGATAGGTTCATCGAATATTTAGAGCGAGTAGAAAGAGCAGCTGCTGCTGAGAAGCAGGTGTAAAATAATAATAGATCTTCTAACAATCACATAAACAATAGAAAATAATGACAGTGGGAACGTGCACGTTAGAAGTGTGGAGATTCGGAATACGGGGTCTAATTGTCAATCAAGGCTGTGATAGAGGAAGAGGGGGCAGAAAGTCACCACACTTTCGCAACAGTTATTATGACGAAAGCAGAAATGTAAATAATGACCCATTGAGTCAAGACGGAGAGCAAAATGCTACCCTATCTGATTCTGTATCATATGAATATAACAGGGTGCTTGTGGGAAACAACATCCCTTCTATGAGGAAACTGGCGCTCACAAGGCGGTAACAGTAACACAGCCAGTAACAAAAACACAGACCACAGTCATCCAGCACACTCAAACAGAAAACAGGGATGATAAAATGGAAACATATAGTACCAGTGATGTGTTAAACCATTCTCATAATATAGTTGAAAGCATTTTGGATATTTTAGAAAAACGGGTCAAGGAAGAAAAAGAAAACGCTATAGTTAACAGGGTTTGAGTCTGATATGGACGAGGATGTAAAAGCTTAATCTTCGACAATGATGGCAATCTGAAGGCTAAAGTTGCGGTAGAGGAAGTAGAGTCAGTTTTGCAAAGTTTTAAAGCGGAGGCATTAATGAATGAAGGGGGTATCGATAATAATGAAGTCAAGGAAACTGATAGCTCTATTGACTTGCCACAAACAGTAAAAGCCGACGACAGTATTATAGGTAGCAATGTTGCGCAGGGACGCAGTTTCTCAGAGGGAGAGAATAGTTTAGCTGACGTGCAGCATACGGAAGAAGAGGGAGTCGTGAAGTGCTTTG
Source organism: Schistocerca piceifrons (assembly GCF_021461385.2). NCBI lineage: Eukaryota > Metazoa > Arthropoda > Insecta > Orthoptera > Acrididae > Schistocerca > Schistocerca piceifrons. The sequence continues at coordinate 57,161,287 of NC_060143.1, forward strand.
ATTTAAAACTGGTGGACAGGTTGGAAAAGGCAGCTAAAAAATGTAGAGTTTGATGAACCTCAGCATCTAAGTGTGAATGTACTTACAACTGTACAAAACTAGCTGGAAACAATTGAGAAGGATTTATTAGAAGTTGTTTAAGAGAAACCTGTTCAGTGTAAAATAACTCATCCTATTATCAAAACGAACATCTCGGGAGTAACAGTGCGTTGTCTTCTTGACAGTGGCAGTGAAGCAAGTGCTTTGCCCCAAGCATTTTTTTCATTCTGTTCCTAATGAGAATGAACTAGCTAACTTGAAAGGAAGTGGTTGAAGAATAGTAGGTGCTACTGGAAAAGTTTCTAGCCAGTACAGCACGAGGCTTTGATACCAGTTGATATAGATAATGTAACAATAGATCAGATTCCAGGAGCGCCGTGGTCCCGTAGTTAGCGTGAGCAGCTGCGGAACGAGAGGTGCTTGGTTAAAGGCTTCCCCATTAGCCATTAGATCAGATTCCGGATAAACAGAGAGGCAGTAATAATAAAGCATGGGAACTGCCTGTTACAGTAATGAGGAATAACGGATGTTTCCACGAATATGCTCAATGAGGTAGTAAGGTGCAAGATGCTAAGGTAGAAGAGAACAATGTCCTAAAAGAAATAGATGATAAGATACAGCCAACAAATCAAATATCGAATAAACGGGTTTCTTACAGAAAAAGAAGGCAGGTTGCAGGAGCTTCCTCTACCAGTTTTAGCACTGATAAACTAGTAGCAGTCAAAACTAAAGAAAGATGTAAAACCAAGAAGTTTATGCAAGGGCATCAAGGACTATTTAGGAGGACAACAAAGCATTTTAAAAATAACAGTAACTAGTTACTGTAGGGAGTCTGCCACTCTTCGGCGGATACACGGTTTGGCGTACTGTGCGGTCCGAGCTGGAAGAAACTTTATTTCCCTTTCCAGTTTTATTCCCTTGTCCTGTCCTATCGTAGTAAGTAAGGAACATATGTATTCTTGTTGTATGTAGGCTATTAGTTTGTAATATCTACCTAGTGAATGTACGTGTAGTGCTTTGTCCTCACTTAGGTTTAAGTTGATAACAGAAGCTTAGGCTATGTTATCTGTTTCTCAGGAGCATGGAGGCTTCATGAAAGGCAACGTACAAGCTGTAGTGGAAAAGGAAGCAAGGACGACATGAGCTTCAGTGAATCATCCCCTTTCCTTTTCCTAATAAATTCACTAATAAAATATTATGGAGAAATGATTTCCCACACTTATTTCTAATGATTTAGTGTGCTGGCCGCGGTGGCCGAGCGGTACTAGGCGCTTCAGTCCGGAACCGCGCGACTGCTACGGTCGCAGGTTCGAATCCTGCCTCGGGCATGGATGTGTCTGATGTCCTTAGGTTAGGTTTCAGTAGTTCTAAGTTCTAGGGGACTGATGACCTCAGAAGTTAAGTCCCATAGTGCTCAGAGCCATTTTTAATGATTTAGTGAAAGTGTCGTACGGACACTCACATTGTGCCTACGATTGTGATCAAAGATGTGAGTACCGAAAAGTAGTATTTCATTTCATGTTTCTATGTAATTTATGTACACGACTTGTAAAAGTCCATTATGTCATTCAACAAGGGATGTTATTATAGCTGACCTCTTTTGTACGAAGTGTTTTTTAGCAGAATTCCTTAACACTACACAAAGCTTAAAAAAGTAACTTTAACTTTTAATTTCATTCTCAATTATGGTGCAATACTTGAGTGCTACGCACAGACGCCTTATGGTGACGTGGCGATACTAGCAGTGAACTGGGGTAAGTTCCGGCACAGTCGCTCGCTTCTGTATCACACAAACTATACAGAGATTGTTTCGCCACATCAACCCCTATTTAGTTTTGTGAAACATTTATTTTTGAACAAAATTAAATATTAGAAACAAGCATTTATTTTAATTACCAATAGTCAGGGCGAAAGACAATGTAGCGGAAACTTACCGTAGAGGTCGCCTCTGGAGCGCTCATAGTGCTGTATAGGATAGAGATTTAGTGTCAGCATGAACATAATGTTGTGCGTATGAAACTTTATCAAATATATAAATCAATTAGAACTCAAAATCTTCATTTATAGTCATAGTTAAAAAAAATGGTTCAAATAGCTCTGAGCACTATGGGACTCAACTGCTGAGGTCATTAGTCCCCTAGAACTTAGAACTAGTTAAACCTAACTAACCTAAGGACATCACAAACATCCATGCCCGAGGCAGGATTCGAACCTGCGACCGTAGCGGTCTTGCGGTTCCAGACTGCAGCGCCTTTAACCGCACGGCCACTTTTTTTTAACCTTTTTTCCTTTATTAAAACAACCGTATATAAGCACAAAAACAAATTATTGAAGTGCTGGAATTGATTCAACACGAATTGTATCCTACAATAGACTGAATAACACATTTCAATATAGTGCCATTTGTAAGCTTGCAAAATAGAACGTAAATAGTAACCTGACAATAGCCTCTTCAGTCCGGACAGAGACATAGATCCGAAACACAAACATATATGTAATTGATTGTCTTAACTGGAGTGACAGGTCTGTCATTTGATTCATTTATAACACCCAGCCATCTCGAGGCAGGAAAATCCACTTCGGCCGGCTATAGTCATAGTCCTGATGCCGCTGACCAAATAGAGAATAGAAACATTTCTTTCAGTGGGCTGGACAAAAATGTGGACTTGCAGACTAGAAACTATGGTCAGTATGTTCTCCATCGCTTTCTTGATGACCACAGAAACAGTTGCCAGCTTCTCGTAAAAGACGGCGAATAATATTTACAACACTTCCAAATTCCAAATTCCTGCTATAACTACACATTACCATTATAATTTTTTTAACCCGCCGCCCCGCAAGTGGTCTCCAGCGAGAGTTAATTGAAGGTCAGGGTGGAGGTTTGTTGTGTTTTCTTATGAAAACTGATTCTGCCTCGGTGTCAGTGCTGGCCGTGTGGTGGTTAGAAGGGGGCCAATTGAGGGCCTGCAACGAGCCTGTGTTCGTGCTAGACGCACTTGACCTGGTGTGGAGTCCGATTTCGTTTGACAGCAGGAGCTCTCTCGTGATTATCCCACGCACCTTGACTGTAATTTGTCCGTCAATCAGACGGTTCGGTATGTTGTGCTGCTATTTATGAACAGCATTCCAGGGGGTGTTTTCTTACAGGATAACGCTTGCCAGCGTACCGCTGTCGTAACCCAACATGCTCTACACAGCGTCGACATGTTGTTTTGGCCTTCTCGACCACAGTTATCTGTCTGCAATCGAGCACATACGGGACATTATCGGATGACAACTACAGCATCATTCACAACCAGCGTTAAATTACAAATGAATTAAGATTTATTTAACTGTAATATAAGAATGTAGAGTCTCACAGCGATAACACTAAACAAAATATTCTCGGACTTCCAGCTGCTTCAGGTAGTTACAATGTCACGACTTTCAGCCAAGCACTCCTTGGCCGTTGTCAAGTGATACAACCGCCAGTAGGCTCCTGGTTACGTATTATGTATCCTAACTGCCGCTTGTGACGTCTCTGGCGCTCAAGACATCGCCATGACTCGACGTTCGCTATGCCAGCATCTGCCTCACAATCTCTGAATCCCACAACGCGCTGAGGCTGCAGGCCTCCGTCTCTATTAAGGGGCTCCGGAAAGGCTCAAAATCACGAAAAGTTCAATTTTTACTTTTTTGCGTTTTCTGAATCTGCACACTATTACCTTTTAATAGATATATAATTTATTCAATTCCAAAGACTACAACTATTTTAAATTTTTTTTTGAAATGTTTTCTACATGGGCGTGACCCACTGTGGCGCTGTTAAACTGCAGTCAAATGGTGTTATTATTAACGTCCGTGTTCATCAGGTACATTTTAGTGATGTGAGATAACGTATGTGTTGTGGCTAACCTGTGATGGTTCAATATATATCGCTGGTGTGATTGTCGATTGTTTCATGTTTATTTACTCTGTCGTTATCTCGAAAATATTCGTAATTAATTCTGTTTCTTGAGTCTCTGTTTTGTTGAAGTATAATAATGAGTAAAAGTAAAGTTATTAGAAATCCTCTGAAGGCTTTTAAGAAAAGGAGAAATGTTGGAAAGCCAAAGGTATGTGTTATTACTGTAAACAATAAAGACGATAACCAAGTGAGTGAACCTAACCTCTCAAGTACACCTGCCCATAGCAGTCAAAGTGGGAAAGAAAATACTTCACAGAAGAAGCTTGGTTCAATGAGTGAAAACTATGAATGTTTTATGGGCGAATCGGATGTGAATGAAATATTTGATATGTCAGTTCTCAAAGGATTTTTTTCAAACTGTGTAAGATGTATTCATTGTAGTGAAGTTGGTCTGGAACTCTCCATAATAAAGCACGTAGGACTTGCTAGTGAAATACAACTGAAATGTGATAAGTGTTCATACATGACCACCTTTTGGAACACTGTTGGAGTAACAGCAACTGAAGAAAATGGTAGCAAAATCTACGAACACAACAACGAGCGATGCTTGTTTTAGACAAGGAACGCCTTCGGGCTGCAGACAGGGCTGTAAAGAGTCTAGAAATACAAGCAAGAGTAAACAGGAGGAGGAACAAGAGGAAGCTGGAGGAGGAGTTTGCAGAGGATGAAGATAATCCATCCTATGGACCTGGAATGCACTAAAAAGTTAATCCAATCTTTGTCGCTCGATTCCCAAAACTTTTATTTTCTCATACTAATTACATGTTTTCTAAGGATCTTCCAAACATATTTGTTTCAAACTTTCAGTATATGTTACACAGTACCTTCTGCATAATTTAACACAGCCTTTTTCCAAAAAACTGTATATTTTTGAATATATAAATAAAAAATTGCAAAAAAATGTTGTGAATTTTCATTACAATTGAAAAAAATCATCTTTAATAACTGAACTAAAATTTTGTAAAATCCCTGTGTTAAGTTGTAGCCCATATTCCAATAAATAATCTGTAAAAAGTTCAACTTCCTACCTCAAATACTTTGTGAGGAAATACGTAATTTATAAGCGTTATTTTAACATTGCAAGTATAGGGCGTTCCGGAGCCCCTTAAGAATTATACTGGCGAATTTTTTACGGCTTCTTTAATGACGCAGTCAAAGAAGCTGTTAGAGCGAAACAGGACACTTTTACACGGGTATCTAGAGGCGTATGTCGGAAAACTGTACCAAGGTGCAACATTCTACCCTACATACCATATGGTCCTTGGCGGAGGGCACCTTGTACCACTGCTCATCATTCCATTGCCTGTTTCACTCGCAAGCGGAGCGAGGGAAAAAACATCGTCTATGTTCCTCCGCACGAGCCCTAATTCCTCTTATCGCCGTCCTTAGGTGAAATGTATGTGGGTGCAGTAGGATTGTTCGGCAGTCGACTGTAAATGCCAGTAATCTAGATTTTTCTCAACAGTGATTCGTGAAAATAATGTCCGTCTTCCTTCCAGTGATTCACGAAGTATCTCCACAATACTCGCATGTTGATTTAGTGTGGTGGTAACATATTTAACAGCACGTATCTGAACTGTTTCAACGTTTTCTCTTAATACGACCTAGTAGGGATCCCAAACACTCGAGCAGTACTCAAATATGGCTCACACTCGTGTTTTAAATAATCCCGCTCGCTTTCCTGCGAATAAACCGAATCACCGAAATCCTAAGATGCGACGTTACATTTACAAACGATAATGATACTTTCTGGCAAATTCTTCCGACCATTATGCGCCACACAACAACACGATATCCCGCCATATGTTACCCCAACAGTGACTCCGACCACATACATTTGGCCCGTGACCAGTAGCATTTGGCCATTGTTGACGATAAAATAGCAAGACAATGCCCTCCAGGAAAAAAGCGTGCTCAGCTCCGAAAATTCCAGAAGACAGCGATAAGTAAGGAGAAAGATATCACTACGTTATAAACTCAAAGATAGCAGTATTGTTACACTGTTAGACGATGCTAAGCTAACTTTGTTTGTATCTTATTACGCTGCCACTTTGGCTTAATCATATTAGGCTTCTTCTGTTTTAATCATGAAAGTTATCCTAACATGGGACGCCACAGTGAAAGTTTACACTGTAAGGACTATATAAAAATGATTGAGAATGTATGTAAAATCTGGTTTACTGACAACGTTTATTTTCCCAAAACAAAGACATAAATTACGCTAAAACAACTAACAGGTGGTTTAAGACCACAATGGACAAGGATCCTGGGTGGCATAAGTGAGACAAGTACTCTGGCCCTAAAAAGGTGGATAATGCAATCTGAATTGATCCGACGGCGAGCAGACTTTGATTGTTCAAACCTACAGTAGTTAATATACAGGGTGTTTCAAAAATGACCGGTATATTTGAAACGGCAATAAAAACTAAACGAGCAGCGATAGAAATACACCGTTTGTTGCAATATGCTTGGGACAACAGTACATTTTCAGGCAGACAAACTTTCGAAATTACTGCTTTGACGGCAGAAAACTCGTTGATCATATCTTCATAGTTCAAACGCTTATCAGCTAGGAGGTCAGCTTCGGCGTGAAGAATGGACAAGGCGTTCAATCTCTCCTCAGACAACGTAGAATGTAGATACGATTTCATTCTTTTAAGAGCCGAAAACCAGCGTTCTGCTGAATAATTTGTAAGTCCACACATAGAAATATACAAAGAGCTATGTCAACAGTCGGAAACACGGACTGTAACCTCCCTTTTCGCAAAAATTTACTCATTTCGAGAGGTATATCACTAATCTCTGAATATTTTAAAAGTTCTGGCAAATGTACACATTCACTAGAGAAGGAAAGCTCTAAATCTGTGTCATATGACGCTTGGAATTTTGCTGCAAGTTCAGCAATATCGTCAGGTGAACTGTTCATAAGGTTACTGAAAACTGTGAAAGAGTCTAACAGTGTTCTATAGCTTTTCTTCCTCCTCACTAATTTGGTCTACAAGGTGTCGAGTACTGGGAGAAATGTTTCGTCTCTAAATTTTTCCCTTCCAGTCAGAGAAACTTCTTCAGAGTCCGCTTCTTCGTCATCATGAAGTTTACGTTTTCCTGATCTTTTGTAGGTGCTTTCATAGTCTACATCAGTGACAATCTCCATGGATTTATTTTCGTAATAGTCGAACATGCCACGAATAGAGGCAACAAATTCTACAAGTGATTCATATAATTGATGCACTATTTTTGTATCTATATTTACAGCTTGCAATTTTATATTTATGCTATTAAATCTCTGGAGTATGCAAACTGTCATCATGAATACTGCTTCTAGTCTGCTGAGTTGATTCAGTAAAACTAAAGCCTCATTTCGCACAAGTGGTTTTTCAAACGTATTATTGGCAATATGTGTGAGGGCATTGATAACGCCCTCCCAGTTTTCATATAGACTTACACATGCTTCCTCTCTTGCTGACTAACGTATTTTTGATAAACGTTTCACCGTTTTTCTTCCTGGTTTCATGAAAGAAAAAAGTTTATCCCCGCGCTCTCTAGAAGCAGAGAAAAATTTATAAATGTTTGACACTAGATTGAAAAATGAACATGCTTCCCGACAGCAACTTGCAACACTATTGCCGACTAAATTCAAAGAACGAGCTGCACAAGGCACATAATGCGCTTTCGGATTTCGTTCTTTAATGCGTGCCTGCAAACCAGAGTAGGTTCCTGACATATTGCTTGCGTAGTCAAATGACTGGCCTCTACAATCAGTAATATCAATGGAATTTGTAGACAAGACTTTTAGTACCACCTCAGCTAAATTTTCGGACTTGTGTCACGGTTTTGGTAAAAACGGAAGGAAACGTTCAACAGTTTCACCATTCTCGTTCACACATCTTAATATGAAAGATACTTGATCGATATGTGAAATGTCCGCAGTAGAATCTAATATTACGGAGAAATATTTCATTTATGGTAATTTTTTTTATTCGTTAAGAAATAAGCTCTATTATTTCAACACAGGATGTTGAAGAAAGATAATTTATATGTCCCTGCCCTGGATTTCCATATCGTTCAATGTGCTCTGCGAGAAAAAGATCAAACTTGGCTGTAAGTTCAAGAGACATCATAAATTGAGTATTATGTAATGAATGGAATCTTTCAACGTGTCCATGTAGGGGAAGTCCACGGCTTGTCAGTTTCTTCACTACTACAAAAACCTTTCTCAACACAGTGCGCCAGTACATTTTTTCCTGTTTCAACATATGACTCAAAATGGTTATCTATTGTTCCAAGTCACTTTTTTCTTGTTAAGTGTGATAACTCAAAACTTTGTGTTCAAGTAAATTCTCACAACAAAATAAAGTATTAGAAATATTTTTCCAATCTGCAGTATCACTGGTAGCAATCGCGGCCTTACCTCCGAACAATTTACATGGTGCACAAAAAACAGCACCGGTGTTACGGGAGTATACTAGAAAATCACGCAAAGTTGATTCACCATACAAAAAGTTACAGTAAAATATATTTTTGTTCAAATATCTGGCTTTATCGCCTATTGATCTTCTTGAATTAGAAAAATCACCGTTACAATTTTGATTAATGCCACGTTAATAGAGAATGTCGATTGTTGATTCATTGACACACCATTCTGCAGGACCATCACTAAAGAGCTTATTTCTTTTTGTAGTGTCTCACTCGACACTTAGTTTTTCGTGAAACTCGAAATCAGGAACAAGTTGCTTTTCTTCATTTTTAACTTTTGTTATGTATGTATTTACTTCTTTTAGAACAGCCGCAGTGCCAGAAATATCATCCGTACTACTTGAACCAGCAACATTTTTTGCGAAAAATTTGTTTATTGTCACAAGGGCTTGATACCATTGGTTTCTCGTTCTCGGCTTTCCTTTGATAATTTCCGGAATGTCGTCCCACTTAATTTTGCACGTTTGCTTTTTTCACTGTTATTCATGTTAAGGTACTTACAAAATTGTCAACCAACAGTCGAAACAAAAGAAAAAATTTGTAAAAGGAAAGAGAGAAAGGCTGTATGCAGTTCCGATCGTACTACATCCCACCTGAGCACAAGGCTTTTTACTTTAAAAACGACACACGAGCACAAATATTTTTCCTTTGAACACAGAGCGATGAACTGACCAACTCGGATTACTCAGCGTAACTGTGCTATGAAAGAACGTCAACGCAGAATAATTTAATTTCGTTGTCGCCTGTTTCTCTGTTGTCAGTGAACAGTAGAAACACACCCGCCAGCTGGAATTCGTCTCATAAAGAAAACGGGACAGTCCCTCTTTTGGCTTCTGTTTCCCGCGTCGCCGGAATTTTAGCTGGGATGCAAATATGTTCTATATATTCTTGACACTGTCTTTCTAATTTAAAACGCAAATAATTTTTGCCATTTCTTGCAGTGAGGTACGCTGGATCGATTCTTATCCCACTTATTCTTATAGCATTTTAGCGGTCTCTGTGGGCAGAGAAGACAGACTACAAAGTTTAAGTAGGCTTGTGGGCAGTTGACGTATGTGTTGCCATTTGTGTGAACACTGCTGTTATGTCTACACGCAAATGCACCTTTTGTTCCAACATAAAATAAAAGTAGCCTTTCCTCGAAGAAAAAAATCTTAGTTAAGAAGTTCAATATAAAATTTGCAATGCCACGTACTATTCGATTGCATAAAGTGGGAACTTTGATATCGTGCAGACTGCAGCACAATAAATGAGACAAACGAAAGTTGGTTTCTTCTTCTTTTTTCGGCAAAAAAAGTAACTAAGTAAACAAATAAATAAAATTTTTAAACTGTTGTGAAGTGTATTTTGCACATTATTAGATATTCTGCTCACGTTCTTTTCGTATAATCATGTGTTTAAAAATGTAAAACATTCCCAGTATCAACATGTTTTGTTAAACTGGTGTCACTAATTCAAATCTCAGATATTTTAGACCACAGAGCTTTCACATTAATTACAGTACTAGAGGGCTGACTTGATACTTCCCCGTAATTTCTACAAGAAAATTAAGTAGTGTCGGGTTTTACATACTGAGGCCCACACATGTTACACTATTTAAGAAACTGCTGATTAGTTTATCACAGCTTTTCAGGGCTCCCGGTATTTTCAAAGGGAAAATATGGTAGGGTTAAGTAGAAACCGACAACATTCTCGGAATAATAACGTTTCAAACATTGTATTGTAGACTGCCGTCCAGACAGCTTACTTCAAAATATTTTGAACAATCATGAAGATGATACCAGACAGAAACCCAATGTTAAATTTCCATTCAGTCACCAAGTAAACTATGTATATTTCCAAGCTTGTATTGTCGAAATTCGTTGTTAAAGCTTATTTAAACTAGCAAGTTGTTTAACAATTTTAACAAATTTTGTCGTTTGTAAGCGCAGTTATTTTAAAACGTAAAAGGTTCAAATGAGTACAACGTAAAAATTGCCGCCCCCCTTAAGGTTCCACCCCTAGGCCCGTGCCTAGTGGGTCTCTACGTAGATCCGCCATTGCTAGCAGCGGCGCTGTTGTCGCATCGTCTGACAGCTCAGTCACTAGTAGCTCCCTTGTTATTAGTCGTGGTGTTCAACTTCCTTTGTTCGCTCATTGGTTTTGCTTTTTTAATGTTTCTTTGTCACGATGATGGGGAAGGAAATGTATGTATGTGATCAGGCAACGACGAATTGAAATTTGGATGTTTATCGGTTATATGGGGGCCTGAGGGCCTGCTCACATGTGGGCAAAATTGTTTCGAGTACGCTGCACAAGTTAGGCTGGAAAGCCCTTACACGTCCTCGGTACGGTCCGAAATTCTCCCGTTGCAATATCCGTATTTTTGGAGCCATGAAGAAAGACATTCGTGCCCATTGATTTGCTTCGGGCGTAGAGGTGCCTTCCTGGGAACAATCATGGTTCCATAGGCAACTGCAAATATTTTTATATGAAATTATTAACAGTCTTGTCTCAAGGGAAAAATCTATTAAGACTTATATCGATTAATTTTGAAATAATGAACTGTTTACTTCGATTACTACTCACCAAATGGCGGAGATGCTGAGTCGCAGATAGGCACAAGAAAAAGACTGTCTAACAAGTATCCTTTCGACCAAACAGACCTCGTCGGTATCAGGCAACATACATACACACACACACACACACACACACACACACACACTCACTCACGCAAAAGCTACTCGCTCTCACATAATCACAGTCTGAAAAAGTTTCTTCTAGATGGGTCATGAGTAGGTTGACATAGGCTGGTGCCATGCATTGCCTATTGCCATACCCTGGATTTGTTTGTAGGTAATGCCTTCAAAGGAGTAGTTGTGAGTGAGGATATAGTTAGTCATGGCGAGTAGGATGGAGGTTGCTGGTTTGGAATCCGTCCGTCGTTGGGAAAAGTAGCGTTCAATGATGGCAATGCCATGGGCGTTAGGGATGTTAGTATAAATGGTTTGAGGAGCAGAGCAACATGCGATAAACGGAAACAGTGGAGCGGCAGTGGAGGTAGTGGTTGGTATCTTTTGTATAGGAGAGTAGGTAGTAGGCAAAGGCTGAAGGTGTTGGTCTACAAAAGCAGAGATTCTGTCAGTGCGGACACATTAAGCTGCCACAGTGGGGCATTCTCTGTCGTTGGATTTGGACTTTAGGAAAGATGTAAAAGGTAGGAGTGTGGGGAGTGGTAGGGGTGAGGAGACAGATACACTCCAGGAAGAGGTTCTGGGGTGAGCCTAAGGATTTGAGGAAAGACTGATGATCCTGCTGGATTTATGGAATGGGATCACTCTGACAGGGTTTGTGGGTGGATGGATCTGACAGCTGGCGAAGTCCTTCTGCCAGGTAATCTTTGTGGTTCAAGATAACTGTGGTGGAGCCTTTGTCATCACATAGGATTATCAGGTTGGGCTCATTTTTAGGTGGTGGAGTACGATTCTGTTTGTGGAATAAGGTTAGTTTGCACGTTGAGGGATCTGGGGAATGATGGTGACGCAAGGTTCGAGGTTAAGAAAGTCTAGAAGTTTAGCGTGGGGAGATTTGGGGGCAGTGGTGTGGATCACAGTTTGATTGAAGAGTGAATTGAGTTAGGTTCAACATTGGTCTTTGGTTGAGTCTGGCAAGTAGGATGGAACCAGCAGAAGTACAGCACGTCATGAACAAGTCCTGCATGATTGAATTGGTGAGTGGGGGCAAGAAGCGATACCTTTGGAAAGGACTGATACTTCTGTGGGAAGGAGGAATGGTTCATGATAGTGTTTCAGGTCTGTACAGAGTCTGGATTCTATATGGTGGTGGGAGGGAGTTTCTGAGGTTGGAGTAAATGTATTAGGTCTGGGAGGCAGTTTTTATCAGCTGTGAGGGGATGTGGGAAGGTTTGGAGGTTGTTGTGAGGGTGGTGGACAGAGGTAGTTCAAGGTGGGAGTAGGAAGTGAACAGGGTGGAGAACTCTTTTGTTTGCGTTGTGCATGCTGCTCTAGGTCCTTGAGGACAAGAGTTTCAGTGTGTAACTTTACGGGATGGAGAGGAGGTACTGCAAGGAGGTTTGACCCTGATTGATATGGTTTTGCAAGACTGTGTTGGTGGGGGTTAAGGACAGGCGGAATCTGAACAGATGGAGGTCGTAGAAGGAGGGGTTGTAGCCAGAGATGGCTAATTTCGTGGAAAAACCATTTGTGGGGATTCCATGAGCCTAGCAACGACGCAGTAATGGACTGTGGGACTGCGCTCTGGTTAGGGATAAGTCGTCGGCAGCCAGAGACTGTGGTTACGTGTGTGTGAGTTGAGTTTGCGTGTGTGTGTGTGTGTGTGTGTGTGTGTGTGTGTGTGTGTGTGTGTGAATGTGTGTGTGTGTGTTGTCTGATTCCGATGAAGACCTTTTCGGCTGAAAGATTACTTGTTTGAGAGTGTTTTTGTTGTGCCTATCTGCGACTCAGCATCTCCGCTGTGTGGTGGATAGTGATCTATCCTTTTCGCAAAATTGTCATTATTCCATCCTGAATTTTCCATTGTTTGATTTAAACTGTTTATTTACTTTTTCCCAACAGACTTGTTTTCATTTGCCTGCCCTGATAGACCAGAAAGTTTTTCAGTTGACAAACATTTACCCTACTCAGTACAAGCCGAATGAACCAGTCATTTCAAAACTATAAAAATTGGTTTGTTTGACATTATAAACGCGGAATAAGGTAGCTTCACTAGCTACCGCCTACTCGTGCAAACCAACAGCTCACTGTGCCTCGCTATACTCCGTACAGCGAGAGAAAGGCTCTGGCAACTGAAGCAGCCTTGGTACACGTACTTAGGGCGTCCACGACGGCCAATCAGGTCGTGAAATTTTGTTTACGTTACCGTGGCAGCGCCCCAGTGTTGCCATAGTGCTAGGTGACCCCTAGTTTCTGTCAGTGCTGCCGCATGCTTCGTTTAGGTTTGTAGATGCATTCCAATAATTCTGTGCGTTTCTTGCTGTGTGTGTGGAAAAAGGCTATATGAACTACAGAGAAGAGTACTTTGGGAAACGGACCTGCGCTGAAATCTCAAGCACGCGATTTTATACACAGATTACGTGTTTACTACGAAAGGGAAAGTGACAATTGTGGGTCTTTGATACCAGTGAGTAAAGTGACTGGTAGGGTGGCAAAAGCATTCAACATCTCTACAGCGAGAGAGTCACAAATGACGAAGAGGCTGCCAATTCAGCTGAGACCCCTGTTATTGCAATGTCTAGAAAGTCAAAGAAGATATTGTGTCGTGTGACTGAAACAGATGACGTTGATGAAAGTGCTATCGGGCAATATAAGGTATATACACATATTACCGGAGGAAGGAGTAACTGACGCTTAAAAAGTTAATGACATTAGTGTCGGGCAGCGGTTTCTTCACAGACAGAGCGACAAGTCTCACCGTTGTTTTATGAGAAATCGGCTTCATTTGAAAATAGTTCTCGGGAAGAAAGACATTACTGGAACGCAGAGACATTGTGGCATGAAGATGTCCTTTCCTGCGTGATTTGCTAGCAATGAATGCGGAGAAACTAATATATATTGACGAAACATAGGTCAATGTACATCATGCATGATCCATCGCATGGAAAGGCGACAGGTGGCATAGATCTATGAGTGTGCAAGTGGTACAGGACGGCGACTAATTACTGTTCATGCTCGCCTATGAAGGGTTTTGTGCCCGGTGCTATGATGTTGCTTCAGTCAAAAAAAATGTCGATTGCCATGAGGAAATGAATGCAGATACAATTAAAGCTGGTTCCTTACTCCTCTGCTATCAAATGCCAGTCGAGATAGTGTTTTTGTAATGGATAACGCGCCGTATCATTCTGTAAAATTCTGCGCACCACCGGCTGCTGCAAGGAGAGACGAAATAGTCAGCTGTTTGAAAAAGAATAAAATAGCCTTTGAAAATAATATGCGAAAAGCGGAACTTCTGGAACCAGTGAAACGGTACAAGCCACAGAAGACACAATATGTAATCGATACGTTAGAAGAGAACCATGGCCACTAAGTTATACGTCTTCCATCGTACCACAGTCATTACAACGCCATCTAAGTTGTCCGGGCTCAAATAAAAGCAGATTCCGCGGAGCGAAATAAAAGATTTACGTTGCGAGACACAGAGGGGCTGGTAAATGAGGCTGGCACACGAATAACTCCAGAAAACTGGAAGAACGTCGTGGGCCATGTGTGGAAAGAGAGGTCAAAGATAGAAGAAGACGTAAGAGAAGAATCCATACAAAATATCGAAATGTCTTTATCAGAAGATGAGGAAAACAGCAGCGGCAAAGATATAGAGGCCTGTGTGGCCGTAACGAGAGATAATCTATCAGATGACGATGATCTTGGGGTTTCCGTTCTCCCGCACGAAAAATAAAGGTAAGTCTTTATTCAGTATTTTATGCGTAACATTTACGCATTTTCCTGAACCTTTTTAATGTCGAAAATCTATTTGTCTGTATTTGTGTAAAGAGGGAAACACTGATAGTACATGAGAAAAAAATATTTGATCAAGTAACACATAGCTTAGGAGAATGCTGCCAACAAGAATGCAGTGTTGCTTTATTGACAAATTCGATTCATGAACGATGGCACTCGCACAGGACGACCCACGAACAGGATGGGGGGAGGGGGGGGGGGGGAGAGGGACTGTTACGTTGTTGCCCGTTCCAAGCGACAGCCGTAGTGCGCGCTTGTATATGTTCCAATGCTTGAAGGAAGCTCGTATACCGCAAATTATGTCTCGTAGGATCTGTCGCTTTCCACTGCCATCAGCGATGACAACTCGTAACAATTGGAGTAAATATTCACTACATAACTGGCTGTGGTCACGTTTAATGCTCGCATTGACTACGACATTCTCAGGAAAGCGCTCAGAACTCTATTGAGCCCTCATTGGCTGCTGGAGACTGGGTGCCGTAGGTACGCAGACGTTTAATCTCGACCGCCGTTGTTTGTGATTCCAGCGCTCTGTAACCCTGACTGCCGCGCGGCCTAAGGGTGGGGGCCTCGGAAGGTCTGTGACCCTGCTCCCCACCCCGCCAATGGCTGCTGGTCCACTGCGATGCCGTGCCGGGTACTGGCAACAAATTAGAAGTAATTTTCATTGCAGCTGATCCATAGTGAGGAGACCCTCCGGGATGTAGGACATGTCAAAATAACAAGTACACACTATAAATGTTTACGATGAAAAACAATTACGAGTATGCTAACGTTCCTTCCACAGATTCCAAGTGGAATGATTGTCTTGGATGTAGAATGAGTCGCCGGCCGCGGTAGTCGAGCGGTTCTAGGCGCTTCAGTCCGGAACGGCGCCACTGCTACGGTCGCAGGTTCGAATCCTGCCTCGGGCATGGATGTGTGTGACGTCCTTAAGTTAGTTAGGTTTAAGTAGTTCTAAGTTCTAGGGGACTGATGACCTCAGATGTTAAGTCCCATAGTGCTCAGAGCAATTTTTTGGAATGAGTCACATATTTGCACAAATTTTCGTTTACGAGGCAATAAACGCTGAGTAGAAGAACAATTTGACAACGCTTATTTAGAATGATCGCATAAATACACTTAATCTGTACAGATGTCAGATAGTAGTAATATTCGCATTATATTATATTATTAGTAATACACATACGCAACCGTTGTTTCTACTAAAAAATTCTTCAGTGGAGTAGGAGTTGGCCACCAATAAATCCTTTAGGCCGCTGTTAAACTGATCTTTATTGGTAGTTATATGACTTCTGTTCGGAGAGTAAGGTCCGATCAGTCGACAAAAGACTGCCACAGTAAAAGTAAAAAAATTTTTATTCGCAGCAGTTAGCCGCACCTTCCAGATACGTTTCTAAATAGTCGTCGCTCGGACTTAGACATTTGCCGTGGCGTTGTACAAACTTTCCAGTACCCTCATCACAAAAAGCAGCAGCCTGTGTTTTACGCCAGTTCTCTACGCTGGTCTGCCTATCGATGTTTGTGCCAAAATGTTGCCTTCGTAGCCAGCGGTTCATGTGAGCAGAGATGAACAACAGAGGGAGCCAATTAAGGGCTGTATTGTGGGTGATCAAACACTTCTCATTTCTGCGTGATCACTTTGAGCTCTGAACTGAAAAGAGCAACTTGAAGCGGTCGACAGGCACACTAAAGATACTGCCCAACAAATCTGTGCAAAGTTCCATCGGATTTTCACGGTAGTTTCCAATTCGTGCCTAAACGGATCTTTCTTTCCGAATATGGCTGCTGACAAGTTATTGAAAATGTGTGTTCCTGAATAATGGACACCGTACTGGACTAAAATAAGTGAGTTTAAGATTATTCTTATTCCTACACCGAACAACCAGAGAAACTGGCACACCTCTCTAACATCGTGTCGTCCACCTGCGAGCACGCAAAAGTGCCGCAACATGACATGACATGGCCTCGGCTAATGTCTGAAGTAGTGCTGGAGGTAACTGACATCACGAATCCTACAGGGCCGTCTATAAGTCCGCAAGGGTACGAGGACTGGAGACTTCTTCTGAACAGCACCTTGCAAGGCACCCCACATATGCTCAGTAATGTTCATATCTGTGGAGTTTGCTGGCCAGCAAAAATGTTTAAACTGAGAAGAGTGGTTCTGGAGCCACTCTGTAGCAATTCTGGACGTGTGGGGTGTCTCATCGTCTTATCGGAATTGCCCAAATCCGTCGGAATGCACAATGGGCATGGACGGATGCAGGTTATTAGACACGATGCTTTCGTACTTGTCACCTGTCAGAGTCGTGTCTAGACGTATCAAGGGTCCCATATCAGTCCAACTGCACAAGTCCCACACCATTACAGAGTCTCCACCAGCTTGAACAGTCCCCTTCTGACAAGCGGGGTCCATGGATTCATGAGGCTGTCTCCATACCTGTACACGTCCGTCTGCTCGATACAATTTGAAACGAGACTTGTCCGACCAGGCAACATATCTCCAGTCAACAACAGTCCAATGTCGGTGTTAACCGGCTCAGGCAAGGCGCAAGCTTGGTGTCGTACACTCATCAAGGGTACACGAGTGGGCCTGCTGCTCAGAAATCCCATTTCGAAGATGTTTCGTATAATTGTTTGCACGCTGACACTTGTTGATGGCCCAGCACTGAAATCTGCAGCAACTTGCGGAAGGCTTGCACATCTGTCACGTTGAACTTATTCTCTTCAGTCGTCGTTAGTCCCGTTCTTGCAGGATCCTTTCCCGTCCGCAGCGATGTCGTAGGTTTGATGTTTTACCGAATTCCTGATATTCACGGTACACTCCTGAAACGGCCGTACAGGAAAATCCCCACTTCATCGCTACCTCGGAGATGTTGTGTGCCATCGCTCGTACGCTGAATATAACGCGACGTTCAGACTCACTTAAATGTTGATAACCTGTCTTTGTAGCAGCAGTAACAAATCTAACTAATGCGCCAGACACTTGTTGTCTTATATAGGCGTTGCCAACCGAAATGCCATATTCTGCCTCTTTACATATCTCTGCATTTGAATACGCTTGCCTATACCAGTGCTTCAGTGTAGTATTGCTTCCATGCTGTTGGTTTGAAAAAGAGATACATTTTAATGAAAAATTTCATTAAGGAATAAATATATTGAAAAGAGGTATTTAGTATCACTTGTTCCCTAAACAGGCCTCTGCTTGATATTCTTGAGTTCTCACCACAAATAATTCTTGTTACACGTTTTTGAACCCAGAAAACTTCAGTCTGGCTTGATGAGTAACCTCAAAAAATAATCTCATAAGACATTATGGAATGGAACTAAGCATAGTACGTCAGATTTTTCATTTTTATATCTCCTACGTCTGATAACATCTGCATTGGGAATAGGATTTGTTTAGGCGCTTAAGCAGTTCTGTGGTGTACACCTCCCAGTTGAAATCATTATCAAGCTGTAATTACAAGAATTTAACACTTCCACGTCTTCTACCTGTATGTCCTCACATTTTAGGCATATACTGGTGGGAACCTCCTTATAAGTTCTGCACTGTATGCAGTGTAGAGTGTTGTTTCTTTTTTTCTTTCTTTTTTTTCAAACTTAAGCGATAAAGAATTCGCTCGGAAACATTTATTAATGTCCACGAAAATTTCATTAATCGATCTTTCTAAGACTACACTTGATTTTCTATTTATTGCAATGTTTGTATCATCTGCATCTGATAAAAGGTCATTGATATACATAAGAAAAAGCAAAGGCCCTAAGATGGAACCTTGTGGGATGGCACATGTAATTAGTTCCTAATTGGATGATACCTCATAGATTCATTCTTGTCTCTGTCCTAATGACACTCCTTGTGTCCTTTCAGTGATATGGGAATTGAAACATGTTGCACCATTTCCTGTTACAACGTAATATTCTAATTTACTTAAAATGATATTGTGATTTACACAGTTAAATCCCTTTGATAGATCTCAAAATATTCGAGTAGCCTGTAATTTATTGTCTAATGAAATAAGTATATTTTCTCTGTATGTGTAGATAGCCTTTTCAGTATCAGAACCCATTAGAAATCCAAGCAGAGATTTGGACACTGTGTTATTTGTTGCCAGATGGTTAAGAGGCCAACTGTGTACTACCTTTTTGATAATGCTGGCAGAAGCGAAACTGGGCGGAAATTTCACGGTACATCCTTATCTCCTTTCTTAAACAAAGGCTTAACTTTAGCATATTTCAACCATCCAGAGAATTTCCACTGATAAACGACTGGTTACACAGGAAGCTTAATATGTTAGTAAACTCAGGAGTACACTCTTTAATTAACTTTGTTAGCATTTTATCATAACCACTAGAATTTTTTTTATTTTAAAGAATTTATGATGAACATTACTTCCGCTGTGGTAGTGAGGGTTATGTTAGTGAACTTACGTGTACTGTATGATCTGAGATACTCCGCAGGGGTATCTACTGACTGACCACGGCAGCTACGCTGCCAGGTGTCAGAATTCTTCTCTCACCTTACGGAGTATAGTAGCGGCTACAAGAAATGGCGACCACTAGCAGCAGCGTTTGGCACACGCTTAACTCTCCCATATTTTTGACAGTTGAATTCTTAAGCGTTTGTTTTCCGGTTTGTGTTAAATTTTAAGTTGCACCCGAACAGAAGTCTAACAAAACAGCAGGGCTAATATTCTGCGATTTGCTACACACTTTTTTGATGGACGCCACGAAATTCGGATATCAACATTGTAAGTTGTGGTACGAGGAGATACGCACAGCTAAATACAGATATTGTCCGTGGCCTATAAGGGCAGGCGCGGCCTTTCGTCAGGAACCTGTGGGACTCAGCGATTTCGATAAGGCGGGGAGAGCGAGCCGGGCTTCCCGCTGGCGCGCTCTACAGGTAGAGAAGCCAACCGACCCCGGGTCGCCGCCTCTTCTCGCCGCTGCTCCGCCGGATATTAGGCGGCGGCGCCGCGCCGGTGGGTTCCGTGTTCCGTTTCCGCAGCAACCGGAGGAGCGGTCCGGGTGCGCCGCTGAAATACGGCCCAAGTCGAACTCCGGTAGCGGGGTGGCGCCGACTGCGAGAGAACAGAGCGGATTACGCCTTGCGCCCCGACCTCCCAAGTTAGCTCTGTGACTGTTGGCAGAGGGTTTAGCGGCGCTGTGCGTCACACAAACATCGCCCGAGCCGTAATCCCCACTAGAACCCGCTACGTCACGGCAAAATATCGGCGGTCACGATCTACAAGTTTCTGTATGCCAGGATTCGATTACGGCCATCTACACTATGTCACGATACAGCGTCCCATTTCTACAGACAGGATTTTGTTTTTGTTGATCTGTACTATTAGCGATATCTGCTGAATCTCTGAAGGACAAAAAGGAAGATTTTCAACTGCCATACTTTGCAGCCTAAACTTCTAGCCAGCAGCGTGCTGTGTTAGACACCATGAAGTCGCAATGGAGACTGGTAGTATCAGGCATTCCTCAGGGTTCTGTACTAGACCCTATACTATTTTCATTGTTTGTCAATGATGTGTCATCGCCGGCCGCTGGTGGCCGAGTGGTTCTAGGCGCTACAGTCTGGAACCGCGCGACCGCTACGGACGCAGGTTCAAATCCTGCCTCAGGCATGGATGTGTGTGATGTCCTTAGGTTATTTAGGTTTAAGTAGTTCTAAGTTCTAGGGGACTGATGACCTGGGATGTTACGTCCCATAGAGCTCAGAGCCATTTGAACCATTTGATGTGTCATCAGTTCTGTTCTACTACAAATACCCATGTACCCTGATGAATCCAATTGTATCTAAGTGCAAAACCAGTAAATCTGAAGGCAGCTATCGAGAATTTCAATATCGACCTCTGTGCTCTCTCAAAATGGGACAAAATGTAGAGTTGAAGCTCAACTCTTCCAACATGGAAGCCATACTGGTTTGTCATTCTTGGCTAATTGGACGGACATATCGGGAACCGATACTATCTGTAACCCTAAATGGGACAAACATCAACTTCTCTCCTTCAGCAAAGACTAAAGCAGTAATAGATGAAAACCTAAATTGGGCTGAGAGCATACCATCAATGTGCAAGAAAGCATTACCATCTCTCTATGCACTGTAAAACTGTAAAAAGCTCTTCCCTCTTGATCTGAAAGAGAAACCTGTACAAAGACTTATACTTCCAGTTATTGATTACAGTGATGTTATCCGGGAAGACCTTTCTCAGGAAAGCACACGCCGCCTCGAACTGGATGTAAATGCTTGCGTTCGTTATATCTGTGATGTTCGACTCACTGATCATATTTCACTGTCATATGCACAACTGTCTTGGTTGCGTGCAGACAAACACAGAGCTTTCCATATCCTCTGCCTTTTTCTACCGTTTTATAAACGCAAACTGTCCCTCATATCTCTCCTCGGTCTTAAAGCCTTTGTCTCAGCACTGTAGCAGAAACATACGCTCTCATTAGAGCCAAATCCTTTCTGTCTCACTCCTTCGTTCTGCCACGTTCTCAAAGTTCTTCTCAGTACCATGAACACGACTGTGCATTAACCTCCAGCGTTGTATTAGAGAAATGAATAAAATCTCCAGTTTCATAGGACGGATCATGAAATACCTATTGAAGCAACAATAATGACTACCATTGTCCCTGTGCACACACATTAACCTTCTACATCCTTTTTTTCCAACCAGGTCTTACTCATTTCCCAATATTGTTTGGTGCAGTTTCCTCCAATTTTCCTTCCCAAGAATTCATTGTACCAGAAAACAACTTTTTTAAACACCTATAAATTCTTTTTATATTTGCCACTCTCATTATTATTGTTATTATTGTTATTATTATTATTATTATTATTATTATTAGCGGCGGTAGCAGCAGAAGCACCAGCAGTAGCAGAAGTACTGCCAGTTTTAGCTTTATTAGTTAGCAGGCAGTATCATTTAGTTACATTGTTTTTATAGACACTCAGGTCATTTTTATTTATTTTTATTTTTTATTTTAAGATCTTCATTGGACCACTATAGTCGGTTGTACAAAGATTTATACAAGTGTTTAGTATTCAATAATGCAATTCAATAGTATAGTGGCTGTACAATTGTTATTATAATTAACTGTTATATGAAGGGTGTTTTGATCTTTCATTTGCCCAATACTTTTTTTATTCTTTCAGATATTTTCTTTCTTTCTTCGTCTTTCTGCAGTCCTTTTATTGATCTTCGTTTGTAGTCTGGTTTTTGCGTCTTGCAGTACTGTGGTTTTCTGTGTTTTGTTTTTTAGATCATCTGCTGTAATTTGCAGTTCTCTTATATCTTGCTTAATTTCTGTGATCTATTTAATGTTACTCTTATTATTCCACAGTTTTTCTATCATTCCCTTATAAATTCTGTCTTCTGGTGTTCTCATCAGATGTCCAATGAATGAGACGTGTCTTCCTGATAGTGCTTATTACTTATTCTATTTTGTTGTACATTATTTCATTTGAAGCTATTTTACAATGTTAATTTACATGAAATTGTTTATTCGTGAGTGTCCTAATTATCCTTCTTTCTGTCTTTTGTATTTAGTCAACTTCTGCTGTATTGGTTGTATTGAAGTTTGTTTCAGCTGTGTAAGTTATTTCTGGATGTCTAACTGCCTTATAATGTTTTAACTTTGCATGTATGGGTAGATTTTTTTGTTATAAGTGTTTTTGGTAATATAATTTGCTTTGTTTCATTCTATATTGCCATGTTGGTTTCTCATTTAGTTTGTAAGTTAGGAATTCACATTATATTTAAATTTATCGACAGTTTTGATTTCTTGTTCTCCTATCGTAATTTTGTTTGCTTGTAGTGAGCCAGTTAGCTTAATCTCCGTTTCTTTTTTTTTCGAATGATATTCTGAGGCCAATTTTCTGTGCTATTTCTTGTAGTGATTGAAATTGTTGTCTGGTCTCTTGAACACTG
This sequence comes from Schistocerca piceifrons, assembly GCF_021461385.2. Taxonomy (NCBI): domain Eukaryota; kingdom Metazoa; phylum Arthropoda; class Insecta; order Orthoptera; family Acrididae; genus Schistocerca; species Schistocerca piceifrons. Next base: position 57,184,167 of record NC_060143.1, read on the forward strand.
TTGTTTAGGAGAGCAAGATCGTCACCGAATTCCAAGCAGTTCAAACTTGTAACAATTTAAGCACTTCCAATTCTTATGTTCTTTGTGTCATCCTGTACCATTCTCTAATTATGTATTCCAGTGCACAGTTGAACGGTAATGGCGATAAACGGTCAGCTTGTGGTAACCCTGCTTTTGTAAGGAATGCTTCGGAAATTTCTTCTCTAAACTTCACTTTCGATTTGGTTTTGGTTTCAGCAAGTCCTGTTAACTTACTTACTTTTGGGATGGAGACCCAGATCCTTTTAATAGTATTTATCATATTAAAATTGGTATTTCTTACGTAACTATTAGGCAAAAAAGTCGTGTGTTTGTGAAACCATGATCCAATGCGAGCGAGGGCCTTATTGCCCTAAACGGATCACGTTAACTAAAATAAATAAATAAGTATTGTATAGGGAGCCTGTTTAGTAGTGGACATTGTTATAGTTAGTACACTTAACAGACATACGTTTTATGTGCTGCAGTCTATCTTTTTCTTTTTTTTTTAAATGACGGAAGTTAATCAGGAAAATAAAGATCTTTACAAACGTGAGAACATATGCCAAGGTACAACATGGTCATGCACTTAGAAACAAATATTCAATTGCAAAATTTAAACTGTTTCAATCGAGCAAATCTTGTCAATATGATGTTCAATCGTCTGTATTACATTATTACCTTAATTCACACCAGCAACCAATAAGTGAAACTAAATGAAGCAGAAGTATTATCAGAAACTGGCTACAAACTAAATGCATTTCGCAACAGAAGCTATTGGTAACCAACACAAATTTCTGTTTGCAAGACAGATAAAAATATTGTTAGGACATTAAAGAAATTCAATTCAGTTGCATGAGTCACATGTCCCATTATAAAAGACATTTCTCTGTTTCATAGCAGAACATGGTGCGCGACTGACGAAGTATGGCGCTAAGTTCACTATGAAATTCTGTAACTGAAGAATTAATATTATATTTACTAATATTTTATACAGCACTTAAATATGTAGAATGCAAAATATTTAAAAATGCCGCTCATGCCTAACAACGATAAAAACTATAGAAAATGCTGGGAACAGCTTATGGTGCATTCCTTCCATGCGATTCTAAAATCTTTCATTAGACACAAAAATATCGTATATTCCTAAGTAAACAATCCTCTTGGTACGAAACTCGCCCCTACCAATACTAGTAGATTTATTTTCGTATTTATTTACTCACGTATCATCTTACAACGATACTGGATTTTTCACCACAATGCAATGGAAATAAATGGCTCAAAAACATACATAATCGTAGAATATTCAGCGTGTCCCAGGAGGAATGCTCACTGTTTAGTGATATGTGAGGAAAACAATAAAAAAATTTAGTAAACATGGTCTTTGAATCGCATACCTTAAGAGCTATAAACACTTCAAAAAATGGCTCTGAGCACTATGGGACTTAACATCTATGGCCATCAGTCCCCTAGAACTTAGAACTACTTAAACCTAACTAACCTAAGGACAGCACACAACACCCAGCCATTACGAGGTAGAGAAAATCCCTGACCCCGCCGGGAATCGAACCCGGGAACCCGGGCGTGGGAAGCAAGAACGCTACCGCACGACCACGAGATGCGGGCATAAACACTTCATCTTCGCTACTGTGAAACACATTTCTTCTGCTGAACAAGTGCCCATAGCTTTTAAGGTAACGCATTTTAAATCCCATGCTCACTATACATTATTTTCTTGTTTTGGTCCATACTACCTCCCCTCAAACTATAGAAAGCAAAGAGCTTGCAGTAGAAGAGCTTTGTTTCATAGTATGATGAAGTCTCATAGCTCTTGCGGTACACATTGTAGAGCCCATATTTACAAGACTTTTATTTTTTTTTTTTTTTTTTTTTTTGCTTTCAATGATCGTTCGTGCCTTATTCCTGAATACTGACTATTCCTGCTGGTACACACTATGTAAGTACGTTTTCATGAGGCTAGGACATGTTGTCGCCCGTGGCCTTGATGAAGGATTGGCCACTAATGATTTACGAAAACCACGGAAAACCTAAATCAGGATGGCTAGATGGCCAGCTGTGGTCTTAACAACTGTACTGCCTCATTCGGCTGGTTCGACGTTACAATTTTCTTTGATATGAACACAGTTTTGCTCTTCATCATTGCACACATCAAGCACATCGGATGTTGACTCCAGAAGAATTAATTTTTCTGCTAAGTCTTCTGCACGAAGTCCAAACCTGAGGAAAACTAACTCCAGGCCTTAAAACGTGCCACTATTCCTCATTCTCCTCTTCATGTTTTCCCCTCGGACTGTCTGAAAAACTGAGTCTGGCCCCCGCCCCCTCCTTAATCACAATGACTGAGATGTTGATCACAGCTGGATGAGGAGACATTTCTTTCATGCACGGTAGATCTTGACACATGATTTTCTTGCAAAAGCATTACGGTATTGTAAGGTGACCACTACTCTGGATCCTCGAAGTAATCGTTGATTGTGTAGTACGCTTTATTTCTGCAGAGCCATTCAGCTGCCTTTTCGAACAGATGTATTTTAGTAATCTTTCATCTCCTTGGACAGTTTATTCTACAGCTCTGTTCTCTGATAGAAATCGCCGTTTTTCAGTTTTTTGCTTGTTTTCCCTTGGTAAATGTGAGTCTAACTTGTTTCTTGGTCTATGAACATGTACAGGATGAGTCACTATCTATTACCACCTAGAATAACTCCGAAAGTATGATAATAGCTGAAAATTTTGTGGGACAAATGTTCCATGGGACAACGGGGGCCATAATATGACGATGGTTTTTTGTCGCTAGGTCGGGTCGCGTCAGAGATATGAAGGTCAACTTTCATCTTTCAAATGGGATGCTACAGTTTGGTACTTATTTTCTGATAGCGGCTATCGAGACCAGAACAATGATGTGTAATAGTAAGGTCTTTGAAGGTCATACCATGTGTTTCGATAAGTGCCGAAGTGAAAAGGAATGCCACTCAATCCATGATAAGAAGATTGCAGCACTGCATTGATACCAATGGTCATCACTTCGAACACCTTCTGTAAAGGGACGTTCATTCCACCTATTTGACCTTCGTTGACCTTCAAAGACTTTACTGTTACACATCACTGGATTGACCCAAATATCTCTGAAGCGACCCCATCTACACTCCTGGAAATGGAAAAAAGAACACATTGACACCGGTGTGTCAGACCCACCATACTTGCTCCGGACACTGCGAGAGGCCTGTACAAGCAATGATCACACGCACGGCACAGCGGACACACCAGGAACCGCGGTGTTGGCCGTCGAATGGCGCTAGCTGCGCAGCATTTGTGCACCGCCGCCGTCAGTGTCAGCCAGTTTGCCGTGGCATACGGAGCTCCATCGCAGTCTTTAACACTGGTAGCATGCCGCGACAGCGTGGACGTGAACCGTATGTGCAGTTGACGGACTTTGAGCGAGGGCGTATAGTGGGCATGCGGGAGGCCGGGTGGACGTACCGCCGAATTGCTCAACACGTGGAGCGTGAGGTCTCCACAGTACATCGATGTTGTCGCCAGTGGTCGGCGGAAGGTGCACGTGCCCGTCGACCTGGGACCGGACCGCAGCGACGCACGGATGCACGCCAAGACCGTAGGATCCTACGCAGTGCCGTAGGGGACTGCACCGCCACTTCCCAGCAAATTAGGGACACTGTTGCTCCTGGGGTATCGGCGAGGACCATTCGCAACCGTCTCCATGAAGCTGGGTTACGGTCCCGCACACCGTTAGGGCGTCTTCCGCTCACGCCCCAACATCGTGCAGCCCGCCTCCAGTGGTGTCGCGACAGGCGTGAATGGAGGGACGAATGGAGACGTGTCGTCTTCAGCGATGAGAGTCGCTTCTGCCTTGGTGCCAATGATGGTCGTATGCGTGTTTGGCGCCGTGCAGGTGAGCGCCACAATCAGGACTGCATACGACCGAGGCACACAGGGCCAACACCCGGCATCATGGTGTGGGGAGCGATCTCCTACACTGGCCGTACACCACTGGTGATCGTCGAGGGGACACTGAATAGTGCACGGTACATCCAAACCGTCATCGAACCCATCGTTCTACCATTCCTAGACCGGCAAGGGAACTTGCTGTTCCAACAGGACAATGCACGTCCGCATGTATCCCGTGCCACCCAACGTGCTCTAGAAGGTGTAAGTCAACTACCCTGGACAGCAAGATCTCCGGCTCTGTCCCCCATTGAGCATGTTTGGGACTGGATGAAGCGTCGTCTCACGCGGTCTGCACGTCCAGCACGAACGCTGGTCCAACTGAGGCGCCAGGTGGAAATGGCATGGCAAGCCGTTCCACAGGACTACATCCAGCATCTCTACGATCGTCTCCATGGGAGAATAGCAGCCTGCATTGCTGCGAAAGGTGGATATACACTGTACTAGTGCCGACATTACGCATGCTCTGTTGCCTGTGTCTATGTGCCTGTGGTTCTGTCAGTGTGATCATGTGATGTATCTGACCCCAGGAATGTGTCAATAAAGTTTCCCCTTCCTGGGACAATGAATTCACGGTGTTCTTATTTCAATTTCCAGGAGTGTAGAAACAAAATACCTACTTCATATTATGGCCTCTGCTGTCCCGTGCAACTTTTGTCCCACAAACTTTTCAGCTCCTATCATACTTTTGGAGTTATTCTTGGTGGCAATAGTTAGTGACTCACCCTGTCTAGAACTATTAGTCAAATACACTGCTCTGTAAAAATTACGGAGGTAGTTGAAGCACGAGTAACATAACATATTAACAACTCTGTGAAAATGAATGAAAGTACGGGAAATTGTTGCCAGAGGTCTCCCAGCCGGGCACAGAAACCTGGATGTCACATGGTGTGAGGTTAGCGTGACTACAGCGCCAAATAGGGGTGGCCCTGCAACACGAGGCAGCTGAAGGCACGGACAAAGACAGAGTGTCTCCATTAGCGAGCAGTTTCGGTGGGCTATGATGGTGTTCTTCATTACAACATGGCCCCGGAGAACGTTTTGATGACTTCACAGAGGGAAGAATTATCGGGGAATGTAATGGGGTATCATAGCACAAAATACGTACTGCTCAGAGGAAAACATTATTTTTCTGGTTCCACATACCGCCATTACGATTCCCGTCTTCATTGTTAACTTTTACTGCCCACTGTTTGCGTATTTCTTCATTTACCGGAAATACTACCGTCATGAAGCCCACGCCAAGTAGCGGAACAATCTGAAATTTTTCTTTATCGTTCATAAAAATTACGTAATCCATATTTATTGGACCCCTATCACTCAAAAGTTAATTACCAAAAGATGCTGTGTAAAAGTAATACAATAATCGCCGCAGATTTGACTTGCGTGTATTAAGCCGACAAATCCTATTTCATTGTAAAATAACGAATAAATTACTGTACCACAGCATACTTGGACAAATAAATAGTAGGCCGACCATTTCTTAACGCATTTAGGCTTACAGGCCACTGCAGGCGATGTGTCTTCAAATTGCGCACCATGTTGATTGGGCCAGTGAACGCTTGAACGTCCCTATTGTGGCTCGTATAATCAGTGCCGAAAGACGTAGGACGTGTTCTGATCCCATATTTCACATGCTTATCTTCATTTCGCCATATACTCTCTTCAGCAGTGCAAATACAACACTGAACGAACATTCTTGAAGCAAATCACACTGTACAGACTGGAGATGCTACCCTCTCTATCTACACTTGGATAACACTTGCTATACAGTGTTCAGGGAAGCGTACACTACTTGCACGATAAACTTTCCAACAAAGGTGAGTTCCAAGTCTAAGATTTCCAGCTCTGATTAGAAAGGCTTCATCGTGGCACACCATTTTTATTTTTTAGACTTCTGTGAATTTCTCATAGTATTTCAGAGCCTTTCGCTGTCTTGTTACTTATTTACACCAACACTCGTAAATGTGTGTGTTGTTAAAATATCTTTTCAAAACCATCGAGATTAGATTAGATTAATACTAGTTCCATGGATCATGAATACGATATTTCGAATTTTCTAATACATGACATAATTAGGTTAATTTAACAACATACTTAAGTTAATATAACAACTTTTTTTGTGTTTTTTGTTTTTCTTTATTTTTTATTTTTATTTTATTTTATTAGGTTTTCCGTGATTCCCCTAAAACACTTCAGGCAAATCTGGGTTGGTTCCTTTGAAAGGGGACGGCCGACTTTATTCCCGATCCTTTCCTACTGCGATGGGACCGATGACCTCGCTGTTTGGTCCTCTCGCCCAAATCATCCAACCAGTCCATCAGCATCTACAGGGGTTAGACAAAAATATAGAAAAACAGCGTTTTTGAATAAATTCAGGTGGTAGCAAAGCTTGCAGAATGCACTGTTACATTTTACCACGAAGCGCACGTAAGCAGTTCGCTCAATACGTTGCAGATACCAGTCGTGGGTAGACAAGTACTGTGTGTAGCTCTGAGTGCATTATGCAGAAGCTCATTGCATTCGAACTTGAGTAGGTTGTTAGTGCTCGAACAATGGCTGTTTCAGCCGGGCGAAGTGGCCGTGCGGTTAAAGGCGCTGCAGTCTGGAACCGCAAGACCGCTACGGTCGCAGGTTCGAATCCTGCCTCGGGCATGGATGTTTGTGATGTCCTTAGGTTAGTTGGGTTTAACTAGTTCTAAGTTCTAGGGGACTAATGACCTCAGCAGTTGAGTCCCATAGTGCTCAGAGCCAATGGCTGTTTCCGTACCAAGGTAACACAAGTGTTTGGTGTTTGAAGAGGTGCCATATCGAAGATATCAGAAAAAACATCATGTGATAAGACACAAAGTGGACGAAAGTGTGTACTGAGTGATCGTGACAGACGATCATTGAAGAGGACTCTGACAGTTAGTAAAGGGATCGCAGCTGCGCAAGTCACTACACAAGTGGAGCTTGCACTCGCGAGCCCTGTTAGCACCGAAACAACACGAAGCGGACACCACAAGGAGGGAATTGCTGGAATTCCAGAATCACTCATCAGTGATGCAAATGCCCGTAACAGGAAGACATGGTGTCGAACCCACAAAATCATATACTATTGGGCAACCAGCTTCTGGTTGAGTTTACATCGTAAGGGTGAAACATTGTGGGGATTTAGTCACCCATACCGTGGCATTCCATGGGCAATCGGGTTACTCAGAAAGTTCGCATTATTGCCAAGGATTATGTGACCATTTTGACTGATCATATCCATCTCACAGTACAATGTTTGTTCCTCAATGGCGATGCTGTTTCCCAAGACAACAGGGCCCATGTTCACACAGTTCTCATCGGTTTTGTGAGAACGAAGATGAATTGTCGCGTCTTCCCTGACCACGACTGTCACTAGATGACAATATTATTGAGTCTTTGTGGTCAGCTTTGGATAGAAAGGTGCGTAAACACTATCCACCTCCATCACCTTCACCTGAACTTCCCACTAGTTTGCAGTATAAACAGCATAATGAGACCTGAGTTTCTCCTGGCGTATACAACTTTCAAATAACTTCCGGGAATTCAGCCAGGTAACACTTTCAGCGACCGCAGATATTTCGGCGGGAGAACACCCCGCCATTTTCAAGGCAAACTGCAATGGACAGGCGGCGTACATGCAAATTTAATACCTCGGTTCTCGGACAGAAGCAGGAAAGATAACAAACACACACACACACACACACACACACACACACACACACACACACACACACTGAACACTAATGCCACCAAAGATGACCAAAGTCAGAGCTATCGATAGTGAGACTATGAATTCGCAGGTGAGGCAGCATTGACTCTGTTCCTCTGTTTTTTGACAAGGGAGAGAGCCGGATTCCAAACAGAGTTTAAACAGAAACCTCCATCCCTGTTAACGAGGTTGCTCGCTAGTTTAATCTCAACTGCCTCCCTAATGACACTGTCCCAATAGCTGGTTGTGCATGCCAATATCTCGGCGTTATTATATAACATGGGGTGACCAGTATCCAAGCAATATTCGGCAATAGCAGATCTATTTGGCTGCTGTAATTGTGTGTGCCGTTTATGCTCAGTACATCTGTCCTCCACGGTCCTGATGGTTTGACCAATATAGGCCATGCCGCAGCTACAAGGAATACGATATACACCCGCCTTGCCGGCCGAAGTGGCCGTGCGGTTAAAGGCGCTGCAGTCTGGAACCGCAAGACAGCTACGGTCGCAGGTTCGAATCCTGCCTCGGGCATGAATGTTTGTGATGTCCTTAGGTTAGTTAGGTTTAACTAGTTCTAAGTTCTAGGGGACTAATGACCTCAGCAGTTGAGTCCCATAGTGCTCAGAGCCATTTTTTTTTACACCCGCCTTACGCAGTCCAAGATCATCCTTAACGGAACTCAAAAGTGCTCTAATTTTAGATGGAGGTCGGAAAACACATTTCACATCGTATTTCCGTAAAATATGACCGATCTTATTGGACGTGTTTCCTACATAAGGCAAAAAGGCAGTAGACTTAGGTGTTGACTCAGAATTATCATCAATCACCCGATGTACAGTTGGTCGATAGCGCAACGCACGTTCAATCTGTCTATCACTATAACCATTTTGACGAAATGTAACTTCGTAGCTTGGTACACAGGGCACATGTCGTTTCTGACGCTGAGACTTTGCCAGCTGAGCTGTCCCATCTATCGGCGGTCGCTGAAAGTGTTACCTGGCTGAATTCCCGGAAGTTATTTGAAAGCATAATAATAAGCTAAAATTGGAAGTGATAAAAGGCGGAGAAGAGCTGTAATGGCAACTGATCATCCAAACAATAAAAATGGTATAACATTCCATTGAAAATCGTACATAACCCGTATGTATCCATTCTGAGACGAGTTGAAGCTGTTTTGAATGCCAGCGGGTTACACGTTTAAGCGTGGTTCTGTATTGTGTGTATTTTTTTTTTCTCTTTCTGCCTCGTGATGGCTGGGTGTTGTGTGATGTCCTTAGGTTAGTTAGGTTTAAGTAGTTCTAAGTTCTAGGAGACTGATGACCGTAGATGTCAAGTCCCATAATGCTCAGAGCCATTTGTATTGTGTTTTTGTTGTTTCCCTCCTCCTGTATGTTCCTAAGAGCACTATAAGATCCATTTACATCTAATTCTAGATCCATACTCCGTACACTAAGTTGAAGTGCATAGCAGAGGGTATGTCCCATTGTACTAATTTTTTGAGCCGTTCCCATTCCATTCAGATATGGAGCGCGGGAAGAATCACTGTTTGAATGCCTCCGTGCGTGCTGTAATTAATATAATGTTGTCCTCGTGATCCCTGCAGGGATGACATGTAGGTGAGTGAATTATGTTCCTACATTTTTCTGCTTACTGCTGATTCATGAAACTTCGTAAGTATGCATTTCGGGATAGTTTGCGTCTATCTTCAAGCGTCTGCCAATTCACTTTCTTTCAGCATCTCTGCGACACTCTCCCACCAGTGAAACAAGGCTACAATTCGTGCTGCTCTTCTTTGTACATTTTCAATATACCCTGGAACAGGCCCACACACTTGAACAGCATTCTAAAATGGGTAGTACGAGTTTTTTGCGAGCAGTCTCCTTGCATTTCACTAGTATTCCACCACTGTAATGTAGTCTGCCACCTGCGTTAGCCACGAGTGAGCCTGTGAGGTCATTCTATTTCACATCCCTGCAAACTGTTACACACAGGTATTTGTGGGCGTTGAGCGATTCCAGTTGTGACTCTTTGACAATGTATTGACATTTAAAGCAAGTTAAGAGAGTGAACAATTTGTATAACAAACGCATGTTGGTATGTATCAAATTATTACAGAGGAAACGGGCGCCAGGACGTATAGACCACCTAAAGCAGGAGTGGCGTAGCACTCAGCTTCGCTTCACACGTTCCCCCCCCCCTCCCCCCCCCCCCTCCCCCAGCCATACCACGCTGCCTAAGAATGCGGGGAATAGGTAGAACTGTCAACGCGCCGTATTTAAATGGCAGTGCAGTCGCACAGCATGACGGCATGAGACTTGATTTTATATTTCACATGCCTCAACAATATTTCCCGGAGACACCACTCCACATTGCGATACTGTGCGATATTTCATAAACAAATTTCGAAGTACGGGTTTTGTCTCAGATGCACCGAGAAGTGGTCGTCCTAACGTTTTGTCTGAGGATAAACTATTCGTTATTTCCGATAAAATGTCCATGAGTCTGAACAAGTCTGTAAGGAAATTCGCCCAGGAAATCGATGTTAGTGTCGGGACTAACCACACAGCTGAAAGGAAAAAATTAGAACTTTTCCCATACAAAGTGACAGTCGTGCAAGAACTGAAAAATACTGATCGTGGCAAATGACTGCATTATCATCAATGGTTCAAAAATTTCCTTCAACAAAATGGAAGGGATATTCTTAATGAAACGTTTTTCACTGATGAGGCGTTGTTTCATTTATCCGGGTACATGAACTCGTAAAATTCTCGTATGTACTGCAAATCCATTCTGTATTCATGAGGAACAATAAACGCACAACGATACTGCAGCGATATTCTATAAAAATCGCCCAAAATACATCGATGAATTGAAAACTGCAATATCCACTTTCACTGCTTCTGTTACAGAGGAAATGTTACAGCTTGTGTTTGGAAACAAGATTGAACTGTGTATTCAACATCAGGGGGGACACTTTCAACATCTAATGTGAAAATTTGTAAGCAAAAATGAATATTCAATAAATTAATAACTTGTATTTTACTGAGTCTCATTTCGGTATATTCACTGCGGCATACTGCACGCGCGGCTAACAATTATTTATATATATATATATATATATATATATATTGATAGGAATATTGGACCACTTTCGCAGCTTTATTACGGGATGTGGAAACTCTGTAAGCAGTATAAACGACCTGGACAATTTAAAAGTAAGAGGATTTGCCTTTAAAAGGGGTACTACATTGCACATCAATTAGCTCTGAACATGTACAGGGGCACCTTCAACTCGGCAGCAGACCAATATAGGCAGTGTCCTCAAAATGTTTAGGAATCTATCTCAGTAATTATTTTAAGACCACAATAAATTCTTCAAACCTCGGGTTTTCTGTATCACTGGTGAATATATTGAATGGAGTGTCTTGGTCAGAATGTGTCCCTTCTATGACGCGATTTTCTTTTTAAATGCATCCCCATCAAATCAGAAGTTGTTTCTCCGCTTGCAGTGCCTTACTGCGAGCAGTGTACGGTCAAGTCCATTTAAAATGCGAGGCCTGTAGACCATTTTGTAAGTTCTAATTTTCGTTCCTGCAATCCTATTTCCTTCACAAATTCAACAATAGAGAGTTTTAAATCGAACAGTGATTCTTAAACAACATAATTTGCAGTAATACACAAAGTCTCCATACTTTTTGTTCAGTTCCATCGAAAACTGTTGCAACTGGCAGTGGAACAATGTGTGCAACTTCATATATTTTACTATTGATGCCGCCAGATTCTTCACGAGTCGCATACCAGCAAATTTAGCACAAAGTGCTTCTTGACGTACAGAACAGTGAATCCTGTCTGTCGATCGTTGCAATTATTTCACTCTTTCATTGTCAACTAAGTTTTTAAGCTCTTTCTGCATGGTACTGTAATGTTGCTTCATAGCAAAAATTTGTAGTAACAGTTGATTATGCGAATGCATAATATATACTGAGAATTCTCATCCCTCTCTTTCGCATTCTCATTTATTTATAAAGATTTGTGGCGATAAGTCGCTAAGCTGCCTTTTTTGTGCAAACAGCCGCTGGACGTATGGACTTCCTTCATACCACGAACGAATAGCGCTGGGTTAACAGCGCTGACATTACGATTCTGCCGAACTGAAGAGAGCTGTGCCGACCGAAAAACGCCGCACCGGATTACTAAGTGAAATGTCGTTCTGTAGCAGGTACTTCCGAGAAGGACCGAACAAAGCCGAGAGTGACAAAGCGATGGCCCGTACGCGGCCTGCACACCCGGTACAGGAGAAGTGTGGGACGCCTGACATAAAACATCTTGTAAATACTAGAGGTGCGGTACATACGACATACAAACAATACCCAACTTCTGAATACCAAATTGTCTCCGAACAGCCAAGAAAAAAGAGACAGAGGGAGGGAAACGAATCAGCTAAGATGCATTTGCACTTTATCTGAGATATGTCACAGACCTCCCGTCAGAAGAGGAGGAGGAGGGACGAGGAGATCAGTGTTTAACGTCCCGTCGACAACGAGGTCATTAGAGACGGAGCGCAAGCTCGGGTGTGGGAAGGATGGAGAAGGAAATCGGCCGTGCCCTTTCAAAGGAACCATCCCGGTATTTGCCTGAAGCGATTTAGGGAAATCACGGAAAACCAAAATCAGGATGGCTGGAGACGGGATCGTCTGTAGAGGAGCAAGTAAAACTCTACGACTGTACCTCTCATCCTTACCGAGGAACTTAACCATTTATTCGCCAAGAAGCACCACGTCTTGAGGAGCAATTAATATTATCAGCGAATGTGGCATAGTTGTCGCTACGATACAGAAATCGGTCGTATGAGCTTATGTGGTAGCTGCACGACACTTTATCACTATAACATTCATTGGCGACCTTCTACTGCCTACAGCAGACGTATTCTACTATTCCTTTGTTGCTACTTCCCAGCAACCTGCTCATAAGACGAATAATCCACCAAACATCTCTCGGAGTGCTGACCCACTTATATTCTTTCAAAAATTTCCTTATAAAACCAAAACAGCACAGCGAGAATGCCAGATATCAGGGCGATGAAGAGAAAGTACTAGAGATAGATCAGAAGAAAATGAATTTTTAAAACGAATTACAGTTGGTGTGATTCGTATTATTGTGGGTGACTAGAATACCATTGCTGAAGACGCTGCAGGACGGTTTGGTCTGGGTAAGGAGACAGATTGGAGGAATTTAGTTAATAAGTATGAACATAGTGTTTGAGCACCATCATCACGGATTATACACCTAAAAAAACACGATGTGTAAAATAGGTTCGCAGTACTAGTGAAACTTTTCTTCAAGGGCCAAGTTTAAGAACAGCAGGAGCCAAGCCGAACTTCATATTCTTAGCTACCCAGACTTAGGTTTCAAACAAGTACAAAACCTGGAAACAAAAAAACAGTAATAAAGTTGAATTTATGAAAGCTAAGGGGTGAGAAAATGTTTGGGACGTACGGAAAATAAAAGGAATAGGCCTATCTAATCATATAACAAAAAAAATGGTTCAAATGGTTCTGAGCACTATGGGACTCAACTGCTGAGGTCATTAGTCCTCTAGAACTTAGAACTAGTTAAACCTAACTAACCTAAAGACATCACAAACATCCATGCCCGAGGCAAGATTCGAACCTGCGACCGTAGCGGTCTTGCGGTTCCAGACTGTAGCGCCTTTAACCGCACGGCCACTTCGGCCGGCAATCATATAACAACCAATAGTATTAATGAGTGATAACTCATAGAGAAGACTGTGAAGAAAACAGCAGAATAAGAAATTTGGAGTGTAGAAGAAAATGGAAACATGTGAGATGATTGGTAAAATTAAAGGGATTTGAAGATTAAAAAATCAAAACCAGAAGAGAAGCTGTAACAATACTTGGTCTTAGCAATCAAATAAGCATACAGGCGAGAAGAGCAAAGAAGGAATGCTTAGAAAGAAGGTACAAGGGACTGATAGAAAATGTGAGTTAGTAACCTGGGCAGAAACTTCATTGTAGTCAGGAACGTCTTTGCGAAATCTACGTTTAGATGTAAAGGGATGAAAGATGTTGATGGGAGGCAAATTTATGCATATTAGAAAACGCAAGCAATAATTCAATGATGAAAATCAGAAACTGGATGTAGATAAAGTACTGGTGGACTAGCAGGAAATAGACCAGGAACAGAAAGGAATGATGTGACAGACGTATTCGACAAGACATTAAGGAACCAAAGTGTTGACAACTTCTGAATACAGCTGGAGACGAAATAGTCACTGAACTGTACAAGGTAACACATGAGATTTACAAACCTGGCTGCTTATTGCACATACCAAGAAACGGATTACATTTTCCAATATCAAACAATTCTTCTGGCGATAAATTCCAGTAGACTCGGCACGAGCATATGGAAAACTTCACGCGCTGTTGTGTGTTGGAGGAGTGCTGTGGTGTCTTCAACATATGACGAAACCACGGTGAAACCACGTCCACAATTCGTGTGGTTGGGCTGTCCCGCCTCATTACCTTGTAGGCTAGGCAGACTGGTAAAGCAGGACAGGCGGCCAAGTGTGGCGGAACTAATATCAGACTTTAAGGGGCTCCGGAACGCCCTATACTTGCAATGTTAAAATAACGCTTATAAATTACATCTTTCCTCACAAAGTATTTGAGGTAGGAAGTTGAACTTTTTACAGATTATTTATTGGACTATGGGCTACAACTTAACACAGGGATTTTACAAAATTTTATTTCAGTTATTAAAGATGATTTTTTTCAATTGTAATGAAAATTCACAACATTTTTTTGCAATTTTTTATTTATATATTCAAAAACATACAGTTTTTTGGAAAAAGGCTGTGTTAAATTATGCAGAAGGTACTGTGTAACATTTACTGAAAGTTTAAAACAAATATGTTTGGAAGATCCTTAGAAAACATGTAATTAGTATGAGAAAATAAAAGTTTTGGGAATCGAGCGACAAAGATTGGATTAACTTTTTAGTGCATTCCAGGTCCATAGAATGGATTATCTTCATCCTCTGCAAACTCCTCCTACAGCTTCCTCTTGTTCCTCCTCCTGTTTACTCTTGCTTGTATTTCTAGACTCTTTACAGCCCTGTCTGCAGCCCGAAGGCGTTCCTTGTCTAAAGCAAGCATCTCTCGTTGTTGTGTTCGTAGATTTTGCTACCATTTTCTTCAGTTGCAGTTACTGCAACACTGTTCCAAAGGGTGGTCATGTATGAACACTTATCACATTTCAGTTGTATTTCACTAGCAAGTCCTACGTGTTTTATTATGGATAGTTCCAGACCAACTTCACTACAATGAATACATCTTACACAGTTTGAAAAACTTCCTTTGAGAACCGACATATCGAATATTTCATTCACATCCGATTCGCCCATAAAACATTCATAGTTTTCACTCATTGAACCAAGCTTCTTCTGTGAAGTATTTTCTTTCCCACTTTGACTGCTATGGGCAGGTGTACTTGAGAGGTTAGGTTCACTCACTTGGTTATCGTCTTTATTGTTTACAGTAATAACACATACCTTTGGCTTTCCAACATTTCTCCTTTTCTTAAAAGCCTTCAGAGGATTTCTAATAACTTTACTTTTACTCATTATTATACTTCAACAAAACAGAGACTCAAGAAACAGAATTAATTACGAATATTTTCGAGATAACGACAGAGTAAATAAACATGAAGCAATCGACAATCACACCAGCGATATGTATTGAACCATCACAGGTTAGCCACAACACATACTTTATCTCACATCACTAAAATGTACCTGATGAACACGGACGTTAATAATAACACCATTTGACAGCAGTTTAACAGCGCCACAGTGGGTCACGCCCATGTAGAACACATTTCAAAAAAAATTTAAAAATAGTTGTAGTCTTCGGAATTGAATAAATTATATATCTATTAAAAGGTAATAGTCTGCAGATTCAGAAAACGCAAAAAAGTAAAAATTGAATTTTTCATGATTTTGAGCCTTTCCGGAGCCCCTTAAGGCTGGACAGACTACTAGTGTGTCTGAACAGACAGTGCAACCAACGCTCCTACCGATGGGCCTCTGCAACCGACGACCCATGCGTAAGCCAATGTTAGCACCACGACATCGGCAACGGCAGTTACGGTTGAAATGGGCACGTGACCATCAGCACTGGACGTTGGCGCATTGTCAGAGCGTTGCGTGGTCTGATGAATCCCGATACCTGCGTCATCATGCCAACGGGAGGGCGCGAATCGCTCGTCTTCCTGGAGAGCAGCTCCTTGAACCCGTACTGCGGAAGGAAGACAAGATCGCGGCGGCCCTATTATGCTCTGGGGAGCATTTACGTGGGCATCAATGGGTCCAGCGGAGCTCGTACAAGGCACCATGACGGCTAAGAAGTATCGTACACTGGTTGCAGATCATGTGCACCGCTTCATCTACATCTACATCTACGTGATTACTCTGCTATTCACAATAAAGCAATAAAGTACCTGGCAGAGGGTTCAATGAACCACCTTCAAGCAGTCTCTCAACCGTTACACTCTCGAACGGCACGCGGGAAAAACGAGCACTTAAATTTTTCTGTGCGAGCCCTGATTTCTCTTATTTTATCGTGATGAACATTTCTCCCTATGTAGGTGGGTGCCAACAGAATGTTTTCGCAATCGGAGAAGAAAACTGGTGATTGAAATTTCGTGAGAAGATCCCGTTGCAACGAAAAACGCCTTTGTTTTAATGATTGCCACTCTAATTCACGTATCATGTCTGTGACACTATCTCTCCTATTTCGCGATAATACAAAACGAGTTGTCCTTCTTTGTACTTTTTCGATGTCATCCGTCAGTCCCACCTGATGCGGATCCCACACCGCACAGCAATACTCCAGAATAGGGCGGACAAGCGTGGTGTAAGCAGTCTCTTGCACCTTTTAAGTATTCTGCCAAAGAATCTCAGTCTTTGGTTTGCTCTACCCACAATATTATCTACGTGATCGTTCCAATTTAGGTTATTTGTAACTGTAATCCCTAAGTATTTAGGTGAATTTATAGCCTTCAAAATTGTGTGACTTATCGCGTAATCGAAATTTAGCTGATTTCCTTTAGTACTCATGTGAATAACTTCACACTTTTCCTTATTCAGGGTCAATTGCCACTTTTCGCACCGTACAGATATCTTATCTAAATCATTTTGTAAGTCGTTTTGATCATCTGCTGACTTTACAAGACAGTAAATGACAGCATCATCTGCAAACAATCTAAGACGGCTACTCAGATTGTCTCCTATGTCGTTAATGTAGATCAGGAACAGTAGAGGGCCTATAACACTTCCTTGGGGAACGCCGGACATTATTTCTGTTTCACTCGATGACTTTCGGCCTTTTACTGAAAACTGTGACCTTTCTGACAGGAAATCACGAATCCAGTCGCACAACTGAGGCGACACTCCGTAGGCACGCAGTTTAGTTAGAAGACGCTTGTGAGGAACGGTGTCGAAAGCCTTCTGAAATCTAAAAATATGGAATCAAATTGACATCCCCTGTCGATAGCACTTATTACTTTATGAGTATAAAGAGCTAGTTGTGTTTCACAATAACTATATTTTCTATGTGTCAATAAATCATTCTCTTCGAGGTACTTCATAATGTTCGAATACGGTATATGTTCCAAAACCCTACTGCAAATCGACGTTAGTGATATAGGCTTGTAATTTAGAAAATTACTCTTACTTCCCTTTTTGGGTTTTGGTGTGACTTGAGCAATTTTGCAGTCTTTAGGTACGGACCTTTCTGTGAGGGAATGGTTGTATATAATTGCTTCGTGACGATCATGTTTCCCGACGACAACGGCATTTTTCATCAAGATAATGTCACAAGGCCAGGAATGTCATGGAGTGGTTCGAGGAACACAGCGGCGGGTTCCATTTCGCCAGATCTGAACCCGATGGAACACATCGGGGATGCAATTGAACGTGGCTTCAAAGCTCATCAACTATTTCTCGGTATTTACGGGAATTAGGTGACCTGTGTGTGCAGATGTGGTGCCATCTTCCTCCAGCGACCTACCAAGGCCTCGTTGCTTCCATGCCATGACACTTCGCCGCTGTTATCCGTGCCAAAGGTGGACATACCGACTATTCGGTAGGAGGTCATAATGTTCTGGCTTATCAGTGTATATGTTCCCTGCTAAGAGTCGCCGGCCGGGGTGGCTGAGCGGTTCTAGGAGCTACAGTCTGGAACCGCGCGACCGCTACGATCGCAGGTTCGAATCCTGCCTCGGGCATGGATGTGAGTGATGTCCTTAGGTTAGTTAGGTTTAAGTACTTCTAAGTCTAGGGGACTGATGACCTCAGAAGTTAAGTGCCATAGTGCTCAGAGCCTTTTTTTTCTGGTGTTTCCGCAGATATTTATATTTTCTTTTTTGCAATATGTAACTGCAATCAGCTTCTCGCACCTGTGATGCGACACCCAGTGTCGACGAAAGGGTCGGTTTCTTTCCAGTTTTAAAAAAATGATTTTCAAGGGAATTTTATGTGCCCAGTCGATAGAGTAGTCTAAATCCGTCTAGAGCGATATTTGTTTTATTGATAAGCAAAACAGGAACAGTAAAACACGGCGAATAGTCGGTATTCCAGCGGGATAGCACCGCCCTGGCCTGCGCTGATTGCTCCTGCCGTGCAGCAGCGCTGCTAAGTCGCTGAAGGAGTACTGGTTACTCTTCATATTTTACTGTCCCTGTTAATACCTTCCGATAAAAAATGTATCGCACTAGACTGTCCCTGTTAGTACATACCGATAAAATAAATATCGCACTAGCCTAATATGGCCCGCTCGATCGAATGGGCATGTAAAATTCCGCTTTAAAAACTATTTTGCTTATAACGAGGAAACAAACCGACGCTTTTCGTCGACACTGAGCGTCGCATAATAGACGTGATTAGCAGTATTTCCCTGGGCTGACTCCTGCTGCAAAAACTAAATTGCAAATATCTACGGAAACACCAGAGAAAACGCACCTGACGACCCTTAGGAGGGACACTCTGTGTACACTGCTGACAAGGGGACCTCCCCATCGCACCCCCCTCAGATTTAGTTATAAGTTGTCACAGTGGATAGGCCTTGATAAACTGAACACAGATCAATTGAGAAAACAGGAAGAAGTTGTGTGGAACTGTGAAAAAATAAGCAAAATATACAAACTGAGTAGTCCATGGGTCACATAGGCAACATCATGCACCATGTGAGCTCAGGAGCGCCGTGGTCCCATGGTAGTGTGAGCAGCTGCTGAACGAGAGGTCCTTGGTTCAAGTCTTCCCTGAACTGAAAATTTTACTTTCTTTATTTTTGCATAGTTATTATCTGTCCGTTCGTTCATTGACGTCTCTGTTCACTGTAATAAGTTTAGTGTCTGTGTTTTGCGACCGCATCGCAAAACCGTGCGATTAGTAGACGAAAGGACGTGCCTCTCCAATGGGAACCGAAAACATTTGATCGCAAGGTCACAGGTCAACCTATTCCTCCACAGGAAAACACATCTGATATATTCTATACAACACTGGTGACGGCATGTGCATCACATGACAGGAATATGTTGTCGACCCACCTAACTTGTACACTTGGCGATTCTTCTACCTTGCCCGATTTAGGTTTTCTTGTGGATGTGATAATCACTCCCAAAAAAGTGATGAAAACATAAGAGTTTGTCACATAAACTGAAAATAAAAAATAAAAATTTTCATTCAACGGAAGATGTGAACCAAGGACCTTTCGTTCCGCAGCTGCCCACGTTACCACGAGACCATGGCGCTCCTCCGATCCTATTGTCCTTGATGTTCTATATGTTACCATGAACCACTCAGTTTGTATATTTTGCTTATTTTTTCACAGTTCCACACAACTTCTTCCTGTTTCCTCAATTGATCTGTGTTCAGTTTATCAAGGCCTATCCACTGTGCCAACTTATAACTAAATCTGAGGGGGGTGCGATGGGGAGGTTCCCTTGTGAGCCAAAACAATGCCCACCGCGACGTTGGATGTGCCTGCGGCGTTGCCAGTATGTGACACGGTACGGGGGATATCCTAGTGAAGATATGGCATCCAAATGGGGAAATCCATTGAGATAAGCGACTTTGACAAAGGGCAGATTATTATTACGTAGAGCCTGTGGATGAGGATCTACAAAACGGCGAAACTGGTCGGATGTTTACGAGCTATTGTAGCGAGCATCAGGTAGACAGACAGTGACCTCTGGGCGCTAAATGGTTGGACGTCCACGACTCTTAACAGAGCGTGAGGTTTGGAGAATTCCGTGCCTGCAGAGTAGGATAGACGGGTGATCTGTTGCATCTCTGCCGAAAGAGCACAATGCTGCGGCACGCACAACTGTTTCGCAGCACGCCGTTCATCATTCATTGTTGAACATGGGGCTCCGTAGCAGACCATCCCTACGTGTTCACATGTTAACTAAACGACATCGTCATTCACGATTGCAGAGGACACGGGACCATAAGGATTCGACCTTCGCTCATTGGAAACGTGTCGGCTCTTCGGGTGACTCACATTTATGCTACACTATGTCTATTTCCAGGGGCAGATGTGGACTCTGACCACAATCTATTGGTTATGACCCGTAGATTAAAACTGAAGAAACTGCAAAAAGGTGGGAATTTAAGGAGATGGGACCTGGATAAACTGAAAGAACCAGACGTTGTACAGAGTTTCAGGGAGAGCATAAGGGAACACCTGACAGGAATGGGGGAAAGAAATACAGTAGAAGAAGAATGGGTAGCTTTGAGGGATGAAGTAGCGAAGGCAGCAGAGGATCAAGTAGGTAAAAAAGACGAGGGCTAGTAGAAATACTTGAGTAACAGAAGAAATATTGAATTTAATTGATGAAAGGAGAAAATATAAAAATGCAGTAAATCGAGCGGGCAAAAAGGAATACAAACGTCTCAAAAATGAGATCGACAGGAAGTGCAAAATGGCTAAACAGGGATGGCTAGAGGACAAATGTAAGGATGTAGAGGCCTATCTCACTAGGGGTAAGATAGATACTGCCTACAGGAAAATTAGAGAGACCTTTGGAGATAAGAGAGCGACTTGTATGAATATCAAGAGCTCAGATGGAAACCCAGTCCTAAGCAAAGAAGGGAAAGCAGAAAGGTGGAAGGAGTATATAGAGGGTCTATACAAGGGCGATGTACTTGAGGACAATATTATGGAAATGGAAGAGGATGTAGATGAAGATGAAATGGGAGATATGATACTGCGTGAAGAGTTTGACAGAGCACTGAAAGACCTGAGTCGAAACAAGGCCCCCGGAGTAGACAACATCCCACTGGAACAACTGACGGTCTTGGGAGAGCCAGTCCTGACAAAACTCTACCATCTGGTGAGCAAGATGTATGAAACAGGGGAAATACCCTCAGACTTCAAGAAGAATATAATAATTCCAATCCCAAAGAAAGCAGGTGTTGACAGATGTGAAAATTACCGAACTATCAGTTTAATAAGTCACAGCTGCAAAATACTAACACTAATTCTTTACAGACGAATGGAAAAACTAGTAGAAGCCGACCTCGGAGAAGATCAGTTTAGATTCCGTGGAAACACTGGAACACGTGAGGCAATACTCACCTTACGACTAATCTTAGAAGAAAGATTAAGGAAAGGCAAACCTACGTTTCTAGCATTTGTAGACTTAGGGAAAGCTTTTTACAATGTTGACTGGAATACTCTCTTTCAAATTCTAAAGGTGGCAGGGGTAAAATACAGGGAGCGAAAGGCTATTTACAATTTGTACAGAAACCAGATGGCAGTTATAAGAGTCGAGGGACATGAAATGGAAGCAGTGGTTGGGAAGGGAGTAAGACAGGGTTGTAGCCTCTCCCCGATGTTGTTCAATCTGTATATTGAGCAAGCAGTAAAGGAAACAAAAGAAAAATTCGGAGTAGGTATTAAAATTCATGGAGAAGAAATAAAAACTGACATTGTAATTCTGTCAGAGACAGCAAAGGACTTGGAAGAGCAGTTGAATGGAATGGACAGTGTCTTGAAAGGAGGATATAAGATGAACATCAACAAAAGCAAAACAATGATAATGGAATGTAATCTAATTAAGTCGGGTGATGCTGAGGGAATTAGTTTAGGAAATGAGACACTTAAAGTAGTAAAGGAGTTTTGCTATTTGGAGAGCAAAATAACTGATGATGGTCGAAGTAGAGAGGATATAAAATGTAGACTGGCAATGGCAAGGAAAGCGTTTCTGAAGAAGAGAAATTTGTTAACATCCAGTATAGATTTAAGTGTCAGGAAGTCATTTCTGAAAGTATTTGTATGGAGTGTAGCCATGTATGGAAGTGAAACATGGACGATAAATAGTTTGGACAAGAAGAGAATAGAAGCTTTCGAAATGTGGTGCTACAGAAGAATGCTGAAGATTAGACGGGTAGATCACATAACTAATGAGGAAGTATTGAATAGGATTGGGGAGAAGAGAAGTTTGTGGCACAACTTGACCAGAAGAAGGGATCGGTTGGTAGGACATGTTCTGAGGCATCAAGGGATCACCAATTTAGTATTGGAGGGCAGCGTGGAGGGTAAAAATCGTAGAGGGAGACCAAGAGATGAATACACTAAGCAGATTCAGAAGGATGTAGGTTGCAGTAGGTACTGGGAGATGAAAAAGCTTGCACAGGATAGAGTAGCATGGAGAGCTGCATCAAACCAGTTTCAGGACTGAAGACCACAACAACGACAACATGTCTATGGTCATCTCCCCAGACGCCGTAATCGAGGTGAACGGCAGTTCGAAACGTGCAGTTGTAACCTCCCCACAAAATTCTTTCTCATTTAATGTAAGCTCAAAACAGAAAAATTCCTAAACCTTTCAACAGTAAAAATTATAATTATGTCGTTCACATTCAGTGTAACGTCCCAACAAAAATAAAATAAATTCAGTAACCTGGTAATAATACAATGTAACTAACCTCTCAATTAAATAATTAACTGTGAATTTAACCTGGTAAATTTTGGCCCTGAAAGATCATTCTGAATAAAAAAGAGAAAAATTCTTACCTCAATGAAGACGCCGGATAACGGATATATATCTGCTCTTAAAATAATGTTTTCTGGCACAACCCTGTGCAATGCTGGCCGATAGATTTGTCATTTATGAAAGGAAGCAACTGATTTTTCTTTTGCAACAATCGGGATGGTCATGGATGGGAGAAATTAGTAAATTCTTTAAATTGAAATGAATGGTTGTTAAAAGATACTTTTTATGAGAAAGATTATTATTACGAGATTTTTAAAACATTTAAATGGGACTTGAGATGACATTACTACATATGCGCGAGGCTGCTTTTTACCTTATACAATAATACTCAGGCTCCGACATCGCTGCACCGCGACCCGCCCAGCCAACACGATACATCGGACCAGACCAGAGCAGACAGCAGACTAGCAACAACTTACTGCTACAGCTACACAGTTCCTACTGCAGTCAACACTGCTCTCTGGTCAGAGATTCTCTTATACCTTGCATATCGTAGGCAGCGCATGAGCAATACATCGAAATTGCATCTGCTCGGACCTCTTACATAAAATTACATCTGCTCGGACCTCTTACACAGTGCGTCACGGCGGCAGGACGGTCGGAGCAATATTATACTGTCGGAGACATTCTACTGAACTTGCATGGGACCTGCAGTAGTAATCGAAGATACGCTTACAGCAGCGAACCACGTGCGTCCCTTCATGCTTGATTTCTTTCCCGACGGCAATGTCATCTTTCAGCGCTACAATTGTCCGCGTCCCGGAACCAGAGTCGTGACATAGTGGTTTTAAGAGCATTGTAGTGAACTCAGGTTGATGCCTCGGCGGCAAAATCCGCCTAATATGAATGCTATGAAAATATAAATCCTGTGGAATCTATCTGGGTCACTATCACGCGCCATCAGCGCGTACGCAAATCAGTGACCCGTTATTAACGCGAATGACATGACCTGTGCGTAGACAGCTAATGTCACGTATCTTCACAAACCTATCAACAAACTGTCGGTCCCCTGATACGTAGAATCAATTATGCATTTCGTTCGAAAGACGGACAGGAAAGCTGTTAAACAGGTGGTCATGATGTTTTGACTCATCAGCGTGTGTCGAGTGTCCCTTCTACGTGCCGTGAGGCGCATTTTTCTCTCATTTTCAGGCAGGTATTTGCAATTTCGTTTCCACAATCTGTAGCTGAAGTCATGGTGTGTTTCAAGGGAGACTCATTATCGACGGAAAGTGTCAGTTTGTTCCCCATTAAGAACAAATAGTTTCCAAATTTGTCTAGTTAGACATTCAACTTATCCATATACAGGGTTATTACAAATGATTGAAGCGATTTCACAGCTCTACAATAACTTTATTATTTGAGATATTTTCACAATGCTTTGCACACACGTACAAAAACTCAAAAAGTTTTTTAGGCGTTCACAAATGTTCGATATGTGCCCCTTTAGTGATTCGGCAGACATCAAACCGATAATCAAGTTCCTCCCATACTGGGCGCAGCATGTCCCCATCAATGAGTTCGAAAGCATCGTTGATGCGAGCTCGCAGTTCCGGCACGTTTCTTGGTAGAGGAGGTTTAAACACTGAATCTTTCACATAACCCCACAGAAAGAAATCGCATGGGGTTAAGTCGGGAGAGCGTGGAGGCCATGACATGAATTGCTGATCATGATCTCCACCACGACCGATGCATCGGTTTTCCAATCTCCTGTTTAAGAAATGCCGAACATCATGATGGAAGTGCGGTGGAGCACCATCCTGTTGAAAGATGAAGTCGGCGCTGTCGGTCTCCAGTTGTGGCGTGAGCCATTTTTCCAGCATGTCCAGATACACATGTCCTGTAACGTTTTTTTCGCAGAAGAAAAAGGGGCTGTAAACTTTAAACCGTGAGATTGCACAAAACACGTTAACTTTTGGTGAATTGCGAATTTGCTGCACGAATTTGTGAGGATTCCCTACCGCCAAGATTCGCACATTGTGTCTGTTCACTTCACCATTCACCACTTCATCACTGAAAACAAGTTTCGCACTGAACGCATCCTCTTCCATGAGCTGTTGCAACCGCGCCGAAAATTCAAAGCGTTTGACTTTGTCATCGGGTGTCAGGGCTTGTAGCAATTGTAAACGGTAAGGCTTCTGCTTTAGCCTTTTCCGTAAGATTTTCCAAACTGTCGGCTGTGGTACGTTTAGCTCCCTGCTTGCTTTATTCGTCGACTTCCGTGGGCTACGCGTGAAACTTGCCCGCACGCGTTCAATCGTTTCTTCGCTCACTGCAGGCCGACCTGTTGATTTCCCCTTACAGAGGCATCCAGAAGCTTTAAACTGCGCATACCATCGCCGAATGGAGTTAGCAGTTGGTGGATCATTGTTGAACTTCGTCCTGAAGTGTGGTTGCACTGTTATGACTGACTGATGTGAGTGCATTTCAAGCACGACATACGCTTTCTCGGCTCCTGTCACCATTTTGTCTCACTGCGCTCTCGAGCGCTCTGGCGGCAGAAACCTGAAGTGCGGCTTCAGCCGAACAAAACTTTATGAGTTTTTCTACGTATCTGTAGTGTGTCGTGACCATATGTCAACGAATGGAGCTACAGTGAATTTATGAAATCGCTTCAATCATTTGTGATAGCCCTGTATATTAATCTGTATATTAAAGGACAAAGAATAACCAGTATTCCATCAGCGACTGAGCAGCGCTGCCCTATGGCGGTAGAAGTCAGCATGAGCCAGGCGGTGCAATATCCGTCTTCCTCGAAGCCTCCCCGCACTCATACGTCCATCGTCATGGCGCTCGCTGAACCAGGGTTCGTCTTAAGATGGTTCAGATGGCCCTGAGCACTATGGGACTTAACATCTGAGGTCATCAGTCCCCTAGGACTTAGAACTACTTAAACCTAACTAACCTAAGGACATCACACACATCCATGCCCGAGGCAGGATTCGAACCTGCGACCGTAGCAGTCGCGCGGTTCCAGACTGAGCGCCTAGAACCGCTAGACCACTTCGTCTTAAGAGACCCAGTGGAGGCACTCCCACTTTGTTATAGTTGGACGCACAACTTCGTGTGGGCCTTTGTCAGAGGCTTCGTGTAGGCAAGTCCCGGCAATGGTCGTAATTCTGACAATCCGTAGTGCTCCAGACATCGTCGCAAGGTTCCCGAGGATACCTGCTGCCGTTAATCGTGGAGGCCCAGTGTGGGCTGTAATCATCGTACGGCAGCGAAACTTGGTTGGTATGCTAATGCGTTAATGCGTAAATGATTCACGCTGTATAACATATTAGTTCCAGTTGAGGCCAGCAGGTGCAAATCTGGCGCTGTACACTCTTTGTATAAAGTATGACATCCACGCTGTCACTTGGCAAGACATGATGTGAGTGAACAACATGGCCTTCGAGAAAAGGGACGAGCGCTATTAGTGAAGCTGTTTTATTTAAAAGGTAGCAATTAGAGTGCTGCACTGAGAGAGTATCACCGACTGAAAGTCTGAGGAGACGCCAGACGTCATTAAATGGTTTCAGAAAGATGATAATGAATTTCAAAAACACGAGTGAGCTTGGTGTCGCGCCTGGAAAAGGAAGGCGGCCTAACCCGATGGAAGTTATTGACAAGACTGTGACTCCGTAGGCTTTCCCAGTATAAAAGCTCTTGAAAGTCTCTTTGCATATGCTGCCGAAAACTAAAATCAACTCGATTCAGTATTTCGGCGATCCAACTGTTTGCCATCATCAGGAGAAAGCTGCTTCTGCTTCTGAGCTCCGCTGAGAACTGATGCGAAGGCTGCAAATCGACGTCCTATATAGGCCACAGTACCGTACACGGTGCATGCGCCGCCTATTACAGTTGCTGTCCTCCAAGGCTGGGCAGGGGGTGCCGCACTTATTTGAACACCGGAGCAATGACATGTCGCACTCACAGACGATTTTCGAACACGCGGACGGGCCGCACCGAAATAACGTTCTGTTTTGATGCGGGATAGTACGGGGTTCTACGTCCTGCTGAGAGGAAATCCACTGTCTCTATTAATCAAATTACCAGCCAGCCTAATTTCAGTTACCTCTTTATAAACACTGTTCCAAAAACCTAAAGTGATGGCACTATCACAGTTTCGTCAAATTTCATCCGTGTCCCTCGTTTAAGCAATGTTCTGCTAGCGCCGATTTTTCCGGCTGTTGTAGCCTCGTATGATGGCGACGTTTCACGCACATCTCATCAACAGTGCGAATCGAAAGGTCGATGTAAGCCTTCCCTTCTTCTTTCACAGGGCCGAGTTGTACCATAATCTTGGAAGATGGACGGAACACATTCTTAATGTTAAAACTTCTTTAAATTCTTCCAATCTTAAACGATATCCCCCCCAGCACAAGGAAATAAATGCCACCGATCTACGCTCCTCTTCTTACACCGCCGGTGATGGTCCAAACTCCATAGCCCGACGAATCTGCTTCTCAGAGTATCCATTTTCCTTAAAAGCAGCCATTAAATGCGCAAGTGCTTGGGTTAAACTGTCCGCGTCGGAAATGGCTTATGCTCTGCGTACCAAGCTCCTAAGGACGCCACTGCGTTCGTACGGTGGATGACAACACTTAGCATGCGAGTACCGATCAGTGAGTGCCGGCATTCTGTGGACACTATGTCCCAGAGTACCATCTAGTTTTTTATAAACCATGATGTCCAAGAATGGAAGCATCCCATCACTTTCAATTTCCATGGTAAATTTAATGCTGGGATGAAGACAGTTGAAGTGGTCCAAAAATCTGTTGAGGGCAACACATCCATGTGGACAGACGAAAAAGATATCATCTACATACCTCAAGAAGCACGTTGGTTGTAAAGTCGAAGTCCTCAGTGCCGTATCTTCTAAGTCCTCCATAGATAAATTGGCGACTATGGGTGATAAAGGACTGCCAATAGCCACTCCGTCATTCTGTTCAAAAACATTATTAAATGAAAAATACATGGATGTCAGCACATGACGACAAAGCTCCACCAACAACTCTTCATCAACTTTTCCACTAACCAAACTAAGGGACTCTTCCAGAAGAACTCGTGCACACCGAGATACCACATCAAAACTCACTAATAAATGTGAAGGACCCAGCATCAAAGATTTCAATCGTCGAATAAAATCCACCGAATTGGAGATATGGTGTTTACACTTGCCAGCGTCTGGACTGAGAACTGATATTAAATACTTCGCCAGGTTATAAGTGGGTTCACCCAAATTACTAACAACAGGGAGTAGAGGAAGCCCTTCGTTATGTAACTTAGGCAAACCGTACAATCTAAGCGGGACGGCAACACCGTGATAAAGTTTCTTGCGTAAATCTTCGGACAAGGAGCTCTTTTTCAAAAGTGAAAGTGTCTTGCGCTTAATCCTTTCTCTGGAATAACTAGAAAATCTTCTGTACGCCGAGTCGCTGCGCAGTAAATCTATTTTAAGGACATGATCATCCCGTGTCATTACAACCGTGGCATTCCCCTTCTCACCTCGTAAAAATACTACTTCATCATCATTCCTAAGGGAACACACGGCTGCTCGCTCTGCGGAAGAGATGTTATCCCGCCGTGGCCGAGCCCGACGTAATGAGTGGGACACTTCTTGCCTTATTTCTTCCGCCTGGTCCTCAGGGAGACTGTGTACTGCTTGTTCTACTGAGCAGATAAATTGTGTGGCAGGAAGTCTCTTTGGAGTGGGAGCAAAATTTAAACCTTTCTCCAACACCGCCACTGTGGGTCCATACAACGTCTTACTAGAAAGCTTAGCCACGGTGCGTCGAAGTTTATCCCCTTCTGATGCTATAGGACGAGAAAGAAGCCTTTCACATTTCGAGGACTGTCTGGTAATGACGCTCCTGTGTGCCCAGTCCAACAATGCCCATGTGGAATCATCAACCCATTGCCACACATCTCTTGAAAACAGCGATGACAAGTTCAAATGTAAGTAAAATTAATCTTTGGAAATAATATCCAGCTGTCTGCGGCTAAAAAGAGTGCGTTCTCCTATCAGTCCTTGGCTGCCACGCTCCTTAGTCCTATTAGCTCTCTTGCTATTAATAAAGCTGTTGCCGTGACTGACCACGCACCGCGTGACCCGGACCCAAATTACTCTCTAGTGTCACGGAAATTGTCCATCCCATGGTCAAGATTACGGAAAGTTCTGCGAATTGTATTATGCTGGTACCCGTACAAGATCCAGACGGTGCAGCAACTGAAACCTCTTTATCGACAGCAACGTTCTGAATTTGCTCTTCAGTTTCTGGCACGGATCGAAGTTGATGACATGTGGCCGGGAGATATTCTGTGGACTGATGAGGCACATTTTACACAACAGGATGCAGTAATACACAGAACTACTGAATTTGGAGTACTGTTAAACTGCGTGTTGTGCACGAAAAGCCATCGCACTCACCGTATGTGACTGTGTGGTATGGATTCACAAGCACCTTTATTCTCAGTCCGTTCTTCTTTGAAGAGAATGTACCTGGGGACCCTACCAGGAGTATACTGGCATTATCGAGATTTCCTCGTGCAGCACGTGATTACTGCTTTGGAACAGTGCAGCTACGTGGAAACCACTCTTTTCGTACAAGACAGGACAACACCTCACGTCGCTCGCCCAATGAAGATCTGCTTAATGCAGACTTCCACGAACTTTTATCACCAGCAGTTTTCCATATGCATGGCCTGCAAGATCACCTGATCTGAACCCATGTGACATTTGGTTCTAGGAATATCTAAACGAAAGCGTTTACCGGGCACATGTTCGGTCATACCCAATCTTAACACCAGTATGGAGGAACACATTGCTCAGATTCCACTGGAATTGCTGCGAGCAACTGTTCATCACGTCGTTTTACAGATACAGTATCTCGTCGACGTGTCTGGTGCTCACTGAACAAACTGTGCAAGCAGTGGTTAATAATACAATCACCATTATGCTATTCTCACTTGTTTGACCTTTTCTACCCCCGTCCCATTCATAATCCATTACATGTGGAAACATTTCTGTGCGTATTTCTAGCATTCACAGCGCCAGACGTGCACCTGGTGGCCAAAATTTGAACTAATTGTTTCTTCAGCGTAAATCTGTTCCTTGTTAACACATTAGAATCACCACCAAGTTTCGCTTCCATACAGTAATTACTGCCCACACTTGACCTCTATGTGTATCTGCACTTCAGTTCTAACTACCCAGTATCTACTTTGTGCTTTGACGCTAAAATGGAAACTAGTTGCATATCCATGCAAGTAGTACACTTCTCGCCAAATATACGAGGGTTGTCCAGAAAGTAAGTTCCGATAGGTCGCAAAATGGACAGCACAGTGAAATCACGATGAAGCTTTGCACAGATGTGATGGGTAGTGTCTCTATTATAACCGTCGATCGCATCAAGACGCTCTTTTCAGTTGTGAGCGCACTGTGAGCGAGTAAAGGCACCTGGAACAACGATGTCTCCTGCCTAGTAGGAGGGCCCGCTGAGAGGCTTCGCCTTAATGAATGCAGCCCACCTAACACAACTGCCACGCACTTCCTTCCTCGTGGCAATTCTCAGCCGCACTCTGCAGGGGCAGTGAAGACGCTCCTGCATCTTTTTCGATGGGAAGTGTTCGATCACCTACAACATAGCCCTAATTGGCTCGTACTGAGTATCTTCTATGTTCACATGAAACACTGCATACGAAGACAACACTTGGGCGCATGCTATGCGCTGTAGACCAGCATAGAGAATTAACGGAAGGCACAGACGGCTGCCTTCTATGACGGTGGTGTTGGAAATTTGGTATAACGCTCCGACAACCGTCTAAGTCGGAGCAGCGGCTATGTAGAGAAGTATCTGGAAAGTGTAGCTAACTCTTTCAAATAAAATGTTTCTGATTTTCACTGTGATTTCCATTTAGCGACCGATCGGAACTTACTTTCTGGACAACCCTCGTGTTAGATACGCACAATAAATAAAATTTCGTCATTTTCTATCTTTCCTCGTGTTGGAATTTTAATGGCAACCACTGCATATTATGGCTAAAAAGTAGGCCATGTCTAATTACATAGTTGTCGATGTGATATTAAGCCCCATCTTCCTTTTTAGTAGACCTGTAAACTATAAACTGTAATACTCTGTTCCCTTTTTTAAAAACTGATATGAATGTAGCACGTTTATAAATCGGAAACCTGTCATATTTCAAATGCTTTGCGATAGTTGGCTGATACACAAAAATATGTCATCGCCATGATAGTCCCTTTGAGGCCTCCAAGCATTACCCAGTACGTGATACCGATGCTGCTATGAAAGCACTAATTCAGAGCCAGTCAATTCAGGCAGGAAATCGGTGCATCGATTGCACGTTTCTCGAGCTGTACACAGCGTCCACGTATAGCGCAGAAATACACAATAGATACCGAAAATTGGGCCAATGTATCAGCATTTTCTGCCTTCAACATCCAAATTTCGAATACAATACGGTTTTTAAACCAGTTATATCTTTCTACGACTTTTGTGATTTATGAACAGCAAAGTTATCCAAGGAAATCTCTTTTTACTGCACTGTCATTACGGACGAGAACTATTAAGCTTGGTGAGACGTAATTGGAAATTAGCAGCACCACCGGTTGTGGAGTGGGAATGGCTGGTGATGGTGAAGGCGTAATTGTAATGTACCAGTAATACCATTAATTAACAATGTTACTATAAACACAATCACTGAAATATTAAATAAAACCTTACTGGATAGCATTCATTAACGATAATCATATACAAAACGAGAGTACTAAAAAAATGTACAGTGAGAAAAACAGCGTAATCAGTAGTTCAGTAGCAGTGAAACTAAATCACTCTTCAAGATGTGCCCTAACACAGGATGGAGGAAAGACAGGATGTTTGTGGTCAGTCTGCAATTTCCGAGCTGTCAGGAGCTAATGCAAAACGACAAATTCTCAATGAAGCCAGGTTGATGACTTGGATCAGAGCCACTGTCACAGGGAACTTACGAGAGGCACAGGTCTTGGAAGTCAACATGGTGCTTGCAGCAGGAGACTCATGGAATTGAAGGATCAGGTTAACATTATGTATTAACGATTAGACCAACTTCTATACTGAAGGCTAACTCGAAGAATTAAAAAAAGCAAAGGAGGTAACTGGTTGCATAACAGAACTACCTGATTTCACGGGGGTAGCGGGCGGTAGCGAACACTAGCAGCTTGCTAAGTACAAACGTGAGAGCAGTACTCAGAATGAGAAAAAAAGACTTGTCGGTGCTTACCGAGGCTGGCCACAAGCCAGACGGAATAGGTGCCCCAACGATCTGACGGAGAACTCCGTCTGAAAACAAAAACATGAGCTTTTAAAGAATCGTGGTGGCGCACTACTTTTCCCTTCCTCTGGTTGGCCAGAGGCGCCCTGGAGGTTCAAAGCGACTCGTCAGATTGGTCGAAGTTTGTTAAGGGGTAGTAGAGTGGTGGGTCGACACCTGGCCGGCTTGCGCTCGACTTGTAGTTTAGCGCAGCAAAGTGTCGAGTGGCGGATGCCACGTCATGGGGTGGCCGTCGACCCGGTGACGCTAGCGGCCTCCAGCTCTACGTATAGATCTTCAAAGTACTCCCTGCCGAACTCGGAGATTTGCATGCGCCAGGTCCACCTGAAGTACTCGCTGGCTCGCGGGGGTCGGCTCTCAGCCCCCGTTTAGGAGAAGAGCTGGCAGCATCAGCGACTGACACAGGAACGGGATAAGCAGCAACAATGGCCTTTCTTCTCTAACAAGGGGAGGCCGCCAGTTGTGAAATTCAGATTCGATTCATACTGCGCATAATAAAAGCTCATGGCCAGAGGTGTAATGTGGCAAAGCACCAAGATGTACTTCTCAGCCGTTGTCGAGAAAATCGACAGTTAAAAGAAACCGTTGCGGTGAAATACTCTCTACGATTAATAGTTTTCTACAGCGTCGTGGCGCAGCGGTAAGCGCTCGGGTTCGTAATGCGAAGGTCGCCGGATCGAATCTCGCGCCATGCAATATTTTTTTATTATTAGTTTTTTGCAATTCAAAAAAAAATACATATATATATATAATTCCCGGCAATCAGTTGCAACAATTATGCATATAATAAGTTGTTGAAAGTCGTTTGTCGTGGAAAAACTGGCGACTTCGAACATCATTACGTTTTCCGCAAACAAAGTTGTATTTCACAAATGTTATTAATTATCTTCATAATGTTATCCACGTATAGTTAACGGATGACGTAGAAACGATATTCCGAAACGAATACGTATAGCGTAAGTCAAACGTTCGAATTAGAATAGAGACACCACGAACACAAATTTGCTGTGGCAGGTATGAAATATAAACTCCGATACTCGCTCGTTACACTTGAAGGACAGATGTTGAATGGGCCGAAACGAGCCGCCGCATAACAGCGTAGTTGCGTGCTAACTTCGAAAGAAGATAGATGCGGTCCCTAGCGCAACTTATAACATCGTCGAAAATCAGTGCGGACGGGAGAGCTTTGGTACACTCTGTTAAAAAAAAAAAGGGAAAAATGGAGGCGGTACAATTGGAGATCGATCCGCCTTCACCAACATGCATAAGCAATTCATTAATAGTATATATATATATATATATATATATATATATATGAATTACAAAAAACTAATAATAAAAAAAAGTTGCTTGGCGCGAGATACGATCCGGCGACCTTCGGATTACGAACCCGAGCGCTTACGGCTGCGCCACCACGCTGTAGAAAATTACTCATCGTAGAGAGTATTTCACCGCAACGGTTTCTTTTAACTGTCGATTTTCTCGACAACGGCTGAGAAGTACATCTTGGTGCTTTGCCACATTACACCTTTGGCCATGAGCTTTTATTGTGCGCAGTATGAATCGAATCTGAATTTCACAATTGGCGGCCTCCCCTTGTAAGGCGGATGATGGGCAACATCCAGGTCACGAAGGCCAAGACTCCAACACACCTACAGGGTGAAGGTTGCCTCCGCATCCCATCAACGTTGCCTCATAAGTTACCAGTGCAGCTGGTAACTGCAGTGTCCTTTCAGCCGGACTTGTGGTACCATAGACGATCGAAGAGAGCTAGGCGTGTCCTGGGTCGACCTCTCACTGGATACGTGCAACTGACACAAGGGCTGAGACAACGCACTGGAGAGCTGGCAATCAACACTCAGTTATCAGAGATTTGTCAAGAAGGGTATGTTGGCGCTCCCATGTGCCCTGTGACAATGCGAATGCCTGCAACATCATGTTTTCTCACGCTGTCAGCGATTCTAGTGACTTCGCCTTTCAGAGACTTCTCTACTGGTTCAGAACCTGAATACTTAGTGTTGCGCTGTACACAGCCTTCTTGACGACACTCTGCTGTTTCACTCGTATGACGGTGTCTCTCGGCTTCCATGACGTCCTTAAGTTCTGCTTACAGACTTGGGCGCTCGGTCGGTGCCCCATGATGGGGCAGCTTCAGTGTTTGCCGCAACTAGATCAGCATTTCCCCCTAGCTGGCAGGATGACGATTACTGGCACAGACAGTTTGGCCTCTGGGAGCTCCCAAGATAGAACTTGGATTAATTTTAGCGTCTATCAGGTATCCTATCCTGGGTTCAAATGGTTCAAATGGCTCTGAGCACTATGGGACTTAACTACTGAGGTCATCAGTCCCCTAGAACTTAGAACTACTTAAACCTAACTAACATAAGGACATCACACACATCCATGCCCGAGGCAGGATTCGAACCTGCGACCGTAGCGGTCACGCGGTTCCAAACTGACGCGCTTAGAACCACACGGCCACACCGGCCGGCTCCTATCCCGGGGCGTAACAAAAGGAAAATAATACCTCAAAGAGCTATCAATGTCTTCTCATTGTGCACAGCTATTTATCACTAATTTGTACGACAGTGTCTTGGATTAAATCACACATCTTTCATCAGTGGCCCATGGAGCAAGATAATGTGATATTATTGATCTATTTGATGATGAATTTACACTCATGAGCAGCAACGCTTCGAAGTAAACGGTGCTGACGCTTTATGTCGCATGGGTCCTGTTGAACAGCTGTACAGACGTTATGGGTACGCTTATATGTCTTTAACTGGAGTTACGTTGTAATAGTTCCGTTTCAGTCTTCTTTATTCCCTGCTAATATACTGATTCCAAATATGAGGCCAGGTTAATGAGTTTCAAACCTTTACTGAGTGGTGGAGGAGTGCGGCAAGTGGGAAGAAAATCTTTTTATCAAGCACTTTGTGAAAATCTGTTGCAAGTGAGAAACGTCCGAGCAGCCAAGCAGCATGACATCCCGGGTGATGGAGTGCCCGAAGACCAAAGCAGATTCGGTCGACGCATAACACATTTGTCATGAAGTAAGAGTCACGTCGACGACGAACAGGCGTTGCTTTCTGGAGAATTAAGTCTAAAAATTCATTGTACGGAGCCAGTAGTTGTATTGTTTTTTTTTCTGCGATGACTGAATTATCATTGTGCTAGGCCTTTGCTGCTATAACAAATTTATTTGAAGTCTGTTAGAAGTTGAATAACACAAGGAAAACTGTCTGTAACTCTTATCAGTAATATGGTTGATAACTTACATGAATGCGCGATCCTGTTCTTTCTGACATGTGTGAAAGAACAGACACCATGTGGAATCCGCAGCTGTGATATAACTTATGTAAATTGGAGGTGGAGGTGAGAGAATGCAAAGGAAAGGAAAGGAAATATTGATATCAGCTGCAACAGTACTTAATGCGCCATCTGCTACGGATTCTGCATGGTGTCTGTTCTTTCGGACATGTCCAAAAGAACAGACGCCATGAGAATGATTCGCCTCGTTGGTCAATAAATCCACAACTTCAGTTTGGACGCACAATTATGTTCGACCTCCTTCAACGGCAACCGACTGTTATGCAGCTCCAACGTGAGATCAGTAGCTATGATTTAATGTCCGGAACAATGCGGTGTTGTGAGCGACTGATATTTATTTGCTTTCTTATTCTTAATTTTCTTTTGGCCATGTTGAGCCGTAGGGGCCTTCACAGCACATTTGTGTCACAATGGAGAAGTTTAGTTGCAGCCAGAGAAGTGTCAGTACTATAATTTATCTGTTCTGTAATTTTGCCATGCGTTTAGGCAGTGTCAGCTACCTGTAGTACTATAATTTATCTGTTCTGTAATTTTGCCATGCGTTTAGGCAGTGTCAGCTACCTGTAGTACTATAATTTATCTGTTCTGTAATTTTGCCATGCGTTTAGGCAGTGTCAGCTACCTGTAGTACTATAATTTATCTGTTCTGTAATTTTTCCATGCGTTTAGGCAGTGTCAGCTACCTGTACATCGTGTAGAAGAGTTGGTCACGATTCACACCAGTGCTCAGAATCTCGTTGAACTATGATACGGCGTAAAGGTTCCCTTTTAATTCCAACGAGAAGCGAATGAAATGATGGAACTTAGAAGGGGCAGATAGTTGCGTTGCTACAAACTACAACGCAACAGGGGCAAGACAATGAAGCACTGCGTGGAAGAATTGAACAATGGGAAGCCGTTGTGGGCAAGGACTCCTTGATTCAGCAGGAAATAAAACCATTTTGAGTGTGCCTGCCCACTTCATCGATTCCGCACCAGCTAGCCTCATAGCGCCATTTTCAGGAAAAGCAGCCAAGGATGTCTCCATTTTATTAGTAACGTAAAGGCTGCGGGCAAATTAGGAATATAGTCAGAAGAAATGTCTTTGAATATGGCTAGATCAGAGTTAGTATGTGACGTAAAAATGTACATTATGTATCACGACACCCCCAGAAAGGCTCACATATTTGACGAACTGGTTAAAGGTCTATTGCAGGGCTGTCGGAAGCAGAATAGCGCGAGGTTCTTTAGGGGAAATCTCAATGGACTATCGCAGAAGCATGCCAAATCAGTGGAATCCTTCTCTGACAAGATTAGGAAAGTGAATTCGCAGATGTATGAGCTAATCCAGACTGCGGAGGCCGATAGCGTGATTATGCGTGAGGCAGAGAATAGGTGTCTGGATGTGTTTGTAAGAGGTATTTCAGCTGATACATCATGGGAAATCAGAGTGTAGAACCCAAGTGACTTATCTGCTGCCATTAGGATTGCTACGCATTTAGAGGGGATCGATGTGGCTACACGAAGACAGAGCGCTCGAGGCGTTTTTTCTCCTGAATTGAAGTGTCTTAGATGTGGGTCCATGGGCCAGATCAAGAAACAGTGTCGTCAGCCCCAGTGCTATGCATGTGGGGAGGTGAGCCACAAAGCGCCTGACTGTCGAAAAAAAATACAGGACAAGCAAGGTCTTAAAAATCAATCGTTAAACAAAAAGGGGGTTGCCTCATCCCTCGGACGGCATTCCCAGTAGAACACGAGACTGTAGAAATGTATGCAGAGATGAAGTGTTGCTCTCTAGGCAAAGTAAATGGTATGGAACATAAATCTGTGGCGGACGCAGGGGCTCACATGTCAAAAGCCAGTCTGGATCTTTTTGGCAGAAAGGGACTGCAGTCGACCATGATATAGCTTCCTAGGACCAGGTGATAATGGTCTGAAGTCCTTGAAGACAACGCTGTTCATTTGTAAAATTTGGAATAAGTGTTTTCTAGAACATGTAGAAGTATTGCTGCGTATTGATGAATGGTACTGTGCAATAGTGGGGCTCCAGTTTTTGCTAAACATCACGCAAAAATTGACGTTTTGCAATGTAGAGTTGAACTTTGTGGGACATTGTTTCCGTTAGGGCAACAGCTACAATTGCTACACTCTCGCTAGATTCACCACTCATGAAGGTGGTATCTATCAAAGTAGAGATCCAATAGTAGGATCGATACTGCAAGGTACAGGAAAGTTGATCTGAGTGAGCATAAATATGGACCCACCTAAGGATTTATGTTTCAGAGCCATTGGAAACAAACGTAGAATTGGATAAGTCACCCCGCTTCCTATGCAGAAGTGAAATAGGTGTCAAAGACATGGACAGAGATTTTATGGCTCCAGTCAGTCTTGATAATTTTGGCAAGGACGAAGTGAGTGTGCCAAATGGTTTTACTAACTGCTAATTTCGATATTTTGGAGGGAGACATGGATAGGTCAGGTGAGAACCTCTGCCACAAACAAACCATCAGTACATCTACATTAAGTGAGAAAGTGAAACATTTACAGGAAAATTATAGAGAAGCAATGGAAACTTTGTTACTGCAGTTCATGATTTTGTTCAATCCGGTTGGTCTGTTACCGGCAACGGCAGTCATGCAACACAGAATACCAAAAGGAACCTTGCTCCTGCATACGAGAACTCATATCGAGTTCCAAACTGTATGCAACTGGTAATGGTAGAATTTATCGATCAGCAGCTAGTTGACGGCATTACTGAGTGTAGTGATAATCCCTTGGAGGCACCTGTAATTTTTGTCCCAAAAAAAATTACCATATGGCACTTAAAATACAGATTTTGCTATGACTACCAATACCTCAATGCACGAATGAATACCAATGCACAACAAGTACCAAACATAACAGAGACTCC
This sequence comes from Schistocerca piceifrons, assembly GCF_021461385.2. Lineage (NCBI taxonomy): Eukaryota > Metazoa > Arthropoda > Insecta > Orthoptera > Acrididae > Schistocerca > Schistocerca piceifrons. Next base: position 57,222,499 of record NC_060143.1, read on the forward strand.
TGAGAACTTGGGTCAGCGTAAGTAGCTCTCCACAATAGATTTAAAGAACGGATATCTTCAAATGGAAATAGCGTCAGAGGAGCGACCAGAGACAGATTTTTCCATTCCGGGAGTTCATGTCCAATATCGCCAACTGCCATTCAGACTGAAGAATGCACCTGCCACCTTTCAGAGATTACTGAATGGTGTTCTTAGGGGACTAAAACCGAAACAACGTTTGATCGGTTTGGATGACATAATAATGTTTTCAAAGGACATGGAAGAGCATGTATGACAGTTCGAAGAGGTATTCATAAGACTGAAAACAGCACGAATAATACTAAGCATCCATAAAGGTCATTTTTCAGTAACAGAAGTAAATTATCTTGGGCACATAATTAGCAAAGAAGGCATGGGAACAGATCCACACTTAGTCTCAGCAGTTCAGAATTTTTCACCGCCAAAGACAATTAAAGAATTTCAGAGTTTCATAGGTCTCTATAGTTATTTTCGTCGATTAGTATAGAACTAGTATAGAACGGAATGGACAGTGTCTTGAAAGGAGGATATAAGATGAACACCAACAAAAGTAAAACGAGGACAATGGAATGTAGTCGAACTAAGCCGGGAGATGCTGAGGGTATTACATTAGGAAATGAGACACCTAAAGTAGTAAAGGAGTTTTGCTATTTGGGGAGCAAAATAACTGATGATTGTCGAAGTAGAGAGGATATAAAATGTAGACTGGCAATGTCAAGGAAAGCGTTTCTGAAGAAGAGAAATTTGTTAACATCGAGTATAGATTTCAGTGTCAGGAAGTCATTTCTGAAAGTATTTGTATGGAGTGTCACCGTGTATGGAAGTGAAACATGGAAAATAAATAGTTTGGACAAGAAGAGAATAGAAGCTTTCGAAATGTGGTGCTACAGAAGAATGTTGAAGATTAGGTGGGTAGATCACGTAACTAATGAGGTGGTATTGAATAGGATTGGGGAGAAGAGAAGTTTGTGGCACAACTTGGCTAGAAGAAGGAATCGGTTGGTAGGACATGTCCGGAGGCATCAAGGGATCACAAATGTAGCATTGGAGGGCAGCGTGGAGGGTAAAAATCGTAGAGGGAGACCAAGAGATGAATACACTATGCAGATTCAGAAGCATGTAGGTTGCAGTAGGTACTGGGGGATGAAGGAGCTTGCACAGGATAGATTAGCATGGAGAGCTGCATCAAACCAGTCTCAGGACTGAAGACCACAACAACAACAACAGTATAGAACTTTGCTGACATTGATCGACCCTTGGACTGTTTGTTACAGAAAGGAGAAAATTTTTAATTGTCTACCGAATGTGAGATGGCGTTAGATGCTTTAAAGTGAGCATTGACATCAGACCCAGTTCTGATATTCCCCAATTTTGAAGTAGAATTTACTGTGTTTTGTGATGCAAGTAATACACGTCTTGGGGTTAGGACAGAACTTGGTGGTAAAGAGAATCCTGTACTATACGCACCACATCAGTTGAACTAAACAGCAATCTGCGGTATTAAGTACTGCTGCTGTTATCTATATGGCCAAAAGTTTAAGGCAGTGATGGATCATGCTACTCTCATACTGTTGTTAGAATTGAAGGATCCTTGCAGCAGATTAACAAGGTGGGCACTCTGAGTGAATTTCATTATGAGGTACTACACAAGCCAGGGAAAAGGCATGCTAATGCAACAGTTCGAGCAGAAAAATTGCAGTTCTACAAACAAAGGGCAGGAGCATTGCTGAATGGCGAAAGGCTCAAGCTGCTGATGCTGACTGTCAGCATTCAAGTCACAACCTCATCTGTGACGCTTGATGACATGCTGTGCAGAGCAACAAAGTGCAGATTATAAATGTTAATACTGCAGCTTCCTGGGACGAAGTCATGGCAAAAGCACATTACAATATGTTGTCAGGCCATGGCGGGTGAGGAGCAACTGATAGACGAAGTGCAAAAAAGTTTTGGTAGGGGGCTAGAAAACGAGTTGTCAGGCAATATGTCTGGAACTGCGTACCTTGTGCGCAACAAGCTGACCTTAGCCACCAACCGATTCCATTACATCTACCAGAAGCACCTAAAGCATTTTAAATGCTTGATATGGACATTTTAGGCTTGATGAATAAAACACCACCAAGAAACAAATACATATTGACTATAACTGAGATTTTTTCAGTTAATGTAATGGCTGCAATTCCTGACCAAAAAGCGAGTACAGCATTAGTAAATAATTGGTTGCTCACATCTGGCATTTTGGATACATTAATTTCAGACCAGGGCACCAGTTTCATGTCCGATCGTGTGAACCCATTACGTCGATTGCTCCAAATACGCAAGCTGCGAAAAAGCCTCTTCCACCCTCAAGCCAATTGAAGAACACCACAGTTCATCACACGATTTTGAAGTCGTTGAAGTATTACGTTAGCAGTACCCATGAAAATTGTGACGTATATTTAAATTTTGTAATTTTGTAATTCTAAAGTCCATACAGCTACTAGTCTTCCGCCATACAAGGTAATATGTGAGCAAAAAATTTGTTCACTTTTGAAAGCGATTAAGCCACAGTTTGGGTCCAACGTCAAATCAGTAAAAAATTTGCTAAGAAATTATGAGACATTTAGCAACAAGTAAAATGGAAAAATACAAAAGCCTTAAAATGACAAGGGCAGATAGGACTATACATTGGGAAATTACCAGAATACAGGGTTGGCCAACGAGTATTAGTAACAAAACCATATACACCAAAAGGCAAAACATAGAAATTCCTTACCCGACACCATGGACCATACCAAGCAGCACAAGTGATGTCACCTATCAATGTTAAAATACAGATTCCAACGAAGACTTGGATTATTCACGTGGGAAGTATTTAAGCTTCTTAAAGGAGCTGCCACTTAATTGCCACAGATACCAGCAGTATCTGCAGTACAGAATGCGAAGCCTCATGGAACAAAGAAAAAATGGATGACTGATGACCAGAGTAGTCTAAAATGCCTTTTGCCCTTAGGGCACATCGATGGATAAGGTTTCAGATTGTTGTTTGCATATTTTTCACTTCGTTTGTTCTTGCGCAAATTACTATGAAGTAACAAAGTTTTATTTTGTTGTGTTTATAAGATGTTTTAAAGTGTTTTTGTTATTTTTCATTATCGAGGGATCGATACGATGTTGCTTTTGTATATGAAGATCTACACTCCTGGAAATGGAAAAAAGAACACATTGACACCGGTGTGTCAGACCCACCATACTTGCTCCGGACACTGCGAGAGGGCTGTACAAGCAATGATCACACGCAAGGCACAGCGGACACACCAGGAACCGCGGTGTTGGTCGTCGAATGGCGCTAGCTGCGCAGCATTTGTGCACCGCCGCCGTCAGTGTCAGCCAGTTTGCCGTGGCATACGGAGCTCCATCGCAGTCTTTAACACTGGTAGCATGCCGCGACAGCGTGGACGTGAACCGTATGTGCAGTTGACGGACTTTGAGCGAGGGCGTATAGTGGGCATGCGGGAGGCCGGGTGGACGTACCGGAATTGCTCAACACGTGGGGCGTGAGGTCTCCACAGTACATCGATGTTGTCGCCAGTGGTCGGCGGAAGGTGCACGTGCCCGTCGACCTGGGACCGGACCGCAGCGACGCACGGATGCACGCCAAGACCGTAGGATCCTACGCAGTGCCGTAGGGGACCGCACCGCCACTTCCCAGCAAATTAGGGACACTGTTGCTCCTGGGGTATAGGCGAGGACCATTCGCAACCGTCTCCATCGAGCTGGGGTACGGCCCCGCACACCGTTAGGCCGTCTTCCGCTCACGCCCCAACATCGTGCAGCCCGCCTCCAGTGGTGTCGCGACAGGCGTGAATGGAGGGACGAATGGAGACGTGTCGTCTTCAGCGATGAGAGTCGCTTCTGCCTTGGTGACAATGATGGTCGTATGCGTGTTTGGCGCCGTGCAGGTGAGCGCCACAATCAGGACTGCATACGACCGAGGCACACAGGGCCAACACCCGGCATCATGGTGTGGGGAGCGATCTCCTACACTGGCCGTACACCACTGGTGATCGTCGAGGGGACACTGAACAGTGCACGGTACATCCAAACCGTCATCGAACCCATCGTTCTACCATTCCTAGACCGGCAAGGGAACTTGCTGTTCCAACAGGACAATGAACGTCCGCATGTATCCCGTGCCACCCAACGTGCTCTAGAAGGTGTAAGTCAACTACCCTGGCCAGCAAGATCTCCGGATCTGTCCCCCATTGAGCATGTTTGGGACTGGATGAAGCGTCGTCTCACGCGGTCTGCACGTCCAGCACGAACGCTGGTCCAACTGAGGCGCCAGGTGGAAATGGCATGGCAAGCCGTTCCACAGGACTACATCCAGCATCTCTACGATCGTCTCCATGGGAGAATAGCAGCCTGTATTGCTGCGAAAGGTGGATATACACTGTACTAGTGCCGACATTGTGCATGCTCTGTTGCCTGTGTCTATGTGCCTGTGGTTCTGTCAGTGTGATCATGTGATGTATCTGACCCCAGGAATGTGTCAATAAAGTTTCCCCTTCCTGGGACAATGAATTCACGGTGTTCTTATTTCAATTTCCAGGAGTGTAGTTTTGTTGATGTAATCTCGCCTTCTGAAGGGAGGGAGGTGATAAGTGAAAAAGGCTCCTTTCTCTCAGATCTCATACCAAAATTAGCGCAGGTACGGGCCGAAGACGTATAAACTGTTTCAGATCAAAGAGATGGCTGTGCCCTAACTTCGTTGGAAGATCTACAGAGATTCCATAGGGAAAGTGTTACAATGTGCCCAAGTAGGATGATACAGACTGGCATGCAGACATGCGAGGTCCACTTATTGCTTATTCCCGGGAAAAGCAGAAGTAAGTGAATGTCGAAGGGAAGTGTTAACGCCATATACACATTTCCAGAGAGTAGGCACCCAATGGGTCTACCCAGTTTTTCCATCAGAAATAAGCACAGTAAACTTATAAACACGGGAAACCAACAAGTATGAAAAGAGTGGAATTACAGGACAACGGAATAATAATAAACGACACGACTCGTAACTTGGTAGGCGCCATATTTCTTCTACCAGCTACAGCCACACTTAAATGGGAAAACCTATTTAGTACTGGATCGAGAAGCCACTAGCGGTATTGCCTGCCCAACACATAACCTTCCTAAACAATACTCTGAATCCAGACATTCTGCGCTCATTAGACGAACTAGTGCCAATGCAGAAATGTTTCTGCACATACAGGAATACTCCGATAGACAACACCATAGTATCACAAGTATAGCATGACATGTACCAGCGCTGTAGTGGGTCACTTTGCGAATTGTTTATCTACTCCTGTCTTAAATGAAAGTTAGTGCACCGCTCAGATTTATTTGTGCACCAAATATCCGTTGATAGGTTTGTAAATATAACTCAGACAAAGTAAGGGAATTATGTGTAAACTAATAGATGAACCTATAACAATGTGAATAATTGTTTTAGTCTGCATGAAATGACGTATGCAAGGCGTCCGTTACTGCTTCGATGTATCAACCATTGTAAGTCATGTTAGTTAGTTGTACTTGATGGAAGAATAACTTAAGGGGAGGTTTACTATCTTTGGCCCGAAAAAAGCATGTTATTTCAGAATTGTTTTCTCGCGATGTGTTATAGATATTATTGTCAAATTTGGTCAAAATATTTATTGATATTTCCTCTACAAACTGGAATTTTTTCGACCAGAAATGTCGAAGAGCAAAGGCGGAAGTGCCGTCGGAACGAAACAAAATTTCGATGTAGACCTCCACGCGAGGTATGTCACAGGTCAACCAGCTCGTCTGAAATCAAAATTGAGTTGACGTTAGCGAAGTATATAAGATTCTATAGCAGTTGTACCTCGCTTAAGTTATTTGGACCATAGGAAACAAAATGGACGGCCATTTGAAAAAATAGGGTTTTTTCATCAATTTTTCGACTACGTCGGCAAGGTAAAAATGTTTATAGTTGATGGATCGGAATATAAGTGGTACAACTCCTAGACAATTTAGTTAGCTTCGTCGGGAACAAATAATCACGCCAACCGGTTCATTAGATTTGAAGTAACTATACCGCGCGATAAAAAAACGTCATTTCGAGAAAAACGCGTTTGAAGTTTTGACCACATAGAAATGATATATTACGCAATGTGCGTTCAATCTGCTATTCCAGATCCATCCAGATTCTGCTCGATCTGAGTCATCCTGCGCTGCTCCAGAACCGCTCGTACGACCGGTGACAAGCGGTTTTCGGCCGTTTGAATCCGGTGGTCGTCCGAATGCTTGGCGAACTGCGTCGAATAAAGCCCCAGGGTGACGTCCACCGTTGTCATGGTCTTCAGAATTGCTGAATCCCCTTCGTTGAAGCTGCCAGGAAAGTCGCAATCTCCACAGTCTTCGCACCAGAATGCAAATGCTTGGGGGCTAACTTCCAAACGCACGCGTTCAAACTTTCACTTGAATTTTGTGTGTTTCCTCCCAATCACCGGTACAATAACTCGTCCTCAGAAAGAAAAAAAACTGGTGCGTTAAAAATGCCGATTTCAGGCAGGTGCCTTTTTCTGTTCAACCGCGAATAACAAACATTTCCGTTCCGTATTTGGAAAAACCGTTTCAGGGGTGGATTCTAAACACTTTTATGGATCCAAAAATGCAGTTTAGAAAAATCGATTTTTTGAACCAAAAGATAGTAAACCTCGCCTTAAGTTCTATAGTGTGTAACTACTGGTGTAAAATATGTATAATGAGGATATTACAGGTGTTCCAAACTGAAAAATTCGGGATGAATTTTCTGTAGGAAGCAGGAGATGTTATGTCCAGGATAGTATCCCCGGCAGACACTAAAATATCTTCTATGAATGTATTCGTATAATTGATCCGCCTTGATGGGCAGTGAATCCACCACCTACAGTGAGCATGGTTAACTGCGTTCGACTGCCTGCTGAAATCTCAAAGTAGCGATCGGTGAAACAAGTCGCTAATGTGGGTCGTCCGAGAGGCGTGCAAAGATAGTTCGTACAGTTGCAATAAATATTGTGTCTGTGTGGTGTAGTGTTTAATGCAGCTGCCTAATATGCAGGACATCACATGTTCGAATCCCGGTTCGGCACACATTTCTTTTAAAAAAGATCATGTATTTATCGAATCGAAACACGAAAAAGGGCGCAAAGCATAATCTGCTACCGCAATTTTTCAAAGTAAATGTTCAAAAGGAGCATGCAGTTTTCTAAGCTGCCACTGAGAAAAGTTTTAACGAGTAAAAAAATATCTATAAAACGCTCCTTTTCATTTTGCATTCATCACAAGTTTAAAAGAACTTCAACTAATAGATGCACACTGACATTTTCACTCAATAAATTATTCAGATCCGTCATTTGTAGAAAGCATTTAAATTAGCTAATCTAAGAGAAATATATTTCAAAATGTTTGGATGGCAACTGAATCTGTGGTTTATCCAAGAACGCAAGGCTGATACTGCAGGGAAAGAATATTCGTAATTTCCCCTGAGAAAATTGTAACTTTTTTTGCGAAACGAGGTGCTAAGTAATTGACTTCAAAATATCATCTATGATCCGTCAAACCCGTTTTGACCTCCGCAACAAATTTCTGATTTGATTGGCCGACAATATTTTGCCCGGTGTTAGATTATTTTCAGGACACACATTCTTATAACTTTCCTGATCGTGCAGACGCCGTTTCGTTGATGTCAACTGACTTCTTAAAGCTTTTTATGTATTCGCATTTTCATGCTTGTGTTTTTTAGATGAGCACTCCTCCTCTGCAATGCCGCTACGGAATTCTGTAAATTGTCTTTATCTGAATCATTACAAACAACGTCTGCAAATGTACATTTATCAAACCTCTCCATCGGTCGTGAAAGCTTTTCTAATTTTAAGAACCCTATGCTTCTTAAATGGCGCTGTCGCCACAAGACAAGTTATACGATCGGAATGCATCGTTGTTAAAAATTCGTTTCCGCGGCAAATTTAGCAGTTCTGAACGCAAGTCTCTAAGGTAATCAGTTTCTTCGAAATGACAAGAGTATATATTTTAGCATTTCTGAGTGTCTTTTCTACAACATTTCGAAAACCAAATCTTCAGCAGACTTTGCATCGCTAGTAAAGCGTGAAGCACTACATCAGTCTCTATAGTGTTGCGATTGTGAGAATTACAGCCAGCAACAGCACAACCTGGTACTGCTTGCACACACTCAGAACACTTTCACTAGCAAATCACTCACTACACAAAAGTAAATATGCGAAAGTGCCAACACTTACGAAGTCAAACAGCCGCCAAGGCACAAACATGGGCGCGAAATGTTCCTCTTCGTCATGTGCACAACGGTAGAAAGGCGTTTGCTCCAGCGCAGCCTTTACTGCGACCTCCTCGCTGTATGGGCACGTTCTGAAAGCCAATACTTTTTTTTTGTTTTTTTTAACTACAGTTTCCCGCCTAACAGCCAGATGGGTGTGACAAGTGTGGCCAACTTTTCCATTTTACTGGAATAAAATTTTCCTTACTTGCAAGAAAATTTTTGTGTGTGGAACTTAGGTTTGAATGTGAAATAAGTTTATTTGATTTGTGAAAAAATAGAACATGGTGGACAAAACTAGTAACAGATCTGAAATCAGCGCAAAACATTCTTCAGGACCAACGAAAATTACGGAAATATTAGAAATTGTGTTGTGTACAAAATTATATAATATGACACAAATGTTATCGCAGTGCAAATGTGAAGTTAAATACAGTACTAACTGATTCCGACCAGCCTGTATCTAGCGGGTGCTGACAATGGAATATTAACGTCGCAAATTGGATTATACACATCGAGAAGATGTAAAGGTTGTATTTTAAAATGAACGGACCTGCTAAGACTTCGCCGCCACCACGTAGATTCTGACGACATCGGACGATTTCACCCACCACCCATGGATAATTAAGTTCATAATGCCACATCACCATAAATCTCTCTCCCCGAAAATACTCTGAAAACAGTTCAAATCATTTCAAATACATTTTTATTCATATTGGCTCGATATACGTGCGTTTCAATCAATAATAACTAGGTTCAGATATCCACGTTCTCATCATTAACTATGTGTCTCACTACTACTACTGTTTGCCGAAACTACCTTCCTTTGGCATTCTTTGCCATTATATGAGTCTTTATATTTATTCTGGAGGCTCTTCAAAATGGTTCAAACGGCTCTAAGCAAAATGGGACTTAACATCTGAGGTCATCAGTCCCCTAGACTTAGAACTACTTAAGCCTAACTAACCTAAGATCACCACACACATCCGTGCCCGAGGCAGGATTTGAACCTGCGACCGTAGCAGCTGTGCGGTTCCGGACTAAAGTGCCTAGAACCGCTCGGTCACAGCTGCCGGCTGGAGGCTGTGGTGAGGGATATGTGTGTCCACTGATATTGTTAGGCAATTTTACTTGTTCATATGTTGCATTCTGTGAAATAAACACGAGCTATCACTCCGCCATTAGGTTTCTGGTTCGACCAATCAGAATTAAATAGGTTAGTTCTCATTTGTTCAAGGTCTAAACAGAGTGGAGATTTTAAATTTGACAGCCTTATGATGACAGAAAGCTACGTTTACGTTCTGTAACTCGTCCCATTACACGTTCTTGAAGTCGTGAGGGAACTTACTTTCTTTTTCAGTTACCTTTGACCTATATTATGAGTACAAAAGGACAAAGATCCAAGTTTCGAGTCCTGGTCCGACACACAGTTTTAATCTGCCAGGGAATTTTTATATTATGACTTCTCTGGATATAAAAATATCTTGTAACCGGAAAAGGGAAATGTATCTGACAGCAAGAAAGAGCAGTGACCCAGAAACTACCAAACATTATAAAAACTACTGTGTTATATTAAGAAAAGTTATTAAAAAATCCAGCAGTATGTGTATCATGTCTGAAACCAGTAACTCTGATAATAAAATTAAAACAATTTGGAATATTATTAAAAGAGAAACAGGTCAACCAAGAGCACAGGAAGACAGTATTACCATCAAATTGAATGAAAACTGTACTAACAAAAAGTCAGAAGTTGAAAATATTTTTAATAATCATTTTCTAAACGTTGTGGATATAGTAGGATGCAGGTGTTCATTAGAAGATGCTAGGCTGTTAATGGAAGAGGCCATACCTATGCAATTTGATACAATTGAAATCTCACCCACTTCTCCCTCTGAAATTAGGAAAATAATAAACTTGCTTAAAAGCAAAAGCTCATATGGAATTGATGGTATTTCCAGCAAAATACTAAAAGCTTGTTCTCAACAGATAAGTAAAATTCTCAGCCACCTGTGTAATAGCTCTCTGGAATAGGGCATTTTCCCTGATAGACTGAAATATGTTATTGTTATACCTTTGCATAGAAAGGGGGATAGATCTGATGTCAACAATTACCGTCCAATCTCCCTTCTAACAGCTTTATCCAAAATTTTTGAGAAAGTAATGTATTCAAGAGTAGCTTCACATATCTGTAAAAATGAAGTACTAACAAAATGTCAGTTTGGTTTCCAGAAAGGTTTTTCAACAGAAAATACTATATATGCCTTCACCAATCAAATTTTGAATGATCTGAATAACCGAACACCACCCATTGGGATTTTTTGTGATCTCTCAAAATGTTGTGGCATGAGTAGGACATTGCACAAATGGTTCAATTCGGACCTAACTGGACGAGTGCAGAAAGTTGAAATAAGCAGTTCTCATAATATGCAAAGATCAGCACATTCCTCAAACTTGGGAACTATCAAGAATGGGGTTCCACAAGGGTCAGTCTTGTGTCCTTTGTTGTTCTTAATATATATTAATGACTTGCCATTCTATATTCATGAAGATGCAAAGTTAGTTCTCTTTGCTGATGATACAAGTATAGTAATCACACCCGACAAACAAGAATTAACTGATGAATTTGTCAATACTGTCTTTCAGAAAATTACTAAGTGGTTCCTTGTAAACGGACTCTCACTGAATTTTGATAAGACACAGTACATACAGTTCCGTACAGTGAATGGTATGACGCCATTAATAAATATAGACCTTAATCAGAAGCATATAGCTAAGGTAGAATAAACCAAATTTTTAGGTGTGTCCATTGATGAGAGATTAAATTGGAAGAAATACATTGATGATCTGCTGAAACGTTTGAGTTCAGCTACTTATGCAATAAGGGTCATTGCAAATTTTGGTGATAAACATTTTAGTAAATTAGCTTACTACGCCTATTTTCACTCATTGCTTTCATATGGTATCATATTTTGGGGTAATTCATCACTGAGGAATAAAGTATTTATTTCACAAAAGCGTGTAATCAGAATAATAGCTGGAGTCCACCCAAGATCATCTTGCAGACATTTATTTAAAGATCTAGGGATATTCACAGTAGCTTCTCAGTATATATACTCTCTTATGAAATTTGTTATTAACAACCAAACCCAATTCAAAAATAATAGCAGTGTGCATAACTACAATACTAGGAGAAAGGATGATCTTCACTATTCAAGATTAAATCTAACTTTGGCACAGAAAGGGGTGAATTATACTGCCACTAAAGTCTTTGGTCACTTACCAAATAGTATCAGAAGTCTGGCAGATAACCAACAAGTATTTAAGAAGAAATTAAAAGAATTTCTGAATGACAACTTCTTCTACTCCATAGAGGAACTCTTAGATACAAATTAAGAAAACAATTATAAAAAAAATTAAAAAATTAAAAAAACACAAAAAAATAAAAAAGTTGTTATATTAACTTAAGTATGTTGTTAAATTAACCTAATTATGTCATGTATTGGAAAATTTGACTCGTTCCACATCATTACGAAATATCGTATTCATGATCCATGGAACTAGTATTAATCTAATCTAATCTAATCTAGTCTGGCTTACTTTTAGAAAGGTATTCCTGAGATTTTTGTAGTTTATGTTTGTTGGGGATTTTTTCGATTAATTACGAAATGATTGTTACAGAAACGTTGCTATCGAAACCAGTTTTTCCAGCTCTTAACTCCGTAGGTAACGATTCTGAGGTAAATCTTGAGGCAGATTAACGGTAAAAATTTGATAATTTAATATCTTCAGTGCTATTTTCGTCACAATAATCCCATAGTAAATAGATTACCTGTGGCTGAAGTTTAAACACATCAGTTTGCATTAGCAGCTTCAATCACGAAGGTGGAATAAGGAAAATAGCGTCATATGAAAAATGACGGAAAGTGACGCTGCCACGACGCTTGCAATAAACTTACCGCAAATTAATCTGCTGTCTTCTCACAACAACTGTGTGTAGAACACAACGCTCCCTGCACCGTATGGAAAAATTTGTCGGCCGTTACATATTTGATTACACTAATTCTACGACCTTCATCAATTAAGAAACAGACATTCCTTTACACAGTAGTAATGTGTCATTGTGCTCTGAATGAGTGCCTGGTGATGAATTGAATCGACATAGTCGTAACTTCATATTTAATGCAGTAACTAATGTCATATAGTGTGTTCCTCGTAAAACAGATAACGAGCAAAATCCAGCAGATGGAACTGAATCGTTCCAAGAGGCTCCAGTTGAAGAAGCGATCGGAAAGATTTCGCACACGTCATATAGCACGCTGGGCGCAGGAGAGCCGTATATGCCTCCAGCCACGCATGCCCGATGCGGACCCTGTTATAAACACCGAGGGAATAAGGTCAGGCGCAGGATACGTTATGGCTGCCTGACAGCAGCAGCTACAGCTGGCCGTGTATACGGCGGGACCGCTCTCTCGGCGCCACTGACAGCTCATGCCGGGAAAATGTTTAGAAGGAAGCTATTAATGGCCTCTCTGTACTGAACGGCTTAATTTTCTGGGAAATTTCCACATATCGTCGAAAGAATCTTACACCCACAGGCTTTCATAATTGTCAGCACAAAATGATTATCGTGTCACAAGTGTTCAAACACATCGTCATTCAGCTATCAGTTTCGGCAGCACATGAGTCACAGAGGGACGTAGATAGAAAATGATTTTTTGCATTTTTCATTTTGGGGTTGAATTACAATTACGAACTAACTGTACCATAGACGAGGGTAACGTGATCTAAAGTTATTAGGGCGTTGATAGCGTTATGTTTGACACTGACAGGACTCAGGGAACGAATTATTGCTTAAATATAAACGTAGAAGACAGGCAGGAATTGTATATGATTTTGTTTTACTCTAACGTAATCAGAAACCACATGTTAATGGGTCTGAGCTTGTGGGGGTGGGGGGGGGGGGGTGTAGGGGAGGAGGCTTGGGGCACAGCACGGCATGCGATGTTTTGCTGTCACTTCTTTGACTTCAGTTTCTTTGTGAGTGACTACCCTGCTACTATCTTGTGTGCTGTCACGGTTCACTCAGGTTCTTTGTCTGTAATATTCACTGCACTTCTTGATTTCACAGACATGGCTCTGAAGATTTATCAATAAATATGGCCATCACCCCTAGCCGAATATTTAAGTCCTGTCACGGTCGCCATATAAGTGCTTCGACTTCTGTAGTAATAGAAAAGCTTTTAGGAAAGTTTGTTTTTTGACTGTTACATTCACGACTACATGAAGCTTCAGCTTAAGCTGTTCCTTGCTCCTTGGTGCTGCCATTTGTAAAGATGCTGAAATGCTTCAGCATAGTATAAAAGTTCGACGTGGAAGGAATGGCGGCAATTCAGGTAACTCATTTCTGGTAATATCAGTTCTGTAATGACATTCGTTCTTTCTTAGGTCTGCACAGTTCACAAGCTATTCTCATCCAAATGGCTCTGAGCACTATGGGGCTTAACATCAGAGGTCATCAGTCCCCTAGAACTTAGAACTACTTAAACGTAACTAACCTAAGGACATCACACACATCCATGCCCGAGGCAAGATTCGAACCTGCGACCGTAGCAGTCGCGCGGTTCCGGACTGCGCGCCTAGAACCGCTAGACCACCGCGGCCGGCATGCTATTCTCATCCATACACTGGTGACCAAAGCCTTGAGATACCTTCTAATATCGTGTCGGACCTACTTTTGCTCGTCATAGTGCAGCAACTCAACGTGGCATGGACTCAAAAAGTCGTTGGAAGTCCCCTGCAGAAATATTGCGCCATACTGCCTCTACAGCCGTCCATTATGGCAAAAGTGTTGCCGGTGCAGGATGTCGTGCACGAACTTATGTCTCTATTACGTCCCATTATGTCTCTATTACGTCCCACGATCGTTCGATGGGATTCCTGTTGGGTGATATGGGTGGCCAAATCATTCGCTCCAATTGTCCAGCACTTTCTTCAAACCAATCACAAACAACTGCAGCCCAGTGACATAGCATCAATGTTTGGGAACATGAAACCCCGTGAATGGCTGCAAATGGTCTACAAGTAGCAGGAAATAACCATTTCCAATCAATGATCGCTTCACTTGGACCAGAGGACCCTGTTCATCCTATGTAAATACAGCCCACCCCATTATGGAGCCACCAACAGCCATCACAGCTTCAAGACATTTATCCCGGCTGGAGACAGGCTAGCACTGTTTCCCAACCACTGAGCATATCGCATGCAAAGTTGATACATTGTGATATCTTCTTTGCCTGAAGGAGATTAATTTGGTTACGGCGGAATCGACTACGTTACGCAGTGCCTTGTTGACAACTCGGATCCATGGCTTCGTGGGATCTGCGCCATACTCGAACCCTACCATCAGCTCTTACCGAGTGAAATCAGACTCTTCTGAGCAGATCACGGTTTCCCCGTCGCCTAGCGTCCAGCCGATATCGTCACGACCTCAGGAGAGGCACTTCCAGCGATGTCGTGCTGTTAGAAAAGGCACTCGTGTCGTCTTGAGCTGCCATGGCTCATTAACGTCAAGTTTCGCATCACTGTCCGAACGGAAACGTGCGTCGTATATCCCACATTGGTTATTTCACCCTCGGTTGCTTCTCTGTTACCACTGACAATTTTATGCAAATGTCGCTGCCCTCGGTCGTTAAGTAAAGACCTTCGGCCACTACGTTGGCCGTGGTGAGAGGTGACGCCTCAAATTTGGTATTTTCGGTACACTACTGACACTGTGGATCTCCGAATACTGAATTCCCTAACCGTTTCCGAAATGGAATGTCCCATGCGTTTAGCTCCAACTACCATCCTGTCTTCAGATTCTGTTAATTCACGACATACGGCCACAATCACGTTGGCTACCTTTTCACATAAATCACTGAGTATAAATGACAGCTCCGCCAATACATTGCCCTTTTATACCTTGTGTTCCGGCGTTACGACAAGCGCCAGCACGACGATGAAGAAACGAAGAGCGAAGAGGGCTGTGAGACGACGTAAGCCAATAGTACGCTGACTAGGACAACACCAAGACAGGAGCGGCATCTATACGAAGAGAATATAAGCGCCGCGCCGCCTAGCCGCGACCGGGGTAAAAGAGAAGTCGTCATACAAACACTACAGCGATGACTTATGAACTGTATTATTTTGCTTGCATTGAAATTGTGTATATCGAAGGACATTGATTATTTGCATGTCGCCACTTGCTTGCGACACACCTTCGTGAATACGCAAAGTTAAGTATTGTCAGTTTAATTCACTGTAATAAACTCCATTAATATGATTTGCTTGAATTGTTTTCTAGCGATCCGACAAAACAGCTTCCTAGGCACCCTATATTAGACAAGTGGGCAGGATACTACATATTGTGTAACGATACTACCGCCATTTGCATATGTGCATATCTTTATCCCTATACTTTTGGCGCCTCAGTAAAAATCTGAATCGCATTTCATAGTCAATGACACAAGTCTACTGATTGCGTTCAAGTGAGAATTAGCACGATCTTCCTGGTTCGTCAACATAGTGCGGCAGATGTAGCATGAATTATCTTACATTGTGCACTGAAGGTATCGCTTCAACTGTTACGTAGCATACACCTATACTCATGGCCAAATAAATTTCTTTCTACGACTCAAATAAGCCTTTTAACTTCACGTCCCGTTCTGTCATCCAAAAAGCAAGCTGAGTATCCATCATTCTCTGTGGGGCAATACCAGCATTCTCTTTTTTTCGCGGCAACTCCCACCGACTGCGCTCCAAAGAAACAAACGCAACTCTAACTGCAGACTATCGATACATATAACGATATACAGCTTATAAATGGCAATTATTTTCAGATAAAGCAGGCTCGTCATTTCACGTGGCCAGGTAGCTAATTTGCTCAAATCACATATTTCAGCGTTACCTGACAAACCCGTGCCATGTATTTTTTTCACCATTTACACATTACACGATACAAGCACAAAATGTTCACAAAAAATGAAAGGCAAACTAAAAGTTTAGGCTTTATTGTCACGTCATCAGCGGGATAGTAACAGAGCACAATATCGTATTGGACAAGGATAGGAGCCGGCCGCGATGGTCTAGTTGTTCTAGGCGCTAAGTCCGGAACCGCGCGACTGCTACGGTCGCAGGTTCGAATCCTGCCTCGGGCATGGATGTGTGTGATGTCCTTAGGTTAGTTAGGTTTAAGTAGTTCTAAGTTCTAGGGGACTGATGACCACAGATGTTAAGTCCCATAGTGCTCAGAGCCATTTGAACCATTTGAAGGATAGGAAGGGGACCTGATCATAATTATGTATATTTTTCTGTAGTCCGTCTAAGATAGCAGCCCCGCTCCGTAAGCAGCACGTTATGATTTGATGTTGCCCACTGGTCCGACGTTCCTATCTAGATTTCTCTTTCAGTTCAGATTAAATATTTGGTAGAGAGCTCATAAAACCACTTTGACTATTTGTCGACATATATTCTCGAATACCACGCGGGAAAAATGAAATAAATCGACCTGTGTGAGGTCTGATGTCTTTATTTTACGTTGAACATTTTTTTCTTTTATGTGTTCCAGAAAAAAATCTGATATCAGAGGGGAAAGTTGGTGCCTGAAATTCCGCGAAACATCTGCCCGCAACGAAAACGGTTTTGTTTAAATGATGCCAGTGCAACTCGTTTATCATTTTCACTACATTCACAATCTCTCCCCTATGTCGCGATAATGAAAATCAGGCTGTCTTTCTTTGAGCCTTCTCGATTTCTTCCGCCACACCTGTCTGGTAAGGATCCCATACCACGCAGCAATACTCCAGAAGTGTAATGTATGCAGTCTCTTTAGTAGATTTGTGGCATCTTCTAAGTGATCTGCCAATAAAATATTGTCCTTGGTACAAAATCTGAGAACATTTTCATTGTGATGGTTCCATTTTAAGATGTTCGTTATTGTAATCCTTAAGTATATAGTTGAATTGTCAACCTTAAACTTCGTATGACTTATCGTGTAACCGAAATTTAAATGAGTATTTCTGGTACTCATGTGGAAGGATTCCCAGTATTACGTTTAAGGCCAGTTGCCACTTTTCGCACCGTTTTGTCTAAATTATTTTACAATTCGTTTTGACCCTTGTTGTTTTTATTTATTAGCTTTATTTATTGATTAAGAACAACAGAGGATTTGTAACGCTCCCTGGATAATCTTCAGATTTCGCTTCGGTTTCAGTAGATGACTGTCTGATAGTTACTACGAACAGCGACTTTTATAACAGGCAACCACAAATCCAGTCAAACAGTTGAGACCATATTCCGTAGTCACGCAATTTGACTAGAAGGTTTCCTGTTAGGAATGGTGTCAAGACTTCTGAAGAGCTGGAAATATTGAATCAACTTGAGGTATTCTTTCGATGAGTCTCATTATTCCATGTGAATAAGAGGCCAGTTGTTTTTTTACGAATCTGTGCTGTTTATGTCCAGTAAATCATTTTCTCCGAGGTATTTTACAAGATTTGAAAACATTACGTGTTCCAGAATCCTACTCCAAGTTGACGTCAATTACATAGGCCTATATCTCAGTGCAATATTTTTGTTACCTGTCTTGTGTATTGGTGTGAACTATTACGGGTCTTATGTCGAGCGCCGCGTGGGGTAGCCGCGCGGTCGCAGGGGCCTTGCACGGTCCGCGCGGCTCCCCCCCGTCGGAGGTTCGAGTCCTCCCTCGGGCTTGTGTGTGTCTAGTCCTTAGCGTAAGTTAGTTTAAATTAGATTAAATAGTGTGTAAGCTTAGGGACCATTGACCTCAGCAGTTTGGTCCCATTAGATCTTACCACAAATTTACAATTTCGTCGAGCGAGTGGTTCTATGTGGTTCTCATAAATGGAGTTATTTCATTAGCATACTTCTGAAGGAACCTAATTAGCATACATTCTGGACCGGAATACATACCTTTATTAAGTGGCTTAGTCAACGGCCTTGCCGCAGTGATAACAACGGTTCCCCTCAGACCACAAACTGAGAGAGATGGCGCAGTGGTTAGCACACTGGATTCGTATTCGAGAGGATGACTGTTCAAACCCGCTTCAGACCTTCCTGATTTAAGATTTCCGTGATTTCCCTGAATCGATTCTGGCAAATGCCGGGATCGTTCGTTTGAAAGGGCATAGCAGACTTCCTTCCTCGTCCTTCCCTAATCCGATGGGACCGATGACCTCGCTGTTTGGTCCCTTCGCCCAAATCAACCAATCAACCAGTCAGAGCATGGATTTTAAGATCTGTCGGTCTGGGCCAGCACTTGTATAGATGACCATCCGGTCTGCCAAGCGCTGCTGGCAAGCGGGTTGCACACAGCCCTTGTGAGTCAAACCGAGGAGCTGCTTGACTGCGGCTGCGGTCACAAATACTGACAATGGCCGGGAGAGCGATGTGCTGACCACTTGCCCCTCCATATCTGCATCCAGTGACGTGACGCCTATAGCCTGAGGATGACAAGACGATCGGTCAGAACCATTGGGCCTCAGACTCCTGTCCTGACGGAGTTTAGTTTTCATTAAGTGACTTAACTTGCTTCTCTACACTTCTAAATTACTTACGAAGGTAGCTGTTTTTGATTCGAATTTTAGAATATATTCTGCATCTTCTTTGTTGAAGGAATTTCTGGAAACTGTGTTAATTAACTTCGCTTTAGTGACACTGTCGTAGATAACACTACGACTGCTACTATTAGGCAACTTCGCTTTAGTGACACTGTCTTAGATAACACTACGACTGCTACTATTAGGCAGTGAAGATATTGATTGTCTTGCCACTGGTATACCTTAAATACGACCAGAATCTCTTTGGATTTTCTGCCAGATTTCGAGCCTCTGTATCATTGTGTAATCCCGAGCGGGCAGGTGTGCCGCTCCTCGGCACGAATGCGATCTTCGGATTAGTGTCGAGGTCCGGTGTGCCGGCCAGCTTGTGGATGATCTTTAAGGCGGTTTTCCATCTGCCTAGGCGAATGCGGCTGGTTCCCCTTATTCCGCCTCAGTTACACTATGTCGGAAGTAGCTGCGCAAACACTGTCTCCACATACGCGTACACCATAATTACTCTACCACGCAAACCTTGGGCTTACACTCGTCTCGTATGAGACGTTCCTGTGGTTTCCACTGCAGGTCGAACCGCACAATAACCCTGGGTTCGGTGTGGGGCGGCGGTGAGGTGGGTTGACTGCTATCGCCTGTTGTGGCATTGTGAATCACTGAGGGCTACGGTGGGGACGAAGCCTCCCCGTCATTTCTATGTCCCCAGTTCAACAGACAATACACACAATCATTGTGGAAACAGTTAAAGGCATGGAACATCAAGTCAGCGGTAAGTTTTGAGAATCTGTAAACCATTGCAATCTTGTATGTTTTGCATTAATTTATATCTGCTTTCTTCTTTGCTTCTGCAACAGTGTCGTGACCAATTTCGTGCACCATCATAGTGTCAGTTTTTGCTTGTTGCTTGTACGAGATGTGAGTGCCATTTTGGCGTTATCAGGGTTATACAAGTAGGATATGCGTATACTTCAAATGGAAGGCCATGTATAGGTTGAACGAGAACTCCACCGACAAACTTTCAGAGATGTAAAGGATTTACAGACACTGGATGCGAGTGGGCATTGATTTAAATCAATGGTGAAGGTTAAAAATTTATGCCGGACTGGGATTCGAACGCAGGTCTCCTGCTTACTTTTTTTTTTTTTCATAGCAAACATAAACTGCTGCTAGCATTTTTTTTTATATAAGACGATGACCTTTAGAAAATAAAATATTTCTGGGAAACGTAAATAAGTGGACTCTTTTTTTTGCAGTCCGGTGCAGCAATAACAAACATAAACTGCTTCTAGAATTTTTTTAATATATAAGAAGACGACTTTTATAAAATAAAATATTTCTGGGAAACGAAAATACGTGAACTTTTTTTTTACATAATAGTAAAAAAAATCCTGCTTCTGTCAGTACAAAACAATAACGGTCTACATTCCTCTTTTGGGCGCGGACCTCGCTAATCCTGTTATACCTCTCGTTGGTGTCGGGTACGTCTTCACGTGTGTTTGTGGATCCTCTCCACTGTCCTGGTCGTTTCTTGTTCTGATACTTATAGGTAATAATTACATTCTCCTGCCCGGGACACCCCAACTGGGTGGAGGATCAAGCAAGGCACTCCCTAAAAAATTTGCGTAATATGTTCGATATCTCGGATGTCTCATAAGCTGTGAGTGATGATCTTGTAGTAAGGCCCAAAAGTCGAGGACATTCTTACTGCCGTCTCGGAAAAGATAACGCACAGTCAAACCTCGAATCCAGGTCACTGCGTTTGTCTTTGTTCGGGGATAATATGTCCTATCTGGGAGAAGTAGTATCCGTGGTTCTATTGCTTGCGGCCCCACCCGAAGGAGGAAGGCCATCATTTTTTTGACCAAATACCATACGTCCGCCGAAGGTCCGCATATCAGGCGATGCTCCTCTGTGTCTATAACACTGCACTGCGGACACAGTGGCTCGTCCGCCATATGAATTGTATGCAACCTGGAACGAGTCACGTATTTCCCATTTACCACCTGATACCACAGTGCGCGCGTTCCCGTATCAAGGTGTGGGTGGTGCACTGTACGCCATACCACTGACCACGTAACTGATGGTTGGCGGCGCTCTACGGCATTATTCGGCCGTCGTCGAGTTAAGATGTGATATATATCACGAGCCGTTGCCGTCCTGGTTGTCGGTAGTTCCAGACGTAGATAACTGTGTTCCACAAAGAAGGTTCGCATATGGGCAAGCGATGGTGAGATGTGAGACACCGCTACTGGAGCCGAACGTGAAGGTGGAGCGAGTTCGTCTATCAAGGTGCCCGTCAGACTTGTCTGGTGTCGTGTCCACATCTTTATCATTGTGGTTACATAAATAGCCACTGCTCGGTCGCGTACGTGGACTAGTCCAAGACCTCCACGACTACGAGGAAGCGTGAGGGTTTCGTATCCGACCTTAAAAAGCAGACCTGTGCTCACAAAATATCCCAGTGCCGCCAGGATTCGACGGGCCAACACCACCGGCATAGGAAGAAGTTGTGCCAGGTGGGGGATGCGAGAAGCCAGATAAGTGTTGGCAAAGGTGACCCGTTGTATCATATCCAGTGCCCTTAACCTGTGACTTCGGACACTCGCACGAATTGTTTGCAGAAGATGTCTGTAACTCAGTGCCGCCGTGCGTCGAACGTCTGTAGTGAAGATAATTCCTAGGCATTTCATCTTGTTAATCGGCTGTAATTGTGCTACACTTCCTGGTGGGAGTCCTCTCCCGATGTTCATCGCTCCCGACTTTGCCATGTTCAGGCGACTTCCCGTAGCCATACAATACAAATTAATCCAATGCAAGGCCACTCTTGCCTCGTCGCCTGACCGTGCTAAAAACACTAGGTCATCCGCGTATGTTCTGCATATAAACGTGTTGTGCCTTATGGTCATTCCTTGGAGTCGATTCCGGAGCCCGCAGAGCAGCGGCTCGACAGCGATGGCATACAATATCGTTGACAGCGGGCACCCTTGTCTGACCGATCGTGAGATGGTGATGGGACCCACCAAGCGTCCGTTGATGAGCACTTTGGATGCGGCTCCGTGGAGTAGTCGCATGACGACGGTGACAAAACTTTCCGGAAACTTCATTTGCTTCATCACGTCCGTGATGTAAGCATGGCTCAGCCTGTCAAATGCGCGATCGAAGTCTATCGATACCAATGCACCCCGGAGACGACATGTTGCTGCCAGTGCGATAACATCGCGGTAGTCGCTGAGTGCCGTTTGTATATTGCTACCTCCTCCTAGCTGGGTTTGGTCGAGTGATATCACTTGGCGTATTATGTGTTTAAAGCGTGCTGCAAGTATCCTGGCGTAGATCTTGTAGTCGCAATTGAGAAGAGTCAGTGGACGGTAGGCCTGTATCCCTGTGCCGCCAGATGTTTTGTGGATGGGGATGATCATTCCTTCCACGAAGGAGGGTGGAAGAGGCACGTTGGGAGACATCAATTCGCAGTACATGGCAGTCCATCGTGGAGTCATAAGATCTTTAAATGTACGATAGAACTCCAACGGAAACCCGTCGGGCCCCGGCGATTTGTGCGACGCTCCCTTATCAATCGCTTCCATTACGTCGTCAAATGTGACTTCTCCTGTTAACTCCAGGTTGGCCGACTCGTCGAGACACGCAGAGAGCGTTCGTCGGACCTCATGAAAGGCTGCCTGATCGTGTTCCGCTTCGTCATAGAGATGACCGTAGTGTTCCACAAAAGCGTTGGCAATGTCTTTTTGCGTTGTCATACGGCGTCCATCCGGCAGTACGACCGTCTGTATTAATGTTCTGCGGCTACGTTGTTTTTCTCTGATAATGTGATATATCGACGGTGATTCTCCACGGACTCGTTCAAAGGCCCTTGCACGGATTGCGACACCCTCCAGACGGCGGCGCGTTATTGAAATTATTTGAGCCTGTGCTCGTTTTATACCGGCACGACGCTCCTGTGAAGGTGCTTGTACAGAAAGTTCGCGGAGCATCGTGAAATAAAATTCCGTCGTGTGTCACCTCCACATCATCTGCTCTCTTCCGTATGCAATTAACGCTCGGCGCAATGCAGGCTTAACGCATTCCTGCCACCACTGCAATGTCGTCGGATATGTCGGGAGGCGTCGTTCACACACGTGCCAAGTGCCTTCGACTAAGTGTCTGCACTCAGGTTCCCTGAGGTGTGCTGTATTCAGTTTCCAAACACTGCGACTCCTCCACACTTGTTGACGACTCAGGGAGACCGCGCATATATATGCTATGTGATCTGAAAAGGCGACAGGCCACAATTCCGCGTCGAGGATCGCAGGTTCGAGACGACGTGTTACATAAATGCGATCGAGACGACTGGCAGAGTGACTCGTAACGTAGGTGTATCCACGTCTGTCGCCATGTATCGTCTCCCATGTATCAATGAGATTCATGTCCTGTATGAGTTGCCGCAGCTCCGGGCATGAAGTGTAACGTGGGTGTTGATCTCTTGGTGCGAGCACGCAGTTGAAGTCGCCTCCAAATAAGACATGTTCATACCGACCTAAGAATAGTGTTGCAATCTCCTCTGCGTAAAATCGGGATCGGTCGCGCCGTCTGTCTGACCCCGACGGAGCGTAAATGTTAACTACCCGTACTCCCAGCACTGTGAGCGCCAGTCCTCGCGCTGACGCCGGGTACACCACGTCCTCGGCTACTATGCCGCTACGTAGAAGTATCGCTGTTCCGCTTCCGCCGTCGGTAGTAGGTGTAATGTATGTATCGTACTCGCATATGTCGAGGAAGCTCTCGACACATACTTCCTGCAGAAGAACGATGTCGACGTCCAACACATGCAACATTTCTCGTAATAATTGCAATTTGACAGGCGTTCTGATCGTATTAATATTAATAGAGGCCGTTCGATATGCCTGCCGCTGTTCCTCAGTGCGTAAAGCGCACATGAACGCTTATGTTAATTTGTGTGCTTCTGCCCGGTGACATGCTGTCTGTGCGGCAGTCCGCATCTTCTGCGTGGTTAACATCCGGTGGACGCAGCACTCGCCATTGCGGGTGCGTCGTCGGTCTGTGGGTCAGTATCGGATTCGTCGGCCCAGTTCCTGTGCTGGTGTTCCAGCTCCCGCCGTGTTTCTCCGGCCTGGCTGACCGAAGGCGGTGGCGTTGCTCCGGTGGGTGGAGGGACTCCTTCCGTCGGCTTTCCGTCTGGTGTGTCTGTATTCAACACGTGTCTAGCATGCTTCGCGTCGTACAGCTGTGTGGGAGGTAGAACCTCTCGTTGCGCATCTGGATGCACTGTATCGACGTTACACCCAAGTCCGTCTGACGTGGACTGCAGTAAGCAGGTACCCGACGGCGCTAGTCGTCGTTTCTTGTGGCGCTTCGGCGATCGTTGTTTGCGCGTGTGCGCCTCCGTATCCGAGTGCGGAAGTGACTCCCGGTGCTCAGGGACGAAAGCAGCTGTTGGCACAACCGCAGGATCAATTTCCATATCTCCTACCGATCCTTTCCGTTCAGTTAAGGGCGTCGTCGTCTCCGGAGAGGTAGAAGTGTGCGTCGTTTCGTCACTGGAGGCGGTCTCTGCTGCAGTCGGTTGCCGTAAACTGTCAGCATTCTGTAGCTGGCCATTCTTCGGGATGGGATCAGTTCGAAACGCGTCCGCGTACGTTAGTATCAGCGGCGTCAGCGTGGACTGAGGCACGGGTTCGCCGGTTGGAACTTGGACTATCCTCCGCTGCAGACATTCGGAACGGACGTGGCCCTCTTTCCCGCAGCCTGAGCACGGTTTGGGTTGTCCATCGTAGATGACTATAGCTCTACATCCGTCGATGAACAAGTACGAGGGTACATGTTGTGTCAATTCTATTCTGATTTGACGCACCCCATTGAGAACGGGGTAAGTCGTGAAGTTGGACCATTTTTCCTCAACGTGGCTAAGCACTCTTCCATATGGGCGTAAGGCGTCAACGACCAAGTCAGACGGAACCTCGAAGGGAAGTTCGAAAATACGAATGTTTCGTAAGCCCAGTCCTGCATGATCAATAGTTACTTCTCCAACATGTCCATCAGAGTGACGAAATTTGAGTCCATGTTTAGTATCTCGGACGATTCTGTCACATACTGCATCGTTAATCAGCTTGACGTAAACGACACTGCTCACTATGGAGAGGTGTATTCCGATAAGTTCGTTGTAGTCAAGTTTAACGTCGTCTCATAGGAACCTTTCGATTTCGTAGGCTTTCGGTTTCGCGTATTCATTCGAAAAACTAATCTTGAGAGTCGACTTTCGGTATGCATGTGCCATTCTATATCGAGTCGTCTAAACGCGCGAGTACGCCGAAGAGGTAAACAACTGCGCGAGCGCGAACGTCTCCGGCAGGGACGTAAACAGACGTCCGTGCCGTAGCACTGCCGAAGGCAGACTGCTTACTAAGTAAGTGCATTGACCACTGCGCCATCCGGACACAGTGATGATCGCATCGGCTCACTAGCACACCTCACGTCAACCAAATTTTCAACCTATCCACAGACTACTGACGTAGTGCCCCTTGCCCTTATCCCCGTTACTCGCGGCATTTCACCGATTCCCGTAAGAATTCGAGCCTGGCGTGCGTCCGCTTTGAAGCGATCATTGGGTGTCCTCGGCTTAATTATATGTAGATGGCGTCTGTTCTTTGGCTCTGAGCACTATGGGACTCAACTGCTGAGGTCATCAGTCCCCTAGAACTTAGAACTAGTTAAACCTAACTAACCTAAGGACATCACAAACATCCATGCCCGAGCCAGGATTCGAACCTGCGACCGTAGCGGTCTTGCGGTTCCAGACTGCAGCGCCTTTAACCGCACGGCCACTTCGGCCGGCGTCTGTTCTTTCTGCATGGTACTGTAATGTCGTTTCATAACAAATATGCAATACCATCCGTTATGGGAAGTGGGAAATCTCATCTCTCTCTTCTGTCATTCCCATTCAGTTTTAAAGAATTGTGACCATAGGTCACTAGGCTGACTCTTATAGTTCGGACAGACGCTCTACCTGTGAACGTCCTTCATACCACGAACAAAAAGCGAAGGATAAAGAGCGTTGACACAGTGTTGAGGTAAAGGGACATTGAGATAACGTAGCTGTAGTTACAACTGTGCAACAGAAGTCGTGTTGCCTAAAGGCGCATGCGAACAAGTTACACGATAGATCAACGCACTTATTTATCTCTGAACCGTCAACAATATCGCAGAAATGTTTGCATGTAGCAACAGTCACAGTGTTTCTTTGTCTTTGTGTGAAGGCTAACGTGAGGAACTAATGTAGGGATTTTAATACGGTTTTCACTAGTAGACAGACTGATTCACAAGGAACATTTGTATATACCTTATTGCTAATACGCCAGACAACTACCTCTGCCGTAGATAACGCTACCCTTGCGAATCCGGTGGCGGATCGCTAGTGTACGTATACGTGATGAAAAACGATAAATGTTTCCGATGTACCTCAGTGATTGAGGGGAAGTCGTGAAGAATAATTTGGTACAAGATACTTGTTGTCAGTCAAGCCGGGAAACAACCTGAAATTTGCCCACAAAAACCACCTAAGCTTCTGCACTTGCGCCCCAAACGAGATTTTGAATATCCTTTCAATCTCTTACGCCACCGGCTTAGAACGTTAGATTTTTTAACTTTTTTATTTTCATTAACATTAATAATTTATAAACTTCTCCGTGAGGGTGATTAAATGAAAAAGACACAGAAACTAATTATGCTTAGATTTCTAACTGAATTTAACCACTACACGCAGAATAGTCATGTAGGAAGTAGACGGGAGAAATAAAACGATTTAATTCTTAATTTTACGCTGTTAAAATGCACAAAATGTTGATGTAAAATTTACAAAAATTTCAGTCTTACAATCTCTAAGTGCACAATGAACCCGGTGGTGTAAGAGGGCAAGGGGATATTAAAAATTTCACGTGGCGCTGTGCAGTGGTGTCGCTCTCAAAAATCCAGTAGCAGCTGCTCGACCAAAGAACCCAGTTTTTTTTTTAACTCCATACGCAGTACGAGATTTTCACTCTGCAGCGGCGTGTGCGCTGATATGAAACTTCCTGAGAGATTAAAAATGTGTGCCGGACCGGGACCCGAGTTCGAGTCTCGGTCCGGCACATAGCTTTAATCTGCCAGGAAGGAGTGAGGAAGAGTTCAAATGGAGGTAGGGTGAAGGCCTAGGAGAGAAGGCTATACGCTCACCTTGAGACTGAATGATAACCCCCCCCCCCCCCCCTGTCATATAAGACTTAAAACTGTGAGCAGTTGAGGCATCGTCGCCTAACACCATATTGTGCGCCAGGAACGTTAAAAGTCTGCCTCAGGGCGGCTAGATAGGGACAGTCCAACATGATGCGAGCTTCTGACAGTTGAGAACCGCATCGACATTGGGGTGGGACCTCACAACGGAGGAGATGACCGTGAATCAGCCAAGTATGGCCAATGCACAGCCAGCAAAGGACAACGGAGTCACCGCGAGTAGCTCGCATGGATGACCTCCATACATTCGTTGTCACATTTGTAGTATGTAATTCATTTGGCGGGACCCGAGTTCGAGTCTCGATCCGGCACACAGTTTTAATCTGCCAGGAAGTTTCATACGCAGTCGTTGTGCTAGCTGGACTGCTGGTAGCGCTCTGGAACTCACGAGTGATTCCTTCCGCTGATTTCATGCCAGGGACCTCCTGGTTTCGTCCCAGGGTGGTTTTCGTCAAGGTCGTTCCACGACTGACAACTTGGTATACCTCGAATCTGCCATCCGAACGGCCTTTTCCCGCCGTCATCGCCTTATTGCCGTCTTTTTTACCTGACGAAAACCTATGACACCACTTGGCGACACCTCATCCTCGTTACTTTGCACTAGTGGGGTCTCCGTGGCCCGCCCCCGAATCTTAAACAAAACTTTATGTCACTCCGACCTTCAGAGTTCGAGTCGGTGCTTCACACAGTTTCCCCCCATGCCCAGGAGAATGGGGTCCCGCAGGGCTCTGTACTGAGCGTCCCCCTCTTTTTAGAGGCCATTAATGGTCTCGCAGTGGCAGTAGAGTCCTCAATATCACACTTCTTACATGCTGACGATTGTTGAGTTTCCTTTTGCTTATCTACTGTCAATATAGCTGAACGTCGACTGCAGGGAGCCGTACAGAAGGTGCAGTCATGAGCCTTCCACCACGGCTTTCAGTTTTCGGCCATCAAGACTTGCGTTACGTCGTCGTCATACTGTCCATCCACATCCAGAACTTTACCTCGATGACAAACTGCTTAACGTACTGGATACTTATCGCTTTTTAGGACTGGTTTCGACCACTGCTTAACTTGGTTCAGATGGCTCTGAGCACTATCGGACTTAACTTCTGAGGTCATCAGTCCCTTAGAACTTAGAACTACTTAAACCTAACTAACCTAAAGACATCACACACATCCATGCCCGAGGCAGGATTCGAACCTGCGACCGTAGCGGTCGCGCGGTTCCAGACTGTAGCGCCTAGAACCGCTAGGCCACCCTGGCCGGCGCTTAACTTGGCTTCGCCATCTTCGCCAGCTTAAGGAAACGTGCTGGCGGCATCTTAACATTATTTGATGGCTGAGTCACACCGGCTGGGTTGCAGATCGCCCTGCACTGCTGCAGCTGTACAAAGCCCTTTTACAGACCCGTCTTGACTATGGAAGCCTAGTGTACGGTTCAGCATCGCCCTCAGCACTGTGGATGCTGGACCTTGTTCAACACTGGAGTTCGACTTGCGACGGGAGCTTTCCGAACGAGTCCAGTGATCAGCCTACTCGTGGACGCTGGGGTTCCTTCATCGCGGATCAGGTGTCAACAATTGCTTGCAAACTATATCGCGCACATTCGCAACTCGCCTCAACATCCAAATTACCGTCTCCTTTTCCCTAACACAACAATTCATCTCCCACAACGGCGGCCCAGATCGGGGATTATGATTGCAGTCCGTTTCCGGTCCCATCTCACTGAACTCGGCACTTTCCCCCTACCGCCTTTCCTCCAGGTCTACTCACGTGCACCTCCATGGTGTACACCTCGACCACAGATTCGTCTGGACCTATCACAAGGCCCGAAAGACACAGTTACTCCTGAGGGCCTCTGTCACCAATTGTTCTCTATTCTCGGCAGTTCCAGTGCTCAGAAGTAGTCTACACTGATGGCTCCATGGTAGATGGTCACGTTGGCTTCGCTTATGCTCACGCTGGACATACTGAATAGCGCTCCTTGCCGGATGGTTACAGTGTTTTCACTGCAGAGTTGGTGGCCATCTCTCGCGCTCTTGAGCATATCCGCTCCTGCACAGGTGAGTCCTTCCCCATCTGTAGTGACTCCTTAAGCAGTCTACAAGATCACGACCAATGCTTTCCTCGCCGTCCTTTGGTAGTGACTACCCAGGAGTCTGCTTATGCCCTCAAAAACCACAGACGTTCAGTGGCCTTCATCTGGACCCCAGGACACATCAGAATCCCAGGAAATGAACTTGCTGACAGGCTGGTCAAACAGGCTACTGGTAAACCGGCTCTGGAGATCGGCACGCCGGCTGCGGTGGCCGAGCGGTTCTAGGCGGTACAGTCTGGAACCACGCGACCGCTACGGTCGCACGTTCGAATCTTGCCTTGAGCATGGATGTGTGTGATGTCCTTAAATTAGTTGGCTTTAAATAATTCTAAGTTCTAGGGGACTGATGACCTCAGAAGTTATGTCCCATAGTGCTCAGAGCCATTTGAACCATTTAGATCGGCACACTGGAGACTGATGTCGATCGATCTTACACGGTGAAGTTTTCGTCATTTGGCATGCGGAATGGCACGCCCTAAGTACGCCAAATAAATTACGTACTATAATTGAGACAACGAATGTATGGAGGTCATCCATGCGAGCCACTCGCGGGGACTCTGTTGTCCTTTGCTGGCTCTGCATTGGCCATACTTGGTTGATTCACGGTCATCTCCTACATCGTGAGGACCCACCCCAATGTCGATGCGGTTCTGGACTGTCATAATCCCACATCATGTTGAACTCTCCCAATCTAGCCGCCCTGAGGCGGACTTTTAACTTTCCTGACGCTGTATATGGTGTTAGGCAACGATGCCTCAACTGCTCATATAGTTTTAAGTATTATACGACAAGGGGGTTTATCATTCAATCTAAAGGTGAATGTATAGCATTTTCTCCTAAGCCTTCACCCTACCTCCATTTCTCTCTTCCTAACTCCCTCTGGTGTTGTCAGACTTCGTGTTCGTCTTTTCACCATCTGTGTTTCTCTTGCCTTGTGTTTTTACGTTGGAGATTTTAGTGTGTTGCAGAGTGGCTGGCTCATCCTTTTTTGTTCTTGATAAGCCAGCCCAGGCCATCTGCTACATTATTTTAACTCCTTCTACTGCTTTTTTTCCTTTTAGTCAATGTTTTCACTTTTTTCTT
Organism: Schistocerca piceifrons; assembly: GCF_021461385.2. NCBI lineage: Eukaryota > Metazoa > Arthropoda > Insecta > Orthoptera > Acrididae > Schistocerca > Schistocerca piceifrons. Next base: position 57,252,902 of record NC_060143.1, read on the forward strand.
GTTCCTTCATTTTCTCCGTCAGTGTCGTTACACAGTTCGTTTTGCACTTAGTTCCTTTCCCAGATTTTAGTTGACAGGATTCATTTGGGGAATGGTTCTCAACCGAGACCTGTGTGACAACGGAAAAAGGGACTGAAACCAAGCATTTAGTCCCTTTACTCCCCAAACCAACCAATTTCATGCCATATTTTTACAACCACTCTCCGCAGTGCACGACGGTTCGTGTCCATCTGTACATGAGATCTGTGCCTTCTTGATTGAGATGTGGTTGGAGCTACGCTTTCCACCTCAGTCACCTCAGCAATAGGCGATTTTGGCAGCTTTAGAACGGTTGAAATGCCCCGGATGGATTCGTTATTCAGGTGAAATCCAATGACTAGTCCACATTCGAAGTCACTGGGCACTTCTGACGGACCAATTCTGCCGTTGCTGCTTCTCTGTTGACAGCACAATATGGTTCAAATCGCTCTAACAACTATGGGACTTAACATCGGAGGTGATCAGTCCCCTAGACATATAACTAATTAAACCTAACTAACCTAAGGACGTCACACACATACATGCCCGAGGTAGGATTCTAACGTACCACCGTAGCAGCAGCGCCGTTCCGGACTGAAGCGCCTAGAACCGCTCGGTCACAGGTAGTGTGCTTTTCAGCCAGTTTATTTGCTCACATTGTGAAGGGAACTGAATGCAATAGACACAAGGAGACGACTACCACACACGAGACCGTTGCTCCCAACGTGACGTAAAGCTGTTAGTTTCTGGTGGAAGAAACTGTACAGGAACTGGTCAGTAACTTACTCTAGGAATGCAATGTAATGTGGTGCAACGAGTGGCGTTGTTGCTTCTTTTCACTTGGTACAAGGAGTCGAGTGCGCTGACAGCTGAATGAGGCATTTAGCTTACTTCAGGCCGGAGGTAGATCTTTGATGTGTTGGGGATGCTTCATACACTATGAACTGGGCTCACTCATGCAGGTTACTATGAACATGAACTAGAATGCTGTAACTCTACTACTCAGCGTTTTCAGCAATTCTGTCTCCTTGGACAATCTAAGCGTTGCTATATGTAGAAATATGCTATCACCCTGGCATGAATACAGATTATATCCACTTTGGAACAAGTTCAAGGAAATAACACCCCTTCCTCAGTCTTCGGCGACTTTCTCTCTTCCGTCTCGTCATGAGGGAATAATTATGACTGGATACATATGGAACACTGTCTTTTCTGCCATCGCCATCTGTTAAGTGGCGACCCCGCGCCACTTTTATCTCGCTGTAACAAACCCCTCTCGGTTTCTCTATTCTCTCACTCAGCATCAGCCGGCCGCGGTGGTCGAGCGGTTCTAGGCGCTTCAGTCCGGAACCGCACGACTGCTACGTCGCGGGTTCGAATCCTGCCTCGGGCATGGATGTGTGTGATGTCCTTAGGTTAGCTAGGAGACTGATGACCTCAGATATTAAGTCCTATAGTGCTCACAGCCATTTGAACCATTTTTTCACTCAGTTTCAGTGTTCTGATCCCTTTCATTTCAGTATGGCAACTGAGATTTAATTGTTTTTCTGTGTACACCGCTTGTCGTAGAAACTCCCCTTACTTTTGCACTGTCTTTTTGCTTTTCAGCTAGTGTTCCAGATTCCCTGCCATTATTTGTTACGGCTTTGCCAATCTGGCAATGCTGGTTAGGCACTTATGAATCGACTAACTTCCGGAACCACGGAGTAATTTCCCTAGAAAACGATTCCATTTTAAGTAATGATCCGGGCGCTTACGGCTCCAGCTGTTTCGCGCTCTATAGCCCCCACAAACAAAATTTCGTTTTCCCACTGACAACAGCAATGTTCACAGGACTCACAAAAAAAGTGAAACACGCAGAAGTGGAGGAGGAAACGAAACGAAACTATGGGGTGCGAGGGTATATGGTGCTATTTCAGCAGTTACGAAATCGAGTGAAATTTACGGATGTCTTGGCAGTATGAGCCCACTAATCAGTACGACCTCGTACCCTCTCTGATCTGGATGCTTGCACTGATTTGGTTGGAAAAGATTACATAAAGCCGTTTTATGCTCTCCTGAGACAAGCTGGCCCAAAACTGTCATGTCTAGTCCTTGTTATCCTGGATACCGCCAGGCAGATTTGGTGTCCGAACTGGCTGCACATGTTTTATCGAGGATGGGAATATTGCCGGCTACGGGACTACCTCAGCATTTCGCAGATAATTCATAGAGATAAGTGCCGTATGTGGACGAGCATTGTCCTGTTGAAAAAAGGCGCAATGATACTGTCGCATGAGTGGTAACACAGGAGGACACATGTGTCTGTGACGTACCGTTGAACCGTCAGAGTTCTCTGTCACTACCAGCTGTACCTGAAGACACATCCATGGCTTCCTAACCACAGTGCCAGGATAGACTGCTGTGCTTCTCCAAACATTGGAATACGCGATTTCTCTGCAGGTCGCCGCATACTCCGCTACGGCAGTCATCCGGGGTCGTGCGGAACGGCGATCCGTTGCTGAACGCATTGCCGTTCATCAGCGGTTCACTCTTGCCGGACTCGCAGCCACTCCAGACACAGCCGTTTGTGCTCTGGTGTTAATTGTAGCCTACGCATGGGCAGGTAATTACCTTATCCGACTGCTGCTAGTCTCCGATCGATGGTATGGGATGACACAACATGATTCAGAGGTTCAAATGGCTCTGAGCTCTATGGGACTTAACATCTGAGGTCATCAGTACCCTAGACTTAGAACTACTTAAGGGGGGTAGGACGTGAAACGGGTCGACTTGGAGCAGGAGAGGCATCTCGGGACATTTTAATTTCCAGTGTCTATACTTTTACAAATAAATTCATAAAACTTTCTCAGCATCACCAGGAAGGGTTCAGGATTCACACTCATTGCAGTGGAAGTTCGAAAATATAACAAAATTATTTTTTTACGTGCGAAATTTCATAATTTTTTCACTTACTAATGGCTGCATTTGTTGCTATAGGTACACTTTTCTTCATAAGTTAGAGAGATTATTCGATGAATTTTGCACAGCATACATACCATACTCACATGTGTATGAAACTCTAGAATTTATTTAATTTATGAAAAAACGAATGAACTGTTATATTTTAAACTTCATGTTTACAAAAAATTTAATTTTTATATTTAATTACCTCAATTTTTACCACAGTTTTTAAAAGATTTGGAAAATTCTAGAGTTTCATGCACCTTTAAGTATGGTTTGTATGCGGTGCAAAATTCATCGAAGAATCTCTCTAACTTATGAAGAAATGTGTACCTATAGCAACAAATACTGCCGTTAGTAAGTGAAAAAAATGATGAAATTTCACACGTAAAAAAAATTACTTCGTTATGTTTTAGAACTTCTACTGCTATGAGTGTGAATTCTGAAGCCTTCCTGGTGCCGGCCGGAGTGGCCGTGCGGTTCTGGGCGCTACAGTCTGGAGCCGAGCGACCGCTACGGTCGCAGGTTCGAATCCTGCCTCGGGCATGGATGTGTGTGCTGTCCTTAGGTTAGTTAGATTTAATTAGTTCTAAGTTCTAGGCGACTGATGACCTCAGAAGTTAAGTCGCATAGTGTTCAGAGCCATTTGAACCATTTTTTTCCTTCCTGGTCATGGTGACAAAGTGTAATGAATTTATTTGTAAACGTATAGACTGTGGAAATTAAAATGTCCAGTGGTGCCTCTCCTGCTCCAAGTCAGCCCGTTTGACGTCCTACCCCCCTCAAACCTAACTAACCTAAGGACATCACACACATCGATGCCCGAGGCAGGATTCGAACCTGCGACCGTAGCGGTCGCGCGGTTCCAGACTGTAGCGCCTAGAACCGCTCGGCCACCCTGGCCGGCAGATTCAGAGGGTCCACAGGCACAGGTGTAAATGGGTTCAGGTCAGCTAAGGTCAGCTTAGTGCACAAAACGGCGAGCCTCCTCTGTAGTGGTCAACGTGGTCGACCAGAATCTTGACCAGTATCCTTGCCCTTACCACGCTGTACAACATTGTACCACTGTCACATCCGAATGCCCCACGAATCTTGATACTGAACGATCCGACCAGCCGCCCAGCGACCCAAAATAAGGCCCATTCAGACTCTGTCAATTGCTGATAATGCTGCCTCATACAGGTATCTCTGTGTCCTACACAGTGATCACTCTACATCTGACGCTGTTAGCGCCCGTTATACACCCTAGCAGACCCGGTAACAACCGTAACCGTGAAGAACACCAATGAATTCTAGCGGCCGTTCTACCTGTCACTGAGAATCGCAACTCATTTGCGTCCCCGCCGCTGGTGTGTACCTGCACGAAGCTACATTGACATCCGACCTTGTCTTCTACGTGCTTCAATTCTTTTGTTTGGCGAGCACTCAGGCACACTATCGCACCTGTACTGTGCCACAAATTCACACGATCTAAATCCCACAGAAAATATCTGGCAGTATTTGGAATAGTGGGCGAGGCGCAGCAGTCAACATCCCCGAAATCTGATAGTACCACGGGACGTACACTACTGGCCATTAAATTTGCTACACCACGAAGATGACGTGCTACAGACGCGAAATTTAACTGACAGGAAGAAGATGCTGTATATGCAAATGATTAGCTTTTCACAACATTCTCACAAGGTTGGTGCCGGTGGCGACACCTACAACATGCCCACATGAGGAAAGTTTCCAATCGATTTCCTCATACATAAACAGCAGTTGACCGGCGTTGCCTAGTGAAACGTTGTTGTGATGCCTCCTGTATGGAGGAGAAATGCGTACCATCACGTTTCCGACTTTGATAAAGGTCGGATTGTAGCCTATCGCGATTGCGGTTTATCGTATTGTGACATTGCTGCTCGCGTTGGTCGAGACCCAATGACTGTTAGCAGAATATGGAATCGGTGGGTTCAGGAGGGTAATACGGAACGCCGTGCTGGATCCCAACGACCTGTATGACTAGCAGTCGAGATGACAGGCAACTTATCCGCACGGCTGTAGCGGATCGTGCAGCCACGTCTCGATCCCTGAGTCAACAGATGGCGACGTTTGCAAGACAACAACCATCTGCACGAACAGTTCGACGACGTTTTCAGCAGCATGGGCTATCAGCTCGAAGACCGTGGCTGCGGTTACCCTTGACGCTGCATCACAGACAGGAGCGCCTGCGATGGTGTACTCAACGACGAACCTGGGTTCACGAATGGCAAAACGTCATTTTTTCGCATGAATCCAGGTTCTGTTACAACATCATGATGGTCGCAATAGTGTTTGGCTACATCGCGGTGAACGCACATTGGAAGCGTTTATTCGTCATCGCCATACTGGCGTATCACCCGGCGTGATGGTATGGGGTGCCGTTGGTTACACGTCTCGGTCACCTCTTGTTCGCACTGACGGCACTTTGAACAGTGGGCGTTAAATATCAGATATGTTACGACCCGTGGCTCTACCCTTCATTCGATCCCAGCGAAACCCTACCTTTCAGCAGGATAATGCGCGACCGCATGTTTCAGGTCCTGTACGGGCCTTTCTGGATACAGAAAATGTTCGACTGCTGCCCTGGCCAACACATTCTCCAGATCTCTCACCAGTTGAAAACGTCTGGTGAATGGTAGCCGAGCAACTGGCTCATGACTTTACGCCGGTCACTACTCTTGATGAACTGTGGGATCGTGTTGAAGCTGCATGGGCAGCAGTACCTGTACACGCCATCCAAGCTCTGTTTGACTGAATGCCCAGGCGTATCAAGGCCGATATTACGGCCAGAGGTGGTTGTTCTGGGTACTGATTTCGCTGGATCTATGCACCCAAATTGCCTGAAAATGTAATCACATGTCAGTTCTAGTATAATATATTTATCCAATGGATACCCGTTTATCATCTGCATTTCTTCTTGGTGTGGCAATTTTAATGGCCAGTAGTGTAATTATCAGTGCATGGCTTCAGCTGGATATAAACATCTGAAGAAACTTGTGGCTTCTCTTCCTCGCCGCATTTCGGCCATTATCGAGGACAGAAACAGCGTCACACGGTATTCGCGCCATGCCCCTTGGGAAGCAACTAACTTTTCGTGTGGCCTCCTTGTTTTTGTATAAATGTGGGTGATGCACTCTTCCATCATTCAATAAATCACAGTCGCGACTCCTTTGAGTGACTGGCGATCTGCAGAGCTCCATCTGATTTATTTATAACGGCCGAGATCTAGACGTATGTCAGCAGTCCCTTGAGAGATTGAGTGTACATGCAGGACAAGACACAGCGGATGAAGAGGTTGCGACGTGCCCTTCTCGGAATTCTTTCCTCGAGCGCTGCTCTACTCCCTTCCGGAGAAGGCGACGCGTCCAGTGGAAGCCATGAGTAATGACGGGAGACAGCGGCTGAGCGGTTAGGGTCACCAGATGAAAAAAGGACGTAAGAGATAAATCTAGCCCGCCGGCGGCCTGCGCCGATAGCAGGCGCTGTCCACCCCCTGCCGCTGTCCGCCCTCAGTTCTGAGACTCCTGCCAGCTCAGGGATGCCCTTCACACGGGACAGAGCCACCTCGCGTTTCGAAAGAGCCAACCTGCAACCTGTCTCAGGTTTCCTTGTACCTCGAATGCGTATTTTTAAATCGGCAGATACTTTCACTCATAAAAGTAAATACAGTGTGATCGACGTGTGGGTGCTATTCTGTCATTCTGCGCAACGAATTAATCTGAGGTGTACCCTTTACCCTGTGGCTCCTGCAAGATGCAATTTCCACCCTCACACTACTACAGAAGTCAGACAGTCCTAACGTTCTAAAGAGAAATGCCTGAAAAACTTTCAGCAATAAATATCTTCTGGAGTCATCCGCTGTAAGGAAATGACACAAAAATTCACAAAATTTCTTACGTAACTAGTGGGATTCTTGGGTACTGGAGTAGTGCTAGTTAGTGTAAGAAAAACATGAAACTAACGAAAATTATTATTTATTTTGCAAAAATTCTGAGAAATCACAGTGGTACTTTTAGTTATGAACTGAACAAGTTATTTCTGGGTTCTTTTCGGAATGTGAAGTTACCTCTTAAGAATAGGATTCGCAAATGAAATTTCTATACAAAGTTATTGACTTGGCAGAATGGCTGAGAGCCGCACCTACTCAACTCGAATAATTATCTGTTCGAATGTTGCTAGGTACAGTCGAGGCTGTCGTGTGTGAAATGCAGTGAAGTTTGCTAGAGCTGTAGCGCACAATACCGTAAGCTGCGATGACTGCTGTCTGCGCCGCTCGCTGCTGACAAATAAGATAACTCTCGTTCTATCTGGATTGACCTTTGCCTATAAAACTCCCCCTACACCTTGATGAAGTCAAGGACTCCTATTCGCCCCTAGTCTAACTACTGGCGTGGTACACCAGTCAGATAACCAGTCCACCGCGATGCCACTCAAAAATTCGCTCGCAGGCTTTTAACTATAACTCTGTGCGTTCACACCACACAATAAGCATGGCAGCCAACACAGTGAACGATGCTTAATCGCGAGGACTCAATATAGAGTCGCACTCCGATTTGCTCTCAACAGAGGTGCTCTCCCAGTGAGGTACTGAGGAGAGACTTGTTCCTCGCTCTTTGAGTACACATACGAGCGCACAAGCTCTCTTTATGTGTTCTCGGTCCAAGAGCGACAACGGAATGGCCCCTCTCCATGAGAGACATGGAGGGGTATATCTTTCAGTCTCTTCCATTACTCCTTCAGCTCAAGGCGTCAGGAATATCGTCTGCCATTCAGCATTGCTCTTCTAAAACGGGAGAATGACGTTTTGTTTAAGGCGACCAATCTGGAAATCCGTAGCATTGGCGTTTGGCATTTGCTGTCTCCCTGTGAAAATCTCTGAAACTGCATGCTATTTGTACAGAATGCAGAAGCTGGCTGCTCCCACACAATCTAGCGGAATTTGCTTTTAAGCCGAACACGGGGCCGTTCCTCCTTTCCCTCGGGCACACGCTGTCCGTTCCACGGCAGTCACCAGTCGACATAGATAGGCTGGGTCGTCCACTGAAGGGACTGGCATCCCACTGTGTGGTCTGCCTCTCTCGAACTAAAAGCTCCTGTGACCGTCGTGTCTGGAATGTATGTGTGTACGCCAGCCTCGAGTATTTCAACCACAGTGCGCACTTGTTATTTGCATATCGTTTACATGAATTCATACAGCATTGACTTTATCTTATCGAGTTTGGATTCGAATGAAGCGTCTTGATGTGCGGAATGTGATTGTGAGGGCAGAATATGTAAGCAATGAAGGTCAAGAGACCACGACGTCTTACGACAGTAACACATCACATTTGAAAGTAAAATACTTCAGTCTGAAATCAATTACATTTTAGAATGATATGTATGCCAGTTGTAATTTTCAAACGGCAATAGTGCAATATACTAAAAACTTTAAAATATAATTTACTACCTTAACTGACATTCCAACGTCCGAGTTTGAAATTTGGCTCAAAGGTGCCTAAAACCTTCCTCTTCAACATGGCGCTCTGCGACGTCACAGTAGAGCTCGGCGACGCTACAAACAGCAAGTTGGGGACACATGGGGGAAACAGCCCAGAATTCGGAAGTTCATATGACCTGTAAGGTGGGTTAATGACGTCGCTATGGCACCAAATTTCACCACAACTCTACCCAACGCCACCGCGGACGTGTCACACAACAGGAAGGTCGTCACAGTCCCTCTTGCTTACATTTCATCCCACATTTCCACGCCTCTGCCGTGGAGGTGAGAATCGCGACGCCCAGCGTTGCAATGATGCGGTTTTCTTATGATTGGACGAGGAAAAATGAAATGATCGAGAGGAATTGATGGCCGGCAGGCCCCATCCGGGGAAGTTCGGCCGCCGGTTTGCAAGTCTTATTTCAGATGACGCCACATTGGGCGACTTGCACGACAACACAACATCCATTTCACGAGCGGAGTAAATCTCCAACCTGAGCGCGATTTGAACCCGGGCCCGCTGCATGGTAGGCAGACAAGTTACCACTCAGCTCAGCAGGCAGACGACAGGGAAAACATTTCAGACACACAGCCGCTCAGTATCGAAATGAATAGGCGTCAGGGTGGGTGGAGTAAATGACGTCAGTGCAACCATTCCTTGCCGTGGGAAGCTGATGCCCGCACATTTAGTCGTCGAAAACGAGAGTTCGCAGTGCGATGAGCATTGTTGGAACTTTGTAGGCGATTCAACACTTCTCGACAGACTGATGCAACAACAGTGAACATAATCTCACCCCTTTGGAGTGCAGTGCGACTATAATTTTTGCTCTCGTGTACAGACTGGAACCACTAGGAACCGTTCAAAACCATGCGACAAAATCTACATCTACATCTACATTATACTCCGCAAGCCACCCAACGGTGTGTGGCGGAGGGCACTTTACGTGCCACTGTCATTACCTCCCTTTCCTGTTCCAGTCGCGTATGGTTCGCGGGAAGAACGACTGTCTGAAAGCCTCCGTGCGCGCTCTAATCTCTCTAATTTTACATTCGTGATCTCCTCGGGAGGTATAAGTAGGGGGAAGCAATATATTCGATACCTCGTCCAGAAACGCACCCTCTCGAAACCTGGCGAGCAAGCTACACCGCGATGCAGAGCGCCTCTCTTGCAGAGTCTGCCACTTCAGTTTGTTAAACATCTCCGTAACGCTATCACGGTTACCAAGTAACCCTGTGACGAAACGCGCCGCTCTTCTTTGGATCTTCTCTATCTCCTCCGTCAACCCGATCTGGTACGGATCCCACACTGATGAGCAATACTCAAATATAGGTCGAACGAGTGTTTTGTAAGCCACCTCCTTTGTTGATGGACTACATTTTCTAAGGACTCTCCCAATGAATCTCAACCAGGTACCCGCCTTACCAACAATTAACCGAACGTGATCCGAAGCGGCGAAGGTTCAAATGGCTCTGAGCACTATGGGACTTGACTTCAGAGGTCATCAGTCCCCTAGAATCTAGAGCTACTTAAACCTAACTAACCTAAGGACATCACACACATCCATGCCCGAGGCAGGATTCGAACCTGCGACCGTAGCGGTGGCGCGGTTCCAGACTGCAGCGCCTAGAACCGCTCGGCCACCCCGGCCGGCTAGTGGCGAAGGGTCCTTATGCTTTTTCAGTGCTCCTTTTTCACCCCCTCCTGTAGTGTGATCACTGACAGAGAATGAAACGGCGAAGAGTCCCTCTAAGACCTCCCAGTTCGGTAAAGCTCTCGGTGAGACCCACACACGTCAGATGTCAACAGTGTCAAAGATTGTCAACCATGTCACCTTTCGCTCATCACACACCGAACTGTTGTTCTCTATCGTGAAACGTATGGAATCAGCGTCCCAAGGAAAAGGGTGGTGTCACAGAGGCCCTTTATGCCGCCCCCCTGAGGCATTTTCGTTTCGATTCTGAGCGATGATATGTCTGAACCGTCTTCTTGGCACCCACAAGGAAACCGCGTGGTTTCAGTACCGGGCGTTGCGGTTCTGACCATCGCAGAGGAGTTAAAAGAAGGGGTGAGATGTGGGTAAGAGGTATTGTGACAACCTGCCTATCGTGTGACACGTCACGGTGGCGGTGAGTAGAATTGTGGTGAAATTTGGTGCCAATGTGACATCATTAACCCACTTTACAAGTCGCATGAACGTCTGAGCTCTGGCCTTTTTTCTGCATGTGCTGACAAGTTGTTTCAGACATCATCGAGCCCGATGTGAGGTAGCAAGGCTTGTTCATCATTACAGAGGTAGGACGTAGGCACCTTTGAGCCAAATTTTAGACTTGTGAGGTGGAATGGGAGACAATTACGTATTTTCGAAAACAGTGATTCTTTAATTCTGTAGCGAAGATTATATTTATATGAACTATTATCTAACATGTGCCTCCTTACTTTGAGACTGTCAGATCCTACAAATTAACTGTCATTAATAAGAAAATTCGATTATAGGTCTGTTAAAGGGTCGTAATATTGTTGATGTTGCTCAGGTCTTCAGTCCGAAGAATGGTTTCACGCAGCTTTCCATGGTAACCTACCCTTTAGAAGCCTCTTCGTCTCCGAATAACTACCCGCAACCTACACCTTTCTGAAGCTACTTATTGTATTCATCTCTTGCGCTCCTCTACGACTTTTATCCCCAACACTTCCCTCTGTCACTAAATTGGTGATCCCTTGATGTCTCAGAACGGGTCTTATCAAAGGATTCCTTCTTTTAGTCAAGTTATGCCACAAATTTCTTTTCTTCCCAGTTCTATTCAGTACCTCCTCATTAGTTGTACGACATACCTATCTAATCTAAAGCGCCACATTTCAGAAGCATCTATTCTCTTCCTGTGTGAACCGTTTATTGTCCACGCTTCACTACCATTTAAGGCTACACCCCAAACAGATACCTTCAGAAAAAACTTCAAAGCGCTTGATTCCATATTCGATGTTAACAAATTTCTCATCTTCAAAAACGCTTCTCTTGCAGTTGCCGGTCTACATTTTATATCGTCTCTGCTTCGCCCTTCATATTACTGTCCAACTAACAGAAGTCATTTACTACTTTTAGTGTTTCGTTTCCTAATATAATTCCCTCAGCATTGCCTGGTTTAATTTTACTACGTTTCTTACTCTTATTTGCTTTTGTTGATGTTCATCCTCCTTTCAAGACACTGTCCATTCCATTCTGATGCTCTTACAAGTCTGTAACACAATGTCAACTCCATGAATTTTTGTTTCCTTTACTACCCACTCTATACGTAGATTGAATAACATCGGGAATAGGCTGCAACCACGTCTCACTCCCTTCTCAACCACTATAGACTCCCCTTCATGCCCCTCGACTCTTATAGCTGCTTTCTGATTTCTGTACAAGTTGTGAATAGCCTTTTGCTCTCTGTATTTTACCGCTGCTACATTCAGAATTTCAAAGAAAGTATTTCACTCAACACTGTCAAAAGCGTTCTCTAAGTATACACAGGTTTGCCATCTCTTGACCTATCTCCTAAGAGAAGTCGTAGTATCAATATTGCCTCGCGTGTCCCCACATTTCTTTGGAATACAAACTGATCTTCCCTGGGGTAGACTTCTACCAGTTTTTCCATTCTTCTGTAAGAAATTCGTGTCAACATTTTGCAACCATGACTTACTAAACTGATACTTCGGTGATATTCACACCTATCAGCAGCAGTCTTTGAAATAGGAACTATTACATTCTTCTTGAAGTTAGAGTGTTTGACCTGTGCCATACATCTTCCACGTGAGGTGGAATAGTTTCGTCATGGCTGACTCTACCAAGGTTATCAGTAGTTCTGACGGAATGTCGTCTACTCCATGGGCCTTGTTTCGATTTAGGTCTTTCTATACTCTATCAATTTTTTCTCACAGTATCATATCTCCCATCTCATATTCATCTACAACCTCTCACTTTCTATAATGTTGCCTTCAAGTTCATTCCCCTCGTATGGCCCCACTATACACTCCTCCCACCTTTCAGCTTTTCCTTCCTTGCCTGGAACTGATTTTCCATCTGAGCTCTTGACAGTCAAATAGATGCTTCTCTTTTTGCCAAAGGCCTCTTTAATTTTCCTGTAGGCGGTATCTGTCTAGTTATATAAGCTTTCGTATCCTCACATTTGTGTTGTAGCCATTCCTGCATAGTCATTTTTCATTGCCTGTCAATATCATTTTTAGACGTTTGAATTTCCTTGCGCCTACTTCATTTGCTGTACTTTTATATGTTCTCCTTTCATTATTGAAATTCAGTATTTCCTGTGATCCCTTGACGAATTACACAGTTGTTTTGTCACAGAGCACTGACACAGAAATACAACAAATAGTATTATTGTTGTAGAAAAGGACAGACTTGTGGTGAGCACCAACATCAAAACATGTGGTTGTTAACTTTGAGAACAACTGTTCTGATTCATGATACTGATGTCTTCTGTTTGATCATGCTATTGTGATGCATTTATGCCTTTGCGTGTAAACTTTCACAATGGACTGGCTACAGTTTTGTGACTCTGATTCTGTCATGGGTGCACAGACAGTGTTTTTGGTAGTGAAACTCCTACCATTTAACCTATACTGATTCCACACTCAAGTGTGTCCATGAATGTGAACTCTAACCTCTCTGAGACACAGCCTCCTTGGTGGGAAATGCATACAGCACATGTCCACTTCCACAATGAGCCACAATACCCCAATTTCATCCCATGCCAAATGAAACAACAGGTGTCTTCACCTTTCCCAGTGCCACTGCAGTAGACATACGTACATAATGTGAACTTGCTCCTTCCTTTGTGAACATCTGCTTTCATGCAGTCCTCATACTGACAGCATTCCTATTTGTAAATTTGTGACCATGGTCACATAATCCATGATAACCACATGCTCATCCACGACAACTGCATCATGTGGACAAAGTATCACAACCCCACCTCACACACACACACACACACACACACACACACACACACAGACTTCAGGCAACATATCACTTACTGGGACCATGCTGCCATCACCATCATAACACTGCCACTTGCCACTTCCTGCGACTTTGCAACAGGTACCTGTTGGACATTTTCCTAAACTACCTCACCTGCAAATGAAGAATCCCAAAATGTGGTTCGCCTTGGTCATTAAGCTCTCCATTTATGGAATTCTGGGCGACGATGTACACTTCGTATGTTTGCTTAGCCCTCACATGACGAACCAGAGCTCATCAGTGGCCTGCTGCTGGATCCACCACCTCAACATAAATACGCTACAGCTCAGTCCTGCATTATTGAATGCTTGTCACAGCAGCTGCTGGACCAATTCATCACATCATTTACAACATACAGCTGCAGGATTGGACCTCATCCAATTGTGGCATCATCTCCACTCCTAAGTCGCATCCAAGACACCTGCTGATGGCACACTGTGGACCCTTTGGCTGGTTAGATTGCTGTCTGACCTTCAACTACATCTTCTGTCTCACAAGTCTGCTGTTTTAGAAGGGAAACTCTTATCTCACTGATCAAGCCTACAGTATTATCCGGCATCACCAGCTCCTTCCCTCTGGTAGCTCCCCCATGGATTCAAAGGACAGTAATATCCTGCCTTGGGCCAGATTCCTCCTCACCTGGCAGCCAGAGGTCATGGATGCAGCATGCACTTTCGACAGTGCCAGCTGGCAGTCAACTTCTGGCACTATCTGCGCCCCTCTTCCACCATGGCAAGCATGCAGCATCCCAGGAGTTCAGGTGATGGACAGCAGATGCCGCATTCCACTTACCCATTGTGGTGGTACCATGAAATTTTCAGTGACTCTGCATGGTCTTGTTTTCCACCATGTACACATATCCTAACTCTGGCCACAGGTCTGTCTATTTGCCACGACTCACAGCACCACTGTAGGGTGCCGCCTAGCTACTCAGTCATTTGACAAAGTGAATCCTCCCATGAGCAGGCTCTACATTTTTGATTCCACCAGCAGCCTCCACTCCTTCACAGACACCAAGGCCAATGCCACAATCATCGTGCCATTGTGCAATGCGTCGAGCCTTCTTCCTGCATCGCTGCTCCTCTGTGGAACCAACAGCTCTGACATACCTGGCCACAGCTTGGCAGACCTTCATCTCTAGCTCACATTGGATCTGTTACTTACTTGGGCCTTCCAGGTCACTGTCATCGAGTGCCCTGTCCTCGGGGCAGCTTCCTCAAATACTTAGGTCTCCCACCAGACCTCCAATTGGTCTCACTGCTTCACCATGCATCTGGTTCTCAGATTCCTGGTAACTTCAGCTCCTCACCCCCTTCCATTCCCACTCAGCACATTGCGCTCATCCACACTACCTCCAAATGCTTATGTCTGTCAGTAGATCTTGTCAGCTTGCTGGCCTAGCTTAGGACTCGACACCAAGAGAGCACTAACATCCGTGCCAACAACAACAACCTGCATCAGCTGATCATTGACACATCAGACAACTCAGCACATGATCTTTGTAGGGTCACCGACCTCACCACATCAGAGCAACACATCACTGAGGCTTTGCCTGTTCCTGATCCATTTCCACTTTCACTGCAAAATTCACAGGTTGATGACAATCAAACATACGGTGTTTCATGTACCTAACCTGCATCGTCCAGTGTTGCCTTGCATATTCCCACCACTGTTACAGGCGTTATTACCAACGGCACCTGCCATAGACTAGTGACTACCAAGGGCCTCCTGTCCAGCATAAGGCTCGCCAAATCAATGCCACAAAACTCTGCAATGCTAAGGCCACAATATAGGACCTCTTAGATTCCAGGATTGTACATCATTCAGACAGTAATTGGTCATTGCCTATACACCTTGTACTTAAAAAGGATGGTTCTTTCTACTTGTGTGGGACTACTGGAAACTCAGTGCTTGGACGATCCTTGTCAGTTATCTGAGTTTGCACAGCCAATATTTCCTGCAAAAACTGCATGGTGTGCAGATCTGCAGCTTTATTGACTGCCAAAAGTCTTATCATCAGATCCTTATTCACTGTGATGATATACCTAAACTGGCCATTATAATGTCATTTAGCTTAGTTGGATTCTGCTACATGCCACATCGTTTAAAAATGCCATGCATACATGGCAACGTTTCGTTGATTCAGTCTTGTTCCCTCTCCCTTTCTGCTATGCTCACTTTGATTATATTCTCATCTACTCCCCTCCTACTGAAGAGCACAGGCTCTGTTTATCCCCAGCTCTCAAAGCACTCATCAACAACAGCGCTGAGGTAAACCATGATAAGTCTCAATTACATGCGACTTGTGTCACTTTCCTGGTCCATACCATCCCTGCTGATGGTATTTGCTCTACATCCAACCACGTTGTGTTCATCTGTGATTTTCATTACCTGAGACATTTTGCAACCTCTGTCATTTCCTCAGAATGATCAGTTTTTTCCAGTAGCACATCCCTCATACTGCATCCATAAAACCCCTCTGACAGATGTCTTTGCAGTTAAGAACACTTCTGGTGCCCACAAAGTACTATGGTCTAATGATATGAGGTGCACTTTCGATACACTTAAAACTGCACTAGCCAATGCTGTCCCCCTTGCTCAACCGATCAATGATGCACACATTTCTGTCGCCACTAATGTGAGTGAGTCTTTGATTGGCACCATCCTACAACAGCATCTAAGCAACTCGACACAACCCATTTGTTTCTTTTCCATGAAACTATCCTCCTCACAAGGTAAGTGGTGCACCTTCGACAGAGAAATGTTAGCAATACACAACGTGGTCCATCACTTTCAGAAGGATGTAGAAGGCCATTATGTAACTATCTACAAGGATACACAAACCAATCATGGACACTATCACTAATACTGCTAATGACTTGCCACCTCAGCACTTTCATCACATGGAACTCATTTGTGAGTACACTACTGATGTCCATTATATATAGAGAACTGAGAATGGCATAGCTGACTACATGTCTCACTTACACACCATCTCTTCACTGATGAACTGGGACAAACTGGCACAGCTTAAACAGGACGATGCAGATATAACCAGAACATTCTGGGACTCAGAAGTAAAATTGATGAACTACCCATTTGTATTGATGAAATGAATTCATCTATCCAAATTGACATAATATGCCTCTCTGAACATCAAGTGACCACTGGCATAGATATGTTAGACATTTCAGGATTTAAGCTAGCTTAACATTGGCATTAATAAATTCTGTTTAGACCAGCATCTAGAAGCATGTGCAACAGGAGTAGAGTGCCATAACAGATCCTATATAATAGTAACTACTTACCGAGCACCTGCAGGAAATTATAATCTATTCATAAATCATCTAGAAGCTCTTTTGGGTTATTTAACAGGAAGAAACAAAGAAATTTTGATTGCTGGTGACTTTAATACAGATTTTCTAATGCAATCTTCTAGTAAACATTAACTGCAGTTAGTTATCTTGTCTTTCAATCTAACTCACACTGTAAACTTTCCAACTAGGATCACTAAATCCTCAAGGACAGCCATTGATAACATTTTTATAGACAAATCAAAGGAACAAAATCATATCGTAAAACCTGTAATAAATGGACTATCAGATCATGACATGCAGCTCCTTGTTTTAGATGTAAATTCTGAGCAGATTATCAAGACTGCTAAGTCTGAGTACAGGAGAGTAGTCAGTCAACCAAAAATTGAGTGTTTTAGAAAACTGCTCAAAGATATGAACTGGAAAGCTGTTTATAGTGCCCATGACATGAATGAAAATATAATACATTCATGAACAATGTCAGTAGCATGTTTGAAAACTGTTTTCCTCTAAAAGTTACTCAAATTAAACAGAAGTCTATAATAAAACCATGGATTACACAAGGAATAAAGATTTCCTGTAAGACAAAAAGGAAAATTTATCTGTCAACCAAGAATAGCTCCAATACTGATGATTTAGCTAAATACAAGGAATACTGTAAAATATTTAAAAAAGTAATTCAGACATCTAAACAAATGCACTATGAGAAGAAGATAGCAATGTCAGGGAACAAAATAAAAACAATATGGGATATAGTGAATGAGGAGACTGGTAGAACCAGAAAGGAACAGGAGCAAATAGCATTAAGGGTGGATGACACATTAGTAACCGATGGGCATAGTGTGGCAAATCTATATAACAAGTACTTTATATCTGTTACTGATAGAATGGGATTGTCAGGATCAGTAAATAATGCCCTTGAATATCTGAAACTAGCCTTTACAAATAGCTTCAGCTACATGAATATGTCACTTACTTCACCAAAAGAAATAACTTCCATAATAAAATCTTTGAAAACAAAGCATTCTAGTGGTTACGATGAAATATCAACAAAGTTAATTAAGGCATGTTCTTGTGAGTTTAGTACAATTCTAAGTTACTTGTGTAACCAGTCAATTATAACTGGGACATTTCCTGACTGGCTAAAATATGCATATGTTAACCCTCTATTCAAGAAAGGGGATAAAGAGATACCATCAAACTACAGACCGATTTCACTTTTTCCAGCATTCTCAAAAATTTTAGAAAAAGTAATGTACAGGCAGCTTCTCAACCATCTGACCACAAATAACATATTATCAAGAACACAGTTTGGATTTCTGAAGGGTTCTGATATCGAGAAGGCTATTTACACCTACAGTGAAAATGTACTTCATTCAATAAATAACAGATTACAAGCAGCAGGTATTTTCTGTGATTTGTCAAAGGCATTTGATTGTGTGAACCACAACATCCTTTTAAATAAATTAGAATTTTATGGTGTCACGGGCAGTGCTGCAAAATGGTTCGAGTCACACCTAGCTAACAGGAAACAAAGGGTGTCAGTACAAGGGACTAGTGAATTAAGTCATCAGTCATCATCAGAATGGGAAGAAATTACATGTGGTGTCCTACAAGGGTCCATCTTAGGGCCATTGCTTTTTCTTGTGTACATTAATGATCTCTCATCAGTTACACTGCCAGAAGCAGAGTTCGTTTTGTTTGCAGATGCCACAAGTATTGCAATAAATAGTATGTCGAGTGTAGTTCTAGAAAGATTGGCTAATGATATTTTCATGGATATTAATAAATGGTTTAAAGCCAACTCATTGACATTAAACTTTGAAAAGACTCACTACGTGCAATTCAGAACCTGTAAGAGGTTTCCACCCAGCATATGCATAGCGTATGAAGAAGAGCAGATAGAAGAGGTTGACAGTTTTAATTTCCTGGGATTACAACTTGATAATAAATTCAGTTGGGAGGAGCACACCACAGAACTGCAGAAACGCCTTAACAAATCTGTATTTGCAATTCGAGTGTTAGCAGACATAGGCGACATAAAAATGAAAAAGCTTGCATACTTTGCCTACTTTCATTCCATAATGTCATATGGTATAATATTTTGGGGTAACTCTTCAAGTCAAACAAAAGTTTTCAGAGTCCTAAAGCATGTAATACGTATTATTTGTGGAGTAAATTCATGGACGTCATGTAGAAACCTCTTCAGAGAACTGGGTATACTAACCACTGCCTCTCAGTATATTTACTCCTTAATGAAATTTGTCCTAAATAATATATCTCTTTTTGCAACAAACAGCTCAGTTCATACATACAATACCAGGAACAAAAATGATCTGCACAAAGACTTAAAAGCACTTACTTTAGTTCAAAAAGGGGTCCACTACTCAGGAACACTCATCTTCAATAATTTGCCAGCAAACGTAAAAAATTTAGTTACAAATAAAGATCAATTTAAAAGGAGCCTGAAAGGCTTACTAGTGGCCAACTCCTTCTACTCCACTGACGAATTTTTTAATAGAAACAAATGATATATTGTATTTATTCATACTATTAGTAATTGTTATTTCAGCTTTAAAAAAAAAAAAAAAAAAAAAAAAAAAAGTTGACATGTTCCACATCCTCAAGGATCTCCTCAGCATGGATCTATGGAACGAAAAATTAATCTAATCTAATCCATTTGATACGAGATGACACTACCTCATTGGTCCACGACACCTAGCTGGCTCTTCACGCCTGGTGCTATGTGACACCTCCACAGGTACTTTCTGCCTCCTAATTCCTATTCCCCTATCCGCACAGTCTTCTCAGTGATCCATAACCTTGCCCTTCCATGTATTAAGGCTACTACTCCCCTTGTTACCAAAGGTTTTGTTTGAATTGGCATGAAAGTTGGATTGTTGTGTCTGGACACATGCATGCCTCCCATGCCAATGCAGTAGAGTCAGACGCCACGTCCACATTACCCTAGGTCAATTTTATATTCTTTCAACACATTCACCTCAACTTCATCAGTCCTCTCCCCCCCCCCACTACACACCCTTCAGAAGGTTGCAAATATATTATTTCTATTACTGACCGTGTCACCAGTTGGATCAAGGCTATTTCTCTCCAGGACATTTCTGTAGATACCATCACTTATGGATTTCTCACCTCTTGAATTATTCACTTCAGATTCCCCTCTCGTATTACTACTTATCAGGGGTGACAGTTCAAATCCATCCTTTTCAGCAGGCTGTATAACTTGTGTGGTGTCTCTAAACTCCGAATTATGGCTTACTATCCACAGAGCAATGGGTTAGTCGAGCACTGGTCCACAACCTTAAGGCAGCGCTCATTGGTCTTTCTGCTTCCTGGTCCAAGGCCCTCTCCTGGATCCTGCTCATAATTCACATGACATTTAAGGAGGACTTATAGGGTTCCCTCACTGATATACTTCATGGCAAACCCCTGATTTTGCCTGCTGAATTCATCAAAGAATGGACTGGGACGAACTGGCACAGCTCAGACAGGATGATTCACATGTAGGCCATTTATTACAAGTCTCTGCCCCCTTCCAAGCTCTCAGCTTTGGTCAAGAGTGTCTGTGCTCATACTGCTCACATCTGCACCCAACCTCTGCATGCTCACTCTGCACCACATGTCTTTTTCATAAAACCTTAAGCACTGTGACTAAGTAATGTTCCTTGATGACATCATACAGTCCACTCTCCAGCAACCCTTTTCGTGCCCCCACAAAGTGCTCTGTCACTGTGCCCAT
This sequence comes from Schistocerca piceifrons, assembly GCF_021461385.2. Lineage (NCBI taxonomy): Eukaryota > Metazoa > Arthropoda > Insecta > Orthoptera > Acrididae > Schistocerca > Schistocerca piceifrons. Next base: position 57,273,449 of record NC_060143.1, read on the forward strand.
GCCTTCAACATTTATGGTAAGCCATAATCTGTCTTCATCAACAGACTCAAGCAAGCTTGTATTCTTGATGATGACCTCCTCCGACTAATACCTCAGCATCTCCTCTGGCTGATTAGTTGACTCTTCCTCCTTCCTTGCTATCCAGCTCTCCCAGTGGTGACAGTGACTCATGTGCTCCAAGTGCTTCGAGTGCTGTGTATGTCATTCCTTCCTCCAGCAATGCCATCATGAGCACTTGTCTCTTCCTTTCCACATCACCCGCTCCCTCCCGTGTTGCACACTTCTATGTTGGCATCTCTTCTCTGTCAGTCGACGACCTCTACTTGCAGTTACAGGACAGCACTCTCTTCATGCTTCAGTCACCTCCCCACAGGTTCGACAACTCCACACATCGAGTGACACCCGTGCATGCCCTCAACCTTCCTTCCAATGCAGGAGAACATAGCATCACTACCTCAGCCGATATCCTTGGCTGCTTCCCCATCTGCGTGCTTCTTGCTCTGCGCACAGCCATCATGTCATGAGACCATTCAATTGGCAGCTCCCATGCTGGCCACCCTCTCCACCCTTCAGCACGGTATGAAGACTATGTCATGTTGACCCTACACTGCTCTGCTTCTGCCCATGCTACAAGAAATGATCCAGCCATGCCCCTCTCACTGGCCACGTTTGATGGGACTGGTCAGATAAACATGCCATGCCAACTGACTGCTATGTCACCTCATTGACCTTGGCTCTCCTACCTCATTTCCTACTCCATGCTCCACATTGTCATGAGGAGGTGGGGGGTGGGGGGTTTCTATGGTGACCACCAACATCAAATATGTGGTTATTAATTTTGAGAAGAACTATTTGGATTCATGATTCTATAATCTTTGACTCAGTCCGGTATGAATTTCCATTGTGTGCACTAGTTTGTATTGGTATATGATGTTTATAGCAATAAAGTGCTACAATTCTACAATCAGTCTTGTGTTGGTGATCTCCTCTGCCCAGTGCTTCACTGTGAGAAAGGAAACTGCCATAAAGTGTGGATGATCAGGCATTTATGTTAGAAAAGGAATACAGTTTAAATCGAGACATGATCTTAGTACAGCCAGTGGAGGTAAACACTACAATATTAACAGTTGAATTAACAGTGGTTGACAGCAACAAGATATTAATCATTTTGAGTGTGTTTTGTCAGCCAGTAATAGTGTGGTTGCTTTTCTAATAAATTAACGAAAGTTCCATGTTGTTGTTGTTGTTGTTGTTGTGGTCTTCAGTCCTGAGACTGGTTTGATGCAGCTCTCCATGCTACTCTATCCTGTGCAAGCTTTTTCATCTCCCAGTACCTACTGCAACCTACATCCTTCTGAATCTGCTTAGTGTATTCATCTCTTGGTCTCCCTCTACGATTTTTACCCTCCACGCTGCCCTCCAATACTAAATTGGTGATCCCTTGATGCCTCAGAACATGTCCTACCAACCGATCCCTTCTTCTGGTCAAGTTGTGCCACAAACTTCTCTTCTCCCCAATCCTATTCAATACTTCCTCATTAGTTATGTGATCTACCCATCTAATCTTCAGCATTCTTCTGTAGCACCACATTTCGAAAGCTTCTATTCTCTTCTTGTCCAAACTATTTATCGTCCATGTTTCACTTCCATACATGGCTACACTCCATATGAATACTTTCAGAAATGACTTCCTGACACTTAAATCAATACTGGATGTTAACAAATTTCTCTTCTTCAGAAACGCTTTCCTTGCCATTGCCAGCCTACATTTTATATCCTCTCTACTTCGACCATCATCAGTTATTTTGCTCCCCAAATAGCAAAACTCCTTTACTACTTTAAGTGCCTCATTTCCTAATCTAATTCCCTCAGCATCACCCGACTTAATTAGACTACATTCCATTATCCTTGTTTTGCTTTTGTTGATGTTCATCTTATATCCTCCTTTCAAGACACTGTCCATTCCATTCAACTGCTCTTCCAAGTCCTTTGCTGTCTCTGACAGAATTACAATGTCATCGGCGAACCTCAAAGTTTTTATTTCTTCTCCATGAATTTTAATACCTACTCCGAACTTTTCTTTTGTTTCCTTTAGTGCTTGCTCAATATACAGATTGAACAACATCGGGGAGAGGCTACAACCCTGTCTTACTCCCTTCCCAACCACTGCTTCCCTTTCATGTCCCTCGACTCTTATAACTGCCATCTGCTTTCTGTACAAATTGTAAATAGCCTTTCGCTCCCTGTATTTTACCCCTGCCACCTTTAGAATTTGAAAGAGAGTATTCCAGTCAACATTGTCAAAAGCTTTCTCTGAGTCTACAAATGCTAGAAACGTAGGTTTGCCTTTCCTTAATCTTTCTTCTAAGATAAGTCGTAAGGTCAGTATTGCCTCACGTGTTCCAATGTTTCTACGGAATCCAAACTGATCCTCCCCGAGGTTGGCTTCTACTAGTTTTTCCATTCGTCTGTAAAGAATTCGTGTTAGTATTTTGCAGCTGTGACTTATTAAGCTGATAGTTCGGTAATTTTCACATCTGTCAACACCTGCTTTCTTTGGGATTGGAATTATTATATTCTTCTTGAAGTCTGAGGGTATTTCGCCTGTTTCATACATCTTGCTCACCAGATGGTAGAGTTTTGTCAGGACTGGCTCTCCCACGGCCGTCAGTAGTTCCAATGGAATATTGTCTACTCCGGGGGCCTTGTTTCGACTCAGGTCTTTCAGTGCTCTGTCAAACTCTTCACGCAGTATCATATCTCCCATTTCATCTTCATCTACATCCTCTTCCATTTCCATAATATTGTCCTCAAGTACATCACCCTTGTATAGACCCTCTATATACTCCTTCCACCTTTCTGCTTTCCCTTCTTTGCTTAGAACTGGGTTTCCATCTGAGCTCTTGATATTCATACAAGTCGTTCTCTTATCTCCAAAGGTCTCTTTCCATGTAAAATGTAAATTACAAAAATTAACATAATTTTGTATGTAGATACAGACATAAACAAAAATTTCACAGGTGAAACTAGTAGCACTCTCAAAAAAATTCTTAAAGTGTTGGCATGTTGGTGTTGGTCTAAAATGCAGGAAGGGTAACTGGAGTCACAATCTCATTAACTGACCATTTGGCCACAAATTTGGACTCTATCTGTGTGCTCATTTTGCCAGTATATAAGGAACATATAGAGAGTTACTTTCCATAAAGATGACATCTGAAGTGGCAGACAGACACAAATAAAAGACACTTGCACATTAGCTTTATGGTCTGAGCTGCCAGAAATGGTGCTCATATGTGTGTGAGATGTGCTTGCTTGTGTGAACGAATGTATGTGTGTTTACCTTTCTGATGGAGGCTGTGACCAAAGCTAATGTGTTGTTCCTGTCTGCAGCTTAACGTGTCATCTTTCTACATCTACACGAACAAAAGTAGCAATCTCTCCCTTTCTTATATTGTTGATATTACAACCTGGAGTTTGTGTGGGTGTTTCATTTTTCAAATATTGTGGAGACATTGAATCAAAAAATCCCCAACACAAATATAACACCTGTAAATAATAGTTCTCTAAGTACAATGATGTTATTACCAACCACAGAGTGTGAAGGTAGGAAAACTGTAGAAAACCTAAAAAATGAAAAGTAAGCAGACTTAGATGAATACCAGCCTTGTGCTGAAACAGTGCTTGCAGAGTATACAACCTTCCTTAAAAAAACACAGTAAATGAGTCATTCACATCAGGGAACTTTCCAGATTATTTAACATGGCCAAAAATTTTAACTTTGCTAAAAAAAAAATTTAATGCAAAATACATATTAAATTGCAAGTCAGTTTCCCTACTGTCATGAATTACTTCAGTAAATACAACAGCCTTTTAACTGAATCACAGTTTGGGCTCCAAATTGATAGAAGTACATAATCTGGCATAGCAGATTTCATAAAAGCGATTCTTGATGTTTTTGACAAGGATAGTATGTCACAGGCATATTCTTAGAGCTTCCTACAGCTTTTGACACTGTTGACCACAACATTCTACCAAATAATCTACAATCATTATTAATAATGGGTCTAGTTAATGAACAGTTTTATCATACCTAGCACATAAGCTACAAAGATGAGAGATAACACAAACTTCAAACATAGCTAAACTCTTAGTGAAACACTTGACAGAACCAAAATACATTTATATAGTAGTCCTAAAATGTAGGTTTTTAAGACCAATACTGTTCCTGATTTACATAAATGACTTTCCCAGTGGTTTTAAGTTATGGAGAAAAAATTCTCTTTGTTAATGACAGTAATATTACAGTCACTCAGAAAACAACACAACATCTTGCAGAAAAAGCAAATGAAACCCCCAAGAGAAGTTTGCCATTGTTCAATATGTAACAAATTTGCAATGAAAACAAATGCCACACTTTCAGTCTGAAGAGGGAAAATACACTTAAATTACTTGTATATGGTACCTGTATCGACCTGTAACAAACAAAACTTCTAGGAATGAGTATTGGTTCTCCAGTGAAGTAGTGTGAACACCCAAGATATTTGCTGACTGTCATTCATTTGTATTAATTCTTAGTTGTGGAATTCTTTCTGGGACCAAGTCAGAGAAAAGGGGTATAAGAATAATAAGAATAATAATCAGAAATAGTAATCATACCCATTGGAAACATCTGCTCAAAACTTTGGGCTTTTAGCTGAATCATGTGATTACATTTACCACTCCATCATGCACATAAAAATAGCCTTGATAGTTACTACACAAACAGCTCTGACCATGATCATGGAACAAGAAATAGAAGGCACCGATATTCACCAAGAAGGAATAAATATAAATCTCAAAACAGTATTTCCTCCCAAGAAATAAAGTTGTTCTATAATTTCCCCAAAGATATTAAAGGGATTAGTAAAACAAACTTATTTAAAAGGCAGTTAAAAAGTATCAGTTAATAGACTTGTGGGAACTATAAACATATGTATAAACAGATGCAACAGAACAAATAAAGTTTATACATAGATTACAGAACCAGATTGTGAACAAGTCTGACCAATGTGGAAGTACATGAATCATCTCTCAGTCACCATGTTCATATTTGCATTGTACCTGTGTGTGATGAATATCTTCTGACACTAAAATTAATGTTTGAGCATCCAAAGCATAGATGGTATATATGAATTGCATTTCATCACAGTGCACAGCATGAGGACCTAAAGAGGATTGATGAATGGTGCTGGGACTGGCAGCTGGCCCTGAGCATAAATAGGTGTAACATACTCTACACTCATAGCAGAAGAAATGCACTACTTTACAATCACACCATTCATTACAAATTACTGAAAACAGTATCCATCATGGAATACTTGGAAGAAACCCTCCAGAGTGACCATAACTGGAACGACCACTTAAAATGAGTAATAGGAAAAGTAGATGCTAGACTGAAATTCTGAGGAAAACAGAAACCTACAAAACAGTTGTTCAACCAGTTATTGAGTACTGCTAATCACACCAGGTAGAACTAATAGAAGAGTTAGAGAAGATCCAACAGAGAGCAGTGTGTTTCATCATAGGGTCACTCAGTCAGTGTGAAACAGTTACAGAGATGCACAACAAATTCAAGTGTCAGATACAACAAGAGAGGTGCTGTACATCATGGAGCTGTTTACTCTTGAAATTCTGGGAGAGTATGTTCTGGAAAGAGTTGGAAATCATATTACTTGCTGCCACATACATTTCATGAAATGACCAGAACAAGAAAATTTGAGAAATTAGATCCAACACAGGTTTACTGACAATCATTCTGTTGGACAGATTGTCATTAAATTATAACAACATATAATGAATTAATTTTATTTCTTAAATAAAGTGAAAGCACTTAAAAAACCTCAAGACACAGAACATTTCCTTGAAATACAAAGAAAACTTATACTAAGGAAAGAAAGTCAGTGTGCTAGTCAGAAGTGGTCAAGATAATAAAATATAAACATACAAAGACATTATATCAGCACAACAAGCTGTACTATGCAGCACTCCTTCTCTTGTTTGCTGATTTTAAGAACACTTTTCTTTTGACAGTGCTTTTGTGAAATTGTCTGCCAGTTGACCTTCTGCCTTCACCTAAGAAACAAAATACAACAGTTATTTATTTTTTCAATTATGTAATGAAACTTTACAGCAATATGTTTAGTGTTTTATGGTGTTCATTGTTTCTCATTAATTGTAATGCACTTTGGTTGTCCACAAAGAGTGGTGTTGGATGCTCTATGTTAAATCCAGCATGTAAGAATATATAAAGCCAGGTGATTTCAGAAGCTGCATCAGATGCTGCAAGATACTGTGCTTCTCGTCATGGACCTTGTAACACATTATTGCCAGCAAGATGCCCATATAACAGGTCTATTGGTCAGTACCCTGTTGTAGCCAGTTGTTGAATGATGAGTACTGATATCTCTAGCAAAATTTGCATCTGAATACACATGAAGTTTGAGATTATTACCACCATATTTAATACCTTTGTCTCTTATACCCTGAAGGAACTTAGAATGTTTTTAACAGCAGTCCAGTGCTCAGGCCCATGGTTGCTAAAAAACTGACTTAAATGACTGACAGAAAACATTATATCATGTCTTGCACTGCAGTAGCAAACATCAGTCCACCTACAGCTTTTTCCGTAGGTTTCTTATCTTCATTTACTGGGTGCTGTCTTAAATGCAACTGTAGATGGCAAATATGAACTTTTCATCACTGCGTGCAATGTAAGGACCTGAAGAGGATTGATGAATGGTGTACAAGGCTTGCAATTGCTCATGTTGAATTTTCTCAGAGGTGACTAGTGTAGCCTTCTTTGAAAATAAACTGTTCTTTACTTTCATGGTCTCACTTGATTTCCAATCCTACAAAGTAACTGGGATTATCAACCACAATTTCAAAGTGAGTTTTGAATACTTCAAGTATTTTATTTATAGTTGCTGTTGATTTACACATAACACTTCTTGGCCATCAACCTGAGCATAAAACACACAGTTATCTGAATGAAGCTGTTTGAAATCAATATGCTTAGTAAACTGAACAGATGTTTGATTACAACATCAAGAAGACTGCTTCAGTCCATAAAAGCTTTTGTTTAATTTGTAAACTAAATCTGCGTTTTCATTAATGAAACTTTCAGGCTGTTTCACGAATATACCTTCTTGCAAATCACCATTGAGAAAAGCAGTTTTCATGTCAAACTGCTTCATGTCCAAATCATACAATCTTGCCAAAGCCAAAAGAATGCAAATTGATTCATACCAAATAAAAGGTGAAAAGTTTTCTCCATAAGCAATTCCAGGTTTCCAAGAATACGCTTTTGCAAATGCACTCCATCTTCAGGCCACGAGTGGCCTATCAGGACCATCTGACCGCTGTGTCATCCTCAGTGGAGGATGCGGATAGGAGGGGCGTAGGGTCAGCACACCACTCTCCCGCTCGTTATTATGGTATTCTTGATCGAAGCCACTACTATTCAGTTGAGCAGCTCCTCAATTGGCATCATGAGCCTGAGTGCACCCCGAAAAATGGCAACAGCACATGGCGGCCAGGATGGTCACCCCATCCAAGTGCCGACCACACCCGACAGCGCTTAACATCGGTCATCTCACAGGAACTGGTGTATCCACTGTGGCAAGGCTGTTGCCTTCTTTTGCAAATAATCTAGCTTTATACCTCATTATGCCATCATCTGGTTTACATTTAATTTTGCAAACCCATTACAACCAATAGTCTGGTGGTCTTGAAATAGATCTACTAAATCTCAGGCATTATTTTTGGTGCCAATGAAGACATTTCATCTTCCATTGCTTCATACCACTTCTCAGAGTCTCCAGATGCCATTGCCTCCCTGTAAGTTTGTGGTTCATCAATGACTGCTGCATAAGCCACATAGTTTTGGAAATGAACTGGATGGCAAAGTTCATCATCATTCCTAAGATTCGTTCATAATCTTCTCAGTAGCTTGGGGTCCTTGGTCTTGCACAAATTCCTCTTTGTTTTCAACAGGCTGTGAAACTTCATTTCCTTCTACATCTGTCAGAAATTTGTATTCGTATATAACATTGCTGGGCCTGAGTTCTCCAGAATATCCTGTGTTTCTTCAGTCAAAACTATGTCTCATGAGACAGTTATCTTCTTTGTTACAGGATCATACAGCCTGTAATTGTTACTGTAACCATTGTGAACAATCATTACCATCTTCTTTGATTTACTTTGAAATTTGAATCAAAACTGTTTGGGAGTGTGTATAAAGTTTTCAACACCAAATCTCCTCGTACATTTTAACAATGTTTTCTTCCTGAACCATCCCTCACAAGGTATCTCATCACAATCAGCCTCACACAGTGATACAATGTATACATTGCTATGTTGACAACTTCTGCCTAAATTGTGGAAGACCAGATTCAATTAGCATTGTGCAAGCACTTTCCACTATAGATCTGATTACACATTCATTATATATAAAAACAAAGATGAGGTGACTTACCGAACAAAAGCGCTGGCAGGTCGATAGACACACAAACAAACACAAACATACACACAAAATTCAAGCTTTCGCAACAAACTGTTGCCTCATCAGGAAAGAGGGAAGAAGAGGGGAAGACGAAAGGAAGTGGGTTTTAAGGGAGAGGGTAAGGAGTCATTCCAATCCCGGGAGCGGAAAGACTTACCTTGGGGGGAAAAAAGGACAGGTATACACTCGCACACATGCACATATCCATCCACACATCCAGACACAAGCAGACATATTTAAAGACAAAGAGTTTGGGCAGAGATGTCAGTCTAGGCAGAAGTGTAGAGGCAAAGAAGTTGTTGAAAGACAGGTGAGGTATGAGTGGCGGCAACTTGAAATTAGCGGAGATTGAGGCCTGGCGGATGACGAGAAGAGAGGATATACTGAAGGGCAAGTTCCCATCTCCGGAGTTCGGATAGGTTGGTGTTGGTGGGAAGTATCCAGATAACCCGGACGGTGTAACACTGTGCCAAGATGTGCTGGCTGTGCACCAAGGCATGTTTAGCCACAGGGTGATCCTCATTACCAACAAACACTGTCTGCCTGTGTCCATTCATGTGAATGGACAGTTTGTTGCTGGTCATTCCCACATAGAATGCATCACAGTGTAGGCAGGTCAGTTGGTAAATCACGTGGGTGCTTTCACACGTGGCTCTGCCTCTGATCGTGTACACCTTCCGGGCTACAGGACTGGAGTAGGTGGTGGTGGGAGGGTGCATGGGACAGGTTTTGCATCGGGGGCTGTTACAAGGATAGGAGCCAGAGGGTAGAGAAGGTGGTTTGGGGATTTCATAGGGATGAACTAACAGGTTACGAAGGTTAGGTGGACGGCGGAAAGACACTCTTGGCGGAGTGGGGAGGATTTCATGAAGGATGGATCTCATTTCAGGGCAGGATTTGAGGAAGTCGTATCCCTGCTGGAGAGCCACATTCAGAGTCTGGTCCAGTCCCGGAAAGTATCCTGTCACAAGTGGGGCACTTTTGTGGTTCTTCTGTGAGGGATTCTGGGTTTGAGGGGACGAGGAAGTGGCTCTGGTTATTTGCTTCTGTACCAGGTCGGGAGGGTAGTTGCGGGATCACCCTGTGGCTAAACATGCCTTGGTGCACAGCCAGCACATCTTGGCACAGTGTTACACCGTCCGGGTTATCTGGATACTTCCCACCAACACCAACCTATCCGAACTCCGGAGATGGGAACTTGCCCTTCAGTATATCCTCTCTTCTCGTCATCCGCCAGGCCTCAATCTCCGCTAATTTCAAGTTGCCGCCACTCATACCTCACCTGTCTTTCAACAACTTCTTTGCCTCTACACTTCTGCCTAGACTGACATCTCTGCCCAAACTCTTTGTCTTTAAATATGTCTGCTTGTGTCTGTATGTGTGGATGGATATGTGCGTGTGTGCGAGTGTATACCTGTCCTTTTTTCCCCCTAAGGTAAGTCTTTCCGCTCCCGGGATTGGAATGACTCCTTACCCTCTCCCTTAAAACCCACTTCCTTTCGTCTTCCCCTCTTCTTCCCTCTTTCCTGATGAGGCAACAGTTTGTTGCGAAAGCTTGAATTTTGTGTGTATGTTTGTGTTTGTTTGTGTGTCTATCGACCTGCCAGCGCTTTTGTTCGGTAAGTCACCTCATCTTTGTTTTTATATATAATTTTTCCCACGTGGAATGTTTCCTTCCATTATATTGATTACACATTCAGCTACACCATTCCACTCTGGTGTATATGGTGAACTGATTTCATGAATGATACCGATTGTCTTGAAGTGATTATAAAGTTGATCATTAACTAACTCTGGCCCATTATCACCCCTAATAACTTTAAGTGTATTCCTTGTATGTCTTTCCACCAACTGCTGAAATAACAAGAACACAGAAGCAATACCAGCTCGATGCAGTGTTATACAGCAAGGTCAAACATTATCACAATTAGTAGCCAAAATGTTCCTGATTTCTGCACTCAGACCTTGCTGTTTAGATTCTTGATTTTCTGTTGACAATTTCATCAGCCTTTTCTTGCACTCAGCCTTATAATGACATTTCTTATGACAATAATAACACTCACCATTCTTCTTATTCACAGAACTTAAGCTTAAGCTGCTTTGCAAAAAGTGATCCTTGTCTATATCCCTCTTCTGATTACTGTTAATAGCAGCAAATGCAGTTGCCATTTCTTTAATCTGTGACAAATATTGCTCTTCTTTCAAGAATCTCACTGTTAAATTTTCAAAAGTCTGCTTGTTTTCATCACACAAGTCTCGACTTGTAAAAAATGAACCACATTTTGCTGGAAATCCACCTAAAACTTTGTCACTCTTGTCTATATCTCCCACTGTTTCACCAACATCTGCAAGAGACTGTGTTAATGCTTCAACTTTACTAATATGTTGCACAGTAGTAGCAAAGAGTGATATCTTATAACTAAAGAACTGTTGCTTTAACACTACTTTCTTCATTGCAGATCACTGCTCATGAATTAAGCCAGTTCCACATACCATTTGCTGTAGCACACAACACGATAATTTGCAGCTGGTCATATTCCATAGCAGACAAAATGAAAAGCATTGATTTTGCATTAAGCTCATCCCATAAGTTCTATGCATCTGCACTTTAACTGGTCTTACTTTAATTCTGTCAATGATGTCTAGCAATTTCTCACCTTGAAAGATATTTTCCATTTGATACTTCCACAACTTAAAATTATCTCCATCACATTTTTGGATATTGAAAAGCTTCATCTAATCCATCTTTCAGCTCTTCACTTTCCAAGTAGTGGGAGATGAAGCATTCACAGGAAGCACAAAAATCAACAGTCCATTGAATACTCCACAGAGCGGAGCCAGCTGAGGGTGAAGATCACAAATTGCACTGTTGAAATTGCAACAAGAATATTCTGGTAGAATCTTATGTGTTACTGCCAGCGTGGTTACCTCATTTTTAATGGTCTGCTCAGTGTACATCTTCTTCACTGGAGTCACCATTTGAGGGAATGTTAACCAAACTAAATATTACACATATATGGATGCAAAAGAATAAATGAGATTTATTTGATACTCAAGTAGTACACATAAATTACACAAACAAGACTAAGCAACGCGGAAGTTCTACTCTACCCCTTCCTCCTTTGTTGTTGTCACTACTATTGTTGATTATAAAGTCTTTTAAAAAGATACAAGAGGAGTAAGATTTAGAATAAAATTTTTACTTTTCTTCTTTTCTCATACTTGGCTCCAGTTCTTCATGTCTAGGGGTCTGATTCCTGAAATTGAAATTTTCACATTTCAGGTTCTCATGTTCCAATGGAAATAAATAGATTTGATGAATGCCTGTGGAGATATTTTGCTTTTTTATCTTTACTTGCTTCAAATTTTACTATATCACACTGTCTTTTGAATTTTCAATTAACAAGGCCAAAATTATATTGTTCTTCCAAAATATAAAAACACATCCAGTCACACCAGAGGCATGTCCAATACTACAGTACATGATCAAAAGTTTCCAGACACCCCCAAAAACATATGTTTTTCATATTAAGTGGATTGTGCTGCCCTGCCACTTACTCCATATCAGTGACCTCAGTAGTCATTAGACATTGTGAGAGAGCAGAATGGGGCACTCTACAAGAACTCACGGACTTCAAAAATGGTCAGGTTATTGGGTGTCACTTGTGTGATATGTTTGTACATGAGATTTCCACATTCCTAAACTCCACTGTTTCTGATGTGATAGTGAAGTGGAAACGTGAGGGGACATATACAGCACAAAAGTGTATAGGCTGACCTCGTCTGTTTACTGACAGAGACCGCCGACTGTTGAAGAGGATCGTAATGTGTAATAGGCAGACATCTATCCAGACAATCATACAGGAATTCCAAACTGCATCAGGATCCATTGCAAGTACTATGACTGTTAGGTGGGAGGTGAGACAACTTGGATTTTGTGGTTGAATGGCTGCTCATAAGCCACACATCATGCCGGTGAATGCTAAATGATGGCTCGCTTGGTGTAAGGAGCATAAACATTGGATGATTGAACAGTGGAAAAATGTTATGTGGAGTGACGAATCATGGTACACAATGTGGCAACTGATGGCAGGGTGTGGGTGCGGCAAATGCCCAGTGAATGTCATCTGCCAGCTTGTGTAGTGCCAACAGTAAAATTCAGAGGCAGTGGTGTTATGGTGTGGTAGTGTTTATCACGGAGGTGGCTTGCACCCCTTGTTTTGTGTGGCACTATCACAGCACAGGCCTACATTGATGTTTTAAGCACCTTCTTGCTTCCCACTGTTGAAGAGCAATTTGGGGATGGCGATTGGATCTTTCAACATGATCAAGCATCTGTTCATAATGCACGGCCTGTGGTGGAGTGGTTACAAAACAATAAAATCTCTGTAATGGACTGGCCTGTGCAGAGTCCTGATGTGAATCCTATAGAAAGCCTTTGGGATTTCTGGAACGCTGACTTCATGCCAGTCCTGACCGACCGACATCGATTCCTCTCCTCAGTGCAGCACTCCATGGAGAATGGGCTGCCATACCCCAAGAAGCCTTCCAGCACCTAATTGAACATGTGCTTGCGAGAGTGGAAGCTGTCATCAAGGCTAAGGTTCGGCCAACACCATACTGAATTCCAGCATTACCGATGACTTGTAAGTCATTTTCAGCCAGTTGTACAAATACTTTTGATCACATGGTGTACTTCCTCACTATGCAGTAATAACAATATTGCAGAGGGTTTAGAAATTTTCTTGACAAATGAAATTCTATTAATTTAGATATAAAGCCAGAAATAAACATAATAAACAGCACCAGATTGCGTAATTAATAACAGAAATTTTAAGAGTGCCAAATATTTTGTAATTTCAAAAGTTTCTAAAAAAAAAAATTCAACGGTACATACAAATGGCTAGTACATATCAACTGTAACTACAAAAATAAAGTAATTCAATTTCATAGTTTTTAACTTGAAATATAATGTACTGTGTATAAAATTATATGAAATTTTTCAGATAAACGGTTGAGATAATAATGACCTATCCAAAATTCGAAAATTAGTTCTGATATCACTTACTTCTGTTGTGGAAAAGTAATGCTAGAGGAGGGTGTCCCATTACAATATCCGCCTCACAAAATTTGGAAATAATGTGTTTACAGTATTTTGTGACCTACTGTAAGGTTTGCCAAACAATGTAGAAAATGATGCCAAAAGATGGAATACAGATGAATAGAAGTATCTGGAACATAACATATTACAGAAAATGTAAGAAAAGTATCTATTACACAAGTCATAATCTATTCATATATCAGGACATGAAATTCTGATTTTCAGATCTGTGGAACATTCTGTCACAAGACAAATGATACAAAGCCCAAAACTACAACATTACAACACTAAATTATAGAAATAAGTGCCGAGACAATATAAATTACTAGAATTACAAATTTCAAGTTTACATCTTCAAAATCTTCAAAAGAGAAGAGATAAAAATTCTGAGCCTAAGTATACAACTTGTGAGCCGACTCAAAAAACTCATAATGATGGGTACAGACCAGAAGAATATACTCAGTCATGAGTAGGAATATAACACAAAACCAATCAGCCACATAAACTAGAGTAGTTAATTATATGCTGACTCATGAAAGGAGAAAATAATTAAAATATATTAGGGCCTAAGCCTATAATATGAGGACCGGCCCATGAATCGAAACCACACTGGGTACAGACCAACAAAAATGTTTCGACACAACAAAATTAATAAAGTTCACAATCATATATCAATAATTTCAATGTAAAGACTAATTATAGAAAGCACCTAGCCTCAATCAATAGTTGCACGCTCTCCTTGAGTACACACACACACACACACACACACACACAGTCACAGTGACCAGCGGCACCAAAAACAAAGCATGAGTTTGCCTACAACTCCAGTTCCAATGAGGTACAATATTGCAGTACTCAGGATAAATACAGGTATCAGTGTCATAAATAGCTTTGAATGACGACATAGTTGAATAGCTTGAGGACCAAAACCAACGTGTGAAATCAGAAATGTATACATCTTGTTACACTGCCTATACTCGTAAATGTCTTCCACGTTATTTGCGAGTTGTTCATAGAAACTAACCTACATACATAGAGGCCTAGAAGATTCATTTACAGTTGATAAAAAAATGCATTCTGATTTAAAGTTACATAACGTATTGGGAAGTTAATCCCCTACTTGAAGAAACGTACATTTATGTGGAATACGGCTGTCCATGCCAGTGACAATTTTTCTTAACAAATAGTTCCATGAATTTTTCATATAAGTTAATTTCTTGGCTAGCAATTTACAAATCTCAGTCACAACACTGATGTAGTTCATAGATGCTTTAGTACATTACCCAGCACCTATGATCTCCTGTAAGTCGACTGGACCAGTAAGGGTACAGCTATACAGCAGTGCGGCAGTAGATCTACCCACATCTTTCAGTTCCCTCCCTAGATTTCTCATCACACACTCCGATGTATAGGTTACTTCCTGTCTAACATTCACATCAATTCTTGCAGCTGTTTTGTGCACCAAGTATGCTGTTCAATACCGCCCTCATGTCACATGGCATATGAGAAGTATACAGGGTTTATGTCAGACTGGATTAAAAAGTATTCACATATGGAACTTCAATAAACAGAACTAAATGCAATGAAAATTGAACTAGTAAGGTGCTACACACAAATATACTAAGATACTGTTCCTAGCTTTTACAGTACAAAATAAGAAAATTTATTACTAGATATTAATGGCATTGTCCCACTTCAAAATTGTAAAAATTTGTAAGAGAATCTACTCATTTAGTATATGGCATGTATTTATCAAATTCTAAATCACAAATCTACTACAAAACACAATTATATACTTGTATGAAGGTGTAAATATAGTGTGGCATAGATTTAACCTCAAAAAAAAAAAAAAAAAAAAAAAAAAAAAAAAAAAAAAAAAAAAGTTGTTTTTGAGGAATTTTGTTGTTTTGTACATAATCAAGTACAGTTTAGGGCAAGGATAAAATAAAGTTTAAACTTTTGTTGCTCTATGTTTCACATTGTTTTGTAAGTGGAAGTTTTCAGGCATCTTTATTTTTTCAGACAAACACATAAGATCCCTAATACATATATTACTTAATGAACTAACTTTCTGGCTGAAGATCAGACATTCTTATGTTGCACCCACACAACAATTTACACTTATTACACACTTCTTTGTGCACCTGCAGTCACGCTTATTTGATTTTGTCACTTCCTTAGTCAACAAATCTGATCTGGGAGGCCCTTGTTCCTCTGCAGCCAACTTTTCCTGCTAATTTTCTTTTCTGTTAGCACAGAGTCAGCAGAGTTCAAGTTGACACTACACATGAAAGCAGATACCTGCACAGTGAACAGCTCACACCAAACACAAACTGCTGTTTGTGGAAATTATTGAATTCACATGACTAGAATAGAAATGAAGCGCTGAGAACCATAAGGATCAAAAGCACACCATCATCGATCCCACATTTAAGTGAATATCCAAGAAACCAGTGAGACAGCTTTCAGTGAATATTCATATACTGTATACAATGTGGACCAACAGCATAGATAAACCTGACCCACCATAAGATCAACAGATGTCAGAAGCATGAAGAAATGCTACAGTCTCACAATCAATGATTTACTTTGTGGTACTCAGGGCCTCAAAAGGATTACTGTATGATAAAATCCAAAACTTAGTATACTATATCTCATTCAGAATCCCACAAAATAGATTTTTCTGACAGTACAAATACAACATCCCCCTTCCCCCTCCTCCCTCTCCCCCTCCCCCCCCCCCCCCTCCCCATAAGCATCACCTCCCCACACCCACCCCCATGTCATTACCAGAAGAAACAAAAACTGGTGTTCTACAGATTGGAACATGGAACGTCAGATCCCTTAAACGGCCATGTAGGACAGAAAATTTAAAAAGGAAAATGGGTAGGTTAAAGTTAGATACTGTGGGAATTAGATATTGAATTTAATTGATGAAAGGAGAAAATATAAAAATGCAGTAAATTAAGCAGGTTAAATGGAATACAAACGTCTCAAAAATGAGTTTCACAGGAAGAGAAAAGTGGCTAAGCAGGAATGGCTAGAGAACAATGTAAGGATGTAGACGCATATGCCTACAGGAAAATTAAAGAGACATTTTGATAAAAGAGAACCACTGGTATGAATATGTACAGCTTAGAATGAAAACCAGTCCTATGCAAAGAAGGGAAAGCAAAGAGGTGGAAGAAGTATATAGAGGATCTATATGAGGGAGATGTGCTTGAGGGCAATATTATGGAAATGGAAGAGGATGTAGATGAAGATGATATGGGAGATGTGATACTGTGTGAAGAGCACTGAAAGGTCAAACTCAAAACAAGGCTCTGGGAATAGACAACATCCAGTTACTTCAATAAGAATATAATAACACCAGTTCCAAAGAAAGCAGGTGGTGACAAGTGTGAGAATTACCAAACTACCAATTTAATAAGCAGTGGTTGCAAAATACTAACATGAATTCCTTACAGATGAATGGGAAAGCTGGTAGAAGCTTACCTCAGGGAAGATCAGTTTTGATTCTGCAGAAATGTAGGAACACATGGGGCAATACTAATTCTATGACTTCTCATAGAAGATATGTTAAGGATAGACAAACCAATGTTTATAGCATTTGTAGACTTCGAGAAAGCTTTTGATAATGTTGACTGGAATACTCTCTTTCAAATTCTAAAGCTGGCAGGGGTAAAATACAGGGAGCAAAAAGTTATTTACAATTTCTGTGGAAACCAGATGGCAATTATAAGTGTCAATTATAAGTGTCAAGGAACAGGAAAGATAAGCAACGGTTGAGAAGGGAGTGAGACAGGGTTGTAGCCTATCCCCAATGTTATTAAATCTGTATATTGAACAAGCAGTAAAGTAAACAAAAGAAAAATCTGGAGTAGAAATTAAAGTCCAGGGAGAAGAAATAGAAATTCTGAGGTTTGCTGAAGACACTGTAATTCTGTCAGAGACAGCAAAGGACTTGGAAGAGCAGTTGAACAGAATCGACAGTGTCTTGAAAGGATGATTTAAGATGAAAACCAACAAAAGCAAAACAAGGATAAATGAGTGTAGTTCAACTAAATCAGGTTATGTTGAGGGAATTAGGTAAGGATATGAGAGACTTAAAGTAGTATATGAGTTTTGCTATTTAGGAAGCTAAATAACTGATGGTGGTCAAATTAGGGAGCATATAAAATGTAGACTGGAAGTGGCAACAAAAGCATTTCTGAAGAAGAGAAATTGGTTAACATCAAGTATAGACTTAAGTACCTGGAAGTCATTTCTGAAAGTATTTGTATGGAGTGTAGCCAAGTATGGACGAGAAAGATGGACAATAAACAGTTTAGAGAAGGAGAGAACAGAAGCTTTTGAAATGTGGTGCTACAGGATCATGCTGAAGATCAGATGCGTAGGTCATGTAACTGATGATGAGGTACTACATAGAATTGGGGAGAAGAGCAATTTGTGACACAAGTCGACTAGAAGAAAGGATCAGTTGGTAGGACACATTCTGAGGCATCAAGGAATCACCAATTTAGTATGGGAGGGAAACATGGAGGATAAAAATCATAGAGAGAGATTAAGAGATGAATAAAGTAAGCAGATCAGAAAGATGTTGGTTGCAGTAGTTACTGGGAGATGGAGGGGCTTACACAGGATACAGTAGCATAGAGAGTTGCATCAAACCAGTCTTTGAACTGAACATCACAACAACAAAAACAGCAACAACAATAACAATATATATTGACATCTGATCTAATTTTACTATAAAGTGAGTGAATTGGCATATCTGAGGAGTGTGCTACCTTCTAGTGGGATTTATGCCATGCAAACAGGGATAAAAGTCTGTTGCAGTATGCTACCACCTAGTGGCACTGACATAATCTTGTAGTTGAGTGTAAGGTCTACCCATACACACTGTGAACCATACATGTTACTTATCAAATCTGTATGTATTTTGCCCATTTGATAATTATGTCAAGCCTGTTGCACATGCACAAAAGCTTCTTAAAACATGTGCTACTGAAGATGTGGTCATGACAGTGATGCCAATTTTCATGGAGTCAGTAGTAATGTAGCATAGTGCAATAGATTTAGTGCCATGTATTTCAGATTACCACAGCTACATTATGCTAACAGCATTCAAAGAAAAATAATCAAAACACCAAAAAGATGTCAAAAGGTAGGGTGCTCATGTGCTCTTGTGGTCTTACACAACAGCTGCCACTGGTGGCTACACACTTCATAAGCATCAGCCTTCCATAGATTGCAGTTTATACGAAAAAAGTCCAATGCATAGTTATCAAAATCACCAAGACATTTAATACAGCATTGGTAAAAGACACCAACATTAAGTACAGACTGACAGGCTCAGTTCATATTTATAATAAACAAAGAAGTTTAGTGACTACAAGATGTTCACAAAGACATGTTAATGTAGTCATAACCAACCACAAACTTTAAAACGTAGATGTTTATTAAGTGGCTACCTGACACAAACTAAGGGTTTTTGAATGGCAGTATGTACATGTAGACTGTTTTAATTATATTTTATGATCTCAGATATTGTACATGACTTAATAAAGCAGCTAGATGAAAGTTTTGCAAATTTGCATGATCTATACATTTCAACAATGATTTGCTATAACCAAAAGACACCTGGTTAGAAAAGTATGCAAGTTTGCAGTACTACTTGATTAGCACACTGTAAGCCTCTATGGTGAATTCCTTACTTCTGTGTAAAGTTTCCGTGTTTGAAATTTTGGTAATTTATACAAATTCTTAATTAGTAGCTTAACTGAAAAATAAAGAATGGTATACTGATCAGAAAAATAAGTGTAACAAAAGTATAATGTCAAATCCTGGAATCAAACAAGCATCATGACTCAATTGTCAAAAATAAATTTGGGTGTGGCCAAACTTTAATTGCAGATATCTGTTAAGTTAATTAAATTTTGGAAATATGAAAGTAGTTATTGGAAAAAAGGAACTCAAGGCTTTATAATAAGTAGTGCAAATCCTCTCATATCTACTGACTAGCTCACACTATTCTGATGATCAAATGCTAATGGAGCAACTGCAGTAATTAATTTATCTCAAAGGAATTTATTTTTCTGAAATCTATCAATGCTATGCACTCAACAGGTTAAATATTATGATATAACTAATAAAATTACATAATATATTACATAAATAAGAATTTAGCTGTTCTGATTGCACACAGTGTATTATGTATATAAATAGGGTCAAAAGAAAAAGAAAAAATATAGTTATTTGAGAGGAGTAGAATAATAGCAAATGGAATAAATCCACTTTGTTATGTTTCAAGTTTTCCATTCTTTTGAGGCACATATTGAATTACAAGAGCTAATTGGTCCATGTGGGATAAGTTGAACATAGAATCAACAACAGACAAAAAATTCTTTACAGTCATGGTTTCCTTAACAATCAATTTCTTCACTCATTTGGTGATTATGAGAACATACTTCTCACATATGAGGGCTGCCCAGAAACTAATGCACTACATTTTTTTTATTTTTTTTAGGCAAAAGCAATGCTACAAATACAAAACATTATATATGTATTATTTGAAGTCTCCAGATTGAACCCACCAGGTTTCCATCTCTTCCAATAGATAGCATAGCTGCAGGACAGTTTCAAAATGGTGTCTGTAAGTAATATGCCACCATTGGATTCCTTACTGTGGAGAAAGCAGCTGTGGGGACTATTCACAAACGCTTGTGCAAAGTCTGTGAATCATCTGCTGTCTACAGAAGTACAGTGAGGCATGGATGGCGAGGTCATTGGAAAGCAGTTTGGTGGAGCTCCATGATTTTCAGCAGTCAGGGAGCACATCCACAGCTGTCACACCTGACATGTCGCAGCGAGCACTTGATTAGGCCATTAAAGGATGCCATTCATGGTAGACATTTTGAGGACGATGAGGATTCACATAGTGAAGCACTAGGCTCTACCACCAGGACAAGAATTGGTACCAACAGGGCATACACATCCTTGTTTCATGCTGAGGGAATTCCCATAGAATGAGATGGAGATTACATGGAAAAACAGGGTGTGTGGATAAAACACAATTCTTTCATGTGTGTAATTCTTATTATGTTCAATAAAAAATTGTTGAAGAAAAAAATACAGTGCATTACTTTCTGGGTAACCTTCATATTTCAGTTGACAATTTTGATGTGCCGCCATTTCCTTTGGACCCACATTGCCTTATAAGCTCAGATAAGAAGAAGATCAAATTCTGCTATGAGCTCCAGCAAACTTATATTCACTATGTGACCAAAAGTATCTGGACACCTGGCTGAAAATGACTTACAAGTTCGTGGCATGCTCCATCAGTCATTCTGGAATTCAATGTGGTGTTGGCCCACCCTTAACCTTGATGACAGCTTCCATTCTGGCAGCCGTATGTTCAATCAGGTGCTGGAAGGTTTCTTGGGGAATAGCAGCCCATTCTTCATGGACTGCTGCACTGAGGAGAGGTATCGATGTCAGTCAGTGAGGCCTGGCATGAAGTCGACATTCCAAAACATCCCAAAGGTGTTCTAAAGGATTCAGGTCAGGATTCTGTGCAGGACAGACCATTACAGGGATGTTACTGTCATGTAACCACTCCGCCACAGGCCGTGCATTATGAACAAATGCTCAATTATGTTGAAAGATGCAATCACCATCCCCAAAATGCTCTTCAACAATGGGAAGCAAGCCCCTCCATGAAATACACAACCACACCATAACACCACTGCCCCTGAATTTTACTGATGGCACTACACACGCTGGCAGATGATATTCACTGGGCTTCCGCCATGCCCACACCCTGCCATTGGATCACCACATTGTGTACTATGATTCATCACTCCACACAATGTTGTTCCACTATTCAGTCATCCAATGTTTATGCTCCTTACACCTAGTGAGGCATCATTTGGCATTTACTGGTGTGATGTGCGGCTTAAGAGCAGCCGCTCGACCATGAAATCCCAGTCTTCTCACCTCCTGCCTAGCTGTCATAGTACCTGCAGAGGATCCTGATGCAGTTTTGAATTCCTGTGTGATGGCCTGATAGATGTCTACCTATTACACATTATGACCCTCTTCAACTGTCAGCAGTCTCTATCAGTCAACAGACGAGGTCAGCCAGTACACTTTTGTGCTGTATGTGTCTCTTCACATTTCCACTTCACTATCACATTGGAAACAATGTACCTAGGGATGTATAGGAGTGTGGAAATCGTGCATACAGACATATGACACAAATGGCACCCAATCACCTGACCACTTTCGAAGTCCATCACTTCTGCTGAGTACCCTATTGTGCTCTCTCACAATGTCTAATGACTACTGAGGTCGCTGATATGGAGTATCTGGCAGCAGGTGGCAGCACAATGCACCTAATATGAAACACATGTGTTTTTGGGGATGTCTGTATACTTTTGATCACATAGTGTAGTTCCCACAAGAATATGATCTAAAATATTCATTAGAATGTTGCAATG
Organism: Schistocerca piceifrons; assembly: GCF_021461385.2. Taxonomy (NCBI): domain Eukaryota; kingdom Metazoa; phylum Arthropoda; class Insecta; order Orthoptera; family Acrididae; genus Schistocerca; species Schistocerca piceifrons. Next base: position 57,295,590 of record NC_060143.1, read on the forward strand.
GATAATCATAATAATCCAGTGACTTGACTAAAATGGCAACAAGGTTAAGGACACCCTGTCAATAATATTTCTCCTTCTGAAAGTTTTCCTGTAGTTTTCTGTCACTCTGCACTGCCAACTTGAGCCTTTTTATCATATCCCTCAGAGCGCTGTGCTCTTTTGCAAAATTTTCATGTTCAGCAAAACATTTTGCAGCATTTTTCTAATCAGCCTTTTTCTCTGAAACCAGAATTGCACTTGCAAAGCTACTGACCTGGTTTTGAAGTCTCTTAAATCTCATGAATGTTCATATTTTCCAGTCTTTCTCCAATGGGTAATGGTTAACTTAAAAAGTACATCAAAATTCGTCACAATACTGTTATATTTACTTTTCAGTTCATTTACCTTTATTGCTTTAAATGTAATATGATCAGCTTTTAAGCAATAATTTTGTCAGCTATTACTGCATAAGTCAGCAACCCATTTAGTCTAGAAGTGGCTACACAAATAACAGACATCTTGACCATTCAAACATGATGAATAACTGAATGAATCACGTAGTTTTATACTGACTGAATGCTCACCACAAACTACCTCTGGCTTTGTGAGTGATGTCTATACAAATGGCAAGTATAAGACTATTACATTTTAGGTATTAATATAAAAGACAGTAAAAGTAAAAAATACAGAATCACGTGAGGCAATGAACTTATCTTAATTAACTATAACCCATAAGACTGAAAAATAACTGGTACTATTTTATGAAATTGAAGTTTAGTGTACTGGAATTTCCAAAGCCCATAAATAATATAGTTGGAGGTTAAATTTTCTAATTGGAATATTTTACAAACTAACATGTGATTCTAGAAAAGTTACTCATTTTTCTGTTCAGGAAATCAAGGCTGCTAAATTATAACAGTGGACGCTTGACAAGATTACATTTTAAGATTTGAACATACCACAATATGATAACTTTGAATACTGTTAACGTTTTTAATAGACAGTCCCTGAAAAAGAAATATGTTCATTGCTAATTGGAGAACAAGAGCTCTTACTTAATGCATGTCAACCTAAAGTAAATACAATATTTATCAGCAGGCTTGAATTTTGAAGAGCTTATGGTTTTACTGAACGGCAAATTTAGAATATTTCATGAAAGAAAATGTTTCATTAGAAATTAATTATACTGTCATCCTTGGGCGCCTGTAAACTTTAAATTGAATAATAAAGTTTAGCAAATACAGTGCAGTTAATATATAATAGAATAATGTACAATATACTTTTGGTAGAGAAAAGAGAAAAATGCCATTTTATGACAAATGGAAACAAATAAACTATTAAAAGGCTTTGTTTTACTTCAGTAGTTGTTGCAGAGCACCATGAACAGTAATAAACTCATCATTAATTACCTAATTCACCAAGTTATTGAACATTTCGTTTTTGTTTTTTGCATTTGTAAAACACAGTTTTATGACAACATCCACACATGTGATTGTATCCAAGTGTGATAATTGTCTTTTTTCCTCAATAAACTCTTTAAAATTTTTCTTGTCACAATCTTTGTTCTCCTCTACTGACTTGTCTCCAAATGTTGGAAACTCCAGGCTACCATCACAAATGCCATACTTTAATGCTTCCTTAAGTATTAACACCAACAACACCATCAACACTTTCATTAAATGAAGTTAGAAATTTCACCTTGGTTGCTAATGTTTATAATACTGACTGGACAGTACCAGTTCACTTTTTTTCACATAGAATAAAGTTTGTTAAGTCTTTTAACTGAAATGGCATCTTCCTTTTTTCGTTCATTAGTTTGTTTCCTATTTTGTGTACATTTCTCAGTTCCTTCACACTTCTCACTACATTGGACAGACTACTTTTTTTTAAAAAAAAGAGTAATAGCTAACACTTGAAATTCTGACAGCTGACAACAAAGGCTATATTAATTTGTACACAAATTGATGCAAAACACAACCGTACAGAACTGTCATTAACAAACATGACTGATGGAACTGGAACTTTTATACAATAATATAATGCACGGTGTTATTAACAAATTAGAATTAAAACGAATGAAAGTTCATATCACTACGTTATCTGTTTATTATAGTCCTTTCAAAGATCCATGACGAGTTTTGGACCTTAAAGGTGCATTCTCAGGTATATTTCTGTGTAAAAGAATTACAGTCTTTCTCTAGTAAAAATTTATAAATGATTTTTAAAAAGTTAAAACCTTTTGCTATAAATGTAGTAATAGAGTGCTGTTTTCATATTTCCAGACTGAAATTTTCACTCTGCAGTGGAGTGTGCACTGATTTTAAACTTCCTGGCAGATTAAAACCATATGCTTGACCGAGACTCAAACTCAGGGCCTTTGCTTTTTGCGGGCAAGTGTTCTACCAACTGAGTTACCCAAGCATGACTCAGGGCCCGACCCACAAAAGGCAAAGTTCCTGAGTTCGAATCTCAGTCCGGCACACAGTTATAATACGATAATTAAAAAACAATCTTGATCGCAAATTTCTTTTATTTGGAGTGACCAGTTAGATCCTTGAGGATCATCATCTTTTTATTTATTTATTTATTTTTATTAGGTATGCATATTCCATAGATCTGTACATGCAAGTGATTCGCCTGGATGTGGAACGTGTCAATACAATCGTACAAATACAATTAATGCTGCAGAATAGTAATATAATACAATGATATAGATATTAATAAGTATCACTTTTTCTCATTTACAAGCTGTCATTTAACTAGTATAGCAATTCACAATATAACATTATAACTATAACATTAACATAATATTGTATCGTCCATGTAATAACTAAGAGACTAAATACATCTATTATTAAGGGAGGGCATTACCTCTGGAAAAGAATTCATCTAAGGTGTACAGTGGATGGTCAAGCAGATATTTTTTTTAATGTACCTTTGAATAGCGTTTCATTTTCTCTTGTACATTTAATATAATTAGGCAATGCATTAAAAGTCTATATAGCAGCATTTTTTACTCCCTTCTGTACAAGTGATAAATTTTTTAGTTCAACATGTAGATCATCTTTACCTCTAGTATTGTAGTTATGGTATGAACAATTTGTTTCATACTGAGAATAGTCCATATTAACTACATTCATCAGAGAGTACATGCACTGACATGTTATGGTCAGAATACCTAACTGTGTAAAAAGTTTTCCACATGAGGTTCATGGAGGAACCCCACACATGATTCTGACTGCTCTCTTCTGAGCAGTTAAGATTTTTTTTAGGCTGGTGAATTACTCCAGAATATTATTCCGTAACTCATTAATGAGTGAAAGTACCCAAAGTAAACTGATTTTAAAATGTTGATGTCCCCAAAATGAGTAATGATTCTTAGAGCAAAAGTTGCTGATGAAAGCCTTTTTAGAGTAAGGGACTCATGCTGTTCCCAGTTGAGCCTACTGTCAATGTGAACCCCCAGGAATTTAGTGGATTTCACCTGTTCTAGTTCCTGGTGGTCATGAGCCATTACTATATTTTCTAGAGTTTTATTTTTTGTGTGGAACTGCATAAAATTAGTTTTTTTAATATTAACTGAAAGAGAATGAATTGAAAACCAAGCTGAAACTTCTCTGAGTATATCATTAACACCAGTCTCCAGATCAGCAGTAGACTTACCATCTATGACAACGCTTGTATCACCAGCAAACATTGTGAATTCACAATTTTTACTAATGGACAGGGGTAAATCATTAACATATATTAAAAACAGCAAGGGTCCAAGGACAGATCCCTGGGGAACTCCATGCTGAATTTTGTCCCATTCAGAATCCACTAGATTAGAAGATCCTTTGTTGCAACAATTTAGAACCACCTTTAGTTTCCTGTCTTCAAGATAGGATTTTAACCAGTTACCTACAGGCCCTTTGATTCACAATGATAGGCCTTCTCCAAGAGTATCTTGTGGTTTACACAATCAAAGGACTTGGAAACACCACAGAAGACACCAACTGGTGACTTCTTACTATTAATAGACTCCAAGACATCATTTGTGAGTGAATATATGGCACACTCTGTGGAAACCCCGTTTTGAAAACCAAACTGTCTGTGGTTAATAATATTAAGTTTATCAAGATGTGCCACAATCCTGTTATACACTGCCTTTTCAAGAACCTTTGAAAATGTTGTTAAGAGAGAGACATGACGATAATTTTTGACCTCTGTAGCATTGTCAGACCTGAAATGAGGTCTCACAATGGCATATTTCAGTCTTTCCTGAACAACTCCCTCATAAAGAGACGTGTTGCAAATGTGAGCAAGTACTACACTTACATCATTACTGCAGGCTTTCAACAGTTTACTAGAGATGTTATCTATACCTGAAGATCCTTTACTTTTCAATGAGTGAATTTTTTTTTTATTTCATTAACAGCTATGGGTGTTACATTTATATCATTAAAACATTGTGGGAGGTTAAGTTTCAGAATATCTGCAGCTTCCCTTAGGTCACCACTGCAACCTATTTGAGAGGTGACACTTAGAAAGTGGTTGTTAAATGTGTCTGCTATCTGTTTACTATCAGTTATTTCCAAATCATTAATTTTTAGGACAGCAGTTTTTTCGTTGTCAGATGGTGCAGTACCTGTTTCCCTTTTTATTACATTCCAAATCGTTCTGATTTTATTATTTGAACAGTTAATTTCAGATTGTATGCACATACTTTTAGATTTTTTAATGACTTTAGTTAAGATTTTGCAGTATGTCCTATAATATTTCATCTGGAGGGGATTATTGGATTGTCTGGATATTATATACAGTTCTCTTTTTCTCTGGCATGATATTTTTATGCCCTTGGTGAGCCATGGTTTTTTGCTTGATTACCTGTTCCGTAGTCTACAGACCTTTTTTGGAAACACACTTTCAAATATACCTGATAATTCATCAGTAAATAAATTATATTTTGTATTAACATCATTTGCTAGATAAACATACCTCCAGTCAGTTTCCCGAATGCATAATTTGAATTTTTTGATATTTTCCTCATTCATGTTTCTAATGGTTTTCCACTGTACACTAGCTTTGTTCTGATTTGTATTAAAGTTGTCAATTGTGAGTATTTGCCCATCATGATCAGAGAGACCATTTATGACTTTTTCAACTTTGATGTGATGAGTTTTACTCATATCTACACTGCTTGTGTCTGTATGTGTGGATGGATATGTGCGTGTGTGCGAGTGTATACCTGTCCTTTTTTCCCCCTAAGGTAAGTCTTTCCGCTCCCGGGATTGGAATGACTCCTTACCCTCTCCCTTAAAACCCACTTCCTTTCGTCTTCCCCTCTCCTTCCCTCTTTCCTGATGAGGCAACAGTTTGTTGCGAAAGCTTGAATTTTGTGTGTATGTTTGTGTTTGTTTGTGTGTCTATAGACCTGCCAGCGCTTTTGTTCGGTAAGTCACCTCATCTTTGTTTTTATATATAATTTTTCCCACGTGGAATGTTTCCTTCCATTATAAAGATATTGTCTATTAGACTTCAGACTCCAGAATGACAGGTGGACTTCCATGGAGCAAGCTGCGCCAATCCATGACACTGAGCTGACTGCTCAGTGCTTGAGCAGTCAGTTCAGCATTGTAGATCGGCGCAAAAAGTCACTTACCGGAAATATCTGGGGTATCAAGTGAAGGTGCCCCTGAACTGTGATGTAGAGGATCTGATGTGGTAATTGGTATCCCAATAACAGGCATCCTATACATCCATGGGCCAAGTGTGTCCCTCTTAGACCAGAAAGTGACCCAATAACACCAAAGGGACACAACTCAACATTGAACCAAATGCTGCCCTTGTAAATGTCCTTCTGGCTAGCCCCACTTTTTCTTTGCTACTCTCCACCGCCCCCAAAGCTACTGAAAATGCAAGCACTGATGGAGTTTTTGTGCCTCCCCTTTACACTCCTTGCCCTAGGCCTGGGTCTACATAGATGCTGAGAAAAAGAAACCAATGTCAATTATACTCCACTTGATCAACTTATATGCTTCTAACCTACCCCTGTAATCCTACTGGGGAAAGAGGACCTACAATTTAACATGGAATCTGAACCATATGCTGTTCCTGCTATATCTTCATATTGCTGAGATCTGAAGGCAGGTGTAAAAGAAACTGAAAAATTCTGGTACCTGCCTGGGATTTGGTCCCATGATTTTATGGTCCCCAGTTCACATTTTACCAGTAGACCATGTAATGAAACTGCTCAACACACCTTGTTTTTCACCAAGTATCGTAGATTATGATACACCAAATGCTAAAGTATTTACAATCTAAATACATCATTAATATAATAGTTATTGTTTCTATAGTCATTGCTTTTACGAAATTTTAAATATATTTGTGTCTTTTTGGAAATAATTTTGATGATATCAGTACTGTACATATATCTTTGGATGTAAATATTGATGTACTGACATATCTGTGAGTTGTGAGCAGTTGCATCTTTGATGTTGATTTTTGTGTAGCAGTGCAGTAGACTCGATTACAGGGAAACAAGCAGGAGTAGTTATATGTTAGCCAGTTCTGGAGTGGCTGAAATTTTGTGATGTTTCTGCCATGAAATTGTGATGTTAAAGCATGGAAACTGGAGTTGTGAAATTATACTGAAATATGATATGAAGAAAACAGGATGGATACAAATTTGTTAATTTGCAGAGTCATTATTGGTCAAGAACCAAACCTATCATGCCTGCTAGTTGTAAACAATTATTGAATGAGCCATAATTTTGATGAAGATCTATAGGAACCAGATGAGTACATCTTTAATTTTTAAGGGTTTTTATGAATTTCCTTTTTGCTTAAAATGTATATACACAATTAGTGACAGAATTTGTAAAAGGCTGTGTGACAAAAATTGCTGATTATTATTGGTAATGTAGGAGGAAGGCCATGATGATCACTAAGCCTTAAAGTTCTGAAGATAACACTACAAAACTACATTCTGCTCTGAAACCTGCAACTGGGATATCAGTGACATGAATTTTCTCTTTTGTGTGACTAAAGATAATGATAAGATGGATGATTTCAATTCAAATACCAATTACATTAAAAAACAATCTCAAATTTATCAAAACACCAGGAATGACAAAGAAACATTGAAAATTCAGTTTCTGAATCTCACAAACATTAACAAAGGCAGCCATTCAAATGTAGTCAAAATATGGGATTCAGCTGAGACAGTACAGAATTTTGAGACGAAGTGTGGCTATGATTTAAGCTGTTGCTCTGAGCTCTTCATTTCAACTACAGACAACACAAAACACTGGGAGAAAAAAATAGTAATGTACATAAATCTTAAGATAAATTTATAATCAGCTGTAGATATATGTATAGTCAAGATACTTTTGCCCCAATTGAAAGAAAATTAAAGTCTTTCCAGGGAAGATACAGCTGTGTATTGTATACCAAACCTGCTCATGAAGTTGTTGTTGTTGTGGTCTTCAATCCTGAGACTGGTTTGATGCAGCTCTCCATGCTACTCTATCCTGTGCAAGCTTCTTCATCTCCCAGTACTTACTGCAACCTACATCCTTCTGTATCTGTTTAGTGTATTCATCTCTTGGTCTCCCTCTACGATTTTTACCCTCCACGCTGCCCTCCAGTACTAAATTGGTAATCCCTTGATGCCTCAGAACATGTCCTACCAACCGATCCCATCTTCTGACACTTCTTCTAGTCAAGTTGTGCCACAAACTCCTCTTCTCCCCAATCCTATTCAATACCTCCTCATTAGTTATATGATCTACCCATCTAATCTTCAGCATTCTTCTGTAGCACCACATTTTGAAAGCTTCTATTCTCTTCTTGTCCAAACTACTTATCATCCATGTGTCACTTCCATACATGGCTACACTCCATACAAATACTTTCAGAAATGACTTCCTGACACTTAAATATGTACCGATGTTAACAAATTTCTCTTCTTCAGAAATGCTTTCCTTACCATTGCCAGTCTACATTTTATATTCTCTCTACTTCGACCGTCATCAGCTATTTTGCTCCCCAAACAGCAAAACTCCTTTACTACTTTAAGTGTCTCATTTCCTAATCTAATTCCCTCAGCATCACCCGATTTAATTCGACTACATTCCATTATCCTCGTTTTGCTTTTGTTGATGTTCATCTCATATTCTCCTTTCAAGACATTTTCCATTCCGTTCAACTGCTCTTCTAAGTCCTTTGCTGTCTGTGACAGAATTACAATGTCATTGGCAAACCTCAAAGTTTTTATTTCTTCCCCTGGATTTTAACACCTACTCCAAATTTTTCTTTTGTCTCCTTCACTGCTTGCTCAATATGCAGATTGAATAACATCGGGGAGAGGCTACAACCCTATCTCACTCCCTTCCCAACCACTGCATCCCTTTCATGTCCCTCGACTCTTATAACTGCCATCTGGTTTCTGTACAGGTTGTAAATAGCCCTTCGCTCCCTGTATTTTACCCCTGCCACCTTCAGAATTTGAAAGAGAGTATTCCAGTCAACATTGTCAAAAGCTTTCTCTAAGTCTACAAATGCTAGAAACGTAGGTTTGCCTTTTCTTAATGTAGCTGCTAAGATAAGTCGTAGGGTCAGTATTGCCTCACGTGTTCCAATATTTCTATGGAATCTAAACTGATCCTCCCCAAGGTCGGCTTCTACCAGTTTTTCCATTCATCTGTAAAGAATTCGCGTTAGTATTTTGCATCTGTGACTTATTAAACTGATAGTTTGGTAATTTCACATCTGTCAACACCTGCTTTCTTTGGGATTGGAATTATTACATTCTTCTTGAAGTCTGAGGGCATTTCACCTGTCTCATACATCTTGCTCAACAGATGGTAGAGTTTTGTCAGGACTGGCTCTCCCAAGGTCGTCAGTAGTTCTAATGGAATGTTGTCTACTCCTGGGGCCTTGTTTTGACTCAGGTCTTTCAGTGCTCTGTCAAACTCTTCACGCAGTATCTTATCTCCCATTTGATCTTCATCAACATCCTCATCCATTTCCATAATATTGTCCTCAAGTACATCACCCTTGTATAGACCCTCTATATACTCCTTCCACCTTTCTGCTTTTCCTTCTTTGCTTAGAACTGGGTTTCCATCTGAGCTCTTGATATTCGTACAAGCAGTTCTCTTTTCTCCAAAGGTCTCTTTAATTTTCCTGTAGGCAGTATCTGTCTTACCCCTAGTGAGATAAGCCTCTACATCCTTACATTTGTCCTCTAGCCATCCCTGCTTAGCCATTTTGCACTTCCTGTCGATCTCATTTTTGAGACATTTGTATTCCTTTTTGCCTGCTTCATTTACTGCATTTTTATATTTTCTCCTTTAATCTGTTAAATTCAATATTTCTTCTGTTACCCAAGGATTTCTACTATTCCTTGTCTTTTTACCTACATGATCCTCTGCTGCTTTCACTACTTCATCTCTCAAAGCTACCCATTCTTCTTCTACTATATTTCTTTCCCCCATTCCTGTCAATTGTTCCCTTATGCTCTCCCTGAAACTCCGCACAACTTCTGGTTCTTTCAGTTTACCCAGGTCCCATCTCCTTAAATTGCCACCTTTTTGCAGTTTCTTCAGTTTTAATATATAGTTCATAACCAGTAGATTGTGGTCAGAGTCCACATCTGTTTCTGAAAATGTCTTACAATTTAAAACCTGGTTCGTAAATCTCTCTCTTACCATTATATAATCCATCTGAAACCTGTCAGTATCTCCAGGCTTCTTCCATGTATACAACCTTCTTTTATGATTCTTGAACCAAGTGTTAGCTATGATTAAGTTGTGCTCTGTGCAAAATTCTACAAGGCGGCTTCCTCTTTCATTTCTTACCCCCAATCCATATTCACCTACTACATTTCCTTCTCTCCCTTTTCCTACTGCCGAATTCCAGTCACCCATGACTATTAAATTTTCTTCTCGCTTCACTGTCTGAATAATTTCTTTTATTTCCTCATACATTTCTTCAATTTCTTTGTCATCTGCAGAGCTAGTTGGCATATAAACTTGTACTACTGTAGTAGGTGTGGGCTTCATGTCTATCTTGGCCACAATAAGGCGTTCACTATGCTGTTTGTAGTAGCTTACCTGCACTCCTATTTTTTTATTCATTATTAAACCGACTCCTGCATTACCCCTATTTCATTTTGTATTTATAACCCTGTATTCACCTGACCAAAAGTCTTGTTCCTCCTGCCACCGAACTTCACTAATTCCTACTATATCTAACTTTAACCTATCCATTTCCCTTTTTAAATTTTCTAACCTACCTGCTTGATAAAGGGATCTGACATTCCACGCTCCGATCCGGAGAACGCCAGTTTTCTTTCTCCTGATAACAACGTCCTCCTGAGTAGTCCCAGCCCGGAGATCCAAATGGGGGACTATTTTACCTCCAGAATACTTTACCCAAGAGGATTCCATCATCATTTAATCATACAGTAAAGCTGCATGCCCTCAGCAAAAATTACGGCTGCTTTCAGCCATTCGCAGTACCAGCACAGCAAGGCCGTTTTGGTTAGTGTTACAAGGCCAGATCAGTCAATTATCCAGACTGTTGCCCCTGCAACTACTGAAAAGGCTGCTGCCCCTCTTCAGGAACCACATGTTTATCTGGCCTCTCAACAGATACCCCTCCATTGTGGTTGCATACCTACGGTACGGCTATCTGTATCGCTGAGGCACACAAACCTCCCCACCAACGGCAAGGTCCATGGTTCTTGGGGGTGGGGGGTGGGGGGGGGGAGTGCAGGGGAAGGAGGGGGGGGGGGGGACTGAAGTATGAAGTATGGGATAAAAATTTTGTACTGCATGGCACAAACTGGAGTGATTTCCTGTACATAAACTGATGAGATTTTTTTGTTGATGTGTATCATAAAGTCTTGAAGAACGGGAATCTGCTTCAAAGGTCGTAAAAAAGAGGAAGATATGATTGTTTTAATTTTTATGTAAACTGTTGTAAATACTGATTACTTTCAATCTGAATAGACTCTAACTTATTTAATTAACCACCTGAAAGGCACCAATGTTAGCACTGAACAGGGGATCATGGAGGAATTTTATAAGGGGGACTATGCTCCAGACTGAACGCTGAAAGGCATAATCAGTCTTAAATGATGATGATGATGATGATGATGATGATGACATAAAATGAAAATTAAATTCAGGCCAGACTGCTCATAGTTGCTTAATGGTGGGCCTGGAGATGGATAACCACGTACATAGTTAATATTCGTACAAAGGAAATTACTTTGTAAAAAGTAAAGTAGGCTTTCAATAAACATGCACGCTCTACTTTCAAAAGATAAAAGAACTAATGATAGAGAGCTTATTTGTACCCAATTGTTGCATCACCAAGCAAGTTGCTTCCAAATTAAATACAATGGCCAGGAATACATCTTCGAAACAAAGTGTTCTACTTATCACTGGCAGAAAGTTGTAACAAAGATACTTATACCTGTATTGTGCTACCATCAAAAGGGGAAAAAGGAAACAAACTAATGCCCCTTTTCACATAGATAACATGGCTGTACATTTGTAAAACACAGATTATTACAATATCAGGAGCTTGCAGATATGATTCTTTGTAAAGTCTTTGCCTTTTTTGTAAGTTTGATTAATGTAAGTACCATAATTCCACAAACACTTTAATCAGTCACAAGAATATCTTCTTGGTTTCATTAAAAGATGTGTTATACAGTCCTTTCCAGTGGTGTAGGCAGAGTTTACTAATGTAACCTCACTTTTGGCATCCACCTATATACGATTCACTTAAATTCTTATGAAAGTTTTGAACATACATAGTAAAAACCAGTCACTTGCCCATTATAACTCATTACATAATGTTCAAGATAAGAGAATTATTCAACTGAACAATGTTGCTTGTTAGATGTTTGAAAAACCAACATTATTATTAGAGTCTGTCCATGGCATGTTAGTTACCTCTTTAAATTAGTTATAAATCTGATCAAATCTGTGCTAGGTAATTAGAGATCATAGCAGATGGTTAAAGTCTGCATTACTTTATCAGTGCTCAGAATCATACACTTTATGATCAAAAATATCTGGACACCTGGTTGAAAATGACTTACAAGTTCATGGCATCCTCCATTGGTAATGCTGGAATTAAATATGAAGTTGGCTCACCCTTAGCCTTGATGACAGCCTCTACTCTCGCAGTCATACTTTCAATCAGGTGCTGGAAGGCTTCTTGGGGAATGGCAGCCCATTCTTCATGGAGTGCCGCACTGAGGAAAGGTATCCGTGTCGGTTGGTGAGGCCTGGCACGAATTCGGCATTCCGAAACATCCCAAAGGTGTTCTATAGAATTCAGGTCAGGACTCTGTGCAGGCCAGTCCATTACAGGGATGTTATTGTCGTGTAACCACTCCACCACAGGCCTTGCATTATGAACAGTGCTCATGTGTTGAAAGATGCAGTCACCATCCCCGAATTGCTCTACAACAGTGGGAAGCAAGAAGGTGCTAGAAACATCAATGTGTGATAGTGCCATGCAAAACAACAAGGGGTGCAAGCCTCCTCCATGAAAAACATGAGCACCCATAACACCACTGCCTCCAAATTTTACTGTTGGCACTACATACGAGGGCAGTTCAATAAGTAATGCAACACATTTTTTTTCTCGGCCAATTTTGGTTGAAAAAACCGGAAATTTCTTGTGGAATATTTTCAAACATTCCCGCTTCATCTCGTATAGTTTCATTGACTTCCGACAGGTGGCAGCGCTGTACGGAGCTGTTAAAATGGCGTCTGTAACGGATGTGTGTTGCAAACAACGGGCAGTGATCGAGTTTCTTTTGGCGGAAAACCAGGGCATCTCAGATATTCATAGGCGCTTGCATAATGTCTACGGTGATCTGGCAGTGGACAAAAGCACGGTGAGTCGTTGGGCAAAGCGTGTGTCATCATCGCCGCAAGGTCAAGCAAGACTGTCTGATCTCCCGCGTGCGGGCCGGCCGTGCACAGCTGTGACTCCTGCAATGGCGGAGCGTGCGAACACACTGGTTCGAGAAGATCGACGGATCACCATCAAACAACTCAGTGCTTAACTTGACATCTCTTTTGTTAGTGCTGTCACAATTGTTCACCAGTTGGGATATTCAAAGGTTTGTTCCCGCTGGGTCCCTCGTTGTCTAACCGAACAGCATAAAGAGCAAAGGAGAACCATCTGTGCGGAATTGCTTGCTCGTCATGTGGCTGAGGGTGACAATTTCTTGTCAAAGATTGTTACAGGCGATGAAACATGGGTTCATCACTTCGAACATGAAACAAAACGGCAATCAATGGAGTGGCGCCACACTCACTCCCCTACCAAGAAAAAGTTTAAAGCCATACCCTCAGCTGGTAAAGTCATGGTTACAGTCTTCTGGGACGCTGAAGGGGTTATTCTGTTCGATGTCCTTCCCCATGGTCAAACGATCAACTCTGAAGTGTATTGTGCTACTCTTCAGAAATTGAAGAAACGACTTCAGCGTGTTCGTAGGCACAAAAATCTGAACGAACTTCTCCTTCTTCATGACAACTCAAGACCTCACACAAGTCTTCGCACCCGAGAGGAGCTCACAAAACTTCAGTGAACTGTTCTTCCTCATGCACCCTACAGCCCCGATCTCGCACCGTCGGATTTCCATATGTTTGGCCCAATGAAGGACGCAATCCGTGGGAGGCACTATGCGGATGATGAAGAAGTTATTGATGCAGTACGACGTTGGCTCCGACATCGACCAGTGGAATGGTACCGTGCAGGCATACAGGCCCTCATTTAAAGGTGGCGTAAGGCCGTAGCATTGAATGGAGATTACGTTGAAAAATAGTGTTGTGTAGCTAAAAGATTGGGGAATAACCTGGTGTATTTCAATGCTGAATAAAACAACCCCTGTTTCAGAAAAAAAATGTGTTGCATTACTTATTGAACTGCCCTCGTACATTGGCAGATGAAGTTCACCGGGCATTCGCCACACCAGCACCTTGCCATCGGATCACCACACTGTGTACTGTGATTTGTCAATCCACACAACATTTATCCACTTTTCAATTGTCCAATGTTTATGCTTCTTACACCAAGCGAGGCATCGTTTGCATTGATGTGTGGATTATGAGCAGCCTCTCGACCACGAAATCTAAGTTTTCTCACCTCCCACCTAACTTTCATACTACTTGCATTGAATCGTGATGCAGTTTGGTATTCCTGTGTGATGGTCTGGATAGATGTCTGCCTATTACACACTATCTCCTATTCTGATCTCTCACGATGTCTAATGACTACTGAGATCGCTAATATGGAATACCTGGCAGTAGGTGGCAGCACAATGCACCTAATATGAAAAACATGTTATTGGGGGTGTCCAAATACTTTTGATCACATAGTGTATTTAACATGTTCGCCCCCACCCCCACCTCCCCAAATTCAGGTGAAGTCCACAGGAAGTCTGACCTAAACCACGACAGAGCCTTCAGACTTGAACATCATTCATAATTACAAATAGTGTGGATCAGAAGGTACAGGACAAATAAAGTTAGAAATTTATTTTACATACAATGAATTTGAAGTATCTTGAAACTAGCATAAATATATAGCTTTCAGAAAAAGCTCATGTGCTTTAAACAGGATTAGTAGAAGTACAGATATTTTGGGATGTATAGAATTCAACAAAATTTAAATTTTGTTCTTGAGCAAGAAATATGCAGTTTTTTTCTATATGTTTTGTCTGAGAATAAATAACTAAATTCTATGAAGTTCATTAGATCAAAATAATCTTCACAAAATCATGTACTTTTGTTAGCATGTGAGGAATCAAATTTTAGCCTGTGTGTTAGAACAATCTGTTTTGAAAATTTGAACATCTTGAATGGTAACTGCTGATGTATGATCTCCAGCCTATAAGATGAACTGGACACCAAGTGGGAAGGAAGTGTTGATCATCGACACCAGTACTCATTGTAGAGAGGTAGGGAGCCATATAATCAGGCCAATGAAGTCATAGGTGGTTACAGGCCTCAGGATATATTAATTTCATTTCAAGGAAACTTCAGGCAGCTTGTCACATATGGATAACACAAGACAGTTCTGTGTCTGTGTCAGTAAAACATAACATATGACTTACATTAGATTATTCTGAAATAAAACTCTTATTAACACATATATATAAACCAACATCCTTTCGTCTTTCCCTCTCCTTCCCTCTTTCCTGATGAAGCAACCGTTTGTTGCGAAAGCTTGAATTTTGTGTGTATGTTTGTGTTTGTTTGTGTGTCTATCGACCTGCCAGCATTTTTGTTTGGTAAGTCACATCATCTTTGTTTTTAGATATATTTTTCCCACGTGGAATGTTTCCCTCTATTATATTCATATATATAATTTATATGAGAACATAAACAAATTTTTAGTTTCAATATATTCTATAGATCCATGCTTTTATTGGGAACTTGTTTTTCTTTTCTTTAGTGCTTATGGATCTGTTCACTGTCCATTGAATTGTATATTCTGTATACTGATTGTTTAGTGTATATTATTCATGATCTGTAGTATAATTCACAGGCAAGTTTTGCACACTGAGATGACAAAAGTCATGTGACAGTATATGCACATATATAAATGGCAGAAGTATTGCGTACCAAGGTATAAAAGGATGGAGCAGTGGTGGAGCTCACATTTGTACTCAGATGATTCACTTGGAAAGGTTTCTGACATGTTTATGGCTCCATGGTGGGAATTAATGAACTTTGCACATATAATGGCAGTTGGAGCTAGACACATGGGACATTCCATTTTGGAAATCATTAGAATTTGGCATTAATGGGCTATTACAGCAGATGAACAATGCGAGTGCCTTTGCTAACAGCACAACATTGCTTGTAGTGCCTCTCTTGGGCTCATGACCATTTCAGTTGGACCCTAGGTAACTGGCCTGGTCAGATGAGACCCAGTTTCAGTTGGTAAGAGCTAATGGTAGAGTTTTAGTGTGGCACAGACCCCATGAAGTCATGGACCCAGATTGTCAACAAGGCACTATACAAGCTGCTGGTGACTCCAAAATAGTGTGGGCTGTGTGGACTGGTCCCCTGGTCCAGCTTACTTGATCATTGACTGGAAATGGTTATGTTCAGCTATATGGAGATCATTTGCAGCTGTTCATTGGCTTCATGTTCCTGAACATGTCACTGGACCACAATTACTCATGATTGGCTTGAAGAACATTCTATACAGTTTAAGCAACTGATTTAGCCAGCCAGATCACCTGACATTAATCCCATTAAACATTTACAATGGTGGTGGATGAAATAGGAAAGAGACGAAAGAAGCCCATAGAGGAAGGGAGATGAAGCTGTTACTATTTGTTGATGATATTGTGGTTTGCGGAACAAGCATTAAGGAGCTAAAAAAAGAAATAGACATCCTAAATGATAAGGCCGAGAAATATGGAATGAAATTAAGTGTGGAGAAGAGTGAGACCATGGTGGTAACCAGAGAGGATAGAGAGGGCAAGGGATGAATGCATATTAAGGGGAGGGATATTAAAATAGTGGACAACTTTAAATATTTGGGAAGTGTATTAATGGGGAATGCTCATGTGGAGACGAAAATTAGCAAAAGAATACAACAGAGTAGTAAATTTTACCAGTGTTTGTGGGGATTCGTGTGGGGAAGGGAAGTGCCAATGAGGTGCAAGCTGGTGCTATAAAGACTTACTTCACACCCATACTAATTTACGGCTCAGAGACTTGGACTATGACTAGAAGTGAGGAGATTAGAATACAATCCAGTGAAATGAACTTTGTGAAAAGTATGCTAGGGAAGATGAGGAGAGACAGAGTGAAAAATGAAGATGTTAGGAAGGAAATTTTAGTGGAGACGTTGACTGAGAAAATTGAAAAGAGTAGATTAAAATGGTTTGGGCATGTGAAGAGGGTGGGAGATGGAAGAATACCAAGAAGAATGATGGAGTTCAAGATTGAGGGCAAGAGGCCAAGAGGAAGACTGAGAACAAGATGGACTGATACAATAAAGATGAGTTTAAGGAGGAGGAACCTGCTATGGAACCAAATTGTGGAATAAGAATGGTGGAAATACTGAGTAAAGTAGCAAAGTATCATTGATACCCCAACCCAACCATATGTTGGATAGAGGGGAAACGAAGATGATGATGAATTGAAAGGTCAGTTCATGCACAAAATCCTGCACCACCAACACTTTCACAATTATGGGTGGCTACAGAGGCAGCATGGCTCAATATTTCTGCACGGGACTTCCAACGACTTGTTGAGTCCATGTCATGTCGAGTTGCTGCACTATGACAGACAAAAGCAAGCCTGGCATGATACTAGGAGGTATCCCATGACTTTTGCCACTTCAGAATAAATGTCAGTGTTAACTACATGCTCTATAGAGCTAAATTTAAAATCTGGCACTGTACAATTTAAATCAATAATGTTCACATGCACTGTGTTCCACCTCGACAGGTCGGTACAGCACAGTCAGTGTTGTCAGCTACAGTGAGTGAGGACATAGTGGCTGTTTAATTGCTCTTTCACAGTGGCCTGGCATGCTCTTGCAATACAGTTGCATCAAAGAGTTCATCTGTAGGTGATATCCTTGATTAGACCATAGATGTGAATATATTTTGCCTCAAACTTGCATAAGGTCAGTGAGAAGCTGCAGTTTTTTCATTCATGTACTAGAGTTTGGAATGGAAAAACTGGTAGAAGCCAACCTCGGGGAAGATCAGTTTGGATTCTGTAGAAATATTGGAATACGTGAGGAATACCGATCTTACGACTTATCTTAGAAGAAAGATTCAAACCTACGTTTCTAGCATTTGTAGACTTAGAGGAAGCTTTTGACAATGTTGACTGGAATACTCTCTTTCAAATTCTAAAGGTGGCAGGGGTGAAATCCAGGGAGTGAAAGGCTATTTACAATTTGTGCAGAAACCAGATGGCAGTTATAAGAGTCGACAGGCATGAAAGGGTAGCAGTGGTTGGGAAGGGAGAGAGAAAGGGTTGTAGCCTCTCCCCAACTTTATTCAATCTGTATATTGAGCAAGCAGTGAAGGAAACAAAAGAAAAATTCAGAATAGGTATTAAAATCCATGGAGAAGAAATAAAAACTTTGAGGTTTGCCGATGACATTGTAATTCTGTCAGAGACAGCAAAGGACTTGGAAGAGTAGTTGAACAGAATGGACAATGTCTTGAAAGGAGGATATAAGATGATCATCTACAAAAGCAAAATGAGGATAATGGAATGTAGTCGAATTAAGTTGGGTGATGCTGAGGGAATTAGATTAGGAAATGAGACACTTAAAGTAGTAAAGGAGTTTTGCTATTTGGGGAGCAAAATAACTGATGGTGGTCAAAGTAGAGAAGATATAAAATGTAGAATGGCAATGGCAAGGAAAGCGTTTCTGAAGAAGAGAAATTTGTTAACATCGGTACAGATTTAAGTGTCAGGAAGTCGTTTCTGAAAGTATTTGTATGGAGTGTAGCCATGTATGGAAGCGACACATGGACAATAAATAGTTTGGACAAGAAGAGAATAGAAGCTTTCAAAATCTGGTGCTACAGAAGAATGCTGAAGATTAGATGGGTAGATCACATAACTAATGAAGAAGTATTGAGTGGAATTGGGGAGAAGCGGAGTTTGTGGCACAACTTGACAAGAAGAAGGGACCGGTTGGTAGGACATGTTCTGAGGTATCATGAATACACTAAGCAGATTCAGAAGGATGTAGTTTGCAGTAAGTACTGGGAGTTGAAAAAGCTTGCTCAGTATAGGGTAGCATGGATAGCTGCATCAAACCAGTCTCAGGACTGAAGACCACAACAACAACACTAGAGTTTCCATATCAACACTTGCTAACATCAATCAGAATAGCATATTTTACTGTACCCCTTGTGAAGCTTAAGCATTTCTATACAGAGTTTGTGGTACTGCAGTCTTACATTTCCATTTTACAAGAATAGATATTCTAAATATTGTCCCCATGGATCCCTGTGGATCATACCTTTTTAAAATACAGAGTACAACTGAAAATATTTACTTTATACTTACATGTTTCTTAGGAAACAAAAACTTGAGTCCATAACAACCAGATGCGGTACTTTTTAAGAGTTAGCATTTTGGCTGAACTGTACAGATGTATGCCATCACAAAAACTATTATACTTCTTTACTTATAAAAACCCTGTTATACTTCCTGACATTATGGGGTATCATTGTTTATTTCCATACCATAATACAAGAAGCAGACCCTAACTAACATGAAAGAAAAAGCAACCAGAAGCTCAAGATGACAGAAACAGAATTTTTTCTAGCTACAGACTAGTGTCAGTAACACAGTAGATTGTTCAGAACCCATACAGATCAATTATCTTTAGGTCCATGAACATATACAGACATGAACGTGAAAACAGTTCTTATGCTACAGTCTTTAATTACTGTACATTCACACATATACGATGCTCATTCTGAACATAATGCCTCTTATTTTTATTCATGGAAACTACAGGAGATACATAAATCACAACAGCACAAGTAAATAGAGCAATATTTCAGCTACAGACCGTCATTCTTCCATATAGTCACCACCATCTGTTACGCACTTTTGCCAACAGTGAACCAGAACCTGCAAGACACACCTGTAAAATTTGGATCTTGCTGAGGCTAACCACTTCCTTACAGTTTTGACAACAGCATCTGAGTCTTCAAAATGTGCACCACTTAGTCCATCTTTCACAAGCCCAAAGAGATGGAAGTCTGAAGGCGCTATATTGAGACCATATGGTGGATGTGGTAAGACAGTCCAGCTGAATTTTGCAATGAGTTGTGTGGTCATAAAACTGGTATGGAGCCTGGCATTATGATGTTGGAGGTGAAAGCTGGTCTTTTTCTCAGGCCTTACCCTGGAAATTCAGGCTTTCAGTTTAGTCAGTACTGGCCTCTGGTGTGCTGAACTGACAGTTTCTCCAGGCTCCAGGAGATCCAAAAGAACCACATTCTGGCTATCCCAGAAGACCATGCACATTACTTTGCCTGAAGATGGCTGTGTCTTGAATTTCTTCTTTGACTGAGAATTTGTATGTTGCCATTCCATGGACTGTCTTTTGGGTTCCAGCTCATAGTCCTATCTCTGGTGATGATACTATTCAGAAAACTCTCACCTTCAGCTTCATATTGGTCCAGCAGGTCCTTACAAATTTCCATTTGCTGAGTTTTTTTGTTCATCTGTAAGCATCCACAGGACCTATCTCGCACAGACTTTACAATAACCAAGGTGTTCCAATATTGTTTCCAAGGCATTGCAGCCAACATTCAGCTTCATACACAGTTCTCTGATCGTTAATTGTTGATCAGCACAGATGAGTTGATCAAGACACTCCTCATTATGAGGGTTGACAGCAGTACAGGGTCAATCGGGCAATGGCTTGTCACGGCCACCCTTTCCACCACCTTGAAAATGTCGTACCATCACCTCACATTGATCACATCTACTGTTTCATCTCCATACATCTTTAGCAAGTGTCAATGGATTTCAGTTGGCACAATTTCTTCAGAAGTGAGGAATTCAATCACACAATGCTGTTTTATATGTGTGTCCATATCAGACTCCATTTTGAAACACTCCTCTGCCAGCACCAACTACCGCAGAACAATGGAACCACCTGCAAATGAAAGAGGAAGGTTCAAGCACTAGGTGAACAACATCTGGCACAGATATCCCCACAAAAAATAGGAGGCATTACTTTCAGAATGACCTTCATATGTACACGGGTAGATTCTTGATGCAAGTGGTTATCCAAAGTTACTTTCTCACATTTACTTTTGTATCAGTTATGCCTGTCATTATGACAGAAATTTTCGTTTTACTTAGTGTCAATGGTTATTTATAAAGCACAGCTGTTGTACTATGTATACTATCAATAGTTTATCTCTGGTGTTCACTAGTCTGACGTATGAGTGTCAACCAACGTCTTAGTGGAAATGGGTTTGGCTCTGAAAAATCGTGTGAAAAATTTATGTAGTGAAATGTACAGTCCTCTTGTAGTTCCTTGAGAACTTCAGGGTAAATTCTAAAAACACTCATATTTCCACTGTCTTGAACACATGATATTTTAAGGATGAGTGTGTGAGAATGGAAATATGTCTACTGTGTCACAGTTTATGTGTGTGCAGGACGGGCATGTGTTACAAGAAGACTAAAGTTGTGGCAGTCTTTCAGCATTGACAAGTGGTGGCTGCACACATCTTGGAAGCCGTATGTCCATTACAAGGAGTAATCAAGGGCTACTCTTTGGCAGTGAAATAGTAGTGACTGTTGGGAATAAACTAAATATGTTTTATCTAGAGACTCTTATACTCTGTTGTTTGACTTGCTAGGAGCATGAACTGTTTTGACAAGGGTTATTAAAACCAAAAGAGACTGTAATGATATTTGTTAAGTACTAAGGTTTTCCAGATGGGGTTGATTTGTGAGACTTGAAAGCGCATGTGAAACTTGTGTAGTTGTTTTATTGTGAAGAAGAAAATATAGTGGAGTCGATATGAAAGTATTCTGAGAGTAAGAAATCATTTCAAAAGTAGAGAAGTAGTTCAGTATCATTTACCTAACCAACACAAAATCTTTGGAGAAGAAGCATTGTGAAGATTGATGCAGCCATCTGTCCTGCGAAGAAGATAAGCTGCACACAACACGTAAATCACCTGTGAGAGATGTGTGGGTCTTGCACCCCAGTACCACACAGTCTCCGGTTGCCAGGAAAACGTTAGAATGTGGCAATCCAAGTGACAGAACCCAAGGAAAACAAGAATCTTAAGACAGAAATTGAGATATGAAGATACTGAGTTGCCATAGCAACTGATAGTTGCAAGACAAAGAAATTGTTACGCAGAATTGGATTCTGCCTAAAAGGAAAAAGTGTGAAAGAAATAATAAGCACTGTACAAAGGAAGACGCAGAGGATAATTCGACTAAGGAGATATGATGTGGGGGAGTAAGCAGTCCTCACACCTACATCAATCCAGCGAATGCCGACGCAGTAACCAGCCGACACCAACGCAGTAACCAGCCACCGATGCCAACACTGTAACCAGCTGCTGACTTTGTGTCCGCTTGCTGACATCGACGCCACAACCAATGTTCGATGCTGCCAGTGCTTGTGCTATTCACCAGTGCTGATTCTACACCTGCTCACCAATGCAGCCTAAAACTCTACACAGGGTGAGTGAAAGACAATAATTGTTCGAGTATAAAATTCAAAAAGAAACTGTTCAAATACTATAGTACTGTACCTAATACATTTCAAGGTGAAGTTGTTTTAGATGATCACTAGGTCAAAAATCAACAGGGATATGGATAGTATTCAAAAAACAGGAAACTCCAGAACCAGCCATGACCATGACATTGAGTAAAGAGGCACCAGACTGGTCTGAGGTAGTGAATTTACTTAAAGCCCAGAGAGCAGATTCAGTGGCTTTAAGAAAAGAACTGAGTGATCAATATGCTTCTCTAAGGAAAGAACTAAATACTAAGTTACATGCTCAAAGAGCAGATTTAAATGCTCGGAATACTTCCTTGAGAGAAGAACTGAGTGCAACTTTAAATAAAAAAATAGATGGCCAGAGTGCAGCTTCAACTGCTCAAATTGCCTCGTTGAGAAATGAAATAAGTACAACTTTAAGTGAAAAACTAGAAGCACAGGGTGAAACTTTAAATTCTAAGTTCGACGTATTAAATGATGAAGTGGAAAATTAACAATTAGATTTAAAGAATGAATTAAGTAATTCTTTAACTGTCCAAATGAATCAAATGTTTACGGACTTTAGCCAAAAGCAGGATGATCAATTTGAGAAGTTGACACAGAAATTAGAATTTGATACTGAAGACAAGTGTAACAATATAGAGCCTGAATTTAATGAAAAATTAGGGTCATTTCAGAGTATGTGTAATGTTACATTCAATACTGTGAAACAAAGACTACATACCTTAAAAGATAGCTTAGAAAGACTGGATAAGTTGATTCCTATTGTCCAATCGCAAATTGCAGGTGTCAACACTCAAGATGATGTCATGGAGAGAAATTTTAAAGAAAAGCTTGCAACATCATACACCATAAATGTAAGTGGTCTGGAGGAACAGGTAGAGAAAATAATTGACCGAAAAGTTGCTGAGAGGGTAAACCCAGACAACGTTCCAGCTCGTTTAGCTTCAGAACTTAATGATACTAAGAGAGGCATGGATGATTTGTGGAAAGAGTTTAAACTTATCCAGGATAAGGTAGAGAAAAGGGTGGCTTCACGAATGTAGTATTAACTAGCGAGATGGTGACAGATTTACAATGGGACTTCCACATAAAATTCAGCAAGAAGTATTGGTCCGTAAGCAATCGAGTGAGGTTAATGTCAGATCCATGGGATCCGGGTGGAGTCACATCTGTTCCCCAGGGATGGTAACATTCTTTGTCAACAGGCAGAGTGATGACTGTCTCGGAGTTACTTCCACATGAGTTTTCCTACACCGAATTCCCTTCAAATCTTCAACTATTCTGTAATCTATTCATAACATCTTAAACTATCATATCATGTTATTATGTAAGTGACTGAGTATGAATACAAGACTGTAGCTAATTTAAGAGAATCACAAAGAAACAGTGTTCTCTAAACATAAAATGGAACAAACAGAATAACATTCTAGTAGAAGGTATATTATGATGGTACTATACAAACAGAGTGACATCAAGACAGAATGAACAAGAGTATTATATTTAAGAATAATATAATATGAAGTGACTGATGAAGTAACTATTTAATTGTAGTGTATAATTTTCTATTCTTATAGAATATTTTATACCGTTTGTGAGACGTAAAGTGAATGGGGAGGGTTTATATAAATTTTGAAAGGGGTTGCTAGTACAGGTACAAACATGGCTAACACTACACACACACCACACCTTTCAGACAACCCTTGCAAACAAGTGTGACTGATTCTTCACCATTTGCCATTCCATAGGAGTTGCTAAGATCTTTCTTTGGGGGTAAAGGTGAGACTGTCCATTCTGCAGGAGACATTTAACATTGTACCTCCTCTGGCTTCTCACTCAAGTATCGGCGAAGTAGGGATCCTGGGTAAGGAGGGTGGGAATGGTTTCCTATCTTTGGGGCTGTCTTCTTTCACTTCATTGATCTTAGTAATTGTTTCTACTTTTCCCTTTCTTTCTTCTCTGTTGGGTACTGGTCTAGTTTTCCCTCTTTCCATATGCATACACTTCTATCGCTGAAGTCCTTCTCAGTTTCTGTGGTTTTCTGTAACCTTCAACTGATTTTACATAATTAGGCCAAAGAGTCAGGCTACACAACTACTGATATGCATACACACAAAGAAACACAAAGACACAAACAGGAAAAGTAAATTTTGAGATAATGTGAGAACCGTCAAGTGTTGTAGGGAGAAGTATGTGCACATAAGAAAGTATGCACACACCGGTATGCACACAGTGTTAGTTATGGTGATGGTTCCACATTGCATATAGGTCTGTATAGGGATATACTTATATATGTAATAACTATGAGGATTATTTATATATATATATATATATATATATATATATATATATATATATATATATATATATATATATATATATATATATAATGGAAGGAAACATTCCACGTGGGAAAAATTATATATAAAAACAAAGATGAGGTGACTTACCGAACAAAAGCGCTGGCAGGTCGATAGATACACAAACAAACACAAACATACACACAAAATTCAAGCTTTCGCAACAAACTGTTGCCTCATCAGGAAAGAGGGAAGGAGAGGGGAAGACGAAAGGAAGTGGGTTTTAAGGGAGAGAGTAAGGAGTCATTCCAATCCCGGGAGCGGAAAGACTTACCTTAGGGGGAAAAAAGGACAGGTATACACTCGCACACACGCACATATCCATCCACACATACAGACACAAGCAGACATATTTAAAGACAAAGAGTTTGGGCAGAGATGTCAGTCGAGGCAGAAGTGTAGAGGCAAAGAAGTTGTTGAAAGACAGGTGAGGTATGAGTGGCGGCAACTTGAAATTAGCGGAGATTGAGGCCTGGCGGATGACGAGAAGAGAGGATATACTGAAGGGCAAGTTCCCATCTCCGGAGTTCGGATAGGTTGGTGTTGGTGGGAAGTATCCAGATAACCCGGACGGTGTAACACTGTGCCAAGATGTGCTGGCTGTGCACCAAGGCATGTTTAGCCACAGGGTGATCCTCATTACCAACAAACACTGTCTGCCTGTGTCCATTCATGTGAATGGACAGTTTGTTGCTGGTCATTCCCACATAGAATGCATCACAGTGTAGGCAGGTCAGTTGGTAAATCACGTGGGTGCTTTCACACGTGGCTCTGCCTCTGATCGTGTACACCTTCCGGGTTACAGGACTGGAGTAGGTGGTGGTGGGAGGGTGCATGGGACAGGTTTTGCATCGGGGGCGGTTACAAGGATAGGAGCCAGAGGGTAGGGAAGGTGGTTTGGGGATTTCATAGGGATGAACTAACAGGTTACGAAGGTTAGGTGGACGGCGGAAAGACACTCTTGGTGGAGTGGGGAGGATTTCATGAAGGATGGATCTCATTTCAGGGCAGGATTTGAGGAAGTCGTATCCCTGCTGGAGAGCCACATTCAGAGTCTGGTCCAGTCCCGGAAAGTATCCTGTCACAAGTGGGGCACTTTTGTGGTTCTTCTGTGAGGGATTCTGGGTTTGAGGGGACGAGGAAGTGGCTCTGGTTATTTGCTTCTGTACCAGGTCGGGAGGGTAGTTGCGGGATGCGAAAGCTGTTTTCAGGTTGTTGGTGTAATGATTCAGGGATTCCGGACTGGAGCAGATTCGTTTGCCACGAAGACCTAGGCTGTAGGGAAGGGACCGTTTGATGTGGAATGGGTGGCAGCTGTCATAATGGAGGTACTGTTGCTTGTTGGTGGGTTTGATGTGGACGGACGTGTGAAGTTGGCCATTGGACAGGTGGAGGTCAACGTCAAGGAAAGTGGCATGGGATTTGGAGTAGGACCAGGTGAAACTGATGGAACCAAAGGAGTTGAGGTTGGAGAGGAAATTCTGGAGTTCTTCTTCACTGTGAGTCCAGATCATGAAGATGTCATCAATAAATCTGTACCAAACTTTGGGTTGGCAGACTTGGGTAACCAAGAAGGCTTCCTCTACGCGACCCATGAATAGGTTGGCGTACGAGGGGGCCATCCTGGTGTGTTTAAACTCTTTCCACAAATATATATAAAAAAACAGAGGAAAACATTCCACGCGGGAAAAATATATTTAAAAACAAAGATGATGTGACTTACCATACGAAAACGCTGGCGGGTCAATAGAAACACAAACAGACACATACATACACACAAAATTCAAGCTTTCACAACAAACTGTTGCCTCATCAGGAAAGAGGGAAGGAAGGAGAGGGAAAGACGAAAGGAAGTGGGTTTTAAGGGAGAGGGTAAGGAGTCATTCCAATCCCAGGAGCGGAAAGACTTACCTTAGGGGGAAAAAAGGACTGGTATACACTTGCACACACAGACATATCCATCCACACATATACAGACACAAGCAGACATATTTAAAGACAAAGAGTTTGGGCAGAGATGTCAGTCGAGGCGGAAGTGCAGAGGCAAAGATGTTGTTGAATGACAGGTGAGGTATGAGTGGCGGCAACCTGAAATTAGCGGATATTGAGGCCTGGTGGGTAACGGGAAGAGAGGATATATTGAAGAGCAAGTTCCCATCTCCGGAGTTCGGATAGGTTGGTGTTGGTGGGAAGTATCCAGATAACCCGGACGGTGTAACACTGTGCCAAGATGTGCTGGCCGTTCACCAAGGCATGTTTGGCCACAGGGTGATCCTCATTACCAACAAACACTGTCTGCCTGTGTCCATTCATGTGAATGGACAGTTTGTTGCTGGTCATTCCTACATAGAAAGCTTCACAGTGTAGGCAGGTCAGTTGGTAAATCACGTGGGTGCATTCACACGTGGGTCTGCCTTTGATCGTGTACACCTTCCGGGTTGCAGGACTGGAGTAGGTGGTGGTGGGAGGGTGCATAGGACAGGTTTTACACCAGGGGCAGTTACAAGGGTAGGAGCCAGAGGGTAGGGAAGGTGGTTTGGGGATTTCATATGGATGAACCAAGTGGTTACGAAGGTAAGGTGGACAGCGGAAAGACACTCTTGGTGGAATGGGGAGGATTTCATGAAGGATGTATCTCATTTCAGGGCAGGATTTGAGGAAGTCATATCCCTGCTGAAGAGCCACATTCAGAGTCTGATCCAGTCCCGGAAAGTATCCCGTCACAAGTGGGGCACTTTTGGGGTTTTTCAGTGGGAGGTTCTGGGTTTGAGGGGATGAGGAAGTTGCTCTGGTAATTTGCTTCTGTACCCGGTCGGGAGGGTAGTTGCGGGATGCGAAAGCTGTTTTCAGGTTGTTGGTGTAATGGTTCAGGGATTCCGGACTGGAGCTGATTTGTTTGCCATGAAGACCTAGGCTGTAGGGAAGGGACCGTTTTATGTGGAATGGGTGGCAGCTGTCATAATGGAGGTACTGTTGCTTGTTGGTGGGTTTGATGTGGACAGACGTATGGAGCTGGCCATTGGACAGATGGAGGTCAACGTCAAGAAAAGTGGCATGGGATCTGGAGTAGGACCAGGTGAATCTGATGGAACCAAAGGAGTTGAGGTTGGAGAGGAATTTCTGGAGTTCTTCTTCACTGTGAGTCCAGATCATAAAGATGTCATCAATAAATCTGTACCAAACTTTGGGTTGACAGGCCTGGGTAACCAAGAAGGCTTCCTCTAAGTGACCCATAAATAGGTTGGCGTATGAGAGGGTCATCCTGGTACCCATGGCTGTTCCCTTTAATTGTTGGTATGCCTGGCCTTCGAAAGTGAAGAAGTTGTGAGTCAGGATGAAGCTGGCTAAGGTAATGAGGAAAGAGGTTTTAGGCAGGGTGGCAGGTGATTGGCGTGAAAGGAAGTGCTCCATCGCAGCGAGGCCCTGGACATGCGGAATATTTGTGTATAAGGAAGTGGCATCAATGGTTACAAGGATGGTTTCCAAGAGTAACAGATTGGGTAAGGATTCCAGGCATTCGAGAAAGTGGTTGGTGTCTTTGATGAAGGATGGGAGACTGCATGTAATGAGTTGAAGGTGTTGATCTACGTAGGCAGAGATACGTTCTGTGGGGTCTTGGTAACCAGCTACAATGGGGCGGCCGGGATGATTGGGTTTGTGAATTTTAGGAAGAAGGTAGGGGTGTGGGGTGTCGGTGGGGTCAGGAGGTTGATGGAGTCAGGGGAAAGGTTTTGTAGGGGGCGTAAGGTTCTGAGGATTCCCAGAAGCTCCACCTGGAGATCAGGAATGGGATTACCTTGGCAAACTTTGTATGTGGTGTTGTCTGAAAGCTGACGCAGTCCCTCAGCCACATTCTCCCGATGATCAAGTACCACGGTCGTGGAACCCTTGTCCGCCGGAAGAATGACAATGGATCGGTCAGCCTTCAGATCACGGTAGCCTGGGCTTCAGCAGTGGTGATGTTGGGAGTAGGATTGAGGTTTTTTAAGAAGGATTGAGAGGCAAGGCTGGAAGTGAGAAATTCCTGGAAGGTTTGGAGAGGATGATTTTGAGGAAGAGGAGGTGGGTACCGCTGTAACAGAGGACGGAACTGTTGCAGGCAGGGTTCAATTTGGATAGTTTCTTGGGGAGTTGGATCATAGGAGTAGGATTAGGATCATTTTTCTTCATGGCAAAGTGATATTTCCAGCAGAGAGTACGAGTGTAGGACAGTAAATCTTTGACGAGGGCTGTTTGGTTGAATCTGGGAGTAGGGCTGAAGGTGAGGCCTTTGGATAGGACAGAGGTTTTGGACTGGGAGTGAGGTTTGGAGGAAAGGTTAACTACTGAATTAGGGTGTTGTGGTTCCAGATTGTATTGATTAGATTTTTGAGATTTGGAAGTGGGAGATTGAGTAGATGGGGGAGACTGGGTCTGTGTGCAATGAGAGGAGGTTGAGGTTTTCTGGAAAGGTTGTGAAGGGTGAGTGAGTTGCCTTTCCGGAGGTGGGAAGCCAGGAGATTGGATAGTTTTTTGAGGTGGAGGGTGGCATGCTGTTCTAATTTCTGGTTGGCCTGTAGGAAGATGCTCTGAACAGCCGGTGTGGATGTGGGAGAGGAAAGATTGAGGACTTTTATTAAGGATAGGAGTTGATGGGTGTGTTCATTGGCTGAGTTGATGTGTAGGTGAAGGATTAGGTGGGTGAGGGCAATGGATTGTTCAGTTTGGAACTGGTATAGGGACTGATGGGAAGAAGGGTTACAGCCAGAGATGGGAACTTTAAGTGTGAGGCCTTTGGGGGTAATGCCAAATGTCAGGCAAGACTGAGTAAATAAAATATGGGAGCATAATCTGGCTAGGGCGAAGGCATGTTTGCGGAGGGAATGTAAGTCGTTGTGGGGATGTTGTGAGGGTGACATGGTATTAGAAGGTGGAAAATGTAACATGAGGCTGAAATGAAAATAAAAATATATGGGGAGAGATAAAGGTGAACTAGAAAGCAACTGGAGATCTGGTGTGAAAAAAGTAGCAAAAGTGTTGGTTAAAGCTGAGCTATGGTGATCCTGTGGTGAACTTGGGTTGGTAAACAACGATGTGGTTGTGTTGCCGCCTAAACACATGTAGGCATGTCAGTTGGCATATAAAGGCCTTTACATATGTCTGCTTGTGTCTGTATATGTGCGGATGGATATGTGTGTGTGTGTGTGTGTGTGTGTGTGTGTGTGTGTGTGTGTGTGCGAGTGTATACCTGTCCTGTTTTGCCCTAAGGTAAGTCTTTCCGCTCCCGGGATTGGAATGACTCCTTACCCTCTCCCTTAAAACCTGCATCCTTTTGTCTTTCCCTCTCCTTCCCTCTTTCCTGATGAAGCAACCAGGGGTTGCGAAAGCTTGAATATTTGTGTGTGTGTTTGTATTTTTTATTGTGTCTATCAGCATACCAATGCTTTCTCATTTGGTAAGAATGCAGCTTTGTTTTTTATATATATTTTTCCCACATGAAATGTTTCCCTCTATTAATATATATGAAAGTCCTGACTTCAGTATTAAGCTCAATGCTCAGATAATTATTATTGAAACAAAAAGAAAAAAGAGAGCTAACTTTAGCATCGATTAAAAGGTTCATGTTTTATGATTGTAGTAAAATGAAAAGAAAGAAGAGCTATGTATTAAGTACACCATGGCTAGAAAAAAAAATGTTATATAAACTGATTGAAATGTAAGTTAGCATTATGTTAATACGATCTTGATGTACATAATGAACATGCATAAAATATCGTGTGTTTGAGCTAAGGAGAGGGGTATGTAGTGCCTTGAGAGCTTCAGGGTAAATTCTAGAGACACTCATATTTCCACCATCTTGAACACACGATACTTTAAGGTTGAGTGTGTGAAAGTGAAAATGTGTCTACTGTGCCATGGTTTATGTGTGTGCAGGATGGGCGAGTGTTACAAGAAGACTAAAGTTGTGGCAGTCTATCAGTGCTGACAAGTGGTGGCTGCGCATGCCTTGGAAGCTGTATGTCCAGTACAAGGGCTACTCTTTGGCAGTGAAATAGTAGTGACTGTTTGGAACAAACTAAATATGTTTTATCTAGAGACTCTTATACTCTATTGTTTGACTTGTTAGGAGCAAGAACTGTTTTGACAAGGATTATTAAAACCAAAAGAGACTGTAATGGTACATGTTAAGTACTAAGATTTTCCAGAAGGGATTGACTTACGAGACTTGAAAGCGCATGTGAAATGTGTGTAGTTGTTTTATTGTGAAGAAGAAAATATAGTGGAGTTGATATGAAAGTATTGTGAGAGAAAGCACAAAATCTTTGGAGAAGAAGCATTGAGAAGATCGAAGCAACTGTCTGTCCTGAGAAGAAGATCAGCTGCACATAATACATAAATCACCCCTGAGAGACATGTGAATCTTGCACCCCAGTACCACACAGTCTCCGGTCATTAGGAAAACGTTAGACTCTGTATTAGCCCTTTTAACAGAACACTTGAATCTGTTGTTGATTGGTGCAGTCTACTGAATATTCTTATTTATTTATTTATTGTTCCATGGGGCCACATTTAGGAGAAGTCTCCATGGTCATGGAACGAGTCAATACATGAAATTATAACATGATTGTAGAAGCAGATAAAATGAAATATAAGAAACATATTCAGGCGACAAGTCGTTAGTTTAAATAAAGAAAATCAAGAATGTAACACTGGAATTTGCTTAATTTTTTAGCTCTTCCAGGAGCTCCTCGACAGAATAGAAGGAGTGAGCCATGAGGAAACTCTTCAGTTTAGACTTAAAAGTGTTTGGGCTACTGCTAAGATTTTTGAGTTCTTGTGGTAGCTTATTGAAAATGGATGCAGCAGAATACTGCACTCCTTTCTGCACAAGAGTCAAGGAAGTGCATTCCACATGCAGATTTGATTTCTGCCTAGTATTAAAGGAGTGAAAGCTGCTAACTCTTGGGAATAAGCTAATATTGCTAACAACAAACGACATTAAAGAAAATACATACTGTGAGGACAATGTCAAAATTCCCAGACTATTGAATAGGGGTCGACGAGAGGTTTTCGAACTTACACCATACATAGCTCGAACAACCCGTTTTTGAGCCAAAAATCCCCATTTTGAATCGGAAGAATTACCCCAAAAAATAATACCATATGACATAAGCGTATGAAAATATGTGAAGTATACTACTTTTTGTGTTGAAATGTCACTTATTTCAGATACTGTTCTAATGGTAAATAAAACGGCATTTAGTTTCTGAACAAGATCCTGAACATGGGGTTTCCACAACAGCTTACTATCTATCCGTACGCCTAGGAATTTGAACTGTTCCGTCTCGCTTATAACATGCCCATTCTGTCTGATTAAAATGTCAGTTCTTGTTGAATTGTGGGTTAGAAACTGTAAAAACTGAGTCTTACTGTGATTTAGCATCAAATTATTTTCCACGAGCCACGAACTTATATCATGAACTACATTATTTGATAATGTTTCAATATTACACACAAGATCCTTCACTACCAAGGTGGTGTCATCAGCAAACAGAAATATTTTTGAATCACCTGTAATACTAGAAGGCATATCATTTACATAAAGAAGAAACAGCAGTGGCCCCAGCACCGACCCTTGGGGAACGCCCCATTTAACAGTGCCCCATTGGGACTGAACATCATTACCACTCTCAATATTGCAGAGGGTTACCTTCTGCTTTCTGTTCTTAAAGTAGGAAGCGAACCAATTGTAAGCTACTCCCCTTACTCCATAATGTTCCAACTTCTGCAGTAATATTTTGTGGTCAACACAGTCAAAAACCTTCGTTAAATCAAAGAAAACACCTAACGTTCGCAACCTTTTATTTAATCCGTCCAAAACCTCACAGAGAAAAGAGAATATAGCATTTTCAGTTGTTAAGCCATTTCTAAAACCAAACTGTACATTTGACAGCAAATTATGTGAATTTAAATGCTGCAGTAACCTTGTATATACAACCCTCTCGATAACTTTAGCAAACACCGATGGCATAGAAATAGGTCTATAATTGTCAACATTATCCCTGTCTCCCTTTTTATAAAGTGGCTTCACTACCGAGTACTTTAATCGGTCAGGAAACCGACCACTCCTAAAGGAAAAGTTACAGATATGGCTAAGTACTGAGCTAACATACGTGGAACAATACTTCAGTATTCTGCTAGATACCCCGTCATATCCATGAGAGTTCTTGGTCTTTAGTGATTTAATTATTAACTCAATCTCCCTCTTGTCAGTATCATGGAGGAGCATTTCAGGTAACAGTCTCGGAACACTTTTTTCTAAGAGCGCTATATGATTCCCTGTTGGGACTAGGTTTCTATTTAGTTCACCTGCTATATTCAGAAAGTGATTATTAAGTACTGTACATATATGCGACTTATCAGTAACACGGACATCCCCACTACGCACTGATTCTATATTCTCGACCTGTCTCTGCAGACCAGCCACTTCCTTTACGACTTATTTAATATCCTTAACATTCATAACTCAACAGGCCAGTGACAGTTATCAACAGAGATATATTTATCCATAGTCCTGTTGTTAGATTTCTGACATACTTTGAAAGAATTTCATTCCATGTACTTTCTCATTACAATGCACATACATACAAAGACAGCAGATGCAAAGAGAATCTGCTAGTTACTCATGTACACTGTCTCACAGCTTAATTATTTTTACATCCAAAATCATTTAGTTGACAGAAAACAATTTCTGCTTCTGCACATTCTTTGAACTACATATTAAATAACTACAGGAGTACTGGAGTTCAGGTCATATTACCCACTAGAGTTTACTTATACCCTTTGTACTGTTAAATAGATGATGTAAGTAGGCTCTCCCTTTCAATTCTTACAAGGCAGTTAACTTCTGCATTGGTCAGAGCTTTTACATATTTACAAAAACCTGTATGTGAAGAGAACGTAAAGTTACTCTATGTATTTCCTTAGGTCTTGGTAAGGGTGTATCCTTTAACTTTGTTTGGAACAGGGAAGGCTAATAAGTAATTCTCTTCACACGGTATTCTAACTATTATAAATGGACCTGAATAAATCAGTTGCCATCTGTGATTTTTCTTCTTTGAAAGATATGGTTTCAGGTGATTTTCTTCCAAATTAAATTCTCAGGCACGTTTTAACCTCTTACAATAGTATGTTTTCCTTAGGCAAGAGTTTTCTGTGAATGTAGTTAGTGTTTGTCATATTTTCTCTTCCCAAGAGCTTTCCTCCTTGATATTCAGGGAAGTGGGCCTATCCACTCATTTGTTCCTGACTATCTAACCATTAATTCAAGTGTGTTCCCTGGATAGAAATTAGTGGCAAATTATTGATTATCTGTTCATATGACCCAAGATAAGCCTGTGTGTTTACTGATTGGCATTATAGGTATGAAGGAATTGATTAAATTCTCTGAAGATCCTTGTTATGGGAAATGCTTCTGGATGAAATTTTGACGTTAAAATTTGTGAAGTTTTTCGTTCTCTTAGGAATGCTTTCCACCTTGTACTAGTAAAGTTAGAAGGATTGTTTCACAGTAATGCTTAAGGTCTAAAAATCCATGGCGCATAATTATTTATAATTCTTTTAATAGTAGGTAAATCTGTAGTAGTTTTCATTGTGTACAACCTGACATATTTAGAGAAGATATCGTAAACTGCAACCAAGTATTTTACTCCACCTCAGGCTCAAGACATGGGACCAGAGACAACAGTCAATTTGTAGGGGTTTAGCTGGCAACATTGAATGTAGCTCCACTTGACAGCGTTTTTATGATGATTTAGTCTTCTGGCTGAGCATGCAAGCTCTTAAAAGTCATTGCACTCTTCCGTACCTGTTTGGAGAGTAGAAATAAAGACTGATTGTCTTTGAACATTTTGCACCACCATAATGCCACCATACTTAAAAAGTATACCAGATCAGACCAACTTCAAAGGTTGTGGGAATACACACACACACACACACACACACACACACACACACACACACACACATGTGTAGTCAGCATCCTGGAGATTTTCCACACTCCTACACATGTCTGTGTAATATTGCCTGCAAGTGTTACCCTTTACAAGCAAGATTTTGCAGTTATAGGCTTGTTCAACTAATTCTCAAAATTATGGCAGCTCTTGGGAAGGCAGAATAAGGGATCTGCGACCAAATTACTTTCTCATTCACATTAATTATTTCAAAGTCATATTCTAGTAAAAATAAAGATCAGTTCCTAGGTGGGCTTGTAAGAGCTTGCAACTTAAAAGAAACCTCAAAGCCTGGTGATCAAAGAAGACTGACATGATTATCAAGCACAGAGATGACAAAAATCATGGGATAGCAAAATCAACAAATACAGTTGTCAGTAGTATCACACAGACAAGGTATGAAAGGGCAGTACGTTGGCAGAGTGGTCATTTGTACCCAGGTGATTCATGCAAAAAGGTGTCCAGTGTGATTATGGCCACACAATGGGATTTAACAGACTCTGAATGCAGACTGGTACCTTGAAGTAGATGTATGGAACATTCCACTTCAGAAATCATTAGGGAATTCAATATCCTTAGATCCACAGTGTCAATAGTGTGCTAAGAATACAACATTACAGCATTACCTCTCACAACAGACAACACAGTGGCCAATGCTCTTCAATTAAAGACAGATAACAGCATCATTCATGTAGAGTTGTCAGTGCTAACAGACAAGCAACACTGCATGAAATAACTACAGAAATCAATTTGAGATGTATGATGGATGTATCTGTTAGGAGAGTACAGTGAAATTTGGCGTTAATGGGCTATGGCAGCAGACGATCAATGCGAGTGCCTTTGCTAACAGTGTTAAATCACCTGCAGTGCCTCTCTTTGGCTTGTGACCACATTGTTTGTAGCCTAGAGGACTCAAAAACTGTGGTCGTTTCATATGAGTCCCAATTTCAGTTTGTAAGAGCAGATAGTAGGGCTTGAGTCTGGTGGAGACCACTCAAAGTCATGGACCCAGGTTGTCAACAAGGCACCGTGCAAGACGGTGGTGGCTCCGTAATGATGTGGGCTATATTAAAACGGAATGAACTGGGTCCTTGGTCCAGCTGAACCAACCACTGACTGGAAAAGGTTATGTTTAGCTACTTAGAGATAATTTTCAGCCATTCATGGACTTCATGTTCCCAAACATGTCACTGGCCCACAATTGTTCACAATTCATTTCAAGAACATTCTGGACAATCTGAGTGAATGATTTGGCCAGCCAGATCACCTGACATGAATCCCATCAAACATTTATGGGACATAAGCAATAGGTCAGTTTGTGCACAAAATCCTGCACCGGCAAAACTTCCACAATTATCGATGGCTATAGTGGCAGCTTGGCTCAGTATTTCTTCAAGGACTTCCAGTGACTTGTTGAGTCCAAGCCACATCAAGCTGCTGGACTACATCAGACAAAAGGACATCTGACATGATATTAGGTGTCCCATGACTTGTTGGCTCACTGTAAAGATAAAAATTGGATTTTTAAAAAGCGCGTACAGTGGCTAACGTTTCTAATTCAGCAGCAGAAATAGTGTTTCACACTGAGAGAGAATACAGCAGGCAAGTCTTATGCTTCAAATGTTAAATTTTCCCTCATCTTCATTGATTTGGAATAAACAAACCCCCAAGCCACAGCAGGCAGCATCTGTTGCAATGCAAAAGTTCTTAGTCAAATCCATGTCAATATGGTACAGTAGTTGAGAATTCATGAAGGCTTGTTTAATAGAATCAAAAGCTATTTGACACCCTTTGACCAAACCCACTGGTATTTTTTCTCAGTAAATTTGCAGTTCATGATTATTCAGTAATTGATTAGGCACAAAAGTCTGTAAAACATGATTAAGCCTAGGAATGCTTTCAGTTGTTTCTTTATCCTAGGTGCTTGGAAGTTTTCCATTGCATTGAATTTGTCATAGTCTGGTACTATCCCTGTACAACAAATTATATGTCCAAGAAATTTGATCTCATCCTTATCAAAATTTTGGTTTTTGGAGATTTGCAGTAACTCCTGCCTCTAAAAATTTCTCTGTAATACATTTTCTGGTAAAGTAAGGTGGGTGTTGCAGTAAGTAACTCATCAACATACAAGGTTACCTTATCTAACAGTTCAGTTGCAGCACAGAATCTAGTGCAATAATACGAACACCTGAACTGACATTTAACCCTCAAGTGAGGGTGCCATTCTTTATAACATGAGCAGGCATGTGGTGCACTTTGTACACATACAAGAATAGCTGTCTTTATATTGTCAAGGTAAGCATGTATGAGCAAAAACATAGTTTAACCTTAGTTTAATTAAACATCAATACAATAAACCTACATTATATAAACTAAATCAGTGTTTAATCAAACAATAATGAAATATCACTCTGATGCCACATATCAAGGGTTACCCATAGTTACGACAGTCATGTCTCGATGCATCCTGGGTGGACTAAATGGTGTCCAGTTTTGTTTGAAAAGTGTCCTGTGTTAATGATTAGCAATCAAAATTTGCCTTCAAATTTCATTTCATCATTGCCTCTGTCCTTATATACAATTCCACAATTCACAGTGTGGCTTGTTTGAAGAATCAACTTGTCACTTTTGGCTTGCAGTTTCTTTTCACTAGCTGAAGGTTCTCTATTACCAATTGCTGGATCAGCATATTCCCTGTCATCAGTATGTGATTCATGGTCATTATTTTCTGCAGACTCCTTATTTATAGTTTTTCCTATTTTTACCATGGCACAGATGACTGAAATGGTTTTAATGGATTTTGTACCTCCATTTTAAATAGCATCATACACTCTTAGGGACTGATGACCTCAGCAGTTTGGTCCCATTAGACCTTACCACAAATTTTCATACACTCAATATTGTCTCAAAGCATGAATTTTAAAAAAGAAATTATTGATCTGTGGAAACAGTGTAATAGCATGTTCCATACTGTTCAAGCTGCACACAAAGTCAGTCACCTTGTTGAACATAAATTCATGCATAATGTAACTAATTAACAAATTTTAACACTGAATTAAGACAGATTACAGACAATAAACTATCCATCTGGCTGACAAAAGTTTGCCACAAGCATAAACAGAGGAATAAAAATAATTTCCTTGCCTTGTGTGTAGCAGTGTATTTTCAATCATTGGAAAAAATATTTCTACTTGCAAACGTTATCTCAGCAATTATGTGAACTCTTTTCTTCTTTTTTTCAATGCTTATTGCTGTTTAATTGCTTTGTTTGTCCATGTCAGACCATATTATAATACATGTATTGTAGGGAAGCACCCTACTCACGCCATATAAAATTCACATCAGTCTTTCCATTGTGTGCCAGCCAGTCTGCTGTAAATAGCTCTGATGTCATAAATGTTGCACAATACTTTAAAAATCAAGTAAATAACCTGAAACGTTTCTAGCATGTCAGGAGTAATACTAAATCAATATGTGTTGAATATCAGTTCAATAACTTTAACCATTTTCGAAATTTGGATGTTTTTCTGTAAAAATCATTGGCACAACAGAAAAGAGCTAGAAACTTAAAAATTTATATTTAGATTCCTTTTGCATAATAATTTAGTAGAAACAGTATTCTGGATCTCACAAACTAAAATTTTAGTTGAAATTCATGATTTTCTGGTTTTTGTCTTAAAAATTAAGAAATCAAGACAGATTAAGTAGGCGAATAAATAAAGCTACGCTGTTTAAATTTAAGTAGAAGCAAGATCCGCTATAATCATAAAGATGTGAGAAGTTTCAACAGAACAACTATAAAACTATAGTGATAGCGTATCTCCAAAGGGCAAGATCAGAGCTCGTCTACTGCGTGTAGTGTAATTAAATTAATTCTCTCGCCCAAAATATTTGACTTAGCCACGTCAGACTTTTATTATGATTACTTACCTGTGTGCTGATTGCACATTTAAATTGAGAGCTTCATCGGCCATCAGCAAAGGAAGCAATGATTTATTCAATAACTTAAAGTGGTGCATTACTAGCCCAGCGGCTAGTCGGGAGAGCTGATTTGATCAGACGTTCCCTTAGCCGTCCGCACCGCGGCTTTATATATAAGAATGCTGCGTGTGAAAGGAAGGCCCCAGTTCTCTCCAGATGTTGATTAGCACACCAGCTGTGCCGGGAGTCGCGTCGTGTCGGTATCATTGCTATAAACAGCCTTGGATGCCGTAATAAGTTACTCGGGATACGCGTAACCATGAAATCATTTTCGAGTGAAGTGTTAATTCTGAGATGACTTCAATAATCTATCTTCAGTTTGCGTATGTCGTATTTTCATGTGCCGCCACGGGACAGACATTCTATCATTATTTAGCGTGGCATTTGATGAACATTATCATCAAATTATGGCGAGCATTCACTTAAACATTTAATTTGAACAGTTATAGTTGCATCAGTGCATTAAACTCTGAACTGCTCTGGTAGTTGGATTGTATGGATTCTTTTTGGTCTGTGACTTTCAGAATATAGTGAACATTTTAGAGAGAATCGTTTTTGATTATGAACCCCAGACAATCTCCTAATCCCTCAGAGCTATAAGCTGTAGCTATAAATGTATTTCTCAGATGAAGTGTGCACTAGGAAATCTAATTACAGGCTTCACGTTTTGCTAATCACTTTCTGGTTGCCAATATTGTAGTTAGAGAGCCAGTGTTGAGAACGGCAAACAACTGCATTAAATAAATAGATAAAAGGAACATTTAATACCAATTATTTCCACCTGCCGCCCCACAGTATGTCAACATGAAAAAGAAGAACACAGCTTGTAATTATGTAACAATAATATTTATAAATACAATGCTGGAAAAAAATTGTATACCTGGAAAGATGATGTTAATTTTGATCTGATGACAGTATATCCCACCTGTGGGATAGTAGGTGTACTGATAATGGTTTCAGCATTGTCTGCAAACAGATAGCATAGTAGCATAACTACCAGAGCACTACGTGCGTCTACCCTTTAGTAGCAAAAGGCTCAGTGTGGTGCAAAGATGTTCAAACAGGATAATGCTCACTGACACATTGGTATGAAACTCAACATGCTCTTCAAGCTGTGCAGCAATTTCTCTGGCCAGATTTGCATCCAATTGAGCATATGTGGAATATAATGGTATGAGAAGTGACTCACGTGACTCATCGAACAATAACACTTACAGAACTGCTGAACAGATCAAGAAGGCATGTGTAACATTTCCCAGGGCCGTGTTTGTCAACTGTATGACTGCCTAGATGCCAGAGTCAGCACCGGCATTGCTGCCTGTGGATGGTACACCACATACTAATATGGGTGTTTCAGCATAGGTTGACACCTGGTACAGCAGAACCACTTGTTCTATTGATCTGCAGATGTAATCATTTCACATAATCCACAATCAACATTGCAACAATAAATCTTGAGTAAATTTGAAACTCTAAAAGTGCATTCAAATTTTTTTATGGCATTGAACATGAAGCTCAC
Source organism: Schistocerca piceifrons (assembly GCF_021461385.2). Classification (NCBI taxonomy): domain Eukaryota; kingdom Metazoa; phylum Arthropoda; class Insecta; order Orthoptera; family Acrididae; genus Schistocerca; species Schistocerca piceifrons. The sequence goes on from NC_060143.1 coordinate 57,335,708, forward strand.
TAAACTTACATTACAGTCCTAATGAATGGTCACCAATTGAAGTGGTTCCCTTGACATAAATTGATGAGATGTTCTTCTTTTGTTCATATGTATCATAAAGTCTTAATGAAAGGGAATCCACTTCAAAGGTTTCAAAAGATGGGAAACTAAAATTGTTTTTGTTTTACTAAAACTGTTTTAAATACTTATTATTTTCAGGTTGAATAAAGTCTGACTTATTAAAATTATTGCCTAAACTGAAAATTAAATGAAGGCCAAAATAGTCATTGTTCATTAGGTGCACTTGATCACAAATAACTGTCATAGTAAATATTCATATCAAGGAAATAACTTTGTGAAAAGTTAATCAGACTTCAAAACAAAGATGCAAGCTTGACTTTCAAAAGATAAAAGAACTAATGATAAAGCACTTACGGTGGTCGATCATTGCATCACCGAGCTTGTCACTTCCATCTTAAATTAAACAGCCTGAGATTACTTACTTCATATAATCAGCACAGAGACATTTACATCCACATCATGCCACTGAGAAAAAGGGAAGAAGGAAACAAACTCACATCATTTTTTACACAGCTAATATGATTGTGCAAATTTTAAAACAAAGCCTAGTACAATATCAGGAGTTTACAGGCATGAATTTTCAAAAAGTCTTTGTCTTTTTATAAGCATAGAGCCTTATTGTTCAGTTAATGTGACTAACATAATTTCACAAACACACTAATCAGACACAAGAGTCCACCTTCTTGGTTTCATTAAAAGGCATGTTATATGACATCTGCTCAAAAAATTCAGGAACATTCATAGTTTCACAACAATGGTGTCTTGGAGTGAAATGTGGTTGAAACTGTATGTTATTAAATATGTAATCCAAAACTTCCTTCATAGTGGTGAAACAGAATACAAGTGCCTCAGTGGTACCTGCTTGGATTGACTGCATAGTGTCTGTGATGACCTTTTAAAAATCAAAATTTTTTATGTACTTTATTTCAGTACTTTCTAAAGAAGACCCCATTAATAGCTAGAAATGGAAAAAGTATACAGATGCTTTCAACAAAATTGAAGTAAATGGATGTTTCTGTACAGTATTCTGCAGCACAATTCGAACAAAATTTAATGAATATGCAAAGCAGGGAAAGTATTATGTATATTTATTTATCTTCTTAATTCGTGCTTCTGAGAAACTGTACTTCCCACTCATGTTGCCGTCACTGTCATAGCTTTGCCCATCACAATCTTTGATACAGGTGTCATTCTCATTTAAAAAATCTATAAGCTTTTGGTGAGTTGCTCCAAGTCCAAGAACCTCACAATTCTTTCCACTGGTCCCAAAGGCAGGATATAGTTCATAATCAGAGTCAGCTGGTCTACATATGATATATCTGTAATGGAATCTAATGAAACAGAATAATATTTCTAAAAACAAAGATGATGTGGCTTACCAAACAAAAGTGCTGGCAGGTCGATAGACACACAAACAAACACAAACATACACAGAAAATTCTAGCTTTCGCAACCAAAAGGACAGGTATCCACTCGCACACACACACATATCCATCCGCACATACACAGACACAAGCTGAAATGTCTGCTTGTGTCTGTGTATGTGCGGATGGATATGTGTGCGTGTGCGAGTGTATACCTGTCCTTTTTTCCCCTTAAGGTAAGTCTTTCCGCTCCCGGGATCGGAATGACTCCTTACCCTCTCCCTTAAAACCCACATCCTTTCGTCTTTCCCTCTCCTTCCCTCTTTCCTGATGAAGCAACCACTGATTGCGAAAGCTAGAATTTTGTGTGTATGTTTGTGTTTGTTTGTGTGTCTATTGACCTGCCAGCACTTTTGTTTGGTAAGTCACATCATCTTTGTTTTTAGATATATTTTTCCCACGTGGAATGTTTCCCTCTATTATATTCGAAACAGAATAATATTTGCATCTATTAAATTCACAAATGTTCCAGTCTGCTTGATGAAATTAAATGAATAAGTTCCTTGTAAATTGTTTTTGACAGGTGTGGCATATGTCCCCTTCCTTAATTTGCATGAATATATATATGATCGGAGAGAAAAATGTCCCATTTGGCTATTCATTCAATTTCATCGCTACTCTGAAACACAATATCTCATTCTGCTAAAAAAAAAAATTATTGCTGCATTAATTTGTTTGAAGAGGGTAAACCAATATTTCTCTTTGAAAATATATAAATATATAATGTAATTGGATAGATAAAAAATGTACTCACCAAGCAGTGATAGGAGAACATACATATCAAGGTATCAAAGTTTGCAAGCTTTCAGAGGCTGTGGCTCCTTTTTCTGGCCGAAGGGTTGCGAGGCAGGAAGAGAGGTGAAGGAAAATGACTGGTCAGGTTTAGAAAAAGGGGTAGAGTTCAGAAAGAGAAGCCCAAAACACCAGGTCAGTTGGGATGAGAAGGAAAGACTGATTGTTGGGACTGCTCCAGATGAGATATGAAAACCTGAGGGCTTAAAGAAGGAAGATAAGATAATATGCAAGACAGTTATTACTACAAAAACACCAAGGTCGAGTTAACAAAAGGGAAAGCTATATGCACTGTATGTGATAAAGGTGGGCAGCAAAAAATAGACAAGTCAGGAAGTGCTAGTGGGTGGTGAGGGAAACAGAGTTGATAGGGATCAGGCTTACAATACTGAGTGTGACCTGCTAAAAATAGAGTCTGCAACGAACCATACAGATGTTGGCTTGGTTCCTGCTTTTATGTGATATGATCAGCCTCAATTGAACAGGCCTGTCAGGAGGGTCAATATGGAGCTAGATCAGCTGCTTCGGGCAGCTACTTTGTCAGGCATAGGTTTTGTTCCTGTTGATGGTATTGGTAGGTGGGACTTCACAGAACATGGCTTGCATCTCAATAGGAAAGGGAAGGTTAAACTGGCTTTGATGATATCAAAATCTTTAAGGTGGAGGCACTGAAACTCATGGGAGTACTTTTTTAGGCTAAGAGCAGTGTCCAATCATCCTACATTGATTGAAATTAGGCTTAATGAGAAGCTCAGACAGGCAGGTACTAGAGATGTGAAAATATCACAAGATTCTCATAACAGTACAGTGAAAAATAATGTTAGGCAGGTACTAGAGATGTGAAAATATCACAAGATTCTCATAACAGTACAGTGAAAAATAATGTTAGTATGTCACAAGATTCACATAAAAGCACAATGAAAAATAATGTTAATATATTACATCAGAATATCAGGGGTTAAAAAACCAAAGTAGATGAGCTTCTTGTTTGCTTAGAAGATTTAGAAACTGATGGTGAAATAGATGTACTATGCCTGTCCGAACATCATACAGTCACAAGTATGGAAATGGTAAATGTTGGTGGATATAAGCTTTCAGCACATGTAAGTAGAGACACTATGGAGGGAGGAGGAGTTGCCATATATGTTAAAATAAGTCATAGTGTGAAAAATTTGTAAACTAAAAACTTTTGCATGGAGCAACATATAGAAGCATGTGCATGTGAGCTTAAACTGAATAATTGCACTCTTATAACTGCACCCGTGTATAGGCCCCATTGGGAAATTTTCAATTATTTTTGAAAAACTCACATTCTTTGTTGTGCTACCTGTCAGACAAAGGAAAGAAAATTACTGTTTGTAGGGATTTCAACATAGATTTTCTGAAAGAGTCCGAAAGAAGGCTTGACCTTGAAGTATTACTTGGTTCTTTCAATTTGACATCAGTTATTGATTTTCCTACTCAGGTGGTACAGGAAAGCAGCACGCTAATAGATAACATTTCCATAGACCAAGATATATTTAATCAAATAGAAACTTTTCCTGTTAAGAATGGTCTGTCTGATTATGATGCACAGCTAGTTACAATATATGATACAGCTCCATACAATAATGCAAAACAGTCCTCCAAACTACTGCACGCAATTAAAGATTTAACAATTCAAAATTTTAGGGAAAGCTTGCAACGGTTAGACTGGGATAAGGTGTAAAGGGAACATGATGATAATTTAAAATTTAACCTATTTCATGATACCTTTGTGAGTATATTTGAAAACAGTTTCCCTAAGGAAACAGTAAAATATAATTGTAAGAAATCATGTAAAAAGCCATGGCTTACTGAAGGGACAAAAATATCTTGTAAACGGAAAAGGGAAATTTATTAATAGCCAGGAGAAGTAATGATCCCAAAACAGTGAAACATTATAAAAACTACTGCACTGTATTAAGAAAAGTTATTAAAAAGTCCAGAATGATGTGCATTATGTCTGAGATTAGCACATCTGATAGTAACATTAAATCAATTTGAAATATTTTTAAAAGGAAAACAGTGCAACCAAGAGCACAGGAAGACTGTATTTGTATCAAACACAATGAAAAGTTTGTTAACAAACAGTCAGAAGTGGAAAACATTTTAATCACCATTTTTTAAGTGTTTTAGAGAAAAAAATGCAAAGCAGTATATGATAAAATTGAAATTCAGCCCATCTCTCCTACTGAAATTAGGAAAATAATAAAGTCACTCAAAAGTATAAGCTCACATGTAATTGATGACTTTTCCAATGGCGTACTAAAAGCTTGTTCCCAACAAATAAGTAGGAGTCTAAGCCACATATATAGTATCTCACTGAAACAGGGCATTTTTCCAGATACACTGAAATACACCATGGTTAACCCATTGCATAAAAAAGGGGATAGATGCTATGCTAACAACTACCACCCAAACTCATTTCTGACAGCTTTATCCAAAATTCTTGAAAAAGTAATTTATTCAAGAGTAGCATCACAAATTTGTAAAAATTAAGTACTAACAAAATGTCAATTTGGTTTTCAGAAAGGCTTTTAAACAGAAAATGCCATATATGCTTTCACTGATCAAATATTAAATGCACTGAATAACTGAACATCACCCATTGGGATATTTTGTGATCCCTCAAAGGCTTTTGATTGTGTGAATTATGAAATTCTTCTAGATAAGATTAAGTATTGTGGTATGAGTGGGACAGTGCACAAATGGTTTAATTCATACTTAACTGGAAGAATGGAGAAGGTCGAAATTAACAGTACACATAGTTGGCAAAAACCAGCAGAGTCCTCTGACTGGGGAGGTATCAAGCATGGTGTCCGACAGGGTTCAGTCTTGGGTCCCTTATTGTTCTTCATATATATTAACAACTTGCCACTCTATACTCATGAAGATGCATAGCAATTTTTTTTTTTTATGATACAAGTATAGTAATCAACCCAACAAACAAGAATCAGCTGAGGAAATTGCAAATAATGTCTTTCAGAAAATTATTAAGTGGTTCTCTGCAAATGGACTCTCACTAAATTTTGAGAAAACACAGTTTATACAATTCTGTACAGTAAATGGCATAACACCTTTGATAAATATAGACTATGAACAGAAGTCTGTTGCTAAGGCAGAATACTCAAAATTTCTGGGTATGTGCACTGATGAGAAATTGAATTGGAAGGAACACATGGATGACCCACTGAAACAGTTAGGTTCAGCTACTTATGCTATTACAGTTATTGCAAATTTTGCTGATAAACATATCAGTAAATTAGCCTACTACACCTATTTTTATTCACTGCTTTCATATGGCATCATATTTTGGGGCAATTCATCATTACGACAGAAAGTATTCATTGCACAAAAGTGTGTAATCAGAATAATAGCTGGAGCCCACCCAAGATCACCTTTCAGACATTCATTTAAGGAACTCATGATACTCACAGTACCTTTGCAATACATGTATTAACTTATGAAATTTGTCATTAATAACCCATCCCAATTCAAAAATAACATCAAAGTGCATAGCTGCAACACCAGAAGAAAGGATGATCTTCACCATTCTGGATTAAATCTCACTTTGTCACAGAAAGGGGTGAAATATGCTGCCACAAAAATCATTGATCATTTGCAAAATAGTATTAAAAGTCTGACAGATAGCCAACCAACAGCCAAAAGCAAATTAAAAGAATTACTGAATGAAAACTCCATCTACTCAATAGATGAATTCTTATATATGAAGTAGAAACTGTAAAACAAATTATTTTGTGTGAAGAAAACTTGTGTTAAAGTGACACATTCCACATCATTATGAAATGTCATATTCATGATCTATGGAACAAGGATTAATGTATGTATGTATGCATGCATGTATTTATGAAAGATACAGAAAACTAAAACTGAGTGAAGAAAGGAATAGTTGTTGTTGTTGTTGTTGTGGTCTTCAGTCCTGAGACTGGTTTGATGCAGCTCTCCATGCTGCTCTATCCTGTGCAAGCTTCTTCATCTCCCAGTACCTACTGCAATCTACATCCTGAATCTGTTTAGTGTATTCATCTCTTGGTCTCCCTCTACGATTTTTACCCTCCACGCTGCCCTCAAATACTAAATTGGTGATCGCTTGATGCCTCAGAACATGTCCTACCAACCGATCCCGTCTTCTGGTCAAGTTGTGCCACAAACTTCTCTTCTCCCCAATCATGTTCAATACTTTCTCATTAGTTATGTGATCTACCCATCTAATCTTCAGCATTCTTCTGTAGCACCACATTTCGAATTCTTCTATTCTCTTCTTGTCCAAACTATTTATCGTCCATGTTTCACTTCCATACATGGCTACACTCCATACAAATACTTTCAGATATGACTTCCTGACACTTAAATCTATACTCGATGTTAACAAATGTCTCTTCTTCTTCAGAAAAGCTTTCCTTGCTATTGCCAGTCTACATTTTATATCCTCTCTACTTTGACCATCATCAGTTATTTTGCACCCCAAATAGCAAAACTCCTTTACTACTTTAAGTGTCTCATTTCCTAATCTAATTCCCTCAGCATCATCTGACTTAATTCGACTACATTCCATTATCCTCGTTTTGCTTTTGTTGATGTTCATCTTATATCCTCCTTTCAAGACACTGTCCATTCCATTCAACTGCTCTTCCAAGTCCTTTGCTGTCTCTGACAGAATTACAATGTCATCAGCGAACCTCAAAGCTTTTATTTCTTCTCCGTGGGTTTTAATACCTACTCCAAATTTTTCTTTTGTTTCCTTTACTGCTTGCTCAATATACAGATTGAACAACATCGGGGAGAGGCTACAACCCTGTCTTACTCCCTTCCCAAGCACTGCTTCCCTTTCATGCCCCTCGACTCTTATAACTGCCATCTGGTTTCTGTACAAATTGTAGATAGCCTTTCGCTCCCTGTATTTTACCCCTGCCACCTTTAGAATTTGAAAGAGAGTATTCCAGTCAACATTGTCAAAAGCTTTCTCTAAGTCTACAAATGCTAGAAACGTAGGTTTGCCTTTCCTTAATCTTTCTTCCAAGATAAGTTGTAAGGTCAGTATTGCCTCACGTGTTCCAGTGTTTCTACGGAATCCAAACTGATCTTCCCCATGGTTGGCTTCTACTAGTTTTTCCATTCGTCTGTAAAGAATTCGTGTTAGTATTTTGCAGCTGTGACTTATTAAACTGATAGTTTGGTAATTTTCACATCTGTCAACACCTGCTTTCTTTGGGATTGGAATTATTATATTCTTCTTGAAGTCTGAGGGTATTTCGCCTGTTTCATACATCTTGCTCAACAGATGGTAGAGTTTTGTCAGGACTGGCTCTCCCAAGGCCGTCAGTAGTTCCAATGGAATGTTGTCTACTCCGGGGGCCTTGTTTCGACTCAGGTCTTTCAGTGCTCTGTCAAACTCTTCATGCAGTATCGTATCTCCCATTTCATCTTCATCTACATCGTCTTCCATTTCCATAATATTGTCCTCAAGCACATCGCCCTTGTATAGACCCTCTATATACTCCTTCCACCTTTCTGCTTTCCCTTCTTTGCTTAGAACTGGGTTTCCATCTGAGCTCTTGATATTCATACAAGTCGTTCTCTTATCTCCAAAGGTCTCTTTAATTTTCCTGTAGGCAGTATCTATCTTACCCCTAGTGAGATAAGCCTCTACATCCTTACATTTGACCTCTAGCCATCCCTGCTTAGCCATTTTGCACTTCCTGTCGATCTCATTTTTGAGACGTTTGTATTCCTTTTTGCCTGCTTCATTTACTGCATTTTTATATTTTCTCCTTTCATCAATTAAATTCAATATTTCTTCTGTTACCCAAGGATTTCTACTAGCCCTCATCTTTTTACCTACTTGATCCTCTGCTGCCTTCACTACTCCATCCCTCAAAGCTACCCATTCTTCTTCTACTGTATTTCTTTCCCCCATTCCTGTCAATTGCTCCCTTATGCTCTCCCTGAAACTCTGTACAACCTCTGGTTCTTTCAGTTTATCCAGATCCCATCTCCTTAAATTCCCACCTTTTTGCAGTTTCTTCAGTTTTAATCTACAGGTCATAACCAATAGATTGTGGTCAGAGTCCACATCTGCCCCTGGAAATGTCTTACAATTTAAAACCTGGTTCCTAAATCTCTGTCTTACCATTACATAATCTATCTGATACCTTTTAGTATCTCCAGGGTTCTTCCATGTATACAACCTTCTTTCATGATTCTTAAACCAAGTGTTAGCTATGATTATGTTGTGCTCTGTGCAAAATTCTACCAGGCGGCTTCCTCTTTCATTTCTTAGCCCCATTCCATATTCACCGACTATGTTTCCTTCGCTCCCTTTTCCTACACTCGAATTCCAGTCACCCATGACTATTAAATTTTCGTCTCCCTTCACTATCTGAATAATTTCTTTTATTTCATCATACATTTCTTCAATTTCTTCGTCATCTGCAGAGCTAGTTGGCGTATAAACTTGTACTACTGTAGTAGGTGTGGGCTTCATATCTATATTGGCCACAATAATGCGTTCACTATGCTGTTTGTAGTAGCTTACCCGCATTCCTATTTTCCTATTCATTACTAAACCTACTCCTGCATTACCCCTATTTGATTTTGTGTTTATAACCCTGTATTCACCTGACCAAAAGTCTTGTTCCTCCTGTCACCGAACTTCACTAATTCCCACTATATCTAACTTGAACCTATCCATTTCCCTTTTTAAATTTTCTAACCTACCTGCCCGATTAAGGGATCTGAGATTCCACGCTCCGATATGTAGAACACCAGTTTTCTTTCTCCTGATAACAACGTCCTCCTGAGTAGTCCCCGCCTGGAGATCCAAATGGGGGACTATTTTACCTCCACAATACTTTACCCAAGAGGACTCCATCATCATTTAACCATACAGTGCAGCTGCATGCCTTCGGCAAAAATTACGGCTGTAGTTTCCCCTTGCTTTCAGCCGTTCGCAGTACCAGCACAGCAAGGCCGTTTTGGTTATTGTTACAAGGCCAGATCAGTCAATCATCCAGACTGCTGCCCTTGCAACTACTGAAAAGGCTGCTGCCCCTCTTCAGGAACCACACGTTTGTCTGGCCTCTCAACAGATACCCCTCCGTTGTGGTTGCACCTACGGTATGGCTATCTGTATCGCTGAGGCACGCAAGCCTCCCCACCAACAGCAAGGTGGAAAGAAATAGTTACTACAAAAAAATGCCAAAACCAAAGAAATTTAAATAAATTAAGGCTAAGTCAATGGCAAGAACCACTGACACATTGTAAGACCACTTCCCACATGTGAGATTCTCAGAAACTGCTGTCTGGGGGAAGATTCCAGATGTCATGTGTAGTGAAAAGGCACCAAAGTTATGATTGTCATGTTGTGGAGCAAGTTCTGCAACAGGATATTGTGTGTTGCCAGAATACACCCTCTGCCTAAGCCCATTTATCCGAACTCAACTTGATAGTAGTCATGCCTATGTAAAAGGGCAAACTGTATTTACATAACAGGTGGTAAAGGACATGTGTCATTTCACAGGCCTCTCCCTTCATAGGTATATGTTTTACCAGTTACAGAGCTGGTACAGATGGTGGTAAGAGGGTGTACACGCCAAGTCAAAAAGGGGGGGGTCACATGGTTAGAGCCATAGGATGAGGAGACTGGTGCAGAATGGGCATATGATCTGACAAGGATATTGCAGGGATTGGAGGGGGTAACATAAAGCTAGGCATGGTGGGCAAATAGTCAGGCAGAATGGACTTCATTTTAGGGCATGTGCTCCTAACTTGCTTTTTGGAGTGATCATCAGTACTAAGAATTGATGTGATGGCCCTTTGAACTAGGTTGATGGGGTACTTATGTCCAGTGAATGCTGAGGCGATAATGGTGGTGTGTTGCTGTAAAGAGACTTCATCTGACCAAGAAGTTTGCCTTGAATACCAAGGCTGTATGGGAGGGAATGTTTGACATGGAAAGAATGGCAATTGTCAAAATGCAAGTAATTCTGGTCATTAGTCAGTTTAATGTGAACAGAAGAGTATAGTTGACCTTTTGTGTGGATGATATAGAACTTCGGGCTCTTTGTTTCCAGAAAGCTGATGACTCCGTCATTATCCTCCCAGCAGACAAGACCTATGCATATATGTAAGCAAAGGCCTATGCCAGCTGTTTCAAACTGATCTGCAATCCCTCCTTAAAACCTCAAGCCTCTCACAATGACTAACACCACAATTCACAGAAGTTCTTACCCCATCCAAATCATGAAGTCCCACCTAATATCCTAATATCCACAAACACAATCACTGTGGCCATCCCAGGCCATAGTTGCTGGCTTCAAAGCAGCCATGAAATGTTTATCTGCCTTAGGTGATTGACACCTGCAACCCATAGTACAAATACTTCCCTCTCTGTGCCCATCACACTCCCACCATGCACCTTGCTTGTCACCACTGATGCCACCTCCCTCTGTACCAACATCCACCATGTGCATGGTCTGTCTGCTGCTGAACATTTTCTCAGTCAGTGCCCACTTGATTCCAAACCTATGACATTCTTCCTGCTCACTTTAATTAACTTTGTACTTACCAACAATTACAAACAGGTTAGGGGCTCAGACTTGGGAACCAGGATGGCTCTTTCCTATGCCAACCTTCTCATGGGCCACATGGATGGAGTGTTTCTGGGTCCATAAGCCTTCAACCCCTGGTTTGGTTTAGATACATTGATGATATATTTGCCATATGGGCACATGGTGAGGCTGATTTGTTAATATTCTTGAAATCTCTGAATACACTCTCCCAATTAAATTTCACATGGTCCTATTCCAAATGCCATGCCACTTTCCTTGATAATGATAGTTGAAAATCTCCGTCCTTTCATAGGTCTCTTCAGTTTTGGGAACAGGAAAAAGTCACAGTGGGCCAAATATGGTGAATATGGTGGCTGAGGCATGAGTTGTGTTGTTTTTGGTCAAAAAATCTCTCACAAGCAACGTCAAATGAACAGGTGCATTGTCATCATGTAAAAGCCATGAATTGTTTTAACGCAATTCCAGATGTCTTTTGCATATTGCTTCTCGCAAATGGTGCATAATGTCAAGGTAATACTCCTTATTGACCGTACAATCTCGAGGCAAAAATTCATGATGCACTGTTCCATGGTAATTGAAAAACAGTGAGCAGAACTTTGACATCTGATCGAACTTGGTGTGCTTTCTTTGCTCTTGGCTCTCCATGATGCTTTCATTGGGATGATTGGACTTTGGTTTTGACATCATAACTGTAAACACATGTTTCATCATGAGTGTTGACACTTTTGAGCAAATCAGGGTCATCATTGACATAATTCAAGAGCTCCTGAGCGATGCTCATACGATGGTTCTTCTAATCAAAATGGAGAAGTTTTGGAACAAACTTCACTGACACACATCTCATGCCCAAAACATCCAAAAAAATTGTATGACATGATCCAATCAGTATTTCAATATCCTTAGCAACTTCTCTAACAGTAATTTGATGATTTTCCAAAACAATTTTCTTCAAGCCTTCAACATTATCATCTGTTGTTGATGTGCTGGAGCATGCAGAGTGAGGTTCATTAATTGCATCTTCTCGGCCATCTTGGAAGAGCTTGTACCACTTGCAAACATTTTTTTACATAGATCAGACTAACCATATGCCATTGTCAACATTTCAAATGTTTTATAGCACTTGATTCCATTTTCACATAATGCTTTATGCAAATTCTTTGCCATATTTTTTATAATAATCTAAAATCACTGAGCACACTAAAACATGTCTAACCTTTCCATTGTCAAAAGCAAACGAAGTATGCTGAACACTTGAACCTGTGAACATACGTTCGAGGCATGTGTACCAACATAACAAAAAAAAAAATCCATAATCGAATGTACATTGCTCAAGCAATTTTAAAAGCTACCTTACTTTATGAACAGCCCTCTACTTATATTTTTGCAATTGCCATCCTTTCCACATCAAGCATTTTCACCCATACAGCCTTGGCATTTGAGGCAGTTGTATTCCTTCATATGCAAACCCTCTACACCAATACACCAGCATTCTCATCTCATCCTTTGCTGGATCTAATTAGCTGACCAGCCTAGTTCAAAAGCAGATTTCCCTGGCCATCACATCCAATCCTGATACTGCTGATCCATCCAAGAGAACAACATAAGAGTACACCACTTGTCACTCAGTATTATCCTCGTCTTGAATGTATTAATCATCTACTTCAAGAAGGATATGAGTTCCTAAAATCATGCCCCTAATGAGGTCCATTCTGTCTGATGCTTTACCCACCACACCTAAAATAATGTTTTGTTACCCAGTCCCTCCAATATCCATGTCAGATCCTACATTCCTTCTACACTCACCTCCCTACCCTGTGACTCCTACTCCTGTCACCATCCCCACTGTAAGACTTGCCCTAAACACCTTCTTCCCACCATTTATACCAGCTCTGTAACTGGAAAAACATTGACACATGTTGTTTACTAATTAATACATAAACACTGTTTGGCCTTTTACACCTCCCTGAGCACCATCAAGTTATCAATCAGGATGAATGGGCATTGGCAGAGGGTGTATACTGGCAACACAATATCCTGTTGCAGAGCTTGCTCAATAACATGACAGTCATTATTAATCCTTTTCACCACATTCAACATCTGGGTTCTTCCCCCAGACATTGGTTTCTCAGAACCTCACAGGTGGGAAATGGTACCACAACATGTCCTTGGTTCTCACCATTCACCTGGATTTAATTTAACTTCTTCAGTCTCAGCATTTTTTCATAATAACTATTCCTTTCTTCACTCTCTTTTAGTTTTCTGTATCTTTCATTTTCTGACTCATCTATTTTTTGCTCCTTACCTCTATCATGTATAATGCACATAGCTTTCAGCTATTATTAAATCATGCATGATATTTTTTGCAGAAATCTCTGTCTTGTGAGTTACTCTGTCTTCCACCTTTAAGCTCTCAGAGTCTTAAATATCATCTGATGCAGACCCCTAAAAAAAGTCTTTACTTCTTACCCTGTCCAGTAAATCTCCCCTAACCTTCAGTTCTGCGAGCTTCTTTTCTAAACTCTGCCCACTTTCCTTAATTCCACCAGTCCCTTTCCTTCATCTCTCATGTTTCCCCTTCAACCCTTCTGCAAGAAGAATGAGCCATTGGCTCCAATAGCTTGCAAACTTTAATACCTTGATATGGGTGGTTCTTCTGCTGCCACTTGCTGAGTAGATTCTTTATCTGTCCAATGACATTATATTTTTAGCAATTGATTATTTTCATTAATATTTCTGTGTGGTCTCTTTTTGGCTCACAAGCTGAGAATTACATGTTCAGCCTTTATTTTATGAACTAAGAATGAGATTATCACTTGTCTGTGTGAATTGCTTTCTTTGTTTCTTCTCAGAAAAATATTTGCATTCCTCCACTCATCTATCCCATCTTTCACAAACTGTGACAATCCATTTGAGTCTATAACTTTGATCAAAACATAAAATGTTGACTTTAGATTCTGAATAACACAACCAATTTCTCACATGAATTTTATTCTTTGGTTTACATCTATATGTGAAAAAATGACTTGACAGGTTCATGGCCTATTTTGTCATGCATTTTCTTTGAAAACAAAAATGTAATGTTCAATGTACTTTGACATTTCCATTTACAGTCCAGTATTCTTGAACAACGTTGCTCAGCCAGTCACCAGCATTATTGGAGTACAATTTATTTTTATTTTGTTCTTGGCTTTCAGAATATGTAATAACATCATAAAAGCATAATATACTCCCCACCTCTCTTTGGCTTGAAGAAAATGTCTCAGGAATGACATGCCATTTTTTTAAGTTCTCTTTGGCTGGAAGATTATATCGCTGAACTGGGAGGACTAGTTGTCCTTTCTACTGTGTGTATCACTTGTACAAAATGTGGTTGCGTTGGAAAGAGTTGCAAATCCTAATAAATATTTTATTGTGGGACCACTGCTATCATTGTACAATGATGTGCATCTCCTATATTTTTGGCTTCAATTTCTTTATATTCAGCAACATCATTCTAAACATTAAAAAACTCAGGTAGCTTATGTCTTATGGTATAACTTTTTTCTTTCTTTCTTCATTTTTTGCTTTACTCTCTGCACTTTCAGATGCACAGTGTCAGCCCATATCTCTAGGAAAGCTGCTTACATTGGCTACCTCTGTCTGCACAGAAGGGAAAATAAATTACAAAATAAAATGGGAATATACTATTTAATCAGATGATATTACACCTCAGTATTATAATTTACATCGATTCTGTACTGAAACCAGTGCCTGTTGGCTGTGTGAGTTGTAAGAGTGAATAAGTTCTCCCAGGAGAAACTCAAAAGTGTGAAATGGACTTCCCAAAACCATCTGTATAGTGGTGTAATTTCCAATATCCATGGTCTAGGGGTAGCGACTCTGAATAGTTATTGAAATGTCCTCAGTCCTGGGTGTCAAATACGCCATTGCCCACATTTTGAATAAAAACCATCAACTTTGGTTTCTGAAGACTTCTGGGATAAGAAATCACCCTCTTTCTGCCAACAGCCTGGTCAAAGAGGGTGGAGGAACAAACGAGGTTCAGGGCACTCTCTTGACATTGGTTTGGGAAATGGCCCTTAAAGGTGGAAGAATCAGCAATGATCAATGGCATGAATATGCAGAAGACAGTGGAAACCACTGTATGAAAGACATGTAATGTGTATCCACAGACTATGTGGCTTGCAGCTGTGAAAGTGTAATGATGATCTCTCCATTGACAAAAGATTCTGGACTAGTGCCCCATTCAGATCTCCAGGAAGAAACTGCCAAGGGGAAGGTGACCATGAGAAAAAGACTGAGTAACCAATGAAAGGATAACATTCTATGAGTCTGAATATCGTAAGGAAGCTAGAAAATCTGAAAACAGATATGCAAAGGTTTGGTCTAGATATAGTGGAGGGTCAGTGAAGTGAAATGGTAAGGAGACAAGGATTTCTGGTCAGTTGAGCATAGGGTAATATGAACAGCAGCAGAAAATGCTAGAACAGGAGTAGGATTCGTTATGAATAGGAAGCTAGGGCAGAGAGTTTGTTGTTGCGAACAGTTCAGAGACAGAGTTGCTCTCATCAGAATGACAACAAATCAACACTGACAATGGTTCAGGTATACGTGGCATCGTCACAAGCTGAAGATGAAAAGACAGAAAAAGTATATTAGGATACTGAATGGATAATTCAGTATGTAAAGGGAGATGAAAACATAACGGTCATGAGGGGCTGGAACACAGTTGTAGGGGAACAAGTAGAAGAAAGGGTTACAGGAGAATGTGCGCTTGGTACTACAACTTGGGTGAGAGAAGAGAAAGACTAATTGAGTTCTGCAGCAAATTTCAGCTGGTAATAGCAAATACTCTCTTTAAGAATCACAAGAGGAGGAGGTATGCTTGAAAAAGTCTGGGAAAAACAAGAAGATTTCAGTTGGATTAAACCATGGTCAGGCAGAGATTCCAAACTCAGGTACTGGATTGTAAGGCACATCCAGGAGCAGATATAGACTCAGATCACAATTTAGTAGTGTTGAAGAGTAGGCTGAAGTTTAAGAAACTAGTCAGAAAGAATCAATCCACAAAGAAATGGGACATGGAAGTCAGTTGATTGGTGAAAGAAGGGAATACAAAAATGTTCGAGCAAAATAAGGAATACAGAAATACAAGTTGTATGGAATGAAATAAACAGGAAGCACAGGGAAGCTAAGGTGAAATGGCTGCATGAAAATGGTGAAGGAACTGAAAAAGAAATGATTGTTGGCAGGATTGACTCAGCGTACACAAAAGTCATAACAACCTTCAATGAAATTAAAAGCAAGGTGGTAACATTAAGAGTGCAATGGGAATTCCACTGTTAAATGCAGAGAGAACAAATTGGTGGAAAGAATATACTGAAGGCCTCTATAAGGGGGAAGATTTGTCTGATGTGACAGAAGAAGAAACAGGAGTTGATATAGAAGAGATAGGGGATCCAGTATTAGAAGCAGAATTTAAAAGAGCTTTAAATGATTAATGGAAAATCTCGTATGAGATGTGAAACAAATACTAACAAAGAGATAGGGGGGCTGACCAGTACTTACCTCAGCTCAGTACAGCCGATAGATACACATAAAACACATAAAACAGGACCAAAAATTTACGTTCCTAGCTTTCGAAACAAATGTTCCTTCATCGGGGAGGAGAGAGGGGAAAGAAAGGGAAGAAGGGAAAGGAGATTCAGTTACTCACAACCCAGGTTATGAAGCAACAGGGAAAGGAAAATAGGGAGGGTAGCAAGGATGGAGGCATGGTTGTCAGAGGGAAGCCAAAGATATTCTACTGTAAGTACTGTGCCAGCTTCAAACCAAAGAGGATGCATACAGAAGTAAAGAGGTATATAGTGTAAAGATAAACACAACTATGTAGGATGAAAAGATGCGCGAATGGCTAAAGAGGAAAGGGAAAGAGAAGAAGACTGAAGAGTAAATGGGATTGAGGTTGTTTAACGTAGGTTCAGTCCAGGGGGATGGCGGGATGAAAGGATGTGTTGGAGTGCAAGTTCCCATCTCCGCAGTTCAGAGGGACTGGTGTTGGGTGGGAGAAGCCAAATGGCACATACAGTGTAGCAGGTTCCTAGGTCCCTAAAATTATGCTGGAGGGCATGCTCCGCTACTGGGTATTGGGCATCTCCTAGGCGGACAGTTCGTCTGTGTCCGTTCATGCGCTCAGCCAGTTTAGTTGTTGTCATGCCGATGTAAAAGGCTGTGCAGTGCAGGCATGTCAGTTGATAAATGACATGTGTAGTTTCACACATGGCCCTGCCTTGAATTGTGTATGTTTTACCAGTAGCGGGGCTGGAGTAGGTGGTTGTGGGGGATGCATGGGGCAGGTTTTGCAGCGGGGTCGGTTACAGGGGTAGGAACCGCTGGGTAGAGAAGGTAGTCTGGGAATATTGTAGGGTTTAACAAGGATGTTACGGAGGTTAGGGGGCCGACGAAAGGCAACTCTGGGTGGTGTGGGGAGAATTTTGTCAAGGGATGATCTCATTTCAGGGGTTGACTTGAGAAAGTCATATTCCTGGCGGAGTAATTTGTTGATGTTTTCGAGGCCAGGATAATATTGGGTGACAAGGGGGATGCTTCTGTGTGGTCTGGGGGTAGGAACATTGTTGTTGGACGGGGAGGAATGTATTGCTTGGGAAATCTGTTTGTGGACAAGGTCTGCAGGATAGTTGCGGGAGAGGAAAGCATTGGTCAAGTTATTGGTGTAATTGTTGAGGGATTCGTCACTGGAGCAGATACGTTTGCCACGAATACCTAGGCTGTAGGGAAGGGAGCGTTTGATGTGGAAAGGATGGCAGCTATCAAAGTGAAGGTACTGTTGTTTGTTTGTGGGTTTGATATGGACAGAGGTGTGGATGTGAGCTTCAACAAGATGAAGGTCAACATCCAGGAAGGTGGCTTGGGTTTTGGAGAAGGACCAGGTGAAATTCAGATTCGAAAAGGAGTTGAGGTTATGGAGGAAATTAAGGAGTGTTTCTTCACCATGAGTCCAGACCACAAAGATGTCATCTATAAACCTATACCAGGCCAGGGGAAGCAGCTGTTGGGTCTTCAGGAAAGCCTCCTCCATGCGGCCCATGAAGAGGTTGGCATAGGACGGAGCCATCCTGGTTCCCATGGCCGTTCCCCTGATTTGTTTGTAGGTCTGGCCTTCAAAAGTGAAGTAATTATGGGTGAGGATGAAGTTGGTAAGTGTGATAAGGAACGAGGTTTTTGGAAGATCTTCGGGTGGGCGTTGGGAGAGGTAGTGCTCAAGGGCAGAGAGATCATGGGTATGTGGGATATTTGTGTAAAGGGATGTAGCATCTATGGTGACAAGAAAGGTTTCAGGTGGGAGAGGAGTGGGAATGGATTTGAGGCGTTCTAGGAAGTGGTTTGTGTCTTTGATGTAGGATGGGAGTCTGCGGGTGATAGGTTGGAGGTGCTGGTCTACCAGAGCTGAGATACGTTCGGTTGGGGCTTTGAAGCCTGCTACAATGGGACGGCCAGGATGGTTCTCTTTGTGGATTTTGGGTAATAGGTAGAAGGTAGGGGTACGTGGCTCAGGTGGAGTGAGTAAGTCTATGGAAGCCATTGTGAGGGACCTTGGATTTTTAGGATTTTCTGCAGCTCAGTCTGGATGGAGGGAATGGGATCCTGGGTAACAGCTTTGTAGGTTGAGGTGTCGGAGAGTTGACGCAGTCCTTCTGCCACATACTCCACACGGTCAAGTACGACAGTTGTTCCGAAAGCTAGGAACGTAAATTTTCGGTTCTGTTTTATGTGTTTTATGTGTATCTATCGGCTGTACTGAGCTAGGTAAGTACTGGCCAGCCCCTCTATCTCTTTGTTAGTATTTGTTTTAAAAGAGCTTTAGAAGACTTGAGACCAAGCAAGGCCATCAGAATTTCTAAAGTTATTGTAGGAAGTGGCAACAAAATGACTATTCATTGTGGTGTGTAGATCGTATGAGTCTGGTGATATACCATCTCATTTTCGGGAAAATATCATCCACACAATTCTGAAGACTGCAAGAGCTGGTGAGTGTGAGAATTATCATGCACTCAGCTAAACAGCTCATGTATCTGAGTTTATGACAAGAATAATGCACAGAAGAATGGAAAAGAAAATTGAGGATATGTTAGATGATGATCAATTTGACTTTAGGAAAGGTAAACGCACTAGAGAGGCAGTTCTGATGTTTCATTTGATCCAGGAAGCAAGACTGAAGGAAAATCAGAACACATTCATGGGATCTGTTGACCTGGAAAAAGCTTTTGATAATGTCAAATGGTACACCACCTCACAGTGGTTTGCAGAGCATAGATGTAGAAATTCTGAGAAAAATAGGGTAAGTTATGGGGAGAGACGGGTGATATACAACAAGTACAAAGAGCCAAGAGGTAATAATAAGAATAAAAGACCAAGAACAAAATGCTCAAATTAAAAAGGGTGTACGACAGGAGTGTAATCTTTTGCCCCTACTGTTCAATCTGTACACCAAAGAAGCAATGATTGAAATAAAGGAAAGGTCCAAGAGTGTCTGACGAAGCAAGCTGGGATAATTTTTGCTTCCCCTCTTGTTTTTCCATCTGCCTCCTTAAAATTCATTTTTTCATTTTTAACTAATTACCATTAACATATGTGAGTATAATCAGCATTTTCATAAAAGGCAAAGGTTGCCCTCAGTTTTAAAGAATATAACACCAGATCTAATTTTGTGCTTATTTTTATGTAAGCAATTGACTTTCTAATTTATTTTGACTATTCCTAGTTAGTATCTTTCATTACATGGTGAAATCAGTAATTGTTTTGTAACTTAACTTCTATTTTTGACTTATAAACAAACATAAATTCTGTAATAATTGTAAACATTTGGAAGACAAAATGCAAGTACTCTTAAAGCATCTATTTGGCTCTATTTGAAAACATGTTAGCAAAGCCAACCCTTAATTAATTTCAAAATAATGAACAGTTTTGTGAAAAGTATTGTTAGCATACTTATATTTGTTAATTTCATGATTTAAACAAATAATTCAGCCTAACCATTGTAGGAGAAGAGAGTGTTAAAAAGAACCAATTTTTTAATGTATTCAGTTAATTTAATGAGTTAAGTTTTAATTGTAATTTCTGTGAATTTAACTTTGAACAATCTGTAGTTTCAGCACCAATTACGCTGAGGATGTATAAGAGCCCAGTTTTAGATCATGAGACAGTCAGTCCATGGCCGAGTTTCAGACGAGGAACTTGTGTTGGTTAGAATGACAACAATGCAGCAACTTAACAGTGAAATAAGTGTTACACCAATAGGTCATGTGTTAAAGCAATGACACTGTCTGTTCCATATGTACCTGATTATTCTGAAAGAACTGTGAATAATGTGGTTATGTTTTTACTGCTCGTAGATGTTCAACAGTAAACTATTGTAGCAGTATGTCGACGTTCGCCTGCAAACTATTAATGAGGCTTATGGAAAGTTAAGCAATAGTATACTGGCCATATTAAATGTGTATATGGCAGGTTGAGAAAAGTTAAAGTAAACATCTGTGAAGTGCAACTGTGCACTTGTCGGCTACATTATTTACCATAGTCAGTGCCCAAATTACAAACCCCATTTTTCAGCCAGTGGAGCAACATGTGACAAGATTGGGCTGCGTAAAGATTAGGAATTTGTACAGGTACTGATAACTGCACAGTTTAACACCCCCTCCCCCAAACCAAACATCATCATGTCATATACCAGCTCTCCTGTAATCAATGCACAGCTTTTTACATTGGTATGATTACCAATGAGCTGTCCACTAGGATGAATGGCCACCACCAGACTGTGGTTGAGAGCAAAGTGGACCACCCTGTGGCACAACATGCAGCTGAACATAACATGCTTGATTTCAATGGCTGCTTCACAAGCCGACCATCTGGATCCTACCTTCCACCACCAGATTTCATGAACTGATGATAGTTATTCTTACCAACACATTTTCCACTCCCAAAATTATCCTGGCCTCAATATATGATAGCCTACTGTCCTCACACCCTCCAACCAACAACTTACACCCCTTCTGTCTTACCACATCCTCCCAATTCACAGCCTCTCAGCCTCATTGTGTGCAGCTCTCTGCCAACTACCAACAAATCTTTTCCACTTCTCTGCTCCTCTACTTTTCCACTCCCCTCCCCCCCCCCCCCCCCCTTTTCCTCCTGCACAGCCTCCCAGCACTGCGCCTGGCTGCCCTATCCTGCTGCCATCTAATACATGTACGTTCTGCCAGACAGCAGTCTACTTTCCACTCACCTGTGCCCTACCATCCCTCCCCTTGCTTCCTTGCCTCCAAATGGTGATAGCAGTTGTGTGTGTGTGATATGTGCCTGCTTGTGTAAATTTTTGTATGTGTTCTTTTCTTAAGAAGGCTTTGACTGAAAGCTTAATGTGTATCTGTCTTTGTTGTGCCTCTCTTCAACTCATGCTATCTTTACAGTGAGCAGCAATCTGTCCTTTGTGGGGATATAAAGCACTTAGAAACGAATTAGACAGGAAGTGCAGAACAGCCAAGGTGAAATGGCTGCAGGAAAAATGTGAAGCAATCAATAATGAAATGATCATCAGAAAGACTGACTCACCATACAGAAAAGTCAAAACAACCTGAAATGAAATGAAAAGCATGAGTTGTTAACATTAAGAGTGCAATGGAAATTCCACTGTTAAATGTAGAGGGATGAGTGGATAGCAGGAAAGAATACGCTGAAGTTCTCTATGAGGGGGAGGACTTGGTTTGATGACTTGATGGAAGAAGAGATTTCAGTTGACAAGGAAGACTTGGGAGACCCACTACTAAAGTTGGAATTTAAAAGGCAGAAGGAATAGATAACATTCCATCATAATTTCTGAAGTCACTAAGGGAAATGGCAACCAAATGGCTATTGAAGTTTGTGGGTAGAATGTATGACATTGGTGATGTACCATTATAGGTTTGGAAAATAACTTATACACTGTTCTGAAGATAACAAGAGAAGGTGACTGTGAAAAATAATGCACAATCAGCTTAGTAGTTCATGCATCCAAGCTGCTGATAATAATAATTTACAGAAGAATGGAAAAGGAAATTGAGGATCTGCTAGATGACCATCAGTTTGGCTTTAGGAAATGTAAAGGCGTCAGAGAGGCAGTTCTGGCATTGCACTTGGTAATGGAAGCAAGACTGAGGAAAAATCAGAACATGACAATATAATTTGTTGACCTAGAAATAGTGTTTGACAGTGTAAAATGGTGGTATTAGGTTTAAGTAGTTCTAAGTGCTAGGGGACTGATGACCTCAGAAGTTAAGTCCCATATTGCTCAGAGCCATTTGAACCATTTAGCCTGTCAATGTGTTGCAGTACTGCTCAGCACTAACTGTTGCACCCCATGGTGGCCAGTTTGGAGGCAGAGTCGAAGTGGTGGCACCACGTTTCATCACAAGCCACAATCTGAGCAATGAAATCTGTTCCTTGCTCCAAGTATTTCAACAAATGGCTTTAAGCACTATGAGACTTAACATCTGAGGTCATCAGTCCCCCAGACTTATAACTATTTAAACCTAACTAGCCTAAGGACATCACACACATCCATGCGTGAGGCAGGATTTGAACCTGCGGCCATAGCAGCAGCAGCGCAGATCCAGACTGAAGTACCTAGAACCACTCAGGCACAGCAACTGGCAGTACTTCGACAGATGGGTCAGGCAAACACCCATTCTTGCAGTCTTCTCATTCTTTGAAAGATGCTTGGGTACCTGCTGTGCGCAGACTTTGCCATAACGAAGCTTCTCATGGATTACTCGACGCATAGTTCCTTTACATATCCACAGTTTAAACAGCAATGTTACATGTGGTGAACTGATGATTAGTCCATACAAGCTCCTCCACAGCCAAAGTCATGTCACTGTACCTGCATAGGGCATGGCATGCCCTTGATGTTTACACATCTCACCTCTTAACTGTGACACCACCAGAATACTGTGCACCATGTGAGACAACACCCTCTACACCTCTTTCATCCTGCGATAAGTTTGTAAAGAATATTCCCTTCTCTGCAAAGCAACTGGATAACCACTCTTTGTGCTGATTAGGAGGAATCCATCGAGCAAGGAACTGTGGAAACAACTCTCCAGAAATGAGGAAATTCCTGGAAGCTGTTAACTCCACGTTTGTAACTGGAAATATCACCATGCCATCTCTTGGCAAACAAATTTACCCACTGGGATTACGTAAAAGGCTGCAACATTGAAGGTCTCCTTTTCAGTTGGGCATGCCTTATAATAATGTCAGCTTGTAGGACATGTAGCAAAAACAGCAAATGTGGAGTGCTCCTCAACATCTGTTTCTCAAAGTATCGAAACAATGTCTACTTTGTAAATAATGGGTTATTACTAAATGTTAACAAGACCCAGTTTGTGCATTTCCAAGTAAGGAAAAAAGTTGTGGATAAATTAAGTATTACGTTGAATGGTAGTGAGTACTACAAGTTGAGTCAACCATGTTTCTGGGTGTACACATTGACAACAATCTAAAATGGTCTGAACATATTTTGCACCACTCAGCTCATCAACATTCGCTGTTCGTATTATTTCCACTGTATGTGACCGAGACACCACAAAAACTGCTTATTTTAGATATTTCCATGCATTATTGCTGTATGGCATAGTTTTCTGGGGTAATCAGCCACTATCCAAAAAAATATTCATTGCCCAAAAGAGAGTTATTAGGATAATGATTGGAGTCCAGCCTAGACATTCTTGTAGGAACCTTTTCAGAAAGTTAGGGATACTGACAACTGCATTCCAATATATCTACTCCCTGTTATGTTTCATTGGTAAAAATGGACAATAGTACAAAACCAATGATTCATACCATACCCACAATACCAGGAGGAAGATGGACCTCCATTATGAATCAAAAAACTTTATGATTGTACAAACAGGAGTCCATTACATGAGCTGCAAGGTGTTCAGTGCTCTCCCACCATCACTGAAATTACTTATCCATGAGCTTCCCAAATTTAAACAACAGCTCAAACAGTATTTATTAGATAATTCCTTCTATTCAGTAGAAGAATATTTCGGTAGAGTTAACTGTAATTGATTTTTTCATTTACTAATTTGATGTGCTATTGTGCACTACGACACTCACAATCACTGTTAACATTACTGAGTCTTTCATTTAGCTATTAAGATCTACCATATTTTTTAATGTAATTTTTCTATACCTGTTAATGCGTATTTTGTCTTATACCAGATATCCTCAGAGCTATTTGAACCATTTGATAGCACAGTCATTTTATGATCACCCTACCTTCAGATTTTTATTCTTAACGCACCGTGAACATTATTTCTTTACTTACGACGTTTTACAGTGGCTGTCTTAAATACTTAGGTTGCAAAATTCTGTAACACCATTAGTAAAGAAATAATGTTCATTTTAAAAGCTATAATGCTTATAATTCTTCAGTTATGTTGAAATCCACATTTACACCACGAATAAAAGTTGGTAACTGAGCTGTGTCTGACAAATCATTGCTCTCGTCCAAAGCGATCGCTGATGCTTTGAGTGTGGTAGCACAATCACATAAACTGTTTTCACTGTCATCACTCATCACACCAATTCGACAGACAAATATATGTCTCCATAAACTTATTTGTTCGAACTCGTTTTTTCATCAGGACTTCGTACATCTGCAATGTCCAAGAGGCATGCATTTACGAATTCGCCTTCAGCAAAAGGCTTTAAAGATTTGACAGTTTCTACTCACTATAAAACTAGTTTTAAATTTAATTGTTGTGATTGGTCCTCTGTTTGGCAAATATATCTTGTTGCTTGTCCAAACCGGTCAGCCATCACTCCAGGGTGAATGGCGGACAGTGGTGGGCTCGCGCGTGCCTGGCCGAAAGGCGAAGGTGGGATCTGGCCGCGTGGCAGATGCCTTACTCCTTTCCAACAGGTACGGGGTGCTTCCTAGTGGTGATGACATCGTTTCCGAGCCACCACAGGATGCCTCGCCTGTTGGGCCAGTGGCCGATTCTCCGGCAAGGTCCCGACAGTCACAGAGGGCGGGCCTATTAGTTATAGGGAGCTCCAACGTTAGGCGGGTTATGGAGCCCCTCAGGAAAATAGCGGGTAGGTCGGGGAAGAATGCCAGTGTGCACTCGGTGTGCTTGCCGGGGGGTCTCGTCTGTAATGTGGAGGAGGCCCTTCCGGCAGCTATTGAACGCACTGGGTGTGACCGGCTGCAGATAGTAGCACATGTCGGAACGAATGACGCCTGCCGCTTGGGTTCTGAGGCCATCCTTGGTTCCTTCCGGCGGCTGGCTGATTTGGTGAAGACAACCAGCGTCGCACGCGGAGTGCAAGCTGAGCTTAATATCTGCAGCATAGTGCCCAGAGTCGATCGCGGTCCTCTGGTTTGGAGCCGTGTGGAGGGTCTAAACCAGAGGCTCAGACGACTCTGCGACTATAATGGTTGCAAATTCATCGACCTCCGTTATTGGGTGGAGAACTGTAGGGCCCCCCTAGACAGGTCAGGAGTGCACTACACACCGGAAGCAGCTACTAGGGTAGCAGAGTACGTGTGGCGTGCACACGGGGGTTTTTTAGGTTAGAGGGACCCCCCCCTTGGGCGAAACGATAAAATACCTGACGGCTTACCAGAGAGGACATTATCATCGTTGATAAAGAACATCCGTCCTCAGAGACCAAAAACAGGAAAAGTTAACGTAACATTGGTAAACTGCAGGAGTATCCAGGGCAAGGTTCCTGAATTAGTATCTCTTATTGAAGGAAATAGTGCGCATATAGTATTAGGAACGGAAAGTTGGTTAAAACCGGAAGTGAACAGTAACGAAATCCTAGACACAGAATGGAATATATACTGCAAGGATAGGATAAACGCCAATGGTGGAGGAGTATTTATAGCAGTAAAGAATTCAATAATATCCAGTGAAGTTATTAGCGAATGCGAATGTGAAATAATCTGGGTTAAGTTAAGTATCAAAGGTGGGTCAGATATGATAGTCGGATGCTTCTATAGACCACCTGCATCAGCAACCGTAGTAGTTGAGCGCCTCAGAGAGAACCTGCAGAACGTCGTGAAGAAGTTTCGTGATCATACTATTGTAATAGGGGGAGACTTCAATCTACCAGGTATAGAATGGGATAGTCACACAATCAGAACTGGAGCCAGGGACAGAGACTCTTGTGACATTATCCTGACTGCCTTGTCCGAGAATTACTTCGAGCAGATAGTTAGAGAACCAACTCATGAAACTAACGTTTTAGACCTCATAGCAACAAATAGACCGGAACTTTTCGACTCCATGAATGTAGAAGAGGGTATCAGTGATCATAAGTCAGTGGTTGCATCAATGACTACAAGTGTAATAAGAAATGCCAAGAAAGGAAGGAAAATATATTTGCTTAACAAGAGTGATAGGGCACAAATCGCAGAATATCTGAGTGACCACCATCAAACGTTCATTTCTGAGGAAGAGGATGTGGAACAAAAATGGAAAAAATTCAGTACGCCTTAGACAAGTTCGTACCGACTAAGGTCCAAAGCGAGGGGAAAGATCCACCATGGTACAACAATCATGTACGAAAGGTACTACGGAAACAAAGAAAGCTTCATCATAGGTTTAAGAGTAGTCGAATCATAGCTGATAAGGAAAAGCTGAACGAAGCGAAAAAGAGCGTAAAGAGAGCAATGAGAGAAGCATTCAACGAATTCGAACATAAAACATTGGCAAACAATCTAAACAAGAACCCTAAAAAGTTTTGGTCATATGTAAAATCGGTAAGCGGATCTAAATCCCCTATTCAGTCACTCGTTGACCACGATGGCACCGAAACAGAGGACGACCGAAGAAAGGCAGAAATACTGAATTCAGTGTTCCGAAACTGTTTCACTGCGAAAAATCGTAACACGGTCCCTGACTTCAGCCGTCGCACGGACGCCAAAATGGAAAATATTGAAATAAACGATATCGGAATTGAAAAACAACTGCTATCACTTAGTAGCGGAAA
This sequence comes from Schistocerca piceifrons, assembly GCF_021461385.2. Lineage (NCBI taxonomy): Eukaryota > Metazoa > Arthropoda > Insecta > Orthoptera > Acrididae > Schistocerca > Schistocerca piceifrons. Next base: position 57,362,658 of record NC_060143.1, read on the forward strand.
AGCATCCGGACCAGACGAGATACCCTTAAGATTCTACAGTGATTATGCTATTATGACGTTCTTAGATAATACAAATCTCCTTCATCATAACCAACATGGATTCCGCAAACAGAGATCATGTGAAACTCAGCTCGCCCTATTTGCCCAAGAAATTCACAGTGCCGTAGACACTGGCGAGCAGATTGATGCCGTATTCCTGGACTTCAGGAAGGCATTTGATACGGTTCCGCACTTACGTTTAGTGAAAAAAATACGAGCTTACGGAATATCGGACCAGGTTTGTGATTGGATTCAGGATTTCCTAGAAGAAAGAACACAACATGTAATTCTTAACGGTTCAAAATCTGCAGATGTAGAGGTAATTTTGGGAGTACCACAGGGAAGCGTGATAGGACCTTTATTGTTTACAATATACATAAATGACTTAGTTGACAACATCGGTAGCTCCGTGAGGCTATTTGCAGATGACACGGTTGTCTACAAGAAAGTAGCAACATCAGAAGACTCGTACGTGCTCCAGGAGGACCTGCAGAGGATTAATGCATGGTGCGACAGCTGGCAGCTTTCCCTAAACGTAGATAAATGTAATATAATGCGCATACATAGGGGCAGAAATCCATTCCAGTACGATTATGCCATAGGTGGTAAATCATTGGAAGCGGTAACGACCGTAAAATACTTAGGAGTTACTATCCGGAGCGATCTGAAGTGGAATGATCACATAAAACAAATAGTGGGAAAAGCAGGCGCCAGGTTGAGATTCATAGGAAGAATTCTAAGAAAATGTGACTCATCGACGAAAGAAGTAGCTTACAAAACGCTTGTTCGTCCGATTCTTGAGTATTGCTCATCAGTATGGGACCCTTACCAGGCTGGATTAATAGAAGAGATAGACATGATCCAGCAAAAAGCAGCGCGATTTGTCATGGGGACATTTAGTCAGCGCGAGAGCGTTACGGAGATGCTGAACAAACTCCAGTGGCGGACACTTCAAGAAAGGCATTACGCAATACGGAGAGGTTTATTATCGAAATTACAAGAGAGCACATTCCGGGAAGAGATGGGCAACATATTACTACCGCCCACATATATCTCGCGTAATGATCACAACGAAAAGATCCGAGAAATTAGAGCAAATACGGAGACTTACAAGCAGTCGTTCTTCCCACGCACAATTCGTGAATGGAACAGGGAAGGGGGGATCAGATAGTGGTACAATAAGTACCCTCCGCCACACACCGTAAGGTGGCTCGCGGAGTATAGATGTAGATGTAGACGTAATATTTCAATTTTGTCTTCCCGCAGCTGTCCTGTAAGCCATCGTTGAGCAATGTGTTTCTTGCTTTTTAGTATTACAGTCTCGGGGAAAAAAATAGCTACACCCCCACACCTGGAAATGGTGGGATATTGATATTTTGGTGGAAAATTCAAAAAATGGCAGCAAATTCAAATTTATTGGTGGGAGTATGAAGTTTTGTGTATTCGCTATGAGGTTTGTTTGGAAACTAGCTGACGTAGTTCACAACACCACCATCAGCACCGTCACCAGAGTGCAAGGTTGGAAGCAGGGAAGGAGGGGTCTGTCAGTGACGGGTTTATCCATGTATGAATCTGTGTACAGGATAGAGTAATGTGGATAGCTGCATCAGACTGTCTTAGAACTGAAGACCACATTGGGCGCATATGCTTCCTCTAGTTGTTGCTGGAAGTTCTGTGCATCCTTCACTGTTCTGGCAATAGCTGGAGCACCACCAGCCAGTGAACCCATCACTGAGAGACCTGCGAGGGCGGGAATGAGGATGGGGATAATTCCCCCTGATGTCTTGGATATCGACAGAACGCTGGGTGCTTTAACCAGTCCTTTATGCTTCAGGATACTTTCAGCTGCATATATTGCTGTCAGGATATAATTTTTTAAATGCCCCTTCTTCTTCTTCATCGTTGTCTTCTTTTTCTGTGCACAGCGTGCTGCATTCATAACCTGTTTGAAATTCACACCCAAGCCCAACTTAAATTTACTACATATGGTTTTATCAACTGCAAATTCTGGAATGCATTGTCCTATATCAATATCCTTCCTCGCAAATACTGCCTTGGCCTTATCAGCTAAAATTTGATCTGCAGCGTGACCTTCTGGGAAATCTTTATGTTTTGTGTATGCAGTTTCATGTTCCAAACATTCCTTACCAAGCAGGTTAATCTGCTTACCACCACAAGCCAAACGTTTTTGAAGGATTGTATCAGGTCCATAGTAATTAAACACCAGAATGTTCAATTCGACGGGAAGTTTGTCGACAGTACAACCGCCTCCTATAATGTGTCTCTCACCGTACAAGTTATGCTATTGTGCTGGTTGTGCTCTGTGCACCCATTATACTCATATAGTAAATTGTCAGTGTCACTCCAGCTGTTTTGTGTTGCTGTAAAACCAAACCATTTAAGTAGTGTTCTATTCCCTTGACATCTTATGACACACTCTATGAGAAACATTTGTGGTTCTGAATTTTTCTGCGTTTCATTGTTGTAAAAGCATACTGAAATTTCAATGCTACTGCTGTCCTGTTCTGTGATTTGTTTTCTGCACTTTGGGAACTGTGAATAACTCACTTGACCAGTTTGGGAGGTATGACTTCCCAAATTCTGTCTTGTGTTTTGAGACATGTACCAAATCACCCATATTAAATTTCTGTTTAGATGGATCGAGAATTTTAATACGATACTACACCATTCCCATGAGTCCATTATCACAAACATTGATTTGTCTCATTTTTATTGTGCTATGTTTGGTTCGATTATACTGTGCAATTTTTTCTGGGAAGATAACTGTCCATTTGTATGAGTCTTTAAGATTAAAACACATCTACATTTGACCTTTTATTGTACTGTTCAGACTTTCCACGATACTCACATTCAGGTGGGTGAATGTTGAGTAGTGATTGTATTCCATACTGCTTGTAAAACTCTCCACTATGATTGGTTTGGACATTATCAGGGCATTGATTCGTCCCTGTCTGCAACGAATGCTCAGACACCTCCATTACATTTTCCTCCATTTTTGTTTTAACAGGTAATACCCAAGCAAATTTGGAGTATGTACCAATAACCATTAAAATATATTTGAATCAATTATTCTCATGCAAATATTCCCTCATATGTACAAGCTCACACTGCTATAAGTTATCCGAACTTTTAATCATAACATGCCTGCGAGGGCATGTTTTGTATGCTGGTATGTGGAGTTCTCGAACTACTCTTTCCAAACTCTCTCTCTAAGCTCTAAACCTGACTCGAGTGAGCGGTATTGCCCACAGCAGCTTATGCCATGAGCAGTTATAGTCGATCTGTTTTGTCATTGAAATCATCATAGTACATATACTGAGGGGGCTGACTGCTGACTCTTTTATGCTGAATGACAATACTACCACCACTGCTATACCGACCATCTGTTAATAATGGCTTTATAATGTCTTTGTATTTTGCACTGCTTTGGTTTTCTGATTTCCTGTGTACACCGGTCAATTGTAGTATTTCACCATACATCTCCAGATCTTTGGGTGAAAATTTTATTGTTTTGAGGGTTTTAGGAAAATGAGGTTCGGTCAACCTGATGTTCTTTGAAATTCCCTACCTCCTATCTGTATTGTTTTTACATGTGGACCTATAAGCTGCTAGCCCAACATGTACAGTTTTTCGCCACTGACACTGAATGTTTGGTCTGTCCTAGCATCGCTGTGATGGGTAATAAAACTGGCAATAGCATCGTCATCGCCAATGTGTAATTTCGCTGAGAGTTCTTTGGGAGATTCAGTAACTGGTTTAAACATTTCTGCCAGTGTCTTCTCTCAGACCAAATGTCCTTATCTTAGCAACCGTAAATTCTCTGGAAAGGCCTTCCATGCAGTGATGACCTTATGCTTAGTTGGCATCTTGCTGTGTAGTAAGCAGGCTGATTCACAGGCTGCACCTTCTATACATTTCGCTCAACCTTTACACTTACGTCAGGTACTTTCTTTTCAATTCCATCAATCTTTACAATTAAGTCATCTACTTTCTTTCTGAGAATGATGTGGTTGTATGTCCCTAGTACCTCACCCCTAGCACCTAATTCATTGATGAGTCTCAGAGGGATCTGGGCATACATCCCTAGCTCCCTAACTTTATGTTCGAGAGACTGAAATTTTCCATTCATATACAAACGCATTCTCTGTTTATGCACACCTGCTCTCTTGAGCTAAGTGCCTGACATACATGTGAACTTGTCCATGGTATGATGTACACTAACATACTCATCACTTTTTTCATATTTATTTATATATATACAAAAACTCCTGGAAGTTCTGTATATATCTACCATCATTCAGTTTTCTTGATTTATCAAGAACAAGGAACCTGTACTGTGTGTGATTCCAGCAATTGTGTGTATCTTTACAAAATCATTTACTGATGTGTTGGTTCCTAACTTCCTACATGTGCCTGGTAATTGTGTTTTAGATTCACATTGTCTCATTTGAAAGCTGTAATAAGATTTGGATTATCCCTCACCAATTGTTTTGACATTCTGGAATATGTCTGACTCAAATAAAATACGTCGATAACCATATGACAACCAAAAAAGAAATATCGTAGAATTTTATCTCGGTTTTCCACAGCGACATTGTCAAATATGAACACTGTGTTCAGCTTTACATTTTCTGACTTTTTGATTGCTTTGACTGTATGTCATGTATGTTACACCATCTGCACCTTGCAATATCTTTTGCAGCACCTGGCACTTGGATTGAAACAGCTTTTGTGAAAATACACCTAAGTGTTCAAAAGTTGCTGGCAGCTGTGACCGAGTGGTTCTAGGCGCTTCACTCCGGAACCACACTGCTGCTACGGTCACAGGTTCGAATACTGTCTCGGGCATGGCTGTGTTTGATGTCCTTAGATTAGTTAGGTTTAAGTAGTTCTAAGTCTAGGGGACTGATGACCTCAGATATTAAGTCCTATAGTGCTTAGAGCCATTTTTGTTCAAAGTTGACTCCATCTGGGTGTGCTAGTAATGACATGAGAACATTTGTCTTGCCGCAGTTGGATGGACCCACAATTGTAGCTCTTATGTTATAGGGAAGGAGTATCCCATTCTTCTTCTTCTTCTGGTCTTCTTCCACACCATCACAGGACCAGCTACTTACAACAAAGCCCTGATTCTTCACCGACCCTGCCATGATACCAACTACATCAGGTCATGATGTAGAATGCCCTTTTATAGGAAAATGAACACTTTTAATAACAACAATAATAATAATAATAATAATAATAATAATAATATGTGTAGCCACTGTAGCACAATCATCTTCCTGACTGAAATACTGCAGCTACATTATAATGAGAGGGCTATGAAGTAAGGAATAACACACAGGATTTGCGAATTTATATGTACATTATTCAAAAATCATACACTGGATGAATATTTCTGAAAAATCTACAGGTTCTTTCTTCACCTTCACTCCTGTACAGAATTTACCGAACAACAATTTCTTGTACGCATGGAATTCAGCTTGAATTTCTCTCAAACTTATTGGTTGCTCTTTAGTTTTTTTAACACTGTTTTGATACACAGGTGTAAATCTTCAGCATGCCCATTATTCAGTCAGAGATAGTCTACAATGTCTTTAAACACACTTTTAATATAATGCAGCTATCTGTTCAGTCTTTCCAACACACAGGATAACACCATACCTAGATCGAACATGTTTGTAACACTGGAGTGTCACAGATAAATGATTATGTTCCCTGTCTTCACACAGAGTGCTGAGTCATCATACACTGCTGTAATTGAGAGAGTTAGAGCATCACAGTTAACGTCTTGTGAAGAACAATTTGGATAATACTCGGTGGTCATCTACAGACTGATATAAGCTCCAGCACGTTTCATTTCATTCCATTCATGCTCAGTAAACTGCGTTTTAACATTTTCAGATATGTTTTCAATTTCCAAGAACAAACACCAGTTATTGGCTTCTACAGCTGCCAGTATGCCGATATTTAAACGTTTTGAACCTGCAGATGTTAAACTGTATGTTGAAACGAAAAGCATTAGAGAGATAGGTGGAACTGCGAGCTTCTCACCTACAATATGTACACCTCGTTCTTCTTGCAGTGGCATTAGAATCTTCGGAGATAGCTCGTATGTTGGCAGCCAGTACTGACCTTTACCCTGTAGGATAGGACCACCTCCACACTTCTGAAAGTGAGGGACAGGCTGCGTGTGTTCATGACTGAGTGGTATAGACAACAGCACATCATTGTCCTGCTCTAACATCCTGACCAGATACACAACAGGATCCCATGGTGCCAATGCTGATGATTGCCCTGACGCGAACAAAGGAAAAAATGGAGTTGTAGTGAAGCTAAATTATATTATCACGTAGAAAAAGATATAATTAGATGAATGACAAATACTAACTTCACTTAACGATGGTTTATTCAGCACTTGCATATACTAGAGCGTATAGCGAACTGCCTCTGGCCAGAACACATACAGTATATATACAGCTACAGAACATTCCCGTACTATGATTCTTGACATTTGTGGACACGTCTAGAGTGTACTCGAACCGAATATACACTTCTGGAAATGGAAAAAAGAACACATTGACACCGGTGTGTCAGACCCACCATACTTACTCCGGACACTGGGAGAGGGCTGTACAAGCAATGATCACACGCACGGCACAGCGGACACACCAGGAACTGCGGTGTTGGCCGTCGAATGGCGCTAGCTGCGCAGCATTTGTGCACCGCCGCCGTCAGTGTCAGCCAGTTTGCCGTGGCATACAGAGCTCCATCGCAGTCTTTAACACTGGTAGCATGCCGCGACAGCGTGGACGTGAACTGTATGTGCAGTTGACAGACTTTGAGCGAGGGCGTATAGTGGGCATGCGGGAGGCCGGGTGGACGTACCGCCAAATTGCTCAACACGTGGGGTGTGAGGTCTCCACAGTACATCGATGTTGTCGCCAGTAGTCGGCGGAAGGTGCACGTGCCCGTCGACCTGGGACCGGACCGCAGCGACGCACGGATGCACGCCAAGACCGTAGGATCCTACGCAGTGCCGTAGGGGACGGCACCGCCACTTCCCAGCAAATTAGGGACACTGTTGCTCCTGGGGTATCGGCGAGGACCATTCGCAACCGTCTCCATGAAGCTGGGTTACGGTCCCGCACACCGTTAGGCCGTCTTCCGCTCACGCCCCAACATCGTGCAGCCCGCCTCCAAAAAATGGTTCAAATGGCTCTGAGCACTATGGGACTTAACTACTGAGGTTATCAGTCCCCTAGAACTTAGAACTACTTAAACCTAACTAACCTAAGGACATCACACACATCCATGCCCGAGGCAGGATTCGAACCTGCGACCGTAGCGGTCACGCGGTTCCAAACTGACTCGCTTAGAACCGCACGGCCACACCGGCCGGCAGCAGCCCGCCTCCAGTGGTGTCGCAACAGGCGTGAATGGAGGGACGAATGGAGATGTGTCGTCTTCAGCGATGAGAGTCGCTTCTGCCTTGGTGCCAATGATGGTCGTATGCGTGTTTGGCGCCGTGCAGGTGAGCGCCACAATCAGGACTGCATACGACCGAGGCACACAGGGCCAACACCCGGCATCATGGTGTGGGGAGTGATCTCCTACACTGGCCGTACACCACTGGTGATCATCGAGGGGACACTGAATAGTGCACGGTACATCCAAACCGTCATCGAATCCATCGTTCTACCATTCCTAGACCGGCAAGGGAACTTGCTGTTCCAACAGGACAATGCACGTCCGCATGTATCCCGTGCCACCCAATGTGATCTAGAAGGTGTAAGTCAACTACCCTGGCCACCAAGATCTCCGGGTCTGTCCCCCATTGAGCATGTTTGGGACTGGATGAAGCGTCGTCTCACGCGGTCTGCACGTCCAGCATGAACGCTGGTCCAACTGAGGCGCCAGGTGGAAATGGCATGGCAAGCCGTTCCACAGGACTACATCCAGCATCTCTACGATCGTCTCCATGGGAGAATAGCAGCTTGCATTGCTGCGAAAGGTGGATATACACTGTACTAGTGCCGACATTGTGCATGTTCTGTTGCCTGTGTCTATGTGCCTGTGGTTCTGTCAGTGTGATCATGTGATGTATCTGACCCCAGGAATGTGTCAATAAAGTTTCCCCTTCCTGGGACAATGAATTCACGGTGTTCTTATTTCAATTTCCAGGAGTGTAGAAATTAAAAGTGTACAGTCCAAGTGCGTTTTGAACTTAGGACCCTCTATGCCACAGTTCAGTATCATAACCACTACACCACAGTGCTAGTCAGCTGCTTCAGCGACATTGCTCCCTCCTTAAGAGAACAGCGTCTTGGTGTTACATTGTCCTAGTCCGGGAACGAGTCATCAGTGCTGCATACTCCGACTCCTGATAACTGATTCTCGCCCTGGCAGTGATCTTCTTAGAACTTCTTTTGCCGCTACGCTCTTTGTCACCTTTCCGCTTGTTGCCTGTCGCTGGAGCTTCGAATTTACCCTGGGTTGCAGGATCCTTACACGGTTTCATTCGAAGGACGTGGACCATATCTCTGATCTTTCGTCGTCTTGTGTCGGGGTCAAAATCTTCAACTTCATAAGTAACACCGGACAACCGTCTTACTACCTTAAAAGGTCGAAAGTAGCGCCTGAGGAGCTTCTCAGTGAGACCAACCTTCCGAACAAGAGTGAAGATCCAGACGAGGTCACCAGGCTGGTAGACAACAGGGCAGTGGCTCACGTCATACGTTCAGCGATCGTTTTTTTTTGAGCCTGCAGCGTACGGAGACGAACTAACTTCCGAGCTTCCTCAGCTCTGGTTAACAGCTGACCGATGTAGTACGTGACGAAAGGTAGCACCTCATCCCAGTTGCTCTGCTGAACATTGACGAATATTGATTGCACGTCGGCCAAGGTCTTATTAAGACGTTCAGTAAGCCTGTTAGTCTGCAGCTGGTAGGCAGTCGTCATGTGATGAGTAATGTTGCACCGACCGTTTATCTTTGTCACAAGATTCGACTGAAAAACTTTCCATCGATCCGTAATTAAAGACCTTGGGGCACCGTGTTTTAATACAATATCTTCCACGATGAATTTGGCTACCTCGGATGCTTCGGCTCTTTTCACGGCTTTTGTAATGGCATAGTGTGTCAGATAATCAGTGAAAACGATAATCCATCTATTGCCACTAGCAGACGTCGGAAATCGTCCGAGGAGGTCAATCCCAAGAGGCTGGAAAGGCGTTTCGGCTGGTGGAATTGGTATGAGTCGGCCAGGTGGTTTCTGAGGAACTGCCTTTCTCCTCTGGCACTCTCGACAGTGTGACACACAGTGACGGACACTCCTAAATAAACCTGACCAGAAAAATAGACAAATCTCTTGCGGATTCTATCATGTCTTAATAAATCCTAAATGTCCGGCCTCAGGCGTGTGAAGGAGTTTCTGTAGAACTTCTAACGGATCAAAGTTTTCTTGCAAAGTAATCCATTAACTACCTTAAATTGGCCTTTCATATTCTCTGGCCGATTTAAGGCAAGCATAATTTGAGATATCTCTGTTCAGCAGAGAGATCCTGGAGTGCAGCGAGACAGTCACTATCTTCATCAAAGTCTTGATGGTCTTGCACAAGGTTTCTTGAGAGACAGTCGGCATCTTGGTGTTTTCATCCACTTTTGTACACTATGGTAATGTCATAGTCTTGAAGACGTAGTGCCCACCTTGCGAGTCATCCTGTTGGTTCCTTAAGACCTATCAACCAACAAAGTGAATGATGGTCTGTAACAATTGTGAATGGCCTTCCATAGAGATACTGTCGAAATTTGCACATGGCCCAGATCACAGCAAGACATTCTCTCTCTATAGTTGAGTAGTTTCTCTCGACTTCTGTAAGTGTCCTAGAACTATAGGCTGTAACCTTCTCTTTTCCATCCGAAACCTGCATCAGAACAGCACCGATCCCTTACCCACTGGCATTTGTGTGTAGTTCTGTAGGTGCTCTCTGGCTTATTGGTTGATGGTCTCCAGTGCTAATCCGGTGCTTCACCGTCGATTTGTCTAATTTACCCTTCACCTGTGGATTGAAGCATTCAGAGAACTCTTGAAGAATAGCAAGTAGCTTCTTCTGTTGTTCCTTAGTGAGATCTGGTGATAGTCGATCTAAAAGATCTTGTCGCGTAGTGGTAGCGCTAATTTCGCCCACAGACTCGGCATGGGAGGTTTCTATGACGCTCAGCTGTCCTACAATTAATGGCTCAGCATTTGCTACGCACATGCGTCTTGGAAGGATCTGTGGTTCTCGGCGACAGTTAACTATCCACAATTCACGACCGAAGCTGGGATGACCAAGTTATTCTTCAGTGGTATGCTTCTCTTACATTCCACTACAAGATCCATGGGTTGCATGGCATGACACGTGGCAGGTACCATTCTAGCGCTGACTGCAGGAATGATCAGTTCATCCAGCACACATAGCCTCCAGACACTCGGATGCACATCTTCCTGTCCACAGTATCTGATCTCGTCTAGCATAATCTTCGAGCGACCACAATCTATAATTGCCTGAGAAGCTTTCAAAAAATCCCATCCGAGAATGACGTCATGACTACACTCTTGTATGACGACGGATTCTAAGGGCTGTGTATGGCCCCTTATACCCTCACGAATGGTACATCTTCCTGTAGGTTTTACGTATTTCCCATTAGCCACCTTCAGCAGAGATGTTTTGTTGTTGACGAATACGGTTTTCTGCAAATGGCGACGGTACTCCTCCGAAATGACTGAATATGATGCTCCAGAGTCCACAAGAGCTTGAGCTGGTCGGCCATCCATGAGGATATCGATGTAGTTTCCTATCATTTTTGTAGTGATCGACGGTGGAAGATTTTTCTCTTCGGTTGCCTCACCTCCAAGGAAGGTCGCACCCTTTAGTTTTCCAAGTTGCGGCAGCTAGGTGGTCGGCTGGAGCTTCTAAACGGCGATGGAGACCTTGATTGGCGTGTTGGAGAGCATCCCCTCCAGCGGCTAGCTTGTAGCGATGGTGACCTACGTCGTCCTGCGCCCACATCTTCGTGTTCGTCTTCGTCGTCCCGGAGTTGGCTTCTCTCGCTTGGCGTGCGAGAAGTACTGGGATCGATACCCAGCGCCTCCACCAGAAGGCGTCATGTCACGGACTGCGCGGCCCTTCCCGCCAGAGGTTCGAATCCTCCCTCGGGCATGGGTGTATGTGTTGTTGTTCTTAGCATAGATTAGTTTAAGTTAGTTTAAGTAGTGTGTAAGTCTAGGGACCGATGACCTAAGCAGTTTGGTCCCTTAGGAATTTACACACACAGAGTAAACACTTTCGTCAGTTCTGTCTGACAGCTCAGCACAGACAGAAGCTCCCTCACAAGTGGAAGAGGGGACAGGATGTGGGGTGGTGGGGGAGAGCTGATGTTGTGGGTGGATGACATCATAGGAGTGAAGGGAGGGGTTTGGTAGTCCATTTACCTTATTTCCCGCCAAAAAATATGAATTTCCAGTCCAGTTGCACATTTCCCTCCAAAAATTTCAATTTCCCACCATTTTCTGAACTTCCCGCCATGTTATCTGGGTGAGGGGAGGAGAGGGAAGGGGATGGAAGGGGCACACGACGATGGGAAAAACCCATGACGTCATCAGGGGGTGGGCGTAATTAATTGATCAACTTAATTCATTTATGTAATTAATTTGATATCAATTTCATATCAAAAGTGGTGCAGAACACTACTTCTTAGGCCAATGTGTCTAGCACACAGACAAGTTGGTTTGCAGGACCTCAGCTGGTCTCTTAACCAACACACAGCCATCACTGGCACCTAGGTGGGACCAACTTTCATCAGAAAACACAACAGGCCTCCATCTACCCGCCAGTGAGCTCTAGCTTGACACCACTAAGATCGCAAATGGTAGTGGTTTGGGGTCATTGGAATGCACGCTACGGTGCGGCTGGTTCTGAGCTGTCCTTGAAGCAACCGATTTGTAACAGTTCGTTGTCTCACTGTGGCACCAATTGCTGCTCATATTGCTGCTGCAGACGCAGTACAATGCGCCCGAATCATACACCGAATAACATGGTCTTCCCTCTTGGCAGTGCCATGTGGCCGACCGGAGACCAATCTTCTTGCGGCCATACATTCCCGTGACAACCACTACCGGCAATCATGTACATTGCACTACATTCTTGCCAAGCCTTTTGCAGTATCGCAGAAGGACTATCCAGCTTCTTGTAACCCTCTAACACGACTTTGATCAAACTCTATGGTGTGTTGATAATGACGTCCTTGTTGCCTTAAGGGTATTCTTGAGTAACATCAACTCTTCACGTCCAATCTCAAAGGTAACTAACGCTCACGACCGATACTGCGTGTGTTCAAAACAAACCTGATCTGCGTCATCCTCGCTGTGGCGCTGCTAGCGCCACTCATGCGGTTGGCGCGAAATCTGGGCAGACTTCGTCTTTCAGGTGTAGAAATACACCTACTAGCATTCGTTTATGTGTCGCAACACTTTCCACATGTTGCGACTTTTTTTTCGTCAATGTATATCCTTTCACAACAAACAGTGACTTACTGCACAAGAGGCAAACATGGTAAGGATGTAATCCCCCTTCCATTTCTCCTGGAACTGGCGACATTCAGCATCTACAGGGCTATTACAAATGGTTGAAGCGATTTCATAAATTCACTGTAGCTCCATTCATTGACATATGGTCACGACACACTACAGATACGTAGAAAACTCATAAAGTTTTGTTCGGCTGAAGCCGCACTTCAGGTTTCTGGCGCCAGAGCGCTCGAGAGCGCAGTGAGACAAAATGGCGACAGGAGCCGAGAAAGCGTATGTCGTGCTTGAAATGCACTCACATCAGTCAGTCATAACAGTGCAACGACACTTCAGGACGAAGTTCAACAAAGATCCACCAACTGCTAACTCCATTCGGTGATGGTATGCGCAGCTTAAAGCTTCTGGATGCCTCTGTAAGGGGAAATCAACGGGTCGACCTGCAGTGAGCGAAGAAACGGTTGAACGCGTGCGGGCAAGTTTCACGCGTAGCCCGCGGAAGTCGACGAATAAAGCAAGCAGGGAGCTAAACGTACCACAGCCGACGATTTGGAAAATCTTACGGAAAAGGCTGAAGCAGAAGCCTTACCGTTTACAATTGCTACAAGCCCTGACACCCGATGACAAAGTCAAACGCTTTGAATTTTCGGCGCGGTTGCAACAGCTCATGGAAGAGGATGCGTTCAGTGCGAAACTTGTTTTCAGTGATGAAGCAACATTTTTTCTTAATGGTGAAGTGAACAGACACAATGTGCGAATCTGAGCGGTAGAGAATCCTCACGCATTCGTGCAGCAAATTCGCAATTCACCAAAAGTTAACGTGTTTTGTGCAATCTCACGGTTTAAAGTTTACGACCCCTTTTTCTTCTGTGAAAAAAACGTTACAGGACACGTGTATCTGGACATGCTGGAAAATTGGCTCATGCCACAACTGGAGACCGACAGCGCCGACTTCATCTTTCAACAGGATGGTGCTCCACCGCACTTCCATCATGATGTTTGGCATTTCTTAAACAGGAGATTGGAAAATCGATGGATCGGTCGTGGTGGAGATCATGATCAGCAATTCATGTCATGGCCTCCACGCTCTCCCGACTTAACCCCATGCGATTTATTTCTGTGGGGTTATGTGAAAGATTCAGTGTTTAAACCTCCTCTACCAAGAACCGTGCCAGAACTGCGAGCTCGCATCAACGATGCTTTCGAACTCATTGATGGGGACATGCTGCGCCGAGTGTGGGAGGAACTTGATTATCGGCTTGATGTCTGCCGAATCACTAAAGGGGCACATATCGAACATTTCTGAATGCCTAAAAAAACTTTTTGAGTTTTTGTATGTGTGTGCAAAGCATTGTGAAAATATCTCAAATAATTAAGTTATTGTAGAGCTATGAAATCGCTTCAATCATTTGTAATAACCCTGTACTTTTCTCTTCTAAGTGCCAGATTTTTTTGCGAGTAAAGTCGGTGAAGACGCACGGAAACACTTGTACGAACTTAACAAACAACTAGTATGCAACTTCACGCATGAACTGACAACACATCACTGTTTGTTCACAAAGTTATGGCCACTGTTGCCGCTCTTCAGTCGCTAGTCGCTAATTTTAGTGCCAGTGTCGCTTACTACCAACGTTTGCGATCTGTCGCCGGCCGAGGTGGCCGAGCGGTTCTAGGCGCTACCTACAGTCTGGAACCGCGCGACCGCTACGGTCGCAGCTTCGAATCCTGCCTCGGGCACGGATGTCCGTGATGTCTTTAGGTTTAATTAGTTCTAAGTTCTAGGAGACTGATGACCTTAGAAGATAAGTCCCATAGTGCTCAGAGCCATTTTTGCGATCTGTCAGTGTGGAGGAGGAGGAGGATATTAGTGTTTAACGTCCCGTCGACAACGAGGTCATTAGAGACGGAGCGCAAGCTCGGGTGAGGGAAGGATGGGGAAGGAAATCGGCCGTGCCCTTTCAAAGGAACCATCCCGGCATTTGCCTGAAGCGATTTAGGGAAATCACGGAAAACCTAAATTAGGATGGCCGGAGACGGGATTGAACCGTCGTCCTCCCGAATGCAAGTCCAGTGTGTCTGTCAGTGTGTAGCACAGACATAGATACTAAATAACTTGTGCTTGTGTGTGTGTGTGTGTGTGTGTGTGTGTGTGTGTGTGTTGTCAACGCTGATCCAGAGGCGAAAATACTTCCTGCCGCACCCCTTCAAGGAAAGTGAACTGTTTATTCTCCACACACTCATGGCCACGTGGACCATAACTTCGCTCTCAGACTGGATACGTAGTTATTCAAATCCCATGGTGGTGAAATGACGTTGCGCATGCACAGATCAAGCAAAATTTTCTCAGTGAAAGGAGGCACCGTTCTTCGTTCTTTGGACTGATACACTACGCTGTGCGTATTTACCTTATGATGAAGTATGTGCAGGCCTGATCCTGACTTGTATGCACTGGTCTATACAACAAAGACATGGAAGGATACCAGGTGTTATGCTTTTAACATATGACGTGAGCGGATACTTGCTTCGAGTTATTTTACTATGTATGAAGATGCCTATCTATTTTTGCCGATGTCTTGCATCATGCGAAACGCGCGTCAGAAATAAATAGAGCAATAGAATCAGTTCCGCAGCCAAGACTGTTATTTTCACCACACTTTCTCAGTGGTCTGCATCATGAGCTGCAAACCCAAGGCGAGCCGAGTGTCGGTGGAATTAGAAAATGACTATCGTGGGAACGCCTCACTTTCTCTCCCACGAATTTCTTCCTCAGGCCCGATTGAAACCAATAGCGGGCTGGATTCTCCCTTGTCACTGAGATTTCCACCCATCATGAACTGTTCTTCAAAGTACATATCTAACCTGTACATGGACAACTATTCTTTAAATTTGAGCAAAGTTATTCTTCAGACTCTTGTCCAAAGCTAAATTTTTCAAGTTCCTCAATGCGATTCAACACAACTACCATTTTATCTAGTCTGCCAGACGTATGAATCTTTCTACTGCTTTTAGTTGCCCTTTGTATTTTGGTAATAATTGCTCGGCCGTGTCAAAGAGGTCAGATCTACTTGTTTCTAATGATCCTATATTTCTATCAAGAATAGTCTACCGAACCATCTGTTCTACGTAGTTTTCAGAGAAGGCATTTAATATCGTTTGCCAAGTTATCTTGTCACGACCACCGTTAACAAAACAGAAGTTATGTCAGTTGGTGGTTGGATGATTCAAGTCTGCGCCAATTATAACGGTGTGACTGCGGAATAAAAGGAGCAGCGACCTGAAGTAGTCTCTAAAGTTTTCGGTTACATTATTGCCAAGTCTGATAGTCGATAGAAAGATCCAATTATACGTTTATGCCGAAGCGTTTCCCACACAGCGCTTAGGATAGTAGGCATTGTGCACGGAGAAAGAAGATCTTTTCTGATTCGGCGACTAAACAGTCCTTCACCGTATAATTGCGGCCAGAGTCGGTCGACATAGAAGTTTTCTAGGTATGGTACCGCGTCATAATGTACAAAACTACTGCTCCTGGGGAAAAAAACCAACGTTTCGGCCACGGTTGCAGCAGCCTTCTTCTGGGTATATACATTATGACGCGGTACCATACCCACAAAACTTTTATGTCGACAATCTTTCATCGTATTTCTCCCAGCCAACAATTCCATATGACTATTTCTTTCTCTCACACCACTTTCAGATTTCGCCCATTATTATAATGACAACCGTAACTGAGGAATAGTTCAAGAAATAATTCACGAAGAAACCGCACATTTGCAAAATTCTCCGTCGGAGAAAGAAGCTTCCTTTGGCGCTCCAAGCGGCAGCTTGTGTCGTTTGGGCCTTGAAACGGCTCTGTCAAAGAGGTCAGGTCTACATGTTACCAATGATCCTACGTATTTCTGTTAGTCTTCCGAACCATCTGTTCTAGGTAGTTCCAGAATGCAGAGAGGACTCTGCCGCAAGTCTATGTGTGTATAGGGCCCTGGTGACGGCCAAATTTGTTTGAGAAATCCGGTGTTTTCTATCCACAGGTTTGTCAAACACGTGCGCAGGCGTAAGGACTAGGTTTGTGATATGTATCAGTATCGCTTTTAAAGCAGCTATGCCTGTGAGATGTCATGTCGCGAATAGGCAAGGTCGGTTCCCGAACATTTTTCCATGCAAGCGATTTATGATTTGGCTTCTCCCCCCTCGCCCCCCCCCCCCCTCCCTCCCTCCCTGCGCTTCCCCACTTTCGCTCTTACTCTTCTACCTGTTTCAGTTTTCGCCACCAACTGTCATATGCACTGCAGACAATCTTGACCCTGGTGCTCCTCTCAGCTTGGTGCATTAAGTGGCCGCCACAAAATTGAGATAAGTCCTGTACAGAAATTTTTATTAGTGAGGCCTCAGGCCCCTTCAGTCCCAAGCAGCGGTTTGTGACGCTTGGCCCTTAAACCGGCCCTGATAATGGGAATAGGCATCAGTGTAAAGCATTTTTTGCATTAACTGTGTGTAAAGAACAAAAAGAAATCAAGATGATAGCCCAGTTAATGGTTGAAGTTCAGCTTGAAATATATCCATGAAACTCTGCTAAAAGAAATATTGCACTCACAATCTGAGTATTACATCAACTTGCTCAGAATGGACAGTCAAACTTTCAACAACTTGTTAGAAATACTTAGCACTCACTCTGAAAAAGAAGATACAGTTAAGCGAAAACCTCTTGCTCCCATAACGAAAGTTTATTAAAATACTTCAACGTAGGAACATAACCCCGACACCCTCCTGTCTCTAGTGCTGTTTCCACCCATACCATCTCTTATCTGCACTCTGTGCTCCCTTCCTTGGTTTACGCTGATTAATGAATTCATAAGAAGAACCATTCCTTCTTGGGAGAATTTCATTCTAAACGCTGACAACTGTGTCGCCTTTGTTTCTCAACGCCAATGTGCAGGTCCCTGGAATGTCCGCGCAGATCGGCAAGGCCGGAAGCAAGCCTCTGTTCCGAGAACCGGCAGCTACCCCGACCATCGTCCCGGCAGATAGGACTCTACGCAAGACTTCTCTGTGCCGCTAATTCAGCACAACCTGATAAAAGCACGGGGAGTCGTACACGTGACAGCTCCGTACTTCTTAGAACCTACGGCATTCCTGCACGCTCTGGTGCGCTCTTCATTCCTTTAGAAGGATGCAATAAGCTGCTCTTTCGATGTCCTCGGTCAGGAAAGGAATAGACGGAAGTTTTCCACTTCCAGTTACAGTTCGACCGATCTGTGAACTAGTGACAGTGCAACGCCCAGTTTTTCTTTTGATAATTGGTATTCTTGTGGTCTTCAGTCCGAAGACTGGTGTGACGCAGCTCTTCATACTACACTCCTGGAAACTGAAATAAGAACACCGTGAATTCATTGTCCCAGGAAGGGGAAACTTTATTGACACATTCCTGGGGTCAGATACATCACATGATCACACTGACAGAACCACAGGCACATAGACACAGGCAACAGAGCATGCACAATGTCGACACTAGTACAGTGTATATCCACCTTTCGCAGCAATGCAGGCTGCTATTCTCCCATGGAGACGATCGTAGAGATGCTGGATGTAGTCCTGTGGAACGGCTTGCCATGCCATTTCCACCTGGCGCCTCAGTTGGACCAGCGTTCGTGCTGGACGTGCAGACCGCGTGAGACGACGCTTCATCCAGTCCCAAACATGCTCAATGGGGGACAGATCCGGAGATCTTGCTGGCCAGGGTAGTTGACTTACACCTTCTAGAGCACGTTGGGTGGCACGGGATACATGCGGACGTGCATTGTCCTGTTGGAACAGCAAGTTCCCTTGCCGGTCTAGGAATGGTAGAACGATGGGTTCGATGACGGTTTGGATGTACCGTGCACTATTCAGTGTCCCCTCGACGATCACCAGTGGTGTACGGCCAGTGTAGGAGATCGCTCCCCACACCATGATGCCGGGTGTTGGCGCTGTGTGCCTCGCTCGTATGCAGTCCTGATTGTGGCACTCACCTGCACGGCGCCAAACACGCATACGACCATCATTGGCACCAAGGCAGAAGCGACTCTCATCGCTGAAGACGACACGTCTCCATTCGTCCCTCCATTCACGCCTGTCGCGACACCACTGGAGGCGGGCTGCACGATGTTGGGGCGTGAGCGGAAGACGGCCTAACGGTGTGCGGGACCGTAGCCCAGCTTCATGGAGACGGTTGCGAATGGTCCTCGCCGATACCCCAGGAGCAACAGTGTCCCTAATTTGCTGGGAAGTGGCGGTGCGTTCCCCTACGGCACTGCGTAGCATCCTACGGTCTTGGCGTGCATCCGTGCGTCGCTGCGGTCCGGTCCCAGGTCGACGGGCACGTGCACCTTCCGCCGACCACTGGCGACAACATCGATGTACTGTGGAGACCTCACGCCCCACGTGTTGAGCAATTCGGCGGTACGTCCACCCGGCCTCCCGCATGCCCACTATACGCCCTCGCTCAAAGTCCGTCAACTGCACATACGGTTCACGTCCACGCTGTCGCGGCATGCTATCAGTGTTAAAGACTGCGATGGAGCTCCGTATGCCACGGCAAACTGGCTGACACTGACGGCTGCGGTGCACAAAAGTCTACTACATTAATGAAAATTAGCATGCAGCAAATAAATTAGAAACCGTATGAAAATTTTAAAAAACAGTCCGAGTTCAAGCAGGACTCATGCACTGCGGGTTCTGTACAAACTTAATTATGTATGTATACAGTATATCCATTGTGGGAATCGAGAATCTCAACGACTCTGCCTGTTATCGATATCGATACTGGCTAGATATTAGTGCCGAGAATTCCACGACCGTATCAAAATCTCTACAGCAGTTCTTCTGACTAGCGCTGATATCTATAGAAATAAGGGAGCAGGCGACTTCAGTTTATATATAGAGAGAGATAAGATTTAATAAAACATTTATTATTTGGTTACCAAAACGTGACTACATCTTACATGTAATGTTTGCATGCAGTAATGTTCGTCTGCTATACTTTCGATGGATGATGAATGCAATACATGTTCACTAGGCATATGATATTTTTATGAGATATAATTACAATGTAACAAATTTCAGATTTTTTGCTTTTCTTGTACTTTGAAACTTTGTTTCTTGCCGAATTTCATGATTCTAGGTCAACGGAAAATACACTATAGGTGTTGACGAATGAGTTTGCGAGTAACAAAATATGTGACAAAAATGATCGAATCTTTTGATTGCATTGACTTCGAAGCTTACAACTTTTACGCCGCCTAGGGAACAAAGATCTTAATATGTGACATAAATCTGAACTTGATACGCGAAAATGTTACAGAGAAAAATGCTGTTAACAGACGAATGGACAGGCAGAAGGATAAACAAATGACAAAAAATATTTTTTCGTATGATACAGTTACAAATTAGCAACACTCGCATTTTTTTCCTTTACTTGTAATGTGAAACGTTGCTTCTTGCGAAATTTCATGATAGTAGATCATCGGGAAGCATATTATAGGTTTTGATAAGTGGGTTTTCAAGTATCACAATATGTCTCGGAAATGGTCTTATATTTTGATCATATTGGCTTAGAAGCTTACAATTTTTAAGCCACCAAGGAACCATAGATCTTAGTACGTGACACAAATTTTAATTTCATAGGCCCTATGCCAAACTGTTACAGAGAGAAAGGTTCCTAACAACTGACTGACAAACTATTAGACAGGTAAAAATAACGAAAAAATATTTTTTCGTGTTATATAATTACAAATTAACCATTTTCGGATTTTTGTCCTTTACTAGTACAGTGTAGCCTTCTTTTCATGCTTCTAGATCAGTGGGAAGCACCCTACAGGTTTTGATGAGTGAGTTTTCGCGTATCGACATTTGTCACATAAATGGCTGTTATCTTTTGTCTGAAGTGACGCCTCCAAGGGACTGTAGACCTAAATATATGAAACAAATCTGAGCTCGATAATCTGTCCACTCCTGAGAAAAAGGTTCTTAACTGTCGGAGAGAGAGAGAGAGACGGTGTGACAACAAAGCGATGCTGTAACGGCTCCGTTTTTACAGACTGAAGCACAGAACCCTAAAAACAAAATATATATCCTATTAATGAATTATGATTTATGGGCATAAGGCCATGGTCCAAGGCACAATTCTCTGCCCAACGTTTTATCTTCCACTGTTCGAGACTTCATCAGAAGTTTTAACGACATAGACTCAAAACAAGATCAGCAAGTTGAACTGTTTATGTGTAACCACGATACGGTCAGCTCGTGAATGTCATTAGACGCTAACGACGATCGCGGAGTCTCGCACACGTATATTGCGGAGCTTGTAGAGGAGAAGATGGTTGGTTGGTTTGGGGAAGGAGACCAGACAGCGAGGTCATCGATCTCATCGGATTAGGGAAGGACGGGGAAGGAAGTCGGCCGTGCCCTTTGAAAGGAACCATCCCGGCATTTGCCTGAAGCGATTTAGGGAAATCACGCAAAAACCTAAATCAGGATGGCCGGACGCGGGATTGAACCGTCGTCCTCCCGAATGCGAGTCCAGTGTGCTAACCACTGCGCCACCTCGCTCGGTAGAGGAGAAGAGTTGACGTTGTTTGTTATATTTAGCATTAGGGCCCACAGCTTGTCGGATTTCAATCCTTTTTCTTTTCAGCTGAAACAGTTTTGTCCGTTTGAATTTATGTTGCATCTCTACGCATCCTAGCGTAGTAATTATTAGATCTTGCTAAAACCACAGGGTCAGAGAGAGGAAACTGGTAGTTTCCTCGTCCTAGTGCATGTTCTACTACTGCTGATTTACCAGTCTTGCTCAAGTGACAACTGCTCTTGTGCTCCTTGAGGCGAGTTTTAATGCTTCTTTTTCGTAGTACCTGTGTACACGCCGCAAGTACATGAGATTTTACACTGAAGCGCCAAAGAAACTGCTACAGGCATGAGTTTACAGAGATATGTAAACAGCAGTATACGGCGCTGCGGTCGGCAACGGCTGTATAAGACAACAAGTGTCTGGCGCAGTCTTTAGATCAATTACTGCTGCTACAATGGCGCGTTATCAAGATTTAAGTGAGTTTGAACGTGGTGTTATAGTCGGCCCACGACAGATGGAACACAGCATCTCCGAGGTAGCGATTAAGTGGGGATTTTCCCGTACGACCATTTCACGGGTATACCGTGAATGTCATGAATCCGCTAAAACATCAAATCTCCGACATCGCTGCGGCCAGAAAAATATCCTGCAAGAACGGGACCAACGACTACTGAAGATAGTCGTTCAACGTAACAGAAGTGCAACCCTACCGCAAATTGCTGCAGATTTCATTGCTGGTCCATCAACAAGTATCGATATGGGCTTTCAGAGCCGAAGGTCCACTCGTGTACCCTTGATGACTGCACGACACAAAGCTTTACGCCTCGTCCAGGCCCGTCAAGACCGACATTGGACTGTTGATGACTGGAAACATGTTGCCTGGTTGGACGAGTCTTGTTTCAAACTGTATCGAGCGGATGGACGTGTACAAGTATGGAGACAACCTCATGGATCTATGGACCCTGCATGTCAGCAGGGGCTGTTCAAGCTGGTGAAGGCTTCGTAATGGTGTGGGGCGTATGCAGTTTGAGCGATATGGAATCCCTGATACGTCTGGATACGACTCTGAAAGGTGACACGTACGTAAGCACCCTGTCTGATCGCCTGCATACTCCCCAAACATGAACATTATTCAGCATAGTTGGGATGCCTTGTGATGTGCTGTTCAGAAGATATTTCCAACTCTTCGTACTCTTACGGATTTATGCGCAGTCCTGCAAGTTTCATGGTGTCAATTCCCTCGAGCACGACTTCAGACATTAGTTGAGTCCATGCCACGTCCTGTTGCGACACTTCTGCGTGCTCGCGGGCGTCCTACACGGTATTAGGCACGTGTACTAGTTTCTTTGGCTCTTCAGTGTGTATACCGTATTAGGCACGATAACGTGTTGTGTTTGTGGTGGTTCCGTATTTTTATCCATACCTTGTGCATTGGTACAGCCCCGGTGCACATGGAAACCCCCACGCTACAGCTCACGGCATACCAGTAGGAGCCCGAAAGATAATGACGGAACCAGTTGATAAAGTGGAATTTCGAGAGGTAGCTCGTCTTCAGCAGCAGCAGAAATGTACGGCCAGTCCGGATGACTTCTTGAGCCGTCTAATAATCATAATTTATGATCCCGAGTCATAGGCGATAAGCAAGCAGACGAAACGTGCATTCAGCACCGCCGGAGAAGGCACAGACCCAACCATCATCGGGCAAGGTGATTCTGAGCGTTTTGTGGGTGTACCATGCTGAGGTGCTAACAAATGGTGATCGTGAGTGACAAACCATCACAGGAGCACACTACCGACATCTCCTGATGAGCAGTTTTACTGCGCTTGTATCCAGACTGCGACTTTATCTTCAAATAACGAAAACAGTGAGCGATACCGTAAATGTTGTAGCCATTTCCGCAAATTCGAGACTTTTACTATCTCTACAACAAAGGACTTAGTCTGACAGGGATAATTTTTATAACTTACGTTTGAAGCACAGCATTGTATCGAAGAGAATCATGGACTGCGGAAAACCCGGAATATAATCGAACCGTTTCGCATGTGGTGCTATAGGAGAATGATGAAAATTAGGCGGACTAATAAGAAATGAGGAGGATCTCAGCAGAATCGGCGAGGAGAGGAACATGTGGAGCCGGCCGCTGTGGCAGAGCAGTTCTAGGTGCTTCAGTCCAGAACGGCGCTGCTGCTACAGTCGCAGGTTCGAATCCTGCCTCGGGCATGGATATGTGTGATGTCCTTAGGTTAGTTAGGTTTAAGTAGTTCTAAGTCTAGGGGACTGATGACCTCAGATGTTAAGTCCTATAGTGCTTAGAGCCATTTGAACCATTTTGAACACGTGGAAAACACTGACAAGAAGAAGAGAGAGGATGATAGAACTTGTGTTAAGACATCGAGAGTTAACTTCAGTTGTAGCAGAGAGAGTCATAGATGGCAAAGCATGTAGGGGAAGACAGCCACTGGAATACGAGCATGGCCGGCCAAAGTGGCCGTGAGGTTCTAGGCGCTGCAGTCTGGAACCGCGAGACCGCGACGGTCGCAGGTTCGAATCCTGCCTCGCGCATGGATGTGTGTGATGTCCTTAGGTTAGTTAGGTTTAAGTAGTTCTAAGTTATAGGGGACTAATGACCTCAGTAGTTGAGTCCCATAGTGCTCAGAGCCAATACGAGCATGTCCAACAAATAACTGAGGGCGTTGGGAGCAAGAACTACTGTGAGATGAAGCATTTGGCACAGGAGAATAAATCGCGGCAGGCCACATCAAATCAGTCAGAAGACTTGTCACCCAAGCTCAAAATACGATAAGTATTCTCTGCTTCGATAGGCCCGTGATTCAAAGATCACGAAACCAGTGCTTTGCACTATGTTTCAATGTTGTTTTCACTTTTGTTGTGAGTACAGTGTCGACTCTCGGCGAGATTATGCTGAAGTGTAGGGTCCTTGAAGCGAGTCAGACGTAGACTGCACTTGTAAGTAGGCTGTTTATGTTTTCTCTATGTAAGTAGGCTGTTTAGGTTTTTTTATTGGTAACGCCAACTCTGTATGAAAATCACTGGCTGTGCTGTGTGCAGTCTGTGGCTGCTTTGCATTGTTGTAATACTCGCCATTGTAGTGTTAGGCAGCTGGCTGTGAACAGCGCGTAGCGTTGCGCAGTTGGAGGTGAGCCACCAGCAGTGGTGGATGTGGGGAGAGAGATGGCGGAGTTTTGAAATTTGTCATGAACTGCTATATTTATATATGATGATATCAAGGTAAATACATTGTTTGTTCTCTATTAATATCTTTCATTTTCTCTATGTAAGTAGGCTGTTTAGGTTTTTTTTATTGGTAACGCCAACTCTGTATGAAAATCACTGGCTGTGCTGTGTGCAGTCTGTGGCTGCTTTGCATTGTTGTAATACTCGCCATTGTAGTGTTAGGCAGCTGGCTGTGAACAGCGCGTAGCGTTGCGCAGTTGGAGGTGAGCCACCAGCAGTGGTGGATGTGGGGAGAGAGATGGCGGAGTTTTGAAATTTGTCATGAACTGCTATATTTATATATGATGATATCAAGGTAAATACATTGTTTGTTCTCTATTAATATCTTTCATTTGCTAACTATCCCTATCAGTAGTTAGTGCCTTCAGTAGTTTGAATCTTTTATTTAGCTGGCAGTAGTGGCGCTCGCTGTATTGCAGTAGCTTGAGCAGCGAAGATTTTTGTGAGGTAAGTGATTTGTGAAAGGTATAGTTTAATGTTAGTCAGGGCCATTCTTTTGTAGGGAATTTTGAAAGTCAGATTGCGTTGCGCTAACAAAATATTGTGTGTCAGTTTAAGCACAGTCATGTATAATTGTTATAAGGGGACGTTTCACACTCTCGACAGCCCTGATCCTCATCTGCATCAATGCTCCGTAATTGTGGTGTGTACCGGAGGGTACTTCTGGTACCATTCACTGAACCCCCCTTCCCTGTTCCACTCGTGAATGGCGCGTGGGAAGAATGACTGTCGGTAAGCCTCCGTATTAGCTCTAATTTCTCGAATTTTCCCGTCGTGGTCATTTAGCGCGTGTATGTGGGAGGAAGTAATACGTTGTCCTACTCTTCCTGGAAAGGATTCTCTCGAAACTTCAATAGAAAACCTTTCTGTGAGGTACATCGCTGGAGTTCGTTGAGCAACTCTGTGATACTCTTGCGCCGACCAAATGATCCCGTAACGAAACGCGCCGCTCTTCGTTGGATCTTGTCTATCTCTTCTGTCAGTCCTACCTGGAAATTTGTCGAACAGGAGCCTTTTAAACCACTTGTTTCGTGGATGAGTTACATTTTCTTAAGCTTCTTTCTATGGATCTCAGTCTGGCATCTGCTTTCCCCACAATTTTTTTTATTTGATCATTCCACTTAAGGGCGCTCTGGATAGATATTTTACGGTAGACATAGTTTCTAGTAATTTATCATCAATAGTGTAATTCTACGGTAGTGAGCTTCTTTTTTCATATATGCGCAATATGTTATATTTATTGACGTTCGGGGGTGAACTGCCAGAGCCTGCACCATTCATCACTTTTCTGCTGGTCATTTTGCAAATCGGTATTGGCTTCTGGAGTTGCTTCTTTAGTATAGACAACCTCACCATCTGTGAACAGTCCGACTCTTTCTAGTAAAACGTTTATATACATTGTAAACAGCAGCTGTCCTATCCCCGTTCCTTGGGATACGCCAGAAATTGCCTTTACATCTGTCGATTTTGTTCTATTAAGACCGACGTGTTGAATTATAACTCCAAGGAAATCCTGAATACAGTCGCAAATCTGGTCCGATACTCGCTAAGCTCTTTTTTTCACCAAGTAGCACTGCGGGATGGTGTTAATGTCTCTCTGAAATCAAGGAACAAGGCACGCCACTACGTCTTACTTCAAGACTGGTGACAGTTTCGACTATACGCAACTATGTCCGCAAGACAATAGACGTCTGGAGAGCTTATGGCTGCAAAACCTAAGTCGGAAGCCCAGAGCCGTTGGCCTGTACGTCGGATATCAGGGAATGTGCATCCTGCTCAATGAAGTGCAGAGATTCTTATCGAGTCAGCGACTTTCGTATATATTTATTGTTGTTACTTTCTGTCTGTATTCTATTGAATTGATACTTTGTATGTAATTAGTCTCTGTATGTATGTTAGAAATATTCTACCCATATCATGACAACTTCATGTCCTATGCACGTAAAATAAATGAAAATAACGTCATCGAAATTAGACCATGAACGTACGGATACGTGCTCTTCTCAGATGATTCCTTCATCAGTTTGAACACGAAGGAGAAATGAAAGCCGGTAAAACCATAGGGATGTCGAGGAAACAGGACGATTTGATGGGGGGATACTAGTTTGATGAGGCGTCATCTCGATGGCCCTGAAGAGCTTCACATCTCCACAAGTGGTCTGTGGTACAGACATGTACGAGGTGCATTCAAGTCCTAAGGCCTCCGATTTTTTTTCTAATTAACTACTCACCCGAAATCGATGAAACTGGCGTTACTTCTCGACGTAATCGCCCTGCAGACGTACACATTTTTCACAACGCTGACGCCATGATTCCATGGCAGCGGCGAAGGCTTCTTTAGGAGTCTGTTTTGACCACTGGAAAATCGCTGAGGCAATAGCAGCACGGCTGGTGAATGTGCGGCCACGGAGAGTGTCTTTCATTGTTGGAAAAAGCCAAAAGTCACTAGGAGCCAGGTCAGGTGAGTAGGGAGCATGAGGAATTACTTCAAAGTTGTTATCACGAAGAAACTGTTGTGTAACGTTAGCTCGATGTGCGGGTGCGTTGTCTTGGTGAAACAGCACACGCGCAGCCCTTCCCGGACGTTTTTGTTGCAGTGCAGGAAGGAATTTGTTCTTCAAAACATTTTCGTAGGATGCACCTGTTACCGTAGTGCCCTTTGGAACGCAATGGGTAAGGATTACGCCCTCGCTATCCCAGAACATGGACACCATCATTTTTTCAGCACTGGCGGTTACCCGAAATTTTTTTGGTGACGGTGAATCTGTGTGCTTCCATTGAGCTGACTGGTGCTTTGTTTCTGGATTGAAAAATGGCACCCACGTCTCATCCATTGTCACAACCGATGAAAAGAAAGTCCCATTCATGCTGTCGTTGCGCGTCAACATTGCTTGGCAACATGCCACACGGGCAGCCATGTGGTCATCCGCCAGCATTCGTGGCACCCACCTGGATGACACTTTTCGCATTTTCAGGTCGTCATGCAGGATTGTGTGCACAGAACCCACAGAAATGCCAACTCTGGAGGCGATCTGTTAAACAGTCATTCGGCGATCCCCCAAAACAATTCTCTCTACTTTCTCAATCATGTCGTCAGACCGGCTTGTGCGAGCCCGAGGTTGTTTCGGTTTGTTGTCACACAATGTTCTGCCTTCATTAAACTGTCGCACCCACGAACGCACTTTCGACACATCCATAACTCCATCACCACATGTCTCCTTCAACTTTCGATGAATTTCAGTTGGTTTCACACCAAGCAAATTCAGAAAACGAATGATTGCACGCTGTTCAAGTAAGGAATACGTCGCCATTTTAAGTATTTAAAACAGTTCTCATTCTCGCCGCTTGCGGTAAAATTCCATCTGCCATACGATGCTGCCATCTCTGGTACGTATTAACAATGAACGCGGCCTCATTTTAAAACAATGCGCATGTTTCAATCTCTTTCTAGTCCGGAGAAAAAAAATCGGAAGCCTTAGAACTTGAATGCACCTTGTATTGCTGAAGCCATGCGTAAACCTTCCCAAAGGTGTTGTTGGGTCTAGATCTCATCTTTATGGACAGCAACGCCTGTCTGCAGCAGACTGCTTTAGTGAATGACTTTCTTCTCCTGGGAAAATCTGGCCAGTGAGATTTTTGATCTAAATCGCCCAGATCATCCTTAGAACACACTGGAATGACGAAATGCAGACTATCAATAACAACTAAGGACACTTCCATATTTCTGCATCGCTTTCTCTCAGTACTGAAACCGTCCAAGAATAACCACTTCCCGTACGATTCGGTGTCTGATGTTGACTACATGATCTAATTCAAAATCAAAAGTCCTGGAACCATCTCACAGACAGCAGACAATTCACTGCCAAGAATATCTGCATGTGTAATATTTAAATGTAATAGTATTCATATGACCTGTTAATCTGCTGGCCAGTCCGTGTAATGAATACCTTCAGATAAATTAGCGATACCTTCCTAGTAGCACACAGAACAACTTTTCAACGTAATAACAGTGACGATGCGTCATGGCTTGGTCTCCACAAGAAATTAAATCATTGGAAATGCTGTGTGACTAGGGCCTCCCATCGGGTAGACAGGTCGCCTGGTGCAAGTCTCTCGAGTTGACGCCATTTCGGCGACTTGCGTGTCGATGGGGATGAAATGATGATGGTAAGGACAACACAACACCCGGTCCCTGAGCGAAGAAAATCTCCGACCCAGCCGGGAATCGAACTGGGCCGTTAGGTATTATGACATTCCGTCGCGCTGACCACTCAGCTACCATGGGCGGACAATTGAAGCATTGAGATTGGTGGAAGCTTGGTCCATGGCGGGTCGTTCGGAACAGTGGCGTCCCAGATGTTTTCTATTGAGTTCAAAAGCACCCTACGTCCACAGAATGTTCAACAGACCATTCTGACACAATTCAGGAAGATATGAATATGTATGAAGATGGTATCTGTTCTGTCGGACGTGTCCGAAAGAACAGATAACATTGGCAATCTTGCAGCTCTCGAAGAATGAAATTACAATGAAATCCAGACCATTAGCTGCTGACAGGCATTGATAAGTATCAACGGGGCAGTTGAAGATGTGTGTCCTGACTGGGCCTCAAATCCGAGATCTTCTGCTTACATGGCAGACGCTCTATCCGAATGAGCCATCGAGGACACAGAGGATAGTGCGACTGCAGGAACTTGTCTCTAGCACGCTCCCCATGAGACCCGCATTTCCAACTTAATGTCCACACACTACATTTGTAGTGCCCCTGCCCACTATACTCATTACTCGCGGCAGTCAATCTACTGATTCCCTTAAGAGTTTGAGCAATGGTTGGGAGCCCGAGCTGGAATGTTACGAGGTGTCTGGCTTGCTTCTTTCCGTTTATACTAAATTTATCTGCCCCTTATCAAGACTGGCGATAGGCAGGACACTTTGGCTGCATCTACTTAAGGTCTCATTACCTTTATTTGTTACAGGGAAATGTATTTTATAAAATTTTTGTGGTCGTCGGTAAATGGGCTTATAGTCCCAGTCTGTGAATAAGTGAGAAATACACTAGTCGTACCTGCTTTGAATGCGGCATGTGTGCTCTTAGACACTCAATTTTTTGTGCTGACTTGCGAGTGTCAGGTGGCCATTGTCCAAAGCTCATGGAACCTACCGGCTTTTTTTTTACCTAAATCGGGGTTGACAGCCTGTGACACGACCCACCGAACAGGCAACAGTTTCAAGTGTTTGCTGGGACAGCACAATTTATGGCGGAAAGCGCAAGTCTTGGAATGTTCTGGCAAACCATGGTGACAACAAGAACCTCGCAGAGGGCACATCACATTGGTCTGGTCTCAAGAAATTCAGACTTTAAACAACGACTGTCACTGGCTGATATCAATGGGAATTTCTAGGACAAACTATCAAGGAAGATGTGCTCTGATTGGCCTGTGATTGACGACTTTCTGGGGTGGGAATTTGTTAAACGAGGCAATTACATGCTATTGGCGGAAATGAGTTACATTTTTCCTGATTGGAGTTTGCGGCCAGATTAGCGAAAACTGTCAAGTTGGGAGCTGGTGAAAAGAAAAGGGGCAGTTTTTATTTGATTGTGGATGGACATAGGTCGCTGGTTCGAGACATTTTGGCGCTTGGAGGTGTCCGAGTCCTGACGAGCGAGATTCTGACTCTCCACTATGACCACGGTTCTCCGATTTACCGCCACAACAGACCGGTAAGAGTACACAGCATTTCGGCTCACTAGATGTGGTTAACGTCTAGAAAGGAAGCCTATCGTTGCCACAGCTTTGCTAAACCAAATTTATGCCTTAGTATAAAAAATGTTCAAATGTGGGTAAATTCTTATGGGGCCAAACTGCTGAGGTCATCGCCGGCCGGGGTGGCCGAGCGGTTCTAGGTGCTACCGTCTGGAACCGCGCGACCGCTGCGGTCGCAGGTTCGAATCCTGCCTCGGGCATGGATGTGTGTGATGTCCTTAGGTTAGTTAGGTTTACGTAGTTCTAAGTTCCAGGGGACTGATGACCTCAGAAGTTAAGTCCCATAGTGCTCAGAACCATTTTTTTGCTGAGGTCATCGGGCCCTGGACTTACACACTACTTTAAATTATGTGAAGAACCATTTTTTTGCTGAGGTCATCGGTCCCTGGACTTACACACTACTTTAAATTATGTGAAGAACAACGCAACACACTCGCCCATGCCATAGGGAGGACTCGAACCTCCGGCGGGAGGGGCCGCGCAATCCGTGATATGGCGCCTCAAACCGTACGGCCACTCCGCGCGGCTACCTTAGTAACGTTTAATATGGTGTTCAGTCGACCGCTGGAGTTTCTAAATTAATCGTTGGATTATACTGGATTAATGATTAATGTGTAGCTAGTATACGGTATCCATCCCCCCGTTCGGCTATCTTGTTAGTTGTTGTCAGCAATTAACTTTGTTTTTCATAGAATGTTCATAGCAGTAGTTTCTAATTGTTTAATATAATATATAATCGGTTTATGTTTCATTTGCATTTTTATTTGAAGGAGCACTTAGTTCCCTTCAATTCACTGATTTATTCTATTGATTGAACGGATAGTAATATAGTAGGATTATTGCAATTTCCCTCCTTATGATTCTATGTTAAGACATTTCAAGACAGTGATTCCATTGCGTAATCTACAGCAAACATGGAGTGTAAAGGGGAGTGTGGTAGAGCCTGGGTAGGTCTATTACTCCGATAGGTTTCACAGTCTCACACACACTTTGTGTAACTTTTCGAATCTTGCTCAGTTTTCGTCCTTTGAGATATTCTGCGGGCAGTCTAACTTTTTATTTTGTGATTACGTAGGCACTAAGTTGCTCAAATGTATATTTCATTTTGTTCATCCGATTTCACGATCTGTGGCAACCTTTACTAGTTCCGAATTAGTATTGAATGTTCGAATGTGTGTGAAATCTTATGGGACTTAACTGCTAAGGTCATCAGTCCCTAAGCTTACTCACTACTTAACCTAAATTATCCTAAGAACAAACACACACACCCATGCCCGAGGGAGGAGGACTCGAAACTCCGCCGGAACCAGCCGCACAGTCCATGACTGCAGCGCCCAAGACCGCTTGGCTAATGCCGCGCGGCAATTAGTATTATATTAGTATTAGTTTCTACATCTACATCTACATTTATACTCCGCAAGCCACCCAACGGTGTGTGGCGGAGGGCACTTTACGTGCCACTGTCATTACCTCCCTTTCCTGTTCCAGTCGCGTATGGTTCGCGGGAAGAACGACTGTCTGAAAGCCTCCGTGCGCGCTCTAATCTCTCTAATTTTACATTCGTGATCTCCTCAGGAGGTATAAGTAGGGCGAAGCAATATATTCGATACCTCATCCAGAAACGCACCCTCTCGAAACCTGGCGAGCAATCTACACCGCGATGCAGAGCGCCTCTCTTGCAGAGTCTGCCACTTGAGTTTATTAAACATCTCCGTAACGCTATCACGGTTACCAAATAACCCTGTGACGAAACGCGCCGCTCTTCTTTGGATCTTCTCTATCTCCTCCGTCAAACCGATCTGGTACGGATCCCACACTGATGAGCAATACTCAAGTATAGGTCGAACGAGTGTTTTGTAAGCCACCTGCTTTGTTGATGGACTACATTTTCTAAGCACTCTCCCAATGAATCTCAACCTGGTACCCGCCTTACCAACAATTAATTTTATATGATCATTCCACTTCAAATCGTTCCGCACGCATACTCCCAGATATTTTACAGAAGTAACTGCTACCAGTGTTTGTTCCGCTATCATATAATCATACAATAAAGGATCCTTCTTTCTATGTATTCGCAATACATTACATTTGTCTATGTTAAGGGACAGTTGCCACTCCCTGCATCAAGTTCCTATCCGCTGCAGATCTTCCTGCATTTCGCTACAATTTTCTAATGCTGCAACTTCTCTGTATACTACAGCATCATCCGCGAAAAGCCGCATGGAACTTCCGACACTATCTACTAGGTCATTTATATATATTGTGAAAAGCAATGGTCCCATAACACTCCCCTGTGGCACGCCAGAGGTTACTTTAACGTCTGTAGACGTCTCTCCATTGATAACAACATGCCGCCTACTCCTTAATTGCTTGTGTTTTACATGTGCTATGGATCTGTGGGTTTTGCCCCACGTCTCTGCGTCGTTTAACGGAGCTGACACAGGTGTTGCGTGTGTGAAAGACCGTGATATTATAGCTATTAGGTATCTTTTAGGGCATCAGTTATTAGGCTGTTTTGTTGTGTTATGCCACGTATTTGGTAAACGTGTAGATTAGTATCCTGTGCGCTTAATTACACGTAGTAAGGCACGCAAACAAATTACTGTAGTACCAGTTGACGCAATGGCAAATATAGAGGGCAGTTGGACTGAGAGTGTACCCAACACGGGGAAAATCGGGCGGTCATTCCTGCAATATAGCCAATATCAGATGAGTGGTTCGATCATGCGATTGAGTGGAATCAGATCCAAGTTGAGGCCGATTCCACCACTGTGGTGATGGCGTAGACGAGGACGATGATGACCTCGCAAATTCACGCACATCCTCACTCAACAGGAGGCTGGCAAACGAACAGAGAGGGGACGACCTGTTCACGTTCTTAAAGAAAGAGGAAGCGAGGGAAGTAGAGAGGGAACAAGAATTCAAGAAAATGCTAAAAAAATGAGGTAAAAGACACAGGCGAGAGGGCAAAATAAAGGTAAAAAAGAATGGAAGCAATACAATGGCAAAAATAATCGGAAGACGGGCCAGTGAAGAGACAAGAACAGAGGGCACAAGTATTGATCGAGAAGATTAAATCGGAAGTGAAAGAGGAAAGCAGAAAGATCAGAACACTAGCTGTGCGTGCCTTGAAGGAGGCATGAAGAGCTAAACAGTTAACAACAACAGCTGTCAGAGAGGTGGAGAAGGCTCATACAGCGATCAAAATGTTAAAAGAGAAAGGTCTCGGGTGGAAAAGCAAGAAACAGGTAAGGCGAACACAAAATGCACCGTCCATTGTGACGAAATTGCGAATGATTTTACCAAATTGTGGGAGCTCATGGAACAAATATCACGATACGATAAAACAACAACTGGTAAAATCAACTGCATACCATTAGGCAGAGCTCACAGGCAGATCAGCAATGTGGTGAGTCCTGTCGTAAGTGACGCAGGCATTACGAGTTTGGAGTCAGTACCATACAGTCTGTAAGGAACATCATTACGCGGACGTACGGACGACACGTTCGATTTTAAAGATTTTGCGTCCGTCAGAAAATTCCAGAACTACAGAGACAGCCACACGGGGTAGCCGTGCGGTCTAGTGCGCCTAGTCACGGTTCGCGCGGCTGCCCCCGTCGGAAGTTCGAGTCCTCTTCCTCGGACATGGGTGTTTGTGTGTTGTTCTTAGCATAAGTTACTTTAAGTTAGATTAAGTAGTGCGTAAGCCTAGAGACCGATGACCTCAGCAGTTTGGTCCCATAGGAATTTACCACAAATTTCCAAAAACTACAGAGACAACGGGAAATACTGTACACGCAAAGACTTCCATTTCTTAGAGTGACCTCTCTCTACCTCCAAACTGACCTCTTGAGTGCAAATTGGATTTTATATGTGTGCA
The DNA here is from genome assembly GCF_021461385.2 of Schistocerca piceifrons. Classification (NCBI taxonomy): domain Eukaryota; kingdom Metazoa; phylum Arthropoda; class Insecta; order Orthoptera; family Acrididae; genus Schistocerca; species Schistocerca piceifrons. Next base: position 57,396,788 of record NC_060143.1, read on the forward strand.
CATTGAGGGAAGTACCGCAGAAATAATGCATGCAATCGCAGCAACATGCTCATTGCACAATGAATTTAGTGATGCGTTCTTGATGAACTATTGGTCGACCAAGACGCAGGAGTGCATTAAACAGGTTATCATACTTAGCAAGGATCTGGTCGCCTCAATATTTAAAAGCCCTGTGAAATTCTTCGAGGTCACCTCGTTGTTCAGCAAGCTCCTGGAATCCATCCTTACCAAGTGCATCCATCACCACCTCCACCGACACCACCTCTTCCCCAACACCGAACGTGGCTTTCGACCTTCCTTCTCTGATGATGACCAACTCCTACCCCTCACTCCTCTCCCTCCAGCTTAACTCCCGTCGTTCCGCCATTTTTGTCACCCTCGACCTCGAAAAGGCCTACAACTGTGTCTGGCATCCCTGTCTCCTGTTTAAACTTCAGACCTACACCCTTCCTATCAGCTATGTCCGTCTGATTGCCTCCTTCCCCTCCTGCCGCCCCTCCTATGTTACCATCCATAACGCCGATTCCTGCCCCTGGATTCTCTCCTCTCCCCTCTCCTCTGCCTCCTGTACATGGCAGATATGCCCCAACCACCCCCTCCAGTACACCTCCTGCAGTATGCCAATGTCACCACCTTCCTTGCCCTCGCTCCTGCCCTTCAACGGTCCCAACGGCTTCGCCAGAATCACCTTGACCTTTTTGCTATATGGTGTAACCAGTGGCTCCTGAAAATCAATCCTTCTAAGACCCAGGCAATAATCATGGGTTGTACCACTTGCTCCTTCCAGCTCCTTGATTTCTCCCTTACCATCTGCGCCCATCCGTCAGCCTTTCCCCCAGCCTCACCTATCTTGTCCTCACCATTGACCGTCACCTCACCTGGATCCATCATCTCCACTCTATCCAATCCAAAACCCACAACTGCCTCCGACTCCCCAAACTCCTCTCTGGCCGGATATGGGGATTGAGCCTCTCTACCATCCTCCATACCTACAAATCCTTAATCTGTCCCATTTTCTGTTATGCCAGTCCCGCCTGGATATCCGCCCCCCCCCCCAAATTCTATAAGTCCCTCCAGATCCTCGAGCACCATGCACTCCGCCTCGCCTTCCGTATACACCTCCCGTCCTCCACTCGGATCCTCTACGACCTGATTCCTTTCCCCCATCTGCTTCTTTTCTCGAATATATCCACATCCTCTACACCTCCCGCCTCCTTGACCCCCCTCATCCTCTGGTTGCTCCTCTCCTCTCCAACCCCTGCCCTTTGCCACGCCTTCACCATTCTGTCCCCCCTACCCTTCACGACTACACCCTTTATCTTCTTTCCCAAGGTGGCTTCTGTCAACTCCCCCTCCTGAATGATGCCCTCTCTTCCTACATTTATCCCTCCTATCAACTCTGATCCTCACCTCCCCCTCTCTTCCTCTGTCCTTCCCCTGGGCTCCCTCTTGCCCCCCTTCCATCCTGTATTTTCCCCACCTACCATCTCTGTGCCTCCCTTCTCTCCCCCAAGTCCTTTTCGCTCTCCCCTCCACTGCCTTTCCCACTCCTTCTCGCACTGCCCAGCCCCCCCCTTTTCTATGTCCCCTCTTCCATCGGCTCCCCCTTTTTTTCTTTTCCTCTCCTCCCCCCTTTTTCTCCCACATAGGTCTGGGTCCTCCCTCACCCCCCATTTGCCACCGTCTCCCTGTATAGTGCTGTTATAAGTGAGTGTTCAGTGTTGTGTGTCCACTATCAGTGTTTTTTATCTTGTGCGAACAGAAACCAGACTGTTGCCATGTTTTTTCTTAATTGTGCCTGTCTACTTTGTGTCTTCATTTGCATCATCACTGCAGTTGTTTTTTATATTTTAAGTTCCACAACATTCCGCCATTATACAGTTCTTTACAATGTCACCGTTTTATCGCCTTTTTTTCTTGTTTGTTTATATTCTCATTACATTTTTTAACTTTTCTGTAGGCTGTAGAGTAGAATATTACACCGCTGCCAGCAAGCCCCCCCCCCCCCCCCCCGCCAGCCTCTGGGGGGGGGGGGGGGGAGGAGGGGGGAATCGAAATGCAAAAAAGGAAAAACAATTCATCGAGGCGCTAGTCAAAAAGAACTATTTCGTCGATGACCCATAAGTGATGCCAAAATAATCCACTTATGCAGTATGAAGCTCCCACCACATGTCCAACAAATATTGATTGGTATGTGTTGGAACGATATCGAATCACTCAAAGACACTCTATGTGAACTAGATTTCACACTGGACGAACAGAGTGCGAGGTAACGCAGACATGGGTCTGATACCAGAGACAACAACCGGCAGAAATTAACTGCTATGAAGAAGGACACGCAAACGGTGATAGAACCGCAGGTGACAGCGCACACAATCATAACCAGTCCCACCAAACATGAGGCTGGAATAACCAGTACTACCGCCGTAACGATAGTGGGAGACAGTTCGGACAAAACAGGTTTGTTCCCGAACAACATGCAGTAGAAGGAGAGGTTCGATGAACAGCACCCACCAAGTCCTAATAGCGATAATCAACAGGGAAGTCGAGGGCAGCAATGACTAGTTGTATCAGTGGGACAGGTCATGCAGATACCCGCAAAATCGATCGGGAAACTCCACATCAATGACTTCCAGTATGAGGACATGTTGGACATTTTATTAGCGGAAAAGGACATTGTAGAGTCGCAGGAACTACCTCCAGTCATTAAAGAATGCATAGGTAATGCAGAACTGAAACGTATTCTGGACAGCGTAAATGAAGTTTCGGCCAATGCCGACACGGTTTTTGAAAAGTGTGCTTCCGAATTCAATTGGCCGATCCTCTCAGTGAAGAGAGCAAAAGTTAAAGGGGCCATTGAAGGCAAAGTAACAGAAGTTAAGTAACAGTGACTTCAAATGTCAGGGACACACATTAGCAGTGTACTATCAGGTGGTGCCAAAATTGGCAACTGAGCTCGTCATCGGGGTAGATTTCTTAAAACAGCAGCAGCACGTACTCAATGCCGGGAGACATGTCGTGACATGGAAAAAGGACAAGGAGATCCAGTTGCGTTTCGAAGAACAAGCTATTCATGCCCAAATCCCTGAAAACTGTCTGAAACTTCCAGAAAGAGATTTTCACTCTGCAGCGGAGTGTGCACTGATATGAAACTTCCTGGCAGATTAAAACTGTGTGCCGGGCCGAGACTCGAACTCGGGACCTTTGCATTTCGCGGGCAAGTGCTCTACCAACTGAGCTACCCAAGCACGACTCACGCCCCGTCCTCACAGCTTTCTTTGGAAGGTAGGAGACGAGGTACTGGCAGAAGTAAAGCTGTGAGCACAGGGTGTGAGTCGTGCTTGGGTAGCTCAGTTGGTAGAGCACTTGCCTGCGAAAGGCAAAGGTCCCGAGTTTGAGTCTCGTCCCGGCACACAGTTTTAATCTGCCAGGAAGTTTCATGTCTGAAACTTGGCCATGTGCAGGAACGCTCTGAAGAATCGTTAGAGGTCCTTTACGATTACCGACGCCGACAAGCATGGGAAGACGAGATTACACAGGAGATTGCGAGTAAAATTGACAATAGAATCGAGCACATTAACCGTATTCACCACCATGATAAGGAACAACTGCATAATATACTGCACTCCAACATGGAGGTGTCTGTAGAGGAAGTGAGAGACATTAAGAATTCACAAAATGCATTTAAGGTTAAAGAAAACAATAAGTTCTTTGTCGCTCATATGCGATACCACTGGTGCATAGAAAGAAAGTAGCACTCGAAATACAACGGATGCTCAATGATGCAGTAACTAAACAGGCTGTGTCAACATATTACCGCCCTCTCCCTGTAGTCGAGAAGAGAGACAGTTCGATACGACTGGTACTCGATTCGCGACAAATCGATACGAAAACGCGCCAGAAACCGATCGACCAGAGAAGCTCGAAGAGTTACTGCAAAAATTTCGTTGGGTGAAAATGTTCAGACAATGTAGAAACGATAGCCAAATATCTGATACCAATGCGAGAAAGCAATTATGACGGTTCCTTGGTCTTATTAACTTCTACAAAGAGTTCATAATGGTAAGGTCACTAGGAACCCCACGTCTCTTCGAACTTACAGGCAGAAAGACACCTTGAGTGTGGGACAGCACCCCAGAGAGCGATATCTTATCTTTGAAAGACGCTTTACTCAGACCACCTATATTGTCTCACCCTGATCTCTCACAAGAATTCTGTTCGGCAACTGACAGCTCCAGATCGGGCGTGTGTGTTTTGGTCTTTCAAGAGATCGACGAGAATGGTGTATGGATTCACAAAACCGTTGCTCTCGGTTTCGAGTTCTTACCAAGTGCGAGAGAAACAACTCGATCACAGAATTAGAGGCTCTGGCCGTCGTCTGAGGCTTTGCGAAGTTTCGATACTTCCTGTATAGTCGGAAGACAAGCGTCTTCACCGATCATAAAGCCCTGGAATTTCTCTTGACCGTCAAGATGAATAGTGGACGGGTGTTAGCATTGCATGATTTCGACTTCACAATTACTTATGTGCCAGGAGAGACCAACATAACTGACGATGCATTGTCACGCTCACCGACAGGTCTGGTGGGTAAGGTTCATGGTGACTTGGAATAAAACCATTTCAGTCTCTTCTAGATACGTAATGTCTCGTTGGAAAATCAAATTACACTATCCATGAGAGACATTATTGCAAGACAACAGGACAAAGATCTGGCATTCGTAAATTTGGAAAATATGTGGAAAGACAGGAGCAATGCGCACATCAGGCAGCTTACATCCTGAGAAAGGTTATTTTGTTTTACTGCATGAAAGCGGTGGACTCTGTGTGAGTAGTGTGAATCTCTAACACCTTAATAAACAAGATAATATGGTACACACCACACAGTTACGCGCATGTCGGTCCGCGGAAACACTTTCTCAAATTAAAGACGTTTAAAAATATGGAAAGGCACTTCAGAAAGGTATTGTCCACATACAAGGATTGCCAAAAGCCCAAACCTTCGGCACGGGCTACCCAGACACCTCTCAATCCAACTGTGCCTGTCAGACCGCGACAAATCGAGGCTGTAGATCCAATGAGATCCCTCCCAAGAACTAGGTGTGGCTTCTGCTTTATAATGGTGGCGATGGAACTGACGTCTACGATTGTAACATTGATGCCATTACGTAAGGCGACAAGATGGACGGTCTCCGCAGCATTATGCAAAGACTTTCTCCAACATGTCGGTCACATCGACAAGCTCATTTCGGACTGCCCGCAGTTCAAATCCCAGAAGTGGAAGGAGACCTTGAGACTCCACAAAATCGAACTAGTCTTCATATCAGCCCATCACCCATCGTAAAATTTCGCGGAACTTATCATGAAGGAATTAGGTAAACTATGCTGCCTCAACTGTGTGAAACAGCACACGTCTTGGACCGTCCTTCTCAACAATTTCCGAGATATAATGAACGAGTCAGCACAAAGAACCAACACCCAACCAATAAACTAAGGAAGATTATGGATTATCCACCCAGAGCATAACAACAGCATGCTTAGATGGTGGACCAAGCTTTGCGCAGAATTCGGGAAGAAGCCCTCAAAAGAAAGAAGAGTACCGACAAAAAGACAAGGCAGTATCAGGTGGGAGAGAAATGCTGCTGAAATCCTTCCGCCTTTCCAATCGACAGAAACGTGTATGCCACAAATTTTTCCCTGAAGACAGTGGTCCGTTACACATCAGCCCGGTTGCACATCTGAATGTGTATGAATTGGAGACACTCAAGACTGGGAAATCCTGGCAACTCATCACATAAGTCACCTGAAACCGTTCATCGAGTAGTATAGCATTAGAGTGCAGAAATGTACTGTTTAGCGTAATTGGGATACTTGGTTAAGTGATTTTCATTGTTGTACATAGCTTTACTTTAGAGTTTTATTGTTAGGTAATTCGTGTAAATTGAGTTGTGCAGTGAGGGCTAAAAAAAAAGTGAATGCTCAATTTATCTGCCTACATGCTAGGGCACCGAGTGAGGTGGTGCAGTCGTTAGCACACTGGACTCACATTCATGAGGACGACGGTTCAACCCCGCGTCCGACCATCCTAATTTAGGTTTTCCCTAAATTGGTTCAGGCAAATGTCAGGATGATTCCTTTAAAATGGCACGGCTGCCTTCCTTCTCCATCCTTCCTAACACGATGGGACCGATAATCACTTTGATTTGGGACAAATCTAGCCAACGTTGCATGGACCTATACCTAGAGAGTGGAGTTTTGGATTTTGTGTTGTAGTCTGAAGCCAGGGAGCATTGGCACTAATAAGGCATAAATAATGAAGTTCGTCTATCATGTAAGTGAACAGAGTCTGCACCACTGTGTGTAAGAAGATACAACATTCGACAGGATACAAGACACTAACTTTTCCATCTCCTCTCATTCGGCATAACATCTTAGGCTGAGAATTTTCTAAAATTGTTTCCAAAGTACGCTCCAGACACATTTCTGCTCAATAACGGCTAAACTAAAGACAAGCCGACAACAAGCTAGAAGAAGACGTGCATTTCTTTGTCTTTAACCACATAACTTTCATTTAAAGGCTCAAGTTACAAGTTTAATTTCACTGGTAAATAGGTAGTTGCATAGTTTCCTCAAGCAACCTAATGATGTGAATGTGTAGAGTGTATGGACTTGTATGGGTCTCAGGTGGCAATGGCTTAGTTAAGGATGTAGCTGCAGAATTAGTAACAGTGAGTTTGTTTCTGTTAGTTCTTCTGTCTCGTGTCATGTTGTTGTCTAGCCGCGCAAAATCTGAACACATACCTGCAATATTCTTCAGGTTCTGCGAGACAGCACCGCAACAAGGGCAGCAGACTGAAAGGCACTCTAATTCTGGTTTTACATGGTGGTGGTAGTATTAGGGCAAGGAGGACACCACCCCAAAGTACCGTTATCCAAGATGGCTGCGATGACGTCATCAAATATGGCGGTTGTGATGTCATCCTATGACATCATCCAAATGGCGGCTTTTGGCGGGAAGTTTGAATTTTGGTGGAAAGATAGGTCAGTTGGGCTACCTCCACTAACCTAACCCCCCGTCCCCCATAAAATAGCGGGAAGTTCAAATTCCATCAGGACAATGCAACAAACCTAAGAAAATGGCGGAAAAATAGGTTACTTGGGCTACCTCTACCAACCTAAGATAATGGTAGTAAAGAAAGGGCACTTGGACTACCTCCACTAAACTAAGTCATCCGACCGCCACCTCCTCCTAGGAAATGGCAGGGAGAGGACTCGACCTGTACTGGACACATGTCTTTATTATTTTGCATGCACCAGTCTTTATTTAAGCAATTATAGGCACTACCATCATCCAGTATGTTTGCCATGAGGTCCGGATCCCAACTGGTCTAGTACACAATATCACCACCAGAGGATGCTCTCATCCATGACGTAAACCAATGTGGCTGCAATGATGTCAGCTGATGATTCAAGTACAGTTATCGAAGATGGTGGGAAACAGCATGTTCACCATGAAGTATGGACCTAGTAGACTGTAACACCACCAGAGGGCACTGTCATCTGTTCCATGATGTAATCCAAGATGTCGATCTGGGTTGGGGAGTCCAACTGACCTAGTACACAGTACTGCCACCAGAGGGTGCTGTCATCCATGATATAACCCAAGATGACTGTGTGGAGGGGGAAATGACTCAGCCTGCGCTGGGCTGCTGGAGAGAGTAAAGAAGGTGTGTACTACATTTATTTTGGAACAATTTATTTAGGGACGGATTTTGAAAGATAGTATATTTATCACACTGCCACAAAACACTCCCCCTTATGTGCTTGGGGTCACAATACACAGTCTGCAGATCTGAAAACTACTCGTAAATAATGCAAAAGACATGCTTGCTAATTGTAAACTGTCAAAATAATGCATTCTACAGCCTACACACATGCAAACTACTACACCGAAGTAATTTCTGCACACAGTACAGAGACCTGCAAACTGCACCTAAATAATGATGTGTAGACTCAGTCAGTACTTGTAAACTGTCCAAATAATGCATAGCACAGCCTACAGACCTGCTAGCAAAATAATGCAACAGTCATGCAAAATCAACATATGCAAACACCACCCACCGCCCACCGCCCCCTGTCCATTGGACCGCACAGGAGGCTACTGGCAGCCCCTGCAAACTGATGCTGCTGCTGCTGTCAAACCATGCACAGGTCCTGCAACGATGAGGCGGCGACATACGTTTCATACTTGACACCTGAGAAATTCCTCTCGAAATTCGTGTTCACCTAGGCACCATTGCTGACTCGACCAGACGGGAGCAAAGACCTGTTTGCAGAGCCCGCCGTCGCCACCACGAGCCACTTCCCGATGCAAGCCAGCACTCTCACGCCGCTGGTACCTGCAGCCAGCAGGTGAAAGTTGCTTCTATTTTCGGGTATACAGTTAGAGTTCGCCAAGTGTTATACTGACGTCACAGTGCTCCAACATGTGCTTACACCGGTCCCATGTCCGAGACACCTCTGGGCAGCATGTGTGTCTTACCATTGCTGATGCGATACCTGGGGATAGTGACATCACCGAATAGTACAGGGTGCATTGTTCCTAGCGTGACATGCGAGACATGTCTAACCATGCTTAACTGTCCAACGTGACTGACCCAACGCCACCAAGTCGCACGTTGTATAGTGTCCCAGAAATAGGTAACGCTCTCTTTCTTGATGTCTCAGCTTGTATGCATGGAAATTCTTGCCCTAACAGAACCTTTATACGAAAATAGCGCAGAATAACTTCAAATGCATTCTTCCTCACAGTCTTAATGTAGCACCCCATCAATCATGTGTTACCCTTCCTGCTTTCTCACCAATATGTAAAGACTCCTATATACCAGCATGAAGGATGCTGTCCATTCACCAAAACTCTTTCTCCAACTCAAACAAGCGATATCAGTCAATGATTACGTGGTAACCAACAGCGTGCCAGTGCACACAGATGGGATGGAAAAGACACCATCAATATATTCTGATAAAAAGCATCACAGTTGATAGTGCGAACAATTTTACAGTAATTTCAACACTGACCAATGATGTGACAGCATGTTTCTCAATGTCAGTATCATAGATAAACCACCCTTTCTGCACTTTGCGAGTATCACTGCAAACGTGGATGATGACTGTGCAGTATGTCCATTCACTGTTAGTTCTCGAACACATACACCATCAAAAAATATCAGACAGCGCTCTACATATTTCTGACACCTCGAGCATAGTGCTTAATTTACGATCTACCTCTCTGTGTATGGGGGTCACAGAGCTGACTTAGGGTAAAATTAGAGAGTGAAAGACCCTCCTCACAATCTCATTGACCAACCCGCCCTCCAGCACCATTACCGATTTAATCTGCAACCGACCACAAGTAGACCACTACATTCTACATCTCGTGAATGAATGTAGCTTGCTGAGTCCTCACCCATCCAAGTGCACAAGATTTCTCAAGATGCGCCCATGTCAAGGAGGTTAGCACTCCTTATCGATGTATAGTAACAGATTTGAAAGTGTCGTGATGTAATAACAGACAGTTAAGAAGAACAATAAATGGATGATTTTTATGTCTGATGGAGCTCCAGGCGGACAGAGTTCGAAGCATTTTTAAGTAAATCAAACAAGCTATCAATTTATAAGTATTATTCCAGAGTCTAGGATTAGGACCTGGAAGGTGTTACTAAGAGAGAACATAAACATATGTTCTCCTAAGGCTACAATGTTCTGCTCTTAAAACGGGCTATACTGTTAGATCGTTTGCGTTTCCGATCTATCAGTCATATGGAATGTAGCGCTGTTAATATTCCAATGTAAAAATATATATTTCAAGCGCATGACATACACACTTCTTCCCTGTTTCTCTACAATAAACTGTGTTATCGAACAGCAAAGCGAAAAAACTACTTCCGTAAAACATTTTCTCTGCATTATACGAGTACAATATAGCTTTCCAGAGACGTACAGCATCCACTGTTCACACTCGATCATGGTTCAGAAATTATACGATGCCTGCATCAGCTCTATATAAAATGATCATTAGTATCGGGGGATATCTCTTACAAGGAAACAGATAAACATATGGCAGCAGTGTCTGACATGTGAAAATTGCAAGCCATTCAGCGACTAACTCTGTAAACACTACATCTGCCAGGCAAATGTATAACAGGAATTGCATTACCTCACAAGCACCTCTGGCTAACTTAATTATGGAGCTGAAGTCTCGATTTTACACCCAAGATGCGATAGGGGGATGGAGTACATTGCATAAGTCAAAGTTCGTTTAGAGGAAAGTGTCATGTTTCATCACACATGAGATGGATGTCCTCTGATGACCGACAGGTTTACCATTAACGATCGCAAGTAGACTGTGCTTTATATCACATACAAAACACCTAGCTGTATATGAGTCAACTGCAGGCTATGTCACATGGCTGATGCATCCTGACAGAACAGTGAAAAAATTGACCTGTAGCAACTTCTCCCTCTCTAGAATGCATCATTAGTCTACCATTAAATCGTACCTGTTTACAGCTCCATCTCAATCGATCACCCAGTCCACTCTCTATTATCCTTTAACGCATATGCAAGTAAGTTTAGAGGCGGATGGTTCTCTGTCTTCCAGAAAAGCGTCAAATACGGTAGTCAACTCATGTGTATCACTGGCACCTCAATAGACATACAGTATAATACTACCTTGATGGAGAAAAAATTGTCTGCTTCCCTGATTCCCTTTGTTTCCATGTCGACATTTTCTCGGATTCCCATTGCTGCCGCATACTTGTCCCCAGTACAAATTGTTCTGCGTGAACCAGAAGAAACGCAAGTACTTCCTCAATTTCCCCGCATTTTGGTGTATATTTGGTCAGTTTATACCTATTCCCCATCATTTTTCGCAAAACTATCGATTTTTTTTTACGTGAGTTCTATCCATGCGATCATGACATACCTTCTCCTTCTGCGTTCTTTAACCGCTTGTAAATGTATCACAGCTGCCAACGCCAACCCCAAATGCATAGTGTAGCACTGTACTCGATTATATCCAGTCACCTCCACATTTGGAGAGCATTTGCTCTGTTTTCTGTATGTCTGTGTGTATACAATTCAGCCTGTGCTATTCGGAGACATCAGTATACCCAGGTATTGCATCAGCAAAAGTAAAACACACGTGCTGCCCAGAGGTGTCTTGCATATGGGACCGGCGAGAGTGTGCATTGGAGTTCTGTGATGTCAGTATAACACTCGGAGAACTCCAACTGTATCCCCAAAAATAGAAGCAACTTTCACTTGCTCGCTGCAGGTAGCAGCAGGGTGAGAGTGGTAGCTCGCACTGGCTTGTGCCCGGCAGTTGCTCATGGTGGCAGCAGCACGCTCTGCAAATAGGTCTTTGCTCCCATCTGGTCGAGTCAGCTAGGGTGCCTAGGTGAACATGTATTTCGAGAGGAATTTCGCAGGTGTCAAGTATGAAAGGGGTATCGCCACCTCATGCTTGCGGGACCTGTGCTTAGTTTGACAGCCGACGGCTGCGTCACTTCACGGGGGCTGCCAGTAGCCTCCTGTGCGCTCCAATGCACAGGCGGTGGCGGCCAGTGTTTGCATACGTTCATTGCGTGACTGCTGCAGATCACGGTAGCCTGGGCTTCAGCAGTGGTGGTGTTGGGAGTAGGATTCAGGTAGATGATCAGATGATCAGATCAGGAGTGCAGGATGTCTCTTAAAAAGGTGTTAAGAGCATTTTTATCAGCTTTTTTAAATAGATATACTTTGCGTTTCTTTTTTATGGTTGTAGGAGCGATATTCAGCCTAGCAGCTACCGCCTTGTGGTCGCTAATTCCTGTATTCGTCACGAAACTCACTATTTGTCCAGAATTACTTGTTGCTAAGAGGTCAAGTATGCTTTCCCAACCATTTACGCTTCGAGTGGACTCATGAACTAATCGTTCAAAATAATTTTCTGAGACAGCATTCCATTCAATTTCGGATGACGTTTTATGCCTGCTGCCGGCTTTAAACGTATAATTTTTCCAGCATATCGAGGGTAGATTAAAGTCACCACCGAGTGTAATTGTATAAGTGGGGTGCCTATTTGAAATGAGACTCAAGTTTTCTTTGAACTTTCAGCAACTAATCTTCTGAGTCGGGGGTCAGTAAAACGCCCCTACTAATAGTTTAGTCTGATTGTCAAGTATAGCCTCTACCCATACTATTTCGCAGGAACTATCTACTTCAATTTCACTACAAGTCAAACTACTTTTGACAGCAATAAATACCCCAACACCAATTGTATTTAATCTATCCTTTCAGAACATTGTTAGATTCGTAGAAAAAATTTCTGCTGAGATTATTTCCGGCTTTAGCCAGCGTTCTGTACCTATAACTATTTGAGCTTCAGTGCTTTCTATTACGGCTTGGGGCTCTGGCTCTTTCCCAACATAGCTACGATAATTTACAACTACAATACCGATCGTTTCTACAACTAACTTAATGTGTTTTATCTGCCCTCTTTTAGACGGATGCCCTTTCTGTAGTTCGCTGAGGCCCTCTAACCTAAAAAACCTCCCAGTCCCTTCCACACAGCCCCAGCTACCCATGTAGCCGCTCCCTGTGTGTAGTGGACTCCTGACCTATTAAGTGGAACCCAGAAACGCACCACCCGATGGCGCAAGTCAAGGAATCTGCAGCCTACATGGTCACAGAACCACCTGAGTTTCTGATTCAGGCCCTCCACTCGGCTCTGCAACAAAGGACCACAGTTGGTTCTATTGACGATGCTGCAGATGGTGAGTTCCGCCTTGATCTCGCAATCAAGACTGGCAGTCTTTACTATTTCCACTAGCCACCCAAAACCAAAGAGAATCTCCTCCCATCCAAAGCGACATACGTCATTGATACTGACATGTGCCACCACCTGCAGTTGGCTGCACCCTGTACTCTTCATGGCATCCGAAAGCAGCCTTTCTACATCCGAAATGACTCCTGCCGGTATGCCAACAGAGTGCACACTGGCTTCCTTCCCCTCCTTGGCAGTCATGTTCCTAAGCGGCCCCATTATGCGCCTAACGTTGGAGCTCCCAACTACCAGCAAACCTACCCTCTGTGAAAGCCCAGACCTTGCAGGCCAAGAAGCTTCCTCTGGAACAGGGTTGATGACTATGTCCAGCTCAGAGACCTCATCAGCCACAAATAATGCCCAAAACCTGTTCGTCAAATGAACCGGGCAGGCCCTACGATTGGCACTCGGAAAGTTTTTTGCTGCCTGCTGGACTCTGGAATGATCTCCCACTCAACCACGGGTGAGGGATCAACCTAAGTGCAGGCAGCCACAGTAGTGGACTGAACGGAACGGGTGTCACTTGGGGCATGCTTGATATCTCTTGCATCCCTGCATCCGACCTCCCACAGTGATGCCCCTTTGCAGCAGCCTCAAGCTGTGTGATGGAAGCCAACACAACCTGAAGCTGTGAGCGAAGGGTCGCCAACTCAGATTGGATCTGTATACAGCAATCGCAGTCGCTCCTGTTTGAAGCTCGTAAAAATATATAACAAACAAATGGTGTACTCGCCTTCTATAATAAGAATCTTGCCAAAATCAACTCTAACTAATTGTCATGATTGATAATACATGACCATTTCATATCCATATTGTTAACCAACGATTTGCTTTCATATGGTGCTGTTCTCTGTCTGTTTTGATGTAATCTAAGATGTGTTTACAATATTAGTTTAATAAATCATATCATGTGCACAACGTCAGTCAGCATCACAGTCGCTCTTGTGATATTCCACTGTTAAATGCCAGAAAATTTGCATAACACAATTTATATACCCACAATTTAACTCTCCATGATGTGACTTGTATCACATTTTTCTCTGTATGCACTTAACACAAATCCATTTTGTGCACATCTAACTTCATTTTCTAAGACTTGTTGTTCATCATGTTTGTAGTAACCAGTTTAACGGCCAACTCATTCTTTATGCCTATCATTCCAGTGGCATGAGATTACATTTATCCCATATTTCAGTAAGTAATAGATCTTACAGCTTATCGTACAATTTATCGGTTGCTCTTTTCTGCTTGAAAGAGGCAGAAATTATAACTTAATTAAACAAGAATAGCTTGGACTTTAAAGTTGCATGAATAAATCTTGTGCCATCTTTGTTTAGCGTACACTTTTCTGCAAAACAGGAAACATACAATGAGGCCAGAGTTCCAGCTGATAACTTTGTACTAAGCTGTAACTCTAGGCAATTAGTAATTGTACTAGCAGCCATTTGTTGCTATTTTGGTATTGTTGCACTTGTTAAGCCTGCTGGTGCAGATACTGTGTACCATCAACATTAGGCCACTTTATATTTCTTCCAAGTATGTGCAAGAGAAAGCTATTCTTTGGTTGAATATAGAGCGTTCATTCTGCTTGCATCCCTTTTAGCCCATACCATGCTGCGCATTTCAGTGTTTTATATGGGCCCCACGATTAGTCTTGATAGGTATTTTTTTCTAACAATTTTGTTTGGAGTTGCCTCTCTATCATGCTTCAGTGGAACAACTCCAACTCAAAATTCTATTGTAAGGGGGAGATTATGGCTTGCCTCCACCAATACATACCAAATTTATCTGCCCTTGTCACAACTGGCGATAGGCAGCACACTTTAGCTGCATCTACTTAAAGTCTCATTATATTGTTTTGTTACTGAATAATGTATTTTATAAAATTTCAGTAGTCATCAGTAAATGGGCTAATAGTTCCAGTCTGTGAATACCTGAGAAATGCACGGCCTACACACTGCTCTGAATGCGACAGGTGTGTCATGGGAATTCAAAGCTTTGTGCTGGCTTGTGCATGTCAAGTGGCCACAGCTCAAAGCTCATGGAACCTTCCGGTCCTCTTCACTATGTTGGATTTAACGGCCTGTGACACAACTTGCCTCTTGAGATGGCCAAGGGCAAGATTTTCGAGTGTTTGCTGGGACATAACAATTTATGGCAGAAAATTAAAGTCTTGGAATGTTGGGGCAAACCACGGTGCGAACAGGGACCTCGCAGAAGGCACGTGATATTCTTTTAGCCTTGGGAAATTCAGAAGTATTAAACAGCTCTCTGATTTGGCCATCGCCGGCTGACCTCAACAGGAATTTCTAGGACAAACTAGCAAGAAAGATATGCTGTGATTAGCAAATCAGGGTGGAAATCCATTAAAAGTGTCAATGATGTGCTATTGATGGAAAAAAGAGTAACCTTTTTCCTGACTAGCATTTACAGTAAGACTGACACAAACTGCTGAATTGTGAGCTGGTGGAAGGAAATGGGACACTTGGTTTTATTGCAGATGGAGACACATCTCTGGTACAAGACCGTGTGCTGCTTGGAGATGTCCAAGTCCTGACAGGCGAAATTCTGATTCTCCACTACCATTATGATCCTCCAACTTACCACCACAGCAGATAAGTGAGATTATACATCACCATGGCTCCATATATGGGGGTTAATTCTTTAGAGAGGAAGCGTACCATTTCCACTGTTCCGCTAAACCCGATTATGCCTTAGTACGGTCTGATGTGGTATAGAATCAATCAGTTTCTAAATTAATCGTTGGGCTGTACAGGATTAATAATTAAAGTGCTGCTAGGATATGGTAGCCACCTCCTCTGGCTACCTTGTTAGTTGTCGTCAGCAATTAACTTTGATTTTCGTAGAATGTTGATTGCAATACTTTGCAATTGTTTAATATAATAAATAATCGGTTTATGTATCATTTGAATTTTTGTTTGAAGGAACATGTAGTTACCTTCAATTCAGTGATTTATTCTGTTGATTGAACAGATGGTTATATAGTAAGGTTATTGCAATTTCCTAACTTATGATACTATGTTATGGTATTTCAAGTTAGCGATTCCGTTGTGTAATTTGCAGTCAACATGGAGTGTCAAGGGGAGTGTGATGGAGTCTGGGTAGGTCTATTACTCTGATAGGTTTCTCAGTGTGCGATATTGAAAAGTGTGCACTTGAGAGTTGAGGAGTAAAATAGCTGCTCTGATGTTTGCATGCAGATCTCTCATGTTGCACATAGGAAGAGGTGCCAGACAGAAGTGTCATATGTCTAACATTTTCTTGATGACAGTGGAATTGTCCATTGTGGTGATGTTTCCATGTGTGAACTGTAGTGACTTCCCCTTTGCCCAGGGGGCTTGTTGCTTCATGTCAATGTGGTTCATGAACATTGACAGCACTGTCCCCTGCTTCAATACGACATTGCAGAAAACAGCATTCAGGAACAGATCACATCCCGAATCACAAAGGTTGTGTCACAGTCAGGAGAGGTTGTGGGCAGAAACAATGCAGAGACCGACATGGTTGCTTGCAGCACTAGGAAAAATTCAGTGAGAGTGGCAAGACCACAGTGCATGAACAATGATAAAGAGACAACAAACAACACAAGACATCAACAGATAGCAAAGCTGGACCTGAAAATGGGGGTAATCGACACAACAAAACAGAGATGGAGGCCGTGTCTTGAAAATGGGACCAACTGAAGTAACAACTAAGAATTAGAGGCCATTCCTGAAAAGGAGGCCAACTAACAGAGCAACTAGAACAAGTGAGGAAGAATCCATGACAAAAACGAAGCATTACCATGGTCCATTACCAAAACATGATGAAAAGATGGTGGACCCCATGGTCAGAAGCTTTCCAAACCAAAATGAGATGAAGTGGTGGTGCAGCTGTGTGTCAGATACCAAGTTCCAGTCTCAGATTTAGTCTAATTCCAGTCATGAGAATCTATATTGAGCTATAAACCAGACTGAAACCATGTGTTAGTTTGTGTCAAAGTTTTGTTACACTACGGCAGAGACAAAAAGAATAGACAGAACAAAAAATGACATATTTGTCTGGTTGTCACACTTATGATAAAAGAATCACCCAGGTAGAACTGAATTATGCTTCCTGAAGATAAGTATTCACTTAAGAACTGACTTAGTTGTGCATTACCATTCGTAATTTTAGATCTTGGTGAGTACATTGACAATATGTGCCAAATCCTCTCCAGTATTTTCGAAATTCAAATGAATACTAATGACTTCTCATAAATGAGTGAATCATAATGTCACAGAATGCAGTCACTCTCTAGCCACAATCAATTGATATTGTACATTTAGACCAAGTTGTGCTCAAGTGCTTCAACAATGGCCAGTATAATGTTTTGTGAATCCCAGTGAAAAGACCCACCACAGTATTCCATGGTGATAGAAGGGCTCTCTTTCCAAAATAGCAACTATCTCTAATCAAGGTGCTCATGAATGTGTGCGTTGTATGTGAGATGTTTGCAGGTCTCTTGAGCATATCAACAAAAGTTAAAGGAATGCAATCTCATATTGCAGTGGTACCTAAGAAATGATGTACCTGTAGATTGAGAATGGGTACAAGACAGTTAAAAGCATCTCAATAATTATTTTATTCTTGACACCAAACATTGTTGAAGTGGATCTCAGACATCATAGTATCTAATAGAGTGGCAAGTTACACCAACATAAAATTTTGAGTCTCATAAAGGAAGTTCAGATTGCCCGAAGAAACTATGTTAGGTAGGACCCTTTTTCTTGGCTCTAAGCACTATGGGACTTAACATGTGAGGTCATCAGTCCCCTAGACTTAGAACTACTTAAACCTAACTAACCTAAAGACATCACACACATCCATGCCCGAGGCAGGATATGAACCTGCGACCGGAGCAGCAGCACAGTTCCGGACTGAAGTGCCTAGAACTGCTCAGCCACAGTAGCCTGCCGTAGTTCTTCATGTTGTATATTAATGGCCTGGCACATGAAGTTATCTGTAATGAATCTCCACAAATATTGTCATACCTTGGTAAGATTTCAAAATGATGCAAATCTTGGCAACTTGCCTAAAATATACAGTAATGTAAAATTATGCAGTTCATAAAATGAAGAAAGCATAGTCTCATTTGACTACAATATCAATTATTCACCGTTAGTATTAGTCAAATCACATAAATACCTAGGCATAACATTTTGTAGGGATATGAAGTGGAATGAACATATAGCTTCAGATGCAGGAAAGGTAACTAAATTACTTGGGTGTGTTCTGTCTTATAATACTGCTCAAAAGTGAGATACCCATACCATGTGAGACAAACAGGGGATACTGAACATATACAAAGATGAGTGGCAGAAATTGTCATAGGTTTGTTTGACTCCCAGGAGAATACTGATATAATCTTGAAGACAGACACCAGTTATCCCACAAAAGTCTACTTACAAAGTTTCAAGAACCAGTAATACATCAAGAATGTAAAGTTATTCTTCAGCTGGTTAAGTATCACTCCCTTAGGGATCTTGAAAACAATATTAAACCAATTATAGTATACACAGAGGATTTAAACAGTTATCCTTCCCATGCTTTATACGAGATTGGACTGAGAAGAAATCCATTCTTCCCATGCTATACACGTGATTGGAATGTAGAGAAATACTAACATACGATTATGCTAGGTACCTTTTGTCATGTGCCTCATCATTGTTTGGGGTGCATGAATGTAGATGTAGAAAGTTGTAACAAACATCTGTGGCATACATGCTTAGGGCCACTGGAAAAACCATTGGTTACCAAGAACTGTCTCAGTGCAGGGAACAAAGTAACAGATCAAATCCATAGCTTCTTATTTCTGGGACTATGTTATCAAAGAGGATATCCACATTCACAAAAGTAATAACTTAGCAATACAGCTTCAGCAAAGCAAGAGATCCAATGTTGGCCATCTAGGAAACCATGATATTCAACGGCCATCTTTCTTACTGTGTTTCATCCGAGTATAGTATTATCAGGAAGGTAGAGTTAAACATTGTTCTTAGTTCGTGTACACTGTCGTATGATGCAATGTCTGATGACCACAGCCACATTGTTGATTCTGCTGGACCAGATGAATACCAAATCTGACAGGC
Organism: Schistocerca piceifrons; assembly: GCF_021461385.2. Lineage (NCBI taxonomy): Eukaryota > Metazoa > Arthropoda > Insecta > Orthoptera > Acrididae > Schistocerca > Schistocerca piceifrons. The sequence goes on from NC_060143.1 coordinate 57,415,781, forward strand.
AACTAACAATAAACGTTTTGGATTAAAAGAATGGCTAAAGCTTTGTTTTAGTTTAATTTATATTTTGATTTCAGGTGAATGTAGCAACATATGAAAGATACCAAACATATTTCAGTAATTTATAAATGTTTTAAGTAGAATCTGCCAAAGACAATCTTTTGTGTGCCTAGGCATTATGTCATTGTACACCAGTCAGTCACAACACCAGAGTGAGAAAGTGCTAAAATATTTTAAAGAGAGACTGAAATACCTTGGCCTACTTTTACAACCCTACAACTGTAATGTGCTGTAATGGAAGATACTCTCATATAATAACAGATATAGAGATTCACCTTGCCTTGTAATACAGTCAAACTAATGGCAGAATGTGACACAACCTTTTAGTAAACAAGGTGAAACATCTTGTCCTACATACATAATTGCTTATTATTGCAATTTTATTTTCTTCTCACTGTAATTATCAATTCATTATGCTGTATGCAAGCATAATTAATACCATTATTGCCATATCTTAGATAACCAATGTTTGTTTGTCAAATAAACACTAACATATGACATGACTCAACAGAATGTGAAGTTCAGAAACAAATGTTAGTAAAATAATAGATACTGATGTGTTTAAAAAAAAAAACTTGATCGTTTATGGTTGTTAAAAACACTTATTATGTAAATTTGAAGCCAAAAGAATTTAAATTACTTAATTCTGATGAAAAAGACCGTATTTATATTTTATCAAGTGTGTTTTGGTAACTCTGCAATAATTCTTTTGTAAATATCATCAAGTTAAAGTACTATTCTCAATAAGAAGTGAAATGGCTCTAAGTGTTAAAAGTTTATTTACAATTAGATGGTTGTGCGTACCAAACCAGTTCACAGTAGCAGCAGAGCAGTGACAGTTCAGTTCACGTTCACGAAAGTTGAGAGCATGCGATCATGCCAAGGATGACTTTGTCTTGTGAAGTATCACTCAAAAAAGTTTAAAAGTATTTAATGGACTGTGTAAACATATTTAGTGCATATATGTTTATTTAGAATACCAATCACATCAAATAATGTAACCAACGACTACATTACTGCAGCAAGCAGATTCAGTTAACAACTACACGTAAGACAGCTGGGCATATGACATCCCAATACACAAGATAATTAACTCAAAAAGAACTGTTACATTTTCTGTCCACAATGTACTGAATTTACACCATACTTTTTAATTTATGTTGAACCACACACTATATAAATGCATATTTTATCTGAATTGAAGACAGGTAAGAGGAGGTTACAACCTTGTAGCCTATTAATCAGCCTTTTTACAGCCAAAACAGGTGTTAGAAGTACCTCAGTATGAAACATTCCCACATAGTAAACCCTCTACATCCGTAGAGGTGACAGGCAGTTCATGTGATTTGTACGAATGTGGTTCATGATCTCCTTACTGCTGCTCAAAGATATCCCATATGGTGTAGACTAATTTGACACATGGTGAATAATTGTGGTGCTAGATGATCAACTAGACTCATCCTCATGTTTCCCAAACACTGATTGCTGGAAAATTCAATGTCATAGGAAGAGGACGGCCTTGGGAGAGCCAGTCCTGACAAAACTCTACCATCTGGTGAGCAAGATCTATGAAACAGGCGAAATACCCTCAGACTTCAAGAAGAATATAATAATTCCAATCCCAAAGAAAGCAGGTGTTGACAGGTGTGAAAATTACCGAACAATTAGTTTAATAAGCCACAGCTGCAAAATACTAACACGAATTCTTTACAGACGAATGGAAAAACTAGTAGAAGCTGACCTCGGGGAAGATCAGTTTGGATTCCGTAGAAACACTGGAACACGTGAGGCAATACTGACCTTACGACTTATCTTAGAAGAAAGATTAAGGAAAGGCAAACCTACATTTCTAGCATTTGTAGACTTAGAGATAGCTTTTGACAATGTTGACTGGAATACTCTCTTTCAAACTCTAAAGGTGGCAGGGGCAAAATACAGGGAGTGGCAGGCTATTTACAATTTGTACAGAAACCAGATGGCAGTTATAAGAGTCGAGGGACATGAAAGGGAAGCTGTGGTTGGGAAGGGAGTAAGACAGGGTTGTGGTCTCTCCCCGATGTTATTCAATCTGTATATTGAGCAAGCAGTAAAGGAAACAAAAGAAAAATTCGGAGTAGGTATTAAAATCTATGGAGAAGAAATAAAAACTTTGGGGTTCGCCGATGACATTGTAATTCTGTCAGAGACAGCAAAGGACTTGGAAGAGAAGTTGAATGGAATGGACAGTGTCTTGAAAGGAGGATATAAGATGAACATCAACAAAAGCAAAACGAGGATAATGGAATGTAGTCGAATTAAGTCGGGTGATGCTGAGGGAATTAGATTAGGAAATGAGACACTTAAAGTAGTAAAGGAATTTTGCTATTTGGGGAGCAAAATAAATGATGATGGTCGAAGTAGAGAGGATATAAAATGTAGACTGGCAATGGCAAGGAAATCGTTTCTGAAGAAGAGAAATTTGTTAACATCGAGTATAGATTTAAGTGCCAGGAAGTCGTTTCTGAAAGTATTTGTGTGGAGTGTAGCCATGTATTGAAGTGAAACATGGACGATAAATAGTTTGGACAAGAAGAGAATAGAAGCTTTCGAAATGTGGTGCTACAGAAGAATGCTGAAGACTAGATGGGTAGACCACATAACTAATGAGGAAGTATTGAATAGGATTGGGGAGAAGAGAAGTTTGTGGCACAACTTGACCAGAAGAAGGGATCGGTTGGTAGGACATGTTCTGAGGCATCAAGGGATCACCAATTTAGTATTGGAGGGCAGCGTGGAGGGTAAAAATCATAGAGGGAGACCAAGAGATGAATACACTAAGCAGATTCAGAAGGATGTAAGTTGCAGTAGGTACTGGGAGATGAAGAGGCTTGCACAGGATAGAGTAGCATGGAGAGCTGCATTAAACCAGTCTCAGGACTGAAGACCACAACAACAACAACAGGAAGAGGACACTAAGTTAACACATCAACAATAATACAGATATCGTTCATGGCTTCCATATTGCCTCCTGTAACAATATTTCTTCTGTGTGTGTGTGTGTGTGTGTGTGTGTGTGTGTGTGTGTGTGTGTGTGAGAGAGAGAGAGAGAGAGAGAGAGAGAGAGAGAGAGAGGGAGAGGGAGAGAGAGAGAGAGAGATGTTGTACCAATATTGTTGTTTTTCTGTCCTTTTTTATGTGCATGTAAAACAAGAAAAAATGATGTCTGTATGTCTCTGTGCATGTCCTAATCTCTGTCATATTATTTTAAGATTGGATTCCCTTACAATGACCCAAAGCCAATACAGCAACAGAGAGTGGAGTGTATGAAACTAATAGTCATTTAAAATCATACAGCTGGAGGTATTTGAAGCTAGGTGTTGCACAGAAGTTCTAAACATCTATTTTTGTATGAGAATCTTAAAAGGGAAGAATTTCTCAACTCAAGACCTCACTTGCCGACATGGCACACAACAAATTACATTTCACAGCATGCCTTTTCAATAGGATCTGCAGATTATCACATATAGAAAGTCTTAAAATCAGGCAGAAAAAGACAAGAAAGCAAAATGTGTGAAATATGATGACTTCAGTTAAATCTAATACACTGGACACACAAACTTCTGTCATCAATCAATACAAAAAAAGGATGATCACATGATGTGAAAGCAGTCCTCCTCATACAAGAAATATGAAAGTACAATGTCACATGATACAAATATTTGGCTTATGGAGATAACAGTAAATAATATTGTTAAGTAATGAACAACATTTCTTGTAAAACAAGTATATTTGGCAGCTAAAACACTGGAGATAAGAGGCAAATTATACACTATAATGACACTTACTCTTATGTCACTTGTACTGGAATTTTGACCTTCTGTTTCTCAGTAATACAAACTTGTTAAGTCAATTGCTGACTGAAGTTTGTGATCTCCAGCTCGAAATGTCTTTCAGTGGAAATCATTGTCAGAGCCCATAGTCTTTTCTGTGTCATAAGAGTTTCTTAGTAACGTTTTTATTCTTTTCAGAGGAGAAAAGCACCATAATGTTTTGAGTGATGTAATTGATAATGGAATAACTAGCTTTAACAATATCAAAAACTCAGCGAATGTCTTCTCTACGTTGTTGGTAATTACAAACGCAACTAGACTAACGCACCAGACAATAACCTGAATTCTAGTGTTAAATAGCTGCAACGTACTTTGTGGCATAGTTTCAGCTTGTACAAAAATGTATACATACAATGCACTGTCTTTAAGGCATTCTCAGGGAACTTAGAACAGCACAAATTGAACTTCTGTGGAAGAAACAATGATGAAACTGCAAGATAATCTGAGAAACTAAATGAGATTTTTAGCCTCCAGAAAGGACGACATTGTCTAACTCCTTTGTTTCTCTTTTTAACTCAGTTTTGTCCAGTTTCCTTTTCTTTAGTGAGCAATCAGTAAGTAAATTACTGCTGTAGCGGTCAATTACCCATCAGATCTTGGTGATATTTGTAGCATGAAAGCTAGGAAGACTCTTCAACTTTTAAATTGTTTACACTATTCATTTTCACCCACAGTCTAGTACACTGATGAAGTAGTAATCACAGTCCAGAACGTATCAGACACACAGAAAACTGTCTGATACCAATACATTCAATCACTTCAAAACACTGCACAAGTTATAACAACTGATGCACATAAACATAATGTCCACAGTTTCACCAACAATACCACATTGTTATAATCTGGCCACTTTACAACATCTGACAATGGTGGCACTAAGCTCAATTTACCCTTGACAAAAACATAAAATGAAATTACCAGTGGAAAATCCAGGCTGGAATGTAACAATATTACGAGAAGGGCAGTTGCTACTCACCTTTTAGGGGAGGTGCTAAGTCACAGATATGTACACCAAAAAGTCTGTCAGGAAATGAACTTTCAGCCAACAAGGCCTTTACCAGATATAAAACACACACATACACACCACAAACATGACTGAAGTCTGACTGCTGAGTCCATAGTGTGGCCACAGCAGTCAGAGACTGATGTGTGTGTGAGTTGCATTTGTGTGTGTGTGTGTGTGTGTGTGTGTGTGTGTGTGTGTTCTATCTCTGACGAAGGCCTTGTTGGCTGAAAGCTCAATTTCTGACAGTCTTTCTGTCATGCCTATCTGGCACTCTGTATCTCAGCTATATGATGAGTAGCAACTATCTTTTTAATAAAGTATTAGATAGATAGGTATTCGGATATCACAGGCCCTGCAGACCATGTGCTGCTTCCACAAACTGCCTCCATTCCTTCCTGTTTTGTTCCCGGTTTCTTCACGTGTCTTCAGTCCCCAGGGCTGCTAGGTCCTTCGTCAGGTCGTCCATCCAGCGCTGCCATGGTCATCCAATTGGGTGTTTGGTTTCCCCTCTAGTGGCATCTTCGCCTGTCGTCCATTTGACATACAGGCTACATGGCCCACCCATTGCTTCTTTTGCTCTTTATCTTCTGTAGGATAGTTGGCTGTCGTGTCAGGAGGTAGATTTCAAAGTTTTTCCTCCTCCTCATTCTCTGTTATCAAAAACTGGTCCCTGTATCTTCCTCATTGCTTTTCTTTCAAATATTAACAGTTTTTCCTTTTCTCACTTAGTCATGCACCATGTTTTTGAACCGCACATTACTGCTGGTCATATCACTTAGTGTTCACTTAGATCGATTTAAAGCTGAGTGTCTCTTTGAGGGAATGCATGCATTTCATTCCCACTGCTATTCTTTCCTTGATGTCCATTTTTATGTTGTTGTCCATGGTAAACCAAGATCCCAAGTACTTGAACTGGTGTACTCTCTTGAACCTCCTGCCATCTATCTCAAGAAATTCTTCCTGCTCTTGTCTTCTTCCTAATTGCATTAACTCTGTTTTGTCTTGATTCACTTTGAGCCCTACCTTCTGTGCACAACTGTCCATTTTCTGGTACATTCCTTTCAACTCATGCTTTGATTCACTTAGTAGTACTGTCATCTGCATAAGTGAGACAATCAAAGTCACGGTCCATCTGTACTCCAGCCCACTCCTGTTGCCTACACTCTTTTATTACTTTATCTAAGGTGACATTGAACAGAACACATGAGAAAATATCCCCTTGTCTGAGACCTGTCTCAATCTCGAATGTTTCTGATGTGGCTCCTCGGAAATGTACTGCTGCCTTTGACCCTTCCATACAAGCTTGCAGTATTCTCACTAGCTTCTAAGGGTTCTGAAGTCATGCATTGCATTGTATAGGCAATTCCTGTGGGTGCTTTCATATGCACATTGAAAATCGACGAACAGGCTGTAGAGATCTTTATCATATTCCCAGTGTTTTTCAAACAATTGTCTTAATGTGAAAATCTGATCTATTGGTGATCAGTTTGGTCAAAATCCAGCCTGGTACTCCTGTATGTTGTTCTCTATGAATCATTGCAATTTTCTGACAATAACGATGAATAGTACCTGATACGTTACATCCAACAAGCTGATTCCTCTGTAGTTACCACATTCCACGTTGCTTCCCTTCTTGTATATTGGGCATATTGTAGCCAATTTCCATTCTTCTGGCAGTGACTCCTTCTCCCATATCATATGGATCAGTTTATATTTTTCTAAGTGTAAGCTCTCACCTCCCTCCTTGATCAATACTGAAGTTATTCTGTCCTCCCTTGAGTCCTTTGATTGCAATCTTCATGTCTTCCCACTCTTCTTCATCTTTCCTTTCCTCTGCAGTGTCTGCAGGTAACATCTCATCCAGGTCTGGGCTATTCAATAGTTCTGAGAAGTATTTTTTCCATCTTTCTATAATTCTTTCCTCATAATGTATCAAGTTGCCGTTCTTATCTCTAATGAAAAAAATTGGGCTCTGAAATCAATGTTTCCGATTTTTTATTTATTGGAAGAATTGTCTTCAATTCTAGTTTTGGCTCTCTGCCTCAACTTGTTCTAGCAAACTGGTTAGATATATTCTCTTCTCTGCTCTTAGGACTCACTTTGTCTCCCTTCTGACATTGATAAAATGTTTCCTTTTATGCTCATTCTCCCTGTCAGCTAGCCACTTCTTCCTCATCTTCCTTCTCTTTTCTGTAGCCTTCTGGCATGTCTCATTGAGCCATTTTTTCTTCTTCATTATCTTCTTTCTTCCCAATATATCCTCCGCCACACTTAGAACCGTGGACTTTATTTCTTTCCACTTTTCCTCCACGTTCTCTATTGCTTCCAGGGTGTCTAGGACCTGAAAATGGTTTTTGATTTCTATAGCATATTGCTCTTTAACGGCACTTTCTTGTAGTTTCTCAACATTCAAAGCTGGTACTAGTGTCCCCTTCTTCTTATCCATGTAGGTGGAGATGAGTTTAAGCCTGCACACAATGAGCAAGTTGTCTGATGCACAGTTAACTTCTCTGTACGAACTGACATTCATCATTCTATGGCAATAGTGCTGGTCCACCAAGATGTGATCTATCTGATTGGTGGTTCTTCCGTCCAGTGAGCACTGTATTCTCTTGTGTTCGAAGTAAGTCAAACTTGCACTCAGTTTCTTTGAAATACCTAAGTTGATCATCCTCTGACCATTCTCGTAGTCTCATCATGCAAACTGTGCCTTCCTATAATTGATATGTAGATTTCTTCTTTACCTGCTTTTCCATTAAAATCTCCCAGCACTATCCTGATATTTCTAGTTGGTGTGCTCTCAATTGTTTGTTCTAGTTGGTAATAGAACTCTTCCTTTTCCTCATCTGTTTTATCTTTAGCCAGGGCATCAACATTGATGAATGTGATGTCTGGCACTTGGTTTCCAAGTACTATGTACGATATTCTCTTGTTAACAGCTTATAACAATATTATTAATCTTAAAATAAAATTATGCTGATGGGAAAGCGTTTCCTCTGAAATTCTGTTCTCAAAAAAATTGTTTCCATGAACCAAAATTTTTATGACTGTTCATTAAATATCAGTGCTGGTAATGTCATGAGTAGACAGTAATGCGTAAACTAGTGGCATGAAAAGCAATTGCTTTTATGAGAGATGAGAATGCTGGAATGTAATCATCTCCACACAGTGGTGCTATCTAATGGGGACATCTAAAACTGTTTCATCACAGGCACCACTTCAGGAGAGGTGCAGGTGAAAATTCCACCTATTGATATGTATGGAGCCAGGCTTGTCGTTTCTGACACTACACTGTAGCTTTCCACCTGTTGGAGAGTACCAATAGGAAAGCAATCTCTTAAGTTTGATCCAAAACCAGCAGTGTTTTTGTCCCATTATGAATATGGTGTTGAAACATGAATGATGGATGATATACTATGTTAAGTTTATTGAACTAAAATGTGTGAAAAGTAACTGAGAGTTGTGTAACATTGCTATAACCTCATGCACTGCCCCGGTATGAAAGTATTTGAGAAGCCATTCCTGTAATACTAAAACAGTAAAGGACCAAGCACTGAAGCTCTCTAGATAAAGTTTTGAATTAGCAAACAGTAAAAGAAAAGGCAATATTATATTAATAACAGTGAATATAGATGCAGATTATATCAGAAACTCATATGTATGAATAAATAGTGACCTACCTCGACTTCACATGTGTTGAACTTCAGTATCTGTGGCCGGATAATCTGTATAGCATATGGGTAATAAATTTTATACACAAACCTTCCTCATGAATCTATTTGTGAATCATACACAGAAAGAAAAATGCTGCAGCGGTCTTTAATTCATCATAGTTGAGCCAATTCGCATGAAATATTTATAACTTGTACACACAAATCTTTCTTGTGATTCATTTTGTATATTAATGAAATTGTATTACAATCCATAATGTAGTTCCACCACATACAGACAGAAAAAAATGGTGGGGTACTTGATGATATATATACAGATATAGCTGGTTGAGTTGAGTATCTATCTTTCTAAATATTCATAGACAGTTTGGAAATTTTAATTATTTATAAAATTATGATGGCAATATTTTACCAGTACCTTCCCCAAAGTTACTTGAAATAAACAGGTCTCATGCACTATACCTGTAGTGTTTTTCATGTGGAATGTAAGTCATGGCTCCAAATGTACGTACGAAAACCATCAACCAGTATTTTGGACATGCTCAAAAGCACTACCTAGAATGATTTATTTAAAATCCATATTTTTAAAATGTTTTTGAAATTTTAATGCAGCATCATTTGTTAAAATTTTGCTAACTGAAGACCTCAGCTGTAAGCAATAGTTAACAGACAAGTTGGTTGTTTTTAAAAATTGCTTAGTAAAGTTTCAATGAAATCTCACAGATATTTCAAGTAGATCCATTGCAATTTTTTTATTCAAATAAATTGTTGCTTCCAAAGATTTCTAGCATAGCAACAAGTTTAAAAAATCGTAAATTCTTTTTTTTTAATTTTTTCTTAAAAATATGTCATTGGGTACTGAAAATTGTTTACTTGCAAGTTGTGTGCAATTAACAAGAGTTACTATTGGCTTACTACTGTTTACTTGCTGGGAGCGTTAATGAAATATTACTGTGAAACCTCTAAAAATACAAATTTAGAAAGTTCAAATTGTTTCAGTTCATAATTCTAAGATTTGCTTTACTACATTTTGAAATAATTAAGTATAACAATCTCAAAAAGTAACCTATGATATTAAGGGTGTTCCTTAACATTTCTGCCATCACAGTCATGTAAATTCACATGGGCAACTGCAAGGGACAACTGAACTTCGTTTACTTCCCTAAGAGTTATGCACATTTATCTTTTTAGCAAGTACCTCTGTAGCATACTTTATATTTAACTTCACCATCATCACGAAAACTAAACATTACTATTGCTGGCAGCTGCTTTTTAGAACTTACCACTATTTACATGCACACACATTGACAAAGTTGCCATCAGTGAGAATCTGAAATCAAGAGACAGAGCTACCATTTCCTGGTTTATTGTGGAATTATCAACTGATATGAATAAAGCACATCATGTATAAATTTTTACCTCCAGTAACTCTGTTTCTCAGTGAATGTCCCTTAACACTGCTTACAGCTGTGGTCTTCAGTTGTGAAAGTATTAACACCCACTTACACAACAAGTATCTATGACCTAAGCTTTTACCTTTAAGAAACAATGGAGATCGAGTCTAGAATAGAATTTTGAGAAATCTCTGGTTAACAACCACTAGATTGCTACATGTGGCCTTGCAGCAAAATAAACCAGACGTATGTAATGCCAAATTTCACACACACCCAAAGGAGCATGTCCACCATGTACCCCTTTTTCTTGGAACCTTTTACAACTTAACCCACTTCATTTCAAATTCTTATTTTATTCATACAGTATGAAGCAATAAATCTTATTTTTAGCTAAAATTCTGTTATAACTACAAAAACTGTGCATGTTGAACTTATAATTTCTTTCTTCTTAAGTCAATTTTAGATTAAGTATCAGTGTAGCTGCAGGGAACATTAATGATAATTGTTCTTTGGGCTAATTAAAATGCACTTTCATTTCTTTTTCATTAAATATTTTAGTGCTAATTAAATTCATGGGTCTTTAATTACTCTGAATGTGTACAATCAGTACGTAGTATACATATGCCTAGTTTCAGTAATTTTTTTTCTCCAAAGTTTATTTATCTATCTCCACTTTAAACACCACTTGAAGGCAGTGGTCTGAAATACACATATTTGAAACTAACATTGCAAGATGTTTGAAAAGCTAAGGAATTTACTCTTCTCAAAGAGTTCCAAGATTATGTGACTAATGATTTAGATTTCTTATGTGATTGTACTATAAATAACAACAGGCTGTAGTATGCATCTTTAAGTCATGTTGTGCCCATATTTTATGACTGGTTGTACTTACTTTCATTTGCCAAATTGTTTAATATTTTATTGTCTTTGTCATTCACACATTAATGTACTGAATGTATTTCATAAGTGACTATTGTGTGATTATTTATTGTTATTGTAATTTATCTAATTATGCAGTGTATCTGTCTCTTGTGTTATTTGACATTTACCTGATTATTTTGCCAGACAAGACTCATAGCCTGTAAAAACATTGAAAGGTAATTACTAAATATGTATTTGTAATATAACCGTCTCAAGAGTAATAAAAGAAGGTAAGTTAATTCAAGCACTAAGAAGTTAGGAGGTTATATGCCAATTAATGGAAAAGGAACTTTGTAATACATAAAATGGTGTTCAGGCTATAGTGTAAACTTTCTTTGTAAGCGTGAATGAGATCAAGCCACCAGAATGGTGAGAACACTTTGCCATTCATACCGAATAATTTAAGGGCATCTTAACTTATAATTTCTTTCTTCTTAAGTCAATTTTAGATTAAGTATCAATTTAGCTGCAGGGAACATTAATGATAATTGTTCTTTGGGCAAATTAAAATGCACTTTCATTTCTTTTTCATTAAATATTTTAGTGCTAATTAAATTCATGGGCCTTTAATTACTCTGTATGTGTACAATCAGTACGTAGTATACATATGCCTAGTTTCAGTAATTTTTTTTCTCCAAAGTTTATTTATCTATCTCCACTTTAAACACCACTTGAAGGCAGTGGTCTGAAATACACATATTTGAAACTAACATTGCAAAATGTTTGAAAAGCTAAGGAATTTACTCTTCTCAAAGAGTTCCAAGATTATGTGACTAATGATTTAGATTTCTTATGTGATTGTACTATAAATAACAACAGACTGTAGTATGCATCTTTAAGTCATGTTGTGCCCATATTTTATTACTGGTTGTACTTACTTTCATTTGCCAAATTGTTTAATATTTTATTGTCTTTGTCATTCACACATTAATGTACTGAATGTATTTCATAAGTGACTATTGTGTGATTATTTATTGTTATTGTAATTTATCTAATTATGCAGTGTATCTGTCTCTTGTGTTATTTGACATTTACCTGATTATTTTGCCAGACGAGACTCATAGCCTGTAAAAACATTGAAAGGTAATTACTAAATATGTATTTGTAATATAACCGTCTCAAGAGTAATAAAAGAAGGTAAGTTAATTCAAGCACTAAGAAGTTAGGAGGTTATATGCCAATTAATGGAAAAGGAACTTTGTAATACATAAAATGGTGTTCAGGCTATAGTGTAAACTTTCTTTGTAAGCGTGAATGAGATCAAGCCACCAGAATGGTGAGAACACTTTGCCATTCATACCGAATAATTTAAGGGCATCTTAACTTATAATTTCTCTCTTCTTAAGTCAATTTTAGATTAAGTATCAATTTAGCTGCAGGGAACATTAATGATAATTGTTCTTTGGGCTAATTAAAATGCACTTTCATTTCTTTTTCATTAAATATTTTAGTGCTAATTAAAGATTTTTATTGAATATTTACACAAATCTGAAGTACACATATATCATTTAATCATTTTGTAAAATATGTTAAAAATATATAAACAATAAGATTCCTTGCAAGACATAAAGAATGATGCAGTGGTCCAATTACAATTACAAAATTCACTAATCAATAATTCAAATATTTACAGCCTTCTTTGGTATATTTCAAATTGCTAAAAAATTACACGTGTAATTTTTGCTAATAGAAAGACTAAAACTGATTAAAAATACAATCTGGAATATACAAGCGTTTATATATTTAACATGTATTCCACTTCACTTTCATTTCCAGCTCTAACAAGCATAGATAACTAATTATAATTTATCATCAGAAATTTACAGCACGGGGCCATTCAGCACAGAGAGGATAAAATTTTGTACGTGGCCATGATTGTTGGAACCTGTACATTTAAGTCCGATACTCTTCTCTGAGATATATTACACATATTGAATAATGTACTAGAAATCGTGCTCCTTCTTCGACCAAACTGTGTACAGACCTAACTGTTGTAGTTAGTGAGTGTTAATACAGTGAGATGCAATTCTGGTACTTTAGCAAAAGATGTAAACAATTACACAGAGATCAGTTAACTGTAGAGTCAGGAATTAAATGTGTGTATGCAAGTGAGAAATAGGTTATGGGAACCACTCTATCAACCAGAAACAAGATACAGCATGATTTTTTTCTCACTGTGTGCCAAAAGGAACTTTAGTTAGCAAAAATGTGGTGGTTAGCATTGCAGAACTAGTTATTTGCAGAGCAAGAACTCTACAGAAAAAGTACACTTAGCAAAATATAAATCTGCATCACTCCTATTCCATTCTGACACACTCCACAATTTCTCAGAACTAGTCTGGAGGCAATTCTTGGACTGTAGTTTCTCTCCCACCTGCATGCTGTCGATGTCACCAAAAGATGTGTGAAGGTTAGAACAGTGACAGTGTCAGGGTGAAACTTTACTGTTGTTTTACAAATAAATTAAGAGGTCTTGGATGGTTGACCACTGCATTTAGTGTTCATACAGACATGCAGTTTTCATTTTCAATTAAAAGTTCAAAGACACTGATGTCTGACATAATCAGATTTTTGAAAATACCACTGATATATCTTCCAAGGCTGTGTACACCAAGTCTCCATTTCATTAACATTCTACTGTTAAATAAGAAGCAGTTAACATGACAGCTGTATAACAACTTTTCTGCTGACAGAATGTTGGACTCCACTGTTATAAACTTATATTGAACACTACTTCTGGAAAATTGGCTTTATTCCATTACAGACTAAAAGAGCCTAGTGTCTGATGGGCTAAGATAAAAATTTTGTTAATTGGCTTGTTACTATAGAATGTATAACCTTTACATGACATAAACAACCCTTGTACCATAAATGGAAAAACCGATGTAGCAATTATCGACTGAGAAATGTGTCTTTCCATAACTTGACAAGGAGGTGCCTATCATCAACTTTAATGACTTCCTTTTTTTTTCAAACTTGTTAATGAAGCAGTCATAAATCACGCCTGGTAATGTACTTAACTGATGTACTGGATAAGATGAAGCAGGATAGTACCACAAAAATCAGAAAGACTTAGGAACTTTGTTGACAGTATCTTTTCATTTATAAGAACATGCTGGAAGACAAATATGCACACGTAACATCTTTGCTTAATACGTCTACCTATCAAACCAAAATTATACGAGGTATAATTTCTATGTTGAAGGAGTTATTCCCTTAAAATTAAATGATCTGAACCACCATCCCCCCCCCCCTCAAGTTATACTAATATGCTACATGTGACACAATTCTGTAGCTATCATGAGTCAATCTGTTTTACCTCGAAATGTACCGAAACAATTTAATAACAATAAAGCAGGAAGTAATACAAGTTACGAGCACTACCCCTTTTAATTTCAATCTGTCAGTAACAGATATGCTATAGAAACTTAGTATTTTTTATTCCTTTTGGCCAAAAATATATCCTAGAACACTTCTGTAACCACCCATATACAGCCCATGTAGAAAACTGATTACAATGCACAGTAAGATAATTTGAAAATGTGCTATAAATGGTGTGTGTGTTGGAAAATGGGATTCAAAATTTGCAATAATGTTTGCCATATAGATGCACTCTGAAAACTACATGTCATACTTCATGATTGCACAGATGCTGAAACCAAATTTTCTGTAAAGCCATAAAGGCATTAAAATTAGGCCTCCAGTAGTTAGACTGACCCCTACAGATGGCCAGAAACCTGGTAACACTGCCCATATTGCAATCATTCCAGAAGAATGTTCCATGATTAAAATTCAGATGTAATGTTCCAATTATATCTGGAACTACACCACCAAAACTAACCACAGGAAATACAACACAATACAATAACATCTTTTACATAATGACAAATAACCATATTTAATGGAAAAGATGTGCTGTGAATGTTAGTATGAGCACATCCAAAATGGTAAATCCTCTAAAAACACAATATACTGTACTTAATTAATACAGAGAGGGCAGCACAGGGAACCTAACACATTCACACGCTATTTTAGTACAGTCATTTGCGTTTTGTGTACATTTCATCCGTTTATAACACAGATACCTTTCATGAATATAAAAAGAATAAAGTGTTTGTCATTAAAAAATTTGGTACACGCATACAGTGTAATGGCTTTGCCAGTTTACTTTACAAACTGTGCAAAATTTGAACTCAAAATAAATACAGTTACTCACAATTATGCAAGTTTTCTTTTTTATTTACCATATTTATTAAATAAATGCCTTGCATTATTTTTTAATTTATTCATCATATATTTTAAAATGGCATTATAATTATGAATTGCTGAGTTGTGTTTTGCTTGGAACCAAATGTCTCCAGTGTTTGCTTAATGAATATGGAAGCTACATTCAAATTCCATGCCCAAGTAATTTATGAAATTCAACATACAATATAAGGGATACGAAGGTCTCAAAGCAAAATTAAGAATACGTTTGCAGTAATGTTGCTGTATAACGTATAGTTGGGTACTGAAACTCATCTACAAGAAATATGATGATGCTCAAAGAAAAAATGTATTAAGAAACAATGGCTAAAAACCAGTGCTGCCACATCAGCAATATTTTATCAAGAAGGAAAGGCAGTGTAAGACTCACATTTTGAAATAATATTTGGCAATTTCATGTTATCGGGAAAACCACCAAGGTTCACATATTTATGTGCATATATCTGAGCATTTATAAAATTTAAATAACATTTTGTTGTGCAAAGTTTCCAGTTTTTAAATGTAAAAACAATAAGTACTCCCAATAACAAAAGTAAAGCATCTAAGCAAGGACTTATTCACTAGCCAGTTCATCATTTTGCAAATTCTTTTATGCAGTTCATCATTCTGTAAATTCTCTTATACAGTAAATTCCAACATGGAAGAACAGTCTGGAAACACTTCCACAAAACAGTTGAATTCCTTATTGTAGCTGCCACGAACATCAACACAGATTAATATCAAAAACACAACACCGAGAGTTTGTCACAAATGAAAAGATGCATCCATCTACTTAAATTTGAAACAAGACTGTGTGGTGGGTATAAAGTATTAAATCTTTGAAGCTGCTATATATATTTAAGTACAAATTTTATTTACATATATGGACAAATACTACAAATATGAATATATGAAAAACGCATTTTTGACTTACAGACAAAACATTTGAAACATCGATTGCACAGTGCTGCTGAGAATATTTTAAAATTTTTTTGCCAAATAATTTTCTCTTTTTAGAGAAGTTGCATTAAGTAGTGTGCATCAGCTAATGCTATGGATGGAATTAGGAATATCCACATACAGAGGTTCGAATTAACATTATGATTGCACAAATATAAAACACATGTCACAAGAAACACAGAAAGAATATGAGGAAACTGACAACGAGTCACACAACCATTACATCTTCCTCAAAGTGCGTTTTGTATTTGCATGCATGCAACAAATGTTATAAACTAGCAAATATGTTTCTGGTTTCATGAAAGACAAACATGTCCAATACGCTTACTCTGTGTATTGTCCTCAGACATTTCCTAATCAATGAATTAAAGACAGCTTCTATCTCATGAAAAACACATCAACCATATTTGTACAAGAGGATGTTTCTTTTTTTTCGTTTTTGCAGAGTCAGAGGCCTATAACTTACAATTTCAAAAAACTGGTAAACTCTTTATAATCACAAATTACTGGTAAGTTCTGTCTGTGAGTCATGTTCCTGTTGAAGAAATCAAAAACATGACCAACACTTGTCTACAAATGTATCTGTTAGGAACAAAATGTAGTCAACACCAAAAATATACATTTCATAGTAAATGACTGATATAAATAGTGACTCTGATATTGATAATGATAACAAAGGCATATGACAGTGCAGGGTCAGGAAAAAATTGTTATAAATAAGTACAAAAGTGCTGCATTAGCTATTACATGAGTGAGAGCATGTAATTGGTCCATCAAATATCTTTACAGAGTTTAAAGTCTTTTTTTTTTCATCTTGAAAAATGTTTAGCACAGTTTAATAATGTTAAGTGCTTTCCATTATTACACTCATCATGAATAAGTTGTTGAAGCAATTTGCTTCTTCTTCACGCAGCTGGAATATCCCAGAAAACTTGTTCTGTATCACACATCAGTTTAAGCAAAGTGTTCACATGAAATACATCAAAGTCAAAGAAGTACTACCAGCACACACACAAGGACACCAGATCATGAAATAAGATGTTTAAATGCACAATGAACCAAACATCCCTTGACACAATGTCTTCACACTTTGTACACAGTGGAGAAATCTGAGATCCCTGCATTCATTTTGCTTCAGTCTCTGTGCAGATCACCATGTCCATTCTCAGGTCAATCATTGTTGCTGCAAGAGCTGTTCTAACTCATCTGCAGACCGGAGAAGAAATGCAGCAGATTCCCTGTACCCAGTAATCAACTGCCTTACTGCTACTATTTCGGCGGTGCTCAGTTTGTGGCTGAGCAGTGGTTTTGTCTTCATGCTTAGATCTGTAGGTCCTGCAACATAACAAAAAAGTGTTAACTCCACTTAAATGCTAACAATGAAAATATAACCAAAGCGACATTAGGCTACATAGTGTTGTCTTTACTGAATGTAGATCATTTTTTTGAAACCATGTTTTCCCCCATACTTAAAGCAGTAGGGTTCTGATACATCTCCAATGCAACTGACTAGTACTCCAGCTGGGCCAATCCTTCTCCAGTTACAGCATCTTTATGGAAACAACAGCCAAGACATTCAATGTAACATAGAACTTCTTGCTTGTATTTGACATGATTTGACATGCATGTGCTCAAGTAAAAGACTGTACAAATGAGCTCAGATCAGCAGCTGTCTACAAGAGCTGAAAAATGCATTGCAGTTAATGGTGAAGTTTTTGAAGATCTTTAGTGAGGAAATGTACATACTTAAGCAAAACATTAGATCACAATGTTTAATTTACTATCACTTGCATTTGTCCTGTTCTCACCTGGTTTCATTAGTTTCCTCAGAAACTATTAAGGACAGATTTCTGTTCACCTTAGACACAGTTGCAGTCGGAGCTTAGTGACCAAAAACGGCAATGATCATCTATGTGTAAGTTCTGCTTGTGTGAATGTATGTGTATTTTCTATATATAATGAAAGACTCATTCCAGTAGCAGAATGTTTGTAGCATTCTTTTTCATTGTGCCTCTCTGTGACTCAACATCTCCTCTATGTGACGAGTAGCATATTGTTGTAAAGAGGAACTATTACATGACCTTTATAGTAGACACTAATGTAATTTATAACGTGCCCAAGAAACACACAGAGATATTCACCAACCACATACTTTGGTTGCAGTAATGAAACTAGTGACCAAAAGACCTCAAGGCCAGTAAGGTAGAGCAATCTTCACCAAATCAGATCACCAGATTCTTACAACTTCCATCACAGAACAGCAACCTTATCATTTCCTTTGTCTCAATCCTCCTAATGAGATTTTTTCATTTAATCCTCCTGCTAATCTGAGGAGTCAGAAAGAATCTGTTGTAGATGATTTCAATAGTTATAGCTCTGTATGGGGCTACTCTCAAGACAATTTAAATTAAAATGCTGTACTAGAGCACACAGAACTACATCAGCTATCTTTGGTCCATGATAACAAAGTTCCTCATCTTTTAATAATGGAAAATGGCAACACAGATACAATTAGGCAAACAAGGTACAAAATCAGCTTGCACACTGATCCCTCCACACACAACGTCATCCATTATGAGTCAGTTAGTAATAGCAATCCACCCACACACCATGAGCTTCATGCAAAGACACAATTTCAATATGACAAAGTGGCAGAAATTCACCACAATGCTCAATGTGAGGATTACAGCAATCAATCCCTATCCAGATGATTGTGTAGCATTTCTGGAAAATGTCCAGTCATAGAGAATGTAGTCTAGTTACATTCTAGGTCTTAACCTCTGAAACATCAATTCTATTGAAAAAATATCAGAACATTTTCAAAAAGATTCTTCCAATGATGAAACTATCTCAAGCAGGCAGTGTGCCTCAACCTGAAATTCTGAATCCAGATGCAACCAATGGATTAAATTAACACAAGATCTGAATATAAGAATGAACTGCTACTATGCTTGGCAGTTACACACACATCTCCGTAATTACAAAACTGAGAGCTCAGTATATAGCAACTTATCTGCAAATAAAACTGCAAGTCAACTCAAGGAGGGTGGGAGACCAGTAAAGCTGGAATCAAACAAAAGAAATATGTCAGGAAAACAGCATTCCCTCTGATCATTTTGTTCTGGAAGATCCGAACAGAGAGCTCAACAAATGTAAAAATGGTAAGGCAGTAGGTCTTGATGATATCTACACTAAGCAACTCAAAAGATTTGGTCCTGCTAGTAGCAATGGCTCTTGAACTTATTCAACAACTGTGAAATCCCTAAACTATGGAGAAAAATCAGTCACTGCAATACTCAAACCTGACAACACAAGTGATCCCAAGAACGACAGACCAATCCCATTGATCGGACATTTAGACAAAATCTTACAACGAATGAGTCTAGATCAACTATTTGAGTGGTGCTCATGCCAGAACAAATAGGCTTTTAACAAGGGAGAAGTTTTACTTCCCAAGTACTGCACCTCATGCAGTATATAGAAGACAGCTATAAAAACAACAAACGCTGCAGTGGCTTTCACTGACATGCAATAAGCCTACAACATGGTTAGTCACTGTATAGGAATATAAACTCTCTCAAATAACTGGATGCTTTCTGCAGAACAGATAGTTTTCTGTTTAATTTCGAGGCCAACAGAGCAGATAGAGAAACCCAAAAAATGGCCTGTTACAAGGAAGTGTGCCAGCTCCTATACTCTATAATACTTACATTAATGATCAACCCTGCTCATAAAGAATAAATAGCATTATTTATGCATAAAATGTCACCGTATTAGCTCCAGAAGCAACATGTACTACAAATTCAATGCATTATTGTCAAGACAACCCATCAAAAACAAAATTCTGTGCCTTCCACCTTCCCAAGCAGCAATACATGTTGAAGTGATCCAGTAAGGTGTGCAAATAGAGCACTGCTTCGCTTCCAAATCTCTAATTGTAATTCTTCATTCTTGGTGTTCCAGATCCAACCACCTTGCAGGATGGCTGATGCCTTCCAAAAGCCTCCCCTCAGGTCACGAGTATAGGTGGTCTGTATGGAATACACTCAACAGGCTGTGCTCTGGAACTCGCAGTGTGATGATTGACATGCACCAGCGGACATTTGCCTATGGATGACATTATGGGCATATGGTGTGAAGAGACAATGCACTATATCCTTGTCTGGAAGTTGTGTCCACTTACATGCTCTCCCCAGGGGGGGGGGGGGGGGGAGATATTAATTAGCCAATTCCATTAACTATTAGCAGAAATGATAGTGCTTATAATACCAATCTGTCTGAAGTATTTTTGTTAATGTTCATATCCTATAAGTAAAGATGTATGTATGTTTCTGGCATTATTAAGTAAAATGCTGTAACTCAAACCAGTGATTTGTCCTTTAGTTCCTTTATTTATGATGTTGTGAGAAGTCACTTTCGATGATTGAGAATGGAATAACAACAGAATAATGCAGAGTGAAACAATGTGCTGTTCTGGCTTCCAATGTGGCCAGATACTACTTTTGATCAGGATGAACTCCTTTACTTTCACTCAGGTGGTGCAGCCAATCCAGTTTTGCATCAAGTCATTCACCTCATTCAAAAAAAAAAAAAATGGCTCTGAGCACTATGGGACTTAACATCCGTGGTCATCAGTCCCCTAGAACTTAGAACTACTTAAACCTAACTAACCTAAGGACATCACACACATCCATGCCCCAGGCAGGATTCGAGCCTGCGACCGTAGCAGTCGCGCGATTCCGGACTGAGCGCCTAGAACCGCTAGACCACCGCGGCCGGCACACCTCATTCAGCTTGGGTAGACAGACAGGTCTCTTGATCCTTTAAGTACTGCCTACAGCAGGAACTTTGGGGGTTGGGGGGATTCATATACCAAGTTATTGGCCCATCAGCATGTGTTTTGGCCCAGCATTGACAGTGACATTGTTCTTTGCAGCCTGTTCTCAGTGTTCTACCCAGCAGGCAATGCCACAGATAATGCTCTCTCCATGGACCACACCGCAGTTTCTGTGAGAACACATCCATGTTCATTTTGCAATATCCTTCCTAAATTCTTACTGGTTGTTGATGCTTTCTCTAGACTTTCGTACACTATCATCTGTCCTTCAATGTCAGCCACATGTTTCAGGCCATCTCCAAAAGTTTTTCTATTGAAAAACTGCCCTATATGCTTGTGAGGGATAATGATCCTTCCCTCAGATCTTCCATAATCTCTGCACTTGTCAAGGCATTTGCCAGGTGACTGCTCCTTTTCTTCACCCCAAATCTACCAGTGAGGCAGATCCTCTCAAAAGAAAGTTCAAGGTTCAAATGAAGGAGTATGTTGCGGACTCCTCCATGGGCGATTTCTCGACATGCTTCTTGTGTTCCTACAGGTTGGCGACAAAGGGGAATACTCCACGGTTACCAGCAATGCACCCTCCTGCATGTGCTCATGCTGCCCCATCAATGCCCACTGGTGTGGCCCTCATTCTAGTTCACTCCTGGCTCCGCTGTCTGGGCTCAGTGGTTCGACCGACGGCCAAAATTAATTGTGCTCATACTTATTGTCAGCTCCTGCCCAAGTCAGTACCTGGATCTGTGTCTCAAAAACTGTTCGCCTAAATATTATGATATACACATATTTGAAACTATCTTTTTAAGCCCATCATATTACGCTAAAATTTAACATAGGGTTCCATTTAAAAAAAAATGGCCTCATAACTCTCTAATAAAAAATAGCACAAACATGAAATGTGATGTATTCAAGTAGCCCCTGCTCCTGCAATTCACTGTCCAAAATGGTATCTTTGTATATATTACGGATTGGGAGATACAAGGGGTGTTATGACTTAGCTGCCTTACCCTGTGTATATGTGTGTGTGTGTGTGTGTGTGTGTGTGTGTGTGTTTGTAGATATACAGGGTGTTTATTTAACTGAAGACTTTGAAATATCTAGAAAACTACACACTGGATCAGAAAAAGATATAATTCCAATTCGTTTGTCTCGGAGGGGGAGATGTAGTGATACCACACTCAACCCACACCTCCACCCCCTGAGTGGATGATGGGATAAAACTTTGAAATCTTCAATGGGAACACCTCAAATGGTACTGTAATCAGAGGAATAGAAATGAGTACACAATTGTAATTTCCAACACACTACTCAATGGCTCTTGAATATCCAATGGCACATGGGACCCCCACTTCCATGCTGCAAGGGTAGGACAGGCCAGTATTTCATGATTTCTAACTGGCAACCCCTTTCACAACATTGTATTCCTCCAACATAACAAACAGCAGACTATTCAATGTGCCACTGTGGTCCACCATGTCTTCACGGCCTATTGGCACTTGTAACTACCCATTATCTTATAAATATCCCTACAGAAAGTAATCCTGAAACATCAAATCTGGCAACCTAGCTGGCCAATTAATAGGACCACATTTGCTGATCCACCGACAAGTGTAATCATGGTCTAATACTTCCTGTGCTTCAGTTGCGTAATGTGCTAGGCAAACGACATGTTGAAACCACATACATTGTCGAACATCCTGCAGTAGTACTGGTAGTTCCTGTTCCAAAAACATTCAATATTTGTGTCCATTCAATGTGCCATCAATAAAATACAAACCAATGAGTTTGTTCCCTATGATACTGCACCAATGTTAACCAACCAAGGACGTTGATGATCAACTTGCCGTAACCGGTGGGGACTGTCTACACTCCATGCCAGTTAACACTACCATGGTTTGTGAATGTAGACTCATTGGAAAATAGTACCTCGGCAGAAAGCATGGGGGCCATTTGCATTTGTTGATGTGCCCATTCACAAAATGCTACTCAGTTATGGAAATCGGCACCATGATGTTCTTGATGCAGTGACATGTGGTGTGGATGATACTTATGACGATACAGTATTGTGACAATACTACGTAAGGAGATACCGGAATCACAGTGTAATTTCCAGGCACTTATCTGTGGGCTGTGGTGCACTGCTGCTACTACATATATTTCACTAACTTGTCCGGTAACATATTTGTTCTGTTTCCTTTTGCTGGTCCACATGCTGCTATCAGACATAAAAGCATTCACAACCTTGTAAAAGAACAAATGAGAGTGAGCTTTCCCTGGAAAACGCTCGGCATATATGGTAACAGCAGCCTAAACATTTTTGCTACATTCTCCATAAATCGGGATCATTTCAATTTTTTCTTCCATGGTCCACTTCCACATCTATTCTCCAAATGATAGGTAGGTGTGCAGGCAATAAACACAGCCAAGTATTGTTATGTTTAGAGCTGCTATCTGGTCTACATCTGCACAATAGGTGAGCTCTGGTTGCAAAGTACTGCCTGTTATGATACATCACAGTTCACTACACGGCCATGGTGGCACATCGAGTAGTCCTCTGTTTGATGTGTCAGATTAATGGGGTTTCCATTTATAAGTTATGAAATACTGGCCTGTCCTACCCTCGAAGCATGGAGGTAGGGTCCCACGTGCCATTGTATATTCAAGAGCCATTGAGTAGCATGTCATAAATTATGAATGTGTACCCATTTCTATTCCTCCGATTACAGCATCATCTATGGCAAAACAATGAAAATGTTTTGGACGAAATGTATGTATATTTTGTCATAGAGTCATAATCTGCAATAAAAAATGGGAGTTCCCACCGAAGATTTCAAAGTTGTCCCTTTCCCCCCCCCCCCCCCCCCCCCCCAGATGGTGGGGTGGCGGGGTAATGTCATACCATTGGATGCCCACTCAAAGAAAAACAAATCGGAATTATAATGTTTTTTTATCTGATGCTTAGTTTTGGAGGTTCTTCCACACCTTCACTTAAAGTGAACATCCTGTATCTTCAGACTGGACATTACGTGCATATTTTACTTGTGTAAGTACAGTAACTTCTAACCACTATATGTATATTGCTACTGCAGTCCTCAGAAATCAGGCTTTCCTTCTCTTCCTGTCTTGTAGGTCTCCCCCTGACCCGCAGATCTGGGCAACTTTTCCAAACTCTACCCTTTTTCCTAAACCTCACAAGTCCATTTCCTTCACCCATCTTCCTTCCCCTTCAACCCTTCTGCCAGAAGGAGCCACTAGCTCCAAAAACTAGCAAACTGTAATAGCTTTAATATGCATGTTCTGCTGCCGCTTGGTGAGTAGATTTTTTTATCTATCCATTTACTTATTCCAAGAGAATGAAAAGAATCATAATAGTCCCAATGCATAAAAAGGAGACAGGGAATTCCTCAGAAATTACAAGTTATTCAACACACCCTGTTAGATTTTATTCTGTTTATTGCTAAACCACTTGAAACCATATGAAGAAAATATAATCATCAGGCATTATCTGAATCGCTTTTACATAAATAGACCTACTATTGACAATATATTTGTAATCAGAACAATAACTGAAAAAGTATGGGAATATAAACAGAAAATACATTACTTGTGTATTGATTTTTTTAAAGCTTATGACTCCACTGACAAGAAAAGCCGTTGGAATGTAATGATGCAATTTGGATTTCGAATTAAACTTATAAATCTTTGTAAAATATTCATGGATGATAATATAAGCAGGGTTTTGCTAAATGAGATAACATCTGACAACCTCTATGGGTATCAAGTTAAGGTGTTTGCATATGCAGATGATACAATGTTCAATGGGAAAGCACAACAGAGATTAGACTGTTATTTGTAAGCCCACAGAGAAAGCATCCAAACGTGGTCTAAAAGTAAATGATCAGGAAACAAAATACATGATACTTCAAAGAAGTAGAGATGAATAAGTCAAAAAATCACATCTAATAATTGGTATACATAAAATTGAAAGCATTAAACAGTTCAAATGTCTGGGTGCAGACATAGATGAAGAAAATAGGAACAAGTAGAAGTGAAAATGAGTTTGGAAAATGCTAAGCATCAACTACTCCACATGAAAACTTCTAGTGCCTAACTGCTGACAAGGAAAATTAAAATGAAGACATGAAGTTTAACTAAAATGGAAGAAAACCAGCTAAAAGGTTTTTGAAAACAAAGTTTATACCAAAATCTTTGGTCCATGCTATGATAATGAATCGCAAAGCTGGAAGCAAAGACAAAACACAAATTCAGATGCTATCACAAAAGACAAGAATTATCACCACAATAAAATCTGAAGATTTCAAGGGGCAATCCATGTGATGAGACTGAAATAGCATTCTAGGATAAGTCACATGGTGAAAGATGAAGGGGAAGACCCATGAGTACATACCTAAATGAAATTAAAATAATATGCGACATGATAGCCATACAAAATTTGCAAGAAGTATGACAAGATACAAGCATTTGGAGGCAAGGTGCTAGGTCGGCATGGGATCTTCAAATCCCTTAGGAGCCAAGAAGAACTTGACTAAAAGAAGAGATCAGTTGACTGCACAAAACTGGAAGCATCAAAGAATAGTCGGTTAGGTACTGGAGGAAAGGGGGCAAAGGTTAAAAAAGTAGAGGGTGATCAGGGCATGATTACAACAAAAGGGTAACATGTAGAGGGAAACCAAGGCACGACTAGAATAACAAGTTTTAGATGGATGCAGATCTCAGTAGCTATGCAGAGATGTAAAGGCTTGTGCAGGACAGACTAGTATGGAAGGCTGCATCAAACCAGTCTTCGAACTGAAAAACCCAACAACACGAATATGTAAACACTTTCTATCACCAGCAGTGGATCAGCTGTTATTAGTGAATTGGAGAATGGGAAAGGTATGGATGACATAACACTTTACTGAAGTCTTAACCTGGAGGGATATGACTGCATAAGTTCCTAGAATAGGACAACATGAAAAGAAATGTGAAGGATGCATAGCATTGGCATGTTGTTTCAATTAACAAACTTGGCTTTAAACCTATAGACTGGAATTACCATGGCAGTAAAATGAGTGATATTACCCAATTTTATCCCACTCAAAGAAGCTGGAACATGAAAGTGGTGATGATAGTGCAACATCACTAGCTCCTCTCCTGAATCCATGAAAATTGCTATCCATTGTCATCCGCAACAACACCAAAATGCATAACTCACTGCAGTGGTGAGGTTGGGGTCACTACAACAAATCTGTTCTTGCCTGACGTGACTCTTAGTGACTATGATTTTTTCCCCCAAAATTAAATGAGTCACCAATAACGTAACAGTTCCAGGACATCTCAAGCATCAGTTCTGCCATGAAGTTTTTATTCAATCTTCAGCACAAAGCCATGAAGTAGTGGCAACCACAGTTGGGCATTTTGTCACAGCAATAGTAAATTAAAATAATCAATTATAGTCATTTACAGATTGGCTCTTCTGGAGTTCAAATTATTCAATACCTTCCTCCTTTTCAATAAACTGCAAACAAAAACCTGCTCAAGTATTTATGATCCTCATCAGGTCGGATTAAAGGAAGACATCAAAGCAATTCAAGGGCATATTGTTGGATTTGTTACCAGCAGGTTCATCAACTTCCAAGTATTACGGGTATGCTTCATGAACTCAAATGGGAATCCCTGAAGGGATGACAACACTCTTTATGTAAAACATTATTAACAAAGTTTAGAGAGCCAACGTTTGAAGTATACTGCAAAATGATTCTACTGTCACTAACTTATATTTCATATAATGACCAAGAAGGTAAGATAAAAGAAATTACGGCTCACATGAAAGCATATAGACAGTCATTTTTCCCTCGTTTTATCTTCGAGTGGAACAGAAAAGGAAATGACTGCCAGTAGTACAGGAAACCAACACCATGCATAATATGGTGGGTTATGGAGTGTGACATACATGTAGATGTTAGATGAAACATTATCTTCTACTGGATCTGTGAATTTACCACTCTCTTCTCTACAGGATTTTACCACCTAACTACTCTAAGATTACTAAGTCACTGACGTTTCTACCCACAAGTGAAATAAAATTCAAATACACAAAATTCTGCACATATGGCTAAGAAGTACTGATTACAATATCAGAATCATTAAATTATAAATTCATACACATCACATTGGGCATTAACAGATATTGGCATTAAAAAAAATGATAACATACGGCAACTCGAAAGAATATCGCATTAGACAATAACAGATACTCTCATTAAAAACATGATAAAATATGGCAAATCAAAAGAATAAAGAGTAGAAATAATGACAGTAAGAATACGATTCCTTCTGAAATGTACACATAATATATTAATTCTCACTTATATGGCACAAATAATAATATTCCTTCAAGCAACTCATTACAGTGTATGACTATTTGTCTGAAAAACAAATTATATGAGAGGAGGTGATGAGTTGCAGACAGGCACAATAAAAAGATTCCAAAAATATTAAGCTTTCAGACAAAGTTCTTCTACCAAAACACAAAACACAAACACACACACACACACACACACACACACACACACACACACACACATTCACAAAAGCACAGTGCGCTACACCGGAGATCTTTGCAAAAGTGATCAGCAACCCTTCAGGCACCTCTGGCACATATGCAGCCTACACGGTCCATGTACACTTACCCTGTCGCAATAATGGACGGACATCACACAGCAGTACCTGAGCTAGACCAGGCTGTCACTTCCAAGGGACCTATTTGCCCCTGCCACACACATGGCCAGAAAATAGTGCACCTGCTGCTACAAAGGTTGGCGCCAGAGCTGCACGTCAGTTCTTCTGGCTTCGAGAGCCACTCCTAGCCCCAGGCGCATGCTACACACCCTGTCATCTTAGGACACAATCAAACTCCATTGTTGGGACTGACGGTGCTGTATTCAGCATTCATCACTGTTTCACCTGGTGCACTCAGACTGTATCTAGGAGAGACGATCTTGTTCCTATGTTGGCGTTATTCAAGACAGCTTCACCGGAACTTGAACACTTTCCACACAAATTTATTTGTCTATGAAGATCCTAATTGTGTTACTTTGTCAAACTCCAGAATCATCATACTGTCAAGTCTTCATACCCGTGAAACACTGTAATTGTGATTTTGTTATTATTGTTGAAGCAGGTGTTTTTTTTTTTCTCTCTGGTCAATAAACTTTTGTTAACTGTTGTCATTGTTTCACCTCTGTCCGTGTGAGCACCACATCACAATGTGAGTGTGTGTGTTTTATTTTCAGCAGGAGGCCTTTCTCCAAAAGCTTAATATTTTAGAGGTCATTTTCATTCTGCTTGTCTGTGACTCAACACCCTGTTTATGTGGTGATTAGCAACCAACTGATGTTACTACATCCTGGACTTTTCACTGTTTAATTATAAGAATTTCGAATTTATTTGAAAAAGATTTTGGCTACAAACTGTACTTACCATTGCTAATCATCCCAGCAGCTCCAAATGGTGGTGCTGGAAACAGCGGTGCTGAATAAGGGCCAGATGTAGCAACACGTTGGAAAGCCTGTCCAAAGTTAGGGCGGTAGGCAGTGGCAGGTGTCGTCGTTGGCGTGATAGGGGTTGCACCATTCACAACTCCAACAGTACTTGCTACCTTTGCAGTGGAGTCTGTTACTGGGGACGGAACTGAGCTCTTCAGGCCAGAACTTACAGTAACTGGGCCAAATGTCGGGGGCATGTTGGGGCTTCCATCTGGCAAGTCACTTGAACCTCGAGTATGGGCGGGACGAACATCATTGCCTGATGTGGTGGCTGGGAAGTCCAATGCAAGTGGCCTGCCCTCTGCCTGCAACAATATCTAAGATCATAATGGTCTGTCAATAATAGTGTAACTTTAGCTACCTCCTTAAAAATGACTGAGACTCTCCTCTTAACAGAAGTCAGAGATATATATATATATGAGTGAATTTTCAAAGAAAAAATCATTACTGCTAACTTCCTTAGTGTTAAGCAATAAACATAAAATATTTATTAAATCACTAAAGCATTAGTATTGGCGTATTACCCTATTTATAAAGTGGTCTGACAACAAGTTTATCTAAAGTATAACCTACTACCAGTTTAAAAAATTAGTGCAAAATGATAAAGCACTCATTAATCTGAAATTCAGTTTGGATGCCACAACGGTCAGTAAAGAATGATTCTGCTCATGGTGATTTATTATTGCCTTGTCCTACCCAGTGTTTCAGTTCACCTGGCCATTTAAATTGAAAAATATTTCACGTGGTACTGAATCACATTGACATTTGCCATTTTCAGATTTGTTGAGTAAGGCAAAGATTAAGTCATGATAAGTATCATAAATAAATGCAAAAATCAAACAATGATTGCACCTCAAACCATTAGATTCACAGTCTGAATTTCACACAGAGTGTCACTTAACTATTCTATTTCCATGCCAGAGAACTTTCAAGCACAGGAATTACGAAGTTCAGAAGGCCTCAGTTTTGTGTGTGTGTGTGTGTGTGTGTGTGTGTGTGTGTGTGTGTGTGTGTGTGTGTGTGTGTGTCAGGAGGGTGGTGGAGGAGTGGGGTGGGGGGAGTGGAAAAAAGAGACAAATAAATGTTTTCACTTAAACTAAAGTGTCTGCATCAAACAATATGCAAAATATAGTGCACAACTTTGGAAATGCTGGTGGTTCTTCATCTTTACCCACAAGGGAAACTCCCCATTACACCCCCTTCAGATATAGTGGTAAGTTGGCCCATTGGATAGCCCATCAAGAACTGAACACAGATTAAGTGTGAAAACAGGAAGAAGGTGCACTGAACTGTGAAAAAAGAAGCACAATAGAAACAGTGAACAGTTCAGACTTAATATGTGCAGTACTGAGCAGTGGTAACGACTGTCATGTCGTGGTTGTGTGTTCGACTCTGGAAAAGAAGATCTGGGTTCAAATCTCCCTGTCCCATCCCCCCCCCCCCCCCCCCCACACACACACACACACACACACACACAAATATTACGAACTTTCCATCCGGTGATTTATGTGTCTGTTCGCTGTATTCAAATTTGTGTATGTGTTGTGCCATAATGTCAGTTTGAAATAGCAACATGTAATGAAAAGACCTCCAGATGTACCTACCTCCTATTTGTTCTACACAGATATCACATGTGTGTTCTGTTTTGGAAGTTTTGACTCTTAAATTCCTTCACTGGAACATAGTTCACACTCATTTATTTGTTGTTTTAATTTCTGTGATAGGTCTATGTGGCACCTTGCCTGCTCTCACTATTCATCACATTTACTTGCAACAGTAATATAGTCTTACCATATGACTTGTATTCTGTGTTGAATAGTGACAGCAGGAGAGATTCTACATAGACTTCTCACAGAAATGAAAACAACAAATAAACGAGTGTTACTATGTTCCAACGAAGAAATTTAAGAGTCAAAACTTCCAAAACGAAATGCAAGAGGCATAACATGTGGTACCTGTGTAGAACAAATATGAGGTACGCATGTCTGGGGGTCCCTTCATTACATTTTGCTGTTGCAAACTGACATTACGGCACGACATATACATAAATTTGAATACAGGAAACAGACACGTCAATGACAAAACTGAAAGTTCGTAATTTTGTGGGGGGAAAAAATGCAGGACCAAGGGAGAGATGAACCCAGATCACCTCCTTTACAGTCTAACACCGTAACCACACAACCATAACATGATGGTTGTTAAAACTGCTCGATAATGCAGATATTAAGTTTGGACCGTTCACTGTTTCTACTTTGCCTCTGTTTTTCCACAGTTCAGTCACCTTCTTCCTGTCTTCAATGCTTGATCTTTATTTAGTTTTTGACAGGCTATCCAAGGGACCAACTTACCACTAAATGTGAGAGAGGCGAGATGGGGAGTTTCCCTTGTCAATAGTAGATAAATGGTATTTATTAGTTGTTAACTCTTATCAATGCATTTGTACACTAGCGTACAAAAACATGACAGTAACATCAATCATCTTCTGATGATGGATTATAGGCAAACTTCAGAATCAGACTATCCCTCACACGGATATGGAGATAAGTATATTTGTATGTGTGTGTGTGTGTGTGTGTGTGTGTGTGTGTGTGTGTGTGTGTGTGTGTGTGTGTGTGCGCGCGCGCGCGCGCTTGTGTGTGCACACGCACATGCACATGTGTGTATTGTTGGTGTTTTTGGAGGGAAGATGAGTGCTTTTGTTCCAGAACTGGAAGTAGACTGTAAGGTCAAAAGCCATTACCATTATCTGATCTTTAAATGAATTATGTGCCACCCACTACTCATATGAAAGTGACTGGTTGCTCATTCTCAAGTTTTTTCCATGCCACAGTTTCCATTGTATTATTTCTGATCATTTTCTCATTATAGGGCTCAGTCATTACCAACTGAGAAGTATATAAAGTCTGATATGAATTAATGACATAATTAAATATGATCATGTATGTAACACTTTGCTTTATCAAAGAAACCATGTTGAAATATGAGGCTGATTAAATCCACAGACAAACTAGTATATTGTCACACATGAAAACATTTGTATTATCTCAGTGCCAACACCACACCATGAGCTAATCTTCCAAAACCAAACAGTCTGATGCACTCTCATACAACAGCGTTACCTCTGTAGCAGTCACATCTGTTAAGTAACTTGGTGATTTTTTTAGAGTTTTTCATTTCTGACAATAGTAGAGAAGATTCCAGAAAATTCTTTGCCAGCCTCCAAATAAGCTCTGAGAGGTAAATGCTTATTTATATTTATAACAGACACTGCCTTAATATACAGTTAACATCAGCTCTAGAACACAAACTTAAGTAGAACACAAAAATGTACATTAAAAACAAAAAAAATTAAAATAGAACACGAACAGAAGAAAGAAAAAGGCAACATGGGGAAAAGATGGAAGATTAATGGAAAAAAAAACAAGAAAAGTACGGGAACTAGAGTTGCTGTGCTATTCCAGTTGGTCAGTACTAAGGTAAAAAATACATGAATAAATAAACAAACAAATAAAATCTCAGGCCTGAAGCACTTACAGGTTGTGGTGTAAGAGGCAATGGCTGACTGACAGGGTCCAGACCAAGTCGCATTCGTTTTGCATTGTGGCTCTCATTCTCGCAGGCCTGTGCCAGAATTTGCTCAGCTTGAACTGAAGTCAGATGTGCAGGGGTGGGTCGTGTCTGTAAGAAATATTAAATCTAAGTCACGTACACTACATTAGTATTCTTAAGCAATTTTAGATACACATACCACATATATTTCAGGAATTACATTTTAATGACTAGTTTCTAATCTCAATCACATTAACTGTACATACAATGTGCAATAGAATTCCAAACAGTCTTACAGAAAATGAATTTCATAAGCTTTATAAATGATCCAGAGGTTATTAAACATGCAAAGAGACTGAGTCCCCTTGTGAAATATATTTTTTAGTAAGAATGTATAACTGTTAACAATTAATTTTATCAGATAATGGGGACTCATGGAAAGTGATCCTCACAGTCCTTACAGCTTCCCATGCTCCATTTCCATCCCGAGAGCGCTTATTGCGGCGGCACGACTTAAGGTAAGTCCTGATCCTCTTGCGTGCTCTCTCGGCAAATTCGGGAAATTGCCGTGTGCAGGAGTCAATTATCGCCTGTATCTTCTCCTTGGGCTGCTTCGAAATTGGTACAATACGATCCAGGTTCTCATCCACAAAGAGGCGTACAAACATCTGAAATGTACATGAATATTTTTTTTCTTATTTATATCTCAATATGTCATACACCATGTCATTGAATCAAAAACAAGAAATCAAATCTGTCTCAGAACTGCAATGAAAATCTTGTTCTATTAAATAGAATTTGTAATGAAGGGGAATAATTACATTAAAAGCTTTGAGCCTCTCAGGGTCGTATTGCTGGGGATCAATCTTGTCCTCAGTGTCATCATCATCATCATCTTCGTCTTCCTTGTTGCCACTTGATGATGTCTCATCATGCACAGAACCTGTTTCCTGAGTAAGGCTGCGATCACTTAACAGCAGAGGGCTCTACAAAGAAGAAGAATATTTTGTTTTGTGAGTTCCCACAATATGGTACTAAAATAATCATAATATTGTTATCAGAATAGTTAAGCTGCCTGCTCTCCAAATCAGAAGACAACCAACAAACATGAAAGTAAAGTCATTATTTTATTCATTTAAGTGAAGTGGACCGTATCTGAAACAGATTTTTAAAGGATGATAGTAGAAACATCAGAAGTAGAAAGCTAGCTCATTTCAACAGTTCCAGGTAAAAGAACTGGTCCTTATTCTTTTACCACTGGCAATGTGAATCTTGCATAAAAATGTCTTAATCAGTATTGAATTTAATTCCTTCAAAACAAGGCTCAGTAATCAAATAAACTTGTAAATGAACCACATTTTTTCCAAAAGCAAAGCACTTAAAAAATTGGCAATAAAAGCTCGTTTTGAATGGAAGAGAAATGAGTACAACAATAAACACAAAAAGTACTTTGAGGAAAAGTTCAATACATTAAGAATTATATTTAAAATGTGCTTACAGACTGTTCACGCTGGGCCGACTTCTTAAGACCGAGGGCATTGTGGTATCCGCTCCACAAGACCTCATCAGCAACTCCATCTCTCTCTTCATGTAGACGTAGGTCACCATTACGACCTGCAAAATGATGCTGTCAGTTACCATGCATATACATACACATGAGAAAATGGTGGAATCAGAAAATTTATTTCCCCCATTTTTAGTATACATACATACGAATAAAACTGCCATCATCCTCTTATATCATCACAGGAACCATAATGCAGAACACAGAGGGGCAGGCACTTTCTTGATAGTTGTGTGTATTCTCCACACGCCCTTCATACAAGAAATGTCTTGCACAAATAAATAATATAACCGTTCGTGTCATGAAAACACTAAAACCAACATCACTGCAGTAACCAGGGACATTGCACACATAATGGAGAGGGATCCATGAAATAGTAACTATATTCAGCTTCATTTCAAGAAAGGATTTATTTACATTTGTGGCTATGTTATTATT
Organism: Schistocerca piceifrons; assembly: GCF_021461385.2. Taxonomy (NCBI): domain Eukaryota; kingdom Metazoa; phylum Arthropoda; class Insecta; order Orthoptera; family Acrididae; genus Schistocerca; species Schistocerca piceifrons. The sequence goes on from NC_060143.1 coordinate 57,449,839, forward strand.
ACACAAATATTTTATGGCCATTCACTTGCTTTCACCACCAACATCACTGCAATTACATCACCTTTATCACCAACAAACATACAAAATGTTTACAGTCAGAAAGTAAAACACAGTTAACTCAGTGACCAGTATTTGAAGGACACCGGGAGTATCTTCTACTAAAGCCAAGAAGGCTTCTCTTTGGATCTGGCACAAACTGAATATGTCTGCCTGCAACTGGTTGTTTCTCCATTCTCTCAACAGAGGCTTCCACAAAACTATTCTCTTGGGTCCAGTTTGTTACATTGCTTGATGTATTTTGAAGGAACTTGTCTGAGTGTGACGCCTCAGTCATTGTAAAATCGCCACAGCTTCCGGAGGCTGTCACTTCATGTGAGGCTCCCTGCCCACAAACTTTTGGGGTGTTAGCTATCAGAATGTTGTTGTTCAGATCCTGCTCCTTAGTACTACAACCTGTCTGAGGTGGGAAGGAGATTGTGACAGCAACACTATTGGTACCATTTGCACACTGATGCATCACACTGACACTTCCTGTGCCGAGAGCATGTTCATCCATTTTCTGAGCACCGGCATTCTCCTTGTTCATGTTGGATGGATAATTAAACTGAGATTGGGGATGATTTAGCACAGTTTGGCCATTAAGCCACTCTCTGCCAGAATTATTATTGTCTACCTCAGTAGTTGATGATATGCCAGCATCGCTGCATACTGTTTGCCACTTGCAGCCAGTGCTAGAGTTTACACATTGTTCACTGCACTGGTGATTTTGCTCACGAGTATGCTGGGCTTCCCTGTTTCCCGCATCCAAAAAGGATGGTAGCTGATTTGTGACACGAGGAAGACTAAAGTCGAGAGGCTGTGTACCATCGCCAGGATTATTTGTCTGCTGTTGGGGAGATTTGGAGGTCACTTCAGAAGAAACAGGTGTCACTGTAACTCCACCTGCTGCCAAACGCCTTGCCCATTCTGGGGTGGTGTCAACAAGGGTACCATTCGATTCAGTGTCTGGGATTGGACCTCGACGACCTCCTTGATCACTTTCAGTGTTGGAATATGGAGTGCCAAAGTTGTTCATCCTGGAGTTGGTGAATTGTTCGTTCCAGGACGAAATGTAAGTGAACGGCTTGACGTCAACTTGTGAATGGCTACTCGAGCCATTCAATAAGCTGTATGACCTTTCATCACTTGCCAAAGGTGTGTCGTATGGAGTGTAGCAGTTGGTGGAGGCGTACTGCATCCAGCTCAATGGAGACATGAGGTACGATGGCAGGTACGGATAACCCTCTGCCAATGCATACGGCTGGATCATTCCCGTCTGTTTTCTATATGGTGCAATAGCAGTTTCCACACTGCTTTGATTTCCATTGGAGGCATTAGTGTTAGTCATGGAATGCTGTGAAAGTGCTGTTCTACTGCCAGTGTCCACCCAGTCACGGAGATGATCCTTGTTGTCAAGTGGAGGCCTCGCAATAGATCTAGCAGCTGCAGCAGTCATCTGAATAGCAGGGCCTAGACTATTTGCCAGTCCCGCCAAGAATTCAGCATTTCTGGCGTCTACATACGCACTGCTGCTTGCTCTACTCGCCGGTCTGTAGCCACGAACAGCTTCCGATGGAGTCGTATGATACGAAACACCATTGCCAGAAGATGCGTGTGGATTTCTAGAAGCGTACAAATGACTCTGTTCTTGTTTGACAGCTACTGGCTGCTGGAAAACATCACCAAACAGATGTGTTTTTTGCTGTTTCGCCTCATGTCTGTTACAAATGTCAACATTTGAGTTGCTGGTCATTTTGGAGTGGTGAGTCAATGGAAGATGTCCCTGGTAGTTCCCGTCTTGTGCAAATTGCCAGGTTGGTGCAGAATAGCTGCTCGGCGTTCCTGTGGCCGCGTTTGTCGCCTGAGTCTGTGCTCCGACAGTACTACCAAAGGCTGCTTGTTGTATTTCCGGGTAGTGCCCAACACTATGAGAGGTTCCTGAACCATCTGAGTGCTGTGCATTGCCCCAATCAAAGTACGAAAAATTTGCAGATGTTAATGCCTTTGCTTGCTGCTGTTGTAATTGTTGTTGTTGTTGTTGTTGCTGCTGCTGCTGTTGTTGTTGTTGTTGTTGTTGTAGAAGCTGCTGCTGATGATGATAATGAAGATGTTGTTGCTGCTGTTGTTGTAGTTGTTGTAGATATTGCTGCTGCTGCTGTTGTTGTTGTTGCTGTTGTTGTAGATATTGTTGCTGCTGCTGCTGTAGTTGTTGTAGATGTTGTTGTTGTTGTTGTTGTTGTTGCTGCTGCTGCTGCTGTTGCTGCTGTATCCGCTGTTGCTGCTGCTCCAGTAGCTGCTGCTGCTGGATAGCCACGAGAGATGGCCCCGTCGAGATACGCGTTGCCCGGCCCCGGCGACGGATAACCGGAGGTTCTGGTACGGCTGAGTCCGATGCGGAGGGATTCTCAGCGGCCGGGCGGCTATCACTGGTTTCGTCGCTTTGATTGTGAACGATCGGTGCCTCCGTGTCACAGCCGTTCTGTGTCGCCTCGGTATTGGCGTATCCCTCGAAAACTATGCAGCACTCGTCGTCGCCTTCCGGAAGCGGCCCTCTGCGGCGTCTGCAGGGCAGACGCTGAGTTTCCTCTACAGTCACCGTGGCGTCGTCATTTTGCGGTGGATCCGGCACCTTCTCGTCGAAGAGCTCTATCTTGCAGTAATCGACGCGTATATTCTTCCACTGCTCCGTATCGAACGCGCTGAGAGTATCAATGTGGCGCTTCGCGGTGTTCACGTGCACATTGTACTTGGCCGCGACCTGCTTGTACGAGAGGCCGTGGTTAACGAAATCGGCGCACATGCGCCATCGGGTGAGGAACGGTATCCTCCTCGGACGGCGTCTCCCGTCCGGAGGTCTCTGCGTCGTCATCGCAACGGCGCCTGCGGCGGCTACACGCGGCACTTGTTCGCCCATCCAGAGCGCGCACTAGACTGAGCGCGCAGCTTCTGCTATCCTCCTACAACCCAGCGGTCTCCCCGCTAGGGCTGCCAACCGACGCCGGCGGAATGTCCCCAGAGGGACGCGCCCGCCGCGAAGCTGCGGCGTCGCCGGCCGACCTGTTGCTCTCTGCGTTCATTCTGGACAGCAGGCTTGTGTTGGTATCTTCGAGATGCCTGTTCACCGCACTAAAACTGTGTTTTGCTTCCAATACAATAAACAGCTCGTGCTTGCACTGTGAGATGCTTATGTTTTTGAGGATTGTTCTCTTATTAACTTGCGGCTTACCTTGGCAGCCTTATTTATGTTACTAAATGGCAAACTCGAAGTACGATCAGCCGTTTCCAGTTGCAGGGGTAACAAAAATTTGATTTTCACTATTTCACTTAATTACCGAGCGAACTTAAAAATTTGAAGTGCTGTCGGAATCTACTCACTGATAGGTACAACCTTACGTTAAGGTCACATATTAAACTTAGAAACTGTGTGTACAGTGACAAAAAAAAAATATATATATATATATATATATATATATATATATATATATATATATATATATATATATATATATATATATATATATATATATATATATATATATATCAGGGATAGGATAAGGGTACTAAAGGGCACACTTTAAGAGACATGACCACTTGTTCACCTTCCATATTATGAAACATCTCTTCTACTGCAGGCTCTTTGCTTTTCATATTTTCGGAGGAGGTAGTCGGACCAAAGCAAGAAAAAAATGATTAATAAACGTGGCATCTAAAATGCGTACCTTACGAGCTACAAGAGCTTGTTCAGCAGAGTTTCACGTCAGCGGAGATAAACAAGTGCTCACAGCCCATGTTTCATAGACATTTATTACTTATTTCTGTATAAGTGACCTGTCCCTAAAATTTGTCGATGTTTTTCTGGGACACACTGTATATTACTAGGTGCCATAACACACGAAGCGCAATTTATGCTTAACTCTGTTCATCCAGTATTTGTGAATGAGAGCACTTAGTGACTTGCAATAAACTAAACACACAATTTCAAACCTCAACAAAAAGGCTTCTCGCTGACACCCCGTACAAAACGATGAAAGGTAAAAAACTTTGCCACTTACTACGTTTTGGCTGGTATGTAGTAAAACTGGCGCATCAGTACTGACGTTTTAATTTATTAGTTCTTTATTAGCAAAACTATTCGCAACATATTTTGCAGATAGTGTCCACGTATATCACTGAATGTGCTTGCAAAATTATATCATTGTACGACGTACAGTTCAAGAAATGGGACGTCATAAATACTGAGCTTTCGTTTAAAACAGAGCTCAAATTACGTACACTATACTCATTCAGTGTTTGATAATGGTAGCATTTAGTGACTTCCAACAACCCTAATAACATAATTTCTAGCCATTTCTAAACTCTTTCTCGCTTGCATGCTTAAATCAAATATTTAACACATTAACTCATTTGCTAAGTTATCAGAAGTTTGAACCTGCTTTACACGTGGCACTTCGATTCTTCAAAGAAATGGAGGTTTAGTAGTATTCTTTAAACGAAATGACACAATGTCTTAATGAGCAACGAAAGTTCCCATTTGCTACTTCCATTAGTCTAGATAGGTATTTCAAAGATGCATCTTTGCATCTACGAGGAGAGCTCATAAAACTGAGTTATCAACTCGAGAAATAAAGATACGTAATTAATTTTTTGTTTCTCTGCAATCCTGATACACATTTAATCTCCCCCGCCACAGTACCGTAGAATGACTCTAAAGCAGTCATAACAAGACCTAATGATGCGCTACCATACCAACTATGTTAGTTGGAACGTTTTTATCATACATATCAAATTACCACTGAAAAGTATTACTCTAAAAGCTTGCTTAATGTACAGCACTTTCTGCAGATCATTGGGGCCAATATCAGTCATCACAGAATTTGGTGGCTAGACAGCCAACAAATGTGTGTCTGTTTTATTACATAAAACACAATCTATGTTCTGTGTACTATTTTATTACATACGACACATCTATGTTCTGTTTAGGCACTACTTAAACCTAAAATATAATCGAGTTACTGAAGATCGAACAACATTTCCGTAAAAAATGGTCCTGCAAAATGGCCCAAGGCCAAAATTTTCAAATAGTGCATAAATAAATTCGTCAGTTGAAGGCAACATGGAGTATTTAAATTCATGGCCACTGCGGATCCGATTCCCATCAAAACCATTAAAAAGCAGTAGGTGAAATCACACGTCCATATCTGTCGCAACAAACCAAATTTGTATTTTTTATTATTATTCAGTCTACTCACGAAGTTTTAAATGAATGACACGAAACGGGTACACATTTGAAATATCTTAAGTAATTATACAGCAATCACGGACAATTATGGCCAGACAGATGAAAAATTCACTTCTTCTTTATTTAAAGAAGCAAATACGACATTGGTAACAAACTACTGTCAACGCTTATAAAATTAATCGGCTAGAGGGCTGGATCAGTGTTGAATGCACTGGGCTCGTTTTCTGAAATTCAGATTCCCAGTCGACTAGACAAAATACATTTTGTGTAATTTCCCTAAATCAGTTCGATCCGGTGTTAAGACGGCTTTAGTGGTTGATACCGGCGCATGGCAAAAACAGAATATAATCTTAGTAGTGACTAATAATCACAAAAGACCTTAAATAATGTAAATTCTTCGTAACCATACTACTTTTCTGTAGACTTAAAGCAAGTAGTCTACTTACGTAACATAGACATTTTTTGTAATAAATAGGACGGTTTTTCTTTGCCAACTGATGGCAAACCTAAGCAGGGCAGCAACAAAATCACTAAATCCCTTCGGGGGAAAGCTGAGATGTTACCATTAAGATGGTGAGCGATTTCGTATCCTACCCATGTTCAACTGCTGTCTTTGAATACTACAGTGTCGAAGATACCTCCAACCTCACACTCTACATTTAAATATTTACCTGGCGGCTAATAAACAAACGGGGATTAAATAAGGGACTTCAGCTAATGAAAACACCGGTTTACATAAAATGAGACACTAAGGGACTAATGCAGCTTGTAGGTTTTCTGCGCACGGGAAATCACACTTGGACAGGACAAATCCGAAAATGTGTGCAATACTGCAATTACTTCCTCCCATACATTAAGTCGCCGTTTGGAGCCTTATTGACGCTGATGCACTGAAAATCACTACTGAAGCGAAACTGTGACTTACAGGGCCAAAATAAAATCATCTGATCGTAACACCTGAGAATATGTGTGAGTGATATAAACTAATTGCAATTGTTACGTACACAATTCATTGGGAAATTTAAGTTGAAAATAATACGTAGATGCGTGTTCTTCTGTTTAATATTCCTCCCGTATGGTTTCTGGTGGTCAGTGTGTTGGATTTTGCCGTCCAACCGTTGCTTGAGCGCGAAAACAGGCAGCTACATATCAGTGATGTCGCTGCGCGCCCGCTTGGAAATACTGCGCCCCGGAAACATAAGAAAAAGGCGTGTAGCAGAAAATCAGTAGCTGGCTCCGTGCCGTCGCTATAGCAACCGATCGATCGGTACCAGCGCTACCTGACAAGTGGGGCTTCAGCGGAGGAGGCGCACCTGTTCCCCGCCCTTGTGGCTACAGCACACATCAACTGTTCATTCCCGGTACAGGCTGCGCGAGAAGTCTCTGTGCGATTGGCGCACTTACCTATATACATCATTAAGGGGCTGATGAATAGCTGACATTACCTCCTAGCACCACGGTGCTCAGAGTTATCACAAACAGGGATGTGTTCGATGATCATAGACACTGTCGAAGCCGGGAGGATAAAAATCGATGTTTCAATATCGAAAATGAAATCTTGGAAACATCTTCACACCCATGTTAAAGACAAAACATCTACCTTTTTCCAATTAAATCCATCCTTGCTCGGGGAGACTACAGGCCTACAGAAGGATGTAATAGGTGTAAGAGTAGATATTTCTATTGGAGACAGAGGACTGTGTACTGAACAACATTACTTCGGTATTTACCTCGTCAGCAGACTAATAATTATAGCCATTACAAGTCTTATGTTTTTAGGTTGGTTAGTACTTCCAAGTACATTTGGCAACAGCGTGCCATTAATGCTTATTTTCCTCTGGGCAGCAAGTCGGGTGTTGAAATGTGGACGCAAAACGGTTAGTCTATGATAGACGCAGTCCATTTAGTAGTGCAGTACGACCATGCAGAAAACATCACGTCGTACTATTTGTGACGTGTTTGTGGAAAGACTGTTCTACACATTAAAAAAAACAGTCAACACACTGACGTGTGTTAACGTTAAGGTACCATAATAAAAATGTCTGCACTGATACCGGTTATACCGCGTATAACCAGCAATAAATAAACCAACAGCTGTATTTCCATCTCTGATAAATCAGAAATGAAAATATTGCTGTAGTTTTATTTATAGTTGGTTACAAAAATATCAACCTGTCATTGTTTCCCTTCATTTAAAAGAATCTTTTTCTTCTGAACGTGTCTCGTGTGACCAGTGCAATACATTCGCGACTTGCCAAATGTGGCAATGGGGTCAGAAGAGTGAAATATTTTTGAACGAGCTATGGCGAGAACATTGCCCACATTTACAGATTTATTCGTTCAGTTCATGATTTTGTGGTGTCGAGTAATGTTTATCCGCACTGATTGGAATTGTTTTAAATGTTTGTAATGATAGTCCGCATCAAGTAAGTAAAAAGTCGACAATGAAACCAAAATCAGCACCTATGATCTTAGACAGACTGGTCGTAAAGCAAAATGCTGAACAGGGAATAAATTGGAAAAAATTAGATAAACAAAGCCAGTAAAATAAAATGAGTACTTGGTAAGACTACTTCAGTAGGCATCAAATATGGAGAGTGATACACAAACCAATTAAAAGAATTATCACTGTAACTACAGAATATATGAGGAACTTAAGCAATATTTATAAGATAAACAGAAACGAATAAATGCAGGAAAATGGAGGAGTTTGAAGGAAAACACAGTAAATGCCATCTCTGAGAGTGTGGTGGTACTGCATTTCAAAATATAAAAAGTTGAACAATATACAAATAAAAGAAGCAAACAGGAAAATCATTAACATTATACTCAAACTGTGCCTATGTAACAGTTTGCATTAAATAAATGAACCAAATAAATTTATTTACTGTTCAACTTTTCAATTTTCACTGCATTATGACCGCACTGTCAAAGACGTTATTTGCTGTATGTTTCAGCTTCAATCTAGATGTGTAACGTCTTCTCCAAGACATTACACATCTTTTCCAGTGTCGTTTACAAACATTGTAACTTTTTTGGCGGCAATAGTCAGTAAATGTCTGAAGATGGCCTTGTAAGCCGAAAATCGGTTAACATAATAAAAGTAATACTGTAGAACAAAAGCAGACTAGCGCTTTTCATTTATTATAACGTTGGTCTACCACGAATCGACGGAAGATTTAGTAAATTTACTTAGTAAATTTCAAGAACCAAATTTAAGCGGTGAATCTAGGAATATAATACCAACAGTAGACGCTGCGAACACAAGATTAGACTAACTACAGCCCGCACAAAGGCGTTAAGCAATCACTCTTCAACGAGCTCTATACACGAATGGAGCGGGAAAAGTCTTAATACGTCGTACAATGGGAAGTACCCTCTACCAAGCACTTCACAGTGTGTATGTAGTTGTAGATATACAGGATGTCCCAAAACACAGCGACAGACTTTAGAGACAGGTTCCTTACACCAAAACAAGACAAAAATCTCTAGTAAACATGGGCTCTGAAATGCATACCCTAATAGCTTTGAGCACTTGTTCATCTTCAATACAATGCAAGATATCTCTTCTACTGCAAGGACTTTGCTTCCCATATTTCGGGAGGAGGTAGTATGGCCCAAATCCAGAAAATATGTCCAGTTAAAATGGAGTCTAAAATGCATACTTTAACAGCTACAGGCGACTGTTCATCTTCGCTAGTGTGAAAAACATTCCTTCTACTGAACAAGCGCTAATAGCTCTGAAGATACGAATTTTAGAGCCCATGTTGACTAATTTTTTTTCTTGTTTTCGTCCATTCTACCTCCTCCCAAAATACGGAAAGCAAAGAGCCTCAAGTAGAAGAGAACTGTTTCACAGTATCGAAGGTGAAATGTTCATAGCTTTTGAGGTAGGCCTATGCATTTCAGAGTCCATGATCACTAGACACCATTTTATTGTTTCGGTGGAAAGAACCTGTCCCTAAAGCTTATCAGTAATTTTTATACCCTGCAGCTGTAGACTTAATGTGAGTGATGAAATAGTGCAACGACGTTTAGGAACACTGGTGTATCCTAGCCGCTACAGTGCGTGACAGTCTCTCATTCCACGCAATGATTTCTTTCACTAAATTATGTTTACATAACTCCAGAGGAAATGAGAATGGCGGTGGTAAGACGGTGGGGCTACATTGAGAGAAGCAGTATGCTGTTGGAATTACCAGTCTTCCTGGACTGCCGTAGCCATAACTTCCGCTACCTCAGAATAGCTTTGTACGATGTGTGCACGCCCTGTAACTAAACATTGCTCCGTTGGTGACGTCTGTCGTTCGTGGCAGGCAAGAGAAACGTAGCGATGTTCGACTTCCAATGTTGTCGACGAATCCAGTAGAAAAGGTCCTAACAAATGAGTCTGTTTCTCAGCAATAGCAGGAAATTCCATCACTGTCCATATAGATTACAGAATTCTGTTCCTAACGTGTGGATGTTTGCTTGCCACAGTGAGAGAAATGAGTCTACGGCGAGACATGGGCACGGCTGAAACATTCTACATTATCAGTTCTGTTTGATTCAGTCAATAGATCGAAGATATTTCAAAGGAGTTTCATGTATACTTTCATAGCTAACGTTACAATGAATCGCCAACTTTGAGCAATAATGAAGCGTTGTGGCGTGTCTGCTTTTCTGTCGTAGGTTGCGAGGACGTATCCTTTGTCCAATTGGCGAAAAAGAACAGGCCTATGTTCGAATATCAGGTTCAAAATGGCTCTGAGCAATGTGGGACTTAACATCTGAGGCCATCAGTCCCCTAGAACTTAGAACTACTTAAACCTAACTAACCTAAGGACATCACACACATCCATGCCCCAGGCAGGATTCGAACCTGCGACCATAGCGGTCACGCGGTTCCAGACAGAAGCGCCTAGAACCGCACGGCCACACCGGCCGGCAACATCAGGAATTACCTCGAAGAAAAGGCTCTATTGCCACACAGCACGGATTCGGAAAATATCGTTGGTTGTGAAACACAACCAGCTTTATTCACACAGAGTAATGAGTGCCACTGACAGGGGATCTCCAACAGATTTCTTACTTCCAGCTTTTCAGAAGGCTTTTTCCAGCGTTCCTTACAAGCGGATTCTAATTAAAATGCGTCACTATTATCGTCTCAGTTGTGTGACTGGATTCGTGATTTCCTTCCAGAAAGGTCATAGTGATATCTGGGGTTCCTCAGAGCAGTATTCCTTAGTTCAATGAAATGGATAGTGTCTTTTGAAATGAGGTCATAAGATCTACATCTACAAATATGCTCCTCAAGCCGCCGTAGGCGGAGGGTACCACGTACCACTAGACCTAATAGTCATTTCCTTTCCCCCTCCACTCGCAAAGAGAGCGAGGGGAAAACGACTATCTATAAGCTTCTAAAAGAGCCCTAATTTCTCTTGTTTGTTAACGGCAGTAGGATAGCTCTGCAGCCTGGCTCAAATGCCGGTTCTCTAGATTTCCTCAACAGTGCCTATTTGAGTTACCGAAGCATCTTCGTAAACCTCGCGTGCTGATCGGAACTGCTGGTAACAAATCTGGCATCACGCTTTTGAATTGCTTCGTCGTTTTCCTTTAAGCCCGTTGAAGCAGTGAAAGAAAAAGCGGCACGCGTCATCAAAGATCTCGCAGGGGAAGACTTCCATCACTGTCTCCTTCAATGGAAAATTCGTACGGAGCGTTGCAGGGATACGGGAGGGGTGTATACGGAGGTTGACAATAACTAAATACGTATGTTTTTGAAATAAAATGCTTCACAGCAATAGTCCCGTTTTATTGTAGCATCAACTCATACGCTCGGTGTTAGCAGAGTCCCCACTTGCTAAGACAATTTTAACGTTCCTGTAGTAACTGTCGCCCACCGTTGTTAGGGTCTGAGAACGGCCAGTGCACTGAGAAATGGCTGTTCCCCAGTGGCGTCCGCTTCTTTGACGACGAGGGTAAGACAGTATGGGAGTAGCATGAGCTAACAATAAACCCCCTCTTCTGCATCTCGCTCCGACCACGACACGCCGCTATCAACACCACTGCTTCGAGCCGCCTCGCTTAGAAGAAACGCCTGGTCGGACGCGGCTGAGGGCACTAAATCATGTGAGCAGCAAGTCACGCGCTTTGAAACCCCGTTTACTGCGCAGTTTCTTACCAATCGTAAAAACGCCCTGGCGCCAGCGGACCGCTCGCCATCCTTTCAGCCAGGGCAATGAATGGATAACCTCTAGGGCCTCCTAGCGTCAACCCAATCGTTCTGGGACAGATGTTTTCATGATTTCGCAATTTTATTTTATTTCAAGTTTTGTGAGCGGATTCCCTTCGAGACGCCACAGTCGTCGGTAAACGTGACGAGTGGCGTGAGAAGTGGTGTAGCAGATACACTGTAGCGGCGTGGTACGCGTGTATGGCTCAAATGGCTCTGAGCACTATGGGACTTAACAGCTGAGGTCATCAGTCCCCTAGAACTTAGAACTACTTAAACCTAACTAACCTAAGGACATCACACACAACCATGCCCAAGGCAGGATTCGAACCTGCGACCGTAGCGGTCGCGCGGTTCCAGGCTGAAGCGCCTAGAACCGTTCGGCCACACCGGCCGGCGATATGCGTGTAACTCGACGTCAGCAGAAGTGGCCTTACTAAAGCGATACAACGTCTTCTTCGGACGATGAAGATGTTCAGCTTCCATCAACATGATTTATGTCAATCAACAAAAGTCTAACAACTTCACTAGCATGTTAATGTAAACAAATGTGGTACTTATAAAGTGTTTAAAGAGTTGAATACACCGCCAGAGCTGTGGCCGAGCGGTTCTAGGCGAATGTGTGTCGTGTTTGGCCGGCCGAAGTGGCCGAGCGGTTCTAGGCGCTAGTCTGGAACCGCGCGACCGCTATGGTCGCAGGTTCGAATCCTGCCTAGGGCATGGATGTGTGTGTTGTCCTTACGTTAGTTAGGTTTAAATAGTTCTAAGTTCTAGGGGACTGATGACCTCAGATGTTAAGTCCCATTGTGCTCAGAGCCATTTGAACCATTTTGTCGTGTTTGTCAAGGTTTCATTTATTAATTTACATATTTCATTCCTGCCCTTTTTGTGGAGAGATAGGGTTTTAAGAGACCGAAGTTTGTTCAGCTGTAGGTGGTGTTGTGCTTTAGTGGCTGAGTTCATTTGGGATGATTAGTGGGTCTTGATTATTTTCTTCTTTCCGCATCTTTTCGGTATCTGAGGAAGTAACTAAGTGGCGTAGACAGCGACGGCCTACCTCCGCCGTCTTGCACAAGAAGTTTTACTGCAAACAGTTACAAGCGTCATTCACTTTCAGTAGCCCTGTTGATTATGAAGTTACGAGCGCTGGTGCACACCACAAAATACTCGTCCATTTGCAGACTATCACGGGTAATAAACCTTATTTCGTAAACAGTTTGGGTGACTTACACGGCATTTAGGAATGGTGAGCATGCAGACTAAATTCACAAGGAACGAAATAAACAGCGAAATCGGTGGCTGACGGTCATGTTTAACTGTAATGTGGCCATCAGAAGTTTCTGCGAACTATACAACAGCTTCATGAAAAAAGGAATAAATGGTAGCATAAAATGTTGCCGGGAGACATCGTGAGGTACCATTCGTCTTACTGGAAAAGCATTTGTTTCTTCTCGCACACTTGTATCTTCCCATCTGAGTTTATGACTGGTGCGTTTCTCTGCTTGTGACAGACCTCACAGTCAGCAGATTAATTTTGTTTTCTTCAAAAAATGCAGGTATTTCTAATTTATGAAGGGCAAAAAATTATGAGGTTGCTAGCGGTGAGGTTGATGCTGGTGACAATTTAAATGGTGAATATGAGGATGATGATAACGAGGAGGAGCAGGAGGAGAAGAACAAGGAGGAGCAACAGAAGTCTTTTACTCTTCGCAGAGTTACGGGGGATTGCTATAGATGGCATAACTCTGACTCGAGAACCAACACAAAGCTTTAACTTGTCGCTGTCTGCGCTCCATTTGGGCACCAGTGCTCAGGGGTGCCTGACTGGTTGAACTGCAGTTCCATGCCACTCATCAGTCCTAATGATGGTTTCGTGCAGGTCTCCATACCAGTGGTTTACCAACTACCGTTCCCACTTCAGCATAACTGATGTGCCCGCATCACCGACGGCCTCCGTTATAAAGCATACACTATCCGATCAACAGTATCTGGACAACTATTGTTTGTTGTTGTTGTGGTCTTCAGTCCTGAGACTGGTTTGATGCAGCTCTCCATGCTACTCTATCCTGTGCAAGCTTCTTCATCTCCCAGTACCTACTGAAGCCTACATCCTTCTGAATCTGCTAAGTGTATTCATCTCTTGGTCTCCCTCTACGATTTTTACCCTCCACGCTGCCCTCCAGTACTAAATTGGTGATCCCTTGATGCCTCAGAACATATCCTACCAACCGATCCCTTCTTCTGGTCAAGTTGTGCCACTATTAGTGACCATTAAAATGCGTTGCGTCTTTCAGACGACTTGTATCCCGCTGTGGACACTCAGTGAGGTACCTGTAAGTCTGTGGTGGAATGGTAGCCCATTCTTCCTCAAAAGTCGAAACCAGAGAAGATTGTGTAGCTGGATGCTGAGGTCTGGAGCGAAGTAAACGTTTACAAGAATCCAAGGCTCACTTTACCGAAACTGATGTCATCATTCTGCGAAGTAAATACTGCAATTGACGACAAGCATCAATGCAATAGAATTAACCAGCACATTCAGAACAATAAACATTTAAAGAACACTGAAATTCGCAAGTCGAAACCTAAGAAACGTACTCTGATACACGCCGTGGCTTCAGAATCTGAAACGCATAGGTCATTGGTTGAGTTTACTGTGGATATTGCCATGGAGCTAGTCCGATCAGAAATTCCAATCCACAAGGTAAATAATGCTGCATTCAAATCATTTCTTGAGAAATAAACACAAAGGTCAATACGGGACGACAGCACTCTGACAAAAAGTTACATACAGCCTATTTACGAGAATATTTAGAGAAAACATAACAGGCAGTCGGTAAATACGAAATATGTTTCGTTTTAAACTACCGATCTGAGCTGCAAACATATACTGAATGAGTTGGTTTTTTCCATTATCTAGAGAATGGGTAAAACCTATGCTTTTTGAAATGTACCAACTCGATAAGACAAATTCCTGCTCGATAAAGCAATCATTCAACGACTCAGGTATGAAATTTTGGCCATGGGCATAAAGTACGAAAAAGTCAGGCTTCAAGCACGCTACGTCCTCTCAGCATATACCCCAACCTCAACCATGTGACACGTATTGCACATGGGTTTCACCCTGTTGGCGAAAGTATCAGAAAGAATTGCTGCTCCGAAGAAGATTCCGGTAAAGGCTCCCAGTCGTCAAGTTTCGTTATCAAGAAATGACAGAGCTCCACCTTCTACATTTTCCTGTCATCACAAAAAATGTTCAAATGTATGTGAAATCTTTTGGGACTTAACTGCTAAGGTCATCAGTCCCTAAGCTTACACACGACTTAAACTAAATTATCCTAAGGACAAACACACACACCCATGCCCACGGAAGGACTCGAACCTCCTTCGTTCTCTCTATAACACAACCACTGTCTACTATCTTCCAGTATTTCCTACTGTACCATCTCTTTACCACTGTCACTGTCTCCTCTGTGAGCATAAAAAAGAGAAAATACGTCCGCAGACCAAAATCTTTGGGAAAATTTTTTTAAGTTGCTGAGGATGGTAGAACTAGGCAGTTGGTATCCCACTTTTCAGTCGGAGTCTTTTAAATTAACAGGGGCGAATTCGCATTTTTTGTGCTCCGATAGGATCTTTTTCAGCTGGTCCCCTATGTTTCCTTTCTGTGGCAGGGCATGTAATCCATATGAAAAGTAATGTACTGGTGAGTAAAATTTAGATAGTTCAGTTATGTGAAATCGAAATAACGCGAACTAATTTCACATTTCACAGTGGATTTTAAGTATTAAAAAAATCCACATGTGCTTCAGTACTATAACCCCGTGACGGTTCCCAGGTGATAACGGAGACATGAAGAAAATTTTCAGTTGTACATGACCGTGATCTTAGAGATACATCGTAAAAACCAGAGTCATCCCCTGCGCATAGACGTCTCGGAATCCGCGGGTGGGTTTTGGTACCCAAAAAACAAGTTATTGGAGGGTCCCAGGATAACGGGCACAGACTTTTGAAAACTGGGTGCTGGCTCTTCTAGATAAATACCTAGTAGACGTACCGTTAAAATTTGAGTAATTTGCTGCGGTTATTTGTAATTTAGACTTCCCCTGACACAGGATTTTACGTGAAAAGTAGGGTAATTTTGAACCTCTGTATCTTGGAAACGGATATATACATCAAAAACATTTTCAAGGCTTTCGAGATCGGGCCTTTAGGAATATATCGCACAAAGTTAAGCCATTTGCTGTGTATAGCCGTCTTGGAATCCTCGGCTGGGTTTCAGTCTGCTGGTGACGACGAAATTATGATAAAAATGTCCTTTTTCTTGAGTTTTCCGAGGAACCACCAATGAAACAATGGTGCCTCATTAAGTCCCGCCAACCCCACCGTAGAACACATGAAATGCAAAAGGAACCAACCGATTTGCTCCAATCGTGTATGCAGGAGGAAGTGTGTAACATTCATACTTTGACCTTGTACTATGTGGTAGCGACACTAAGACAATGCTTCTGTTGGGTATGCAAATGGTCCCTAGCCCAACATCTATCCAAAATACTTGGCCCTAACTTTTTATCACCAAAGGACCCGAAGTATGAGCATCGGAAAGGCTCATTATTATGCGCGGTGTTTTGGAACATATGCTGCCGCATGCATACCAACAACAGAACCCTGTAAAAAGACAAATACTTTAATGTAGCTTGTTTAAACCCAAATAAATTTCACCAGCAACTTTTTGCATGTAAACTGCTGGCCATTAAAATTGCTACACCAAGAAGAAATGCAGATGATAAACGGGTATTCATTGGACAAATATATTATACTAGAATTGACATGTGATTACATTTTCACGCAATTTTGGTGCATAGATCGTGAGAAATCACTACCCAGAACAACGACATCTGGCCGTAGTAACGGCCTTGATACGCCTGGGCATTGAGTCAAACAGGGCTTGGATGGCGTGTACAGGTACAGCTGCCCATGCAGCTTCAACACGATACCACAGTTCATCAACAGTAGTGACTGGCGTATTGTGACGAGCCAATTGCTCGGCCACCATTGACCAGACGTTTTCGACTGTGAGAGATCTGGAGAATGTGCTGGCCAGGGCAGCAGTCGAACATTTTCTGTATCCAGAAAGGACCGTACACGACCTGCAACATGCGGTCGTGCATTATCCTGCTGAAATGACAGGTTTCGCAGGGATCGAATGAAGGGTAGAGCCACGGGTCGTAACACATCTGAAATGTAACGTCCACTGTTCACAGTGCCGTCAATGCGAACAAGAGGTGACCGAGACGTGTATGCAATGGCACCCCATACCAACGCCAGTATGGCGATGACGAATACACGCTTCCAACGTGCGTTCACCGCGATGTCGCCAAACACGGATGCGACCATCATCATGCTGTAAACAGAACCGGGATTCATCTGAAAAAAATGACGTTTTGCCATTCGTGTAGCGAGGTTTGTCATTGAGTACACCATGGCAGGCGCTCCTGTCTGTGATACAGCGTCAAGTGTAACCGCAGCCATGGTCTCCGGGCTGATAGTCCATGCTGCTGCAAACGTCGTCGAAGTGTTCGTGCAGATGGTTGTTACCTTACAAACGTCCCCATGTGCCGACTCAGGGATCGAGACGTGGCTGCACGATCCGTTACAGCCATGCAGGTAAGATGCCTGTCATCTCGACTGCTAGTGATACGAGGCCGTTGGGATCCAGCACGGCGTTCCGTATTACCCTCCTGAACCCACCGATTCCATATTCTGCTAACAGTCATTCGATCTCGACCAACGCGAGCAACAATGTCGTGATACGATAAACCGCAATCGCGATAGGCTACAATCCGACCTTTATCAAAGTCGGAAATGTGATGGTACGCATTTCTCCTCCTTACACGAGGCATCACAACAACGTTGCCGGCCGCGGTGGTCTCGCGGTTCTAGGCGCTCAGTCCGGAGCCGCGCAACTGCTACGGTCGCAGGTTCGAATCCTGCCTCGGGAATGGATGTGTGTGATGTCCTTAGGTTAGGTAGGTTTAAGTAGTTCTAAGTTCTAGGGGACTGATGATCACAGATGTTAAGTCCCATAGTGCTCAGAGCCATCTGAACCATTTGAACAACAACGTTTCACTAGGCAACGCCGGTCAACTGCTGTTTGTGTATGAGAAATCGGTTGGAAACTTTCCTCATGTCAGCACGTTGTAGGTGTTTCCACCTTGTGTGAATGCTCTGAAAAGCTAATCATTTGCATATCACAGCATCTTCTTCCTGTCGGTTAAATTTCGCGTCTGTAGCACGTCATCTTCGTGGTGTAGCAACTTTAATGGCCAGTAGTGTATTTCAGAATTCCCTCCCCCCTTTCCTGGCCATAATTTGCACCTTAAAATCATTTCACTAATGATGACCGTGACTGCGGCAGTCACAGCTGTATGTGCTACCGAAGCCGCCTCTGCGCCGGCGCGCCTGCGGCAGAGTCCATCCAGCCAGTGCAGCCGCAGCCCAGCGCCCGTCGTTCCAGTTGGGAGCAAAAGCTGTGTTCGGCGCGAGGCGACGCGACCCGGCCGTTGGTTGCCTCCATCGATCTGTCTGTCGTGTGGGAAGGGCGGTCGGATTTCTCGGAAACACGCGGCCGGGCGCGTTGTGCGGCGCTGGGGGAGGTGGCGGGCGGTGGTAGGCGGCACTATTCATATCCGGCGGCCGGGGCTCGGCACGGCAGAGCTGCCGCAAGTCGATAAACACAGCTCGACGCGCGGACCCACCTGCCGCGCGCTCTTCCAGTCGGCCGCTTCCGTCGGCGCACTTCGGTAATCGAATTACTAGTCGCAAATCGGGTAACCAGATGCCTGGTGCGTCGCCAAATCTGTTTTTCGCGGCAGATCTAGTTTCGCTAGTTTCCCAGGACTCGAATCCGGTTCTCTGAGTTAATCGGCCTTCCCGCCTCTCGTCGCACCCTCCACCGCCACATACACACTTGCTTCTTGTCCAGCTGATTTTTCCGCAAAAAATAGCATTACACGGTAGGTATGTTAAAGAACACACAATATTTACACAAAGCTAGTGAGACACCCCTACCAGGGTGGTCTGATACGACTGGTAAAAAAAGCAAAATGTTTGTTTCGTAAACAACTCACCTTACTTCTCGACATAATCTCCTTTGAGGGACACACACTTGGTCCAGCTTTTTCATCCCCTCGGATAAATACGTACTGTCAAACTCCGCAAGCCGGCCGGGGTGGCCTAGCGGTTCTAGGCGCTTCAGTCTGGAACCGCGTGATCGCTACGGTCGCAGGTTCGAATCCTGTCTCGGGCATGGATTTGTGTGATGTCCTTAGGTTAGTTAGGTTTAAGTAGTTCTAAGTTCTAGGGGACTGATGACCTCTGAAGTTAGTCCCATAGTGCTCAGATTCCAGTTGGGCGCTTCCGTCGGCGCACTTCGGTAATCGAATTGCTAGTCGCAAATCGGGTAACCAGATGCCGGGTGCGTCGCCAAATCTGTTTTTCGCGGCAGATCTAGTTTCGCTAGTTTCCCAGGACTCGAATCCGGTTCTCTGAGTTAATCGGCCTTCTCGCCTCTCGTCGCACCCTCCACCGCCACATACACACTTGCTTCTTGTCCAGCTGATTTTTCCGCAAAAAATAGCATTATACGGTAGGTATGTTAAAGAACACACAGCATTTACACAAAACTAGTGAGACACTCCTACGAGGGAGGTCTGATAAGACTGGTAAAAAATATACACTTGGTCCAGCGATCCAGCTTTTTCATCCCCTCGGAAAATACGTACTGCCAAACTCCGCAAAATACACTGACGTGACGGAAGACATGGGATAGCGACATGCACATACAGAGTGTTTCAAAAAGGTACGGCCAAACTTTCAGGAAACATTCCTCACACACAAAGAAAGAAAATATGTTACGTGGACATGTGTCCGGAAACGCTTACTTTCCATATTAGAGCTCATTTTATTACTTCTCTTCAAATCACATTAATCATGGAATGGAAACACACAGCAACAGAACGTACCAGCGTGACTTCAAACACTTTGTTACAGGAAATTTTCAAAATGTCCTCCGTTAGCGAGGATACATGCATCCACCCTCCGTCGCATGGAATCCCTGATGCGCTGATGCAGTCCTGGAGAATGGCGTATTGTATCACAGCCGTCCATAATACGAGCACGAAGAGTCTCTACATTTGGTACCGGGGTTGCGTAGACAAGAGCTTTCAAATGTCCCCATAAATGAAAGTCAAGAGGGTTGAGGTCAGGAGAGCATGGAGGCCATGGAATTGGTCCGCCTCTACCAATCCATCGGCCACCGAATCTGTTGTTGAGAAGCGTACGAACACTTCGACTGAAATGTGCAGGAGCTCCATCGTGCATGAACCACATGCTGTGTCGTACTTGTAAAGGCACATGTTCTAGCAGCACAGGTAGAATATCCCATATGTAATCATGGCGGTGAATCGAGGAAGTACAGTAGATACTGACGAAACTAAAATGAGCTCTAACATGAAAATTCAGCGTTTCCGGACACATGTCCACATAACATCTTTTCTTTATTTGTGTGTGGGGAATGTTTCCTGAAAGTTTGGCCGTACCTTTTTGTAACACCCTGTATACAGGGTGAAAAGTATTTGAACCGACAAACTCTGGGAGGTTGTAGGGGACATCAAAACAAATATTTTTCCCTGATGTCATTTTTTCCTATGAGGAGTATTTAAACCGGTAGAGGAAGATTTCTCCGACGGCAAATTAATTAAACCAACAAACACTTTTCCATTTTTTTATGACCAAGAGACAACAACTAGGTAGCAGATACGGCTCAGTTAAACAGTCCCTAAGAACACCGACGCACACATTAACGAAGAACCGCACTTGATGAGGGCTAGTAACTGTGGCATGTGGGTTATCCTCACGCCAAACATGCGAATTTTGCACCTCGAAGACTCCATCACTCCCGAAAGTCGCTTCATCGGTAAACAAAACAGAGGATGGAAATGTAGGATGCATTTCACACTGTTCCAGGCACCACTGCGAAAACTATGCCCTGGGTGGATAATCAACTGGTTCCAGGTTGTGGACACGCTATAAGTGAAATGGACGTAAGAACTGCTCTCGAAGGACTGTTCTTACATTCGTCTGATTCGTCCCCATGTGACGTGCAATTGCACGAGTGCTGATTGAAGGATCCCGCTCCACATGCTGCAAGACAGCTTCCTCAACTTGCAGCGTTCTTACCGTGCGACGGCGACCCTATCCAGGCAATCTGCTAAATGACCCGGTCTCACGCAGATGTTGGTACACAGCAGAAAAGGTCGTATGATGCGGGATACGGCGATTAGGATATTGTTGTTGATAAAACCGCTGTGCAGCTCGTCCGTTGTGGTGCGCTACGTAGTACGCATCAACCATATCGGTGTACTCACTCCAGGTGTATCGCTCCATTAGTAAACAGAGACAATGCACTACTACACTGGTGGACAGCAGTTACCTACAACTGAAGAGCGTAATACGCCCTCAAACAACTGAAGAGCGTAATACGGCCTCCAACGGTTTAAATAATCCTCGTAGGAAAAAATAACATTAGGGAAAAATATTTGTTTTGATGTCCCCCACAACCTCCCAGAGTTTGTCGGTTTAAATACTTTTCACCCCGTATAGGATGACGGCAGTATCGAGCATACAAGGTATAAAAGGGATGTGCGTTGACAGAGCTGTCATTTGCACCCACGTGATTCATGTAAAAAGGTTTCCGATGTGACTACGCCCACACGACGAGAATTAACAGACTTTGGACGCGGAATGGTAGTTGGAGCCAGACGCATGGGACATACCATTTCGGAAATCGTTAAGGAATTCAATATTACGAGTCAACAGTGTCAAGAGGGTGCTGAGAATACCCAATTTCACGCATTACTTCTTGGGAAAGCTGCCATAAAGAAAAGAAAAGAAAGATAAATAGCAAAGAAAGAAAACCAACTAAAAGAAAAAATAAAAAAAGAGACAAAAACAAAACACGATCAACTATGACCTGCCTCCACGTGGCGGTACACGGGCAACGGTGCCATCGGATGTGGGAAATGGTGTGGAGGTTCAGCCATATCAGCGCCCATATACCGATCGCAGCGGCTAAGTGGTCAATAAAGACCCACCTTAAGCAATTAGGTGGTGGGTTGTAAAATCAGGGCGGCAAGTGAAAAAAAAAAAAAAATCCTCTCACCACGGACGGCTTCACTTAACGGCCGAGAGCAGTGGCATTTGCATTGAGTTCACAGTGCTAACAGACAAGCAACAATGCGGGAAGTAACCGCAGAAATGAATGTGAGGCGTACGAAGAACGTATCCGTTACGACAGTGTGCCAGTGGGCTATGGCAGCATGCGACCAACGCGGGTGTCTTTGCTAACACCACGACATCGCCTGCAGCGCCTCACCTAGGCTCGTGACCATTTCGATTATACCCTAGATGACTGAAAAACCGTAGCCTGGTAAGATGAGCGCAGACCCCACGAAGCCAAGGGTTCAAGTTGTCAACAAGGCACTGTGGAAGCTGATAGAGCCTTCATAATGGTGCACCCAATGTTTAAATGGAATGGACTGGGTCCTCTGGCACAACTGAACCGATTACTGACTGAAAATTCTAGAGCTACATCTACATCTACATTATACTCCGCAAGCCACCCAACGGTGTGTGGCGGAGCGCACTTTACGTGCCACTGTCATTACCTCCCTTTCCTGTTCCAGTCGCGTATGGTTCGCGGGAAGAACGACTGCCGGAAAGCCTCCGTGCGCGCTCGAATCACTCTAATTTTACATTCGTGATCTCCTCTGGAGGTATAAGTAGGGGGAAGCAATATATTCGATACCTCATCCAGAAACGCACTCTCTCGAAACCTGGACAGCAAGCTACACCGCGATGCAGAGCGCCTCTCTTGCAGAGTCTGCCACTTGAGTTTGCCAAACATCTCCGTAACGCTATCTCGGTTACCAAATAACCCTGTGACGAAACGCGCCGCTCTTCTTTGGATCTTCCCTATCTCCTCCGCCAACCCGATCTGGTATGGGTCCCACACTGGTGAGCAATACTCAAGTATATGTCGAACGAGCGTTTTGTAAGCCACCTCCTTCATTGATGAACTACATTTTCTAACGACTCTCCCAATGAATCTCAACCTGGCACCCGTCTTACCAACAATTAATTTTATATGATCATTCCACTTCAAATCATTCCGCACGCATAGTCCCAGATATTTTACAGAAGTAACCGCTACCAGTGTTTGTTCTACTATCATATAATCAAACAATAAAGGATCCTTCTTTCCATGTATTCGCAATACATTACATTTTTCTATGTTAAGGGTCAGTTGCCACTCCCTGCACTAAGTGCCTATCCGCTGCAGTTCTTCCTGCATTTCGCTGCAATTTTCTAATGCTGCAACTTCTCTGTATACTCTGTTTGGCGACTTGGAGATCATTTGCAGCCATTCATGGACCTCACGTTCCCAAACAACGATGGAATTTTTATGGGTGACAACGTGCCATTTCAACGAGTCACAACTGTTTGCAATTAGTTTGAAGAACATTCTGGACAGCTGCGCATGGTCTAGGGCGTCTTGTCGCGGTTCGCGCGGCTCCCTCCGTCGGAGGTTCGAGTCCTCCCTCGGGCATATGTGTGTGTGTGTGTGTGTGTGTGTGTGTGTGTGTGTGTGCGTGCGTGCGTGTTGTCCTTAGTGTACAAGCCTAGGCACCGATAACCTCAGCAGTTTGGTCCCATAGGAACTTACCACAAATTTCCAACATGTTGGACAATTCGAGCGAATGATTTGGACACCCAGTTCGCCCGACATGAATCTCATCAAACATTTACGGGACATGATCGAGAGGTCAATTCGTGCACAAAGTCCTGCACCGGCAACACTTTCGCAACTATCGACGGCTACAGAGGTGGCATGCTCAGTACTTCTGCAGGGGGCTTCTAACGTCTTGTTGACTTCATGGCACGTCTGATTCCTGCACTACGCCAGGCAAAAGGAGGTCCGACACGATAGTAGGACGTAACCCATGACTTTTATAACGTCAGTGTCCTCGTTGACTGCAACTATATCTCCCTCATTTCACGAAAATTTCTTCCGAGCGAGCCAAAGTTTCAAATTAGGGTAAAGGAGGAAGTCACTTGGGCCTAAGTCTGGTGAGTAGAGTGGATGAGGAAGCAATTCAAGGCTCTATTCATGCACTTTTTCCATTGTTACCGCTGATGTGTGGGACGGTGCAATATCTTTGTCAAAGAGCACCCATTTGCGTGCCAACCTTGTTCTTTTTTCAGCCAAACCAAGTTTCGATTGACCCAACAGTGAAGCATAATAGGGTCCAGTTATCGTTCTGCCTTTTTCCAAACAATCTTTGAGGATTATTCCTTACGATTGCCAAAAAACAGCGGCCATCATCTTACCAGTTGATATAACGATCTTTGCCTTCTTCGGTGTACTTTCACCAGCCTTTGTCCACTGATTTAACTGCCGTTTTGACTCGGATTTGTCATGAGGGTTCCAAGATTCATAAAAAGTCATAGATCATCAGATTTTCACTGTATTTTCCATTTCGAGACCGATCGTTTCTTACTTTCCAAATAACCGCCATACATAGGTGCACAGGGACTGCCCAAAAAATTCAAGCCGTACGTGAAGTACAATTATACACCGTGAGAAGTGAGATGCTAAAATCCAAAAATTGACGTCGAGAGGCAAAAGTTGAATTTTGTGCGCTCTTCAAATTGTGTGCCGCCTCGAGGGAAGGTTCCTTGCCCTTTCTGGTAAAGAAAAGCTCAAATGGCATTACCGTCTGGGAGACCTTGTCCAGGGTAGTTCCTTCATCTAGTGCAAGTCTTCTTTTTCACCGCCATTTCGGTGAGCGTGTCAGTAGTGAGGACAAGAAGATGAAGATTTGGTCAAGTGAAAAGTGTTGTCATTGTGTCAGTCAGAAAATAAAATAAATTACGATCACTTTTGATGGTAAAAAATTTGGTATTACAGTTCTTCTTCCAGCAGTTCCAGTCTTCTTCATCACTGGTTATTGTAAGGTAAAACATCACTACGCTACTCCACTTGTCGAGAAAGTTGGACAGTTTGGATAGAAAATATGTGGACCTTTCCTCCAGCTTGTCTGGGTACACGTTGCAGAGGGCCTAAATTTCACAACCCAATCCGTATCTTCTCTTGATTTCCTTTCATACAACTTCGCCCCTTTCCCATTTTAATGCCCTCAAATCTTTTGCCTTCTTTCACTTCTTGTTTTCCTCCTCCACTCCTCCTTTTCTGTGGTATCCCCCCCGCCCCTTAGAAACGGCGCCATGGGCAGGCGTCCCGGCTAACATACGCCACTATAGACTTACTATCGCACGTACGAACTACACAGAAAGTTTTCTTGGTGGAGGACTGAAACAAGCCACATGGTGAGGTGAGCAATTGCTGGACTAGTATTTAAAGACATTTCTGCATTAAGAAAATATTCCGCCTGTATATCAGCCTTTCTGAGTCAGAAGCTACCATCCTTGCTTATAGTGGAGTCGGTTTTGTCGATAAATTACACATTATATAGTGAAAAGTTGTAAATACAGTAAGCAATCACTTAATTACGTTAATTCCCAAATTAGCTGGACAGCTGGAAGCCACGGATAAAAAAACATGAAATGGCACTGCGTCGTTACAGTGGGACATTCCTTCCTCCGTTATTCTCTTTCGTAGTCACAGCTTCTTTAACGAAATGTCTTTGGTAAGCTCGTCTTGCTACACTTCAGTGGTTATTAGAGGTCGCAAATTTAATTAAAGGCACCGGAAATAATTTTTAGGGAGAAAGAAAACTTCTAAAGGTAAACGAGGTAAGTCTTAAGAGCTGTGACCACGTGCCTGGTACAAGCACCATGTCCCTCTTTCGGTTTCAGTACTGTTTGATTACTGTTTCTTCTAATTTAATATAAGTGCACAGCTTATTTTCAATAAACCTGATGCTCGACACTTGTGATTATAGTCACAGTTCATTATGCTAAAGTTTCATCTTATGCTCGCCACTACGTTTACAATACTATTTTCATTGTTGTTAGTATCATTCTGTAAATGTCCACAGGACAGTTATGAAACAAAGTTATCAAAATAACAAAAGCTGAAATGAAACATTGTTTACGGTAATTACTGTTTCTTATCAGTCAACACTTGAGCCACTTTAAATTCGAGCGCAACTTCCAGATATGACTCCTTATTGCTACCTTTTCCTCTTATTTCTCTGATGAATATCGTTCCTCTCATCCCACTTCAACTCACACTGACCCCACTCACACCCTAAAACGCATACGCGCTCAAACCGCACAACTCTATGAGTGTCAGCAGTACAATGGCAGTACAATGCCCACCGTCCGTCTCCTAATGAACTTGGTCCCCGTTAAGTATGGTCACACGGTCTTTGACGCTTACTATTCCCGCCGCCCAAGCTGAAAAAAGGCGCAGTGGTTGATGAGAGCAAGCGTAGAGGAGTCTGCCATTCAAGTCACTCCCATGAGAAACAGCACCGAGTGTCAACTTGACCGAGTGTCAAATTGATCGACGCTAATGGTATACGGTCAGCCGGCCGCTGTGACCGAGCGGTTCTAGGCGCTTCAGTCCGGAACCGCGCTGCTGTTACGGTCGCAGGTTCAAATCCTCCCCCAGGCATGGATGTGTGTGATGTCCTTAGGTTAGTTAGGTTTAAGTAGTTCTAAGTCTAGGGGACTGATGACCTCATATGTTAAGTCCCATAGTGCTGTGAGCCATTTGAACCACGTTGGTACGCGGTCAACGTTACAAGACTACGAAGCTGTGCTAGTTTCGGCTCTGTCGCAAGCTACACACTATGATCCACGCTTAAGGTAGAAGTGACACCCAGTAATCACCGAGGTTCGCTAACTACGAATGCAGATCTGACGCGGGAGCAACAGGCGGTAGGCGAGAAACACCGGCCGCGCTGCTCGACAATCGATACGCTCCATCAACAAGTGTCCCTGTGTTGCTTCGCTGTCTGCTAAAATTTTTAACGGTATCAGCTAAGTGGTATAAAGGGGAGATCGAGATGGCTCAGCTGGCTTGAATTCTTCTTCTGCGTTCATTGTTTCCGCAGCCAGCCGCAAATACACTCTAAAACAATAAAAACTATGCACCACGGAGTAATTAACCGCATGGGACGGAAGTCGGTAGACGTGATGTACACGGCACTACAAACTACGAACAAACTACAACAATTTCAGAAATACTGAGCAAGTCAACAGCATATTGGTCCAGCTCTGGCCCTTATGCAAGCTGTTACTCGACTTAGTATTGATCGACAGAGTTGTTGGATGTCCTCCTGAAGAACATAGTACCAAATACTGTCCAACTGGCGCGTCAGATACTCAAAATCCCGAGCTAGCTGGAGAGCCCTGCCCATAATGGCCCAAACGTTCCCAATTGGGGAGACATGCGGCGACTTTGCTGGCCAGTGTAGGGTTTGGCAAGCAAGAAGACCAACAATCGGAACTCTCGCCGTGTGCGGGCAGGCATTGTCTTGTTGAAACGTTAAGCCCAGGATGGCTCACCACGAATGGCAACAAAACGTATCGTAGAATATCTTTGAAGCAGCACTGTGCCGTAAGGGTGCCTTGGATGACTACGAACGGGTCCTGCTATGAAATGAAATGACACCCCAGACCATCACTCCAGGTTGTCGGACCATACAGCGGGTGACAGACAGCTTGGTATCCCACCATTGTCTGGGGTGTCTCCAAACACGTCTTCGGCCGGGAATCTCCTTGACTGGAGTAGAACTGTGTTTCGTGATGAGTTCCGCTTCCAAATGAGCTCCTATGACCAGTGAAGAAGTTTCTGGGACGACCCCGGACAACTTTGGAATATCAAGCTGACTGTTGGGCGCCTTACGGTCCGACAACCAGTAGTGATGGTGTGGGGTGCTACTTCATTTCGTAGCAGAAGCTGTTTGGTTGCCATCCGCGGCACCGTTGCAACAAAGCGGGGCGGTACATCGACGAAATTCTACATCCCATTTTGTTGCCCTTCGTTGCTATCCACCCTGGTCTTACGTTCCAGAAAGATAACGCCTACCTTAGACAGCGAGGTCTCCCCAGCTCTAGATGTTTGGAGCATTGTGGGCTGCGTCCTCCAACCATCTCGCGATTTTTACGATCTAACGCTCTAGTTGGACAGATTTTGGCACGATATAACTCAGGATGAGATCCAACAACACTATCAATGCCTATCCGAATAACTGCTTCCATAAGGACCAGATTTAGACCAACTCTTTGCTGACTTGTTCAATTTGCGTCGCTATTTCTCCTCAAGAAATCTTCCAGTTTTTCTGAAACTGTAATCACTTATTTGTCTGTACATGTACATCACAACTACCGATTTCCATCCCATTCAGATAACTCCTTCGTAATGCGACCAAAGAATAGACTTTCATACAATGGACTTAGCGGGTTCAGTCGAGCGTGAAAAGTACCTAGTTAATTCATGAGTCGTGTAATTGCAATGCATACAAGCGACTTCTTTGATTTTAAAGATGCTGCGGAAACACTGTTGTAAATGCAGGCCTGTAACACATCTAAATGCAATATGATCTCAAATACCTACCAAAAATTCTTACTCTGAAACAGAAGAATGGAAAAATATCATTGTCTTCAATACAGGAAAGGTCTTGGCTGATGCATGCCTTCATCTGAAAGACTGGCTACATTTATCAGTTGCAACATAGACAGATCTGTTGACGATATTGTCATTTCTTCCTCGGCAGACTTCGCAACATCTGATCTCAAGAATGCAGTTATGTAAGAAATATAAGTCAGTACACAGAGATATTTCCCCTGAACTGAATTTTGCCTTTTTCGTTTAAAAAATTTGAAAGCTATGACAAATGATTTTTTGTCTACATTTTTACAAGTTAAAACATTATTGCTTTATTTTTTACTTATATTACCACAAATAAAACTAGTGCCTCAGTATGAATGACACTTGAAACAAAATCATTCTTATTTGTATTTAGAACCAATCAGTTTCCTTGTATGACAATTAGAACAGTCTTAACGAATTACTTATTTTCTAATTTGTCTCATTGTTTGCAGTGCTAAGGTGAGCAGCATAAATCTGTAATACCAGAATACATTACCAACTTTTTCGATACAAATAAGTCATGTACAAAAAGAAATACGTAGTCTTTTTTATTCTCCTGGTAGAATGTGAGACCTTGTGGTTCGAGCAACATTTCCGCTCATCAGTTTTTGATGAACGGTATAGTAACAAGGATATGCTCGAACAGCACAGTACTGATGTCGTTTTAAGATGAATTCGTTAGCTCTGGAGCGGAGTGATCTCTAAAATAAATTTCCCTGTCAGTGAGAAGTTCTGTAACAATTCTGACAAATGTTGGACTCAAATTTAATAATAATAAAACCAAAATTATGATGATACGCAAGTAAAAGGCGAGATTAACACTTTATATT
Source organism: Schistocerca piceifrons (assembly GCF_021461385.2). Classification (NCBI taxonomy): domain Eukaryota; kingdom Metazoa; phylum Arthropoda; class Insecta; order Orthoptera; family Acrididae; genus Schistocerca; species Schistocerca piceifrons. The sequence continues at coordinate 57,478,842 of NC_060143.1, forward strand.
AAAGATGAAAGAAATATAATGAAAGAGTTGATAAGTTATGTTATTTAGGCACCTTAACTATAGAAGTCAACAGAAGGTGCGTGGGGATCAGAAAATGGAAAGAAACGCTTCCCTATGGCAGTCAAAGATGGACACTGTTGGTGTCAGATAGAAAGCACTTAGAAATGATGGAAATTTAGTTTTCGAAATGCTTAACGACGGACATTTGAAAAGGAAGACAATCCAATGAAGCTGCTTAGAATTAAAACAAAGAGAGGTAAATCTCGTAGTAACTATTCACAAGAGGGAAAAGAAACTACAGGGTCTGGCAAAAAGACCCCCATATCTGAGAAAGTAATTACAAACCAACAAATATACAGAGGAAATACTTTTAACTGTGAACAACAAATACTATGCCATTTTACATTAGGTGGTTTTTAAAATTTTGTCCGGTAAATGGCGTCCTCCACTGCTGATACATTGACGACGCCTTTTCCCGGAATTTGTCGATAGTTCTTCGTGCAATTTCCGGTGGTATGACAGCCACTTTCTGGGTGATGGCCACCTGAAGTGCTTGTAGGACTGTGGAACTATTTTTGTAGACTTGAGCCTCAAAGAAAAGAATTACAAGGTGATAAATCGGGTGACTTTGGGGTGCAGGCAATGTAACCTCGCGAAGAGAGAAGACATCTAGGAAACAAATCTGTCAAAAATTCCTAGGGATTGCCGAAAAGTGTGAGCTTTGGCTCAGTCTTGTTGGAACAAATATTGTCCGTCTTCACTGTCCCCCAACAAATTGGTTAAACTTGGTCGGTGGAAGGTGTCTAATATGCGACAGCAGCGATGTGAATTAACCATTATAATTACCCATCTTCTTCGAAAAAATACGGAATCCAACAACAAATTCGGCAACGGTGCACCAAACTATCAAACAATGGGTGGCAAGTGGTCGCTGGTGAAGTTTCTGAAGGTTTTCTGCTGTGTAGTACCGGAAATTTTGTTTATTTGCCGTACCTGACATGCGGAAGTGAGCCATCTGGAGAAATCAAAACAGCGGCTGGGGGAATGCTATGAAGAATTTCCATAAGCACAGCTCTGCGAGTTTCTAAATCTCTCTCGCTTAATTTTTAGGTAGATCTCCATGCAGGACAACCCTAGGGCACCTGTATGTTTAAGCGCTTAACGCTTTGGATATTGCTGGACGGAAGCTCTCACACGCGCCACATTTTCCTGCGTTGTTACAGTCCGAGGTGGACAGTAGATTTACTTTTCAGTGCAGGACCTGATTCCTAAAGTCTGAACCCAAACTCGAATACACCTCTACGAGGAACGGAATCAAGCCGACCAAGTTTGAACCAAATGAGAAATGCTCGCTTAGTAGTAATCACAGAACCACCATTACGAATATAGTCCTTCACAGCAACAGCACGATGCTCACCCAGCCACTGCCATTGAAAATGGCAGGTACACCGCTATCGATCGATAGCCCCTCCACATCACTATCCCCGCCACAGCTCACACAACGCCCCCTCGAAATACGACAGGTCTTCCTGCCGGACCATGTACATTATAAAGCGACTACCCGGATACCAGTACCAGTTTCATTTTCCTAACCTATCGGCCTCCAAGGGCACTATAAATTTGATTTACAGTATTTCGTGTAATTACTAACCGAATTTAAAAATTTACAAATGCTTTCCTAACAAAATCTTCTGCTTAAGAGATATATTCTTATATTATAAGATCAACACAATGAGGAAGTATTATAGTTAGAAACTGTGTGTTTGTCTTGAGTCAGCTTAATTGACCTGGACTATATTCATCAAGTATTTGAGTATGCAAGCACTTAGCGGCTTCCAGCAAACTTTACACATAAATTCAAACGTTTACAAAACTTTTTCTCGCTGAAATCCCTCACGAAATGATGAAATGAAAAAAGTTTATCACCCACTACGTTTTCGCTGTTCATGCAGTAAAATGTCAGCATCAGACATGACGTTTTAATTTACTACTGCTTTACTAGCGACTCTTTTCCCAAGACAGTCTACAACCAGTATCCACATATACCACTGAATGTACCTGAAAATGCTATCATTGTAGGCATACAAATGGGAATATTGAGAAACGACATGCGTCCAAAAAACTTAACTTTTCAGGAGATACAAAAAACATTCAAGACCTTAATATTATGCTAAAATTCCGTTTTACTTTTCATTTTTCCTTAAAATAAATGTAGAAGGAAGAATGACAATGCACTGTAAGAAATCTCGATACACTTTCTACACATTAAGTTATAATTTCTGGGCTTTCTCAATATTTTGTAATGAATAAGCACTAATCATTACTTGACTCCTATTTTATTGCCAATAAGAACAAAAATCAAACAAATTATGCCAATTTTCCATTCTCTTTCGCATTATACTCCACACACTATTAATTCTTTCACACATGTTGGTCAGCTGTATATGTCAGAGTTGGACTTCTGGATGATTTCTTCTCTTGGTAGGAAAGGTAGAAAATTTCGCCTTAGGTCAGGCATTTGCTTCTCATATACAGACATATGATCTCGATAAACCTGACTTACAAGCTTCGGTGTAATTATCGATGGGTCAGCCATTTGGAATATGCTCTATTCTGTCCCATCAATGAAAACCACAACATTAACAACGCCCTGTATTAGTATCTGGGGCAACTGCAGCTTCTGCAGCCTGGAATGTTAGAATTTGTTTCAGTTTTCTCTTTAATTGCACATAATTTCCCAAATAATTTATAAGCACGCCTCTTGTGCACTATTAACTCCACTGCTGCTGCCCTTTTAGCAGGATCATTCTCAGATGGACTTTTAATTTTTACACCGAGCTCTTCACATGTGCGACGCATGTCCCCCTGTGGTTGCCCAAATTTTAATTAAAGTGCCCACAGGAAATTTTAAAATAAAACTGATAGCCAGCAATGCTGGAAACTTAAAATTTTGAGAAAGCCCGTACCTTTTGTACATGTGTGGTTTCTCTTCGGTTTAGCTGATACAAAGGCTACATGACACTGCCGAAAATACCAGAACATAGAGGGTTTCTCTATATCATGATCGGTCTATATGTTTAAAGTACAAAATCATAGGTAACTCAGTTTTATCAGTAGATGGACGTGTGGGGGTTTCTCAACATTCCCTTTCACATAGTTCAGGAGATAGACCTTTAGATGCGTGAAAAACCAGTTTCTGCTTAAAATGGCGCGCAGCAAAACTTCACCATCAGGTACGACGTTTTAAGTTTTTACTTCTTTACTGCTGACTTTGTGGAACGTAGCTGTATGCATCACTGAACGTAACTACAAACAAGTCATAGTTCAGTACATACGACGTCATAAACATTTGAGGTGCGTAAATAACTTACTTTTGTTTAAAATGGGGCGCAAATTATCCAGATTATATTCCACCAGTCTTCCATAATGAGAGCATTTTGCGACTACCAACAAACATAGACATAGTTTAGAACTTTTTCTACACTTTTTCTCCGTTAATGTCAAATATTTAATACACAGAATAATCTATAAAGTAATCAGAAGTTTTAAGCTGTTTTGTACATAGGAGTTCGATGTTTTAAAGAATATGGGGTTCATTGGTTTGTTTAGGGACAACAAGTTTCTAATCAGTGAACTGGAACGAAAATATTTAGTAAAGAAAGGCAAGATAATGACGAGGAAACAAATAATAAGGGATGAAAAACGGCAAAATCACCCAGAAATGAATAAGACAGCATAAAAGGGGGAAGCGCACTTGCAGCAACAAGGCATAGCCCTCAGAAGCTGACTGAATGGCCACACAGAGAAATTAGCCGGACCTTTTCCTATCGCCGGCAACGCTTTGCTAATTGGACCACGCCTCACGGCCCAATGCAAACGTCCATCTTTCAATTAACTTTCTCCTGCTCTTCCAGGCGACGTACACTGTTCGACGAGCGTTTCTGGAAGGAGGGATACAGCCAATAATATTCCGCTAGAGCCAAAGAATTTTTTTGAGGAATAAATCTTCTTGACAAATTAAAACAATGTGCCGGACTATGTCTTGAACCGAAGCCATTATCTTTTGCAGATAACATTCTTACCAACTGATCGTGTAGACCCCAAGCCCAACTTTACGCTTACATCGCCCTTGTTTCTCTCCTTTGTCAAAAGCCGAAGTTTGTCTGGTAGAGCCATCAAATTTTCTACTGGATTAAGGTCGGATGATTTACGGGACAATCCGAGGTGCATTACAGCCCGGGTAATAAAAAATTGTATATATAGAGAGTTCATCCGTTCCAGGAGTTGTTAATTTCGGCCATTTTTGCCAGTTATCGACATTGATACCGGCAAAATATCGGTCCTAGGGCGATTCCCAGATTTTCGAGAACCTTTTAATTTCAATATCATAAACGTGACGTAAAGTCATGCAGGAGGCAGCTGGCTTTTATTATAATAATCAGTAATTCTCCAGTCAAGGTTACTGGGTCGCAATAAATCAACCATCAGGCAAGGAATGACTTTATTAATCATATGACTCATTTCGGAATTTATCCATCAACTGGTATCCAGGCGCAATTACTGCAAGTAGATACAGCGTTTCAAGTAGTATGTGACACAAACATTCGCATACTAGACCCCATATTCGCGAGGAGTAATCGCTCCTGGCTATCTGATGAGAGGTAAATTCTGAAATGCGTCACAACAGGCGGATGAACAGACGGAGAGTCAGATACTTCTTACTTTTGTATTCTGCCTTTCGGCAGGTCTTGTCATGGGGAAAGCCACGTCAGAGAGGTCCACCACATGAGCGTCTAGGGAAGTGATTCCAGCGGTGGTTTCCCGTTGCCTTTCACTGGTGATGATGAAATGATAATGAGAACAACACAACACCCAGTCCCTGAGCGGAGAAAATCTCCGACCCAGCCGGGAATCGAACCCGGGCCGCTTGGCGTGACAGACCACTCAGCTATGGGGGCGGACAGAGTCAGATAAGAAATGACAAAAAAACTCTTTTCGTGTGAAATAATTAAAAGTTTACAGTTTTCGGATTTTTTTTTTCCTTTGGCTATACTGTGAAACCCTCCATTCTGCCAAATTCCATATTTCTAGGCCAACGGAAAGTGCCCTATATGTTTTGAAGGGTGAGTTTTCGAGTATGAAAACATGCGACATAAATGGCCGTGCCTTTTGACTGCATTGACTTAGAAGCTTAAAATTTTTACACCGCCAAGGGACTATGGACCTCAGTATGTGACGTACGTGTACCATTCGCTGAGAGAAAAGGTTTTTAAGAGTCATACACAGCAAGACAACAAAGCGATCATTTAATGGTTATGTTTTTACCGATTGAGGCTCGGAACCCTAAAAAAAACAGAATCTCGCAAATTTGGCTGTGTTCTAAATCACACTGGTGTACACAAGCTGCTGTCCCGCTATTAAACCCAGCATGCTGGCCACAACACTTCATTTGCACGATTTATGCCAGCGGGTCGGGGGGGGGGGGGGGGGGGGGAGGGGGGCATAACCATGCGCTGTGCTTTCTAACGGGTATACATACACTGACGGAAAAGAAGATCGCAACACAAAAAAATTATAGTATACGGTTATGAAATTTCGAGAATATATTTGTCAAGGTAACACGTTTAAGTGACTATCATTCCAAGACCACAGGTTAATGCAGGCACAACATAAGCCATTGCAAATGTGAAGTGCTGGTACATTAATAACCGGTGCAATCACCAAAATGTTGAGCGTAAGCATTCAAATGTGCGTGCATTGTGTTGTACAGGAGCCGGTTGTCAGTTTCTGAGAGGGGGTTCGATGCCTGCTGCATCCGATCGGACATTACAGGGACGGATAAGGATGTACGTCGATGACGCTGGAGCTGTAATCCGATGATGCCCCATATATGCTCGACTGGAGACAGATCTGGCGATTGAGCAGGCCAAAGCAACATGTCTACACTCTGCAGAGCATGTGGGTTACAATCGCGGGCGAGCGTTATCCTGTTGGAAAACACCCCCTGGGATGCTGTGATGAATGGCAGCGCGACAGATTGACGTACAAATTTGTGAGATAACCACGACAGCGCTCCTGCTGTCATGCGAAATCGCAACCCAGACCTTAAATCAGGTGCAGGTCCAGTGCGTCTAGCACGCAGACATGTTGGTTGCAGGCCCTCAATTGCCTTCCTTCTAACCAACACTCGGCCATCACTCGCAACAAGGCAAAGCCACCAGCTTTCATCAGAAAATACAACAGACCTCCGCCCTACCCTCCAGGGACTGCACGCTACAGGCAGTCTGGCTCGCAGGTGTTTTTCAAGTACTGATTTAGTTATGTCACTGCAGCGCCAGCCCGGAGCCGCGCTGCTGCTACGGTCGCAGGTTCGAATCCTGCCTCGGGTATGGGTGTGTGTGATGTCCTTAGGTTAGTTAGGTTTAAGTAGTTCTAAGTTCTAGGGGACTGATGAGCACAGCAGTTGAGTCCCATAGTGCTCAGAGCCATTTGAACCAACTGCAGCGCCAAATGCTGCTCATAGTGCTGCTGCAGATGCAGTACGACGCACCAGAGCCGTACGCCGAACAAGATGGTCCTCCCTCTCGGTAGCGCCATATAGCCGTCCGGAGCCCGATCTTCTTGCGACCGTACATTCTCATGACCACCGCTGCTAGCAATCATGTAGAGTGGCTACATTACTGCCAAGCTTCTGCAATATCGTTCAAACTGAGTTGGTTGTCGATATGGCGTTTTTCTCGCCTTTAAGGCATTCTTGACTAACATCCGCTCTTCACGTCCAATCTTAAAGATAAAAACACGCCCACGACCGTTACAGCGTGCATTTAAAGTAAACCTGATTTGCATACCCAAAGTGGCGCTACTAGCTTCACTCTTATGCGACAAGCGCGAAATCTGAATAACACCATCTTTCAGATGCAGAAACACACCAACTAACTTTCGTTTGCCGCACGGGGTAGCCGCGCGGTCTCAGGCGTTTTGTCACGCTCCGCGCGGCTCCCGCCGACGGGGGTTCGAGTCCTCCCTCAGGCACGGGTGTGTGTGTTCAAAATGGTTTAAATAGCTCTGAGCACTATGGGACTTAACTTCTGAGGTCATCAGTCCCCTAGAACTTGCAACTACTTAAACCTAACTAACCTAAGGACATCACACTCCCATGCCCGAGGCAGGATTCGAACCTGCGACCAAAGCGGTAACGCGGTTCCAGACTGTAGCGCCTAGAACCGCTCGGCCACTCCGGGCGGCAGGGTGTGTGTGTGTGTGTGTGTGTGTGTGTGTGTGTGTGTGTGTGTGTCGTCCTTAGCGTAAGTTAGTTTAAGTTAGATTACGTAGTGTGTAAGCTTAGGGACCTTACCACACATTACCTAACTTTCGTTTATGTCGCACAAGTCCTTCTTGGTGTAGCGATTTTACCCCGTCAGTGTGTTGGCCGGTGAGGTTACATTCGGCTACAGAGGGAGGCTATGCGAGCTTGCGAAACGGAGGCAGGCAGTAGCTAGCGGAGTGAAGGGCAGCAGCAGCCTGCCGGCCGGACAGTAGTCATAGCGGGCGGGCGAAGCGCTGCTGGCCAAACGAGCGGAACTGTGTGTCCTGCCCCACCTCCCACCCACGCCGGTGGCATCAAGTAGGCAATCGATACACCAGCAACTGCGTTGACGTGGACCCCACGTCGGCTGCAGGCGTTCCCTTGACAACAGGCCTCCCCACGCCACCCACCGCTTCGCCTGCCAATAGAGGTCATACAGAACCCAGAACGTGAGGCTCAGTCCCGAGACAGGGCTACCTGCACGCTCCAAAATCTGTCTTCTTACAACGCGCGTTGCAATGAACTACGTTGTTCGTGTAACACGAGTCGCCCCTTATAAGCTTTTACAAATGACCATTGTTGTTTTTGTTGTTGTTGTTGCGGTCTTCAGTCGTAAGACTGGTTTGATGCATCTGTCCTCGCTAGTCTATATATATACGCCGAGGTGACAAACACCGACTCTCCATATCAGATTAGAACAGCGCTAAGAAGGAAGAAACGTGACCACCTACAAAATCAAGAAGATAGGGAGCTATTCAAGTCCAGGGCGTTCCTTCCACACGTCGGCAACCTTTCATCTAAAATAGGCAGGATTCTAAGGAAACATCAAGTTAAAGTGATCTTCCGGCCACCGGCGAAGATTAGTGCCCTTCTCGGTTCAGTAAAGGACGATCTGGGTCTGCGGAAGGCCGGGATCTATAAAATTCCTTGCCAGTGTGGCAAAGCTTACATCGGTCAGACGACACGCAAAGTACCTGAAAGGTGCGTTGAACACGAACGCCACACTCGCCTTTTGCACCCCAGTAAGTCGGCAGTAGCTGAGCACTGTATTACCACAGGACACGCTATGGATTTTTCTGCCACGAAAATCTTGGCCCCAGCGAAAACTTTCTGGGATTCAGTAATTAAAGAATCTGTGGAGATACGCCTAGCGCAAAATCTTATAAATCGTGATGGCGGTTTTCAACTGGACAAGACTTGGGACCCGGTAATCTCTGTAATTTCCTGTCTGGCGACATGTGACGTCTGTTTTTTGCGACGCGGGCGCGTATTACGACAAGGGGCGGACATGTAGTTTTCACCTTTACGCATGCGCCTGCGCGCCACAGATAGAACAGTAGCTCCAGAGAGCGCGGATTTCGATAGAGGACGCTCCTGTGACGGAAGCCAATGCGCATGCGTTTTCGCGCCAATTTTTTGCCATAAAGTTGACTCCGGGAACTTGCAGTCTCCAGTGACGGACACTCACCTGAAAATGGCTGGACGATTGCCAGCCGAAATATCGTGGCAAGAAGTCAACATGATCCGGCTGCAATTCCGAAATCTCATGGAACAAAGAAAGTAGCTGTCTGAACCAGTGCTTGAATACTGCTCGTCAGTCTGGAATCCGTACCAGATAGAACCAACAGAGGAAATGGAAAAGATCCAAAGAAGAGCTGCACGTTCATTTAGGGGGCACGAAAGCGTCACGGAGATGCGCAGTCAAGTGACAGACGCTGTATCACGGTATCGTCTACTGTTAAAATACCGAGAGCGGATGTTCCTAGAAGAGTCAGCCAATATATTGTGACGTATATCTCTCGAAAACTCCATGAAGATGAGATCAAGAAATATTAAGAGCCCACACGGAGGCTTACCAGCAATCTTTTTTTCCCGTGAACCATTCGCGACTGGAACAGAAAAAGAGGGCAATGACAGTGGTGCACAAAGTACCCTCCGTCGTACACCGGAAGATGACTTCCGGAGTGTAGATGTAGAAGACAAATTAGGCCTGCTTTTCCTGTCTATTTTGAAACAGGTGAAAATGAGTCGGCGGCAATGATGAAATTGCTCATGTGCAACCTGAGAACAAAGACAATAATATGGAAGTGTGGGTCCGCCTTGATGCAAAATGCTTTTGTTATTTATTTATTTATTTCCCAAACTAGTTTCAGCGACGAACAACGCCATCATCAGTGGGTTCTTCGATTCAAAAACACGTAGAAATAGCATACTTATAAAACACTGTAAAACATTACTATATGTGTACTGTTGTGTTGCAAATACTGTTTCTGTGAATAATTTTAATACCTTAATACTATACGTCACATCATGATTTTCCAGTTGTTGCTGTTTTCTGGTTTTCTTTTTAATGTTTTTTTTTCAGCATACATCATGTTATCTGCAGCTCTATGAGTGACAGTTAGTAAACAAATACAAATGCATGAACTTACGTACGTCAGCCGTTACGCTATTGGGATTGTGGTGTGTTGTCGATACAGTTTTGGTGTGTACTGAGTTGTTACGCAGTCCGTCATGTACTCACGTTCATTTGACGGCTTGCAGCTACTTTTAGACACAGAGAAACATAACTTTCGCAACTTGTTCGTGATACACAACATTGCGCCATCTTGCTGCTCGCGTGAGTCGGGGAAGTGTATCGCATATTGCGAGGTTATGAAAACTGTAGCGGGAGGGGGAAGAAGGATATGGACAGAGAAGCGGAAGAGATGTACTGGGAGTCGGGCAGGAGGAGATGGACAGACAGATAAGGGAGGGGGAGATTGACTTAGAGCGGTTGAGGAGGAGAGATGGATAAGGAGCTGAGAGACAGAAGGAAAGGAGGAGTGGGGAGGGAGAAGGAGCAAAAGGGAAGAGAGAAGGTTTGTGCAGAATTCTTGAACATGTTCTGAGTTTGAATATAATAAATTTTCTAGAGACTTCGTAAGTAACAGAACCCAGTATGTTGTCCCCGACGTTGGGTATTCATCAGAGGCAAGCATAGGAGTGCCCCAAGCAAATCTGGCAGGACCACTATTAACAACATAATACATAAAAGATCTGTCGTACAGGGTGTGCACCAATTTGCGTTTGTTTTCTGATGATGCTATGGAGTACGGGAAGGTGTCCAAATTGAGTGACTGTAGCAGGATACAAGATGACTTAGACAAAATTGTTGGTGTGATGAATGGCAGCTTCCTCTACATGTAGAAAAACGTGCGAATGGATAGGAAAAACAAACTCATAAATTTCGGATAGAGCATTGGTAGTATCCTGCTTGACACGGTCATGTCATTTAAATATCTAGGGGTAGCGTTGTAAATCGATATCAAATGGGACGAGCATGTGAGAATTGTGGTAGGGAAGGCGAACGGTCCACTTCGGTTTATTGGGGGAATTTTAGCAAAGTGTGATTTCTGTGTAAGGAAGACGACACTAGTTCGACCTATTCTTGAGTGCTGGTAGTGTGTTTGGGATCTGCACCAGGTCACATCAAAGGAAGACATCGAAGCAATCGGAGGTGGACTGCTAGTTTTGTTACCGGTAGGTTAAAGTAACACGCAGGTATTACGGAGATACTTCGTGAACTCAAATGGGAATCCCAGGAGGAAAGGCGACGTTCTTTTCAATGAACAGAAAGGAGAAAATTGCGGAGAACCGCCGTTTGAAGCTGACTGCAGAACGATTCTACTGTCGCCAACATACATTTCGCGTACGGAAGACGAAGATAAGATGAGAGGAATTATCGCTCAAAGGGAAGCATATAGACAGTCGTGATTCCCTCCATTTTCGAGTGGAACAGATAACGTGGTACCCTCCGCCAAGAATGGTGGCTTGCGGAGTATATACGTAGATGTAGAAGAAATGCTTGCTAGTCTCGAACAGAAAGGTCGAGACTTGGTTCCCACCACGTGGCATGGCACGCTCTCGCGCAACTGCGTGTAGGGAGCGAACTACCTGGAATTGTACCGCGTCAGCTGTAGAGACTCACCGCAGAGTTGCTGACGCCCCATTCTCGCTTATCGTTTGATACGGCTTGGTGAGAATTCCTGAGCCGATGCCGCAGTTCCACAGAGGCAGTCGTAGTCAACTGAAACGATAATTTTGAGACATGCGCGTGTTGACTGACGGGGGCAGAAAGTCGGGAAGCAGCAACGTACGTGATTCACACACAGAGAGAGCTATTGTCCATTAACTTACGGCGCGAGCCTGCGTATGAGGCTGAACGCTGCGATTGCGACACGCACCAAACAGTCATCAGACAAGCACAGAAAGAATACGCCGGATCTGAGTCATGGTGGAACTAGTAATCAGTTGAAGTTTCTGACTAATAAAACTGCCTTATTGCAGAAAAGGGCTGTCTAGTGATTTCACTTCGTGCTATTTCATCACGTGCCACGTCATCATGTAAACCGATCACACTGGAGAGAGTGTTTTCCTCTGCCGGCATCAGTACCCAGCTCAACGGAACTGTGTTCTGCAGGGCATATCGCTACAATAACATAAAAAACTAAACCGCTATCGAATAATTAATCAGTTGAATGGCACGTTGATGACGTGCCTTCGGAACGTGTATTAACGTCTCACGAAGGTGGTGAATATCGTAGAATGAGCACCTGTCACTAAGAGAAGGAAAGAAACTACTTAGTGGCCCTCTCGGTGTTGACGTCTATGTCATTAAGACAGAGCAAAAGCTAGAACTGCCGATAAAAGAGCCCTTGGCCTGCTGAGGGAAACTACGGAAAACCTAGATGTATCTGATCACACGCGGATATGAAAATTCCTGTTCTCATATGAAAATTCCTGCTTCCAGAATGACAGTCTAGTGTCTTAACCACCAAGTCATCTCACTTGCGTTCTCATTCGAAGATAACGCTCCGACCACATCAGCCTCGGTTAAACAATTCTTTGCTTTAGAGACAAAGGAAATAAGCCACCTTCAGTTGAATGGAAATATTTATGGCTTTTTTATACCAATGCTAGAAACGATCACAAAGGAAAGTAAAGTCGCTTAATTATTGTATAGGGTGACAATTATTGAACTACATGAAAAAAAAAGGAAATTAGTTACAAACTATGGGGTGCACACACTTTATTCAACATGTTACCATCACTACAGATATTAAGATTTAGGTTATGAAATTTTCAATACGCCCGCCATCATTTGCGATGATGTGGCGTAGACGAACAGAGAAACTCTACATGACAGACGCTGTCGATGATCTCCTGAATGGCAGTTTTGTCTTTAATATACCCCTACAAAAAGGAGTCGCATGTGTTCATATCAGGACAATACGGCGGCTAATCGAGGCCCTTGCCAGTGGCCTGTCGGTACCTCAGAGCCAGAATACGGTCCCCAAAGTGCTCCTCCAGGACATCTTAGCCACCAAGTCATCTCACTTGCGTTCTCATTCGAAGATAACGCTCAGACCACATCAGCATCGATTAAACAATTCTTCGCTTTAGAGACCAGGACATCAAACACTCTCCTGCTTCGATGGGGTCAAGCTCCGTTTTGCGTGAACCACACCTTGTCGAAATCAGGGTCACTTTGGATAATGGGGATAAAATCATCTTCCAAAACCTTGACGTACTGTTCGGTAGTCACGGTGCTATTAAAAGGAATATCGCACCGAGTATTCCGTGACTGGGTATTGCACACCACACAGTCACCCTTTCAGGGTGAAGAGACTTCTCGATCGCGAAATGCGGATCCCCAGTCGCCAAAATGCGTCAATTTTGCTTATTGACGAATTCATCCAAATGAAATGGCCGACAACAACATGTAGATACTAATTCCCGTCATGCCCCGCGGCCAACCGTGCAGTTTGTACGTCATAAATCAAACCGTTCAGTAATTTATGATTTTATTTAATATAGTTCAATAACTGTCACACTGTAAATAAAATAAACCAACAATGTAAACATTGTGCTATTTGCCATTACGTACCATTTCACATATCAAACATTATTAGTGAGTTGTCGTCAAAGACTCAAATACTACTGTCGTATCACTTACTTATTCTGTATTAATAAATGTCGCTTGATTGCGTGGACTTATGCCGAACGATCAGAAGTTTACACGATAGTGAAAATAGAGTGCTTATTTCCCTGTGCAACGTATAACGATGAATACATCAGGGAAAAAATAATAATTAACAGTAGACAGGAAAAAGGTTTGCAGTTACTGCAAAACTTACTTAAGCTCCTTACGGTGTGTATTACTCTGCGATTTCCATATTCAATTCGTACAGTATACGAGGGACAAACTTCGTGCATTCTCTCAGGCATGTACATCTATGTGACAAATTCGAAGACATGTCACCCTAATTCTTAACAAATTAAATGGCTGACTCTAACACTCACACGCACGAACAAACACGCACACACACACATGAATATACACGTTTAAAAATAGAGCAACTAATTTCACTTCATCGTTTCTTTGCAGTACATTCCTTTTAATCACCACAAGGGTTTGTCGCTTTTGTGTCGTCCTTTTCCATGAAAGGAACTGTGTTCTAAGAAGACTGAACATTACGCTGCCACATGTGTACATCTCGCGTAGGGAATATAAGAACAAGATAAGGAAATTAGGATGCATTCAGTGGCATTTAGACAGTCATTTTTCCCTCCTGCAATTCGCTTATAGAATCCATATATATTATAAATGTGGATGCCCATTTCTTCCTAAACTACTGGATCGACTTCAGCCAAACTTGGTACCCGTATACCTCTGGGGGTAAGAAGTGTATACAAGTACTACGAAAAATAATCTGATCTAAATAAAATAGAAAAACACCAGAACTATATTGATTACGTAAGTACATTAGTTGCTCCTTACATGAGAGAACTGTCTCGCTCATATTGTCTATTGTCCATGGAATCTCACAAAATTTTGCGAATAAAAATATATAAATTCTTCGAGTCTACGTCTGCACGGGAAATCACTTTGCACGAGGCACATGATTTGAAAAGAATGTCTTCAGTAGCCGTTAACTATAGATCGAGCTACGTACCTGGAATTGAGCGGTTGTCACCAGTGTCAGTAGGAAAGGAGCACGTATCAGTTAACAAACAGCAGTCTTCGAAACACGTGTGTTTTAATAACCTATAGCCTCATAATTATTACTCGACTAGTGGGAACAGCAAAAGTATATAACCGACAGTGAACTGAGTCGCTGCTGAATCAGTACAAACAAACAAATTAATGGAATGAAACAGGAGCTACATCAGAATTCTCGGACGCAAGACCAAATTATACATACAGGCACCTGCATCTGTGAGACTATGTTATCGAGACATCATTTTCATTCTCGGTAAGGATTTGCGATATTGGCAAATCAAAGACGCATTCAGCATCGACAGTTCGACATCGACGGCGCTGTCACCCGGTTGTTGATACGTAACTTTCAAATGCTTAGCATTCGTGCGGTTACAAAAGGCACTACAAATATGGAGGAGAATTCTGTGTCTCGTTAAGCGTGGATGCGCAGTAGCAAACCGTTTATATCCGTGTTGTTACTATATGGTGTAAGTGCGGACACAAGTCGTATAATGCGGCAGTTGGCCGTGAGCGTAAACAAATGACAACTAGGACAGCCTGTGCGGAAAGCAGCGGTGCAAGAAAACCAGCTTCGCTTTTGTTTCACAGGGATGTGTGTTCTGTGCTTCGGCGAAATCAGAACTGACATGCGGCCATACGAATCCCATCTGGTGTTGTGAGAGTCGTACTCAAATCCAATGATGGACGAGGAATATTCTCTTCAGTCATTAGAAAATGAGAAAAACAACGAGGAACGCGCAACACAAAAACGAAGTGGATTACACGAAAGTGTATTACACAAAACTTTCCGTAACGCCTAGAGCGCAATTGCTGGCTGACGTTGGCGATGTCGTGTCGTAAACGTGGAGTGAGTACGTACAGTGACGGATGATAAATTAATGTACCGGTCTTGGATGCCCTAGGCAATATTTATTGATCTTCACTATGAGAAACTGAAGGAATCATTGGCCCTATAAAATTTATGTTCTATGATTGCGTCACTGCTGCAACTGTTCTGCTTCATTATCTCCTAAGGTTTCCTGCTAACACTGTTTTAATGTTGAAAACAGCTTACGAAGATGGTCCTCTGGCAAACAGTCTGCTCGATTTAAAACATCAAAACAAGGCTGATTTACGTTTTTGATGCCAAGGGCGTAATTCATTCAGAGTTTGTTCCACCAGGTCAGGCCGTCAGTAAAACCTTTTATTTGGAAGTTTTAGGAATATTGAGCAACAGTGTTCGTCAAAAAAGATCCAGTTTGTGGCAGACATGAGAGTGGTTCTTCCACTACGACAACGCACATGCATACACAGCCATCTCCGTTCGACAGTTTTTGGCTAAAAATGACATGGCTAAGCTGCTCCACGCACCTTACTCGCCTGACCTGGCCCCATGCGACTTTTTCTTATTTCCACTCGAAAATGTGCATGAAAGGGTACCGATTTGACAATACTGAACAAGTCATGAAAAAAAATACGAGGGAGGCGCCATTTCTAAAGATGACTACAAAAAATGTTCCGAATAGTGGAGGCACCGGTGGGGCAAATGTATTAGTTGTAATGGAGAGAATTTTGAAGGAGATACGGTTGAGTTAAAAAAATAATTCCTTTTTTGGGTACCCCTTGTATTTAAGGAAGCTCAAAACCCTCCCAAAGGAATTGTGGATCTACGAGGTTCAGTCACAAAGTGAAGCCCATTTTCACAGTTTTGGTCCAACTTTTAACAAGGGTATGTTTTCCAGAGTGGTAAAACGCACGGTCGCCCCTGACGCACGGACGTTTTCACGGCCTCCTGATCTTAAATGTGAATTCCACGATGAGCTTCTTTTAGCAGCCCAAACAGATATAAGTCTGATGGTACCAGGTCAGGGATGTATGGGGGATCAGGCAAGGCATCCCATCCAATTTTCACCATCTCTTCAGCGGTGTGGCGACTGGCGTATCGTCTTGCAGTGTCATGCGAAAGAACAACATCCGCCATAACTTTTGTTGGGCGAACTCGCTGAATACGTGATTTAAGCTGTCTGACGCATTGGACAGTATTTATTCTTGCATCCATGCTCCAAAAACTAAACGATATCACATCCTCTGCACCGCAGAATACTGTAGCCATAACTTCCCCTGCCGATCGCACAATTTTGAGCTTTTTCTTCTTCGGCGACTTTCTGTGATGCCACTCCACTGAATGTCTCTTTGATTCAGGTTTAAAAAAAGTGAACTCATGTTTTGTCTCCGGACACATGTCTTTCCAGAAACTCAGCTCTCCGTGCAAAAGGAAGCGCTGCAAGAGTTGTGAGGCAACTGTTTTTCTTGTCTCTTTATTCGGGTCGGTTAACGTTTTTGGCACCCAAGTTGCACAAACCTTTGGGCGTGCCAGTTGTTGCATAATCGTCTTCAAACTGCCTTAACTGAGAGAGGTAATGCGACAGTAATCATCTGCTGTCAACCGGCGGTCACCACGAATGATGTCATCGACTCGCTGAATGTTGTCTTTGCACTGCAGTCACTGGCCTGCCGCCGCGCGTTTCATCAAACAAGGGTGTTTGCCCATCGTCTAACTGTTGATATCCTCCGTTGCATGACCGTACATATTTTTCAGTCTTTCATGGGCGCTTCATCTTCTGCATTCAAAAACTGTATCAAACACCGCTGCCTAATACGAACATCAATGGAGGTATAGTAAGGACACTTGTCATGATGACGGATATTTGAAGCAGACATGTTCGTAGGGAAACACGTTAACTTCTAGTGGTAATAAAAAAAAATGCCAGCTTGCATCATTTACAAGTATATTAGTCCTTCCCGTTAAAGTGTAAAGGAATCATGTTTCATTTGTAATTGGACTCGTTCAAGCGATATTTTCTTTTATATAAATTTATTGTGCTGGTTAGTTTACTGTTGTGGCTCTATTTCTGCACCTGATTTTGGATTTCCTTTCAATACAACTCGAAGAGGACTCTGGTTGAAGGATGTGAGAAGGAAATACTGCAAACCTTCAAGACAGCAAAATATTTTCTCGACATTTTCGGGAAAAGGACACAGACAGGACATCACTTTCGTCATTTCGTATTTAGAAAAAGTTGGGTTACGAGGGCAGCCTTTTCACATCACGTACTTCGCTTCTTGGTCACTGGAAAAGTGTAACAAAAAGAATGTTACATTAACGAGGCCAATGCGTCGTATTGCTGTATCAAATTTGCCTTTTAAGAACCAGAAAAACGTCTGGAAATGCCTTTCTAGCACTGTGTTATTCACGGAAGCACTGTAATATTTACTATTTAATAAAAGTCATATGTGGACACGACAGAAATTAAGAATAAGAAGCTATTGTAAACAGCAGTCTGCTAATCTTCAGGGGTTTCTAACATGGCAGCGCCGGCTTCAAAGCAATGTACTGCATAACTCTGAAGCTCCACCTCCCCTTGTTATAACTTCATGCGAGCATCGATGTCGGCCATTTTGCAAGCGACTGCAGTACTGGCATCTGTTGACACAGAAAGTTACTGCTGCAGTGGACTGAAGAACAGGCTTTGCGGAACAGGGTCAAATTCAAATTTTTCACCTAACAAACTTTTATTTAAGTGGAAAGTGACTCACCATCGTAAAAAAGTATTAAGACTTCGACCACAAAAATGGTGCAAGATGATGAAATTCTCAGGATATTTGTAAGGTATTAGAAATACGACTTCGACAGCATAAAAATGGTGCAAGATGACGAAATTCCAAGAATATACGTAGAGTATGAGAAATATAAGTGACACAAGATGTAGAAGAAGGAACAATAAGAATGAACGACGAAACGAGAATTATTCAAAATAGAAATGGCCTATAGCATGGCTGCAACCTGTCTTCCCTGCTGTTCAAGTTGCACACCCAAGAAGCCATAGTGTATACACGAAAGGTTCAGGAGTGGGATTAGGGTTCAAGAGGAAAGGTTAGCAATGATAATATTCGCTTGTCGCTCCTGAACACAGTGAGAATGAGAAGAAATTACATACCATGTCGGATAACTAGTCTAAAGAGCACTGAGTATGGACTGACACAAAAACCAAAGTCTAACGTAATGCGGACTATCTCCAAAGAGATTAGTGATGTACTTAGCATAAAAATTGTACATAACGAAGAAATGGAGCAATTCTGCTACCTCTGAAGCAAAATAATGCATGCTGAACGGAACACGACGGATATGAGAGCAAGACCATCAGACACAGAGGCCAGTCCTCGCTAAAGGAAACCTACTAAAATCGAACGCAGCAACTGATTTGATTACACTTGTGGAGCACAGCACTGTGTGGAAGTGAAGTAGGGATCAAAGCATTTGATATGTGGTGTTACGGACAGATCTTGAAAATTACGTGGAATGATAAGAAATGAAGACGTTCTCCGCAGAATCGAGGAAATGAATATGTTTACTGTTTTATCCACCTTCAGAAATCATAGGTATAATTGGTGAAAAAATTAGCAATCAGTTGTACAAAAGAATTTTTCAGTTGTGTATATCAATAAGTTATTTTGATATGTGGCAACGACATATGCAAAACTTTGCAGAGTAGCCTCTGTTGCGATGAAAATGTATATAGGATTATTTGGCGCCGCGGCGTCAAACAGGAGCAGACGAAATAAAGCTCCACAGTGAACGAGCGACATGTACATGGTGTCTGCTTTGACTTGAGACAACTATACATGTCGAAAGGTGATATTACTAAAGGGGACATGTGTTTGTAGTAGACCTGGCCATCTCGTAACCACCGCTCCTCTGTGGGCGGGGCCGGTTTTATATTTTCAAATGGCAACCCCATTTTATTGCATATTCGGATTCTACGCCAACAAATACGTACGATTTACTCAAATAATCGTTTCCCATTCGTGGTACATGATACCATAATGACAAATAGCAAGTGTGACGGTGCATTTAATTGTACATTTTATTTACAATGTAAATGTAAACCTTTGTGTTCTAACGGTTGACACTGATGTTAAAAACTTTTGAGTTTTGCAGATGTGATTGTACAGTACAAACAATATGGCTAGCTATTGACTTTCCTGGCAAATAAGCTAATTATATGGTAACGTAATTTTCTGTTCCTACGGGGTAGGCTGAGGTGAGTCCCGCGAACTGGATGACTGATTTCGGTTTGTTTTTATCCAACCGCTGGTCAATACGTGGCTACCGGCAGAATACAAACAACAACTACTGTAATACGATAAATTGTCCATGATGTGATAGCGATAGGCGCAACGGCCATGGATACTCACCGAAAACCTCCACCCCGATGGTGAGAGGCAATGGGATTCGCCGATATCAAACATCCCAATGAGAACAGAAAACTCTTACATCAACGTCGTTGTTTATGGATCCCGCTAAACGCAGTTTCTCGCCAGGCAATGGAATGGCTAACCACATCGTACTGTAAATGACATTTGCAACACTAAAGCAAATTCCGAACATAAATATCAACCGTTAGAACACAAAAGTTTACATTTACATCATAAAAGAAATGTAGAATCAAGTGCGCCGGTTCTTAATTGCGAAAACCGGCATACCTGACATTTGTCGATTACATTGCAATCTACCACGAATGGGAAATAATGGTTTGAGTAGTATCGAAGATGTACCCCATGTCCAGCAAAGGATTGTGGTGGACAAACCAGACTTTGGGCAAACGGCTATTCTTCGTCCACTGCTATATTTCATAAAATAAATGCATATATGTAGCAAAAAAATTTTTTTTAAATTTTAGAATCATGTAGAATATTTGTCTCACTTCTTCATCATCGAGTACGTGAACAGTTCCCAAATCAGAATTCTCACATGACTTACTTCTGTCACGGAAAGTACTTTTTGTAGGCGAAAGGTCTGGCACGTGGGTTTTAGAGAATAACGGATATTTTAGGTTCAAAATAATAAGTCAAGGGGAAAAAATCAAATGGGCCGCTTTATAAAGTGTTATGGACGTTGCCTTATGTTAACCGCAAGAAGCACTTAGCTAGCATATAAGGTAGATATGTATTTAAAATACTATTTGCAAAAGCAGAAAGATGAGCGCCAAACGAAGTTTTTCCGATACACAACTGAGAATGTTGCTAATTGAAATAGACTACGGTATATAATTTATGAATGTCCACACAGTGGTGTTCACAAAAGGCTTCATAGCTGCATCGGCAAAAGCAACCAGTTTTAAAATAATAAATGTATGCACTAATTTTCGAAAAGTCCCTTTACTACAGTGTTCATTATTACGTGAAAAATGTTATTCTCCAACATATTTAAGGTGGCTAAATTGAAACTATACTTGCAGTTTTTCGGGGGAAGGGGGGACAATAAGATTAAAGCATATTTATTCGATGAATTCATTATTTCGACATGGGGTAGTTCTGTTTCGGTTACTGTATAGTAAAGAAATCAAGTGACCAAAGTTCAAGCCACCTTGCAATTTTTGGCGGTTGTTATTTTGTCTCCAGTGTAACACAGGTTCAGAAATAGATGGGTTGCAGGGGAACATAACACAGTTAAACAGTGTGACGCTCTCGCTTACAATTAGATTAAAATCACGCACAAAAAATAATTCCATTTCCTCTAGCGAATCGCAGCGCTGTCAGCACTGATCGAGAATGGGGCGTGGTCGTTTCCGATGTGCGGTCCGCTACGATCGATGTTTGGCTGTTATGACATCGGTTGGCCGCCGATGGGAAACGAAGAGTCTCGAAGGTACAGAATAGCAGTTTCCCGCGCCGCCAACCTCCGAATCTAACAGGTATGGCGCTTGTGGGACCTCTACTTTCCGATGGTGGTACAGGGTGGTGTGCTTATCACTCGCGTTTGGAAATGTATCGAATAATTATTGTACACCAAACTGATTGTTCCCTTCGAGTCAATATCTGAATGTAAGGGAATCGTCTTTAAAACTCTTGTTGCGTACTTCTGCCCTGGAGGAAGAAAAGCTATAAGATATAATTTAAATGAGCTTACTTACTTACAGATTGTTCAGTCTATGATAAGGTACATTTTTGTGTGTCTCGCCCAAATCAAACGATCAATTCTGCGAATAAGAAAGAGCTGCGTAGCCTTTCAGTAAGTACAGGTTATGGTTTTGTTGAGTTGAAACTGAAAAAGCATGAGTCCGAAAGTTGTCAGTATCTTCTTCACAGTTTTAAAAGTCCATTTAGAACTTTTTGAGTAGTTCACACTAAACTTCGTATCAATTCCTTAAAATGTAGTTGTGCAAAATGACCTAGCAGAAAAATAATCATTTATATACACTGCTTATCCACAAATTCTTCGAAGTAAACGTACGTGTGTGTTGTGCTCGGCTTTTACAGAACTGATAGCAAGAGTTTTCATACACTGACAATTAATAACAAGAAATTTAGCATCTGTAAGCGATTCGTTTTTGTTCACATTTGTACTACTCTTGTAGTTCAGTATTCCGCCACCAGTCGCGCCGATACCAGCGTGATTCACATGTAACTCAGACTTCTGCCGGTAGAGGGCAACTGCGCGCGGGAACACGAGCGCCAATGCAGTTCGTCATGCGGCCAGCAGAGGGCAGCACACACTACGTCGTGACCAATAGTACGTCCGCCGCGCAAATCAAAACATACGGAATGCACACAGTCATATAAATTACAATGTAAGCATTGAACAGTGACTAAAATGAACTAGTTCGGGTGTATAACGGAAACAGTTGCAAAGAAAAAACTGTAACTAGAAATAAAGTTTTGCATTGACGCAGACAGTACGCACATATGGATTCACTGCTCGTAATCTTCGACGAATATATTCACGGCAGTTGTCCAAATGTACGTCAAATGAAAAGCCTACGAAAATCGTTCTTTCATATTTTCATCGTTTCGTTTTTATTCGGATTTTTGTTTCACGTGGGATATTTAGAACAATTACGTACGAGGGCAGAGGGTGATATATAATACGAATTATGTCTCAGTAGTAGAAAAGTACTGTTACCAAGTTACAAATTCCGCTACCTACTTTCGGTTGTGAAAAAATGTCAGCGACACAACCGAGAAAAGCATGATTTTCTCGATAACTGCCGATATTCTTAATGCCAGGAATGGGATCTGTCCGCACGTGCAAAATTCCACTGGCGTTTACACAAGTCTTTGGTATGAGGTGAAACTATTACACATTTGAAATCCTATAAAAGTTTTAACAACACTAATGATTTAAAACAGGGTCTACATATTTTACAGTGACTACAATAATATGGATTTTGCTTTTAACATTATTAGTATTTTATTAGGTGATGGAATATTAATTAGTTTTGGCCCTGTGTAATCGCACTGGCGGTAACAAAACAATATTCAAGATTACTGTTCTGCATAAATGACACTTGAAATTATCTTCGTTGTACGTGAAATATTTTCTTTGGTGATTACACGGAGGATTCTGACGAACTTGGTTTGCGCTTCCGCTACGTAAAAATACAAGGAAATGCCCTTGCTTTAGCAG
Organism: Schistocerca piceifrons; assembly: GCF_021461385.2. Classification (NCBI taxonomy): domain Eukaryota; kingdom Metazoa; phylum Arthropoda; class Insecta; order Orthoptera; family Acrididae; genus Schistocerca; species Schistocerca piceifrons. The sequence goes on from NC_060143.1 coordinate 57,501,639, forward strand.
ACAAGATTTTAGTTTCAGACGGATATATCCTGAACAAATATTGTTGTTAAAGACATTATTTTTTTCCCTTGTGGTGCAGTGTAAACGTACTTTTTTTTAAGTGCAGCCCTGAACCGACACTTGGTCGTCGGGCTTGTTTACTTGCATATGCTCTACTGGATATTTTCAGGTGGGGACTTGGAGCCTTCGAAGTTAGTTTAAGAAACAGTGGACACAAATCAAGTTTTTGTTGGCAGTGCTTGGTGTTCAGCATAATTTATTTCAGTTTCATTCTTTTTTTCTCTCGATGAACGTTGATATACTGTTCACATTCATGTTAACAATACATCTGTTCACATTTATTGAGAGGTGTCAACTGCTACCAAATCATTTGCAGTGCTTATGTAGCAACAGATAATTTCATACCTGACAACTACAAAGGAGTATTGGTAGAATTAATCACCACGACTGTAGCAGCCTGGGGTAATACTGGAAATATTCCTTGGATATTTGAAAGATGTGGTACAACCTCTCTGTTACGCATGAGGTAAGAAACTGTCATTTCGAACGTCTGTTGTGATTTATTAATGCTTCTACTGCAAACGATAAGGACGAACTTCCCAACGGCAGTGAAAAATGAAAATCGCGATAAATAACGCCACTAAAAAAGGTCGCTTATCGAAGCAATTACAGATGATTTTGCGATGTTATGGTACACGCATTCCTAGCGTCTTCCTCCAAGCTAATTAATGTATACGGATGTCTGTCATGTCATTTAGTATGTGATTCTAAGGTTTTGTTATGACAAATTTTCTTGCCAAAGGACTAGACGTTGCCAGTTTGGTGGTTTTTATAAAACGAGAGTGCAACGAAAATATGCTGCGTCGAGGAATAAAGGTTTACGAACAGCGGGTAGTTTGCGGTGTGAAAATGTTTGGATATCAAACGTCGGTAAGTAAAGAACTGTAGAGGGGGAGAAATAAATAAATAAGCTTTTACTGAACATGTTTTGTAGCTATAAGACCATCAGACACGATTTGATAAGATACAGGTCTTAGTTGCAACGGGCTGATACCACGACAGGTTGTACAGAGGGACTATGGAGATAAGTAAACGGGCCAATAATTGTAGTCTTTAGGAAGAGGATGTAATATTGGATTCCGGCTCTGAAGTTATACCAGTCTTCCGCCTCTGGGAGATAACAATAGCCGAAGATAGCAACCGTCAGCGTCCAATATGGGCTGGAGTTATGAAAACATGTGACGTCACACCTTTTGGCGGGAGCAAGCGGAAACAAAATTACACTCGTCAGTACCGAGACAGGCTGTGACTCTTACCTTCACAGAAGCTACAACAAGCTCCTCCCAGCCCTCTCCCCTTGAACATGTCCACCGCACATGGGAACGAAACGTTGGGTTTCTCCAAGAAGTTCGTTTTTCGACAGCATAACCCATAACATTTAAAAAAGTATGTCGCCGTATGAGAAACTAATTTCCAGGTGACTGACCATTCTAGCTTATTCGAACTCCCTCATACGCTGATGTTGAACCGTTTGATTCCAATGGGCATTCCAGCCAATATCTTTGACATTCCAGACAAAAACAGCTGCAACAAATTAACTTAAGTCTGACTGACAGACTGCAGCACTAGTGACTACGATTTGCTAAGGGCTGGATCCTACCACTCATCTCGTCTAAACGCCCATCACAGAATTAATTTATGCGAATAGTAGGTCCATTTTTCGTTGGTGTTAAGTTTTCAAAAATATTAACGTAATCATCTCATGAAAATGGACTGTGACTGATTGTCTCAAGGACTGCTGCTATCGTAGAACTAACAACCGTAAAATGCCTAGACGTAATCGTAAAGAGTGAACGAAAGTGGTATCATTAGGAAAACCAAGCTAAAGGAAAAGCGGATGCAAGAACGAAACTAGTTGGAAGAATCCTAAGGAAACGTGATCAATCCGCGTTATATGAATGAAGGAAGTAAGTTCCCTAAACGTGTCTGAGCGTTTTGGAAGTTTTAAGAATGAAGCCTTCTGAATCGATTAATATACATTAATTTATTAATAGGTTGGGCTGTTGCCAGTGTCGGCATAAAGACGTAGAAGTCTAAACAAAATTCCGTGTATGTTTCACTGCAACTGACACTGAAATTTGTTATACGAGTTCAAGAGAGTTGACCTGACTGGCAGTAGCCGACTGTATTAATAAATTAATGTATATTAATCGAAATAGATGGTTTTTTTCACTCAAAAGGCATCCACGAATACATAGGTTACAACACATTTGTTCCACTGACTATTGAGTGTTGTTCGTCAGCCTGGAATCCTTACCAGTTTGAGGTAGACGAGATTCTACGAAGAGCGGCGCGTTTCGCCAAAGGTTCGTTTAGCAAGCACGAGGGCGTTACGCAGATGTTGATAAAACTGTACGAGAGAGACAGTGTGGATGAAGAAAATTACTGTTAAAATTCCGAGAGTGTACGTTCCAAGAGGGGCATGCTGAAAAGTAATGAGTCCGAATTTTCTATGTGAAAATCATTTAAGCGTTTTAAATAAAACAAACGTTAGTAACATTCTACATCTTTATTCTTCATGTCTACATATTTGCAGCCCTCTGCCGCCAGATGCCTCCGAATTGTAACGTGTAACATGGTGGTATGTAACGTAACTATGTTGGTGCTTGAGAAACAGCGTGCTGTAATTGAGTTTCACGAATTAGAAGAGTTCGTCTGTACATGGAGCACACCTCTTTTTCAGTATGGCGTCAGACCGCACACGAGCGCTGCGATCTGCAACAATCCGACGCCTTGGGTTCACTCTCATCGATCATCCTCCATACAGTCCCAACTTGGCCCCATCCTATTTTCCTCGTTTCCAGAACTCAAAGAACATCCTCGAGGACTTCACTTTGGTAGCGATAACGCGTTGCAAGCAGAGGGGAGGTTGTGGCTGCGTCAACAAAGTCAAACGCTCTACAGTGGCTGTATCAACAAACCGGTCCCTCGTTGGGAGACAAGTGTTCGTCGCCAGGGTGGCTACGCTGAGAAATAAATAAGTAGACATGAAGAATGTTCGTTTTTAGTACTTCCTCGTAACACTTCCATCTACATCGACATCTACATGATTACTCTGCAATTCACATTTAAGTGCTTGGCAGAGCGTTCATCGAACCACAATCATATTATCTCCCTACCATTCCACTCCCGAACAGCGCGCGGAAAAACGAACACCTAAACCTTTCTGTTCGAGCTCTGATTTCTCTTATTTTATTTTGATGATCATTCCTACCTATGTAGGTTGGGCTCAACAAAATATTTTCGCATTCGGAAGAGAAAGTTGGTGACTGAAATTTCGTAAATAGATCTCGCCGCGACGAAAAACGTCTTTGCTTTAATGACTTCCATCCCAACTCGCGTATCATATCTGCCACACTCTCTCCCCTATTACGTGATAATACAAAACGAGCTGCCGTTTTTTGCACCCTTTCGATGTCCTCCGTCAATCCCACCTGGCAAGGATCCCACACCGCGCAGCAATATTCTAACAGAGGACGAACGAGTGTGGTGTAAGCTGTCTCTTTAGTGGACTTGTTGCATCTTCTAAGTCTCCTGCCAATGAAACGCAACCTTTGGCTCGCCTTCCTCACAATATTATCTATGTGGTCTTTCCAACTGAAGTTGTTCGTAATTTTAACACCCAGGTACTTAGTTGAATTGACAGCCTTGAGAATTGTACTATTTATCGAGTAATCGAATTCCAACGGATTTCTTTTGGAACTCATGTGGATCGCCTCACACATTTCGTTATTTAGCGTCAACTGTCACCTGCCACACCATACAGCAATCTTTTCTAAATCGCTTTGCAACTGATACTGGTCTTCGGATGACCTTACTAGACGGTAAGTTACAGCATCATCTGCGAACAACCTAAGAGAGCTGCTCAGATAGTCACCCAGGTCATTGATATAGATCAGGAACAGCAGAGGTCCCAGGACGCTTCCCTGGGGAACACCTGATATCACTTCAGTTTTAATCGATGATTTGCCGTCTATTACTACGAACTGCGACCTTCCTGACAGGAAATCACGAATCCAGTCGCACAACTGAGACGATACCCCATAGGCCCGCAGCTTGATTAGAAGTCGCTTGTGAGGAACGGTGTCAAAAGCTTTCCGGAAATCTAGAAATACGGATTCAACTTGAGATCCCCTGTCGATAGCGGCCATTACTTCGTGCTAGCTGCGTTGCACAAGAACGATGTTTTCTGAAACCATGCTGATTACGTATCAATAGATCATTACCTTCGAGGTGATTCATAATGTTTGAATACAGTATATGCTCCAAAACCCTACTGCAAACCGACGTCAATGATATAGGTCTGTAGTTCGATGGATTACTCCTACTACCCTTCTTAAACACTGGCGCGACCTGCGCATAAGGCTTGTGAAATGAACAAGTCAGAAAAATCAGATAAATTAGGGCTCATGCGACAATGGCTATTCCAAGGCACCACCATTCACGAATGGAAGAGGAAAGGGGCAAATAATATAGGAGGCAGAAGTACCCTCCCACACACCGTTAGGGACGTTGCGCAGTACAGTTGCAACAAGTAATGAAAATACACCGTTGAAGAGAACTAAACCGGGAAGCAGGCTAATAAGAAAGGTTTGAGCTGCATCTGACGGGGCCGGATCCCGACATCCTGTAAGGCTCAGAAACCACTTCCACAGGTCCCCCCCCCCCCCCCACCCCCCCTCCTACACGAAGCTGCACTCGCAGAGGTTCGCGAAACGGACGCAGCGCTCCCTCGGTGCCCCAGCAAGCCCCCCTTCGCAACTTTCATTATTCATGCGGAGGAAGATATGTGCGAAAAGACATCCCCCGCTACACGCCGCTCCGCGATGTGCGAAAACTGGGCTGGAATATATTACCGCAGGGTAAGGCAGGGAGGTCCCCCGGTTTCGCAAACACTAGCTCGGAGGCCTCGCAGGGGCGTCCACAGCTCATTGCGAACGTGCAACGCGTAACGAGCACCCGTACCCCACAGGCGGTGCAGCACGGGGCAAAATGCATCCAAACACACGTACACGTGCATACATCGGTTGCAGTACACGCTTCCGCCCCTTCCACTGAGCCCCCCCCCCCCCCCCCCCACATACGCACACACACAACGATCCCAAAACCTGGCAGGGGTCGACGCACTCCGCTATATTTGCGGTTCTCTGCACTGTGCTGCACAGCTGAAATGTTACGACAAAACAAAGATTTGTGTGGTAACTGTGGTCGCCGCTTCGAACGTCTCCTTTTCATTTTGGAGGGAAATTACCGCATACTTTTGTATTAATCGTTCTGTCATCTGCCGAATGTGATTAAATATTGAAGCTGCTATTAATATTTGACGGGTAACCTCTGCCCACACGATCAGCAACATATGAAGGAGCAGTATTTGGAGAGGACCAAAAGCGCAGTTGTTCACATAATCCGCGGAAATTATGTTTGACATTAAGCAGGCCACGCCCAGAGCGCCCTACCAATCCCCAGACAGGGGAAACTTGAGTAAAAACGTGAAACAACGCAATACAGCGATTTTTGACTTCTTGGTGTGTCTCGAGCTGTGTTTGGTGAGATTAAAAATAAAACCGAGTTGCTCTTTGTCGTATCAGTGGAGTGCAAAAAAGTTATTCTCTGTCCGCACCCTGGACGGCATTTGCGGTGGCAGTCTATAAACCTTTTCCCTGTATCCCTGAAGTCATATTACCTTCAAGTTTAACTACATGTGAAATTTAAAACTGTGAAAATACGACCTGTCTTGGTCGTTATGTGGCAGTCAAACAGAAACTGCAGCAATTAAAATGTAAAAGTATAATAAAGTGTCAGCTTTAATCGGATGGAACAAGTTTCGTGCACATAGCTGACAGCACTGAACGACAGTAACGTACAAAATTTTATGCAGGGCGATCTTTACTAATCCAATGTCTGTTCGTCGAATGGGCCAGATCTTCAGAATATCGTGTGAGAGTGATTGTGTCTCAAAATCAGTGGTGCGCTACAAAAACAAAATATGTACGCTGATCTATGTGTGTATAAAATTCCTACCAAAAGGTGTGACAAGTTAAAGAGACATTTACTGAAGCATAAAAGTTAGTACTGGATAGAGCAGTACGAATACTGTAGGTGGAGACAATGATTATAACATTTAAAGCAGATTACAGGGCATTTTGAGTCTAGTAGCAATGAAGAGTCCTACAACACGTATTCTAGAAAAACGTATTTTCCTGCTAGGCGAAAAAGAAACCGGCGTCCGAAAAATCGTGTATTTATGCCACATTCCCTTTCAATTCGAAATTTTTAAATGTAATAATGATCTCAGCAACAAAAAATACGTCGGAAGTAAATAAATACAACATTTTGCACATTACATTTTAGAACAGTTTATTTTAGACGTTCCTAATGTCCAATATATGTTGTCCTTTGGTTGTGACTGGCACGGCCGTTGGTAGTTTGTGCGTGGAAGACGCACTGTTGATGGTTAAATGCTTCGTGGCACTCGACTGCACAGCTGACATCTCAGCTGCCTCCCACCTGCCCCTCCCCCCAATGCGACCGATCCCACTTTTCGTCGTTGCAACCTGTGCAGTTTTACACACACACACACACACACACACACACACCTTACCCTATTCGCTCTCCTTCACTAATGACCACCCCGTCGACGTGGTATCAAATTCCAATCTTGGTGCTGGCTGTCTCAGGCTGTTCTCCTATACTTACAGTAGCTTCGCAAATAACTTCGAAAATTTAGTGGCGTTTCAAGGCCGACTAATGTAGCTTTATTTCCAGCCTGATGCGGAACTTTTGATTCGCGTCATTTCGGCAACTTCCATGTCAGTTTCGCTAATTATTTATTGAAGAAACTGCGTCGTGCAGCCTGATGATAGTGAGTAGAGAATCTGACTTTGATACGATAGAAAAATCCGAGTTACTAACTGAACTACAACCAACAACGGTAACGGATAAGCCTTCTCTATTATTATGACGAGGGTCTTCTTGAACTGTTGAATTACAGAAACGGGTGAATTTTCACGTGCGTCGATGACACAAAAAGCGAGAACGCTTCCATTATTTCCCAAGCAAACATAGCTTTCCCACAGCAAGCGTAGTTCATGAGTTGAATGTCCACGTGCGCCGATAGTTCTACAGCATAAAAATGAAAGCAAAGACACACCCGTCAACTTTTGAGTGGCAATCAGAACTTCAGTGACAGATCTCAAAGTTCAATCAGTAAACTGCAACTGAAGACCATGAACAATCAAACGTCTCGCAATTACCCCGTTTCCCTCAATCGCACGGCGTCATGTGATGTTTTCCCGGTTCGAATTGGTCTCGCACACGTCCCCACTGACTGTATACCTTCACCGCACTAATTCAGCGCTACTGAATTGAGAGGGTGCATCGGTATAAGCTGATCGCTGCGAAGAACAATTCGAATGTAAATACCGTTGAGCAAAAAAGCGTCACTTACTAATTTCAGAGCACCCTACAACAATGTTACCAGTTTTATCGTCTCACAGAATTGTATATTATAGAAATATGTGACTGCACAAGTGCTTAGCTATAGTATTTCTTCGCACTAGCAAGAATCCGAGAAGCATATACACGACACCTTATGATAAAGCGCTAGATAACGACATTGCTGTACAGAGCGTAGCCGAGTTAGAAGATTGTAACTGTACTCATCATCCGGTAAAGATTTACATAGTGGCCTCCCTTGCATTTATCGTAGTTAATGTACGATAAATTAGGCCAAATTACTAACTGGAAATTTGTCCATTACGCAGTACATCTGTTCTGCTACTTCTTTTAACGATGAGTACCATAAATGAACGTAGGCGGGGCTACAGATCAGTCTGCCTCTCTTTATTTCACTTTCACATTCATTGGTTTCATCAAACTCAAACCGGACTGTCATCTTCCATGCTAACTATACGTCGGGCTACCTATAGATTAGTCCCATGTGACAACCTAAGTATCCATGTGGAAAAGGGGAGGAGGAAATCACTATCACACTTTATCGTTTTAGGCAGAGGCAATGACGAGTCATTTGACGATATATACATTAAAATCACAGTTACATTTGCCTACAAAAGTTGTACGGCTGAAAAGGCGAAGTGTGACAAGGCACTGCTACGTGCTTTGTCCTACACCAGAGACAGAAGTATGGTATGTGGGTGGTTGACACGACTCACTATAATGCCTGTGTACCTGACGTTCTGTAGCACGTGAAAAAACGCATGAAGATATCTCAACGAACTGACGGGGTTGCATCGTCCGCGATTCTCCATTGGTAGATTTTGTACAGCAGAACGACTTTTCACATGTAGGCCTATCATCCAGAGAGGAGCAGAAATGTTGGTCCAGTGAGGTGAGCTGACCTTGATCGTCGGCTTCCGAGGCGACTGCAGGAGTGGAGCGCAGCCGCTTGCGCGCCCTGGTGGCCATGGAAAACTGCGGCCTGGCTGGGTGTTGCGAGCGGACTGAAGGGTTGCTCCGGCGGGCCTACCTGCCCCCCTCCCCCCACCCCTGGGCTCCTGCCCTCACTACCTGCCCCAGCTATTACGACAGAAGGCCAAGCTGCACCCGCAGTGTGACACACACCTGTCGAAACACCCGCTCGCTCGTCTCCATTACCAGCCATTCCTCCCCACTCTCACCCACCAAGAGACGGTGGCGAACTCCCCCACATTCCTACGACAAACGGACACCTTCCCCTGCAGCAAACAGCTGGTGCACCGTTACATATACCTGGGAGCCGCATCGTCCCTCGGATATGAAGGACTGCCAAAAGTCTCGCGTCACGATACAACTAACTCTGGGTGCTGAAAGTAATTTGTGTAATTCTAATGTGACTATAGATCGATTAAAGTTAAGGCCGTTACAGTGTAGCCATATCCGTCACCATCTCCCGCTCGGTTATAAGCGACACACAAAAACATGGTGGGTCACTTCACAGATGCTGTTAATGTGTCACGCGGAGCAATGTTGGAAGCGGCCGCCAAGAGGAATGACAGAAATGGGAGATGCTGTGTAGTCAGCATATTTTTCCCGATAGAAGACCCTATATTTACTATTAAAATTTACGAACATCAGCATATTTTTTCTTAAAAGCTCTGAGCGCTATGGGACTTAACATCTGAGGTAATAATAATAATAATAATAATGGCGTGTGACGAGGGCCTTCCGTCGGGTAGACCGCTCGCCTGGTGCAAGTCTTTCGATGTGACGCCACTTCGGCGACTTGCGCGTCGATGGGGATGAAATGATGATGATTAGGACAACACAACACCCAGTCCCTAAGCGGAGAAAATCTCCGACCCAGCCGGGAATAGAACCCGAGCCCTTAGGATTATCAGTCTGTCGCGCTGACAACATTTTTTTTTATCTCATTTTGTTCGCTTTTTTTTTCGTTGTATCTGCTCGGGGCGGACGTCGCAAGACACCCGTTTCAGTTCGTCCTCGATTCATTAACTCAGTTTTTTTTTAATTACAGAGGGCAGCTAACCCTCTGACCGAACACGCTGAGTTACCGCGCCGGCTGTCTGCTCGGGGCGGACGTCGTAAGACACCCGTTTAAGTTCGTCGTTGATCGGTTAACTCAGTTTTTTTATTACAGAGGGCAGCTAACCCTCTGACCGAACACGCTGAGCTACCGTGCCGGTACCACTCAGCTACCGGGGGCGGACAACATCTGAGGTCATCAGTCCCCTAAAACTTAGAACTACTGAAACCTAACTAACCTAAAAACATCACAAACTTCCATGCCCGAGGCAGGATTCGAACCTGCGACCACAGCGGTCGCGCGGCTCCAGACCGTAGCGCCTAGAACCGCTCGGCCACTCCGGCCGGCTAAACCTAACGAAACCTGAAAACCATTACTTATAAGTAGCAAAATATTGAAAGAAAACGAGTGTGTAATACACCACCAAATAGATCGATTTCTCAGTTTCCAATGGAATTTAACATGTCGTGCATCTATTAACAGAGAAGAATAAACACTTAGAAGAAGCTATAGATGCTTGGACCGTCCCACAGCCGGCAGCGAATAACGGACTTGAAACCTGCGACCGGCTGTGAGCCGACTGTATAAGCCAATGGGTTAAGTGACCAATGACTGATCGGCAGACGACGCGTTTTGTAGCCCTGACTTTAAACTCAAGTCCTAAACTAACAACCACCGCGTGATGTGTAATGCATCCGAGAAAAAGGCGATCGACAATATGCGGCAGAATTAAAATCACGATCGCAATGTTCACAGCTTTTAAGGCTAACCTCTGCGAGGAAACTAAACACAGAAAAACTTCAGTTTCAGCGGCAAAAACAAGCTGTAATTTCTTGCTGTCATTGGTTACCTGGAACTACTATCCTCACACTGGCTACACGGCATGCATCGTTACCGACCGATGAACAGTCTTGGTTGGCACTTGGTTGCAGATTACAGGGGACACAAGCAGATTCCATACGAAAAAAGAATGATAAGAAGAAAAGAAGAGCAAATAAAAAAGTCAGTCCGACGATGAGAAAGACGCGGCAAATTATTAGGACTAAAAAGAAGCATTTAAACCAATTAACTGAATAAACACAATAATCAAAGTCTTTTGATTAGATTTAGACAAATAAAAAATTTCGCTTCATTTGACGATATTCTAAAGTATGACCTTCTATTTGTCTTACTCTACGCCATTACATTTCGGAAGGTGGTTCCTTTTATGACTAGTGATCCAACCGCAACGATTAACTGAAGCCCCTCGCACATTCGGCTTTACCCAATGTCGTGCGAAGCTTATCTAACGTAAGCAGATCTACAAGGGCAGTTCAATAAGTAATGCAACACATTTTTTTTCTGAAACAGGGGTTGTTTTATTCAGCATTGAAATACACCAGGTTATTCCCCAATCTTTTAGCTACACAACACTATTTTTCAACGTAATCTCCATTCAATGCTACGGCCTTACGCCACCTTGAAATGAGGGCCTGTATGCCTGCACGGTACCATTCCACTGGTCGATGTCGGAGCCAACGTCGTACTGCATCAATAACTTCTTCATCATCCACGTAGTGCCTCCCACGTATTGCGTCCTTCATTGGGCCAAACATATGGAAATCCGACGGTGCGAGATCGGGGCTGTAGGGTGCATGAGGAAGAACAGTCCACTGAAGTTTTGTGAGCTCCTCTCGGGTGCGAAGACTTGTGTGAGGTCTTGCGTTGTCATGAAGAAGGAGAAGTTCGTTCAGATTTTTGTGCCTACGAACACGCTGAAGTCGTTTCTTCAATTTCTGAAGAGTAGCACAATACACTTCAGAGTTGATCGTTTGACCATGGGGAAGGACATCGAACAGAATAACCCCTTCAGCGTCCCAGAAGACTGTAACCATGACTTTACCGGTTGAGGGTATGGCTTTAAACTTTTTCTTGGTAGGGGAGTGGGTGTGGCGCCACTCCATTGATTGCCGTTTTGTTTCAGGTTCGAAGTGATGAACCCATGTTTCATCGCCTGTAACAATCTTTGACAAGAAATTGTCACCCTCAGCCACATGACGAGCAAGCAATTCCGTACAGATGGTTCTCCTTTGCTCTTTATGGTGTTCGGTTAGACAACGAGGGACCCAGCGGGAACAAACTTTTGAATATCCCAACTGGTGAACAATTGTGACAGCACTACCAACAGAGATGTCAAGTTGAGCACTGAGTTGTTTGATGGTGATCCGTCGATCATCTCGAACGAGTGTGTTCGCACGCTCCGCCATTGCAGGAGTCACAGCTGTGCACGGCCGGCCCGCACGCGGGAGATCAGACAGTCTTGCTTGACCTTGCGGCGATGATGACACACGCTTTGCCCAACGACTCACCGTGCTTTTGTCCACTGCCAGATCACCGTAGACATTCTGCAAGCGCCTATGAATATCTGAGATGCCCTGGTTTTCCGCCAAAAGAAACTCGATCACTGCCCGTTGTTTGCAACGCACATCCGTTACAGACGCCATTTTAACAGCTCCGTACAGCGCTGCCACCTGTCGGAAGTCAATGAAACTATACGAGACGAAGCGGGAATGTTTGAAAATATTCCACAAGAAATTTCCGGTTTTTTCAACCAAAATTGGCCGAGAAAAAAAAAGTGTTGCATTACTTATTGAACTGCCCTCGTATGTCATTATGGTAACCGTATATGCGACGCTGAACTGCGACTTGTGCGAAAGAATCCAATAGTGTTAAGTTAGTGCCGTATATGAAACGTGCGTATTTCGTTAGCATCGTGTGTGTGTGTATGTGTGTGCTGTTTCTGGTGTGGTTATCATGTGTGATGCAATACGAAATAAAAAGGCCAGAGCCAGGATTTGGGATCCAAACACACCAAGAAAGGAATCCCATAAAGGAACAGGAAGTGAACTAATTGTTGTGGCAGTTGGCAACGGCGAACAGTTCGGGGGTGACGTTAAGCGCTCTGCTTGGAGGAAACCAGCTACAGTGCGCGAAGTGTCAACTATCAAGTAATTTTAATCGGGCTACACAAAATGGTTCGGACCAGGGCTATTAAATTCCTAAAGCCCTATCTGCTTACGCCGCCAAAAATCACTTGAAAGCTGTTGTGGAATTCACTATGAAGTTTGGTTTGATACAGCTCTACACGCTAGGGCCTATAGCCAGTGCTAATTTCTTCATCTATTGGTAGCTACTGCAACCAACATCCACTTGAACTTGGCTACTGTACTCAAGCCACGGTATGCTTCCAAAATTTTTACACTTCATACTTCCTTCCATTATAAGAGTGACAATTCCTTGATGTCTCAGAATTTATCCTGTCTACGGATCCCTTCTTTTAGTCAAGCTGTGGCATAAATTTCTTTTCGCTATCTTCTCAAAAGCTGCCATATGAGAGACGTGGCTCTAGTACACTTACGAGTTTTGCAATTTAAGCAGTAACGAGTCAAGTTGTGGCTGGCTACTGCTGAAATTATAAACCTTACGAATTTCTTTTTTCCCCAGTGCGATTCAGTGCCTTCTCATTAATTATTCGATATACCCATCTCTTCTTCAGCTTTCTTCTATAGCACCACATTTCAGAGGCTATTCTCTTCTTGTCTTAAATGCTTATCGCCCACGTTTCACTTCTGTACAAGGCTACACTCTAGCCTCCAGAAAAGACAATAATCTTCTGTCTCGTTAGTGTTCAACACTGACGTTGGTTTGTAGCAGTACGCAATCCCGCTCTTTTGTCTGTCTTCCTCTTCGTTTCTGCGTACGTAATGCATCCCACATCATTCATAATCTGCTGCTTGTATGACAATCTTGCTCGTCCCCGGCAATCCTTTCCCTCTATAGCTCCCTCTGCTATAGTTCCAATGATGTTATTGTGTCTCAACATGTGACCTCCGAGTTTGTCTCTTCTTACATGGATGTGCCTCGACAGAGATCTGGTTTCCTGTACTCTTCTCAGTACCTCTTGATTGGTAACTTTATCTTTCCAGCTGATCTTCATCATCATCCTGTAGCACTAAACCTCCAGGGCTTCTAGCTGTCTTCTCTCTTGTTTTCCTATTTTAAGTTTCACACCCGTATGGGGCTACACTCCAAAACATGCTATCATGATCCATTTCCTTATTTCAAGACTGATATTCTAGCTGGTGATTATATTCTTCCTCAAATTAAAAACAATTTTAGTCTGCTGTATTCTGCTAACAAATTCTTTCTCCTTCTATCATCCTTCCCAAATAGTTAAATTCTTCTATCATTTCTAGTTCCTGTCTTCCAGTTCTTATTCTTAAAGATACCCTTCTTCAGCACTGTATACAAGTCTTTCGCTTGTTTATTCCCGTACCACACTGACTGCAGAAAATCGTTTCCATTGTGCCGAGGACCTTCGATTTCTGGTATAGAACGTTCGGAACCAAACAATCATTGTCTGAGCTATTTTCTTGTCACGCCAGAATTAACACAGTTCTTGCGGACGCTAAACTCAGGGGGTCCTCTGAAGGAAGAAGAAACACGCAATAAATGGTTGTACATCGTTAATAGTACATCACAATAGATATGAAACAAACCATGTGACATTTGCAGACCGTCTTACAAAGCAAACTTACGTCTACGTGATCACGGAGGAGGATATATAAATAGGCGAAAGGAGCAATGACAACAAAAGCGCAAAACTACTACGATGAAGCTACCACATCCGAAAGGCAATAGCAGCAATGAATTTTACATTAACTGACTATAGGAAAAAAGTTGTCTTCAACCGTTTGCTTCTTTCATTTCTCACTCCCTTCCACGTTTAACAATGTTAAAACGTACCTCTTAAATATAAGACATACTTTACAGCCGAGAAGGAATAAGAGAAGAACTGGGTAAGATGATGCTTCGTTGATGAGGTCATTAAAGACGGAGCAGAAGGCAGTATGATGAAGAGAAGCGATAACATTCTTTGCTATGGAACCATCACGGCATTCATTTTAATCGATTTAGGGAATGCACGGGAAACAAAATCTGTATGGGCGAATAAGGGTTTGAACCTGCTCGTATATGTGAGTCCCCAGTATTAACCATTACAGCACATCTAAACTATGATTTTTAGTGTGTACTGTGCATTTGATCTGCTATGCCTGTAACTGTTACTACTTGCGTTGTTGTTAGTATGCTACATGCTTACATATTTGAATTTTTCGTATACACATTTGACACAAGAGAATCAGCTTCATATTTAAAGATTAAGTTAATTTTGCACAACTCTTTCGTTAACAAACATTTATTAGTGCTGTGATTATCATTCAGTTTCTTTCTCTGAACTGTTCGCCTTATAGCGTTAATTCGCACCATCGAAAGTGGCAAAAGCGTAAAGAATCAGTGACCATGAAAGCAAAATTTAAAGAAGAGATCCCTCGATGATTAGACTGTACCCTTAAACACACAGTGGCGATTGAGAAAGTTAAGATAGCGGCTGTCAGAATAAAACCCATTTTCTACATCTACATCTACATACATAATCCGGAAGCCACATACGGCGCCTGACGGAGGGTATCTTTTACTACTCCTAGTTATACCTTTTCCTGTTCCACTCGCAACTGGAGCGAGGGAAAAATAAGTCCGTATGATTTCGAATGAGCCCTGGTTTATTTTGTCTTCGAGGTCGTTACGTTAAATGTACGGTGGTGACAGTAGGATCGTTCTGCACTAATGGTACACTCTGGTTATCTAAACTTTCTCAGTAGTTAGTTTAGTCACCTTGAATGGTAAGGGGCGATCTGTAATAATTACTTAAGAAACTGGTAATCGGCAATAAAGGTTGTTTACAAGCGATCTTGGCTAAGAAGCCCACCTTCTCTCAAGTAATTTCTCAATAGTGTTTCGGGAAAATACTCGGGAAAAGAAAGTCTTAACCCTCCAGGGATTCCTGTTTGAATCCACATAGCTTTTCCGTAATATTCGCGGGTTGGTCGAAGTTACCGGTGATAAATCTAGCAGAACTCCTCTGAAATATTTTGATTTTTTCCTTTAATCCACCTTGTGGGGATCGTTAACACTCGAGCAATACTCAGTTATGGGTCGCACACATGTTCTGTACAGGGTCTCCTTTACAGATGAGCTACACTTTCCTAGAATTATGGCAATTAACCGAAGTCGACGATTCGACCTCATTACTACCGACCTTTCGTGCTCGTTCCATTTCATATCGGTTTGCGACGTTAGGCCTAGATATTTAAGCTAAGTGACTGTGTCATGCAGCACACTGCTAATAGTGTATTCGAACATTACAGTATTGGTTTTTCTACTCATCTCCAGTAACCTGCACTTCCCCACGTTTAGAGCTAGCTGTCATCCATGACATGAAGCCGGCCGAGGTGGCCGAGCGGTTCTAGGCGCTACAGTCTGGAACCGCGCGACTGCTACGGTCGCAGGTTCGAATCCTGCCTCGGGCATGGATGTGTGTGATGTCCTTAGGTTAGTTAGGTTTAAGTAGTTCTAAGTTCCAGAGGACTGATGACCTTAGAAGTTAAGTCCCATAGTGCTCAGAGCCATTTGAACCAAGACATGAAACAGAAGCTCTGTACAAGTCATCCTGCATCCTCCTCCAATCAGTCGACGACGATACTCACATCACAGGGTCATCAGCAAACAGTCGCAAATTGTTGCTCACACAATCCGTCAGGTTGTTTGCGTAGCGCTCCTATCACGCTTCACTGGGGTACCCCTGACGATACCTTCGTCTTAGATTAGCACTCGCCATCGAGGGCAATGTGCTGGGCCCTATTAATTAAAAAGTCTTCCAGCCACTCGCACAGCAATCGATTACGTCAGCTGAGTTGCGTATTGCTGATAAAAATAAAGGAAATGTAATTTCCTGACAACTCTGATAATTCTCTGCGGGGTATTTGATTTTCATTTCTGACAATGCTAGGTAAATGTTGAAATAAGATTTAAGATTTTTTTTCCCGAGGGCATGCAGCTTTACTGCATGATTCAATGATGATGGCGTCCTCTTGGGTAAAATATTCCGGAGGTAAAATAGTCCCCCATTCGGATCTCCGGGCGGGGACTACTCAAGAGGATGTCGTTATCAGGAGAAAGAAAACTGGCGTTCTACGGATCGGAGCGTGGAATGTCAGATCCCTTAATCGGGCAGGTAGGTTAGAAAATTTAAAAAGGGAAATGGATAGGTTGAAGTTAGATATAGTGGGAATTAGTGAAGTTCGGTGGCAGGAGGAACAAGACTTCTGGTCAGGTGACTACAGGGTTATAAACACAAAATCAAATAGGGGTAATGCAGGAGTAGGTTTAATAATGAATAGGAAAATAGGAATGTGGGTAAGCTACTACAAACAGCATAGTGAACGCATTATTGTGGCCAAGATAGATACGAAGCCCACACCTACTACAGTAGTACAAGTTTATATGCCAACTAGCTCTGCAGATGACGAAGAAATTGAAGAAATGTATGATGAAATAAAAGAAATTATTCAGATTGTGAAGGGAGACGAAAATTTAATAGTCGTGGGTGACTGGAATTCGAGTGTAGGAAAAGGGAGAGAAGGAAACATAGTAGGTGAATATGGATTGGGGCTAAGAAATGAAAGAGGAAGCCGCCTGTTAGAATTTTGCACAGAGCACAACATAATCATAGCTAACACTTGGTTTGAGAATCATGAAAGAAGGTTGTATACATGGAAGAACCCTGGAGATACTAAAAGGTATCAGATAGGTTATATAATGGTAAGACAGAGATTTAGAAACCAGGTTTTAAATTGTAAGACTTTTCCAGGGGCAGATGTGGACTCTGACCACAATCTATTGGTTATGACCTGTAGATTAAAACTGAAGAAACTGCAAAAAGGTGGGAATTTAAGGAGATGGGACCTGGATAAAATGAAAGAACGAGAGGTTGTAAAGAGTTTCAGGGAGAGCATAAGGGAACAATTGACAGGAATGGGGGAAAGAAATACAGTAGAAGATGAATGGGTAGCATTGAGGGATCAAGTAGCGAAGGCAGCAGAGGATCAAGTAGGTAAAAAGACGAGGGCTAGTAGAAATCCTTGGGTAACAGAAGAAATACTGAATTTAATTGATGAAAGGAGAAAATATAAAAATGCAGTAAATGAAGCAGGCAAAAAGGAATACAAACGTCTCAAAAATGAGATCGACGGGAAGTGCAAAATGGCTAAGCAGGGATGGCTAGAGGACAAATGTAAGGATGTAGAGGCTTATCTCACTAGGGGTAAGATAGATACTGCCTACAGGACAATTAAAGGGACCTTTGGAGATATGAGAACGACTTGTATGAATATCAAGAGCTCAGATGGAAACCCAGTTCTAAGCAAAGAAGGGAAAGCAGAAAGGTGGAAGGAGTATATAGAGGGTCTATACAAGGGCGATGTACTTGAGGACAATATTATGGAAATGGAAGAGGATGTAGATGAAGATGAAATGGGAGATATGATACTGCGTGAAGAGTTTGACAGAGCACTGAAAGACCTGAGTCGAAACAAGGCCCCTGGAATAGACAACATTCCACTGGAACTACTGACGGTCTTGGGAGAGCCAGTCATGACAAAACTCTACCATCTGGTGAGCAAGATGTATGAAACAGGCGAAATACCCTCAGACTTCAAGAAGAATATAATAATTCCAATCCCAAAGAAAGCAGGTATTGACAGATGTGAAAATTACCGAACTATCAGTTTAATAAGTCACAGCTGCAAAATACTAACACGAATTCTTTACAGACGAATGGAAAAACTAGTAGAAGCCGACCTCGGGGAAGATCAGTTTGGATTCCGTAGAAACACTGGAACACGTGAGGCAATACTCACCTTACGACTAATCTTAGAAGAAAGATTAAGGAAAGGCAAACCTACGTTTCTAGCATTTGTGGACTTGGAGAAAGCTTTTGACAATGTTGACTGGAATACTCTCTTTCAAATTCTAAAGGTGGCAGGGGTAAAATACAGGGAGCGAAAGGCTATTTACAATTTGTACAGAAACCAGATGGCAGTTATAAGAGTCGAGGGACATGAAAGGGAAGCAGTGGTTGGGAAGGGAGTAAGACAGGGTTGTAGCCTCTCCCCGATGTTGTTCAATCTGTATATTGAGCAAGCAGTAAAGGAAACAAAAGAAAAATTTGGAGTAGGTATTAAAATTCATGGAGAAGAAATAAAAACTTTGAGGTTCGCCGATGACATTGTAATTCTGTCAGAGACAGCAAAGGACTTGGAAGAGCAGTTGAACGGAATGGACAGTGTCTTGAAAGGAGGATATAAGATGAACATCAACCAAAGCAAAACGAGGATAATGGAATGTAGTCGAATTAAGTCGGGTGATGCTGAGGGAATTAGATTAGGAAATGAGACACTTAAAGTAGTAAAGGAGTTTTGCTATTTGGGGAGCAAAATAACTGATGATGGTCGAAGTAGAGAGGATATAAAATGTAGACTGGCAATGGCAAGGAAAGCGTTTCTGAAGAAGAGAAATTTGTTAACATCGAGTATTGATTTAAGTGTCAGGAAGTCATTTCTGAAAGTATTTGTATGGAGTGTAGCCATGTATGGAAGTGAAACATGGACGATAAATAGTTTGGACAAGAAGAGAATAGAAGCTTTCGAAATGTGGTGCTACAGAAGAATGCTGAAGATTAGATGGGTAGATCACATAACTAATGAGGAAGTATTGAATAGGATAGGGGAGAAGAGAAGTTTGTGGCACAACTTGACCAGAAGAAGGGATCGGTTGGTAGGACATGTTCTGAGGCATCAAGGGATCACCAATTTAGTATTGGAGGGCAGCGTGGAGGGTAAAAATCGTAGAGGGAGACCAAGAGATGAATACACTAAGCAGATTCAGAAGGATGTAGGTTGCAGTAGGTACTGGGAGATGAAGAAGCTTGCACAGGATAGAGTAGCATGGAGAGCTGCATCAAACCAGTCTCAGGACTGAAGACCACAACAACACAACAACAAGATTTATGAACCCACAAACATACACAAATTGCTGGATGTGTTGTTTATAGGAAGACAATGTCATGCTATTTGCTCCAAGCCAAATTTAGGGCCGGCCTCTTGTGGCCGAGCGGTTCTAGGCGCTTCAGTCTGGAACCGCGCGACCGCTACGGTCGCAGGTGCGAATCCTGCCTCGGGCATGGATGTGTGTGATGTCCTTAGGTTAGTTAGGTTTAAGTAGTTCTAAGTTCTATGGGACTGATGACCTCAGAAGTTAAGTCCCATAGTGCTCAGAGCCATTTTGAACCAAATTTCGGGTTCTTAAGCGTTTAAATTTGGCGGATGATTGGGACTTGAAGGAGTCTGAGTTTAAGGAGTCTGATTTTCCTAATAAAATGCTTTAAAAGTAATTTATTATGAAAATCAGACTCGTTAAAGTCCCACTCATCCGCTACAAAATCGTAGCTGAACCGTAAACAAGGATTCCTAAACAAGCTACAAAAAAAAAAAAAAAAAAAAAAAAAAAAAAAAAAAAAAAAATAAAATAAAATAAAATAAAAAAAATAAAGAAAAGAAAAGTTTCGATTGGCTACGTGCTCACTAGCGAAACTGAAATTTCAATCGGGTCGGACAAAAGTCGCTTGTTGTGGCCTCGGCGTGGCGTTCTGCTTGACGTGGAGCGCGCTGCAGACTGCGGCTGGCTTCGAGAGAATGCCTTCCGCGTTCCCACTCGCGACCACCATTGACTCGTCAGGGACTCCTGCCCCGCTTTTTTAATTAAACCGCCCAGCCCTGCATCCAGAATTAAAATTGCGTGACGAATATTTCGGCTAAAAGTTTTTAAAAAAATTAAAAAAATCCCACTCGCGGGCACGGCCGCCGTTCAGCACGGAGCCCCGAGCCGTGGTGGCCAATTTGGACCCCCGGTTATTTTTGTATCGAAATGCCGTCCCCTCTGTTTGTCCATCATTATTTATACTTCGACCTCCCGTAGCACGTTACCTACAACATACCTATCAATTTGTCTCATTACACAGCGGTCGACAAGACTTGCCGCTGGGCAAAAGAAGAAAGCGCCTTCTATTACAATCCGTTCTTCTACTTCATTGCCTTTTCAAATAGTCATAAAGTAGCAATATCTATCGAGGAAGCACTCAATTGCGCGGATTTTTCATCACCATTTTTTGCCTCCAAGATCACCTGACAATGGTACGGCGTAATGTTTACTCGTCCTGCAGATTTTGAACGCCATTGCGTGGCTAATACAGACAGATTCAGTTCAATAGTATCGTAGGTTTTGTACGTGCTATTCACAGGCAGTTTAACAATTTCCATTCGCTACTTGTTCGAGCTTACGATGTTGCACTGCCTGTGTTACTCTGAAAACGATGCAAAGTTCCTTTGGACATGCATGGATGCATGAATGTGTGGGCATGCATGTCCAATGGAACTCTGCATCGTATTCAAAGTAACACAGGCAGTGCAACATCGTATTTATCTGTCGACAACGGGCAAGCTACTTTGAAGTAAAATGTCTCACCTGTACGGGAATACACATAATGGATGTACGAGTACAGGTTGCAGTCGCATGGGTGACGACATATGGAAATTTGAGTCTGGTCGTGAGTCGTGTACGAATAGCCAAATGGTAAGGCGACCGCACGCGATAAGCGGCAAATCGGGGTTCAAGTCCCGGTCCGGCACAAATTTTCATTGTCGTCATTCCATTCTACAGATGATGGTTGTCCATATGCGCAATTGCGAATACATTTAATATACAGGGTGATTCAAAAAGAATACCACAACTATAAAAATGTGTATTTAATGAAAGAAACATAATATAACCTTCTGTTATACATCATTACAAAGAGTATTTAAAAAGGTTTTTTTTTTCACTCAAAAACAAGTTCAGAGATGTTCAATATGGCCCCCTCCAGACACTCGAGCAATATCAACCCGATACTCCAACTCGTTCCACACTCTCTGTAGCATATCAGGCGTAACAGTTTGGATAGCTGCTGTTATTTCTCGTTTCAAATCATCAATGGTGGCTGGGAGAGGTGGCCGAAACACCATATCCTTAACATACCCCCATAAGAAAAAATCGCAGGGGGTAAGATCAGGGCTTCTTGGAGGCCAGTGATGTCACGGGCTGCCTGGCGGCCGATCCATCGCCTCGGGTAGTTGACGTTCAGGTAGTTACGGACAGATAAGTGCCAATGTGGTGGCGCTCCATCCTGCTGAAATATGAATTGTTGTGCTTCTTGTGAGGGAACAGCTAATTCTCTCACATCTCCAGATACTGTAGTCCAGTTACAGTAGCACCTTCGAAGAAAAAGGGACCAAAAACTTTATTGGCTGAAATGGCACAGAAAACGTTCACCTTAGGCGAGTCACGTTCATACTGAGTTGTTTCCCGCGGATTCTCAGTGCCCCATATACAGACATTGTGACGGTTGACTTTCCCGTTAGTGTGGAAAGTTGCTTCATCACTAAACACAATCTTTGAAACGAAAGATTCATCTTTTTCTATTTGAGCAAGGATAAAATCACAGAAATCGATTCTTTTAATCTTATCAGCTGCAGACAGTGCTTGAACCAATTTCAGACGATAAGGTTTCACAACTAACCTTTTTCATAGGACTCTCCATACAGTTGATTGTGGAATTTGCAGCTCTCTGCTAGCTCTACGAGTCGATTTTCCTGGGCTGCGAACAAATGCTTGCTGGATGCGTGCATTTTCATCACTCGTTCTCGGCCGTCCAGAATTTTTCCCTTTGCACAAACACCCATTCTCTGTAAACTGTTTATACCAACGTTTAATACACAACCTATCAGGAGGTTTAACACCATACTTGTTCGAAATGCACGCTGAACAACTGTCGTCGATTCACTTCTGCCGTACTCAATAACACAAAAAGCTTTCTGTTGAGCGGTCGCCATCTTAGCATCAACTGACGCTGACGCCTAGTCAACAGCGCCTCAAGCGAACAAATGTACAACTACATGAAACTTTATAGCTCCCTTAATTCGCCGACAGATAGTGCTTAGCTCTGCCTTTTGTCGTTGCAGAGTTTTAAATTCCTAAAGTTGTGGTATTCTTTTTGAATCACCCTGTATTACGAAGCTGACTTAAATGTTTGAAGCGGTAAATCACAGAACTCGCTTGTTTGTGACAAGTGTCACATTTCAGATGTCGCTACTTTTTTGTTATAGGAAAAGAAGGAACGGTCACCG
The DNA here is from genome assembly GCF_021461385.2 of Schistocerca piceifrons. NCBI lineage: Eukaryota > Metazoa > Arthropoda > Insecta > Orthoptera > Acrididae > Schistocerca > Schistocerca piceifrons. The sequence continues at coordinate 57,524,334 of NC_060143.1, forward strand.
CTATTTCTTACATTTTGTACTGCGGTTTATTGCAATACTAAAACACAGTTTTAATTAATTATTCTGCGGTGGCAATGCGAAGTGGCTTCGTAGTGCGCTAAAGTGAAAGGGCCTAGAAAAACTTTAAATTTGAAGCTATAGCATGCAGCAAATTGGTGATTCATGGTAGTTCGAAATATTTTTTAGGGATCAGATTCTTACGTTTTTAATTTATGGTACAATCTTTTACTGTTGGAATGTGGGTCTCACGGGAGGCGTGCCAGAGGTAAGTCCCTGCAGTCGCACAATCTGTGCCCTCGGTGGCTCAGATGGATACCACCGGCACGGTAGCTCAGCGTGTTCGGTCAGAGGGTTTAGCTATCCTCTGTAATAAAAATAACTGAGTAAACGGATCAACGAATAAACTGAACGAGTGTCATCGGACGTCCGCCACGAACAAATTCAACGAATAATACAGAACAAAAAGAGATTCACAAAAAAATATTAAAAAAATGGATAGAGTGTCTGCCATGTAAGCAGGTGATCCCGGGTTCGAGTCCCGGTCGGGGTACACATTTTCAACTTTCCCCGTTGACTTATGTCAACGCCTGTATTCAGCTAAGGGTATTCATTTCATTGTAATTTCTTTTAATCTTTGTTAATCGTTTATCCTTGTTCATCTGCAGATCAACACTGCTCGGAATGAGTACACATTCAAAAGGCTGACTGCCAGCACATTACCAATTTTCTCAATATATAGCCATACAGTCACGTAAATTACCCGTGCAGTATGAACTCTCTATTACAATGTGTCTCGATATCTTTCAATACATGCAGCGCCTTCTGCCAGCGCGATAATCGTAATTAGACCTTCTTGCTACATAGCTATGAAAAGTAGCTTTTTTGACGTATTTCGATTGGCATCTGCAGCGGTAACAATAATTCTCCATTATCGTTACTAACACAGGGTGTATGCGCTCCGTGACAACCTGGAAATTCGGGAAAAACCCGGGAATTTTTTTACAGTTCCAGGAATTATTCATCATTTTAGTTTTCCGTTAAATTTTTGTAATTTTGACAGGTATGAGGTGATACTCTAACAAAAACTTTGCTTTAACCAGCTAGTTCAGAATAATGCTGCAGCAACAAAACTTAAGCGAGAGTAACACCAAAATAAACTTTAGCTGCAAAGAAAATGTGTCATTTACAACAATAAACAGTGCACACACAAGAGGATGATGACAGGAAAATGTGTCAAAGACTGTGCAATACTTTGTAACAACAAAAGAGTGCGAAACGAGTTATTGAGCGATTTCACACCTTATCGGCTTTTGTATGGAAAAGTCGAAGTGCTGGACGGATCATGTAGTCAGCCTACCAACCTACGAAATGTTCGGTGCACAGCAGTGAAATTTACAATTGTGCTTGTCAGAAATATTTAGCTGCTGCAATTGAAGCTGGTGCAGTTAGGAACCCGCCTAAACACTCCCTCGGAAAAGACTGCAAAAATTTTTTGACTACCAATATATCTGAAAGCTTAGCTTTTCCTGTGGTGATACTGTTTGTATTTTAATTTAAACCATTAACTTTTTGTATTTGTGTGTTCGCGCTACATCGATGATGTTGCTGTGGGCAGACTACATCACTCATAGACCGGTCTATGGCATCACGTGTCCTATGCTCTGAATATTTGCTGTCATTAGCTGGCGAGATCACATGACAGGGTTGTGTTTCCTAAAGTGTCAAGAAGTTCGATGCTGGTGTATAAATCCCTCACCATTCAAAGGATTGTTAAGTTTCACGCTCCAGGAGAAAGTATTTTGTCACTTAACTAAGAAAAAATGTACTTTCACTGGAAAAAGTGTATTTTCACCAGAGCAAAGGTGTATTTTTAATGGGAAAAAATCCGGGTTTTTTTTCTTGTCCGCGTGTACACCCTGTAATACATAAATGCGTGAAAGTGGGACAAATACATGTAACATTAAAATCTTCGTTTTATCGCGAAGCATAAACAAACAGCGTTCTATGAAAAAGTCACTTTGAAGTTGGTGAATGTGGAGTACGCTATGCTCGTTCCATAGACATTCCTACTTTATGTCAACAGTACAAGATGGTCCATGTTTCCGTTTAGAATTGGTGCATACTAATAAAACGAAGTTCATATGGCGACGTCATGGCACGAAAATAGCAATGAACGCACATTTACGTATATAATCGAATAATCATAAATTAAAGCGCCTGAAACGTCCAAGCATTCAGTGTCATTATTTGATAGAAGCAGAATTTGAACTGTTCGCTGGCCGGAGTGGCCGAGCGGTTCTAGGCGCTACAGTCTGGAACCGCGCGACCGCTACGGTCGCAGGTTCGAATCCTGCCTTGGGCATGGATGTGTGTGATGTCCTTAGGTTAGTTAGGTTTAAGGAGTTCTAAGTTCTACGGGACTGATGACCTCAGAAGTTAAGTCCCATAGTGCTCAGAGCCATTTGAACCATTTTGAACTGTTCCATAAATTAATTTTACAACCGAAATGGAAACGTCGTCAACACATGATATACGTTTTCGATTTATCAGTACAAGAAAAAGTCACGGAATAGCTCCCCGATACCGCTGAGGAGTCAGTCAGACATGGGATGGAAAACGTTTGGAAAACTATTGTCAGTAGGTGAACTATTTATACGCGAAGGTGGAGGATCTCTTTACTGCATTCGATTAATGGTCGAATCACTTCATCTTTGACGAACGAGGTAACTGTTCCACGCCACGATATTTTACAACGTGTTTGCCAATCCACGTTTGGAGGCTATTCATGGTTTCGATTATCGGCTCTCATGTTTTGCCGTTATGCGGAAATGTGAACTGTATAAAACACTGTAAATAATTACCAAACAGCATTCGGCAGTGGTCACTGTTGACTGAAGTTTGTAGAAGATCAGCAGATCCGTTCCGTGGAACGAAAAAATGGTTCAAATGGCTCTGAGCACTATGGGACTCAACTGCTGTGGTCATAAGTCCCCTAGAACTTAGAACTACTTAAACCTAACTAACCTAAGGACATCACACACAGCCATGCCCGAGGCAGGATTCGAACCTGCGACCGTAGCGGTCCGTGGAACGAGAAAACACCGAGCCATATATGAAACTAGTGTTCTTTCATTAAATTTTATAACCTCGTGCGATCTCTCATACACTATTGGAAACTATCAATTGGAAGCAAGTGGAAAAGTTTAAGAAACGTAGCACTCAAGTAACTGCAGTATTTATAAGAAATAGTAAACAGGCAGGGTCCATTCGTAATAAATAACAGGCCCACAAGAAGTTTGCAACTGTTAAGACTTCAGTGGTCAAAGGAAACATTTTGAAGCGCTGTAATATTTTATATTTGTAGTATAAAAGTAACCATTCGGCACAGTGCAAGAGCCAAAGAAAAATCACAGGCAGATATCTATCTTGTCTAATGCAGATACAATAGGTGACTGTAGCTAATGTTGTGCAACTCAAATTATGCCAACCAACTGTAATTAATAAATAATTGTTAAAATACGTTCAAAAACCAAGATCGCACAAAATATTTTTTATTCAAGACAACCGGTTCCAACAGTCTAAGCTGTCATCTTCAGGTCTTCAGCTAAGACTGTTGAAATCGGTTGTCTTGGATAAAAAAATATTTTGTGCGATCTTGGCTTTTGAATGGATTGTAACAATTAAAACAGGTCGCCCTTCAGTGTTCTCAAAATGAGAAAATTCAATCAACTGTAATTAAATTGTGTTTACGACTAATTCACACAAATGCTCAAACCTTAACCATGGTTTTTGTGTGTCCTAAACGACCCATTCGCGTACAGCGAGCGGTATAGTGGATGATATTGTGGTGTCACCGCCAGACACCACACTTGCTAGGTGGTAGCCTTTAAATCGGCCGCGGTCCGGTAGTATACGTCGGACCCGCGTGTCGCCGCTATCAGTGATTGCAGACCGAGCGCCGCCACACGGCAGGTCTAGAGAGACTTCCTAGCACTCGCCCCAGTTGTACAGCCGACTTTGCTAGCGATGGTTCACTGACAAATTACGCTCTCATTTGCCGAGACGATAGTTAGCATAGCCTTCAGCTACGTCATTTGCTACGACCTTACAAGGCGCCATTATCATTTGCTATTTATCTTGTGATGCATGTACCGTCAGACCGATGTTCACCAATTATGGATTAAAGTTAAGTATTCCAACAGCTACGTACTTTATTTGCTAGACTCAAATCCTTTAACTGTTCCAGACCTCACGCCAGCCTGCGTGAGCTTAAACGCGTGCCTTTCGGCTTCACCTCGTAGTGGCTTGGCTGTCTTGCCAAGTCACAATAGATATCATGCGTTTTTAGAGTTTCCAAGACTGACAAGGAAAAGGAGCTTACGTTAAAAGCAATTATAATGTACAAATTTATAATGTGATCATTGTTGCAGCCCCAGCCAGCAATATAGTGGAGAATTTTTGCTACGCAATTACCAGGCTACACATACAGGGCGCCTAGTAATTAGTCTGATGGAAGAAGGTCAATGTTATCGTGACAGTGTACTCCTTCCTACCTCTTTTCAGAGGTGCGTTGGACCCTAACGTCATTGTTATGAATGGCAATACACGACCGCATCAAGTAGCGCAAGTGGAGGAGCTCTTCGAAAGAGAGGATATGAGGTCGTTTGGCGAATGGACTTGCATGCCGCGTGCCCCCCCCCCCCCCCCTCCTTACCGATCAAAATCGCATAGAGCACGTGTGAGATGCATTGGGGAGGCATATTGCAGCACGTCCACATGCACCGAACGACCATTCAGTAGTCGTGAACCACGCTTATGGAGGAATGAAACGCCCTGCCACAACTTACGGCCAGCGTGGGAGCATACTGCACAGCGTGCACTCAGGTCCGTGGTGATCACACACCACACATTAAGAACCATATGCCTTCTTTCGGGGTGACTTTAGTGTAATCAATGTTTTTGAGTAAAAGTATCATTTCTGTTCGTGTAATTCCGAATTTCCTTCAGTTACCTTCTGCACTACGCTGTAGCTGTGTACGGTCCAAGCTTCATCTAGCTATGCTACGCGGCAGTGACACGTGATGTGAAAGTTACATTCGTGCTTAAGTTTTGCACACCAGTGTGTTTGCAGACGAGAGTGCTCCTCGTCGTGGAGCAGCAAGAGGGCAGCGACCAGGTGCGGCCTACCTTGGCCGACGTGACCGCGGCCACGAAAATTCGCGACACGGCGCTCGGCTCGCTCGGAAATAGAGCCGGGCGTCGGCGTCGGCGTCGGCGTCGGCCTGGGCGTCGCGCGAGGCGTGGGGCAGCCAAGGCGGGCGGTGCGGAGCGCGCAAATATTTACCGCGGGCCGCACATCCGCCGCTCGCCGGCCCACCTTTCGAAATAAACCGGCGGAGGCCGCTCCCGCTCTTGGGCAACGCGCCTCTGCCCCAGCGTCCGACAACACTATTCGTTTCATTAACCCCTCCTCCTCATCTCCCTCCAGCTACTGCACCCTCTCCCACTCCTTACTCTATTCTTCTTGTTCTGCCTAGCCACATCACCACCTTCCCTCACTTCCTCATCGCTATTTTGTATCCCACACACCCTATTTCCTTTCTTTCTTGGTCGCCCCTTGTTTACTTTCTGTCCCTACTCCCTCACCTACCGCCTGCCCCAGTTCCCTCTCCCTCCCCCCCCAAAAACCTCCAACCACCCCACTCTCTATACCTTCCTACCTTTCGCCTTGTAATATCTCTTTATATTCGATGAATTACTCTGATACAATTCTACCCTTGAATGACGTTTACTAATTTTCTATCTTCATACTCGCAGAATCCATGCGCAAAGTAGTTTCATACAATAGCTATGCCACGAGCGCATAATTATTCTTTGTAGTACTCTCTCTGGTGGTTGTTAGAAAAAAAGCTTCCGAGATTGTCTTCGTGCCGATTAGCCTGAGCTTTGTTTGAAGAATTGTAATCTGAATATTGCGATTTATGACAGAAGTTAACTCATACGAAATTGTACGATAAAACGGGAAATATATATATTGCTCCTTCATACAAAAGTTGTGTATTTGACATTTGAGAATTAATGATATTCATCGGTATATTGCGTAGTTGTTAACCAGAAGGGAACCTCCGAAGGACTGGATACGAACCTGCATTTAATAATCCAAGAGCTCCATTACTTCTTCGGAAGGTTAAACTTCATCAAAGCCAAATATGCGCTTGATCTGAGGTTTCCCGACTGATTATACAACGCTCCCAAAATTACGAGGCATTTTATTTGTATAGATTAGCAGACTGCCGCAAAGCACGAGCCTGCAGAGAAGAAGAATCATCGCCTGATTACATTCTAACAAGTACAATTTCTGAATCATTTTGAGTGACTGACCTATGACTGTGTTTCCTATTATGAATGATTGATTACTCGAACGAACTGAAAACTGCATAATTACATAATTACATAGATAGGAGGAAAAATTACAGCCTATTGCCCTTTCTCCTCCTGGTTACGTCACTGAACTGAAGACAGAGAGAGCTTAGCCGAACATGAGAGGAGATGTCGCTTTGGAAAAACTGCCTAGTCGGCTGTAGCGGAACATGGATTACAATACGAAGACCATTATACAGAGCAAGAGAGCCGGCCGGTGTGGCCGAGCGGTTCTAGGCGCTACAGTCTGGAACTGCGCGACTGCTACGGTCGCAGGTTCGAATCCTGCCTAGGGCATGGATGTGTGTGCTGTCCTTAGGTTAGTTAGGTTTAAGTAGTTCTAAGTTCTAGGGGACTGATGTTCTCAGATGTTAAGTCCCATAGTGCTCAGAGCCATTTGAACCATTTTGAACAGAGCAAGAAAACACTCCAGTCGTATTTACAAACTAAGATAATTCCCATTTATTGTTCCATCCCAGTTGAACATTTCTAATTAGATTACGTGTTTCTATCACTCTACATCTTCTTCAGATCTAAAACAAGGTAAAACTAAGTTTGTACCATATAATAATTTACAATAAGTATGAAAGACAAGAATTGCACACAGACGTAGAATTTACCTAAGCAGTTGAGTCAGCAACCCAGCTTGCCTACCTAGTACTATATTTTGCAACTGCAATCATTGTTTGAAATAGGTATGTGTTGCAGGTAAGGGGGACAGGGGGGAAGGGCAAACAGAATGATTCTGACTGGAGGATGGGAAAGGAAGCAAGGCAGTTGTGATGAGGATGTCATGAGATTAACAAGAGAGGTCGTGCTAAAATTATAAAACATATAATTATGTAAAAATTCTCGTTGAAACACTAATAGTGTAGGACAATTGCTATGTAAATTGTAATGTATGTATAATTTCAGCGTGAACTCTGTTGTTAAACTCACGACATTCCCACCATCCACTCCCTGCTTCCTTTGCCATCCCCAATCAGCCGCCAGCCGGAGTGGCTGAGCGGTTCTAGGCGCTACAGTGTGGAACTGCGCGACCGCTACGGTCGCAGGTTCGAATCCTGCCTCGGGCATGGATGTGTGTGATGTCCTTAGGTTAGTTAGATTTAACTAGTTCTAAGTTATAGGGGACTGATGACCTCAGAAGTTAAGTCCCATAGTGCTCAGAGCCATTTTTGAACCCAATCAGCCTCACTCCATTTCCCCTTTCCCCCCTCTCCTCCCCTCACCTCTACCTTCAACATATACCTATTTAAACCACTGATGCAGTTGCAAAACACAGTCCTCTGATATGTGTTTCTGAGTACACGAGAGGGTTGCTGACTCAACTACTTAGATACACTCTATGTTTATGTACAATTCTTGTCTTTTGTACTTCTTGTAAAATGTTAGATGGTTCATATTCAGTTTTACTTTACTTTAGATCTGAAGATGGTCCAGAATGATCGAAACAGGTAATCTAATTAAAGATTTGCAACTGAGACATAACGATAAACGAGAATTATCTTAATTGTCTAAACAATTACTTATTCTCTCAAGACGATTATGTTGACTACAGTGGATATTTAGAAACACCGATAGACTAAATCAAGCAAATACCAAGACACTGATGAATTCAAATCAGTGTATCTGGGGTCATTCCAGGCAAAAACTCCAAAACCAGACGTAAAGAACACATAAGAAGCTGAAAGTATGAAAATAGTCAATCTACCTCTGGTGAACAACTGCTAAAACGTGGACATGATCCTTATAACGTGGAACAGAACATGAAAATTATTAGAGTGAACCATTACAACAGAAAACTCCTAACGTTGCAGGAAAACTTTCAAATACTACGGGCACTTGCAATGAACAAAAAAGTAATAAATTACCAAATGAATGTAAGCAACAACTCAGTGATCAGATTAGCAACTAAAATAACAACGAACAGAGATGTAAAACATAAGCAGACAAATGATAAACACACACAGCGAAAGTTGGTAACACGTCACAATGAGAACACACGTCTAAGTATAGTGTTCAAACAAATCTGTAAGAAAAAACGCCGAAAATCAGCTAACTAAAGTACGCAGACCAACTAAATACGGCTTCAGGACGACAGAAATGGATTAATAACACCAGAAATCGTAAGTAGTACCAGACAGTAATTTAACCTGATCGCAGTATCATATACATAAAACAGACATGCATTAATAGGCCAGTGAGGATGCTCCACAAATAATAGAAGTGAAACGTGAATGGCACAAAACAAACTGCCTTTGATTTAGTTGCTAAGACAGAGTACACCCTCATAGATCTAGAAGCAACTAAGGAAGAGACGGGAAAAATATAAAATGATATTAAATAAAATTTAGCGAAGACAGCTCTTTATCACATGCGCTTGCACAGAGAGGCAACAGATATTTATATACACTCTCATAACTTCAACACAAAGGATAAGAGAGAGTTAAATAAAATAAAATGTGAATGACTTTGCATCATTTCATAAATAGTAGTGCCATCTATAAAGTTTGTACGGTTCCTTTATTGCAGGTCCTACGAATTTGCCGTTTCTAGCATTATATTTGAACGCTGTGTGTAAGCTGGATACGTTCCTGTCATGAGCAGTATTACAGAGCACTACTGCAATGCACAGGAAGGTTATTCCCACGGTCGGCAAGCGCCATATGTCGCTGGAGCTGCGGTGATTGTGCGAAGAACCGATCGTTGCGTGAGAGAGTATTTAACGACGTAAATATAGACCAAACCAACATTCAGGCGTGAAGTAGTCACTTTTACAGTATCAAATATTGATTATTTAATTCCACTTTTTATATAATAAATGCTAGGGACATTCCAATATTCATCAAAGTTTCTTCCAATATGCAGTGAACTAATTGGAATAAGTTGCAAACGACAGTGGAAACTTTACCGACAAAGAACGAATCCTCCCGATGCCGTACTGTTTGCTAGTGGTTCCTGATGGGCCGAAATAAGTCAGTCGGCATAAGGACGTACAGTAGGTTCAAATGCCTCCAAGCACTATGAGACTTAACATCTGAGGTCATCAGTCCCCTAGGCTTAGAACTACTTAAACCTAACTAACCTAAGAACATTACACACATCCATGCCCGAGGCAGGATTCAACCTGCGACCGTACCAACAGCGCCGCACTGTATATCTGAATTGAGTGTCACTCATGCTCTCGGTCTTCATTATTATACGGAATTACAGGTTTTACACTGTGTTATTGTGTATTATTTTACGGTGTTTATCAACAAACGCACTGTACGAGGTGCATTCAAGTTCTAAGGCCTCCGATTTTTTTTCTCCGCACTGGAAAGAGATGGAAACATGCGCTTTGTTTTAAAATGAGGCCGCATTCATTGTGAAAGCCCCAGAGATGGCAGCACCGTACAACAGATGGAATTTTACTGCCAGCGGCGAGAATGAGAACTGTTTTAAATACTTAAAATGGCGACGTTTTCCTTACTTGAACAGCGTGAAGTCATTCGTTTTCTGAATTTGCGTGGTGTGAAACCAATTGAAATTCATCGACAGTTGAAGGAGACATGTGGTGATGGAGTTATGGATGTGTCGAAAGTGCGTTCGTGTGTGCGACAGTTTAATGAAGGCAGAACATCGTGCGACAACAAACCGAAACAACCTCGAACTTGCACAAGCCGGCCTGACGACATGATCGAGAAAGTGGAGAGAATTGTTTTGGGGGATCTCCGAATGACTGAACAGATCGTCTCCAGAGTTGGCATTTCTGTGGGTTCTGTGCACACAATCCTGCATGACGACCTGAAAATGCGAAAAGTGTCATCCAGGTGGGTGCCACGAATGAAGATGGACGACCACATGGCTGCCCATGTGGCATGTTGCCAAGCAATGTTGACGCGCAACGATAGCATGAATGGGAATTTCTTTTCGTCGGTTGTGACAATGGATGAGACGTGGATGCCATTTTTCAATCCAGAAACAAAGCGCCAGTCAGCTCAATGGAAGCACACAGATTCACCGCCACCAAAAAAATTTCGGGTAACAGCCAGTGCTGAAAAAATGATGGTGTCCATGTTCTGGGACAGCAAGGGCGTAATCCTTACCCATTGCGTTCCAAAGGGCACTACGGTAACAGGTGCATCCTACGAAAATGTTTTGAAGAACAAATTCCTACCTGCACTGAAACAAAAACGTCCGGGAAGGGCTGCGCGTGTTCTGTTCCACCAAGACAACGCACCCGCACATCGAGCTAACGTTACGCAACAGTTTCTTCGTGATAAAAACTTTGAAGTGATTCCTCATGCTCCCTACTCACCTGACCTGGCTCCTAGTGATTTTTGGATTTTTCCAATAATGAAAGACACTCTCCGTGGCTGCACATTCACCAGCCGTGCTGCTATTGCCTCAGCGATTTTCCAGTTGTCAAAACAGACTCCTAAAGAAGCCTTCGCCGCTGCCATGGAATCATGGCGTCAGTGTTGTGATAAATGTGTACGTCTGCAGGGCGATTACGTCAAGAAGTAACGCCAGTTTCATCGATTTCGAGTGAGTAGTTAATTAGAAAGAAAATCGGAGGCTTTAGAACTTGAATGCACCTCGTAATGGCATCCCGAACATTTGACGTAGATTTGCTACCCGCACATTCATCTATAGCCACTAAAGTAGAAATATTGCAGGTCAGAATTTTTCCAGAGGCGGTACTTCATTTGCTGCGAGGGACGACATCAACGAAAGGACTACACAAGCAGGTAGGAGGATGTCTTACGTGTCGATTAGGAAAGTTAATTCATGAACGGGTTTCTTTTTCTTGCAGCCTCAGGTGAAAAGGCAAGCACATTTCAGTTTTACTGTACAGCTTCCACGTCACCGTCGATGGACTGTGGCTATTCTGAAATAGACACACTGGGGTCTAGATCACGAGTGCATCTTGCAAGCTCAATAATACGCCTACAAATTCTGGACCCCGTGAGGTTTCGATGTTACTTAGGATGTCTCCTGCAGATGGGGACGAAACGTCAGTAAAGAGTTTTATGCACTGGACCACGGCCTCGCAGCCGATAAGCTGTAATGTGTGTGTGTGTGGGGGGGAGGGGGGGGGGGGGGGGGAGTTGGTCTACTGTAAGCTCACCTTTTAAAAATATTGTAATCCAGTCGGTTATTTAATTTTTTAAATTCTGGATAAATATTTATTGTTTATAATGAGTTCTTCTGATCAGATTCCATAAATGTTTTAAATATTTCAGTTAAAATTAACCCAAAGATTTAAGTCTTAGTAATAGATGTCACTTTCCACAATGAACGTAATATTCAGTGTTTTCAGGTTCAGGACCTTACTTAGACGTCAATATCTTTTTGAAGGTATGTTGTGAGTAAAAGCCTAAAACAGTTAACGAAATTCGCATTTTTTAAATTTTTATTGTAGTGGCCATAAAGTTACCCCAGCTTGGCAGTATACGTTATTGAAATTACATTGATCTTGCTAAGAGCGTGCTAAAATATATTTCGAGGTTCTGGACCCTACTTACACATCAGAACCTCTTTAAACTGTATGTTGTTACGAGAAGTCAACAACAATTAACGAATTTTGTTTTTTAACAGTTTTTACGGTAAGCATGGAGTACCATCCCTCAATCCCACTGGTAATGTGCGTTATGGAAACTGTGTTGATACTACTAGAAAAAATTCACGAAAGGGATGTCGTGTAAATCTCCTTCTGGGAACCATATGTAGTAAATAAAGGCATGACCAAATACCACTTGAACTTACCATTCTTGGCTACTCAGCGGTGTCTCCCTCTTAGCATTACGGAGGCAAACGCATAGGACCCGCGCCTCCCGTAACTAAGTATGCTCATCAGGTAGCAGAACCCTTGCTCTGCCTGGCCTCCGAGCAAGTCTACCAGCAGGTAGAATCCCCGAGACTTCTTTGTCTCCTCGGAAGGGTTGTTTGTGTCTACTACAGACCGTTTCATAGAGAACAAGTCCCTCGGCGCTGTTGCCGTTACTGCTAGTAGAATGGGTTCAAAAATGGTTCAAATGGCTCTGAGCACTATGGGACTTAACTGCTGTGGTCATCAGTCCCTTAGAACTTAGAACTACTTAAACCTAACTAACCTAAGGACATCACACACATCCATGCCCGAGGCAGAATTCGAACCTGCGACCGTAACGGTCGCGCGGTTCCAGACTGTAGCGCCTAGAACCGCTCGGCCACTCCGGCCGGCAGTAGAATGGGAAAGAAAAAGTTCAGAAAGGTTACGTTTTCGTATTCCAAATATTGTTGAAGTATAATGTAGAACAATGGACGTGCAACATAAAGAATTGCAAAAGCTTCATTAAAACTGCTTCTGCTGAAGACACCGATGTGCTCGAGAGTCCAAACGACCATAACCACACAGAAATAGCTGGTGACAAAATTCAGAGGCACAAAATAGTTTGTGATCTGAAGAGGAACGCTACAGAAGATGTAAGTGAGAGACCGTCAAAACTTACGCGTAATCAAAACATAAGAAATAACCATTAAATACGTCGACAGCTTTTGTAAATCCCTTTACAAAGCTACGATTAAAATTCTGCCGAAATTACCTACAATTATTCACAACGTTCATGTTATTCTGAACACAATATGTGCGAAAACCACATGTTGCTACATAATAATGCTGACAAAAACACAGTAATATTTTGTGAAGCTCAAAACCTCAAAGTAGTCAATGTGAGACAACATGATGTTGATGGAACTTCCAATACTGCACGAAGTTTTTTGATAGCTATTTAGGATCCATGGGGTTGTTAATGGAGATTACATTCCAATGGTTTTCTTCTTTCTTGAACGGTATCTGTATGGTTTTTCAACAGTTGTTGATAAATGTGACAATCTAAGTCTGAAATTATCTCCATGAACAATGTTTTCAGACTATGAAGAAAGAATTCTGGAAACAGGAAGTGATGTTTGGACTAATGTAAGAATTTAAGGATGTAAATTTCATCTAAGAGAGCTGGTGGCGATAGATACTAACAATGAGACTTGCACATGACGACTATTCCGAAAACGAAAACGGAAAGTTTCTGTCTTACATTTTTGGCTCGCCAAAGCTGGATCTTAGTATGTTTGGTGACAGCTTTATTAAGGCCTTAATGTCAGCGATGCCTGTTTCTGGAAAAAAAAACCAAACGTTTAGCGACTGCTTAGTTGATCCTTCTACGGGCGAAAAATTCACTCCCATGTGGACAGAACTAAATTGCAGCAGACAGAGATCCACCAACGCTTGCGAAAGTTTTGCATATCAAGTACAGAAGTCAGCTCTGCACCTACAGTCCAAATATATTCACATTTCTTGAGGTACTGAAGCAAATTCAGCTCGACGCCAAAATTGCAATCAATGCCTCAAAAATTAAGAAAAAGGAAAGGTTTTGTCCGGATTTAATATACATGAAGCAACAATTGGCGAACTTCAACCCTGGAAAAATTGCAAGAATGCAATATGTGAAATCAGTTTCCTATAAAGTAGAACCTGGAAGCACAAACTGAAATCTCAAATACTGCCAGTTGTAAAGATGGGCGTACGTAATAGGCCGGTACGGCAGTAAATTTGTAAATATATTTACAAATAGAAAACATTCTAAATTTGTAAATCCTTTGCGGTGTGACACGGTTTATCTCCTCGTGGTGCATCCTGGGTAACGCTATAAAAACTACTAAACCATATTTAAACATTAGGGGCTCATTTTCTTTCGATCCCAACGTACAGGAATAATCAGAGCAGTTTTTCTTTATTACTTACGACACAAAAATGTTTTACAGCTCCGGCTAGAAGTACGTGTTTTACTACCTGCTTGTAAAGAGAGGACTGGGTCCCTTTCTTAACGGCGGGGAGCGTGGATCCTGTTCCCCAAGCGGATCCTTTAGCGTCCGGGAGGCATGATTTCTATTCTTCTGACCGCGGACGAGTGGGACCTTCGCTCGAGGCAAGAGCCAGCCAGCTTCAGACATGTTGCGAATACAAGCTTTGTCCAGTGTGGCGCTGATGAAACGCTCTGTCCCTAATCTATCTGAAGTGGATTTTTGGACAACATGGTTGTGGAGATGAAGCAGCGATTAGTATGATTAATCAATTATTCAAAAACAGTTTTAATCGCATTTATTATTATTATACCGCCAACCGGTTTCAACCCGACGTAGGGATCATCTTCTGGGCGTTTACACCATTGGTCGACTGCTGGTGGTGTCACTCCTGTCTACATAACGGCAGGAAACTTACGTTGCCCTAAATCCATAGTTCGTAGGATATCATGTGGGGAAAAGACAAACCTAGTTTCGCACGAGAGATGCTTTCTAAATCTGTGAAGGATTTTGGACAGAAACTCTTTCGCCTCAAAGAAATTTATTATATTCTAATTGAGAATGTTTTCAAGAATTCTGCAGCAAACTGGTGTTAAGGATATTGGTCTGTAATTTTGCTCCCGTCTGACCATTCAATTTTTATCCCACACACTTCCTTCCATGCTAAATTGCCGTAAAACTCCATTGGGCTACACTCGGAGCTCCTTTTACGCCTGAATATTTCTCTCCGCTGTTGTTGTTGTCTTCAGTCCTGAGACTGGTTTGATGCATCTCTTCATGCTACCCTATCCTGTGTAAGCTGCTTCATCTCCCAGTACCTACTGCAACCTACATCCCTCTGAATCTGCTTAGTGTATTCATCTCTTGGTCTCCCTCTACAATTTTTACCCTCCACGCTGCCCTCCAATACTATATTGGTGATCCCTTGATGCCTCAGAACATGTCCTACCATCCGATCCCTTCTTCTAGTCACGTTGTGCCACAAACTTCTCCTCTCCCCAATTTTAATCAATACCTCCTCATTAGTTATGTGATCTACCCATCTAATCTTCAGCATTCTTCTGTAGCACGACATTTCGAAAGTTTCTATTTTCTTCTTGTCCAAACTATTTATCATCCATGTTTCACTTCCATAGATGGCTACACTCCGTACAAATACTTTCAGAAACGACTTCCTGACACTTAAATCTATACTCGATATTAACAAGTTTCTCTTCCTCAGAAACGCTTTCCTTACCATTGCCAGTCTACATTTTATATCCTCTATACTTCGACCATCATCAGTTATTTTGCTCCCCAAATAGCGAAACTCCTTCACTACTTTAAGTGTCTCATTTCCTAATACAATTCCCTCAGCATCGCCCGATTTAATTCGACTACGTTGCATTATCCTCGTTTTGCTTTTGTTGATGTTCATCTTATTTCCTCCTGTCCATTCCGTTCAGCTACTCTTCCAAGTCCTTTGCTGTCTCTGACAGAATTACAATGTCATCGGCGAACCTCAAAGTTTTTATTTCTTCTCCATGGATTTTAATACCTACTCCGAATTTTTCTTTTGTTTCCTTCACTGCTTGCTCAATATACAGATTGAATAACATCGGGGAGAGGCTACAACCCTGTCTCACTCCCTTCCCAACCACTGCATCCCTTTCATGTCCCTCGACTCTTATAACTGCCATCTGGTTTCTGTACAAATTGTAAATAGCCTTTCGCTCCCTGTATTTTACCCCTGCCACCTTCAGAATTTGAAGGACAGTATTCCAGTCAACATTTTCAAAAGCTTTCTCCAAGTCTACAAATGCTAGAAACGTAGGTTTTATAACTCTTCAACCCAATGACATAGCCGGTCTGACGTTCCGTACGCTCGTATTTTGTTCATCAGGCGACAGTGAGAAACAGTGTCGACGCCTTCTGGAAGTCCAGGGACACGGCATCAACGTGGGACTGAGTACCTCAGCCCGACTGAACGCGCACGCCTCTGTTATCGGACAGACGCGTTTGCTGGCTTCGGTCCAGACGAGTGCAGGGAGGGACGTTAAACTTCGGCTACGGATGAGGCGGAAGGTTGCGTGACGGTGTAAGGTGTGTGCTGACGGTCCAGACCGGCAGGCGACCTGTCGTTTGGGGAGCTGTTCCCGGAGGCGGTATTCTGGGCCGCCCGGTTTTAACCCGCGGGCCGCATTCTTCCCGCGGTGGCGATAGGCATCTCGCAGGCCGGCTCGGTGCTGTGCTACACACCCCGGCCCGCTGCGGCCACGCACTATTTCTGGCCGTGAAAGTCAGCGCGGGCCTCCACAACAGCTAGCCGGGAACCAGGCTCCCCCCAAGCAACGGGATCGCCACAGCACACCCCAGCCTGCTGTCCCATCGTGACCGAAGATTCACGGACAGCAACACTCACGTTTCCTGAAGTTCTCTCTCTCTATCTGTGTTGCAGGGTGACAATTATTGAACTATATGGGAAAAAAGTAAAGTAGTTACAAACTACGGCGTACACACACTTTATTCAACATGTAAACGTCACTATAGATTTTCGCATTTAGGTTATAACTCGACATGTAAACGTCAGTACAGGTATTCGGATTTACGCTACGACATGCCTGCAATCACTGGCGATGATGTGGCACAGGCGAATAGCGAAATTCTGCATGACCCGCTGAAGTATCGGAACATCGATGCTGTCGATGTCCTGAATGGCTGTTTACAGCTCAGCAATGGTTTTGGCGTTATTGCTGTACACCTTGTCTTTAATACAGCCCCACAAAAAGGAGTCGCATGTGTTCAGATCCGGAAAATATGGCGGCCAATGGAGGTCCATTCCAGTGGTCTCTAGGTACTACAGAGCCAGAATGCGGTCCCAAAAATGCTCCTCCAGGACATGAAACACTCTCCTGCTTCGGTGGGGTCGAGCTCCGTCTTGTCGAAATCAGGGCCACTTTGGATACTGGGGATGAAAATATTTTCCAAAACGTTTACGTACCGTTCGTTAGTCACCGTACCATCGAGGAATATCGCACTGATTACGAGTATTTCGTGACTGGACATTGCACACTGCACAGTCAACCGTTGAGGATGAAGAGATTCTATATCACGAAATGCGGATTCTCAGTCACCCAAATGTGCCAATTTTGCTTACTGACGAACCCATCCAAATGAAAGTGGGCTTCGTCGCTAAAGCAAACCATACAGCGCATACTAATTCCCATCATGCCCCGCGGCCAACTACGCAGTTTGAACGGCCTAACGCAAATAGTTCAGAAGTTATGACAATTTTATTTCATATAGTTCAATAATTGTCACCCTGTGTATTACATTACTAGCGTTATGCCCTCCGCTTCGCCCGAGTACGCGCGCGTCACATATATTTCACACATAAATATGTATGTTGTGGGTTGGCAGGAGAGCCAACACCGTGTTACTAGAGGAAGCCGAAAGGCACGCGTTTTAGCTCACGCAGGCTGGCGTGAGGTCTGGAACAGGACAAGGAAATTAGAATTTAGAAAAAACGGACGTAGCTGGTGGAATACTTAACTTTAATCCATAAATGGTGAACGTCGCTCTTGACGGTACATTATTCATAATATCAATAGGAACTGGTAATGGCGCCTTGCTAGATCGTAGCAAATGACGTAGCTGAAGGCTATGCTAACTACCGTCTCTGCAAATGAGAGCGTCTGTATACAGTGAACCATCGCTAGCAAAGTCGGCTGTACAACTGGGGCGAGTGCTAGGAAGTCTCTCTAGACCTGCCGTGTGGCGGCGCTCGGTCTGCAATCACTGATAGTGGCGACACGCGGGTCCGACGTATACCACCGGACCGTGGCCGATTTAAAGGCTACCCCACCTAGCAAGTGTGGTGTCTGGCGGTGACACCACAATATATATTTTACGAACATTTAACACATATCACAAAATATTTGTACATATATGTAATCCGTATCTCAGGCGAATGTTGCTCCGCAGTTTCATATGAGTTCTGAGGAAACTTGTAATTCTGCCAGTAGCTGATTATTGTCTCAAGGAAAAGGACTGTCGCTAACAACCGTCTGCCCTCCACTATGCGACTCTAGAGAGAAAGTTACATGTACCTGTAGTATTAAGCTGTGTGGCATGATCTTTGGCCCCGAAAATCGGTGTCGCTGAGATACTGAACTATGCAAATGATAGCTACTCATATTTTTAAAGTATTCCAAGTCAATCAGTTACAGGAAAGGAATAGCGACAGGTCGTTTTCGGACGTTTTTGTATGCAACCCTTCTCATCGTCACCCCCACCCCCAATGGTAGTAGGGACATTGACTCTCAATGTATTTTTAAGCAAGTAATGAGGCATGTATGGACCAAATTTCGTTGAAATTGCTCCAGTCGTTCTTAATTTAAGCTTCCCCTTCTTAGTCGGTGTTAGTGGCACCCCTAAGGGTGGTAAGTGGTTCTGACCCTTATAGAAACCTTCACGGGCGTAAGCACAACAACTCACGAAGTTTCATGGTAATCTGATGAATAGTGTAGGAACGCATAGTAGACTAACAAACAAATATTCCTTTATATATATATATATTTAAAAACAAAGATGATGTGACTTACCATACGAAAGCGCTGGCAGGTCGATAGAAACACAGACAGACACATACATACACACCTTAGGTAAGTCTTTCCGCTCCCGGGATTGGAATGACTCCTTACCCTCAACCTTAAAACCCACTTCCTTCCGTCTTTCCCTCTCCTTCCCTCTTTCCTGATGAGGCAACAGTTTGTTGCGAAAGCTTGAATTTTGTGTGTATGTATGTGTCTGTTTGTGTTTCTATCGACCTGCCAGCGCTTTCGTATGGTAAGTCACATCATCTTTGTTTTTAAATATATTTTTCCCGCGTGGAATGTTTCCCTCTATTATATATATATATATATATATATATATATATATATATATATATATATATATATATATATATATATATATTAGATTTTATTGTTGGCAGAGCATATTCTGTACTGATTGAATATAAGCTGAACCAAATAAGTCGTTAATTTGCTTTAGTTCGCAGCCGCTTTAACTTTCTTAAAAGGTGCAGGAAAATTTTTTTATTAAATATCATCATCATCATTATCAGTCCTTTGACATCGAATGCGTGATGAAGGGCTCGTGCTGAGTCTAATTTTATCCGTAATACGCGAAAGCGAACTGTTCAGTACGCGGGAAGTACAATAACTTATGCCTTCACCCGTGCTTTATTATATTACACAATGCATTTATTACTCTGTAGACATATCCTCAGGTGTAACGTGAGTCTTACATCATTTTTCTTGGCGTTGAAAGAGGTAAGGCAGTAGAAATTACGGTTCCCTTTACGAGAACGTTACGTGATGAACTTTGAAAATGGCGAATCCAAGAAAACGAAAAAACTAAAAGAGACTAAAATGAGAAAGCGTGAAACACCAGTGAAGCGAGGAGAAACTATCCTTGCTGTTGTGATGTTTGGTGTTAACAACTGCTCTTTACGATTGCGTATCAGTTCGATGGAGGCAAACAAGATTACGTATCCGTCAAAACAATTCACTGATATGGTATGAGATTTAACGATTGATTTAGCTTCTGTCAACGCACAGTTTTAACTCTTGACATCGAGTAAGAAGCAGTGAGCCCGATACTTTGATAAGTCGGAGCAAGAGGCCGAATTGTTCTGCTAACAAGGAGAAAAGATGTTACTGTTTACCGATATATGTGGATCTTTGATAACTTGAATTGTTTGGTAACTATTTTTCACTGCAAAAGAGGTCTGAAATTTCTATTGGTTTCGTTAAACTGAATGTAACGCTCTCACGTGTAGATGTGATTAGACATGATTATATTTAATTTATTAAAATATGAAACTATGTCGACAGCTGAAATAGTTGAACTAATAAAATTACTAGATCTTATTCTCTCCCACAACAATTTCACATTCAGTGCAAAATGCACAAACAGGATGCAGGCCTAGGAATACGTAGTCCACTGAATGGCATTATTGCTGTAATTTTCATTAATCACCTTGAAATAAACTACTGAACAACAAAGACAACAGCACCCAGAAAATTGTGCTCTACCGTACATATGTAGATGAGACATTCATGGTACATAATGTAAATGAATAAGATTCTTTTGACATCACAATAACCAATTCAAACCAGACCCTGAACATCAATGTTCACAAAAACCCAACATATATATACACACACACACACACACACACACACACACACACACAAACACATATTAGTAAATGCTCCACACACTCCAACTCACATAAACTAGATACATTCTGGTCCTTCTTAAACAGAGCACAGAAATTCCCATTCTCACTTAATGCTGCCGACTACAATACAGAAATAAACACTATCAAATACATAGCACATAACAATGGCTATCATGAACTTGAAATAGACACACTTCCATAACACACAACAAAAAATAAAAGCAAACAAACTGATACAGACTTCTTCCCGAATATACAATAACCCAAGTATCTAACTGTACCATACTGAGTATTAATTTCAGGCAAAATAGCCAAGCTGTTTAAGAACACAGGAATCAGTTTTACTTTTGCCACTAACAACAACAAAATAAAGAAACTGGTCCATGACTTCGCACAACCGACAGAGAGACCAAGAAAATCAGGAATTTATAAAGTCACATCCAGTCATTGCAAAAAATAATACACTGGCCGAACGGGAAGAAATTTTAAAACCAGTTTTAGAGAACACATCGACTGTTTCAGACTTGATGAAGCTAATAAGTCAGCCATAGCGAAACTTATACACGAAACATAACACAGTGTTAACAATAGACAGCGATCTTAAAGTACTGCATACTTCAGGAAAAAAGCTGGAAAATGGACATCTTGGAGGGAATGGAAATATTCATCCATGGCTAAAACTGGAAATACGAGACCCTCAATGAAATGACAAGAGTTAAAGAATTCACATTTCTTCTCCAGTCTCAACTCAATACTCATAAAACAGAAAATACGTAACATTAAGATTGTAATGAATGAGTCTATATTCGGGCAATGTCTTTGTAGTTATTAAAATAAAATCTTTACACTGACGAGAGACTTTTCGTTCTGCCTTCGTAATTGTGCGGCCAGAGCGGCGGATTGCCACGGGAGCGGTTCAGATTTTCTCCACTCGGGGAATGTGCTTGCATTGTTGAAGACAACTGTGCTGATTCTGACTTGAGATCCTAGTTAATGGAAGAAGAATCAGCTGAGTAAATAAGCTGATACTGCCTGATGTATGAATAGCTGTCCACTCAAACAAAACAGGGGCTGGGCCATTCACTCAGAGCCCAATGACATCCTCTCGCCAGTGCTTTAGGCAGGAGGTCTGATAATGCTCAAATTTTGCCGTTGTTGACTAGAATGGAGGACAGATCTCCATCCAAGCTAAAAGTTACCCTGCAGTCAGTATATGAAACGTATTTAATTAAAGTATGTTGTGTCAGTTGACAGTGTCCTATTCGTAAATTAATGAGCAACATTTCCTTCTATAAGTGTGACTGACATGAGATTCGATACGCGTGGGTGGTCGAGCTGATTGACTGCAGTTACCTGTCTACCACCTCCAATCACTCATCTTTCCACTGACGAAAGACTTTTTGTCCTGTCTTGGTAGCTGTGCTGTCAGAGCGGCGGTTTGCCAAGGGAGCGGTTCATATTTTCTCCACTCGGGGTATATGCTTGCACTCGTATCGTCTTCATGCCTCTTATGAGATGGCTGAATGGGCGCATCCTGAAAGCCAATAAATTTAGAAAAAAAGAATTTTCTGTCGGACAGTTAAACGATAGCGTTCCAGTCGCAGTACCTCATGTACGCGTTCCTTGGGTGAGGTTGATTTGACAATAGCGTTATTTCCCCGTCCCGGTATGCAGCAGAATATTCCCTTGTAGCCTTGATTTTGGATCTGCTGCAAGGCATCTACATCCATACGCCGCAAGCCACCTGACGGTGTGTGGCGGAGGGTACTTTGAGTACCTCTATGGGTTCTCCCTTCTGTTCCAGTCTCTTCTTGTTCGTGGAAAGAAAGATTGTCGGTATGCCTCTGTGTGGGCTCTAATCTATCTGATTTTATCCTCATGGTCTCTTCGCGAGATATACATAGGAGGGAACAATATACTGCTTGACTCCTCGGTGAAGGTATGTTCTCGAAACTTCAACAAAACCCCGTACCGAGCTACTGAGCGTCTCTCCCGCAGAGTCTTCCACTCGAGTTTATCTATCATCTCCGTAACGCTTTCGCGATTACTGAATGATCCTGTAACGAAGCGCGCTGCTCTCCGTTGGATCTTCTCTATCTATTCTATCAACCCTATCTGGTACGGATCCCACACTGGTGAGCAATATTCAAGCAGTGGGCGAACAAGTGTACTGTATAACCTACTTTCTTTGTTTTCGGAATGTATTTCCTTAGGATTCTTCCAATGAATCTCAGTTTGGCATCTGCTTTACCGACGATCAACTTTATATGATCATTCCATTTTAAATCACTCCTAATGCCTACTCCCAGATAATTTATGGAATTAACTGCTTCCAGTTGCTGACCTGCTAAATAGTAGCTAAATGATAAAGGATCTTTCTTTCTATGTATTCGCAGCACATTACACTTGTCAACATTGAGATTCAATTGCCATTCCCTGCACCATGCGTCAATTCGTTGCAGATCCTCCTGCATTTCAGTACAATTTTCCATTGTTACAACCTCTCGATATACTTCAGCATCATCCGCAAAAAGCCTCAGTGAACTTCCGATGTTATCCACAAGGTCATTTATGTATATTGTGAATAACAACGGTCCTACGACACTCCTCTGCCGCACACCTGAAATCACTCTTACTTCGGAATACTACTCTCCATTGAGAATGACATGCTGCGTTCTGTTATCTAGGAAGTCTTCAATCCAACCACACAATTGGTTTGACTGATAGTCCATATGCTCTTACTTTGTTCATTAAACGACTGTGGGGAACTGTATAAAACGCCTTGCGGAAGTCAAGAAACACAGCATCTACCTGGGAACCCGTGTCTATGGCATCTTGGACAGTCCGAATATTTTTTTCTAAATGATACATCTGCTGTGCAGACTGTGAAGCACTTGAGTGAGCAGTTGAGGAACTTTCTACTGCGATGGCTGCAACGTTTCTGGAATTATTTTTCGACAATTCCTGAAGGAGTGTTGGTAAGTGGCAGAGACACAGGTGATGCTGTACCAAATATCACCGTCATTTCGGGTGTGGAAATCCAAGCGCGAGCCCGCGGATTGTCGAATTTAATTAAGAGCGGGCTCTGGCGGCGCGCCGAGCGATTTGAAACGTCCGGGTCAGCTCCGGGCGTGGGCGTGGCGGGGGCGGGAGGGGTGGGGGGCGGTGCGGCCGGCGCTGATCGAAGCGTGCGCTTGCGTCGCTGCGCGGGCCGTCGCAGTTCGTCGCACTCTGCGGTCGGCCGGGCGTCGGCGTCGGCGTCGGCGTCGTGTGTACAGAGGGGCGACCGTCGCCTAGCAACCGCCGCAAACAAAAAACAGGCGCCGCGCACGGGTCGGAGGGCCGCGCGGGGCCATTCCCGAAGCCTCGCCGCTCGCTACGCTATCAGCGGTCGGCGTTGCGTCTTCCCAGGCGGTCAGCCGCGGCACTATGCATTTCTGATATTCTTGGCCTCATTAGCGAGCCGACTTTGTGGCGGGAAAAAAACCCGGTGAGATTTACGAGAGAAAAGTGAACATTATCCTGTCTTTGTACAACACATCCGACAGAAGCGGGTCTATGTGGAAAAGAAGTAACGTGACAAGATGGCGGAGACAGAGGGGGGAGGGGCCGCGAATGATTCTACTACTCTGGCCACTTTGTCGGAAAGGCTGTTCTTGCCACTGCGCACGAACACTTTGTGGTTCACGATACAGAAATCTTCGTAGCAGCACCTCTACTAGATGTACTTACATCTTAAAGACCTCTTTTCAGTAAATAGTCATAACCACTAATGAAATAATAATTAAATCGACACCCTAGCTGCAAATAGGCGTTGATACACATCATTGGGGACATGTTGAAAATGTGTGCCCCGACCAGGTCTCGGATCCGAGATCTCCCGCTTACATGGCAGGCGCTCTGTCCATCTGAGCCACCGAGGTCACAGAGGATAGTGCTCCTGCACGGACTTCCTTATCCCTTGCACGCTGTCCGTGAGACCCACATTCCCAACATGTCCACACTACTACATTCGTAGTGTGCCTAATAGATGAAACTTCCTGGCAGATTCAAACTGTGTGCCGGACCGAGACTCGAACTCGGGACCTTTGCCTTTCGCGGGAAGGTGCTCTACCAAATGAGCTACCCCAGCACGACTCACGCCCCCTCCACACAGCTCTACTTCCGCCAGTACCTCGCCTCCTACTTTCCAAACTTCACAGAAGCTCTCCTGCGCACCTGTCTGCGTCATTGTGAACCATTAAACAGCTAAACTGCCGACGTTTCCACCGAAAATGGTTCTGAGCACTATGGGACTCAACATCTGAGGTCATCAATCCCTTAGAACTTAGAACTACTTAAACCTAACTAACCTAAGGACATCACACACATCCATGCCCGAGGCAGGATTCGAACCTGCGAACGTAGCGGTCGCGCGGTTCCAGACCGTAGCGCCTAGAACCGTTTCCACCGAGTTGCTGCAGTCCTCTTCAGGGTGGTTCACAGTGAACTGCCCTAAAGAGGGGGACTGATGACCACAGATGTTAAGTCCCATAGTGCTCAAAGCCATTTGAACCATTTTTGCCCTAAAGAGGATTGCAGCAAGTCGGTCGAAACGTCGGCAATTTAGCTTTTTGACAGTTCCGTTGACGCGGCCCAGTACCCCAAATTATTTTATTTTTAACTGTGCTAGTAACGAGCGAAAACAGTGATTGCGCTTCACGAAGTGTTCATCTAACCGTGAACGCCGAAAGATCCTGAAGAACATCCCAGCAAAAGGGTTGAAACATCGGAGAAATTGAAGAGAAACATGGTACGGCCTGACAACCTAGAAGATTTTACCTGCAATGACAACGGTCGCCTAAGCCTGACTTACGTAATTTATGAAGCCTTGAAGTTATTTATGAATACAGCTACGGTACCTTTAGAATAATTACCTTCAGAATGTTATTATTTCGCGGTGTGCTACTTGTTTTCAGAGACCGAGGCTAAGTTTGTGTGTTATATGCTGTTAACCTGTTGATTATTAGTTTTATTTCATTGTTTTGTTCCGTTGTTTTTGTCCGTTGTTTTTGCACTGTAATATTTGTCAAATGGATCATTCCGTTATAGTGAACAGATATTTGCTGTTGCAGGAAATGAGAGATCAGGAGTCGACTATTAAATAGTTGGAAAAGTTGGCTGTGGTTGGTGGTGGGAGCAGAGGGAGGAGGGACGAAGTTTGTCTTGTTGCCTTGGGCTCCATTTATGCGACTACCATGTTTACACTGAGCTACCTAAATTAGGGAAAAATTAGAGAAACATCACGGAAACGAATAAAAATGGACACAAAAGTAATATATGCTTGTCCTGTGCCAGTGCTACATCCAACTAAGCAAACCAACAGCGCTACAATGCGCCTACTCTTCTAGCCGTGACACAAAGCGGTTTGTGTGTGTGTGTGTGTGTGTGTGTGTGTGTGTGTGTGTGTGTGTGTGTGACAGAGAGAGAGAGAGAGAGGGCTGGGGTGGGAGGAGAACTGTGAAAGCCAACGTGTTCGAATTGAGTCGAGTCGCCGAACTGCGATGGAGGGCCATTAGCAAATTGGAGACAGTTCAGACGGACGTAGCCTGCTGGTTAAGTATTGGTCATTCTCTTGCTCTTACACTGTGGTAACAATTTGTAACTCTAGTTTTGGCACCCACAAGATTCGTCCAAGGCTTCCGAGCAATATTTGTTGTTACGACTTTAAAGAGACTGGATCAACTACGCCCTGTCCTTGCCGAGCCCATTAGATGGGTGATATGATCAAGCTCTGTGTACAGAAGGCTTCGTGAAAATGATAAAGGCGACCACCCACCCCTGTCCCGTCCACCACCTGTGAGGAGGCAGTGTTTGCCGTAGACTCCCCAACGCGATAGCAGATACGTACACTATGTGATCAAAAGTATCCGGACACCCTCAGAAACATACGTTTTTCATACTAGGTGCATTGTGTTGCCATTAGACATCGAGAGAGAGCAGAACGGGGCGCTCCGCGGACTTCGAACGTAGTCAGGTGACAGGGTGTCACTTCAGTTATACGTCTGTACGCGATATTACCACACTCCTAAACATCCCTAGGTCCACTGTTTCCGATGTGATAGTGAAGTGGAAACGTGAGGGGACATATATAGCACAAAAGCATACACACCGAGCCGGCCGGTGTGGCCGTGCGGTTAAAGGCGCTTCAGTCTGGAACCGCGTGACCGCTACGGTCGCAGGTTCGAATCCTGCCTCGGGCATGGATGTGTGTGATGTCCTTAGGTTAGTTAGGTTTAATTAGTTCTAAGTTCTAGGCGACTGATGACCTCAGAAGTTAAGTCGCATAGTGCTGAGAGCCATACACACCGACCTCGTCTGTTGACTGACAGAGACTGCCGCCAGTTGAAGAGGGTCGTAATGTGTAATAGGCAGACATCCATCCAGAACATCACACAGGAATTCCAAACTGCATAAGAATCCACTGCAAGTACTATGACAGTTAGACGCCGGTAAATGCCAAACGGCGCCTCGCTTGGTGTAAGGATCGTAAACATTGGACTATTGAACAATGGAAAAACGGTGTGTGGAGCGAAGTATCACGGTACACAATGTGGTGATCCGATGGCAGAATGTGGGTATGGCGAATGCCCGGTGAACGTCATCTGCCAGCGCGTGTAGTGGCAACAGTAAAATTCGGAGGCGGTGGTGTTATTGTGTGGTCGTGTTTTCGATGGAGGGGGTTTGCACCCTTTGTTGTTTTGCGTGGCACTATCACAGCACAGGCCTACAATGATGTTTTAAGCACCTTCTTGCTTCCCACTGTTGAAGAGCAATTCGGGAATAGCGATTGCATCTTTCAACACGACCGAGCACCTGTTCGTAATGCACTGCCTGTGACGGAGTGGTTACACGACAGTAACATCCCTGTAATGGACTGGCCTGCACAGAATCCTATAGAACACCTTTGAGGTGTTTTGGAACGCCGACTTCGTGCCAGACCTCACCGATCGACATCAATACCTCTCTTCAGTTCAGCACTCCGTGAAGAATGGGCTCCCATTCCCCAAGAAACCTCCCAGCACCTGGTTGAACGTATGTCTGCGAGAGTGGAAGCTGTCATCAAGGCTAAGGGTGGGCCAACACCATACTGAATCCCAGCATTATCGATGAAGGGCGCCACGAATTTGTAAGTCATTTTCAGCCGCGTGTCCGTATACTTTTGACCACATAGTGTATTATACCTAACCACTGACTTGTCGACCGATTAATCCCGGTTTACCTTCCAAAGTCTGAACAGTGACATCTTTTCCTCCAATTGAATGTTTATTCATAATATATGTGTGTTTTACACTTTAACTGGTTTGAACCGCTTTCGACAAAAGACTTTTAATGGTCATTTTCTTGATGTATGGAAACCAGGGTTCGCTCTAGTTACCTAGTTCTGAGTGCCATAGGGGAAGCCTCACTAATTTCTCCCTTGATGTGACAACAGTTTTCCTCTGGCTGCTTTCATAGCTTCTTATTTTTAGCGCGTTCAGTTAGCAACATGAACCTGCAACAGCAGGCTAGACAGAGAAGACTATACGCCATCGATAACGCTTCTGTATAGAGGGTGCGGCGCTTAAATCCGGACAAATTTCAATTTGAATTTCCCGACATATCGTATCTCCACCGGAGGTCGCGACTGGCGTTCTTGAAAGTCATAGGATGTAGTAAGCAGGCAGAACTTCAAAATGGCCCAGTTCTTGCGGACTAGTGCGGAGTACAACCGAAGAGCCGCGATTATCGGAAGTCTTGGCGCTGGGAGTTCGCCCACTGAAATAGTTCTGTTCTTCCGCCACCCGAGGCAGCTGTTTACGACATTGTGGTGACCAAGTATAATGCTTCGGAGAAGTCTGGGGAAGGTTCCGTTAACCCGACGAAAGAGGAAACCTCATTCGAGGAAACGCTTTTCGCGAACTGTGACAATCATCGAAAAGGCTCAGGCGCTGGTTTCGGAGGACCCGGTGCAATCGCTGGGGAAACTGGCGTCAATACAGAATGTCAGCGAGCGAACAATGCGTTGGATGGCAAAAAAATGGTTCAAATGGCTCTGAGCACTATGGGACTCAACTGCTGTGGTCATAAGTCCCCTAGAACTTAGAACTACTTAAACCTAACTAACCTAAGGACGGCACACAACACCCAGCCATCACGAGGCAGAGAAAATCCCTGACCCCGCCGGGAATCGAACCCGGGAACCCGGGCGTGGGAAGCGAGAACGCTACCGCACGACCACGAGATGCGGGCGTTGGATGGCAGAGGAGGACCTTAGACGAACTATTTAGTCCAAAACTGGCTCTCGGATAACGTTGACATGTTTTGGTCAATGGAGTTCTGATCCCCGAATAGCCCGGATTTGAACCCCCTCGACAACTATGTTTGGGGCGTAGTCGAAAGAGTTAATAAGACGAGGCAGCCTAATGTTGCATCTCTAAGCACCGCTACCGAAGCAGCATTCGCGAATATGGACAGCGATGTTTTGAAGAGTGCGTGCAATCACTTCAGGACAAGATTGGAGGCGGTCTTTGCTGCTGAAGGGGGTTACATCAAGTAATGTTACTCTGATTTTCATTTGATTTTGTATTTTGTTTTAATAAATTTTGTTTAAAAAAAGCTTCATTTCTCATGATTTAAGCACCACACCCTGTATTCACTACTTGATGCGCAGATGCTGTGCAGACGCTTCACGTATCTACGCGCTGTTGTCAAACACACACTTCTTTCTGCGACCGGGTTGTCAAACACGCGCGCACGCACTCTCTCTCTCTCTCTCTCTCTCTCTCTCTCTCTCTCACACACACACACACACACACACACACACACGGCGCGTCGCAAACAGATAAGCTAAAAATTACACCATAGTTACTCGATCTTTAACAGAGTATTTTGAAATAAGAAATTCTTTAGAGTCTCATTCCCATGTACAAAATAGCTTCATATATCTGATTACTTTACAGATGAGTTAATGTGTTATGTATTTGACGTTTAGCTTGGAAAACGTTTATGGTCGGTAAGATGCAAAATCCTAACTATGTTGGTTTTATTACTGTCATATTATCCATCCATATACCACAAAAAAGTGAAAACCAGAAAAAAACATTTATACGACCCAGGATGGGCTCTAAAACGCATATTTTAAGAACTATGAGCACTTGTTCTCCTTCGCTAGTATGAAATACATTTCTTCTACTGAACAAGCTCATAGTTCTTAAGGTACACTCTTTGTAGCCCGTATTTACTAGACTTTTTTCGTTTTGTTTCATACTACCTCCTCCGAAAATATGGAAAGCAAAGAGCTTGCAACATAAGACATTTGTTTCACAGTATCGGAGACGAAGAACTGCCCATGTCTCTTAAAATATTTTACAGCCCAAGTTTAGACTTTTTTGCTTCGAATGATCGTTCCTGTCATATTTCTGAATACTGGCCATTCTTCCCGGGACACCCCTATGTTTCTGCAAGACCTTTTGGTAAAAAGTCTGGGTAGTTTGCGGCCTGGTTTACGAACAGCTAATTTTTCACGCATCTCAATGTTTATGATATCATATCTCCTGAACTACCCCCCGTAAAATGAGAGAATGTTGTAGGTATATTCATTTGTATATGAGGATACCGTCTGCAAAATGTGTTGCGAATAGTGTAATTAGTAAAGAAGCAATAAATTAAAATGACATGTCTGGTGCAGTAGTTTAAACCTTGAACGTCAGATTATACTCTTTAGTGGGTAGATTATGAAAACCAACTTAAAATTTCAAAGTCGGTCAGTAATTATATGAAATAATGAACATGAAATTTTTGTTGCCCCTGAAAGTTGTTAGGCAACCAGGAATTGGAAGCGGATGATAGTTTTAGCCATTTAGCGATATTGATATTTCAGGCAATAAGACCTTTTGAATTATAGTGCCACATAAGTTGACCGGACAAAATATTAGTCATCCCCCTCAAAGTGTGTATGTTGTGGAACTGGTACCAACCTGTCATGTGATTCTCTACCACTTATCCAGGTCATGACAGTGAAGTGATACGTATGTGCCTGTTGGCTGTATGTGTTATGACGTCTTTTGTACGCTGTATAGTTTCATCAGAGGATACAGGAGTCAGGATCAGATGCTGTTCATGAACAGAGAATTCATGATAGTAATTTATTTTACATCTAGTATCAAATAGTAAAACTAATACATAACTTTTTTGCTCTATTTGCAGCGTCTGTTGCTAAATGGTACACCTGCCTAATATCGTATATGGCCCCCGCGAGCACGCAGAAGTGCAGCAACACGGCGTGGCATGGATTCGACTAAGCAGTGCTAGAGGGAATTGACTCCTTGAATCTCGCAGGGCTGTCCATCAATCCGTAAGAGTGCGACGGGGTGGAGATCTCTTCTGAACAGCAACGTTGCACCCAGATATGCTGAATAATGTTCATGTATGGGGAGTTTGGTGGACAGCGAAAGTGTTTTAACTCAGGAGAGTGTTCCTGGAGCCACTCTGTAGGAATTCTGGATGTGTGGGGTGTCGCATTGTCCTGCTGGAATTTCCCAAGTTCATCGTAATGCGCAGTGGACATGAGTGGATGCAGGTGAAGAGACAGAGTACAGAGTCGTATCTAGACGTATCAGGGGTCCGATATCACTCCAAATGCACACGCCGCACACTATTATAGAGCCTCCACCGGCTTGAACAGCCCCCGATCCACGGATTCGTGACGTTGTCTCCATACCTGTGCACATCCATCCGCTCGATACAACTTGAAACGAGACTCGTCCGACGGGGCAACATGCTTCCAGTGATCAACAGTCTAATGTCGGTGTGCCGGCCGAAATGGCCGTGCGGTTAAAGGCGCTGCAGTTTGGAACCGCAAGACCGCTACGGTCGCAGGTTCGAACCCTGCCTCGGGCATGGATGTTTGTGATGTCCTTAGGTTAGTTAGG
Organism: Schistocerca piceifrons; assembly: GCF_021461385.2. NCBI lineage: Eukaryota > Metazoa > Arthropoda > Insecta > Orthoptera > Acrididae > Schistocerca > Schistocerca piceifrons. Next base: position 57,555,762 of record NC_060143.1, read on the forward strand.
TTTAACTAGTTCTAAGTTCTAGGGGACTAATGACCTCAGCAGTTGAGTCCCATAGTGCTCAGAGCCATTTGAACCATTTCTAATGCCGGTGTGTACGGGCCCAGACGAGGCGTAAAGCTTTGTGTCGCGCAGTCATCACGGGTACACGAGTGGGGCTTCGACTCTGAGAGCTCATAGCGATGATGTTTCGTTGAATGGTTCACACTCTGATACTTGTTGATGGCCCAGCAATGAAATCTGCGGCAATTTGTGGAAGGGTTGCAAATCTGTCACGTTGAACGAATCTCTTCAGTCCTCGTTGGACCCGTTCTTATAGGATTTTTTTCCGGTCGCAGCGATGTCGGAGTTTTGATGTTTTACAGGATTCCTGACATTCACGGTACACTCGTGAAATAGTCGCACGGGAATATCTGCACTTCATCGCTACCTCGGAGATGCTGTATCCCATCACTTGTACGCCGGCTATAGCAATGTCTTGTTGAGGTCCCATGGAATGTTTGGCTTTGTAGATAACTGTGTAATAACCATACATGTGATGAGGGGATTCCCAGCATGTACAGTTTATGTAGCAGACCCTCATGTCAGACAGAGTCCAACGCTATATTTCGTCCTCTCTTGGGCTTCTGACTTCTACTAAACGCAGAAGTTGGTGCGTGAACGAGTGTTCTCGGCAGAACCCATCATGTTCTTGAGGTAAGATATCTTCATCCGCTATGTGCTGCATCAGTCTTCTGAGGCAGAAACGTTCAAATACAGGGTGGCGCAGGGGAACGGGAAATTTTGAACGCTACAGTTGGCAGCACTGTAGCGCCGCCACATGTTCGAAACTTTGCACAATTGATGTAAACGCATTGCCATTTAGTAATCATGGAGAATTGTACTGTTGCGGAACGTGCAGTAGCTGTGAGAGCGTTTTACAAAAATGGTGATAGTGCGACTGCCGCGCAGAGAACATTTCGACAGCATTACCAGCTTGGACGTCATGGACGTGTCCCGTCTGCGCATGCGATTACAACGTGGGTGCGTAATTTTGAAGAAACAGGATCTGCCTTGAAAAAGAAACCTCCACGCGGCATTCCAACGGTACGTACCCCAGAGAACATTGCAGCTGCTAGAGCTGCAATCGAGAGAAGTCCTCGCCGCTCCGTTCGACAGCATGCATCTTCGCTAGGGATTAAGCGACGAAGCTTACAAAGAATACTGCACGAATTAGACTTCCATCCCTGTAAGTTGCAGATTGTGCAACACTTACATGGACGAGACCCAGCGTCACGTATGGAGTTTAGTAGCCAGATATTGGCTAAAATCAACGAGGACGCGAATTTCCTTGGTAACTTATGGATATCAGACGAAGCCCATTTCCACCTGAACGGATTCGTGAACAAACAGAATTTTCGTTATTGGGCACAGGACAATCCTTGTGAGTTTCACCAGCGGCCACTACATAGCGCCAAGGTCACAATATGGTGTGCTGTATCATGTCATGGTGTTATCGGCCCTTATTTTTTTGAACGTGAGGATGGTAGTGCAGTGACTGTAAAATCCGCTCGATATGTTGAAATGCTTCAAACATTCTTTACACCGAGACCGTACGAGCTTAATCTTAGCGTCGAAAACATGTGGTTTCAGCAGGACGGAGCCACGTCACACACTGCTCGACAATCGATGGCAGCAGTTCGTCAATTGTTTGGAAGACGCATTATTTCACGTAACGGTGACATTGCATGGCCTGCGAGATCCCCTGATCTTAGTGTGTGCGACTTCTTCCTGCGGGGAGTCTTAAAGGCAAGGTGTATCGTACACGTCCTGCAACAATCCATGAACTGAAGGAGAACACTGAAAACGAAATCACTGCCATTCCCCAAGATTTGCTACACCGCGCATTCCAGAGTTTTCATAACAGGCTGTTAGAGTGTGAACGCCGAATGGGAGCACATCTTTCCGATGTCACCTTTAAAAAGTAAAGAGAGACTTTTGGACATTTTGATTGTAAAGACATACTGAATAATGGCATACTGAATACATTCACTTTCGTTAATAAATTACTAGTTTTATGAATTTATTTATGGAAATGACATTATTTCGAAATTTCCCGTTTCCCACCCTGTACTCGGGACAGCGCTGGAAGCAAACTGACTGATCGGAGAACAATGGTAGTGCAGGCTGTCGTGTTAGCGTCGCAGCTTGGTACTATGGCCGAGAGAAAGATTTTTCGTAATGGATGGGAAGGATTTGGTGAAACAGGGTGAATGTACGGCCCAAGAAACTGTGTCAGTTCGTCAGTTAATTGTTGTGAATATACCAGGCTTATCCCGTACGCTTGCAACACCCGCCACTGAGGAAGAGTTGAAGAGAGCGAAAACAGTTGAAAAGGGAAAATTGTAAGAGTGAGAGAGACAGACAGACGGACGAGAACGAAATTGGGGAACGGTGTAGAGCAGTACGCGTGTGACGCGGTCCACCGGTCGCGAGCAGCTACGCTGCAGAACGGGTTCTCAAATTTCTGAAGCAGAGCCGCGGCAGCGGCCATGTTCCGGACTGCGTCGCAGATTATTTCGCCGCACGCGAAGCGGGCCTGCTTAATGAAGGCGCGTGTCCGCGCGCGGCCGTTATCAGATCCAAACACAATCCCACGGCCCGCGACAAGCCGACAAACACGCCGCCCAGCCGCTTTTTCCGGCCGGCGGGCTGCGCGATTGGCTGGTGGGACGCGGGGAGGGGGGGGGGGGGGGGGTGACGGGTGCGCGGGTGGGTGGGTGGGGGTGCAAACGACCGGCTGTGACGGCGGCGGTAATTGCTAGCGGGCGGCAGCGAACCCGGGCCATACGGGCGCGCTCGATGCAACATCGATTGCGGGCAGGATGCTCTGCCCTGCCGACGCCGGCGGCCAACCCGCGCGCGCCTGCACTGCTGTCTGGCCCAAAAATACTCCGCACTCCCAACTGTAGCCCCCGAACATAACAATTCAAACAATTTTCTGGGGAGGGCAACCATAGCTCAGAGGCATTATGAATAACGATAACAACACTCGATGTTGTTGTTGTTGTTGTGGTCTTCAGTCCTGAGACTGGTTTGATGCAGCTCTCCATGCTACTCTATCCTGTGCAAGCTTCTTCATCTCCCAGTACCTACTGCAGCCTACATCATTCTGAATCTCCTTAGTGTATTCATCTCTTGGTCTCCCTCTACGATTTTTACCCTCCACGCTGCCCTCCAGTACTAAATTGGTGATCCCTTGATGCCTCAGAACATGTCCTACCAACCGATCCCGTCTTCTGGTCAAGTTGTGCCACAAACTCCTCTTCTCCCCAATTCTATTCAATATCTCCTCATTAGTTATGTGATCTACCCATCTAATCTTCAGCATTCTTCTGTAGCACCACACTTCGAAAGATTCTATTCCCTTCTTGTCTAAACTGTTTATCGTCCATGTTTCACTTCCATACATGGCTACACTCCATACAAATACTTTCAGAAACGACTTCCTGACACTTAAATCTATACTCGATGTTAACAAATTTCTCATCTCCAGAAACGCTTTCGTTGCCACTGCCAGTCTACGTTTTATATCCTCTCTACTTCGACCATCATCAGTTATTTTGCTCCCCAAATAGCAAAACTCATTTACTACTTTAAGTGTCTCATTTCCTAATCTAATTCCCTCGCCATCAACCGACTTAATTCGACTACATTCCATTATCCTTGTTTTGCTTTTGTTGATGTTCATCTTACACCCTTCTTTCAAGACACATAAAAATTATGACAATTACAAAATCGAGAATGATGAAGTGTCTCCAAAATCCGCATAGCTGTATCAAGGTGCTTTATTCGCAACTACCGGTTTCACGTCAGTATAGACGCATATCCAAGTTTCGAGCCGGCCGGAGTGGCCGAGTGGTTCTAGGCGCTACAGTCTGGAACCGCGCGACCGCTACGGTCGCAGGTTCGAATCCTGCCTCGAGCATTGATGTGTGTGATGGACTTAGGTTAGTTAGGTTTAAGTAGTTCTAAGTTCTAGGGGACTGATGACCCAGGAGTTAAGTCCCATATTGCTCAGAGCCATTTTAACCACTTTTAAACCAAGTTTCGAATGGTTAGATTTCCATAGTGTAGATGAACAATTACAGAGTCCCAGCTTTCAGGAAGTTGTCCACATTAAGACTGAAACCACACTGGTGGGCTGTCATAATAAATCTAAGTATACCCAAAAGTGCTTCTCAAAATGAGCATGACTGTTGAATGAGTCAGGCTAGATAACACCCCGAAGGATTTACACACATCAAAATAAACTGTTGCATCACCTCTGTTCAAAGCTCTCCTGAACACTGACGTTCAATCTGTATATTGCACAGACACAACAGTCCCTTAGATTGTTCATAGATGTCATTCAACCCGCTCAAATATATAAACAACCATGCATCCACAGTGGCTGGCCGCTGTGACCGATCGGTTCTAGAAGCTTCAGTCCGGAACCGCGCTACTGGTACGGTCGCAGGTTCGAATCCTGCCTCGGGCATGGATGTGTGTGATGTCTTTATGTTAGTTAGGTTTAAGTAGTGCAAAGTCTAGGCGACTGATGACCTCAGATGTTAAGTCCCATAGTGCTTAGAGCCATTTGAACCACGCACAGTGCCTTTGCGACGGAGTGGGTAAGGCAGCCGCTCATTTCCAGTCTTAATATAAGGAAGGAAGCACACAACTTGCGTTGTGTCCGCCATGCCTAGAAGGTCAGTTCCAAAGTTTGATCGTATCCGCATTGTTACATTGTGTCAGGAAGGGCGTCTCAAAATGAACCAATGCGATGTTGTCCCGACATGGAGGTGGTACAGATACAGGAAATGTAGATGACTTGGCTCGCTCACTCCGCCCTAAAGCTACTAGTGCATCTGATGACAGCTAAATATGGATGTCAGACCGAAGAAATCCTGAGAGGAAAGCCGCCATGCTGAATAATGATTTTCCTGCTGCCACAGGACGTCGTGTTTCGACTCACTGTACGAAATAGAGTGCATGATGTGCAGCTTCACTCCCGACGTCCATGGCGAGCTCCAACTTTGACACATAAACAGCATGCAGCACGATACAGATGGACCCAACAACGTTCTGAATGGACTCGTCAGAATTGGCATCAACTTCTATTCACAGATGATACTAGCATATGACTTCAACCAGAGAACCGTTGGAGGCGTTTTTGGGGGCAGTCAGCATCTTAGACCCACTGTCCAGCCAGTGAAGAAAGGTCGTGGTTCCCTGATGTTTTGGGATGGCATTACGTAAGGCCAACATACGCCACTAGTGGCGCAAATGGTGCAAATGGCTCTGAGCACTATGGGACTTAACTTCTGAGGTCATCAGTCCCCTAGAACTTAGAACTACTTAAACCTAACTAACCTAAGGACATTACACACATCCATGCCCGAGGCAGGATTCGAACCTGCGACCGTGGCAGTCGCGCAGATCAGGACTGAGGCGCCTAGAACCGCTCGGCCACCGCTTCCGGCCGCCTCTAGTGGTCACTGAAGGCAATCAAATGTTTATGTGATTCAAGGATGAGATTCTTCGCCTTATAGTGTTACCATGTTGGCAGCATTTCAGAAAGGGATTCGTCTTAATGAATGACGGTTCTCACGTACGTAGTGCACATCTTGTGAATATGTTCCTTCATTATTACGATATCGCTAGATTAGAATGGCGAGCGTGTTTTCCAGACATAAACCCTATCGAACATGCCTGGGATACATTGAGAAGGCTTGTTTCTAACGAGATGATCCACCAAGCAATCTGAGCAATCTACGCCTAATCGTCGTTGAGATATGGTGCAATCTGGACCAAAAGAGCCTCGACGATCTAGTGGACAATATGCCGCAACGGATACAAGTATGTATCAGTACAAGAGTATGTGCTACCGGGTATGCCGTACGCTGCAATCTGGGACACAAATTCAGAAAGTCTAGATTATTACTGTACAACTTGCAATTTTTTGTTTTTACTAGCAATAAAGAGAGCTGTAATGCTGTTTTTGTATATTTGCATTCCAGTTTTATGTAAAGGGTCACGAACTCCTAGAACCGTGGTGATGCAACACTTATTTTGAAGTGTGTATTATAAGATTCGCCAGTGACGAGCTTCATAAAACCAATATAAGTAAAACTTTAAGTCCTGTGTACTCAATTTTATTATGACAACCCACCAGTTTGGGCCGGCCGATGTGGCCGAGCGATTCTAGGCGCTTCAGTCTGGATCCGCGCGACTGCTACGGTCGCAGGTTCGAATCCTGCCTCGGGAAAGGAAGTGTGTGATGTCCTTAGGTTAGTTAGGTTTAAGTAAAGGTTCGAATCCTGCCTCGGGAAAGGAAGTGTGTGATGTCCTTAGGTTAGTTAGGTTTAAGTAGTTCTAAGTTCTAGGGGACTGATGACGTCAGATGTTAAGTCCCATAGTGCTCAGAGCCATTTGAACCATCTGAACCACCAGTTTGGTTTGACTCTTAACGTGGATAACTTCCCGAAAGGTGGGGCTTCGTAACTGTCTATCTACAGTATGGAAACATAAACCTTATAAACCTGAAGACGTGTGTATAATGACCTGAAAGTGGTAGTGGCAAATACAGCAGCTTCATACCGCTACGCAGCTTTTGGAAACACCTCATCAATCTTGCCTTTTAATTGTTGTAATTTTTATAGTCATCTGAATGGTATCGAGTGCTGAGTGCTGTTATTGTTACTTAACAATTATTTCCCTTATTAGCAGTACTAGTTTGCGCAAATTTGTTACAACGCAGGTTACATGTACGAGGTGTGATAAAAAATTAACAGAAAGTTTTTAATTTCGCGAGCTTTATACACCCGAGTTTTAAATTTTTTTATCTCGTGGGTGTCCCTAAAGTACATTTGCATTTTCAGCTGTTTTGAATATTCAATTTATTGATGACAGTCGAAAAGTTTATACGTGTTTTGCAGTGCTCGGCCAACTTTTACTTTCGAGAAAGATGGATCAAAGAATTTGTATTAAATTTTGCTTGAAACTGCAATAAAGTGCAGCGCTGGATTCGAAATGTTGACTGTGGCCTTTGGTGAATCTACTATTAGTAAGTTTACGATTGGTATAAACGTTTCAAAGAGGGTCGAGAAGACGCTGAAGATGACAACCGTCCCGGGCGCCTTAGTACATCACTTACTGACAAGTGTGGAAGAAGTGAGGAAACTTGTTCTGGAAAACGGCCGAATCACCGTCAGAGTGGTTACTGATGATGTCGGCAAATTCTTTGCCTCATACCAAGCAATTTTTTCGGATATTTTGGACATGAAATGTAGCAGCAAAGTTTGTTTCGTAACTGTTGAATTTCCACCAAAAACGACGTCGCGTAGACGTCGCTCAGGAATTACTGAATGAGGTTGTCGACGATCCATAGCTTATAATGATGATTATATTAGGTGGCGTCGAGAACAAGACCCCATCCTAAGGGAAACTAACTGAAGAGCCAAGACCGAAAAAAATTAGGTAAGTTTGATCACATGTGAAGGTTAAACAGCAGGCAGGGGTGGTCGAGCGGTTCTAAGCGCTACAGTCTGGAACCGCGCGACCGCTACGGTCGCAGGTTCGAATCCTGCCTCGGGCATGGATGTGTGTGATGTCCGTAGGTTAGTTAGGTTTAAATAGTTCTAAGTTCTAGGGAACTGATGACCTCCGATGTTAAGTGCCATAGTTTTCAGAGCCATTTGAATTTGAAAAAAATTAGCGTTTGTTTCTCCACACATTTTTATCCCAAATATGAAGGAAATTTATTTTGATATCTTATTTACCCTATCACTCTAAAATGTTTCGAGGGTACATTAATCGTTTCGAGGGTGCATTAATCAAAAGAATATAGAAAAGTTAAGATGGTGCTTTTACTGCTTCAGATGTTTCACATAGTATCACTCCACGTCATAAATAACGTGGAACTTCCACAAAAGCCCTTGTTTGGGATGTTCAACTCGTGCGTCAAATTGGCTTGAATACCGGCTGCGTCGTCAAAGCGTTGACGCTTCGTGTGAATCCCTGCACATTGGCGTTCTGTGGTAGATGCGTGTTGATAACGCCATGTCTCAGTTTCCTAGGAAAGAACTGTCCACTCGTTTCATTTTCAATCAAGCCGCAGCAGGCGTCCACGCGTCGTTGTTTTTGTTCGGAATTCGAGTTATATGCTGACCACATGACACTCCATATCCGCATCGAGTGGCGCCTGTGGGCTGAGGATGACACGGCGGCCGGTCGGTAACGTTGAACCTTCATGGCCTGTTCGGGGGGAGTTTAGTTTTTTTTTTTTTTTTTATTGTAGATATACTGCAGCCAGAAGTAACGTTTATGGACTATTAAATTTATAATAATTTATTTCCGATTTTTTTTAACCCACAGGTGCTCATCTTCAAGCATCAAGAAATACAAAACGTTTAAATGTTGTTTACGCTTCTAAGACTGCAGTGTTGTTGTCTGGTTGCGAGATCGTATGCCTCCGTACATCGAAACAGAAAAGATATTTCACATCTTGAAAAAAAAATAGTATTTGTGCCTACATATTATTCGGCTATATTTTGTTGGTGACTTGTTGCATATATGTCCTCTGGCTGCTACGAAGGGCCGGCCGTAGTGGTCGTGCGGTTCTAGGCGCTTCAGTCTGGAACCGCGTGGCCGCTACGGTCGCAGGTTCGAGTCCTGCCTCGGGCATAGATGTGTGTGATGTCCTTAGGTTAGTTAGGTTTAAGTAGTTCTAAGTTCTAGGCGACTGATGACCCCAGAAGTTAAGTCGCATAGTGCTCAGAGCCATTTGAAGCCATTTTGCTACGAAGGTCGAGCATCAGTCCACGTCTTATTGCTCAATTTTTAAGTTACGCACCAGTCTTCTTTATGTTTTTATATGAGGTTTACAAGCACATCAAAAAGAAATTAGTCGATCCCAGGAGACTGTACAATCTGATGCATTAGAATTGTTTTAATGTATCGGATTGTACAGCTTTTTATAATTATGACACGCCAATTTTTCTCATGACGGCATTGGGCGCTAACCTTTTTAAAATCAACTTGATTTCTACTGTTTTTATCGTCTGACGTTGCTTCTCTTTATCATAATGTAAGTTGTAAATTATTTCTGCACTTGTACTGTACATATGACTGGGTGTTGTGTGATGTCCTTAGGTTAGTTAGGTTTAAGTAGTTCTAAGTTCTAGGGGACTGATGACCATAGATGTTAAGTCCTATAGTGCTCAGAGCCATAGTACTCTACATGAATAAGCACTGCCCCTCATCTCCTATAAAAATATATTTATTTGCCATCATATTATGTATTAACATGTGGCAGTTTCATATGAACTTGATAATGGTCTAATATAAAGCCTGAAACCGGTGGTGTGAACTTACTAAACTTTTTTAAAAAAATGAGGCAGGAACTGGGGTGGGTGCAAATCTACATCTGCATGATTTCTCTGCAATTCACAATTAAGTGCTTGGCAGAGGGGTCATGAACCACCTTCAAGGTGTTTCTCTATCGTTGCACTGTCGAACAGCGCGCGGGAAAAACGAACATTTAAGTCTTTCTGTGCGAGTTCTGATTCTGTCTTATTTTATTAATTGTATGAGAAGATCCTGCCGTGACAAAAACGGCTTTGTTTTAATAATTGCCACCTCAATTCAAGTATCATATTCCCGGCGCTCACTGCCCTATTTCGCGATAGTACAACGAGCTGCCCTTTTTTGAATTTTTTCGATGTCCTCCGTCAATCCTATATATGCGGATCCCACAATGCGCAGGATTACTGCAGAACAGGACAAACAAGCGTATTGTAGGCAGTCTCTTTAGTAGACCTGTTGCATTATCTCAGTGTTCTGCCAATAAATCGTTATCATTGGTTTGCTTTATCCACAAAATTATCTATGTGATCGTTCTAACATACTATTCGTAACTGTAATCGTCAAGAATGTGGTTGAATTTACAGCCTTTAGATTCTCGATTTGTCGTGTAACCGAAATTTAGCGTACTCCTTTTGGTATTCGAGTGGATAACTTTATAATTTTCATTATTTAGAGTCAATTCACACTTTTCGCACCATATAGACACCTCGTCTGAATCGGTTTGCAATTTGTTTTGAACGTCGGGTGCAGAATCAGCAGCATCATCCAAATTTGGAGAAAATAGTAATGAAACATTCAGGTACCAGAAGTTTTGTGCTCGTTACGTTTCGAACTTCTCAAGCGTCAGAATTTTATGCAAAGTGAATGTTGGAACTCGTTAAGAGATGCGACAACTGCTTAGATCTGATTGATGACTACGTAGAGAAGTGTACAAAAGAGTGGTTTTCAAATAAATTTATCTGAATTATTCTCGTTTTTTAATTATATCCTAGCGTGGTTCATTTACGGATAGCTACCCCTCGAAACAACAACACATATTTAAAAAACCAGCAAAGATCGTGCCGTGTGGCAGTCAGTAATATGTTAACTCAGGGATAGTCCTCATTGATCTGACATCAGCGTGCGACACTGTATGGTTAAATGGTCTCCTGTTAAAACTGGCAAAGACAGTCAAATGCAAAACAACGTTGAAGCTCATGAACAACATGCTGAGCGAAAGGAAGTTCAGGGTCAGATTAAATGGTGAACCCAGCAAGTGCCACACCCTAAAAAATGGTCTCCCGCAAGAATCGGTCTTAGGTTCCTGGCTCTTCAACATCTATATAGCAGATTTGCCTGATCTGCACTCACGTAAATTTGCCTACGCAGATGATTTAGCTATTACAGCGCAAAGTAACTCGTTTGAAATCTGGAATCAACACTAAATGAAGATCTCGCTACACTGATAAAATACTATGACACATGGCATCTAAAAATCAATGTGACAAAAACAGTAAGCATAGTCATGCATCTAAACAACAAGGAAGCGAGAAGGGAACTGCGCCTGGTTATAAATGGTAAGGCTGTCAGCCACGAGAATTTCTCAAAATATCTCGGTATAAGTTAGATGGCAGCATGACTTTCATACAACACCTAACTGATACTGCCCGAAAGCTAAAGACGAGAAATTACGTGCTCAACAGACTAGCAGGCACCACTTGGGGTTGTGATGCTGCCACTCTACGAACTGCTGCACTGGCACTGGTGTATAGCGCTGCAGAATACTGTTCCCCAGTCTGGAGCAGAAGCCCGCACGCCTAATAAAGTTGATGTCCAACTAAATGCCACTCTGAGAACCGTCACCGGCACCCTCAGGCCAACCCCCGTCGAGTGGCTTCCGGTGCTGGCAAACATCGCTCCTGCTTCCATACGTAGAGAGAAAGCAACCCGGGACATAGTAGAAAAAATTGAAACAAAAGCAAGGCTACCCATACATGCCGACATGGGAGGGACCCACGAGACTCAAGTCCACGAAATCTATCGTCTGGAGCAGAACATTGGGCACAGAGGGTCTCGATGTTGAATGGAAGAATGCATGGAAGGGTCTGAGAAGAGGCGTCGTGGAAAACCATCACCTAATCCACGACCCAACCAAAAGGGTTGAAGGCTTCAACCTCAACAGGAAACTCTGGTCGGCTCTAAACAGGTTTCGCACGGGTGTTGGACGATGCAGACAGCAAACAACCAAATGGGGCTATACAGACGATTCGTGTTGTGACTGTAGCGAGGTACAAACAATGGACCATCTTCTGGTATAAAACATTTATGGTTTCACACACGGCTCTCTGATGTCGCTCCACATGTTAACGGACAATGCCAGGAAATGGGTCCATAATCTTAATGCTACTGTGTAATTAATTGTCTTCAATTTACGTGATTTTTGTTCCATTTAATGTTATAATGTAGTTTCCCTGACATAATTGTAATGTAATAGCTGATATAATTTGTTTCCACATTGTAAGTTCCAAACGTTTATTGTGATTTATATTGATCTTATCTGTTCTTTGTAAAATGTATCTGGCAGATCGAACGAGAAATAAAATCAGGATGGTGTTGGCGTAGCGGTATGCCAGGGCCAATGCTTTCTGCAGACAGGGTCTCATAAGGAGCGCGCATTGTACCTGGAGCGCGGAGCAGGGTAAATGTAGGAAGAGTCCACCGCAAATGAGACAAGTGAACGCGACAGACTCGACGCACTCGGCGAAAGGCAGAGAGTCAGGCACGGTGACGAAAAGAGAGGGAGAAGAGGGGTGGGATGACTGCCGGCGGTCGGGAAAAGGGGAGGGGGCAGGAGGTTTTTGGAAGGTAAGGGGAGTGTGGAAAGGAGTACGAAAGCGTGCGAAGTAGGACGGAAGAGGTGGGGTTGCGCGCGAGCCGATAAATCGTGCAGCTGGGACTCGCTAACGAGCTGCACCCCTGCCTAACACCTCCCTCCTCCCAGTCCCCCCTCCCCGTCCTTACAGACACTCGCGGGCAAAAATAAATGAATGCGAGTCTGTCCGCGCCGCGCGCAGCGCCTCGGCTGGCTGCTGCCGGCATTAGCGCGCGTCCTGGCCGCCGGGCCGATGCGAGCGAGGGTGGTGAAAAATGTTTCAAGGCGAGGCGGAGCGCCCGGCCGGCGCGGCGCAGCCCGGAGCGTCAGCAGGGGGCTGCGGGAGGCAAGGGGGGGGGGGGGGGGCGGCGGGGGCGGAGGGCTTCCGGGGGGTCGCCGCGCGGGAGGAGCAGCCCTAGAAGGACGCGAAGAGGGGCAGGAGAACCCGAGTAACAGGCGGCGCGGCCGGAGCGGACGCTCGGGAAAGAAAGGAAGGAGAAAAAAATTAATTACCAGGCTTGGTAGTGGGGGGAGACCGTCTTTGTAGGGTCCCTGAGGACATGATTGAAGACGTTCCCTCCGCCGTCGTCGTCGGCGGCGGCGGCGGCGCTAGGGGCTGAGCCGGCACCCGGGCCCTTCCGCAGGGCTGGGGTGAGGGATGATTACGACTGGGCCGGCGAGGGGCTGGGGGCGGCCAGTGCTCCGAGCTGCCGCTTCGCCTCTCCGGGCGGGGGCGGCGAAAAACAAAACTGTTCCTCCGGTTGCCTCCGCAGCCTGCGGGGGCGGCTGCGCGCGCTATCTCGGCTGCGCCCGGGAGATGTCCCGCGCTCCCGAAAACAACACGAGGACACCGTGCGGGACGCGCTCCAGACCTCGCCAGATAGCTGCCTTCCAAATTTCTCATTATGCGGCGCTGTGCCTCTTTGTCCCGGTTCTGTTGTTTGCTGAACAAAACTGTATTGGTCTAGATCTGCGTTCACAAACCACAATACACAAATAAATAAATTGAGCGGTGGCGCAAGGAAGACTAACTTTTAAAAAATACCAGTACATAAATCACATGAAAAAATCTGTTTTACCTCCTCGCATACATGATGTTTCAAAGTATTTGCTTCAAACGTGTAGGTGTATTAGAGCACATCACGGGGAACGAACTTTTAAGAGGCAAAATGTTCGCTGACATTTCCGTGTGACGTCAGGCGTGCTTTTGTATTGGTTACGCCCCTGAGAGGCGACAGGGTGTAGGTCAGGGTCGGGCAGGAATCCTGCACGTGTGCGGTGCACTTGCGCGTGTGCAGTAAACAGGTGTTCTGCGTGCACACTGGGGCAAGTTGGCCACCCGCTTCTCTCCCCTCCACACCATACCGTCTCTCCGCTTCTTCCTCTGTAATGCGTTTTGTTTGCTGGCCTGCTTTATTGAATGAAGGAATAAGGTTAGTACGAGTGCTTGAAAGAAATCATGGTTTGAAAGAGTACCTATTAACTACGATACGTTGTATTTAATTATCACAGGTGGAGTTTACAATACGTTTAATGTCTTGAACAAAATTTCTACATACAGAGACACGCAAACAGTTACGTAAATTTTCATTACTGATGTTTGCTCTTAACCGAGACTTATTAATTTTCATAACAGAAAAAAAATCTCTCTCAAACGTATGTCGAGCCAAACATATTATCTTCGCGACTTCACGATGGAGACGAGGAAACACTTTCTGTGGAAAGTTGTGATAAAAATCTGTTACACATCTTGCCAAAAGGAACTTGTCTCTCATACGAGAATTGCGCTGTAGAATCTACAGGGTAGATCTATTAATTCGATTTGCAAACTGAGATGAATATCATCTACAGAAACAGCAAATTGTCTCGAGAACTATTCAAAACCTTGGGATATGTATGCTATATCCCCGAATCGCTTGAGAATTCCCTCTTTTATTGCACTACGTACGGGAACATATTGAAATTTATTATAATGGCGTTCAATATTAAACTTCTGCTGACCAGCGAGAATACTGTCACATATTATACATTTCGAATTTTCACGTTTTTGCACAAATAAAAAATGATTTTCCCATTCCTTTTTAAAAGATAGCAAATCTCCACGTCTCCGTTTCCTTGATTCACTCTGCATTTTCCGGTTCTTGAAATACAACGTTCACTACGTAGTAGTCGCTTCGCTTCAACGTCCACAGGTTAGCCTGGTACTACACTGCCGCAACCTGCCACCTGTCACCACTGTCCCATTCGACGATTGCAAGCGAGCAGCACACGTGCAGCGCTGTGTGCTCATGAGCCGCGTGCAACGTTTGCCCGCCCCTGGTGTAGGGACTCTGCGACGTGCCCATGCCTTGTGTGTTGCCTATACGCAAGTCACCTGCTGCGTATTAAAGGCGGTGGGCTCTGCAAAATTAAAGTTCCCGATTCGCTTCTAAAACATCTTTTTCCGCTTTGAGAAACTCATTCTTAAGGGTCTTTTTTTTCACTCTGTCAATATACTGGGGTTGGTAGTATGTAGCACATCTGGTTCGTAGGCCCTGCTAGTTTGGTGAAATCTGATCCCAGAGCCGGCGATTATTAAAGGTTGCCAACGTCCCCAGGGAGTCAGCGAACACTTGTCTCTAACAAAGTTGTTTCTCATAACGTGATATATTACCCTTGACACTTGATACAAAGGTTTTGGAACACCAACAGAACCACTGTAGGATCACTTTCTTGTGCTTCTGTCTGTCTGTCTGTCTCTGCCGTCTGTGCGACGGATTCAGGAACGGGTACATGTATCAAGTTGAAATTTATGTCATATGCAGAGGTCTATGGTCCCTTGACAGTGTAAAACATTGAAATTTCTACGTCAGCGCCATGAAAAGGTATGGCCATTTACATCACATATTTTAACACTCGCAAACTAATTCATTAAAACCTGTAGGGTATTTCCCGTTGGCCTAGACTCATGAAATTTGGCACGAAGAAAGGTTTCATACTACAAATAAGGGAAAGATCCGTAATTGTTAATTTGTAATTATATCGTTTTCGTCGAAAATGAAGGGCAAGGGTTTCGCAAAAACCGTGTCCTCCCGATTTCCACCCTACCTTCCGCCCCCCAACCTCACCCCCACTGACACCTGTGACTGTCGCCTGTTACATAGAATGAAAAGTGACCTTACAGGGGAACGGTTTCAGGACATAGAAGAAATAAACGAAAATCGTCGAACGTATGAAAGAGTATTTACGAAAACAAGCGCTTGTATCGAGCTATCATTTCCTTACGGATGACCGTTGGCAAACCAATCCAGACCAGTGTGTAGTATCGTCAATATCTCACTAAACAGTGGCTTGCAGAACGGACGAAGATCAATATAGCCTCAGTGGGAACTCTTCACCAAGTAATATGATTTGTTCCTGGAAGTAAATTACTGGGAAAACATAGATTATACTAACAATAACTAACGAAAGACGTCGTTTAAATATATTACGTAGTTTAAGCTTTAAATAAATGCTGGGGCTTACAAAAAATAAAAATAATTGTTTTCGATGAAACTGACCTTCATAGGTTTCAAAAAAGTTAATCATGCTGTTACCAGTCTTAATTACTACAATAAATGGAAAATTCATTTATACAGACATTTTACAGCGGGTGTTTTGCGTGCATCGTGGAACTCCTGTTGCACGTCATTTATTTTATTCGTGCTTACATGCTACATTATCCACACTTACAAAAAGGAAAAGAATGAGTATGAAAACTTAAAGCAGTTAATTTATTTTTAGACTTGCAAATGTTTCTTTGATGACTTACAGGCAACTTAGCGATAATTTCAAATGTCTTCTTGGACCGTTGCAAATAATGTGGTAATACGATCTCGGCACGCATGAAGCGCATGGAAAAACTTATACACCCATTAACCCTATTCGCAGTAGCTGCAGATAATTTATTTGCTTCTGCTGCTGTTTGGCCTTCATTCAAACACAGCGCTCCCAAACCGGAATAATCTTGTCAACACCTCAGGTCACGACAGCGCTTAAGAAGCCAACTCGTGTGACAATGTAGTTCGGCCGCCGGGCCAGAGAGGGCAGGTACAGCGCCCATGGCCGTCGCGCCAATCATCAGCGCCCCTAGCGGCAAAATCTGCACTCGCACTAGACAGCTACCAGACAGCTGCGGACAGATGCCAGGTCACGTTGGGTGGGCTGGGGTACGGCAATAGTCTCGTAGCGTGCGTTCAAGGTATTCTCCTTGTGAGTTCCCAGCGGATCAACACGCGCTGTCGTTTAGAGGAGACTGTACTTATGTGGATGGACTGACGGAAAGAATAAGTATTCTTGTACATTATTTCGAGCTTGTTGGTGAAGGGGCGATAGTTGTTGAATAATATACGCTTGTGGGATGATGTGGAATGGTCTGAAGCAAAGAAGATAGACTGCGAAGGAAGTTATGTCTACAGGCAGAATACACGTTGACTTTTCTGCTACTGTTATGCCGGATCAGTAGTGGCAGTGAAGGTTAAATGACTTTTAGTTCGATAAATGAGAGAAAATTTGTTGTTAATTAGACTATGTCCAACCAGTTGGTATGGTTTTCAAATATAATAATAAGGTAAAGCCTTGAAAACGTTGTTGTAGTCTTCAGTCCAAAGACTAGTTCGACGCAGCATTTGATGCCAATTTGTCCTGTGCAAGCCTCTTCATCTCTAAGTAACTATTGCACCTACATTGATGTGAACCGGTTTGCCGTAGTCACAGACACTGATTTCCCTATACACATTTTACTAACCCCCTGCCCCCAAACACACACTTACTTTCATTACCAGAAAGCCTTTTTTTTGGAAGAACGTTCTGAGAATGTGATCTTGGAGCACAGCAGTGCATGTAAGTGAACGACGGATTGTGGGAATCCTAAAAGAAGAAAATCGAAGTGTTTGAGCTGTGATGTTGCAGAATAATGCTGCAAATTGGCCATAAGAAACGAGGAAGTTTTCCGTAGAATCGGAAAGGAAAGAAATACAGTGCATCGACAACTGTAAGTAGTAGAAGGACGGACAGGATAATACGACATACGGTATAACATGGGGGATGACTTCCATGATACTGAAGGGAACCACAGAGCGCAAAGTTATATAGGAAGACGGAGTTGCAATGTACTGGTATCGTTGTTTCCAGTACGAAGACTGGTTTCATACAACTCTCCAAGCTACCCCATCCTATGCTAGACTTTTCTTCTCAGAATGACTACCTCCACTTGAACTTGCTCACTGTATTCACCCCTTGTCTAACTCTACAATTTTTACCTTCTACACTATCCTCCATTACCAAATACATGATTCGTTCATGCCTCAGGATGTGTCCAATCTATCGGTTCCTTCTTTTAGTCAAGACAGGCCATAAATATCCTTTTTTCCCCAATTCGACTCCGTACCTCAACGTTAGTTACTCCATCTACCCATCTAATCTTCTGCAGCAAATAAATAATAAAAGCGATCAGAGCTAAATAGTAGCCATTAAATACATGAACGAGAATAATTCGAACCTCGCAAACTTGATATTTGGACATGAGCACATTTGTGATCAAATGAAACTATATACTTCCAGAGACCTTTTCAAGTCTCTCAAACATCTATGTTGTATATACGCAGACTGAAGCGACGAATGAAAATTTGTACCAAGGTTGGAATTCGAACCTCGGGATCGAATGCCGGCCTTGGTACAAACTTTTGATTCGTCGCTTCAGTCTGCATATATAATTCACATTTAGGATCAGTATGATATTTGCTTTGGTACCAACACCTGAGAGAAAAAAGGGCAAAGAACGGTTGATACACGACGTTACAAACTGCGAGGAAGAAATGGTGTTTTGGGATTTAAGACCCCGTCGACGATTGGATCTTTAGAGACGGTGCTCAAGGCTGGATTGGAGAATGGGGAAAGAAACTTTTCAAGAGAGCCGTCCGACTATCGATATTGAGGTTTTCTTCGTAAGTTGACGAAAAGTCGTCGAGTAAAATAGAAGAGATTTCTGGCGTTCCCTAAGGTAGTGTTATATGCCCTTTGCTGTTCCTTATCTGTATAAACCATTTAGGAGGCAATATGAGCAGCCGTCTTATGTTGTCTGCAGATAATGCTGTCGTTTATCGACTAGCAAAGTCATCAGAAGATCAAAGCAAATTGCAAAACAATTTAGAAAAGATATCTGTATGGTGCAAAAATTACCAATCGACCCTAAATAACGAAAATGTGAGGTCATCCACATGAGTGCTAAAAGGAATCCGTTAAACTTCGATTACATGATAAATCAATCAAATCTAATGGCCCTAAATCCAACTAAATACCTACGAATTATAATTACGAACAACTTCAATTGGAAGGAACACATAGAAAATGTTGAGGGGAAGACTGAACAAAGACTGTGTTTTATTGGCAGGATACTTAGAAAATGTAACAGATCTACAAGGTGTACAACCTTGCTTCCGCCGTTTGCCGATATGTTGCGGCAACAGTAAGTAGCCGTCAAAAGAAGCAGATCGCAGACGTCAGGCAGTTAGCTTGGACCTCGGTCAACATAACCTCATTCAAACATTAGTCGATTTGTGTCTGCATCATAAAGTTGTTCTTGATTGAAAATGTCAGTTTACGAGCGTAATTCTCGTCATTTGCGGGAGGTGTGACTGTTTTGTATCAAAATGATGAAAACAGCGGCTGAGTCTCGTCGAATGCTCTCAAGTACATATGGTAAGGACGCTATTAGTGAAAGAAAAATGGGTTCATTACGACAACTGTAAACACAAAAAATCATGGTGATATCCCGGCCATGCTTCCACGTCGACGGCCAAACCGAATATTCCCGCTCCAAGATCATGCTCTGCATTTGGTGGGACCAGCTCGGCGTCATGTTCTATGAGGTGTTAAAACCAAGTGAAACAGTCACAGGTGCTCGTTATCGAACGCAAAATGGCTCTGAGCACTATGGGACTCAACTGCTGAGGTCATTAGTCCCCTAGAACTTAGAACTAGTTAAACCTAACTAACCTAAGGACATCACAAACATCCATGCCCGAGGCAGGATTCGAACCTGCGACCGCAGCGGTCTTGCGGTTCCAGACTGCAGCGCCTTTAACCGCACGGCCACTTCGGCCGGCTCGAACGCAATTAATGCGTTTGAGCAGAGTATTAAAAGACAAACGGCCGCAATACAGCGAGATGCACGGTAAAGTGATTTTGCAGCACGACAACGCTTGATCCCACGTTGCAAGAGAGGTCAAAACGTACTTGGAAACGTTAAAATGGGAAGTCCTACCCCACCCACCGTATTCTCCAGACATTGCTCCCTCTGATTATCACCTGTTTAGATCAATGACGCATCGCCTGGCTGACCAACACTTCCGATCTCATGGAGAAGTCACAAATTGGATGGATACGTGGATCGCTTCAAAAGATGAACAAGTTTTTCGACGCGGGATACATAAATTGGCTGAAAGATGCGAGAAAGTAGTGGCCAGTGATGGAAAATACTTTGAATGATACATGTGTAACCAATTTGTTTCATTAAAGCCTCAAATGTTGGGGAAAAAACGACGGAAGCGAAATTATACACCTTGTACTAAGAAGACTGCCCACACTACGCTTGTCCGTCCTCTTTTAGAATACTGCTGCGCGGTGTGTGATCCTTACCAGATATGAATGACGGTGAGTACATCGAGAAAGAAGAGTAGCACGTTTCGTATTATCGCGAAACAGGGGAGAGTGTGTCACTGAAATGATACAGGAGTTGGGGTGGATATCATTAAAACGAAGGCGTTTTTCGTTGCGGCGGAATCTTCTCTCGAAATTTCAGTCACTAGCTTTCTCCTCCGAATGCGAAAATATTTTTTTGACGCCGACCTACATAGAGAGAAACAACCATCGTAATAAAATTAGGAAAATATGAGCTCGCACGGAAAGAAATAGGTGTTCGTTTTTTTCCGCGCGCTGTACGAAACTGGAATAATACAGAATTATTATGAAGTTGGTTCGACGAACCCTCTGCCAGGCACTTAAATGTGGTTTGCACAGCATCCATGTAGATGTAGATGGCGAATGGGAATAATCCGTTTGAAAAGGTCATTGACGATATCCTCCTATATCCTTGAGCTATATTAGTTTGTGTAATCATGATTAGGGTTCCTTTTCTCTGTGCCCAGTATCTTATTGCAGCCTCATTTCTCCCATTGTCAGTGACGTAAGTTCTTCGGGGCTGACTGTCACTGCACTAGTGTGCTAAAAGTGACTTCGATCACGGAAGCTAGGTTTTTTTACCGTTTATTGTTTCACCCCTACTGTATGAAACTATTTTTATTTGAAACAACACAATGTTTATTACGGTTTTAGTCATTGCTCTCTACCGTCTTTAAAGCTTGTTTTGCTTCCGCGACCGCATTTTGTGTTTATATCTGCGGAGATACACGTAGTGGCACCAGAAGCACGAACATACAAGGTCACAATGCGCGACGAATACTGCGTTCAAATTTATACTGTGTCAAGCTGCGACAGTAGCCTCGAGCATGTGGCTCCAAACCTTTTCGATCCCGTGCCTCTGTATTAGCAAACATTAATATCATGGACGAACCGACGAAAAAAAAGACTATAAACTTTGGAATGAGAGGTCGTGCGTGTAAAATGGAAATAAACACAAATAAAACATACGCAAATTTGTGCATTTCAATATGCTGCTGATGTAGATCCGGGGGCATGGTGAACCCACTGCGCGGAATAACATATAATGTAAATGACAGGGGGATGATATTCGTGAAAGAGGCACGAGTGACGTCACGCACATCAGAGGAATGAAGAGGTGGAATCAGAGAGTCGCCATCTGCATGCGGATTGCGATACAGCCGAGCGACCGCTACGGTCGCAGGTTCGAATCCTGCCTCGGGCATGGATGTGTGTGATGTCCTTAGGTTAGTTAGGTTTAATTAGTTCTAAGTTCTGGGCGACTGATGACCTCAGAAGTTAAGTCGCATAGTGCTCAGAGCCATTTGAACCATTTTTTGAACATTCAGATTTGATTTAATTAATGTAGAGGTACTTCGATATATCGATATGTTTATATTGCAATGATATTGTTCTTATTTGTATTCTTTCTTTTGTCACTATGATTTTTGACGTACTTGTAACTCTGATTTTTGGGCGCGTAAGCGGTTATTAGAGAGTCAAGCTTTGGTCGTCATGTTGAATAGACGCAAATTGTAGTCAGTTTATGAAATGTGAACTTTATCAGTGAGGAAGATATTTTCAAGTATGTTTTATATTGTGAAGTGATGTTTTCGAACGAGTTACGTGATATTGCAACAAAAGTAATAGCCGGCCGAAGTGGCCGTGCGGTTAAAGGCGCTGCAGTCTGGAACCGCAAGACCGCTACGGTCGCAGGTTCGAATCCTGCCTCGGGCATGGGTGTTTGTGATGTCCTTAGGTTAGTTAGGTTTAACTAGTTCTACGTTCTAGGGGACTAATGACCTCAGCAGTTGAGTCCCATAGTGCTCAGAGCCATTTGAACCATTTTTGAACAAAAGTAATAAACAAGAAGTGTAACTTAAATTCGGAGTGCTGATTACTTTTTTACATCACTATTGTCCTAACTTGCAAAAGTTTAATATTCAAGAATGGTTTATGAAACACATCTATAAAACTTTTGAATATCGCAGAATAACACCTCGGCCTCTTTGCATCCGAGCTTGGAATCATCACTACCTAGATTTTCGACGACTGAGCCATGAGTTTATCCATTATTTCAAGAAATGACTTTATTAACTGTGCTCTAATGACACCTGCCACATAATATAACTTTGTTGTTGCCCGAAAATGCAATATTTAGCAGCGTGAGCAACACTACAACCATAATTAATTTTTGACCTTTGTTGTGGTAGGGTTGTTAGACCGGGGTGCGCCGATCAGGGATCGTATCCAACTGGCACGTTAACGACATGGGCCGGTGTGCCAGCCAGTCTGGATGTGGTTTTTAGGCGGTTTCCCACATCTGGCTACGTGAATATCGGGCTGGTGCCCATGTTCCACCTCAATTACTGGATTCGAAACATTTCCCAAAAGTTTCTTTCACTTGGGATAATGGTAAGGACAGGCAGGTGGGGTACGTCAATTTCGCCCCCGGGGGGAGGGGGGTTTCCGGCCACCATTTACCGCATACGTTGAGAACTCCTGAATAACTTGCAGAACCAGTGAAAAGACGGAATAAGGACAGGAAAAAGAAACTAAAGGATCGCAGACGGATGAATCTGAGTTGTTGTTGTTGTGGTCTTCAGCCCTGAGACTGGTTTGATGCGGCTCTCCATGCTACTATATCCTGTGCAAGCTTCTTCATCTCCCAGTACTTACTGCAACCTACATCCTTCTGAATCTGCTTAGTGTATTCATCTCTTGGTCTCCTTCTACGATTTTTACCTTCCACGCTGCCCTCCAATGTTAAATTTGTGATCCCTTGATGCCTCTGAACATGCCCTACCAACCGGTCCCTTCTTCTTGTCAAGTTGTGCCACAAGCTCCTCTTCTCTCCAATTCTATTCAATACCTCCTCATTAGTTACGTGATCTACCCACCTAATCAAAAATGGCTCTGAGCACTATGCGACTTAACTTCTGAGGTCATCAGTCGCCTAGAACTTAGAACTAATTAAACCTAACTAACCTAAGGGCATCACATACATCCATGCCCGAGGCAGGAGTCGAACCTGCGACCGGAGCGGTCGCTCGGCTCCAGACTGTAGCGCCTAGAACCGCACAGCCACTCTGGCCGGCCTACCCATCTAATCTTCAGCATTCTTCTGTAGCACCACATTTCGAAAGCTTCTATTCTCTTCTTGTCCAAACTATTTATCGGCCATGTTTCGCTTCCTTACATGGCTACACTCCATACAAATACTTTCAGAAACGACGCTTTCCTTGCCATTCCCAGTCTACATTTTATATCCTCTCTACTTCGACCATCATCAGTTATTTTGCTCCCCAAACAGCAAAACTCCTTTACTACTTTAAGTGTCTCATTTCCTAATCTAATTCCCTCAGCATCATCCGACTTCATTCGACTACATTCAATGATCCTCGTTTTGCTTTTGTTGATGTTCATCTTATATCCTCCTTTCAACTGTCTCTGCTCTGCTGTGCCCTGTCAAACTCTTCATGAAGTATCGTATCTCCCATTTCATCTTCATCTAGATCCTCTTCCATTTCCATAATCTTGTCCTGAAGTACATTGCCCTTGTATAGACCCTCTACATACTCCTTCCACCTCTCTGCTTTGCTTAGAACTGGGTTTCCATCTGAGCTCTTGATATTCATACAAGTGGTTCTCTTTTCTCGAATGGTTTCTTTAATTTCCCTGTACGCAGTATCTATCTTACCCCTAGTGCGATAAGCCTCTACATCCTTACACTTGTCCTCTAGCCATCCCTGATTAGCATTCTTGCACTTCCTGACGATCTCGTTTTTGAGACGTTTGTATTCCTTTTTGCCTGCTTCATTTACTGCATTGAATCTGAGTAGGAAGTGGTGAAGTGGCTAAGTTCGAAGGAAGCAGCGCCAGACAAGAGCGTCAGCCTAACGCCCCCGAGCGTGTGGCCGGTAGGGTTAGTGGTGTGCCGATGAAGTTGGTGGAGGACGAAGACGGCCGGCGGGTGGGACCTCGGGGGTCCGTCCGGGCGCCGACGGCGGTCAAAGAAGGCAGGCAGCTAGGCGCGCGTGCGTGCCTCGGCACGGCAGCCCGGGCCATGCATAATTCATGGCGGCCCGGCTGGGCCGCGCCGGCGCTGGCGCACGGTCTGCGCTGGCGGCAGGTAGGGCACGGCAGCCGAGCAGCCAGCCGGCGTGCACCGCGCTCTGCCGGGCCCGAACCGACCAGCGACAGGATTGTGTGATCGAGTCGACATAATGCTAATAGGCAAACCACAGGCAGACACCGTGATCGAACTAGACAAGACGTAATACAACAATACGATGCCTTGGTATGCACACTAACGACTAAACTTTCGTAAGTGCATACAAACAGTTTTCGACGACGCTGTCGACTATTACCAGAGATGTAAAACTGCCGTAGCGTACCATGAGTAAGCGTAAACTGCGGTAGTCTTCCTAGTAGCTTTGGTCAGTTATTGTCGTACCCGCATTACCTGTAAGGTAGGTGTGTTGCGTACCTATCAGGCGTTACCTCATATTTATCACTTTCTTTACGTATGCAGTCAGTATCTTACTACAACCCCCTTGAATCTAGTAGCAGTAAACCGTCTAGAAACTGACACCGTGATCGAACTAGACAAGGCGTAATACAACAACACCCTGCCTTGGTATGCACATTGACTAACGACTGAACTTTCATAAGTACATACAGATAGTTTTCGACAACGCTGATCGACTATTACAAGAGATGTAAAACTGCCGTAGCGTACCATGAGTAAGCGTAAACTGCGGTAGTTTTCCTAGTAGCTTTGGTCAGTTATAGTCGTACCCGCATTACCTGTAAGGTAGGTGTGTTGCATACCTATCAGGCGTTACCTCATATTTATCACTTTCTTTACGTATGCAGTCAGTATCTTACTACAACCCCCTTGAATCTAGTAGCAGTAAACCGCCTAGAAACTGACACCATGATCGAATTAGACAAGGCGTAATACAACAACACCCTGCCTTGGTATGCACATTGACTAACGACTGAACTTTCATAAGTACATACAGATAGTTTTCGACAACGCTGATCGACTATTACAAGAGATGTAAAACTGCCGTAGCCTACCATGAGTAAGCGTAAACTGCGGTAGTTTTCCTAGTAGCTTTGGTCAGTTATTGTCGTACCCGCATTACCTGTAAGGTAGGTGTGTTGCATACCTATCAGGCGTTACCTGATATTTATCACTTTCTTTACGTATGCAGTCAGTATCTTACTACAACCCCCTTGAATCTAGTAGCAGTAAACCGCCCAGAAACTGACACTGTGATCGAACTAGACAAGGCGTAATACAACAACACGCTGCCTCGGCATACACACTGACTAACGACTGAACTTTCATAAGTGCATACAAATAGTTTTCGACAACGCTGATCGACTATTACTAGAGATGTAAAACTGCCGTAGCCTACCGTGAGTAAGCGTAAACTACAGTAGTTTTCCTAGTAGCTTTGGTCAGTCATAGTCGTACCCGCATTACCTGTAAGTTAGGTGTGTTGCATACCTATCAGACGTTACCTCATATTTATCGCTTACTTTACGTATGCACTCAGTATCTTACTACAACCTCCTTGAATATAGTGGCAGTAAACCGCCTAGAAACTGGGCGACGTTATAGAAACGACCGGGTAACCTAAGGAACCATTTTGTTCTACACATTTAACCTCCTGTCTGTTATTCAATAGTAAAGAGCATTTATAACAAAATGCAATTTATATTCTGTAAGAACATAAAATACACTATAGACTAACACTGAATGATGTGCGGTTCTCATTATGTGAAAACAAAGAACCAAAAAAAAACAAAGAGAAGCCGTCGGCTCGCAGTTTCCCGCTTACATGTTCATTTATGTTTCTTTCCCTACCACTGCTACCAGTAATCCTACTATATACCACATCATTTAGCTGTACCAAAAATACCACAACGCAGTTTTCTGTACGTCCGAACAGGCCTCGCAAGGACCAACTCTACTGACCGACCGCCGTGTCACCCTCACCCAACGGCGTCACTGAATGCGGATATGGAGGGGCAATACGGTCAGCACACTGTTCTCCCAACCGTTGTAGCCGCTACTTCTCAGTCAAGTAACTCCTCATTTGCCTCACAAGGGGTAGTGCACCCCGCTTGCCAACAGCGCTCGGCAGACCAGGCGGTCACCCATCCAAATTCTAGCCAAGCCCAACAGCGCTTAACTTCGGTAGTCTGACGAGACCTGGTGGTACTATTGCGGCAAGGCCGTTGGCACAACGTAGTTTTGGTAAAGTGCACATCTATTACACAAACTAGTCAGGTAAACAAAAAATGGTTCAAATGGCTCTGAGCACAATGGGACTCAACTTCTGAGGTCATCAGTCCGCTAGAACTTAGAACTACTTAAACCTAACTAACCTAACGACATCACACACATCCATGCCCGAGGCAGGATTCGAACCCGCTACCGTAGCGGTCTCGCGGTTCCAAACTGCAGCGCCCAGAACCGCGCGGCCACTTCGGCCGGCTCAGGGTAAACAATGAACCCTTTAGATCACCATTCTCACACTGTTGACAAATCACTGCGCGAGTTTTGAGTCAATGGTATACTTTACGGTATGCGAATGGACACAACGCCTGAGCTTTGTTACTACCAAGACAGTTGTTAGACGAAAGCAAAGAAGTATACTGCTCAGGCTATCTGGGGCTTTTCGGACGACGTGACTAGAAGCTTCGTGTGCAGTCTTGGAAATATATGTGATAGACTATGCCATTAGATATCGGACCGCTGTATATTGGCTCAAGATGGGAAGACTTCACATGATAACCATCATAAAAGGGGAGGAAATACGACAAACGCCACTTGCAGAGGTGGCGGCAACTAGCTGGCAACGGGATGGGATAGCAGTGATAAGGGCCGAACAGTTTATACCTTATTCCTCAACAACATGGAACGGTTAAGAATGAGACATGTTGACCCTAGCAGAGTCATTGTCCACTTCTTGAATTGACGTAGGCCTTACCCGATGCATTTCAAACATATGCACCTCAGTGAAAGAGAATAATGTACATGTGGGAAGAGAGGTTCCCCAGAGCACGTTGTATTGCACTGCACAGGCTATTACACAGTACCACACCATTAGAGATGAGATAGCGTGGAAAGAAATCAACAGAATGGCAACTCAGTCTCAATGGCCTTGCACCTTCAGTGCATAAAAGAAAAAAACAGACGTGACGAGATGCAGGACACAACAAATAATTAACATGACAGACTGATAAAGGCGATGATGACGACAAACTTGACTGAATCAACTAGTATGCAAGGTGTTTCAGCTGCCCCTACCTATGGGGTTTATGCAACCTACAACGCCTTCAAAAAGTACATGCGAGCGAGATTCTACGTGCAAACTGTTAGTCCTACAGAAAAGAATGAACAGAACCTTTTTCTAGAAATTTTAATGTAGTTAAATTTTGTTTTGGGTCACATTTTTGTTGCAGGCCGCGGTTTTCGAGATATTCAAGAAAAACGCGATTGAAACTCACTTTCGTTCTGTTTTCTTGAACAATTCAAAAAGGTCCTGTTCCTTTTTTTCTTTACGACTAATAGTTGGGACTATGGAAACCTTGCCCAGGGTTTTGAAGGCACTGCAGATAACGTAAAATCCATATGGAGGGGCAGCTGAATCGCTGCGTGTAAGATGGGACAGTTTATTGTACTTAGAATCAATTAAAACGTGTACAGTGGAAGTAGGCACACAGCTTAGCGAGTAGTTGTCCTTCGTGTCACAGTAGACCGTGCCCTCTCCATTCACCACTTTCGCCTTCCACCATTGGAGAATGGCCTTACAACTAGACTAAAACTGGACACCATTTTAATAAATGTTTTTATCCTATCAAGACTGCTTTAATTTTTAAAAACGTTTCACTTTCATTGCTGTTTTTCCAATGATGTTTTTTTATTACATAGCTTAGTAACAATAAGAACCAGCAGTGGGTGCATGGCCCGATGTCTCTCTGAGGTATCCCCCACAGTGGGCTTCGGTGGTGGCAATCTACAACTCATCTGTAATATTTCCTAGCATCTTAAAACTTCGTAACGTCCTTCAATTTCAACAAATTACTAACAATCATAATTATCACCCTCAGTTTCCGTTATTTAATTTAATTTTTCTCTGTAACACATTATTACATAGATTTTTGTTACTAAATACAATATTTGCTTGGAATAACGAAAATTTATGTTATCGCACGAAAAATTGTAAAATGTGCGACTTGTTTTAAAATACTACGCAACAGGTCTCTAAATATAAAATAAATAAAATGAAAAAAGGAAAAAGGTAGTTAACTCGTCCAAAGACTGGCTTGATACACTTATCCGCCCTAGTATGTCCTGTGCAAACCTCTTCAACTGCACAGCTGCAACAACATACATCCATTTCAACCTCACTGTGAAGCCATGGAGGTTCTTTACAATTTTAACACCCGCCTACCTCCCACGCACCCCTCCACACACATATATAAACATTCTCCTCCACCAACCAGTCCATTATTCCATGACGCCTCAGACTGTGTCCTCCTTTTTTGTCAGGTTGTGCCATATTTCTTTTCTCCTCCATTCAGTTAAGTATCAGGCGCGGATCTGGAGCCGCTACTTCTTAGTCGAATAGCTCCTCAGTGACAACGCGGGGCTGAGTGCACCCCGTTCCAGTCCTCCCACAAAGGAAAAATCCCGGGCAGTCCGGAAATCGAACCTGGGCCCACCACATAGCAAGTCAGACACGCTGACCGCTGAGCTACGGACACTAGAATCCAATACAGATGTTTTATTCCGATTGCACCCGTACCCAGGGGCAAGAGCGGGGGGAAGGGGTGTATACCCCCCACCCCCTCAGTTCTTAGGGAAAGGAAAAAAATATAGTGTAGTCAGGTGTTTTTCTTTCAAGAAAATGATTTAAAAGTCGGTATTACGCAGATTTTTAAAAGGGTCGTAACAGGAACGTTTTTATGGCTGTTTCACGTCGCCATTCGTCTTCTAAAATATTAAAAATACGCCTTACCTCCGTGTCTAGGCCTCTCCCCCTACAAACTATCGTAACGGCGCCCTTGGATACAAGGCAATCTTGTATTGATACGGCAACAAAAAACCAATCCATAGAATGGTGTCACCCCTCTTCTTCAAGGCACAGTAAGTTTAAAGATCAGTGACCAGCAAATAAAAACGGTGATAGCCTTCTGGGAATGTGGCCATATTATCAAGCAGGACATTGAGACTGCCCGGAAGCGTTGAGAAACCGACTAGAAGAACAGACCGCTCAAGAATTTCCAAGAAATTTAAATTTACCTTCACAATTCTTGCTCTCTTACTTCTTTGTGAACATATCGGGTGACTGGCAAACCGAACTATGAACTAGCGTGTCGTTATAAATCCACCGTATATCTCACATCTAATGCCCTGTGACTAATGCCTGTCTGATCCAGTGAACGACAATTTTCCGTATCACTGATTTTGATGACAAGCGCGAGGTGAAAAAGGTTTGTAAATAATTGGCTAGGGCAGTGCACAACTACCATTGTTGAAGTCTAGATTACACATTATATTTAAAATGAAATTTAAAAAAATTGTAACGCGTTTAAGGCACCATGTGCTCTTAGTCCACAGAGAGCACACTAAGGAAAACTCAAGAGGCAAAGTGTCCTTCGCTGCTAGCAGCACCAGTTCCAAGTCGCTCGGCAACTTCCACCTTTCCCCTCCTATCTCCCAGGTCTCCAGATGGTACAATGAATTTATTCAGCCTTACATTTCAAGAGTTGCTGTCCTTGTAGGGCTGGACTTTTACATATTTTAGTTATCTAATCTAGATTTCAATTTGGAGAGTGGTGATATGCATATTAAGTGGAAGGCGAGAGAGCCCTGTATCTTGGACGGAATTTTCTTGACATTTCACGTCTACATATATATGATTACTCTGCAATTCACTGTTACGTGTTTGACAGAGGTTTCATAGAAAAACTTTCAGACTCCTTCTCAACCACTCCTCTTTCGAACAGCACGAGGGTAAACTGAACATCTAAATCTTTCAGTGCGAGCTCAGATTTATCTTATTTTATCATGATTATCATTTCACTCTAAATAGGTAGGAGCCATCAAAATACAGGGTGATTCAAAAAGAATACCACAACTTTAAAAATGTGTATTTAATGAAAGAAACATAATATAACCTTCTATTATACATCATTACAAAGAGTATTTAAAAAGGTTTTTTTTCACTCAAAAACAAGTTCAGAGATGTTCAATATGGCCCCCTCCAGACACTCGAGCAATATCAACCCGATACTCCAACTCGTTCCACACTCTCTGTAGCATATCAGGCGTAACAGTTTGGATAGCTGCTGTTATTTCTCGTTTCAAATCATCAATGGTGGCTGGGAGAGGTGGCCGAAACACCATATCCTTAACATACCCCCATAAGAAAAAATCGCAGGGGGTAAGATCAGGGCTTCTTGGAGGCCAGTGATGAAGTGCTCTGTCACGGGCTGCCTGGCGGCCGATCCATCGCCTCGGGTAGTTGACGTTCAGGTAGTTACGGACAGATAAGTGCCAATGTGGTGGCGCTCCATCCTGCTGAAATATGAATTGTTGCGCTTCTTGTTCGAGCTGAGGGAACAGCCAATTCTCTAACATCTCCAAATACAGTAGTCCAGTTACAGTAGCACCTTCGAAGAAAACGGGACCAAAAACTTTATTGGCTGAAATGGCACAGAAAACGTTCACCTTAGGCGAGTCGCGTTCATACTGAGTTGTTTCCCGCGGATTCTCAGTGCCCCATATACAGACATTGTGACGGTTGACTTTCCCGTTAGTGTGGAAAGTTGCTTCATCACTAAACACAATCTTTGAAACGAAAGATTCATCTGTTTCCATTTGAGCAAGGATAAAATCACAGAAATCGATTCTTTTAATCTTATCAGCTGCAGACAGTGCTTGAACCAATTTCAGACGATAAGGTTTCATAACTAACCTTTTTCGTAGGATTCTCCATACTGTTGATTGTGGAATTTGCAGCTCTCTGCTAGCTCTGCGAGTCGATTTTCCTGGGCTGCGAACAAATGCTTGCTGGATGCGTGCTACATTTTCATCACTCGTTCTCGGCCGTCCAGAACTTTTCCCTTTGCACAAACACCCATTCTCTGTAAACTGTTTATACCAACGTTTAATACACCACCTATCAGGAGGTTTAACACCATACTTCGTTCGAAATGCACGCTGAACAACTGTCGTCGATTCACTTCTGCCGTACTCAATAACACAAAAAGCTTTCTGTTGAGCGGTCGCCATCTTAGCATCAACTGACGCTGACGCCTAGTCAACAGCGCCTCAAGCGAACAAATGTACAACTAAATGAAACTTTATAGCTCCCTTAATTCGCCGACAGATAGTGCTTAGCTCTGCCTTTTGTCGTTGCAGAGTTTTAAATTCCTAAAGTTGTGGTATTCTTTTTGAATCACCCTGTATATTGATATTCAGAGTAGAAAGTAGGTAATTGTAATTTCGAGAAAAGATCTCGCCACAACGGCAATAGCCTCTGTTTTAATGGTTGTCACCCCCACTCGCTTATCTTACCAGTGACACACTGAAACGAGTTGTTGGCGTTCGGTGAATTTCCGTGTGTGGATGCGTCCATAAGCACTAGTACTTTGTAGACATACCAGGATGTGGCTTGGAGTTGGCTTCGGAATGTTTTCCATGTACACATGACTGTGTTTCTAGGCGGCCTAAGAAGATTTCTCATAATGTCTGCAGAAAATATTCTGAGGATCGTGACAAAAAAATACCACCGTTCTTCTACGAGGCAGTAGCAAGTAGAGAACCGCAGCAGCTGGAACAGTTGCAGTGGCAACGCCTGTTACTGATGCAAACACATACAACTCGCTAACTATAGTGGCAATTGGCTGAAAGAGCTGACGTTAAATGAGGTGGTCGGCACCGAAAACAGGGTAAATGACATCTGTGCTGGCAAATAACGACTAGAATGGAAAAATCAAGAGTAGCGTCAGCACTAGAAATGGATACGGCTTCTCCTGGAGTGTTTCGTCTACTGTGTTTCCAACAGTAGAAGTCAAACCGGAAAGTATTCCAGGCGCAAGGTCAGTGGAGCTCTTGGTTACCTTGCGGAAAGAAATTAGGTGGTTCCTTCCAACTTGGCAAGGCTGTCTTATTTTCAAGATAAGAGAGAGCCAGACAGAAATACCCAGACACTTAAAGGGTAACGTGTTTTTCGTTAGAACTGAACGAACAGCACTTGAGTACGAAGAAGGAAGCAAGATTAAGTTTTGACCTACCGGCGACGATATTAGAAACGAAGCACAACTCTGGCTAAAGAAGAATGTGTTTGTAAATTGGTAATAATAATAATAATAATAACAATAATAATAATAATGTGTATTATTTCTCAAATCAAGATTCCTTTTTCTCAACACATATTAATCGTATAGGGATGAACGAGGAATCGTTAGAAAGGATTTTTAACCGGCTTCTGACACTACACACAGATTTTGCGCTAAAACTTACTATTTGTGGAGAATTTTAACATAAAAGAAACTTTTATC
Source organism: Schistocerca piceifrons (assembly GCF_021461385.2). Lineage (NCBI taxonomy): Eukaryota > Metazoa > Arthropoda > Insecta > Orthoptera > Acrididae > Schistocerca > Schistocerca piceifrons. The sequence continues at coordinate 57,588,268 of NC_060143.1, forward strand.
TATCTTAGGCAAAAGGGCAGGTTTAGACCTATATTTCGCGAAGCTAACTAACAAGAATAAAAGATTACCTTGTCCTCTCATTACAAATATCATTTTATTTGTTTTAATGTACTTATTAACTGGATAATTTGTATACAAACCATTTTCTTTCTTTCAATGTACTTATTATCTGGATAATTTGTATACAACATTGTCATAGATAATAACCGTGACCACTGCAGTGTCTATCTTTCCACCTTTTCATTCTTTCATCTGTCTTTAACAGTGGAATTCCCACTCTTAATGTTAGTACTCTTGCTTTTGATTTTCTTTATGTGAATCAGTCCCTCCGACGACCACTTCTTTTCATCTGCTAGCCAGAAGCGAAGTCCAGAGAGTAGCGTCATCGTAAAGGTGTGCAAAACAGTCGAGCGATCGATCTGAATCGAAAAATAAACACAGGCAAGTTCAGTCACTCTACTATCAACGGCGCATACCGAAGGATTTAGAAAATATCGAGGATCTGAGGAACAAGTGCAGGGCCGTGGTATTACTGGACCTCTCGCCTTTAACTTTTCCTCCAAGTCTGTACTTAGGCTGGGCGGTGAACCCGAATCACTGCTGGATATTTACTCGTAAAGTGTTTCATCCAAATGAATTACATTTACAGCCACTTCCTTGGCCACTGATGGCCTCAAATTGAAACGATTGCTTTTTTGGTTTGTCTTTTGAGGTTGTACCAAAAATCTTGTTTACTCCACACCGGTATACTCTGAAATGGACCTCGAAGCTCTAAGCAGAGCTACACCGCAAGTAGACTAAAGCCACCTGCTTAATTTTTTCATACGCACGTGAAAACATTAATTATGCGATTCAAGGACAGTCTGCTGCTTTAGAGTAAATCGCATAAAATGTTTTTCACTATAATAATGCCTATTGGTCTCTTTCAAGACATTTTCAGACTTTTGGATAATCGTTTTTGCACAATATACAATTAATTGCCTCAGTCTCCTGACCCACTCTAAGCAGTTCTGCAAATGTTGCTCTGTAACACCATATGAAAGTAAGCCAACCATCCGAATTTTCTGAATAACAATAATTTATCGTATTCGCTGTCGTTACTTTAATTAAAGTATCCGTTTACTTTGCATTCTACACTACTGTGCAATTTCGACTGTGTAATCATTTTCAAGTATATAACACTTCAAACGACATATTTGCATTACAGCCAAAAATTTGTTTGGCCATACATTGTTAAAATGTAGTGCTATGTCCATTTTAAGGAAGTATGAGGAACCTAATAGATTTTCTACTGTAATCAAAATATGTGCGTTTGACGGGTTATATACTTGAAAAAGGTTACACAATAGAAATTGCGCAGTAGTGAAGAATGCAAAGTAAACGGATACTTTAATCGAAATAATGACAGCGAACGCGGCAGGTTACTGTCATTCAGAAAATTTCTTTTGGCTGTGGACCAAGTTGCAACTAAACATTGTTTTTAAATGCTCTAGGTATTTTTTATTTGCAAATAAAAATAATATTTTGTTTATGTAAGGTCTAACCAATTTATTTTTCGTTTCCTTGTACGCATACACGTTTTAGGATTTTATGTGCCGTCATCAGGGGAATTGTGTCTTGTGTAATGTCGGAATTTTCTCTAATTTTATGTAGTAGTAATAGTATGGCTATGACATTCCTTACTTTTGTTCTTTTTCGTCGTATTACATTAGCATGACTAAGCCACGATGAAAAATTTTATTGGATATTTTTAAGGACAGATTAATTACCATTTAGGAGAAGAAAAATTTCGGTTTAGGAAAGCAAAAGGAATCATGGAAGATAATGGCACAACGAATGATCTTAGGAAAACATACTGTAATGAACAAGAAAATACATGGAGCATTTATTGACTTGCAGAAGGCTTTTGACAGAGTGGACTGGAAGATACTGTTTGGAGAAGTGAATAAAATTGGAAAAGACTGGAGAGATAAAAGATTGATACTTAAAGTATACAAAAAGCACAGTACAAAAATAAATATCAATGGCACTAACAAAGAGGCTAGGATAAGATGTGTCCAAGTAGGCTGGCCTCTCTCTCAATATTTATTTAATTTTTATTGAAACTGAAACAAAATACAATCAAAAGCGGCACCAAAGAGACCAAAATTAATATTAAACATATACCGTACATTGTACTCGATTTGCTGACTGTATAGAAGTCTTAGAATTTTCTGGAAAGGATATGACCTGTATGTTAATAATTTTGTCTGATACCTTGGATTATCACAAATGAAAACAAACTCGAGCAGTACTAAAATAATAGTGATATACAAATCGAACGTAAAAGTAAGTACGATCATGAAGATAAGAAATAAAATACTAATGTTAGTAAAGGAATTTTGCTACTTGGAAAGCAAAATAACAGAGATGACGGATTAAAAGAACGACTGCACTGACTACAGAAGAGTTGAGAAATAATAGTAAACAACCACCTTATAGAAACAAGAAATAAATTCATCAAGACATTTCTATGGAGCATTTTAAGCTATGGCTGTGAATGGTGGGCTCTGGCAAACGAGAAAAGAAAAAAAATTAAACGCAATAGATACGTGGAAATGAAAAAGACTGAAATAAAATCTAATGAAAAAATTAAAAGAAAATAAAGAGAAAAGGACATTAACATGATTCGGAGAAGAATAATTAAACTGATTGGTCATCTCATTCGACAAAACAGCTTCATAAAAAAAATTCTTAGAAGGATAAATCTTGTTTAAAAATTAAGTAGTAGGCGGAAATAATTCATATCATGGTGTTATCTGTGGAACACCTGCAGGAACTGAAACCAATTGGTAAATGGTGGTGAACTGAAGAGTGTCAAAAATGGTTCAAATGGCTCTGAGCACTATGGGACTTAACATCTGAGGTCATCAGTCCCCTAGAACTTAGAACTACTTAAACCTTACTAACCTAAGCACATCACACACATCCATGCCCGAGGCAGGATTCTAACCTGCGACCGTAGCGGTCGCGTGGTTCCAGACTGAAGCGCCTAGAACCGCTCGGCCACACCGGCCGGCGAACTGAAGAGTGTCCTCCTCCTTGCAAGGACACATTTTTTTGTTTTGTTTGATCCCGACACTTGTTTCATTACAGTGGCGGCATCTTTAGTAGCCGCTTCCGCTATTATTTCTTTTCCTTTTTACGTTACGTGTGCCCTGTGGCTGCCGACAAAAACCAGTCTGAAGTATCTAGTAATACAGCAAGTCATCGATGCTGTAACTGACCTGTCCTGAGCCGCACTTGGTTACTCGTTGTCAGTTAAACGTATTGTTGTTGTTGTTGTTGTTGTTATGTTTACAATTACATGGTGGCTACGTGGACAAAAAAAAAATTCCCGGACTTTTCCCGGATTTACCGGTTAAAAACAATTTCTCCCGCATGAAATTACGTATAAAGCGGGTGAAAATACATCCGTGTTAAGTAACAGTATACTTTCCCTCGGAGCTGTAAAACCTATCAGTCCTTTGAATCGTAAAGGTCTTATACCGGCGGAGGACGTCCCAGCACTTTAGGAAACGAAATCCAGGAAAAACAAAAAGTTGTTTGATGCGAGACAATATGCACAGAGTTTATTTTCGTATTGCGAAAGTATATACACAAATTCCACAAATTACAGCACGGTAGCTTCCGAAACTCTAAAATAGAGACTGCGTTGAGCGATGTACCTTTGTCAGCCAACCATAGCTCATGTCACGTGATCTCGCTAGCGAATGACGGCAGTTATTCAGAGCACGAGGCCTACGAGAAAGACAGGCCGCGGCGCGTACGTTACGAAGGTAGGCCGAGCTCGCTCAACTCAGCAAAGTGCGTTTCTACACCGGTTAACTCGTAAGCAGATGTGTATGTACGAACGAGAATTGCATCGTCTATTGGCATCCACTGTTATTAGTCCTACAATGATAGGAAGTCAGTAGGCCTACTAACAGGCTCCAATTCGGCAATTAAAATCGTGCCAAAATGATTATTAGTTGCGTAGAAAAGTCGAAGTGTTCTGGCATGAAGAGACTTGTGACATTGCTCAGTAACACATTATGCACATTTTTTTGAAGGTCAATTACACTTTTTGCCGTCGATTGCATAATTTTTTATCTATGAAAGAACAACATTAAATATGAAAACTAACTTGAAGCTCGGTCTTTTTTAGCGTGTGTTACACGTTAAGTCATATCAAATACAAATGTGCCGGTAAAATTTTAAAGAGTGGCATAAAGGACTTATTTCTGGGCCCGACATTTTTCAAATGGCTGATCCTCAAAGTGTTACGTTTTGAATGAGAGTTATAACGCCCTGCGATTTAAGAAATTCACTGCACATTCTCACACGTAACATAAATCATCTTGCGTGGAAATTTACTTTGAAAGTAACGCATCTCACGCCACTATTCGTAATATTTTCTGGTGATCTGTTAGAAATGTAAACAACTGTAACATCACGCACATCGAATGCACGTTAGTTGTTACGGACGTACTGCATAATCTTCGACCTAAAGCCTTTGACACTTTTCGGTGTCGGCAAACTGGTCTGTGCATTGTGTAAATTACCCATTTTCTATGCAACTAAACTTTTATTTTGGTGTTATTCTCTGATTTATGTTTCATTGCTGCAGTATTATTCAGTAGTGGAGCCATTTGAGTAGTGGACTAAAGTTCTTTGTCAGCGTATCAGATCTTACACGTCAAACCTACGAAACTTTAACTGAAATCTAAAACAATGAAAAATCCCGGAATTCTAAGTAATTCCCGGGTTTTTCCCGGATTTGTCCCGGATGAAAAAATTCCCGGGTTTTTCCCGGATCTCCCGGATGTCCCGGGCCGTATACACCCTGAATTACGTTTTCTTGTGCTCTCACTGGCGAATTCTGGATGTTACTATATTGTTATAGCTTACGTGCACTTTTCACTGCACGTGATGGCGGTGGACAAAGACCGCTGTATCAACAAGGCGTTGCCTTTAGTGTCTGACGATGATACGTTATTGTTACAATCGCACTCGAAGGTGCTACCGGGCGGCGGTGCTCGCGGTGGGAAACACGCCAGCCAGCAGTCGTTTCCGCAGCGTGGGAGTCGGTTGCGACGGGCGGCCGGAATTGGCATTCAGCAGGCAACCCAATCGGCCGGAGTGCGGCGCGGGCTGCGTCGGCGGCCGGCAGGCGCTGCTGAACTTGTTGCGCGCGGCGCGACCTTGACTCCATTCCGACTCGGACGCTCTCGCTCTCGCAGCCGCTGTCGCCGTCGTCTCGCCGCGGCCTTGCCTGTCTCGTCCCGACAGCTGCCGACGCCGGCCGGGCCCGCACCGCGTCATCTCCGCCGCGCTACCTCGCGCCTCTCCAGATCCCCGCCCAACCGCAGCGGGCTTCATTTTATTATCACTAGTCGTGCATTCACGCAACACAATGTAGAGTTTAAGAGTTAGGACGGTCAATTTCTTGGATGTTAAAGACAGAGAGGAAAGGGAGAAAGTTACGGACCACGTTAAGTCAAGTGGTTGTCAAACTTCGTTGCTCAAGAGCCAATACTGACGATGATGGGTGGCATCTCGGGCCGCGTATGTACCAATATTACACTGAAGAGTCAAAGAAACTGGTACACCTGGCTAATATCGCGTACGGCGAGCACGTGTAACTTCTGCAACACGACGTGGCATGGACTCAATCAACGTCTGAAGTAGTGCTGGAGGGAATTGCCACCATGAATCCTGCAGGGCTGTCTATAATTCCGTAAGAGTACGAGGGGGTTGAGATCTCTTCTGAACAGCACGTCGCAAGGCATCACAGATAGGTAGAGAAGTTGCATCATTAGAAAATTGCAGCGAAATGCAGGAAGATCTGCAGCGGATAGGCACTTGGTGTAGCGAGTGGCAACTGACCCTTAACATAGACAAATGTAATGTACTGCGAATACATAGAAAGAAGGATCCTTTATTGTATTATTATATGATAGCGGAACAAACACTGGTAGCAGTTACTTCTGTAAAATATCTGAGAGTATGCGTGCGGAACGATTTGAAGTGGAATTATCATATAAAATTAATTGTTGGTAGGGCGGGTACCAAGTTGAGATTCATTGGGAGAGTCCTTAGAAAATGTAGTTCATCAACCAAAGAGGTGGCTTACAAAACACTCGTTCGACCTATGCTTGAGTATTGCTCATCAGTGTGGGATCCGTACCATGTCGGGTTGACGGAGATTGTTGTTGTTGTTGTTGTTGTGGTCTTCAGTCCTGAGACTGGTTTGATGTAGCTTTCCATGCTACCCCATCCTGTGCAAGCTTCTTTATCTCCCAGTACTTACTGCAACCCACACCCTTCTGAATCTGCTTAGTGTATTCATCTCTTCGTCTCCCTCTACGATTTTTACCCTCCACGCTGCCCTCCAATGTTAAATTTGTGATCCCTTGATGCCTCAGAACATGTCCTACTAACCGGTCCCTTCTTTTTGTCAAGTTGTGCCACATACTCCTCTTCTTCCCAATTCTATTCAATACCTCCTCATTAGTTATGTGATCTACCCATCTAATCTTCAGCATTCTTCTCTAGCACCACATTTCGAAAGCTTCTATTCTCTTCTTGTCCAAACTATTTATCGTCCATGTTTCACTTCCATACATGGCTACACTCCATACAAATACTTTCAGAAACGACTTCCTGATATTTAAATCTATACTCGATGTTAACAAATTTCTCTTCTTCAGAAACGCTATCCTTGCCATTGCCAGTCTACATTTTATATCTTCTCTACTTCGACCATCATCAGTTATTTTGCTCCCCATATAGCAAAACTCCTTTAGTACTTTAAGCGTCTCATTTCCTAATCTAATTCCCTCAGCATCGCCCAACTTAATTCCACTACATTCCATTTTCCTCGTTTTGCTTTTGTTGATGTTCGGAGGAGATAGGGAAGATCCAAAGAAGAGCGGCGCGTTTCGTCACATGGTTATTTGGTAAGCGTTATAGCGTTACGGGGATGTTCAGCAAACTCGAGTGGCAGACTTTGCAAGAGAGGCGCTCTGCATCGCGGTGTAGCTTGCTGTCGAGGTTTCGAGAGGGTGCGTTTCTGGATGAGGTATTGAATATATTGCTTCCCCCTACTTACACCTCCCGAGGTGATCACGAATGTAAAATTAGAGAGATTCGAGCGCGCACGGAGGCTTTCCGGCAGTCGTTCGTCCCGCGAAGTATACGCGACTGGAACAGGAAAGGGCGGTAATGACAGTGGCACATAAAGTGCCCTCCGCCACACACCGTTTGGTGGCTTGCGGAGTATAAAAGTAGATGTAGATATGCTCAGTATATTCATGTGTGAGGAGTTTGGTGACCAGCGGAAGCGTTTAAACTCAGAAGAGTGTTCCTGGAGACACTCTATAGCAATTCTGGACCTGTGGGGAGTCACAATGACCTACTGGAATTGCGGAAGTCCGTCGGAATGCACAATGGACATGCATGGATTCAAGTGATCACACAGGATTCTTACATACGTGTCACCTGTCAGATTCGTAACTAGACATATCAGGGGCCCCATATCAATCCAACTGCTCACGCCACACACCATAGCAAAGCCTCCACCAGCTTCAACAGTCCCCCGCCCGCTGACACACGGGATCCACGGATTTACGACGTTGCCTCCATATCCGAACACGTCCAACCGCTCGATACAATTTGAACGCGACTTGTCCTACCAGGCAACAAGTTTCCAGTCATCAACAGTCCAATGTCGGTGTTGACGGGCCAAGGCGAAGCGTATAGCGTTGTGTTGCGCACTCACCACGGGTACACGAGTTGGCCTTCGGCTCTGGATGCCCCCATATCGATGGTGTTTCGTCGAATGGTTCGCACGCTGACACCTGTTGATGGCCCAGCATGAATGCTACCAGTCCTTTTATTTATTATTCACCTGTTCATTCCTTCGTCATTATGATGCTCACTGTCCTGCTGCGAGTCCAATGACTGCCTCTCTGCACTTTGCTCAGGAAATCCATTCCTTCGTTTATCTTCTATTTCCTGAGTTGTATGGTCGATATCGCCATGAGTGGAAGGGCTGCATTTCTGTGACGTTGAAAGATTCACTACATTCGTAGTTGGTCCCGTTCTTGCAGGATCTATTTCCGGTCGCAGCGATTTCGGAGATTTGATGTTTTACCGGGTTCCTAATATTCACGGTACACTCGTGAAATGGTCGTGCTGGAAAATCCCTACTTTATAGCTGCCTCGGAGATGCTGTGTCCCATCGCCCGTGTGCCGACTACAACACCACGTTCAGTCTCACTCAAATCTTGATAACCTGCCACTGTAGCAGCAGTGACAGATCTAACAGCTGCGCCAGACATTTGTTGTCCTATACAGGCGTTACCCACCGCAGCGCCGTATTCTGCCTGTTTACATATCTCTGTGTTTGAGCCGGCCAAAGTGGCCGTGCGGTTAAAGGCGCTGCAGTCTGGAACCGCAAGACCGCTACGGTCGCAGGTTCGAATCCTGCCTCGGGCATGGATGTTTGTGACGTCCTTAGGTTAGTTAGGTTTAACTAGTTCTAAGTTCTAGAGGACTAATGACCTCAGCAGTTGAGTCCCGTAGTACTCAGAGCCATTTGAACCATTTTTCTGTGTTTGAATACGCACGCTTATATCAGTTTCCTTGGCGCTTCAGTGTATTATTATTGGTAACTTACATAAATTAGTAAGTTACGACCCCGCAGTTGTGAGTCAGCAGAATAGCTCACTCTACAGATGTCTACAGTTGTCTTCTCTGATGGCAGGAATTTACAAAATATCACAAAGAAGAGCAGAGTCATGTAGAAAAGGGGCGTGGCACTGCTGGTTGGTTGAAACAAGGTGGATTTTACATCACTCGCAGCACGAATTAAAACATGAAAATTGGCGATAATATTTCTAACATGCTCCAGAATTATTTAGTGGCAAAAAATTTCAACATTTTTGGCTAATTTTACGTATATCCCCTCTTAATAGAGAAGATCCAACGAGGACTGATGCTTTTCGTCAGAGGGTTGTTTACTCGGTGCGAGAACCTTATGAAGACGCTCAACAAACTCTAGTGGAAGACGCCGCTAGAGCGGTGTTTTGTACGACGGAGAGTTTTGCCGCTGAACTTCCGAGGTCGTAGGTACTAGTAAGAATCGGGCAATATACTACTTCGTCCCACATATGTGTTGCGAAACAGACACGATCAGAAAATAAGAGGAATTGGAGCTCGTATGGAGGTTTATAGACAGTCCTTCGTCCCAGGCACCATACGCGAATGGAACTTGGGTGGTACGGATGTAGACATGAGTATATATTCGCAGTGAAAATTTGTGTCAGACCTGGACTCGTACTGCGAGCGGTTGCCTTACCATTGAGCTGTCTGGGCAGGCTACATGGCCAGACCCAAATTTTCATATGTTGTCAACCATGTGTCTACAACCTGCACTCCTATAGCTTTTATGTGTATGCATATCCAAAAGAAAATTGCATCAAATTTCTGAGCAATACAGGCACTGCAATATAGTATTTATACACAGGACACGTCACTTTCATTTAATATGTCTCCCCTGTACTGGAATATACGAGGTGCATTCAAGTTCTGAGGCCTCTGATTTTTTTCTCCGGACTGGAAAGAGAGAGAAACATGCGCATTGTTTTAAAATGAGGCCGCGTTCATTGTCAATACGTCCCAGATATGGCAGCACCGTATGGCAGATGGAAGTTTACCGCCAGCGGCGAGAATGAGAACTGTTTTAAATACTTAAAATGGCAACGTTTTCCTTACTTGAACAGCGTGCAATCATTCGTTTTCTGAATTTGCGTGGTGTGAAACCAATTGAAATTCATCGACAGTTGAAGGAGACATGTGGTGATGGAGTTATGGATGTGTCGAAAGTGCGTTCGTGGGTGCGACAGTTTAATGAAGGCAGAACATCGTGCGACAACAAACCGAAACAACCTCGGGCTCGCACAAGCCGGTCTGACGACATGATCGAGAAAGTGGAGATAATTGTTTTGGGGGATCGCCGAATGACTGTTTAACAGATCGCCTCCAGAGTTGGCATTTCTGTGGGTTCTGTGCACACAATCCTGCATGACGACCTGAAAATGCGAAAAGTGTCATCCAGGTGGGTGCCACGAATGCTGGCGGACGACCACATGGCTGTCCGTGTGGCATGTTGCCAAGCAATGTTGACGCGCAACGACAGCACGAATGGGACTTTCTTTTCGTCAGTTGTGACAATGGATGAGACGTGGATGCCATTTTTCAATCCAGAAACAAAGCGCCAGTCAGCTCAATGGAAGCACACAGATTCACCGCCACCAAAAAAATTTCGGATAACCGCCAGTGCTGAAAAAATGATGGTGTCCATGTTCTGGGACAGCGACGGCGTAATCCTTACCCATTGCGTTCCAAAGGGTACTACGGTAACAGGTGCATCCTACGAAAATGTTTTGAAGAACAAATTCCTTCCTGCACTGCAACAAAAACGTCCGGGAAGGGCTGCGCGTGTGCTGTTTCACCAAGACAACGCTCCCGCACATCGAGCTAACGTTACGCAAGAGTTTCTTCGTGATAACAACTTTGAAGTGATTCCTCATGCTCCCTACTCACCTGACCTGGCTCCTAGTGACTTTTGGCTTTTTCCAACAATGAAAGACACTCTCCGTGGCCGCACATTCACCGGCCGTGCGATTTTCCAGTGGTCAAAACAGACTCCTAAAGAAGCCTTCGCCGCTGCCATGGAATCATGGCGTCAGCGTCGTGAAAAATGTGTACGTCTGCAGGGCGATTACGTCGAGAAGTAACGCCAGTTTCATCGATTTCGGGTGAGTAGTTAATTAGAAAAAAAAAATCGGAGGCCTCAGAAGTTGAATGCACCTCGCACATAATGGATGTACAAGTATAGGTTGTAGACACATGGCTGACGACGTACAGAAGTTTAGGTCTGGACTGAGTTCGTGCTCGAATGGCCTAATAGTAAGGCGGGAAATCCTGATTCGAGTCCTAGTCCGGAACAAATTTTCACTGTCGTCATTCTGTTATATAGCTGATGGTGTGCATGTTAGCAAATGCGAAAATTTTTCATGTATTTCAAAACGGCTGTAGTTAACCGCATTCCCTGTTCCTTCGGACCTGCAGGCGTGTTCCTAGGAACATCGCATCGTACTTCTGAAGAACACGGGCACTGCAATATCTCACGGATGTATATGTCGATGTCTGAGTGAGGTTGGGAGGCTACGGCAACCAGTACGGCTAGTACGGGCACGCTGCGCCATTTCCAGAGTAATGAAGAGCAGAACGTGTAGCTGGTTTCCGCAACGCGTCGAAGAGCTGGAAAGTGGGACGCGGCGGCAGTGGCGCATTTTGGCCCGGTGGCACTCGTCTCGTATTCCGCGACGGCTTGCCCGGAAACCACGGCCGCCGTTCCGGACCGGAATAATTCCTAACCGCGGCCATTTTCGGCGGCGAGCATCCGCGACCGGGAAATGCACTCGGCGGCACACAACAATGCGCGGCGCGCGAGCGATGATTGAGTGATTCGGCGTCACGTTCCGGGAGCCAAATTACTCGCCCTCGTTACGACGAGCTAATGGGAGCCGGCCCGGTTATTCAATAATGGTAATGGGGCCATTAGAGCGGCGGGGGCCCGGGCGCCGCCAAAAAACAACAGGCGCGCTCGCTCCTCCGCCGCTGCCGCGTATTTACGAGTGCGTCCGAGTCGCGGCTGGCGGCGGCAGGCGTTGGGAAACTGTTTACCCCCGGGGAAGTGTTTATGTGCAGCCAAATTAGCCCCGTACCTGCCGCGCGTGCGCCGACGATGTTGACGTCGCGTTAATATTCCGGGGCGTATCTGGCTGCGCCGTCGCGAGACGCGCCAGGGAAAGCCGGCGACGGAGGAAAGCGGCGAGACACGCCTGGAGCCTCCAGGAGGCCCGCTGGCTGCTCTCCGGCGCTCTCCAGCACTGCGCGCGGCTGGTCCGTGTAAAAAGGTTTCACTCGTACGGTAAGGACCCGAACGTGCTGCATGTGAATAGCGATAAGTGGAATTCTGGGTAAAATGACACTCTGCTCTGTGGAGCAGACGGATTGACCCTTTATTTTACGAGGGAAGCTTACGTGTCACAGATTTTTCTCGCTGCGCAGCGGCGTTAGCGCAACCACTAAAAGATAAGAACAAGACAGAAAGAAAAGTTCTTCGCCTCCGTAGCTCAGGGGTCAACGTGTCTGGCTGCTATGCAGAAGACCCGGGTTCGGTTCCTGGGATTGCCAGGGATTCTTCTTTGATGAGTAGACTGGAACGGGCAGCTCTCAGCCTCGTCATGCCAACTGAGTAACTACTTTAGTGAGAAGTAGCGGCTCCAAGATCAAGAAAAGCTGACAACAGCCGGAAGGTAGATATGCTGACCCCATGTCCCTCCACGCCGCATTCGAATCACGACATTGGGAGAGAATGACATGGCGGTCGGTAAGTTTCTATTGGCTCGCCTGGGCCAGAATAAAAACAGAAAGAAAAGACTTCATTTAGTTACAAACAACAAAGATAAAAAAAATGGTTCAAATGGATCTAAGCACTATGGGACTTAACATCTGAGGTCATCAGTCCCCTAGAACTTAGAACTACTTGAACCTAACTAACCTAAGGACATCACACACATCCACGCCCGAGGCAGGATTTGAGCCTGCGACCGTAGCAGTCGCGCGGTTCTGGACTGAAGCGCCTAGAACCGCTCGGTCACCGCGGCCGGCAACAAAGATAAAATCTGGAAAAAAAGGTCATGTTGCATACTAGAAGTCCGCACTTACTGCATTCGGGTCTCGTTATTTGCTTTTTTTCCCCCTAAGTTTCCACCAAAATCTTCTTGCGCTACTATGGGACATGTTTCTGCGGGAAAGAATAATAATGATAGTCATGAAATGCTATCGCTGTATAATGGAACGACGACAGTGAAAAGCCGGCCGGGGTGGCCGTGCGGTTCTAGGCGCTACAGTCTGGAACCGCGTGACCGCTACGGTCGCAGGTTCGAATCCTGCCTCGGGCGTAGATGTGTGTGAAGTCCTTAGGTTAGTTAGGTTTAAGTAGTTCTAAGTTCTAGGGGACTGATGACCTTAGAAGTTAAGTCCCATAGTGCTCAGAGCCATTTTTTTTACAGTGAAAATTTGTGCCGGACTGGGACTTAAAACTCGGATTTCCCACTTATCGCCAGCGGTTGCCTTACCACTAGGCTATCCGAGCACGTTACACGACCAGACCCAAACTTCCGTATTTCGTCAATCATGTGCTGCATCGTACTCGTACTTCTTAACAACACAGGCACTGGTGACCCTTATTTTCATGATAATCACTGTGGTACATTTGCGGTGAGGAATAAATCGAGGCAAAGAAGAATCGTGATGGACAATTAACACAAATACAATGCATGTTGTTCCCGGGCAAGTGGAATGAGTCGAGTACTATGGCTCGCACAAAACGTATTAGATGGCGGGGCCTATTAGTCCAAATGCTGCATGAAAAAATCAACAATGCGGCATGTGTCGGTAACGTAATACGGTAGATCTGAAAATGATTCGACCTTCATACTTATTTTATATCAAACGGTACTTTTTCGGACATGAGTCCCTCATCAAAACTTAAGTCCCCTATAAAACCCAAAGAAGCCTGTAACAGGATTTCTGAAAAACCATGTATATGTAAACTGATACATATTTTCTTTGCCTTACGCAACATCTTCAGCAATTAAGTACATCTACAACCTAAGAAAGTCCACACCATGTCAAATACACAGCTTTACACGTTTGCATACTATCAATTCGATATTGCTAAGATGATAACATTCCGTAAAATTCACAGGGGATTTGTACAATGTATGACATCATTATTGTTGGAATTTGTCGTTTTTCGTCGAGAAGGTCGGAATTCATAAATGTTATAAACATGTGTGTATGCCTGTGTCTGTGTGTGTCTTCCACATCCCCTCCTAAGCCAATGGGCCGACTTCAAAGAAAAGTGGTACACACATCCCCTACTGTCTGACAATAGTCGCTGTATGTGTAAGAATTACCTACCTATCATAGTTCGGGGATATGACGTCACAAACACTGCGATGCGTGAAAAACTTCCACCTTATGTATGACGTTTAAATGCTACTAACTCTACTCGCAACACATTTTGCAGACAGAATACATATATGCAGCTGAAGGTATAAATATAAATATACCACCCTACGACATATAGTTCAAGAGATATGACGTCATAAACACTGAGATGCGTGAAAAAAATTCGTCGTCATGCATGAAGTTTTAATACATTCACTCTTTACTGCCAAGACACTCATGCTGTCGAGTCAACTTAAGGAAATGCTTTTGACGGGTTTCAACTGCGAAGCGTCGTCGCCTACTATAGAGCTATCAAGATGTGTTGCCACACAGACGTTTACAAAATCACGTTGTACACATGCGAAACAGCTGCGGTCAGCGAACAGAAACTGTCCGGGATATTACACTACAAACATAGTTCATGTTGCGTTTTCGTTTCTAACAGAAAATTGGCAAAATGAATACCCGAGAAACGCCGGTTTTGTCAGCCAGTATCTTCATAAAATTGATGGAAAAACTGTGGCTGACTGAGATCGTTCTTATCTGGGAGTTTTATTTTGTGCATAATTATTTCAAATAGTTCAGACAATTTTTTTCAGGTGGGACACGAATCAGAGTGTTTATGTTGTCTTATGTATGGTTGGCTATTTAACATTTTTTTAAGCCTGAAAACATATGTGTCGTTTCTTTATACCGTACACGGAAAGTTCATTTTTCTCGTGACGTACAAGGGAGGGCAACTTTCAAATTATAACCTGTATCCTACGTTGCGTTCTTTTATGGGTATGTTTGCACTTACTGTTTGTAATGACTTAATTTGTTATTTGTGGAAAAATTCAGCATTGCATCAGTATTCTGTTCCGCATTTAAAATTGGAAATAAGGAATCCATCCAACACAAGCTCCAACCCATAAGAATACTTGCTGCAACATCCCCCTTGGTTTCATTTAGTCACCATGTTTCTGCATACGTGATTGGGGAAGTCGCTTATGTCTACCGCTCACTGGATACATCACTGCTCTCGAAGTTGTTCCTACCTTAAATAATTATTTTTATGATTGCCTATCTGTTTACCAGAAGATCACACTAGTAGTTTTGCATACCACCACCTACTTGATTTTCTCCCCTTAAGCTTTCTGTTCCTCTTAATAACGGCGAATGTGTAGTAACTGTAAACTACGAGAAAATTATAGTAGCGACAGTGATTCTGTTTTCATATCACCACCTACTTGATTTCCCCTCCT
The DNA here is from genome assembly GCF_021461385.2 of Schistocerca piceifrons. Lineage (NCBI taxonomy): Eukaryota > Metazoa > Arthropoda > Insecta > Orthoptera > Acrididae > Schistocerca > Schistocerca piceifrons. The sequence continues at coordinate 57,603,624 of NC_060143.1, forward strand.
TAAGCATTTTGCTCCTGTTACCGGCGACAAATGCGCAGTGTGTAACTGCAAGGTAATTACAGAAACCCCAGAAACTGGATGTGCTGAAAAACGACTTACCTTGAAAGTGCTCCTCGTCAGGCATCTCGGGTTCCGGTGTCGACACGTTGTCCTGCGAATAGAAGCAAATGTTTTAGAATTTCAGTCAGAATAGTGTGGATATAGTGAGTAATTAATGCAGTCACAAACAAAATACAGTAGTTTACTGATCTAGGCTTAGAGGAACAATATTTTGTGATATATTGTATCGGAGTTCTAATATTACAATATACACTGACTGGCAAAAAGTCATAGGAAGGCACTTGGTGTTACGTTAAGAGCAAAATTAGTATTGTATGTATGTATGTTGTATGTTAACCGGGGACCTAGAAACGTCGGAGATGCTCCGTCCCTGCCGCAGCTGCAGTGGTCCACAACCCCACGACTACTACCGCAGTCCACTTCACCCCTCCGCTGCCACACTACGAACCCAGGGTTATTGTGCGGTTCGGTTCCCGGTGGACCCCCCCATCCCCCCGACGAAACGCCTCACACGAGACGAGTGTAACCCCTATGTTTGCATGCTAGAGTACTGGTGGTGTACCCGTACGTGGAGAACTTGTTTGCGCAACAATCGTCGAGGCGGGATAAGGGGAACCAGCCTGCATTCGCCGAGGCAGATGGAAAACCGCCTGAAAACCATCCACAGACTGGCCGGCTCACCGGACACAAGTCCTGCGGGCGCATTCGTGCCGGGACCCAGGCGCTCTTTCCCACTCCGGAAAGCCGTACGTTAGACTGCTCGGCTAACCGGGCAGGCTAAAATAAGTACTGGTGTCGGAGGTGCTGAGAAACAGCTGAAATCGTTAAAATGGAACCAAGTTTCAAGGTCCGATGAAATCCCTATCAGATTTTATGCTGAATTGGCACATGAATTAGCTCCTCTTCTAACTATAATACACTGCTGGCCACCGTAAATGCAACACCAAGAAAGACAAAAGGTAGCACAACAAAATTTATTTTGTATATAACATGTTGACCAAGTATCAAATGATTACGTTTACAGACGTCTGTGACATGTGGTTCCTGCCAGAATCAGTAGCCAGAGTAGCCGCCATTGTTGGAGATCACCGCTGCCACACGTCTCGGCATTGAATCAAAGAGACGTTGGATGTGTTCCTGGGGTACAGCAGCCCAAGCAGCTTCCACACGTTGCCAAAGATCATCTGGTGTGGCAGCTGGGGATGTAATCTGGGTCACTCGTTGAGCAACCATGGACCACATGTTTTCTATCGGCGAAAGATCCGGAGAGCGAGCCGGCCAGGGAAGCAATTCAATCTGGTTATTGACGAAGAACCTTTGGACAATGCGTGCCACGTGTGGTCGCGCATTATCCTGTTGAAATATGGCTGTGGCCGAGCCTTGAAGGTAAGGAAGGACAACTGGCTCCAGCACCTCGGATATGTAGCGCCGGCTATTTAAAGTACCGGCAATGCGTACTAGAGGCGTGCGAGAGTAATATCCAATACCGCCCCATACCATAATACCCGGTGCAAGACCAGTGTGGGGGTGCATAATGCAGCTGTCCAGCATCCTCTCTCCACGGTGTCTCCACACTCGAATCCGACCATCGTGGTGCTGCAGACAGAAGCGTGCCTCGTCAGTAAAGACAACGTCATTCCATTCTGCCGTCCACAGCCGTCTGTCATCACACCATTGGCGACGGAGACGTCTGTGGTTCTGCGTCAATGGTAAACGAAGCAATGGACGTCTTGCGGACAGACCACTCTGCTGTAAACGGCGTCGAATGGTACGCGCAGACTGGTACGCGCAGACACTGGATGATGCGTTACAGACGCAATGTGCTGTGCTATGGTTCGGGATGTCACTGAGCGATCCGTCACTGCCATGCGCACAATTTGCCTATCAGCACGTGCAGTGGTGCACCGAGGTGAATGCGATCGACCACGTCGGTCCGTCGTAGCCTCCTGCATCCAACGGTCACATAACCGCATTACAGTTGTTTGGTTTCGTCCAACACGACTAGCGATTTCTCTGTATGATAATCCACAATCTCGGTAAGCCACTATCCTTCCTCTGTCGAACTCGGATACTTGATCAAAAGATGTTCGCTGTTGTCTACAAGGCATAACTGATCGTCTTGTGAAACAACCACAAGGTAAACACACGTGCCGAACGTACACTCGTCGAAATCGCCAAGCTTTAAATGGCGCTATGAGGTGGCGCCACAGGCGCGCGTGATGTGCGTCTGCGCTGAAATTCTAATCAGATGCATATCTCATCGCTGCAAACCCATGGTGTAAATTTCACTTGATTCGGATGCTTCCTTCAAGGTGTTGCATTTACGGTGGCCAGCAGTGTATATCGTAGATGTCTCTAATAAGAAACCGTGACCAGATCTTGAAAAAAAAGCGCAAGTCACACCCGTCTACAAGGAGGTTAGTAGAAGAGATCCACAAAACTACCGTCCAGTATCCTTGACATCGATTTGTTGTAGAATATTAGAACACATTATGAGCTCAAACATAATGATATATCTCGAACAGAACAACCTCCTCCATGCCAAACAGCATGCATTCCGCAAACATCGATCATGTGGAAGCCAACTTGCACTTTTCTCACATGAGTCTGAAAGCTTTGGACCAAGGCAGGCAGGTAGATGAATATTTCTTGATTTCCGAAAAGCATTTGACTCAGTACCATGGCTACGCTTATCGTCAAAAGTAAGATCATATGGCGTATCAAGTGAAATTTGTGACTGGACTAAGGACCTTTTTGGTAGGGAGAACGCAGCATAACTCTTTGGGCACTGTTGGCTGGAGTATCCCACTGGGTCGAATATGCCGTCTGCCAGAAAGGGTGTTCTTCCTCCGCGCACACTAGCCCCTTTCATTGCGAGTATGTGATAGTTGTGTTGTATGTGTATCTGTTGTGCACAGGTGAGTGTAACGAATTCGTGTATAGTCTATTGTTGGTGTTGTGATCAAGATGACGATGAGAGAAGGAACAGGGTGCAAGCCGGTGCAGGCACATGGCTTACTGCTCTTGAACAGCACCAAGGAATTCTGTTACTATCTAGGGAGCAAAATAACCCAGAACGGACGGAGCAAGGAGGATATTAAAAGTGGAGTAGCCCTGGCATACAGGGCATTTGTGGTAAAAATACGTCAACTGGTATCAAATATAGGACCTAACTTGAGGAATAAATTTCTGAAAAAGGTCCATTTGGACGACAGCACTGTATGGTAGCAAAATACGGACTGTGGGAAAACCGGAAAAGTAGAGAATCGGAGCATTTGAGGTATGGTGCTACATAAGAATGTTGAAAAATAAGTGGACTCATGAGGTATGCAATGAAGACGTTCTCCGGAGAATCGGCGAGGAAAGGAATATGTGGGCCGGTTGCTGTGGCCGAGCGGTTCTAGGCGCTTCAGATTGGAACCGCGCGACCGCTACGGTCGCAGGTTCGAATCCTGCCTCTGGCATGGATGTGTGTGATGTCCTTAGGTTAGTTAGGTTTAAGTAGTTCTAAGTTCTAGGGGACTGATGACCTCAGATGTTAAGTCCCATAGTGCTCAGAGCTATTTGAGCCATTTGAATATGTGGGAAACGTTGACGAGAAGAAGGGTGACGATGGTAGGAGATCTGTTAAGACATCACGAAATAATTTCCTTGTACTAGAGGGAGCTGTAGAGGGTAATTACTGTAAAGGAAGACGAAGACTGGAATTCATCCAGCAAATAACTGAAGACGTAGGTTGCAAGTTCTTCTCTGAGATGACAAGGTTAGCACAGGAGAGGAATTAGTGGTGGGTCGCATCAAGCCTGTCAGAAGACTGGTGGCTTAAAAAAAATTAAAAAAATAATTAAAAAGACCAGAAAGAGGGCCGCCGAGTTTAACTTCCTAACACAACATACTGGTCATGATATAAAATGTCACAGGCCATCACTTCGTGAGATACTGCGCAGAGGTTTGGATTTTAATGGGGGACATTGGCACAGAGACTGGTGATCGGGAACTTCACGCCACAATCTCTCACCCCCTTGCCGGCTAAATACTCGGAGCGAAAATTTCACACATCATAAGGATTCGAACAGGCTTACCTCCGAGTCGAGCGCCACATGCAGGCGAGCGTTAGGGACCAGGTTACATGCAAGTAAAGAAACATGAAAGGGAAGGGTGTACTACTCTACGGAAGAGGTGTAGCAACACCGTGATTCTGTTATGCAACAGCGATAGAATTACTAGAAACGTGCCACCGTTTCTTTCAATGAGACACAGTCGGAAATGCGTCTAGTATATACAATACCATAATAGCAATGCAGATTCGAATACTTCTGTGTGTGTGTGTGTGTGTGTGTGTGCGTGTGTGTGTGTGTGTGTGTGTGTGTGTGTGTGGAGATCGATACGCTCAGGTCGACTGGCAGGCGCGCGAGTCCGCGAGATGGCCCACCTGTTGCATCTATCAATTTTCCGCGTCTTTAACGGCGACCGCGAGAGTGTAGGGGAGTGGGTGGGGGTGGGAGAGTTAGGAGGGGAGTCCGCGGCCTGAGACAATTTATGATTGCGCGGGGGGAGCGCCGAGAGGTGGCTGTAATTGCCAAGCTTATCTGCGCCAGCCGCAGCCGCAGTCGGACCGAAAAGGCCGAATAAATAGGGCGTGCTGGCGCTGACCCGCGCTCAAGGTCGCGCCCACAAGTTGTCGCCGCCCGCGTTGTCGCGGCATGTCGTGTACTGAAATTAACGGAAAGACAGCTTATTTACACGTTCCCTCTTCTAGGCGACTAGTGAGTGATGTTCAGTTAACGCGATATTCGTCATACACTGACATGACAAAAGTCAGGTAATACCTCTTAATATCGTGTCGGACGTCATTTTGCCCAGTGTAGTGCAGCGACTTAGCACGGACTCAACAAGTCGCTGGAAGTCCCTTGCAAAAATGTGTGTATGTGTGTATGTGTGTGTGTGTGTGTGTGTGTGTGTGTGTGTGTGTGTGTATGTGTGGGTGGGTGGGTGGGTGGGTGTGTGGTTTGAGGTTTTCGGGCGCTAAACAGCGTGGTCATCAGCGCCCAAACGCATAGAAACAGGAACACATGCGGTGAAGGGACGAAGACGGACAGCGAACAAGGAGAACGGCTAAAAGACACAGATCTGACGCAGTTCCAAATCCTCACATACAGAGGCAAAACAAGAGGAAAAGAAACGCACTAAAAAAGGAAAGGAAACTCAAGGAAAAGAGAACAGAAATCGAAGTGAAACAAGTAGGTAATCGTGACTGGCAGACCTCTTGCCTAAAACCTGGGTGAGCCAGTCACCCAGCAGCACATTAAAATCCTCTCCCTAAACTCCGAGGCAACAAATTGGACAGGACACAAAACCGTAAGACCTTAACCACAGACGTTGCGTCGTCTTGCAAAATAGAGGACAAATCCGGTGGCAAGGAAACCACCGCCCTCTGGCCAGAGAATAAAAGACAGTCAAGTAAAATGTGGCGGACAGTAATCTGGACGCCACAAGCACTGCAGATTGGGGGGTCCTCCCGCCGGAGTAAAAAAACATGCGTTAAGGGACCGCGCCCGATGCGGAGGCGAGTGAGGAGAACCTCATCCCGCCGTCCTTGCAGAAATATTGAGCCATAATGCGTCAATAGCCATACATAGTTGCGAAAATGTTGCCGGTGCAGGATTTTGTGCACGAACTGACCTCTTGATTATGTCCCATAAATATTCGATGGGATTCACGTCGGACGATCTCCGCTCGAACTGTCCAGAATGTTCTTCAACCCAACGGCGAACAACTGTGGCCTGGTGATATGGCACATTGTCATTCATAAAAATTCCCTACCTGAGTACCTCAAATGGTCTCCAAGTAGCCGAACATAACAATTTCCAGTCAACAATAAGGGGGGCTTGTTCACAACCTGGGCCCATGGCTTCGGGGGGTCTACGCCACACTCGACCCCAACCATCAGATCTTCCCAACTGACCAGACCACTGTTTTCCAGTCGCCTACGGTCCACCCGACATGGTCACGATTCCAGGAGAGGCGTTGCAGGCAATGTCGTGCTGTCATCAAAGGCACTTGGGTCAGAAGTCTGCTGTCATAGCCCATTAACGCCAAATTTCGCCGCACTGTCAAAACGGATACGTTCGTCGCACATTCCACACTGACTTCTGTGGGTATTTCGCGCAGTGTGGCTTGTCGGTTTGCACTGACAACTCTACGCTAACGCCGCTGCTCTCGGTCGTTAAGTGGAGACTGCTGGCCACTGCGTTCTTTCGCGTTGTCCGTTAGGAGAGGCAACAGCTGGAATTTGCTATTCTCGGCACAGTCTTGACACTGCTGATCTCGGAACTTTCAATGCCCCAATTTTTCAGGAATGGAATGTCCCATTTGTCTAGCTCCAACTACTATTCCGCGTTCAAAATCAGGTAATTCCCGTTGTGCGGCCACAACAACGTCGAAAACCTTTTCACAAGAAGCACCTGAGTACAAATGACAGCTCCGCCAATACATTGCCCTTTTATACCTTGCGAGCGCGATGCTACCGCCATCCGTCTATCACCTCAGTGTGATTTTCGTTATACACTGAAAATACAGTATCATATCAAAAGTATCCGAACATGCAACGCAGCACACAATGCTGTAAATTGTCTTTATATCATTCCGCATTTAGCGTTTCCTTAAGCGCTATAAAGGGATCACCCCCTAACCACGACGCTCCCTTCACCCCCCAAAACGGTAACACTACTTCCTCTGTACTTTACAGTTGGCACTACACATGATGGCGCGAAAAGCTGTTTGTTGTTGTTGTGGTCTTCAGTCCTGAGACTGGTTTGATGCAGCTCTCCATGCTACTCTATCCTGTGCGAGCTTCTTCATCTCCCAGTACTTACTGCAACCTACATCCTTCTGAATCTGCTTAGTGTATTCATCTCTTGGTCTCCCTCTACGATTTTTACCCTCCACGCTGCCCTCCAACGCTGAATTTGTGATCCCTTGATGCCTCAAAACATGTCCTACCAACCGATCCCTTCTTCTAGTCAAGTTGTGCCACAAACTTCTCTTCTCCCCAATCCTATTCAATACCTCCTCATTAGTTACGTGATCTACCCACCTTATCTTCAGCATTCTTCTGTAGCACCACATTTCGAAAGCTTCTATTCTCTTCTTGTCCAAACTAGTTATTGTCCATGTTTCACTTCCATACATGGCTACACTCCATACAAATGCTTTCAGAAACGACTTCCTGACACTTACATCTATACTCGATGTTCGACTATCATCAGTTATTTTGCTCCCCAAATAACAAAACTCCTTTACTACTTTAAGTGTCTCTTTTCCTAATCTAATTCCCTCAGGATTACCCGATTTAATTTGACTACATTCCATTATCCTCGTTTTGCTTTTGTTGATGTTCATCTTATATCCTCCTTTCAAGACACTGTCCATTCCGTTCAACTGCTCTTCCAAGTCCTTTGCTGTCTCTGACAGAATTACAATGTCATCGGCGAACCTCAAAGTTTTTACTTCTTCTCCATGAATTTTAGTACCTACTCCGAATTTTTCTTTTGTTTCCTTTACTACTTGCTCAATATACAGATTGAATAACATCGGGGAGAGGCTACAACCCTGTCTCACTCCTTTCCCGACCACTGCTTCCCTTTCATGCCCCTCGACTCTTATAACTGCCATCTGGTTTCTGTACAAATTGTAAATAGCCTTTCGCTCCCTGTATTTTACTCCTGCCACCTTCAGAATTTGAAAGAGAGTATTCCAGTTAACATTGTCAAAAGCTTTTCTAAGTCTACAAATGCTAGAAACGTAGGTTTGCCTTTTCTTAATCTTTCTTCTATGATAAGTCGTAAGGTTAGTATTGCCTCACGTGTTCCAACATTTCTACGGAATCCAAACTGATCTTCCCCGAGGTCCGCTTCTACCAGTTTTTCCATTCGTCTGTAAAGAATTCGCGTTAGTATTTTGCAGCTGTGACTTATTAAACTGATAGTTCGGTAATTTTCACATCTGTCAACACCTGCTTTCTTTGGGATGGGACTTATTATATTCTTCTTGAAGTCTGAGGATATTTCGCCTGTCTCATACATCTTGCTCACCAGATGGTAGAGTTTTGTCATGACTGGCTCTCCCAACGCCATCAGTAGTTCTAATGGAATGTTGTTTACTCCCGGGGCCTTGTTTCGACTCAGGTCTTTCAGTGCTCTGTCAAACTCTTCACGCAGTATCTTATCTCCCATTTCGTCTTCATCTACATCCTCTTCCATTTCCATAATATTGTCCTCAAGTACATCGCCCTTGTATAAACCCTCTATATACTCCTTCCACCTTGCTGCCTTCCCATCTTTGCTTAGAACTGGGTTGCCATCTGAGCTCTTGAAATTCATACAAGTGGTTCTCTTCTCTCCAAAGGTCTCTTTAATTTTCCTGTAGGCAGTATCTGTCTTACCCCTAGTGAGACAAGCCTCTAAATCCTTACATTTGTCCTCTAGCCGGCCCTGCTTAGCCATTTTGCACTTCCTGTCGATCTCATTTTTGAGACGTTTGTATTCCTTTTTGCTTGCTTCATTTACTGCATTTTTATATTTTCTCCTTTCATCAATTAAATTCAATATTTCTTCTGTTACCCAAGGATTTCTTTAGCCCTCGTCTTTTTACCTACTTGATCGTCTGCTGCCTTCACTACTTCATCCCTCAGCGCTACCCATTCTTCTTCTACTGTATTTCTTTCCCCCATTCCTGTCAATTGTTCCCTTATGCTCTCCCTGAAACTCTCTACAAGCTCTGGTTCTTTCAGTTTATCCAGGTCCCATCTCCTTAAATTCCCACCTTTTTGCAGTTTCTTCAGTTTCAATCTGCAGTTCATAACCAATAGATTGTGGTCAGAATCCACATCCGCCCCTAGAAAAATCTTACAATTTAAAACCTGGTTCCTAAATCTCTGTCTTACCATTATATAATCTATCTGATACCTTTTAGTATCTCCAGGATTCTTCCAGGTATACAACCTTCTTTTATTATTCTTGAACCAAGTGTTAGCTATTATTAAGTTATGCTCTGTGCAAAATTCTACAAGGCGGCTTCCTCTTTCATTTCTTCCCCCCAATCCATATTCACCTACTATGTTTCCTTCTCTCCCTTTTCCTACTGACAAATTCCAGTCACCCATGACTATTAAATTTTCGTCTCCCTTCACTACCTGAATAATTTCTTTTATCTCGTCATACATTTCATCTATTTCTTCATCATCTGCACAGCTAGTTGGCATATAATCTTGTACTACTGTAGTAGGCATGGGCTTTGTGTCTATCTTGACCACAATAATGCGTTCACTATGCTGTTTGTAGTAGCTAACCCGCACTCCTATTTTTTTATTCATTATTAAACCTACTCCTGCATTACCCCTATTTGATTTTGTATTTATAACCCTGTAATCACCTGACCAAAAGTCTTGTTCCTCCTGCCACCGAACTTCACTAATTCCCACTATATCTAACTTTAACCTATCCATTTCCCTTTTTAAATTTTCTAACCTACCTGCCCGATTAAGGGATCTGACATTCCACGCTCCGATCCGTAGAACGCCAGTTTTCTTTCTCCTGATAACGACTGCTGTTTAGGCATTCAAAAATGGTTCAAATGACTCTAACCACTATGGGACTTAACATCTGAGGTCATCAGTCTCCTAGACTTAGAACTACTTAAACCTAACTAACTTAACGACATCACACAAATCCATGCCCGAGGCGGAATTCGAACCTGCGACCGTAGCAGCCGTGGGGTTCCGGACTGAAGCGCCTAGAACTGCTAGGCCACCGCGGCCGGCTGTCTAGACATTCGCCAAACCGATATCCGCTCATTCGATTGCCGCAGAGTATAGCGTATTCCACCACTCCATACAACTCGTTTCCAGTAATTCTCTGTCCAGTGGCACTGCGTACCGAAATGTGTGGTTTATGAGGAGCGCTCGACCATTATGCCTCATTCTTTTTAACTTCCTACGCACACATTATGCCAATACTGCTGGTGGTACTTTGGAACTCATGATTATCTGTTCCGCCGATATCATGTATCTGCCAGGTCTTGGTTTAGCTGTTGTTTTCGCGTTTCCACTTCAAATTCAAATGGTTCAAATGGCTCTGAGCACTATGGGACTTAACATCTGAGGTCATCAGTCCCCTAGAACTTAGAACTACTGAAACCTAACTAACCTAACGACATCAAACACATCCATGCCCGAGGCAGGATTCGAACCTACGAACGTAGCAGCCGCGTGGTTCCGGACTGATGCGCCTAAAACCGCTCTGCCACAGCGGCCGGCGTTTCCACTTCACTGTCACATCATAAGCCGTCGGCTTGGGTAGGATCTGTTACTTAGATGACGTCTAATGACTAGTCCATGTTCCGACTCACTAATCGCCCGTGACTAATTTAAAAATAAAAGTCACAGTTGCAAAATGGTTCAAATGGCTCTGAGCACTATGGGTCTCAACATGTGAGGTCATCAGTCCCCTAGAACTTAGAACTACTTAAACGTGACTAAACTATGATGTTTACAGGTTCTTAATGGTTGATTACACGCTAGCAGAGTTCCTTGACATACATCTCATTTATGGGGAGGCACGATGTAACAGATGGCACACACATCCATGCCCGAGGCAGGATTCGAACCTGCGACCGTAGCAGTCGCGCGGTTCCAGACTGCAGCGCCTAGAACCGCTCGGCCACAAAGGCCGGCCACAGTTACAAACGTGACTGTTTTATTTTTAAGATAATCATTAAAAACGGTTGCTTATCAATCAGCCACCGATGGAATGGGATGAATGTTATAACACTATTTTTTTCAGGGTGTAATATATCCGAAGTACTACCTTCCTTGAGGTTCAAATGGTTCAAATGGCTCGGAGCACTATGGGACTTAACATCTGTGGTCATCAGTCCCCTAGAACTTAGAACTACTTAAACCTAACTAACCTAAGGACATCACACACATCCATGCCCGAGGCAGGATTCGAACCTGCGACCGGAGCGGTCACGCGGTTCCAGACTGAAGCGCCTAGACCGCACGGCCACACCGGCCGGCCTTCCTTGATGCTGGAGGTTTTGGGTGGGGATGTAAACGAGTTAATGTTTACAGTTGTCTTGACTGCTTCGTGCTCGGGCACGGATGTGTGTAATGTCCTTAGGTTAGTTAGGTTTAAGTAGTTCTAAATTCTAGGGGACTGATGACCTCAGGTGTTAAGTCCCATAGTGCTCAGAGCTATTTGAACTGCTTCGTGGACAACTCGTAGTCACTGGAATATGATTTGTAGCACTGTTATATCTTACTGCTAGCTAGGGTAAGTATTCATTACTGGTAGCAGTGTCCACATCCATGGATAAACAGCTGCGACGTCTTTCTTTACATTATGTTGTGTTTATATGAATGTTTCTATGATGTTTACATGTTCTTAATGGTTGATTACACGCTAGCAGAGTTCCTTGACATACATCTCATTTATGGGGAGGCACGATGTAACAGATGGCGCCTTTGTGCAAAACTATTTGTAAGGAGGAGGTTGCGAAATCCAGGTCAAATTTGAATACTTGATGTTTGTCATCGTGAAACATCTGAATTGTTTTGTGATCGGATAAATCTTTTCGAGACACACTTCGTATCATTATGTTTGTTGCAATGGTAGAAACGATACGGAGAGAAGAAAATATTATTTGACGCTGTATATCGTATGTTATTTGGTCCGCGTCGTGTACTGTGGCAGCGGCAAGCTCGGCCGCAGAGGTGGACGGGTCCAGAGCTGGTCGGTGGTCCGGCCGGACGCGGCTTGTGGGCCAAGGAGACAGCGGTGCAAAAACCAGAAGGCGGGCGGAGTTCCCACCTGACGGCTTCCCAACTGGAACGCCAGCTGATCTCTCGCCCAGCGGCTCCGCAAGGCCGTCGCGCCGCGCCGAGCCGAACCCAGCCGGTTCGTTCTCTCTCGTCTTAGGACGCCGCGCACTTTCTGCTCGCACTTGTTACACAGTGACAATCAGCAGTGCCACCTTACAAACTTCAGGTACAACTATATCTAGAGAGCGACTTCCGCAACAAGTAACATCCCTTTTTTTGGCTGGCTCTGAGCACTATGGGACTTAACAGCTGAGGTCATCAGCCCCATCCCTTTTTTTCTCGACTCGACATATGGAGACGAGGTTTTCGTCAAACGATAGTATATTGAGGGGCAGTTAATATTGTTACTTGGGTAACGCTCGTAAACTCACTGGCTTATGAAGGCATAAATGACGGACAGAGTGGCCGAGCGGTTCTAGGCGCTACAGTCTGGAACCACGCGACCGCTACGGTCGCAGGTTCGAATCCTGCCTCGGGCATGGATGTGTGTGATGTTCTTAGGTTGGTTAGGTTTAGGTAGTTCTAAGTTCAAGGGACTGATGACCTCAGAAGTTAAGTCCCACAGTGCTCAGAGTCATTTGAACCATTTTTCAAATCACGAATACTTCTGAGAGACGTAATATACGTACGGTATCAAGCAGATTAGATGCAAACTTCCTGGAAGAATAAAACTGTGTGTGCCGGACCGGGATTCGAACAAGGGACGTTTGCTTTTCGCGGACAAGTGCTCAACCGACCAAGCTATCCAAACTCGAGTCACGACCCGCCCTCGCAGTTTTACTTCCAAAGTACCTCAGTTGCGAATACAGGTTGTGACTTGAGCTTGGATAGCTTAGTGAATACAGCACCGGCCCACGAAAAATAAAGGTCCCAGGTTCCAGTCCCTGTCCGGCACAAAGTTTTAATCTGGCAGAATGTTTCAAATTACCGCACACGCCGCTGTAGACCAAAAATTCGTCCTGGAGATAAGATATAGTGTAGCTTCTTAGGCTAGGATGCAGAAAAAGGGACTGGCGTCACTCGAATTCTTCCAGACATAGCCGTGAAACCTTGAAAGTGAGTTGAATAGATAAAAAATTCTAGTAAACAGATAGGGCACAGATTCTTCTAGCCGCGCGGGGTAGCCGTGCGGTCTTAGGCACCTTGCCACGGTTCGCGCGGCTCTCCCCGTCGAGGGTTCGAGTCCTCCCTTGGGCATGGGTGTATGTGTTGTCCTTTGCATAAGTTGGTTTAAGTTAGATTAAGTAGTGTGTAAGCCTAGGGACCGATGACCTCAGCAGTTTGGAACTTACAAAAAATAAAAAAAAGGTTCTTCTACTTAGTTGGGGAACGGTTTAAACCATTTTCATGGTATCCTAGACATTATGTTAAAGTATCTTATTTTGCTATAAATGACTTTATATTATAATTCCAAAAACAGTGTACTATAACATAGGGCCACTTGTGCGTTGAACGACCTACCTTAGAGATTGAAGACTGCACGTCTTGATAAAATAGCAAAAAAAAAAAAAAAAAACAAAGAGCTGGCGGGCAGTGAAAAATGTACAACCAAACTTTCTATTAACTTCTGATCGTGCCCTTCTTTCTAAACTATGGCGCTTTTTTCCAAGAAACTTCTTGCGATAATATACCACATGGCAATCATTCTGCGAATACGTAAAATTAAAAAAAAAAAATCGGCTAAATCGGCAATGCGAAGCCGGATTCAACCGAAATAACAAAGTTTAACGTCACATTTATTGTAAAGTATTTAACAAGTATTTTGGCATAAGGCATCCACGGTCTCTGGCGGCTCGTTGCAGAGTTATTGCGTTTCGTGTCGTTTCTTGTCCCAGTTAGTTTTGTGTCTGTACTGTACTGAAAACAATGCACAAATGTGCAGATGACGGTGTGCGCTGTGTGTCTCGTATGGAAACAAACTTGTTCCACTCACTCAAGGTACTTCCTGTCGTCAACAGCACAGCCTACTTTATTCCTGGCCCTCAAGCTTGCGTTCAATACTGCTCGGTCCTCTCTCTGGTTTATTTTTCAGGCTGTGTTAGTTGTACACTACTAGTGGTACACAGCAGTATGGATAGGTTTACTGATGAAGAATCGACCGATATGCATTCCTTTTACGAGCTCAAAGAAAATGCAATGGAAAAGCGGCACGGCGACACTATGCTCAGATGTTCCCGCAGCGACGAAAATCACATCAAAATAAATTTGCATATGCGCATGGGCGTCCGCGAATAACCGGATCCTTTCGTGCTAGTACATTTTGGTAATTGCATATTACAGGCTTTTGCACTGTAGTGAATATTTTTTCACGGAAGCAAAAATAATTCCGGTAACAAACCAAACAAATCACAATTACATTACTACCCTGTAACCACAGGTCTCTTATACCGAAATACTAATAAAAATACCCCTGAACAACCTCCGAAATTTTGTCGCCGGAGTTCTGGTTCACACTGTATTCAACGTGCGAGCGAGTTGGCACTGTGGTTAAGATACTGGACGGTGGTTCAGTTCCTGTCTGGATTATCTTCAGGTGTTTCTGTAAATCGCTTAAGGCAAGTTCTGGAATAGTTCCTTGAAATGCAAGGTAAAGAGTAATATTCTTTCCTTTCTCCTTTGATACACATAACAATTCATTAAACAATTTCTGAGGTTTTCTCAGCGTGATTGTAAGAAAGTATGTTCTCACATTAACCAGAAAATTTGCGGAGTCCATTTCTATGCATACTTTTTAATATATTAAATATTAGGGATAGTGTATAGTGCAATTATTCCAACAGCCATCTGCGAATAGCGAGCTTCGACAGTAGCAAGACGAAATTATGTTGTCGCTAATTAAAGAAAAAAGGGACCTCGATAGGCACGGAAAACTAATTTTTGGTCTAACTGCTACACAGCTAAATGATACGTATGTATATTTCGGCACGCCTGTATTTCGCGAAATGCTACCCTCGCAATGAGGACTGATAGATTTCAAAAGTAGTAGTTATTCATCGAATCATATAAATTTTAGAGGCGAAAATTCTCCCAAAATGCGCCAGAGTTGCACAGTGGTAGAAAGCATGCTTTATGCTCTTCATATTCACACCAATCCTAAGAACAGACGTTAGCTGGCAATCTGGTTTAAATACATATATTTTGCAAATTATTGAATTATAAGCGTATTTCTTCTTCACTTCAACTTGGTTGTAAGTTTCCTACAAGCGGAAATGGAAATTAAGCAACTAGAAAACGTGAAGCAGCCTTAGGCTGTCTTACCCGATTTTTTCCAATAACAGCGCTACGCCTAGAGACGTTATCAGCCAAGGTGTCGGGAGGGGGTATTTTTGTACCGCGAAGTTCAGCCTCCGGGCTAGGCGGATGTCTGGCGTTACTTTGGAAGCTCCGGCCCGGGCGTCAACAAGATAAAGCAGATCCTATCGGAGAATAGTGGGGCCCCGAGGCTCTGCGCTGGCAACGTCAGCTGTGTCGGCCTGGCTAGACACACACGGGGCTACCGCATCTATGTCTGCAGGTGCTGCCTTGTATCCGCGTTATTCAAAGCAGAACGGGCAACCGATAACTGTTGTAATATTTGCCAGACGTTTACACCAGAGTTATTCATAAGAAATTGCGACACTGTTTCCGTGCCGTAGATCACTCGTCTCAAAAATCCTTCAATTTAATTTTCATGTTAGTTATTACAGAGTCCACATACTTCCACACTGTTATATAGGCCTGCAAGACAAGGCTATTTATTCAGTAAAACTCGGCTGGTCCCGACGGAGGTTCGAGTCCTCCCTCGGGTATGGGTGTGTGTGCTTGTCCTTAGGATAATTTAGGTTAAGTAGTGTATAAGCTTAGGGACTGATGACCTTAGCAGTTAAGTCCCATAAGATTTCACACACATTTGAACATTTTCAGTAAAACTAAAATTTCTTTGTTTCTTGCCCTCCCCCGCCCCATTTCTCTTCCCTGTTTCTAGGTAGCTGGATCCAGATATTTCCCGAGCATCTAATGCCTTTTTTTCGCTAAAATTATAAATTTTTAGATGTTCGAAATCAAATAGAGACGACGGCCTGGGTGCAGTTTGTATGTAGTCTCTTAGGGGACGCGTTACTTACGTACAGGCTATAACAGCACAACACCACATGTTTGAGTGGCGTTCAATAAGTAATACGGAATTTCCGGTGGGACATCGTAGTACAGTCCCGCTTCAGACCCTATAGTTTCATGATCTTCCGATAGGCGGCGGTGTTATACGTAGTCTTCAAAATGATGTCTGCAGCGGAGGTGCGTTCCAAGCAGACAGTTGTCATTGAGTTTCTTTTGGCAGAAAACTAAAGCTTCGCAAATATTCAGAGTCGCTTGCAGAGCGTCTACGGAGACCTGACAGTGAACAAAAGCACGCTGAGTCGTTGGGCGAGACACCTGTCATAATCGCGACAAGGTCGCGCAAACCCGTCCGATCTCCCGCGTGCCGGCCGGCCGCACACAGCTGTGATACGTGCGGACACTCTTACTCGAGGTGATCGACAAATCACGAACAAATTTCTCATTCCCAGTGATAGCGCAAGGTCTGCATACCTGAGACGTGTTCACAAAACTTTGCTGGGCTGTGCCACCTCATCCACTCTACATGCAGGATCTCGCACATTCCGACTTCCATCTGTTTGCCCCCACGAAGGATGCACTCCGCGGGAAGCAGTACGTGGCTAATGGGGAGGTTATTGATGCAAGCAAGACGATGGCTCCGATGTCGACCAGCAGAGTGGTACGTTGCGGGCATAGAGGCCTTCCCAGGCCCAAGATGGTATAAGAAGATTATGTTGAAAAATAGGGGTTTGTAGCCAAAACGAGTGGGCAATAATATGCTGTATTGGAATCGTGAACAAAACCAGCCAGCTTTCAGAGAAAAATGTGTTGCATTACTTACTAAACGTCCCTCGTAACAAATTGAAGGAAAAGAAGAAACCAGGCTGAATTAATTGGAATAATCTGTGAAGGAAATGGCTTACAAAACATAAGGCCGATTCCTGAATTTGCGCATCAGCCTGAGACCCTTAATAAGCTGGCTTAATTGAAGAGACAGAGACTGGGCCGTTTCGTCGCCGGGTCGTTTAATTAGCGCTACAATATTGCAGAGTGATATTTTCATTTGAAATTCCGAGAGCGTACGTTCCAAGAAGAATCGGGAAACACGAGCCTTTCGGGAATGAATCAGGGAAGAGAGGAAATGATAGTGGTACCAAAAGTACCCTCCACCATACACAGTAAAGTGGTTTGCAGGTTATAGTTGTAGCTGTTCATTACGTGCCAGCGCAGAAACAAAAAAACAAAAAAAAAAAGGTTCAAATGGCTCTGAGCACTATGGGACTTAACTTCTGAGGTCATCAGTCCCCTAGAACTTAGAACTAGTTAAACCTAACTAACCTAAGGACATCACAGGATTCGAACCTGCGACCGTAGCGGTCGCGCGGTTCCAGACTGTAGCGCCTAGAACAGCTCGTCCACCCCAGCCGGCGTGCAGAAACGTGAAAAGCTTAGTCGAAATAGTTAGAGAACACTGTGAACTTCTTGTACTGATTCTTTATACTTATTCAAGAGAAGGGTGCGATTTTCACCCTCACTAGCCGTCTATGTACTCATAGCTGAATTGGTATTCATCATCTAATAGTGATGTTGTCGACTTCAAACTATAATCATTCTAGTAATAATTGGCACAAATTCGCCGGCCGGTGTGTCCGAGCGGTTAAAGGCGCTACAGTCTGGAATGGCACGACCGCTACGGTCGCAGGTTCGAATCCTGCCTCGGGCATGGATGTGTGTGATGTCCTTAGGTTAGTTAGGTTTAAGTAGTTCTAAGTTCTAGGGGACTTATGACCACAGCAGTTGAGTCCCATAGTGCTCAGAGCCATTTGAACCATTTTTGGCACAAATTCTGTGTTATCGAAACACAAATACTGGAAACGTCTTTGCTATGATGAGAGCTGGTACTCTTATTTGCTGGTTGGTAGTTCTGCTGTTATAGCTGCGAGTCCGATGAGTAGAATAATTTAATGAAGAAAGCCGTACCCTTTGTCTGCCTCCCTAGCTGAGTGGTCAGTGTGTTCGGCCGCTATGCAAAGCACCCGGTTTAGGTTCCTGGTACCACCAGGGATTTTCCCGTGGAGGGAGGACTCGAAAAGGAGCTGCTTGAATGAGAAGTAATGGCTCCAAGGTCTATAAGGACGAAAATGGGCGGGAGAGCGGTGCGTTGACGACATGACCTTCCATACGGCATCCTGATGGTGTCATTGGTAGAAAATGACACGGCAGTTGATCAGTCCTGCTTGGCCCGTCTAGGGCAAGAACGCGGAACTTTGCTTTCCTTGTCTTTCCCCTGTGGAACGTAACGTTTTCCCTGTTTCTTCACTGCTATGAACTGTACCTTTAATTTTACTCCCCGCCTGGGTTCCCAACTAGACTCCGTATAAAATCGAATTGACAACTCAGCTGAGCAGCCTAAAGAAAGGACAAATGGCTCTGAGCACTATGGGACTCAACTGCTGAGGTCATTAGTCCCCTAGAACTTAGAACTAGTTAAACCTAACTAACCTAAGGACATCACAAACATCCATGCCCGAGGCAGGATTCGAACCTGCGACCGTAGCGGTCTTGCGGTTCCAGACTGCAGCGCCTTTAACCGCACGGCCACTTCGACCGGCAAAGAAAGGACACCATTAACCCTTAACTCACGAGGTGACTTTTCTGGAACTATCCTACGAGCTGGGGTCTCTGGGACTCCTAAGTTCAAACCGAGATTTTAGGGTCAAATCGTTTGAAATTTTTAATTTAAATTATACAGAATTTATTTTTGCCATTATTTAAGTGGTATTTAAATACTCGTTGTTGATGTTATAGTACTAAATAGAGACAGCAGAATTTTGCTTTTTATCACACAAAACCACATAGTTTTTTGCTGTTTTTAAATACTATACATAAACAAACTGTTGGAGACCTGGATTTTACGTTCGGAAAAATTGTAGTATCCCTGTAGCAAGTAAGCTTTCGTATAAAACTAAATTCCAGGGTTTAAACTTGCACATAAAAATTTCGCTCCATAGGTACAAAAAGAAAGTCTGCAAAACTGACATTCAGTGCTAGGTTCCACATTTTTCTTTATAGTCAGTCAGAACACATCTGATTTTAACTAACACATTAAATACATCAGTGGAGAAACAGGAACGTCCCTATCACAATTGTCCTGAAGTTCTTTCTCTGAATGATCCTCCGCTAGCAGAACTGCGATCACTGGCTATTGTAAAATCGTCGTCTTTTTCATATATTTCTTGATCTATATCATTGACATGTTACTCCACCAATCGACTAAGAATTTCGTCACGCTTAGGATGGTTAACACTGACACTTATCTGCCGGCCGGAGTGGCCGTGCGGTTCTAGGCGCTACAGTCTGGAGCCGAGCGACCGCTATGGTCGCAGGTTAGAATCCTGCTTCGGGCACGGATGTGTGTGATGTCCTTTGGTAAGTTACGATTAATTAGTTCTAAGTTCTAGGAGACTGATGACCTCAGAAGTTAAGTCGCATAGTGCTCAGAGCCATTTTTTTGAACACTTATCTGGGAACACATTTTCCACTATACTGAAGAAAAAAAGTTCGTAGTTCACGAGACGCGACCCAACAAGTGTAAACAGCACGTGTCAACAACAAACAAAAACGGCGATAATGCAACCGACAATAAAACATTGGAAGGTTGGAAATTTACGAAGGTTAGAGGGGGTATTGAAGGATTCCATCAGAACTAACCCCGAAGGGTGAATTAGAGAATCTTCGCGCGGACTGGGAGACAACGCCTTGTGAGTTACGGGACCAATCACGCCGAGAAAACCTGAGAGACAGTTCCCTGATAATTACCACACACTTGTAGATCGTTACGACATTGAACAGTGAAAATAAGCGAGGTCTGGAAACGTTCTTTTTGACAGCATGCAGTAACATTTCCAGAATATTACGTCAGATTCGATGAAAGACCACAGGAGGTGGAGGCTACACTATCCACAATATCGGTGCCACACAGCGAATGGTAAATCAAACTTAGCCCCAGAACGAAAGTGTCGAGTCTTATGGAAACAAAGGTCAGAACAGAGTGAAGCGTGGAGCCTGGTGTTGTGGGTTGCGCAACGAGAGAGGCAGGTGTTTAGCTGGTGTGAGGTGTCTCAGGCTGGGTCGCTAATGACGCGTGAAAGCGGCTGGGCCTCCGCAGGTAGCGCGGGGGCCCGGGCCGAAACATTTCAAAACACCTTCCTGCTTCCCATTTAACTTCCCTCAGCAACTTCCTAACGCTGTCACGCTTGATGACAAGGCAGATTACAATCTTCACAGGGCGTCCCTCAAGGGGAGACATAAAACACTCTGCAACTCAGAGAAGGACGACGAAGGATTCACGAATACCCCTACCCGAACTCCGCGACTTGCCTTTTCGGGGGGGGGGGGGGGGGGGGGGGGGGGAAGAGCGCGTACATACATTTGGTCTTCTACATTTTGGAGAACGACAAATTTGCACATGAGTTTGCATTTTCGTTTTCACTCTCTGTTTGAATCGGCTTTACCTGAAATCTTGCATATTTGTGCGTAACATAAGAAGAGTACATACTATTTTACATTCGAAGAAATAGTGTCGGCTCAGATTCTGTTACAAAAATCGAAGAAAGACAAGAAAAAATGGTGAGATGAACCGATTGCACTTACGAAAGTGTGTTTCGTACTAACAAGGGGAGGCCGCCAATTGTGAAATTCAGATTCGAATCATACTGCGCGTAATAAGAGCTCATGGCCAGAGGTCTAATGTGGGAAAGCACCAAGATGCACTTCTCAGTCGTTGTAGAGAAAATCGACAGTTAAAAGAAACCGTTGCGGTGAAATACTCTCTACGATCAATAATTTTCTGCAGCGTCGTGGCGCAGCGGTAAGCGCTCGGGTTCGTAATCCGAAGGTCGCCGGATCGAATCTCGCGCCATGCAACCGTTTTTTTTGTATTTGTTTTTGTAATATATATATATATATATATATATATATATATATATATATATATATATATATATATAATTCCCGGCAATCAGTTGCAACAATTATGCATATAATAAGATGTTGAAAGGCGTTTGTCGTGGAAAAACTGGCGACTTCGAACATCATTATGTTTTCCGCAAACAAAGTTGTATTTCACAAATGCTATTAATTATCTTCATAATGTTATCCACGTATAGTTAACGGAAGACGTAGAAACGATATTCCGAAACGAATACGTATAGCGTAAGTCAAACGTTCGAATTAGAATAGAGACACCACGAACACAAATTTGCTGTGGCAGGTATGAAATATAAACTCCGTTACTCGTTCGTTACACTTGAAGGACAGATGCTGAATGGGCCGAAACGAGCCGCCGCATAACAGCGTAGTTGCGTGCTAACTTCAAAAGAAGGTAGATGCGGTCCCTAGCGCAACTTATAACATCGTCGAAAATCAGTGCGGACGGGAGAGCTTTGGTACACCCTGTTAAAAAAAAAAAGGGAAAAAATGGAGGCGGTACAATTGGAGAGCGATCCGCCTTCACCAACATGCATAAGCAATTCATTACTAGTATATATATATATATATATATATATATATATATATATATATATATATATATATGAATTACAAAAAACTAATAATAATAAAAAAAGTTTCATGGCGCGAGATTCGATCCGGCGACCTTCGGATTACTAACCCGAGCGCTTTCCGCTGCGCCACGACGCTGTAGAAAAGTATTAATCGTAGAGAGCATTTTACCGCAACGGTTTCTTTTAACTGTCGATTTTCTCTACAACGGCTGAGAAGTGCATCTTGGTGCTTTGCCACATTACACCTTTGGCCATGAGCTTTTATTATGCGAAGTATGAATCGAATCTGAATTTCACAATTGGCGGCCTTTCCTTGTAAGCTGAAAAGTGTCTTTTCAATAAAGGAAGTTGCAATTGAAACTCGTTATTGTGTACTTTCTCTCTTTTACGCCACCCTTCGTCACGCTTCAAATATATCATTTTTTTAAAATTATAATAAAATTTTACGATACTCTTTTGTATAAAATAGCTACACTCCTACAATGTGGCTTATCGACATGTTGCAGGGACTGACCAGAAGGATATCAAAGTACTGCTGTTGGCTGCGCAGCTTGGGTACTGAGCAGGTGTAAGTTTCGGAGTTAGTGTCAGCTCAGTTCCTTCGATATCTTTAACTGTAGGCCGATTTGCTGATGATTCCAAAATCTCGACCAGTGCAAGGGTATGGGCGATATCCATCTATGTGGTCTCCCACGCAGGGGCTCAAGAAGGTAGGTTTCACATGGTGCCCCACGCTAAGATCATTGCGCAACAAGAGTTGCACATGTTCTGGTATTTCTACAGAGACAGTTCTGCTGCAGTATGGATAACAGGTGCATCACAGCGGCGACTGAAATAGCACGGCAACTGGAAACGTCGTCACAGTTGAAGTTGGCGGAGCAGTACGATTCTCGTGAGCAGGAAGTCTAAACTGCTCAAAAGATTCACCATAAAATTATGGATCAAATGCCATGTCGGGTCCAGCCATGGTGAAATGACGCCAACAATTTGACTAAGGCTGCGCAGACGTGGCTGTTGCTGATTCGGAAGGTATGTCATATCGACATCGATCACATATGGCAATGTCCAAGCACTCTTTTTCCGCAAGCTGAAACAACATCTGGAGGTAAACAGATCTTTCAGCGATGAGGACATTCAACTAGCAATCGTCGAATGGCTCCGTGACCAAAGGGTGGATTTCTGTCGTCGACAAACTGAGTGATTGGTAGAACGTACCGACCGCTGTTTACCGAGTCTTGGTGACTACTTTGTAAAATAGTGCCATGTATCTGTGTCATTTTCAAGAGTTGTGCAGCGTACAAGAAAAGTTGCTTGACCTGCCATAATATCGTGTAACTTACATTCTGAATTCCCCTCGTATACACAGTAGATGCGACTAACGGCCTTTTCCAGTTTCTCCATTTCTAGTACAGATTTGACACGTTCGTTCCACTTCGTTATAACTGCTTAAGGTTATCCCCAAGATAACTGCTGTTACTAGTCCCAGATTCCCATCTTTAAGCCTGCTATAGACTATTGACTTCCCTCAGCCTTGTTAAGTTTACTAACAAGGTAGATTACAATCCAGCCAGGTCGTCTCTCAACTGCTTCGATTTCTTGACTTCATGCCGACTTCGTGGTGATTCCAAATTCTCTAGCACTGCCGGAGTGCGCACAATATAGGGTGATTCAAAAAGAATACCACAACTTTAGGAATTGAAAACTCTGCAACGACAAAAGGCAGAGCTAAGCACTATCTGTCGGCGAATTAAGGGAGCTATAAAGTTTCATTTAGTTGTACATTTGTTCGCTTGAGGCGCTGTTGACTAGGCGTCAGCGTCAGTTGATGCTAAGATGGCGACCGCTCAACAGAAAGCTTTTTGTGTTATTGAGTACGGCAGAAGTGAATCGACGACAGTTGTTCAGCGTGCATTTCGAACGAAGTATGGTGTTAAACCTCCTGATAGGTGGTGTATTAAACGTTGGTATAAACAGTTTACAGAGAATGGGTGTTTGTGCAAAGGGAAAAATTCTGGACGGCCGAGAACGAGTGATGAAAATGTAGCACGCAACCAGCAAGCATTTGTTCGCAGCCCAGGAAAATCGACTCGTAGGGCTAGCAGAGAGCTGCAAATTCCACAATCAACTGTATGGAGAATCCTACGAAAAAGGTTAGTTATGAAACCTTATCGTCTGAAATTGGTTCAAGCACTGTCTGCAGCTGCCGCCAGGCAGCCCGTGACAGAACACTTCATCACTGGCCTCCAAGAAGCCCTGATCTTACCCCCTGCGATTTTTTCTTATGGGGGTATGTTAAGGATATGGTGTTTCGGCCACCTCTCCCAGCCACCATTGATGATTTGAAACGAGAAATAACAGCAGCTATCCAAACTGTTACGCCTGATATGCTACAGAGAGTGTGGAACGAGTTGGAGTATGGGGTTGATATTGCTCGAGTGTCTGGAGGGGGCCATATTGAACTTGTTTTTGAGTGAAAAAAAACCTTTTTAAATACTCTTTGTAATGATGTATAACAGAAGGTTATATTATGTTTCTTTCATTAAATACACATTTTTAAAGTTGTGGTATTCTTTTTGAATCACCCTGTATTTCTCCATGCGGCCTCTTTTACAGATGCGTTAAACATCCCTTTTCTCTTCCCTATCTATAGAACAGATTTTACACGTTCGCTCCACTTCAGATCAATGCATAAGGCTATTGCCATATTATCTACTTTAGAAATGACAACATTTTTCGTCTGGTCTGTTATTAAATGTATGTATTTATTGAGGATCGCAGTTCCGGTTATTGTGTCATTCTCAAGTAACAGCTCGAAACGCATCTACAACAGGTTACGTAACTCGAGCCGCATGAGCTGTCCCAGACGCTAAAAGGAAAGTGAGATACATGTAGTTGTAGAAATGACTAACATTTAGTACGCTTGAAGTTCCCTGTTCCTTTTGTAATAGCAATCTCGTAACAGTGTCCTCGTACATGAGTTCCTCTTTTAGCGACTTGGAATAATCCCGTCAACTTCCAAATGCAACTGTGCATGGTATCTTTGAGTCTGTGTTTGCATGCGACAAGTCTTTGACCAGAGGATGTTTCGAACCTGTCGAAGCCTCTTTTCCGCCAAAGGTGGAAATAATAAGGTAACGCGTGGCGGGAACAGTTGGGGAAGGGGGGAAGACAGACAGACGCATCGCCAATGGAATGGTCTAAGAACACTTCTTCTTTGACGGTGTTGGTGGTTGACGGAAACGCAGTTAGACTGCCCAGGTATACTCCAGTCCGATGTGAGGAGCTAGTGTGTCTTCTCTATGTACAACGGATAGCTGAATGGTCTTTAACTGTTTATAATATCGCAGAAATGGTTCAAATGGCTCTAAGCACTATGGGACTTAACATCTGAGGTTATCAGTCCCCTAGACTTAGAACTACTTAAACCTAACTAACATAAGGACACCACACACATCCACGGCCTTAGAATCTGCGACCGTAACAGCAGCGCCGTTCCGAACTCAAGCGCCTAGAACCGCTCGGCCACAGCGGCCGGCTATCGCAGAAATGTTTTAATAATTGATTTCATAGAAATTCCGTTTTAGTTAAGTGAAATGATGACACTGTCTTTGTGCAGTGAACCACATAGCTACAGGGCATCCTATTCCCATTGCTAAAACATCGATAAAATATGTCGCTTTTTATTTCTTATAGACTACGATTTAATTAAGTGAACTGATGCCACTATCTGTGCGCAGTGAACCACGCAGCTATAGATCACCCTATTCCCACTGCAATAACAGTAAATCTTCCAGACTGCTTTCATTCATTGTTTAAACATCGCTGGAGTGTGTCGCTTATTGAGTTCTTATAGACACCGATTTAATTAAGTGAACTGATGCCAATTTCTTTGTGCTGTGAACCATATGGTTCACTTTGTAAAACCAGCCTTGTTTATAATATCACAGGAGTGTGTAGATTATTAAATTCATAATAGGCCCCGATTTAATTAAATGAATTTATGTCACTACGTGGCCTTAGCTCAGTTGTGCCATTTACAGGATCCATTATTCTTGTGTGTTGCAGGCCGCTGTGACTGAGCGGTTCTAGGCGCTTCAGTCTGGAACCGCGCTGCTGCTACGGTCGCAGGTTCGAATCCTGCCTCGGGTATGGATGTGTGTGATGTCCTTAGGTTAGTTAGGTTTAAGTAGTTCTAAGTTCTAGGGGACTGATGACCTCAGGTGTTAATTTCCATAGTGCTCAGGGCCATCTGAACCATTTTATTCTTGTGTGTGAGTTCAAAAATGGCTCTAAGCACTATGGGAGTTAATATCTGAGGTCATCAGTCCCATAGACTTAGAACTACTTAAACCTAACCAACCTATCACACACATCCATGCCCGAACCAGGATTCGAACGTGCAACCGTAGCAGCAGCGCGGTTCTGGACTGAAGCGCCATGAACGTTCGGCCACAGCGGGCGGCTGTGTGTGTGCGTGTGTGTGTGTGTGTGTGTGTGTGTGTGTGTGTGTGTGTGTGTGTGTGCGTGTGTGTAATACATTCTGTTTTGCATGCTTCTTGTGGATAATGCGATGTGCTCTCCAGCACCAATTTACTACTAACAGCAAGTTTTCTTTTGTCTTGATAAGTATCATGTCATTGAGTTTATGTTTTTGTTTTACTGTATCACAGGCTAGAGGTATTATACATAAGTTATCCATACAATTAATGTCACGAAGTCTGATTATTCTTTTGCTCTCGAACAGGCAGCTGCTACACCCTCCTGACAATATTATCTGAACTGCTAAATGGTTAATTACCAATCCTGTTTACCAGGACAACTAACCACTGTTTTTAAAAGTGAGCTTCTCACAAGCTCACTGTGAACTGCGTCAATGAATACTCATTCCTCTCATCGTGTCAATCGCATTTACAAATTTCATACGCATGTGTGGACCAAAGCCGAAACCGCCACCCCCGGCTCAGCAACGAAGTTGTAACGTGCTCTTGCAGAGGAATTCTTTGGCAGTTTTACAAAAAGAATGCTCGGGAGAAGCGACGCGTCGGCAGCTCCGCCCGCGTGCGGCTGCTGGTGTAACAGGATGACGGCTCGTGTGGGTGGAGGCTAGCGGGGCAGCCGCGATAATTCTGAAATCTGACGCGGGGGTGGCCGCTGGGGCCGAGGCTGCGGCCGCCACCCCCACAGCCCCCGTGCCGGCCGCCGCGAAAGAAATACAATCTGGTCTCGCGGGGCAAGGGCGCCAGCGTGCCAGCTCCTTCCATTTCCGGACGCTGATGAGAAAACAATGGGTGCACGCGCGCCCGGGGCGGAGTCGCATCCCACTCCACCCTTCCCTCCTACAGCCCCTCAGGAAGCAACTGACCCAGGCAGCCGCTGCCGCTGCCATAACACTTCTTTTCCTGGCGTTGCCGTCACCACGGGCGTGTCCTCTTTGTCGACCTGCCAGGATACTTACGTGTATCTGATTCTGACACACACACACACACACACACATCAGAAATGGCGGTTATTGTTGAAGAAACCAGTTTTCGCTTATATTGGCTTTTTCTACATCTACATCTACATCTACATCTACATTTATACTCCGCAAGCCACCCAAGGGTGTGTGGCGGAGGGCACTTTACGTGCCACTGTCATTACCTCCCTTTCCTGTTCCAGTCGCGTATGGTTCGCGGGAAGAACGACTGTCTGAAAGCCTCCGTGCGCGCTCTAATCTCTCTAATTTTACATTCGTGATCTCCTCGCCGGCCGCGGTGGCCTCGCGGTTCTAGGCGCTCAGTCCGGAACTGCGCGACCGCTACGGTCGCAGGTTAGAATCCTGCCTCGGGCATGGATGTGTGTGATGTCCTTAGGTTAGTTAGGTTTAATTAGTTCTAAGTTCTAGGGGACTGATGACCTAAGATGTTAAGTCCCATAGTGCTCAGAACCAGTGCTCAGAGCCTCGTGATCTCCTCGGGAGGTATAAGTAGGGCGAAGCAATATATTCGATACCTCATCCAGAAACGCACCCCCTCGAAACCTGGCGAGCAATCTACACCGCGATGCAGAGCGCCTCTCTTGCAGAGTCTGCCGCTTGAGTTTATTAAACATCTCCGTAACGCTATCACGGTTACCAAATAACCCTGTGACGAAACGCGCCGCTCTTCTTTGGATCTTCTCTATCTCCTCCGTCAATCCGATCTGGTACGGATCCCACACTGATGAGCAATACTCAAGTATAGGTCGAACGAGTGTTTTGTAAGCCACCTCCTTTGTTGATGGACTACATTTTCTAAGGACTCTCCCAATGAATCTCAACCTGGTACCCGCCTTACCAACAATTAATTTTATATGATCATTCCACTTCAAATCGTTCCGCACGCATACTCCCAGATATTTTACAGAAGTAACTGCTACCAGTGTTTGTTCCGCTATCATATAATCATACAATAAAGGATCCTTCTTTCTATGTATTCGCAATACATTACATTTGTCTATGTTAAGGGACAGTTGACACTCCCTGCACCAAGTGCCTATCCGCTGCAGATCTTCCTGCATTTCGCTACAATTTTCTAATGCTGCAACTTCTCTGTATACTACAGCATCATCCGCGAAAAGCCGCATGGAACTTCCGACACTATCTACTAGGTCACTCCAAAAGAAATGCACAGTATTTTTGTAAAAATACAGTTTTCATTCTGCATGTGTGAAAGCTTTACAGTATGTAGATACATCCTTCCCGCTTGTTTTCAAACTTAGTTCAACCTGTTCCCTTGAGTGGCGCCGTCACAGCATGTCTTCAAGATGGCTGCTACACTTGACGTTCGTCAGAAGCAACGTGCTGTCTTAGAATTCCTGTGCTGTGAAAACGAGACAGTGTGAAACATCGACAAGAAGTTGGAAAAGGTGTATGAAGATGCTGCTGTCGATGGCAGAACAGTTAGTCGGTGGGCAAGCAGGTTACGTGATGAAAGCGGGCACGGCAATATTGAGGATTGTCCTCGCAGCGGCAGGCCTCGTACTGCACACACTCCAGACAATGTGCAGAGAGTTAACGAATTGGTGACTGCTGACAGATGCATCACAGTGAATGATTTGTCATGCTACGTTGGGATAGGGGAAGGAAGTGTTTGCAGAATACTGAAAGTGTTGGCGTTGAAAAAGGTTTGTGCCAGGTGGGTTCCCAGGATGTTGACAGTGGCTCACAAAGAAACAAGAAAAACGGTACGCAGCGAACTTTTGGAACAGTATGGTAATGGCGGAGATGAATTTCTTGCAAGAATTGTGACAGGTGATGAAACATGGCTCCATCATTTTTCACCAGAGACGAAGAGGCAATCAATGGAGTGGCATCATGCAAATTCAGCCAAGAAAAAAAAAAAAATTCAAAACCACACCTTCTGCTGGAAAAGTTATGGCTACAGTGGTTTTCGATTCCGAAGGACTCTTGCTTGTGGACATCATGCCAAGTGGAACCACCATAAATTCTGATGCATATGTGATGACACTGAAGAAACTTCAAGCTCGACTGAGTCGTGTTCGACCACATTGGCAAAAGCAGGATGTTTTGCTGTTGCACGACAATGCACGGCCACATGTCAGTCAAAAAACCATGGAAGCGATCACAAAACTCGGATGGACAACACTGAAACACCCGCCTTACAGTCCTGACCTGGCTCCATGTGATTATAATCTCTTCGCGGAACAAGGTTTGAAGATGATGACTCCCTTCTGCACGCTGCCACACAGAGGTTCCAACAGGTTAGTCCAGAATTTTACCGTGCGGGTATACAGACGCTGGTTCCAAGATGGCGTAACGCAGTTGAGAGGGATGGAAATTATGTGGAGAAATGAAAATATTGTTCCTAAAGGATGTATCTACACACTGTAAAACTTTCAAACATGTAGAATAAAAGATGGATTGCCGGCCGCGGAGGCCGTGCGGTTCTAGGCGCTCCAGTCCGGAGCCGCGCTGTTGCTACGGTCGCAGGTTCGAATCCTGCCTCGGGCACGGATGTGAGTTATGTCCTTAGGTTAGTTAGGTTTAAGTAGTTCTAAGTTCTAGGGGACTGATGACCACAGCAGTTGAGTCCCATAGTGCTCAGAGCCATTTGAACCATTTGAAAAGATGGATTAAAAAATTAGTGTGCATTTCTTTTAGAATGACCCTCGTACACGCTAATTGAACCCATTAAAACCGCTCATAATTACCAGTTTCTGAAATAATTGATTCCTATTATTTCTCATTATAAAAATATAAATTGAACAAAGACTGGAAAATATCATGCCATGTGTCTGTTGTTCGTTTCTATCTGGATTGTCGTTAAAATAGCTCTGATAGCTATTCCCATTTTCTATAATAACGCAATATTTCAAACCGATACAAATTTTAAAGATAAAAATTACTGCTTTTTTTAAAACAGTTCATATAAAAACGAAAATTTTTTGCACTGCTGTTAGGGCTAAATGATATTTCGTATTTTTTACTCGGTTTTCAGTAAAAAATAAACACCTGTTATAACCGAGACCAAACAATTACCGAAACCAGTTATTCAGAGCTAAAATACCGGAACAGGTTTTAACTAGTTGGCTTTTCCCATCCATTGACTCGCAATGGCACTCTCGCGGGGCAAATTAATCTTTTTGTACATTTTATGCAACTAATCATCAGTTTGTCATGGTTTATATCAACGCATGCCATACTGGGGTGCGTAGCGGATGGTACTTCAGGTATCGCTACCATTTGCCTACCGAGGAGGATGACTGACTAGCCTCTTGGTCTCCCTTCGAAAGGACAGCGGTCCAGTTCATCTGATCATCCATACTCATGTTTTCCAATATATCCCTGCATCATGCAAGGCAAATCCTTGGATGATTCTTTTGAAAATGGGACGGCTAATTTATTGCACCCGTCTTTCCAGATGTGTGTGCTCCATTTGTAATGACATCATCGTCAACGAAACGCTACCACCTAATACTCCTTCCCTGTATCGTCCCTCCCCCCATCCCTATTCCAGCTGCCAATAAGACGCAGGAAGGATTGCAGCAAGGAACACTAGCATTTAACGTCCCGTCGACGACGTGATCATTACAGTGCGAGTGGGAAAAGATGTGGATGAAATTGGTCGTGCACTTTCAAAGAACCATCCTGGAATATTCTTTAGTGTAATTTTAGAGAATTCGCATACCGAAGAGAAAACTGACGAGATGTTACTTCACGTCACGATGAGTCGTTTTTTTCCGTAATGCAGTCAACATACAGCCAGACAAGAGGGAAGCGAGACGAGCAGGATCGATCCCCGAGAGGGCGCACAGTGGTGCAGTGCCTCCGGTGGCATTAGTGGCCGGCCGGCGTCGCGAGTGGGCGGCTTCCGCCTTGGGCCAAAGGCCACCGCGCGCTTTCCCACCGACAGAGGTCGCCGCCGCCCACGCGTGCGCCGCACCGGGCTTCCAAAGGACCCGGGCCGACGCTGTGAGAAACGCTAAAAAGTGTCCACACAGCGCGCCACCTTCAACACTGCGAGACTTTGGCCATCTCCCACGCCGGTATGATTGCGTCTTTGTCGAGACGGACCATAAAGCGACGTTCACGCACGCAAGTGAAGTGACGCCGCTGCTAGTGCCGAACTGCAGTTTGTTTGTTTATTTACAACATGCTCCATCTACATCTACATCTACATCTACATGACTACTCTGCAATTCACATTTAAGTGCTTGGCAGAGGGTTCATCGAACCACAATCATACTATCTCTCTAAACATTCCACTCCCGAACAGCGCGCGGGAAAAACGAACACCTAAACCTTTCTGTTCGAGCTCTGATTTCTCTTATTTTATTTTGATGACCATTCCTACCTATGTAGGTTGGGCTCAACAAAATAATTTCGCATTCGGAAGAGAAAGTTGGTGACTGAAATTTCGTAAATAGATCTCGCCGCGACGAAAAACGTCTTTGCTTTAATGACTTCCATCCCAACTCGCGTATCATATCTGCCACACTCTCTCCCCTATTACGTGATAATACAAAACGAGCTGCCCTTTTTTGCACCCTTTCGATGCCCTCCGTCAATCCCACCTGGCAAGGATCCCACACCGCGCAGCAGTATTCTAACAGAGGACGAACGAGTGTAGTGTAAGCTGTCTCTTTAGTGGACTTGTTGCATCTTCTAAGTGTCCTGCCAATGAAACGCAACCTTTGGCTCGCCTTCCCCACAATATTATCTATGTGGTCTTTCCAGCTGAAGTTGTTCGTAATTTTAACACCCAGGTACCTAGTTGAATTGACAGCCTTGAGAATTGTACTATTTATCGAATTCCAACGGATTTCTTTTGGAACTCATGTGGATCACCTCACACTTTTCGTTATTTAGCGTCAACTGCCACCTGCCACACCATACAGCAATCTTTTCTAAATCGCTTTGCAACTGATACTGGTCTACGGATGACCTTACTAGACGGTGAATTACAGCATCATCTGCGAACAACCTAAGAGAACTGCTCCATTACACACTGCTTGTACTACTACTCGTACGTGTGTGTATCTGTGTGTGTGTGTGTGTGTGTGTGTGTGTGCTGTGTGTGTGTGTGTGTGTGTGTGTGTGTGTGTGTGTGTGTGCTGTAAGATGATGATGATGAGAAAATGGAGAGGGCGAATCCCTGTGCCGGCATATAGCATACTTCTCGCAAATAGTACCAAGGGAGCCGCCAAGCTTAATGTCTCCATCCGACGGACGGATCACCGTTAAGTGTCACATGCCCTCACTTCATGAGACACTGCGGATAGGTTTGCTATTTGGATCACCATTTACAGTTTCACCTGCCTTCACTTCATGAGTCACTGCGGATAGCTTTGCTACTTAACCGTGGACGTTGGTGCGAGGTCTGGTGATCAGGAACTTTAAACCACCACCTCTCCTCCCCTTGCCGACCAAATGACGTACTGCAGTGGCATCGCAGTTGCATGTGAGAACACTAAGTTTTCGTAGGCGTCACTGCAGTGGTGCGGTTTTGTGCCATGCCACTAGAAGATAAGGTCGGTTGTACGTAGTGACTCCACTAGCCTCTCCACTCCTGTCGTATTCAGCTGTTTGTATTTAGAAACACCAGCATTCTTTGCAGCTTTGCTGCCGTAGCACGTTGGATTTCAGTGTGTCTTCATTTCGTTACAGAAAAAGAAGTAAGAAAACGCACAACTCTGCCGTTTCTGTAACTACACGAAGAGCTACCTGATACTGCTGTTGAGTGTGTGTGTGTGTGTGTGTGTGTGTGTGTGTGTGTGAGTGAGAGAGAGAGAGAGAGAGAGAGAGAGAGAGAGAGAGAGAGACAGCTTTCATAGTCAAAATTTTTTTGTAAACGATTGATACATACCTCAATGTGAAAAGATTTTTGCGTGAATAAATAAATAAAATAAATATCGAACCAAAGAAGCATTGTAGAGCTTGCGATGTGCATGCTGGAGACGGCCCCCGACTATGATGAGCCAACTGCCGCCAATTGTATTGGTTCGCATAAGAGCTTCTGCAAAGTTTGGAAGGTAGAAGACGAGGTAGTGGCAGAATTGAATCGTGCTTGGGTAGCTCAGTTGGGAGAGCACTTGCCCGCGAAAGGCAAAGGTCCCGAGATCGAGTCTCGGTTAACACACAGTTTTAATCATAATCATATCAGCGCACACTCCGCTGCAGAGTGAAAATCTCATTCTGGAAATTAGTACACCCTTTTAGAGGTTTCCAGTTCACACAAGACTTTCTGTTGCGTTGCAACAGTGCACAGCGCAAGCGGTTCTTAGGTACCAGGTATCGATCGATGGTAAAACACCCATGTTAGTGGTGTAGCCTCCAAGGGCCGCAGTGCTGATGTTGATCTGGCATCCAATCGAACAGACAGATGGCGAATACTCACCTCTAATACGTTATACCAGCCTACCCGACCTGTACAGGTAGAGTGTGGCCGAGCGTTATCCTGTTGGAACAACACACCACGTTTCTGTTGCAAGAATGGCGAAAGTACGGGTGTAACTACTTTCTACACGTACCGTGCGCTGATTAGCGCTCCTGCTGAAACACCATTGGTGAACGAGAGTTGTAGCTTATTGTACCCAGACCATAAGGCCTCGGGAGGGGCCAGTGGGTCTTGGACGAATTCACTCTGCGACAGCGCTCCACCAAGTCTAGTCATACGCGCAAATGACCATCACTTGTGTGCAAGTAGGATCTGATTTCATCGCTGAAGACCAAAAAAATGGTTCAAATGGCTCTGAGCTCTATGGGACTTAATATCTCAGGTCATCAGTCCCCTAGAACTTAGAACTACTTAAACCTAACTAAACTGAGGACATCACACACATCCAAGCCCGAGGCAGGATTCGAACCTGTGAACGTAGCAGCCGCGCGGTTCCGGACTGAAGCGCCTAGAACCGCTCGGCCACCGCGGCCGGCTCGCTGAAGACCACGGTGCGCCATTCCACCTTCCACGTGATCCTCCGACGGCAACAGTCGATCCGTGCACGTCGATGCTGTGGCAGAGTGTGCGTGCCCGTAGTCTCATTGCTAAAAACTGGTTCGCAACAGTTTATGCTGACATGTCTGTGCTCGCAAGATTCTTGTCTGTGCTGTGGTAGCTATATAGTCTGCCGCTGTTGCCCTTACAATACGACGATCCTGGCGAGCGCCTGTGCTGCGTGGTAGTACAGAATCTCGTCTACGGGCGTGAGAATGTTCACGTGACCACTGATACCAGCATTGTTGCACAACTGACGCCAGCACGTCCAACTTGTGTGGCAATTCTCCGTGAGGACCATCTCGCCACTCGTAATGCCACAATTTGTCTCTTTTCGAACTCGTTCAGTGCGCTGTAGGAAGCTTGAGTGCATCTTCGTGGCTTAGTGGCATCGTGGCCTGCTTGCTTCACACGTTTGCACCACACTGAGCCTTCTCGCTATGACAGCATTCCCTATTAATGGACAGACACAGATGGCGCTCTGGTAGCTACGTCGCTGCACTATATTTTGGCGTGCGACGTTCAAACCATTATTAGCACATCTGCTATTACCCAATGCCGTCATCGGATCAAAATCGACATAGTCTTGCAGGTGTAATAATTTTTTCCAGGAATGTGTAGCTCCTCTCTGGAGGCTGGTCTTGCCGTGTGGTGTCGCCTCACTGTGTTTCTGTGCGTCATATCTCTGGAGGACACAGCAGCAGACGGATCCTGAAGACAGAACCACGGTAAACATAAAAGCAGCTAGGGACAGGTGCCGGCGACGCTGCCCCTCTCACCGCCGCGCCTCGGCGAGCTGGCGGACACCGGCAGACCCTGGGCAGGTGAAAGCGGCCGGCGCCGGCGACTTCGACTGCGGCGCCTAAAAATACGAGCGGTCCGGCCGCGCCGCCCTGGTGGGCTGCGTGCGGGCCGCCGCCCCACCGCTGCCGCCCGCGGCGCCTCTGTTGTCGCAGGGTGGGGCGGCGCGCCGGCCGAATGTCACAGGGTCACCCGGCCGCCGCCCACGTCCACCCCGGGGGCCTGCACGGGCACACGCGCAGGTGCCCACGTGCGCACACGCCGCACGTCGCCGCGAGCACCTCCTGGCTGTCCCCGCACCACGCAGAATAACGCTGCACGTAGCCACGTCCCATTTGGATACCGTAATTTCCCGTAACTATGGTCCGGGCACCTAACTAAGAAGAAGTTGCTAGTCGCAAATTATATTGTTATGCAGATCATTACAGTAATGTTTTCATTTCTTTTGTGCTGAATTTGGAAGTCCGATAGGTGCTGCTCTCTAGGGACTGGAAAAACCTGCAGGTTAAAACCGATACCGGTATTTTAGTTCTGAATAGCCAATATATCGCGGTATTTGTTTGGTCTCGATTATAACAGGTTTCCATCGTTTTTTGCTAATGTTGTTGTTGTGGTCTTCAGTCCTGAGACTGGTTTGATGCAGCTCTCCATGCTACTCTATCCTGTGCAAGCTTCTTCATTTCCCAGTACCTACTGCAGCCTACATCCTTCTGAATCTGCTTAGTGTATTCATCTCTTGGTCTCCGTCTACGATTTTTACCCTCCACGCTGCCCTCCAGTACTAAGCTGGTGATCCCTCGATTCCTCAGAACATGTCCTACCAAACGATCCCTTCTTCTAGTCAAGTTGTGCCACAAGTTCCTCTTCTCCCCAATTCTATTCAATACCTCCTCATTAGTTATGTGATCTACCCATCTAATTGTGGTGTCACCGCCAGACACCACACTTGCTAGGTGGTAGCCTTTAAATCGGCCGCGGTCCGTTAGTATACGTCGGACCCGCGTGTCGCCACTATCAGTGATTGCAGACCGAGCGCCGCCACACGGCAGGTCTAGAGAGTCTTCCTAGCAGTCGCCCAGTTGCACAGCCGACTTTGCTAGCGATGGTTCACTGACAAATTACGCTCTCATTTGCCGAGACGATAGTTAGCATAGCCTTCAGCTACGTCACTTGCTACGACCTAGCAAGGCGCCATTATCAATTGCTATTTATCTTGTGATGCATGTACCGTCAGACCGATGTTCACCAATTATGGATTAAAGTTAAGTATTCCAGCAGCTACGTACTTTTCTTGCTAGTATAATTACTTTACCTTTCCAGACTTCACGCCAGCCTGCGTGAGCTTTAACGCGTGCCTTTCGGCTATCTCATAGTGGCTTGGCTGTCTTGTCAAGTCACAACACTAATCTTCAGCATTCTTCTGTAGCACCACATTTCGAAAGCTTCTATTCTCTTCTTGTCTAAACTATTTATCGTCCACGTTTCACATCCATACATGGCTACACTCCATACAAATACTTTCAGAAACCATTTCCTGACATTTAAATCCATACTCCATGTTAACAAATTTTTCTTCTCCAGAAACGCTTTTTGCTAATAACCGGGTTAAAAACCGAAATATCAATTTTCCGTAGCAGCAGTGCTAAAATTTTTGGCTTTTAAATAAAACTTATTTTTCAAAAGTGAGGAACTTTCATTCCTAAAATTTCCATTGCTTTGGATTTTTGAGTTCTTGTAGAAAATGGGAAAAGCGATCAGAGCTCTTTTAATAACATATGACATAAGAATCGGTACAGCCCTGCAGAGAGAATAATTTACCTGCTGCCTTGTGGCGTGGCATATTACGCTACGCTAGTACGTGTATATGTCCAAGACGTGCCCACGCTGTCGTCCTCGGATATGGGTTATATAGCAGAATGGGATCATTCCTAGTTTGTACGTACAGGGAGTACCAAGAAGAAGCATCCGATTTGGCACGCCTATATTTCTAAAACCACAAACATACACAATTAACTTTCTTTTTTTTTATGAACGGGGAACTGGAAAACGTTTCCTTTTTTTACCTTTTCATTGATGTTCAATACGCCTTCCTTGAGATGCACGGCATATGTCAATGCGGTAGTCAAATTGTTTCCACACTGCAGCGAGCCTGTCTTCAGTTACAGCTTCCACAGCTGCTGTTATGTGATGCCTCAGTTCATTCACTGTTATTGGTAACGGAGGCACATAAACAGTCTTTTACAAATCCCCACGAGTCACAATCACATACAGTGACCTTGGAGGCCAGTAATTTAAGGCTGAATCATTTAGTCCAGTGCGAGTGATCCAAAAATTCCCGCACTTCCAGATGCCAGCGTGGCGGTGCCCCATCCTGTTGGTAGATGAAGTAGTTCGAATCAGTCTCCAACTACGGGAAAAGAAAGTTCTCAAGCATATCGCGATATGCTCTTCCTGTATCAGTG
Organism: Schistocerca piceifrons; assembly: GCF_021461385.2. Taxonomy (NCBI): domain Eukaryota; kingdom Metazoa; phylum Arthropoda; class Insecta; order Orthoptera; family Acrididae; genus Schistocerca; species Schistocerca piceifrons. The sequence goes on from NC_060143.1 coordinate 57,640,939, forward strand.
TATTCGGCAAAGAAAAACGGACCACACACCTTTTTTTCGTTAAAGTGCAACAAAAACATTAAATTTTGGATAGTACCTCTCATGTTGTACAACTTGATGTGGTTGTTCCAAAGCCCATATTCTTACTGTTGTGACTTGGCAAGATAGCCAAGCCACTATGAGATAGCCGAAAGGCACGCGTTTAAGCTCACGCAGGCTGGCGTGAGGTCTGGAACAGTTAAAGGATTTGAGTCTAGTAAAAAAAGTACATAGCTTCGGGAATACTTAACTTTAACCCATAATTGGTGAACATCGGTCTGACGGTACATGCATCGCAAGATAAATAGCAATTGATAATGGCGCCTTGCTAGGTCGTAGCAAATGACGTAGCTGAAGGCTATGCTAACTATCGTCTCAGCAAATGAGAGCTAATTTGTCAGTGAACCATCGCTAGCAAAGTCGGCTGTACAACTGGGGCGAGTGCTAGGAAGTGTCTCTAGACCTGCCGTGTGGCGGCGCTCGGTCTGCAATCACTGATAGTGGCGACACGCGGGTCCGACGTATACTACCGGACCGCGGCCGATTTAAAGGCTACCACCTAGCAAGTGTGGTGTCTGGAGGTGACACCACACTTACATTATGATGGTTCACCTTTCCATTTAAATGGAATGTTGCCTCGTCACTAAACACTAAGCGGGGAAGAAAACTGTCCTCCACCATCTTGCCAAGAACGAAATTACAGAACTCTACGCATTGTTGTTTGCCATCTTCACGAAGAGCTTGCAGTAGCTGAATTTTGTATGGCTTCCTGTGTGAACGTCGGCGCAACCCACGCCAGACGGACGTCGGGGGCATAATGAGCTGTCTAATCGCACGGCGAATAATTTCTGCGGACTACTTGTGAAACTATGGCAGATGCGTCCGATGTCTGTGTCAGACACTCGGAGGACGGCCCGGCGAATTGTCTTTGCACAAGGAACCTGTTTCTGGAAATTGTTCATACCATCGTCTAATGCTCTGTGCTGTAGGAGCATCCACACCATACCTAGTACGAAAGTTACGCTGAACACTTATTACTGACACGCACTGCGCGAAACGTAGAACACAAAACGCTTTCTGTTGTCCAGATACCATTTTTACAAGAATTGGAGTGGGCGCATAGTGCTGCTACCTAACGCGTTCGAGAGTTTGTTCTTTCCAATACTACGTTGCTCACACACATATCTCATATAACACAATAGTTATGATTTTTTTAACAGGATGTTTCTTTTAGATACACCCTGTATTTTACGAAGTGTGGTAGCAACGAAGAACAATTCTCCATTTGCTTTAAAACATTAAAAACGGGAGGAGGCACGACAAAATTGCGCATCATACAATGAGAAAACATCTGCAAGGTAACTTGATTGATATGTCTATCGTTTTATCGAAGCGCTATAAACTTGGGATTATAATTGAGCCCTTAACTTTGTGATTTCGTCAGGGTGAAAAATTAATACCATCCGAGAGTCACGATGCATGTAAGTCATCAACTGGTGACTTTTCGCTGTAGCTGTCGTCGGACCCGCCCCCTTCAGCTTCGCAATCTTTGTTGCACCTCTTTCTAATACAAATTGCAGGTTAAATTACAGAAAGTAATGAACAATAAACATCAAAAAGGTGGGCAGCCATCACCTTCACGCCTGAGCTACACTGCACATATGTTTAAGAAAAATACTTGACAAAAGCTGTCAGAGGCAAACTGTGAACAAAATTCAAGATTCTTCGCAGCATCATACATCTTAAATCGAAGGCACTGCGGAGTAATAATGCTAAACGGCAAGGTCGGCCAGTCATATTTAAGCGTCAGGATTTGTGTCCCATGCTGTGTGGTTGTGTGGCCTTAAGAGCCGTAACTATAATCCACCACAATGTATGTGAGGTGGACTACAGTTAGGAATATTGGCACCGAACTGTGGTCCAATTTATACTAATTAAAATCTGCATTGTTAATACAACTGAACATAGAAGTACGCACCACTTATGAATTCATGGACCCTGCGTGTCAGTTGGGGACTGTTCAGGCTGGTGGACTCTCTGTAATGGTGTGGGGCGTGTGCAGTTGGAGTGATATGGAACCCCTGATACGTTTAGATATGACTGTGACAGCTGACACGTACGTAAGCATCCTGGCTCATTTCCTCTATCCATTCATGTCAATTGTACATTCCGGCGGACTTGGACAATTCCAGCAGGAAAATGTTACACCACACACGTCCAGAATTCCAACACAGTGGCTTTAGGAACACTCTTCTGAGTTTAAACACTTTCGCTGGCCCCCAAACTCCCCAGACATGGACATTATTGAGCAGATCGGCGATGCCTTGAAACGTACTGTTCAGATGAGATTAATGGTGTTAATTCCCTCCAGCACCATGCCACGTCGTCTTGTGGCACTTTTGAAATGCTCGCGGCGGCCCTACACGATATTAGGCAGGTGTACCAGTTTCTTTGGCTCTCCACTGTAGCAGTCAATGTTTAAATTAAAAGTGCGTGAGAAATGTGACGCAGTTTTTCTCTTTTACTTTATCTTCTACTTTTCGCGAAATCGTTCCTCCACTGCAATAACCTGAACGTGATGGCAGCACTCGTCATTTGTTACACCCTCTGCTTCCTGAAATATTTGCGTAGATTATGGGTGCAACTTGGGAATGGACTCCCGTTATCTGTTGGCAGATGCGGAGTGCTGTCGTGGAATTACAAATAGGGGGATGTTGGCCGCATGATGCGGAAGGGAGTCGGAAGCCGGGAGATGGGCGGTGAGAAGTGTGAGGTCAGCAGCGGTCGTTTCGCAAAACGCCCGGATGGAGGGGAGTGGAAGGCGACGGGGCCGGTTTCTTATTTTCATGCCTCCGGGGGAGGCCCTGCGCGACATTTCGTGACGTATTACCACCAGTCACGCGACCACCTCCTTACAGGGCCGACTAATGCCTTCCCGTACAGTCGCAACCCCCTCACCAAGTGCTCCTTGCCATTTTTCGCTCCTATTTACGCCTGCTTCGCTTAAACGCTTGGGACGTTAACACTTGTCTGGTGACTGCTGGCAAGTCGAAAGTATCTATGCCAACAATGTATCATTCTTCGTTCAATGATGCTGACTCAGTGTTTACATACAGGGGAATCACTAAATAATTGTACCAATTTTAACGTTTCAAGAAATCGAAACGAGGTTTCGGGTAAACGATAGTAGGCAGAGAGGTACCGGTCCTTAATTTTATTGTGTGGGAAATACAACAAATGAAGCCTAATGGAAGCTGAAGTACTGATGTATGTGTTCTTCAGTATGTTGTTTGGTAGTAAGTTCGTATGGGACCAAACAGCTGAGGTCACCGGTCCCTAGGGTTACACACTACTTAATCTAACTTGCGCCAAGGACAACACACACAAAGTCATGCCCGAGGGAGGACTCGAACCTCAGACGGTGGAAGCCGTGCGAACCGTGGCGAAGCGGCTTGAGACCGCGCGGGGTAAATGCGCAGTATGTTGCAGTTTTCAGTCCGAAGACTGGTTTGATGGAGCTCTCCTGTGCAAACCTCTTCATCTCTGAATAGCTACTGCAACCTATACCCATCCGAACCAGCTTACTGTATACATCCCTTGGTCTCTCTCTACAACTTTTACCCCCCAAACCACCCCTACATTACGTGCTGCTGATTCCCCTCAGGACGTGACCTATTAACTGATCTCTCACTTAAGTCAAGTTGTACCATAAACATCTTTTTCCTCAATTCGATTCAGTAACTCCTTATTTGTTACTGGACCTACTCATCTACCGAGCGAGGTGGCGCAGTGGCTAGCACACTGGACTCGCATTCGGGAGAACGACGATTCAATTCCGTGTCCGGTCATCCTGATTTAAGTTTTCCGTGATTTCCCTAAATCGCTCCAGGCAAATGCCAGGATGCTTCCTTTGAAAGGGCACGGCCGACTTCCTTCCCCGTCCTTCCCTAATCTGACGAGACCGATGACCTTGCTGTCTGGTCTCTTCCCCCAAACAACCCAACCCAACCTACTCATCTATCTTGAGGATTTTCCTGCACCACTTTTTGTCTGAAATGCATATCGTCCACGTTTGGCTCCTGCACAAGGCTGCACTCCAGACATATACCTTCAGAAAACCTTCCCAGCGCTTAAGTTTATATTAGATGTTAACAAAGTACTCTTTTTCAGAAACGCCTTTCGTGCTACAGCCAGCTACCCTATCATCGTCGACCATTAACAATTATTTTGCTGCCCAAATTACGAAACGCGTCTACTATTTTTAGTGTCCCATTTCCTAATCTAATGCCTTCTGCATCACCTGTTTTAATTTCACTACACTCCATTGCCCTTGTTTTATTTTTACTGAGGTTCATCTTGTAACGTCTTTTCAAATTCTTCATACATCCTCCTTTCAAGGCATTGTCCATTCCGTACAACTGCTCTTCCAAGTCCTTTGCCGTCTCTCACAGAATTACAATGTCACTGGGAAACTTCAAACCTTTTATTTCTTTTCTCTAAATTTCAATTCACTCTCCAAATTTCTCCTTTGTTTCTTTTACAGCTTGCTCAGTGTGCAGATGAATAACATCGGGGATAGGCCACAAACCTGTCTCATTCTGTTTTCAACTACTGCTTCCCTTCATATTTTTCAACTGTTATAACTGCAGTCTGGTTTCAGTACAAGTTGTTAATAATCTTTCGGTCCCTGTATTCTATCCCTGCTGCCTTGTCAAATTCAAAAAAGTGTATTCAGGTGAAAATTGCCAAAAGCTTTCTCTTAATCTACAAATGCTATAAACGTAAATTTGCTGTTCAGCACTCTGTCTAAAGAGTAACAGAATACTCACATAAAAGAAAGTGTGAACGTATGTGACGCAGAAGACATTGTTTACTAGATGATTAATACGGACGCAGAATCACGAAAACGGTATTCATTGTGTATGAGATAGGGTAACTGAAAAATGTAAAACTATGTAACAGTAGAAATGGGGTATGTCGTAGTTACTTTTTCCGTTGTTCTGTACCATTTCAAATGTAGACACTCTCAACGAAATACAAGCTTTATATCGTTAGTAACGAGGTAGAAGATACAGGTACGTCGCACCAGAGAGTGACTAATGGCTATGCCGGCACAAAAATTAGCACTTTCCCTGCTGTAAGGCGCTTGTATGAGGCGTATTCGGAACGTAAGGTCCGATTAGGCGCGAAATGGAGACCACTGTGAAAATCCGATGGAACTTCGCACAGATGGATTGGGCAGTGTCTTTAGTATGCCTGTCGATAGCATCGCGTCGTTCTTTTCAGTTCAGAGCGCAAGGTGACCACGTAGAAATGTTTAAAACAACAGTGTCTCCTGCCATGTATGTGGATCTTGTGAGAGATTTCGCCTGAAGCTATGCAGCCCAAATAACATATAACATCATACGTTTCTTCCTTCAGAGCAATTATCAGCCGCATTCTGCAGGGGTAACAAAGACGCTCCTGCAGCGTTTTCGATGGGAAGTGTTTGATCACCCACAATACAGCCCTTAATTGGCTCCCTCCGTTGTTCATCTCTGCTCACATGAACCGCTGGGTACGAAGACAACATTTTGGCACAAACAACGAAAGGCAGACCAGCGTAGAGAATTGTCGGAAAGCATAGGCGGCTGTTTTCTGTGACGACGGTACTGGTAACGTTTTACAACGCCACGACAAATGTCCAAGTCGGAGCGACGACTATTTAGAAAGGCAGCTGGAAGGTGTGGCTAAATGTTGCGAATAAAAAAATTTTCACTGTGGTTTTCATTTCACGACCAATCGGACCATAATTTCCGAAGAGCCCTCGTATATATGGAACAACATACGTCAGTGTGAATGAGGAATGCTCTCGCACTCCCTCTACGCGACGCAGCTTTTAAAACAATAAATCAGGGCATTCAGTGGAGATTAACTGAAATAAGTACACTTTCCATCGCATGATTGAGTCATATGAAAACCTTGCCATTACAACGCACATTCCTTTTAAAAACCGTTTTTCAATAACGCAGCCGTCAACACGAGCATCATGTTACGCAAACCACGATGTGAAAAACAAAATACAGGTATGTAAACTGCCGTTATCCGCAAAAGACGAGAGATTAGTTGAGTGTTATGAGGCTGGTACTGTGATTCTTTAATGTAGATATTTGTGATTGCCAATATTTATATTTAAATATTGACTTTATTTACAGTGTGTAATATTTTGTAAATAACATTATGCTAAACTCAGTCAACATTTATGACTGAGACCTGTGTCAACAATTAACACTGCCATTTATTCTGAATCCATGAATAAATGGACAGTAAATATTTTCTAGTATTTCTTTCTCTCTCTCTCTCTCTCTCTCTCTCACACACACACACTCACTCTCTCTCTCTCTCTCTCTCTCTCTTTAAACATATATTTCGTTTTACTGTTCTACTACAACATTTTATTGGAAAATTACTTTTTGTGCTGAAGCTTCACAGAATGAATTAATTAGGAACTGGTGAGGACGTCAATAAGGGTTTGATTTGAATAATTATTTAACTCATTGTTACGAAATAATAATTTTTACGTTATCTTAAGCTGTTTATCTTTAACGTCTATCTGATAGTGACGTTTTACTGAAACAGGTAGAGAAATTAAAGGTTCAATCATATAGTTGGTATAGTGGTAAAATAACGTCGCTTCTTTCTCTGTTCGATACTATACGTTGCTAATTATCTTGTAAACTCAGAGGTAACATAATCTCCACCAAGAAATGATAAGTAAAATGACTGTATGCAAAAATGTTATTGAGTATCTAATATCAAGGAGAAACAGGTATTTGTTCTAAATTGAAAGAGACACTGATCTGATCACTTCAGTGATAACTTTGTTCTCCCTGGTAAGTATAAATAAATAATCATCCCACTGTTTTCCTGAAAAATCGAAGACGTATTGTCCAACAGTACAGAAGAAATTACACCCTGACAGACTACAACAGCATCGACATACCGATAGAGAAGTCGAACAAAGTTCTGTTTAGATGCCATCTTAGTTTTTTGTTCTCCCTGGTAAGTATAAATAAATAATCATCCCACTGTTTTCCTGAAAAATCGAAGACGTATTGTCCAACATTACAGAAGAAATTACACCCTGACAGACTACAACAGCATCGACATACCGATAGAGAAGTCGAACAAAGTTCTGTTTAGATGCCATCTTAGTTTTGGTGATCAGTGACGCAGTACATGGCAAACAGCGGAAAACTAGTGAAAAGCACGGGACTTTAGACAGTGAATGTAGAAATTAAAATCATCCATTGTCATGCCGGAAGGTAGTGCACCAAAAGAAGGTCTAATTAATAGGCAGACGGACAAGAAATTGATTTACTTCTTATTAAATATCTGGGTATAAACTTACAAGTGAACGAAATGTGTTCCAATTGCGACAGCGCGAGTCTTCACAGCAATACTAAAAAAAGAAAAAAATTGTGTACTTAGGCTAAATGTCCGTGTATGGTCATGGTTGTCCGACGACAATGTACAGCATTTAAGCGAGATACTAACAGATCCAGGCAGCGGTTCCTGTAAAACGTACTTAATAAATGATGACTTCCTTATTTATGTTTGATCATTACCGTTCCTCTCAACAAGGTATTACAACTACACATCGCAGACTAAAACTAAACTTGAATGACACACAGAAATATTCCCTGAAGCATGGCGTCACACGGCACGTAGATGGTGTTGCGACATTTTTGTTTGTATTTTTCAGTTATCTTTCGCATATTTTGCTTGCGACATATAGTTTATTTCTTGTGGCTGTTGGCTTAGATCATCTTGTTTGCTGGATCTACACTCCTGGAAATGGAAAAAAGAACACATTGACACCGGTGTGTCAGACCCACCATACTTGCTCAGGACACTGCGAGAGGGCTGTACAAGCAATGATCACACGCACGGCACAGCGGACACACCAGGAACCGCGGTGTTGGCCGTCGAATGGCGCTAGCTGCGCAGCATTTGTGCACCGCCGCCGTCAGTGTCAGCCAGTTTGCCGTGGCATACGGAGCTCCATCGCAGTCTTTAACACTGGTAGCATGCCGCGACAGCGTGGACGTGAACCGTATGAGCAGTTGACGGACTTTGAGCGAGGGCGTATAGTGGGCATGCGGGAGGCCGGGTGGACGTACCGCCGAATTGCTCAACACGTGGGGCGTGAGGTCTGCACAGTACATCGATGTTGTCGCCAGTGGTCGGCGGAAGGTGCACGTGCCCGTCGACCTGGGACCGGACCGCAGCGACGCACGGATGCACGCCAAGACCGTAGGATCCTACGCAGTGCCGTAGGGGACCGCACCGCCACTTCCCAGCAAATTAGGGACACTGTTGCTCCTGGGGTATCGGCGAGGACCATTCGCAACCGTCTCCATGAAGCTGGGCTACGGTCCCGCACACCGTTAGGCCGTCTTCCGCTCACGCCCCAACATCGTGCAGCCCGCCTCCAGTGGTGTCGCGACAGGCGTGAATGGAGGGACGAATGGAGACGTGTCGTCTTCAGCGATGAGAGTCGCTTCTGCCTTGGTGCCAATGATGGTCGTATGCGTGTTTGGCGCCGTGCAGGTGAGCGCCACAATCAGGACTGCATACGACCGAGGCACACAGGGCCAACACCCGGCATCATGGTGTGGGGAGCGATCTCCTACACTGGCCGTACACCACTGGTGATCGTCGAGGGGACACTGAATAGTGCACGGTACATCCAAACCGTCATCGAACCCATCGCTCTACCATTCCTAGACCGGCAAGGGAACTTGCTGTTCCAACAGGACAATGCACGTCCGCATGTATCCCGTGCCACCCAACGTGCTCTAGAAGGTGTAAGTCAACTACCCTGGCCAGCAAGATCTCCGGATCTGTCCCCCATTGAGCATGTTTGGGACTGGATGAAGCGTCGTCTCACGCGGTCTGCACGTCCAGCACGAACGCTGGTCCAACTGAGGCGCCAGGTGGAAATGGCATGGCAAGCCGTTCCACAGGACTACATCCAGCATCTCTACGATCGTCTCCATGGGAGAATAGCAGTCTGCATTGCTGCGAAAGGTGGATATACACTGTACTAGTGCCGACATTGTGCATGCTCTGTTGCCTGTGTCTATGTGCCTGTGGTTCTGTTAGTGTGATCATGTGATGTATATGACCCAGGAATGTGTCAATAAAGTTTCCCCTTCCTGGGACAATGAATTCACGGTGTTCTTATTTCAATTTCCAGGAGTGTATATTGGTCTAGTGGAAAGGGCGATGAAGATTGCAATTAAGTTGTTCTGCCTTGACCACTGACGTTCGACAACCTGATGTACAATAAGGTGACGAAATTGTGATATGCACTTATACAGATCACGTAAACAAGGCATAAAAGGGCAGTGCGTTGCCGGGGCTGTCATTTGCACTCAGGTGATTTCTGTGAAAAGATTTCCGATGTGCTTATGGCCGCACAACGTGAATTAACAGACTTTGAACGGGAAAAGGTAATTGGAGCTAGACGCACAGGAGATTCCATTTCGGAAATCGTTAGGGAATTCTATATTCCGAGATCCACAGTGTCAAGAGTGTCCGCATTAAGTCTCATCGCGTATTACGCAGTGGCGGACGGTCTTCACTTAACGACCGAGAGCAGCAGCGTTTGCTTAGAGTTGCCAGAGGCAAACAATACTGCGTGAAAAAACCACAATCATCAGCGTCGGACCTGCGTCGAACGTTTACGTTAGGGCAGTGCTGCGAAATCTAGCATTAATTAGCTATGGCAGCAGGCGACCGCCGCAAGTGCCTTTGCTAGCACCACGACACCACACTGCCTGCAGGGCCTCTCCTGGGCTCGGGGCCATATCGGTTGGACGCTAGACGACTGGAAAACTTCGGTCTGAGCAGATCAATCCCGATTTCAGTTGTTAAGAGCTGATGGTAGGGTTCGAGTGTGGCGCAGACCCCACGAAGCCATGGAACCAAGTTGTCAACAAGGCACTGTGCAAGTTGGTGTTGGCCCCATAATGGTGTGGGCTGTGTTTACACGGAATGGACTGGGTTCTCTGGTCCAAATGAATTTTTGTAGATGACAAATCTGCCATGTCACTGGGCCGCAACTGTTCGCCATTGGTTTGAACAACGTTCTGGTCATTTAAAAAAAAATGGCTCTGAGCACTATGGGACTTAACTTCTGAGATCATCAGTCCCCTAGAACTTAGAACTACTTAAACCTAACTAACCTAAGGACATCACACACACCTATGCCCGAGGCAGGATTCGAACCTGCGACCGTAGCGGTCGCGCGGTTCCAGACTGTAGCGCCTAGAACCGCTCGGCCATCCCGGCCGGCTCTGGTCAGCTCAAGTGAATAATTTGGTCATCAAGATCGAACATTTATGGGACATAATCTAGAGGTCAGTTTGTGCACAAAATCCTGCATTGCCAAAACTTTCGCAAGTATGGACGGCAATAGAGGCAGCATGGCTCAATATGTCTGCAAGGGACTTCCAACGATTTATTGAGTCCATGTCACATCGAGCTGCTGCACTACGGCGGCAAAAGGAGGTTCAACACACGATATTAGGAGGTATCCCTTGACTTTTATAACCTCAATGTGTAGCGAAGATACAAATCGAGGTCTGTATTAGGTTGGAAGGTGATGGATTCGTAGCGAGTCGCTTGAGCCGCCAAATGTGTTCAGGACAGTTTCCTTCCGTTTATTACGTGACGCGTTCCGCAGTTTTGTATTCATCCTTGATAAAACATTTATCTCTTTGATCTGATATTTTCAAGTTTTTATATGTTCGAAGCCATTAATAACAAAAAAAAAATACGAACCCAAAACCCTCTGTTCCCGTTAATTTGTTTGTATTTGTTTTGCTGCTGTTCTCGTGTCGTAACTGACTTCATCGATCGGCAGTTTCCGTGAGTGAGGTGAAAGCTATCGAGCTTAGCAGTTGCTTGAGGCTCCTAACTGCGCCATGTTGATGACGTCATCGATTCATCTGCACGGTATATTTTACGTGTGAAGCACATTTTCTCACTGAAAAATATGGCAGCATGCAGATCATTTGCAGGATCCTCTTGAATCAGGAATTTTTTTTATGCTTACACTTAGTCTTGTTCAATCTGTCCGCTCTCCCCCTCCCCCTCCCTTTCCATATCTCTCTCTCTCTCCCTACACACACACACACACACACACACACACACACACACACACACACCCACACCATCATCACCTTTACTACCACCACCATAAGAAACCACTCTACGAGGTAGAAGGAGACATCATGCACATACGACTTCAGCTTGTGTTTGAAGTTAATACCTTTAAATTTTTACGGCTGAATACTTCACGCTTTTTTGTGTTACACCAGGGCACTGCACGGCCACAATGGACAACTGATTCGTAGTATCGTTATGAAACAACAAGATGCTTGGTGGAAGTATGTATAGTGGTGGGTTCATAGTCTTTTCTACAGACATCGAACAAAGCGGCGAAATTGTTAAGGTACTGGACATGCATTCGGGAGGGGTAGGGTACAAATTCCAGTATGGTTGTCCAGATTGACGTTTTCCATGATTTCCCTTAACTTTTCAAGGACAATGCCAGAATAGCTCATTTAAACAGCACACGGTCATTTTCCTTCGCCCTTCTTGTCCGATCCGAGTTTTTGCTCCCTTCCTAATGACCTCGCCGTAGACGGGACGTTAAATAATAATTTTCCTCTCTCTTTCTGTTCTATGAACAGAGGTATCGAAGTAAATTACGACAGCACTTCCAGTCTCTATGATTATCTCAAGATCCATAGCTCTGCGAGAGTTAATTACTTAGACAAGTACTAAAGTCGAACGCAAGCATTGGTGCTGACGTCTCCCGTGACAGAAATTCCGTGCCTTACTTTCCACATGTGAATAAGTGTATTCCGGTTTACTTCGTCGCTATTTGTCCATAAACACTGAAGAATAAATATAACATAACAAAATCACGAGAATTACCTCTGTAACTGTGTATTCGAGAGTGGAACACACCGGCTAACTTACTCCTTTCACGAACAAAACGTTGCAAGTTATGAGAAACTAGGAGTCAACTGTTTCTCTTTTTATTGCGGGTTACATTAATTGGTAATTAGCGTGACCGTATTAGTTTTTAAGTGGAAAGAAGGAAGGGGAAAAAAACGAAAAGGAAAAGGAAAGATAGAAACGCTGCAGGTAGACGGAACTTCGGGAAGAAGTTTTATGACACAATACCTGATCCCAGTTAGCCTTTGCAGACAGCCACCTGTTGCGCAGTACGGAAGCATGCAATAAGACGAGAACAACACTTACAAATAAAACATTGGGTGCTCTACCTCTAGCAAATAAAATCGCTATGTTCCACACCACGCTTGTACTCTTCATTTTATTTGTACTCCACTATTGCATAATAGCGTAACTGAGAGCACGGTAGACAAATGAACACTATAACACAGGTTCGTCTTTTTCTCTCCCGTCTGTTGCTGGTCGCGAGTGGGAACAACGTACTAATTCTTCGTCTCTGACAGGCGACCTTTGAGGCGTTTCTAGCAAGATCCTCATGAATCCCGACACTCAGAAATAATGCTGTGTGTGGCGCATTGGCTAAATGTGAATGTTTGCCGTTGTCAGAAAAAATAAGCAACTAGTGCTCTCTTGTCATTGAAACATTCATTCTATGTTTATTGTACCGTCATTTTCGGGTCCTGGCCCCTGCGATAATGTAAATTAGTAATTCAAAGTAACTCATGTTATTATTTAAATGTATACGGGTTGTCAGAAACTGTCTAGAAAGCTTGTAATTGTGTTCAGGGTAGGCTGCGCTGCGCTGATAAATAATGGTTAAGTAACAAATTCGATACGTTGCGCCGTTTCCGATTTAATTAGCGTTGAAATTAGCGAGTCATATCATTGTGCATGCAAATCCAAGCAGCCTGTCAGAGACGGCGTCGCTAAACGTGTTCTTCGTTTGGTTTCCTAAAACCGAACAAGAGAGCTATGGAAATGCCGTGTGGCTAGCGCCTCCCGTCCGGTTGGCCGTTCACCTGGTGCAAGTCTTTCGAGTTGACGCCACTTCGGCGACTTGCGTGTCGATAGGGGGATGAAATGATGACGATAAGGACAACACAACACCCACTCCCTGAGCGGAGAAAATCTCCGACCCAGCCGGGAATCGAATCCGGGCCGTTAGGTATGACATTCTGTCGCGCTGACCACTCAGCTACCAGGGGCGGACAAGAGAGCTATACGAAAACTGGACATGGGACGGTGGCAAGGATCGAACCTGAGAGAACATGAGAACAGCTGATGCTAACTGTATCTACCAGGCCGTTTGAAACTGCGAACGCAACGGCCTAATTGGCCAACTTCAGTGCTAATGTAACCAGCAACGGCACAAGAATCTAATTTTTTTCTTAACAATTATTTCTCAGAACAGCCTACCCTACAACACCCCTACAATCTTCTCAGCCTGTTTCAGACCACCTTGTATAGAACATTATTGGAAAAATAATGGGATACCCCTAATATCGTGCTGGACCTCTTTTTCCCCGGCGCAGTGCAGCAGCTCGACGTGGCATGGATCCAGCAAGTCTTTGGAAGTCCCCTGCAGAAATATTGAGCCATGCTCCCTCTACAGCCGTCCATAATTGTTTAATTGCTTGCGGAGTTTTGTGCATGACCTGAACTTTCCAATATGTCCCATAAATGTTCCATAGGATTGATGTTTAGCCATCTGGGTGGTCAAATCATTCGCTCGAGTTATTCAGTATGTTCTTCAAACCAATGGCGAATGCATAAAAATTCCATCGCTCTTTAGGAACATAAAGTCCATGAAAGGCTACAAATGTTCTCAGTTGGTTGATATGGACCAGAGGACCCAGTCCATTCCATGTAAACACAGCGCACACCATTATGGATACAACACCAGTTTGCACAGTGCCTTGACAACTTGGATCCATGGCTTCGTGCGGCCTGCACCACACTCGAACCATACCATCAGCTGTTACCAATTGAAATCGGGACTCATGACACCAGGCCACAGTTCTCCCTTCGTCTAAGGTCTAACCGATATGGTCACATACCCAGAAGACTCATACTATATTAACAAAACCTTAACTGAGTACTCCATTTATCATATAAATGTTACATCAAGGAAATTATAATATGGTGATCCCAAAAGCAAAAAATAAGTCAAGGGAAAAGTGCATTCCAGAAGCTAAATTTGTAAATAAAAAACAGCGCAAAATAATTCTTTTAAATAATTAGACTACACGTCATCTTTTACACTGCAAAATTAAGAGGTACTGATGGTTCTAAATGCTCCATTGTTGTTGTTGTTGTTGTTGTTGTGGTCTTCAGTCCTGAGACTGGTTTGATGCAGCTCTCCATGCTACTCTATCCTGTGCAAGCTTCTTCATCTCCCAGTACCTACTGCAACCTACATCCTTCTGAATCTGCTTAGTGTATTGATCTCTTGGTCTCCCTCTACGATTTTTACCCTCCACACTGTCCTCCAATGCTAAATTTGTGATCCCTTGATGCCTCAAAACATGTCCTACCAACCGATCCCTTCTTCTAGTCAAGTTGTGCCACAAACTTCTCTTCTCCCCAATCCTATTCAATATCTCCTCATTAGTTACGTGATCTACCCACCTTATCTTCAACATTCTTCTGTAGCACCACATTTCGAAAGCTTCTATTCTCTTCTTGTCCAAACTGGTTATCGTCCATGTTTCACTTCCATACATGGCTACACTCCATACAAATACTTTCAGAAACGACTTCCTGACATTTAAATCTATACTCGATGTTAACAAATTTCTCTTCTTCAGAAACGATTTCCTTGCCATTGCCAGTCTACATTTTATATCCTCTCTACTTCGACCATCATCAGTTATTTTACTCCCTAAATAGCAAAACTCCTTTACTACTTTAAGTGTCTCATTTCCTAATCTAATTCCCTCAGCATCACCCGATTTAATTTGTCTACATTCCATTATCCTCGTTTTGCTTTTGTTGATGTTCATCTTATATCCTCCTTTCAAGACACTGTCCATTCCGTTCAACTGCTCTTCCAAGTCCTTTGCTGTCTCTGACAGAATTACAATGTCATCGGCGAACCTCAAAGTTTTTACTTCTTCTCCATGAATTTTAATACCTACTCCGAATTTTTCTTTTGTTTCCTTTACTGCTTGCTCAATATACAGATTGAATAACATTGGGGATAGGCTACAATCCTGTCTCACTCCTTTCCCAACCACTGCTTCCCTTTCATGCCCCTCGACTCTTATAACTGCCATCTGGTTTCTGTACAAATTGTAAATAGCCTTTCGCTCCCTGTATTTTACCCCTGCCATAATGCTCCATTATGTTTTCAAAACAATAAAAACTCACAAACAAACAAGATTAACAGTTTATAAAGTTTCAGCACGACCAACCCTCTGTTTGCGATAGCGAATCATGGGCTATTGGAAGTGAACAAAGGGCAGACTTGACAGCCACTGAAATTGACTGTGTAATGTGAACATTTGGGTGTTGTCTTCTAGACTATAAGCATAATAAAACCATAATCAAAGAGCTTAAGGTATCACATGCAAAATAAAATCATCAAGAATACGGACAAAATTGGCTTTAGTACATTACTACAATGAAATGTTTCGAATTCTCACTACAAATTGTAAATTATATACGTAGAGGAAAAACATTTGTGGCGTAGGCCCTACAAGAGGTGGAAGAAGGTCGTAACAGACTTATTACTTGGAATGACGATTGTTACGTTTTACTTTCGTAACGTTCAGTCTGATATATCACGTAGTAAAAAATGGACATTCATCCACTACTGATGGCAACGAATTCCGTAATTTAAGTTTCTCGTTTTTTAGCTTGTGGACGATGAGGCGCCTCTGGGATGGGCATTGATGTAGCCAAATAGAATGACACACCGTAGCACAACAATCGAAATGCGTTGCCAATGCAGCCGTGATTCCAGTTTTTTGCCATTTCAAAGTGACAGAAAGAGATGAATGCAGAAGTCATGCCAGTCAAATATGCAGTCGACGAAAAGCCCCTAACCAAAAGCGCTGCAGCACACGTATTGCGGTAGGCTCGGCAATAACCGCGCAAAGGATTACACATTATGAAATGGAACTAGCATTTAGCGACCCAAAGTCTGTCCATTCGATGCACTAATCCCGTCGACCCATCATCACGCACGGAACGATGTAATCTGGTCTCTGATGCGACTTTTTCGGTCCGTCTGTCCGTATTACGTCCATCCCAAACCAGGCGGCAAAAAAAGAAACGCCGCACAGTACACAAACCGCCATCGACCGAACAATAATAATTATAATAATAAAGTTCGCGACGGTCTATCGATATGAAATTAATGGTTTTTGCGAAGGGGAGCGGACGGACGGTGGTGGGGGTAGCTTTTCTGACCGAAATTTTCGGAGAAAACAATACAGGCAGCTAATTATGTTTGCTCGGCGAGCCAGGCATTGTACGCGGGCTAAGGCCACGCCGTTACTAAATCAAATTCGTTCGCAGTAATTAATTAGCGCAATTATCTTTAGGAAAGCCGCCCTACCGCATCCCCCCCTCCGGGCCACCCGCGCAGTCCTTTTATTGCGTGCACACCGCCGCCACACGCGCGCGCACGCACGGACCGACATCGCTGGGGACACAGAGCTGGTGTGGCGCGGAGAGGCGGGGGTTCCCCGCGCCCCGCAAGGCCGCGGCTAATTAATTAACTATCCGCAAATAATGACGCGCAAGGCCGGCCCACCGCCCCGGGCCGTCTCGTGACCTCCCTGTCGCCGGCCCACTGCCACCAGTCCTCCCTTTTTTCTAACTTGTTTACGGACGGTGTTGCTCTTCCTGATTCCAATAGTGTCCAAAAGTTCTTTTTGATTTTCCGTAACAGTTTCACTGCTAGTAAATGCGATACCCTACCCCCATGAACAAAGGACCTTGCCGTTGGTGGAGAGGCTTGCGTGCCTCAGCGATACAGATGGCCGTACCGTAGGTGCAACCACAACGGAGGGAGTGAGACGGGGTTGTAGCCTCTCCCCGATGTTATTCAATCTGTATATTGAGCAAGCAGTAAAGGAAACAAAAGAAAAATTCGGATCTGGTATTAAAATCCATGGAGAAGGAATAAAAACTCTGAGGTTCGCCGATGACATTGTAATTCTGTCAGAGACAGCAAAGGACCTGGAAGAGCAGCTGAACGGAATAGACAGTGTCTTGAAAGGAGGATATAAGATGAACATCAACCAAATCAAGACGAGGATATTGGAATGTATTCGAATTAAATCGGGTGATGCTGCGGGAATTAGATTAGGAAATGAGGCACTTAATGTAGCAAGTGAGTTTTGCTATCTGGGGAGCAAAATAACATGATAGTCGAAGTAGAGGGGATATAAAATGTAGACTGGCAATGGCATGGAAAGCGTTTCTGAAGAAGTGAAATTTGATAACATCGAGTATAGATTTAAGTGTCAGGAAGTCGTTTCTGAAAGTATTTGTATGGAGTGTAGCCATGTATGGAAGTGAAACATGGACGATAAATAGTTTAGACAGAGAAGAGAATAGAAGCTTTTGAAATGTGGTGCTACAGAAGAATGCTGAAGATTAGATGGGTAGATCACATAACTAATGAGGAGGTATTGAATAGAATTGGGGAGAAGAGGAGTTTGTGGCACAACTTGACAAGAAGAAGGGACCGGTTGGTAGGACATGTTCTGAGGCATCGTGGGATCACAAATTTAGCATTGGAGGGCAGCGTGGAGGGTAAAAATTGTAAAGGGAGACCAAGAGATGAATAGACTAAGCAGATTCAGAAGGATGTAGGTTGTAGTAAGTACTGGGAGATGAAGAAGCTTGCAAAGGATAGGGTAGTATGGAGAGCTGCATCAAACCAGTCTCAGGACTGAAGACAACAACAACAACAATTGCGATACCCGCTATTACTTGTTCGTTCATTTAATGAAGTAAGATACAGGAGGACAATTATTGAACTATAAGAAACAAATTCGTCATCTCTTCTGAGTGGTTTGCCGTAGGACGTTCAAACTACACGGTTGGGCGCGGATCATGATGGGAATTAGTATGGTATGGTTTAGCGACGATGCCCACTTCAATCTGGATGGGTTCGTCAATAAGTATAACTGCCGCATTTGTGGGACTGAGAATCCGCGCTTCGCGGTCGACAAGTCTCTTCACTCACAACGGGTGACTGTGGTGTGCAATGTCCTGTCACGGAATAATCGGTGCGATATTCCTTGACGGCACGGTGACTACCGAACAGTACGTGAAGGAATGAGATTTTCACTCTGCAGCGGAGTGTGCGCTGATATCATATCAGCGCACACTCCGCTGCAGAGTGAAAATCTCATTCTGGATACATCCCCTAGGCTGTGGCTAAGCCATGTCTCTGCAATATCCTTTCTTGCAGGAGTGCCAGTTCTGCAAGGTTCGCATGAGAGCTTCTGTAAAGTTTGGATGGTAGGATACGAGGTACTGGCAGAAGTAAAGCTGTGAGGACGGGGCGTGAGTTGTGCTTGGGTAGCTCAGTTGGTAGAGCACTTTCCCCCGAAAGGCAAAGGTCCCGAGTTCGAGTTCGGTCCGGCACACAGTTTTAATCTGCCAGGAAGTTTCAGTACGTGAAGGTTTTGAAAGATGATTTCATCCACATTATCCAATGCGACCCTGATTTCGACAAGATGTGGTTCATCGCAAGACGGAGCTCGACCCCATCGAAGGAGGAGAATATCTGATGTCCTGGAGGAGCACTTTGGGGAGCGCATTCTGGCTCTGGGGCACCCGTAGGCCGTTGACATGGGCCTCGATTAGCCGCCATATTTTCCGTATCTGAACACATTAGACTCCTTTTTGAGGGGTTATATTAAAGACAATGTGTACAGCAATAACCCCAAAACCATTGCTGAGCTGAAAACAGATATTCAGTAGGTCATCGACAGCATCGACGTTCAGACACTTCAGCGGGTCGTGCGGAATTTCGCTTTTCGTTAACTTCAAAACTTGTTGTAACAGAAGAAAGAAGTAAAATGTAGCTATGAGACATTGATTTCTTGATCAGTATGCATCAGTCTTGGGAGTGTATGATTTCCTATTGGTCAGTTTGTAAATCAGTATACAATGCACTTCACTCTTCACAGTCATTCGCACTTCGCTGCATTGTTTAACAGAGGCCTAAATAAAGATGCTTATCCAAACGTTTATTTGAACGCCAAAATACTATACCATATTTCAAGCGGTAGAAAATTATTCGAGTATTTAACTAGTATTCTTGGATTGCTCACTCTTCAAATCCCCCTACACAAAATTTGGTTCCACCTCACATTAAGCCTTTTGGAACTGTTACATCCTCATATTCCATTGACGTCTGAACTAACTCACGCAATCAATGTTTCGAAGACCTATATTTAATGCAGTATTTGAAACATGGTGCTGCTTTTAACTTTTTCACATACACAAAGAGTTTTTACAGGTGAAAGAAGCTAAAAAATGACAAAAAAACCTAGGTTGGCTCGGAATTAGGTCTGACACACACTCAGCCACGGAATCAAATGTGTTAGACTTACGTGATAACTACTGCCATATACAGGGTGTTACAAAAAGGTACGGCCAAACTTTCAGGAAACATTCCTCATACACAAATAAAGAAAAGATGTTAAGTGGACATGTGTCCGGAAACGCTTAATTTCCATGTTAGAGCTCATTTTAGTTTCGTCAGTATGTACTGTACTTCCTCATTCCAACGTGATCAAACTATAAATTTTCACAATCAACATGTGTGGGCTGACGAGAATCCGCACGCAGTTGTGCAATCACGTCATCAACACAGATTTTCTGTGAACGTTTGGGCAGGCATTGTTGGTGATGTCTTGATTGGGCCCCATGTTCTTCCACCTACGCTCAATGGAGCACGTTATCATGATTTCATACGGGATAGTCTACCTGTGCTGCTAGAACATGCGCCTTTACAAGTACGACACAACATGTGGTTCATGCACGATGGATCTCCTGCACATTTCAGTCGAAGTGTTCGTACGCTTCTCAACAACAGATTGGGTGACCGATGGATTGGTAGAGGCGGACCAATTCCATGGCCTCCACGCTCTCCTGACCTCAACCCTTTTGACTTTCATTTATGGGGGCATTTGAAACCTCTTGTCTACGCAACCACGGTACCAAATGTAGAGACTCTTCGTGCTCGTATTGTGGACGGTTGTGATACAATACGCGATTCTCCAGGGCTGCATCAGCGCATCAGGGATTCCATGCGACGGAGGGTGGATGCTTGTATCCTCGCTAACGCAGGACATTTTGAACATTTCCTGTAACAAAGTGTTTGAAGTCACGCTGGTACGTTCTGTTGCTGTGTGTTTCCATTCCATGATTAATGTGATTTGAAGAGAAATAATAAAATGAGCTCTAACATGGAAAGTAAGCGTTTCCGGACACATGTCCACATAACATATTTTCTTTCTTTGTGTGTGAGGAATGTTTCCTGAAAGTTTGGCCGTACCTTTTTTGTAACACCCTGTATACAGTGACGTTTCAAGTGACTTAACTGATCAATAAAATAGTATTGACTTTATAAAAAGCATGGCAAATTGTTACTTTCCATATTTATAATCTTCACGTATTTCATCTACATATTTATTTTCAGCAGTTCTGTATCAGTAAGAGCTGATCACATTTTAAGATTTTTTTTCGACGCTTACTGTTGGTTTAGCATGCTTCGTTGGCTCAGTTTGTAAGTGCCACATTAGGAGACAAGTGTATGGGGATCGATCCCTGGTCAGTCCTACGATTTTTTTCTGTTACCTCTTCCTTCATTTCTTGAAATGTTTGTTGCTGTGATAAATGCCAACTTGCACCGTTAATCGGCGTCCAGGGCGAACTAGAGGTCAGCTCGAAGGTTCCGAGGGAGGCAAGATCGTGCCACCTCCATGCGTAGTAAACAACCGTGGCTTTCAAGTCGACCGTTATGTTGATGGCAGCTTTACTACTATTGCTTTCCCTTGCT
This sequence comes from Schistocerca piceifrons, assembly GCF_021461385.2. Taxonomy (NCBI): domain Eukaryota; kingdom Metazoa; phylum Arthropoda; class Insecta; order Orthoptera; family Acrididae; genus Schistocerca; species Schistocerca piceifrons. The sequence continues at coordinate 57,662,021 of NC_060143.1, forward strand.
CTAACTTATGTGTAATCTTAGCGCGTCAACTTTTCCATTAAGTTCTAGGAGTTCCATTTAATTTAGCATCGACATCTCAATGAATATGTAAATTCTACTACTCGCATTTTTTTACGATACGATTATTAAGTTACGTAATCCGCAGTCACCGTTTTATAAGGTTCGAAATGGCCTGGGAAGAATCCTCCCAAAAGAACAAAACTAATTTCTTGGCGCTATTCCTGCAAAATCCGCGACTGTGCTTGTCTATAATAACATCGACGCCGACGGAACGTTAAACCGTTAGCCATGTTTTCTTCCTGGCATGTTTTTTTTTCACTTTTTATTATCACGTAATGCCGTACTGGTAACTAATTACGCACAAGACTGCAATCCAGACTGGCGAAAGGAGCTGAAAGTTGCACGCAGCGAAATAGTGTCAGAGAGCCGATAATGGAAGAAGGCGAGAGAGCGCGAACCTCACGGGCCCGGAGAGACCTGTTTGTTTCTGGAGAGACGGTACGGCCGGGCGACCGGTCTGGGGTCGGAGGGCGCCTCTACGCAACTCTTGACCCTTACACCCTCACCTCGAGCTTCAGCGGTGTCTAACAAGCAGCAGTTCGAAGACGCTACTTGGGGTTTAAACAAAGGTCACTGACCTCTTTGAAATCACATGGTGAGGGAGAAGTCAAAAGGTACAAGGCAAAGTACACAACAGCGAGCACTACACTCCTATTGTACATGTCAGATTAGAGAGAAGGTGACAGAAATCCTGAGTCCCATTTCCAGCTCATGGAGGATACTGAGAGATTTAGCCGGCCATTACGAAAATCTTGTTTGTAGCTGATTTCACTTTTGAAAAGATGAAAAAATTACCTTTCACACAGCTACCTGGAACGTACACAGTAACTTAATATGATTAATGACATACGGGCCTCCACTATACCATGTTCTTTTGGCTACATTAAAGCTGCCGCTATATACAATACATATATGAGTTCTGAATTCGCTTATGGCTTTGTGGAAAACATTCAAGGTTTCATAGTCTCATCCTGACGAAAAACTAAAAACTTACCTTATCAGATTGTATGAAGTGCATTTTTATATGTGTGTTCCACGCCAGTACGTTATTTTATTTTTCCACTACTAGTGTCGAGCATAGCTCATTTCAAGGGATACCAGAATAAAATTAAGCCACTGTAAATACACATTTTTGTGGTTCAAAAATGGCTCTAAGCACTATGGGACTTAACATCTGAGGTCATCAGTCCCCTAGACTTAGAACTACTTAAACCTAACTAACCTAAGGACATCATAAACATTCATGCCGGAGGCAGGATTCGAACCTGCTACCGCAGCAGCAATGCGGTTCCGGACTGAAGCGCCTAGAAGCGCTCGGCCACAGTGGCCGGCACATTTTTGTGAATATACATTATACAACCAGCAGATCATATACATCTGCTGTTGTTGTCTTAAGACTGAAGTAATGCAGCTCTCCATGCTATTCGTTCTGTCTAAGCCTCGTTATAACTACTGTAAACTACAACCATTTCAACCTGCTTACTGTATTCAGTCCTTATTGTCTCTCTACAATTCTTAATCGCCTCGCCCCGTCCCTAGACATGCACCATTACCAAATTGACAATTCCTTCATGCCTCAGGATGTGTTCGTATCAACCGATAGTGCCGTCTTTTGGTCGAGCTGTGACACAAATTTCTTTTTTCCCGCAATTCGATTCAGCATCGCTTTTGAGTGGTCTAAAGTCAAAACAGACGTACGCACTCAGACACACACACACACACACACACACACACACACACACACACTCGATTCAATACCTCATCATCAGTTACTCGATTTAACCTTGAGCGTTCTTCTTTAGCACCTTGTTTGAAAAACTTCTACAGTATTTTGGTCTGCGCTGACTGTCTTCCACTTCTCATTCCTTTCAGGATTGCAGACCAAATACCTTCCGAAAATCATCATCATTTCCTTGGGCCTTTGTCCGACGTCAACGCGGGGTCGGGCATGTTACTATGGATTTGGCATTGTTAGTGGCAGAGGGTGGCCGGATGTCTTTCCTGTCAGCACCCCGCACCCACCTGGACGAAATTAGTGTACCCCAACTGTCTGCATCTCGCGTAAGTCGTGAAATAGTGCGAACGTTTCCTAATGTCTGCAAGTCGTGTAACTGAGGCGGGACATGGGGACCAGCCTGGTATTCACCTAGTGGGATGTGGAAAACCGCCTAAAAACCACATCAAGGCTGGCCGGCCCTCATCGTTAATCCGCCAGGCGGATTCGATCTGGGGCCGGCGCGCTTATCCGAGTCCAGGAAGCAGCGCATTAGCGCCCTCAGCTAACCTGGTGGGTAAATACCTTCCGAAAACAATTCCTAATATTTAAATTTATGTTCCATGTTAAAAAAATTCTCTTTTCCAGAAACGCTCTTCTAGCTATTGTCAGCCTGCATTTTATATCGTCTCCGCCATAGTTATTCTGTTGCTACACTAACAATCCTAAGCATCACTTTGCTTAGTTCGACTACATTCGATCACTCTCTTTTTATTTTTGTTAATGCTATACTGGGTGTAACAGGTATAAGTGCAGAAATTTTTATATGAGGTGCTTTAAAATATACGCACATCAGTGTGTTGTCTTTTTCACTGCGTTGAAGACTTTGCACAACACGTCACATAATTTACTACCTGATATTTTCTGCACAGTCGTAACTGCACCACTAAGTGGACCACGCCTGTCGGTATGCATGGCCATTTCGCTTCCACGCGTCACTCTTCCACACCTGGCGTGCAGCCCAGGGGAAATTAAGCATTAATGGCTTGCACTTGACACATGACTAGGAGGTACTAACCAACCTAACAACATACTGCTCCTAGTACCTATAATTATCAGTCACCAAATGACGCAAATACTGATATAATGCTGTTTAGTACACTGTCCTCAGTCAACAGTAGATGTACCTGCACTTATTCCCGTTACACCCTGTATAATTCATTTCAGGCATCTGTTCTGCATCTTGCCGTTGTTGAGTTCTTGACACCCTTTTTGTATATGCCGTTCAGCAGGTTTAGTAAATAATAAAATTAAATCAGTGCATTTTTGTTTGTTTGTGTATGTCCACATTATTTTCCCTCCCGACAGACAAACACACACACCTATATACGTGTGTGTGTCTGCTGGGAGGGAAAATAATGTGGAAATACATAAATAAAAGATGCAACTGATAGAATTTACTACAGCTGCTGAAAGGCATATACAAAAAAGGATGTCGGAATTCAACAATGGCAATATGCAGACCAGACTATTACGTGAGACCACATAAAGAATGTCTACAGTTGTTTCAAAATGAGTGAAAGCAGAAGCACCCTATATTGAAGAGCACCGTGTGAGTGGAATGAGAAACACAACCGGCTGTTGCCCCTCGAGTGGTGAAAACAAGTGGAGGCATGCCAGAGACGAGAGAATGAGTCAGTACTGCAAGACTTCGGGGACGTGAGTGAATTTATGAGCAACGTGGAATGTCCAATATAAAAGAGGCGTGCTGCCGGGGTTGCGGGCAGCTCCGGGGACAGCGCGCCTCCCCCGGGGGCTGTAGCGGCAATATCGGGCCGGCCTTGGGGCTGCTACGCCAATAACGAGGGGGCCGTCTCGCAAACGCCCCCGCGTCCGCCCCCGCCACAGCCGCTGACGGCGCAGCGCGCCCTCCACCCCGCCGCCTAAAATCGGGCCTGTTCGGAGGCGGCTTGCCAGGACCAACGTCTCTTGTAGCAGGCTGGAATTCCCCACCGAGGGCATGATGCGATACAGCGCAGCATACCATATGGATACAGTCCGTGTACTAGCAAACAGCGCCGCGCGGAGTAGCCACACGGTCTATGGCGCCTTGTCAGGGTTCACGCGGCTTCCCCCGTCGGAGGTTCGAGTCCTGTCTCGGGCATGGGTGTGTCTGTTGTCCTTAGCGTAAGTTAGTTTAAGTTAGATTAAGTAGTATTTAAGCCTAGGGACCGATGACCTAAGCAGTTTGGCCCCATAGGAGCTTACCACCTCCACCACCACCATCACCAGTAGCAAACAACCAGCCTTAGTGGTAGTCGTACCACAGTTTCTGTCCTACACACGGCCGGCCGTTGGTGGCCGAGCGGTTCTGGCGGTACAGTCTGGAACCGCGCGACCGCTACGGTCGCAGGTTCGAATCCTGCCTCGGGCATGGATGTGTGTGTTGTCCTTAGGTTAGTTAGGTTTAAGTAGTTCTAAGTTCTAGGGGACTTATGACCTCAGCAGTTGAGTCCCATAGTGCTCAGAGCCATTTGAACCATTTGTCCTACACACGCTCAGCGTCTCACGTTTGTCTCGGAAAGACTCCAAGGGTTGCTATTACGTTGTCGTCTATCCTAACCTACATGCATGCGGCAGTGTGCGTACCTAATATGTTCCAAAATGCCGCGCATAAAAACAGGATTTTCCGGTGCATATACATTCGCTTCTGTTGGTGATAAAAAGGTAGGGTGAAGTGTTTTGATACCTCTTGGCCTAGGGACAGTTTGTAACTGCAACAGAATGATCGACTTACTGTCACTGTCCTATAGCACAAGGTCAACGTATGAATATTCAAATGGTTCAAATGGCTCTGAGCACTATGCGACTCAACTTCTGAGGTCATCAGTCGCCTAGAACTTCGAACTAATTAAACCTAACTAACCTAAGGACATCACACACATCCATGCCCGAGGCAGGATTCGAACCTGCGACCGTAGCGGTCACACGGTGCCAGACTCAAGCGCCTTTAACCGCACGGCCACACCGGCCGGCGTATGAATATTGGACACTTCCTCCTGCTTAGGCAAATGCAGCAAATGGGGTGGTTCTTTTTGCATTTGATGTATACGGTTGGCTTAATGGGACTTATGAAGCCTTCATTAACTCATGGGCAGTTTTTGGAAAACCCCACAAAAGGATTTTTTACTGTATTTTCGCCGTCACCAAAGGACCAAACCCCGACCGAGGATTCAAAGACGGTTGTGCCCAGAAAATGGCTGAAAATTTTTACGATATTATCCTTAGATCCCGATCTCGAACAACCTCGAAAATTTTCTTGATATCTTTATCCATTTTCAAGATATTGATGTAAGTTACCCTACCTCCACATGTAAAATGCTGTACGAAGCGAAATCTAAATAACACGTAACTCTAGCAAATTACTCAAATTTTAACGATATATTCTCTAGGCAGTTATCTAGAGGCGCCATCTCCCCTTTTCAAAAGTCCGTATCCGTTATAGAGACTGACCCCAAAAACTTGTCTCTTGGGTACCAAAACCCAGCCGTCGATTCCGCGACAGCTATGCATGGCAAATGGCTGTAATTTTTTAGACGTATTCCTAAGAAACAACGGTCGAACAACCATGAAAATTTTCTCCATACCTTTTCCCTTTTGCAAGATACATAAGTTCATCGTTACCCTATTTGTACACGTAAAATACGTAAGTAAAATCCGATGTGAGGCGAAAACATAGTTCATAAAATTACGTAGCACGGAGAAGAGACAAATATGCTGTAAAGTGTCTCCGTTATCATCTGCCAACCCCATATTGTAGTACTGAAGCACACGCAGAATCTTTTTGCACGTAAAATCGTCTAAGGCATGAAATTGGGTTTGCATTATTTTAATTTCACATATGGAAACGATCTAAATATTACTGACCAATATATTTCTTTTATAAGACTTACACGCTCTGCTGCAGCGCAGAAAAGAAGGGAACCAGCGGAAAAATGCCCAATCGGAGCACAAAAAATGCGAATATGTTCCTGTTTACGTAAGACACTGAGTGAAAAATAGGGTACCAGCTGCCTCAATCTACCGTCCGAACCCTCTTAAATTTTTTTCCCAAAAACTTTGGCGTTCCAATATATTCGCGAACGAGATAATGGTAGTGCGGGGGAAAGAGAAGGACACAGTGGCAGTGGAACACAGGTGACAGTTATAGAACAGTAGAACAGTACTAGGAGGAGGGTGAAGGAGGCCGTGCCAGGTGGGCGAGAAGAGGGGGAGAGGAGAATAAAGAGAAAGTCGAAGTGGATGAGACCCAGTGGTAAGCACAGACGGAATACATGACAATGACAACGAGGAAGAGAGAGATAGTGACGTTGAGAAGAAACGGCGACAGTAGGAAGCAAGAACGAACGAGATACTGGAATTAAGAGAGAGCAAGAGGGAGACAGTAACAGTGAGAGACTGTAGCAGCAGGACAGAGCGAAAGGGACTGTGGTTGTGACACAGGAGAGTGACAGAGGGACACAAACAAATAGTGACAATGAGGTGAGTTGAGAAGCTACATCGTCGTATTCTTTGGCCCCACGGTTATTCTGCAAGGACACGTTAATGCGAAGGATGGTGTGACCATTTTGGCTGATCAGGAGCATCCCACGGTACAATGTTCGTTCCCCAATGGTGATGCAGCGTTCCGAAACAACAACGCCCCTGTCCTCACAGCTCGCATCGTCCAGGAATGGTTTTCTGAGCACTTGGATGTGCTGTCGCATCTCCTAGGACCACAGCCACCTATTATTGAGCCTCTGAGGTCTACTTTGGAGAGAAGGGTACGTGATCGCTATCCACTTCCCATCATCATTACCTGAACTTTCCAATATTTTGCAGGAATAACAGTATAAGATGACCATGAAAAGCATACAGGATTTCTATTTATTCGTTCTGGGACTACTGGAAATTGCTTTTAATGCCAACGGGCTTTGTACAGCGTATTAGGCATGGTTATATGTTGTTTTTACGGTGTCTCGTCTTTTCTTTTATCCTCCTGCTGAATTAGTGGATTTCCCCATTTTCGACCCGTATCGTTTGAGCAAGCAGTGAAGGAAACAAAAGAAAAATTCGGAGTATGAATTAAAATCCATGGAGAAGAAATAAAAACTCTGAGGTTCGCCGATGACATTGTAATTCTGTCAGAGACAGCAAAGGACCTGGAACAGCAGCTGAACCGAATAGACAGTATATATGAAGACAGTAACTGTTCCCGAAAGAACAGAATACTGTTGATGACCGTGCAGCTTTTCCCTGGAATAAATGATGACTAACTGAAACCCTCAGCTGCCGACAGGTGTTGTTGATATACCTCAATGTGGACAGCTGAAAATGTGTGCCCCGACCGGGACTCGAACCCGGGATCTCCTGCTTACATGGCAGACGCTCTATCCATTTGAGCCACCGAGGACACAGATGAATAGCGCGACTGCAGGGACTCATCCCTTGCACGCTTCCCGTGAGACTCACATTCCCAACTGTCCACAATTCTACATATGTAATGTACCTTATAGACTGTGTCCTCGGTGGCTCAGATGGATAGAGCGTCTGCCATGTAAGCAGGAGATCCCGGGTTCGAGTCCCGGTCGGGGCACACATTTTCAGCTGTCCACATCGAGGTATATCAACAACACCTGTCGGCAGCTGAGGATTTCAGTTAGTCATCATTTATTCCAGGGAAAAGCTGCACGGTCATCAACAGTATTCTGCTCTTTCGGAAACAGTTACTGTCTTCATATATATAGTTAAAGGCTACCCAGCCATTGATCTTTGTCTGTGCGAATGCGCATAGGTTGCCCAAACTCTTACGGGAATCGCCAAAGCGTGCGCGAGTAACGAGTGAATGGGCAAATGTCTATAAGGTACATTACATATGTAGAATTGTGGACAGTTGGGAATGTGAATCTCACGGGAAGCGTGCAAGGGATAAGTCCCTGCAGTCGCGCTATTCATCTGTGTCCTCGGTGGCTCAGATGGATAGAGCGTCTGCCATGAAAGCAGGAGACCCCGGGTTCGAGTCCCGGTCGGGGCACACATTTTCAGCTGTCCGCATCGAGGTATATCAACAACACCTGTCGGCAGCTGAGGGTTTCAGTCAGTCATCATTTAAGGAATAGACAGTGTTTCGAAAGGAGGATATAAGATGATCATCAACAAAGGCAAAACGAGGATAATGGAATGTAGTCGAATTAAATCGGGTGATGCTCCGGGTATTAAATTAGGAAATGAGACGCTTAAAGTAGTAAATGAGTTTTGCTATTTGGGAAGCAAAATAACTGATGCTAGTCGAAGTAGAGAGGATATAAAATGTAGGCTGGCAATTGCAAGGAAAACGTTTCTGAAGAAGTGAAATTTGTTAACATCGAGTGTAGATTTAAGTGTCAGGAAGTCGTTTCTGAAAGTATTTGTATGGAGTGAAGCCATGTATGGACGAAGAGAATAGAAGCTTTCGGAATGTGGTGCTACAGAGGAATGCTGAAGATTAGATGGGTAGATCACATAACTAAGAAGGAGGTATTGAATAGAATTGGAGAGAAGAGGAGTTTGTGGCACAACTTGACTAGAAGAAGGGATCGGTTGGTAGGGCACATTCTGAGACATCAAGGGATCACCAATTGAGTATTGGAGGGAAGCGTGGAGGGTAAAAATCGTAGAGGGAGACCAAGAGATGAATACACTAAACAGATTCAGAAGGATGTGCGTTGCAGTAGGTACTGGGAGATGAAGTAGCTTGCACGGGATAGAGTAGCACGGAGAACTGCATCATCTCTGGACTTAAGACCACAACAACAACAACATCGTTACTGGAATGATTCCCCATACGTCTTCGTTCTGCTTATACGCTTTCCTTACGCGTCACGTAACCGAAGCAGTCATTCTCGCAGTGGGCGACGTATGTTTTGGCTAATCAGTTTATACTGCTTCCGACCTTTTCACAATCGCCCATTTCTGTGCGCCGTTTCCCTGTTTTGGACATCACCTCGAACTAACTTGGGTAAAAGTGATTCAGTTTTAGGCTTTCTCAGAGTTGCGACAGGTACAGCAGGTGAGGAATTAGTCCGGCTGGCAGCCAACAGGCGTGCACACGAAGGGCAGGAGACGGGCTGGGCGACTCAGTGGAAAGGCCAGTGAGAGAGACGCGGTGCGCGGCTGGATGTGGGACAGGCGGCGCGGCTGCCCGTGTCGCAAGGCGGCGGTGCCGGGCCGGGCCGGGCCGGGCCTGCGGCTATTCCCGGGGACCTTGACACCGGGCCCCAGCTGACGCCACACGCCGTCTCGGCTGGCACACGCCTCGCCCGCTGCAGCGCCGCGTCGCGACTGCGAGCACCGTGATGGGCCGCGACCACTCCGAGTTCTGCACCAGCTCACGAACGGCCGCCCTTCAGTAATGTCCTAACATAAAAAAATCTATACGCTTAAAAAACAGAGAGAAATGTCGCACGTTGTGTCGTAAAACTACCGCAGGCTACTATAGATTGTCGTAAGTAAGCGTAGGCTACGACAGTTTTCCTAGTAGCTTTGGTCAGTTAAGATCGTAACCGCGTTACCTGCCTGTCAGGTGTGTTGCATATCTATCGGGCGCTACCTCGTTTCAACCGCTTTTGTTTACATATGCGATCAGTTCCTTACTAGATTCCCCAAGGAACCGAAAGTGGTCCATCGTCTACTAACTTAGCGCGGACGTATAAAGGGCCGCTTAACCAATGGAACATGTTACTTAAAAATAAGCAGTATTTAGAGAAAAATTCAAGTTCTCATTGTTTAATTCAGGTTTTATTCGAAAATTGTTGTTCAAAATGGCTCTGAGCACTATGTGACATAACTTCTGAGGTCATCAGTCGCCTAGAACTTAGAACTAATTAAACCTAACTAACCTAAGGACATAACACACATCCATGTCCGAGGCAGGATTCGAACCTGCGACCGTAGCGGTCGCTCGGTTCCAGACTGTAGCGCCTAGAACCGCACGGCCACTCCGGCCGGCGAAAATTGTTGATTTGTGACGTGGAACAGACGGATGTCGTAGTAAAAATAAAAAATAAAGCATTATCATACAGCGATAGAAAACGGTAAAAAAAGTATAATTACAAATATGCAAAACAAAAACATATCAAACGTAGCTTTAATACTTCGACAACCGGCCGGTGTGGCCGAGCGGCTCTAGGCGCTTCAGTCTGGAACCGCGCGACCGCTACGGTCGCCGGTTCGAATCCTGTCTCGGACATGGATGTGTGTGACGTCCTTAGGTTACTTAGGTTTAAGTAGTTCTACGTTCTAGGGGACTGATGACCTCAGATGTTAAGTCCCATAGTGCTCAGAGCCATTTGAACCAATACTTCGACGACGTTATACCCTGGGGAGCCAAAGAAACTAGTTTTTTTTATGTCTTCAGTCCTGAGACTGAATTGATGCAGCTGTCCATGCTACTCTATCCTGTGCAGGCTTATTCATCTCCCAGTACCTACTGCAACCTAGATCCTTCTGAATTTCTCTTTTAAAATTTTCTAACCTACCTGCCCGATTAAGGGATCTGACATTCCACGCTCCGTTCCGTATAACGTCAGTTTTCTTTCTCCTGATAACAACGTCCTCCTGAGTAGTCCCCGCCCGGAGTTCCGAGTGGGGGACTATTTTACCTCCGGAATATTTTACCCAAGAGGACGCCATCGTCATTTAACCTTACAGTAAAGCTGCATGCCTCGGGAAAAATTACGCCTATAGTTTTCCCCTGCTTTCAGCCGTTCGCAGTACCAGCACAGAGGGGCCGTTTTGGTTACTGTTACAAGGCCAGATCAGTCATTCATCTAGACTGTTGCCCCTGCAACTACTGAAAAGGCTGCTGCCCCTCTTCAGGGACCACACGTTTGTCTGGCCTCTCAACAGATACCCCTCCGTTGTGGTTGCACCTACAGACGTTATGCCCTGGATAGCCAAAGAAACTAGTACATCTGCTTAATATCGTGTAGGGCCTCCGCGAGCACGTAGAAGTGCCGAAACACGACGTGGTATGGACTCGACGTCTGAAGTAGTGCTGGAGGGAATTGACACTATGAAATCATGCAGGGTTGTCCACAAATCCGTAAGACTACGAGGGGGCGGCCAGCGGATGTGTTTAAACTCAGAAGAATGTTCCTGGAGCCACTCTGTAGCAATTCTGAACGTGTGGCGTGTCGCATTGTCCTGCTGAAATTGCACAAGTCCTCGGAATGCACAATGGACGGTGCAGGTGACAAGACAGGATGCTTACGTACGTGTCACCTATTAGAGTCGTATGTACACGTATCAGGGTTTCCATATCACGCTCCACACCATTACAGAGCCTCCACCAGCTTGAACAGTCCCATGCTGAAGTTCATGGTCCATGGATTCATGAGGTTGTCAACAAACCCGTACACTCCATTCGCTCGACATAACTCGAAACGAGACTCGTCCGACCAGGCAACATGTTTCTAGTCATCAACAGTCCAATGTCGGTGTTGACGAACCCAAGCGAGTCGTAAAGCTTTGTGTCGTGCAATCATCAAGGGTACACGAGTGGGGGCTTCGGCTCCAAAAGCCCATACCAGTGATGTTTTGTTGAATGGTTCGTACGCTGACATTTGTTGATGGCCCACCACAGAAATCTGTAGCAATTTCCGGAAGGGTTGCACTTCTGTCAAGCTGAAGGATTGTCTTCAGTGGTCGTTGGTCCCGTTTTTGCAAGATCTTTTTCTGACCGCAGCGATGTCGGAAATTTGATGTTTCACCAGATTCCTGATATTCACGATACACTCGTGAAATGGTCGTACAGGAATATCGCCACTTCATCGCTACCTCGGAGATGCTGTGTCCCATCGTTCGTGCACCGACTGTAACACCACCATCAAACTCACCTAAATCTTGATAACCTGCCATTGTGGCAGCAGTAACCGATCTAACAACTGCGCCAGACACTTGTTGTCTTATATAGGCGTTGCCGATCGCAGCGCCGTATTCTGCCTGTTTACATATCTCTGTTTTTGAATACTCATGCCTATACCAGTTTCTTTGGCGATTCCGTGTACAAACATGTTTCTGTAATTGCTAAACGATTTTCACACTTATCAGCTATAACAGGAAACTTTGGCCTTTGATCATGATGGGCAACGTTCTGCTGAGTACAAAATAACAACAATAACTATATATTTTTGTGTTTACTGCTTGAAAACTGCACTTGCATCAAAAGTATTTGTTTTTGTTACATAAAAGCGCAGCTAATTTTTAAAATTTATGAAACGCAATTTATATTTTTTAAGGATATGAAATACACAATGGACTAAAACTGAACGATGTGCTGTTCTAATTATGTGCGAAACAGACAGACAAAAAATAAGGAGAAGTCGTCGCAGTTCCTCTCTCACACATTCATTTATGTCTCTTTTCATACCAGTACTACCGGTAACCATACCGTTTACTAAGTCATTTATGTACTGTACCAAAACCACCGAAACGTAGTTTTGGTAGAGCGCAACTCTGTCATAAAGGTACGAGCTGCTATAGTCGCCGGCCAGAGTAGCCGTTCGGTTCTAGGCGCTACAGTCTGGAACCGAGCGACCGTTACGGTCGCAGGTTCGAATCCTGCCTCGGGCATGGATGTGTGTGATGTCCTTAGGTTAGTTAAGTTTAATTAGTTCTAAGTTCTAGGCGACTGATGACCTCAGAAGTGAAGTCGCATAGTGCTCAGAGCCATTTGAACCTTTTTTTTTTTTTTTTGCTATAGTCACGCTGTCAGAGGGGTAAGGAGCAGTAGACTTCTTTTAGTAAGGAATGCCATTTTTGTCTGTACTTGTAAGCTCATTATGTCCTCCTTGTTTCGTCCGTCATCCGTAATTTTGCTTCCGAAGTAGCAGAATTTCTCCTCCACCGTCTACTACGTGGTCCCCAATTCTGATGTTCGTCCTAACTCAGTTAGTTCTGCTTCTCAATCCTTTTTCTTGGGCTTACTCTCGGTGCGTATTCTGTGGTTAGTAGACTGTTCATTGCACTGAACAGCTCCGTTAACTGTTCCTCACTTTCGTAGAGTATAGCAATGTCATCAGCGATCTTGTCTTTGATATGCTTCCACCCAGAATTTGAGTCCCACTTTTGAGCATTTCCTTTATTTCTTTCATTGCTTCTTTGAAATACACGTGGGCGAATAATGAGAGAGACTGTATCCCTGCCTTAAGCCCATTTTAACGTGAGCTCTTCTCTTTTCGTCTTCCATTCCTTGATTCCTTCACTTATTGTGTATTAACGTTTTTTGCCATGGCATATACCTTTTTTTCGGAGTATATAGAAGAAATTAGACTACCACACGTAGATGAATTCTTTTTCTAGGTCCGTAAATACTATGGAAGTGCTGCACTCATTCAATAAAGCCATTGTGAACAATGTATATTTCCCGTAACAAGAACTGCAATGATATCATGATGCTCCTTAGGTTTATTCAGTTTATTGAATGGCAGCTAACTCTAAATATAGATAAATGTAAATTAATGCAAAAAATGGCTCTGAGCACTATGGGACTCAACATCTTTGGTCATAAGTCCCCTAGAACTTAGAACTACTTAAACCTAACTAACCTAAGAACATCACACACACCCATGCCCGAGGCAGGATTCGAACCTGCGACCGTAGCAGTCCCGCAGTTCCGGACTGCAGCGCCAGAACCGCACGGCCACCGCGGCCGGCAAATTAATGCAGATGAATAGGAAAAAGAATCCCGTAATGTTTGAATACTCCATTAGTAGTGCAGCGCTTCACACAGTCATGTCGATTAAATATTTGGGCGTACAATTGCAGAGCGATATGAAGTGGGACAAGCATGTAATGGTAGTTGTGGGGAAGGCGGGTAGTCGTCTTCGGTTCATTGGTAGAATTTTGGGAAGATGTGGTTCATCTGTAAAGGAGACCGCTTATAAAACACTAATACGACCTATTCTTGAGTACTGGTCGAGCGTTTGGTATCCCTATCAGATCGGAGTCAGGGAGGACATAGGAGCAATTCAGAGGCGGGCTGCTATATTTGTTACTGGTGTGTTTGATCATCACGCGAGTGTTAAAGAAATGCTTCAGGAACTCGGGTGGGAGTCTCTAGAGGAAAGGAGGCGTTCTTTCCGTGAATCGCTACTGAGGAAATTTAGAGAACCAGCATTTGAGGCTGACTGCAGTACAATTTTACTGCCGCCAACTTACATTTCGCGGAAAGACCACAAAGATAAGAGAGATTAGGGCTCGTACAGAGGCATATAGGCAGTCATTTTTCGCTCGTTCTGTTTGGGAGTGGAACAGGGAGAGGAGATGCTAGTTGTGGTACGAGGTACCCTCCGCCACGCACCGTGTGGTGTATTGCGGAGTATGTATGTAGACGTAGATTGCCTTTCTTTCCCTCGCTGTTCGCGAACTTTCCTCGCCACTCCTCTGTCGCCAGAGCTCGCAGCGGGTCGAGCACGGCTCCGCCGTGTGTTGGATGCAGCGCTGAGTTCTGCAGATGAGCACGGGGGACAGCCAGGCGGCCTGTGGGGGGAGCCGGTCTTACGTCAGCCCTGAGGAGGCCGCGCGACTTGTTTGCCCGCGGTTGCCCAACGCGGACGTTCCCAGCCCGCTGTCAACAGAATTTGGACACCCGCACGCACTTCTAGAGCCAGTCCGACTCGACCGCGGACAGAGTGAGGGACACCGAAAATAAATGTTTGTACGCCGACACTAAACAATAACAATAACCACTTAACTGTTACATGCTGCAACGAAAGTAACAGCTGGAGTAGCCCGAGGAAACATAATGAAAACCTCTAACGTTCTCAACGTACAGCGTGTCCCTCTCAAAAAAACGCTAAAGGAGACATGGTGATGAACTGGCACCATATGCTAGAGCATCTCAAAGAATTTACACTACTGGCCATTAAAATTGCTACACCAAGAAGAAATGCAGATGATAAACGGGTATTCATTGGACAAATATATTATACTAGAACTGACACGTGATTACATTTTCACGCAATTTGGGTGCATAGATCCTGATAAATACAGTACCCAGAACAACCACCTCTGGCCGTAATAACGGCCTTGATACGCCTGGGAATTGAGTCAAACAGAGCTTGGATGGCCCTGCCCGAGGCAGGATTCGAACCTACGACCGTAGCGGTCGCGCGGTTCCAGACTGTAGCGCCTAGAACCGCTCGGCCACCCCGGCCGGCCTAACGCTGATTCATGATCCTGTTTTTGTAAACTGTGTTCCTTACATTTTACCTAACTGATTTTCCTTATTAAATTATATTAATTTTCATAAATTATAATTTCGAAGTTTTTATTTTTTTAATAAAAATATTTCAACTTAGTTTTAATTTTTTATTCTAATTAACTGCTAATTTTTCATCATGTGGATTCGAATGTCATATTATTTTGCAATATATATATATATATATATATATATATATATATATATATATATATACGGTTGGAACATGTGTGGTGGGATGCCTACGGCGCGACAGCTGATGGGTGCACATAGCTAATACAGCAGGGAAACAGTAATCTCTACAGTAAGCAGGGCAATGCCATGGCCCTGCCCATATATATATATATTTGGGGTGGAAAACAAGCAAAAGTATTACACGAGCGGTCATAATAAAAATAAAAGCACTTTTAGAAAAGTGACATAACTAGAAAACTTAATTAATAATTACCTGAAAACACCTCATATTTGACGAGAACAGAACTACATTTCCAAATTACTGTTGCATAGAATATAATGAACTCTACTGCCAAAAAATACTTACTCAGAATCTAAGAGAAGCTTATACAGTTTCAATGTAAGCTTTATAGAATACATTAAGTAGATTTTTCTCAAGTATTGCTCTTATGAGTGTGTCACTGTTGTTGCCGGCTAGAGATATGCATTTTTTTAATGTAATTTTATTTTATTTGGGGCCATTTACAGAGACCTGACACCTAGATGCTAAGGCACGTGACGCTTTTTCAGTCTCACCTTTTACATACACAGAACACGGTGAATTCTTCTAATTTTAATAAGTGTAACGATGTTGTAGCTTTAAACAATTGTAAACTTACAACTAATTATAGAATGGAAATACTTAAGCCGGCCGGAGTGGCCGTGCGGTTCTAGGCGCTGCAGTCTGGAACCGAGCGACGCTACGGTCGCAGGTTCGAATCCTGCCTCGGGCATGGATGTGTGTGATGTCCTTAGGTTAGTTAGGTTTAATTAGTTCTACGTTCTAGGCGACTGATGACCTCAGAAGTTAAGTCGCACAGTGCTCAGAGCCATTTGAACCATTTTTTTGAAATGCTTAAAACTAACAATTTATGAAACAAAAGGAAAATAGAAAGAGGCTAGGAAAGAATTTAAATTTAATGGATGATTGGTTAGAGTAGAAGGGAGAGGTGAGTCCCGCCACCACAAGAGGACGCGGGTGAATGTCGAAGTATGTTCAGCGAGCCGTTGACTTCCGGACGCCTTTAATTGTGCTGAGTTATTATAAACTCCATTTTAAAACCAAAAACAGAGTTTATATGCGTTGTAGAGAGGGAGTCTGTTAATGACGTTGTAATGTGTGTTTTTTTAACTATTATAATTCCTCATATCTAAGTACAAGCTTAGTGATTCGTTGCGGTATGATCACAGTCGCTATCTAATTTTAATACATACATTTCTGTTTTGTAGGGCACTAAAAGGTTGATTTTCTGGTCCCTTTATGTGTCTAAGCTTACTTTACGATTAGGCTATATTTACACTTTGACTATGTGGATTTTGTGCTACGTGCATATTGACTCTTGCTTTTTTTATTGCCCGTATTCGTCTACCCTGTGGAGTTAAACTTGGTGAGATATGTACGGATACTGTTTTGATCTAGAGATGCGGAGACCGCTCGAAGACACTGTACAATTCCGGTCGATCTAATGATAGGAAATACAAGCGAACAATACTGCCACCACACGCAAGTACGGTTGGAACATGTGTGGCGGAATGCCTACGGCGCGACAGCTGAGGGGTGCACCTAGCTAATACAGCAGGGAAACAGTAATCTCTACAGTAAGCAGGGCAATGCCATGGCCCTGCCCATTTGTTTATTTACGCCGCCGACGCACGTGACGTCGGCGACACGTGCCCAGCTAGGCTAGACAGCGGGGTGGCGGCATTCCGGCGCAGGCGAGGCGAAGCGCGGCGTCGCCCGCAGGAGGGGCGCGCGCGTGGGCGGCGGGCAATTAGTGGGCGGCGCAATATTTGCGGAGGCCAGGCCGGCGCTGCGTGACGTCAGCAGGGCAGGGCGCGGCCCACGGCTGCCAACCGGCCGGCCGCTAATGTCCCGCGCGGCCCTGCGCCGCGCTGCGTGGAACACGCCCACGCCCACCGGAGTCGGTGCTGCCGCCTCCGCGTGCCCTTTGCCACCGCACGGATCGCCGCTCCTGGCGCCGCGGCGCGGCCGAGGGCGGAAGCTTACTTCACCACTGCACGCGCTCGTAACGACATCCGGTGCTGAATGCTTCCCATTATAAAAATAAGAATAATATACAAAAGAATGGAAAAGAAAGTTGAGGATCTGTTCCATGACTATCAGTTTAGCTTTAGGAAAGTTAAAGGCACGAGAAGCAGCTCTGACATTGTGTTTGATAATAGAAGCAAGATTGAATACAAATCAAGACACGTTTATACGATTTGTCGAGAACGTCAAATGGCGCAAGATGTTCGAAATTCTTAGGAAAATAGGGGTACACTACACACAAAAACGGGTAATGTACAATATGTAAAAGAGCCAAGACGCCACGATAAGAGTGGAAGACCAACAAAGAACTGTGCGGATTAAAAAAGATGGCTGACTTGCGTGTGACGAGGGCCTCCCGTCGGTTAGACCGCTCTCTTGGTGCAAGTCTTTCCATTTGACGCCACTTCGGCGACTTGCGCGTCGATGGGGATAAAATGATGATGATTACCACAACACAACACCCAGTCCCTGAGCGGAGAAAATCTCCCGCCCAGCCGGGAATCGAACCCGGGCCCTTAGGATTGACAGTCCGTCGCGCTGACCACTTTTTTTTTTTTTTAAATCTCATTTCGCTCTATATTGGTCGATGAATTTGTTCGTGGCGGACGTCGATGACAACCGTTGAGGTTCTTTTTTGATCCGTTCACTCGGTTTTTTTATTTCAGAGAGTAGCTAACCCTCTGACCGAACACGCTGAGCTACCGTGCCGGTACCACTCAGCTACCGGGGGCGGATGTAAGAGAGGTATGTAGTCTTTCGTTACTACTGTTCATTCCATATATCGAAGAAATAGTGATCAAAATAAAATAAAGTTTCATATGAGGGACTAGATTCGAGGTGAAAGGATATCAGTGATAAGATTCGCTGATGACATTGCTATCCTCAGCAAAAGTGAGGAAAAAATACAGGATCTGCTGAATACAATGAATAGTCTAATGCGCAGAAAATACGAACTGAGAGTAAATCGAAGAAAGACGAAAATAATGAGAAATAGGAAGGGCATTCCTGGCTAAGAGGAATCTACTAGTATCAAACACAAGTCTGAATGTAAGGAAGAAATTTCTGACAATTTACATTTGGAGCGCAGAATCACATGGTTGCGAAATATGGACAGTGGGAAAACTGAAAAGGAGAGAATCGAAGCATCTGAGATGTGGTGCTACAGACGAATGTTGAAAGTTAGATGGATTGATAAGATAAGGAATGAAGAGGTTCGGCACAGAATCGGAGAGGAAAGAAACATACGTGAAACACTGACGATAAGAAGGAATAGAATGGTAGGACATCTGTTAAAACATCAGGGACGTTCCATGGGAGCTCAGAGGGTAAAAACTGCAGAGGAAGACAGAGATTGGAATGCAGCCAGCAATTAACTGAGCGCCGGCCGTGGTGACCGAGCGGTTCTAGGCGCTTCAGTCCAGAACCACGCGGCTGCTACGGTCGCAGGTTCGAATCCCGCCTCGGGCATGGATGTGTGTGATGTCCTTAGGTTAGTTAGGTTTAAGCAGTTCTAAGTCTAGGGGACTGATGACCTCAGATGTTAAGTCCCATAGTGCTTAGAGCCATTTGAACCATTTTGAATTAACTGAGAACGTTGCTGCTCTGAGATGAAACGGTTGGCACAGAAGAGGAATTCGTGGCGGACCGCATCAAACCAGTCACACTCGCCGTTACGGGAAATATTATTACGCCATGCAATGCTACTCCGAGGAACTGTTAGAATAACTGAGGCACAAGACGCTGCTTCCCTTCCTCACCGTATCACCACCACTGCTATGTTTTCGATTGGCGACCCAAGTGCAAAGAAACTTTCGTCGAGTTTACAACGAAGCGCCCCCGTCGTTCAAGACTATAAAGAAGTGGTGTGACCAGTTTTTGGCTACTGGGAGTGTTGCGAAAGGGCACGGTTGTGGTAAGCCTGGGATCATATGAGGAACAAGTGCGGCGGTCATTCGAACAGAAGTCAGTGCGACAGGCAGCACGAGAACTTCGTATGAAACGTTCAACAGTGCACAAAGTGCTTCATCAGCGATTACGTTTGTACGCATATAAAGTGCAGGCTGTGCAAGAAATCAAGCCTGATCATCGACCAAAGCGAGAAGAATTTGCATGTGTCATGTTAGATCGCATTGCCGCGGACGAGACATTTTTACCACGCGTGATGTTTACTGACGAGGCAACCTTTCACGTGTCAGGGGCTGTCAATCGTCACAATGTGCGCATCTGGAGGTCCGAAAATCCACATGCACGTAGGGAACACATGCGCGACAGTCCGAAAGTTAATGTGTGGTGTGGCTTGATGATAAATCGCATTGTTGGGCCGTTTTTCTTTCAGGGGCCGACTGTGGATGGAGTCATCTACCTGGACATGTTGGAACAATTTGCCGTGCCACAGATAACAGACCTGCAGCCAAATGTGATGTTTCAACAGGACGGTGCACCACCCCATTGGAGCCTTGATGTCCGAAAATTTTTAAATGACACATTCCCCCGACGATGGATTGGCCGTGGAGGTTCAATTCCTTGGCCGCCATGTTCGCCCGACATAACACCCCTCGACTTTTTCTTGTGGGGTTATGTGAAAGACTGGGTATACGCTACACCAGTAAAGGACCTGCAAGACTTGAAACAGCGCATAAGAATTGTCATCACAGAACAGATGCTCCGCAACACATGGCACGAAATCGATTATAGACTTGATATTCTTCGCGCTACCCGTGTTCAAGTGTACTGAACCGTCCACCTGTGTATGAAAACTTGATGAGCTGCTGTATGATTTCCCTGTTTCCTCTCAGATTTTATGATTTCAAATGTTGGAGCCTCATTGTGGACACCCTGTACTGCTGATGACGGACAGTTACATGAACAACATTGTGCTATTACGAAAATAAAGGGAACGCAATGATGATGTTGAATCTTTACTGAAACATGTATGGGTGAAACAACAAGAAAACTGCGTCTATTTAAGGCAGAATCCGTTTCAAAACATTTATTTAAATGCAATGTAGACACAAAAAGTGAGTTTTAACGTTGAGTATTTTTGGTTGCTAATGCACGTACGACTTCTCAGTGGCGGACAGAAATTGGCTGGTATTTGTAGGGAAAGCTTCAGAGTGCGATATGTAGCATACTACAGCGCAGTCCAAAATTAAAGCAACAAACCGCTATTTCCACGTCCTCTGTCCAGTTCACGACATTATCGTACAAACTGTCAACCAGATGTCCGTACCACTGAACTCAACAAACTAACGGACGAAATCTCGAAGATCCAACAAACAGAATACTTGCGCAACAGACCCTACCGAAGCCAAGTCGGTCCAAACAGACGTCACGATGCCCAGGGGGACACAGATATGATTAGCACCACGAGTGATGAAGAAGAAACAGATACAGACCAGGGCACCAACACAGATATTGAAGCGTCCAGCGCGGATGATCCATAGTGTCAACCAAGTCAAATTCAAAGAACAGAGTGGAACAACCGACAAGAGGTGCACAAGTCACACACAATCCTAAAATCAGATTGCACCTTATATATAAATAGTTAACAGCATCTCCATGTCCAATAAGAGCTTAAAGCTAGGTACCTCTTCAAGGGACCTACGCCTTCCGTTAAGAGGCAGCGCACAGTCTGTATGGAAGGATCTTAATTGTGGTCCCTCTCTTTTGAGCCCAACCCGACGGATACCTATGGTAGATCGGGGAAAACCACCGCTCAGGCTGTGTTGCTGGCGGGGCCGGAAGGTGCTAACTGCCACACCACGTATCATTGTAAGTCTCATTGGCTCAGTGTGAACTGTTTGTACAACCAACCTACACAGCCTATACCTCAACCTCCACTATACTAAGAACTTCTCATCTGAAGCTTAAAGTTGGGCACCTCTTCAAGGGACCTACGCCCCCCTGGTAAGAGGCGGCGCACGTCCTGGATGGAAGGATCTTAATTGTGGTTCCTCTCTTTTGAGCCCAACCCGACGGATACCTATGGTAGATCGGGGAAAACCACCGTTCAGGTCGTGTTGTCGGCGGGGCCGGGAGGTGCTTGCGCCTGATGTACTCTACTAGGAGCCTTGTAGGCTCAACACAAACCGTTAGCGTCATTACCTTATTACTTTTACCACGAGTACCCTTTCATTAGCAACTTTGAGCCAAACACAAAATCAGTTACCTCTCTATTGTATATCGTAAATAGTTTAGCAGGCTGGACATGGAGGTCTTAGTCTTAGTTTCTAGCTTTAACGTACCCTAATCTCTTCTAGTTAAGGTAGTTTTTAGGATGGTAGATGTTAAAGGCATGGTGAGCAACGGCCAGCGTCTTGAGGGTCGTTCCAAGACCCGGGCCGCCGCCCACAACCAGGTGACGGGCAATATTATACCTATAACTTCTCTATTCAGTTCTCTTCCTTCCTTCTTTCTAAATATTTAATTTCGTTTTGTTTATTAATATCTTACTTGATTTTGTATTAGTTATAAGTTTTTCTAATGCTGCACAAAAAAAAAGATATCAAATGGATCTAAACAGCCCGCCTCCACGTGGCGGGACACGGGCAACGGTGTGAGTGGGGACGGGAGACGGAGTGGTGTTACTTTCAGTCACACCGGACCCCGGACCCAGCCACAGCGGCTAAGTGGCAATATACGACCCACCATACGAAATTAGACGGTGGGTCATAAAATATAAGCAGCTAGTGAAAAAAAAAGTGTCCGTACCATTGTGTTCTGCACGGAAGATGGCATTCCGGTCAACGGACAACAGTGCCAACGATGATGTCTGGACACCTATGAAAAGAGGTTGTGTTTGCCGGGTAGCCCCACATCCACAATCGCTGTGGTGGGGGGCTACAAAAAGGAAGGAAGCAGGGGAGTCGCAAACTTATGTAACCCGATGGCGTAGTGTGAATCGTTCTGTTGTTTCTCGGATGTGGCGACAGTTTGTGGAGACCAAAACTGTATGTCAAAGACCAGGGAACGGCAGACCACGTGTGACTTCAGAAGAGAGGACCGTTATTTGGCTGTAAGAGCACGACGGTACCGCCTTAGCACAGAATGGGACCTAGCATATGAGCTCGCAACATCCTCTGGACGTGTTGTAACGAGGCTAAAGCCGTCGGCACACGGACCGTGCTGTCGAACGTTAACGTTGAGCGTGCCAAGTTGAACGTGCTGCTGAACGCTCAGGAATGATGCGACTTGTGCATACGGTACGTACGCCCCAACATTGTATACGCGATAGCAACGCACTCCAGCGGCAGTTGAGGGATGTTTCTAGTTCGTAAATCACACTGTTTACTCAACGGGCGCGCATAAAATTCCCACGTTAGCTCTATCAAAACGCACATTTCCTCCATCGTCCACGAAAAGGGAAGTACCATGTCCAATCAATAAGGACACAGGCTTATAAAAGTTCCAGTACAAACAGTGCGGTACAAATTTGGAATACTTCTCCGCATAAGATAAATATTATTTCTTCATTCCCACATTTTAGTAAAGCCTCAAGGTCAGTCTTACTTGATCACTGTTCTTACCCAGTAGCAGAATCTTTGCAACATGTGAATTACGAAGCGTAAAAGAAAAAGGAGCAAAATATCTTTAGACAAGTAGCGCAAGCTGCCCTGTACATTAAGCCAATCGAACAAAGTCACTCCTCAAAAAAAGGTGAACTTATATTTACATAACATCAAATATTATAGTATATACTTATATTAAACTAATAACAAAGTACCAGAACCTAATAAAAACGGGAATGTTACGAAAAAACATTTACAAGTCTCACGACGCGAGCCGCCGCCCCAACAAATAATTCAATACTGGACAGTGACGCTACTCAGAACACTAAGGGACTGATGACCTTCGCTGTTTAGTCCCCCTTAAACATCCCGACAACTACCACCAACATAACACTAAACCAACAACACACGCCATGTATTTAATCATATTATGTTACCACTTGCTGAAAACCTTAATCGTAGATATGTTACTGATTGAAATTTAATTATTACAAACTGTACCAAGAACAATGCGTTTTGGGTGTCGCTGCCTTCAAATAGCCTACTCTCATAATACGCAAGTTACAATAATTCTTTTGCCACGAATATGATGTTTCTCATTATTTTACTGGAACGAATCACACAGTTAACAACGGGTTTTCCAGTGATTCTCAATTTGCTGGTGCTCAGAAACGGCATATGTGCATATAGGCTTGAAATGAATGCCAATATGGCGCCTCACTACTCTGTACTGAAGGGAGACGGCGTGCGTGTGACGTAGGTGGCGTTGTGCCATCTCATTGGTCAACGCTCAGACGCACGCTCAGAATATCTGACATGCCAGATACAGCTCTGCACGTTCGGAAAGACTCCCGAACGTGCTATTCCACACTCTGACGTCAGAAACGCGGCACGCTCAACGTTTGGATGCACGGTCCGTGTGCCGACGGCTTAACAGTGTGCAGAAGTCTTCGGTAAAGTGGCCTTCATTGTCGGAGACCTGCTTATGTCTACCTTTAACGCGTCTTCAGAAAAGGGAATGTCTAGATTGGAGTCATCAAAATGGTTCAAATGGCTCGGAGCACTGAAATTGTACGGGTAAATCGGAAAAGTATAGCTGCTGTCAGGTATAGTGATGAAATCTTGGGACCTCATTCGCGGTTGTTACGAAGTGCTGTGGGCCCAGACTTCGTATTCTACATCTACATCTACATGGATACTCTGCAAATCACATTTAAGTGCCTGGCAGAGCGTTCATCGAACCACCTCCACAATTCTCTGTTATTCCAATCTCGTATAACGTGCGGAAAGTACGAACACCTATATCTTTCCGTACGAACTCTGATTTCCCTTATTTTGTCGTGGTAATCGTTTCCCCCTATGTAGGTCGGTTTAAACAAGATATTTTCACATTCGGAGGAGAAAGTTGGTGATTAGTATTTCGTGAGAAGATTCCGTCGCAACGAAAAACGCCTTTCTTTTAATGATGTCCAGCCCAAATCCTGTATCATTTCTGTGACACTCTCTCCCATATTTCGCGATAATACAAAAACGTGCTGCCCTTCTTTGAACTTTTTCGATGTACTCCGTCAGTCCTATCTGGTAAGGATCCCACACCACGCAGCAATATTCTAAAAGAGGACGGACAAGCATAGTGTAGGCAGTCTCCTTAGTAGATCTGTTGCATTTTCTTAAGTGTACTGCTTATAAAACGCAGTCTTTGGTTAGCCTTCCCCACAACATTTTCTATGTGTTCCTTCCAACTTAAGTTGTTCGTAATTGTAACACCTAGGTATTTAGTTGAATTTACGGCTTTTAGTTTAACGAATTCCTTTTAGCACTCATGTGGATGACCTCACACTTTTCGTTAATTAGTGTCAACTGCCAATTTTCGCACCATTCAGATATCTTTTCTAAATCGTTTTGAAATTTGTTTTGATCACCTGATGACTTTATTAGTCGATAAACGGCAGCGTCATCTCCAAACAACCTAAGACGGCTGCTCAGATTGTCTCCCAAATTGTTTATATAAATAAGGAAGAGCAAAGGGCCTATAATAGCACCTTGGGGAACGCCAGAAATCACTTCTGTTTTACTCGATGACGATAATGCTTGACCTCACAGAGCACGGGTCGTTGATGCTTTCTTGGAAACAGAAGGTATTGCAGGCGTGCGGTGGCCTGCTGTGAGCAGCTCTGCAGGAAGAATGGGCGTTATTTGACATCATTCACAGCCTGCCCCGTCGTTGTCAGACCTGTATTGCTACCAGACGCGGTCACACCCCTTACTGAGTACATCAACCAATTGTCGTAATGTATGTATAAATCCGTTAAGTCGGAAAAAACGAAGAGCATTTTGTGTCTACCGTTATGCATGTTGCAGTTGTTTACGATCTGTATTCTTTACATTGTTTCTACTTTACTATCACCTTGCAAAATTTCTATTTGTTGCTCTGATTTTAGACACCAGTGTATATTAACATAATAATTATTGGTTGTAGTAGATTTCTTTACACATATAAAACACACTATCATTAGGAGAAGCTGACGGCATCTAATCTGAAAGTTACTACAAAGAAGGAAGATGCGCGAAGTCAACAGACTTAGCTTTTTTGCTAGCTACATTTAGTAACAGAATTAGACGTAACAGTAACAAACATAGCAGACGAAGTAACACATTATTTAAGTGGATCAGAATAATTGTTCACACTACGATATCTGCAAATCATGAACTGGACGAAAGGAATGGATAACTTTAAATACATTAGCACTTTATGTTTGACATAACAATTAGTGCGTAAGCGATCATGCCAGTGCCCTCAACAATGCATGAGAAATGTGTGTCATGACCAACAAAAATAATTTTATATGCGAACTTGCGCCGTTACGATATATTTCTTCGAAAGAAAAAGGATGAAACGTGGACATTCGTTTCATTTATGAGCGTCACAATGGATATCGATAAGCACACTACATGAATGTTTTTGGAAGACAGTGTATCAACAGAGGTGAAAAAAATACGGATCTATTTTTTATTATAATTCTCATTAGTCTAAGTATTCTGTGTTAGGAAACTAAGTATAAAATACGATGAAACTGATGATGTTAACATGTCAAGCACAAAATAGTCCTTTACGAACGAGGGCAATTTTGCGACGATCTTCCGTTTCTCTAGCAGCAACCGAAGAGAGAACCTTAGGTTGGTTTGGCAGTGGTCATAAACATTTAGTTATTGCGTCATTGAAAATACGATCTCTGCAGTTTCGATGGAGAAAAAATGAAAATGATTCAAGCGCACACTGTTCACGATCAGAAACTTCCGATTCTGATCCATTAACTAATTTCATCAGAGTATCTTCTTCATTAGGGCTGTGATGTCGCATACACAGAAACCGCGGACGCGAAAATCCCGACATTGCTTGGGAGAGTAGCTGGGCCAGCTATTCGCTGAAAATCTCTTGTTAAATCTCTCAGCTGACATGGAAAACATGTGATCTACTTTCAGTAATGGAATAACCACATAACACGACTAAAAATAATTCCGAAGAGCAGAGAAATGGAAGAAATCGCTGCCCTTCGCTGCTGTAATAGACCGCGCAGGAGAACTGAAGGAGAAGCACAAAAAAAAAGAAAAAAAAAAAGCGAAAGCGCGAACGGAAGGCAAATGACGCGCTCGTGGGGCCCAGTACAAACTTCGCCGTTTGCTTTTACGCTCTATTACGCGTAATGCCGTACTGCATTATATGCCGTAATGAAACACGCTTCGCTTTCATTCAGTTTGAATTTCCATTTCATCTTGTTTGTTTGATTGTAGAGGAGCAGCAAAAATTACGCACCTAGCAAGGATAAAGCAGAGGGGGGGAAAAGGCGAGAGAGGTGGGCAGCGCACACGGTGGATGGTGTGGGATGAGGAAGGGGCACTCGTACGCCGAGAACAAGGAAGCCGCAGAGAGGAGGGGGGGGGAGGGTCAGCTATTCATAAGCTCGTTACGTACCCCCTCTCCAGTCTCCCACGAGGTTTTCCTCCCTCTTTTTTTTTTTTTTATTGCCCCACCCAAAAACAGACGAGGGCATCGCGAGCGACGGAGAGAGAGAGAGAGAGAGAGAGAGAGAGAGAACGGCGAGGACGCGGCCAGGAGGACAGGAAGCGCGGGGGCCAAATGCAGTGCGTGCACACCTGCCGCGTTGCCTTGGAAACAGGTGCCCGCGGAAACAAAAGCCGGCCGCCGCTGCACCGCGCACGCCCGCCAGCGGCTTTCCCCCACCCGCCGGACCGGCTGCCCCCCTCCCCCGCCCGACACTCCTTCTCCTTCGCTACTGCCCTCCCTCCCGCTTTAACACTATTCCGCTTTGCGCTCTTCCCGTGCCGAACAGCGAGGGCGCGTTATCGTGATTTGCGCGTAATGCGGAATGGCTATTATGTAATGGAGTTACACGCTGCGGAAAGAGTACACTGCCCCGCTTTTTCTGTTTGACCGAGTTTCGCCGATCATCGGCTCAGTTCTTTTGCCTCAGCAACACACGGACCCTCTGAGCTTTATGCAAGAACCCCAACTGGTTCTGGAACAACATATGCACGCGGATAGCTTCTTTGCTAGGCTCCGCATACAGTCCACTCACTGTAACTCCATCTCAGAGTCTGTTATTCATCTGCCAGTGGCTCCTCCGCTCTGGAAATTTACGATCACCTTTCTCTGCGCCCATCCACTTTCCGATATTTCAAGACAAGATTACGTTCTCTGTTTGAGAGGTGGATAAGTGTTTCAGAATGTGTCGTCAAATACATTTAGCTTGAAATGAACGCATACAACTGTACAACAGCTTAGTTTCGATTATAGGAATTCATGTACGCCTATTTCGAAAACTACTATGGTAGTATCCTTTTTAATATTTATCAACAGTCTCAGCCCTCATAATGCCACCACTTATGGATGAAATATTCGTTCTTTTCGAAGTTTCGACACATATGTACTATCAACAATGGATAATTCTCTTCACATCAGTACAATACAAACATATTTAGGTAACAATTATTCAAACGAAATATCGGCCTAAAAACATTTTTTCATAGCAGTATTAATCATTCATTAAAATATACTTGCAATTTACAAACCTTGCATATTCTCACAGGATGGCAACATAGTGAAAGAACTGGAAGCGAGGTGTAGCAAAGCTAATGCAGTGAGCGCTCAGCTACGATCTACTCTCTTCTGCAAGAAGGAAGTCAGTACCAAGACTTAAGTTATCTGTGCACCGTTCAATCTTTCGACCAACTTTGTTGTATGGGAGCGCAAGCTGGGTGGATTCAGGTTACCTTATCAACAAGGTAGAGGTTACGGATATGAAAGTAGCTAGGATGATTGCAGGTACCAGTAGATGGGAACAACGGCAGGAGGGTGTCCACAATGAGGAAATCATAGAAAAACTGGGAATGAACTCTATAGATGTAGCAGTCAGGGCGAACAGGCTTAGATGGTGGGGTCATGTTACACGCATGGGAGAAGCAAGGTTACCCAAGAGACTCATGGGTTCAGCAGTAGAGGGTAGGAGGAGTCGGGGCAGACCAAGGAGAAGGTACCTGGATTCGGTGAAGAATGATTTTGAAGTAATAGGTTTAACATCAGAAGAGGCACCAATGTTAGCACTGAATAGGGGATCATGGAGGAATTTTATAAGGGGGGTCTATGCTCCAGACTGAACGCTGAAAGGCATAATCAGTCTTAAACGATGATGATGATGATTTACAAACGTAAATAAAAGCGCTGACAGCACAAATGTGACGAAACACGTTTGGGGATTAAAAAAGAAGAATAACACTTGTTTGCTTAATAGGCGGATCTGAACTCCCATAATTTAATCTGCAAACACGGCTGTTGTCACAGCTTCAAAGCCCACCAGTGGTAAGCTTATTTTAGTTTAATCCTCAATTGTCTGTGGCAGTCTTGTTACCAAATTCATTCAGCGGCGTCCGACGCTCTTGTTTCTCCTATCTCAACACGAAACGCGCCTTGTACGTAGTAACTGAATTGCAACAAGTATTTGAACAATATGAATGTGTAGCTTAAATTCTTGTTAGAAGATTGTATCTATTTTTCTCAGTACAAGCGCCGCTATTCCGAAGCAAATCATTCAGTTTCCTGAGGCTGTTACACGAAATTGAGGCAGTCACATTTATCTATTGCTGTATTTTAGTTGCTGCGGACTGTTCTCAGCATTATGCTATGGTAAAATTTTAGAGATACACTGATGTTAAGGCGAACGCCAAGATATGTCTTTGTGTATGTGTGTTTGTTTTATTAATCGTTCCCTCCAAACTCTTCTCTTAACATTATTATATGAGTGTTGAAAGACGCCACTGGCGGGGAGCCATAGCGTTTGTTATTGTACTGTCATCAGGTCATCGTCGCCATCATCGTCTATGACAGATAATCATAATCATCATCTTTATAGTTATCTTCTGGGGCGGTGCATAGAGCTGGGCTTCCTTACTTGTAGGTTTCCAAGTATTCAAATGTTTACATGTGTGTGAATTCCTAAGGGACAAAACTGCTGAGGTCATCGGTCCCTAGACTTAAACACTACGTAAACTAACTTATACTAAGAACAACACACACACCCATGCCCGAGGGAGGACTCCAATCTCCGGTGGGAGGGGCCGCGCAGTCCGTGACATGGCGCCTCAAAGAAATATCGGAAAACTAAAGAAAAATATCGGCACAGTTCTAATGTAATTTAGGTTCAAATGGCTCTGAGCACTATGGGACTCAACTTGTGAGGCCATCAGCCCCCAAGAACTTAGAACTACTTAAACCTAACTAACCTAAGGACACCACACACATCTATGCCCGAGGCAGGATTCGAACCTGCGACCGTAGCGGCCGCGCGGTTCCAGACTGTAGCGCCTAGAACCGCTCTGCCACTTCGGCCGGCCAAATGTAATTTAGATCCAGATCCTTGGAGGGGTACGTATACATTAACCAGTCTATGATGTGACTGGAGGAAGACATGTAGGCCTCTACAACTAATTCTCAAAAGATGCTGACGTTATGTCTCTGGGTATTCTATTATTGGATGTTTACATGCCTATTCATCACTTCGCAACACAACGTTGTGCCAAAGTTTCGTACGTTTTTGTGTGATATATACGGAGGTAAGGTCTCTGACTACTCAGCGAAACATTTCACCTGGGAATTAGTATGAACAGAAAAGAAATTGGATTGCCCTCATTATTAAGAATATATTTGTTGTGGTATACTGGAAACAAATAAGGGCGAGTTTTTGCCAGAAGGCAGTACTTACCTTAGAAGTATTACTAGCCGGAGGGGGGGGGGGGCGGAGGCTCGATTGTCTGAATGTTTCAAATGTTTAAAAAATTTCCTCGACTTCGCGGAAACTGAAAGTCAGTCGACAGTCTTCCGTAGTGTATGAAGTTAATAATTCTTCCTATTGAGAAAACATAACAAGAATTAGCAAGTGTGACTTCTATGACTGTCAGTGGAGAACATGTAGATTATTTCAGATTTTAGAAGGCGTTTGTGGCGGCCTAGCGCTTGAGGTGGTGATTCGGAGTTCAGGTCTCGTCTTATGTAGCAGAGCTGTTAGCTAGTAGCTGGTGGTGGTGTTGACGAAGAGCCGGATAGCTAAAGCAAATAAATTCTGTTTGTCTGCATGGAAACCCGAAGCGTTTCGACTTCAGTTTGACTCTTGACCTACATATCTTCACATTGTTAGCAGATTTTGTATACGTGGAAAATTCTATGGAAGTTTTATGTAATAAATTCGAGGTGTTCTGTTGAATGTTGAGGATACTCGCTTTCCAATCCACTGGTAGTACTTTGGTGTCATTTTGAGTACAGCTGCACAGCTAAGGGGCATTTAACATTGATATTGGTGTAATGGCTATTTTATCGTTTTTTCGCAGCTCAAAGTGAGGCTGGCGATCCTTATTAATACTGCCTTACAAGTTTATCAGTACCAAAAACTGATTCGAAGTCATAATTTTAATTTGACAAGTGTCTTTGTTATAGAACAATGGGCTATTTGCAAGTCAAGAATGAAATTATACAAAGTTGCAGTTGCATTGAATTCCCACTTTGTCTGAAGTTCATGCGTCCCAGTAAAGTTCTTGACTCAGTTTCAACACCCCTCATACAAGGGGCTGGTGTATCGTATGTTAGTACACCCAGAAAGTTTACAAATCAATGCGAGAGGTACAGGCGTTAAACAAAAATATGGAAAAACCGCGAGGAGTGCACGCTTAAAGATAAATGCAGACGCTAACCAAGTCTGCAGGCTGCTCTGTTATATCTGATCACGAAAGACACCGATGCAATGTCCTCAATACGTTGCAAGTTCCAGTCGCGGTCAGAACTGTGTTCTGTTTAGTCGTGATGGTATTATGCTGGAGCTAAGTGAATTCATGTATGGGTAAATTGTTGGTGCTTCCGTAACCGAGGTTGCCGAAATGTTTGGTGTTTCAAGTGTCACCGTATCGAAGGTTTAGACCGCATACAGGGGAAGCGGAAAAACATCATCCGCCAAGTCCAACGCGGAAAAAGATGCGTGTTGACTAATCGTGACAGGCGATTGTCGAAAAATAACAGGGCGACAGCTGAAAAAATCAGTATCGCACTAACGAATCACGTCAGCAACAAAATAGCTAGAAGGGAGCGCCATAAGCAAGAAACTGCTGTAACGCAAATTCTCATAACAGGAAAACGTGGTGCCGAAGCCATAAAACCTGGACTGTGGAGCAATGGAAGGAAGTCGTTTGGTCGGACTAGTCTTGTTCCACACTGCTTTCAACTTCTGGCCCAGTTTACAGCCCAGTGTGGAACATGGCGGGGATAGGTAGATATATCGTCGTATTCCCTGCAAGATCGAACTAGCGCCAAGGATCATGTCCATCCAATGGTACTATGTTTATTCCACAATGGTCATACTCTGTTCCAAGACCACAGGCGTCCTGTTCATATACTTCGTATCGTCGAGGACTGGCTTTGTGAGCACGAAAATGAATTGTCGCATTTCCCCGGCCACTACAGTCACTAGATCTCAATATCACAGACCCTCTGTGGTGTAGTTTTGGGAGAAGGTTGGGTGACCGCTGCCCATCTCCATCACCGGTACCTGACCTTGCCACTATTTTTCCACGAAGAATGATAGAAGACTCCCTTGTAAACAATACAGTTTCTGTATTTATCCATTCTAAGACGACTGGAAGGTGCTTTGAATGCCAACGGGTTTCCTACTCCTAAGGGACCAAACTGCTGAGGTCATCGGTCCCTAGACTTGCGCTAAGTTCAACACCCACACCAATGACAGAGGGAGGGGTCACGCATCCGTAACATGGCGCCCGAAACCGCACAGCCACTCCGCGCGGCGGTAATGGGTTACGTTTTTGTCGTTTCCATATTTTTCTCGACCGCACTTATCCGTAAAGCTTTGTCACCTCTGAAAAGTAAAGTTACGCAGTTATTATCTGTTTATTATTTGGAGTTACAAGTCTTCATTAACGGTATGCGAAGAAATCTCTGATCATGAGTATCGTAGCACGCCGGTAGAAGAGCCAAAACGGAAAGTTGCGGCCTATTTACACTTTGCAAATGAGCTGCGCCATTTTACACTGAAGACTCATAGAAACTGGTACACCTGTCTAATATCGTGTAGGACCCCCGCGAGCAAGCGGAAGTGCCGCAACACGACGTGGCATGAACTTGACTTATATCTGAAGTATCGCTGGAGGGAATTGACACCACGAATCCCGCAGGGCTGTCCATAAATCCGTAAGAGTACGAAGGGGTGGAGATATCTTCTGAACAGCACTTCGCAAGGCATCCCAGATACGCTTAATAATGTTCAGGTCTGGAGAGTTTGGTAGCAAGCGGAAGTATTTAAACTGAGAAGAGTGTTCCTGGAGACACTCTGTAGGAGTTCTGGACATGTGGGGTGTCGCGTTCTCCTGCTGGAACTGCCCAATTCCGTCGGAGTGCGCAATGGACATGAATGGATGCTCGATACAATTTCAAACGAGATGCCTCCAACCAGCCAACATGTTTCCAGTCGACAACAGCCCAATGTCGATGTTGGCGGGACCAGGCGAGATGTAAATTCTTGTGTCGTGCAGTCATCAAGGGTACAAGACTCCGAAAGCCCGTATCGATGATAACTCGTTGAATGGTTCGCACACTGACACTTGCTGATGGCCCAGCATTGAAATCTGCAGCAATTCTTGTAAAGTCATCAGATGACCAAAACGACTTGCAAAATGATTAGGTAAGATATCTGTATGGTGCGAAAAGTGGCAATTGACCCTGAATAAGGAAAAGTGAGATGTTATTCACATGAGTACTAAAAGAAATCAGCAAAATTTTGATTACGCGATAAGTCACACAAATCTGAAGGTTGTAAATTCAACTAAATACTTAGGGATTACAATTACAAACAACCTAAATTGGAACGATCACATAGATAATACTGTGGGTAGAGCAAACCAAAGACAGCGATTCATTGGCAGAACATTTATAGGGAGCAACACGTCTACTAAAGAGATTGCTTACACCACGCTTGTCCGCCCTATTCTGGAGTATTGCTGTGCGGTGAGGGATCCGCATCAGGTGGGACTGACGGATGACATCGAAAACGTACAAAGAAAGGCAGTTCGTTGTGTATCATCTCGAAATAGGGGAGATAGTGTCACAGACATGATATGTGAATTGGAGTGGCAATCATTAAAACGTAGGCGTTTTTCGTTGCGACGGGATCTTCTCATGAAATTTCAATCACCAGTTTTCACCTCCGATTGCGAAAACATTCTGTTGGCACCCACCTACATAGGGAGAAATAATCATCACGATAAAATAAGAGAAATCAGGGCTCGCACAGAAAAATTTAAGTGCTCGTTTTTCCCGCCTGCCGTTCGAGAGTGGAACGGTAGATAGACAGCTTGAAGGTGGTTCACTGAATCTTGTGCCAGGAACTATATTGTGAATAGCAGCGATGTCGGAGATTTGATGTTTTACAGGAATCCTGATATTCACGGTACACTACCTCGGAGATGCTGTGTCCCAACGCTCGTGCGCCGGTTATAACAGCACGTTCAAACTCACTTAAATCTTGATAACCTGCCATTGCGGCAGCAGTAACCGATCTAACAACTGCGCCAGACACTTGTCTTAAATAGGCGTTGCCGATCGCAGCGTCGTATTCTGCCTGTTTACGTGTCTCTGTATTTGAATGCGCCTGCCTATATTAGTTTCTTTGGCGATTCAGCGTATTTTGGCTCCTCCAGCGGGAATTCTAATATACAGGGCTATTACAAATGATTGAAGCGATTTCATAAATTCACTGTAGCTCCATTCATTGACACATTGTCACGACACACTACAGATACGTAGAAAACCTCATAAAGTTTTGTTCGGCTGAAGCCGCACTTCAGGTTTCTGCCGCCAGAGCGCTCGAGAGCGCAGTGAGACAAAATGGCGACAGGAACCGAGAAAGCGTATGTCTTGCTTGAAATGCACTCACATCAGTCAGTCATAACAGTGCAACGACACGTCAGGAAGAAGTTCAACAAAGATCCACCAACTGCTAACTCCATTCGGCGATGGTACGCGCAGTTTAAAGCTACTGGATGCCTCTGTAAGGGGAAATCAACGGGTCGGCCTGCAGTGAGCGAAGAAACGGTTGAACGCGTGCGGGCAAGTTTCACGCGTAGCCCGCGGAAGTCGACAAATAAAGCAATCAGGGAGCTATTTTCATCTTTCAACAGGATGGTGCTCCACCGCACTTCCATCATGATGTTCGGCATTTCTTAAACAGGAGATTGGAAAACCGATGGATCGGTCGTGGTGGAGATCATGATCAGCAATTCATGTCATGGCCTCCACGCTCTCCCGACTTAACCCCATGCGATTTCTTTCTGCGGGGTTATGTGAAAGATTCAGTGTTTAAACATCCTCTACCAAGAAACGTGACAGAACTGCGAGCTCGCATCAACGATGCTTTCGAACTCATTGATGGGGACATGCTGCGCCGAGTGTGGGAGGAACTTGATTATCGGCTTGATGTCTGCCGAATCACTAAAGGGGCACATATCGAACATTTGTGAATGCCTAAAAAAACTTTTTGAGTTTTTGTATGTGTGTGCAAAGCATTGTGAAAATATCTCAAATAATAAAGTTATTGTAGAGCTGTGAAATCGCTTCAATCATTTGTAATAACCCTGTACAGGGTGTTACAAAAAGGTACGGCCAAACTTTCAGGAAACATTCCTCACACACAAATAAAGAAAAGATGTTATGTGGACATGTGTCCGGAAATGCTTAATTTCCATGTTAGAGCTCATTTTAGTTTCGTCAGTATGTACTGTACTTCCTCGATTCACCACCATGATTTCATACGGGATACTCTACCTGTGCTGCTAGAACATGTGCCTTTACAAGTACGACACAACATATGGTTCATGCACGATGGATCTCCTGCACATTTCAGTCGAAGTGTTCGTACGCTTCTCAACAACAGATTCGGTGACCGATGGATTGGTAGAGGCGGACCAATTCCATGGCCCCCACGCTCTCCTGACCTCAACCCTCTTGACTTTCATTTATGGGGGCATTTGAAAGCTCTTGTCTACGCAACCCCGGTACCAAATGTAGAGACTCTTTGTGCTCGTATTGTGGACGGCTGTGATACAATACGCCATTCTCCAGGGCTGCATCAGCGCATCAGGGATAGCATGCGACGGAGGGTGGATGCATGTATCCTCGCTAACGGAGGACATTTTGAACATTTCCTGTAACAAAGTGCTTGAAGTCACGCTGGTGCGTTCTGTTGCTGTGTGTTTCCATTCCATGATTAATGTGATTTGAAGAGAAGTAATAAAATGAACTCTAACATGGAAAGTAAGCGTTTCCGGACACATGTCCACATAATATATTTTCTTTCTGTGTGTGTGAGGAATGTTTCCTGGAAGTTTGGCCGTACCTTTTTGTAACACCCTGTATACCAGTGCTGAAGACGGGTGAGTGGAAACTTCATTTCTGAGTGATGATAAACTAAATTTTAAGACTACCTCTCGCAAATGGTTCAAATGGCTCTGAGCACTATGGGACTTAACTTCTAAGGTCATCAGTCCCGTAGAACTTAGAACTACTTACACCTAACTAACCTAAGGACATCACACAACACCCAGCCATCACGAGGCAGACAAAATCCCCGACCCCGCCGGGAACCGAACCCGGGAACCCGGGCGTGGGAAGCGAGAACGCTACCACACGACCACGAGCTGCGGGCTCTCTCGCAAATATTGTTACGTGACCGAAGCGGCACAGTGAATTGTTTGTAAAATTCGTCAGGCGCAGCGGATTCCCGTAACGTGGATAAAGTTCAGTAATGAAGAGATGCCGGAGTGTAATGATGACCACTGGAGACGCGAGTGGCGAGCAGCAGGAGCGGCGCGGCGGAGTCGGCTGTTGATGCGAGGACGTTACGTACGCGCGCCGGACAGCGCCGGGCCGGGCCAAGCCTCGGGGTCGCCGAGCGGCCTGGAATTGGGACGGCTGTCGGCGAGGACGCCGGTCGCGGCCCCACCGCTTGCGTAACACCGCCCGGCGACACCCGCACTCGGCCATACCCGCTGTCGCTAGCAGCTGCCGCAACCAAACGCGGCCCTCTCCCACCGCCACCTTTCATTTCACAGCGATTTTCCAAGTTTTAGCAGCATTAAGTCATACCATCCCGAATTTAACTCGCTAAGTTATTTTAAACTATAGCGCCAAAGAAACTGGTATAGGCATACGTGGTTCAAAGGGTTCTGAGCACTATCCCAGAACTTAGAACTAATTAAACCTAACTAACCTAAGGACATCACACACATCCATGCCCGAGGCAAGATTCGAACCTGCGACCGTAGCGGTCGCTCGGCTCCAGACTGTAGCGCCTAGAGCCGCACGGCCACTCCGGCCGGCTACGCATGTGTATTCAAATATAGAGATACAGAGTGACACACTGGAGACAGACGGTTTTTAATGAAATAATACTCAGCCAACTTTAAAAATAATGCATGTTTATTTACACAAAATCAAACCTCATTTTTTGCCATTTTAGTTAACAAAGTTATTTGTGAAAAATAATGTCGTCAAGGTGATGTCCATCATTTCGAATGCAGGACTCAAGTCTCTTCTCAAAATCCTCCATCACACGGACTAAAATCTCTGCAGGCATGGCAGCAATATCTTGAATTATTGCATTCTCAACTCGTCCAAATTTCGTGGTTTGTGGTTATAGACACAGTTCTTAAGGTACCCCCACAGAAAAAAAGTCACATACTGACAAGTCGGGAGACCTGGGACGCCAAGGAACATTGCCAAAACGTGATATAATCCGGTCTGGAAACATGCATCTAAGAACTGTCATTGAAGTGTTTGCGGTGTGCGATGTTGCCCCATCCTGCTGGAACCAAACCCGTTTTAAAGGTATCCGTCGTCTTCTTAGTTCTAGTTTCAAGAATGTTTCAAGCATACGAATGTAACGAACCGAATTAACAGTAACGGTGACCCCGTTCTCTTAAAAAAAAAAAAAAAAAAAAAAAAAAAAGTCCAATAATGCCAACAGAGCCAAGAGCACACCAGACTGTTACTCTTTCTGAGTATAGAGGGCGCTGGTGGATAAGGTGTGGATGCTCTGGAGCCCAGTAACGTAGGTTTTGCTTATTCACGGTCCCCTTTAAATGAAAATGAGCTTCGTCGCTCATTAATAAATTTTCATTTTCATTCGAACCCAAAATCACTTGCATTCTGTAAGCAAAGTCTTCTCGTACAGCAACATCAGTTTCCTTAAGTTTTTGGACAATGAGCATTTTGTAGGGATGGAATATTAATTCTTTATGCAAAATTCGTGTAACCCATTCACGATTGATTCGTAACGCACTAGTACGACGTCTAGATGACCGTCCTATGCTTCTGACTGCCGCTTGCCTTACCCTTTCAAGATTTTCTAGTGTCGTTACTCTGCGTCTCGGGCCAGGATGCTTCTTATCCACTATGTTTCCAGTTGATCTGAAGTTTTCCACCCATCTGAAGATTGTGTTACGCCTCGGAACACCTCCTTGTCGACCGACATTAAACCGCGCACGAAACAATCGCTGCGTAGCAATAATAGACTCACCACTTTTCACGAAACTGTCATAGACAAACACTCAGCGTTGCAAGTCCCACTGCTCCATAGTGACTGAGTAAATGAAATGGTGTCTTCTGTGGATCAGAACTATCCCCACCACGACCACATCCCACCACCGCGCCCTCAGTACTACGCAGTTCAAAACCGTCCGTCTCCCGTGTGTCACCCTGTATGTAAACAGGCAGAATACGGGGCTGCGGTCGGAAACGCCTATGTAAGACAACAAGTGTCTGGCGCAGTTGTTGGATCGGTTACTGCTGCTACAATAGCAGCTTATCAAGATTTAAGCGAGTTTGAACCTAGTGTTATAGTCTGCGTATGAGCGATGGGACTCAGCATCTCCGAGGTAGCGATGAAGTGGGGATCTTCCCGTACAATCATTTCAGAAGTGTACCGTGAATATCAGGAATCCGGTAAAACATCAAATCTCCGACATCGCAGAGGCCGGAAAAAGATCCTGCAAAAACAGGGCCAACGACGACTAAGAGAGTCGTTCAGCGTGACAGAAGTGCAACCCTTCCGCAAATTGCTGCCGATTTCAGTGCTGGACCATCAACAAGTGTCAGCGTGCGAACCATTCATCGAAACGTCATTGATACGGGCTTTCGGAGCCGAAGGCCCACTCGTGTACCCTTGATGACTGCTCGCCACAAAGCTTTACGCCTCGCCTGGGCCCGTCAACACCGACTTTGGACTGTTGACGACTGGAAACATGTTGCCAGGTCAGACGAGTCTCGTTTCAATTTGTATCGACCGCGCGGTCTGAGGGGTGCTGTCGCGGTTCGCGCGGTTCCCCCCGTCGAAGGTCCGAGTCCTCCCTCGGACACAGGTGTGTTGCCTTAGCGTAACTTAGTTTAAGTTAGATTAAATAGTGTGTAAGCCTAGGGACAGATAACCTCAGCAGTTTGGTCCCATAGAAACTTACCACAAATTTCCAGATTTCAAACTGTATCGAGGAGATGGACATGTACCGGTATCGAGACAACCTCATGAATCCATGGACCCTGTATGTCATCGGGGGTCTGTTCAACCTGGTGGAGGCTCTGTAATGGTGTGGGGCGTGTGAGAGATATGAAATCCGTGATACGTCTAGATACGACTCTTGACAGATGTCGCGGACGTAAGCATCCTGTCTGATGACCTGCATCTATTCATGTCCAATGTGCATTCTGATTAAACCTATAGGGTACTGCCCCTTGACGGAGAATAATGAAATTTGCGAAGAAGAAAGGTTTCACAGTACAAATAAAGGGAAAAAAATCAGAAAACTGTTAATTTATAATTATTTTAAATCCTTATTCACCATTGCAATACGAAAGAGACTCGCCGAAGATCTACGTATTCTGTGCTGTATCGCGTAAAAAGGTTTATGGACCATTTTTCTTTTCAGAAAGAACTGTAACGGGAATCACGTACCTGGACATGTCGGAACAGTGGCTCTTCCGTCAATTTATGGGAGATTCCCAGGACCCGATTTTCCAAAGGATGGAGCTCCGTCCCATTGGCACCGTGATGTACGAGACTTTCTGAATGACTCCCTTCCTCAGCGCTGGATCGGTCGCATGGGACTCGACGACCTGCCTATGCACTTCTGGCTTCCGAGATCTCCTGATCTCACACCTCGCGACTATTTCTTATGAGGAATCGTTAGCGCTAGGATTTCACCCGGAACTAGTCCCGCCCACTCACCCCCGGTTTTCCCGGTCTTTGTTCGGCAACTGGGCATCGTTTCAGTTGACCTACGTGCTTTACCGCGTTCGGCTGCACATGGAGTGAATGTTAAATTAATAGCTTGGTAGGTCTTAAATTTTGTCATATAGTTGAAAGACACGTTACAAAAAACATGCATAATTGGCCTCAGCTGTGCCAGGTACTTCCACAGCAAACATAAGAGAAAACAATTTAGCGCTGAATTCTTTAAATACGAGAACTCAGTATTCAGATGAAGAGCCTATGAAGAAACATACTTCTATGTGAGAAGAAAATCCTAAAGCTAAAATAGGAAAAATATACCCTAAAAGAATAATTTGCTTGGATAAAGAGGTTCAAATGGCTCTGAGCACTATGGGACTTAACTTCTAAGGTCATCAGTCACCTAGAACTTAGAACTACTTAAACCTTACTAACCTAAGGACACCACACACATCCATGCCCGAGGCAGGATTCGAACCTGCGGCCGGAGCGGTCGCGCGGTTCCAGACTGTAGCGCCTAGAACCGCTCGGCCACCCTGGCCGGCTTGGATAAAGAGGAACCACAGTGTATTTGACAGTTAAGTTTCAGAACTCAGACAGTATACGTGAAACAAGTATCAATATTCACTAGACTTCCAGAGGGCATCAAAATTTCTTTGCTCTTGCTAGATCGGTCCAAGCTGTTTTTGCGTGTTATTCACTGAATAGTTTTGCTGAGAAGTTTTAGGGGTGGAAGAAGAGCTAGCACAGCATGAAGGACGTTTTACAGCCGTGAAACACTGCAGCATTTATTTCCTCCATAACTGCTCTGTGACAAACATAAACATTGTTTTTAAAAAATGGTTTGAATGACATTTACGAAATTAATAAATCTTTTGGTTAAAAACAGACAGGACAAAGAATAACGACAGATTATTTTCCTGAGACGTTTGCAACAGCATATAGGGCACTAATCACACAGAAACAGCCACAATTCAAAAAAATGGCTCTCAGCACTATGGGACTTAACATCTGAGGTCATCAGTCCTCTAGACTTAGAACTACTTAAACCTAACTAACCTAAGGACATCATACACATCCATGTCCGAGGCAGGATTCGAACCTGCGACCGTAGCGGTCTCGTGCTTCCAGACTGAATCGCCTAGAACCGCTCGGCCAACCCGGCCGGCTACAACCACAATTCGTTATAACCTCGTTTATAATGCGCAGGTATGACACTGGAAGAATTTACAAGTTGAAATTCACCCATTACCCATGCAAATACTAACGAAATATGTCATATAAGGAAATATCTTACTGCTTTCATTAGGCATTTCTACTGTATGGCATTCTTATATTCTTTAATTTTCGTGAGCTACTACGAGGGCCCACACAAACAAAACGACTTTCACTTATTTCTATATAACGTTGAGTTTAGACAACAGAGTTATTCGACTGCATCCGTGGCTTTACTACCGACATGACAGATTCAAGACCATTGTTTTCGCATTGTATGTTTGCTGTGCTATTTCCCTCAAATAAACGTATTGTAATAAGTGAATTAGCTAATGAAAATTTGTCCTTATTGCCCTTAAGTAACATCACGTTATTTTTTGTTTTCGATTGCTGGCTATGCTTTCAATTCTCTATAAATATTTTTATTTCTTTAATAATGCACATTCCTATTACATTACTATCCAGAAAAACTTAAATTTCTTATCGTTACTGAATTTCATCACAGTGTTGGACTGTGACGACAACAACTTTGATTTAGCTTCTTCCAGTTTGCGGAACTGGCGGCTGTTTAGGGGAGAGCCTTACGGTATGGATAGGCGTGGAGGGGGTGGAGAGGGCGGGTGAATGGGTGGGACTTGTTCCGGGCGAAATCCTAGCGCTAAGGGCATGTTTTCTTATGGGATTATGTGAAGGAAGGTGTTTACGTCCCGCCTCTACGAGCCACTCTGAACGATCTGCGGAACCGGATCACTGCTGCCGAGCACTCAGTAACAGGAGATACGCTTTCGCGTGTGTGGGTCGAGTTTGGCTACCGCATCGATGTTTGCCGTACAGTCAGTGGTAGCCAACTGAGCATTTATAACATTTATCACATTTCTAATTATTAAATAATTATTAAAAATAATAAATTACAAATTTATTACATTGATATCAAACACTAGGAAAAAAAACTCCGAAACTTCCTCTTTTCATTGGTGTAAACCTTGTTCATTTTGGATTTGTACTTGAATAAATACGAAGTTTTGCAAATGGGTCCATCATTTAGAATAACCCTGTATATCTAACGCACTAAAACACGGTGCAGCAGTTGATGAATGGGGCGTGTTGTAGACACCTAGAGCGTTCCAAAACGTGAGCCAACAGCGAGAATACAGAGCTGCCAGCGACGCGGCAGAAGCCGTTGGTCCATTTTTCACTTCTTTCCCTTCCACCCACACAAGCGTGGCATCTCTGCGCGGGGGAGTAGTGTAGTAGGAGCGAGAGAGCGGAGTCGCGCGGTCGCGGCCAGCGCTCTGGGTACGAGGCCGAGTCAAGCGAAAAATTTTGGGTGCGACCGCACGGCCGGCGGTGGGCGTTGCGCGGTGCCGGTCGCCGTGCCGGCTAGCCTCTCGCCACCCTTTGTTCTGCCGGCGCACCAGCTAGGCGCCGACCCTCTCTAACCGCCCCCGCCACCCCCTCCACTTTTTTTTTTACTCTGCTAGTCCCAAAACTTCTCTGCTGCCGGAAGAGGCGAAGGGACTGGCGCAACCCTGAGGGAAGGTCGCTGCTGGCTGGCGATGGGGGGGGGGGGGGGGGGGGGAGCGCCGGTAGAGGGTGCGGCGCTGCCTCCGTAGCGCGCGAGGGACGGAGCGGCGAGGGGGCGAAAGCGGAAAACAAAAAAGGGGAGGGAGTGGAAGAGAGAGAGAGAGCAAAGGGAGGATCTTGAAAGCTAGGGGAAAAATGAGTTTCTGAAAAAAAGGAAGAAAGAAGACTTAGGGGAGGGGTGGTGGGGAATCGTTTTGGAATGGGGTGGGGGGGGGTGGAGGAGGAGGAGGAGTAGGTGGGGTGAGTGGGTTCTGTCGCTGTCGAGGGGAGCAAGCAGGGCCCGCTCGCCCGGGGCGAGGGTGCCGGATAAAGGGTGCGTCCCGAAAACGTGGGGACGTGGTAGCGCGCGCCGCCCACGTCAGGAGCCGCTGTGCGACGAGCCAGAATTGGCTTTCTGTAGCGGGAAGACGCGGCTATGCGCGATGCGATGCGGGGGTGCCGGAAGGAAACGAGAAGTCGGCGCGGCAGGGAGGAGGAGGGAAGGGAAAAAAGCGCTAATGAAATGTGCGAGCTGGCAGCGGCGGAAGTACGGCATGTGCTGCCAGGGGAAGGGGCGTCCGACTCCGCGCCACAGCAGCGCACGTCATCCCGAAGATGCTGACTCCCACGTGGTGCCGTTAACGCTACCCCGCCCGCTCCGCTGTTCTCTTTCTCTTCTCTAAATATGCCGCTGCGAGCAGTGGAAAGGTCGCCTGGAGTACCGCGTCGAAGTGGGACGTTCCTACGTCTATCGATTGCCACTACTGGTGATCGACATCTCTGTGTTTCAAAAAGTGAGTACTATACAGCACATCGGTGTATTTTGAAAACGATACGACAGCTGGGTCTTGCAGGAATACATTCCGAAGACGTTAAATATGACCGAAAACAATCATGATTCTAATCATATAAATAAATACAGGTAGCGTTCTCGCTTCCCACGCCCGGGTTCCCGGGTTCGATTCCCGGCGTGTTTCTCAAAATTCAATGGATTATTTATGACGAATTTCCTTAGCTAACACAGGAATTGTTGGATGTATTCCAGTCTCTGTTCTCTCTTACAGTTATTACCCTCTAGCTCACTGTAGCACGATAAAACTTCTTACTTTTCTCGAGCCACAAATTTGGTCGCTCCTGGAAAGCATGTGATCTATACAGCTTTTTATTTTTCCGAGCAGGTGAAAATTCGTAGCCACAATGCGAGGAATACGCGATGGAAGGGGAAAACACTAATACCTCGCGATGCAACAGACATGAGGACTCCTCGTAATCAACGCTACGTTTCTGTTCGCAGTCCCTTTCATTTGACTGGAAAAATGAAGAAAAGATGACGGAGAGAAGCATTTCTCAGCGATGACAAAGTGAAAGCCACGAATCTAGGTTGAACAAGCAAGGCGAAATAAAATTAAGAAAAAGACAGAAGACTCTTATTACCCTGATTCTGACATAAAAACATTGCTGGCATAGTGCCAAATTACACTTGCTTGCTCACGCAACATGCGAGAGGAGCTTACTTAATGTCGCAGCTTAGCATTAGAATCTACTTTACTTCCAGTGATGGAGTCATAATGACGAAAGTAAATAAAATTCAGTACTTCTACTGCCGTGCTCGTTTTTCTCGTAAGAGATCTACGCATCACCTACATTTGTTTTTGAATCTTCTTGTGGCGAAATATCATACGATACCGTGAACGTGTACCGCTTTTGGCGGTGCAGCAAATAATTGGTCGGTAATTTGGTTTCTCGGTGACACTGTTAACATACACCGGTGATAAATAGACATGCCTTCCTACTGTAGTCTTAGTTACATTCCCTGTCTAGTGCAACGCACGAACTTCAGCTACCCTGTCAGCTGTCAGAAACACAGTTCGGAACCTCGTAATTTAATTAACTTTCCTCTGTGAACATTGGAAAGCTTGATTCAGTTGCCGTAAGGAGTGGGAAGTAAATGTCGTGGTCTACAAACCGCATTCTGTCTTTCCATTAGACCATTGAACACGGGAACAGAAACACGAGAATAAAAATTCTATCCGCAAGAGGATGCAATATAGTACGTCTGTCTGTGTAACCTATGTTACACATTCATCTTGTTTACTTGTTTCAGTTTCCTGTGGATGTAAAACTATTAATATGTAGGAATCTGTCTATTGTCACGCCTGTGTAACTTCTTTGTTTAAAAAAAAAAATTTACTGCAGCATGGGTACTTGTCCTGAAAGTGAAAGGAACGGGTGTGGGAAGCGAAATGACGTTTATCTCTTTGCAAGGCTATTACCGTGCTGCGCATCCTGTCGATACACTTCAAATCACTGTAGAGTGCAGTCTGTGTGGCATAGGCCACTCCTTTCTGTAATACGTGTTACAGTTTCTTTCAGTTCCATTCACTGATGGAGTGTGGGAAGAAAGTCTGCCTGTATGCCTCTGTACGGGCTGTGATCGGCCTGCC
Source organism: Schistocerca piceifrons (assembly GCF_021461385.2). Classification (NCBI taxonomy): domain Eukaryota; kingdom Metazoa; phylum Arthropoda; class Insecta; order Orthoptera; family Acrididae; genus Schistocerca; species Schistocerca piceifrons. Next base: position 57,706,913 of record NC_060143.1, read on the forward strand.
GGAGATATACGTAGAAGATTGAAGAATAAACGCAATTTCAATCTTGAGAGATAATGCTCATGTACGAGAACAACCGGAAAGGAAATGTGGCGAACAGTTAAAAGAACAGAAACGTTGTCCGGACGAGCGGAGTTCAAATTTGCATTACATCGTCATTTTATAGAGTTCTACATCTGCATTCATACTCCGCATGCCGCCATACGGTGCATGGCGGAGGTTATCTTTTACTACCACTAGACATACGCTTTCCCGTCCCACTCGTAAATGGAGAGAAAAAAAAGACTGTCTATACGCCTCCATATGAGCCCTAATTTGTCCTGTCTTGTCTTCGCGGTCCTTGTATGTTGGCAGCAGTAAAATGGTTATGACGCAAATACCGGTTCTCTAAATTTTCTCGGCAGTGTTTTGCAAAAAGAGCGTTGTCTTCCCTTCAGGGATTCCCATTTGAGATCACGAAGTATCTCCGTAATACTTGAGTGTTGATCGGACTTACTGCTAACAAATATAGCACCACGCCTCTGAATTGCTTCGATGTGTTCCTTTAATGCGACCTGGTAGGGAATTCAATCACTTGTGCAGTACTCAAGAATGTGTCGCACTAGCGTCTATACGAAGTCTCTTTCATAGATAAACTTACGTAGAGCTTTTCTAGAATTCTTCCCATAAGCCGAAACAACAATTAGCCTACACTACTACCGACGTTACGCGTTCGTTCCGTTTCATATCGCTTTTGCAACGTTAAACCCGGATATTTAATCGCAGTGACCGTGTCAAGCTGCACACCGTTAATACTGTGTTCGAAAATTACAGCATTGTTTTCCCTACTCATCTGCATTAACTTACGTACAATACAGCGTCATCAGCAGACAGCTGCAAACTGCTGCTCACACTGACCGGCTGATCGTTTATGTGAACAGAGAATAAAAGCGGGCCTGTCACATTTCCATGGAGTACTCGTCACAACACACTTGTCTCCAATATGGGGACAACGTACTGGGTTCTGTTATTTAGGATGTCTTCAAACCACTCACGTATGCTCGGACCTTCATTACCAGTCTGCAGTTTTCCGGAAATCTAGGAATATTTCCGTGGTCTTGTAACAACAACGACGTTGTACTATTGTACATACACTCCTGGAAATTGAAATAAGAACACCGTGAATTCATTGTCCCAGGAAGGGGAAACTTTATTGACACATTCCTGGGGTCAGATACATCACATGATCACACTGACAGAACCACAGGCACATAGACACAGGCAACAGAGCATGCACAATGTCGGCACTAGTACAGTGTATATCCACCTTTCGCAGCAATGCAGGCTGCTATTCTCCCATGGAGACGATCGTACAGATGCTGGATGTAGTCCTGTGGAATGGCTTGCCATGCCATTTCCACCTGGCGCCTCAGTTGGACCAGCATTCGTGCTGGACGTGCAGACCGCGTGAGACGACGCTTCATCCAGTCCCAATCATGCTCAATGGGGGACAGATCCGGAGATCTTCTGGCCAGGGTAGTTGACTTACACCTTCTAGAGCACGTTGGGTGGCACGGGATACATGCGGACGTGCATTGTCCTGTTGGAACAGCAAGTTCCCTTGCCGGTCTAGGAATGGTAGAACGATGGGTTCGATGACGGTTTGGATGTACCGTGCACTATTCAGTGTCCCCTCGACGATCACCAGTGGTGTACGGCCAGTGTAGGAGATCGCTCCCCACACCATGATGCCGGGTGTTGGCCCTGTGTGCCTCGGTCGTATGCAGTCCTGATTGTGGCGCTCACCTGCACGGCGCCAAACACGCATACGACCATCATTGGCAACAAGGCAGAAGCGACTCTCATCGCTGAAGACGACACGTCTCCATTCGTCCCTCCATTCACTCCTGTCGCGACACCACTGGAGGCGGGCTGCACGATGTTGGGGCGTGAGCGGAAGACGGCCTAACGGTGTGCGGGACCGTAGCCCAGCTTCATGGAGACAGTTGCGAATGGTCCTCGCCGATACCCCAGGAGCAACAGTGTCCCTAATTTGCTGGGAAGTGGCGGTGCGGTCCCCTACGGCACTGCGTAGGATCCTACGGTCTTGGCGTGCATCCGTGCGTCGCTGCGGTCCGGTCCCAGGTCGACGGGCACGTGCACCTTCCGCCGACCACTGGCGACAACATCGATGTACTGTAGAGACCTCACGCCCCACGTGTTGAGCAATTCGGCGGTACGTCCACCCGGCCTCCCGCATGCCCACTATACGCTGACACTGACGGCGGCGGTGCACAAATGCTGCGCAGCTAGCGCCATTCGACGGCCAACACCGCGGTTCCTGGTGTGTCCGCCGTGCCGTGCGTGTGATCATTGCTTGTACAGCCCTCTCGCAGTGTCCGGAGCAAGTATGGTGGGTCTGACACACCGGTGTCAATGTGTTCTTTTTTCCATTTTCAGGAGTGTATAAATAATATTTTTTTTCCATCTGATTTTTCGTTAAACTTGAGTAATTGATGTTCTGATTTCATTTGTTTTATTGTTTCATGCCATTGTGTTAAGAAAACTGTAAACAATTTTCAATGTGAATATTAATGTTTATGTCAAATGTCAAACAATATTGTAATAGAATTGAAATGTAACAAATGTTGAGACTGTTGTAAGACTGTAACTGTGCGTCTGGTCCATACGTAGGCAATGTATTAGGATATGTAGAATGCAAAACCTCGGGTGAATACCCTGTCTGTAAGGGAGCGGTAAAAGGTGGATGGCAGGCGAGCGCGGGAAAATGCGCACGGGCACTGTACGGCACAACGGGCTCAGCAGTAGTAGTTGGAATTTGGCATTGGTCTGAGCAACACGTTCTGGATCGAGGAGGCTCTCCTGGAAGACGTAGTTTCATTGAGCCTCGGGTATGCCGTTCCAACGCCCATACAGCATGGCAAAATTACATAGGCACTAAACGGAAAAGTATTGCGACGCTATGAAGAAATAAAGTGCCGGTACGTCAAGAGCCATAGCTGTAGTTGTATGTGTGCTCTGTGCCTCGCCATCTCGCCGCCTGCCAACCGCCGCATCGATACACACAGGTTGAAACTTTTAGTACTGTATTCGTATGGACCAGTGTTACTTTTGTTCCATACTGTTCAATACCAACTCAAATTTTACCAGAACTTTCTTATCATTTAATTATCCTCACAACTAACCTAGACAGGGTCCTTTCCAAATGTTGTGCAATCCGAGTGTCCCGAAATGAAAAATTTAATTTTGTGTTAATAATAATTACTTGCAGACCTAACTATGTTAGAATGGTGTTTAAAGAACTGTTTTGTTAATGAACCAGTAAATGAATAACGAAGGTCTGATAAAGTTGGAAGATAACTTTAATATTGATTTAGTAATGAAGTTTAATTATTTCGAGACAGATATAAAGGTATTTAAATGAGTAGGAAATAAGGTAAAGAGAGTAGTAACTCATACACTCCTGGAAATTGAAATAAGAACACCGTGAATTCATTGTCCCAGGAAGGGGAAACTTTATTGACACATTCCTGGGGTCAGATACATCACATGATCACACTGACAGAACCACAGGCACATAGACACAGGCAACAGAGCATGCACAATGTCGGCACTAGTACAGTGTATATCCACCTTTCGCAGCAATGCAGGATGCTATTCTCCCATGGAGACGATCGTAGAGATGCTGGATGTAGTCCTGTGGAATGGCTTGCCATGCCATTTCCACCTGGCGCCTCAGTTGGACCAGCGTTCGTGCTGGACGTGCAGACCGCGTGAGACGACGCTTCATCCAGTCCCAAACATGCTCAATGGGGGACAGATCCGGAGATCTTGCTGGCCAGGGTAGTTGACTTACACCTTCTAGAGCACGTTGGGTGGCACGGGATACATGCGGACGTGCATTGTCCTGTTGGAACAGCAAGTTCCCTTGCCGGTCTAGGAATGGTAGAACGATGGGTTCGATGACGGTTTGGATGTACCGTGCACTATTCAGTGTCCCCTCGACGATCACCAGTGGTGTACGGCCAGTGTAGGAGATCGCTCCCCACACCATGATGCCGGGTGTTGGCCCTGTGTGCCTCGGTCGTATGCAGTCCTGATTGTGGTGCTCACCTGCACGGCGCCAAACACGCATACGACCATCATTGGCACCAAGGCAGAAGCGACTCTCATCGCTGAAGACGACACGTCTCCATTCGTCCCGCCATTCACGCCTGTCGCGACACCACTGGAGGCGGGCTGCACGATGTTGGGGCGTGAGCGGAAGACGGCCTAACGGTGTGCGGGACCCTAGTCCAGCTTCATGGAGACGGTTGCGAATGGTCCTCGCGGATACCCCAGGAGCAACAGTGTCCCTAATTTGCTGGGAAGTGGCGGTGCGGTCCCCTACGGCACTGCGTAGGATCCTACGGTCTTGTCATGCAACCGTGCGTCGCTGCGGTCCGGTCCCAGGTCGACGGGCACGTGCACCTTCCGCCGACCACTGGCGACAACATCGATGTACTGTGGAGACGTCACGCCCCACGTGTTGAGCAATTCGGCGGTACGTCCACCCGGCCTCCCGCATGCCCACTATACGCCCTCGCTCAAAGTCCGTCAACTGCACATACGGTTCACGTCCACGCTGTCGCGGCATGCTACCAGTGTTAAAGACTGCGATGGAGCTCCGTATGCCACGGCAAACTGGCTGACACTGACGGCGGCGGTGCACAAATGCTGCGCAAGCTAGCGCCATTCGACGGCCAACACCGCGGTTCCTGGTGTGTCCGCTGTGCCGTGCGTGTGATCATTGCTTGTACAGCACTCTCGCAGTGTCCGGAGCAAGTATGGTGGGTCTGACACACCGGTGTCAATGTGTTCTTTTTTCCATTTCCAGGAGTGTATATTGGAAATCTTGAGCACATAACGGTGTCAGTAATCAATTTTTTTAATACAGTGATCACAACAGTTTCAAGGTTCCCCCCCCCCTCCCCTTTTTTTTTATTCATTTGAATTCTGAAGTGTTCTAAATTGGTTTGACTAGCAAAAGTTAAAGTCAATATATATGTCAAAAGTTATCAGTGTTTTATCTTTATCAAAATTGACATTTTGTGTGTGGCCCCAAAGTGCTATTTCTAGGGTAACCTATGCCCGATTTTAATCAGATCAATAGACAGTACGAAGTTTAGTAGTATACATTATAGTGTAGTGTTATGTATTCATGGTTTTTCCATATCAGTACAGAAAGTGAAACAATCAGTTCAATAGATTTTCTGGCTCTAAAATTTACTATATTATGAAGTGTTACTACGTGTTGTTTTGCATGAATGTACATAAACTTGTACAGGGAAGAAACTCCGTTAATGCCTAATTAGGCTGGCGACCGTATTATTAACAAATTGGTAGCATCTTCTGTGTCGCTTGTTGTCCGTTCTGACGTGTAGTTGTATTTCGGACTTATTTGACGTATCATTGTTATCACAGAGTGGGTGTAAGTCTGATTTGCCTCCATTCAGGTACACGCGGTCAAAATCTATACAAAAATCCTGTCTCGTAAGGTAAACCCCACTCACTTACCATAGTTCAGGCTTTAATGAGTATTGTGTGCCCCACGCGCACGTTACAGTCTCCTTGGATTACTCCAGACGAATGACGGAATACTTACTCAAAAAAAGCCATGCCTGTTACGTCCTACATCTTTGTCCAAAACGATATGGGTCTCTAACGATCGCTACTTCTTTTACTTTCTATTGTTCAGTGTACATCTACATCTACATTTATGCTCCGCAAGCCACCCAACGGTGTGTGGCGGAGGGCACTTTGCGTGCCACTGCATTAACTCCCTTTCCTGTTCCAGTCGCGTATGGTTCGCGGGAAGAACGACTGCCGGAAAGCCTCCGTGCGCGCTCGAATCTCTCTAATTTTACATTCGTGATCTCCTCGGGAGGTATAAGTAGGGGGAAGCGATATATTCGATACCTCATCCAGAAACGCACCCTCTCGAAACCTGGGCAGCAAGCTACAGCGCGATGCAGAGCGCCTCTCTTGCAGAGTCTGCCACTTGAGTTTGCTAAACATCTGCGTAACGCTATCACGCTTACAAAATAACCCTGTGACGAAACGCGCCGCTCTTCTTTGGATCTTTTCTATCTCCTCTGTCAACCCGACCTGGTACGGATCCCACAATGATGAGCAATAATCAAGTATAGGTCGAACGAGTGTTTTGTAAGAGACCCCCTTTGTTGATGGACTACATCTTCTAATGCATCTCCAAATGAAACTCAACCTGGCACCCGCCTTACCAACAATTAATTTTATATAATCATTCCAATACAAGGAAACAATTTGAAACTTGAGCTTCTCTCGGCACAACAAAAGTTAAAATAACTTACGGGAATGCAGCCGGGTAACATTCTCGACAACTGACGATATTTCGACAAGTGATCATCCCGTCGTTTTCAAGGCACAAATGAAATAAGATATAACTATGTACAGCAACTTAAACTCTCATTGGTGGGTTGGGCTGCGCCAACAGTGAAGTCAAAAGATGACTTATGCAGAAGAGAGAGCAACACACACCGTAAGCAACTAGATCCTCTGCCCTCTGTACAAGCAACGATGACCGATGTCAGGTTGTGATTGCACATGAACATCGTGGGGACGGTAGAAGTAGTAGACAGGTGCCACCTACAGCAGCTGATGCGCCGACAGTAATGTCTTTCAGTGCACAAAAACTCCGCTGCCGGTCGGGCGGTAGGGGTTACTGCAAAGGCACCGAAAAAGAAGCGGTGATTTGTGAAGGGGAGGGTGCCGGCCCGGAGACCCAGCCTGCCCCTGGGGGAGGGGAGGGTGCGATGCAGCGGGAAGAAAGGGGCCGACCCCGCCAGAGGGTACGGATGCATCACCCCAGAGCCGTAATCAGTGGCTGGCCGAGGGCGTTTTTGTGCCGCCCGACCCATCGCTCCGGCTTACCTTCTCACATAGCCCCGACTGCTGCGTCTCAGGCAGATTCCATCCGAGCCGCCTCTTCCACCCTACCCCACCTCACTCACCAGTTCTTTTCTAAGGGGCTTCCACCCTTGGAGAATTCGGGGTCGGTATCTTTGCTGCTGTCACCACGTTGCCCTGTAGGTATTTCTACAAAATTTTCTTTATTGTTCTTCTCTCATCGTGACAGAGATATTCATAAGAGTAAGTAGACATCACATCACGAGTCGTTACAGTCACTGCTGAGCGTCGTGACCCCATGAACCAAGCGTCTCCATCCTTCCCTTGGAGCCTGCTGAAGTGGTAGACAAGAGATCGTCTTGATTTGATCAATCCACCAGTTCGCTGCTCTTGCCCTTGGTCTCTTGCCCTCTACCTTCCTTTCCGTGATTACTTTCCCTAAGTTTCTCCATTTCTTCTCACAATGTAGCCAAAGACACGAGAAAAAAAGGAGCCTAAAGATAATGAGTTGCTCAATAATGGACACATTTGCTCTTCTTTCAGTCTATTTGGTGACCAGCATCCTGCGCCAGCACCAAAGATCAAATGCCTCGATGCGCTGATTGTCTCTGGCTTTAAGGGTCCAAGTTTCGCTACCATAACTGAATACGGAGAACACGGAGTGTTTCAAGAGGCAGAACCTTTGTGGCGGTTGTTATTACTCTCCTCTCACATATCTTGTTGTGAGCGTCTTCATAGCCACTCTGCCTAGCGTCATCCGTCTTCTTATCTCATGTTGACAGTTTCTCGTTTCACAGATGGTTGATCGAAGATAGATGAAAGAATACACGACTTCCAGTTCCTTTAATGGACTTGTGAGTTGCACCTGTACTCCTCGATCAATTATTATGAGTTTGGGCTGGCTCACATTGAGGTCCAATCCATATACGAGCTCATAAAGTTCATCTTCGTTGCTGGCTGAAAGCACCGTGTCATCAGCAAATCGTAGGTTGTTAACAGTTTGAAAACCATTCGAGGTGACCGAGCGAGTTGGTGCAGTGGTTAGCACACTGGACTCGCATTTTAGAGGACGACGTTTCAAACCCGCGCCGCGCGGTGTGGACGCGTTGTTTAGGGAGCCATGTCACGGACTGCGCGGTTCACTGCAGCCCGTTAGACAAACTGCATTGTCCTGATGGTAGATGCCATCGTGCCGAGGACAAACTGATGTAGGAGTGGAGATGATCCCCAAGGATAGATGCATACTAGTGTTGATCCACTGTGCCTTCGAGAATGACGAGATCACCCAGCGAATGCCCTCTGGCCTGAACCCTCGCAACGACTGTTGCAGGGTTTTTGCCTTCAGACGTTTCACGATGTACACGCCAACGGCCACCATCTGTTCACTGCAGCAGTGAACGTGATTCATCCGAAAGGGCCACCTGTCGCCCCTCGGTGGAGGTCTAGTTTCGATACTGCCGTGCAAATTCCAACCTCCGACGCCGATGAACAGCAGTCAGCATGGGTGAATGAACCAGGAACCTACTGCACAGGGCCACACACAATAACGTTCGTTGTACTGTCGTTCAGAAGACACTGTTCGTAGCCCCACGGTTTATCTGGGCAGTCAGTGAATCAACAGTTTACCCGTCTATTCGCCCCGCAGCCAAATGGTCCAAATGGCTCTGAGCACCATGGACGAGCTACCGCGAACCTCGCGTCTCTTATATCAAACATACTCAGAAAAATCTCTGAATATATGTCTTTGTAGTTCGTGTTCAACCCATGGATCATCACAAGGTATCATGCACAGGCTGTTTCACAATCCAGGAACCACGCAGTATGTGCCAACAGAAAATTGCCAAAAAAATGGTTCAAATGGCTCTGAGCACTATGGGACTTAACATCTCAGGTCATCAGTAACCTAGACTCAGAACTACTTAAACGTAACTAACCGAAGGACATCACACACATCCATGCCCGAGGCAGGATTCGAACCTGCGACCGTAGCAGCCGCGTGGTTCCGGACCGAAGCGCCTAGAACCGCTCGGCCACAGCGGTCGGCTGCCCCGCAGCTGTCGTTCACAGCAGTCATCTGTGGCCTGTTGTGCAACGCAGTTGCCTCAGCACCGGTTTTGAATGGCGCCATTTTGCCAGCCACGGTGTACTCTAACCAGTGGGGTACGCGAACAGTTTATAGATTTCGCCGTTTCGCAAATCCTCCCACCCTTGGCCGGAAAGCCAATGATCATGCCCTTTTTGGACGTCAGACAAATCTCTCCGTTTCCGCATTACGACAACGACTGCACTGCTCCCCCTCCCCCTCCCATCCCCGACATGCTTTATACACCCTTCACTGCCAGTCCTGCCACCTGCCGTCTGTGAGCTGTTATTGCACGTTAAGGTCGAACATAGGCAGTGATAACAATAACGCGACTGGAACGTGTATAATACGCTGCGTATCGCCTCCAGAGCGAAAGATAAGCTTAGACTAGTTATAGCGTGCACAGAGGCATTTAAGCATTTTGGACTCGTCCGAAAGAACAGACACCTCGCCTTCACATAACTGATACGCCTCAATAGGCTATAAACCCACAACCACCAGTGCAGATGCACATTTACGTCCGATCTCTAGCTGTTCTTGTTGTTGTGGTCTTCAGTCCTGAGACTGCTTTGATGCAGCTCTCCATGCTATTCTATCCTGTGCAAGCTTCTTCATCTCCCAGTACCTACTGCAACCTACATCCTTCTGAATCTGTTTACTGTATTCATCTCTTGTTCTCCCTCTACGATTTTTACCCTCCACGCTGCCCTCCAATACTAAATTGGTGATCCCTTGATGCCTAAGAACATATCCTACCAACCGGTCCCTTCTTCTAGTCAAGTTGTGCCACAAACTTCTCTTCTCCCCAATCCTATTCAATACCTCCTCATTAGTTACGTGATCTACCCACCTTATCGTCAGCATTCTTCTGCAGCACCACATTTCGAAAGCTTCTATTCTCTTCTTGTCTAAACTAGTTATCGTCCATGTTTCACTTCCATACATGGCTACACTCCATACAAATACTTTCAGAAACGACTTCCTGACACTTAAATCTATACTCGATGTTAACAAATTTCTCTTCTTCAGAAACGATTTCCTTGCCATTGCCAGTCTACATTTTATATCCTCTCTACTTCGACCATCATCAGTTATTTTACTCCCCAAATAGCAAAATTCCTTTACTACTTTAAGCGTCTCATTTCCTAATCTAATTCCCTCAGCATCACCCGATTTAATTGGACTACATTCCATTATCCTCGTTTTGCTTTTGTTGATGTTCATCTTATATCCTCCTTTCAAGACACTGTCCATTCCGTTCAATTGCTCTTTCAAGTCCTTTGCTGCCTTGACAGAATTACTATGTCATCGGCGAACCTCAAAGTTTTTATTTCTTCTCCACGGATTTTAATACCTACTCCGAATTTTTCTTTTGTTTCCTTCACTGGTTGCTCAATATACAGATTGAATAACATCGGGGATAGGCTACAACCCTGTCTCACTCCCTTCCCAACCTTTGCTTCCCTTTCATGTCCCTCGACTCTTATAACTGCCATCTGGTTTCTGTACAAATTGTAAATAGCCTTTCGCTCCTGTATTTTACCCCTGGCACAGAGAACACGGACGGGGAGTGTGGTTAAGTGGTGGGAATGTGGATCGGCAGAGGAGCGTGGCGAGACAGTCCGCTCATCTGCGATTAGCTCTGTGTCCGGGTGGTGCAGTGGTTAATGCAACTGCCTAGTAAGCAGGAGCGCGGGTTGCAGTCCCTATCCGTTATATGTCTTCACTTGTCGTCTCCGATTCCGCATAAAGTCCCCATGCAGATGTTACTACCCTTTTCTTTGCTTTCCCTCCTCTCTACCTTGAATTGACAAGTACATTATTTGAGCAGTCATTCTTCCCGCGCTCAATGCGCAAATGGAATGAGAAGAACCTCAAATGCTACGCACTCTCAGCCATGAACTTCGTAGTGGTCTGCAGAGTATAGGCGTAGATGCGATGCTTCAAGAAGACGCTGGAATTAGGCTGACAACCTGATATTCGACCACAAGGAGTAGCGAAACAGTGCGGTATTCGGAAGTGTTATACTCGATGGCAGCCTATATGAGTGAGGGCAGGTGGGTCTAGAGCGGTTCTGCAGCGTGTGGAGTCTGCCCCGAGGCGTGCAGAAGACTGCTCCCCGCCTGGCGCCGTGCCACGCCCCGACACGGCAGCGCCTGACCGCTGGCGCCTCACGCCTCTCTCTGCCCGCTGCCGTCTTTGATCTACTTACGGGACAGCCGGCCGGCCAGCGCCAGCCGCAGAAACACAGACGACGCTTCGTTACGCGACAAAGCCACAAAGACGCGCCGGGTCCAGCGCTTCGGACGGCTACAGACACCGCCCCCGCCCCGCCCCCGCCCCTGCCACGCGTGGGCGTTCTGCACCGAAGGCCAGCAGTGGACAAGGCGAAGCCCACTGGCGCCACCACGCAGAATCATACTCGAGAGAAAGAGTTGCTGTCAAGTTGACCAATGTTAAACACTTGAAGTACGTTGCAACATGGCGAACACTATAAGGAGAAAGAAGTACAGAGTGGGCAGACTACGCCGGCCGCTGTGGCCGAGCGGTTCTAGGCGCTTCAGTCCGGAACCGGGAGAACGCTGCGGTCGCAGGTTCGAACCCTGCCTCGGGCATGGATGTGTGTGATGTCCTTAGGTTAGTTAGTTTAAGTAGTTCTAAGTCTAGGGGACTGATGACCTCAGATGTTAAGTCCCATAGTGCTTAGAGCCATTTGAACGATTTGGGCAGACTACGACTGCTTCGGAAAATATTCCGTGCGACATGTGGCAACATGACGGATGAGGGGGACTAGAGAATAGAGTCGCCCTCTGCCAAAACTATCGTTCGGGAGTTTTGGTACAGTACATAAAGGACGTAGTAAATGTTAAGATTACCGGTATTATTGATAGCATTTCTAGGGAAAGAAACGTAAATGAAAGCGTAAGAGAGAAATTCGGAGCCAACGATTTCTTTTCTTGTTTGTTTGGCTGTTTGTTTATCACATAATTAGAACCCCACATAATTCACTGTTAGCCCATTGTGTATTTCATATCCTTCCAGAGTATAAACTGCATTTTATAAGTTGATCGCGTGACTGGTACAGTCGGAGGTTCGAATCCTGCCTCGGGCATGGATGTGTGTGATGTCCTTAGGTTAGTTAGTTTAAGTAGTTCTAAGTCTAGGGGACTGATGACCTCAGATGTTAAGTCCCATAGTGCTTAGAGCCATTTGAACGATTTGGGCAGACTACGACTGCTTCGGAAAATATCCCGTGCGACATGTGGCAACATGAAGGATGAGGGAGACGAGAGAATAGAGTCGCCCTCTGCCAAAACTATCGTTCGGTAGTTTTGGTACAGTACATAAATGACGTAGTAAATGTTAGTATTACCGGTATTATTGATAGCATTTGGAGGGAAAGATACGTAACTGAAAGTGTAAGAGAGAAACTGGGAACCGACGATTTCTATTTATTCTTTTCTTTGTTTGGCTGTTTGTTTTCCACATAATTAGAACCCCACATAATTCATTGTTAGCCCAATGTGTATTTTACATCCTTCCAGAGTATAAACTGCATTTTGCAAGCGCTAAAACGTAGTTGATCGCGCAACTTCTGCGCTTTTGTGTAAACGAAGCAGTTACTTCTGATGTAAGTACAGTTTACATGGATGAACATGAAAAACATATATACAAACATTGTTGTTATTTTGTACTCAATACAATGTCATTAATCATGATAAAAGGCAAGACCTTCCTGTTGTTACTGATAAATGCAGAAGTTGTTTATGTACAACAGGAATTTGTTCTGTATAAGTTCGACGAACTATTGAAGCGAAGTTTGAGATACTTTTGATTTTCATTTTTTTTTATTTTGAGGCAACTGCGTTTTCTAGTTCTGTGTGATAAATCTGTACTGTTTTCTTCATTTTTACTACAACACCGCTCTGTTTCATGTCACAAATCAACAATTTGCGAATAAAACCTGAATTAAACATTGACAGTGTCAATTTTGCTATAAATATTGTTTACTTTTTAAGTAAAAGACAGATGGGTAATTGTGTGTAACGAAAATGTTTCGTAGGTTACCCAGCCCTTTATATGTCCTATCCAGCTTCTAGACCGTGCACTGCTTCCATTATTTAGTGAAACCTAGTAATACACTGATCGCATACGTTAAGAAGGCGATCGTAATGAGGAAACCCCCGATAGGTATGCAACACACCATACTTACAAGTAAAGCGAGTACGACATTAACCGACAAAGCGACTAGGAAAAATACCGTAGTCTACGTGTACTTATGACAGGTTACGGTAGCCCACGGTAGTTTTACAACTGTGCGAGAGAAGCGAGGGCGGCCCCGTTCGGTCGCCTCAGGCAGTGGCGTCGGAACGACAGGTGGAGCGGCAGAGCTGTGGGCGCGTGACCTTTCGCTGCGGCCGCGGCGCCAGCCGGGCCCAGATAAGGACGCGGGCTGCACCCGGACCAGCAGCAGCCGCCGGTTGCGACATCGGCCCGCCTCCCGGCAGCTTGCCCACAAACAGGCCCCGCTGCCAGAGGGGCTCCGAGGAAGCTGTCTGTGTCGGCGCTGCAAGTTGCCGCGTGACCGTCGTAAAGCATGAAGTACCGAGTTGCTCGGGAGCGAGTGAGTTCGTGCCTTTCCTTTCGCCAGGGAACCGCAAAACAGGTGCGTTCCGAGTAGGAATAGGCAAAACTTTTAATTACGAGGAACAGGTAACAGAGTACCAGCTCCAACCGTAACAGGTTCCAGAAACCTATTGATTGTTTACCTTCTTCTTGCGCTTGTAGCTGATTCTCCATATGAAGTTGACATAACATTTCGACGATCCACGTCATCTTCAGGTGAGACGCTGCTGTTACTGAGTCTCATCGAACAAATGCTACTCTTTACTTGGCGCTCCTATACAGGGTGAAAAGTATTTAAACCAACAAACTCTGGGGGGTTGTAGGGGACATCAAAACAAATATTTTTCCCTAATGTCATTTTTTCCTATTAGGATTATTTAAACCGGTGGAGGCCGTATTACGCTCTTCAGTTGTTAGAGGCCGTATTACGATCTTCAGTTGGTTTAGAGGGCGTATTACGCTCTTCAGTTGTAGGTAACTGTTGTCCACCAGTGCAGTAGTGCATTGTCTCTGTTTACTAATGGAGCGATACACCTGGAGAGAGTACACTGATATGGTTGGTGGGTACTACGTAGCACACCACAACGGACGAGCTGCACAGCGGGTTTATCAACAACAACATCCTAATCGTCGTATCCCGCATCACACGACCTTTGCTGCTGTGTACCAACGTCTGCGTGAGACCGGGTCATTTAGCAGATTACCTGGACAGGGACGCCGTCGCACGGTAAGAACGCTGCAAGTTGAGGAAGCTGTCTTGCAGCATGTGGAGCGGGATCCTTCAATCAGCACTCGTGCAATTACACGTAACATGGGGACGAATCAGACGAATGTAAGAACAGTCCTTCGAGAGCAGTTGTTACGTTCATTTCACTTACAGCGTTCCACAACCTGGAACCAGTTGATTATCGATCCAGAGCACAGTTTTCGCAGTAGTACCTGGAACAGAGTGAAACCCATCCTATATTTCCATTCTCTGTGTTGTTTACCGATGAAACGACGTTGGGGGGTGATGGAGTCTTCAACATGCACAATTCGTATGTCTGGAGTGAGGATAACCCACATGCCACAGTTACTAGCGCCCATCAAGTGCGGTTCTTCGTTAATGTGTGGGTCGGTGTTGTTGAGGACTGTTTAATTGGGCCGTATCTGCTACCTAGTTGTTGTCTCTTGATCATAAAAAAATGGAAAAGTGTTTGTTGGTTTAATTAATTTGCCGCCAGAGAAATCTTCCTCTACCGGTTTAAATACTCCTCATAGGAAAAAATGACTCTAGGGAAAAGTATTTGTTTTGATGTCCCCTACAACTTCCCAGAGTTTGTCGGTTTAAATACTTTTCACCCTGTATAGGATGATTTACTTGCCCCTACGGAAAGGTTTTATGCAACCCGCAGTGCCTTCAAAAACCATGCGCGATACTTTCATATTCCCTCGCTCGCGATGCGCAAACTATTAGTCCTACAGAAAAAATTAAAATAGCCTTTTTTAGGAACTTTAATGTAGTTACATTTTGTACGGGGATACGTTTTCGCTGTCGGCCACGGTTTTTGAGTTTTTCAAGAAAAATGCGTTTGAAAACACTTTTATATATATATATATATATATATATATATATATATATATATATATATATTTAATAATTCGAAAACTACAGCGTCTAGCAAAAGCGTACACTGGTACAAAATTTAATCACATTAAATTTCTACAAAAGGTTCTGTTCATTTTTTCTACGGGGTAATAGGTTGCATATAGCGAGCGAGAGAATTTGGAAATCGCGTGCGTGGTATGTGAAGGCGTTGCGGGTCGCACAGAACCCATGGGTAGAGGCAGCTGAACCACTCCGTATAGGCTGCAGAGCGCACGCGCCAAGTGCAGTGAGTACTGACCCCACTGAAATAGATATTAGCAGCATCACAAGTAGTGAAAGCACACAAAGGCGAGGTATCAATAGTGTAACTGATCTTCAAAATCTTCTGCCGATTGGGGATGTTGTGTTTTAATGTAGGTCAGTGCAAGATTCCACGATTTGCTCTTGCGATAGCCCTTGGTCTCATTAATAACATTACTAACCAGCCTAATTTCAATGGGTTCTTTCAGATCACAATCCCAGTAACGAGAACCGGCAGAAACCACCTGTGTCCCATTATATTTTACTACGCAATGCTCTGTCACTGAAATTTTTCGGTTTATTGCGACGTTGTTTCCACATACCTGTCGTCAACAGTGATAGTCTGACAAGTGTATGCTTTATTACAGCGGATTGGAATCGAATAAACGCCAGACATCCTCAGGTGCAGTTCATCTGCAAGAGAATCCAGAAGTGCTTTAATTAGGTTGGTGAACGGAACACAGTCTTGACGTTGAAACGTCTTAAAATTCTCCCTGTTACAGCTGATATGCTCCCAGCATATGGTAGGAAAGCAACTGATTCATTTCGCTTTGTTCCCGATGATGCTTCTCAGAGAACGTGTTCCATTTAAATACATACTTTAGGTGTTCAACCTCCTACAGTAAGCTTTCCGCAAGAGGTATAGTATACACTTCAGCGTGTAGTTGTGGTTGATGACAGCCAGACGAATGCAGGTACTGGGTCAGTATAAGTACTTTGGAGTAAATGCTGAGTCCCAGAGTGTCATCGTTCCATTAGTATACGAGAATCCTTTATTTGCCAGTGGTTCCTGCTACGTTACGTCGACTACTTAGCTTACGACTGGTGCAAAATAACGCGGCCCCTGCGCAGAAACGCGCACTTTGTGTGTCCTCGCTGCCATCTCTTTGCTACAATCATGGCCCTGTAATCGTCGCACACTGTAGATGCAGGAGAAGTTATTCATAATCAGGCACATCTGATTTTATGCAATGCAGTTAAATATACGTAGGAAAGGGCAAAAGGCTAAGCAAAACTCTTATTAAAATGGTGCTCGAGAGGATTCACAAATGTTCTTCGTTTTCCTCTGTCAATATCGTAGACAGCGAAGCTTCCGCTGCGCTACATTTTACACCCCCTTTTATGTTGTAGCGCTGCTGCTACGGTCGCACGTTCGAATCCTGCCTCGGGCATGGATGTGTGTGATGTCCTTAGGTTAGTCTGGTTTAAGTAGTTCTAAGTCTAGGGGACTGATGACCTCAGATGTGAAGTCCCATAGTGCTTACAGCCACTTGAACCATATTTTTATGTTGTATGAGATTTTCTTCTAGCAGCACGTGGTCGAAGTCGGACTTGTTTGCTTTGGTCGATCTTTTGTTTGTGTGTCTACTTAGTTTTCAGTACCATCGGCACCAACGGCTTTGAAAGTATAAGTTTGTAGGATTACTGATTCGCACTCACATAATCTGCTAATACAATCCTTTGCACACTTGATAGCTGTAGCTTACAAGCTAAGCGACATACAGCCTTGTGTATAGGCTTGAGCTGTCGAACTGCAGCTCCGTACCGTATTGTGGCTGTTCACAATAGAGCCACCGCCAGCACTGTTGACTCTACCCCCTTATGCGCCATTTGCGCAGGTACATATCAAATTATTTCTAGGTTTGATATCGGACAATGACGTCTACTGGTAGTCACTGGCCTCTAACAAGCACTCCGCAACTCGATTTTGAAACAGCACAACATATTTCACAGCTTGAAGGTGGTTCATTGAACCCTCTGCCAGACACTTTATTGTGAATAGCAGAGTAATCACGTGGATGTAGATGTAGATGTCTTTCCTGGTTTTGAGAATACTGCTGTAGCTCGTGGACCTTACGGGCGCCGCTGTCTGTAAGTCATTTCTTGTTCGTTGTTACATAGTGCAGAGTGCTTCAATTTCTGTTCATCGAAGGTGTTGGTAATTTTGTAATTTACGTTTTGTTTGCCGAATGTCATTACTACGATTCAGCTTTCATACTAGCAAAGATAATCATGTGCGGTTTCAGCCTGTAGACGGTGGCAAGTAAAAGTCAAGTCATCTCCTCTTCTCAGTCCTAGAGTCACGGAATCTGCGGTCTGCTGACGAGACCAGTGACATGCTATATCCAAATGTTCAGAAGTTAATAACCTTCGATAGTAACAGTGAAAGTGAACTGGTAGCAGTGTATGATGTGGCATTTCCCGACTATGTGGCTATAGTCAAAGCTAGCATACGCTGCAGCAAAATTAATACATGATGATACAGAGTGATGATGAAGCAGTATGCACCATATAACTGAGAACGTAGCGTGTAAGTGGCCATCTGCGTTGAAGAGATTGGCGCAAAATAGTAAACTGTGGCCGGCCACATCAACCCCTGCCACTCTTCCAAAGAAAAAGAGGGGGAGGGGACACAGGCAGACAGACAGACCGACGAACACCTCAACTAGGCAGAAAATACTGTCGCCACATAGAGAGAGATTTCTGCTTGCCTCTATGCCCGTAAAAATTTTCGGAGTAAATTTTAAGAGGGCGTGATACGTACACATGTGTAATCGCTCGTTCTGCCGAACTTCCACTATTACGATGTAATCCAGCACAGCGCGAGCAGTGAGAAGATTAGACAGTTCGAACTGACATTGTATGCTTGTATATGTTACATTTACAACACCTGTCTATTTCACCATCAGTGCTTCATACCCTTAGTTAGGTTGGCTGCGGCCAGACAAGTTACTTGAATAGTACGTGCTACATTTTACTACTTCTGTTCCTCCGTGCACATGCACCGCAGTACCTTGCATCTTGGACTATGTACTTGTCATCTTATCGTAATCGAAGCGTAAGCTCTCACTTATCTAGTACCTTAGCTGTGCCCATCGCTAAAACGAAAACATTCCAACTCCTCCTGTGCCGCTGTTCTCCGCCCCTGGAGCAAGCTTCCCTCACAGCCCGCGCACCTTTGAATGCCCTGTTGGTTTTAAGAAGATGAAACACTTTCCTCCATCACCCTCATAACGTTTTTCCTAAAATTAAACGCATGTGTCCAACTTTCCGTCTATCAAACAGTAAAGCGAATGCTGGCATCTTCTTCCATTTACGCTTTTTGGTCTTTTTATTTCTCAGTCACTCACGTTTCTTTCTTTACCTTCATCTTCATTAACAGAGTTTTATTGTATTTCTCTTAGTCTTCCGCTTCTATCACTTCTCTCATAACTATTGCTGCTAGTCCTCAAAGTTTAAATTTACCTTCTGTGACTTGTCTCCGTTGCTCCGTTGCTGTATTCACAAATGAATAAAAGTTGTGTTTTCTTCTCTCTTTCTGCAATATGTTTTATAGTGCTACATATTAGATGTAGCTTATAGCATGTTAAACTTAATGAATGCAGTGCATATGATGAAGAATTCCTAATTACCTGATGGTCCCATTCTTGCCAGGTTAAATAAATCAGTACATAAATAAAATAACAATTTTTTTCCTGGGTTCATTTTCGAGTTGAACAGGAACAGTGGTACGAAGTACTCTCTTTCATGCACTGTACAGTGACCTGCGGACTATATCTGTAAATGGTTCAAATGGCTCTGAGCACTATGGGACTTAACATCTGAGATCACCAGTCCCCTAGAACTTAGAAGAACTACTTAAACGCCGCGCGGGATTAGCCGAGCGGTCTCAGGCGCTGCAGTCATGGACTGTGCGGCTGGTCCCGGCGGAGGTTCGAGTCCTCCATCGGGCACGGGTGTGTGTGTTTGTCCTTAGGATAATTTAGGTTAAGTAGTGTGTAAGCTTAGGGACTGATGACCTTAGCAGTTAAGTCCCATAAGATTTTTTAAAAAAAGAAAAAAACTACATAAACGTAACTAACCTAAGGACATCACACACATCCATGCCCGAGGCAGGATTCGAACCTGGGACCATAGCAGTCGCGCGGTTCCTGACTGAAGCGTCTAGAACCACTCGGCCACAGCGGCCGGCCGGACTATATCTATAGATGTAAAGTGAATTCGATACTCATGAAAACATCCTTCTGCTACGATTCTGGTTCAGGCCTTTGTAAGTCCAGCGTGGTTGGCTCAGTGTTAATATGTTAGAATATAGTTCTCGGGTTCGATCCCTGGTCAGTCATAGCATTTTTATCCGTTACTTACCAAATTTTTCACGAGTTGCAATGTTTGTTGATGTGAAAATGCTGAGTTTTACCGTAGTTCGGAGTCCACATTAAACTGTAGGTCCGCCTAGAACTGGCTAGGTGATTAAAGATGAAGGGTATCAGACGGATGGCATATTCCTTGACTTCCGGAAAGCGTTTGACTCGGTGCCCCACTGCAGACTCCTAACTAAGGTACGAGCATATGGGATTGGTTCCCAAGTGTGTGAGTGTCTCGAAGACTTCTTAAGTAATAGAACCCAGTACGCTGTCCTCGATGGTGAGTGTTCATCGGAGGTGAGGGTATCATCTGGAGTGCCCCAGGGAAGTGTGGTAGGTCCGCTATTGTTTTCTATCTACATAAATGATCTTTTGGATAGGGTGGATAGCAATGTGCAGCTGTTTGCTGATGATGCTGTGCTGTACGGGAAGGTGTCGTCGTTGAGTGACTGTAGGAGGATACAAGATGACTTGGACAGGATTTGTGACTGGTGTAAAGAATGGCAACTAACTCTAAATATAGATAAATGTAAATTAATGCAGATGAATAGGAAAAAGAATCCCGTAATGTTTGAATACGCCATTAGTAGTGTAGCGCTTGACACAGTCACGTCGATTAAATATTTGGGCGTAACATTGCAGAGCGATATGGCGTGGGACAAGCATGTAATGGCAGTGGTGGGGGAGGCGGATAGTCGTCTTCGGTTCGTTGGTAGAATTTTGGGAAGATGTGGTTTATCTGTAAAAGAGACCGCTTAAAAAACACTAATACGACTATTCTTGAGTACTGCTCGAGCGTTTGGGATCCCTAACAGGTCGGATTCAGGGAGGACATAGAAGCAATTCAGAGGCGGGCTGCTAGATTTGTTACTGGTAGGTTTGATCATCACGCGAGTGTTAGGGAAATGCTTCAGGAACTCGGGTGGGAGTCTCTAGAGGAAAGGAGGCGTTCTTTACGTGAATCGCTACTGAGGAAATTTAGAGAATCAGCATTTGAGGCCGACTGCAGTACAACTTTACTGCCGCCAACTTACATTTCGCGGAAAGATCACAAAGATAAGATAAGAGAGATTAGGGCTCGTACAGAGGCATATAGGCAGTCATTTTTCCCTCGTTCTGTTTGGGAGTGGAACAGGGAGAGAAGATGCTAGTTGTGGTACGAGGTACCCTCCGCCACGCACCGTATGGTGGATTGCGGAGTATGTATGTAGATGTAGATGTAGATGAAAGATCGGAGGAAGAGCATACACCTGCAACACGACTATTCCTAGTAAAGTACTGTGATGTTCAAACCAGTCTCCTGGTAGAGTACGTCTTTACTCTGGCCAGGATCAGAACTGTAGCTCAGAGTAAGAAAGACTGTATACAGCGGAGAAAGATCTATCAAGGAGCGTCTAACGTGAAGGTGTTGGCCGTAATCGTCGACTAAACGTATTTACCAGGATCAGGTAATGGAGCGGCGTTGCCGCCAGGACGCGATGCCCGGCGGCCAAGTGGCCGGCGGGCTAGGAGCGGACGGCTGAAGCGGCAACGCCGCTAGCCTAGGCCGCCACGCGCAGTCGGCCGGCTCCCGGCTCCTGTGCTCCGCCACGCCGCGCCGTCTTCTTTTTGTCGCGCATGCCGCCTACCGGGCCGCCGCCGCCCCTGTCAATCCCGCTCCACGCGTTCAGCCCACAAATATTCGCGCCCGGCAGGTAGGCAACCCATTCGCCACGTCAGTTATGCGGGCTGATACTTGCCCCACCGGTTCGATTACGTGTAAGGCCTGTTTTACACGAGCGACTTTCTGGTCAGAATGGACTGCCCGTGGTGGGTGCACGTCACACGCCATCGTGTAAATCTGCCGCCAACCAAATCGCGAATGGGTCGGTGATGCAATGGTCATCTGGCTGTGCCGACTGTCGAGTTCTAAAATACTGAACGTGTTAAAGACGGTGCACGCTAGAGATGGGTAGTTCGCGAACGAACGGGTGCAAAGGAACGGTTCACCAAGATGAACGAAAGGGCCGAGGAACGAATTTCTAGGAACGATCGGTTCATAGTTTACTTCGGTCGCGGCGGTTTACTTATAGTTGCCGGGAACGAGGAACGATCGGTTCATAGTTCACTAGTTCACTTCTGTCGCAGCGGTCACTTCGGCAGTTCTCGTTCCAGCCTCGGTCGCATGTTCGGCTCAGTCTCGGTCTCCCTCGGCCGCACTCGTCATTCTTCGCATGACAGTTACACTGCCGCTTGCTCCTAGTTAGTTCAGTATTCAGTTGTTCGTTTCGTTCACTGCGCTCGCCCATTTTACGTATGTTCCAAACTGATCTTGCACTTGGGTCAGGCTATTCAGCGTCCACGACCGGTAATCAAAAAGTATTTTATAGTTACGTAAATTACATAAAAATCACGTTGTATATAATAGGTACGTCTTTTCAGGTAACACAAGGGCATATCAGCTCACTTCATTATATCGATGAACAGCAGAAGACATACTTATAACAAGGCAAGTTTTTTATGTTATTCATATATTTTTTGGTTTCATCGACTTTATTTAGCAGCTAACTTTCAATAATATGCTTAATTTTTAGAGTAAGAAAATTCATATAAAACGATTGTCGTGTATCTTTCATACACAAAACATTACATTTAGGAAGGCTCTAAGTATTTTTAAGTTTGGTAGTTTCCAATTTGCATTACCTGCTTCTTTGGAAAAATAGAAGTGGGTTGTGGGTCATTTTGGCTCAGTAGCAAAAGCGGTGCCTCTCCATTTGAAAAGATATAGATTGCCATAAAATCGTATTTACTTATTATCTCAAACATTTGTTCAGAAGGAGCTTTCAAACCAAAAACTTTATTACTGCGAACTTTATTATTATTATTATTATTGCTGCATTACCTTAAATAATGCAACATAAAAACCTAATTTTTACTAAGAGTGAGACGCAAGTATGATGAGAAAACCGCATTTTATTTTATGCTTCCGTAAAGCCTACTTCGCCTACGAACTCACGAGACAACGTGAAGTATATACAGGGTGTAAACGATTATTGTTTACAACGTAGCATAGCTACGTAGTGGAAGTCGAAACGAAGAATTTTATACAAGACACTTGTGGTCTATGAATTTGGGAAACAGCCACCAACAGGTTTACAGGACTGCATGTGCTATAGCCCATGCGCGTCGCGAGAGATTTTCGTGTTCTTTTCTCCAGCTCTCTACACATCATCATCCATTGTTTTACCATTGTTGCTTGCATTAGCTTGTTATTTCTTCACTGCCTAATATTACATGTTTGTCTGTTTGTTGTATCTGTATCTGTTGTGAGTAAAAACTCTGTACCCCAGGGAGGAGGTAAGTGCCCCTTCTTGGTGCCCTCCATCCTTCAGTCATCTACACTACTAGTTTTCAGTTTTTCATAAGAACCATATACCAAGCACAAATGAACAGTGAACGAGTAAAAATGAACGGTTCCCAAAAAAGAACGATCAGCAGTGAACTAGTTCCCAAGGATGAACGAGTTTGCCTATCTCTAGTGCACGCCAGAAATAGGGGACAGTAAGTTATCAAATTCTCGCCACATTCACTCACGTTTTAGTACCGAATTGTATTTTATGTGTTGCTTTGTCTTCGTGACACATTACAAAGGTAGCATGAAGATATATTTTCTACTAATGTTCTTCCACAACAGACCCGCCGGGTTAGCCGAGAGCGCTAACACGTTGCTTCCTGCACTCGGGTAGGCGCGCCGGCCCCGGATCGAATTCGCCCGGCGGATTAACGACGACGGCAGGTGTACCGGCCAGCCTGGATGTGGTTTTTGGGCGGTTTTCCACATCCTTCTAGGTGAATACCGGGCTGGTCACCACGTCCCGCCTCAGTTACACGACTCGTAGGCATTTGAAACACGCTCACACTATTTCACGATTTATATTAGACGCAGACAGCTGGGGTACACTCCTTCCGTCCCGGGGGGGTATGGGATGGCCGCAGGAAGGGCATCCGGCCACCCCTTAAAATTAACCATGCCAATTCCGTATTTGACCCTGCGCACACTGCGGGATAAAGGCGGTGGCAAAAGAAGAAGAAGAAGTTCTTCCACAACAGATACCAAATGCCTGAAAGAAAAAAATGTTTAAGTTTTTCAGTATCTGGACAAATAAAAAGCCTACACGGTGCGTAAATAACAAATAACGGAAACAAGGTTTTTTTCCATCAAATTCGTATCGGCAGTGAAAAAGATTATTAAAGGTGAAAAGGGGTTTTGACTGTTATTTCGTAATTAGATAGATAAGACACATAAGATATATATATATATGTCTGCTTGTGTCTGTATATGTGTGGATGGATATGTGTGTGTGTGGGAGTGTATACCCGTCCTTTTTTTCCCCTAAGGTAAGTCTTTCCGCTCCCGGGATTGGAATGACTCCTTACCCTCTCCCTTAAAACCCACTTCCTTTCGTCTTTCCCTCTCCTTCCCTCTTTCCTGACGAAGCAACCGTTTGTTGCGAAAGCTAGAATTTTGTGTGTATGTTTGTGTTTGTTTGTGTGTCTATCGACCTGCCAGCGCTTTCGTTCGGTAAGTCACATCATCTTTGTTTATATATATATATATATATATATATATATATATATATATATATATGTGTGTGTGTGTGTGTGTGTGTGTGTGTGTGTTCCATGGTACTAGAGGGAACTGTAGGGGGCAGTAACTGTAGAAGAAGACAGAGACTGGAATACATTCAGCAAATAATTGAGGACGTAGATTACAACTGCTACTCTGAGATCAAGAGGCTGCCATAGGAGAGGAATTCGTGGCGGGGCGCATCAAAGCAGTCAGAAGACTGAGGACTCAAAAAAAGTATTTTCTAGAGAAAATAAATGTTCATGTTATGATGTGTTCGGACGAGATTTTCGCTATTCTTGTCGGCCACTGTGGCCGAGCGGTTCTTGGCGCTTCAGTCCGGAACCGCGCTGCTGCTACGGTCGCAGGTTCGAATCCTGCCTCGGGCATGGATGTGTGTGATGTCCTTAGGTTAGTTAGGTTTAAGTAGTTCTAAGTCTAGGGGACTGATGACCTCAGATTTTAAGTCCCATAGTGCTTGGAGCCATTTGAACCCTATTCTTTCTATTCTCAGCACAGTTGAGGATTTATTATACGACCTTTATCATCAACATTTTGCTTTGATCATTAATAAACTCTATACTCTTTGTTAGCTCCTTAATGGTATCCTTATATTTTGAGCTTCTGTAAGAAAGACGGCTGCGGTTATCTCTCTCCTTTCTGAAGACACATTGCTCATTCCCTGAATTCCCTTTCATTACCAATCTATGGTTCAGTACTATAAACGTAATTACACCATTATGTGATTATGCCATTTTCATTCATACACCGAAATAATTGTGTAGAAGGACCATCAAATTCGGGAAATTTACCTCTGTTGCTTTTTTTTCGCTTTTTCTTCGTAACAAACTTCTTCAATAACGTCTATACCATGACTTCCGTCATTATTCTGAAGGAGCTGTCAGTGAAGAGCATGTCAATTTTACTAAAATACGAGGGCTGATTCAAAAGTAATGCCTCCACCTTCGTAAATCTTCAACAGTTGGCAGCATTGGTATGCGGCAGGTACTGGCTTATTCCGTAGCCTCTTCTCTGCAGCTCCAGTTGGTGGGAAGCCTTAGCATTGAACGGTTGTGTTGTTACAGAGTAAAGTATGGAACCCTGCGCAGACGGTCGGTCTAAGCTATTTAAGCAACATGCAGTCATTTAATTCCTGACAGGAGAAGGTGTCACCCCAAAGGAGATTCTTCAGAGAATGAAAGCAGTTCACGGTGATTGTGTTGATGTGAGTACTGTGCGTCGTTGGGCGAGTAAGTTTAAAGATGCTGAGGCGGGAACATCTGACCTGCGTGACAAACAAAGAGTTGGACGTCCTGTGACAGCAACCACCGAGTTTCACAACAAAATATTGACAGATTGATTCAGGACGATCGTCTTACCACACACGAAAGAAATTGCAAGCACAATCCGCATTTCACAAGAACGTGTGCTTTGCTTGGCTGTCAGATGATCTGTGCGCGATGGGTACCCCGGATGCTGACTCGTGAATTGAAATATCACCACCGTATGGCGTCCTCCATACAGTCCAGATTTAGCACCATCTGACTTCCATCTGTTACCGACAATGAAAGACGATCTGCGGAGACATCATTATGCTTCTGATGAAGACGTTGAGAGAACTGTGAGACTGTGGTTGCGGAAACAGTGTGTCGACTTCTTCCGTGACAGTTTCAGAAAACTTGTTCATCGTCGGCAGGAATGTATCCAACTAGCTGGTGATTATGTGGACAAGTGAATATTGGTAATTAAAGATCACATTCTAAGGATTATTTCTACGTTTGATTTATTAAAATATTCCCATCCACATCCAATTAACGAAGGTGGAGGCATTACTTTTCATTAAATCCTCGTACCCTCGTATATATTTACTTATTGATTGCCTTCAAGATGGCCTCGTTGTCTTTCTTTTGGAGTATGACTTAGGCCTCCAGGTTTGGCTGTGCAAAGAAATATACTATTTGTAGCCCAGTCGAGTTGGTGGTTTGTTAAATGTAAAATAAAATAGAATCTTCATTGAATTGTTTGTATTCATAAACTCGTAGGTAACTGCTTCACAAGATATGCCTCACAAAAGGTTCCACATGACTCTTCTTTCCACGATCAACGTTACTGCTTTATACAACCGTCTTACTTCCACTCCACCACACAACTGTGCTTCTCGCAAAGTATCAACAAGCAGAAACACAAAGATCACTTTCGAGGCAAAAAGGTGTCAAATATATTGTTACGATTAACTGAACCATAATTTAGCAAAATTTGGTAAAACAGATCTACGGATTTTCGTATTAAAACTTCAAAAATAGTCCTAATTACATAAAATATAAATATTTATGCTTAAAATAATAAATTTTAGTTAACATAGTGCTGGACGAACTTTTTCGCTTACAAACGAAATTATCGATACCCGTTGCTATCGATGTGTTCAGAATGTGTATCACTCTTGATTACAAGACAACATATCTTTTAATATCGAAATTACACATTGAATTGTCCAAAATAAAGCTTCCGGGATGACAAGCCGTGATCGACATATTGAACTACTTCCTGGCGTTTCGTCTCCGAATGCTGGAGACATCTTCAGAGGTAATACGTCTTGCTTAGTAGCTGTATCCACTGTATGCATGATCGAGTAAGCAGTTAATGAACTTCGCGGCAGTGAAGTGCTGATGACAGTCTTTATTGCTACCGCTGCATCTAGTGCAGCGTAGAAGCTTGGACGTGATTTCACTCACGGACACAGATACACAGACGGCGGCTGACCGAGTGTAACCCTCGGACAACAAGTATTCGTGCATATATTTACGTAACGCGCTTTGTGTGTTAATGAAGGCCGGCCCAGCACGTACTGTATCTCGTTACTGGGCCGCCGATTTGGGAGCCCAGGCACGGCGAGACTCGCCACAGCAGTTCGTGAAACGACGCTGAATCGGAAGAAAGGGTGCGACCTCAAAGACGCTCGGCCGTCTTATCCCTGACGTCCCGGCTGGATTCCTGACGAGCCAGGAATCCTAACCTCTCTTGAAACTTGCAGGGAGACACTCTGGCTCCTCCGTCACTTGCATTTCGAAAGCTGGATTGATTACGAAGTGGTTATAATTTCCATTAACGCATTTGTGTTTCTCTGTTATTCTGTTACGAACGTGTTATGACTGGGCTGCTGGCAATAATATACATGGAAAACCGTAACTACGCTGGACAAAATTCCTGACCTTATTCAGAGATAATTTCTGATTATTTTGGTACAAGGGACGAGTGGTATCTAGTGGCTCGTTAAAGTAATGGCATTTGGTTTGATCTCTTACCCCCATTCATCTTTGTATCTGTATTACACTGAGATTACCTGCACAGCAGTGCAAATGTCGACGGCATAGGCTCTGTGTCTATTTGGGAACAAACTTGTGCATTGCTGTTGCCAACACTTCTTCCCTCTCAAGTTTGCATTTAGTATTTCTCTGTTCTGTCTCGGGCTACGCATACCGCGGTGTTTGTTGTGTGTTAACAGTGACAGGCTGCAGTCTAGATGGGTTTACTGATGAAGGGTTGGCCGACTGGCAACTGGTGTATGGGTTCACCGAATGCAAAGGAAGAGCGACAAAAGGACGCTGTGGCGACCTGCTGCCGGAACGATGGCAATCACATCACAGTTATTTTGTATCTACGGAATAAATAAGCGCTTACGAGAAACCGGATGTTTATGGCTATTACGATTGCTTTTTCACTCTTCTGATGATCCTTTCTGCGTTATAGTGATGGAATGGTAATTCGGATAACAATTCGAATAAATCATAATCGTATTATCACTCTGTAGCCAGTTACAGTAGACCAAAGGTCTTTTATTCCAAAATATTCAGAAAACATCGCTATACACTGAAGAGACAAAAGTCATCGGATAGCGATATGAACATACGATACATATGTATATACATAGAATGCGGAAGTGTCACGTACACAAGATATAACAGAGCATTGCATTGGCGGAGCTGTCATTTGGAGGAGCTGGTGAATTGGTGAATGACCCTTGCGGAAACTGCTCCTCGGGCAACAGGTCTTCGGCGTCGACGTGACGCTACAGCCGGCAAAGACTGATCTGCCTGTAATTCTGTGCGTGATGAAGATCCCTCCCCAACTTCTGTATCGCCGCGGTTTCCGCGAGCTTCCAAGACAGGAGGAAGCAGCAAGCCCGAAGGATTTCGTTGAAGATGGCGAGGTGAGTAGCTGCTGTCGACAGCATTTCCTTGAGAAGGGATTTGGAGACTTCATCACGACCCGCAGCCTTCCTGGGGTTGTAGTCACGAGGAAAGAAGCGACCTCATGGGCGACGAGTCGTCGATAGGGTCTTCATCATCTCACGCAGCGAAGTATCACGTCCATTGTGCATTCCGACGGACTTGAGTAATTCCAGCAGGACACTGCAACACCCCACAAACACTTCCGCTCTTCCGCTGGCCACCAAACTCCCCAGACATGAACATTATTGAGCATATCTGGGATGCCTAGCAACATGCTATTCAGAACAGATCCACGTCCCCTTGTACTCTTACGGATTTACGGGTAGCCCTGCAGGATCCATAGTGTCAGTTCCCTCCAGCACAGACATTAATCGAGTCCATGCGACGTCGTTTTTCGGCATTTCTGCCTGCTCGCGGGGGCCCTACACGACATCAGGCAGGTGTATCAGTTTATTTGCCTCTTCAGTGTATATGACGGAAAAAGCCGAACCTTTTGGTGCGTTGTTATCGCGCCGTTCCACACACAAAACTCCACATCTGTGATTATTGTGCCCGTACCTGCTGTGGTTGCAGTGCATTTTATGAGGAACGCTGTTATAAGTTATTCTTCACACTCACTAATGTGTGGATTATTATGTCTAGTAAGCATGCGATATAATTTTTGTGTAATTTCGGTCGATTATGCCTAAGGGGGTGATATCAGCAAATCGCTAATTGAGATAAAGTGTTTACCTGAAAAAAAAAAGCTTCACACACTAAAATGACTTATTACAGTAAATCTATAGCGTCTGTAAACCGCAGCACAAGTTTGATGAAATACGAATACGTCAACATTCTGTTGACCTCGAGGTTTACGTAACGGTCAATACCTTCACTAAACCTCGGCTAACAAAATGTTGGCAGGCGTCGTCAAAGTTCTGAAAAAGGAGCATGCTGTAACGTAAGTCTCGTAATAGCCATTGCCATCGTGGAGAGTCCTGAATGGTACGAAAAGACGTGGTGAGGAGGTAGTGGGGAAGGGGGGGGGGGGGGCAGGGGTCGCGAGACAGGTGTGAGGAAGGACTGGAAGGGCGAGGTGCGTGCTGGCGGCGCAGCCACGTTTGCACAGCCCTGGCGGCTGTCCCCTTGGCCGGAGGTCGCCCGGTTCGAGGCCCGGGCGGACCCCACTGGTCCGGTCCGGTCTGCGCCTCTCACGGCCGCGGGAGCGACTGCACTGCTGGGCAAGGAGCGCTGCGTTTACTCGGGCACGCCACGTACAGCGCTGGCAGGTGTCCATACACAGCTGCCGTGCCAGGTGCAAAACCAGACAATCTCTTCCTCATACGACTTTGTTTTTCTTCGGTTAACGTCGTGGATCAGACTAAAACAGTCATTCGCTGTTGTTTTCATCTACTCTCTCTCATCAATATGTGCGTTTTCTAACTTCGAACTGAAGTCTATTGCAAACAACTTTCTAACCTTCTATACTTACATATGTGTCGACCACTTCATTACCAAAAAGCTTCCTGTACTTCCTTCTTAATTTTTATTTATTTATCATGTTCCGTCGCACATGCGAGTCAAAGCTACTTGGTCATTAAAACGAATCGGTATGAAGCTTCTAAAATAGTGATAAATAATTAATAAAGAACGAAGCAAATTGTGAGAGAATATACGATTAAATAACACAGTAGAGAGAAAAATTCTCAACTGCTAAAAAGTTCTCAACTGCTACGAGGAACTTCTGTACAGAAATTTGTTGTACCTCAAGAAAACCTTTTAAACTGGACTTGAATATTTAGGATTTATGACTTTTTTTTCATATCTGCTAGAACGCTGTAGAAAAACTGTTGACCACTTTGGGTTAACAAACTTTTTCCGCAAACATCTCGTAGAATGCGACGAATGGTAATATTTCTTCCCTTTCTTTGCCGGCCGGAGTGGCCGCGCGGTTCTAGGCGCTACAGTCTGGAACAGCGCGACCGCTACGGTCGCAGGTTCGAATCCTGCCTCGTGCATGGATGTGTCAGCTGTCCTTAGGTTAGGGGACTGAGGATCAGAGGCTTGAAGATAAATCCCAAGACGCTCATCCTCAGTCCCCTACGGTGGTGGGACTATCATCTCTTCCTTTCCTATCGTCTTTTCTCCTCTTCAGACTAAACTATTCCTTGTATTTCCTTCTTCCAATTCAAAATTAATTTTTGTAAAATTTTTGTTAAATCGGTTTTGGGAAAGCTGCCAAAGTAAAAAAAAAAAAAAAAAAAAAAAAAAAAAAAAAAAAAAAAAAAAAAGCACAGACCCGCCTCCACGTGGCGGGACACGGGCAACGGTGCGACCGGATGCGGGAACTGGTGTGAGTTTCATCAACTACATCACAGTCCGCACACCGGTCGTAGCGGCCAAGTGGTCAAAATAGACCCACCTTAAGCACTTAGGTGGTGGGTCGTAAAATCAGGGCGGCAAGTGAAAAAAAAAAAAAAAAAAAAAAAAAAAAAAAGTGTCCTTAGGTTAGTTAGGTTTAAGTAGTTCTAAGTTCTAGGGGACTGATGACCTCATAAGTTAAGTCCCATAGTGCTCAGAGCCATTTTTGAACATAATAAAGATGTAATAAATGATTATTAGCGTCTTCGAAAGGATACGTGCTGTAAATTACTGATATGAGTAAAAGCTGAACTGAAATGTATTCTTTCTCTTCTTCTGATTAAAGGTTTAGGCAGTACTGCCTGTTCCGCCTTTGCTTTTCACTGCCACTTTTTTCCAGGCCTTCACTTTCATTTTTCCTCTTGGATGGTACAGCTTGGCCTGGGATTCTTTCTACACTCATTCCTTCTAGCTGATATTACAGTTTTGTTTTCTACAATCTCTTCGTTAGTATTGTAAATATGTTGTTGATTCCCAAACCCTTATTTCTTATATGATTTTCGCTGGTAACATCTCTTACTTTCCTGAGAAATTCATTTCTGTTGCTTGTAGTTTACGTTTATCACGGTTCCTAGGTATCCATGACTCACTTCCATATCGCAAACGGGTGTAGCCAAGGATTTATAAAATATTAATATTGTTTCCTTCTGTGTTTTGTTTTGGAATGTTTTGGTAATTGTTGTGCATTTTGATTGACATTTGTTAATCTTATTTTATATATCCTTACCCACATAATGGCTTACATCACATCCTAAAAAATTAAAGCTGGAGACCACATCAAGCAGAGTAGTATCTATTATTATTTTTGGGCAGATGAGGTATTTCACAAGATGAGCCATTCTGTATTGATATACGAAGGTTTTTGTCGCTCATCTTGACTTTCTTCCAAAATCGTTAAATCACCTTTATACATAAGAATATTAACACGTTGACTTCTATTAATATGCATACACTACTGTTGCCAATTTTTATTATCATTTTTGTGTCGTTGTATGTGCTTTTCATAGCTTCAATAAAATGTAAAGGATATCCAGCTTCTGTGGTCACATACTTTTTCCTGTTCGCACTGCCAAAAGTTTTTCCGTAGCCAATAAAAGCTATAAGTCTCTGAAATGTCTTCTCGTCATTTCTCTACAATTCTTTTCATGGTACATATACAGGGCTACTACAAATGATTCATTCGTTTTATAAGCTCCATATATCCCAAAGTATTACATGTACAAATATGAATGAAAGATGAATAGAGCCATAAACTGGTCAAGTTCGCATTTTGCACTCCAGAAATGTTCTACTTGTGCCCCTGCGGTTACACTAGACACATCCAAGCGGGAGTCAAGTTCGTCCCACATATGGTGTAGCTACACCCTGTCAGCGACCATCACAGCAGCATTGGTGCGTTCTCTGAGCAGTTCCAGCTTGCAGTGGGGGTACGTAAACACGGTCCTTAAGCTGGCCCAAAGGAAAAAGTCAAAAGGCGTTAGGTCAGGAGACCTGAGGAGGCAAAGGAAACCGAGACGCACCATATCACCAATGCGCTCACTTCTGCGATGCAGAAGTTCGTCGTTCACGTAGCGAGGTGTCGGGTCTTGCTGGAAGATGAAATTCTCGGAATCAGCAGTCAGATGTGGAAATAACTACCACTGCAACATATCAAGGTATGAGTAACGGTCGCTGTCTTTTCAAAATCTTGTGAGGATTTTCAGTGCCCCACACTCTCACATATTCCAACAAAAATGGTTCAGATGACTCCGAGCACTATGGGACTTAACATCTGAGGTCATCAGTCCCCTAGAACTCAGAACTACTTAAACCTAACTAACCTAAGGACATCACACACATCCATGCCCGAGGCAGGATTCGAACCTGCGACCGTAACAGTCGCGCGATTCCAGACTGAAGTGCCTAGAACCGCTCGGCCACCGCGGCTGGCCATATTCCAACACTAAAATTCTTTTCTTGCTTTGTCATTTCCTCGAGGCACTGCATTCGTACCGCCAACTATTGGGCACAGTGCTGGTGAGTTCTATTCATGCATCAATGATACCTGTGCACGTAATAGCTTGAAAAATGCAGAAATTTGAAAACGAATGAAACATTTACAGTAATTCTGTATTGCCACAACATGAACGGCGACCCTATCCAGAATCAACTTTGTCAACTGGAATGTATCTAGCAAAAAAATGTCGGCGTCTAGATGAAAGTACTAGGTGCTTTCTCCGTGCTCTGGTCGGTGCACGTCCGTCACCAGAGACGGGGCTCGTCCCGCAGTGGAGAGCAGTGTGCAGAGCGGAGTGGGCGTGAGGCGGCGGCTCTGGCGATAAGGCTGCAGCAGCGGGCGTGAGTCAGTTTTTGTGCTGCGGGCTGAGTCACCGCCACGCCACGCCGCGCCGCCACCCTCGCCCGCATAGCGGGGGTGGGGGAGAGGGGGAGGGGTGCTGCAACAATCGGCGCGTCATTCAGCCGCCACGGCCCCACAATGGGAGCTCGCGCCTCGCCAGGTAAGCGCCGCATTATTACGCCGAACCGGGCCGGGCGCGACGCGGCCGATTCTAACGAGTCACCTTTTGTTCCGGTCCGCCGCCGTATCTTTTATTCTCCTCCTTCCGCCCCTCCCGGTCGCCATCCGCGGCGCCGCTGTTCGATCTTCCACGCAATTACAGTGCCGCGTTACCCGTCGCATTCAACTACAAACAACCCAGCGCCGAACTACACCTGTAGTCCGCCAATGACAATGGCCGGCGCACCGGCGCCACGGACCGTTTTTATTCCACTTTCTTTCTTCCGCCGTCAGTAGAACACTGCTGTAGGCTTTTGTGGGACTCGCACACTTCCGTATCTCCTACTGCTTTGGTAATTTCCAGGCTGCTCCTATGTATAAGGGAATAAATGGACTTTTTAAACATTAACACGTTGTTGTCTCTAGGTACCGTGAATAGAAACGAAATCTCCACGTAAGTTCTTACAAGGGAACCTCCCCATCGCACCCCCCTCAGATTTAGTTATAAGTTGGCCCAGTGGATCGGCCTTGAAAAACTGAACACAGATCAATCGAGAAAACAGGAAGAAGTTGTGTGGAACTATGAAAAAAATAAGCAAAATATACAAACTGACTAGTCCGTGCGCAAGATAGCCAACATCAAGGAGAATGTGGGCTCAGGAACGCCGTGGTCACATGGTTAGCGTGAGCAGCTGCGGAACCAGGGTTCCTTGGTTTAAGTCTTCGCCTAGGTGAAAAGTTTAATTTTTTATTTATCAAAGTTCAGGCACTCACACATAATCAACTTCGCTCCTCAAAACAAAATTCCAAGAGAAGTTCAGATTTGCTTGGACATATGCAGGATTTGACGGTCTACACACGGAAAAATTTGAAAACGTTAAAAACATATGTTTTGACAGAACACAGGGAAAACTGTGCGACTGTGAAACTGTTGCATTCATTTGCTGAAGTTTATGTGACAAACTCTTATGTTTTCGTCACTTTTTTGGGAGTGATTATCTCATCCACAAGAAAACCTAAACCGGGCAAGGTACAAGAATCTTTTTACCCATTCGCCAAGTGCACAAGTTAGGTGGGTCCACAACGTATTCCTGTCATGTGACGCACTTGCCGTCACCAGTGTCGTATAGAATATATCAGACGTGTTTTCCTGTGGAGGAATCGGTTGACCTATGACCTTGCGATCAAATTTTTCGGTTCCCATTGGAGAGGCACGTCATTTCGTCTACTAATCGCACGATTTTGCGGTGCGGTCGCAAAACACAGACACTAAACTTATTACAGTGAACCGATACGCCAATGAACGAACGTACATATCATAACTTTGCGAAAATTAAGAAAGTAAATTTTTCACTCGAGGGAAGACTTGAACCAAAGACCTCTCGTTCCGCAGCTGCTCACGCTAACCACGGGACCACAGCGCTTCTGAGCTCACATTTTCCATAATGTTGTATATCTTGCGCATGGACTACTCAGTTTGTATATTTTGCTTATTTTTTTCATAGTTCCACACAACTTCTTCCTGTTTTCTCGATTGATCCGTGTTTAGTTTTTCAAGGCCTATCCACTGTGCCAACTTATAACTAAATATGAGCGGGGTGCGATGGGGAGGTTCCCTTGTTGGCTGCCCGCCCGGTTGGCCGTGCGGTCTAACGCACGGCTTTCCGGGAGGGAAGGAGCGCCGATCCCCGGCACGAATACGCACGGGGGATTTCTGTCGAGGTCCGGTGAGCCAGTCAGTTTGCGGATGGTTTTAGGCGGTTTTCCATCTGCCTCGGTGAATGCGGACTGGTTCCCCTTATTCCGCCTCAGCTGCCGGCCGGGGTGGCCGAGCGTTTCTAGGCGCTACAGTACGGAACCGCTCGACCGCTACGGTCGCAGGTTCGAATCCTGCCTCGGGCATGGATGTGTATGATGTCCTTAGGTTAGTTAGGTATAAGTAGTTCTAAGTTCTAGGGGACTGCCGGCCGCGGTGGTCTCGTGGTTCTAGGCGCTCAGTCCGGAATCGCGCGGCTGCTACGGTCGCAGGTTCGAATCCCGCTTCGGGCATGGATGTATGTGATGTCCTTAGGTTAGTTAGGTTTAAGTAGTTCTAAGTTCTAGGGGACTGATGACCACAGATGTTAAGTCCCATAGTGCTCAGAGCCATTTGAACCATTTTGAACCGCCTCAGCTACACTATGGCGGCGACTGCTGCGTAAACAAGTTCTCCACGTACGCGTACACCACCATTACTCTACCACGCAAACATAGGGGTTACACTCGTCTGGTGTGAGACGTCCCTTGGGGGAAGGGGGGGAGGTCCACAGGGGGGGGGGGGGCGAGCCGCACAATAACACTGGGTTCGGTGTGGGCGGCGGAAGGGTGAAGTGGACTGCGGTAGTCGTCGTGGGGTTGTGGACCACTGCGGCTGCGGCGGGGACGGAGCCTCAAAAAAATGGTTCAAATGGCTCTCAGCACTATGGGACTCACCATCTGAGGTCATAAGTCCCCTAGAACTTAGAACTACTTAAACCTAACTAACCTAAGGACATCACACACATCCATGCCCGGGGCAGGATTCGAACCTGCGACCGTAGCGGAACGGAGCCTCTCCATCGTTTCCAGGTACCTGGTTAACATAACATAACGTAAGTTCTTTGCTACTGTGTCGAAAGACAAATGCGAATGTTATTCAAAGATATGTTTGTCTACGTTGGTAGTGAACCAGTCTAACAGACAAATTATGAATATCAGTACTCATCTTGCTAATCTTGCACTTCTTATTTCCGTGCTTGGTTAGAAAATTAGAGAGGAATTCCGCCATTTGCAAGACACCATTTTCGTTCTATTTACACCCGGACATGTTTCAGCACTTTTTGTGCTATCTTCAGTGGGTTTATCTGTTTATTTTCCTTCTCAAAATAGTTCAAATGGCTCTGAGCACTATGGGACTTAACATCTGTGGTCATCAGTCCCCTAAAACTTAGAACTACTTAAACCTAACTAACCTAAGGACATCACACACATCCATGCCCGAGGCAGGATTCGAACCTGCGACCGTAGCGGTCACGCGGTTCCAGACTGAAGCGCCTAGAACCGCACGGCCACACCGGCCGGCTTTTCCTTCTCACATGAAGTTATAGGGCATTTATGCCGGTAGCTACAGGTCTACTACTCAATCTACAGCTTCTGATAGTTTTCATGGTGTGGTGTTTTTACTTTGTTTGTGTCGAGGTAACACATTATTTCTTTAGCCTTTTTCGTTATATATACAACTCCTAAGCTTAACAGCTATGAGCACTTGTTCAATAGAGGAGATACGTTTCACACTGGCAGGGTGTATACGTGGACAAGGAAAAAAAATTCCCGGATTTTTCCCGGATCTCCCGGTAAAAAATACATTTTCTCCCGGGTGAAAATACACTTTTTCCGTGTTAAGTGAAAGTATACTTTCTCTGTGAACTGTAAAATTTATCCTTTGAATGGACATGGTTTAAAACAGCAGCGTAGAATTTCCCGGCACTTAAGAAAACGAAACTCGGGGAAGGGGGGGGAGGGGACACACGTTTTCAAAAGATCTCTTATGTGCAACAACATGTACGCTGCATATTTTCGTATTACGAAAGTATAAAGTCGAATTCCACCAACAGGAAAAGTTAATGGTTTAAATTAATATACATAGTGTTGCTATAGGAAAGGCAAAGCTTTCGCATATAATATTTGTCTCGAAGATTAATAAGCTACAAGAGAAGCTAAGCTTTCACATATAATGTTGATCTGTTTAGCCTATGCTACATCACACAAATGCGACAGTGAAATTTTTAATACCGACATAAATCTCTGATCTTCTGGGCTAGAAATTCTTCTAAATGGCTCGTCATCAAAGAGTAGATTCTTAATAGAGAGCAAAGGCTCTGTGATTTAAGAAATTCATCGTACATTCTCGCACCTAGTTCGTCTTGCCTAAAAGGAAAATTTACTTTGAAAATAACGCTTTTCGAACAACAATTCGCAATATTCTCCCGCGACCTGTTAGAAATAGATTCATTTCAGTAGTTGCCAGAGAGCGCCAGGTAAAAGGCGTTACTGCGCTTGCGCAGCTACGGTAACGTAGGGAGCCCGTAAGTTCGTACGTGTAAAACATTAAAGGACCTTACATTATGTCATAAAAGAAACAAGACATCAGAGGATACTCCAAGAGCATCGGAATTTCGTAAACCATATTAAAATGCATAGTTCGCCTTACAGTGCACATTCGTATGTCCAGATTCCCAATGACGTAGGCCTCGACCTGATATGAAGCTTTTCAGTGTGGTTTTTGGGACGTAAATTTTCTTGGAGTACCAGTACTGTATTATCTCATGGTTGGTTCTTTATTATGTCATAATGCCATCCGTGTTAGAAGATGAAAACGTGCGCTCGAAATGCAGCGGACAGTTGAAGCTAACCAATAGTGTGGAATTAAACACTTCGTTCCAAATAAATTGAGTGCCTCAGCAGGAAAGCTTACGAAAAGCCAAATTTCTTTAGCAAACGGAGAAAAATAACTTTATTGTTTTGCAAGGCGATTCATGCTTGACTGTCAGAAAGGTGGAAATCAAATCTAAATGGTTCAAATGGCTCTGAGCACTATGGGACTTAACATCTGAGGTCATCAGTCCCCTAGAACTTAGAACTACTTAAACCTAACTAACTTAAGGACATCACACACATCCATGCCCGAGGCAGGATTCGAACCTGCGACCGTAGCCGTCGCGTGGTTCCAGACTGAAGCGCCTAGAACCGCTCGGCCACCATGGCTGGCCAAATCTATAACTAGTAACATATTTTAGCCTTCCGTAATCACGCGAATGTATTTTAATTCACTTGATGTAAGACATTCAGCATCCTTCTATCGCATGTCATTGTACTTCGATCAGTGGAATTCAAACATATAATATTTTGTAATGGATGCCATCAAACTATATTCAGGACAAAGGAAATTAAAATGTCCTGTCGTGCCTCTCCTGCTTCCAGTCAGCCAGTTTGACATCCAGCCTCTCTTTTTTTTTTAAGAAAAAAAAACAACCCCCGCAATTAGTACTGGGTAGGATTATTTGTAACCAGGAGAGTTGTTGCTCTTCAGAAAATCTGGACTCTTTATTACCTATTACCTAATAACCTGCTCTTCTGTGTGACATAAAATTAAATATAGGATGCCTAAAACCAGTAAAGACAAGAGACTGACAAGACAATACACATTTCTTCAATCCTTAGGTCCTAGCGATTTTTGTCATTAATCTTCCTACAGCTTTACATGGCGTGCTTTCCTTTCAGCGAAAGAACTATCACCTTATCAAAGTTCGTCAAACGTTTTGCTACATGAAAAATAGAAATGTCGTTGTCTAATACCGAAAAAGCTGTTAATACAAATAGTACCCAAGACTGGTGTGGTTTCTCGATCTGATTACGTCTATTTTGTCACTGTGTGCTGGATAAAACAAAATAGGCCTTTCTAATATTGCATCAATTGCAAAACACACCAAATAAGTGAGACTGTTTTGGCAATAATGATCATTTTTATAATACGACAGAATGTAATTCACTTAGTATCAGTACGAAATACCTATTTGGCCTACTACAAGCAAAAGGCTTTACGTTAGGAAATAGTTTCACATTTCATTCATACGCTCCAGTTTCTCAAGCACAAGACAGAAAAGTAGTAGGACGGAATTTTTGTATAAATTTGGAATCGTCATATTCTTCCATAATTTGTGTGATGTCCCCGTTTCTTCTTCTTCCTTGTTCTAACAAAGTCTTGTCATCACTAATTCTGTAACGATTTCTACCACTGTCAAAACTCATTCTCCGGTTAACTTTATTAACCCTGCCACAATCACGGGTTTAGTTTTCCAGCGATTATTCTCCGGTTAGGCGTTATTACGTGTTCGTACAATGCGTTTTCCGCACTACTCTCAGAATGGAACTTCTGCGGCTGCTAGCCGGGGACTACAACTGGTCCTGTCTAGTGTAGCGATTTGGCCAAATATTTTCTGTCAAAATTTCACTTTCTTGTATACACCGAGAAGATAATACGTAATCTTTCTTACCTGTTATTCCTGTTAGTCGTTTATTTCCACTCTGGTAGTCTGAATCAAGGATTTCGCTAGTAATTATAACAACCCTGAACATTCACAAACCGAATCAACCACATAAACAAGCAGCAGTTGGCATTCACCGGTTCGGCTTTATTCCGCTCAGCTCGCATAGCCCCGTCTCGTGTTGTCGGCAGGAAAGTTTATTTCTAGATGTGACGAGGATTCCCCTGGCAGAGACATCACGTACACTATGCACGCATTTAAAAATCAACTTATAATTCATTCAGAAACCAACTTAGAATTTGTCCAAAAATCAGCATGGGTGCGTTTCAAAATCATATGAATAATCGATAGACCGACGTGCACTGGATGCTAGGTGCTTAGTGAAACAAGGTTTTTTTTCCTCAAGAATATGAATTTGCCCCCTGCCACCGAAATTGCCGCCCGATTTAGTTACCCCGGTTTGCCCCCCCCCCCTCCCCCCCACTAGATCCACGCCTGCTGCGCATGCATGAATATGGCAGCTTGGGCGCGCCAGTAAAATTTTTCCCCGTACCATGTGGCTGGTTGCTGCTACTGCTGCTTACACAGCCAACAGCCACATTTCTGTAGCCAGAAGCGGGAGAAGGTAGCGACTCAATTGCACGTGTGCATGAGCCCGCTCGTAACTGACTGAATGAGTCTCCTGTAAACAATTGTGACGTCACGCTCATCGGAGGCAATTTGTTGTTATGAAGCGTTGCATAGTATTCCGAGAGCCTTTGACACATTTTGCTGTTGACAGACCCTTGTACGAGCACTGTGTTATTTTATATGGCGCATTTCCTTTGCAATTTAAGTTTTATTTTCGTTTTTTTTCTCTCGTTCATGTTTTAATGCTGCAGTATTATTCTGCAGTAGCAGGATACAGTAATATTCTTTGTTAGAGTATCGGTTCTTACCGGTCAAAACTACAAAAATTTAACTAAAAAGTAAAACAACGAAAAATTCTCAGAATTCTAAAAAGTTCCCGGGTTTTTCCCGGTTTTCTCCGGAGTGAAAAAATTCCCGGGTTTTTCCCGGATCTCCCGGTTGTCCCGGGTCGTATACACCCTGACTGGTGAAGATGAACGTGTGCATTTTGGAGCCCATGTTTACTAGATATTTTTTCTTGTTTTGGTCCATACTGCCACCTCTAAGGTTGCCTACTCTACAATCTTAGCAACAACCGTATGATTAACTCTATTCCCCTATCAGAGTTATCAGAACAGTTTTCGCTCATAACTTTCTTGTAATTTTCGACTCTTTCGTTTCCGGTACAGGAACCCTTACCTCAAACTAATACATTCATCCTTCCCCATCGTCCTTGAAAGTTTGTAACATCATCACAGAATCGCCCTGTGTACACAAACATTACAGGCGCCTTTTAACTTTGACGCTCTGCGGTATCGTTGGACGACGTTTCCGGATATGGGTTCCTATTTCAAATTTTATGTACTCAGTCCCCTCTGCAAGTCCTACAAGTTACTAATGGAAATTTCCGAATACCCCATGTGAC
Organism: Schistocerca piceifrons; assembly: GCF_021461385.2. Lineage (NCBI taxonomy): Eukaryota > Metazoa > Arthropoda > Insecta > Orthoptera > Acrididae > Schistocerca > Schistocerca piceifrons. Next base: position 57,747,907 of record NC_060143.1, read on the forward strand.
CGAAGATTATATTTCAGTGACTTGCGTTCCTCACAAGTCAGATGATTTTTGACATTTGTAACACTTGATTTTGGCGTAAGACCGAAATCTGGATCGTCTAATAAAGCACGTCATACACTCAAATGGCGATTAAATCTTATCTAGATGTGTTGCTGAATGTGCTTACTTCGAACTTTATTCATAAGTACCGATATCAATTGTGTTGCTTTAATTTATGTACGTGGTAGACAAATTTGCAATCCTGTTTCATCAATCAGAAGTTCAGTTTTAAAATATATTTTAATCTGGCTTGTGTTTAGGCTAACTGAAAATGTAGGATTGTGTTTTCGGAATTTGTGGGATGAACAGAAACAGTAATCTTACAATTTCTTCAGAAGAACACAAAGGATTTGACGGAAATGAAGAACCACCTGCCACTGTCCTTAACCTTGGCGATTATGCTGTGTCTAAAAGTGTTTGGAAAGAGTATGAAGACATTCACACTGCATGATTGTAAAATTTATTATGCAGAACGGGAAGGTTATGATGACATTTGTTTTGAAAAATAAGGCCAATTAAACACTTTTAACAGATGAGTAGTTTTTTAGTGAAAGAGATGTTGTAGCAAGCTATTCGTTACTTTTGAGGGTACAACGTGTACATTAAAAAACATTATTTTATTTCCCAGTCTTGACCAACCACAAGCCTGTAACTTCTGTCCTCTCGAAAGACACTGACCAGCGCTCCCCACGTCAATATCGGCAACAGTCGTTCATCTCTGAATTTATTACCAACATACGTCACCTCACCAGAATTGACAACGTCGTCGCCGACTGCATCAGCCGCACTTGCGCCGTCGCAACCGGGACGACGTTCGGATGTCGAAATCTCTCTTGAAAGTAGTTATACAGCTACAGGGCTTATAATTATTAACTTCCGAGTTGTGAACTTTCAACACTGTCCCGCGGGTCAAACGAAGCTGGTGACCTTGATTGAGATTGACGTTACATTTCAGAAGTGTTACGACCCGTGGCTCTACCCTTCATTCGATCCCTGCGAAACCCTACATTACAGCAGGATAATGCACGACCGCATGTTGCAGGTCCTGTACGGACCTTTTGACTGCTACCCTGGCCAGCACATTCTCCATATCTCTCACCAATTGAAAACGTCTGGTCAATGGTGGCCGAGCAACTGGCTCGTCACAATACGCCAGTCACTAGTCTTGATGAACTGTGGTATCGTGTTGAAGCTGCATGGGCAGCTGTACCTGTACACGCCATCCAAGCTCTGTTTGACTCAATGCCCAGGCGTATCAAGACCGTTATTACGGCCAGAGGTGGTTGTTCTGGGTACTGATTTCTCAGGATTTATGCACCCAAACTGCGTGAAAATGTAATCACATGTCAATTCTAGTATAATATATTCGTCCAATGAATACCCGTTTATCATTTGCATTTCTTCTTGGTGTAGCAATTTTAATGGCCAGTAGTGTAGTATAGTGGAGCGGAGCCTTAATCCAGGTCCGGCAAAAGTTTCCGACTGTCTGTGGAGCAGTACGTCACGTAATTTGTCTCGCGAGCCGCAAGCGTGACCTGGTGCGACGATACGGAAGCTCCGAGGCGCGGACGAAAGCTACGTTTCAACGTGTGACCTGTACCTGTATGGCGAAGTCACCGACGACACTTGGGCTGCTACAGCCGTCGAATACTTGGCTACCTAACGAGCGGCGGACGGGTGTGGAATGCAGCCCGTGGCTGGCACTAAACAAGCGTTTGACTCCCGCTGGTGGCCGGCGCGGTTTCCGCCAGCTGCCCCGGCCATTGTATTGAAATGCCCCGGAAGTGGGCCACGCACGGGGGAGAGCGGACGCGCAGAGAGCGCCTCTATACAACCAGTCGCCGTGGTGTAGCCACAGGCGCGCTGCTCGTTCCGCAACTGTCTGCAGCGTTCCACCCCGGAGCGCCACGCAGATTATGCTGTCGTGAATGCAGTTTCCTAACTCTTTCGGGAAAAAGGGTTTCTTATTAACAGTTGCGTAAGTTCGTTTCGTACGCTACACAGATTTTTGTCAGGTCGGGCCCTGCTCTTATTTATCATTTATGTATTGCTATTTCATCAAGACCCCCACTTGCATTTTTGTTTGACACAAACGAGGCATTGTATTATACACTTATCGCTATACACGCTGAAGAGCCAAAGAAACTGGTACATCTGTCTACTTACTTGTAGGGCTCCCGTCTTTTTGTAATGCCCAGGGAACGATCATAAATTATTGTCTTTCAATGAATGTGTCATTTGCGCTCGTCTCACTGCGTATTTCTTTTTAGTTACTTTCTGCACTGTACTACCCCGTAACCCAGGCTCCATGGAGCCGGAGCGCTCCGGAGCGCTCACTGCGGCAGCTCGGAGCCGGCGTGGTGGGGGAAAGCGAACTCATTGCCCCCTGGCCGCATGCAGCCGCAATAATCCGTGTTCAATGACAGCTATGACTAGCCGCGGGAGCCCTGTACCTCTATTGGAGCATACCTTTCTATTCACTGTGAGGGATGGTCGTCCGCAGTGTCTTGTATGTCATAAAGTATTTAATTCTGGGAAGAGCTACAATATACAACGACATTACACACGTCTTCACGCAGCGCACTACGATCAGTTAGAAGGCGTTGCACGCAGAGGACTGGTAGCCAGGCTTAAGAACGACATACCAGGAGACGTAAGTTTAAAAACGGTTTCGTAATACAGAGGGTATCAAAACAAGCAACATAATTCGTGTTCTGTAATGCGTTTATAATTTTCAGGTGAACGAGAGCGGAGAAAACACTACTGAATCTGCAATTCAAGCAAGCTGCAGGGTCGCTCACATCATTGCGACAAGTGGCAAGCCGTTTTCGGTGGGACCACTCGTAAAATCGTGAATGGTAGCAGTTGTAGAATGTTTGTTTCCAAGGGAGGTGCAGGCAATTGAAGGGGTTTGCTTGTCAAAGCAAACAATGTCTCGTCGAATCCTGGACAAGGCAGTGGATTTAGAGACACAGCTCACGAAAAAGGCGCAGAGCTTTGTTGCATTTTCGTTAGCGCTTGACGAAAGCACCGCACATGCTGGGCTTGCAGTCTTTATTTATTTCCTCAACATCGTACTTCCTGGTGTAGCATGTCACCACGTCTTAGCAGCTAAAGTATGAGGTTGTCGATCTTGTAAGACGAAGCTGGCACATCAGAACGCTTGCCTTGCCGCCTGCCTCAGCCAGCCACGCGACGTGCCGGCCCACTAGACTGGTCACAGCGAGCGACAAGGGAGCGCTCCGCGGCTCACAACGGAGCCGACGAGCTGGAACAGCCTGCCGTAACCATTTCTACTATGTATGGTCGTAGTTTCTAGGTGCTACGTTACTTGCCAGTGACACATCATGCGCAAGTTACTTTCGTTCTTAAGTTTTGAACCGCAGTGTATATCGGCTCCTTTTTGGACAGTGCGGGTGCCCTATGCAAAATAACAATTCCTTCAGCTACCACATTTCCCGCGTAGCACATCCAGCGAAACAGCAGGATGACTGGAGATTTAGCAACGAACAAATGCTATGAAAAGAATGTAAGCTGGCCGGGGTGGCCGTGCGGTTCTAGGCGCTACAGTCTGGAACCGAGCGACCGCTACGGTCGCAGGTTCGAATACTGCCTCGAGCATGGATGTGTGTGATGTCCTTAGGTTTAGTTAGGTTTAATTAGTTCTCAGTTCTAGGCGACTGATGACCTCAGAAGTTAAGTCGCATAGTGCTCAGAGCCATTTGAACCACCTGAGCCAAAAGAATGTAACACTTACAGACTGAAGATTTCGAGCAGCGACTGAGCCCTCCGAAGCGGTCGCGACACTAGTTTTCAGTGTTCAGCGTACCGGAGATATCAGAAGCGCCCTGAAGAAGATCCCTGCAAATGGTGTGAAACGTCGAAGTTTAAATTACACGTATGAATAATCAAGATATTTATTACCCTCACACATCCGAATATTTTTGTTTAGTATTCTTGTAGCATTTATGGCCATATTTTTTTTTTAGATTTCATCATATATTGCAGAAAGTTTTACACTGCTAAACGCCAGCCGCAAACTGGGATCGGTAACACACCACATCCCACAAAATGACAGATGGTCACGGAGCTTGAGAAAGGAGACATGATCAGGAGCATTAACGTACTGCAGTATACGGAGAACACGGTGATTTCATACTGCGAGGCTTGGCAGCAAATGCATAACTTTCTTTTATAAAGATTGTTTCAATGTTTTCAAATACTAATGAGCCAAAACATTTAAGACCACCTCCTTAATACTTTGTTTGTCTGTCTTTGAAACTAATTCCATCACTGATTTTGCGTATCAGGGGTCCGACAGTTTCTTGGTAGGTTTGTGGAGGTATGTGGCGTTGAAGTCTACGCACAGGTCACGTATATGGCGTAAATAATGGGACGCTGATTTGCGCACGAGGTGATGGCGCCCGATAGTGACCCAGATCGGTTCCATAGGATTCACATTAAGCGAATTTCGTAGCCGAGGCATCAACTTCAGTTCACCACAATGCTCCTCAAACCACCGTAGCGTGGTTCTGGCTCTGAGACACGGACTATTTTACTGCAGAAATATGACGTCGTCGTCGGGGAAGACTTCAAACGTGAAGGGATGCAGGTGGTTCACACCTGCCAGAATGTCTTCCATTACTACCACAGATCCTATACAAGCGCTGGAGAATGTCTCCTATAGCATAATACTGCTGTCACCAGCCTGCGTCCATGGCGCGCTGCACGTTTCGAGCCGCCGTTCGCTTCGATGAAGGCGTTGGTGGAGACGACCAGCGGCCTAGTGTAGCAAAAATGTGATTCATCCGAAGAGCCAACACGTCTATTGATTGATCGACGGTCGAATCCCAATGGTCCCGCGCTCACTGACGGTGTCCTTGGGTCAACATGTGAACACGTAGGGGTGGTCTGCTGCGGTGCTCAGAGTTCAACAATGTACGGTGAATGGCGTGCTCAAAAGCACCTGTGCGTGCACCAGCATTTTGCACTCTCGGCAGACCAGACAAGCCTCCGAACTGCATGGTTTGTGAAGAGTCGTGGAAGTCCAATAATTTAGCGTCTAGTGATAGTTGTACTGTCCTTCTACCTCATTCCGCAGCTGCTCACGGCAGTAGCACGTGAATATTCGACCAGCTTCGTCGTTTTCGAGATACTCGTTCACAGGCTCTGCGTAACTGTAATCTGTCCTTTGTCTAAATCACTTATCTCAATGGATTTACCCATTTGCAGTCCATATCCTCACTAGGGTGACACCCTGTCCGTGTATGCTCCGCTTGTAAACTTTAATCTGTCCTTTGTCTAAATCACTTATCTCAATGGATTTACCCATTTGCAGTCCATATCCTCACTAGGGTGACACCCTGTCCGTGTATTCTCCACTTGTAAACTTTAATCTGTCCTTTGTCTAAATCACTTATCTCAATGGATTTACCCATTTGCAGTCCATATCCTCACTAGGGTGACACCCTGTCCGTGTATGCTCCGCTTGTAAACTTTAGTTACCGCGTCACATGTCCACAACGCCACCAAGCGGCATCCAACGTTGCGGTTTTGGCGTATCAGTTGTAAGGTGGCTACAATTTCGCACCCATCCACATACTTTGCCGTGACCTACAAACACAACTCGGTATCATATGATAGGTTCTACATCGCATATATGAATATATAAAGGAGATTGACATTGTCACGTATGCCTTGTAAATATTTATTAACGCATATTGCATGAAAGGTGACGGAGTGTCTTTATTATCGTACTAGTAGAGGTTGGAACGACAGTGGAAATGAAACGGCAGGCGGATCTGAAGCCCTGGTTGGAAGGCCCACACAGGTGTGTTGGTCCTGCTTAAACACAGGAAGTAGCAAGACGGACATTGAGACACCTGAGCGCTGGGGCACAATAGAGTCGCGACCGGCCAGTTTTGTAGCCGGACGGGAAAATGGTTCAAATGGCTCTGAGCACTATGGGACTTAACATCTGACGTCATCAGTCCCCTAGAACTTAGAACTACTTAAACCCAACTAACCTAAGGACACCACACACATCCATGCCCGAGGCAGGATTCGAACCTGCGACCGTAGCAGTCGTGCGGTTCCGGACTGAAGCGCCTAGAACCGCTCGGCCACCACGGCCGGCTAACAAAATACACCACTCAGTTCCAGAGCACAAGCGAGTGTTATATGATGTGTCATACACCCCCTTCCCACTTAAAAAAAAAATTACTTGAAACCAAAATAGCGGATTTCAAGATGGCGGCCATGAATGACATTCACTCCAAAAGTTGCGGCCTACGTCAAACCTATGTTACCATCATCACATTTCAATTTTCCCTTTACTCTTCCAACTTATGAAGGTGTACAAGGACTTTTGACTCGCCCCGTATTTTGGCCTCTCATGCGTGCAGCTTCACTACCTGGAACGAAATCGGGTCCACAGCTGAAACAGCATCTACACCACCGCAACTGGAGGGACGGCGGTGACACCCTCCACCCCTGTCAACAGCCGTATCGGCAGGGCCGGCAAGTCGGGACCGCTATCGGAAACGAGACGTAATTACCAGTACGGCGATCGGGAAGGGCGCGGAGCGCGAGGAAGGCGGGAACAACAAAAACGCGGTCCCCAAGTGAGAGCCAGCACGTGCTGCCAATTAAAAGCGCGGCCGCGCCAATCAGGGCCGCTCCCCAGCGCCCCCCAGCGCCTGATGGAGCGCGCCGCCGACGCCGGTCGCCACTGTGCTAATTGGATAATTCTTCCAAATCGCTCCCGCCGTTTGCTGCTGCCAAGTGGCCCTCGACGGACCGCAGCCGGTTTGTCCGTGCGGAGGAATTAAATGAGATGGCAGATCGGCGGTTCTGCGGCGCCGCACGCTCTTTGTTTTTGTCCACGTACCGCTCCGACTGAAGTTCCCGGAGGGAAAGGGAACGAATTTGGCGAATGTGTACCACAACACAAAAGTTCTTCAGTAGGGAGTACAAGCACATATACCGAAAATCTCCTCTGTAAGACGCGATTCACACTGAGAAGATCGATATGCGATGTGACACGTGCAATAAAAGTTGCGCAGCGCGACGTTTATCGGTACGACACTCTCTTCTTGATGCGATGATTCGATATGCGATACGACAGTCAAAAAGAAATCAGGAACGACGTTTCTCTTCCAGTTCCAGCTGCAATCGTGAGCGCTTCTGAAGAGGACGTTATTGTCGCTTATCATTATTTAAGGGGAACACACCCTGCCTATCTAACCCATTAAATGAAACAACAAGTTTACTGTTACCAGTCACCGTTTTATTTATTTACACGACACGTTTCGAGGGTTTAAACCTCCATCATCGGGTGGATTTACATTAGTTAGCATTACATTTGTGTGTGTGTTGTGTTACGATTTTTGGAGGAACTTGTGGCACTGCATAGTGGATAAACAAGACCTTATTTCAGAATATCATTTAGGATTACTTTTGACAAAAAATTAAACTGATATCTAATGGTACACATTAAATAAGTAAACTAGAGTACCTCCAGTGGTCACAGGTTCCTTTTGCTGTCGTGACCACTGGAGGTACTCTAGTTTACTTATTTAATGTTTACCATTAGATATCAGTTTAATTTTTTTGTCAAACGTAATCCTAAACGATATTCTGAAATAGGGTCTTGTTTCTCCACTAGACAGTGCCACAAGTTGCTCGGGAGGTATAAGTAGGGGGAAGCAATATATTCGATACCTCATCCAGAAACGCACCCTCTCGAAACCTGGCGAGCAAGCTACACCGCGATGCAGAGCGCCTCTCTTGCAGAGTCTGCCACTTGAGTTTGTTAAACATCTCCGTAACGCTATCACGGTTACCAAATAACCCTGTGACGAAACGCGCCGCTCTTCTTTGGATCTTCTCTATCTCCTCCATCAACCCGATCTGGTACGGATCCCACACTGATGAGCAATACTCAAGTATAGGTCGAACGAGTGTTTTGTAAGCCACCTCCTTTGTTGATGGACTACATTTTCTAAGGACTCTCCCAATGAATCTCAACCTGGTACCCGCCTTACCAACAATTAATTTTACATGATCATTCCACTTCAAATCGTTCCGCACGCATACTGCCAGATATTTTACAGAAGTAACTGCTACCAGTGTTTGTTCCGCTATCATATAATCATACAATAAAGGATCCTTCTTTCTATGTATTCGCAATACATTACATTTATCTATGTTAAGGGTCAGTTGCCACTCCCTGCACCAAGTGCCTATCCGCTGCAGATCTTCCTTCATTTCGCTACAATTTTCTAATGCTGCATCTTCTCTGTATACTACAGCATCATCCGCGAAAAGCCGCATGGAACTTCCGACACTATCTACTAGGTCATTTATATATATTGTGAAAAGCAATGATCCCATAACACTCCCCTGTGGCACGCCAGAGGTTACTTTAACGTCTGTAGACGTCTCTCCATTGATAACAACATGCTGTGTTCTGTTTGCTAAAAACTCTTCAATCCAGCCACACAGCTGCTCTGATATTCCGTAGGCTCTTACTTTGTTTATCAGGCGACAGTGCGGAACTGTATCGAACACCTTCCGGAAGTCAAGGAAAATAGCATCTACCTGGGAGCCTGTATCTAATATTTTCTGGGTCTCACGAACAAATAAAGTGAGTTGGGTTTCACACGATCGCTGTTTCCGGAATCCATGTTGATTCCTACATAGTAGATTCTGGGTTTCCAAAAACGACATGATACTCGAGCAAAAAACATGTTCTAAAATTCTACAACAGATCGACGTCAGAGATATAGGTCTATAGTTTTGCGCATCTGCTCGACGACCCTTCTTGAAGACTGGGACTACCTGTGCTCTTTTCCAATCATTTGGAATCTTCCGTTCCTCTAGAGACTTGCGGTACACGGCTGTTAGAAGGGGGGCAAGTTCTTTCGCGTACTCTGTGTAGAATCGAATTGGTATCCCGTCAGGTCCAGTGGACTTTCCTCTGTTGAGTGATTCCAGTTGCTTTTCTATTCCTTGGACACTTATTTCGATGTCAGCCATTTTTTCGTTTCTGCGAGAATTTAGAGAAGGAACTGCAGTGCGGTCTTCCTCTGTGAAACAGCTTTGGAAAAAGGTGTTTAGTATTTCAGCTTTACGCGTGTCATCCTCTGTTTCAATGCCATCATCATCCCGGAGTGTCTGGATATGCTGTTTCGAGCCACTTACTGATTTAACGTAACACCAGAACTTCCTAGGATTTTCTGTCAAGTCGGTACATAGAATTTTACTGTCGAATTCACTGAACGCTTCACGCATAGCCCTCCTTACGCTAACTTTGACATCGTTTTGCTTCTGTTTGTCTGAGAGGTTTTGGCTGCGTTTAAACTTGGAGTGAAGCTCTCTTTGCTTTCGCAGTAGTTTCCTAACTTTGTTGTTGTACCACGGTGGGTTTTTCCCGTCCCTCACAGTTTTACTCTGCACGTACCTGTCTAAAACGCATTTTACGATTGCCTTGAACTTTTTCCATAAACACTCAACATTGTCAGTGTAGGAACAGAAATTTTCGTTTTGATCTGTTAGGTAGTCTGAAATCTGCCTTCTATTACTCTTGCTAAACAGATAAACCTTCCTCCCTTTTTTTATATTCCTATTAACTTCCATATTCAGGGATGCTGCAATGGCCTTATGATCACTGATTCCCTGTTCTGCACATACAGAGTCGAAAAGTTCGGGTCTGTTTGTTATCAGTAGGTCCAAGATGTTATCTCCACGAGTCGGCTCTCTGTTTAATTGCTCGAGGTAATTTTCGGATAGTGCACTCAGTATAATGTCACTCGATGCTCTGTCCCTACCACCCGTCCTAAACATCTGAGTGTCCCAGTCTATATCTGGTAAATTGAAATCTCCACCTAAGACTATAAGATGCTGAGAAAATTTATGTGAAATGTATTCCAAATTTTCTCTCAGTTGTTCTGCCACTAATGCTGCTGAGTCGGGAGGTCGGTAAAAGGAGCCAATTATTAACCTAGCTCGGTTGTTGAGTGTAACCTCCACCCATAACAATTCACAGCAACTATCCACTTCTACTTCACTACAGGATAAACTACTACTAACAGCGACGAACACTCCACCACCGGTTGCATGCAATCTATCCTTTCTAAACACCGTCTGTACCTTTGTAAAAATTTCGGCAGAATTTATCTCTGGTTTCAGCCAGCTTTCTGTACCTACAACGATTTCAGCTTCGGTGCTTTCTATCAGCGCTTGAAGTTCCGGTACTTTACCAATGCAGCTTCGACAGTTGACAATTACAATACCGATTGCTGCTTCGTCCCCGCATGTCCTGACTTTGCCCCGCACCCGTTGAGGCTGTTCCTTTCTGTACTTGCCCAAGGCCATCTAACCTAAAAAACCGCCCAGCCCACGCCACGCAACCCCTGCTACCCGTGTAGCCGCTTGTTGCGCGTAGTGGACTCCTGACCTATCCAGCGGAACCCGAAACCCCACCACCCTATGGCGCAAGTCGAGGAATCCGCAGCCCACACGGTCGCAGAACCGTCTCAGCCTCTTATTCAGACCCTCCATTCGGCTCTGTACCAAAGGTCCGCAGTCAGTCCTGTCGACGATGCTGCAGATGGTGAGCTCTGCTTTCATCCCGCTAGCGAGACTGGCAGTCTTCACCAAATCAGATAGCCGCCGGAAGCCAGAGAGGATTTCCTCCGATCCATAGCGACACACATCATTGGTGCCGACATGAGCGACCACCTGCAGATGGGTGCACCCTGTACCCTTCATGGCATCCGGAAGAACCCTTTCCACATCTGGAATGACTCCCCCCGGTATGCACACGGAGTGCACATTGGGTTTCTTCCCCTCTCTTGCTGCCATATCCCTAAGGAACCCCATTACGCGCCTGACGTTGGAGCTTCCAACTACCAGTAAGCCCACCCTCTGCGACCGCCCGGATCTTGCAGACTGAGGGGCAACCTCTGGAACAGGACAAGCAGCCATGTCAGGCCGAAGATCAGTATCAGCCTGAGATAGAGCCTGAAACCGGTTCGTCAGACAAACTGGAGAGGCCTTCCGTTCAGACCTCCGGAATGTCTTTTGCCCCCTGCCACACCTTGAGACGACCTCCCACTCTACCACAGGTGAGGGATCAGCCTCAATGCGGGCAGTATCCCGGGCAACCATAGTCGTAGTCCGATCGGGGGATGCGTGGGACGAGCTGGCCGTCCCCGACAAACCCCCTTCCGGACCCCCACAGTGATGCCCATTGGAAACAGCCTCAAGCTGTGTGACCGAAGCCAACACTGCCTGAAGCTGGGAGCGAAGGGATGCCAACTCAGTCTGCATCCGAACACAGCAGTTGCAGTCCCTATCCATGCTAAAAACTGTTGTGCAAAGAACGTCTGAACTAGCGCAAACAAATCGAAACAAAATTTAAACGGTTATTAAAATACAAGGTTGCCTAGTAAATGCAGTAATGCTGCTACTTGCGCACTGCTGACACACTGCTCGGCGGCGGAAGGAGACTACGCGATTTTACACTATTCAGGTAGTAAAACTCGATTCGTTGAATCGTTCGCACGGTGACACTTGGTGATGCCCAGCATTGCAATCTGCGGCTATTTACGGAAGGGTTGTACTTCTGTCACGATGAACGATTCTCTTCAGCGGTCGTTGGTCACGTTCTTGCAAGATCTTTTTCCGGCCGCAGCGATGTCAGAGATTTGATGTTTTACTGGATCCCTGATATTCACAGCACTCTCGTGAAATGGTCGTACGGGAAAATCCCCACTTTATCGCTGTCTCGGAGTTGCTGTGTCCAATCTCTCGTGCGCCAACTACAACACGAAGTACAAACTCAATTAAATATTGAAAACCTGCCATTCTAGCAGTAATAACCGGTCTAACAACTGCACCAGACACTTGTTGTCTTATACAGGCGTGCCGACCGCAGCGCCGTATTCTGCCTGTTTACATATCTCTGTATTTGAATATGCATGCCTCTAACAGTTTCTTTGGCGCTTCACTGTATGAATGAACGCTGAGACAGAGCGAGTGTCATTAGGTTCGTTGGGATGAATTTGTTTGTCGTGTTTCAAGTACAATAAATCGAGTGCTATTAAATCAGTCCGAACTTCATTTAACTTCATCATTTGGAACTATGATCAGAGCTATTGGAGCTTTTTTAATTTTGGTTTTTTAAAACTTTGGCCGGCCGATGTGGCCGAACGGTTCTAGGCGCTTCAGTCTGGAACCGCGCGACCGCTACGGATGTGTGAGATGTCCTTAGGTTAGTTAGGTTTAAGTAGTTCTAAGTTCTAGGGGAATGATGACGTCAGATGGTAAGTCCCATAGTGCTCAGAGCCATTTGAACCTTTTTTTTTTTAATTTTAATTTATTAGCTTTCGGGACATGCCCATACAGCGATCTCAATTGTGAAATGTCAGTTATGACGCCACGAACGTGAGGACAACACAATACCCAGCCCCCTTTCGGTTAGCTATTCTTCGAGCTATTGGAGTTGTAGGTGAGACATGTGTCGGCAGTTACACGGTAGGGAACATCGTCTATCAGGCACGTGTACCTTGCATGTAGGTTCCACCTTCATATTCTCGTAACCATCAAACCCGACTGGCTACTAAAATTCGGACAGCCGTAAATAGGCGAGTCGTCTTATTAAAAACGAGGAGCGAAACTGATCGCGTAAGTCATTACTTGTGACAGGTTGCAGCTTTTGATCCGACTTTATCGGTATTAGCCACAAGACAGCTCTGTTGATTACGAGAATAAAAAGAGTAATAACGACGCCGTCGAGTCCCTCGAAACGCCATTCATCACGATCTGCGCAGCGGAACGCGGACGGCTAAAGAAATGCACACGTTCCAAAGGTGCGTAAGGGATTGGATTGCGCCACAGCGTTACGTGACCAGCAGCGTAAGGGACCGCAGACGGGGAGCAGCGGCGAGCAGGCCAGAGTGTGACGGCGGCCCTAGGAATGCGGCGGCGGCGGTCCAGCGCCGGGCAGGTGGAGCGAGCGCCGTAGACCGCAAGGACGCGCAGCTGCCCTGCCTCCCACTGAGGCCAGCCCGGACCGGCCCAGCCCAGCCCGTCTCGCTACTGCCCGCCGCCTTGCTCCGCCCGGCGGAGCCCACTGCGCTCTCAGCGGTTCCATTCTCGCGTTACCAAACAAGTAACACGCAACAGCAGGGGCGGTCACTAGCCTCATCTTGAGAGGTGGCATGAGCCCGCTCTCATTACTCTGAGTATTCCTTCCCACGCGGACTTCCCACGCAGCGTCTCTCGTCACTCGGGTGGTCCGGTGACAGGCGAGTTCTGCTGATCTTGAAAGGGTTAAGCCGACGGGTGTGAGGGAGGCGGAGCCCACTGCGCTCTCAGCGGTTCCATTCTCGCGTTACCAAACAAGTAACACGCAACAGCAGGGGCGGTCACTAGCCTCATCTTGAGAGGTGGCATGAGCCCCCTCTCATTACTCTGAGTATTCCTTCCCACGCGGACTTCCCACGCAGCGTCTCTCGTCACTCGGGTGGTCCGGTGACAGGCGAGTTCTGCTGATCTTGAAAGGGTTAAGCCGACGGGTGTGAGGGAGTCGAGACGCCGACATTGTCATAAGAGCGGGGCCGACACGCCTACAGGGGTCTGACGGAGCGGCTGGGCTAGAGATTCCGTTACTTCGCAGAAACTTAGTGAAAACACTTTCTGGCGGGCTACGAGCGAGGCGTGAGAATGGCTTGTGTTCCCAGGCAGTCTTGGCGGGCAAATTCCCGCGTTTTCTGCAAAATCATAACGGTGATTGGCTTGCTCAGGGGATAGCTCCGTGACGTAGCAAAATCGGCGCGGAAATTGGCGCCAAGTATCTCCATTGGTGGAATAGTAGTGCGTTGGCAATAGAGTGGAATTTTCCGCCGGTTTTCGAGTTTCTGATTGGAACGTTTAACCACGGCCACTGTCGTGGGGGCGGGAATGTTCTGTGTTCAGCTTGTACGGGTGCTCTTGAGGGAGTCGGCTCTCGCCTTTCGCCGGCCGGTGTGGCCGCGCGGTTCTAGTCGCTTCAGTCTGGAACTGCGTGACCGCTACGGTCGCAGGTTCGAATCCTGCCTCGGGCATGGATGTGTGTAATGTCCTTAGGTTAGTTAGGTTTAAGTAGTTCTAAGTTATAGGGGACTGATGACCTCAGATGTTAAGTCCCATAGTGCTCAGAGCCATTTGAACCAAGCCCATCTTGCCTTTCGCTCGGAGTAGGTTACAAGACTGAGCTCTCGCTGCTCTGGACAGCCTGCCTTCCGTTGCCTGTCTAATATACTTTCATTTAATTGTAACTGTTTGACGAAGTTACTGAAGTTTCGACTTCTACATAACTTTCCCAGTACAGTTGACAATTGAGCGTTCTGCGTACAAGCGGCCTATGTTGTCTGTCTTGAGCAGTTTTGGCTAAAGTTGACTGTATCGGGGTTACTGTGTGACTTCTCTTGTTAAAATCACTCACTGTACCGTCAGTGATTGTGTAGCGAGCCTTCTTCGTCTCCCTCAGAGGCGTATTTGTGTTGCTAGGAAGTCTTTAGTCTGGAACAACCAGACCGGGATAATTTGTTTCGGGCTATACTCGCGACATTATCATCACCACGACGGGACGTCGAAGCAACCAGCCATCGCCTCCGGTATGCCAGATCGTGTCCTTGCAGTTAAGAAGACAGCTTGGTAATGTACGTCCGCAACACCGGCAAATAAGGGAATTTTGCTAGGTGATAATCAGAGCTCAGCAGAGCGCGCCTGTTCGTCTTTTCTAACTTTGTTCTGTCTTGGGTGTTCATTGTCTGAGTTATCACTACTGTAGCAGCAATTAATGTTGGGTTAGCTGGGTGTTTCTCTTAAGATTTGAGTTGCAAGGAATTGGCTCCTCATACAACTTGGTCATAAATGTCACAATCTAGTTTAGGGACAACTTCACCTTCACAGCATTTATTTGAATATCCAATTTGACGTATTGTAAACGTTTCATGTGTTTTGTTTATTATTTTGAGTTTAGTCAATATAATTCAAATTTTTATTTTGGATAGAACTGTCATTCTTAATCGGTAGAGCAACCCTTTCATTTCTTACTAAGTCAATGAAACTTTCCTTTATCTAATTAATTTCTATCCAATTAAATTATTGCAGGTGCCAAACTCTTTTCTACTACACTTGCAGGGTCGATTACAGTCAGTTTCTTCTTAATCCATGTGCAACAGCAAAAGTCGGAGTTAGAAAAGGGGGGGGGGGGCTTAGAGCATCATTTCCATATGAAGATTCGAGAAGAATTTAGTGTTAAATTCACTGCTAGCCCCCGGCACCTCGCAACCTTACGAGTGACTTAGGATTCTGCCTAAACTGTAGCCGTAGCCTCTTTTGGCGCTCAGAATTTGTTCGCCTTTTTTGGTTTTGTTTGCAATCGTGAATGATGCCATTCCTTTCATGGTCAGAATATGTTTGGATTTTTTGTTTTGTTGGAAACTGTGAATGATACCGTTCCACCGGCTGGCGCTTTGTTTCTGGACTTCCATGCGACACCCAGGTCTCATCACCGGTAGTTCAAAGACGCCGCCCGCCTTAAGGAAACGAGTGAGGAAAGTCACTGCAGTTCCCATTTGTTTGTTTTTGCGTTCATTTATCAAAAGTCGGGGAACTCACGTGGAAACTACATTTCTATACCCAAAATCAACATAATAATTTGACAAAGATCTTTCAGAAAGGCACACGTTCACTCCAACAATAGTAGAATGTTGAAAATTTTTTCCTTGATCATCGATCTGTGTTCGTCAGTCACAACTGAAGGCTGGCCTGATCGTTCTACACTGAAGCGCCAAAGAAACGGATATATGCAAATGTATTTGAATACGAAGATAAGTCGGCCGCTGTAGCCGAGCGGTTCTAGGCGCTTCAGTCCGGAACCGCGCTGCTGCTACGGTCGCAGGTTCGAATCCTGCCTGAGGCATGGATGTGTGTGATGTCCTTAGGTTAGTCAGGTTTAAGTAGTTCTAAGTCTAGGGGACTGATGACGTCACATGTTAAGTCCCATAGTGCTTAGAGCCATTTTTGAATACGAAGAAGCCGCGCGGGATTAGCCGAGCGGTCTGAGGCGCTGCAGTCATGGACTGTGCGACTGGTCCCGGCGGAGGATCGAGTCCTCCCTCGGGCATGGGTGTGTGTTTTTGGCCTTAGGATACTTTAGGTTAAGTAGTGTGTAAGCTTAGGGACTGATGACCTTAGCTGTTAAGTCCCATAAGGTTTCACACACATTTGAACATTTGAATACGAGGATATGTAAACAGGCAGAATGCGGCGCTGCGTTCGGCAACGTCTATATAAGACAACGAGTGTCTGGTGGAGTTGTTAGATCGATTAATTATGCTACAAAGGCAGGTTATCAAGTTTTAAGTGAGTTTCAAAGTGGTGTTATAGTCGGCGCACGAGCAATGGTACACATCTCCGAGGTATCGATGAAGGACGGATTTTCCAGTACGACCATTTCGCGATTGTGCCGTGAATATTAGGAATCCGGTAAAACATCAAATCTCCGACATCGCTGCAGCCGAGAGATCCAGCGAGAAAGGAACCAACGACGACTGAAGAGAATCGTTGAACATGACAGAAGTGCAACACTTAAGCAAATTGCTGCAGATTTCAGTCCTGGGCCATCAACAAGTGTCAGCGTGCGAACTATTCAACGAAACATCATCGATATGGGCTTTCCGAGCCGAAGGTACACTTGCGTATCCTTGATGACTGCACGACACAAAACCTTACGCTTCGCCTGTGACCGTCAGCACCGACATTGGATTGTTGATGACTAGAAACATGTTGCCTGGTCGGACGAATCTCGATTCAGATTATATCGGCCGGATGGACCCGTACGGGTATGGAGACAACCTCATGAACCCATGGACCATGCGTGTCTGCTGCTCAAGTTGGTGGAGGCTCTGCAATGGTGTGGGACGTGTGCAGTTGGAGTGATATGGGACCCCTGACACGTCTAGATACGACTCTGACAGGAGACACGTACGTAAGCGTTCTGTCTGATCACCTGCATCCATTCATGTCCATTGTGCATTCCGACGGACTTGGGCAATTCCAGCAGGACAATGCGACACCCCACACGTCCAGAATAGCTACACTTCCGATGGCCACCAAACTGCCAGACATGAACATTACTGAGCATATCTGCGATGCTTTGCAACGTGCTGTTCAGATGGGATCTCCATCACCTCGTACTCTTACGGGTTTATGGACAGCCTGCACAATTAATGGTGTCAGTTCCCTCCAGCACTACTTCAGACATTAGTCGAGTCCATGCCACATCGTGTTGAGGCACTTTTGCATGCTCATGGGGACCCTACACGATATTACGAAGGTGTACCAGTTTTTTTGGCTCTTCAGTGTATATCACGTCCGTTATTAAACATGAGCATCATTTTTATAACTGAAGCCTCGTTTATCAAATTTCTATGTACTTCGGTTATATGTACGTAAAATTCGACAGGGTGGACTTTCTTTGCATTCGGAAGCCATTTTACACTACGAACCTTACACTTGGTGGGATTGTTAGTTTTGTGACACATTTTAAAATCGCCCAGATAGACATTATTCGAACATTCCTGCTCACTATTAGCGTCATACTTGCCCCTATAATTACCTAAGCCTTTGATACGGCGGCAGAGAAGAGGATGATTTGTGCAACTCGTCAGATCAATGTTCTTTATGTTTTACAAAAGACCTTGGGTGTAACTCTCCTCGGTCACACAGACAGCTTCTAAGCGAGAATCGATTTCGCGTCATGTATTCTGAAGCACATGTACATTAGAAATGTTCATATGGAGTTACGTAATTGTTTTGTGCAAGGGAGACACAAAAAAATGGTTCAAATGGCTCTGAGCACTATGGGACTTGGCATCTGAGGTCATCAGTTCCCTAGAACATAGAACTATTTAAACCAAACTAACCTAAGGACATCACACACATCCATGCCCAAGGCAGGATTCGAACCTGCGACCGTAGCAGTCGCGCGGTTCCGGACTGAAGCGCCTAGAACCGCTCGGCCACCGCGGCCGGCTAAGAGAGACACATACGCAAGTTCCGAGGACTAAGTCTAAACGAACGGCGAATTCTTTCAGCGTAATGTGCCGATACAAGTGGCCGGGTGGTATTTTAATCATTTGCACAAACTTCCTGTTTCTTCAATCAGCGGATGCCATGAGCGAATGTTGTTGTCGTTTGGAGATGCTTGATTATATCGCTGACGAAACCTTCTCTGCACTCTGAGGGCAGAATGACAATTATTAGATTCTAACAGGCAGAATGCCTTCTGTACGGGATACACCGTTTTCATACGGAACTTTTTACTTAAGTCATCACCGCGCATGCGTCGGGTTTGATTCATTGCCCTGACGCAACGATAGAAGTTTTGAACTTTTTTTTTACATCCTTTGTTATTCCTATCGGTAGATGACTACGCATTAAACAGTTATAATCATCTTTAATCGCTATATCCATTTTAAGTCCACATCCGTAGCGGAGTGATCAGCGTAGATGACCACCATGCGGAGGACCTTCGTTCGATTTCCGGGGCTGTTAGGAATTTTTTTCTTGGTGGAATGACTGGAACGGGGTACACACAGCCGTGATCCCAACTGAGAAGCTACTTTTTCGAGAATTAACAGTTCCAAGTGCTGGAAAGTCGACAATACGGTTGAGAAAGAGGTGTTCTGACCATATGTCCCTCCATAATGCATCCGCATGACAGGAGATGACATGGCGGCTGGTCGACATTCCTTAGGCTTTCAGGGCCTAGACAAGGAGCGCGTTTTTTATATTCATTTTGAACTACCTGGTACATCCTTCACGATCTTGCTCGCGGTCTGTGCTAACGATGTTTACATAGTGACTCGCATAAGACGTGACACTCCTTTTATTTCGTGAAAGGTTCAAGATATCGTAGCGACGCTTGCACGAAATAGTAGTACGCAAGAGGCATGTAACTCTTTCGCATGTTTAAACTTTTTGACTGCTCTATGAACAGAGAAATTGAAGAAATTTTTTTTAATGAAGCGATATACTTTTTACGGCATTCGAAGGCTCTTGTAAACACGAGGACACTGATATAACAATTGTTAAGGTATTCTTGTGCCTGCAAATTTTCGTAAAAACATCCTAGGAACGTACTAAAACTGAAAGGAAAGGCAACCGGTATCAACGCATTGGATGTTTAGGGAATTTCGTGCACACACAATTCAGCATATTGTAGAGAAATGCAGTAAGAATTCATTGCGATCCTTTAATTACGAAGATACTACGCTGAAATGTGAATGCCATTCGAAAAAAGGTTGAGCAGCCTCTTCTATCGAAAGCCAATTTCGCAACTAAGGCAACTGGTGCTAAGGACAAACTTCAACTATGCGATCCCCTGCCAATATCACCCCAGTTTTTGTTCCATCATCATCGCTGCTTGGCCTATTTATTCATAAACTGGTATCAACTTGATTTACAATGAAATAAAAGGTACAAATTTCATTTCAGCGATTCTCTTTTGTACTCGTATGTTACAGTTAAAAAATGGAACAGTCCAAAGCTCGGTTGCTTACTGCAATAACGCCACATCTCTTTCATTGTTCCACTGCCGATCAACGTAAAACCGTAACACTGAAAACAGCCAATTGAAAATTTACCCTTTACACTTCCGTTGCACTGGGACACTTGGCATAACGAGAGCGGCACCATGTAGTAGCCGAAGACAAGAAAGAAGCGTGTGTATCAGAAAAGGGCAGTTCTTATGGAGAACAAGTTTTGAAGTCATAACTGGAACAACAACGATCTTGCATCGTAATTTAGCAAAACACAATCAGTCCAGATAGCGAAATCGCGTTTATTTTTCCCATAACTACTACATCTACTGTTGACGACAGGTCCCTCCTAGCACCATCTAAATGGATTGGTTCAAATGGTTCAGAGCACTATTGGACTTAACTTCTGAGGTCATCAGTCCCCTAGAACTTAGAACTACTTAAACCTAACTAACCTAAGGACATCACACACATCCATGCCCGAGGCAGGATTCGAACCTGCGACCGTAGCGGTCGCGCGGCTCCAGACTGTAGCGCCTAGAACCGCTCGGCCACTCCGGCCAGCTAAATGGATTGTTTTTTTGATAAAGTTGTTACGGAAAAGTTGCTCAACACAGTCCATTCTCAATCTCCTCAAGATTCTCCTTTGCACATTCTAGTGCCCTCCAATCCATCCTTTTCTTCTTCTGCGCCCCGACAGAAACGGGGACCAGCACACGCACCACGATTTTCACATCTCCTTTACGCTACTGTCCGTTACCGAGCCGGAGGACAGCGGCTAAAATCACAACTTTGCCATCCCCATTTAGGTTTCCTGTTATCTACCTCGAACGCTTCTATTTGAAAAGCACATGGGCGATTTCGTTACCCGCCCTTGCTCATGCATAGTCTGTAATGATGTCATCGTCGACGGGACTTTAAAGCCCATTCTTTCATCTTTCTTCCTTTCTTCATACTGTATCAGCGACACATTGAAAATCGACGAGCATGAAGCAGCACGTGTGGAACTGGCATCTTCGACCACAAAAATCGGGCGCCTGCCCGTGGCGCTCCGGTCCGCGAGAGGCAAGAACGAAAGGTTCATTCTCGTCTATCATCGGCCAGTCACAAAGCTGCCGGGGACTCTCTTCCAGCGCGCGTCGCCCATCTGCGGTTTCTGCGCTCGAAATGAAAACGACCGAAAACAAACACTCGGCCAGGGCGGAAGTAGCGTTCGGAGCAGTCCCCCCCCGTACCGGCGCGCCGGTGTTTTATTTCGCATTTCCCCGCAGCCTTGGCCGATGGCGTGTCGAACGCAGCTGCTATCTTTGCGGTGACAGTCGGGCCTGCTATTGACGTCGCGGCGTCAGCGCCCACGTGGCTTTTCCTTGCAGCGGCCGCTTGCGGTTTGCGCCGCGCGGCTACATCCGCCCCCGTCTTTGTGCCGCGGCCTCCCGGTCCCGCGTTTTAATCAAATACGGCCCGGCGACCGGCGGTGCTCGTAAAATCTGAAAGGACGCGACCTCCCCATTCCGAACCGCAATGTGACAGAGCTCGATGGACAGCGCGAGCGCGCCCTTGTTTTGACTTGCCGGAAATGTCCGGCGCCGCGGGCCGACGGGTTCTTCTGTGGCTCCTGGGCTGCCCTGCCGCAGATTAACCAACTGGGCGCAGCTGACGGAGTACTGCGCGCATCTCCGCCCACTAGCGGAAATGACGACGCAAGGTAAATTACTTCACAGGAAATGTATTCGCAATTGCGAATGTGGACCACCATCGGCTGTGTACTGGAATGATGACAATGAAAATTTGTGCCAGACGAGGACCCGAACACGGATTTCCCGCTTTATGCGAGAGATCACCTTAAGTGTTTCGCCTATCCGTGCACTGATCACACTCAGACCCAAATTTCTATACGTTGTCGTCCATGTGTCCCAACCTGCACTTGCACATTACGTATGTTTCCTTCCAGAAAGGTCATATTTATTGAGAGTCGAGGGCCTGGTATTAGCGAATAAATACGAAACAGCAGCGCCTGTGTTGTTAACACGGAGTCTACCATTTCGTAAATTACTTTAGACGCGAATTTGATGTCTTTAATGTGACTGTAACGACCGCTATATTTTCAGAAGGTCGGTGATCGAGTTGACGATGCCATCAAAGGCAACTACATCTGCATCTTGGCTGCGAAAGGCAATATTACGGGATGTGGTGGATGGTACTTGTGGTACCACTATCTCCCACCTCCCTGTTCCTGTTCCCTTCCTCAACAGTGCTTCGGAAGAATGACTGTCAGTAAACCTCGCTACGACCTCTAATTTCTGATTTTCTCGAGCTAATTTGTTAGCGCGACTTCTTCGAGCCTTCTCCGATATTTGAACTGATTAAACAAACTACTTACAGGCGGACCTACAGCTTGACGTGCATTCTGAACCAATGTGAAACTCAGCATTGTTCACATTAACAAACGTTGCCAAAGGCGAAAGAAGCGATGAGCAATAAACAACAGTCGTAGAACTGAACAGCGGTGGATCCCGAGACCTTTGGTTTCGTAGTCTGCGTTTTACCACTAAGCCACCGTACCTACGAACAAAGCTTTGCCGACGGCAGTCTTCTGTGATGACAGGAGAGCATCATTTCCTCGTAAAAAAGAGGTCGTCTTCTTGACTCCTACGTAAGGCAGTAAAGACTTCATAACAGATGATCGATATTTGGGTATTTGAAAATAATATTTGTCAAAGAAGAGAAAAAATAACGAAAGAAAGAAAGAGAGAGAGCAAGAGCAAAAGGGGGGAGCAAAACAAATACAGCAGACAGAAAGGTAACTTCAGAACGCAAATTTACGAAAATAAAAAATAATTCAAAATGGGGATACCGAAAAACAGGGAAGAAAAAAGAAAAAGGAGATTCGGATGAAGTAAAAAAGAAAGTGGACGTAAGAGGAGGACAGGAAGACGAAGAAAGAGAAAGAAAAAGTGAAGGTAGGAATAAAGAATAGGTTACAGTAGAAAGGAGTAAGATGGGTTATGCATAGAATAGGAGATATGATGAGAAATTAAAAGAATAAAGAATGGTTACAAGCAGGAATGAGTTATGCATAGAATGGGGAATATCGTAGGAAATGAAAGGAATAAGTAGAAATGAAACGAAAAAGAATAGAATAAAAACAGGGAAAGTAAGAAAAAATGGAAGAGTAAACAAAATAAAGAAGTGGAGGGGGAAAAGAAAGAGAGGGAAGGGGAAGGGAAAAGAAGGAAATGTGGAAGGAAGGCAGGTGGAAAAAAGTAAATGAATAGAAAGTGACATTGCTGTTCCAATTTTCTTACGAATACGGTATTTTATGCTTAGGATAAAATGTTGAAATAATAAAAAGGCACAACTAATTCAACAACCCGTTCCACTGGATAAGGAGTGGTATTTCTACCTCTGCCTGTAGTACTATTACACGAATAAGCAGAACTTTCGTGGTAAATCCACTCCTCTCCTATACGATGCGAAGCTGAAGTTTGTTAACGCGCATAGAGCATGCGAGTTTCCCACATCCACATTCACGAGCTAAGACGTTGCAACGGATGGCGTTTGGCAGGTAACACACTTCTGCCGTCTGATCTGTACGCATTAGACTGAGAATATCGTCTTAAATATTTCTCGACATCGTAGTAATTAAGTCTCAATATTGCCCCTGTGAGCACCTAAATGATACCTGATATGTTTTTCGAGAAAGTAATAATTAAGTCAGTCTCAATTTTGCCCTTCTAAGCACACCTGACATCTGGAGGTACTTTTTCAAATGACCGTTTCTCCTATTATCCCACCCTGCATCAATGCTTGCATTCAACGACCAATTGTAATGTGGCTAGATAACATTACAGCAGCTACATGGGTGTGTACAGCTCAGCACATTAACGCATGAACCATGGACCTTGCCGTTGGTGGGGAGGCTTGCGTGCCTCAGCGATACAGATAGCCGTACCGTAGGTGCAACCACAACGGAGGGGTATCTGTTGAGAGGCCAGACAAACGTGTGGTTCCTGAAGAGGGGCAGCAGCCTTTTCAGTAGTTGCAAGGGCAACAGTCTGGATGATTGACTGATCTGGCCTTGTAACAATAACCAAAACGGCCTTGCTGTGCTGGTACTGCGAACGGCTGAAAGCAAGGAGAAACTACAGCCGTAATTTTTCCCGAGGGCATGCAGCTTTACTGTATGATTACATGATGATGGCGTCCTCTTGGGTAAAATATTCCGGAGGTAAAATAGTCCCCCATTCGGATCTCCGGGCGGGGACTACTCAAGAGGATGTCGTTATCAGGAGAAAGAAAACTGGCGTTCTACGGATCGGAGCGTGGAATGTCAGATCCCTTAATCGGGCAGGTAGGTTAGAAAATTTAAAAAGGGAAATGGATAGGTTGAAGTTAGATATAGTGGGAATTAGTGAAGTTCGGTGGCAGGAGGAACAAGACTTCTGGTCAGGTGACTACAGGGTTATAAACACAAAATCAAATAGGGGTAATGCAGGAGTAGGTTTAATAATGAATAGGAAAATAGGAATGCGGGTAAGCTACTACAAACAGCATAGTGAACGCATTATTGTGGCCAAGATAGATACGAAGCCCACGCCTACTACAGTAGTACAAGTTTATATGCCAACTAGCTCTGCAGATGACGAAGAAATTGAAGAAATGTATGATGAAATAAAAGAAATTATTCAGATTGTGAAGGGAGACGAAAATTTAATAGTCATGGGTGACTGGAATTCGAGTGTAGGAAAAGGGAGAGAAGGAAACATAGTAGGTGAATATGGATTGGGGGACAGAAATGAAAGAGGAAGCCGCCTGGTCGAATTTTGCACAGAGCACAACATAATCATAACTAACACTTGGTTTAAGAATCATGAAAGAAGGTTGTATACATGGAAGAACCCTGGAGATACTAAAAGGTATCAGATAGATTATATAATGGTAAGACAGAGATTTAGGAACCAGGTTTTAAATTGTAAGACATTTCCAGGGGCAGATGTGGACTCTGACCACAATCTATTGGTTATGACCTGTAGATTAAAACTGAAGAAACTGCAAAAAGGTGGGAATTTAAGGAGATGGGACCTGGATAAACTAAAAGAACCAGAGGTTGTACAGAGATTCAGGGAGAGCATAAGGGAGCAATTGACAGGAATGGGGGAAATAAATACAGTAGAAGAAGAATGGGTAGCTTTGAGGGATGAAGTAGTGAAGGCAGCAGAGGATCAAGTAGGTAAAAAGACGAGGGCTAGTAGAAATCCTTGGGTAACAGAAGAAATATTGAATTTAATTGATGAAAGGAGAAAATATAAAAATGCAGTAAGTGAAACAGGCAAAAAGAAATACAAACGTCTCAAAAATGAGATCGACAGGAAGTGCAAAATGGCTAAGCAGGGATGGCTAGAGGACAAATGTAAGGATGTAGAGGCCTATCTCACTAGGGGTAAGATAGATACCGCCTACAGGAAAATTAAAGAGACCTTTGGAGATAAGAGAACGACTTGTATGAATATCAAGAGCTCAGATGGAAACCCAGTTCTAAGCAAAGAAGGGAAAGCAGAAAGGTGGAAGGAGTATATAGAGGGTCTATACAAGGGCGATGTACTTGAGGACAATATTATGGAAATGGAAGAGGATGTAGATGAAGATGAAATGGGAGATATGATACTGCGTGAAGAGTTTGACAGAGCACTGAAAGACCTGAGTCGAAACAAGGCTCCCGGAGTAGACAATATTCCATTGGAACTACTGACGGCCGTGGGAGAGCCAGTCCTGACAAAACTCTACCATCTGGTGAGCAAGATGTATGAAACAGGCGAAATACCCTCAGACTTCAAGAAGAATATAATAATTCCAATCCCAAAGAAAGCAGGTGTTGACAGATGTGAAAATTACCGAACTATCAGCTTAATAAGTCACAGCTGCAAAATACTAACACGAATTCTTTACAGACGAATGGAAAAACTAGTAGAAGCCAACCTCGGGGAAGATCAGTTTGGATCCGTAGAAACACTGGAACACGTGAGGCAATACTGACCTTACGACTTATCTTAGAAGAAAGATTAAGGAAAGGCAAACCTACGTTTCTAGCATTTGTAGACTTAGAGAAAGCTTTTGACAATGTTGACTGGAATACTCTCTTTCACATTCTAAAGGTGGCAGGGGTAAAATACAGGGAGCGAAAGGCTATTTACAATTTGTACAGAAACCAGATGGCAGTTATAAGAGTCGAGGGACATGAAAGGGAAGCAGTGGTTGGGAAGGGAGTAAGACAGGGTTGTAGCCTCTCCCCGATGTTGTTCAATCTGTATATTGAGCAAGCAGTAAAGGAAACAAAAGAAAAATTCGGAGTAGGTATTAAAATTCATGGAGAAGAAATAAAAACTTTGAGGTTCGCTGATGACATTGTAATTCTGTCAGAGACAGCAAAGGACTTGGAAGAGCAATTGAATGGAATGGACAGTGTCTTGAAAGGAGGATATAAGATGAACATCAACAAAAGCAAAACAAGGATAATGGAATGTAGTCTAATTAATTCGGGTGATGCTGAGGGAATTAGATTAGGAAATGAGGCACTTAAAGTAGTAAAGGAGTTTTGCTATTTGGGGAGCAAAATAACTGATGATGGTCGAAGTAGAGAGGATATAAAATGTAGGCTGGCAATGGCAAGGAAAGCGTTTCTGAAGAAGAGAAATTTGTTAACATCCAGTATAGATTTAAGTGTCAGGAAGTCATTTCTGAAAGTATTCGTATGGAGTGTAGCCATGTATGGAAGTGAAACATGGACGATAAATAGTTTGGACAAGAAGAGAATAGAAGCTTTCGAAATGTGGTGCTACAGAAGAATGCTGAAGATTAGATGGGTAGATCACATAACTAATGAGGAAGTATTGAATAGGATTGGGGAGAAGAGAAGTTTGTGGCACAACTTGACCAGAAGAAGGGATCGGTTGGTAGGACATGTTCTGAGACATCAAGGGATCACCAATTTAGTACTGGAGGGCAGCGTGGAGGGTAAAAATCGTAGAGGGAGACCAAGAGATGAATACACTAAGCAGATTCAGAAGGATGTAGGTTGCAGTAGGTACTGGGAGATGAAAAAGCTTGCACAGGATAGAGTAGCATGGAGAGCTGCATCAAACCAGTCTCAGGACTGAAGACCACAACAACAACAACAAGCCTAGAGTAGGCCTTTATTCAGCAATGGATGTTAAGTTGGTACTGGTGGTAGTAGTAATGTCGGCGATAGTGATGGTGGCGGTTATGTCAGAGATGGCAGCAGTGATGAAGGAGATGATGATGGAGTTTATATCGGAGAAAGATGACGATGATGATGGTGAGATAATGAGGTCACAGATGATGTCAGAGATAACGATGATGATACGTGGGTGCTTTACAAATGTCGTCCCTCGCTGAGACCATGCAGCAACAGGAAAGCCATATTGTCAGAAGAGATCACATGTTTCGGGGTTCCTGCAGACGCAGTTGCGCTGCGGTATGGGTAACAAGTGCAACACAGGGTGAGAGTGAAATGGCTCGCTAACTGGAAAAGTACTCCAACGTTGATGTCTATGCTGAAAGACAGTAATGTATCTGTGTCACTTTGAAGTGTAGTACATCGTTCATTAAAACTTACTGGGTCTGCCATAATAATGTGTAATAGGGGCGTTCAGTAAGTACTCCAACACTTTGTTTCTGATAGCAGGTTGGTTTTATTCAGGATTCCAATGCACATCCTGTTAACCGCTCTTTTGCCTACAAGGCCCTATTTTTCAACATATTCTCCGTAGAATGTGACGACCGTACGCCGCCTTACTGGGAGGACCTATATCCCCGCGTGGTACCAATCTACTGGTCGACGTCGGAGCCAACGTCTTTCTGCATCAATAACCTACCCAGCACCACGTACTGTCTTGTTTCCTACGGAGTGCATCCTTCATTGGGCCACACAGATGGAAATCGGAAGGTGTGGGATACGGCTGTAGGGTGAATGAGGAAGAACGGTCCATGGAAGTTTTGTGAGATCCTCTCGAGTGCGCCGGCCGCTGTGGCCGAGCGGTTCTAGGCGCTTCAGTCCGGAACCGCGCTGCTGCTACGGTCGCAAGTTCGAATCCTGCCTCGGGCACGGATGTCTGTGCTATCCTTAGGTTAGTTAGGTTTACGTAGTTCTACGTCTAGGGGACTGATGACCTCAGATGTTAAGTCCCATAGTGCTTAGAGCCTTTTGAACTCTCGAATGCGCAGACATGGGTAAGGCCTTGTGGTGTCATGGAGAAGTTAGTTTCCATTTTTTATGGCACGAACGCGCTAAAGTCGTTTCTTCAGTAGCACAATGCACTTCAGAGCTGATCGCTGCACCATGAAGGAGGTCATCAAACAGAATAACCGCTTTAGAGTACCAGAAGACAGTCGCCATGACTTGATTGACTGAAGGTGCGGCTATGAAATGCGCCTTCGGAGGAGAGGTAGTGTGGCGCCACATCATGGATTGCCGTTTTGCTTCGTTCGAGGTGATGAACCCGTGTTTCATCGCCTATGACGATGTTGGACAAAAATTTATCGCGACCAGCCTAGTAACGCGAGCAATTCCGCACAATGGTCCTTCGTTCCTCTTTATGGTCTTCTGTTAGTCGGGCGAAGAACCCAGCGGGCACACAACATTGAGTACCCAAATGGTGGACGGGTGTGCCATTACTACTAACACTACTGACAGAGACATTCAATGTGCAGCGAGATGTTTGTGATCTTTCGAGAACCTCGAACGAGTGTGTCCGCACGGTTCCAAAACTATAGGAGTCACAGTTATTATCAGCTGACTGGGTTGCGCGACCTTGTTGTGATGATGATAGACGTCTCGCCAAACGACTCACCGTGCTTTTGTTCACTGCCAGTTCCCTGTAGGCATTCTGCAAACGCCTATGAATATGTGCGATGCTCTGGTTTTCCGCCGAAAGAAACTCAGTAACAACTCTATGCTTGAAACGCATCTCCGTTACAGAAGCCATTTTACGGGTTACGTACAGCGCTGCCACCTATCGGAACCTCGTGAACCTATAGGGGCTGAAGCGGGAATATTTCACGATGTCCCACAACAAATTCCGCATTTTTTCAACGGAAACTGGTCGAGGAAAAAAGCGTTGCATTACTTTCTGGACGCCCTGTGTACTTTCTGGAGTGCCTCGTGCATTCCGAAGGTGATGTCATAAGATATTGATACTGATGATAGAATTAAGACAGTGAAGTCGGAGATGATGACAGAGATGGAGTCCCGATGCGCTGGTCGGAACAGATAGTGTTGAAAGTATCCTGATAGTGATGTCGTGTAACGGCGGAAATGCATATCCTCCTATTTCCATCTATTGCACTGCAAATTTTTTTCCTTATTTTCTTACCTGAAGATATAACATTTCTGTGTCTTTGTACATTGTAATTGTTTTACTATTTGTATATATATGCATTTATGTCGATGTATAATTGGTTTGTTTTGTGAATATTATTTGTATTTATACGCTGGGTCTGGCCTAGGGAAAACTATGCTATCGAACGAATACATCGATAGGTCGTGTGGAGAACGAAAGTGTTTAGGATCTTTGGTAGTGTTAACTCTGCCGCGTGGAGCCCGGGCTGAGCAGGAGTCTGGCGTGAGTAGTGCAGTGGAGCAGGAGTGTTGTGTGACGCTCCCGCGAGTTACCGCGCGTTCGGGGCTTGGCAGCATGTAATTGCGCTCGACTTGCTATGTTAGTTTCTGACACGGTGTCGCGGACGGGAGACATTAGCTGGCGCACATCAAGAGCCCGTTTCGGCTGGAGACGGTGTCGAGAAGAAGGCGCGCCAACACCCAGCTTCTGCAACAGCGACGGCCGACAATGAGTGACTGTCGCCACCTCCTCGATCGACGGCTTCAAACCTTCAACCAACCAACAAGGAAGACTAAAAGCACGTAAAGTTTCAGAACTGTATGGCAGACCTCAGCTTTTCAAACTGTTCCATTTGCCTCGCAAAATTACAGCAACTTAGCATGAACTTTTGTTGCTCATTGTCCCAATTGCATTACCAAGCAGGGTCCCTTCCTTTTCCGAAATGAACCCGAGTGTCGTTGAAATTCAAACGCCAGCATTAAAGCAGCATAATTCAATTTCACTGCTTTAATTTCAAAGTTCAGTTAGAGTATTCATAGCTGGCTACAATATTTAGATTACACGAGCACAAATTAAGAGTGCGAGTTTTGTTACCGTATTTTAGCTTACCTGTGGCTGCAGCTCAGCTTGGTACGTACAAAATTTTACTGTTGTTAATTGTTCAGAATCATTTAATTCAAGTTCAAAGTTAAATCTCTTATTTCTAAATTGCGTAGATTCAAGTAACTTTTGAAATGATTGTTGAGGTAGCCCAAGACTAACCGTATTTTACTGAATTTCGATATGCTTCAGAAAGAAAGCTCACTATTAACTTCAGTCACTAAATTAACTTTCGATTTTCCGGTTTTATTTATTCTTTTGCTGAATTAAGTCAGAGTGTAGCGAAATTTATTACTTCTGACAAACTTTCAGTTTTCACACTACACGTGTCAACCTTCAGTTGCCACGCTTTTAGTGCTAATTATATGTGCAATAACCTTTCTTTTTCAGTTATTATAGTAGTTGTCCATAGGACTGGCGGCCGTAATTTTCCCCAAATCTCAAATATCTAATTAGCGCCAATTAATTGTTAACGTGACGACCGCACATTTACTTTCTTTATTAACTTTACCCCTTTTCAAAATTAATTTCCACCAGTTTCATTTGCATTTTTCCTTTCATTTAGATGTAACCCTTTCCTCCCTCTTTACCGACAGATTAACTTCGGTGACGATTGCCTTTCCCAAATTTCCATTAGGTACACGCGGTTTAATTTTTCACTGTCATTAAGGTCGGTAAGTGAGGGGGAGGTTACAGTCGGGCATGATGAAGATGAGAGAATCGCGATGGCTGCAGCGGCTGATGACGATGATGACAGAGCTGCGATGGTTGCAGCGTCTGTGTGGGCACGTTTTCCTCAGCGAGTGCGTGGAGGGCTGGTTTGGCAAAGCGACTGTGTGTCGGAGCTTAGGGCGCCAACAGTGCGTGGAGCTGCCTCTCGCTCCCGGCTGGCGTTAGCTGCTGTGGCAGGAGCCGGGGTCGCCGCTGCGGCTTCTCGTGTGCAAATACGAAAATGTTAGGTCTTGCGTAGCGTCGCGTCGCGAAGCGGCGAGTGTACTGTTTGCTCTGTACCCGCTCCGCCCGGGTTTCCTCATAAGAACCCCCGGCAACTCTCTGCGCAAAGTTTCTCCTACCTCCGCTACTTTCGACCTAAGTAATTAGATACCGTACCCTCCGTGTAGTGTACATCCCAGCTCCCTGATACTCACCGACGCTAGCCACTTTTTTCGCTGCCTCGGTTTCTCAACAATTTTAATGATGAAAAAACAGAAATTTTAGGGTTTGCGGATGAAATCGTCATCTGTTAACAGGCGTTTGAGAAAATGTACGGATCAGAAAATGCGCAATTCCTAAGCTAAAAAATACGCTCAAACCAGGCCAACAAACTGATGACAGTTCATCTTTATCGAAGACTGAATGTGACAAGTGGAAGAATTTAACTATGTAGCAGACGCTCCTGTAACTAAGTAGCTGAGACAAAATTCAGTCTATTGACATTAAGTATAAGTCTACTCCTCGGCAACACGGAGCATGAAGCACATGGACCAGGCGAGAGATTTCTTTCAATTACCCTCCACACTGTCCGCATGCGATTAACTCCATATTCCAGTCAGATGGAACCCTTGACGATCGAACACGGATCGTTCGTGGCAGACATTCGAGCCAATGAACCACGGATGCCGGCCCCTGTGACCGAGCGGTTGTAGCGGCTTCAGTCTGGAACCGCGCGACCGCTACGGTCGCAATTTCGAATCCTGCCTCTGGCATGGATATGTGTGATGTCCTTAGGTTAGTTAGGTTTAAGTAGTTCTAAGTTCTACGGGACTGATGACCTCAGATGTTAAGACCCATAGTGCTCAGAGCCATTTGAACCATTTTGGCGTGGGATCAGCCGAGTGGTCTATGGCGCTGCAGTCATGGACTGTGCGGCTGGTCCCGGCGGAGGCTCGAGTCCTCCCGCGGGCATGGGTGTGTGTTTTTGTCCTTAGGATAATTTAGGTTAAGTAGTGTGTAAGCTTAGCGAATGATGGCCTTAGCAGTTAAGTCCCATAATATTTGACACACATTTGAACATTTTTTGAACCATTTTGTACCACGGATGCGGACGCTGTGTTCAAACGTTTGCCCATATCGAACGAAAATGACAAGTAAAAAAGAAAGGGGAGCATGTTTAACACACGATTATGGAACTGTGTTAAAATAAAGTGACCACTAAAAGTATGAAAGGAAATGTGTTTTCAACATATCAGAAGTGGAAACAGAGATAAGAAGCTGGGGTAAACGCTACGAAGCTTCAGATAATTCTACAGTGGGCAGAATCGCCAGCGAATACAATTTCTGCTCCTTAAGAAACACCGTGAGTCCTAGAACTCATTTTCAGTTTTCTGGAGGAATAAGAATACTGTCAATTTACTCGTTCCTAGCTGGAAAAATAAAAGTTTATTTCTGTAATTTCGTGCATTTCAAACGCAGGCATAAAATGCTCGGCATGTATACTTCATATCTGATGTAATCATAGATCTAAAAGAGAGTAAAACTGTTAGTGGTCTAAGAATGTAGATCTGATTACTGTAAACGGAAGTATGTTGCCAAATATCTCTTTGTAAAGAAATTACCTTAAAAGTGCAGTTTCTTACCCATTTTCACATTTCACAAAACCGCGAAACACCAAAGTCATTGTCTTTTTTCACTACTAACTTCCTATTATATCAGTTCTGAAGACAACCAGTGCTCTTGTCCTTATTCTTTGCTCGTCGATTCGAATCACAGTCATATACAAATCTTCGGTCACTGGAGAGGAGAAAGGGGGGGGGGGGAGTGTTGTTATGTGGAAGCTATCCTGAGGTGACAAATTCATGGGATAGCGATACGCAGTCGAGGATCGTAGGCAGTGCATTGGTGGGGGTCTCATTTCTAAGCAGGTGATTAACGTGAAAAGGTTTCCGACGTGATTATGGCCGCACAACGGTAATATAGCACACCTCGAACGCAGAATGGTAGTTGGAGCTAGATACATGGAACATTCGGTTTCGGAAATCGTTAGGGAATTCAGTATTCCGAGATCCACAGTGTCCACAGGATGCCGAGAATATCACCAACGCAGTGGCCGACGGCCTTCACTTAACGACCAAGAGCAGCGGCCTTTGCGTAGAGTTGTCAGAGATAATAGACAACAAAACACAGCGTGAAACAACCCCAGAAATCAGTGTGGGACGTACAACGAACGTATCCGTTAGGACACTGCGGCGAAATTTGACGTTAATGGACTATGGTAGCAGAGGATTCACGCGAGTGCCTTTGCAGACAGCACGACATCGCCTGCAGCACCTTTCTTGGGGATCGTGTCCATATCGGTTGGACCCTAGAAGACTGGAAAACCGTGGCCTGATCATATGAGTCCCTATTACAGTTAGTAAGAGCTGATGGTAGAGTTCGAGTGCGGCGCAGACACAACAAAGCCATGGACCCAAGTTGTCAATAATGGTGCAAGCTGTGTTTATATGGAATGGACTGGGTCCTATGGTCCAATTGAACCTATCATTGACTGTAAATGGTTATGTTCGACTACATGGAGACCATTCGCAGCCATTCATGGACCTCTTGTTCCTAAAAATGAACCTTATGTCCTCAAACAACGATGGAATTTTTATGGATGAAAATGTGCGGTGTCAGAACTTTCTGGACAATTCGAGCAAATGATTTAGCCACCCAGATCGCCCGCATGAATCCCAACGAACATTTATGGGACGCAATCGAGAGGTAAGTTCGTGCACAAAAACCTTCACCAGCAACAATTTCACGCTTGTGGAGGCAACATGGATCAATATTTCTGCAGTGAACATCCAATGACGTGTTGAGAGCCTGCCACTTCGAGTTGCTGCTACGCCGGTCAAAAGGAGGTCAGACACGTGATTAGGAGTCCCCTCAGTGTAAAGACACGGTATCGACAGAAAATTATCGATACTTCAATCATAAAAAATGGTTCAAATGGCTCTGAGCGCTATGGGACTTAACATCTATGGTCATCAGTCCCCTAGAACTTAGAACTACTTAAACCTAACTAACCTAAGGACATCACACACATCCATGCCCGAGGCAGGATTCGAACCTGCGACCGTAGCGGTCTCGCGGTTCCACGCTGCAGCGCTAGAACCGCATGGCCACTTCGGCCGGCCACTTCAATCATAAGCAGTATTCTAATTATCGTACTCATAAAAGTATCGTAATGTAACATCGATCGTTTGATATACTGACACTTATAATCAATAAAAAGATTAGAGTCAATAGACTATCAGCTCCAGCATCTTCATGCCGTTTTTTAAAATCTACTTATAAAAAGACAGGAACGAATTTTAAACTGAATAATACAAACGTTAAATGAACGAATGTTGCTACTTCCGTGACATGTTAACATTTCAAAAAAATTTTGGAAGATGAAATATGAAATCTCAGAATAGATTATCAGGAAGACTGCTGAATAGTACCCGAAAGTAAGTAAATTAAATGTTATCTACAATTCCGTAGAGTCACTCAAAAACGATATTTTCTCCGATCGTTTCGTAGATACTCTGTTTGATAACGTGCTGTGTATGCCTTCGAAAATAAATGCTCGGAGGGCTCTCACGTCGCTGAATTTATCTGGTATTCTGTGGCTGGCATATACAACTGGGAGAATAAAACTTTCATGTCTTCACATTGCTCTAAAGGATTATCCCACAGTGGTGACACAGGTGTTGCCAAATAAATAAATAATAATATTCGGTTTGTTATTTTTTCTGCTACCAGTCACGATTTCCTTTTAATTTGTATTTTGCACGATGAGTTTCCGGAAACCATTCCCATTTTCAGCTGCGTTTTTATTTATGTTTTAATTTTTTTTTTGTCTGTGTCCTTAAGCCACTTATTCGTGGGTGTTTTCAGTGTGTAAGGTGGTATACGGCTCTGTCGTCTTTACTGTAATATACAGAGTGAACATTAATAAAACCGACTAACCGCAGGGACGGATACCTGACAGGACATAGAGAAAAAAGGTAGAATGAACACGTGTCCGAAAATGCATCGCTGCCATGGTAGACGGTGAATGACAGTCCCTCTGACCATGTGCCGTGTGTTCCTTGTGTACTGCAGGTGATAAGGATAGTAGCGGCTGTCATGCTGGATACTCTAATCGTACTTTGGTTTACACAATGTTGGCGGGCTACTTTGCATGGAGCTTGTACTACAGCTGCATTTCGATATCCTGTACGGCCGGCCGCGGTGGTCTCGCGGTTCTAGGCGCTCAGTCCGGAACCGCGCGACTGCTACGGTCGCAAGTTCGAATCCTGCCTCGGGCATGGATGTGTGTGATGTCCTTAGGTTAGTTAGGTTTAAGTAGTTCTAAGTTCTAGGGGACTGATGACCACAGATGTTAAGTCCCGTAGTCCTCAGAGCCATTTTTGATATCCTGTAGAACCTGGTCCTCCAAATCTCGCGTACTCACAGTCCGTCGCCTCTCTGCATGATCACACAAACGCCCAAGAGGGGCTTGAAATGTTGTGTGATGCGATTGGTGACTGTGAGGGTACATGCTTTGGTATAGGCGTTCTGCATTTCGACTATTTTCACATGGTTGGCCGTACACCAACACCATCTCGGCCTGTTTCTGACATGAACACCGGGCATTTCTGCTGCTTACAGTACAGAGGGCATTTTTCTCAATAATCGGGATCATTATTTTGTTATAAACAGTAGGAATCATAATTCCAACAAAATTTCGGATGCTGTTCAGGGATATTTTCTGAGTATTCTGGTAAAAGGAACCCGTTGTCCATGGTGGCTTGTCACAGAGTAATTGCATTTGGCGTGATTTCTGAATCGTGGCGCGGTAGTCCTTGCTCTAGCTTTCACTGGGGTTCGATACCTCACGTTAAATCGCAGCTTGGTTATTACAGAAACCCTTTCGCGACTAGTCTGAAAAGGGCGCAGGCACTAGAGAGAATAGGGAGGAAGAAGATAGGGACAGAGAGAGAGAAAGATCGCGACTGTGGAGTGAGTGCTTCCTCGCGTAGATAAGTAGTGGAGCCGCTGTTTATGGTGTCCTGTGTGTACGGGCGGTAGGTAGTATGTCCCGGTTGGGCCCTGCCAAGCTGAGTGGAGTCCGTAGTGTTGCAGTGTCTGCAAACGGCACGTATTAGCTTGGCTCAGTTTCACGAGTGGACCGCACTTCCGGCAAAGCAGCTGCTGTTTACTTCTCATGAGAGGCACCATTCCGGAGTTAGCTTGTGGAACACAAGTTATTGGTCCTAGTGTGTGTAGCACGCTCAGCTTTAGATGGTTATTGTAGTGTATATGAGAATGGTATTGTAGCACTAACGACGAAGGACGCAATGAAAGTTTTGCATTTGCTAGGCACTTATTCTGCTCTAAAACAACTCTGACTGAAGCAAACATGTGTGAAGTTCGCCATACTGGTTACCATATTTGGATTTAGTTCCACCGACCAGGTAGTAAGACGACGGAAACACGTCCTTAAATTTAAAGAGTGTAGTAATACAAAGCCGCTGAGGTGCAATTTATGCACTTTTAAATTTGTCAGTTGAGTCTGCCGAACTTCTTTTCTTGTTAAGTAACCTTTTTGGTAATTTAAATTCCTGCCATTAAATTGCACCAAGTAATTCTGGTACTGTGTTTGCTTTTAATATTTAAATCTGTCGGTGGATCTGGCAGTTAACTTGTCTAGCTCCTTCTCTAGTTAATAGCCAAGGTCTGATATTTTCTGATATTATTAAGTGCCAAAATATTTTATTCGCGTTGCTTAGAACCACAGGTTGTAGAGTGTTTCAGAGAGAGCATTAGAGAACGATTGACAAGAATGGGCTAAAGAAATACAGCAGAAGAAGAATGAGTAGCTTTGAGAGATGAAGTAGTGAAGGCAGCAGAGGATCAAGTAGGTAAAAAGACGAGGGCTAGTAGAACTCCTTGAGTAACAGAAGATATATTGAATTTAATTGATGAAAGGAAAAAATATAAAAATGCAATAAATGAAGCAAACAAAAAAAGAATACAAACGTCTCAAAAAATGATATCGACAGGAAATGCAAAATGGCTAAGCCGGGATGGCTAGAGGACAAATGTAAGGATGTAGAGGCACATATCACTAGGGGTAAGATGGATACTGCCTACAGGAAAATGAAGGAGACCTTTGGAGAAAAGAGAACCACTTGTATTAATATCAAGAGCTCAGATGGAAGGCCAGTTCTAAGCAAAGAAGGGAAAACAGAATGGTGGAAGGAGTATTTAGAGGGACTATACAAGGGCGATGTCCTTGAGGACAATATTATGGAAATAGAAGAGATTGTAGATGAAGATGAAATGGGAGATATGATACTGCGTGAAGAGTTTGATAGAGCACTCAAAGACCTAAGTCGAAATAAGGCCCCAGGAGTAGACAACATTCCATTAGAACTACTGATAGCCTTGGGAGAGCCAGCCCTGACAAAACTCTACCATCTGGTGAGCAAGATTTATGATACAGGCGAAATACAGATCGACTGCCCCCTTCTTCTCACGTGATGTTCGGCCATGGTTCAGCCATTCCTGCCAACATCGTCGAATAGTGGCATCACGACCTCTCTCAAATGAGGACATCTGCGTATATTGTTCATGCGCCAGTCTCCGAGTCTTAGTTACTGTCCAGCTAAGTACACGGAACGCCGACCGCTGTGGCCGAGCGCTTCTAGGTGCTTCAGTCCGGAACGGCGCTCCTGCTACGGTCGCAGGTTCGAATTCTGCCTTGGGCATGGATGTATGTGATGTCCTTAGGTTAGTTAGGTTTACGTAGTTCTAAGTCTAGGGGACTGATGACCTCAGATGTTAAGTCCCATAGTGCTTAGAGCCATCTGAACCATTTAAAGTACACGGAATGAAATTCGCAGAGACTTCACGCCCTGGTATCGACATGTCCCCTGGCTGGTTGGATGGTTGGGTGGTTCACCTGGGGCAGTGGACCAAACAGCGAGATCATCGCTCCCATTGGATTAGGGGTGAATGGGGAAGGAAGTCGGTCATTCTCTTTCAAAGGAACCGTCCCGACATTTGCATGAAGCGGTTTAGGGAAATTACGGAAAACCTAAGTCAGCAAGGGCAGGCACGGGTTTGAACCGTCTTTCTCCCGAATGCGAGTCCAGTGTGCCAACCACAGCGCCACCTCGCTCCGTCATGTCCCCTGCTCTAGTATCCTTGCCAGCTGCGTGGTGAAATTGTGCTGCAGCGTCACACATTCATCCATCTGCCGCCAAAGTTCATAATTTTCCGTCGATGTCTGTAATGATGTCAATTTTTTTGTCTTAGAGTGCACCTCCAGTTGTCCGAAATCAAATAAATGATAATAAATAAACAAAAAATTGTAGTTGTAGATGTAATAAATCGCGTCCATTATAATTATGCGGGCTGTTATGCCTTGTCGGTTGATGAATTCTGTGTCAATTCCCAACGTTTCGTCTCCGCCTGCGGGAGACATCTTCAAGGAGGTCCGTAGCTCGATGGAAGGTCCAACACACCCACTGGCTCGCTACTGACTGAGTCAGCCTTCACTATTTCATCTCTCAAAGCTACCCATTCTTCTTCTACTTACTGACTCAGTCAGTAGCGAGCCAGTGGGTGTGTTGGACCTTCCATCGAGCTACGGACCCCCTTGAAGATGTCTCCCGCAGTCGAGGCGAAACGTTGGGAATTGACACAGAATTCATCTACCGACCACGGCATAACAGACCGGATAATTATAATGGACATGATATTCCGGCCGTGAAAGTCTACATTTTATGTAATAAATCATTGCTATCATCATTCTGTACGGCACTTGTTGTAAAGGTTTAATAAGAGTAAAAATGTCAGATGAAAAATACCGAATAAAAAAATATTGACTACGAGATGAAAGTAGTCGATAGCAATTTATGTCTTTCACCACACTGTGTGTTAGTCACGTACTTTCCGCATAGACGCTCACGACAGAGTGGCCCTAATTATTTTATTTGCGCATAGTAAAAGCGAAACAATGACGACTTGTCTTAGTCTAATACTAGATGGTAAACGACGCTTACATGGACGACATCACGACACTGTACGAAACTTCGCGAGTAGAGTGGTAGGTCGATTTTCTTGGGCCACCTCATCACCCCCCACCCTCCACAACCTCCACCTTGCCACGTGCAGATTTTTATAGCCCCGGCCCCCTCCAGGCTGAGCCGGATCTGGAAAAGCAGCCCCGACAACAAGTCCGGAAGGACCGGCCGCCGCCCACGCAGGGCCCGGCGCGGTGCATCAGTATGCATGAGCCGCCGCCCGCTTCTAATGGACCCGCCTGCCGCCTCCCAAGCGTCGCCTACTCCAGCACCGCGCCCCTCCCAGCCCAACTTGTCGACTGTACTGCAACTTGCCTACACTGAGTCAGCGCTCCTGCTGCCGCACCTGCCCGTTTTTTGTGCCATGCAGCGCAGATAAACTGCCGCTAAGCTGTCGTCTTACAACTAAACTCTACACGATATTCATCTTTGAAGATCACAGTCAGACTAAGCTATCAGTTCCTCCACTTCCATGAGCAAGACTAGTCGTGCTCTGAAGCATTTTGAAGCATAACAATCGGAAGTAAGAGCCACACTGACCTCGTAATCGATGCCACTGGAGGCTGTTGCACATCATGTATTCCCCGATGAGGAACAAATATTCAACAAAATGTTCAAATGTGTGTGAAATCTTATGGAAGTTAACTGCTAAGGTCATCAGTTCCTATGCTTACACACTGCTTAACCTAAATTATCCTAAGGACAAACACACACACCCATACCCGAGGGAGGACTCGAACCTCCGCCAGGACCAGCCGCACAGTCCATGACTGCAACAAATATTCCACGAGAATCAAAGCAACGGTTAAAACAAGAAAGAGTTAAAGTCATTAGCTGCCGGTGGGCACTGATTTAAATCAACGGCGAAAGTTGAAAGTTTGTGCCGGAGTGGGATTCGAACCTGAGACTCCTGCTTACTAGGCAGATGTACTGACCATTAAGCTACCAGGACACAGTGGCCATTGCAACTGCACTGACTACCTCAGCACAACTTTCGCAACACTCAAATTCTCGACTTATCCGCATACTAGTGATGTAGTGGCCCTCTTTCATCATCCTCATTACTCGTGGCATTCCGCCGATTCCCGTAATAGTTCAAGCGTGATGTGAACCTCCAATGAAGAGATCGTTTTCTTCCGTCGCCTTAATTGTATATGTGGCGTCTGTTCTTTTGGATATGCCCAAAAGAACATGCACCAGATACATAAAAGCCCGAAACGTTTTCTTACTCTCGCAAGTCGACGATTTTCTCATAACTACTACAACTACAG
The DNA here is from genome assembly GCF_021461385.2 of Schistocerca piceifrons. NCBI lineage: Eukaryota > Metazoa > Arthropoda > Insecta > Orthoptera > Acrididae > Schistocerca > Schistocerca piceifrons. The sequence goes on from NC_060143.1 coordinate 57,788,088, forward strand.
TTGACGACAGGTCCCTCCTAGCACCATCTAAATGGATTGGTTTAAATGGTTCAAATGGCTCTGAGCACTATGGGACTTAACTTCTGAGGTCATCAGTCCCCTAGAACTTAGAACTACTTAAACCTGACTAACCTAAGGACATCACACACATCCATGCCCGAGGCAGGATTCGAACCTGCGACCGTAGCGGTCGCGCGGTTCCAGACTGTAGACGGCTTTTCTCGTTCCTCTAAACCAATATCCTCAACGGACTGGTTGGCCAGCGACGGACTGCCCATGAAATCATGTGACTTTACCCAAAAACGCTGCAGGTTATAAGAGAAAGGAAGAACTGGATGGCCCAAAATGACTGCAAGTTATAACAGAAAGGAAGAAGTTCTGGATGGGACACTGGTTGAGGCGAGGCTTTGGAAGGTCTACGATGTGGGAGGAGATAGAGAAGGAGGAGGGGATACACGATGATAGACGATATCAAGGGAAGCATAAATTACCCGGACCTGAAGAGAATGGCAGGAAAGCATGGAGAGTAGCTATGTGAAAATCTGCCTATGGGCAGAACACTGATGATGATGATGATGATGATGAAGACCACAAAACATACATATTTTAACGGGATAAACATTGTCTGTACAATAATTTATTACGTCAACGGATGCTTACATATTCACGTTGCTGGTTTCGGCAAAGAACTGCCATCTTTCGATGTGATAAAATCCACTACAAAGCTTCGTACACATATATAACAGAAACAGTTAGACACGTCGGACACCATGAAGTCAGCTAAAATATTTCAATGACTCTTCATCATATCATAACATGGTGAAAAAGACTGAAATTAAAATATCGCCCCCTGCTATTATATTGGGATTACAGGAGAGAGGGTTAAGAAAAAATGGGGGGGGGGGGGAGGGGCAGGGAGAAAAGCATAGCTGAACAGGGCGGAAAACAGCGTACTATAAATCATTTAAAAGAATTGGGAGAAGCACAAATAATTGAAGTTAGAAAACCTTAAATTTTTGAAGTTTTGTTAAAAAGATTTTTTAAGATGTTATATGAAAAACTGAGAACTTACGCATACGTCAACGACTCTCATGCCTTAAGATCATTTTAAAAATTCATCAAAATATATAGACTTTTTTAAAGTCTAATTTAACGTTTGCTTGAGAATGGGTACACAGCCAAAACATCGATGTGCATAAAATAAAAATAAGATGCAAATGGATAACAGAGAGCGCAGCAGACTTGTTTTTCACATGAAGTTTATCATGGTTGTGGATCCTGTTATAACTAAAGTGAGTGAAGAGATTAATTTTTTGTTACGACAGCATACTATTCATGTGATTTCACACGAACGGTAATTTAGCACAGTTTCGCACTGTGTAGTGTAGTCGTCGTGGAGGAGTGAAGAGAAGGGCCAGGACACAAAGTAAAGTGTGATTTGTGTCGACCAGCACATTCAGTCAAATGAAGATATGCAACAAATTTGAAATAATAATGGAACTAATAATAGTAATTTATTTCTATCAGAGATGCAACATCTACACTAGTATTTCCATCGTCTTCGAGTCACAAGCGTAAAAATGTCCATAACAATAGTACCAGTTCCTTGATTGTGCAATTTGAAAACTCTTCAACGAAAAGTGACGGCAGTCAAATCTTCGTAAAAGGAGCTGTGAATGTCACTATCTGAATTTTCCGTCGGTGTCCGGCAGAAAAATTTTATATAATATTCTGATGTTGCAGAATAGTAGGAAAGTGCTTTCTATTTAATGTCACAATATCTGTGAATATGCTACGGAAGAAATGAGTTAGACCTAACACTTTCTCTCAAAGATCTCCAGCCTTTTTCCGCTTTAGAAGACTCAGGTTTATTGAGATGCTATATTACATGAAATCCAGTAACACAATTCCATCACAGTACTAGCTGAAAACTGCTTTGCTTGACAGCTAATGTCAACAGGCCGTTTTCCGACCCTTTACTTCACCAAATCGTACCAAAAGGCACATTTGTAATAGCTCGTCAATTCGCTGGTGGTTAGAAAACAGCATTAACATCGCACTCAAGCTATGATGCAAAAACCACCCCACTAGACACTTTACTTTCAGAATTATAAAATTAAATATGACAACGAAAGATAATTTCAATCGCATCATCTGTTGTGTTTATTAAACGTATGGAAAAAGACTACGAACTTGTGCACCAACCCAATAAATGACAAAAAATGCACCAACCCAATAAATGACAAAAATATATTAACTGATGCCTTCAAAGACGGCTACGACCTTCTCTAGGATGGGTAGGAGGACGGTGCCTGGAGGGAGCTAACTAAAAATAATGCTGCCACACAAAATCATTCAGCCGCAAAGAGAAAAGACGGTCAATGTGCAAAAGGGAATATTGTATTATGGAGCCCGCAAGTTTGGGACAGGGGCTTACCGCCCGCTAATTATTTCTTCTGTTACAGAGGCCACCGTGGCGCAATTAACGCCGCTTGCGGCTTATAATTAGGTTTTATTTTTTTTTCGAAACTCTACCGCTGACGCTGCTGTTAGGACTGCCCTCGACGCGCCGAAAGAAAAGACAGAAAAATAAAAACATAAAAAAGTTGGGCGTGACAGTTTTTCGGTATGTTTAATTTCATTCAGTTCGGAAACGCGGCCACAAAAAAAGTACACTAGACTCATTCCCGTCCCACGTACACCCGCCCCCCCCCCCCCATTTTTTTGCCCTTACCTGCCACGAGATTTATTTTTAATTTGTCCAGTAAAATAGCTGGATTATTTGCAACTGCGCGTACGCGCCTGCCCGCTAAGCACGAGTACAATACCGGCATTAGCCCAATCAGGGGCGGCGATTGCATTACGTTTTGCGACGCTATTATACATTCATAACTCGTCGCCCTTCCCAGCAAGCGTACACGCCCGGCGCCACTGAGGGAAAAAAAAGAGCGTTTTAGAATATACCGGCGGTACTAATTAAATTACAGCAATTAAAATGATATCAGTGTGTCCCTGCGAGTATTGGCAGTTAATTTAAAACAACAACGGCGACAACAAGAACGGCGACAAAAAAACAATTAATTAAGCGCGTCGCAGACGCGGCCGGTCCGGCAGGCGTTTTCGCGAGCGCTGGACAAATGGGCCGAATCCCACGTGACGGCCCACGTCCTGGCTAATAACTCTGCGAGCGGCTACGACGGCGCATGCGCTACTGCGTCACCGGTCGGAGCGCACCGGTGAATAAATGCAGGTTTGAAAACGGTCTCTTATCATCTAAACCACAGAAACTGGCATCCGCACATACACGCCGCAAGCAGCTCTGCTGTACACTAGGAAGAAATTTCCTACGTACTAGGGAGACTGAAAATTTTTAGAATGCCATGGTTCTAAATTTGTTTATATTCGACACTTTCTAATGTTGTATGTGTGTTGAGCGACGTTAGATTTGCTCTAGTAGTTTCTTAATTGTCTTTATTTAATTACTACCGACCCGCCCCTGCCTTCACGAGGGTAGCACTAACAAGGAGAACACGCCATATGCCATCACCCGATTTCCCAGGAACTTCGCTCAATAAAAGAGGAGTCAAAATAAGCGAACACATGTCTCGGCTCATCAGTAGGTACTCGACCGCTTCTGAAAAAAAACGGTCAAAGTTTTCGAAGTATTTTCGACTTACTTTATGTTCCTTTTACCAGGCGATATCCTAAGACGAACTGGTGGCTGGCTCACTGGTTAGTGACGCGGCTTCAGAATTTTTTCATTCATCTACCCATGCCCGCAGAAGGTTAGTACACGAATATTTCTTATCAAATTAGGGGACAGAAAGACGGTACATTAATTATGTAACTATAACTTTATTTCACAATCAGAGTCGCACATTTATCACATAATATGTGATTGTGTGGTCCGTTGTGGGGTTATAATTTGTTTGAATACTCATATTCTGATATTTCATTCTCATATCAGTTCTAATATTAATTCTCATATTTCATTCATGTGTTTATTCTTCAGGAAGATTTGGTGCATGCCCTTGGACGATACCGATCGTAGAAACATTCGAAACAGATATTCCTAACACCATGAACATCGCGTGATGACAGGTTCGCGACACTGACATTTCGTCGTATGACTCTCATTCGACAAGGAAACGTCATCAACAATAGTGATTTCTCGCGCTGGTAGTAATTTCGCGGCAAACCATGCATAACAGATGACTTTTTCGGAAACTGGCGCTTTCAACCGATTATGAATCAATATATAGAACAGAAATTTCACCGTAAACAATTTCAAATAATTTTATTCTTCTTTTTTCCTTTAATCCATTCATCTGACACACAGTTAGTAGACGAATAAGGACAACGATATATCAGGATACACTGGAAAACATTCGTGCGGTAATTATCTACAGAAATGGGTATATAAATGAAAAACAAAAATAAAAGTAATAATTGGGCTTCGAACGCTGGGCGGGAGAAGGTGATGATAACCACTGTGCCACCATTTCGTCGTACGATACCATGTTGTAAAGGACACATGAAGCACCTGGAAAATACTTCGAATTCTTTGACCATCGTTTTTTCAGAAACGGTCGACTATCTACAGATAAGCCGAGACATGTTTCGCTTATTTCCACTGAGCGAAGTTTCTGGGGAATAGGTTTATGGCACTGGCCGTGTTCTCCTCGTAAGTGGCTATGACCAGACGACTTGTTTATAGTATTTAGTGATGAGCGAGAAAATGTATGACCCTCCCGAAATCAAAATGTAACAAGTAATCACACAAATCACAAAGCAAACTCAATAAATTTGTTTTTCCTAATCAAGAGGTCAAACATGAATAAATCCTATCGAAAGACGCAAAGCAATTTCGTTAAATTTTTATACAAAAAGCGAAATCAGTAAATACTTATATCGTAGCCAAGTAAATTCAACGTTAGTTGGTATTCGTCAATATAATATTGCGGAACTTAATTTTGTCACTGACGTGAACTTCGGAGAACACTTCTGCCACTGAGGTAGGCAAAAAAACTAATAGCTCCAACTACTGGTTCTTTGGTGTACTACTAAACTAACACCACTATCTATTGGTGAGAAAACTTGTATTTCATGGTCGAGCGGCTGTTCACAAGCCACACATCACGCCGGTAAATGCCAAACGACACCTCGCTTGGTGTAAGGAGCGTCAACATTTGACGATTGAACAGTGGAAAAACGTTGTGTGGAGCGACGTATCACGGTACACAGTGTGGCGGTCCGATGGCAGGGTGTGGGTATGGTGAACGCCCGGTTGAAGTCACCTGCCAGCGTGTGTAGTGCCAGCAGTAAAATTCGGAGGCGGTGGTATTAGGTGTGGTCGTGTTTTTCATGGAGGAGACTTGCACCCCTTGTTGTTTTGCGTGGCATTATCTCAGCACAGGCCTACATTGATGTTTTAATCACCTTCTTGCTTACGGCCGGTGTGGCCGAGTTGTTCTCGACGCTTCAGTCTGGAACCACGCGACCGCTACGGTCGCAGGTTCGAATCCTGCCTCGGGCATGGATGTGTGTGATGTCCTTAGGCTAGTAAGGTTTTAATAGTTCTAAGTTCTAGGGGACTGATGACCTCAGAAGTTTAGTCCCATAGTGCTTAGAGCCATTTGAACCATTACCGATGGAGGGCGCCACGAACTTGTAAGTCATTTTCAGCCTGGTATCCGGATACTTTTGATCACACAGTGTATCTTACAATACCCTCGTTCGACCGATACTTTAATACTGCTCGTCAGCCTGGGATTCGTACCAGATAGGATTGATGAAGGAAATACAGGAGATCCAAAAAAGGGCACTACGGTTCGTTACAGGCGCTTTTAGTAATTGCGAAAGCGTCAGAGGGGTGTCAAGTGAAATTTATGAATGGATTGGGAACCTTTTGGTAAGGGGGGACGCAGCTTATTATCTTGGGTGGAGGGTCATCATCAGATGTCGAAAGTAACTTCGGCTGTGTCCCAGGGAAGTGTGATGGGATCCCTGCTGTTCATGTTGTATATTAATGACCTTGCACACAATATTAAAGTAAAATCAGGCTTTTTCCAGATGATGCAGTTATTATAATGAAGTAGTATCTCAGAGAAGCAGCATAAATATTTATTCAGATCTTGATAAGATTTCAAAGTGGTGTAGAGATTCGCTACTTGTTTAAATGTTCAGAAATGCAAAATTTTGACACTCCACAAAACGAAAAAAACATAGTATTCGGTGACTACAATGACTAACAGGGTATATTGAAAGTAAACAGAGAAGGGCAGCACGAATGGTCACAGGGTTTTTTAATACATGGGAGAGTGTCACAGAGATACTGAAGGAATTGAACTGGAAGACTCTTGAAGATGGACGTAAACTATCCCGAGAAAGTCGATTAACAAAGTTTCAAGAACCAGTTTTAAATGATTATTGTAGGAATATATTACAGCCCCCTACGTATGGCCCACATAGTAATCGTGAAGATAAGATTAGAATTACTGCATGCACAGAAGCATTCAGTCAATCAGTCTTCCAGAACTCCATACGTGAACGGAACAGGAAGCAACCCTAATAACTGGTACAACGGAACGTGCCCGCTACCATGTAATTCATTGTGGGTGGCAGAGTATAGATGTACATGTAGAAAGAAATCCTCAGCCAATTCTAGTAGCAGACACTGCAAGAGAGGCGTTCTGCATATTGGTTGGTTTACTGTTAAGAGTGTCGAGGGAGTATGTTCTTGGAAGAGTCAACCAATATATTTCGTCCTCCTACATATATTTCGCGAAAAGGTCATGAATATAAATCAGAGAGTCTAGCCCCGGAGGCTTCTTTCCGTGAACCATTCGCAACTGGAACGGAGAAGGAAAAGAATAGATAATGTATCATAAGTATCCGCCATCACACATTGTACGATAACTTACAGAGTGTGCGCTGTCAGTGAATAGATTTCGAGACTGCATCAATAAAAAAACTGGGGAAAGTTAAAATGATGGTTTCAGTTGTTCAGGTATTCTACATACTCTCCACTCACTTGAGTACAACACACAGAACGTGCGAACAACCATTCGAAATTTTCATAAAAGTTCTTAATCGGGATGTTGTTCAATTCGCGCGCCTCATTCGCACCTTCTTCGGTCTTGGCGAATCATCGGAGACCCATTGAACAGTTGGTAATTTTGTGGTAGGTTCGTATTGATAACACCGAGTCTCGTCAACAGCGATTTTTTCTTTTTTTTCCAGAAAATAGTTGTCCGTGGCGGGCATCCTCGCATCGTTGTCTTTTGTTCGAAATTCAAGGTGTACATTGCAAACATCGTACAAATTTTTCTCTTCTTCAAAACTTTCTGGAAAATGTCTTGAACATTTGAGTTAGAAGTGTTCAGCTCGTTGCTCCATTGAAGTTTGTGACAGAAGAACGCTGAGACACTACAGTCGCACGTCCACAACTTAACAATCCTGTTCACAACTGACTGGTCGAATGCACATCTGTGGTTTACAGTTGTCAGTTAAAGCTTCCATCGTGTTACTGCGTTCGGCGTTTATACGTCGGAAATAGAATTATCCCCGGAAACTTTTGGACGGAAATGTAGATTATAACAAACCAAGATTTAACGGCAACTTCCCTGGTTAACCGAAATTTGCCATACGGCCTTCGCTTCACTAATGTTTATTCCGATTTTGGGCTCACATAATTACATTATCCAGTCCGCCTGCTTAGCTGGGTGGTAAAGTGCTCGCCTCCCACGCAAGCGGATCCGGGTTCGATTCTCCGACGTGTTGTCGATTTTCTCCGCTCGGGGACTGGGTGTTATGTTGTCCTTGTCATCATATCATTCCTATCACCGGCGCGCAGGTCGCCCAATGTGACGTCGAATGTAATAAGCCTTGCGCTTGGCGGCCGAACTTCCCAGACTAGAGGCCTCCCGGCCAACGATGCCATACGCTCATTTCCATTTCTTTACGTTACCCATTGGTACATTTACGAAATTTTATATACTTTCAAATTTGTCTATAAAGTAATAATAATTCTGCGTGTTTGTGCAAAGATAATGTTAATTAACGAAAATTAGGTACCCTACAAATTTCATCCTACAATGACCTAGATTCAAAATAGAGTACGTAATTACTTAAAATATAATCTAGTTTTCATTTTTACTTGACATCCTTCATAACAAGTGCCACTTGTATACGACTATTTTTCAAACTTAATTTACGCGATGTCAAACAAAACATTGTTGCTCTTTAAACAAAGAATCAAAGTTAACCAGAAACAATTTCTGTTGATGTAAAGGCTAAATACGCCGCGTGTCTCTCCTAAGAGTCGCCAGGTGAATTATATCTGGTGTTTCGGCAGATACTTCCAATTTCGTTTTTTAAAAGTGCAAAGGAAGTCAGTCTAAGTAAATTCTGCTCATCATGTCTTTCATGCGATGCAAACCATCGACGAAATGCGTCGGTCTGTTTCCCATTACACATACAACAGGATTTTTAAAAGCGGAATTTTACGTGCCCATTCGGTAAAGCGGTCCAAAATTAGTCTAGCACGTTATTCGTTTTATCGATATGTATTTACGGGGACAGCAAAACACGAAGAATAAGCATTATTCAAGTAGCGACAGCACCATCCTGGCCCATGCTGACTGCTACACCCATGCAGCAGCACTGCTGAGTCGCTGTTGGAGAACTGGTTATTCTTCGTGTTTTAGTGTCCCTGCTAACATACACCGACAAAATAAATATAGCACTAGACTAGACTAATTTAGGACCTCTCTACGGAGTGGACACGCAAAATTCTATTTTAAAAATCATTTTGCTTGCAACGGGAAACAAAGCGACGCTGGGCATCGCATGGAAGACGTGAAGAGCAGTATGTGTTTGGGCTGACTCCGGCTGCACATTACAAAAGCGAAATTGCCAATATCTGCCGAAACAGCAGAGAAAATGCACGTGACAGCCCTTACGAGAGACACCACGCATACTACCTTTTACACGTGACGTATTCCATAATTACAGAAGTTATCATTCATGACTATAAAAATAATTCTCTAGACGAGAGTCCGAAAGTTATTATAATCGTTAATATGAACAATACAGGTTATGAAACATTCGAGAAAAGAATGATATATTGTACATATAATGAGTGCTTTGCATCTGTGTATCTGTAAGCTTTGAACGAGAAACACAGTACACCCATAAGCAAAAACATTATGACCACTGCCCCATCGCGACGTTGGATCCGCCTGGTGGCGTTGCATACACGTGACACGGTACCAAAAGTATGTAAGCGGAGCAGACACGAACGGGGGTTACCCTAGCGAAGATGTGGGCCGCAAATGGAGAAATCTTTGAGATAAACGACTTTCCCCTGTGAATGAATACCTCGAAAGCGGCAAAGCTTGACGAATGTCCACGTGCTACTGTCGCGAGCATCTACAGAAAGAGGTAGAAGCACGGTGAAACTACCAACAGCCGCTAAATGGTTGGATGTTAACGACTCTTCAGAGAACGTGGGGTTTGGAGGCTTGCCTGATCTGTGAAGCGTGACAGATGGTGATCTGTAACATCCCTGCCGAAAGAGTACAATGCTGGTGCACGCACAAGTGTTTCGGAGCACACCGTTAATCGTATGTGGTTGAACATGGAGCTCCGCAGCAGACCACTCCTACATGTTTGTTGACCCAACGACATCTTCATTTGAGACTGCAGTGCGCACGGAACCATCGAGATTCGACCATCGATCAGTGGAAATGTTTCGGCTCTTCGGGTGAATCACATTTTTACTACACTAGGTCGCTGGTCGTCTCCACAAACGCCGTCATCGAGGTGAACGGCGGCTCTAAGAGTATAGCGTGCCATGGACACTGGCTGGTGGGAACAGCATTATGCTATGGGAGCCTTTCTCCTGCGCTTGCATGAGATCTGTGGTAGTAATGGAAGACACGCTGACAGTTGAGAACCACCTGCATACGTTCATGCTTGATGTCTTCCCCGACGGCAATGTTATCTTTCAGCAGTTCAAAATGGTTCAAACGGCTCTGAGCACTATGGGACTTAGCTTCTGAGGTCATCAGTCCCCTAGAACTTAAAACTACTTAAACCTAACTAACCTAAGGACATCACACACATCCATGCTCGAGGCAGGATTCGAACCTGCGACCGTAGCGGTCGCGCGGTTCCAGACTGTAGCGCCTAGAACCGATCGGCCACACCGGCCGGCCTTTCAGCAGTAAAATTGTCCGTGTCTCGCAGCCGTGACAGTGCTACAGTGGTATGAGGTGTATTATACACTCCTGGAAATGGAAAAAAGAACACATTGACACCGGTGTGTCAGACCCACCATACTTGCTCCGGACACTGCGAGAGGGCTGTACAAGCAATGATCACACGAACGGCACAGCGGACACAGCAGGAACCGCGGTGTTGGCCGTCGAATGGTGCTAGCTGCGCAGCATTTGTGCACCGCCGCCGTCAGTGTCAGCCAGTTTGCCGTGGCATACGGAGCTCCATCGCAGTCTTTAACACTGGTAGCATGCCGCGACAGCGTGGACGTGAACCGTATCTGCAGTTGACGGACTTTGAGCGAGGGCGTATAGTGGGCATGCGGGAGGCCGGGTGGACGTACCGCCGAATTGCTCAACACGTGGGGCGTGAGGTCTCCACAGTACATCGATGTTGTCGCCAGTGGTCGGCGGAAGGTGCACGTGCCCGTCGACCTGGGACCGGACCGCAGCGACGCACGGATGCACGCCAAGACCGTAGGATCCTACGCAGTGCCGTAGGGGACCGCACCGCCACTTCCCAGCAAATTAAGGACACTGTTGCTCCTGGGGTATCGGCGAGGACCATTCGCAACCGTCTCCATGAAGCTGGGCTACGGTCCCGCACACCATTAGGCCGTCTTCCGCTCACGCCCCAACATCGTGCAGCCCGCCTCCAGTGGTGTCGCGACAGGCGTGAATGGAGGGACGAATGGAGACGTGTCGTCTTCAGCGATGAGAGTCGCTTCTGCCTTGGTGCCAATGATGGTCGTATGCGTGTTTGGCGCCGTGCAGGTGAGCGCCACAATCAGGACTGCATACGACCGAGGCACACAGGGCCAACACCCGGCATCATGATGTGGGGAGCGATCTCCTACACTGGCCGTACACCACTGGTGATCGTCGAGGGGACACTGAATAGTGCACGGTACATCCAAAGCGTCATCGAACCCATCGTTCTACCATTCCTAGACCGGCAAGGGAACTTGCTGTTCCAACAGGACAATGCACGTCCGCATGTATCCCGTGCCACCCAACGTGCTCTAGAAGGTGTAAGTCAACTACCCTGGCCAGCAAGATCTCCGGATCTGTCCCCCATTGAGCATGTTTGGGACTGGATGAAGCGTCGTCTCACGCGGTCTGCACGTCCAGCACGAACGCTGGTCCAACTGAGGCGCCAGGTGGAAATGGCATGGCAAGCCATTCCACAGGACTACATCCAGCATCTCTACGATCGTCTCCAAGGGAGAATAGCAGCCTACATTGCTGCGAAAGGTGGATATACACTGTACTAGTGCCGACATTGTGCATGCTCTGTTGCCTGTGTCTATGTGCCTGTGGTTCTGTCAGTGTGATCATGTGATGTATCTGACCCCAGGAATGTGTCAATAAAGTTTCCCCTTCCTGGGACAATGAATTCACGGTGTTCTTATTTCAATTTCCAGGAGTGTAGAAATCACGTTGATGTCTCGGTGTCCAAATACGCCTGATGAAAAATCTATGGAACCTATCTGGGTCGCTATCAGCCTCTACGACCGCGTACGCAAATCAGCGTCCCGTTATTTACGCGAATTACATGACCTGTGCGTCGACATCTAATGCCACATGCCTCCAAAAACCTACTAATAAATTGTAGGATCCCTGATACGCAGAATCAGTGATGTATTTCGCTCCAAGAGACAAACAACCTATTAAACATGTGATCTTAATGTTTTGGAGCATTAGTGTATGTCTTTGGTTACTATGACAAAGGCGCGAGTGAAGAAGATCTCTTTAGAGCTATAAGATGAATAATGTAATTTTTATCGTTGTGGTAAATAAGCTTGTGGAATAAATCTTGTACAGTGATAGTGTCAAGATGCGTTTTCACTCGGTTACTGAAGCCCCAGGATTCTGGTCAACTCCGAGAGAATACGACGAGCCTGAATCACGGGAAGCTTAAGAGATGAGCACAACATCTAGTTATATTATTACCCACTGAACTTTCAGTTAATGTTGGCTCTTTTATAGCAGGGCAGCTATGTAAGGGAATAGCTATGACAAACGCTAGAAGAATACATTATTAAGATTCGGTACTCAAAGAATGAAATTTACAGAATACTGGAGAGACCAACATTACAAGGTGTAAATGAGAATGAAAGTGTACATCAGTCCTTGAGGCGAACTCGGATGGCTTAGTGCTTAGAGCGACTACTCGTGATAAACAAGGCATCTGTGGTGAATCTTTATGTGGCACAAATATTTTATTATTATGTATATTATTCCTCACGTCAATATCGCTTTTTCTCAACACATACCAACCGTACAGGGATGAATGAGGTATCGTTAAAAAGGTTTTTTAACCTGCTTTGAGATTGCATACCGATTTTGCGCTAAAGCTTACTATTTGTGAAAAATTTTAACATGAAAGAGTCTTTTACTTCCATAGGCAAAGGGCATCATAGATAATCAGCTTCATACCCGTATATCATGAAGCTAACTTATTAATCACGAATAAGAGACTCCCTCTTCATAATACCTTATTACAAACACCATTTTATTTGTTTTAAAGTATTTATTAACTGGATAGTTTGTACACAACATCGTCACAGATAGTAGCCGTGACCACTGCGGGAGTCCATATCTCTACCCGCCGTACAAGGTGACTTTTCTGAAAAAATATACTTTTCCAAAATGGCTCTAAGCACTATGGGACTTAACATCTAAGGTCATCAGTCCCCTAGACTCTGCGACCGTAGCAGCAGCAAGATTCCGGACTGAAGCGCCTAGAACCGTTCGGCCACAATGGCCGGCATACTTTTCCAGACGACAAACATATTTGTCATTGTCGCCATGATTTGTGATTTACCTGCTGCTACTACAGCGTAACGTGCTCACATAGAGTACGAAGTGCAATTGAAATCTCAAATACAGTTAGTGGTTAGCCGGCCGATGTGGCCCAGCGGTTCAAGGCGCTACAGTCTGGAACCGCGCGACCGCTACGGTCGCAGGTTCGAATCCTGCCTCGGGCATGGATGTGTGTGATGTCCTTAGGTTAGTTAGGTTTAATTATTTCTAAGTTTTAGGCGACTGATGACCTCAGAAGTTAAGTCCCATTGTGCTCAGAGCCATTTGAACAGTTAGTGGTTATTGTGGACCTAGTGATACATCAAATAAGAAGAGAACACTACGTTCTAACCCATACATTTCGCTTTCATTTACTTATTTGTATTTTATATTCGTATTACTGTTACAGTCCGCTTCGAGAAAAGGTAACTGTAAATGTTACAGTCGAAAGTTAGAAATTACTAGCAATAATGCATGGAAATGTACATGAAAGGATGTATCATAAATTCATGACTACTATTTCACGACGTTCAATTCATTTTTAAAGATGTTTTCTTTTCATTCTCCCAACCACCCTTATCCTAACGATTATGCTTACTCCAAATAAGTGTCATTATTTAAAACTGTAGAGTAGGTCCCATGGTCACTACACATTCGTTCTCTGTATTGCCATTTTTCAACGTCTGATGGTTTAGCTTTGATTTGTATTGTGTTTTGAGGCAAAACTAAAATCTTACCGCTGTAAATAGTACAGAGTTTTAACCCCCCTAAACTCGATTAGAACTGACAGTGTCGTGACGCTGCATCCAAACGGCGTGAGACGCGCCGGGCAATGAGTTATTGGACAGCTTTTATCTAAACAGCAGGCGGGCGCGCGGACCGCCGGCGCGCTTTCCGCAGAACGGACGCGGCTGAATATGATATAACGGGCGCGCCGGGAAGAGGTGCCAAGCGCGCCAGAGCAATACCGCCGCCGTCCCGGGAGGACCGCTACAAACTGCGCATCCGTAATGACCGGGCCCCGGCGGCCGCGGCTTTTTGCTCGTCATCGCCATCGCCAGCGCCGCTGCACACTTGTTACGGCCAACAAAACTCCCGCGGTCCGCCCCCACACCCGCGGCCGCAGCGCGTGACGTCACAGCGTATATTTTGTGCCCCCGCCCGCAGCCGCCGCTGCCGCCGCCCCACCCCACTTCCACCCGCGCCGGCCGCCCACGCGCCGCGCCGGCCCGGGTATACACCCACATATGTTATATACCTCTCCCCCTTGTCATAGCGGAACAGGGGTACAGGGGCGGGGAAATCAATACGGGCGGGACGGGAATGACCCCTCGGCGCTGCCTCTATCCGGCCGGCGTGCGTGCGTGCGGGGCGTACGTGCGTGTGTGCGGGCGCCGGCAGTAGATCCACGCTACCCCTCCCCGAGCCGCGCACGTACGGGCTAGGCCGGGCCCCGCTCGCCGAATATATAGGGTCAATAATGCATCATTTGTCATACTGCGCAGCGCGCCGCCGCGTCCTACCTACCTGGCTGTATGTATAATGCGGCGAGGCCGTTCCCAGGCGTCCGGGCTTCGTGCCCGGACGCCACAGTGATTAACGAACGCTGCCCCCTCCCCACCCGCCACCTCTGCCCTCGCCTGCCTGTTTGTGTTTCGTTTAATCTTCCTAAAAGCGGGCATGTTCCGACAACAGCGCGCCGCCGTTGCCCCGGCAAATTTGCCACCATTCGCGGCTCGTCGCGCGAATCAATTTCCATACAATTTTCAAGCTGAGCTGCATCGAAATGTTCTAGAGTTATTTAATGGCTTTTTCCATTTTTTCCCCCCGGTTGGGCTACGCCGTGACACAGTCCGATTTCTTCTGTGCGGGGGGGGAAAAGGGGAGGAGGGCGGGACGCAACTCCACAATACACCAGCTACTGCATTCCGGTCTTCCTTACTTGCAGACATAGGCTTCCACTAGGGAGGAGGGTGCAAGAGGAATCTCCAGGAATCTGGACGTACAGACACTATATTTATTACAAATTTCTCGCATTTCTAGTGAGTCGCAGATTCAACATTGCTGACTGCGCTAGAAAGAAAAAATATAAAATAATGTGGTTTTTACAGTTCCCTGCCTCAGTCTGTAGAAACGGAACCATTATAGGATCGTTTTGTGTCCGTCTGTTTGTCTGACTGTTAAGAACCATTTTTTGAGGAACGGGTAGACGTACCAAGTTCAAATTTGTGTCAATTATTAAGGTTGAAAAATGGTCCATTGGCAAAAAAAATGTGTGTGAGATCTTATGGGATTTAACTGCTAAGGTCATCAGTCCCTAAGCTTACACACTACTTAACCTAAATTATCCTAAGGACAAACGCACACACCCATGCTCGAGGGAGGACTTGAACCTCCGCCGGGACCAGCCCCACAGTCTATGACTGCAGCGCCCCAGACCGCTCGGCTAATCCCGCGCGGCAAATTTGGCAAAAAGCAAGTTTTCACAGTGTAAGTAAACGAAAAAAAAAATCCGAAAACTACTACTTTGTAATTATATCACAGGAAAAATATTTTTGTCATTTTTTAACCGTCTGAATTTTCGTCTGTTAAGGTCGTTTTTCTCTGGAACAGGTTAGCGTATCAAGTTCAGATTTCTGTCACATACCAAATTCTATGGTTCCTTGGTGGTGCAAAAAATTTAGGCTTCTATGTCAGTTCAGTCAAAAAACTCGTCCATTCATGTCACACATTTCAATACTCGCTAACTCACTCATCAAAATCTTTTGAGTGATTCATGAATCATGAAATTTGGAATGAAATAAGGTTTTGCAGTACACGTAAACTAAAAAAAAAAAATTTGAAAATTACTGAACTGTAACTACACATATAAAAGTGTCTTTCTGCCACTGGAACGTACATCGCAGTCATCATCCGTCACAAGCATAATAGACGAACATTACTGAATCCAAAAATGAAATGTTAGCTGTAGTCATGTTTAAGTAAGCAAAAAATGTTTTACTGAGTCTCCTCTCTATATATATATGTAACTGGAATCCCCTGCTCGCCTCTTATTATATGTCCGAACTAGTCTGAGGAACTACTGAAGAGATTTTCATACAGTCTTGGAATTCCCAGAAGCAGTCTCTTGCGATTATCGATAACACGCAAACATTGTTGAGACTCTCAATTACCAGGATACTGAGCTATGTACATACGTGAGTCCTACGAGCACTTGGCCAGTTTTTTTTTTTTTTAAGTTTACTTGCTTTCCTACACTTGGAGGTGTATTAGAGCAACGTCTACAACTGCATTGCTACTCTGCAATACACACACAACCGATTGGACTCTTTCTCTACTGTTACATTCCCCGTTAGCAAGCGGGAAAAACGGACACTTAAATCTTTCTCTTCTTTTATACGATGGCAATTTCTTTCTTTGTACGTGGGAGTCGTTAAAATACTTTCGCTTTCAGAGGAGAAAGCTGTTGATCGAAATTTCGTAATAATATTTCGCGCCAACGAGAAATGCCTGTGTTTCAGACTGCCACTCCAACTCGTGCAGCATATCGATGACACTCTCTCCCCTACTTCGTAATGATACAAAACGAGCTGCCCTTCTTTGAACGTTTCTGACGTTCTCCGTCGATCCTATCTGGTAAGGAGCGCATACAGTGGTGGTAAGTTTCTATGGGACCAAACTGCTGACCGAGCGAGGTGGCGCAGTGGTTAGACACTGGACTCGCATTCGGAAGGACGACGGTTCAATCCCGGGTCCGGCCATCCTGATTTAGGTTTTCCGTGATTTCCCTAAATCACTCCAGGCAAATGCCGGGATGATTCCTCTGAAAGGGCACGGCCGACTTCCTTCCCCATCCTTCCCTAATCCGATGAGACCGATGACCACGCTGTCTGGTCTCCTTCCCCAAACCAACCAACCAACCAACCAACCAAACTGCTGAGGTCATCAGTCCCTACGCATACCGTGCAACAGTAAAAAATGGTTCAAATGGCTCTGGGACTTAACTGCTGTGGTCATCAGTCCCCTAGAACTTAGAAGTACTGAAACCTAACTAGCCTAAGGGCATCACACACATCCATGCCCGAGGTAGGATTCGAACCTGCGACCGTAGCGGTCGCACGGTTCCAGACCGTGCAACAGTACTTCACAACATAACGGACAAGTATAATGTAAGCAGTCTTTTTATTTTGGCATTTTTCCTGATTGTTTTGGTTGCTAACTAACATTATTTTCTCAATCGTTTTTTTTTGTTTCTATTCAGAATTTTTAATTTTCCGTAAAAAGCTAATGTGAACTTTTTTCAGTCACTTCTGTCAATACTAGTGGCACTACCAACTGGACAGGTTAACCTGTTCATTGCAACCTGCTCACAGGTGGATCTTTATTTGTGTGTTCCTAGATGTCCCCACTGCCAACGGCCCTGCCGCGGTCACCGAAGTTAAGTGCTGTCGGGTTTGCCTAGCACTTGGATTTGTCACGTCTGGGTCTGCCGAAAGCTGTTGGCAAGTAGGGTGCACTCAGCCCTTGTGAGGCCAACTGACGAGATACTTGATAGAGAAGTAGTGGCACCGGTCACGAAAACTGACAACGACCGGGATAGAGGTGCGTTGACCACATACCCGCATCCGGTGACGCCTAAGGGCTGAGGTTGACACGGTGGCCCAACGGTACCGTGGGGCCTTCCAAGGCCTGTTCGGACGGTGTTTGTTTATTTTTTATACGTGAGCCCAGTGTTAGAGCAAGCAGGTATTTCGCAGACTTGGCAGAGCGGACGTCCGTCTCAGCCTGGCAAGCTCCGCAGTGAGCGGAAAGTACTGTTTATCTTGTCATTTGCCATAATAAAGGTGCTTTATGAGTTAGATAACGTCTTCTATGTTTTATCGTTTGAGAAGAAATGAAGAAAGTTCGCAGAGTCCTCTCGTACTATACATTCACAACGGAGTACGAAAAATGGTGCCGGAGGCTTCCTAGCGAACACTTATATGACACTCTGGACTCGCATTCGGGAGGACGACGGTTCAATCCCGTCTCCAGCCATCCTGATTTAGGTTTTCCGTGATTTCCCTAAATCGTTTCAGGCAAATGACGGGATGGTTCCTTTGAAAGGGCACGCCCGATTTTCTTCCCAATCCTTCCCTAACCCGAGCTTTCGCTCCGTCTCTAATGACCTCGTTGTCGACGGGACGTTAAACATTAACCACCACCACCACTTACGTGACATCTAACTTTAGTAAATTATGGTAGAGCACTTGTCTGCGGAAGGCAAAGTTCCTGAGTTCCAGTCTCGGTCTCACAAACAGTTTTAATCTCCCAGGAAGTTTCATATACGCGCAAACTCAGCTGCAGAATGAAAATTTCATTCTCGATCTAACGTTATTGGTATATGAAGAAAATTTTTCTTGCTAATGACTTGTTAAATAACCTGCGTTAATAATTAGAAGAATGCAATTTCAGATGGTTGAATTGAAATGGTGCCATTCTTATTAATCACATACGCTTACAATTTTGGTATCAAAGTAATTTATGTAAACACGTTCAGTGGATACTGAACAATTGTTGTGCGTAATTCCTGTCGAATTTCGTGTTCGACGCACCATAGTTTCTTTGAATTAGTTACATTAACGAATGGCAATTCTAGAAAGCCCACCTCGAACAAATTCCTGCATTCTCTCATTCTCTGAGCCCAGCGATAGACTCACAGATTAAATATTCGCAAAACAATTTTTCTTGATCTTCTCCATCAAGTTAGGAGGAGAATTTTATCAATGGATCCGCAGCTGATAAAGTATTTTTCCGAAAAGAGCATTTCCACAGCTTCAGTTCGTTTTTTTTTTTAAATTTGTATTTGTTTATCTGCTAATTTATTTCACAGTCGCAGCCGCATTCAAAAGCGATCTTAGTTAATCTAAAGAATTACTAGCTTTTAACCAGCATGTAAGAATGTAAACTTATGTGTGCGGTGTCAACTTGCTTAAAATTCTACTGGGTGAAACACCGCATAACACTACTGTCAGTTTTCTGCCTTGACAGCAAGTCCTCGTCCTTGCATGATTTGAGAGTCGATGGCATCTTTCTTCTGGATGTTATACAATGAAGAGCCAAAGAAACTGGTATACCTACCTAATATCGTGTACGGCCACCGCAAGCACGCAGAAATGCCACGAGACGCAGTATGGATTCAACTAATATCTCAAGTAGCGCTGGAGGGAACTGACACCAAGAATCCTTCAGAGTGTCCATAAATTCGTTAAGAGTACGAGGGAGTGAATATCTCTTCTGAACAGCACGTTGGAAGGGATCCCAGATATGTTCAACAATGTTCATGTTTGGTGGCCAGCGGAAGTGTTTAAATTCCGAAAAGTGTTCCTGGAGGCACTCAGTAGCAATTTTGGATGTGTGGGGTGTCGCATTGTTCTGCTGGAATTGCCCAAGTCCATCGGGACGCAAAATGGACATGAACAGTTTCAGGTGATCAGACAAGATACATAAGTACGTGTCACCTGCCAGAGTCG
Organism: Schistocerca piceifrons; assembly: GCF_021461385.2. Taxonomy (NCBI): domain Eukaryota; kingdom Metazoa; phylum Arthropoda; class Insecta; order Orthoptera; family Acrididae; genus Schistocerca; species Schistocerca piceifrons. The sequence continues at coordinate 57,807,685 of NC_060143.1, forward strand.
TATCTAGCCGTATCACGGTCCCATATCCAACTGCACACGCAACACACCATTACAGAGCCTCCACCAGCTTGAAGAGTCCACTGCTGACATGCAGGGTCCATGGATTCACGAGGGTGTCTCCACACCCGTACACGTCCATCCGCTAGACACAATTTGAAACCAAGACTTGTCCTACCAGGCAACATGCTTCCAGTCATCAACAGCCCAATGTCGGTGTAGACGGGCCCAGGCGAAGAGGAAGCTTTGTGTCGTGCAACCAAAGGTACACTAGTGGGCCTTCGGTTCCGAAAGCCTATATCGATGGTGTTTCGTTGAATGTTTCGCAAGCTGACACTTGTTGATGGCCCGCCATTGAAATCTGCAACAATTTGCGGAAGAGTTTGTTCTTATGTTGAACGATTCTCTTCAATTGTTGTTGGCCCTGTTCTCGCAGGATCCTTTTCCCGCCGCAGCAATGTCGGAGACTTTGATATTTCACCGGACTCCTGATATTCTCGGTACACTCGTGAAATTGTCTTACGGGAAAATTCCCACTTCATCGCTACCTCGAAGTCGCTGTGTCCCATCGCTCGCGCGCCGACTATAACACCCCGTTCATACTCGCTTAAATTTTGATAAGCTGTTATTGTAGCAGCAGTGACCGACCTAACAACTACGCCAGACACTTGTTTTCTTATGAAGGCGTTGCCGACCGCAGCGCCGTATTCTGCCTGTTTACATGTCTCTGTATTTGAATGCGCATGCCTATACCAGTTTCTTTGGCGCTTCGGTGTATTTAATACTCGGCAAAGCGAGCTGGTTACCTGGCTGGGGTGACAGCACCGCCGTGTTTATGTCCGAAAAACAGTGAAGACGAGGAGGGGGGAGGTAGTAACAGCGTACTCCAGAACTTTTACAAGTGAAGCACCGTCACTACTAAGTGAAGTGCAAATTCAGAACAAGAACACGACGGGACGTAAAGTACATCTCATCTCGGCTGCTGACGACACTTCGATGGCAATATCCGTAGAACTAACTTCCCGAGTGATGCCGCTGTTTTCCACAGGATTTGCTGTTTCAGTAGCGGATGATAATGGTGACTCAACATTCGATCTCGGTCGACATATTTTATTGTATTTTCAGTTTCGTATGCTGTCAAAGTATCTCTCCTCCAGAAGTCGGGACACACTTTTTGGTGTGATACACGACCTTTCTAGTCATAACTGTAAAGTATAATGTCCCAACAATCACAGCGAAGTGGCCACGTGGTCTAGTAGTTACTGTTTTTTTAACAGAAACGCCGAGGTCTTGAGTTAGATTCGTGGTGATCGTCACAGTGTTTTTTTCTCTACAGTCTTATGAGGCCACCTGAAAAGTTGCTTAACATAAAAGCAACGAATTTGACGCTTAAGTCGCTGAAGTAGCATTACGTCGAAAGGTGACATCAGGTTAGGTAATATACGATTATTTACTAGCATAAAAAGCATAAGTCGTTTTTTTTCGTGTTATCGTGTTATAGAGAGAGATGGTGACGTACTACGACTACAAATCCTATTCTTTGCAAGATTCCGAACCAGTTTTATAGAATTGAGATATAGATTTTATGGCAGGAGTTGGAAGGTAAACAATTATTGAAAAATTTTATCGGTTGATTAAGGAGGAAATATTGGTGTTCCGTAACTGATGAGGAACTTTCGGCTGCCGTTGTCTCTACGTGTTTTTCAATTTTTCTTTGCAGGAAACTGTGCACGAAGTGACCACTCGATTATGTCTCATAAATGAAGGGCTTATTTCAACAGTGGTACAAGTCCATTACTTCCACTTTTCTGTCTATAATGCTTCTGAAATTAATGAGCCAAACAAACAGAAAGAAAGGTTCATCTCTAGCAAGAAGCCATATGCTTGAATATTTCTGGTATCTCAACTGCAGATTTTTAGTGTTCATTTAACTTTAGGACTCAGTATCTCAATATAAACAAAAATGGGTTAGGTTGTTTGCGGGAGGAGACCAAACAGCGAAGGCATCGGTGTCATCTGAGTAGGGAAGGATGGGAAAGGAAGTCGGCCGTGCCCTTTCAGAGGAACCATCCCGGCATTTGCCTGGAGGGATTTAGGAAAATCACGAAAACCTAAATCAGGATGGCCGGACGCGGGATTGAACCGTCGTCCTCCCGAATGCGAGTCCAGTGTGTTAACCACTGCGCCACCTCGCTCGGTAAACAAAAATGGGCTAGTACCACTATTGAAATAACCCCTTCCAATGTTCTATGATAATTTCGGGCTATCTGGGTAATCAAATCATTCGCTCATACTGACCAAAACGTTCTTCAAAACGTGTGGCCCGGTGACATCGCGCATTGTCATCCATAAAAATTCCGTCGTTTTTTGGGGACAAACGGTCTCCTAGTGGCAACACATAATAATTTCGATTCAGTGATCAGTTGAGCTGGCTCAGAGGAACCAGTCCATTCCACGTAAACACAGTCCACACCATTATGAAGCCCTGACTAGGTTCCACTGTGCCTTGTTGACAGTTTTGATCCATGCCTTCACTGCGCCCCACTGCAACTGAACGACAGCTCTTACCAACTGAAATCGGGACTCATATGACTAGGCCACTGTTTTCCAGTCGATTATGCTGCAACAGATACAGTCACGAGCGCAAGAGACGCGCTGCAAGCGATGTCGTGGTGTTAGCAAAGGCGCTCGCAAATTTCCTAACGGATACGTTCTTCGTACATTCCACATTGATTTCTGTGGTTATATCAGGCAATGTTGCTTGTCTGATAGCACAGACAACGCCATGAAAATGCCACCGCTCTCGGTCGTTAAGTGAAGACTTTCAGCCACTGCGTTGTCCGTGGTGAGAGCTAATACCTGAAACTGGGTTCTATCGACACACTCTTGACACTGTCACCGAGTAACGTGGCGCAGTGGACCCGCATTCGGGAGAACGACGGTTCAAACGTGCGTCCGGCCATCCACATTTAGGTTTTCCGTGATTTACCTAAGTCGCACCAGGGAAATTGCGGGATGGTTCGTTTTAAAGGACACCGCCGATTTCCTTCCCCATCCTTGACGCAATCCGAGCTTGTGTTCAGTCTCTGATGACCTAGATGTCGACGGGACATTAAACCCAATCTTCCTACCTTCCTTGAGACTGTGGATCTCAGAATGTTGAATTCCGCCGGCCGGAGTGGCCGAGCGATTCTAGGCGCTACAGTCTGGAACCGCGCGACCGCTACGATCGCAGGTTCGAATCCTGCCTCGGGCATGGATGTGTGTGATGTCCTTAGGTTAGTTAGGTTTCAGTAGTTCTGAGTTCTAGGGGACTGCTGGCCTCAGAAGTTGTCCCATAGTGCTCAGAGCCATTTTTTTTAATTCCCTGACGATTTCCGAAACGGAATGTCCCTTGCGTCTAGCTGCAACTACCGTTCCGCTTTCAGAGACTGTTAATTCCCGTCGAGAGGCAATCATGACGTCGGAAACCATTTCCCTGAATCACGTCACTACAAATAACAGTTACGCTTTTCTTCCCTTATTTCATACCCCATGTATGATGTAAATTAATGCAGATGAATACGAAAAAGAATCCCGTAATGTTTGAATACTCCATTAGTAGTGTAGCGCTTGACACATTAACGTCGATTAAATATTTGGGCGTAACATTGCAGAGCGATATGAAGTGGGACAAGCATGTAATGGCAGTTGTGGGGAAGGCGGATAGTCGTCGTCAGTTCATTGGTAGAATTTTGGGAAGATGTGGTTCATCTGTAAAGGAGACCACTTATAAAACACTAATACGACCTTTCTTGAGTACTGCTCGAGCGTTTGGGATCTGTTGTGAACATAGTTCCACGTAGTCAGCGCGTACACAACTTTCCCACTAGAGCGCGCCCCGCTAAGCACAACAGCGCAGGCGCAGCGCTCGTCCGTCTCCGCACTACGAGATGGCGCTGCCATAGAGACGGGCCAAAGTCTGCTTCCGCCGATCCGCGTATTAATATGTAACGCAGCCAATGAGATTGCTGCTAACGTAGAACCTTTTCTCTTCGCGGATCACACTCGCGCAGTGATACATGAACGCGCGAGGTATTATAACGAGTGTACAGACCTCCGATTTGTCAGTCTGCATTTGTCTGCACCAGCCTGTACCAGCCTGCATTTGGCTGCACCAGTCTGTACGAGATCTTCATTTGTCTGTACCAGTCTATAGTCAAGTTTCAGTCTGCGCCTAGTAAGATTACCATATTCCTGTACATAGCCATGAAGATGAATGTATAGACACTTTTGTCAAGTACCAGAGATATATGTGAGAATAAGATTAACGTACCCATACCTAAGGAACTTCAGATTGTCAAGTGTAAATACCACTAGAGAACCAAGTTAAGTAATTTTTATACTTGTTATTATATTAATAAATGTGTGTGAAAATTAATCAAGTTCTATTTAAAGTTGGTCACCGTCAATCTGCTACTCTAAGCGTGCAAGTGGCATTTCTATCGTCTGACCTAACGGCAGAAGATAAACACGCCACGATAAGAGCACGAGACATATTGCTGACACTCGCCTACTTCGTTAGAGCAAGTCAAATAATCTGATGGTCTGTGTACTGAAGTTCTTACAGTACGCTCACCACAGGATCCCTAACAGGTCGGATTGAGGGAGGGCAAAGAAGCAATTCAGAGGCGGGCTGCTAGATTTGTTACTGGTAGGTTTGATCATCACGTGTTACGGAAATGCTTCAGGAACTCGGGTGGGAGTCTCTGGAGGAAAGGAGGCGTTCTTTTCGTGAATCGCTACTGAGGAAATTTAGAGAACCAGCATTTGAGGCTGACTGCAGTACAATTTTACTGCCGCGAAGTTACATTTCGCGGAAAGACCACAAAGATAAGAGAGATTGCCCGCATCTCGTGGTCGTGCGGTAGCGTTCTCGCTTCCCACGCCCGGGTTCCCGGGTTCGATTCCCGGCGGGGTCAGGGATTTTCTCTGCCTCGTGATGGCTGGGTGTTGTGTGCTGTCCTTAGGTTAGTTAGGTTTAAGTAGTTCTAAGTTCTAGGGGACTTATGACCACAGCAGTTGAGTCCCCTAGTGCTCAGAGCCATTTGAATTTTTGAAATAAGAGAGATTAGGGGTCGTACAGAGGCATATAGGCAGTCATTTTTCCCTCGTTCTGTTTGGGAGTGGAACAGGGAGAGAAGATGCTAGTTGTGGTACGAGGTACCCTCCACCACACACCGTATGGTGGATTGTGGAGTAAGTATGTAGATGTAGATATGAAATATGCGTAGAGGAAAAAGAAATGAACTTTATTTTACACTGGGAGCAAATATTCTTGTATGTCTGTTTGCAAGCGTGCAAATAAGAAAAAGAGAAACGGTGTGTACGTTATGACGTACGACCAGCAGCGAGCGTGGCCGGTGGTGGGGTGGGCGGCGGCCGCAGAGGGCCGGAGCACCTGTCGCTGCGCGCTGGCCGGCGTCCGGCACCTGCGCCGTGGCGGGCGGCGAGTGGGCGCGGACGCGGACGTCGGGGGCCGTGGGCGGTCAACGACCGGCGGGCGGCGCTGCGCGGCGCGGCGCGGCGCGCTGCCTCGTGGCTGCCCGGCCGCCCGCAGCCGCGCCGCCAGATAACGACCCCCTCCCCTGGCCTGGGGGCTCCCACACGCGCCAGGCGCCGCCCGTCTTCACCCACACTGCCGCCTGCGCGTCCGGTCCACAGCCCCGGGTCTAGCCGTGTCACAACTCGAGCCCGCCAAAAAATACAAAACTGTCTTACTTTTCCGCCGTTTAACTCTATCCATTTTTGGTATACCCTGAGAATGAAGTCTGTTTCAGCTCCCTTACATAAGCTCGTCAAACTGCCGCCCGCGGGCAGTATGCGACCGTAATCAAATATTTGTGAGGCCTACCGTTCTCAACCGTTCACTACACTGAAGAGCCAAAGAAACTGGTATATCTGCCTAATATCGTGTAGGGCCCCCGCGGGCACCCAAAAGCACCACAACACGACATGGCATGGACTCGACTAATGCTGAAGAAGGGCTGGAGGGAACTGACACCATGAATCCTGCAGGCTGTCCATACATCCATAAGAGTAAGACGGGGTGGAGATCTCTTCTGAACAGCACGTTGTAATTTATCCCAGATACCCTCAATAATGTTCATGTCTGCTGGCCGGAGTGGCCGAGCGGTTCTAGGCGCTACAACTTGGAACCGCGAGACCGCTACGGTCGCAGGTTCGAATCCTGTCTCGGGCATGGATGTGTGTGATGTCCTTAGGTTAGTTAGGTTTAAGTAGTTCTAAGTTCTAGGGGACTGATGACCACAGATGTTAAGTGCCATAGTGCTCAGAGCCAATCTTCATGTCTGAAAAGTTTCGTGGGCAGCGGAAGTGTTTAAAGCCAGAAGAGTGTTCTGTAGCAATTCTTGACGTGTGGGGTATCGCAGTGTCCTGCTGGAATTGTCCAAGTCCGACGGAATGCGCAATGGACACGACTGAATGAAGGTGATCCGACAGAGTGCTTGTGTACGTGTCACTTCTCAGAGACGTATGTAGACGTATCAGGGATCCGCTAACACTCCATCTGCACACGCCCCACACCATTACAGAGCCTCCACCAGCTTGATCAGTTCCCTGGTGACATGTAGGATCCATGGATTCATGAGATTGCCTCCATACCGGTACACGTTCATCCGCTCGAAACTATCTGAAAGGAGACCCGTCCGACCGGGCAACATGTTTCCAGTCATCGACAGTCCAGACCAGATGTAAAGCTATTTGTCGTGCAGTCATCAAGGGTACACGAGTGGATTTTCAGCTTGGTGAACGGTTCGCACGCTGACACTTATCGTTGGCACACCACTGAAATTTTCATGTTGAGCGATTCTCTACGGTCATCGTTCGTCCCGTTATTGCATGATCTTTTCCCGGCCGCAGCGATATCGGAGATTTGATGTTTTACCGGATTCCCGATGTTCACGGTACACTCGTCGTACGACAAAATCCTCACTTCATCGCTACCACGGAGATGCTCGTGCGCCGACTATAGCACCACGTTCAAACTCACTTAGATCTTGATAACCTGCCATTGTAGCAGCAGTAACCGATCTAACAACTGCGCCAGATACTTGTTGTCTTATATAGGCGTTACCGAGAACAGCCCGATATTCAGCGAACAGTGTCAAGGACACGGCGATGCCGTGTGCTCGTGTGAAATAGCGTTATCAGCACCTGACAGTTTGGGAGTGGTCTATAAGGCTGGTAGAATAGCGCAGTATCGCATTTGTGAGGAATTTAGATGCGACAGTGGCCCTATGTTGACTGCCTGGTAACGTGACGTAGGGATACTCGTCATCAGGGATTCTGTCGATTGTGTCCAACCACCACATCTACATATCGTGCAGCCCATTACGGCGTAATCTCTTCACATCTGCGCCTGCTATTCGCGAACAAGTCATGGACTCCCTGCGGCATTTCTGTGTTATCCTGCACTATCCGATGGCACTGTAATTCTGTCGGAGACAGCAAACGACTTGGAAGAGCAGTTGAAAGGAATAGAAAGTGTCTTGAAAGGAGGATACAAGATGAAAACATCAACAAAATCAAAACGAGGACAATGGAATGTAGTCAAATTAAGTCGGGTTATGCTGAGGGAATTAGATTAGGAAATGAGACGCTTAAAGTAGTAAACGAGTTTTGCTATTTAGGGAGTAAAATAACTGATGATGGTCGAAGTAGAGAGGATATAAAATGTAGACTGGCAATGGCAAGGAAAGCGTTTCTGAAGAAGAGAAATTTGTTAACATCGAGTACAGATTTAAGTGTCAGGAAGTCGTTTCTGAAAGTATTTGCATGGAGTGTAGCCATGTATGGTAGTGAAACGTGGACGATAAATAGTTTGGACAAGAAGAGAATAGAAGCTTTCGAAATGTGGTGCTACAGAAGAATGCTGAAGATTAGATGGGTAGATCACATAACTAATGCTGAGGTATTGAATAGAATTGGGGAGAAGAGGAGTTTGTGGCACAGCTTGACTAGAAGAAGGGATCGGTTGGTAGGACATGTTTTGAGGCATCAAGGAATCACCAATTTAGCATTGGAGGGCAGTGTGGAGTGTAAAAATCGTAGAGGGAGACCAAGAGATGAATACACTAAGCAGATTCAGAAGGATGTAGGTTGCAGTAGGTACTGGGAGATGAAGAAGCTTGCACAGGACAGAGTAGCATGGAGAGCTGCATCAAACCAGTCTCAGGACTGAAAACCATAACAACAACAACAACAACAACAACAACAACCTGCACTATTAGTCGGAGACTCACAGCAGTGGATCTAGGGAATTACCATCTCATGTGTAGGCTCCCTTTCACACCAAAAGACAAACGGCTGTATTTGGAATGGTGCTTTGACTGAGAAACATGGACTGCTGGTGAAAGGCGTCGCATTGTGTTCAGCGATGAAACGCTGTTTGGAGTTCCCCAGATGACCATCGTCGACTAGCAAGGCGGCGACCCCCGGTGACATGTCCCATTCTTTAAATGTTTTGGAGAGGCACAGCGATGTTACCCCTAGCGTCATGGTGTGGGGGAGCCATCTTGTATAACTTCAAGTCAGGGTCGGCAGTGACAGAGAACTCTGACAGTATGGACACACTGCGCCCATATCTGCAACCCTTCATGCGACAGTATCGTGGTGTCATTTTTCAATATGACAATGCTGGTCCTCACATGGCACGTGTCTACGTGATAATGAGTTACCAACGTGGTCAGCAAGATCCCCAGATCTGTCGCCGACAGAACATGTGTGGGACCAGAATGGTCGTTACGCGCGACTGCTACGGTCGCAGGTTCGAATCCTGCCTCGGGCATGGGTGTGTGTGATGTCCTTAGGTTAGTTAGGTTTAAGTAGTTCTAAGTTCTAGGGGACTGATGACCTTAGAAGTTAAGTCCCATAGTGCTCAGAGCCAATGGTCGTTAACTGCGTCCCATCGACAGTAGCAAAATATCAACGACCTGTTACGACAGTTGTTGGCCAGCAAGCATGAGGAGGGGATACAAGCGCTTAAGACCGAATTAGTGAATACATATAGACCAGGCAGGATCGAACAACATCCTGATAAGTGGGCTGATATTGCTAATTTATTCGTAAATATGACTCGATATCTTAAGTACTGAAAAAACGTCACATATCCTCTCAGTCTGTGATGTTTCATTTCGTTTCCTCCTCCCTCCCAAGGCCTTCCACTTTTTTTGTCAGGCGCTCGTTATACGGACAAGTGTAGAGTGTTAATATGATGCAATATCATAGAAATTTATCATACATTTGATAAATTAACTGCGTGTCTATATATTATGTATGCAATATGGAACAACTCCACTGTGGTTGAAATATTCGACACGAAGTTTCAAAAAGTCGTTTTCTTTAATTACGACAAAAATCTGTAACTTACGGAACGTATCAAGAATTTGACAGGCTATGTTGTATTATAATGTGGTTCTGATTAGTGTATGTTCTTAGCAGAAGTTAAATTTCGAGGGCCGAATTCAGCAGACGAAATTTTGGGCCAAGAGCCATTTACCGAACGTTTTAATATACACCGATGGGGCGAAATACTTTCGAAGGCTGATAAGGTATTTACGGACGCTGTACGGATGCGAATCTCACTTCTCTTATCCACGTAGACCTCTGTCAACAGACTTCAGTGGCAAAGAGGCACCATATTTCACACAGAACGCTCTTCACTCTATGGTCATTGTTAAACTGAAGCATGATACTGGCAGAAAGGTGGCAAATATTGACTGCCTAGCTACAAAATTTTCGTTGTGTTCGTGTGTTAGTGCAATAAAATTCTTGCCGCATCAGTGCACAGTGTGTCCGAGACGTGCGGGAATGTATGTTTCCTGCTTCCACCTTCTAGCATGATGTAAGTTGGAAGCAGACAAGGTATCTTCCGAAATGTTATGGACGCACCGCGGTCTGATGCGGCAAGAAACTCGAGAAGATTTTGTTGCAAAGCATTAATGTTCGAATATGGAGCCATATTACTATTTTTTTTTTACGTACTGAGAATGAAGGATTCACAGCTACCTGGCTTTCTCATGCGCATGTTAAACTCCGTCGCAATCACATTCACGCTTTAGGAAGCGGACCTGCAGCGTGAGAACCCAAACACAATAACAGATTCCCGAGGTCTGCGAGCGCGCTGGCGTGCAACCGCGATCCACCGACAAACATTACAGCAATGCAGTGAAACCCACATCCAACTGAGTCTGTGACGGATCTGCGGGGATAGAATGTGTTGACATTTCTGCGGAGCCCAAGGCACTCCACGGAGATTTTTCCTTTCACGTTCGTTGGTTTCGCCGACTCACAACCAAGCTGTCACATTCCAGCTTGGCCAAGAACTAGGATTAAGCTACAGATCAGTAAATAACACAAAGAGGTGGTCTTTTTTTTCCTTTTTTTTCTTTTCTTCACGTTCGTTAGCTTCGACAGCTTACAAACGGTTTCATTCCAACCCAAACTAGATGGGCAAAGCAGCCTTAAACTGGTAAAGGCAAAATAAATCATAAGAAAGTGACTGGGCGGAATTTCGTCAATCTTACAACAAATCTTTATTACTAACTAACTGACTATCCAGGAATCAAGTAGCAATTACAGATAGCCTGTCTAAAGGCTTACAGGGGCAATAAAAACTAGATCTTCAATATTTCGCGTCATTATTGATCGAATTTAAAAATTTAAAATGCTTTCATATTCTACTCATTAAGAGATGTAATCTTACGTTAAATGTTTAGCACAATAAGACAAGTATTACAACTAGAAACTGCGTATCTGTCTTGAAACAGTTGACGTCGCGCATATTACCGGACTTTATTCATCCAGTATTTGACAAAGAGAGCACTTGGCGGCTTCCAATAAACTTTATTCTCAGTATCAAACCTTTACGAAACTTTTTCTCGCTGACCTCGACAAAATTATGAAAGGAAAAAAAGTTTATCACTTACTTAATTTCTACTGTGTATGCAGTTAAAAATTCAGCATCAGTTACGTAATTTATTACTTCTTTGCCACCGACCCTATTCGCAACGAATCTTGCACACAGTGTCCATATATACCATTCAATGTACCTACAAAATTACATCACATAGTATGACACAAAGTTCAGAAGATATGACGTCATAATCATTGAGATACGCGAAAAAGTTGCTTTTGCACAAAATGTAGAGCAAATTATCCAGTCTATATTCATCCAGCGCTTCATAATGAGAGCACTTGGCGACTGCCAACAAACGTTAAGCATATTTTCAAATTTTGGTTCAAATGGCTCTGAGCACTATGGGACTTAACATCTGTGGTCATCAGTCCCCTAGAACTTACAACTACTTGAACCTAACTAACCTAAGGACATCACACACATCCATGTCCGAGGCAGGATTCGAACCTGCGACCGTAGCAGTCGCGCGGTTCAAGACTGAGCGCCTTAACCGGTTTTAAAACTTTCTCTAAACTTTTTCTGGCTTATATGTTTAACGTCAGATATTTAACATATAAAATCATCTGTAAAGTAATCACACGTCTGGAGCTGTTTTAAACGTGACAGTTCTATTCTTTAAAAAAATCGGAGGTTGCTGACATTATAACTAAATACTAGTAACATGTGCCGTACAGTATAGAACGCAGTGATTCACTGATAGACAGGGAACAAATGCTTAGAGTGCCTGTATGTTACCTGCGAAAAGCCTCGTATCCCAGCAAGAGGCGCAAGGCACCGCAGAAATGTCTGTCCACAGGGAGTGACATTCCGCACCATTCGATTCACAAATGAACGCGGTACACGCAAAGTGGAGGCACGATCGGGGTTTGCATTGTGCCTGTTCTAAGAGACAGTTGCGGTGCGCGAATGCACGTGCTTTGATCCTGATGAAAGCACGTATCCTGCAAATAAGTCTCTCGCTTGCGTGTGTGGAATTTAATCGCTCGCCACCACCATCAGCGATGACAACTCGAGACAAATGGAACAAAAAAATTCAGGAAATAACTCGGTACGATCACGTTTAATGCTCGCACTGACTGCGCCATTCATAGCAGAGCGTTCAGGACACTGCTGAACGCTCATTGGCTGTCGGGGATTGCGTGATGCAGGTGCGGAGAACAAGTCTAAAATCGACTGCCATCGTTTGTGACGCCAGCTACAGCGTTGCAACCTCCACCCGATTGTTCACAAAGCAGAAACTCAGAGAGATTTGTAGCTCCCTAGAGACTTTCAAAATTCCCTTTAAGAGCCCCTGAGGGGCCCCGCAAGTGGCCAGTTCGTACAATGTTGGGGCGCACGGCATGGGTAGGGATGGGAAAAACTGATCGGTTAAAACCGATACCGGTATTTTAGTTACAAGTAACCGGTATTTGTTTGGTCTCGTTTATATGTTTTTTTACGAATAACAGCGAAAAAAAGAAATATAAAATTTTACAAACAAACATTTTTAAAAGGGAGTAATTTTTATTATTTAAATCTGCATTGGTTTGAAATACTTCGTTATAATAGAAAATGGGAAAAGCAGTCAGTGGCATTCTAATAACAACATTGTAGGAAACGAGCAACAAACACATGGGATGAGAATTGGTACAGTATTGCTGAGACTATAATGCTCCTGTTGCCACGTGTCGTGGCGTGTGTGTACATGAAGTGTGCAAGACCTGCCCCCACTTGGCCTAAGCGGTTAATTTCTCGCTGTCGTCGACGGGTATCCGTTGTACTGCGGAATGGTACCAACCCCAGTCTGTAAATATTTTTTACGAATTCTTTCTCGTTCGATCTGCCAGATACATTTTACGAAGAATAGATAAGATTAATATGAATCACAATAAACGCTTGGAACTTACAATGTGGAAACAAATTATATCAGTTATTAAATTACAATTATGTCAGGGGAAACTACATTATTACATTAAATGGAATAAAAAATCACATAAATTGAACACAATTAATTACACAGTAACATTAAGATTATGGAGCCATTTCCTGGCATTGTCTGTTAACTTGTGGAGCGACATCAGAGAGCCGTCTCTGAAACCATGAATGTTACAAACCAGAAGATGGTCCACAGTTTGTACCTCGCCACAGTCACAACACGAATCGTCTGTATAGCCCCATTTGGTTGTTTGCTGTCTGCATCGTTCAACACCCGTGCGAAACCTGTTTAGAGCCGACCAGAGTTTCCTGTTGAGATTGAAGCCTTCAACCCTTTTGGTTGGGTCGTGGATTGGGTGATGGTTTTCCACGACGCCTCTTCTCAGACCCTGCCATGCATTCTTCCATTCAGCATCGAGGCCCTCTGTGCCCAATGTTGTGCTCCAGACGATAGGTTTCCTGGACCTGAGTCTCGTGGGTCCTCCCATGTCGGCCTGTATGGGTAGCCTTGGGTTTGCTTCAACTTTTTCTACTACGTCCTGGGTTGCATTCTCCCTACGTATGGAAGCAGGGGCGATGTTTGCCAGCACCAGAAGCCACTCAACGGGGGTTGGCTTGAGAGTGCCGGTGACGGTTCCCAGAGTGGCATTTAGTTTGTTTTTTACGAAGTGTCGTAACAATGAAGTACAAAGCTTAATTTGCTTTAAAAGATTAAAGATGTGTCCGTCATTTCTCCATAATGCAAGGAGAGGGAAATTATGGGAACAGGAGTAAATTAAAGAACTAACAAGAATTCATTCATAGTATACAATAAAAATAGAATGTAGCTGATCTGTTGCCTGTGCCAACTTAATGTGCCATTTTCTCCTCGTAGCCCTTGAAAACCAACAAATTAACACGGAAACAGCGTTGTACAACCCCACATTTCACCCTATATTACTGACTATTCATTGTGTCCAAATAGTGGCATGATCCCCAATTACAACATGAGTTTTGAGCAGAGTTTCAAAAAACTAGGATCAATAGGAGAATCCTGTGATATTTTGTAGTATTCAACCACTTATCACTTTTCGAGAAGAGGAGCGAATGAGTTTTCTTTTATGTGCCTATTTAATTCAATATTTTGATTCTGTGTGTCTTAAAACGAGAGTGTCTAAATTTTTCAATATTTCTTCTGTTTCTACGTCTATTGCAGGAAATAGTTGTGTAAGCTTATCAGTCCGTCGCTGACAAGAAGACTGCAAACCTTCTTTCCTTCCTGTCTGGGCAAGCTGTGCAGTGACTAGAGTACATGTAAAGCTTACTGGGACAGGGTAAATGCTAGCTACAATGAAGTCGATAATTCGATCGTAATATTGGCATTTTAATTTGATATTCCTCGCAACTGACAAAATTTACAAAAAAAAAATGTGAATCTCTTTGTCCACCCACACACTCCTGAGAATGGCACATTAATAATTTGCAATTACGCGCCTCTATTACCGGCAGCTGCGTTGATAAATACTCGGCACCTCGCAAGGATAACTTCTAGATCGAGAATATTAGGTAAGTTGTTGGAAGTGGTTAGGCGTTGGTGAAAATCTCGCTTCTGAGCACACAAGAGCTCTAACCGCAGAACTCTGCACGGAACACGCGTTGGTGCAGTGCTGCGATACAGACCGTATATCTCCCTTCGAAGACGATGGCCAAGACGCCGTCTCCAAGTCCGCACCGCTCGATGGCTGAAGGCGAAGTCCCTCCACCATTCTCTCGTCTCCCACGTGTACGAAAACGCGGCGGAAGAATACTCAGTTTCGGCCAATGTCGAACGCTCTATCATCGTCGAAATCCCTCCACTGAGATCTACCCAGTGATCGAGTAGGTCATAACATCCCTAGGCTAACGAAATTCTCGTCTTCGCCACGTGTTGCCCAGCTCCGGATGCCGAGCTATCCCCAAAAGCTCCGTATTGTCCTGCGTTTCCGATGAGCGTTCACTGCCGCCCACGGCGGCCCGGCGAGCTACGGCCATCTGCAGACTTTAAATTGCAAAATCCTCAACTTCCGATACTTTTCACCAACGCTTTAAGTTAGTGGCTCAATCATGCAGACATGCAGGGAGTACTGCTCGAGAGTGCCTCATATTTATCATAATTCAATAGACTCATGATCTGATGCCCTTGCCAGTCCCTTTATTATTAATACTAATGTACGGTCGCAGGTTCGAATCCTGCCTCGGACATGGATGTGTGTGATGTCCTTAGGTTGGTTAGGTTTAAGTAGTTTTAAGTCTAGGGGACCGATGACCTCAGATGTTAATTCCTATGCCGGCCGCTGTGACCGAGCGGTTCTAGATGCTTCAGTCCGGAACCGCGCTGCTGCTACGGTCGCCGGTTCGACTCCTGCCTCGCGCATGAATGTGTGTGATGTCCTTAGGTTAGTTAGGTTTAAAGTAGTTCTAAGTCTAGGGTACTGATGACCTCAGATGTTAAGTCCCATAGTGCTTGGAGCCATTTCTTTTTGTTAAATTTCATAGTGCTTAGAGCCATTTTGGGCCCTGTTGCCATGTGTCGTGGCGTATGTGAACACGAAGTGTGCAAGACTTGCCCTCACCTGGTCTGTACGGTAATTTCTCGCTGTCGTCAACGTGTATCTGTTGTACTGCGGAATGGCACCATTACGAAGTGTCGTAACAATGAAGTACAAGGCTTTATTTGCTCTAAAAGATTAGTTATTTGTCCGTCGTTTCTCCATAATGCAAGAAGAAGGAAATTATAGTAACAGAAGTAAATCAAAAACATAGCAAGAATTCATTGATAGTATACAACTAAAAATAGAAAGTAGCTGATCTGTTGCTTCATATGCCATTTTCTCCTTGTAGCCCTCGGAAACCAACAAATTAACACGAAAACAGCGTTCTTTAAACTCACATTTCACCCTATATGACTGACTATTCATTGTGTCCAAATACTGGCATCATCTCCAATTACAACATGAGTTTTGAGCAGAGTTTCAAAAAGCTAGGATCAATAGGTGAACGCTGTATTCAACAACTTATCACTTTTCCAGGAAAGGAGCGAACGATGGACAGGCTAAGTTTTATTTTATGTGCCTATTTAATTCACTATTCTGATTCTGTGTGTCTTAAAGCTGAGAGAGTCAAAATTTTTCAATATTACTTCGATTTCTACGTCTATTGCAGGAAAGATTAGGAGTAAAAAACAGTAAACCGGTTATTTCGGAAACTGCTTTTTCTGAGCGGTTTTAACATTCAGGTTAAACTGCGCAGGAAAAAAAAAAAAAAAAAAAAAAGACTGTGCCGGCAGGAGTGGCCGTGCGGTTCTAGGCGCTACAGCCTGGAACCGCACGACCGCTACGGTCGCAGGTTCGAATCCTGCCTCGGGCATGGATTGTGATGTCCTTAGGTTAGTTAGGTTGAAGTAGTTCTAAGCTATAGGGGACTGATGACCTCAGAAGTTGAGTCCCGTAGTGCTCAGAGCCATTGGAATAAAAAAAAAACTGGTATAAGCGAAAATCGGCCGTTTGCGCAACAACGGCCATCCCCAGGCGTGGCTGCCTCATCTCTTGCTGAGACGGTGGCTACAGGGCAGCGCCCAACGGCGCGGCTGGCTGGCGCCTCGGCGTGAGAAGGAAGCGGCGGCGGTGGCAGCGGCTGCTGGCCGAGGCGCAGACAGACGCCTCGGCGGCCACGCACGCGCGCACGCACTCACGCAGCGGCCAGCGGTGGGCTCACGCGACGCCGTGCGTGCCCCGCCTGCAGCCGGCGCTGCCAGGAATGCGCTTTGAAGTCGCCCGGGCAGCGCCCCCGACCGCCACTATTTCGGCGCCGTCCCCCACTCCGCAGCTCATCCCACTTTTACACTCGACAAATCACGTTAACACTCGTGGGAACGACACTCGGTAGTCCATCCATTGTGCTTGCTCCACCAGTTCAGTTGCGTGGGGCTACCGAATGTGTGGAAGACGGGGCAGAGGGCACGAGGAAAAAATATTGGCAAGCAAAGTTATTCGGAAGTGTGCCTCCGTAGCTGAGTCGTTTAGCGCACGGAAAGATTATGGAAGTACGGACTCTTAGCCGTACCACTTACACAGAGGTCACACCGGCGGTAATTCGTCACCCGAATGTGGCATACACTGAGGTGTCGAAAGCCGTAAGATACCTCCTAATATCGTTTCAGTCCTCTTTTGCCCGGCGTAGTGCAGCAGCTCGACTTGTCATGGACTCAATAAAGCCGGCCAGAGTGGCCGAGCGGTTCTAGGCGCTACAGTCTGGAACCGCGCGACCGCTACGGTCGCAGGTTCGAATTCTGCCTCGGGCATGGATGTGCGTGATGTCCTTAGGTTAGTTAGGTTTAAGTAGTTCTAAGTTCTTGGGGACTTACGACCTCAGAAGTTGAGTCCCATATTGCTCAGAACCATGTGAACCATTTTTTTGACTCAATAAGTCGAAGTACTCTGCAGAAATATTGAGCCATGTTGCCTCTATAGCCGTCCATAATGGCGAAAATGTTTCAGACGCAGGATGTTGTGCACGAATTGACCTATCTTTTATGTCCCATTAATGTACGATGGGATTCGTGTCGGACGGTCTAGGCAGCCAAATCATTCGTTCCAGGTATCCAGAATGTTCTTCAAATCAATCGCGAACAGTTGTGGTCCGGTGACATGGCCCATTGTCATCCATAAAAATTCTATCGTTGCTTGGGAACGAGGAGTCGTGAATGCCTGCAGTCCAAGTAGCCAAAGATAACCACTTCCAATCAATGATCGGTTCAGTTGGGCCGGCCGCTGTGGCAGAGCGGTTTTAGGCGCATCAGTCCGGAACCGCGCGACTGCTACGGTCGCAGGTTCGAATCCTGCCTCGGGCATGGAATTGTGTGATGTCCTTAGGTTAGTTAGGTTTAAGTAGTTCTAGGTTCTACGGGACTGATGACCTAAGATGTTAGGTCCCATAGTGCTCAGAGCCATTTGAACCATTTGGTTCAGTTGGACCAGAGGAGCTAGTCCATTCCCAAGAGGACACAGTCCATTCCCTGTAAACATAGCCCACACCATTACTGAGGAGCCACTAACTTTTACAGTGCCTTGTTAACAGCTTGGGCACATGGCTTCTTGGGGTCTGTTCCACTCTCGAACCCTACCATCAGCTCTTACCAACTGAAATCTGGACTCATCTGACCAGGCCACGGTTTTCGAGCCGTCTAGGGTCCAGGAGAGGAATTCGTGGCGGACCGCATCAAACCAATTGGAAAACTGATGACTAAAAAAAAAAAAAAAAGCAGTCGAACCGATATGATCACGAGGCCAAGAGAGGCGCTGCAGGCAATGGCGTGCTGTCAGCAAAGGCACTTGCATCTGTCGTCTGCTGCCATAGCCCATTAACCTCATCTTTCGCCGCACTGTCCTATCAGATACGTTCGCTGTACGCCCTACATTGATTTCTGCGGTTATTTCACTCTCTGTTGCTTGTCTGTTAGCACTGACAATTCTACGCAAACGCAGCTGCTCTCGGTCGTTAAGTGAAGACGGTCGACCACTGTGTTGTCCGTGGTGAGCAGTAATGCCTACATTTGGTATTCTCGACACAGTATTGGGACGGTGACTCTCGGAATATTGAATTCCCTAACGATTTCCGAAATAGGATGTCCCATGCGTCTAGCTCCAACTACCATTCCGCGCTCAAAATCTGTTAATTCCCGTCTCGCGGCCATAAGCACGTGGGAAACGCTTTCACATGAATCACCTGACTACAAATTGCAGCTCTGCCAATGCACTGTTTTTTATACCTTGTGTACACGATACTGACGTCACCTGTATATGTCCATATCCCTGTCCCATGACTTTTGCCACCTCAATGTACTTCCCCCGACAAAAAATCAGCCGGCCGAAGTGGCCGTGCGGTTCTAGGCGCTGCAGTCTGGAACCGCGACACCGCTACGGTCGCAGGTTCGAATCCTGCCTCGGGCATGGATGTGTGATGTCTTTAGGTTAGTTAGGTTTAACTAGTTCTAAGTTCTAGGGGACTAATGACCTCAGAAGTTGAGTCCCATAATGCTCAGAGCCATTTGAACAAAAAATCAATACGATCAATTGGATCACAGGGATGGCGGTGGTTGCATATATGAAGACAATGGAATGGACGTGCTGTAATTTCGGATGTGCTTACAAGGATAAACGGGAAGATACAGCGCCGAACGAAATATGGAACACATTACCTCAATTTCTTCCATGAATCCTCCCCACATTTGGGTGTTTCGCAGTGCTGAGAAGTTTTGCTGCATGGTTAGTTTCGATTGGATCCTGAGATAAGGACTACCCCTTCTTTGTTTAAGAGTTGCAGATTCGGATGTTCGTTTCGCACGTCAGTTATTTTCATTTATTGTGGGAGAGCGTACCTGATTATTTTGTTACAATTTTCTTTTATGTCATTCTGTAATGTTACTAACGTGGTTCCTTGTCAGAAGTGTGGAATGAACTTAACACATGTTTAAAAAAAAATAAGGAAGCGGTCAGGGAGTCTGACTGCCACGCGGAGGATCCGTGTTGGATTCCCAGTACAGTCAGAGAGATTTTTACTTTGTGACAGGGGAAATGGGGTACGAACAGTTTCGTTGATTGAGGAGCTATTTCATCGAGTTCGTTCATGTACTGTGACAGAAGCCCGGATAACAGGGGACTGACGTATTAGGACATCCGTTGATATCATGAAACAGTGCGTTGATAATGGGGCTAGGCACTAGCCGAAATCTAGATTTGCCTGATAAAACCTGAAAGAAAAGGATGACTGATTGCTGTGCTCTACCATTTGGAAGTCGTTTAACAGTCGTTGAGTGCGCCCACATTCCTAATGGTAGGTAACTTGATGATAAGATAAACGTCTGAACTTCGCAAGCCACCTTACGATGTGGGGCGGAGGGTAATTCTGGTACCACTACCTCCCCCCCCCCCCCCCTTTTCTACTGTTATCACGCTTGGCGAGTGGGAAAAATGGCTGTCGCTAAAGCTTCGTATGACATCTAATTTCTCTAATTCCGTCATGATAATTTCCACAGTCGTCCGTGGGAGAAAGTAACATATTATCTGACCGTTCTCGGAACGTAGGCTCTCGAAGTTTTGGCAAAAAACCTCTCTGTAATGCAGAACGCCTACTCTTTAGCGTCTGCCACTGGAGTTTGAGCATTTCCGTTAAGACTCTCTCGCAGAAAGCAATCCGTGACGATTCGCGCCCTTCTCATTCGATCCTCTCTATCTCTTTTGCAAATCCTAGTTGGTGAGGGTCCCAGACTGATCTCATTCGCTGATAACATTGCTGTCCTCAGCGAAAGTGAGGAACAATTACAGGACCCGTCGAATGAAATGAATAGTATAATGAGCAGAGTATATGGAGTGAGAATAAACGAAAGAAAGACAGAAGTGATGAGAAGTTGCAAAAAGGAGGTAAGTGGTAAGGTGCACATCAGAGCTGAGCACCACATTCTAGATAAAATGTGAGAGAAATCTGCTACCTAAGAAGCAAAATAACACATGATGAAGCAAGGAGTATTTAGGTAGTACACGAATACGGACAACGAGCACAATCTTCGCTGAAAGAAGCCTAGTATTAAATATAGGTCTTATTTGAGAAGGAAATTCTGAGAAAGTACATCTTGAACATTGCAGTGTATGGAAGTGAATGATGCAGCTAGAAAGACAGGAAAAGAGGAGAATTGGAGCGTTTCAGATGTGGTGTTACAGAATTAAATGGTTCAAATGGATCTGAGCACTATGGGACTTAACATCTATGGTCATCAGTGCCCTAGAACTACTTAAACCTAATTAACCTAAGGGCATCACACACATCCATGCCCGAGGCAGGATTCGAACCTGCGACCGTAGCGGTCATGCGGTTCCAGACTGAAGCACGTAGAACCGCACGGCCACACTGGCCGGCGGTGTTACAGAATAATGTTGAAAATTACGTGGACAGGTACGATGAAGAGTCGTCAGTTTATGGTAAGATTTTGGTCAGACTGCATGCTGGAGACTGCAGTAGACTGTTGATGTTTACACTTACTGTCATATGAAAAATTTGTAATGTAATAACTGCAAGGGTATTTGATCAGGAGGAGTTGTATGTAAATATACTGTATTATCACATATCCATACAACCCCACAGGTGTCATAAAGTTGGCAACAGAATTGCAAGTTTCCATTAGACGCCGTCAGTGGTCGTGCGCGATATGGCGGAACCAATGGCGCGTGTCTACTGAGCCATGCTCCGTACCACGAGCATTCTCCATCGCCACAATAGAGGAGGACTGCACAATATACGATGGCTGTCGGCAGCCATACAGCCCACTTACACTTGGAGCCTATCCATCACCTGAAGTTACGCAGATGCCACCTAATCGTGGCTCTGACAGCATCGTTCTAGTTTTAAGTTCAGAGAGCCTCATCTTTGTTGCTGTTGTGTAACCTGGACTCTTGTAAGGTGTGTAGGTAAGTTTGTAGAAATACTAGTTAAGTAAACCTTCTGTTAACTGCGTTAATTTGTTCCCTAATCTTTTCTGCTCCTATCCAGCTTTCCTAGGACGACAGTTGCCGCACCACTTCGTAGCCCATCTTTCCTTGCCGTTGTGTACGATGTCGTACGCGACATATACAACAACTTTCGGTATTGCCATTGTGCGGTTCTTCAAATTCCGGAACAATGGAGGAGGTAGACTACTCAGGTAAAGCACACAACCGTGCCCGACGCGTGACTCGAATCCTCAACCTCCTTCGCTTAACTGAGGCACCTATCCACAAGCTTGCGGCCGTGAATCTGCGCGTTAAGACTCGTTGCGCCGAGCCCAGTGTTTCTCTGGCCGTGACGGCGATCGCATCTGCCAACGCCGACTTCCGCCGCGGAGGAGGGACTGGAAGGCACCGGAGCACCTCATCCTGGGGCAGCGATAATGACCTCCCCCCCCCCCCCCCAACACACACACACATGGACAGTCAGGTTGGTCGTCGCCGTTGTTCTTGGGGCGAGGGAGACAACAGAAAGAAACACAAGAGTTGCCTTTCCGGCCGGCCTGCGTGCCTTCCCACCCTCCCATTGTTGTGTCGGCGCGGCCCGAGGAAGGGGGTGCTGGCTCTGGGGTGGGGCGGCGGGGGGTTTACATATAAGAAGACCACGCACACCGCCCACCGCCCGACCGCCCGTATTTCCGAGATAAATGGGGTTTCCGACCCCTCGGCTACCAGCCAGACGGCGGGGCAGGGGCCGGGACAAAAACACAAAACGAGGAGCGCAGCGCAATGGGGAAGGACGGTGCGGTGCAGACGGTGGGTGGAGGTGGGGGGGAGGGGGGCAGGAGCAGAGGAGGCGCTGGCTGCCGCACGCACGCACACACGCGGGGCGCCCCCCCCCCCCCCCCCCCCCCACGGCCGCTGCGTCCGGCACATCGCCGCCGCGGGCGCCACAGCTGCGACTCCAAACGGCTAGTCCTGCTCCGCGGTGCTACCGCCTCCCCACGTACGATTTGGCACACAAGGCTTACTTGAAGAGACCAGAGTATACGCTATAGCGAGGACGGGGATGAATGACTCCGCAGAAAATATGACTATGCGGTGAAAAGCAATGCCTCCGAATTTTTTGTTCTGTTCTCCGTATTGGCTGAGGTATTACACTTGTCATGCATATTACTCTGAGGCCCTTCCCGTTTCGCTGACGGAAGTTGCAACCCTCTGCCGCTAGAGGGCTCCGAGTAGTAGCGTGTTACGTGGCGGTAGAGCACTTGTATGATAGGCTGAATCGTACGCCATATTTTCCCCGACTCTGAAGATTCGGTAATGTTCACCTTCTAGGTGGTTAGGCTATTCATGAAACTTTTTACCACATTTCTTGTAAAATGGCTCTGAGCACTATGGGACTAAACTTCTGAGGTCATCAGTCCCCTAGAACTAAGAACTACTTAACCTAACTAACCTAAGGACATCACACACATCCATGCCAGAGGCAGGATTCGAACCTGCGACCGTAGCGGTTCCAGACTGTAGCGCGTAGAACCGCTCGGCCTCAAAAATATTTGATGTTGCTTGTATTAAGTGTACCAAACAGTAAATAATGTGTATAGAGATATTTGGAATGCTCTTTACTTACACGACAACAGAAAAATTATAAGGACATATTGCACAGCTAAAGAATTGTAGGCTCGGAACTTGCGTGGTAATTTGTTAACGTTAAATGTAAAGAGTTAAGAATTCGGTAGCAATGTCTTCAAATATCGGTTGGGTGTTACGCAGCAATAACCTGTGGCTATTAATAAGTTTTAGCCCGTGTACAGGCACTTGTAAAAGTGGTGTTTATCTTTTAATCGTAAGTACCAGGTGATCAAAAAGTCAGTATAAATTTGAAAACGTAATAAACCACAGAATAATGTAGATAGAGAGGTAAAAATTAACACACATGCTTCGAATGACATGGGGTTTTATTAGAACAAAAAAAATATTCCTAGACGCGTGGAAGATCTCTTGCGCGCGTCGTTTGGTGATGATTGTGTGCTCAGCATCCACTTTCGTCATGCTTGGCCTCCCAGGTCCCCAGACCTCAGTCCGTGCGATTATTGGCTTTGGGGTTACTTGAAGTCGCAAGTGGATCGTGCTTGACCGACATCTCTATGGATGCTGAAAGACAACATCCGACGCCAATGCCTCACCATAACTCCGGACATGCTTTACAGTGCTGTTCACAACATTATTCCTCGACTACAGCTATTGTTGAGGAATGATGGTGGACATATTGAGCATTTTCTGTAAAGAACATCATCTTTGCTTTGTCTTACTTTGTTATGCTAATTATTGCTATTCTTATCAGATGAAGCGCCATCTGTCGAACATTTTTTGAACTTTTGTAATTTTTTTTCTTTTTGTTCTAATAAAACCCCATGTCATTCCAAGCATGTGTGTCAATTTGTACCTCTCTATCTACATTATTCCGTGATTTATTCAGTTTTCAAATTTATACTGACTTTTTGATCACCCGTTACTTTAAGAGATGCGACATTTTTATTGTACAGTTCGTGGGGGGAGTATGACGGGTTTGTTGCTTGTTAAACTGTGTAAAAAGTTTATTCTTTGAAGGTTATGCTACGTGTGCAGGTTCCCTCACAATGACCAATCCGCTATAAAAATTTAGTAATTATCATTTATCCTA
The DNA here is from genome assembly GCF_021461385.2 of Schistocerca piceifrons. Taxonomy (NCBI): domain Eukaryota; kingdom Metazoa; phylum Arthropoda; class Insecta; order Orthoptera; family Acrididae; genus Schistocerca; species Schistocerca piceifrons. Next base: position 57,831,752 of record NC_060143.1, read on the forward strand.
CAGTATCTATGTAAGGCATGGGATTAAGTATTATTCAATTTGTGTATATATATTTACGATAACGATGTATAAATACATCACAAATTTTCCTCTCTACATTGCCAGTTGCCAAAATATCTCAGGACGCGAAAATTTTTAGACGAATTTTTACTGGGGAAATTAACGAAATGGCATAAAAGTGGTTTCATGTTTGTAACCACTTTTATTAACGTATATTTAAAATACACAATTGAGCGCCAGGTATTGGTTTCCAGCTTGCTCTCCGGCAGTTTATGGCCGATCTCCTTCCTCATTCGGCGCCACTTGGAAATCTAAACTTGCGAAAACCATTTGCGCAATAGTTAGTGCAGTTCACAACTGAGTGGCCACTCGTATTTATGGCAAATTCTTCAATATATTTAAGTACAAATCTCCACTCGCATAGTGACTTATATGTTTTTAAACAAGTGTGAATATTCTATACTTTGGGAAAACTTGGCGGACACGACACCTCAGGTTTAGAAGTTTTAATGTCGGTGCGTGAGAAACAGGGCGCTATAACCGAGCTTCTAACCGTCGACACATGGAGTGCCGTCTCCTTCACATCTGCAACAATCCGACGCCTCGGGTTCACAGTCTCGACTTGGCCCAATTCAATATTCATCTGTTGCCAACACTTAAACGCTACCGTCGAGGACTTCACTTTGATAATGATGAAACGTTGCAAGTAAAGACGAGGTTGTGTCTCCGTCAACAATGTCAAACATTCTACACTGGCGATCTGAACGAACTGTCCTCTTGTTGGGAGAAATGTGTTCTTCACCAGGGTGACTGTTGTTTGGACTGATGACCGTAGATGTTAAGTCCCATAGTGCTCAGAGCCATTTGACTGTTGTTTCTCCACTCTTAACGACACTTCCCACTCACTAACATTCGAGATTTCTTACAGTAACTAATTATACGCATACTTTTCGCGTAGTAATGGAAAAAAATATATTTCCACAATCGCTTCGCTAATTGCACAATTAAAACGATTAGTTGTTGTTACTTTATTCATTCTCAATGGTCAAACGATTATTACGTATTTGTATACTAATTTTTTTTTGCAAATGTATAAGCTTATAGCATATCATAGCAACGTGGCTTGTACCTAATTAATATTTCTTCACCCTTCCTGTTATTGGCTACCTTGTCATTGTCACTGAGTCATATGAGTTAACAGTGAAAGCTCATGTGTTCCGAAAGTCCAACTGTTGCAGCGATTTCTGTTTCTACGTCACTATAATCCTTTGGTAGGGCTGTCGCGTACTGTTAGAAGTTTTTTAAATACCGTAATGTTTTCATTCTAGTTCTCCAGTACATTTGGAGACCATGTTAGTCTGAAAGTGATGAGCCTTCACCGTTCTCAGATTTCAGGATTAACCCACGCAATACCAAGCGATCTAGGCGCGCAGTCCGGTACCGTGCGACCGCTACGGTCGCAGGTTCGAATCCTGCCTCGGGCATGGATGTGTGTGATGTCCTTAGGTTAGTTAGGTTTAAGTAGTTCTCAGTTCTAGGGGACTTATGACCACAGCAGTTGAGTCCCATAGTGCTCAGAGCCATTTGAACCATTTTGAATACCAAGCGAGGTTGATTGGGGGGGGGGGGGGAGAAGATACCACGCCCACCTTTTCCAAATAATGTTATCTAGTCATGTTGTTGCTGTTGTGGTCTTCAGTCCTGAGACTGGTTTGATGCAGCTCTTTTTACCCTCCATGCTGCCCCCCGATGCTAAATTTGTGATCCCTTGATGCCTCAAAACATGCCCTACCAACCGATCCCTTCTTCTAGTCAAGTTGTGCCACAAACTTCTCTTCTCCCCAATCCTATTCAATATCTCCTCATTAGTTACGTGATCTACCCACCTTATCTTCAGCATTCTTCGGTAGCACCACATTTCGAAAGCTTCTATTCTCTTCTTGTCCAGACTAGTTATCGTCCATGTTTCACTTCCATACATGGCTACACTCCATACAAATACTTTCAGAAACGACTTCCTGACACTTAAATCTATACTCGATGTTAACAAATTTCTCTTCTTCAGAAACGATTTCCTTGCCATTGCCAGTCTACATTTTGTATCCTCTCTACTTCGACCATCATCAGTTATTTTACTCCCTAAATAGCAAAACTCGTTTACTACTTTAAGTGTCTCATTTCCTAATCTAATTCCCTCAGCATCAGCCGATTTAATTTGACTACATTCCATTATCCTCGTTTTGTTTTTGTTGATGTTCATCTTATATCCTCCTTTCAAGACACTGTCCATTCCGTTCAACTGCTCTTCCAAGTCCTTTGCTGTCTCTGACAGAATTACAATGTCATCGGCGAACCTCAAAATTTTTACTTCTTCTCCATGAATTTTAATGCCTACTCCGAATTTTTCTTTTGTTTCCTTTACTGCTTGCTCAATATACAGATCGAATAACATCGGGGAGAGGCTACAACCCTGTCTCACTCCTTTCCCAACCACTGCTTCCCTTTCATGCCCCTCGACTCTTATAACTGCCACCTGATTTCTGTACAAATTGTAAATAGCCTTTCGCTCCCTGTATTTTATACCTGCCACCTTCAGAATTTGAAAGAGAGTATTCCAGTTAACATTGTCAAAAGCTTTCTCTAAGTCTACAAATGCTAGAAACGTAGGTTTGCCTTTTCTTACTCTTTCTTCTAAGATAAGTCGTAAGGTTAGTATTGCCTCACGTGTTCCAAAATTTCTACGGAATCCAAACTGATCTTCCCCGAGGTCCGCTTCTACCAGTTTTTGCATTCGTCTGTAAAGAATTCGCGTTAGTATTTTGCAGCTGTGACTTATTAAACTGATAGTTCGTATCTAGTCATGCACCTTACATTTTAAGTTTTTGAAAAAAATGTTATTGTTTTTAATATCTACTACATTCCGGAATTGCTTTTAATTTTTGAATGCAGTTTACCCAAAAATTCAAGTCTTGGTAATGGCTGTGACTTTCCACAAGCAACGAATTTCATATTTATATTTTCACCTTCACTACGTGCGCAAAGTGGGAATCGAATTCTTGACTCTTTTCTATTCCGTCGACCTCATGGCTGCTGGATTATTGGACAGTCGGTTGACTATAGACCTGCAAATAAACATTTGTTTACGGGACGAATGTATTCTGAGGCATGCATGACCTGTTAGGTTGCTAGAACCACGCGGAATGTTTAAACCGTTCCTGTGTGTGTTGCGCCGCAGTAACGCCCTCGAATAACGCCGACGTCTGCTGGCGCCCTCCGAAAGGGGTAGCTTGGCCGAAGTTCTGTTTTGGCTCGGAGCCAGTTCGCCCTCGAAGCGGGCATCGCAATGCACGTCGACTGGGTTCGCTTTATTTCGTGTCCCCTCGCTTAGTGCTGCCGCACGGCCAGCATCGCCACGGATGGCCAAGAAACGGATGTGGGACACGTCCTACGACAAAACGAGCCTTCTTCTCCGAGGACCTTCGAATAACAGGGCGTGAGTAGCGGCCGCGAACGGTGATTTTCCGTTGACCTCTTTTCTACGGGAAAGGAAGCGAAATGGCCAGGGAAAAAGCTACATTTGCTACTCCACGGCAGCGCACTATATTTTTTAGCAGTATTTTACCAATTTCGTGAATGAGTAGAAAGGTAGCAATTTGAATTCTCGACGACAGCACGAAATTTTATCTCTATGTCCATAGTTGTAGGATGCGACCTATCTGCGTTGACTGCAAATGAAATACTAAGGAAAGTGCACTGAAACAACTGGAAGTGTGGAGCATGGAGGTGTGAGGCGTTAAGTTCATAAACGAGTGAGGCGTCACAAAAAATAAGCTAGCCGTTCGGCTTGTAGTCAAAACCTATTTTTTTTAAAAAGGAGTCCTGAGTCACATCCACAACGTCTCAATTCTATCTTCAAGACCGTCTGCTGTCGAAGTGCAAAATTCAATGTGCGTACCATGGCGATTAAAATGACGGCACCAGTAACCTTCTATCATCATTTAATTATATCTTCTTAGTGTTTTAAGAGAAATATTGTGATCTGATGTGAAGAAAATATATCAAACATTCATAATTTTAGCAAAACAATTCAGATAGGCCTACGATTTTATCGTTTAAATAAGGAGTAACTGAATTACGTTTGTATACCTAATGAAACTTAAAATTCCGTCTGTGTCTGATTGCTGCTATGATTGAAATGTGTCCCGTTTCAAAGCTTGCAAATAAGTTCGTAATTTAGGCCATATTTTCAAATGAATACGATCTTAAAACTTCCTTCTTTGTTGCCCGATTATTCTACAACGACATTTGTAATGAGGTCCCCGTTTTGACTCGCATGTAGGAGAAAACTTATTTGTGTCGTGGGATGAATTGTGGATACAAAATCGAAACGGTTCGTTTAAGCGGTTTGCAAAATACAATATATCAATCAAAACTGAGAATGGTTTTCCGGAGTTCGAATATACAACATTAGTCTCTGTAGACTAATTCAAGACATTTAATCACTTCATGGGAAACTTTGTTCAGCATAAGGTGATCAAGTAAAATAAGATATTTGTCGGATAAAATATTTCATTTGCATATCATCCAGTTGACCACAGTGTATTAATGTAGACACTGTAAAGGAAGAACAGCGTACATTTTGAGAACGCGGTGTCTAACGTTTGAGCATCCTGAACAGTGCGACTTGTCAGCAAGTTTACTGCGAAACGAGAGTGTTTCTCTAATCGTGATAAAAACCTGAAACGATGAGCAATGATACAGTCCTTCTTCTCTTCTGCGTTTCGCGCAACCTGCAGAAAGCACGCACTAATTACGGACTTTTTTTTTCTCCCAACGCCGTTAAGTCGACGACGAGGTAAACAGCTTCAGCACGTGGGAGCGGTAGGCAAGTTTGCACGTTACACGATTTTCGCATTCGACATGTGCGGAGTTTCTTTTGGTTCTTGCAGGCGCCAAGCAGTGTTAACTATAAACGAATTGTGAGGGCTGTCGAAAACCAGGAAGCAATGGCGCTGTACAACTGCACGTGGTTTTTTCCCCATCGAATGAAGTTACAGCAAACTAATGCCCACTGTGTTCAACTGGATAATACGTAAATGAAATATTTTATCCGACAAACATCTTATTTTACTTGATCACCTTATGCTGAACGAAGTTTCCCACGAAGCGATTAAATGTCTTGATCATCACCATTAGCTACTTTATTTCTAAGTATAGATCAGATCTAGACTTCAGCAAGTGCTACGAATTTAAGTTTCATGCATCAGCGTTTGCCGATGTCCTCTACCGATTTACATCTCCACATATAACGTACATATATACCAATTTTGTTTTTGTGTTCCACTACTTCGTCATCTAGCCCCTTTCTCATCACAAGCAATCCAGTAAAGAATTCCTTGAAGCATCTGTTATCGATTATCTGACGGTCATATCTGGGCGAGTAAATGGCTTAAATCGCGCAGCAGCTATGCTGAATTGGATTTCCTATGCTTTCCCTTAGTCATTTCAGGCGGCTGTCACAGAGTATAACAATGTAATGGCCGGTACATTTCCTCGTCCGTGTGGAAATCGAGTTAGTTAGTCCTCCGCCACTAACGCCCTTGACGTCAACGGGTTGTTAAATACTACCGTACCGTCAGCTACAGTTGGCTGTCAGCGTTTCTGCTAATCTATTCCATACAGAGGTACTCTATGGGAAACTCCTCGAATTCAAGAGGGACTTGCTGTACTTTGGGTCGTTGCTAATTCATGTATTCGTTACTGGGTAGCAGGCACTCTGCGAGACTGAAAGTGCTGATTTGTAACTCTCTATTAAGTTTTGCGACTCGCGTAGATTTTTTTCCCCTCGCACGATACCGCGTTGAATGGGTAGTTTTCGTATTTGATATTGTCACTTTATCTCAGATATACACTCCTGGAAATGGAAAAAAGAACACATTGACAGCGGTGTGTCAGACCCACCATACTTGCTCCGGACACTGCGAGAGGGCTGTACAAGCAATGATCACACGCACGGCACAGCGGACACACCAGGAACCGCGGTGTTGGCCGTCGAATGGCGCTAGCTGCGCAGCATTTGTGCACTGCCGCCGTCAGTGTCAGCCAGTTTGCCGTGGTATACGGAGCTCCATCGCAGTCTTTAACACTGGTAGCATGCCGCGACAGCGTGGATGTGAACCGTACGTGCAGTTGACGGACATTGAGCGAGGGCGTATAGTGGGCATGCGTGAGGCCGGGTGGACGTACCGCCGAATTGCTCAACACGTGGGGCGTGAGGTCTCCACAGTACATCGATGTTGTCGCCAGTGGCCGGCGGAAGGTGCACGTGCCCGTCGACCTGGGACCGGACCGCAGCGACGAACGGATGCACGCCAAGACCGTAGGATCCTACGCAGTGCCGTAGGGGACCGCACCGCCACTTCCCAGCAAATTAGGGACACTGTTGCTCCTGGGGTATCGGCGAGGACCATTCGCAACTGTCTCCATGAAGCTGGGCTACGGTCCCGCACACCGTTAGGCCGTCTTCCGCTCACGCCCCAACATCGTGCAGCCCGCCTCCAGTGGTGTCGCGACAGGCGTGAATGGAGGGACGAATGGAGACGTGTCGTCTTCAGCGATGAGAGTCGCTTCTGCCTTGGTGCCAATGATGTTCGTATGCGTGTTTGGCGCCGTGCAGGTGAGCGCCACAATCAGGACTGCATACGACCGAGGCACACAGGGCCAACACCCGGCATCATGGTGTGGGGAGCGATCTCCTACACTGGCCGTACACCACTGGTGATCGTCGAGGGGACACTGAATAGTGCACGGTACATCCAAACCGTCATCGAACCCATCGTTCTACCATTCCTAGACCGGCAAGGGAACTTGCTGTTCCAACAGGACAATGCACGTCCGCATGTACCCCGTGCCACCCAACGTGCTCTAGAAGGTGTAAGTCAACTGCCCTGGCCAGCAAGATCTCCGGATCTGTCTCCCATTGAGCATGTTTGGGACTGGATGAAGCGTCGTCTCACGGGGTCTGCACGTCCAGCACGAACGCTGGTCCAACTGAGGCGCCAGGTGGAAATGGCATGGCAAGCGGTTCCACAGGACTACATCCAGCATCTCTACGATCGTCTCCATGGGAGAATAGCAGCCTGCATTGCTGCGAAAGGTGGATATACACTGTACTAGTGCCGACATTGTGCATGCTCTGTTGCCTGTGTCTATGTGCCTGTGGTTCTGTCAGTGTGATCATGTGATGTATCTGACCCCAGGAATGTGTCAATAAAGTTTCCCCTTCCTGGGACAATGAATTCACGGTGTTCTTATTTCAATTTCCAGGAGTGTATTTCGTTACATCTGTTAATGCACATGATGCGGCGTGCAGGTTTATTACTGGATGCCTGAGACCTGCACCACTTACCAACGCAAATCATTTGGTATGTATTGCTCCCCCAGACATCCGCCGTGACGTTGCTTCCAGCGCGGGAAGAATAAACCAGGTGGTCACTAAGTCCAAATATCAATTGCACTGTTATGCACCAACCGTCCAGAGATTGGGGACCAGGAAAAGATCTACGAAAACCACCAATAACTTGTAACTCCATCGAAACAAGAATAGAAATGAGGAGAGACAACTTGTAAAATCTTTATTAGCTTCACCCACCTGACAACTCCCTTCCTGGCCGTCAATGGAGGTGGGCTACAAAGTATATTCTCAAACATCTAAGGAAGTTGCAGAGTTAATCTACAACGACGTGTATTTCCAATAGTTGTCACTACCGACTGCGGCTACGGAGAAGCGCAAAGAAACCTGGACGTCAGAGGAACAATCCCTATCATGCAGCACTCGAAACTGGCACCTGCGCCTCAGACTCATGGAGAAAGTTGTTGAAGCTTCTGATGTATTATGAAGGGAGGCCTAACGGGATGTCTAAACATATATATACATATCTTCGGTTCGTGTATCAACGCTACGCCTACACAAGGCCCTCAGATTTATGTGTCACACACGAACAGGAAAATAAAATCAAAAGGCACTGGAATGCAGTAAGTTAAATATAACAAGAAGAGACAAGGTTAGAAACAAAGTCCTATTGGACAAAACAGAAGTAAACGAAACGCTAACCCCAGTTGAAACGCTAAAATCGCAATGGACGGGAAATGTTTTGAGGAGGTGTGATGACAATGGAGTATTTTAACGACTAGATGTCTGTGGAAGATAAACGAGGAAGATTAAACAAAGACGAAGAATGTGAGATGACCTGAGTTATGGAGGACCATCATGGCCAGCGATTGCACGGGACAGTCATCCCTTTCATGATAGTGGCTTACTGATGTTTGATGGACGTCGACAACACAAACAACAATAACAATCAGATCTTCGCGATAGTTTTCTATTTAGGATAACAATGGCACGAGCAGTTACTGTTCGGCCTAAACGACATAAAGAACGAACCGATGAGACTTTCCTCCTTTGTACTATATCTGGTAAGACGCTCACAGACGCTTCGTCGTGTAATTCCCCCTAAGGGAAAGAGTTTCACTTCTACAATGCTGGTCATACGAGCCAACGAAATGTCGTATAGACGGCTCTCAGATCTGTGTCACACACATATAAGAAAATTACTATTGCCTGGAACAAAAAATAAATAAGGCTGTGAGGATGGGGCGTGAGCCGTGCTTGCCCGCGAAAGGCAAAGGTCCCGAGTTCGAGTCTCGGTCCGGGCACACAGTTTTAATCTGCCAGGAAGTTTCATATCAGCGCACACTCCGCTGCAGAGTGAAAATCTCATTCTGGAAATTAAAAATAGTCCAACGCCCCAGCTCCCATCAGGCTTCCTGGGGTGTTTTCCTTGCTTGTAAGGTAAATGCTCGAAATCGGTTTCACCACCTAAATACTCCCAATTGGGCCTACCCATTTACCCCGCTGTCACCTCGCCAGGTATTTGCCTGAAAAGATCTCAGACCGTCCGCTCTGCCCCTTACAGTAACGTTAACTCTGTACAGAGGCCCTGGCGCGATAATCGGCATCGACCGATCGCCGTGTCACTCTTCCCCAACGGCGTCATTGGAGAGGCGTGGGATCAGCACACAACTCTGCCGACCGCTGTTAGTTTTCGTGATCTGGACGGACTACTACTGGGTCAAGCAGCGCCACAATTCGCCACACGAGGCTGAGTACACTCCGTTCCAGTCATTTCCCCAAGAATAAATTCCTAGCAGTATCGGGAATCGAACCTGGGTCCTCCGCATGACTTTCAACGGCGCTGACCACCCAACTACGGAGGCGGATACCCCTTACAGTAAATATATATAGCTCAGATTGTTTTGTTTTGCTAGCGCCAGGAGACCTATCCGGAACTTTGAAGCATTCCTGAAGTCAACGTGTATTTTCCATTAGACGCAAATGCGCCAGACCGCGCCGATACTATCGATTTTACAGCAGGCTGTACACTGATATCGCAGGATAGCTTATCCGTCCCGTACGGAAAAAGCCACAGCTGGTGTGGGCCGTCAGTGGATTCGCAGTGATTCTCCGCCTCTTCCAGCAACGGCGCGCCACGAGAGAGGCGGGCGCGGAAACAAGTGTCTGCGACTGCTCTCCTAAGCCAATTACGAGGCGCGCATAATCAGGCGCTCGTTTCCCGCTCGCAATCTCATTACGGGCTCCCAACAGGCGGCGTCCACCGTTTTGAGACCGTGTCCTCCGTCCGGGCGAGAAGTAGATGTCGCGGTCAACGCCTCCGGCTGGCGGACTGCTGGAGAAATGCAAATACCTAGAGGGGCACTGTGACGGCGGAAAGACTGGCCGACAAGCTCTATCAGAGAGGTTAAATCCTTGTACTCTCCGACGCTTTAAGCACCTCTCAACTATCTGCTTGACTGCAGGAGAATGTGGATGAACCCGCCAACGAAACCGTGGTTCATCTTTTCCACTTGAAAACTCAACTACTTTTTTTTTTTTTTTTTAATGAACGCTCCGCAATTTGACTGTATTGTTGTTTATGTAATCACGATCTAGGTTTTGACCTTTTATGCCAGTTTCAAGTGATTGAGTTTATGTCATTAACATACATTGTAGGACATTGAGCTCAAAATATATGTTAATGATATACACTCAGTCACTTGAAATGGCATAAAAGGCCGAAACCTAGGTCGTAACTAAATAAACAAGAACACAGTCAAATGGTGATGTGTTCATTCAAAAATTATTGCATGACTTGCTCAGCAACATCAAAAACTGTCAACTACTTTCCTTTTGTTAAAGATCCCCACGCTCTGTCCCTGCTCTTCCCATCTCTACAAGTAAAAACGTTTATCTCCCGTTAACGGGGAGATCAAAAAATGTTCAAATATGTGTCAATTCCTCAGGGAGCAAACTTCTGAGCTCATCGGTCCCTACACTTACACACTACTTAAACTAACTTATGCTAAGAACAACAAACACACCCATGCCCGAGGGAGGCCACGAACCTCCGGTGCGAGTGGCCGCGCAATCCGTGACATGGCACCTCAAACTGCGCGGCTATTCCGCGTGCCAACGGGAGGTCACCAGAGGCAGAACATGTTGACAAGACGAAACTACAGTCGTCTGGCCATAACCATGGGTTCTTTGATTGCTCGGGGAGATGACTCATACAACATACAAAATATCTGCTTCCTTTATTAAATGAACACATAAACAGATTTACTTAATTTTAAATTCTTCTGGGCCTTCAGCGTTATATATGTCTTGTAAGGACATTATGTGTACATTAAGTCAAACGCTGCTTTGTGTAGCAGTTGTTATTATTGTGACTTCATTTTCATTGGCTATAGGCCATTTCCGCTCAATGGCCATTTTCAAGCACTCTGCAACATGTAGTACGGTATTTAGATCATACATCTGTGAATTTCGTAATAAATTATTATTTTGTACATTTGGCGTTAGACTTACTTCCATATTACGTCGTTGAGGCTCTTGCTGTCAGATATCTTACTTGGTGCATTTTTAAGCAAAGCACAGGCGAAATTATAAATTCCTCACTAAGTAATGTCTCAGAAGTGGAATTTTTCTTCGTCGGCTAGTATCGTTAAGATCTTGTTAACATTATGTATGTTTTACAGCTTCGAGTTATCTCGCGATGTTACGTGGTTACAGATTTGTTTTTATAAATCTATGGAGTTGTATGATAGTAAAATCTTTGCAGCCGTATATTGGTGTACGTTTTACGAAATTATCGTGGTCAATAATTTCAATAAAATTATCAAAATACTTTCTGGAAGAGACAGAAATCTATATACACACCCGCAAATATCCAGAAAAAAAGTTAAACAAACAAAAGCTATTTTGATAATGTTATTGAAATTATTGACCACGGATAATTTCATAAAACGAACACCAATATACAGCTGCAAAGATTTTACTATCACACAACTCCATAGATTTATAAAAACAAATCTGTAACCATGTAACATCGCTGACATAACTCAAAGCTGTAAAACTTACAAAATGTTAACAAGATCTTAACGACACTGGCCAACAAAGAAAAATTCCACTGCTGAGACATTACTTGGCGAGGAATTTATAATTTCGCCTGTGCTTTCCTTAAAAAAGCACCAAGTAAGATATCTGACAGCAAGAGCCTCAACGACGTAATATTGAAGTAAGTCTCATGCCAAATGTACAAAATAATTATTTATTACGAAAATTCACAGATATATGATCTAAATACCGTACTATGCGTTGCAGATTGCTTGAAAATGGCCTTTGAGCCGAAATAGGCCTATAGCCAATGAAAATAAAATCACAACAATAACAACTGCTACTCAAAGCGTTTTGGCTTAATGTACACATAATGTCCTTACAAGTTTTACTTAACTTGAAACAATCATTTGTTACAGAAGTGTTTGATAATTTACAACTGTCATTGACTATTAAAGCATCCCTCGATGCACTAATTAACAAATTTGTCTTGAAGTACATTGTTCAACATTTACAAAAGTAAATTTCAATGTTGGACTCTTTAGTCCTGCTTGATAATGTTGACTGCTTCAGCGTATCTCACGAAATGGGACAGAGCGCTTCCATGATCAGCTCTATATTGACATCCGTATGACGGCGCTGCTGTGATGAGACAGAGGGCGTGCCTTCTTCAGGCTCTCCCATTCGTCCTGCGGATTGCAGCGCGACATCACTACCTGCGCTATCGATGTGCACTGCCTACTTTGGTGTGGCGCCGCGATCTTTGGACGATACCACAGAACACAAAAACGGATTAGCAAATCGCCCTGGGCCCGCTATTTGCCTGAAGTGACTTGAGGGCCACCATGGAAAATCTCCGATAACTCTAGTTGTCACGAGGTACTCGTGTAGCACAGGACTGTTACAACCCTCTTCCACCGAGAGAAGTAGCGCAGAGGTTATGACACTGGTTTCGCATTTTGTAAAACACGCAAGTCCCCGGCTTGCAATCAAGATTTAGGTTTCTCGTGGTTTCCATAAAATGTTTAAGACAAATGCCAATCTTGTGCTCCATCACTAATTACCCCGTCTGACGAGACGTTACCACATCTTCCTTCCTTTCTTACCACTCGTAATTCTCCTCCACCAGAGCCTGTCCTGAGCAATTACCATCATTCGTGACTCTTACTTAGTTTCCCCATATTGTCCTCGAAATTATCCAGGAATACTGGTCTTGTGTTTTCCTTTCTTCTAACGTTAAATCCTAGTCTTACTTCCTTTCTTTTCCTCTTTTCTAGTTGCATCAGGTCTCATGGAAAGTGATACCAGTTGTAGTCTGATCTGTTCTACATTATTTTGGCATATCCTCAACCCAACGGAGCATTTTTCACTCCACAGTTCATATTTTTCTCCTATCCTCCCTGTCTGGGAACGCTCGTCGACAATGGGTTCAAACACAGTTCTAGGCAGTTTATCCTCGGGCTAGGGTGGCTCTCGTATAGTAATATTGGACCAAGGAGTGGTTGGTAGGAGCAATTTCTTTAAGTAATCTTTTTCCTGAATGTCGGAGAAGCTAAAGGCTTTGCCGTGATCGGAACGATGATACATAAATAGATTTGTTGTAAATTCGGTTGTTGTAGTCTTCCGTCATAAGACTTGTTTGATGCAGCTCTCCACACGAGTCCATCCCCAGCGAGCCGCTTCGTCTCCTAATAACCAGTGCAACCAACGACCACATGACCCTGCCTATTTGCAGTAGTCCATTGGTCTCCCTCTAAAATTCCTCCCTCCCCCTCCCACCCAATACTCACCTCCAATACCAAATTGATAATTCATTGATGCGTCAGAATGTGTCCCGTCAACTATTTCCTTCTTTTACGAGTTGTCAAGTCGTACGATAATTTTTCTTTTCTCTTCACTTCCATTCACTACCACCTCGTTTGCTATTCAGTCTCTCCATCTAATCTTCAGCGTTCTACTGTAGCACCATATTTCAGAAGCTTCTATTGTCTTACTGTCACTGTCTGAGCTCCTTATCGTCCACATCTCACTTTATCACTTTCGTACAAGGCTACACTCCATACAAATAACTTCAGAAAAGACTTCCTAACACTTAAATTGATATTACAGACGTTAGCTAACATATTCCTCTTTTTCAGAAATTATTTTCTTGCTATTGCTATTCTGCATTCTATATCCTCTCTAGCTCAGCCACCCAAATACCAAAACTAATCCACTATTTTAAATGTCTTATTTCCTAACGTAATTCCCTCCGCAGTACCTGATTTACCTCGACTACATTTCATTATCTTTGTTTTATTTTCGTTGATGCTCATTTTATATCTTCTTTTGAATACATTATCTACTCCGTTCAACTGTTCTTCCAAGGATTTAGCCGTCTCTGATAGAATTACAATGTCATCATCAAACCTCAGAGTCTTCATTTGTTTTTCTTGAACTTCAGTACCCGGCAACAGGCTACAAACTTGTCTCACTCCCTGCACAACTACTGCTTCTCTTTTATGTCTTTTGACTCTTATAACTGCAATCTTGTTTATGTACGAATTGTGTATAATCTTTCGCTCTTTGTATTTTATAGCTGCTACCTTCAAAATTTCAGAGTGTAGTCCAGTTAAAATTGGCAAAATCTTCCTCTACATTTACAAGTGCCATAAACGCAGGTTTGCTTTTCTTCAACCTACCTTCTAGATAACATAGCCTATATGAACATTACTGCCGTGAGTGTTCCTACATTTCCCCGACAGCCAAACTGATCTCTGCAATCGGCTTCTATAAGTTCTTCCATTCTTCTGTAAATAATCCGTGTCAGTATTTTGCGTCCCGGACATATTTAACTGATAGTTCGGCATATTCACATCTGTCAGCACCTACTTTCTTTGGAACTGGAATGATTACATTCTTCTTGACGTCTGACGGTATTCTGCCTGTCTCCTGTATGTCGTACTTTCGTTCATGATGGCAAAAAAAGGAGCTTCCATATTTAAAATACATGATCATTTTGAAAGCGACGTTGTATGTACAGGGAAGTAGTCATAGGGAACGGATTCACACCCGGCATGTAATTGTTAAATATAAAAGTTATAAAATACAGCTGTTTCTCTTTATTAGTTAAATTTTTTTGACAGGTGTAAGGTCCAACTACCATGTTTAATATGAGGGAGTGTCTGGCCCGTTTTATTATGAGGATTGTAATCTAGTGTGTCTTCGCTCAATTGTGCACAAGTGGGGTTGCAAGTAAGCAATACATTAAGGGAGGAAGTTCATAAAATTGATCGAGAGTGTCAACTTTCAATTTATTTTTTATTTATTAGTAGAATTGGTGGACAATAAGTTCCCAGCGTTTCAACGATGAAATCGAATCCGAAGTGCATTAAAAATAATTAAATGTGACTTTCCAGCAAGCTTTTAGTTAAAAAACTTTAATGTTTTGGACACATCCAGAAGAGAACGAGGTCTAGATTGAGGAAGGTTGTCACTGATGTGAACGGCAAAAATTTGGTGGATGAAAGGGCACTGGTGGACACAACAGACTCAAAAAGATGACCCACAACTTCAAGAGTGTCATGGCAAGGCTGTCAGATAGAACCTACCCAGTGTTAAGTGACATGAAAAGTGCAGTATGGCCCACTTATTTCCACGTGGTGTCAACAGATGAACATCCCATTCATCATCTGTGGCATACTAGATGGTGTAAATATATGCAGGCTCAGAGGGATAACAACCCGTACATTCACATGGAGATGCTTCCCAATTGTATCCTGGATGCCGTCCAGCCCACTTAAAGGTTTCTGAACGATCTTGAACTTCTTGTGTTCATGGCAAACAAACAATCCAAATGAGTCTCTAAATTCACTTTCATGGAAAAGATGTCCCAAAATCACATGTTCTTCAGCTACAGTTGTCAGAATTTCAGCTCATTTATTGATGGGAACGTAGGGAGGATGAAGGTGTTAGAGATTGGACTTTACGATGGGAAATTTCACTCAAGACATCTTGAGAGAAATAGATTTACAGCGCCTCTCTGCACCTTAAAAGTCAGTCGAAGACCTGGTAACGGAAAGAAGGAAGAAAACAAGAAACCAGAAGGGAACGCTTGAAGGGTAAGGGGCACCTGATTATAAATACTGAACCTTCTGAAGAGGTGACACAAGTGAAATCGTTAAGTTGGACTTCAAATTGCATTTCCTGAAAATTAAGTTTTTTAAAACTTTATGTACCTTTTTCTCGGAATCTTTGAACGCTAGAATTGTGAAAGTTTGTGTACTTATTTCTGTTTATTTATGTAAACACGATAAATGGTTTCTCAAGAGCAAATTTTGAAACGCTGAGTGCAAGCTGAGATATAGGGCAATTGCTTGGAATATTGCATAAATTTTATATTATGCTCACAGAATTAAAAATTATAAAAAATTCTCCTATTCGATGTATTCAAAAAAGCCTCCATGAGAAATCTTACTATATGCAAAAAAATTAAACAAAGAAAATTCTGTAGGTATCTCTTCAAAACTTTCTGAGAAAAAAGGAAATTAAGAGTAATGTGTTAATTTCATCTAAAGCATGGTACAAAATTTCATTCCCGTATCTTTAAAATTGTGGATTTGATGCATCTTTTAAATAGTGTGTGTTTTTCATGAACGTCCCTACTTAAAGCTCATAAAATAATGCGAAATTTCTGTTGCTCTATAATAGAAGCGTGGATCTGCAAGCGTTGATGTAGGGTATCTACGAACGTCAGTAAAGGCAATGAAGACAGTGTCGCAGAATGTAATGAATAACTCTCTACGACCGACGATAGCGAGATTTTTTCTGGTATCACTCCTGGAGTTCCCTCTTCCCTCTTCGCCAAGTATTTCCGTACATGGAGTCACATCGTTGCACGTTTCAGACCATCGTGGTCGGTGGCAAGCACAGGCCGTTAGAGGCCAACGGGATCGCTGGTACCTTATTAGAGGTGCAAACAAATTTTGTTATTATCCACTCTCCTTCTCCTCATCATTTCAGTATGCGCCTACTGACTCATTTGGAATTCACAAATCTGACTTTTAAATTCTCTCATATTCCGGCCGGGACATTTTTTTGTCGTCCCCTTCTCGTCTTCGCCCAGCGAAGAAAAGTATATGGAAACGAAATGCCGGATCCGACTTCGAGGTATCTTTCCGTCTTTGCCCCAACAGCGATTATGAGCTCTGGTGTATTTGTTTAAGAGCAAGTAAAAGGAGAAGAACACAGTTTATAACATTTGGGAGCATGCCAAGGATAGCCTGTTCTCTGTAAATAAGGAGCTACGGGCTCGGGGAATATACGGATTCCATAGCTACAAATGTGAAAGAGCTACTCCAGGGTAGAAAAAAGTATGCGAATGATTCGACAAAACTCGTCGTATTGATTCTTCCGTAGGTCTTCTCCACTGACACCTCCGCATGCGGCATACAAAGCTTTTACAAAAAGTAAATTTCACTACAGACATACTGTAAAAGGAAACATTTCTTGCATAATACAGAAATAATTGAACTCCACTTTAACATAAGCGCCAACAAATTGTGACGCTCGTTGCGCCATACCATCAACTTTCACGGTCTTGTGTCTAAGAATTTCAAGGCACGGAGTTGCAACCCTTTTTGTGATAACAGTTTGCATATCTTCGTCACTGTGGAAACGGTTATCGGACATGGTTTTCTTCGAGTGACATAAAAAGATCCAAATTTTTGGGAGCAAGATCAGGACTACCGGATCTAGGATAAAATACACCCAGCCCCATTTCAGCAGAAAAATCTGGTGCAGTTAGCTTTTCTAACGGATCGTTGCAATTTTTGCAGCGTTCCAACAGTAACGGTCAGCGTCCATGGCGACAACTCTGGGCCTGAAGTAAATAAGAACGGTGTCATTTCCACATGAATTTCGGCACCTTGGAGATCCACGAGAGTGTTCGCATTCATTCACACGTACCTGCTGATAACTGGGATGGATGAGAAGTAACCTCATGTTCAGATGAGATATGTTGCGGATGTTCGTCGATTTCCGATCCATACAGATCAAGGCTCCAAAAAGGGCGGTATTTAAACTCGTAAAGAAGAAATACAGCTGTTCGCTACCGATTTTGATCAACGATCAACGTCAGGTAACAGAATTATTTACATCAGTGTAGGTGTTTTCGCATCAATAAAAATATTATTGTAACAGAATAAACCATCCTGTGCAACTGAATGCATTGAACTGTATTACCCTTAGCAATAGGCGTCGAAGACAGTTTCCACAACACGCATTACCGAGGGAGGGGGTACTTTATGCCCACTATAAAGAACAAAATTCGTTGATTATTGTTGACTTACATTGAAAACATAATTTTTTAAAGACAAAGTGATGTGTAAGTAGAGCCAAGAACCTTGAAAATGTCTTTCAGCACACTTTTAGCAGTACCGATGCACTTTCAATAATGTGTGCTACGAATATGGCGGTGCGCTATGACAACCACAAAGAAATTACAAAATGCGAAGTTCTTTAACTGTTATTGACTTTTCCTCACAACGTGTTATTTAGAGATATTGTTGCGTAAGTAAGGTCCGGAACTTGAAAATACTGAATGTGACATTCACTGTAGAAAGTGTCATCTACTACTAAACTTAAATTTTTAGGTTAAGTTTAACTGAAAAATTTAAAAGATTTATATAAACTGGTACAAGAGTTCATTAAAAACAATACAGATTTTTTCAAACTTTTACAATATAGTGAATGGATTACAATATTTTCAGAAAGTGGGCGCAAAGTAACCCCCCCTCCCCAACTGGTATTGCGGGGGGTTAATATGTTTCACTGTTTTTTCCTGCACGTGTTAAAGTGCCGTTTTCGGGATGG
Organism: Schistocerca piceifrons; assembly: GCF_021461385.2. Classification (NCBI taxonomy): domain Eukaryota; kingdom Metazoa; phylum Arthropoda; class Insecta; order Orthoptera; family Acrididae; genus Schistocerca; species Schistocerca piceifrons. Next base: position 57,850,056 of record NC_060143.1, read on the forward strand.
GGAGGTTCGCCGATCTCAGATATCCAATCGACGGACTAACGAGGAGGGTCGCTGTGCCGGCCTAACTGGATGTGGTTTTTAGGCATTTTCTCACGTCAGACTAGGTGAATACCGGGTTGGTACCCACGTCCCGCCTCAATTACACGATTCACAAACATTTCGAAAACGTTCTCATGCATGGGGTAACTTTACACGTAGACAGATGAGGGGCAGAAATTCCGCCCCTTTCAGAATACTATACAGTGCTGTGATCCAACGTACATTCTCAGAAATTTATCCTCAAATTATGGCCTGTGTTTGATACTAGTAGACTTCTCTTTTCCAAGAATGCCACTTTTGTACGTACTAGTCTACTTTTGATATCCTCGTTGCTACGTCCGTCATGCGTTATCTTGCTGCCTAGATAGCAAATTTTTTTGACTTCGTCTAGTTCGTTATCACCAATCTTGATTTTAAGTTTCTTGCCGTGCTCATTTCTGCTACTTCTCATTTCTTTCGTCTTTCTTCGATTTAATCCCGGTCCATATGCTGTGCTCTTTAGACTGTGCATTACATTCAACACGCCCAGCAATTCTTCTTCAGCTTCACTGCTAACACTGACGAATTGAGATTTAACATGCCAACTCCGTGAACATACGCGTTGACGCAAAGAAAAAGAAAAAGATATGTGTAAAAACGTAAGAGTGAAATGTTCTTTTCGGATCCGCATGAGCAAGGATGGGCTAATATTCCGTCCGCTGTTCTTATAGCCCTTCGTGTAACTAAATTCCAGGTTAACCTCCGTATATCGGCCGACGATTGGCAGATTGATTTGACTGACTTTGATTTATTGTTTATTTAGAGACCTGTTGCTTTACATTTTATAACAGGGCGTTCATTTCACAGATTTTCATGTAGATTACAAAACATACTGGTATTACAAACAGCAGTTATTGTTTTCAGCGATTATGATGGAAGTAATAGCTAATTAAAATACATTAGAAATTGAAAAAAAAACAAAAATATTGAAATTTTAAGAAGATATGATAATAGATGATAGGAAACACTAGGAGAGTAAGAGAGAAAGAGATAGAGAGAAATTTGTGGTAAGTTCTTATGGGACCAAACTGCAGAGGTCATCGGTCCCTAAGCCTACACACTACTTAATCTAACTTATACACTTATACTAACTTACACTATGGACAACACACACACCATGCCCGAGGGAGGACTCGAACCTCCGGCCGGGGGGGGGGGGGGGGGGGCGCACGGACCGTGACAAGGCGCCTAGACCGCGCGGCTACAGAGAGAGAGAGAGAAATGTATCTCTGTCTGAGACAACCTGGTCTGAAATCCTCGGATCTACTTCGAGCCTTGCGGTCCCGGTTCGCTACAGTTTTACGAATTAATATTTCTAATGACTATTTAAAAAAGCACTATAACTATTATGTACAATGTGAAAAGCGCAGTGATGTATGAGTGTAAAGTACCTTGGCCGTGCGGGGTAGCCGCGCGGTCTAAGGCATCTTGCCACGGTTCGCGCGGCTCCCCCCGTCGGAGGTTCGAGTCCTCCCTCCGGCATGGGAGTGTGTGTTGTCCTTAGCGTAAGTTAGTTTAAGTTAGATTAAGTAGCGTGTACGACTAGGGACCCATGGCCTCAGCAATTTGGTCCCACAGGAACTTACCACAGATTAATTAATTAACTTTCAGTTCTTATATTATGTATCTTGTGTGTTTTGTACTTTACCTGTTAATGTGCTTGTATACTAAGTGTTCAGTTACAAATGTTACGCCGCAACAGCGGTATAATGACCGCGGGATGGATATGCCTGCTGTTTCTACTTAAGCTAGAACAGGTTTATAGGGTTGATTGCAATAACACTGTTTATTCTGATACAATTTAATTATTTTATATGTTATGTAAGGCTGCCTGTGGTAAATGTTGGTGACAGTGTTCTCTGTTAGAGTAAGTGTGCGTTTCGGTGCTGCTGTCTGTCTTGGTGCACGAATTGGAACAGCTTTCTCATGTGCTTCGTGTGTGTTGCAGTGTTCTGTTATTCGGCCGTGTCTGTCTTAATCGTCACGTAATGTCCTTAAGACATCATCGGCGATTTTATTTACTATTTCCTAAAAAAAAGTTCAGATGTGTGTGAAATCTTATGGGACTTAACAACTAAGGTCATCAGTCCCTAATCTTACACACTACTTAACCTAAATCATCCTAAGGACAAACACACACAACCATGTCCGTGGGAGGACTCGAACCTCCGCCGGGAACAGCCGCACAGTGCATGACTGCAGCGCCTTAGACCGCTTTTTTTTTTTTTTTTTTTTTTTTGCATTTTTGTTCGTTGTTGATCGTTGAGTTTGGTCTTTGCGGACGTCACATGACATCCGTTAAAGTTCGTGATTGTTGATCCTTCCACTCAGCTGTTTTATTACAGAGGGACCGCTCGGCTAATCCCGTGTGGCTTTACTATTTCCTAATGGTCGTTGTCTCCTACTGTCCGTATCATGTCATTGTTGTACTGCGTTGGTGTCTAATGTGCTGCTGTGTATCGGTGACAGTGAAACAGTATGTATTCTGGGGATCCGTGTTCCTCACATGTACAAGTAACACTCTGGCTGCGGCCTACGCGGTGTAAGTGCGCAGGGTAAGTGCCGTGATCTGTCAGAAAGTGAACCATAGCCCGGCTGGGATTGATATGGCACAGTCTCAGACTTTCCTTACTGTCCGGGAAGAACTGATATACTCTACGGTCTTTATCGCTGAACACCCATTCCCTTTGTCCTCGATGGTGAGTGTTCATCAGAAGTGAGGGTACCATCTGGAGTGCCCCAGGGAAGTATGGTAGGTCCGCTGCTGTTTTCTATCTACATAAATGATCTTTTGGATAGGGTGGATAGGAATGTGCGGCTGTTTGCTGATGATGCTGTGGTGTACGGGAAGGTGTCGTTGTTGAGTGACTGTAGGAGGATACAAGATGACTTGGACAGGATTTGTGATTGGTGTAAAGAATGGCAGCTAGCTCTAAATATAGATAAATGTAAATTAATGCAGATGAATAGGAAAAATAATACTGTAATGTTTGAATACTCCATTAGTAGTGTAGCGCTTGACAGAGTCCCGTCGATTAAATATTTGGGCGTAACATTGCAGAGCGATATGAAGTGGGACAAGCATGTAATGGCAGTTGTGGGCAAGGAGGATAGTCGTCTTCGATTCATTGGTAGAATTTTAGGAAGATGTAGTTCATCTGTAAAGGAGACCGCTTATAAAACACTAATACGACCTATTCTTGAGTACTGCTCGAGCGTTGGGATCCCTATCAGGTCGGATTGAGTGAGGACATAGAAGCAATTCAGAGGCGGGCTGCTAGATTTGTTACTGGTAGGTTTGATCATCACACGAGTGATGGGAGCCTCTAGAGGAAAGGAGGCGTGCGTTCTTTTCGGGAATCGCTACTGAGAAAATTTCGAGAACCAGCATTTGAGGCTGACTGCAGTACAATTTTACTGCCGTCAACTTACATTTCGCGGAAAGACCACAAAGATAAGAGAGATTAGGGCTCGTACAGAGGCATATAGGCAGTCATTTTTCCCACGCTCTGTTCGGGAGTGGAGCAGGGAGAGAAGATGCTAGTTGTGGTACGAGGTACCCTCCGCCACGCACCGTATTGTGGATTGCGGAGTATGTATGTAGATGTAGATGTATCCACCCGCCATTAAACAAGTTGGCACTTCTTGGAAATGTCCTGTCCGGCAATCTCGATTACCTTCTGCTGTTTCCCCCTCCTCAACAGTACAGAAACCGAATGGTCGGAAGAAGTCGCTTCACGGAAGCGGCTGTGGGATCTTTATTTCGTTCGCTGGAGCCTAGCTATTCGTGCACCCCTGCGCATCCCACCCATTTAGCAGCGCAGTGTTGACACAGGCGCTGGAGGGCCGACGGCCGGACAGTTTTAAAGGCCCGCCCCGGCACGCAGGTAGGCGTCGCCTCAGCCAGCGGCTCCCCCCTACAAGTCCAGCGGCGGGCCGGGCCGCCACACGGGGACACGGCGGCCTTGACTTTCAGCTAGGCGACACGTGCCGCGATTATCTCGCCGCGGCCTAGCCACCGGCTGCACCACGGCCGCTACGTGCATTTCTCTACCAACTGCGGGTCCGCTCCTACCACACAAGCCCTTTGTTTACGCCCGCTTTTCGCGAACAACTTTCCAGTCAAAATCAGTGGAGGCGGGTGCGCGACACACGCCAGAGCTGTAATAAGCCGCCAACCACGGTCCAAGTGGGTCAGTTCGTCAACCATCACCTGATTGTACCGAGTGTAGAGACGTAAACCCTTATGTATGCTGAAGATTGCGGGAGAGTGAACACTGGCGTCGTCTCCTAACGTAGGAAGACACAAACAATATAGGATAGATTGCTGCTCACCGTCGAGATGAGCTGCTGAGTTGCTGACAGGTGCAACGAACCGACCGACCGCAGCTCCCGGTGATAGCGGCGATCATGCATGCATAAGATGTGCTTACTTGTGTGAATGTGTGTGTGTGTGAATCTTTTTTTGTTTGTTGAAGAAGACTTTAACCGAAAGCTATAACGTATAAGAGTCTTTTCGTTGCACCAGTCAACGTGTCATCCTTACGGTGAGTAGCAATCTACCCTTTTCCTTATACTATTGCCGGCCGGGGTGGCCGAGCGGTTCTAGGCGCTACAGTCTGGAACCGCGCGACCGCTACGGTCGCAGGTCCGAATCCTGCCTCGGGCATGGGAGTGTGTGATGTCCTTAGGTTAGCTAGGTTTAAGTAGTTCTAAGTTCTAGGGGACTGATGACCTCAGAAGTGAAGTTCCATAATGCTCAGAGCCATTTCAACCTTATACTATTGATATTCCAACTTGGAATTTCCATTGTTTGGCTGGTTCAAATGGCTCTGAGCACTATGGGACTCAACTGCTGTGGTCATAAGTCCCCTAGAACTTAGAACTACTTAAACCTAACTAACCTAAGGACATCACACACATCCATGCCCGAGGCAGGATTCGAACCTGCGACCGTAGCGGTCGTGCAGTTCCAGACTGTAGCGCCTTTAACCGCTCGGCCACTCCGGCCGGCTTCCATTGTTTAATAGGACTCTCGCCGCGCTTTCATCTGTTACGTAATAGGTTTGTTGTTATTGTGTCAACCTTTATCTTATTGTCTGCTTCGTTTTGTGTCTCGCTGTAGAGTTGCATACGGACATGTTTTTCCTACGAGTGTTCTCCCACAAGACAGATCAGTCATCTGAAAGCAGTTTTTTGGGTTTTCAGTTTCTGGAAATGAAATGAAATGTCGTGTGGCTAAGGCCTCCCGTCGGGTAGACCGTTCGCCTGTTGCAGATCTTTCGATTTGACGCCATTTCGGCGACCTGCCCGTCGATGGGGATGAAATGATGATGATTAGGACAACACAACAGCCAGTCCCTGAGCAGAGAAAATCTCCGACCCAGCCGGGAATCGAACCCGGGACCTTGGGATTGACATTCCGTCACGCTGACCACTCAGATACCGGGGCCGGACTTCAGTTTCTGGAAAAAGGGAAGGCGAGCACTGCGCACGAGTAATAACGTAAATAAAATGTTCAAATGTGTGTGAAATCTTATGGGACTTAACTGCTAAGGTGATTAGTCCATCAGCTTACACAATACGTAACCTAAATTATCCTTAGGACAAATACACACCCATGCCCGAGGGTAGACTCGAACCTCCGCCGGGACCAGCCGTAACGTAAATAGCTCAAAATGTTTTTTAATAATAATTGCATGAACCGTGAAAAAGGGAGCTCTACGTAAGTAGAAAAACAGTTTTGGATGTTAATTTCATACACCAAAGGAAACAAGATACAAAAGATGAAATACAATGGCGCTATAAACTGCCTTCTAAATATGGTTTCATGTTGTAGTCTACAAAAAATTAGTCAAGCCTAGTATTGGAGGGCAGCGTGGAGGGTAAAAATCGTAGAGGGAGACCAAGAGATGAATACACTAAGCAGATTCAGAAGGATGTAGGTTGCAGTACGTACTGGGAGACGAAGCAGCTTGCACAGGATAGAGTAGCATGGAGAGCTGCATCAAACCAGTCTCAGGACTGAAGACCACAACAACAACAATAGTGAAACCATCACGGGCATCATTTAATACCGTGTAATTCCCCTCTTGGACTTTATAACCGCCTGGGTTCAGAGAAGAAGAGAGTGTACAAAGCTTCGCTGCTACCTCGCATTCACCATAAGCCACTACCTGGGAACTGCTGGGATGCTCTTGTCCGCCTCTCACCCCCTGTTTCGACATGTCCCCCAGAATTTCTACGGGTTTAAGTCAGGTTATCTTGCAGGCCAGTCCAATTGTAACAGTGAGGTGGAGTGTTCAGAAAACCAGTCGCATATTCATCCAGTCCGCTGAACTTTGCTGTTGTGAGTTGACGTCTTTACGTAACTGAGTGAGCAGTGATCTCTTGCGAGGTTACCGACTCCACATGTTCACTGCCTGCAGTTCCCGTCGCAATCATCTCCCACTAATAGGTTAATATGGGCATTCATTCACTGCCTGCAATTCTTGTCGGATTTGGAAGCGATTTTGATTCACAAGCCGTAAGACGCCCCTCCGGAGACAATATTGTTATCGGACCACAATTCTGACGTCGTGTTTCGCGGTCACGTCTGTTACACCACTGTTTGTACACCCGTTGAACAGGCCACCGCGAACACCAAGAAATCCAGGAACTACACTCGCCGTATGGCCATGGGCCGGCTACACACGATTGTCCCGTTTCCCCAGTCTGTCACGTCCTCCGATTTACACATGTTTCCGTACATTGCCCGCTTGAAACATTAATGTCCCACTGATCGCTAGTTCCTTACGCTCACGTAGAGGCAGTGCGCGAGCGGTTGAACACGTGGCTCCATCGATGCGCCGACTCTAAAGGCTTAACAATTCATCAGTGCGTGTGCACTGGAGTGATTAACATTTTGTCCGGTAAGCTTATGAATATAGTAATCGGGCAAATATAAATGTTAATTTTTTGAAATGTTTGAAGAGCACTTTTCTGTTCTTTTAGTTACCAGGTAAAACTAACTTATATCGGTCCGGAAAAGCCTCGGAAGACCCAACGTTACCGACCGATCTCCGTGTCATTCTCAATGGATGCGGATATGGAGGGGTATGTGGTCAGCACACCGCTCTCCCGTCTTTGTCAGTTTTCGTTACCGGAGCCGCTACTTCTCAATCAAGTAGCTCCACAATTTGCCTCACAAGCGCAGAGTGCACCCCGCTTGCCCACAGCGCTCGGCAGACCGGACGGTCACCCATCCTCGTTCTAGCCAAGCCCAACATGGCTTAACTTCGGTGATCTGACGGGAACTAGTGTTAACATTGCGACGAGGCCTTTGGCTTCAGTTGCCAGCATTGTGGAGAATTTTTTATACTGCCTTTTTCAAGAACAGCCGCCATGAATATTCGCTTCGGTAATTAATGAACTCTACTACCATGGCTAGTTACGGCCTTCAAAACGTCCGTCCAAGTGCATATAGTGTCCAACTTTTTCACCTCGAACAACTTGCGACATCTAACACATATTTGCACTCTATCAAAATCCAGACCAATACGTCCAAGAAACCACGAAACTAAGAGCAATACGTTTTCGGAACTTCACTTACAATCACCAAACTGGGCTATATGAATCAACTTCGTAACATTATTGGCCGTGCGGTTAAAGGCGCTGCAGTCTGGAACCGCAAGACCGCTACGGTCGCAGGTTCGAATCCTGCCTCGGGCGTGGATGTTTGTGATGTCCTTAGGTTAGTTAGGTTTAACTAGTTCTAAGTTCTAGGGGACTAATGACCTCAGCATTTGAGTCCCATAATGCTCAGAGCCATTTGAACCATTTTTTGTAACATTATTGCGGTCCGCGAGGAAATTTTTACCCCTCTCCACGGAAACTACGCGCGAATGAATGAATGAATGAATGAACGAATGAATGAATGAGGGAAGCGATATGTGTTTACTTCGCTATCGACAGACGGTCGTCATTCAAACATTTGCAACAACTGCATATGTAACTGCAATTTTTACTCAGTTATTTCTTGCGCACCTATAAAAGTGCTATATCGCTGAATTTGTTTCATACAGACGTGCTACTCTAGCGCAAATTTTTTCCCATTTTAAAAAACAATGCCTATATTTCGTTGAATAATCAACCTGCGGGAACACGTTGGTCTTCGTCTACATGGAAAGACAGAACAAGTATCTTTAACAAGCTAAAATTATTTGAGGTGAAAAAAGTTGAGCATCTCAGACACAACCGATGCATCTGTGCTTACATCTCACTATATACGATACCCACCCGAATTTCTCAGTATAACCATCAACGCCACTATCTCACAGATTAGATCCCGCAACTTCTCTCGGTCCGCCCTTTCCAGTATCGGAATTTCCTTCGTATCAGATAGATTTTTAGATGTTATTTGAAAATTATTTTGCAAGGGATATGTTGTAAACGCCAAAGAGGATCTCCATTTCATGTGGTACCACTTCGTAGCGTGTAGAGTGAATGCGCCGGAGACGCTAAACGCATAGCCGTCCCTTAATAAGCTATTCTGATGTTTCTTACGAAATGACAGAATAAAGATCCATTTTCCATTGTCATATCATACCTATGTGCCAAAAGTAATAGCAAAAAATCTTAGATACTAACGAACGTGATAGATTTCATCGTTACCAGATTAGCCTTAAACTTCCAAAAAGAAAATTCCCAGGTACTGATAGAATCACTGCTAAAGCCAAATACAGCTGTGTGCTGCGATGGAACTTGATCAATGAATGCCTCAGACTAGCATTAATTCTGAGAAGTCTGGATGATTTGTTGGATCTAAAGGAAAAACAGTGCAGAAACGCTTCTTTGATAAAATCATACCGTCTGGCGTGTCTGTTAAAAATTCCCGGTAAAATCTTTCATACGCTGCTTTAATAAACTGCATAGCCACAATGTCTGATGCCGTATGGACGAATCGCAATATCGATGCAAAAAGAGGGAAAGAGTAAAGGACTTAGTTCAAGTAATATCTTTGCGGTATCTTCGGCAGCCAATGATGGACTAGACTAAGCTGAAAGAGTACTCGCACTGACAGCTGGGGAGAATTGTGAAGAGTATCAACAAGGGTAGCAGAGCAGAATAAATTTCGTGTTTCTTCACGCCGATCCTGCTAACTCTATCAACTCGTTCGCAGTTGATTCGTCTAAAAAGAAGTCCACAGCCCGTTACCACCCGCCGGAGGGCAGAGGTCATCCAGCGTACGCACAACACGGCGGCCCGGACGGGCGTTAAGTTAATTTGACGAGAGATGCCGGCGGCAAATTTGTACGAATGGCGAAATGCGGGCGCGGCGGCGACCACGCCCCCTCGGTGCGCAGCTGCGGCGCACGGCAGAGTGGAAAAAGGACAAAAAAGGCGCACGTGGCTCTCCAAACACGCCGCGCACAATGCGCGTCAGTCACGCGACAATGGCGGTCGCGCGCCCGCAACAATGATACGCTTCTCGCGCCAGCGCCCCGGGCAAAATTATTACCTGATGCGCGCTTCGGCAACCGGCTCTGAATATAACCAAACGCGGCGATCCTGCGCGAATGTAGGCGGCACAATGGGGATGCAATGGTTGCAGATTCATTGAAAGGGTGTTAAAGTCAGAAAAGCCCTTCAGGGACTGGCACAACAAGGATGATTACGTGAAGAGAATGATCGCTTTGAGAAGTGCTACACTCGCGTCGCGTACAAAAGCCGCGTTTAGCAGTAACCGTCACACTGCTTCGCGAGGTACCTCGAAAAATGATCCGAGGCAGATGGTACAGCGGTGAAGAGACTGGACTCGTCTTATGAAGGAGCAGGATTCAAATCCTGCCTCGTCATAATTTCCCAGGTAGCTTTAGCCGAATGACGGCATGATTTCCAAAACAAACCACGGTCAATTACTTCACGTGTTTTACACGAGACACTATTGGTTCAAATGGCTCTGAGCACTATGGGACTTAACATCTCAGGTCATCAGTCCCCCAGAACTTAGAACTACTTAAACCTAAATAACCTAAGGACATCACACGCAGCGGTCGCGCGGTTCCAGACTGAAGCGCCTAGAACCGCTCGGCCACCATCGGCCGGCCGAGACACTATTCCTCCTCCAATGACTTGGTTAAAAAGGAGACGTAAAGATCTGAATTTCTTGTTTTCCATGAACTAAGAACTGACAGCTCAGTCTCAGACGTAACGACCATTCCACGAAATCGGCCTGTATGATGAAGGTTCTTCTACCACTACTGTTTCTCTATGTTCTTGTTACAGTTTTAGAAGTTTATTTTCCAGTTTTTCGTTTTATTCGCAATAGCATATCAACAGTTTGGCTGAAGATAAACGAATGGCAAAACTTTGTTGTTCGGTTGGTTGATTTGGGGGAGGGGACCAAACTGCGAGGTCATCGGTCCCATCAATTAGGGAAGGAAGGGAATGAAGGAAGCATCCTGGCATTTGCCGTCAGCGGTTTAGGGAAATGGTCGGACGCGTCAGAATCGTCGTCCACCCGAACAAAACTTTGTAATGTGGATTATACCGAGTCGAATCGCACATGGGGAAGGCTCGCAGAAGAGGATATTAAGAAACAGTATCCTTTGCAGAAAGATTTTCAGCGATCGCAGTTACACCTCGTGATATATATTCAACATTGTTGTTCACAAACGATATTTAGCTTTATGGTTGATTTCGATTTTTATCATTTACAACCCTCGTTATTGTTACAGTTGCATATGGAACAGGTGTTTTAGACGAGGTTACAAGTTTCTTGAGTAACAATATCAACAATGAGATTTTATGAGCCCTTAAAGAAGTCGAAATGGTTATAAAGCAAATGTTTAGTGTCAGGACTATTAGATAAATTATTAAAAAAAATTGATGGCAGCGTTGGCTCGTTTGAGAATATTCTTTACGTGATCTTCTACAACCCTCCGGTGGAATGAAGAATTGATCCTTAACAACTGCTCCTTTTAATCCATAATGTAGCTAAGGTAATTTTCGCCGGATTACGAGTTCGAAACCACTCTTATGTTAGTGTTCTCTTCTTTCGGGAAGAATAATTAGACAGAAGAAAAAGCTTGCAATGTAATTACACGAACCATAGGTGCAGGTTATTGAATCGTCCCTTGCTGGTACGTGATATATCACCAAAATTCCAGACCACTTGTGAATTATGTTAAAATACTTTCCCCATGGGAGGAAACCAGGATGAAACATTAATTTACGGCAGCTGTGTGCTTGTAGATTCCCGCTAACCGCAAACCAAGCTCAACAATACTTTCTTGCGGATCTGGCAGAAACTGGTTGACAGGAAGAGACAAGCATCATTAACACCAACACCGCATACGAGATGTAAAACCCAACTTATTGTCGGTATTTGATTTCAAAGGGCATTTTCAACCGCGGTGCCAATGTGGATTAGTTCCAATGAATTTCCAAAGATAGGATTGTATTGCGAAGGTACGCCTTGGATCTATACCCATTGAAACTAAGAATGCGCCAAATAATAACGGTGCGAATCTACTTGTAAGTAACGTTTGTTGAAAGATATTTTGCTGACTAATAATGGTTACATTCTAACAATTAGACTATTAAGGCTGCCGTAGCGATGCGTCAGCTCAATAATGATAACGATTCCGTGCATTGTATAGGAAACTGAGGGGAGATACGTGTTTGCATTTTGAAATATTCGTTACTCCGAAGAATACTTGGCAGTTTCTGCGTGTACCTGCCCTCTGCTTATATGATCTTATGAATGTTTACAAGCAGTTGTTTTGGAACATGCCAGACGGTATGAGCACTCAGTATGGTGATAATGAGCATTCTGTTACGTCTGAAGATTACACGGTGATGATGTTTACTGTCATTAGGTTGTGTGAGGATTACTCTGAGGGGTCTCGAGATTGAGTATGCTATAACGACTGAAGATCAGTGGGACCTTGTACTGATGCATTACTGCATTTTCCGCGCAAACACACACGCTGTAAAACTGCTTCCGAATCCAGGCATATTTCTCAACGCTGCCAACACAACTGCAAGCATCACAGATCGATTTATCTTCGAACGCCACTTGTAGAAGGTTTTAGTTTGGGCTCCCCGGTTAAAAAGTGACCTTGATTTGTAACTTTTCCACACTACCACAGAACCGTCCTTGAACACTTTGTTGTTATTAGGGTTATCCCATATCCTTATCACTTTGATTTAATTTTTTTCCCACTGTTCACATAGATGTCCTATTATTATTATTACCTCGATTTAAATATGTGTTCACGGGGCGCCTAATTACTCCGGAAATTCATATTTATGGGACAAAACTGTGCTGTTCAGTTTCACTGCTGCGATCAACTGTCACCAAAATGTGTATAAAGTACTTCACTCCCTATCTGTCATCCGTGAACTTTGTGTAATGCATCCCACTAGATATTTCTTTCTAAACCTGATACATCTCTTTCGGAGAAACGAACTTAACTAACATCACCTCAACACAATTTCGACATATGTAGGTTTTACCTGTATTTGATTTGTAAACAGCGGTAAATATGACGATTGCATATTGTGAATATTCGGTTAACATTGGCGCTACCAAAATCAAATGTTCTTTATGAAGTGTTTTTCGCAGGCTGAAAATTACTTTAGAAACCGTATAAGTTCGTTATGCTACACGATATGTAACGGTTTGGTTAATCAGCTAGCAGAATTCCTTTGGAACTTTGAACCTTCACTCGAAAAAGTAAGTCCAAAAGACAATACACCGTTCGATAGTCGAAACTCACGGATACTTCCAACGTAAAATACGCATACTTTCGTAAAATAAAAGTAATGCTAAAATCAACCGAAGAAATAACACTCATCTACAGAATCAATAATTAAGACTCTGAAACAGACAAAAAGTACTTGAAAATCATGTAGTACGTACTTGCACCTTATCTGTTGAGACGTAAACCGCCACAGCGTCGGAAATTCATCCGTAATATTTTGTATCTATTGAATACAGATGTAACACTGGTAGAAATACGCAACGAGAGGTTACAAACAAAGATGTTACTGGCACTTCCTTTGTTTTGTGTAGCACGTAACAACCGTGTATACTTCTTTCATTATTATATACCATAGAACTTATAATTTACCAGTAAGATGCTGTTGCCTGGATTATTGACGGATATAAACGCCGATGCGCAATATCTATGTCTCGCAGCGCATGCAACGCATTCCAAAGCTTACGTTAATGAAGTTGAATCTGTGAGTACATCGTCCAAGCAGAAGACAAAAGAAAAGCGACGGCTGTGTTTTGTTCGCAAAAAAATATCGCTCTACTGAAACACGGGAGCGTGTCCGCTATCAGCGAGCGCAGAGCCGCATAGGGACGCCCTAGGCAGCCGACGCCCACGCAACGACGCCGCGCCCCTGACACGCCCACCACAGCCGACGCGGCCGCCGTCCGCGACTTTAAAATTCACCTGTTGACTCGTAAGCCGCACGTCTCCCGATGCCGCATGCGTTGTTGGTGGGGAGAATGGGGGGGGGGGGAGAGGAGAAGACAGTGGTTGTGAGCGCTGGGGGAGGTGGGGGGGGGGAGTCGGAGGGAAAACACATCAAAACAATTCCCCACCCCCGCCGTCGTTCTCCTCGTTCCGTCTCAAGAGGCACACTCATCAATGAAGGCATCGAGCAAGAAAAGGGACACAGTCGGCGGTAAGGGATCACACAGCGCAGCGACTTACCTTGTGAACGCTGCTCGGCTTCCTTTTATGCGACATCTTCATCGGTGGTGACAGTTGGTCGACTCGCTCTCTCCGATTACTCGGCAGTGCGGGCGCAGTCTTCAGTCAGCGAGCCGGGTCGCATCTAGCACACTTCTCTTGTGACACGAGGAAAAATGACGACCAAGTTTCTTTTGATTTTTAACGCGTAAGTCTGAGGGTACGCTGGTTGTTCCGAAGAGGTAGAGAATGTGGTTCTGTATGCGGATTCGAAACTGTCAAAGGTGGTACACAAAGAGGCTACGGTGTGCCATCGTCGGTAACAGTAGGTTAGGGCAGAGTACTGTTTGTCGAGAACTTAAACGCTATCACTGTCGGAGGCGGCGCGAGGTGCCGAACGAGATAGTGCAGCATCCGGCGTCATGGTGTCGTGAGGTACACACGCGAATCACACTAGCGACGAGTGACGACGTGTTATCCGCACAGCGACGCCGGCGAGTAGCGAGGTGGTACGGGTGTAGCGCCGGCAGAGGTGGAGGAGGAGGGGGGAGGAGCACACGTGCGGCGGTCAGCTGAGAGCGTGGCCGGCGCCGGCGCGTGTCGCTGCTCGCTGCGGAGGTTGGTCGCGCACTGAGGCGGCGCTCGGCGTGCCGTGCTGCGCCCGGCCGTGCGGCCCCGCTCGCCGGCGTACGGCCCCCCGTCGGGCTGGCCCCCCTACCCGCCCCCGCCGCGCCCCCGCCGCCGCCCGCGCGCGCGCTCACCCCTCCGGCGCGCTCGCAGCCAAGGTTTTCTTCCCTTCTCTCCCAGGCCCCCCCTCGCTGCCGCTGCCGGCGTTGCGGTGCGGTGGCCCGGCTCGTAGCGAGCGGGCGCTGAAATTCGGAGCGGCCGTCGGGGGCCGGGCGCGCCGCCCATCCCACGCGCACTCACACAGACGCCGCCGCCCACACCCCTCCCGCCCCCGCCCCACCCCACGCCGCCCCTCCCGGGCCGGGCCGGGCCGACACCGCAGCTCGATGTATCACTCTGTGTGCCGCCGCCGCCGCCGCCCGCTCTGTCTCTCTCGCTCCCCCGCGCCGCGCCGCACAGTAGAGAGAGCCCCCACCCCCTACCCTGCCCCTCGCGCACGCACGGCCCCAGTACTCTACAACTACCACTACAACTACAGCGACCGCACGCCGGCGCTGCGCTGCACCAGCCGCCGGCAGCGCGGCGGCAGAGGAGGGTAGGGAAGCGCATTTTGTAATAACCGCGGGGAGAGGGGGGCCTCACCCCTGGGGTGTGGGTGTGGGTGTGGGGCCGGCCCTACCCCCCTTACCGTCTGCGTTATCCCGGACTACACACACATTCGCACGTACTGCCGCCGGCGTCCCTCGCAGGCACTGACGCTGCACCGTTGGCGCCGCGCTTCTAACATCGCGCTCGCATCAATAGACGCGGTTTTCAGTCACGCGATTCAATAAGAACTCACTTCTCTCTCCGTCTTCCCCAATGCCGAGCGTCGTTCAGAGCGGGCGGTCACGTTACTGGACTGTTTACTTGTCGCTACCTTGCTAATGTGAAAGCAAAACAGTTTCTGGGTCAGTCACTTGTTTATTTTGCCACTAAATCTTTCAATGGTTCGCCGACCGCGGTGGCCACGCGGTTCTAGGCGCTGCAGTCCGGAACCGCGTGACTGCTACTGTCACAGGTTCGAATCCTGCCTCGGGCATGGATGTGTGTGATGTCCTCAGTTTAGTGGACTGATGACCTCAGATGTTAAGTCCCATAGTGCCCAGAGCCATTTTCAACCTTTCAATGCTTCACACGACCATCTTCAGGTGCAAAATTGTTTACCGTATATTTCGGCGGAGAAGACGACCTTCAGATAAGACGAGGTCCATCCTGTAGCTGTAGCCGTCCGGCGTGGCCGAGCGGTTCTAGGCTCTACACTCTGCAACCGCGCGACCGCAACGGTCGCAGGTTGAATCCTGCCTCGGGCATGGATGTTTGTGATGTCCTTAGGTTAGTTAGGTTTAAGTAGTTCTAAGTTCTAGGGGACTGATCATCTCAGAAGTTAAGTCCCATAGTGCTCAGAGCCATTTGAACCTGTAGCTGTAAATCTTTTCCTCATCCGTCAATGCTGCCACAAATGGTTTCAAAATGTTGGCAATGTGACTCGCCGATGCCACTATCTGATGAAAGAAGATAGGATCAGTAAAGTGGCGTGCAGACACTGCGCACCAGGCCCCAACCTTCTCATCATGCAATTGTGTCTTGTAGAAGTTAAGTGCATTCTGCGCGACCCAGAATCTGTGGTTCTGTGAGTTGACGTAACCACTCAGGTGAAACCATGCTTCATCTCACGTAAAAAAAACACACCGATGTCCAAGCCATTTATAGTTATCTCGGTGAACAGCCACTCACAAAACTATAGGCCCTGAGGACCATCTGCTGGCTTTAGTGCATGAACAATGAATACTCGGTAGAGATGCATGTGCAAGTTCAGGTGTAGTATTTGTTCGCATAGTCGGCGTGGTACGCAAGTCTACATCTATATCAATACTCTACAAACCACCGTGAGGTGCATGGCAGAGGGTACGCTCCATTGAACCGGTTAGTAGGATTTCTTCCATTCACAAACAGAGCATGGGAAGAATGACTGAATGCCCCTGTGCATGCAGTAATTATCCTGATCTTATCCTCACGATCCCTATGTCAGCGATACGTAGAGGGTTGTAGTATATCCTTAGAGTAATCATTTAAAGCCGGTTCTTGAAACTTTGTTAATAAAACACAGGTGACAGACGTTGGCTTGATTTGATAGGACTCTGAAACATTTTCTAATGAACTATAAGTATATTTTCTGATGCACGGGCACGCTCAGATGGTTCAAATGGCTGTAAGCACTATGGGACTTAATATCTGAGGTCATCAGTCCCCTAGACTTAGAACTACTTAAACCTAACTAACCTAAGGACATCACACACATCCATGCCCGAGGCAGGATTCGAACCTGCGACCGTAGCAGCAGGGCGGTTCCGGACTGAAGCGCCTAGAACCAATCGGACACACCGGCCGGCTCAAGGGCAGGTTTCGGAATGTTTTTTTGTCTTGTTCAAAGCAGATCATGTCTGACGCCATTTTCGGATTAGTCATCGCATGGCACCCTTCGCAGGCGCCTTTAAATTTCTCAGCAATCAACTGACCATAACGTTTCCACGACTTTGTTGTCATGTAACTTTCCACAATGAACACACGCTGCTCCACTGTCAGTACCATCGTCCTCTTTGCACTGCTCCACTTAACACTACCACTGCCTGCACTACGCTCTGAACCGGTGTGGATCACGTGACGGGCGTACAGGTGGTATATTAAAAAATGTTCAAATATGTGTGAATCCCTATCTCACCAAACTACTGAGGTCATCGGTCCCGCCGCGCGGGATTAGCCGAGCGGTCTGGGCGCTGCAGTCATGGACTGTGCGCTGGTCCCGGCGGAGTTTCGAGTCCTCCCTCGGGCATGGGTGTGTGTGTTTGTCCTTAGGATAATTTAGGTTAAGTAGTGTGTAAGCTTAGGGACTGATGACCTTAGCAGTTTAGTCCCATAAGATTTCACACACATTCGAACATTTTTTCATCGGTCCCGAGACTTACCCACTACTTGAACTAACTTACACTAAGAACAAGACACACACCCTTGCCCGAGGGAGGACTCGAACCTCCGGCGGTGTGTTACATTCGTTACGGGGTTTGGTTATATGTATACTTTTACGTCCAGTCGTATTGACTCGTCCGGGCCACTTTTATTTGCCCCAATCTGTAGTTTTACCGTATGTCCGTTCTATTAGACGACCCCCAAACTATCAATAACCTGTAATTTTAGTTTAGAACAGCGATCATCTGGATAATAATACGCACACAGGTTCAGGTAATGACCTTGAGTATTTATAAAAGTGTCGTTTTGGTTATTCAGCTCTACGGACATACTCGCTCTGTATTACTGAGCAAATGGTAGGTTGCACACACCATCAAGCAAAAGCCTCCTTCTGCTTGTAGAGGCACTGCCGAATAACGAAGTTACATGTACAGCTAACAAGTACTGTTGTAGGTTGTGTTGTGTCTTCGAATAATTTGTACTGAAGGTGTAACTGGCGAAAAATTTGCAAGGTGTTTGCCTAATGATGGAACCCACAAAAGGAAGAAAATAGAAGCAAGATTCAAGTTTCAGGTCATAAAACAGGCTAAAGAATCGAAGAACGGTGCTGTAGCAAGGGCTTTCAATATAACAGAGAACATGGTAAGAAATTGGCGAAAGAATGAAAATGTTACTAAAAAACGCCATTCAAAAAGTGTTCTACGAGGGGAGGAATAGCTTGCTGGCCAGATTTAGAAAATAGTGTTGTAGAATGGGTACAAGAACACAGGCAGATTTATTATACTGTTACAAGAAATATGATTAGGGCTTATGCGCTGAAGTTGGCACGATTCAGTTCAGAGCACGGCAAAGAATGTAAAGCAACAGTAGGTTGGTGCAATCCTTTTATGTACAGGAAATATCTGGCAGAAAACAAAAATTGTGCAGAAGTTACCAAAAGATCTTGACCATAAAGTTACGAGTTTTCTTACGTTTGCTTTCCACAATCTCATACTAGAAATATAGAGAAACACCGATGAACTTCGATATAATAAACAACAGAACTCTGGAAACAAAAGACGTAAAAACTGTTCAAGTCAGAAGCACAGACCACGAAAAGACCAGGTTTACAGTAGTACTGACATGCATAGCAAATGCAAGATGACCTATGGTTATTTTCAAACGAAAAACCATTCCTAAAATAAAATTTTCACCAGACATTTTGTAAGTAGGCTGTTTATGTTTTCTTGTTGGCAACGTTACGTAGCGCTCTGTATGAAAATCACTGGCTGTACTGTGTGCAGTCTGTGGCTAGTTTGCATTGTTGTCTGCCATTGTAGTGTTGGGCAGCGGCAGCTGGATGTGAACAGCGCGTAGCGTTGCGCAGTTGGAGGTGAGCCGCCAGCAGTGGTGGATGTGGGGAGAGAAATGGCGGAGTTTGGAAATTTTTAAGACTGGATGTCATGAACTCCTATGTATATTATGATTTTTCAACACTATTAAGGTAAATACATTGTTTGTTCTCTATTAAAATCTTTCATTTGCTAACTATGCCTATCAATAGTTAGTGCCTTCCGTAGTTTGAATCTTTTATTTAGCTGGCAGTAGTGGCGCTCGCTGTATTGCAGTAGTTCCAGTAACGAAGATTTTTGTGAGGTAAGTGATTTGTGAAACGTATAGGTTAATGTTAGTCAGGGCCATTCTTTTGTAGAGATTTATGAAAGTCAGATTGCGTTGCGCTAAAAAAATATTGTGTGTCAGTAATTTTTCAAAAGGGGACGTTTCAATTTTTGTTCATTTTCACGAAAAGCGATGGATGGACGAGAATGGTGTAAAATTGTGGATGGGAAACGTGTGGCAGAGG
Organism: Schistocerca piceifrons; assembly: GCF_021461385.2. Taxonomy (NCBI): domain Eukaryota; kingdom Metazoa; phylum Arthropoda; class Insecta; order Orthoptera; family Acrididae; genus Schistocerca; species Schistocerca piceifrons. The sequence continues at coordinate 57,869,301 of NC_060143.1, forward strand.
CGACCACACCACGAAGCAATTCAAAGGTTGCTGTTATGACAGTAGTTTGACTACATGCTGTAACCCTTAGCTCTTCAAAAACCACATTCTTGAACTATGGAACGCTTGCATGATGAGTGGCGAGAAGCCGTATATGAAAGGTGGTGCTACGCAGTCTGCGTCACTTGATATTTTGTGTGATTTCGTGATCAAATCATGGGAAAAAGTGAAAGTGGACAAAGTGATCAAATACATAAAATAGTGTGGGATTTCCAATGCTATGGATGGCACCGAGAACTATTTGTTATGGGGTACCAATGAGAAAGCGGAAATTGATTCACAAGGTGCAGTATGGAATACATATGGCGAGCTTCTCTACAACGAAAGTGAGGATGTACTTGAGGACTGCTTTCCTTAGAAAACTGCGAGGATTTTGCAGCTTTTTAAATGCGCTGGTGAGTGATTTATTTCATTTTATAGTAGTTTTAATTTATAAAATTTCAATAAAAAATATATTACATCTGTCGTTTAAGACGAACCCCACTTTGGGTGCCTTTTTTTAATGTTTCAAATGTCGTCGTATCTGCCGAAATGTACAGTATTTACTTGGCTGACGTTGGTGAAGAGTACAGACGTCTTTTCACAGTAGCAGACTAAAGGCATTGCAGGTTATTTTGCGTCTTTTGGTATTGATAAAAATTGTTTATTTAGAAAAGCCACGTTAGAGGTTAAAAAACATGAATGTCTGATAGTGAATTTTACTTACGGAGACGGTAGAGTTTTAAAAAGTCTGCTTGCTGTTATCTGATGTGTGTACTCTCCATTGCATATTGCATTTATACTGCCACTCCAAAGATGTTACAATGTTACAGATATGTTTGGTTACGTTGGATATAGAGATAAAAGATCAGATAGTTTCTACATACGTGTTTTTATTTTTTAAAAAATATGAATGTACTGCACCAAAATTTTGACATGTGCACAATCCAGTTATATTACGTAATTACACATACAATATTTCCTGTAAATATGAATGGTCTTCAGCACGAAACACGGAAATAATGGTTAAATGTTTGTGTAGATAAATATGTTTTCCATTTGGTTTTAAAAATGTGCATGGGTTGCTCACTTCAGTTGTTATATTAATTTCTTACGTAAGAGAATATCACGACAGATCATGTACATGTATTTTAGGTTGAACTCATTGGGGGATGAATGGGAGTGGTTACATTAATTGCTGAATTGTGAATGTGACGTATCGAACGTGCATTAAAGTTAATTATGCTATAACATATGCTACTACGAGAGAATTGAGATTACCAATAAACACAGGCATCCGTGAGGCGGAACAAGAAGGGACACTTACCCCTTCTTGCAATACTGACTCCTTGTTCATTTGGAATTCTGACCTTTATCTGGACACGATTGTCTGGGGTGCGACTACACCACAGATTTAACAATGCCGACTGCCACGGGAAACACTGCGTCTTTAGGAAGCTGTAAAGCTCTGGTTTGTATTGCTGTCAGCATGCTGACAGCGCGGCGGCGTTTTCGGTGCGGTTTTCCAGTAAAGACAGATGCGGAGCTCTAGAGAACTGCCGAAATACAGTGTGTCTCTAAAGTCACTATCCATTTCGATGAAAACCCTAATTTGTGTTTCTTTTCTCTGCACAGAAACGGGTTGCCATTGTTTGTGCATGTGTACTCGAATTGCCATATAAAGACGCCAGAGCGGATTTACCCGTAAATTCCACAATCAAGCGCACACATTCGCCTGCTTGTGAACAAATTTAAGCGTACCGGCAGTTTGTGTGATGAGGCACGTCATGGACAACCAGGCGTATCGGCAAAAAACAGTCCAGAGTCCGAAGGCATCAACTCGGCGACTCAGTAGGGAACTGAATGTCCCTCGCAAAAACAGTGTGGAAAATCCTACGTTTCACTCTACGAAAACGACCTTATCACAGTCAAATTCTGCCCCATCTTAAAAGCGAGAAATTCGCCTGTCGTCGGGCAATGTGTTATGACCTCCTGGAATCTGTAGAGAACGAGAATTTAAAGGGCAACATTTTATTCTCCGATGAAACCACATTCCACGCCTGTGGGAAAGTGCAAACACAACAGCCAAATATGAGCATATGAAGAACCACATGAGGTATCGGTGTGGGAACGTGATACACCGAAGGACAATGTTTGGTTGATTATGACAAAAGCAGCCCGCCCGTTTAGCCGGCGAATTAGTGTCGAGCCGGCCGAAGTGGCCGAGCGGTTCTAGGCGCTACAGTCTGGAGCCGCGTGACCGCTACGGTCGCAGGTTCGAATCCTGCCTCGGGCATGGATGTGTGTGATGTCCTTAGGTTAGTTAGGTTTAAGTGGTTCTAAGTTCTAGGGGACTGATGGCCACAGCAGTTAAGTCCCATAGTGCTCAGAGCCATTTGAACCATTTTTTTGATTAGCGTCGAGGTCCGGTGTGGCGGCCAGTCTGTGGATGGTATTTAAGGCGGTTTTCCATCTGCCTCGGCGAATGCGGGCTGGTTCCCCGTATTCCGCCTCAGTTACACTACGTTGGCGATTGCTGCGCAAACACTTTCTCCACATACGCGTACACCATAATTACTCTTCCACGCAAACATTGGGGTTACATTTGTCTGGTGTGAGACATTCCCGGAGAGGGGGGGGGGGGGGGCACAATAACCCAGGGTTCGGTGTGGGGCGGCGGTGGGGTGAGTGGACTGCTGTAGCCTGTTGTGGGGTTGTGTACCACTGAGGGCTAAGGCGAGGACGAAGCCTCTCCATCGTTTCTAGGTACCCAGTTCAATACAGTACAATTACAAATGTAAAACTGTATGACCCAATTGTCTTTGCAAGTAACAGGTAACAGTTACCTCGACATGTTAGAACTGTTCCTCGAACCGCAGCTTCAGGATGATGGCATACTGGATACAGTTATATTTCAGTAAGATGGTGCGTCTCCACGTTTTGCACACATCGACCGCGAGTACCCGAACAGAACCTTTCCAGGGAGGAGGATAGGCAGAGGATCACCTCGGCTATGGACTTCCCGTTCGCCAGACCTTACTCAAATGGTGCAAATGGCTCTGAGCACTATGGGACTTAACATCTGAGGCCATCAGCCCCCTAGAACTTAGAACTACTTAAACCTAACTAACCTAAGGACATCACACACATCGATGTCCGAGGCAGGATTAGAACCTGCCACCGTAGCGGTCGCGCGGTTCCTGACTGAAGCGCCTAGAACCGCTCGGTCACCCCGGCCGGCAGGCCTTACTCCTTTAGACTTTTTTGCATGGGGTACATCATGTTCTAAGTGTACACTAGCAAAGCGAATGGTCTGCCTGATCTACAGAATTGTATCAGACCAGCAGCAACCGACATTATGGTTGAAATGCTAAGGTCTACATTTTGTTACTGTACTGAAAGATGAAGTACATGTTTTGACCAAGATGGCGGTCATGTAGAAGGGCAGTAGAATTGATTTTTCAGTCACTGTCTTCCTTCATTGAAATGGATAGTGACTTTAGAGACACCCAGTATAGCTTACTGTCTTTCCAACACATTTCAGCATACAGGCATCTCGTCACCAGTTTGTGAAGTAGGGATGATGGTTGTCGCTGAAACAACCGATTTTCTGTTGCACCAGTTTTTTCATCTCTAGTTTCACCTAAGTATTAAAACCACTCAAAATAACCGGTTTCTAAAATAACATATTTTCGGTTTTTTATTGCCCTTATTTCCGACAATAAAAGTAGACCTCGCACAAAGGTTGAAAAATTATACGAGTCCCTCTGACTTTTGCGTTATATGTTTGAAGACACATACAATCAAAACATGAAATAGGCAAATAAAAAGAAATCTTAGTCTGCCCACACTTCTCGAAAAGTAATGAGTGTTTGAATACTATAAAGAAATCACCAGTATTCCCTTAGTGACCCAAATTATCTAAATCTCTGTTAAAAAATCACGCCCTAATGAAGGATCATACCAATATCTGGGTATTACGAATAGTCAGTGCTAAAGGGTGAAAACTTACCCATTTGCAAGGGCTGCAGACAGATAAAGGTACTTTATATAGACACGGGCAGTAGATCAACTAATTTCTGTTTTTATTATAAATTTTAATGAATTATTGAGTTTTAAATTTATTACTTATGCCATAACTTCCTTTTTTTATTATTTTATAGAAATGGCAGACAAATATTACGGTTTTGTGTGAAATTTGTGGCATTCTTTTAGCTATTTTGAACGAAAGAGCCGGTTTTAGGCAAACACGTATCCTTACTTTCTAACGGGAATTTGAATACAACTAAGTTTTGCTGACAGAACCAAAATGCTCTTTTAAAAATTGAAAGGAACAGTCTAGATAGCGAGCAAACATAACTTTTACCAGGAACAACTACAAAACAACAATAAAAATTTCAATAAATAATTAATGCAATGGGGAATACTTAGTGACCAGTCTGTTCATAAATACTCATTCTATAATGTGTTGATCTGTAAATTGAATCGTTTCATCAGAAAAACCGTCATTGCGGTGGTCTCGCGGTTCTAGGCGCGCAGTCCGGAACCGTGCGACTGCTACGGTCGCAGGTTCGAATCCTGCCTCGGGCATGGATGTGTGTGATGTCCTTAGGTTAGTTAGGTTTAAGTAGTTCTAAGGTCTTGGGGACTAATGACCACAGCAGTTGAGTCCCATAGTGCTCAGAGCCATAGTGCTCAGAGCCAAAAACCATCATTCAAAAACAGTATCATTGTTTCAGAAGCATGTTTTCTCATAAAAAAAACATTTTATCTAAAACAGAAAATATTACCACGTTAGCAATGGACCAGTTACCCAGTTAACAGTAAAACCAGTAAAAAAAAAAAGGATACCTGTTGTAACCGAGACCAGACAAATACCGAAAAATGTCGGTTATTCAGGAAGAAAATACCGGATCGGTTTTAACCGGTCGGTTTTCCCCACCCTTACCATGAAGTCCATTCGACCTGACTGCACAACACTATACCAACCTGAGGACACGACGACGGGATTAGTTCGTCCTAAATTGTGAGCAGTCGGTTTCGCCGATCCATTTGACGTTTGTTCTCGAAGATTTCTGACATTCAGTTTGTCAAATACTGTAGGTGGGTTTCATTTTACCGAAACAACACAAAAAATATAGCTTTCAAAACCCTTTTTGTTGAACTTTTCTTACGACAAACAAAATTAACATGTAGGCCTCATAAAGTAACGAAATAAATCCACCAGCATGATCAGGCGTGAATTTTGTTAGCAAAAAAAGATGGTATCAGAGTTGAATAAGCGTTTTGTATAAGTTTATTTCGTTTTTCTCCCATTAGAGAGGTAACAAACGGTGGCATCCTTAGCTCGCTATTTTTCCTGGTTTCTTCCATGGGTCATACCTTTTCCTGTTTCAGATTTTTAATTTTTTGTACCAACCTAACGTTACTGACGAATGAACAAAAATAAATTTGCAAAGATTTTCGAGCATTATTTCGTAACTCGTTGGGTGTAATACATGAAAGAATGTACTTCCCAGGTACCAGTGAAATACACTTATCTTTTACGTATGAAAGTAATTTAGTCTTCAAAAAATCTTTAATGTACAACTGCCAAAGATTTGAGGTAAATTAGTTTTGTTTACTTCCTGTCAACAGAAGTCCGTAGGGCAGAGATGTCGTCAAACTACCTGAACACCTACTACGTTAAAGTGGCAATTTTAGTATCTCGCCCTCTGCTGTATTAGCTTCTGAGGCCGCCCATTCCGTCAAAATAAGCAAATTTCAAAGATCTTAATGTAGAAAACCCAGAAATCAGTACAGAACTCTATAAGCAGATGGCAGATCCATGTTAACATAGAACTGTGAAAACTGGGCAATAAAAAGAACAGCGAAGGAAAACTACCAGATGCTGAAACGAGAATTTTAAACTCCGAGGCATGGTAATCGCCGCTGGATAAAAAAAAGCAATGATACACGGAAGCAACGTACAATTTTCCGTGTAACTTTTACAGAATACACAGCAGTAAACTTGGATAGCTTGTGGCAGATCCGGGTTAACAAAGGGTAGCGAACACTGGACGGTAAACACCTTAGAAAAGGGAAATTGTCAGCTGCCCACATCACATTATTAAGCTATGGATAAAAAAAGAACTGACGAACGGAATAAAGTGGAAAGTTTCAGTACGAATGATAGAACACAGAACTGTAAGAGGAATTGTTTTTATTACAATATTTTTCAGCGTCAGGCGTTAGGTCACACAAATGGTAGTAAACGGCTTCGATTTCTGGCGATCTGTTAAAAATGAAAGAGAAAGAAAGAGAAAAGAAGACAGAATAGTACTAGCATTACCAAGTTACAGAATGAAACGTCTGTACACAACTATACACTCTTGAATACGTTACGTAGTAACGCGTCAGTTGAAAAGTTGCCGAGAGGACCTGACAATGTAAACAGAATTATCTGCGCGCCGATTGATGGAGATGGAGGCTGTAGGCATCAAAATTAAAGCTCCTGATTCGCTTCTAAAATATCTTTCTTCGCTTAGAGACAATCATTCTTAATTGTTCGTATGTCTACTCTTGTAGTAGATGGGTAAAGAAATTTCGACTGCTCAGTAAGAAATGAAAATTAAAACACCTGGAGCCGTCTCTTTGGCATTTAATTTATTTTCGCAGACAGTTTCAGTGTTTCATTGCATCACCTTCAGGTCCGCTCACCATTGTAAATTGGGAGGATCCGTTTCATTTGCGGTCATAACAGGAACCTACACTACTGGCCATTAAAATTGCTACACCACGAAGATGAAGTGATGCAGACGTTAAATTTAACCGACAGGAAGAAGATGCTGTGATATGCAAATGATTAGCTTTTCAGAGCAGTCACACAAGGTTGGCGCCGGTGGCGACACCTACAACGTGCTGACATTAGGAAAGTTTCCAACCGATTTCTCATACACAAACAGCAGTTGACCGGCGTTGCCTGGTGAAACGTTGTTGTGATGCCTCCTGTAAGGAGGAGAAATGTATACCATCAAGTTTCCTACTTTGATAAAGGTCGGACTGTAGCCTATCGCGATTGCGGTTTATCGTATCGCGACATAGCTGCTCGCGTTGGTCGAGATCCAATGACTGTTAGCAGAATATGGAATCGGTGGGTTCAGGAGGGTAACACGGAACGCCGTGCTGGATCCCAACGGCCTCGTATCACTAGCAGTCGATATGACAGGCATCTTATCCGCATGGCTGGAACGGATCGTGCAGCCACGTCTCGATCCCTGAGTCAACAGATGGGGACGTTTGCAAGACAACAACCATCTGCACGTACAGTTTGACGACGTTTGCAGCAGCATGGACTATCAGCTCGGAGACCATGGCTGCGGTTACCCTTGACGCTGCATCACAGACAGGAGCTCCTGCGATGGTGTACTCAACGACGAACCTGGGTGCACGAATGGCAAAACGTCATTTTTTCGGATGAATCCAGGTTCTGTTTACAGCATCATGATGGTCGCATCCGTGTTTGGCGACATCGCGGTGAACGGACATTCGAAGCGTGTATTCGTCATCGCCAAACTGGCGTATCACCCGGCGTGATGGTATGGGGTGCCATTGGTTACACGTCTCGGTCACCTCTTGTTCGCATTGACTACACTTTGAACAGTGGACGTTACTTTTCAGATGTGTTACGACCCGTGGCCCTACCCTTCATTCTATCCCTGCGAAACCCTACATTTCAGCAGGATAATGCACGACCGCATGTTGCAGATCCTGTACGGGCCTTTCTGGATACAGAAAATGTTCGACTGCTGCCCTGGGCAGCACATTCTCCAGATCTCTCGCAATTGAAAACGTCTGGTCAAGGGTGGCCGAGCAACTGGCTCGTCACAATACGCCAGTCACTACTCTTGATTAACTGTGATATCGTGTTGAAGCTGCATGGTCAGCTGTACCTGTACACGCCATCCAAGCTCTGTTTGACTCAATGCCCAGGTGTATCAAGGCCGTTATTACGGCCAGAGGTGGTTGTTGTGGGTACTGATTCCTCGGGATCTATGCACCCAAATTGCGTGAAAAAGTATTCACATGTCAGTTCTGGTATAATATATTTGTCCAATGAATACCCGTTCATCATCTGCATTTCGTCTTGGTGTAGCAATTTTAGTGGCCAGTAGTGTAGATCAGATAACCGGCGCCTGTAGATCCCTTGCTTACACGACACTACCACTTCGTTCATCGGCCGACGATTCCTGTTCTGACTGTACACAAGACTGGATTCCTCCTAATTTATGTTGCTCAGGGGGACTGAAGATGGTGTAATGGAACACTGAAACTGGATGTGTAAACAAATGAAATGTAAAAAAGAAGGCTGCAGATGTTCTAATTTTCATCACAAGGTTTTCTTGCTGAGAATCACTCCATCAGCTAACTGTGGGCAGGTAGGCTGCAGCACATCAGGGTTAGCAGACCGTGTTAGTTCAGTGAAATCTCGTCGTCCCAGCGCCGGCGAATACTAACGGACTCTTAATCGTTGCGCGGAGGGCCAGCGAACATTTTACCTCTAACAAAAATTGTTCTCCATGACGTGGTCCCTCACGCCTAGACATTGAAACAGGTTCAAATAGCTCTAAGCACTATGGGGCTTAACATCTGAGGTCATCAGTCCCCTGGACTTAGAACTACTTAATCCTACCTAACCTAAGGACAAACACACATCCATTCCCGAGGCAGGATTCGAACCTGCGACTGCAGCAGCAACGCGGTTCCGGACTGAAGAGCCTAGAATTTTAAACAGGGTGCAATTGAATTCGATGTAGGGCGGTTAATGAGAAACTTTGCGAAAAAGTAATTTCATATTACCCGTTTGCAAAAACTATTCACAGTATGACTAATCTTAATCACATACTTTTATGTAGTTATATCGATAAATTACACGTAAATGTCAAGATGTCATCCTTCTAATTACCACCTTCAGTAACATCAGTACTTCATCGCTGCAGTATCCATGGCACAGGACATACTGGGGCTCATTTCGAAGCGGTACTCATCACTAAAGACTACTCCAGTCGATGAGGTTCCAGGCCGAATACTTATTTGGAGACACCCGGACAGTAATGATAGATCAACCTGATTGTCGCACTCCATACGGCTCAACAATGACGAGTGATGCTCTGGGTGCCATGTCTTTTGATAGCGGGACCCTTTCGGCTGGCCGGCCGGAGTGGCCGAGCGGCTCTAGGCGCTACAATCTGGAACCGCGCGACCGCTACGGTCGCAGGTTCGAGTCGTGCCTCGGGCATGGATGTGTGTGATGTCCTTAGGTTAGTTAGGTTTAAGTAGTTCTAAGTTCTAGAGGACTGATGACCTCAGAAGTTAAGTCCCATAGTGCTCAGAGCCATTTGAACGATTGAACCATTTGAACCTTTCGGCTGACATCTGCGGCACAATGGAACGTCGACTATGTTCTACGTCCCGTTCTGTTGTTCTTCATGGCAAGCTATCATGGGCTTACATTTCAGCAAGTTAATGCCCGCCAGCACCGGGCGAGAGTTTCTACTCCCTGCCTTCTTGCGTGCCAAACCCTGCCTTCGCCAGCACGGTCGCCGGGTCTCTCCCCAATTAAGAACGTTCCGAGAATTATGGCAGGGCCCTCCAAAACCTCGGGATTTTGACGATTTTACGCATTATCCCTCAGGACGGCATCCAGTACTGCCAATCAATGCCAAGACGAATATTTGCTTCCATAAAGGGCACTGGCGGGCCAACGCGTTATTAACTTGCTTAATTTGTGAAATTATTTCTCTTGGATAAGTCGCACAACTTTGCTGAAATTGTAATTATTTGTATGTCATTACATGGACATAACATCTACCGATTTCTGTCCAATTCGGATAACTCCGTCGTGGTGCACTGCGTTTTTTGTCTAAGAGTGTATTTTATGGCGTTTCACCAATGAAGTGGTAGATCTAAGAATTCATTAAACCGATACTTGTATGATAAGAGGTATGGGACGGGAAAACTAATGTGTAGGAAGATCACAATTAAAAAAAGAAAAGGCACTATATTTGGAATGTTGCCGCGCACGAACATGGAAACACACGCAATGATGCTTAAGAAATTGTAGGAGTCTTAAAAACCCATGCTGAATAAAATTATAGCTGATTCCTCTGCAGATCTTCTACTAAGACGATATCAGCGAGAATGGCGGTCTTTGTACATATTAATTTCCGTATTCCGTAACTCTGATCGTAGAGGTACGTATCACATTTATAGAATTGATGTTATCTCGTTTCCTCACTTCTACAATCCTCGTAGACAACACACAAATCGAGAGCTTCGTATGTACGAGCGCCAAGTTTCGGACTGGGGTGAAATAAGATTATTTCGCCGCTCACATACGTGACTTGGCACTGAAGCTCTGTCAGCGCGAGAAAGAGGAAGCAAGGCTGAAAGTGAAATGGAAGCATTTACAAACGAGGACTTAGTTAATGCCCGGCCATAAGAGATATTCTCCACAGTTGGTAGACAACAGCGGCAACATCCTCAGTGACATGTCGGTTACAAACTGCAACAACCTGATCCATCAGCAATATTGCTCATCTGTACTATATTGTTACCTTATACTGTATCTATATTGCAGCAACGTTGACGACATCACTATTAAGGCCACAAATTGCCGTAAAATGCGGACAACGTTCTGACTGCGAGAGAATGGAAACTACCAATACTGTAAGCGAACTCCAAAGAATGTGTGGCACAGTTATCCGTGCTTTAGGGGAGAGAACCCAGAAATTAGCACAAATGAGGTAACATCAGTCCGCGTGTTAACATATAGCAGCAAGAACTGGAAAATAAACGGGTCAGACAAGAACAAACTAGAAGCTGATGTGAGATTTTTAAGTGACAGGTTATACAATTCCCAACAAAGCAAGTTCAGGTCTATCTGTTTTGCAGACAGCTGTTCTGTTTAATGCCGAAACATGTTCCAGCACCTTTATGCCATCATGTCCCATAATTTAGTTGCAGTTAGAGCTTTAAACCAAACGATGATTATAAAATCCTGCTTTAAAAAAGAAGTAATTATATACGGAAGGAACTGTGTTTTCAGTACAAATGACACAATACAGGCCAGTAAACTACAATGGAAACCATATTTAGGGTGTGCATAAAGTCCCGGAATCATTTAAAAAAAAGCATAACTTGGGAGCTATTTGAGGAGGTTCTTGGTTTGTTGTAAAATGTTTAGCATCTCTCAAAGTTTTTCCTTTGTCGTTTGTTGTCGATTTGGGCTGTAGGGTGTGAGGCAAATGAAAGTGGCCCGGAGAACAGAGTTCCAGGGTACCAAGAAACACAGCAGAGGGAAGGAAATACGGAACTTGTAACAACAACAACGCTTTACTATTATACAAATAATATTTTTTTCTGATTTTTCGATAAATTAGTGTAATCGATGTTCCGATTTCATTTCTTTTTTTTTTGTTTCATGTCATTGTGTTAAGAAAACTGTAAACAATTTTCAATGTGGATATTAATGTTTATGTCAAATTTCAAGCAATATTGTAATAGAATTGAAGTGTAACAAATGTTGAAACTATTGTAAGATGTTAAAGTTGTAATTGTGCGTCTGGTCCATACGTAGGCAATGTATTAGGATATGTAGAATGCAAAACCTCGGGTGAATACCCTGTCTGTAGGGGAGCGGTAAAAGGTGGATGGCCGGCGAGCGCGGGAAAATACACACGGGCGCTGCACGGCATAACGGGCTCAGCAGTAGTAGTCGGAGTTGGGCATTGGTCTGAGCAACACGTTCTGGATCGAGGAGGCTCTCCTGGAAGACGTAGTTTCATTGAGCCTCGGATATGCCGTTCCGACGCCTATACAGCATGGCAAAATTCCATAGGCACTAAATGGAAAAGTACTGCGACGCTATGAAGAAGTAAAGTGCCGATACATCAAGAGCCATTGCTGTGGTTGTATGTGTGCTCTGTGCCTCGCCATCTCGCCGCCCGCCAACCGCCACATCGATACAAACAGGTTGAAACTTTTAGTACTGTATTCGTGTGGACCAGTGTTACTTTTGTTCCATATTGTTCAATAACAACTTAAATTTTACCAGAACTGTCCTTTCAATTAATTATCCTCACAACTAACCTAGACAGGGTCCTTTCCAAATCCTTTCCAATTCCGAGTGTCCCGAGATGAAAAATTAAAGTTTGTGTTAATAATAGTTACCTGCAGACCTAGCTATGTTAGAATGATGTTTAAAAAATTTTTTTGTTAATGAACCAATAGACGAATAACAAGGTCTGACAAAGTTGGAAGATAATTTTGATATTGATTTAGTAATGAAGCTTAATTATTTCGAGACAGATATAATGATATTTAAATGAGCAGGAAATAAGACAATAAGAGTAGTAAATCATATATTGGAAATCTTGAGGGCATAATGATTTCAGTAATTAATTGTTTTAATACAGTGATCATAACAGTTTCAAGGTTCCCACCCCCCCCTTTTTTTATTAATTTGAATTCTGAAGTGTTCTAATCTGATTTGACCAGCAAAGTCAAAACCAAAATAGAAACCAAATTTTATCAGTGTTTTACCTTTATCAAAACTGACATTTTGTGTGTGTTTCGAAAGTGCTATTTCTAGCGTAACCTATGCCCGATTTTAATCAGATCAATAGACAGTACGAAGTTTTGTAGTAAATATTATAGTGTAATGTTATGTATTTATGGTTTATCCATATTAGTACAGAAAGTGAAATTCTCAGTTCAGTAGATTTTCTGGTTCTAAAATTTACCATATTATGCAGTGTTATTGCGCGTGGTTTCGCGTGAACGTACATTAACTTGTACAGGGAAGAAAATCAGTTAATGCCTAATTAGGCTGGCGACCGTTTCATTAACAAATTGGTAGCATCTTCTGTGTTGTTTCTTGTCCGTCCTGACGTGTAGTTACATTTCGGACTTGCTTGACGTATCAATGTTATTACAGAGTGGGTGTAAGTCTGATTTGCCCCCATTCAGGTACACGCGGTCAATTTCTATACAAAAATCCTTTCTCATAAGGTGAAGCCCGTCAACTTACCATAGTACAGGCTTTAATGAGTATCGTGTGCCCGAAAGCGCAGCGTTACAAACTAACCTGAATAAGCAGATGTTGAAAGTGACCACCATTCATCTCTTGGCAGTTTGGGCTCTGGTCAGCAAGTCGCAAGGCGGATCGAAGCTTGAGTGCTTAAATTGCTGCAACCTCATCCGAAATGTTCTGCTGCAGTCCTTGAAGACGATGAGGGGTTTAGACTTGAGAGCTCCCCACACTAAGTAATCGCGCACTCATAGATCAGATGAGTGACCCCACCCAACAGCTCTGTCAGGCGGGAAGACTGTGTAAAAATTCTCCAAGCTTCGGCCGCAGGCAGAACACGGCTCTGCGGTTGGTAAGGCCTATATAAGACAACATATGTCCGGCGCAGTTGTTAGATCAGTTACTGCTATTTGTACGAGGGCAGTTCAATAAGTAATGCAACACATTTATTTTCTGAAACAGGGGTTGTTTTATTCAGCATTGAAATACACCAGGTTATTCCCCAATCTTTTAGCTACACAACGCTATTTTTCAACGTAATCTCCATTCAGTGTTACGGCCTTACGCCACCTTGAAATGAGGGCCTGTATGCCTGCACGGTACCATTCCACTGGTCGATGTCGGAGCCAACGTCGTACTGCATCAATAACTTCTTCATCATCCGCGTAGTGCCTCCCACGGATTGCGTCCTTCATTGGGCCAAACATATGGAAATCCGACGGTGCGAGATCGGGGCTGTAGGGTGCATGAGGAAGAACAGTCCACTGAAGTTTTGTGAGCTCCTCTCGGGTGCGAAGACATGTGTGAAGTCTTGCGTTGTCATGAAGAAGGAGAAGTTCGTTCAGATTTTTGTGCCTACGAACACGCTGAAGTCGTTTCTTCAATTTCTGAAGAGTAGCACAGTACACTTCAGAGTTGATCGTTTGACCATGGGGAAGGACATCGAACAGAATAACCCCTTCAGCGTCCCAGAAGACTGTAACCATGACTTTACCGGCTGAGGGTATGGCTTTAAACTTTTTCGTGGTAGGGGAGTGGGCGTGGCGCCACTCCATTGATTGCCGTTTTGTTTCAGGTTCGAAGTGATGAACCCATGTTTCATCGCCTGTAACAATCTTTGACAAGAAATTGTCACCCTCAGCCACATGACGAGCAAGCAATTCCGCACAGATGGTTCTCCTTTGCTCTTTATGGTGTTCAGTTAGACAACGAGGGACCCAGCGGGAACAAACCTTTGAATATCCCAACTGGTGAACAATTGTGATAGCACTACCAACAGAGATGTCAAGTTGAGCACTGAGTTGTTTGATGGTGATCCGTCGATCATCTCGAACGAGTGTGTTCGCACGCTCCGCCATTGCAGGAGTCACAGCTGTGCACGGCCGGCCCGCACGCGGGAGATCAGACAGTCTTGCTTGACCTTGCGGCGATGATGACACACGCTTTGCCCAACGACTCACCGTGCTTTTGTCCACTGCCATATCACCGTAGACATTCTGCAAGCGCCTATGAATATCTGAGATACCCTGGTTTTCCGCCAAAAGAAATTCGATCACTGCATGTTGTTTGCAACGCACATCCGTTACAGATGCCATTTTAACAGCTCCGTACAGCGCTGCCACCTGTCGGAAGTCAATGAAACTATACGAGACGAAGCGGGAATGTTTGAAAATATTCCACAAGAAATTTCCGGTTTTTTCAACCAAAATTGGCCGAGAAAAAAAATGTGTTGCATTACTTATTGAACTGCCCTCGTACAATGGCAGGTTATCAAGATTTAAATGAGTTTGAACGTGGTGTTATAGTGGGTGCACGAGCGATGCGAGACAGCGTCTCCGAGTAGCGATGAAGTGGGAATTTTCCCTTACGACCTTATCACGAGTGTACCTAGAATATTAGGAATCCGGTAAAACATCAAATCTCCGACATTGCTGCGGCCAGAAAAAGATCCTGCAAGAACGGGACCAACAACGCCTGAAGAGAAACGTTCAAAGTGACAGAAGTGCAGCCCTTCCGCAAATTGCTGAAGATTTCAGTGCTAGGCCATCAACAAGTGTTAGCGTGCAAACCATTCTACGAAACATCATCGATATGGGCTTTCGGAGCCGAAGGCCCACTTGTCTACTCTTGATGCCTGCACGACACAAAGGTTTACGCCTCGCCTTGGCCCATCAACACCGACATTGGAGTGTTGATGACTGGAAACATGTTGCCAAGTCGGACGAGTAATTTTTTTTTTTTGAACGGAGGGACGCGTACGGATATGGAAACAACCTCATAAATCCATGGACCCGGCATGTCAGCGGGGGGACTGTTCAAGCTGGTGGCGTCTCTGTAATGGCGCGGGGCGTGTGCAGTTATGCTATGATACGTGTAGATACGACTCTGACAGGTGACTTGTACATAAGCATCCTGTCTGGTCACTTACATCCATTCATATCCATTGTGCATTTCAACAGACGTGGGCAATTCCAGCAGGACACTGCGACACTCCACACGTCCAGAATTGGTACAGAGTGGCTCCAAGGACACTCTTCTGAAGCATGTCTCGGACGCCTTGCAACGTGCATTTCAGAAGAAATCTCCATCCCCTTGTTCTCTTACATCTACATCTACATCTATACTCCGCGAGCCACCTTACGGTGTGTGGCGGAGGGTACTTATTGTACCACTATCTGATCCCCCCTTCCCTGTTCCATTCACGAATTGTGCGTGGGAAGAACGACTGCTTGTAAGTCTCCGTATTTGCTCTAATTTCTCGGATCTTTTCGTTGTGATCATTACGCGAGATATATGTGGGCGGTAGTAATATGTTGCCCATCTCTTCCCGGAATGTGCTCTCTCGTAATTTCGATAATAAACCTCTCCGTATTGCGTAACGCCTTTCTTGAAGTGTCCGCCACTGGAGCTTGTTCAGCATCTCCGTAACGCTCTCGCGCTGACTAAATGTCCCCATGACGAATCGCGCTGCTTTTCGCTGGATCATGTCTATCTCTTCTATTAATCCAACCTGGTAAGGGTCCCATACTGATGAGCAATACTCAAGAATCGGACGAACAAGCGTTTTGTAAGCTACTTCTTTCGTCGATGAGTCACATTTTCTTAGAATTCTTCCTATGACTCTCAACCTGGCGCCTGCTTTTCCCACTATTTGTTTTATGTGATCATTCCACTTCAGATCGCTCCGGATAGTAACTCCTAAGTATTTTACGGTCGTTACCGCTTCCAATGATTTACCACCTATGGCATAATCGTACTGGAATGGATTTCTGCCCCTATGTATGCGCATTATATTACATTTATCTACGTTTAGGGAAAGCTGCCAGCTGTCGCACCATGCATTAATCCTCTGCAGGTCTTCCTGGAGTACGTACGAGTCTTCTGATGTTGCTACTTTCTTGTAGACAACCGTGTCATCTGCAAATAGCCTCACGGAGCTACCGATGTTGTCAACTAAGTCATTTATGTATATTGTAAACAATAAAGGTCCTATCACGCTTCCTTGCGGTACTCCCGAAATTACCTCTACATCTGCAGATTTTGAACCGTTAAGAATGACATGTTGTGTTCTTTCTTCTAGGAAATCCTGAATCCAATCACAAACCTGGTCCGATATTCCGTAAGCTCGTATTTTTTTCACTAAACGTAAGTGCGGAACCGTATCAAATGCCTTCCTGAAGTCCAGGAATACGGCATCAATCTGCTCGCCAGTGTCTACGGCACTGTGAATTTCTTGGGCAAATAGGGCGAGCTGAGTTTCACATGATCTCTGTTTGCGGAATCCATGTTGGTTATGATGAAGGAGATTTGTATTATCTAAGAACGTCATAATACGAGAACACAAAACATGTTCCATTATTCTACAACAGATTGACGTAAGCGAAATAGGCCTATAATTATTCGCATCTGATTTATGACCCTTCTTGAAAATGGGAACGACCTGCGCTTTCTTCCAGTCGCTAGGTACTTTACGTTCTTCCAGCGATCTACGATAAATTGCTGATAGAAAGGGGGCAAGTTCTTTAGCATAATCACTGTAGAATCTTAAGGGTATCTCGTCTGGTCCGGATGCTTTTCCGCTACTAAGTGATAGCAGTTGTTTTTCAATTCCGATATCGTTTATTTCAATATTTTCCATTTTGGCGTCCGTGCGACGGCTGAAGTCAGGGACCGTGTTACGATTTTCCGCAGTGAAACAGTTTCGGAACACTGAATTCAGTATTTCTGCCTTTCTTCGGTCGTCCTCTGTTTCGGTGCCATCGTGGTCAACGAGTGACTGAATAGGGGATTTAGATCCGCTTACCGATTTTACATATGACCAAAACTTTTTAGGGTTCTTGTTTAGATTGTTTGCCAATATTTTATGTTCGAATTCGTTGAATGCTTCTCTCATTGCTCTCTTTACGCTCTTTTTCGCTTCGTTCAGCTTTTCCTTATCAGCTATGATTCGACTACTCTTAAACCTATGATGAAGCTTTCTTTGTTTCCGTAGTACCTTTCGTACATGATTGTTATACCACGGTGGATCTTTCCCCTCGCTTTGGACCTTAGTCGGTACGAACTTATCTAAGGCGTACTGGACGATGTTTCTGAATTTTTTCCATTTTTGTTCCACATCCTCTTCCTCAGAAATGAACGTTTGATGGTGGTCACTCAGATATTCTGCGATTTGTGCCCTATCACTCTTGTTAAGCAAATATATTTTCCTTCCTTTCTTGGCATTTCTTATTACACTTGTAGTCATTGATGCAACCACTGGCTTATGATCACTGATACCCTCTTCTACATTCACGGAGTCGAAAAGTTCCGGTCTATTTGTTGCTATGAGGTCTAAAACGTTAGCTTCACGAGTTGGTTCTCTAACTATCTGCTCGAAGTAATTCTCGGACAAGGCAGTCAGGATAATGTCACAAGAGTCTCTGTCCCTGGCTCCAGTTCTGATTGTGTGACTATCCCATTCTATACCTGGTAGATTGAAGTCTCCCCCTATTACAATAGTATGATCACGAAACTTCTTCACGACGTTCTGCAGGTTCTCTCTGAGGCGCTCAACTACTACGGTTGCTGATGCAGGTGGTCTATAGAAGCATCCGACTATCATATCTGACCCACCTTTGATACTTAACTTAACCCAGATTATTTCACATTCGCATTCGCTAATAACTTCACTGGATATTATTGAATTCTTTACTGCTATAAATACTCCTCCACCATTGGCGTTTATCCTATCCTTGCGGTATATATTCCATTCTGTGTCTAGGATTTCGTTACTGTTCACTTCCGGTTTTAACCAACTTTCCGTTCCTAATACTATATGCGCACTATTTCCTTCAATAAGAGATACTAATTCAGGAACCTTGCCCTGGATACTCCTGCAGTTTACCAATATTACGTTAACTTTTCCTGTTTTTGGTCTCTGAGGACGGACGTTCTTTATCAACGATGATAATGTCCTCTCTGGTAAGCCGTCAGGTATTTTATCGTTTCGCCCAAGGGGGGGGGGGTCCCTCTAACCTAAAAAAAAGCCGTGTGCACGCCACACGTACTCTGCTACCCTAGTAGCTGCTTCCGGTGTGTAGTGCACGCCTGACCTGTCTAGGGGGGCCCTACAGTTCTCCACCCAATAACGGAGGTCGATGAATTTGCAACCATTATAGTCGCAGAGTCGTCTGAGCCTCTGGTTTAGACCCTCCACACGGCTCCAAACCAGAGGACCGCGATCGACTCTGGGCACTATGCTGCAGATATTAAGCTCAGCTTGCACTCCGCGTGCGATGCTGGTTGTCTTCACCAAATCAGCCAGCCGCCGGAAGGAACCAAGGATGGCCTCAGAACCCAAGCGGCAGGCGTCATTCGTTCCGACATGTGCTACTATCTGCAGCCGGTCACACCCAGTGCGTTCAATAGCTGCCGGAAGGGCCTCCTCCACATTACGGACGAGACCCCCCGGCAAGCACACCGAGTGCACACTGGCATTCTTCCCCGACCTACCCGCTATTTTCCTGAGGGGCTCCATAACCCGCCTAACGTTGGAGCTCCCTATAACTAATAGGCCCGCCCTCTGTGACTGTCGGGACCTTGCCGGAGAATCGGCCACTGGCCCAACAGGCGAGGCATCCTGTGGTGGCTCGGAAACGATGTCATCACCACTAGGAAGCACCCCGTACCTGTTGGAAAGGGGTAAGGCAGCTGCCACGCGGCCAGATCCCACCTTCGCCTTTCGGCCAGGCACGCGCGAGCCCACCACTGTCCGCCATTCACCCTGGAGTGATGGCTGACCGGTAAGATGCTCACTGCCGGAAGACGCAGCGACATCAGGGGTTCCATGTGATTCCAAGGCCACCGAAGTAGGCATAGGTCTCACCACAGTTGCCCCAACGCCACTACGAGCCGACGCCTGCGCCTCGAGCTCGATGAGCCTAACAGACAAAGCCTCCACCTGCCCCCGAAGAGTGGCCAATTCTCCTTGCGTCCGCTCACAACAACCACAGTCCCTACACATGACTATGTTTACCCTACTCTATACGGTGACAAATTCCCAAGATAATCTTCTGATGAGCTACTCTGATAATCAAGAAACACTCACTGAAATACGAGACGCGAAAACTACGCTAGGTTTTCCCAGAAAAACTATTTAAAAGCTAAGCGCAGCAAATAAGTACAAAAACGCTTTATACAAACAGTACTCGCTGCTGCTGGTGCTCTCGCTCTGGCTGTCACAAGACAACTGCTGATTCAAGTGACTAGTGGCTAACGGCCGCGAAACAAACAAAAGACGGTTTTAGGGCGCTTTCTGTTCTAAACGATCAAGAAAACACTAAGAAATCTAACACGAAAACTACGTAAAGTTTTATCAAGAACTGTTAGTTACTATGCAGAGCAGATAAACACAAATAGAATCCCTTCCTTAGTGGAAGGTCGTAAACAAAATGCAAAATAAACGCTTTATACAAACAGTACTCGCTGCTGCTGGTGCTCTCGCTCTGGCTGTCACAAGATTTATAGACAGTCTGGTAGGATTAATGACGTCAGTTACCTACAGCACTACTTCAGACATTAGCCGATTCCATGCCACGTCGTGTTGCTTCTCTTCTGCCTGCTCGAGGAGGCCCCACACGATATTAGGCAGATGTTCCAGTTTCTTTGGCTCTTCAGTGTATAAGTGGAGCAGAATCAAAGGGGAATCATTCCACAGACGGTACAGGATGCAAATGGGAAAATCCATTGATATAAGGGGCATTGATAATGGACAGATGGCGTCTGGAAACGACCATCTCGGAAATGTTGAGGTTGAACAGCTGTTCACACGCTACTGCCTTGAACATTTATGGAGAATGGTGAAATGACAATTATACAACAATGTTTCGGATGTCAGCGCCTCGTCACAGAACACAGATGTCGGTGGAGGCATTCCCCTTTCTCCCCCCCCCCCCCCCTCACTGTAAAGCAGGATAGCCGGGGATCAGTGGCAAATCTGACGACACAGCACAATGATGGAGGGGGCACAAGTGTTCCAGAGCATATCGTACAGTGCACATTGTTGAACATTGGCCTATGCATCATCCCTTCATGCTTGATGACTCTTTCAACGGCCATAGTATCTGCCAGCAGGATACTGCCCTTGTCAAAAGGCCAGAACTGTGTTACACTGAGCTGAGGAGCATGACAATGAACTCGTGATTTGCTAGCCACCAAATTCAACTGACCTGATCGCAACGGAAAACATCTGGAACGCTATCGGGTGCCAACTCTGATGGTACCATATATAGCCGGAAACCTGCCAAGAGCAAATCCAACCGATTCAACGAAGAATCGCCGTTGCGTTGTTTTCCAAGTGAGGGCCAAGAAACTGTCCAGGTGGCTCATCAGTATGTGCTGCCCCTTTCCACGACTATCGACACGTCGTCTCTCGTGCACGATACTGGTTTGCCTTTGAAACACTGTGAAATGTATCCACATAAAGGCAGCACATGTTTCGATAGTCTTGTACGTAAAGCAAAGTGTCAGACAAAAAAATTTTCTCTTATGTTTCTAAGCAAAATAAGATAACTTTAAATGCGAACATTTTAGGTTAGGCTTCACCGTGACTGTTATTGACATTAAATGAAACAACAAGCTTACTGTTACCAGTCACTGTTTATTTATCTCCACGACGCGTTTCAAAGGTTTAAACCTCCATCATCAGGTGGATTTACATTTGTTAATATGGCAATAACACAACACACACACAAATGTCATATTAACAAATGTAAATCCACCTGGTTATGGAAGTTTAAACCTTTGAAACGCGTCGTGGAAATAAATAAACAGTGACTGGTAACAGTAAACTTGTTGTTTCATTTAATAACAAAATAAAATACACTTTCAGGATTTATTTGATGATTAAATATTATGTTGGTTTACGCATATAGTGGCATTTCATAAGAAACCCTCACACCCTTGAGCACGTAGTTACTTGCAAGTACATTTCTAATAGCTCTCTGTAAAAAATGGAATTTTTTTTGGCAGCGCATAATTAGTAGCAAAACTTTATCTCATGTCTACAAATATCGACTCGGGTAATATCCTATATGGTTATTGTGATGATTAACACAAATACTAAAATGTATTTTATGTGCAAAGCTCAATAAAAACATGGTAAAAATTCAAATCAACAAACAAAAGACTAATAGACAACCGTGGCAGCCTAGTGGTCGTTATTTTCTGAATATATATGCTTTTTGTAACGATAAAGAAATCGAGTTATCGGTGGAATTGTATACTGAAACTGACATCGCTTATTCACTATCTGATCAAAAGTATTAGTGGAGATTAATATGGGACGTGCAGGTACTGTGATGGAAAATATTTGTGGACATTAATATGGGATGTGCAGTACTAATTCTGAAGAATGCAGATGAACCTGATGAAGCTGCACATAAAATAGTAAAAGAGGTAAAATAAAGCATGTCCGTTTTAGTAAATAAAGACAGAAGATTAATATGCCAGGACTTTACTTTTCACCTTTCGACGGTTTCAACTCTATGGTGACACTTTCAGACAGTTGTTTGAATGTTTGTGGTGGAACTGCAGACCATTCTTTCTCAAGAGCCAAAACCAGAGAATGTAATGATGTTGGACGCTGGGGTCTGAAGCGACATCGACATTCTAACTCATCCCAAAGATGTTCGATTGGGTTCAGATCAGGGCTCTGGGCAGGCCAGTCCGTTTCAGAAGTCTTACTGTCCACAAACCGTTGCTTCGCAGATACTGCCTTATGACCGAGCGAGGTGGCGCAGTGGTTAGCACACTGGACTCGCATTCGGAAGGACGACGGTTCAATCCCGCGTCCGGCGATCCTGATTTAGGTTTTCCGTGATTTTCCTAAATCGCTCCAGGCAAATGCCGGGATGGTTCCTTTCAAAGGGCACGGCCGACTTCCTTCCCTAATCCGATGAGACCGATGACCTCGCTGTCTGGTCTCCTTCCCCCCAAAAACAACCAACCAACTGCCTTATGACAAGGCACATTGTCATACCGATAAAATCATCTTTGGCGCTACACCGGACAGGAGGTGAAGTCCTCCAAGCATTCGCCAAACCCAAACCCTACCCTTCCATCAGATTGCCATAGGATGTAGAGTGATTCATGACTCCAGTCCCTCGTTTCCAGTCATCCACTGTCCTCTGTCGTCTTTTACAGTACAACAACCGTCGCCTAGCACACACTACAGAAATTTGTGGCTAATGAGAAGCTGCTCGACCAATTTACGTCGTTGTTTTTGACTCCCTAAGCACAAAAAAATGGTTCAAATGGCTCTGAGCACTATGGGACTTAACTTCTGAGGTCATCAGTCCCCTAGAACTTAGAACTACTTAAACCTAACTAAACTAAGGACATCACACACATCCATGCCCGAGGCAGGATTCGACCTGCGACCGTATCCCTAAGCACAGTCATTGTGCTAGCTCAGTGGTTCCCAACCTCTTTTAGACCATTATCCCTGAGTGCTATTTGACATTAGCTAGTTCTCCTTCCCTCCCCCCTCCCCCCCCCCCCCAGCCATCACTTGTTCCTCTCTCCCTCACATTACCACCATCTTTACCACCTAACTAAACTGTGGAATGAAAGACATTTCTTGGAACACTTTTATTTTTAAAATGATGAAAGATCAGTGGTATTTAGTTTGTGTGTGTATGCATGTATGTGTGTGTGTGTGTATGTGTGTTTTAGAATGAATGACGAAGAAATTCGTTGTGCATAGCAAGTTCTACCCACAACTTCCTTAAAAACACAGCTAACGATCCACGGTGAGGTTACACACTTGTTATAAAACATGCTTCCCCTGAATTACTCCTCCCCATTGCAGCACTTGCTTGACCTGTACAGCTGCAATCCTATTTAAAATGAAACAAGTTCAGATGTGTGCACTGTATTTACTGTTCGTAAATGACTTCATTGCTGCACTTCTTACTTCCGAACTGGCACAAATTGGACGTCTCCAGGCTGTTAATGCTTTGAGTCTAACTACTCTAATAATAACTACTCTAATAATAATAATAATAAAACTATAGTAGCCCTCATATAGTTACTGCTGTGCCATGTTGTCAGTTCACTTACCTGTTTCGAAACGAGTAACGCAGGAATTTCCGGACTACTGCAGGTACTATCTACAACTTGGAGAACATTTTCTTGAGGTATTTGGCATTCGTTACATATATATCTCACTTTTATCATCAGCAATGTATAGGACAAAGCACAACACATGCTTGTAGTGGGTGGACCATGTGAGGAACCTGGAAACTTCATCGCATTATTTCGTCTAATTGAGAAAAAGTAAATATTGGTAACTTATCTAATCAATATTACATTCTCACAAAACTGTGATAATGGTAATGATATTTCGAGAATAATTTAGTTTGTGAGTGAACACAATCGAACCGTTTAGTTTTTACTCCTCAGAAAATTTCATTTTACCTCTTGCCAGGTTGGGAACCACTGTGCTACCTGAACTGATGTAAGAACTTCGGAATTCACATGCGATTCCTTCCATTGATTTCATGTGATGTTTCCCAAATATTCTCTGCAGTGCTCGACTGTCCTTGTCAGTTAGTAGTCTACATGGGGTCAGCATGGCCTTGATGTAGCTGTGGTTATACCATCGCGTTTGCACTTCGAGTGAAACATCACCAACAGTCGAGATGGGCAGCTCTGGATGGGCTGAAATGCCCCAGACGGATGATGATTAGTCCAAAGTCACTGAGCTCTCTCGTCCGAAGCATTCTGCCGCTATTGCTTCTCTACATGCAATACCAAACGTCCCACCTCCTTTTATACGCTACTGGCCATTAAAATTGCTACACCACAAAGATGACATGCTACAGACGCAAAATTTAACCGACAGAGAGAAGATGCTGTGATATGCAAATGATTAGCATTTTAGAGCATTCACACAAGGTTGGCGCCGGTGGCGACACCTACAACGTGCTGACGTGAGGAAAGTTACCAACCGATTTCTCATACACAAACAGCAGTTGACCGGCGTTGCCTGGTGAAACGTTACTGTGATGCCTCGTGTAAGGAGGGGAAATGCGTACCATCACGTTTCCGACTTTGATAAAGGTCGGATTGTAGCCTATCGCGACATTGCTGCTCGCGTTGGTCGAGATCCAATGACTGTTAGCAGAATATGGAATCGGTGGGTTCAGGAGGGTAATACGGAACGCCGTGCTGGATCCCACCGGCCTCGTATCACTAGCAGTCGAGATGACAGGCATCTTATCTGCATGGCTGTAACGGATCGTGCAGCCATTTCTCGATCCCTTAGTCAACAGATGGGGACATTTGCAAGACAATAACCATCTGCACGAACAGTTCGACGACGTTTTCAGCAGCGCGGTCTATCAGTTCGCAGACCACGGCTGCGGTTCCCCTTGACGCTGCATCACAGACAGGAGCGTGTGCGATGATGTACTCAACGACGAACCTGGGTGCACGAATGGCAAAACGTCATTGTTTCGGATGAATCCAGGTTCTGTTTACAGCATCATGATGGCCGCATCCGTGTTTGGCGACATCGCGGTAAACGCACGTTGGAAGCATGTATTCGTCATCGCCACACTGGCGTATCACCCGGCGTGATGGTATGGGGTGCCATTGGTTACACGTCTCGGTCACCTCTTGTACGCATTGACGGCACTTTGAACAGTGGACGTTACATTTCAGATGTGTTACGAAACGTGGCTCTACTCTTCATTCGATCCCTGCGAAACCTTACATTTCAGCAGGATAATGCACGACCGCATATTGCAGGTCCTGTACGGGCCTTTGTGGATACAGAAAATGTTCGACTGCTGCCCTGGGCAGCACATTCTCCAGATCTCGCACCAACTGAAAACGTCTGGTCAATGGTGGCCGAGCAACTGGCTCGTCACAATACGCCAGTCACTACTCTTGATGAACTGTGGTATCGTGTTGAAGCTGCATGGGCAGCTGTACCTGTACGCGCCATCTACCATCCAAGCTCAGTTTGACTCAATGCCCAGGCGTATCAAGGTCGTTATTACGGCCAGAGGTGGTTGTTCTGGGTACTGATTTCTCAGGATCTATGCACCCAAATTGCGTGAAAATGTAATCAGATGCCAGTTCTACGATAATATATCTGTCGAATGAATACCCGTTTATCATCTGCCTTTCTTCTTGATGTAGCAATTTTAATGGCCAGTAATGTACTTCGGGGGTGGGGGTTCGCATCTCGGAATTACTGTTGGTCATTTCCACTTAACATACATATGTTCGGATACTTTTGATCAGATACTGTAACTGAATAGCCAAAGACAACGTTCGCATAGTTCTAGACCATTTCATTGTGAAAATATAAAGACTAACAATGTATCGACGAATAACAGCAAACGTTACTTTGTACGAGGCATGCGGTTTCCGGATTATTAACAATAGATTATGACTTGCATATCTCTAGCACTAATTTTCAGGAATGAACCTGGGCATATTATGAACCAAAGAAATCGCAGGACCATTCTGGAGTCTCCAATAGCACCGTTCAAGTCAGAGCATGTGATGCTGACGGCTTTCTGGTTGTTAGAAAAATGTCATTAAAACTGAAGAAAGTTAACACGCCAGTTCCCAGAACAGCTAGGTATGACTTAACTAGCATCAGCTTCTCAATATTCTTGAAGAGGAACCAATGCTCCAGTTAGCCAGACAACAAAGACAGGGATTCAGGGAATCAGATGTAAAACACAGCTGGACAGAAGATAGTTCATGAAATAATAGGAGCTACCTGAGGAAAATAGAGAAGAGGAAACACAGGGTGTTTGGGAAACATAGAAACGTGTCGTTAATAACGACAAATATGTTACAGTAAGGAGGAAATGCGTCTGCTACCGAGGTAACAAAATTCATTTGCCAGTGCAACAGCAGCTTTTTCAGAGAAAGAGGTAATTTCTATCACCACGAGGCAAGAAAAATGTAGCAGAAGTTAAAGAAGTCCACTCATAAAACAAACATAAGGGAGACATATATTTGAGACACAAATACACTCCTGGAAATTGAAATAAGAACACCGTGAATTCATTGTCCCAGGAAGGGGAAACTTTATTGACACATTCCTGGGGTCAGATACATCACATGATCACACTGACAGAACCACAGGCACATAGACACAGGCAACAGAGCATGCACAATGTCGGCACTAGTACAGTGTATATCCACCTTTCGCAGCAATGCAGGCTGCTATTCTCCCATGGAGACGATCGTAGAGATGCTGGATGTAGTCCTGTGGAACGGCTTGCCATGCCATTTCCACCTGGCGCCTCAGCTGGACCAGCGTTGGTGCTGGACGTGCAGACCGCGTGAGACGACGCTTCATCCAGTCCCAAACATGCTCAATGGGGGACAGATCCGGAGATCTTGCTGGCCAGGGTAGTTGACTTACACCTTCTAGAGCACGTTGGGTGGCACGGGATACATGCGGACGTGCATTGTCCTGTTGGAACAGCAAGTTCCCTTGCCAGTCTAGGAATGGTAGAACGATGGGTTCGATGACGGTTTAGATGTACCGTGCACTATTCAGTGTCCCCTCGACGATCACCAGTGGTGTACGGCCAGTGTAGGAGATCGCTCCCCACACCATGATGCCGGGTGTTGGCCCTGTGTGCCTCGGTCGTATGCAGTCCTGATTGTGGCGCTCACCTGCACGGCGCCAAACACGCATACGACCATCATTGGCACCAAGGCAGAAGCGACTCTCATCGCTGAAGACGACACGTCTCCATTCGTCCCTCCATTCACGCCTGTCGCGACACCACTGGAGGCGGGCTGCACGATGTTGGGGCGTGAGCGGAAGACGGCCTAACGGTGTGCGGGACCGTAGCCCAGCTTCATGGAGACGGTTGCGAATGGTCCTCGCCGATACCCCAGGAGCAACAGTGTCCCTAATTTGCTGGGAAGTGGCGGTGCGGTCCCCTACGGCACTGCGTAGGATCCTACGGTCTTGGCGTGCATCCGTGCGTCGCTGCGGTCCGGTCCCAGGTCGACGGGCACGTGCACCTTCCGCCGACCACTGGCGACAACATCGGTGTACTGTGGAGACCTCACGCCCCACGTGTTGAGCAATTCGGCGGTACGTCCACCCGGCCTCCCGCATGCCCACTATACGCCCTCGCTCAAAGTCCGTCAACTGCACATACGGTTCACGTCCACGCTGTCGCGGCATGCTACCAGTGTTAAAGACTGCGATGGAGCTCCGTATGCCACGGCAAACTGGCTGACACTGACGGCGGCGGTGCACAAATGCTGCGCAGCTAGCGCCATTCGACGGCCAACACCGCGGTTCCTGGTGTGTCCGCTGTGCCGTGCGTGTGATCATTGCTTGTACAGCCCTCTCGCAGTGTCCGGAGCAAGTATGGTGGGTCTGACACACCGGTGTCAATGTGTTCTTTTTTCCATTTCCAGGAGTGTATGTGCTGGAGCGGGGCACGAGTCTGGAACCTTTGTCTTTCGGGGGAAAGTGTTCTACCGACTGAGCTATTCAAGCAAAACTCACGACTTGGGTTCATAGCTTTGCTGGAAACAATCACTTAGTTTGTGGCTAAACCATTTCTCCTCCGTAATCTTTCATTCATGAGTGCTATTCCCGTAAAGTGTCGCTCTTTGGTCCCTACCCCCAAACCAACCAACCAACCAACCCGTAATGTGTGCTGGAGAAACACTGTGAAGTTTGAAAAGTAGAAAAAGAGTTACAGCTCAGTCGATAGAGCACTTGCCTGCGAAAGCCTCCAGTTCGAGTCTCGGTCCAGCACATAGCTTTAATCTGCTAGTAAGTTTCAAATTAGCACACACTCTGCTGCAGAGTGAAAATTCATTAAACATTCTGGGGTATTTACCTGCTTGATATCTATTATAAAACTCTACGCTACTGTCAGCTCCAGTGGAACGGCCGAAGACGTCACAAGGGAGTACCTACAGGTACGGACGTAGAATAAACAGACCCACAGTTTACGACATATTTACCCTGAGGCTACTTAAGGAATTTAAATATTGATACTCATGCTGCGTTCTTCATAGATTTAGAAAAACAGACGATAGCGAATACAGACCAACCACACTAAACATGAAATAAAAAAAAATGGAAATGAGGTCCAATGCTTTTTGACAGAGCGTAGGGGAACGATGCGGGAGACCCGCACCGCCGTACTAGGCAAGGTCCTAGCGGAGGTGGTTTGCCGTTGCCTTCCTCCGACCGTAATGAGGGTGAATGATGATGATGAAGACGAATACTAAACATATTAAGAAAATCATTGGGCTAGTCGTTATAACAAACAATATGCATGGATGGATCTGCTGGAGGACACTGTCCAGTTCGAGAACAAAACTGGCCTGAGGCAAGGAGATGCACAGTGCTCACTTATGTTCTTCTCATCTACAGAAAAGTTTGATAGAAAATTACAAATTGATAACAGTAATAAAAGCGGAAGTAGTAAATAACCCCAGCTGGCTTATGCAGTTGATATCCTGATAAGAATAGTACGTACAGAGATGGATGAAGGACTGAAAATTTCAGACAGAGAAAACTAATATATGGTGGGGTAGGGCGGAGCTAAGTTGAGCATAGCGTTAAGTTGGGCAACCGAAATATCTCGGAAACTATTACGGTATATTGATAATTTTTACTTATGGACCGTCTGACAGCAACTGAATAAAACACAATTTTAGTGCCATAGGCGTTTCGCGTTTATTTTCTATATATATATATATATATATATATATATATATATATATATATATATATATATATATATATATATATATGGCTATCACAAATGATTGAAGCGATTTCATAAATTCACTGAAGCTCCATTCATTGACATATGGTCACGACACACTACAGATACGTAGAAAAACTCATAAAGTTTTGTTCGGCTGAAGCCGCACTTCAGGTTTCTGCCGCCAGAGCGCTCGAGAGCGCAGTGAGACAAAATAGCGACAGGAGCCGAGAAAGCGTATGTCGTGCTTGAAATGCACTCACATCAGTCAGTCATAACAGTGCAACGACACTTCAGGACGAAGTTCAACAAAGATCCACCAACTGCTAACTCCATTCGGCGATGGTATGCGCAGTTTAAAGCTTCTGGATGCCTCTGTAAGGAGAAATCAACGGGTCGGCCTGCAGTGAGCGAAGAAACGGTTGAACGCGTGCGGGCAAGTTTCACGCGTAGCCCGCGGAAGTCGACGAATAAAGCAATCAGGGAGCTAAACGTACCACAGCCGACGGTTTGGAAAATCTTACGGAAAAGGCTAAAGCAGAAGCCTTACCGTTTACAATTGCTACAAGCCCTGACACCCGATGACAAAGTCAAACGCTTTGAATTTTCGGCGCGGTTGCAACAGCTCATGGAGGAGGATACGTTCAGTGCGAAACTTGTTTTCAGTGATGAAGCAACATTTTTTTTTTAATGGTGAAGTGAACAGACACAATGTGCGAATCTGGGCGGTAGAGAATCCTCACGCATTCGTGCAGCAAATTCGCAATTCACCAAAAGTTAACGTGCTTTGTGCAATCTCACGGTTTAAAGTTTGCGGCCCCTTTTTCTTCTGCGAAAAAAACGTTACAGGACACGTGTATCTGGCCATGCTGGAAAATTGGCTCATGCCACAACTGGAGACCGACAGCGCCGACTTCATCTTTCAACAGGATGGTGCTCCACCGCACTTCCATCATGATGTTCGGCATTTCTTAAACAGGAGATTGGAAAACCGATGGATCGGTCGTGGTGGAGATCATGATCAGCAATTCATGTCATGGCCTCCACGCTCTCCCGACTTAACCCCATGCGATTTCTTTCTGTGGGGTTATGTGAAAGATTCAGTGTTTAAACCTCCTCTACCAAGAAACGTGCCAGAACTGCGAGCTCGCATCAACGATGCTTTCGAACTCATTGATGGGGACATGCTGCGCCGAGTGTGGGAAGAACTTGATTATCCGCTTGATGTCTACCGAATCACTAAAGGGGCACATATCGAACATTTGTGAATGCCTAAAAAACTTTTTGAGTTTTTGCATGTGTGGGCAAAGCATTGTGAAAATATCTCAAATAATAAAGTTATTGTAGAGCTCTGAAATAGCTTCAATCATTTGTAATAACCCTGTATATATATATATTGTAAGTAGGCTGTTTAGGTTTTTTATTGGTAACGCCACCTCTGTATGAAAATCACTGGCTGTGCTGTGTGCAGTCTGTGGCTGCTTTGCATTGTTGTAATACTCGCCATTGTAGTGTTGGGCAGCTGGATGTGAACAGCACGTCGCGTTGCGCAGTTGGAGGTGAGCCGCGAGCAGTGGTGGATGTGGGGAGAGAGATGGCGGAGTTTTGTAATTTGTCATGAACTGCTATATATATTATGACTATTAAGGTAAATACATTGTTTGTTCTCTATTAAAATCTTTCATTTGCTAACTATGCCTATCAGTAGTTAGTGCCTTCCGTAGTTTGAATCTTTTATTTAGCTGGCAGTAGTGGCGCTCGCTGTATTGCAGTAGTTCCTGTAACGAAGATTTTTGTGAGGTAAGTGATTTGTGAAAGGTATAGGTTAATGTTAGTCAGGGCCATTCTTTCGTAGGGATTTTTTGAAAGTCAGATTGCGTTGCGCTAAAATTATTGTGTGTCAGGTTAAGGACAGTCATGTATAATTGTTCTAAGGGGACGTTTCAATATATATCAAAACACACACATACACAAACACACACACACACACAGCACAAAAAATTATCACACCTAAACACACACGCACATACACAAACGCACACGCAAATCATACACGATCAGATCACAGATACTTCAAAAATTAAACTCGAAAGTTTGGCAATAACATTGGATCTTTGGCAAAAACATTTGACAGTCGGCAACAGAAACCAAAACATTGCATTGAAACAAGCGTTCAGTTCATAGTGTTGTGGAATGGGGGAAAAAAACCGCAAATTGGCACTCATAAGAAGAAGAACAACACCAAAAATGCAACAAGAGCGTAATATGTAAGAAATTGTCCACGCAACCTGTAAGTACAGTTCAAAACATTACTACTTAATAGGAAATACCAACCACCAGAACTGTTTATAACCTATAGGTACAGTGACAAAAATGTAAAGTAAATAGCATAAATATGTACATATTCCAGGCCACTGATGATGCCTTACAGAAAATAAATGCGAAACGCGTATGGCACTAAAATTGTGTTTTATTCAGTTGCTGTCAGACGATCCATTAAGTAAAAATTATCAATATACCGTAATATTACACGCTACTGAGGAACACAGGACTAAAAAAGTTGAAGATCTCGGAAACTATTCACCGCACGCTAATGCATCAAACTGCGGAAAGAATCGGTAGTGGGAGGGGAACCCATCGCACTACCGCCACTGGCGACTTGTCGATCGAGTGAAGAAGACGCGTGCATTGTTTATTTTTTGATCAAAAAGTAAAATAATCGGAAACCGGAATATTTCTTCTACTCTAGTCAAATGTTATCCGTTTTCAATCAAGTAAATGTTAAACTTACATAACTTTAGTATATTTTTGAGATGTATAAAAGTTCTGGATATAATTCTAACAGATGTTTCATAACCTCATTTTCGTCCGACGATTTGGAAAGCCTGCCGGGAGGCATGGACTTCGATGACGGCTGCTAGAAAGCACTTGTCAAACCCGCGAGCGCTGCCGTCGCCGCCTCAGCGCTGCGCACGGAGACACGCCCACCGAGCCGACCTATGAGAGTAGAGGGCCTGTATACAGAGAGAGTGGCCGTAGGTGAAGTTGCCCGTGATTGGTTGATTTGCTTTGGCGGCGTTTTTCTGCCACCGTCTCTCGCGCTTCCTATGTTCGTCGTGCTTTTGAGTTGAATTGAAGTTCAGAGGACTTTTGGAAACGATTAAAAGGTATTTGAATTATTGAGAGACTTGTTATGCGTTGTGCATGCATGTTCGATTTAGTTGTATATCGTTTTTAGTACGTAATTAACGTTTGCGTGCATACTGGCAGCTTCATACGCTTTTCTGAAGCCAATATCTGACAGTCCTTGCTGGAAACGGAAAGTTCCTGTAATTGTTGCCATGCTCATTCGACTTTATAGCGTCAAACTTTATTTCGTTCCGAATCAGAACACTAGCCATTATTTTGGTTTCAGTATTATTGCCTGACTGTTGACGCAGCCAAGTCGTAAGCACGTTTTCCGCTGTTGTCGTGGTTGCTGAAACATTATTCGTAGTAAATAATCGTAGGTACTCTTGAAGACAGTTTTTAATAGGCCTACTTACTGTGGGGTAGAAGGGATACGGTAGTTTTCTTGTTATATTTGGTCGTTATTACAGTAGCCTACATTTAACATTACTTGATTATTGTAATCTTTTTCGTTTGTTATCTACGAGAGATATTCAATACATATGAAAGAAAGTCGTAAGCAGTTGTTCACTTGTGACATGCAAAAAGTTTGGAGACGTTACAAGAAGAACTAATACTTCTCACACTTTTTGCATGTCACAAGTGAAGAACTGCTTACGACTTTCATTCATCTGACGTAATACAGGTACGTTAAATCTTTAGCGTTATGCACTTCCGATACAAAACAAATGCTATACACTATTCTATTTTATTTACGGTACTTTCATTGCAATATATCTAGTAAAAGAACTTTAAAGGAGATAAATGCAAGTAACGAATAATTTTTACAGCCACTGTATCAAATTTTCCTGTGCTGTAGGTAGTAGGCTACTATGAGTATATTATAGCTGTAAAGAAAGGCATTTAACGAATGATTTCGCCATATTGTCTTGTGCTTTTGATTCGGTGAGCGTGTACTCCACTACTCCACTACTGGCCATTCAAAAGTCCCTGCCGCAGTTTGGCAGAAAAATGGCCGCCGTATCGTCCGGTTGGCCCCTCTCTCCCTATACAGTCTCTCTCTATATGAGAGCGCCAGCGGCCGCCCTCTATAGGCCGCGGAGTCACGGCACGCTCTTCAGCAGTGTCTCAACTGCGCTTTCGTGAACTTCAATTGCTTAAGAAAGACTACAAGAGGTTCTTACACTACTGAAGACTTAAATGATGCTGCAAAGGCTGTCAATGCTGAGGGAAAAAGTGTGAATGCCGCAGCCAAAGAATTCGGTATCAAACGAATGACTGTGAGAAGGTTTTTTAAGAAATTAATTGAAGGTGATAATTCATCCAAGGGTTATGTAATACCGAGTCGGGTATTTTCTCCCATGCAAGAGGACTCTTTAAAAATACTTGTTACAAATGGGATAAATTTTCAATGGATATTCCCCAAAAGATGTTCGTCGCCTTGCCTATGGGTGTGCTGCTAAATTTGGCATTAAAATTCCATCCTCCTGGACTGCAAATAAGATGGCCGGAAAAGAATTGCTTACGATGTTTTTAAAACGAAATCCGGAGCTATCCATTCGAAAACCAGAACCCACCAGCCTTGGTAGGGCAACATCATTTAATGCTGAGAATGTCAAAGTTTTTTTTTGACCGATTAACTAAAGTGGTGGATTAACATGGGTTCAGTGCAGTCAGACATATGGAATGTATATGAAGCAGGAGTGTCCACTGCGCTGAAGCCAAATAAATTTGTAGCTGCCAAGGGTAAGCGTAAGGTCGGCGACATGACCACTGGGGAGCGAGGGACTATCGTTATAGCAGTAACTGTTGTATCTGCTTATGGAAATCCAGTACCTCTTATATTTGAATCTCCCAGACAAAAATTTAAGAGACGCTTTCTTAATGGTGGTCCCTCTGATTATATAGGAGCAGGCAACGCCAGTGGATGGATTAAAGACGAAGATTTCCATCAGGTTATGCAACATTTCATAAAACAAGTGAAACCGTTCATGGAGAACAGTGTTTTGTTAGTATTAGATAATCACTCCTCTCACTTGAACGTGAAGTCGCTAAATTTGGCCAAAGAGAACGGAGTTGTAACGTTGTCTCAGTGTTTGGACAATTGAAAAAGTATTGCGGTGCTGCTCAAGATACATGTCTACGAAATAACCCGAGCAGGCCTTAACTATTTAAGATATACCAAAACTTATTGCTGATTCGTTGCCAATGACTCAGACAAGTATAAATGCAATACTGGCAATTAAAATTGCTACACCAAGAAGAAATATAGATGATAAACGAGTATTCAATGGACAAATATATTACACTAGAACTGACATGTGATTACATTTTCACGCAATTTGGGTTCATAACTCCTGAGAAATCAGTATCAAGAACAACCACCTCCGGACGTAATAACGGCCATGATACGCCTGGGCATTGAGTCAAACAGAGCGGTCGTGCATTGTCCTGCTGAAATGTAGGGTTTCGCAGGGGTCGATTGAAGGGTAGAGCCACGGGTCGTAACACATCTGAAATGTAACGTCCACTGTTCAAAGTGCCGTCAATGCGAACAAGAGGTGACCGAGACTTGTAACCAATGACGCCCCATACCATCACGCCGGGTGATACGCCAGAATGGCGATGACGAATACACGCTTCCAATGTGCGTTCACCGCGATGTCGCCAAACACGGATGCGACCATCATGATGCTGTAAACAGAACCTGGATTCATCCCAAAAAATGACGTTTTGCCATTCGTGCACCCAGGTTCGTAGTTGAGTACACCGTCGCAGGCGCTCCTGTCTGTGATGCAGCGTCAAGGGTAACCGCAGCCATGGTCTCCGAGCTGATAGTCCATGCTGCTGCAAACGTCGTCGAACTGTTCGTGCAGATGGTTGTTGTCTTGCAAACGTCTCCATCTGTTGACTCAGGGATCGAGACGTGGCTGCACGATCCCTTACAGCCATGCAGATAAGATGCCTGTCATCTCGACTGCTAGTGATACGAGGCTGTTGGGATCCAGCACGGCGTTCCGTATCACCCTCCTGAACCCACCGATTCCATATTCTGCTAACAGTCATTGGATCTCGACCAACATGAGCAGCAATGTCGCGATATGATAAACCGCAATCGTGATAGGTTACAATCCGACCTTTATCAAAATCGGAAACGTGATGGTACGCATTTCTCCTCCTTACACGAGGCATCACAACAACGTTTCACCAGGCAACGCCGGTCAACTGCTGTTTGTGTATGAGAAATCGGTTGGAAACATTCCTCATGTCAGCACGTTGTAGGTGTCGCCACCGGCGCCAACCCTGTGTGAATGCTCTGAAAAGGTGATCATTTGCATATCACATCATCTTCTTCCTGTCGGTTAAATTTCACGTCTGTAGCACGTCATCTTCGTGGTGTAGCAATTTTAATGGCCAGTAGTGTATTGTCAACGGTTTCCGAAAGACTGGCGTCTTCCCGTATAATGCGAACATTTTTAGTGAGGATCAGTTTTCACCATCATTTGTAACATTCCGTCGAGACCCAATAAATTGTCGAGTTGGAAAAAGATCGTCCAGAGCAAGCTGTAGACCTAATGTCCAACACTGAACCTAATCACATCCCTTCTATGTGCACCAGCCAAACTGAACCCGAACCTGGTACGAGCAATAGAAAAACGATCTGTTCGATCTAACGCATACATTTTTTCCAGAAATTGCTCGACCATATCCAAAAGCAGGTCGTAGGAAAGCTACCAAAACTAACAGAAGAGAGAGGAAAGCTACTGCTTGCTCTACCAGACACTGCCGAAAAGAACGCATTGCAAGAGGAACAAAATAAAATCACTACAAAAATTAAAAAGCCAAGGAAGAACACTCTTAAAAGAAGAAAGCAACGATAGTGACTGTTTTTGTCTGGTTTCTTGCGAAGGCTATTCTGAAAGTTTTAACAGGGGAAACATGGATCCAGTGTCAATTTTGCAGGCAGTGGGCACATATAAAATGTGCGCCAGATGCTGGTCTTACTTTCATTTGTGTAAACTGCAACAGTGACAATGACAATTAAGTTTCCAAGATCTTATTAATATTATCGTTTTAAATGTAAGCTATATTGATAATTAAATAAATAGTCAAGTCCGATTTTGAATAGAAAGACCTAGTCTATTCCAAAAGTTAATCTTGAGATACATTAACGTTTTGTTGGATCTATTTTTTGTTTATTTTTGAGAGAAAATTACTTTTAGTTTTACTGCTGCGTCATTAAAAGATTATAAATAAAACGTTGATTGTCAAACAGAAATTTTATTTCATGTCTGGCTAATACTGAACCCATGGTTTGGCTAGATATCTAAGTGCTCAATTTGCCCCATATCCTTGCTCAAATTACAGGGTGTTTCAAAAATGACCGGTATATTTGAAACGGCAATAAAAACTAAACGAGCAGCGATAGAAATACACCGTTTGTTGCAATATGCTTGGGACAACAGTACATTTTCAGGCGGACAAACTTTCGAAATTACAGTAGTTACAATTTTCAACAACAGATGGCGCTGCAAGTGATGTGAAAGATATAGAAGACAACGCAGTCTGTGGGTGCGCCATTCTGTACGTCGTCTTTCTGCTGTAAGCGTGTGCTGTTCACAACGTGCAAGCGTGCTGTAGACAACACGGTTTATTCCTTAGAACAGAGGATTTTTCTGGTGTTGGAATTCCACCGCCTAGAACACAGTGTTGTTGCAACAAGACGAAGTTTTCAACGGAGGTTTAATGTAACCAAAGGACCGAAAAGCGATACAATAAAGGATCTGTTTGAAAAATTTCAACGGACTGGGAATGTGACGGATGAACGTGCTGGAAAGGTAGGGCGACCGCGTACGGCAACCACAGAGGGCAACGCGCAGCTAGTGCAGCAGGTGATCCAACAGCGGCCTCGGGTTTCCGTTCGCCGTGTTGCAGCTGCGGTCCAAATGACGCCAACGTCCATGTATCGTCTCATGCGTCAGAGTTTACACCTCTATCCATACAAAATTCAAACGCGGCAACCCCTCAGCGCCGCTACCACTGCTGCACGAGAGACATTTGCTAACGATATAGTGCACAGGATTGATGACGGCGATATGCATGTGGGCAGCATTTGGTTTACTGACGAAGCTTATTTTTACCTGGACGGCTTCGTCAATAAACAGAACTGGCGCATATGGGGAACCGAAAAGCCCCATGTTGCAGTCCCATCGTCCCTGCATCCTCAAAAAGTACTGGTCTGGGCCGCCATTTCTTCCAAAGGAATCATGGGCCCATTTTCCAGATCCGAAACGATTACTGCATCACGCTATCTGGACATTCTTCGTGAATTTGTGGCGGTACAAACTGCCTTAGACGACACTGCGAACACCTCGTGGTTTATGCAAGATGGTGCCTGGCCACATCGCACGGCCGACGTCTTTAATTTCCTGAATGAATATTTCGATGATCGTGTGATTGCTTTGGGCTATCCGAAACATACAGGAGGCGGCGTGGATTGGCCTCCCTATTCGCCAGACATGAACCCCTGTGACTTCTTTCTGTGGGGACACTTGAAAGACCAGGTGTACCGCCAGAATCCAGAAACAATTGAACAGCTGAAGCAGTACATCTCATCTGCATGTGAAGCCATTCCGCCAGACACGTAGTCAAAGGTTTCGGGTAATTTCATTCAGAGACTACGCCATATTATTGCTACGCATGGTGGATATGTGGAAAATATCGTACTATAGAGTTTCCCAGACCGCAGCGCCATCTGTTGTTGAAAATTGTAACTACTGTAATTTCGAAAGTTTGTCTGGCTGAAAATGTACTGTTGTCCCAAGCATATTGCAACAAACGGTGTATTTCTATCGCCGCTCGTTTAGTTTTTATTGCCGTTTCAAATATACCTGTCATTTTTGAAACACCCTGTATCTCACCTATGGAGTACGTTGAGCATACTTGACTGCATTTAAACAACTCTAGCTCTTAAATGCGACTTGTTAGAAATAAGTTGATGAATTCTTCTCGGGTTAGATGATGAGTACGAAACTCATCGAAACGTTGCGACAAGACGACGCCACCACTCGGCTGATAACCCGACAAGAATTCATCATTGGAATACGCCGAGAAAGACTGCAATCGCATGGAAATAAGTTACTACGGACACTCTTTCAAAGGGATAAATTACTTACCCATTAGTATGCATAACAATCCATTAAGGCGTGTCGTTGAGGAGCTATAACCAATCAAGTGAAAAATTGCTCAACTAGCCACGCCCTGCTCTGATAAAGAGGGAAAATGGAAAGACTTCTGTAGTAGTAAAAGCTCTGAAATTTAGAGGAAAAGACCCGTTAAATAAGATGAAGCATTTACATTCTACACCACAACAGTCAAACCAAAATTAAGGGAAAGCAGCGAGGAGATAGCTGAGCTAATTTTTGTCTTGCACAAATACTGAGAAAGAATCACTAGGACGAAGCATCAAAATTACACTGTTCTAATCCATTACTCAGCCAATAAGCGTTTGCTAATATTAAATATTACACAGGAAGACGAACAGATATTGAAATCTTCGTTGCAGTAACCTCAGTTGTATTCATTTCGATTGAGACTGTTTGAGATAGGCCTGCATTGAACGGCGGGAGAAATTAACATTGACTAGGTGTGACACTGTTTTCCAATTCGTGTCTGTTAGGTTCTTTTTACCACAAATATTCTTAAGCCCTGTTGCATGACAGCGAGTAGTACACCATTCATGTACACACGTTGGACAATCCGCTTTGATACACAAACAAACAGTGCATCTCCATTCGCGGTGTGTTTATGAGCGCATCCAAACACGGTAGCTCTTTTCTGCCATTTCGCGATGTCTCCATGTCGACTCATCTTACTGATCTGATTCCATGAAATCGATGGCACATACACATCATTTCATTGACATGACACAGAACAACGGCGAAAGGTCACTTGGTCACCTGGTGCAATGTTACACCTTCCCATAGAGCTGCAAAGTGACCAGTGTGCCCTCTTAAGAGGGTGAATAATAATTTACACGGTAAGCTTATGTTGCGACATTCATGATGGGTACAGTACCCTCCTGTGACGACAATATTTTCAATTGACCATGAAAATGCGAGTACAATTGCAAAATGATCCATCGGCAAAAGTATTTTCTAAGCAATTACTAGATATTGGAAACGGCGAAATTGAGCGGCATCAAAATACACAATACATCAGATTGCTGGACAGTTTCTGCACTGCTGTTGATACAAAAAGTGAACTAGTCTTGAGTGTCTTCCCGGATATATTGAACAATTACTTAGATCATAATTGGGCCAGTAATCGTGCTATTTTGGCAGCAAAAAATGTTTATGTTGACGAAATTAATTTCCAGACACAACAGTTGTTTCCCAGTGATTTGATACCTTTTAAATCAGTCGACACAATAGTTGATGAAAACGAAGCCATAAATTTTCCAACTTAATTTTTAAATTCTCTGGATATACCGGGAATGCCACCATACAATGCCAATAATGGAAATAACAGTTAAAATCGATGTTATCAGCCTCATATCTAAAATTAAGTTTTTATGTATTATTAATTTATTAAATATTTTGTAAATATGTCATTGATTACAAACTACAGTTAATCTGAGATGAATAAAATTTAAATTTAAAAACTGTATGTTGGTTTGTGATTAATTTCAACATTCCGATACTTTATCAGTCACTTTCAAATTTTGGCGTAACGTTTCATTCTCAGTTCCGTATGTTTTAATATCGGCTAAACTATTTTCAGCTTTATTAGTGAATATTAATTTGATGGTATTAAAGAGATGAGTACTAAATTAATTCAGCCTATTATAACCACAGAAACGTATGGCCGGGTCAGCTAGTATAGGTTTTATGGGCTGCTTCATGTTTGTGTCCCGCAGATAAATATACGTATTTCTCAACGACTGTGAGTAGTTTCGAAACAATCTCCTGTTTCATTCATATGAAATTACGAAACGAATTTCGATCTTGAAATGTATGTCATCACTTCTAGTGGCGTTATCTACTGCAACGTCAAGGACATGGGTACTATGCACGTGGATACTGACATTGGACACTATACTTCAACGATATTCAATTGATGTGACGATGATGATGTTTTGGGTTGTGAGGCGCTCAACTGCTCGGTTATCAGCGCCCGTACACATTCCCAACCTTTGCTCAGTCCAATCTTGCCAATGTCATGAATGATGATGAACTGATGAGGACAACACAAACTCCCAGTCATCTCTAAGCAGGTGAAAATCCCTGACCCCGTCGGGAATCGAAGCCGGAACCCCGTGCTCGGGAAGCGAGAACGCGACCGCGAGACTACGAGCTGCGGACGATATTCAATTGAAAACCGAAAATTTTATAGCGATTCAGTTGAGTTAACGAAAAACTTCTGTCAGTAGGGGGGGGGGGGGGATGTTTGCCGTCAATGGACCACCTAAAGAAAATGTGTAATAAATTCCTCTGATAATGTAATAAATATTTTATTTTCGGTTTAATGTGAACCTTTTCTTTTGCATGTCACTACAGTAGACACAGAGGTCACAAATATTCACTATTAATGAAATATTTGAAAAACGAAACCGTATGTCACCTGCTTCATTGGGCCAGGCAATCCCGCGAATGAGCCGCAGCGTAATACCTGTTAAATGCTACACACGTCTAAATAAGTAGCAATAGGTTTCACATTTTTGTTTTTTTGGAGGTTTTTGTTGGCACCTGAAACCGACAATAATCTATTCGAAACCAACGTGGCTAGAAGTAGATACGCCGGGCCTAGTGTAGCAGGGGATACAACCCGTCGGCTTTGAGCAATGACGTCACAAGTCGCCAGAGAGCATGTATTACAAAGATGAAAGAGCTGAGGAGAATGTTGAGAAACAAAGAAATGCGAGTGAGATAAACATTGATCTTGTCAAAAGCCGAAAAGCGATTCTTCTTAGTGTTGTAGCTCCCTTCAGTAGCTGATAAGTGTTTTTTGGCTTTTTTTTAAAAAAATCTCACGAGATAGAATAAACTGATCCTACTTTATTAAGCAATTGATTGCTTAATGAAGTAGGATCAGTTTATTCTATCTCGTGAGATTTTTTTTTTAAAAAAGCCAAAAAACACTTATCAGCTACTGAAGCATCTGTATCTTAGGATCAGTTTATTCTATCTCGTGAGATTTTTTTTTAATAAGCCAAAAAACACTCGCCGGCCGAAGTGGCCGTGCGGTTAAAGGCGCTGCAGTCTGGAACCGCAAGACCGCTACGGTCGCAGGTTCGAATCCTGCCTCGGGCATGGATGTTTGTGATGTCCTTAGGTTAGTTAGGTTTAACTAGTTCTAAGTTCTAGGGGACTAATGACCTCAGCTGTTGAGTCCCATAGTGCTCAGAGCCATTTGAACCATTTGAAAAAACACTCATCAGCTACTGAAGCATATTGGTGGAATAAGAAAGTGAAATATGGAAAAATAGTGAAATATACATAAACGATCGCTTTTAGATTCACATTCAATTATTTTAATGATAGCGCTTATTAGAACACAGAACTGCTTTATTATCTATGCCTCGAAGTGAAGACATTACTATCTATGACTAAGGAATGACGTCATTGTTCAAAGCCGACGGGTTGTATCCCCTGCTTCACTAGACCCGATACGTCGCCTTCGCCGATAAAAAAAATCACATTTGACTGATTATCAAAACACTTACATACTATTAGAAAACATGTAATGAAAACCGTTACTTTAAATTAGTTTACAGTTATTTACTTACGCCCAAGACTAGACAAAATTCGAGACAGCATATTCAAGGCAGCTCGCACTGCATTGCTTAAAAATAGCTAGCATCCATCTAAGGCAGATAACTTTGTACTGCCAATGTGATACAATTATACGAATTGATGAGCTCTAGAAGGTTAATCACTATTAGCATACCACTATGATGTTTCAGTCAGTAATACTAGTCAGTTACAAGAACACAATACAAATCCTACCTTTTCTCACTGTTCATTGATGTCTTTGTGGAACAACTGACGACTAAGACGGCGTAACTGTGGCAACACGGACAAAGCTAATGATCGCTAGCATCCGCCTATTGTCGATCTCCACAGAGAAATCGAGCCGAACCATCGAATGACATGCCCCATCGATAGCAACCTTACCCGTATCTGAGATCGATGTGCAGCAAATGTAGCTGTTCAAGCCACTGACAAGTACAGAATCATCTTTGCGATTTTCTCGACCCTTGTTCGACGATCGTTAAGATAGTTAACGCAACTATTTTACGCGCGTCCATTTTTGTAAACAAACTGTTTGATCAGTGCGCCAGATGCAGCCAACTGCCGCTGGAGAGCGCTGCGGTCGCAAATCACGACAATGTGAGACCTAGCGAGTCGTTTCCCAGCGTGCAGCAGCGACGACCGATGCCACGTCTGGTGTTTACCGTGATGTGTGAGGACGGCGTAAGACCACGGCCAGATGGCCAAACAACTAAAATCGCCAAAGCTTTTTAACTCTGCATCGGTCACTGCGCGGTCAGTATGGCGGTTTGATAACCATGAAAGGGTAGAGTACCGCCCGACATTGAAAATAGGTACAACATTCTTCGTTATTCTTGTCAGAACAACATATTTTTTGTAATAATAACTCAATTTCACTTATTACACCGAAGCCGGATACCAGTGTAGGAAAGAAGGACAATTTATTTGTTTAACTCATCACATGTGCACACCCACAAAATAAATCCCTACATCCAATTTGGTGAGATCTGTGAAATGAATGAATATATGGTCGTCTGCTAACCGCAGATAGTGACTGTGCAATATATGATCATCTTTGAGACGGTCCTTTGGTCACCTTTGGTGGAATCAAAGAGATGAAATTTACCTGAGCTTTGAGCGCCTGAAATGTGGCTGGCCAATACGGTAGCATGGTGGTCCCCCATCTTGAGGGTGGTGCGAGATGACCTGAAGAACGGCCATGTTTCAGCACTCTGGCGCTGGATCTTGTGTTGGTAAGACCTGTCTTAGGTGTGCTACGTAAAGACAAAGGAGTGGAGAGATGGTATGCATGTGGAATACTTAAGAATAGTTTGGAATAATTATTTCTCTATTTCAGGAACTTTTGTGGGCGGAATTAAACGACAGGCAGGTAATATTAAGGGGATCGT
Source organism: Schistocerca piceifrons (assembly GCF_021461385.2). Classification (NCBI taxonomy): domain Eukaryota; kingdom Metazoa; phylum Arthropoda; class Insecta; order Orthoptera; family Acrididae; genus Schistocerca; species Schistocerca piceifrons. The sequence goes on from NC_060143.1 coordinate 57,912,961, forward strand.
AGTAATCTTCGTAAGTGACCAACGGTCACAGTGAAACCACGTGTAGCAATAAGTTGAAATACTTGCGAGTGCTAGTACTAAGTTGAAATACTTCCGAGTGCTAAAGTTAAGCTGAATTACTGGCGTGTGTACTATAAGTTGCCAATATTTAAGAAATGGCGTGTGCAGGACTTGAAATTAGAGAGGAGTACTTCCACGTGGTGAGTACTGTGTGAGTCTCAATCTGTGTATGAGACAAAGGATAAAGAGAAGTACTCGTCCATGGTATCGGTTGAGGACTCGCGTGTGTGACGAATATGATCTTAGTATTACTTTGCGTGTTATGTTTCCGTGTGACGCTGGATCAAACTCTAATACTCTGAGTGAGAAGCAAGGTGAGTCAGCCGTCTATCCAGCAACGCCACTTGGCTTGCATTGCACAGGAAGATGTGCATATATCCTCCAGAGTTCGTAGTATGAAAGAAAAGTTACGAAGTGGGGCAGTGTCGTGTGAAACTGGGATGAATACTAATTGAAGTGGGAAAGCTGAAAGTGAAGTGATTCTAACGTTGTGACTATTCTTTGTGATGCATTGTAGGTCGCCAGTGTGATGTATTTCATGTAATTTAAGTATGTGTGGTTTGCATGGTAGAATAGCAAGATAGGTTCAGAGGCAGTGGGTTATGCATGTTCCTTTTTGTACCGCTCGGTCTGGAGGAAATTTTCGTGATGATGGGTGTGAGAGTCGAAGTGTGAGATACAGCAAAAGATCCACCAACCTATCCAGAAAGTGCACTGTAGCGTTAGATAATTACGAGACCATAAGACAGAGAATCACCAATGTAAATCCATGCGCACTGGGCGCAGTTTCTCATGTGTAATTGTTGTATAAAATGCAATGGTGTGTTTATGTTACCTTTGAATCGTAATAGAATTTATCGGACTAAAAAAAGATAGTGAAAAGAAAAAGATTGGTGGTCTTGTTCTTCGAATAATGTGTAGTAATGATATTCAGAATTTGTAATGTGTGCGCCATTCATATTCAGTGCGATGGCCACGTGTTTAACAAAGCCGTTGGGTAAGAAAGAAAATGTGGTATTGCCAGAGCGTAGTGAGCGATCAGAGTTGTGTAAATTCCTAACAGTCAGATGTGCGTTATCCGTTTCCATTGCGTAATATTCAAACAGGAGAATAATTTGTAGCTTAATTGAGAGCACTAGAGCTCATAATCAGTCATTGATGTTACTCGGTAAATAACAACAAATCCACTCGCTTGGCAGACCACTCATCTTGCAGGCCTGACTGCTTGATGTCAAGGCATGTGGGTGCCTCTCAACCAGAAGGCCCGGATTCGATTCCCGGCCGTGTCGGAGGTTTTCTCCGCTCGGCGACTGATATTGTCCTCACGTTCGTATGGTCATAATTGACATTTCTCTGTTGAGATGGCTGTATAAGCACGCCCCGAAAGCCAATAAATAAAAAGAAGCCTCTGTTTCGCGGGTCAAAACGAGGCAGGCGAATCTTAATCGGTCTGATTTTGACAGTGCTGAGAATTAATCCTGTAAACACTTTTCACAAAGTGATAACTAAAGTATGGAACTCAGAGACGATACCTGAAGAGTGGCAGGAGCCGATACTGATCCCAATTTTTAAGAAGGGCGACAAAATTGATTGTAGTAATTATAGAGGGATATCGGTACTACCAGTATGTTCCAAAATTTTCTCGAATATTCTGCTAACCAGGCTTACACCATATGCAGATGAAATTGTGGGGGATTACCAAGCCTGCTTTCGGAGGAACAGATCAACCATAGACCAAATATTCACCCTGCGTCAAATTTTGGAAAAGAAATGGGAATACAATAAACCAGTTCATAATCTTTTCATAGATTTTACAAAAGCATATGATGCAGTATTGCAATCAAAACTGTACAGAATTCTTTTGGAACTTGGAATACCAAAGAAGTATGTTAGACTTGTAGAAGCGAGTTTGAAAAACACAAAAGGTAGAGTACGCGTGGGGAGATTGGAGTCAGAAGAATTCGTAATAAAGAACGGACTTAAGCAGGGAGATGCCCTGTCTCCGCTACTTTTTAATTTAGTCCTAGAATATATTTACGAATGGCAGCAGATAATTCAGAGGGTGTGGAGTTAAATGGATACATTAAGATATTAGGGTATGCAGATGATCTGAACATCATTAGCGATAGGAAAGAATCTGTAAAAGCAAATGCGTATGCGTTAATCAAGGCTAGTGAAGATGTAGGTCTAAGGATAAGTGAAGACAAAACTAAATACCTGGTTACTACTAGAATGCCAACAGCAGTAGATCAGGAAATGTTAAGAGTTAAGAGACATGCAATTTGCAAAAGAGAACACATTTAAGTATCTAGGCGTGGACATCACTTCGAGAAATGAGATTGAATCCGAACTGAAGAAGAGATTACGGGCGGGAAATGCGTGCTACTTCTCACTGAATAGATTACTTTCATCACGGATATTGTCTAGGAATTTAAAGATCAGAATATACAAAACTATTATTCTACCAGTTTTGCTGTATGGGTGTGAGACTTGATCTCTCACTGTGCAAAAATAAAAGCCGTTTCGAGTATTTGAAAGCAAAATTTTGAGGAAAATTTTCGGAGCAAAAAGGGATGACATTAGCGGAGAGTGGCGAAAACTGCATAACGAAGAGGTTTACGAACTCTATTCAAGCCCTGACATAATCAGTATTGTTAAATCACGTAGATGGGCGGGTCACGTAGCTCGAATGGATGAGGGCAAGGCAGCGCGCAGAGTACTGGTAGGGCACCTAGAAGGAAAACGTCCTGTGGAGAGACCGAGGCGTAGATGGGAGGACAATGTGAAGGCTGATTTGAGGAGCCTAGGTATTGAAGGTGAATGGAAGGAAATAGCCCAAGACAGGGACAGGTGGCGAAAATATGTTGCTGCGGTAATGGACTCTCGAGTCCGGTATGACCAGTGAGTAAGTAAGTAAGTAAACACTTCTGATGAAATCTGTGGATCAGTACATCTCGTAATCTGATTCGGGGACCGCATGTCGCCAGGAAGGCTCGGATTCCGCGCGTGTAGAACTTCGCGCGACGCCACGAAAGCCCCTAAGACGGACGAAATGAACGTTTGTGGTGTGTTGCGAAACAGGGTTGCAAGGCGGCGCGGCGCCCGAGCACTGTCCGTGGACCGAGGCGGACAGCTGGTTCGTCCTTGACCGGCCCGGCTGTGGCTGCTACTGCGGCGCCTGTTGTGTGCCGCTTTCTTGCGCCGGTCTTGTTTTTCCTTGTTTTTTTTTTTCGCGGCCTCTCGCACGGGGCAGGCCAGGGCCCGATAAGCGCAGCGGCGCACTTCCTGGCGTGGTCCCGCTTCATTATCGCGCTAATCCCCTGCGTGACGTACGACTAATACGCGGCGCAACACTTGCGCCAGGGGCCGTATGGTAATGCCGGGCGGTGCCACAGTAGAAAGGGGACGCGAAGCGGCTGGGAGGGGTTTGAAGGATTGCCTTCTGTGTCCACTGTAGCAGCCGGACACGTGCTGTATAATCTGATACAGCGCCCGACGAAACTGTTTTTAAGCTGGCGTAATTTATGGCGAGCTATTGGGCAAGTCTTACACTGTACGCGCAAACTAAGTTCACACTCGACGCTGTGACTGATGGGAGCGACCGTAGAGGCATTTCCCATTTACAGTCGCTCCCCTCCGGTACCGCGCTGAGTGTCAGATTACACTACTGGCCATTAAAATTGCTACACCAAGAAGAAATGCAGATGATAAACGGGTATTCATTTGGCAAATACATTATACTAGAACTGACATGTGATTACATTTCTGAGAAATCAGTAACCAGAACAACACCTCTGGCCGTAATAACGGCCTTGATACGCCTGGGCATTGAGTCAAACAGAGCTTGGATGGCGTGTACAGGTACAGCTGCCTATGTAGCTTCAACACGATACCACAGTTCATCAAGAGTAGTGACTGGCGTATTGTGGCTAGCCAGTTGGTCGGCCACCATTGACAAGACGATTTCAATTGGTGAGAGATCTGGAGAATGTACTGGCCAGGGCAGCAGTCGAACATTTTCTGTATCCAGAAAAGCCCGTACAGGACCTGCAACATGCGGTCGTGCATTATCCTGCTGAAATGTAAGGTTTCGCAGGGATCGAATGAAGAGTAGAGCCACGTTTCGTAACACATCTGAAATGTAGCTTCCACTGTTCAAAGTGCCGTCAATGTGAACAAGAGGTGACCGAGACGTATAACCAATGGCACCCCATAGCATCACGCCGGGTGATACGCCAGTATGGCGATGACGAATACACGTTTCCAACGTGCGTTTACCGCGATGTCGCCAAACTCGGATGCGGCCGTCATGATGCTGTAAACAGAACCTGGATTCATCCGAAACAATGACGTTTTGCCATTCGTGCACCCAGGTTCGTCGTTGAGTACATCATCGCACACGCTCCTGTCTGTGATGCAGCGTCAAGGGGAACCGCAGCCGTGGTCTGCGAGCTCATAGTCCATGCTGCTGCAAACGTCGTCGAACTGTTCGTGCAGATGGTTGTTGCACCATTTTACATTGTCCAACGCCCTTTCCAGGTCGACAAGTACTATGAACGTGTCTTGATTTTTCTTTAGTCTTAGCTTCCCTTATGAACCGCAACGTTGGAACTGCCAGTCCGGCGCCTTTACAGTTTCTAAAGCCAATATGGTCAACATTCGTCACCGAGCGAGGTGGCGCAGTGGTTAGCACACTGGACTCGCATTCGAGAGGACAACGGTTCAAACCCGCGTCCGGCTATCCTGATTTGGGTTTTCCGTGACTTCCCTAAATCGCTTCAGGCGAAGGCCGGGATGATTCCTTTGAAAAGGACACGGCCGACTTCTTGCACCATCCTGCCCTAATCCGATGGGACCGATGACCTCGCAGTTTGGTCCCCTCTCTCAAACCAACCAACCAACAATCGTCAGTTTTCTTTTCCATTCTTCTGTCAGCAACTTTGACGCATGAGCTGTTAACCTGAGTTAAGCACTTATCGGCTCTTACACTATGGATGATGTTTTTCAAATGGTTCAAATGGCTCTGAGCACTATGGGACTCAACTGCTGTGGCCATCAGTCCCCTAGAACTTAGAACTACTTAAACCTAACTAACCTAAGGACATCACACACATCCATGTCCGAGGCAGGATTCGAACCTGCGACCGTAGCGGTCGCACGGTTCCGGACTGCACGCCTAGAACCGCGAGACCACCGCGGCCGGCGATGATGTTTTTCCGAAAGTCACATGTTATATCAGCAGACTCATAAATTCTACACACCAATGTAAATAGTCGTTCTGTCGCCACTTCCCGAAATGATTTTAAATATTCTGATGGAATGTTATCTATCTGTTCTAAGGAAAGGCAAACCCAAGTTTCTAGCATTTGTAGACTTAGAGAAAGATTTTGACAGTGTTGACTGGAACACTCTCTTTCATATTTTGAAGGTGGCAGGGGCAAAACACAGCGAGCGAAAGGCTATTTACAATTTGTACAGAAACCAGATGGCAGTTATAAGAGTCGAGGAACATGAAAGGGAAGCAGTGGTTGGGAAGGGAGTGAGACAGGGTTGTAGCCTCTTCCCGATGTTATTCATGTATATTGAGCAAGTTGTAAAGGAAACAAAAGAAAAATTTAGAGTAGGAATTAAAATCCATAGAGAAGAAATAAAAACTTTGAGGTTCGCCGATGACATTGTAATTCTGTCAGAGACAGCAAAGGCCTGGAAGAGCAGCTGAACGGAATGGACAGTGTCTTGAAAGGAAGATATAAGATGAACATCAACAAAAGCAAAACGAGGATAATGGAATGTAGTCGAATTAAATCGGGTGATACTACGGGAATTAGATTAGGAAATGAGACGCTTAAAGTAGTAAAGGAGTTTTGCTATTTGGGGAGCAAAATAACTGATGATGGTCGAAGTACAGAGGACATAAAATGTAGACTGGCAATGGCAAGGAAAGCGTTTCTGAAGAAGAGAAATTTGTTAACATCGAGTATAGATTTAAATGTCAGGAAGTCGATTCTGAAAGTATTTGTGTGGAGTGTATCCATGTATAGAAGTGAAACGTGGACGATAAATAGTTTGGACAAGAATAGAAGCTTTCGAAATGTGGTGCTACAGAAGAATGCTGAAGATTAGACGGGTAGGTCACATAACTAATGAGGAGGTATTGAATAGAATTGGAGAGAAGAAAAATTTGTGGCACAACTTGACTAGAAGAAGGGATCAGTTGGTAGGGCATACTCTGAGGGATGAAGGGATCACCAATTTGGTACTGGAGCCAGCGTGGAGAGTAAAAATCGTAGAGGGAGACCAAGAGATGAATACACTAAACAGACTCAGAAGGATGTAGGTTGCAGTAGGTAGTGGGAGATGAAGAACCTTGCACAGTATAGAGTGGCATGGAGAGCTGCATCAAACCAGTCTCTGGACTGAAGACCACAACAACAACTGTCTTATTCGACCTTAAGTCTTCCAAAACTCTTTTAAATTCTGGTTCTAAAAATAGATCCCCTATCTCTTTTATATCGACTCCTGTCTCTCCTTCTGTCACGTCATCATACAAGTCTTCCTTGTCATTTGCAAATGAATAAATGGTAGTTAACATAGAGGTGTGTCTCTTCGACACCTCACAACGTGTCTCCGAAACCAGTTACGTGCTGAATAAAAAATAAATATCATAAAATAGCCGTGCTGTATTTCGTCGCCGTATACGAACTGCTATTGTTGTTTCAATCAAATGGAAGACAAGTCCTTTTTGTGGGATCGTTCCCTAACGCATACATAACGGGCGCAGTGTCGGGGGCGGATGACGTGCAGTGTGTCGGGCCGACGTAAGAGGCGGCGTCTGCGTACGGCTTAGGAAGCCGAGGGGAGGACACACAGCCCTTCCGCAAGAGCGGCGACTCCCCCCTCTGCGGGAGAGGGTAGAGGGTGTGTGACAAGAGGGATGAGGTGCTCGCTCACGTCCCCTCCCCCATCGTAGCCAGCCAGCCGAGCCGGCGCGTCCCTCCGCCCCCGCAGCGGCGCAGCCGAGCGGAGCGCACTCGGGCCTCCGCCGCCTCCCCGCCCCCAGCCCCCGCTCCCGCCCCCACCCAGCCCTTCCAAAAAACAGCCGCAGCCCCTTCCTACCCACCCCATCGGCGCGCCGGCTGGCGTCAGCGATATTATAACAACCACCCAGCCACCCACGGCCCGGCTAAATGTACTCGCCAATTTACTTTCAGGAGTGTTTGTCCCTCGCTGGCGCCGGCGCCTGCAACTGGCTGCGGCAGAATGGCCTCGCTTTTTCCCCCCTCCCTCTCCGCCCGCCCCCACCCCCGGCGACACCTCGCGCCGCAGCCCGCCGCGCCTCCCACCTTCCTCCCCCAGCCCTAGCCGTCCACCTCTTTTCCTCCTTTCACCCGGCCGAACGACGGGCGAGCCGTAGGTACAAAATTGGCTGACGATAAATCGAATTCGATCCACACGTTTGCAGCGGGCCGCATTAATTTTATTATAGTGAGGGAGCCGTTGACTTGTTTGCACGTGGGCTTGCGTAACAGCCTTTAGCGTCCGCTAGCGGGGGCCGTGCCACGCCAGCACTTCCCGGTAACTGCCCGACAATTTTTCCGACGCTGGTGCGGCCCACTAACCCCAACCCTCCCCATCATGCCACACGCGGATAGAATACTACACTGCCCATTTCTCCTTAGCGTATGATCAGCCGATGGTTAATAATTTCGGGCGTGGCATCATCAGCAACTAAAATCAGCCATAGTGTAATAGATAAAAGTGAATATTTGTTTCTTCTCCGGCAATGAAACTTAAGATGAGTTTTTGTACGTACGCCTGTGGAGGCTTCTGTGGGGGTACGAAGCACCTACCACCCACCTATAGGAGCGCCATAACTCAATTACCTCTGGAGCAGTTTCAATCAAAATTTGTATTAAATTACTCAATGTTAGTGTAATTACTTGGCAGACCGGAGTGGCCGATCGGTTCTAGGCGCTTCAGTCTGGAACCGCGCGACCGCTACGATCGCAGGTTCGAATCCTGCCTCGGGCATGGATGTGTGTGATGTCCTTAGGTTAGTTAGGTTTAAGTAGTTCTAATTTCTAGGGGACTGATGACCTCTGATGTTAAATCTCATAGTGCTCAGAGCTATTTGAACCATTTTTTTGTAATTACTTGTATATAAATATTGTGGGATAATATAACGCAGCTGTCCACAGGGGTGTATCTGGGGGTGACAAGACGTGACATTTAAAAATATATTCTATAACTAACGATATTAATGTAGAATCCATAGTTTTCTGAGTAGTTTTCTGAGTAGCTAGTCTTTTTGGTGACAGTCAAGATTATGTTTCGTCCCTAAATTTGGGAACAGAGGGGTGCACATGTCTGTAATCTCTGAAGGAATTTGTCTCAAAATTGGCAATCTTACTACTTGCTCTCTGGGGAAAACCTCTACGTGTGAGGGTGGGAGTGAAAAGGCGTGCCGCGCAACCACTACGGTCGCAGGTTCGAATCCTGCCTCGGGCATGGATGTGTGTGATTTCCTTAGGTTAGTTAGGTTTAAGTAGTTCTAAGTTCTAGGGGACTGATGACCTCAGATGTTAAGTCCCATAGTGCTCAGAGCTATTTGAACCACTTTTGGAAAGCCGTGACATACATGCGTAATTCAGGAATATACGAGGGGTTTTTGAAAAGTTCGTGCAAAAATAAAAACTACTTAAGTGTTTGGGGTAAACCTTTTTTATTTTTCGACATCGTCTTCTTTGAGACCTATACACTACGTCCAACGCTGTTCTAATTTGTTGATCCCTTCCGAATAATAGGAATTGTCCAAGTCTGCAAAATAGCTATTAGTTGCTGCAACCACCTCCTCGTTCGAATAAAATTGGGGAACAAACAGTAGTCCCAGCGAGCCAAGTCTGGAGAATAGGGGGGATGTGAAACGAGTTGGAATACTATTTCCAATAATTTTGCGACCACAACTGCTGAGGTGTGTATTCGATGAGGATTATCCCTTGCGAATCCCAAAAGGCAGTCGCCATAACCTTTCCGGCCGAAGGAACGGTCTCTTTTTTGGTGTAGATTCTCCCTTGGTAACCCATTGTTTAGACTATTGTTTGGTCTCAGGTGTATAGTAATGTATCCATGTTTCATCCACAGTGACCAAAACGACGCTTAAAGTCTTGCGGATTCTTCCTGAACAGCTGCAAACCATCCTTGAACGCTTCACACGTTTCCTTTTATAGTCAAGCGTGAGCAATCGCAGAATCCATCTTGCGGATAGCTTTCTCATGTCCAAATCTTTATGCAAAATATTATGTACCCGTTCATTCGAGATGCCCACAGCACTAGCAACATCACCCACCTTAACTCTTCTGTCATCCATCACCATATCATGGATTTTATCAATGATTTCTGGAGTCGTAACCTCCACAGGGCGTCCAGAACGTTCAGCATCACTTGTGCCCATATGGCCACTCCAAAAATTTTGAAACCACTTATAAACTGTCCTAATCGAAGGTGCAGAGTCACCGTAATGTTTATCAAGCTTTCCTTTAGTCTCCTGAGGCGTAATGTTTAATCACCACACAAAATTATTTTTCGTGCATTTTTTTACAATTACTCGACTTCCTTGATTCACACGAATGCCAAATACAAAGAAATAGACCAATATAGCTGAAACTTGGTGTGAGTTCTTTCCAAAGATGCTATTAACTAAACATGGCCTCGAAAGGCGCCGGTGGTGCCATCTCTCGGACTTTGGACGAACTTTTCAAACGCCTCTCGTATATATACTGTGCGAATAATGTACCCCTAGGGCTGAAGGTGACGATGGGAAGGGGGCATTTAGAAACGAACAAAAACGACCTGTTGGTATTTATTCTCTGCAGTTAGTTCATTTGGGATACTTTTAAAGGATGTAGCGCCCTGTACTGTTATTTACATTGTTAAAATCATCAACCACGTCTGAGAATGAGGACTGCAGACAGCCAATAATTTTGCATGTATGTTTCGGGGCCAAAGATCATGCTACGCGTCTCTCTACAGATGTATGGCGTAACCAGCGGAGAATCAGACAGTTGCTAGCGACAATCCTTTTTCTCGAAACGACAATCTGTTACTGGCAGAATTCCAGCATTCCTCAGATTTCAGATGAAACTGCAGCGAGAAGTTCGCTAAGGATATGTTTGAAATATGTAAAATGAATGTTGAATATATGTATGTGCGAAACATATGTGTATGCGGGAAAATCCATGCTTTTGCATCGTCAGGAGTGGAGCAATTGAAAAATTTGTGTGTGTCTACAGATGACGGAAAGGCCAGAAACACTCTGTACTTCAAAGCACTTAATAAACATTTTCAGCTTTAACTTAATGCACCAAAAAATCATTGTCTTTTTTTAGCTTGTACAGTTAATTGTGTCCGCTTTGCATATGTGTACTCACTTAGAAAGAAAAAGAGACACTGCAAGGCATCCCGAGCTCAGCAAGGTTTTGATAAATATCTATTTTCGTCGAGTCACTGTGGGTTGGAATTCGAAGAAGTGTCTCCCGACCATTCAGAATGGCGCTTTTGTTCGATGTTACTGTTCAGCAGTAGGCAGTCGTTAGGAAGCTATGGGACGGAAATTTGCCACAGTTTCATAAAATCCTACTTCGTGTACCGCTGCCTCGACACGCAAAATACTTGGAATTACCAGCGTTTTGGCCGTGTTGCCGTGGTCAGGACGTAGACTATTTTCGCTGGGATTGAGTGCTTCGGGTACTTCAATATCCAAACGTGGCACCGAAGTGCGTGCATTCAACTAACCGAAGTATCCACACGCAACGTGGTTGCGAAACACTCTGAGACCATTTCACCTGAAAGAAATCAGTAAATAACTCTCCCCCACCGTCCTATGAAGCTTTACTAGTTAACAAAACTTTTGAATGAAAAAAATTCTGCGGGTGGTAACTCCTGTTACTGCTTTTCATGTTTGTTAATTGAATTTAGCTTTTTAAATTAGGCAAAACACCATTTTTTCTTTTCATTTTAAATTCTTTATCCAAACGTATTTCAAAACTTATAAGTTCTTTAGTGGCTCTAGTTTTATTTCTGTAAATTATTATACAAACCCATTTGTTGGCTGTCTTAGGTCTACGAATTATAGCATGTGCATTTTCAATCTTGTAGTGCGGACTTTCATGGCCGGTTTTTGCATCCTTGGTGATTTATGTTTTAAAAACAGTAGGCCATGGTCCAAGGCATATTTGACTGTTTCCTTCTCCACTACAAACACCGTAACAAACGCTGACGCGACCAGAGGTTGCCGGTCGAATCCATCCACGTCCAACACAAGACAAGACAAATGTCTGAATACGAGTACTGCTTGCAGCTGCGTGACAGCCATGGCGGAGGATGAGACGAAAGTGCCTTTGTATTTCAGGTGCAAGATGAAACTAAAGAAACGCAGTTCTCTGGTCAAAGTTTTGACCTCGCAGCACGAGAAACCAGCACTTCCTTGTTTTGGTAAAGATACATCGCTCTCACGGATTCGTGGCTGACTGCCTGTGAAATAACAAGAGCGTTTCCTATGAAAGGCGCTCGTTACAAAACAAATGTCTTTCAACCTGAAGATGTGCAACACTGTCCGATACCAGTCAGTCTGAAATAATAAAAACAACGAACGACAGATGCAAAGCATTTTATACAAATAAGGATCTCAGGTAACTCCCTGCGACGAATATGACCAGTATCTTGTTGAAAAATAACGTCGCGGAGACTACGACCAATGGCACAGCCACCCGGCTTAAGACACCGGAAATCTAATGTCTTATGACCAAATTGTACATGTGGACCAGCTATAATCATGTCGTGTAACCAGTAGCACCCCATGCCACCACCCCATGCATAAGACGGTGTTTGCAAGCAACGCTTGTTCTCAACGCGGATACGTCCATCACGATGGAGCCGAGTATGACCATATCGACTCGATTCCATATGTAGAATGAGATTTTCACTCTGCAGTGGAGTGTGCGCTGTTATGAAACTTCCTGGCAGATTAAAACTGTGTGCCGGACCGAGGCTCGAACTCGGGACCTTTGCCTTTCGTGGGCAAGTGCCTTACCATCTGAGCTACCCAAGCAAGACTCACGCCCCGTCCTCATAGCTTTACTTCTGCCAGTACGCGTCTCCTATCTTCCAAACTTCACAGAAGCTCTCCTGCGAACCTCGCAGCACTAAAACTACTGGAAGACGATGTTTGCAAGTTTGAGTCTCGGTCCTGCACGCTGTTTTAATCTGCTAGGAGGAAGTATCATATCAGCGCACACTCCGCTGCAGAGTGAAAATCTCATTCTGGAAACATCCCTCAGGCTGTGGCTAAGCCATGTCTCCCTATATCCTTTCTTCCAAGAGTGCTAGTTCTGCGAGGTTCGCAGGAGAGCTTCGGTGAAGCTTGGAAGGTAAGAGACGCATTATGTATTTTGTATTTATACGTAATTGTATGGCATATACACACATCAAAAAAAGTTTTGCATCACCACGCTTCCCAGAACTCCTGAAGATAGACGTGGACTGTGGATATTGTATCACAGAGACAGTCCCTTTGACTATTCAGAGATGTCACTAAACCAGCCCAAAGATGTAAACAACCATGCATATAGACGGAGGGCGTCCGACAGCCGCTCAGGTCCAATCATTCAACCAGGAAGGACGTACACGGCTCGTGTTGTCTGTAGCTCAACCATGCCTAGGCGGTCAATACCGCGATTCGATCGCGTCCGCATAGTTACTTTGTGCCAGGAAGGGCTCTCAGCAAGGCACGTGTCCAGGCGTCTCGGAGTGAACCAAAGCGATGTTGTTCTGAGACGGAGGAGATACAGAGAGACAGGAAATGTCGATGACATGCCTCGCTCTGGCCGTCCACCGGGTACTACTGCAGTGGATACCTACGGATTGTGGCTCCGAGGAACCTTGACAGCAACGCCACCACGTTGAATAATGTTTTCGTGCAGCCAGAGGGCGTCGTGTTACGAGTCAAACTATGCGCAATAGTCTGTATGATGCGCAAGTTCACTCCTGACGTCCATGGCGAGGTCCATCTTTGCAACAACGACACCATGCAGCGCGGTACAGACGGGCCCAACAACATGCCGAATGGACAGCTCAGGATTGGCATCATGTTCTCTTCACCGATGGGTGTCGCATATGCCTTCAACCAGACAATCGTCAGAGACGTATTTGGAGGCAACGCAGTCAGTCTGGACGCCTTAGACAAACTGTCCAGCTAGTGCAGCAAGGTGGAGGTTCCCTGCTGTTTTGGGGTGGCATTATGTGGGGCCGACGTACGCATCTGGTGGTCATGGAAGTCGCTCTAACGGCTATACAATACGTGAATGCCATTCTCCGGCCGATAGTGCAACCATATCTGCAGCATATTGGCAAGGCATTCTTCATGGACGACAATTCGCGCCCCCATCGTGCACATCTTGTGAATGACTTCCTTCAGGGTAACGACACCGCTCGACTAGAGTGGCCAGCAGTTCTCCAGGCATCAACCCTATCGAACATGGCTCGTATAGATTGAAAAAGGCTGTTTATTGACGACGTGACCCACCAACCACACTGAGGGATCAACGCCGAACCGCTGTTGATGAGTGGGACAATCTGGACCAACAGTACCTTGACGAACTTTTGGATAGTATGCCAGGACGAATACAGGTATGCATCAATGCAAGAGGACGTGCCACTAGGTATTAAAGGTACCGGTGTGTGCAGCAATCTGGACCACCACCTCTGTAGGTCTCGCTGTATGGTGGTACAACATGCAAAGTGTGGTTTTCATTAGCAATAAAATGGTCGGAAACGATGTTTATGTTGATCTGTATTACAGTTTTCTGTACAAATTCCGGAACTCTCGGATCCGAGGTGATGCAAAACTTTTTTTGACGTGTGTTTGTTAAAGAAATATGTGCCAGTGTCCATCTGAAGCTTTGCTGGAGATTCGTGTAAATATTTGAAGCAGATTGGTAAAGAACTTTGGAGATTTTTTCTAACAATATTTTTCCTTTATGTATACCATATATATTAAAAATTTGTCGCTGATGTCCATCGGAACATTTATTACAGTATCGTGTAAAATTTTTAAGCAAATCGTTCATCAGAACTTTGCGAGATATTTGCTAAAAAGCCCCCCCCTTTTATGTATTACAGATATATTTACATACAGGAAATGAATATGTAGCCTGTTTTCGCCAGAATGTTTATCGGTTGTGAATTTTTCTAAATTTTTGCTAACAATGTTCGCTCGGTATCTTTTGTATTTTTATGTATTTATATACCATATACATTAAAGAAATATGTAGCCTAGCCTGTGGCCGTCCCACCGTTTATTAGAATATCAAATGAAAAGGTGAAGTAAATTCATCAAGAACTTTTCGAGAGTTTTTCTAACAATGTTTCCCCTTTATGTATAATAAATATATTTACATATCATGTGTGGTGCATAAAATATGTAGCCTATGTCTATCCGAACGATCAGAGTATCGTGCAAAATCTTAAACTTGGCTGCGAAACAGCAACTGTGTAAATCCGAAGAGGTTGAGAAATCAGACAACCAGTTGCAAACAAAGGTTTATTAGCCCTTGACCTAGATTGCAATATTTGTGAAAATATCTTCTTCAGAAGTACTAGGCTGTAAAAATGTATACAACCAGTTGCAAAATTATTTTTACAGATGATATAATAAAATATTAATAGAAAAATATTTGTGAGGTAAGTGTACTCACTTGTTACATTACGTGATGGTACATTATATTAGATCAAGCTGAGGGGCAAAAAAACTGACGTAAATCGGTAAAGAGTTTTTGAGATATTATGCTAAAAAATATACAGCCTGTGTCCGTCCGAATGTTTATTAGAGCATCGTGTAGAAATGTGAGGTAAATCGGTCAAGAAGTTTTCGAGATTTTTAGTAACAGCGTTAAACAACGACTTGTCTACATACAGGTTATTATAGAAGTATAGATTGAACTGAAAATTAATGCAGAACACTGAAAACGTGGACGATTTGCGCTGCTTGTCTCGTTTCCTTTCCCTCATCGTACCAGCTGTTGACAAACAGCAGTGCCATTGTCACACCGATGCTCACAGGTCTGCAGTTAGCATTACTCGGGTCTGTTCAGAATGGTTCAAATGGCTCTGAGCTCTATGGGACTTAACATCTGTAGTCATCAATCCCCTAGAACTTAGAACTACTTAAACCTAACTAACCTAAGGACATCACACACACCCATGCCCGAGGCAGGATTCGAACCTGCGACCGTAGCGGTCGCGCGGTTCCAGACTGAAGCGCCTAGAACCTCTCGGCTACACTGACCGGCCACTCGGTTCTGTCTAAGGCTTTATTATCCGGTAATGTTACTTGTGCGTTAACAGTAGTACACAGCAGTACTGTGGATAGGTTTACTGATGAAGAGTTAGCCGATATGCATCTCGTGTATAGATCCACTGATTGCAACGGAGGCGCAACACAATGGTGCTATGCTGAATTCTTCCCGCACCGATTGCAACCGCACTACACTACTTTTGCGTCTGAGGACTCTCGCATTACTCTGTTTTGTGCGTTGTACGTGTTGGTTATTATATTCTACATGCTTCCCCACAACTGTCAAGGTGTTTTCACAGAAACAAGGGTGACTTCGGCAACAAACCAAATAAATCATAATTACATTGTAACTCTGTAACGAACCACCGGAGACTGTTGGTTCCTTATACCAAAATACGCAAAAGGTATCACAGAACAACCTCTGAAAATTTCTCGTTCCAGTTTTGGTTCGCCCTGTGGATGACTTTAGTCCTACCCAATGTGTGTGATTATGCTAGAATGCCAATAAATTGGATATGGAAGTACAGGATGATTCAGAAAGAAAGGACAGATTTCAGTTGTTTATTACAAAATACAAAATAATAAAAACGCAATGCGCATGTCACTGGATAGAGAAAGGTTCAAAGTTTTGCCACAGGTGCGCTTTTGTTTGAAGCAACAAAGCAGCTGGACCACAAGAGAAATCATTTTGTGCCTTGGAATTTTCGCAAAGTCAATCCGTTGTTCGAGTGCAACGTGGATTCCACCGGAGATTCCGCAAGGAGCCGCTTTTGCGCGCCTTTAGGTCTGTCGCTGAATTTGAAGAGACTGGTCTAAAAATTTCTCTGAAGCTGGTTGCACAAGCAAAGGGAAAAGCACTGTTCGGTCTTACACATTTGATGAAAGCGTCGAGAGTATGCGAGATACGTTCACACGGAGCCCTCGGAAGTCCACAAGACGGGCAGGAATTTCAACCACCACAAACAACGGTGTGGCGTGTTCTGAAACGATGCCTGCACCTGAAGCTTTACAAGCTGCAGTCACTGCAGCAACTGCTTCCCAACAGCCATAAAAGAAGGTACAAGTTTTGGATTTCACATGTCTAGGTTATGGCAGAGCACACTTTCTCCGAACGACTCGTCTTTTCGGACGAATCGACTTTTCATCCATCGGGTGTAGTAAAACGCCACAGTGTAAGAATTTTGGGGTCTCAAAATCCTGGCGTCGTCATCGAACATGAAAGAAACTCAACGAAACCATATCTCTTTCTTGCCTTTTCTGTTCACGAAGTTTGTGGACCTTTCGTTTTTGCGGACGAAAATGTGGCAGGAATGTCAAATTGATTGTCACCCTAACTTCACAAACATTCCAGTGAATTCATTTCTTGAACTTGACGGCGTCCCACCTTCCTTTAACCTTTAGACGCGTCGTTGAATTTGAAGAGATGGAGAACAAGATCTTGTTCATAGTTTTCGTCTCTCATGTCACCAGACTTCACACATCGCTATTTTTTTCTGTGGGGGTACATAAAAGACAGAGTCTTTGTCCTATCTGGAGTAGCTTCTCTTCGAGAACTGAGAAATATAATCGTTGAAGTTGTCGGTTCAATAAACAGGGACCTGTTGACTCCTGTGTGGAATGAGATGCACTACCGTTTCGATGTTTCTCAAGCAAGGCAAGGTGCTCACGATGACTGCATGGTATAGTGTCTGTGCGAAGATACACTGAAGTGCCAAAGAAACTGGTATAACCATGCATATTCAAATACAGAGATACTGTATGTAAACAGGCAGAATACGGCGCTGCGATCGGCGACTTCTATATAAGGCAACAAATGTCTGGGGCAGTTAACAGATCTGTTACTGCTGTTGCAATGGCAGGTTATCAATATTTAAGTGAGTTTGAACGTGGTGTTATAGTCGGCGCACCAGCGATGGGACACAGCACCTCCGAGGTAGCGATGAAATGGGGATTTTCCCGTACGACCATTTCAGAAGTTTACCACGAACAAAAGGAATCCGGTAAAACATCAAATCTCCGACATCATTGGGACCGGAAAAAGAATCCTGCAAGGACGGGACCAACGACGACTGAGGAGAATCGTTCAGCGTGACAAAAGGGCAACCCTTCCGCAACTTCATGCAAATTTCAATGCTGGACCATCAACAAGTGTCAGCGTGCTAGCCATTCAACGAAACGTCGTCAATATGGGCTTTCGGAGCCGAAGGCCCACTCGTGTACCCTTGACGACTTCACAACACAAAGCTTTACGCCTTGTCTGGGCCCGTCAACACCGACATTAGATTTTTAATGATTGGAAACATGTTGCCTGGTCGGACGAGTGTCGTTTCAAATGGTATCGAGCGGATGGACGTGTGCGGGTATCGAGACAATCTCATGAATCTATGGATCCTGCATGTCAGCAGGGGACTGTACACACTAGTGGAGGCTCTGTAATGGTGTGGGTTGTGTGGAGTTGGAGTGATATGGGACCCCTGATGCGTCTAGATACGACTCTGACAGGTGACACGTACGTAAGCATCCTGTATGATCATCTGCACCCATTCATGCCCATTGTGCACTCCGACGGACTTGGGCAATTCCAGCAGGACAATGCGACACCCCATATGTCCAGAATTGCCACTGAATGGCTCCAGAAACCTGCTTGTGAGTTTAAAGTACTCCACTGGGCACCAAACTTCACAAACATGAACATTATTGAGCTTATCTGGGATGCCTTGGAATGAGCTATTCACGAGAGATCTTCACGCCCTCGTACTATTTCGGATTTATGGACAGCCCTGGAGGATTAATGGTGTCAGTCCTCTCCAGCACTACTTCAGAGATTATTTGAGTTCATGCCGCATCGTGTTGCGGCACTTCTGCGTGACTGCGGGGGGCCCTACACGATATTACGCAGGTTTACGAGTTTTTCGACTCTGTAGTGTAATACATTGAACCTTCCTCTATCCAGTGACATGCGCAATGTGTTTCTTTCACAGTTTGTCTGTAATAAACAGTTGAAATCTGTTCTTTCTTTTTGAATCGCCTTGTATATGGTACATTTCATGCCAGTATGACTTTTACTACTTACTGCCGTCATTGCGTTGAATATACAGAGGGGTGCAAGAAAATGTATCCACTGTTTAAAGTCCATAACTGGCAAACTAATTGACGGAGTTGTCTCATCTTTGGTAGTGTAATAGTTTGTAGTTCCGGCAATCGCCACACAAGCGTTGTATTGCGTTGTTTTGTTCTTAGTTGCACCTAGTTACTCGAGTAAACATTGCTGGCGCAAGGCTGTGGTCTGATGAGGCACAGTTCAAACTCAATGGTACAGTAAATCGCCACAATTGTATCTACTGGGCCGCCGAAAATCCGAACGTCCATGTAGACAAAGCCGTGAATTTGCCAGGAGTAAATGTGTGGTGTGGGTTGTCTTACCGGGGCTTGATTGGGCCATTCTTCTTTGACGGCACAGTTACCGGTGAGGTGTACCTTCAAAAGCTTCAGACATCCATTTTATCTGCCATCCGAGACTTGTATGGAGACAGTAGAGTTACTTTCAACAAGATGGTGCCTCAGCCCACTACCAAAATCGTGTTAGGGCGTATCTCGACGAAAATCTACCAAGAAGATGGATAGGCCGTAGAGGTACTGCGGAGTATCCGCCACGTTACCCAGACCTAACTCCTCTGGACTTTTACCTGTGGGGAACACTAAAGGACGTCGTTTTTCGACAAAAGCCACGCACATTGGATGAACTTCGAGAATCCACCGTACATTCATGTGCAAATATCCAACTGAACACGTTGCAGTCAGTAGTTCGTGCTGCAGTTCGGCGGCATCGTTTATGTGTGGATGTTAATGGTGACCATTTGGAACACCTACATTGATATCTTTAAGTTGGACTTTAAGCTACACTTCCGCGAAAAGTGTGACAACTCCGTCAATTAGTTTGCAAGTTATGGACCTTTTTGTACCCCTCTGTATAATGGCCAGAAGCGTACAGGGTGATTCAAAAAGAATACCACAACTTTAGGAATTTAAAACTCTGCAACGACAAAAGGCAGAGCTAAGCACTATCTGTCGGCGAATTAAGGGAGCTATAAAGTTTCATTTAGTTGTACATTTGTTCGCTTGAGGCGCTGTTGACTAGGCGTCAGCGTCAGTTGATGCTAAGATGGCGACCGCTCGACAGAAAGCTTTTTGTGTTATTGAGTACGGCAGAAGTGAATCGACGACAGTTGTTCAGCGTGCATTTCGAACGAAGTATGGTGTTAAACCTCCTGATAGGTGGTGTATTAAACGTTGGTATAAACAGTTTACAGAGAGTGGGTGTTTTTGCAAAGGGAAAAGTTCTGGACGGCCGAGAACGAGTGATGAAAATGTAGCACGCATCCAGCTAGCATTTGTTCGCAGCCCAGGAAAATTGACTCGCAGAGCTAGCAGAGAGCTGCAAATTCCACAATCAACTGTATGGAGAGTCCTACGAAAAAGGTTAGTTATGAAACCTTATCGTCTGAAATTGGTTTAAGCACTGTCTGCAGCTGATAAGATTAAAAGAATCGATTTCTGTGATTTTATCCTTGCTCAAATGGAAACAGATGAATCTTTCGTTTCAAAGATTGTGTTTAGTGATGAAGCAACTTTCCACACTAACGGGAAAGTCAACCGTCACAATGTCTGTATATGGGGCACTGAGAATCCGCGGGAAACAACTCAATATGAACGTGACTCGCCTAAGGTGAACGTTTTCTGTGCCATTTCAGCCAATAAAGTTTTTGGTCCCTTTTTCTTCGAAGGTGCTACTGTAACTGGACTACAGTATCTGGAGATGTTAGAGAATTGGCTGTTCCCTCAGCTCGAACAAGAAGCACAACAATTCATATTTCAGCAGGATGGAGCGCCACCACATTGGCACTTATCTGTCCGTAACTACCTGAACGTCAACTACCCGAGGCGATGGATCGGCCGCCAGGCAGCCCGTGACAGAGCACTTCATCACTGGCCTCCAAGAAGCCCTGATCTTACCCCCTGCGATTTTTTCTTATGGGGGTATGTTAAGGATATGGTGTTTCGGCCACCTCTCCCAGCCACCACTGATGATTTGAAACGAGAAATAACAGCAGCTATCCAAACTGTTACGCCTGATATGCTACAGAGAGTGTGGAACGAGTTGGAGTATCGGGTTGATATTGCTCGAGTGTCTGGAGGGGGCCATATTGCACATCTCTGAACTTGTTTTTGAGTGAAAAAAAACCTTTTTAAATATTCTTTGTAATGATGTATAACAGAAGGTTATATTATGTTTCTTTCAGTAAATACACATTTTTAAAGTTGTGGTATTCTTTTTGAATCACCCTGTATTATTACACGCGCTTCCCTCCACTTGTTGTACGACTGTCCCTCCACTACTGTATATCCTAACGCACAGGATGCACGTTAACTGCGGAAATGAAGACGATATTTGGCGTCTCTGTTGGCTGCATACCACGCCGCGCTCCGCCGTGATAGACGAGAACGTAGCCAATCGGCACAGAGGGGAGGCTGCACGGACGCCGGGCGATGCGGAGCTGTCACGTATTTAGGCGACCGCGGATCGTAACTCGGGCTCGCGGCGAGTCGTAGCAAAACATCTGCTGTGTTTACCCAGCGACATCGGCCGTGTTATGTTTAGAACACGCGATATGCCACGCCACACCCCTCCGGCCGCCTCCCTGTGCCCGAGCCGAATCCCGCGCACGCGATACCAGGCAGCGTGTGCGCACACTACACACACACACACACACACACACACACACACACACATTTACGCACTCCGGACGGACCAATTTGCCGGCCACGTGCAGCTTTAAAACTTGTCCGCAGTTGGCGGCGATCCCTTTTTTGAAACGGAATAGGGACGGTCAATTTGCAGCTAATTATGCGCTCGCGCTCTCCGGCGTTTGTGAACCGCACAGATGCCGTGTCAGTGGTCTCGCCACTGCAGACAGATTTCCGATATATCTGCCAGCGTCGGTCGCTGCCGCGCCAAGCACCCATTATTCCGGTAGGACGGCCGACAGCTATGCAGACCAAAAAAAAAAAAAAAATGTCGTACAGCGTTCGCAAGGTCTTTTTTTAATTTTTCACTGAAAATCTCTTCTGGCTTCGGACCCCATGAACTAGATATCGCCAAATATATAGAGAGCTCTGGTCTAGCCTGTCTATCGCGTAAGTACTGCGTAAACAGAAGAGTCCTGGTACTACAATCTACAATATCCACTGAGATGTCGTGAGAAAAATTCGAAGTTTTTGGCCAGTCGCGAGAATGAAACGAATTCGGATTGATTAGTTTCCTTGTGCGCGGGTTCACAGCCGCAGGAAACTTTTCGAAGGTTAAAATCACATTGCCAACTTCGGCTGTTCATGAAACTTCCTGGCAGATTAAAATTGTGTGCCGGACCGAGACTTGCCCGCGAAAGCCAAAGGTCCCGAGTTCGAGTCTCGGTCCGGCACACAGTTTTAATCTGTCTGGAAGTTTCATATCAGCGCACACTCCGCTGCAGAGTGAACATCTCATTCCGGAAACATCCCCCAGGCTGTGGCTAAGCCATGTCTCCGCAATATCCTTTCTTTCATGAGTTCTAGTTCTGCAAGGTTCGCAGGAGAGCTTCTGTAAAGTTTGGAGGTAGGAGACGGGGTACTGGCAGAAGTAAAGCTGTGAGGACGGGGCGTCAGTCGTGGTTGGGTAGCTCAGATGGCAGAGCACTTGCCGCGAAAGGCAAAGGTCCCGAGTTCGAGTCTCGGTCCGGTACACAGTTTTAATCTGCCAGGAAGTTTCATATCAGCGCACACTCCGCTGCAGACTGAACATCTCATTCGGCTGTTCAAATTTTCGAAATAACGATTTCTTTACTCCATCATTCACTCGCGAACTATCAGGTGATTTCGGTGAGTACCGAGTCCTTCAAAAATTGGGGCTTTGTCTACACTTCGCAAACATTATAATAATCTCGTGATGCGATTGAAATTCTCTACCACAAGCACTGCATCACTTGCTATACATATCCAGAATTAACTGGAAGCCACTCTATATAGTGTTTATTCAGTCATCGACACCACAAGATCGTGAGGAAGATCCCAGCAGAGGGGTCAAAATGTCGATCATATGGAAGAAATATGATGTGGCCTAATTACCCAGAAGATTTTTTTTAGACAACATAGTTGTATGGAGATAAACAGCGATTAATTTACAGTCACAATCGCATTATTTACCGGGTGATCAAAAAGTCAGTATAAATTTGAAAACTGAATAAATCACGGAACAATGTAGATAGAGAGGTACAAATTGACACAGATGCTTGGAATGACATCGGGTTTTATTGGAACCAAAAAATTACAAAAGTTCAAAAAATGTCCGACAGATGGCGCTTCATCCGATCAGAATATCAATAATTGGCATAACAAAGTAAGACAAAGCAAAGATGATGTTCTTTACAGGAAATGCTCAATATGTCCGCCATCATTCCCCAACAATAGCTGTAGTCGAGGAATAATGTCAACAGCACTGTAAAGCATGTACGGAGTTATGGTGAGGCATTGGCGTCGGATGTTGTCTTTCAGCATCCCTAGAGATGCCGGCCGATCACGATACACTTGCGACTTCAGGTAACCCCAAAGCCAATAATCGCACGGAGTGAGGTCTGGGGACCTGGGAGGCCAAGCATCACGAAAGTGGCGGCTGAGCACACGATCATCACCAAACGACGCGCGCAAGAGATCTTTCACGCGTCTAGCAATATGGGGTGGAGCGCCATCCTGCATAAACATTGTACGTTCCAGCAGGTGTTTATCAGCCAGGCTGAGGATGATGCGATTCTGTAACATGTCGGCGTACCTCTCACCCGTCACTGTAGCAGTTACAAAACCAGAATCACGCATTTCCTCGAAGAAAAAAGGCCCGATAACGGTAGATGTGGTAAATCCAACCCATACCGTGACTTTCTCGTCGTGCAATGGAGTTTCCACGACAGTTCTAGGATTTTCGGTAGCCCAAATTCTGCAGTTGTGGGCGTTGACAGACCCTCGGAGCGTGAAATGAACTTCGTCGGTCCACAACATGTTACTCAACCAATCGTCATCTTCCGCCATATTTTGAAACGCCCACACCGCAAATGCCCTCCGCTTCACTAAATCGCCAAGTAACAGTTCATGATGCCGATGGATTTTGTACGGAAAGCATCGGAAGGTACGCCTCAGTGCCAACCAAACAGTAGTGTATGGAATGCCAGTGCGACGTGCGACTGCACGAGCGCTGACATCCCCGTGCATAGGCGAACCCGCTACAGTCTCCATTTCTTCCTGAACTGTCACAGCAGCATTACGCCTTGTGCTCGGTCGGCCACTACGGGGTCCATCGTCTAAACAACCCGTGGCTTCGAACTTCGAAATCATTCTCGCCACAGCTGCATTTGTCAACGGACCTTTACCCGTTCGAATCCCTTTCCTATGGCGTTAGGATCGTAAGATGAACTAGCACATTCCCCATTCTGATAATACAGCTTCACTAAAAGCGCCTTTTCAGGTAATGTCAACATGCTGCGACTGCTGGCGCATCTGGTTCTCTCTCTCATTACAGCTCCTTTTATACACGATTGTCATGCGCAGTCACTGACGTTTTGCTGTCCAGCGCCATCTGTCGGACATTTTGTGAACTTTGGTTTTTTTTTTGGTTCTAATAAAACCCCATGTCATTCCAAGCATGTGTGTCAATTTTTACCTCTCTGTCTACATTATTCCGTGGTTTATTTATTTTCAAATTTATACTGACTTTTTGATCACCCGGTATTTAGCCGCCAACCGGTTTCCACGCGCGATGGGGTCATCTTCAGGACAATTTACACCATTTGGTCGCTCACTGGAGTCGTCACCCTGCCTGTGCACGGTTGGTAACTAGCGAGCGACCAAATGGTGTAAATTGCCCTGAAGATGACCCCATCGCGGGTTGAAACCGGTTGGCGGCAAAATAAATAATGCGATTGTGACTGTAATTTTGAATAATTGATTAGAAGATTTTATCTTTACTATAGTCAGGTTTAGGAATTCTGCTACTTAGGCACCAAAATAACTCATGACTGACGGAGCAAGGGGGACATGAAAATCAGACTAGAAGTGGCAAAAAGGGCTTTTCTAACTAAGAGAAGTCTACTAGTATCAAACATAGTCTTTAACTTCAGGAAGAAAGTTATGAGAATGTGCGTTTGGAGCACAGCATTGTATGGCAGTGAAAAACAGACTGTGGGAAATCGGAAACAGAAGAGGTTCGAAGCATTTAAGATGTGGTGCTACAGAAGAATGTTGAAAATCAGGTGGACTGATAAATTATGGGAACCACTGACAAGGGGAAGGAACATGATGACAGAACATCAGCCGGCCAGAGCGGCCGTGCGGCTCTAGGCGCTAAGTCTGGAACCGCGAGACCGCTGCGGTCGCAGGTTCAAATCCTGCCTCGGGCATGGATGTGTGTGGTGTCCTTAGGTTAGTTAGGTTTAAGTAGTTCTAAGATGTAGGGGACTGATGACCTCAGAAGTTAAGTCCCATAGTGCTCAGAGCCATTTTTAAAACAGAACATCAGTTAGAGACATCAGAAAATAACTTCCTGGTACTAGAGGGAGCTGCAGAGGGTAAAAACTGTAGAGGAAGACAGAGATTCGAGTACATTCAGCAAATAACTGAGGACGAGGTTGCAAGAGGTACTCTGAGGTGAAAAGTTTGGCACAGGGGAGGAATCTGCGGCAGTGCATCAAACCAGTCAGAGGACTGATATTAAAAAGAAGGAAAAAAACATCCATTTTCTGCGTAGGAGGGCATTGTGTGTCCTAGAGTTGATGGGTAAGTCTTTCATAATGCTTCTAAATGGGTTGCATTTGGGACCAATATGATGTCTCCAAGGCTAATGACTTCGCCTTGATTTCAGGTGGTTTTTAGAACCTGTTGTAAATAAATTTCTGAGAAGGCCAGGTATGAAGCAGCACTTTGCAAGGGAGTAATATTAATAGGAGCGTGAAACAACCACTGAAAATGCTGCTCGAAATTGGTCTGCTGAAAGATATGGGTATTAAAAAACAATTTCACGGAGCAGTTGATAGCTTGCAAATTTCAGAGTCAGCCAGCAGGCTACGTGGGTGTAGGAGACAAATCACGGGGCCTTTTAGGGTGGAGGCGATATTTTAAAGCATTTTTGAATACTTCCGGAGTCACTTGGCAGCTGTTGTGATGTAGCAAACAAGTCGTGGGACACTGATCTGGCGGACGTTTGAAGATAGGCATTAACTGTCCGCAGAAGCCTACTTACAAAGTTTCAAGAACCAGCATTAAGTGAGCAGTCCAGTTGAAAGGTCTCTGTTGGATTCCTTTCATGTTAATTTCTTAAATATGCTGTCATTTACGACATAAATTCCTCTTCTAAATTTACTGTGGTGTTTCTGACTATCTGGGAGGAGACTGAGCAGTGAAACGTGTTACTTTTACACATAAAGAAGAACGATCTGTCACACTACTACACTTTAAAACACAGTTTATATGTAATTCATGTCACACAGTCTCATACGGAACCTACATCCGCTTTCCTTTATATACTGTATATGATAAGATACTGTCATCCCCCTTCCCTTCTGTGTGAGAGGATGAATGAGCAAATGTATTTCCAGTTGCATGCTTGATGGTAGCAGACAGGCTTGTCTGCTAGAGAACAGTAGGACCAACGTCGGAACAGGTAGCTACGCTTTCTAAAAGCAGAGAGGTTTCTATTCTTAGTATGGTCCTGTCCGTCCCTTGTCATGTTGGTATAGGAAGCTGCCTCTGGTCACTTCCGTTTGTATCTGTTAAGCACGCTCGGTAGGGGCCCAGGTCAGTGTTTCCGCGGCAAGCGTCTGAAGTGGTAAGATCTAAACCTGAAATAAAAGTGATTAAATTTTCAGTTAGGCTGAACTTAAGAAATCCATTGTCCTACGGACTTAGCAGAGACGCGCTTAGCCGGAGATCTTTAAGAAATTAACATGAAAGGAATCCAACAGAGACCTTTCACAGTAACAACTTACTGTCCACTTCAGATCGCTCCTGTGCGGACCTCGAAGACAAAATTGGACTAGTTACAGCTCGCACAGAGGCTATTAAGTATTCATTCTTCCTGTACTCCAAGCATGTACGGAAGAGGAAGAAATACTAATATGTCGTTTACTGTAAAGTATGATCTTTCATGCACCTCAGAGTGGTTTGCAGACTGGGGATGGAGGTGTAGATGTAAGAGATTCTTTCTTTGGGTTTACTTATTAGAGGAAACAGTAGGCAGTGTATGTGTACTGCCATAGCTTACCACATTCTGTCACGGCAGATATTTGGTGCTGATTCGGGAGTTATCCTGAATACTGTTGATAACAACTTTTCTACACCTCCATACATATTCAAAATACCGTATGAGCCCTGGTTTCTCTTATCAACAGAGGAGCCGCATGAGAGTGCAGCGAGGACGAGCAGTCATGGACACCAGAACCGCCCTCTTGCAGGGAAGGACGGTGTGACGACCACTGAAATATGCTGCACAATCCGTTGCGTGGTATGAATAATGGGGCTTCTAGCACAGAAACAGGTATTTCCGAACGGACGTTCAAGAGGACCTACCTCTCTTGTAATGGAGCGCTTCTCGTAATTTCTCCTTATTGTTCAATATCAACCACATACATGTAATGCCTTACCTGTCTTCCTAGCCGATATCGCTAACGAACGCATGTACATTGGCTGCTCGATTCGGAATTGGAATCACGATGGTGAACAAGTATTTAGAGACGTTATTCGACTGGCAAGGTGAAGAGAGGTGGTAGTGTCCAGTTCCTAGTCACCTAGCCCTATTTCGAAGTCCTAGGTTAAATTTCATCACTCTAGCCTCCCCCTGTCCCACTCCCACAGATAAAATGTAGTTTTCGGAGGGCAAAAATAAAAGGGTTCAATTGTATTTCGGTCACGAAACAATTACTTTAATAGATCATGCCACTGTCACTATTTCGTAATACTGTAATAAGGATTACATAAGTTAGCAATAATCACATTAAAAAAATACTGGTTTTAACATGTGACACAATGTGGTGGACGTTACAGCTCGTGAAACGAATGTATGAAAACCGTCCTCAGATAGCCTACCCTCGATATGCATGGTTTGTATTTTGTGCCATGAATCTATGACAGTAAAACTGAGACATTTACATCACACATACATAAACATATCATGAAAATTCCTTCTCCGAGTTGTATATTGCCACTGCAAAAGACCAGAAATTGATTCAGTATTCACTTTGAAACAATACAGAAACAAATTGACAGCATAACACAACAGTAATTACCCAATGGCTACTACACTGTTGTGTGGTTTAAACTGTATTATTATTGTTGCTATTATTGTTATTAGTAACAATGGTGTAACACAAAGCACTGGCAGCCTGAAATCCAGTTTGTGCCAATTCAGAAGTAAGAAATCCAGATGTCAAGTGATTTACAAACAATAGGCTTAAGTGTAGTACACACGCTTTAATATGGATGATTTTAAACGGGGATGCAGAATGTGGGTGAAGCAAGTCTCATTATGGAGATGAACGGTGCTAAGGAAGCATGTTTTGTGACAAGTGTCTACCCTCAGTGCTGATAGTTGGCTTTATTTTCTGAGAAGCTGGCATCAGACTATGTGACACATGTGTCATTCTATCCTCTACTGATGTCACCTCAAATATCTGCCCATGCGTTGAAGTCAGTGATAATTTATATTCGCTTCGACAATCACAAACACCTAAGAATGTAAAGAAAAGTGTTTTCGTTTTTCGTAAACTTTCAAACCTCCGACATAAAAGTACTTCGGTTTATGAAATGGTTATTTATTTTCTTTTTCCTTCAGAATGATTGTTCTGGAAGCTACGAATTCGCAGATATAACTACGAAATAGATACATGGTGACAGTTTTTGAAGTATGTCAAATAAGGCTGACCGGGGTGGCCGAGCGGTTCTACTCACAATTGGAAAGCCCCTGGAAAAGATAAAATAGCAAATTTCTGGCTAAAGAAATTCACCTCAACACATTCACATCTAACTAAATTATTTAACATTTACATTGCAGACCCATACACATTCCCTGATACACTTACACATGGAATAACTTATCTGAAACCTAAAGATCAAGCAGACACAGCAAACCCAGCCAAATATCGCCCCATAACATGCCTACCAACAATATACAAAATATTAACTTCAGTCATTACACAGAAATTAATGACACATACAACACAGAACAAAATTATAAATGGCTGTTGCAAAGGAGCACGAGGATGTAAAGAGCAACTGATAATAGATGCAGAGGTGACACATCAAGCTAAAACTAAGCAAAGGTCGCTACACTATGCATACATTGATTACCAAAAAGCTTTTGATAGTGTACCCCACTAATGGTTACTACAAATATTGGAAATATACAAAGTAGATCCTAAATTGATACAGTTCCTAAACATAGTAATGAAAAATTGGAAAACCACACTTAATATCCAAACAAATTCAAATAATATCACATCACAGCCAATACAGATTAAGCGTGGAATATGCCAAGGAGACTCATTAAGTCCTTTCTGGTTCTGCCTTGCTCTGAACCCACTACCCAACATGCTAAATAATACAAATTATGGATACAATATTACTGGAACATACCCACACAAAATCACACATCTGCTATACATGGATGATCTAAAACTATTGGCAGCAACAAATCAACAACTCAACCAATTACTAAAGATAACAGAAGTATTCAGCAATGATATAAATATGGCTTTTGGAACAGACAAATGTAAGAAAAATAGCATAGTCAAGGGAAAACACACTACACAAGAAGATTACATATTGGATAACCACAGCGACTGCATAGAAGCGATGGAAAAAACAGATGCCTATAAATATCTAGGATACAGACAAAAAATAGGAATAGATAATACAAATATTAAAGAAGAACTAAAAGAAAACTATAGACAAAGACTAACAAAAATACTGAAAACAGAATTGACAGCAAGAAACAAGACAAAAGCTATAAATACTTATGCTATACCAATATGGACCTACTCATTTGGAGTAGTGAAATGGAGTAACACAGACCTAGAAGCATTCAATACACTTACACGATCACAATGCCACAAATATAGAATACATCACATACATTCAGCAACTGAAAGATTCACATTAAGCAGAAAGGAAGGAGGAAGGGGATTTATCGACATAAAAAACCTACATTATGGACAGGTAGACAATTTAAGAAAATTCTTTATAGAACGAGCAGGAACTAGCAAAATACACAAAGCAATCACTCATATAAATACATCGGCTACACCACTGCAATTTCATAACCACTTCAACAACCCTTTAGATCACATAACATCAACAGATACGAAGAAAGTAAATTGGAAAAAGAAAACACTTCATGGCAAGCACCCGTATCATCTAACACAGCCACACATCGATCAAGACGCATCCAACACATGGTTAAGAAAAGGCAATATATACAGTGAGACGGAAGGATTCATGATTGCAATACAGGATCAAACAATAAACACCAGATATTACAGCAAGCATATTATTAAAGATCCCAATGCCACAACAGATAAATTCAGACTTTGCAAACAACAAATAGAAACAGTAGATCACATCGCAAGCGGATGTACAATACTAGCAAATACAGAATACCCCAGAAGACATGACAATGTAGCAAAAATAATACGGCAACAGCTTGCCTTACAACATAAACTTATAGAACAACTTGTTCCCACATACAAGTATGCACCACAAAATGTACTGGAGAACGATGAATACAAATTATACTGGAACAGAACCATTATAACAGATAAAACAACACCACATAACAAACCTGACATCATACTCACCAATAAAAAGAAGAAATTAACACAACTAATCGAAATATCCATACCCAATACAACAAATATACAAAAGAAAACAGGAGAAAAAATTGAAAAATACATCCAACTGGCTGAGGAAGTCAAGGACATGTGGCATCAGGATAAAGTTGACATTATACCAATTATACTATCAACTACAGGAGTCATACCACACAACATCCACCAGTACATCAATGCAATACAGCTACATCCAAACTTACATATACAACTACAGAAATCTGTAATTATTGACACTTGTTCAATTACCCGAAAGTTCCTAAATGCAATGTAACATATACCGTACAGTTAAAAGGAAGTCACGCTTGATCAAGGTCCGCGTCACCTTCCATTTTTAACATGACATAACGTCTGAGACAAGAAAGAAATAATAATAGTAGTAGTTGTAGTAGTAACTAACAAAATAATAAGATCTATAATAAGCACATAACGTTCAACTAACGAAGCGAAAGCAGACTGCAGAAAGTACATTGCTACAACCTCCGAAAAGTCCGTTTACATGTCAGGAAAATCTTCTCCCTTATAACATTTCACGCGTAAGCAGTTACAAAATAATTGTCATCAGTGGGATTTGAACGGGGTACTTTTCGCAAAACGACCGCACGCTCTTCCAGCTCACCCACGCGACATCTACAAATCAGTGTTTCACAGATGCGCTTTTCCTGTCGTCCGCAGTTACGACGCTCACGCATGTTCTACTGGGCACATAGCACGAACTAAATTTGTGTTTTTTTGGATACTCTATCGACATACAACGTTTGGTACAGATCTGAATGTGTGACGTCTCGAGGTTTGAGTACGAGCGCGCAGTTCCAAATTTCCGAGAATGCTGCACATTGCACATGCCCAGGAACAAGGGACTGTGGCGGCGTCTCCTAACACTGAAAATCAAACTGTTCAGGTCGAGCGAGCTCATTGCGATTACAGAAATGGATTTTGTGTTTTTGGGTCTTTTGAATCTTTATTGTCTTGTTTGCTTAGTTTTCGTGACCAACTGAAAACATACATGGGTTTCCTGGTATATTTTCCTACTAGTGTTCTCCTGCAAGAGAGACGAAATGTCTGGAAACAAAACAGGTATTTACATTTTAAAGAGAAAAAGGGTACTCTATGCATATACTAGAACGTAAACACATAAACGCGTTTTAATGAAAATTATTTCAGCAGTGAAAAAGCCAGAATTATCTGACTAGAAAACTCATTATCGATGTTATTTACACGAAACAAGGTACAGAGAATAAGGCGGAATGGCGCTATTTGCTGCGTTCTAGAACTTGTCTGATGTATTTGTGAGTATAAATTTCCTAGAGCAAATAAACGCATATGTTCTGAAATGTTTCGATGACACTTTCCCTATTCCTTCAGTTCTCAGGAGTGTAAAGAATTTACCATACGACGTTTATCATGACTTCTGCTATGAATTCTATTTTAGTCATTCATAAACTTTATTATTATTGCTTGTTCCTAAATTTTGTTACTATATTTCGATTTTTTCGTAAAAAGAATAGTCAGTCATGACCTCACTTTCACCATTAAGATGCCAAACTGCACAGCTGACTGCTCTAACAACTCACGGAAATTTGGCACTGACGTATAAACGAAAATGACCACTCGATACGGTCGAGACCTAGTACAGGAATAAAGCGCAACCGGTTTTGCAAGAGATCCACTTGTTTCAAGCAGCCAATTGAGACAAGGAAGTCGATCATGTAAAAGGGGCTTCAGTCTCTTCTTAATACAGCACTGGAGAACGGATCAAAACTAAATACACTTTAGCATCTAATTAACACAGCTCGCACTTCTTATAAGGTATTTTCGTCTATTAAATTGCCACCTTCCACACAGTCCAAATCCGCGGACAGAGTTTTTTAATAATCTTAGGGCATAGCGCAACGTAATATTGCGGAGTACAAGACTGCTATTCCACAGCCTCCACGTCGTCCTCACTTAGCCGAGTAGAACCAAAAGGGTCTCTGCGGAATAACTTCCGAAACTGTTCAAAGTTCAAATCTGTTAGCAAAATGTCGCACAATCAAATTAAAATGTCCATACAGTACGTCTACCACGTTTGCGAGCGCGCCCCCTTCCGACACGGCATCTCACACTCTCTTGTTCCAATAGCAAAATCTTCTCAGTCTTCGCGACATTTTACATGATTAATATATATATATATATATATATATATATATATATATATATATATATATATATATATTTACCTTAGATACAGAATAATATTTTGGATCATATTATAATTGAAAACTGAACACTGTTCTCCGGTGAACAACAAAATACAGGGTGATTCAAAAAGAATACCACAACTTTAGGAATTTTAAACTCTGCAACGACAAAAGGCAGAGCTAAGCACTATCTGTCGGCGAATTAAGGGAGCTATAAAGTTTCATTTTGTTGTACATTTGTTCGCTTGAGGCGCTGTTTACTAGGCGTCAGCGTCAGTTGATGCTAAGATGGCGACCGCTCAACAGAAAGCTTTTTGTGTTATTGAGTACGGCAGAAGTGAATCGACGACAGTTGTTCAGCGTGCATTTCGAACGAAGTATGGTGTTAAACCTCCTGATAGGTGGTGTATTAAACGTTAGTATAAACCGTTTACAGAGAATGGGTGTTTGTGCAAAGGGAAAAGTTCTGGACGGCCGAGAACGAGTGATGAAAATGTAGCACGCGTCCAGCAAGCATTTGTTCGCAGCCCAGGAAAATCGACTCGCAGAGCTAGCAGAGAGCTGCAAATTCCACAATCAACTGTATGGAGAGTCCTACGAAAAAGGTTAGTTATGAAACCTTATCGTCTGAAATTGGTTCAAGCACTGTCTGCAGATGATAAGATTAAAAGAATCGATTTCTGTGATTTTATCCTTGCTCAAATGGAAACAGATGAATCTTTCGTTTCAAAGATTGTGTTTAGTGATGAAGCAACTTTCCACACTAACGGGAAAATCAACCGTCACAATGTCTGTATATGGGGCACTGAGAATCCGCGGGAAACAACTCAGTATGAACGTGACTCGCCTAAGGTGAACGTTTTCTGTGCCATTTCAGCCAATAAAGTGTTTGGTCCCTTTTTCTTCGAAGGTGCTACTATAACTGGACTACAGTATCTGGAGATGTTAGAGAATTGGCTGTTCCCTCAGCTCGAACAAGAAGCACAACAATTCATATTTCAGCAGGATGGAGCGCCACCACACTGGCACTTATCTGTCCGTAACTACCTGAACGTCAACTACCCGAGGCGATGGATCGGCCGCCAGGCAGCCCGTGACAGAGCCCTTCATCACTGGCCTCCAAGAAGCCCTGATCTTACCCCCTGCGATTTTTTCTTATGGGGGTATGTTAAGGATTTGGTGTTTCGGCCACCTCTCCCAGCCACCATTGATGATTTGAAACGAGAAATAACAGCAGCTATCCAAACTGTTACGCCTGATATGCTACAGAGTTGGAGTATCGGGTTGATATTGCTCGAGTGTCTGGAGGGAGCCATATTGAACATCTCTGAACTTGTTTTTTAGTGAAAAGAACCTTTTTAAATACTCTTTGTAATGATGTATAACAGAAGGTTATATTATGTTTCTTTCATTAAATACACATTTTTAAAGTTGTGGTATTCTTTTTGAATCAACCTGTATAATTCTACAGTTTGTCACAAGACATGTATTAACAACGTATGCGATATTTTATACAATAAAATTGGAGAACGAACAAAAATTTACACTTATATATCCATGTGTTCATGTTTATAAAATAAATATCCATTTCAGACTGTTCACTGGCAGACTTGGTGGCAGTTTTTGTGGTGTTTCTATTTGAAAGTACAACATCGTTATTTTTCAAAGCACTTACCTCATTTAGGTAGTGAATATAGACCAGATGTATAGAACGAACTTCAATCGGAATACCAACCAGCGCTACGCAGTCCAGTAGGGGCTGGTTCTGAGCACTATGGGACTTAACATCTGTGGTCATCAGTCCCCTAGAACTTAGAACTACTTAAACCTAACTAACCTAAGGACATCACACACATCCATGCCCGAGTCAGGATTCGAACCTGCGACCGTAGCGGTCGCGCGGCTCCAGACTGAAGCGCCTAGAACCGCTAGGACACTCCGGCCGGCATACCCGATTATACTCCAGCTTCCTATACATTCCCCATGCAGTCACTTTTTACCAACTATTCTTGACGAGTGACATAGTTTATTACCGTTGATCAGGCAGCGTATCTGTCGAGCTTACGGAGGTAAGTGAGCAGTGGGTTGGTACCCACCGCACAGCCGCAACGTGTGTACTAGATCATTGTTCGCAACGAACGATAGAGGTAAATTGGTCAGTCCTTTAAATATTGCACAGGAATACAAAATTGCAAATATCTAGACACGTGGCAGCGTGTGCATCAGATAAAATGTTAGCAGCCCTTACAGGGAGGCCGGCCGGAGTGGCCGTGCGGTTCTAGGAGCTACAGTCTGGAGCCGAGCGACCGCTACGGTCGCAGGTTCGAATCCTGCCTCGGGCATGGATGTGTGTGATGTCCTTAGGTTAGTTAGGTTTAATTAGTTCTAAGTTCTAGGCGACTGATGACCTCAGAAGTTAAGTCGCATAGTTCTCAGAGCCATTTGAACCATTTGAACCTTACAGGGAATATCGCGTGGCACTGACTTGATGTAGAAAAAGCCGTGGAGGCCGTCATCATTACCATCATCGTCATCACAGACATACGGTTCTATTCAGCCACAAAGCTGTTCAAGTCATCTGCTTAAAACTCCATCCGAAAAGGCCTCGATAGACCCAACGCCACCAACCGACCACCGTGCCATCTTCTGCCGATAGATGTCTCTGGATGCGGATATGGAGGGGCATGGGTTCAGGACACCGCTCTCCCGTCCGTCGCCG
The DNA here is from genome assembly GCF_021461385.2 of Schistocerca piceifrons. NCBI lineage: Eukaryota > Metazoa > Arthropoda > Insecta > Orthoptera > Acrididae > Schistocerca > Schistocerca piceifrons. Next base: position 57,948,223 of record NC_060143.1, read on the forward strand.
GTTTTCGTGACCGGAGCCGCTGCTTCTCAGTGAAGTGGCTCCTCAACTGAGTGCATCCCGCTTACTAATAGCGCTTGGCAGACCGAATATTCATTCACTCTTGTGTTAGCTAAGACAGACAGCGACTAACTTCGGCGATCTGACGGGAATCGATGTTACCCTGCAGCAGGGTACTTTATGCTGTAGCCAATATTTGCCTTCGGAATTTTACTGCAAAGAAATCTTAGCCACTGTGTTGTCCTCCATAAGCCGGGCATTATCCCTCTAGGTTATTGTGTATTTCTTTATAACTTCTGTCACTGACTCGACATTTAAATTCTGTCTGATATATTGTTCCTATGATTTAAGACCGAATATCACGCTGGGCAACGAAGAAACCCCTATTAAGACGATTAAGTTTGTCTTGTTCCTATGATTTAAAGCTGAATATCACGCTTGACAACGAAGAAACCTCTATTAAGACGATTAAGTTTGTCTTGTATGATCATAAGTTAGACTAAGGGTTTCGCATTTGTACAAGAGTAATGGAAGAATTTCAAGTTGTTGGGCCACGGCATCTTCCTCTTCAAATTTCTTATAATCGATGTTTCGACTCATTTGCAGGGATCTTCTTCGCGATCTTATGGTGTCCGCGGTTGGGTGAACACTGTCAAGGACCAGCTTCGCGTTCACATCTTTGGAATAAGCGCGGAAAATTTCTTTTTATAAGTGAACACGACACTGGTTTTTGACAGTATTCACGTAACCGGAAACACCGGAAGATCCTGAAGAAAATTCCAGCTGGCGGGTCGTAACATCGATTATAAGGAGAAACTGAAGATGCCGCAACCCAACAACCTAGAAGATTTTACCTTCAGTGACAACGGCTACGGAAGCCTGCAAACGTATACAGCATGTAATGGGTGTAAGTGCAGATATTTTATGTGTGGTATTGAGAGGTGGCATGAGCCCCCTCTCATATTTCTATCTTACGTTTCTCCTCTCTAATTGCATGCGGTGGAAAGTTGCTATTCCTTCACACGCGGACTTCCCACGCAGCGTCTCTCGTCACCCAGGTGGTCCAGTGACAGGCGGGCTCGGTCTGACTTTGAAAGGATAAGCCGACAGGTGTGAGGGGGTCGAGTAAATGCTTTCCAGACGCCGACATTGTCAAGAGGCACACCCACAGGGCTAGAAGTAGCGGCTGGGCTAGAGGTTCCGTTACTTCGCAGAAACTTAGCGAAAACACTTTCTGGCGGGCTACCAGCGAGGCGTGGGAATGACTTGTGTACCCAGGCAGCTGTGGCAGGAAAATTCCCGCGCTTTCTGCAAAATAGTAACTGTGATTGGCTTGCTCAGGCCATAGCTCTGTGACGTAGCAAGATCGGCGCAGAAATTGGCGCCAAGAATCTCCATTGGTGGAATGGTAGCGTTCCGGCAATGGAGTGGAATTTTCCGCCGGTTTTCGAGTTGCTGATTGGAACGTTTAACCACGGCCACTGTCGTGGGGGCGGGAATGTTCTGTGTTCGGTTTTGTACGGGTGCTCTGGTGGGTAGTTGGCTCTCGCCTTTCGGTCGAGGACGTCGAAGCAACCAGCCAACGGCTCCGGTACGGCAGATCGTGTCCTGGGAGTCAAGAAGTCGGTTTGGTAATGTATGTCCGCAGCACCGGCAGATAGGGATTTTCCTAGGTGACAATCAGAGCTCAGCAGAGCGCGCCTGTTCGTCTTTTTCTAACTTTGTTCTGTCTTGGGTAGCAGCAATTAATGTTGGGTTGGCTATGTGTTTTCTCTAAGAATTGAGTGGCTAGGAATTGGCTGCACATATCACTTCGTCATAATCCTCACAATCTAGTTTAGGGACAATTTCACATTCACAGCGTTTGTTTAAGTATCCAATTAGAGCCAATTTGATGTATTGTTAATGTTTCATATGTTGTTGTTTATTATTTTGTGTTTAGTCTTAATAAATCATATTGTTATTTTGGACAGAACTTTCATTCTGTTAATAGGTAGAGCAACCACATCATTCCTCACTATGTTAATGAAACCTTCGCTTAATTAACTTATTTATCAAATTAAATTATTGCAGGTGCCAAACTCTCTTCTACTCCACTGGCAGGGTTGATTAGAGTCAGTTTGCGTAATTTTTTTTATCCTTGTGCAACAGCAAAAGTTGGAGTTAGAATAGGGGGGGGGGGCTTAGAGCATCATGTACATATGTAGATTCTAGAAGAATTGAGTGTTAAATACACTGCTACCCCCGGCACCTCGCAGTATCTTAAGATGTGCACCCATCAGTGTGTTGGTTGTCTTTTCTCAGCGTCGAATCACAGCATAAACTTCATCTGATGTTTTCTGTACGATCGTAGCTGCATCGCTAAGTGGTCTGCGCCCGTCAGCATAGACCAACCGTTTTGTATCGAAGTGTCCAAACTTCTACACTTGATCTGGTGCCCAGTAGAAAATGGCTGGCTCTTACCTCATGTACTTGGAGATACTAACCAACTTAGAATCACCGACTCGTAATAGGTACGATTATTAGTCTACAATGACGTCAGCACTGATGAAAGTACATCGGTACACCGTCCTCAGTCACCAATAAAAAAATCTGCACTTACACCCGTTGATTAGCCGCGCTGTCTAAGGCGCTGCAGTCATGGACTGTGCGGCTGGTCCCGGCGGAGGTTCGAGTCCTCCCTCGGGCATGGGTGTCTGTGTTTGTCCTTAGGATGATTTAGGTTAAGTAGTGTGTAAGCTTAGGGACTGATGACCTTAGCAGTTAAGTCCCATAAGATTTTAGACGCATTTTAAAAATTTTTACACCCGTTACGATCTTTATAATAATGGAAGAGTAGTAATTTTTGTAGTTCGAGCAGGGATTCCTTTCGAATCACCATCCCAATGTGCCACAGCTATGCCTAAATCTTTGAAGATTCATTTCTTGGTGGTTCAGATCCTCTAAAAGGCATCACTTCAGTTACACCTGTAATGGTCTTACACGTACAGTAGCAGCCCGGGCACGGGAAATGTAAGAGAGACAAAATGCATTTGCTTTGCAGGCATATGGCGCTAAATTCGCTCGCGCCAATTTACACTGAACGGCGACGGTAAAAAATAACGAGACGGAAAGAGAGGAAAAACTTCCCAGTGCGCGTACGTTTGCAAAAGCAGCGTTATAGAAAAGCGCGCGCGTGTGGCACAACGAGCGACCGACGCAGCCCGAGTGTTTTTTTGGCGTCGCGGCGCGGCGCGGCGCGGCGCGGCAGGAGCGGGCGGCCAGGCGGCGGCGGCGGGGGCGGCGGGGGTGGCGGCAACAGCAGGTACCTTGCGGCGGGAGTCGCGGCCAGCCGGCCCCGGGTTTTTGTGCGCAAGTTGCCGGCGAGCGAGCGAGAGAGAGAGAGAGAGAGAGAGAGAGAGGGAGGGTGTGCTCGGGGGAGCGCCAGACAGGGACGGAACGCGGCGCAGCGCAAAGCCCCTTGAACCAGACCTAACTCCGGCGGCCGGGCTGGGGGTGGCGGCGGAAGCGGGGGCGGCGGAGGCGAGGGGCCGCGCCGTGCGGCAGCGGCAGGGCCGATATGAAAGAGGAGAGCGGCGTCGTGGCGCGGACTTTTGGAGCGGCGCCCTCCGCCCCCGCCGCCACCCTCACCCTCCCCTTCCTCCAGCCGGGGCAGGGCCGGCAGACACAGCGGCCTGGACGCTGGGGAGAGGCGCTGCGGCCGGCCGGTACGCTCTGGTGCGCTGTCCGAAACACCGCGCAGCGCAGCGCCGGCCAGGGCAGGGCGTGGCCCCTCTAGCGCTGCGGAGGCGCCCACGCACAGCCAGGCCAGGTGTCCGCTGCGCTGCGAGGCTCCACGCACCGAGAAAAGGGACCCCACTTCGCAATTTCCTACGCGTCTAGACTGACTCGCGTGAACAGACATTCCCACTGTGTTGTGGTCCGAAGAATGGTTCGATGCAATTCTCCGCACTAGTCTCTCCTGCGCAAGCCTCTTCAGTTTCACCTCAACCAGCGTGTCGTTATAATTAAAATGCAGCTACTCACGGAGGTCGAATATGAGATGTAGGTATCGTATGACAGCGAAGCTTGGTAGGTATTCTAATACGTTAATGCGGAAGCGATTTAGGCTGGAAAAAATTTAGTTCCAATTTTGGCCACGAGGTCCAAATCAAGCGTTGTGACTGCAAGGCAGCCAGTTAGAAATGTTTCCATATGTAATGGATTGGGAACGGGACGCGGCCAGAAAATCTCAAACAAGTGAGAAACGCTTAACGTTTATTTTATTATTAACCGCCACACAGTCCGCCCCCGGTAGCTGAGTGGTCAGTGCGACAGAATGTCAATACTAATGGCCCGGGTTCGATTCCCGGCTGCGTCGGAGATTTTCTCCGCTCAGGGACTGCGTGTTGTGTTGTCCTACTCATCATCATTTCATCCCCATCGACACAAAAGTCGCCGAAGTGCCGTCAAATCGAAAGACTTGCACTCGGCGAAAGGTCTACTCGACGGGAGGCCCTAGTCACGCGACCTTATTACCGCCACATACACAATTTGGTCAGTATGAGCACCAGAGATATCGACGAGACGCTGCATCCGAAAAATGAGTTGATCAACAGTTATCGCAGGAGCCCCATTGGAATCTGAGCGACGTGTTCCTTTATACTGGCCTCTAGATAAGACAGAGTCCGAACGTGTCCACGGTAAACGCGTTTTTTTAGATATGCCAAAATTCACATAGTTCAGATCAGGTGATCTCGCAGACCATGGATCTGGAAAACCTCCGGAGACAACACGTTTATGGAGGATTGCATTAAGCAGATCTTTCAATGAGCGAGCGACATGAAGACAGCGATTTCTACGCAGTTGATCTCTTCCAAAGCAGGAATCACATAATGTACAAGAAAGTCTCGATAACACGCATACGTCACAGTACACCTGACAGATTCTGTTGGTGTATTGTCCTCCAGGAAGAACGGGCCGAGAACAGAAGTGCCTTTGAGTCCACAACACACAGTCACATACGGGGAGTGCAATCGCTCTACATGCACAACATGCGGTTTAACAGTGCCTAAAATTCCGCAGTTCTGTGTTTTCACAGCTACTTGCAGTGTAAAATGTGCCTCGTCACTCCACAGAATATTACCCGGCCACATGTGATTAACTTCGAGAAGTGCCAGAAACTGAAGAGTAAATTCAGAACGTAACTGCGAATCATGAAGTGTCAGTTCCTACACCGTCTCGATCTTGTACTGAATAAATAAACTGAAAAACTTTCTTTGCTGTTGACCATTGTGAGGTAAAGGGAGAGTTATGGCGCCCTGGAAATATTGTATGTTCTGAGTTGGGGCGGCCGCTCCTCTAGCTGGGGCCCGGCAGCAAACACATGGTGCCATACGTTAGCCGTACGAGAGGGCTATCCACAGCGTATGGTCCAGCCGCATAGAAGGTGATAAGGACTGTGCTTTGTGTCGATGAAGGAGATGTCTATGACGGCAGTGCCAAAGATGGCGGACTTTGTGAAACCTTAATGGCAGACATTTCACAGTCCGTATAGAAATGAACAGTAGCCAGATGAATCATGACACCTCAAAAAGAAACATGTACGTTACTATTATTTGCACGCCGATTCTATTGGTGTAATCAGATTATCAATATCTCTATTAGTTTAAAGTTTAGTATCTGACGGTAAATTATATTAGTAACATCCAGTAACGAATTTCCAAAATTCAAACGCTTCATCCGATTTCGTCGATCCTTGTGTCTTTTGAAAGCTATTAGTGTAAACCTAAAATGGTATAAATTACATGTATGTAACTTGAATAGTACATGAGTTATTGGAGGTCAAAGTGGCCTATTACTATCGATGGCGTCAGGCCATAAGTACCCCACAGCTACACGAAAAAACGGTAGCAGTATGCTTATAAATATATTTATTCATCTATGTCTTTGTATCCGATATATGCAATTCATGAAGAAATTGGTCAAATAATTATTGTGTTATAGAAAGTACAGAGACATTAAGCTACTGTCCTACCTTTTGTTCTATTCCTTTGATATATGTTTATTTAATTTGTTTATGTATTTAACAATGTGCGTTGGAGCGTGTTTATGGTCCAGCAGTAGGAATATTTATATAATTTCAAGTTATTTAAATGTAAATCCAGTATTTCGAATGTGTTTCATTATGTTTGTGTGGGTGCGTTGGCATGAGGACATGGCGCGAGCGCTCTAGCCAGTCACACCGCTCGTGAATGGGGAGACTGGATGGAAGCGAGTTCGGGTGAAGAGTTCTGGGGAGTACGGGACACGACACGGAAAGTGCTGGACGGCGCGGCGAACGCGCGGTCGCGTGAGAGACTTGGAGTGTGGAGCGGTTTGCGCGTGGTCGCGAGAGATAGAAATATTTCGTAGTACTGACTTGTGCACTTGTATGATTTCCGTGGCTTCTACAGTGAAGACGTAGTGTGCGTTCAGAAGTGAATATCTCGCGAGCTATCTTGTTGTTCATACCTAATTACGTGCAGTAGGAATCTATTGTTTCCCTGTTATTCAACTTATATTTTATTTAATTGCTGGACCATCGACACCAATAAGTGTTTTGCAGAAATATACCGCATTCTCAAAAGTACTTCTACGATTGTACTCATCACTTAAAGTCGTTAAGATAGTACCTGCAGATTTTATTTAATTGCAATCTTTCTTTTATAAATTTATATGTTGAGAGGCACCCACATGCCTTGCTCATACTGTGGCATCAAGCAGTCAGGCCTGCAAGATGAGTGGTCTGCCAAGCGAGTGGATTCATTCTTATTTATCGAGTAACATGAACTCTCGTACTCACAACTAAGTTACAAGTTATCCTCCTCTATGAATAATACGCAACGGAAACTCACATCTGACTATCAGTAATTTACAGAACTCTGACTGTTCACTACGCACTGGCAATACCACATTTTCCTTTTTTTTATTATTTAACGGCTTTTATCAACACGTGGCCATCGCACTGAATATGAATGGCGCACACATTATAAATTCTGGTTATCATGACAACATACAGTTCGAAGGAAAAGGCCACCAATCTTTTTATTTTCACTATCTTATTTATTCCGATAAATTCTATAACCTAAACACAAAAATTCTATAACCTACAACAATAACACATGAGAAATTCCGCCCAGTGGGCATGGCTTTACATTGGTGATTCTCTATCTTATAGTCGCGTAATTATTTGACGCTACAGTGCACTTTCTGGATAGGATGGTGGATCTTTTATTATATCTCACACTTCGACTCTCACAATTATCATCTCGAAACTTTCCTCCAGACCGAGCGGTACAAAAGGAACACGCATAACCCACTACCTCTGAAACTACCATGCTACTCTCCCATGCAAACCACACATACTTAAATTACATGACATACACCACACTACAACATGAAATACAACACAGGGAATAGTCACAACATTATCACTTTCAGCTTTCCCACTTCATGTAGTATTTATCCCAGTTTCACACGACACTGCCCCACCTCGTAATTCTACTTTCCTACTATGAACTCTGGAGATACATGCACGTCTTCCTGTGCAATGCAAGCCAAGTGGCGTTGCTGGATTGACGGCTGACTCACCTTGCTTCTCTCTCAGAGTATTAGAGTTTGAATCAAGCGTCACACGGAAACATATCACGAAAAGTAATACTAAGATCATATTCATCACACACACGAGTCCTCAACTGATACCATGGACGAGTACTTCTCTTTATCCTTTGTCTCATACACAGATTGAGACTCACACAGTACTCACCACGTGGAAGTACTCGCCTCTAATTTCAAGTCCTGCACAAGCTATTTCTTAAATATTTCAACTTATAGTACACACGCTAGTAATTCAGCTTAACTTAAGCACACGGAAGTGTTTCAACTTATTGCTACACGTGGTTTCATTGTGACCGTTGGTCACTTCTGAAGATTACTACGATCCCATTAATATTACCTGCCTGACATTTAATTCTCCCCACAAAAGTTCCTGAAATAGAGAAATTATTATTTCAAACTACTCTTAAATATTCCACATGCATACCATGTCTCCACTCTTTTGCCTTTACGGATCACACCTAAGACAGGTCTTGACAGCACAAGATCCAGCGGCAGAGTGCTGAAACATGGCCGTTCTTCAGGTCCTCTCGCACCTCTGTCGAAGTGGGGGAAGCACCTTGCTACCATATTGGTCAGCCACATTTCAGGCGCTCAAAGCTCAGGTAAATTTCATCTCTTTGTTCCCACCAAAGGTGGCCAAAGGATCGTCTCAAAGATGATCATATATTCACATTCACTATCTGCGGTTAGCAGACGACCATACCATCATTCATTTCACAGATCTCACCAAACTGGATGTAGGGATTTATTTTGAGGGAGTGCACATGTGATAAATTAAATAAATAAATTGTCATTCTTTCCCACACTGGTATCCGGCTTCGCTGTATTAATTTAAATTGAGTTATTTTACAAATAAATGTGTTGTTCTGACAAAAATAATGAAGTATGTTGTACCTATTTTCAATGTCGGGCGGTACTGTACCCTTTCAATGTTACTTTCATAATTCGCAATTGATGAGTGACAGAAACCTTCCACCATTCGATTCATGTGTATACTACGTATCCCAGCCCCTAGACAACGAAACCAACCAAAACTTTTAATATTTCAACGTTGAGTCGGAGGATACGTAGTTGAGGGCCACACTGTCAGCATTCATTCATTGTTTTGAAAGCCCGCACCATGGGATGTACAATTCTCGTAACACTGCACGAGCACTGGCAGCACAGGGGTAGGCGTTGGTTGGTCACTTACAGCAACAGCATCCTAGTCAGTAACTTACACCCGGATACGACGCTTTCGACTTCCAGCTGCCACAGCAAGCACACCCGTGTTTTCCAGTTTCATTATCATCTTCTTTAAACCATTTAACGACGTCAGGCATCTCCTCAGACCTTTCAGTCAGCGATGCTCTCTGAATGCAACACTGTAATTGTTACCCTTCAGCCGGCCGTTGTGGCCGAGCGATTCTAGGCGCTTCAGTCCGGAACCGCGCGACCACTACGGTCGCAGGTTCTAATCCTGCCTCGGGCATGGATGTGTGTGATGTCCTTAGGATAGTTAGGTTTAAGTAGTTCTAAGTTCTAGGGGACTGATGACCTCAGATGTTAAGTCCCATAGTGTTCAGAGCCATTTTGTTGCCCTTCAAATAAATCAGTTTCACTAACAGCGCATTGTACCTCTTCTCGATAGCCATAGTGTTCACTCACTTTATGGCTTGTCAGATGACAACGTGGATTTCTTACCATTGTACAAATAATCTACAGCGTCAGAATTGCACCTGGTGGCCACAGCCGGAACTAAGTTGTTTTCCAGCAGGAGTTCCTATACCATTCCCCCCCCCCCCCCCCACTTGCTTTCCTTCCAGAACCCCACCCCTCTCCCACTACCAAGCTGACGAATCCTTAATGTCTCAAATTGTGTCCTTATCAGTCGATCCCTTGCTATGATCAGTTGGTGACCCAATTCTATATCAACACCTATTTTGATTCTTTGGACACCCAGAAGTTTACATTTTAATTCTACCAGGATTTGGAATTATCTCTCACATTGTATGTCAAGAAAGAGGAAAAATTGAATCATTTTGGCTGCATGGGTCTCAATTCACTGCTTTCACGTTAGTTATTCGATCTATACATCTTATCTTTAGCGTTCAACTGTATCGTCTATGCGTCCGTCTCCTCCGTGTAAGCTTTCGGGACGCGTATTTGCGCTTAAGCGTGGGATACGCGCTGCACGCCTCGCTGCATCTACCCATATGCACCTTCTGCTGAGCGGTCTCTTCTCTCTCGGTTGAGGGACAGCCTTCACTCTGGAAGAGGTTTCGAATGAGCTATCCAGGTACCGACTCCAAAAGGCCTATCCAGTGAAGTTCGGAAGGCTGGAGACAGGCATAAGCTCTTAAGATAAGAAATTTCGTACTATGTTTTTAAGTTGTGCAACGGCCTTGCCGTAGCGAATACACCGGTTCCCGTGAGATCACCGAAGTTAAGAGCTGTCGGGCGTGGCCGGCCCTTGGATGGGTGACCATCCAGCCGCCATGCGCTGTTGCCATTCTTCGGGATGCACTCAGCCTCGTGATGCAAGTTGAGGAGCTACTCGACCGAATAGTAGCGGTCAAAGAAAACAATCATAACGACCTGGAGAGCGGTGTGCTGTCCACACGCCCCTCCTATCCGCATCCTCAACTGAGGATGACACGGCGGTCGGATGGTCCCGATGGGCTACTTGTGGCCTGAAGACGGAGTGCTTTTTTTTAAGTTGTGCCATAAGTCGGTTTTTTAGTTTAAGCTATACATTTACGTCTTCAGGTCCACTGCCTTGTCAGTCGGACGGTGAGGGGTGGAGGATTCAGGCGGCACCAGTATCGCTTTACTCTCTTCCATTCGTGGTTTACACGCGGAAAGAACGTCTTATGGTACCTCTCGGTATACGCCTCAATTTCTCTGATTATGCTGTCGTGGTCATAATACCGCGTGCCTGCCAAGTCTCTTCGCAGGAGCGAGCCTTGTGTGTCTCCCCTTGCAGGGCGCATAAAGGTTGGCAGCACATTCGAGTCTCGTCTGCACGTGTTCCGTGGACCTCCAGTGGTAGGGTGTAGGGCTGTTCACAAAACATTAATACATCGATATATTTTTCAAAAATATCGTTATGTGTAGGCGACATCTTGCCTCACAATTTATCCATATCAAAATGGCAATATCGAGTGCTGGTATTTTTAATTTATATTAAACTTTTTTCGCAATTTTCGGTAGATATTTGAAGTTGTTCTTTTGAAATTGTAGTAGAACGTAATATTACTTTTACTGTGTGAAGGCGTCTTACTAATTTTTGAGCTTTCGTCACGTCCAGTCCCTTTTTTTTATTGAATATATATATATATACGGACGTGACGAAAGCTCAAAAATTAGTAAGACGCCTTCACACAGTAAAAGTAATACTATGTTCTACTAAAATTTCAAAAGAACAACTTCAAATATCTATATATATGACACAAAAAAAGATGTCCGACTGCACTGTCGGTGGGGGGGCATGTGAATGGAATAACAAGATTCCCGATGTGGAGAAATCACGCACTAACTGCTTTATCTTCAAAACAAAATCATGAACAAAAATCGAAATGACAAGACTGGTGTTTACAGTTGGCTGAGCCACTACAGCTGCTAGGTCGCTGCCACTGGCAGAAATTAAAAAATAGGGAAGTCGACACGCAACGTTCCGGACAAATACGATATGTGACGAAACCGAACGGCAGACCCATCAGACATCTTTTGTTGTGCCATTTAGCCATTTACATGCAGTTACCATTCTGTGGTTATCGCCAAGCGTGAAGTGCGTTGTTTTCCTTTCAATTCTTGCTCTAAGGGGGTACAGCCAGGGTACTAGTCTATTCATAAGCAGAATGTCTAATATTAAATCAATACTCAAATACAGTAATGACGTAGTGTTGCCACACACGCAGAGCCTGTTATGACGCGAGCTGTGACATTCATTGGCGCCTCTTCTGTTAGCGACATCTCGTGACATGGCCTGTAGTATAATAACAGAGCCGGAGCTGCGGTAGTACCTAGCTTGCGCTTGTATGTGATGGAGACACTTAACAGTTATAATGTCATCTCTCTTGAACGCCTATGTGCTACTTACGAAAATTTTGTAAGGCCTGCGTGTTATAGGCACCTATTGTTTGCCTTGATGTTGTAACCTGTATGTGTCCTAAGATCCGATGATGGCGGCTTTAGTTTCGCAGAAACCGGAAATCATGGAATAAAAAGTATTCCTGAGATCTTTGCTACCAGTTTATTATTTTACAAGGAAAAGAAGTGAATCAAATCGTTTGAGATGTGGTGCTCTAGAAAGATATTGGAAAATTAGGTGGACTGATTAGATAAGAAATGAGAAATATCTCCGCAGAAGAGGGAAGGATAGGATTATGTGGAAAACATTGACGAGAGGAAGAGGATAATGGGACATATGCTAAGGCATCAAGGAATAACCTCCATGGTAGATGTAAAAGCTGTAGGGGAAGAGCTTGGAATATTAGAGATTACAATGTAGCCAACAAATAACTCAGGAAATTCGGTGCAAATGTTACTATGAAATGAAGAGGTTGGGACAAGAGACGAATTCATGGGTTGGCGCATCAAACCAGTCAGAAGATAGATGACTCAAAATAAAGAAAAAAAACCAGATAAACAGATTAACGAATTGTAAAACAGAACTGATCAGTCCATTCAGTTGTGATCACAGTTTTGTTTTTGGTCGAACTGAACCTAATAAGAACTTAACCTAATAAGAAAGAAAATATGTCGAACTAATTTATGGCAGAGACACACACAGTTCCCGCACAACCCACTCACCCCATCCGTTGCTCCCGCACGGCATTTAAATTCACAGGACGCGTGTGAAACGTATCTGGGAGTAAGGAATGGGAGGCTTACGAATACTGCCGATTCGGCCCGAGCCGAACACGAACTGAATGTGAAAACGAAAACATGGCGAGTGACAAAATGTATTCGGCATTCCATCCCACTGGTTACTTGGACCGCTGAGAATAAGAAATTCGAAAACTAGCAAGTTGTCACGAATTGCGTGAAGGGAAGAACGAAACGTTCCAAAAACTCCCAGTCCTCTGTGGGTAACGAACTGGAAGAATGAGAAAACTACTGTCTTGACCCAAACTGGGATCGAACTTCATGCGGGCAAGAAAACACGTGAGTAACGAAACGTTTCAGGCAGTACAGAAACATTTCAGGTTGAAACGTACTTCTACATTCTTAGCATATTCGTTACTCAGTAACGAATCCTTACAATATCCAATAGCTCTATCCATGAAACGTGTCACTTCCTGCGAGCAAGGAAAGTAAGTTCATTTATGGTACACTTATACTGTGCACCCATTTAGTGCGCAGTAAATTACAGTTAAAAAAACAAATAACTTTCTTCGCAATAGTCTACTGTTCATTGTCACGTAACGATTACGAACTTTTCTCAGTCCTTCGCATTCTACACGGCTCTATCGCAAACAACTGGCAGTAGAGAACAAAGTTACTGACGAAAGTCAAAATCGTCGAGAGAAGTGCCAATTGCTGCATTTATTTACTATACAAACAAGATAAACCTGCATACCTACGAAAATTCAAGATGCCCGGTTAACTTTTGAAAATGACACGCTTGGTCTACATAGAATCCACCTTTAAATCGTATTCAAACTATTTCAGCCATAAATAAATTTATAGCGTGGCACAGAGAGGTTGCTAAAACGGATTCAAACCACACACTTTTTTCAGTTGGAGGTCACCTTTGCGGGCGGACGCGTTGTCCTGTCTCACTTACTTTTTCATTCAGTTCACATAGAAGGTTTGCGTAGTTGCAAGCAGTTATTGTGCTTCCTTTTGCAATGCAGCCAATAAGAACTATCTCTTTTGCAATCATGAGAACACCGCCCATCAGGTTTCCAAACAGACGAAAACAACTTTACCAATAATGACTTCTAGATCACTTGAGGATGTTTCAAATTTGATATTATTATACGAAACATTTTTCGTGTATTGCGATCATCGAAACTTAGAACTTCCGAATGATAAAAGTCTAATGTTAATAAATAGTTAACCCCATAGAGTACCGTGATGTCAGTTCATGATTCGGTATAGGATTTATGTACATAGGTGGAACTGGAAGAGCACCGACAAAATTTTGTAGGCTGTTGAGAGATACTTTCTGAGTATTGCGGTACTAAGTTCGCTACCTCGTTAGAGTAACTGCATGTCAATTTATTTCTTAACATCATATATATTTGTATTCGTACTGCTCTGGAAATATCTGCGTAGCAGTGCAAATGGCGACGGTCTGTGCTGTGTGACTCGTTCGGAAACGAACCTGTTTCAGACACTCGAGGTCTTGCTGTTGAAAATAGTGATGCCGACTTTATTCTTCCCTCCTCAAGCTACCGTTCAATACTGTTCTTCTCTGTCTCGGGTTTGTTTCTTCCTGCACGGTTAGTTGTACGTTAAGATTGATAAACCTCAGTATGGATAGATTCGGTGATGTTCGTCTCCTGTATGGGTTCATCGAGGGCAACCGAAGTCGAGAAGGTATTTTCACAGAAACAAAGGTAATTGGGGGTAACAAACTGAATGAATCAAAACTGCGTAATTACACTCTAACGAGCCGCCGAAGATGGACTGGTCTCTTATACTACAATACTAAGAAAATATCGCTGATCAGCTTCCGAAAATTTGTCAGTGGAGTTCGGGTTCATCCTGTAGTGACGCTGAACTTTATTTCTGAAGTTTTACGTTTGGTTCCGATGACGTCAATAGCTGAAAAGTGGTACGCGAAACAGTACAACAAAAGAAAAATTCATTATTAACACGGACTCTTATAAGGAATTTAATTATTTCATTGAGAAATCAATTTCGTCTGTTTTAGTGCGGTGTTGTCGACTTCTTCCCAGTGTTTTCATTACCGTTTCGTTTCTGTTGTGATGAACTAACGTTGAAACGTTCCATTGTCTCACCTTCGGTCGTCGTTTCGTCGTGCCGAGTCTCACCCGAGGCTGCGGTCTGAAACCACGCACTGTCGGCGCACTAGACAAATTACTGGTTCACTAGGAAGGGGTTATTGGCGGAAATGAATCAGTTTTCTGCTCTGTGACACTTACAAAATACTCTTAATGTGAGGTGACAGTCTCATTTTGACCAATTAGATAAAGTTAAACTTGCAATTTCTCCAAAATCAGCGATTAATGCTCTGTAGGTATCTAACGGTATTCAAAAAAATCTCGAGATTCGACGCTGGACAGGAAAACGTAAGAATTGTGATCAAAACTTCCACTGAGTAATTTTACTGGAAACAAAGTAATAAGCTTACATTTAATTTCATTTAATCTCCTTCAATTGTTCTTGACTAACAAAGGCCTTATCCCAACACGGAGTCCATGACTGGAAGCAATCTTAGAGGGCTTCTTTTGGAAGCGTGTTCAGTTGCTCTGTCGTGGACCATTCGATGTCAGAAATGGTGTCAAAATGTTTTCCTTTAAGCACGGTTTTAATTTTTGGATAGATCCGGAAGTCGCATGGTGCTAAATCTGGTAAGACGGATGTGGACAACAGGGACACGTTTTCCGGCGAAGAACTCATGAATCAAAAATGAGATATGATACGGCGCATTGTTGTGATGAAAAAGAGAGCCATTGGCCCATTTTTGTGGTCTCTTACTTCGTACATTGTTTAGCCGCCGTTGCAGTTCGACCTTGCAAATTTCGTTGTCCTTGGAGCGGACGCCGATCGCACATACCCTCAGTATTGAAAAAAAAAAGAAAAAAAATAATCAGCATGACTTTGATATTCGATTTTGATTGATGTGTATTTTTAGACGAGGAGATTAGCTGGTTTTCCACTGGGAACTCTGCATTTAGTTCTCAGGGTCATACCGATAGACCCAAGTTTCATCTCCAGTTACAATTTTGGATTTGAATGAAGACGATCCTTCAACTCCAGGCAGACTGACCCATGATTATCCGTCTGTTCGTTACTGAGAAGTCTGGGAACAAATTTTGGACGCACCTATCTAATTTGCAAAATAACGGTTACAATGCTTTACATGGATCCGTACGAAGTGCTACGTTCTTCGCTCAGCTTATGGGTAGTTATTCGTCCGTTTGAACGAACAAAGTTTCCTCACTTTATGCACGTTTTCTTCTGTTTTCCAGTTAATCAACGTCCCGAACATCGCTCATCTTCTACCGACTCATTTCCGCTTTTGAATCGCACGTATCACTTGTTAACACTCTTCCGAGTTACAGCATTATCGCCATACACCAATTTCAACATTTCATGATTTTCCTTGGCACTTTTTTGCGACTTGAAACGAGCCTTAATGTTCAGGGTTTGTTTGAAAGCCATGACGAGTGACTGACAAGGTAAACACAACTTCACTCCAGCGTCTCTTGACGCTGCCTGTCTCAAGGGATCACGCTGTCGGTCAAATTACATCAAATGGTTATTATGTCGGCATTTGCTGCCACAAAAAAAAAAAAAAATCATTCGCCATATTTTTTGATCACAGCTCATACATAATTTATAATGCACTGCATCCAACTGGTTCGTACCAACTAATGTCGATAATTTCTATAATGATAAAACAGCAAAACAGCGCAGAAACTATAAGACGTACAGAAAACAGACATATATCAGGGGGGATATAGCGTCTCTACAAGTCTGTGAGTCAAATTACAGGTGCTCAGTATGCGAACAGTTTGTAACGTGGCAAACATCAGTACGTGCCTGCAGTTCACTGACACGAATTTTCTGGGTAGGAGCAAGAGCAGCCCGCTTTCCAACTCTGTTAACTGGATTATCTATCTGCAGGAGCGAACTACTTTGATGCGATAATACGGTGCAAGGGTTAACAATGAAAGTTAAAGACAGATGTAAGCTGTAATTACACGGGTTCTGGAAACGATTAGCAGGCATCCATTTACAAGTGGAGCAATGATATTCGGTAATAACAGACAGCAGTTCTCACTGGTTCTCTGATAACCCATCCCGAGAGGTAAGTAATGCTACATATATTTTTTCTCCTTCAGGTTCGGCTGGAAAAAAAAATGCAGAATTTGTTGTGGGACATCTTGAAAAATTCCCAATCCAACCCCTATTGTTTAATGAATTTCCTATTCGTGACGGCGCTATGCGTAACCTTCAAAATGGCGTCTGTAACGGAGATGCGTTCCAAGCCGAGAGCTGTCACTGAGTTCCTTTTCTTTTTTTTCTTTTTTTTGGCGGGAAAGCAGAGCATTGCAAATATTCACAGGCGCTTGCAGAATGTCTTCGGAGATCTGGGAGTGAACAAATCCACATTGAGTCGTTGGGAGTGGCGTCTGTCATCATCGCAAAATGGTCGCGCAAACCTGTCCTATCTCCCACGTGTCGGTCGGTGGGTCACAGCTGTGACTTCTGCAATGTTGGAACGAGGGGACACACTCATTCGTGGTGATCGACGGATCACAGTCAACTGCACAACTGGACGTCTCTGTTGGTACCGCTGACAAACGTCCATCATTTGGGCTATCCAAAAGTGTGTGTGCCCGCTTGTTTCCTCGTCGAATAACAGAAGACCTTTGAGCAACTATGGGCCATCTGTGCGGAATTGCTTGTGCGTTACATGTCGATTTTTTATTTTTTTGTCGAACATCGTCACAAGTGATGAAACATGGGTTCATCACTTCGAATGTACGCCCCCGGTAGCTGAGTGGTCAGTGCGACAGAATGTGAGTCCTAAGGGCCCGGGTTCGATTCCCAGCCGGGTCGGGAATTTTCTCCGCTCAGTGAGTGGGTGTTGTGTTGTCCTAATCACCATTATTTCATCCCGATCGTCGCGCAAGTCGCCGAAGTGGCGTCAAATCGAAAGACTTGCACCTGGCGAACGGGCTACCCGACGGGAGGTCCTAGTCACACGATATCACTTCGAATCGGAAGCAAAGTGGCAATGAAGTTGTGCCACACCACCTATCCACCTATTCTCCGAAGAAAAAAAATTCAAAGTCCTACCTGCAGCAAGACGTTGGATCCGACGTGAAACAGTAGACTGTGCCATGCGCGCATACAGGCTCTCCCAATAAGGTGACGTAAGGCTGTCCCACTGCACGGAGATGTCATGGCGACAGTCTCCTGTGTCTCTGAAGGTGTTATTCTGTTTGATGACCTCGCTCATGCTGCAACGATCAACTATGGAGTGTATTGCGCTACCCTCAGGAAATCTAAGAAACGAATTTAGCATGTCCGTCGCGACAAAAATGCAAACGAACTTCTTCTTCTCCACAACAAAGCAAGACCTCATACAAGTTTGCGCACCCTAAAAGAGCTCACAGAGCTTCTTTGGACTGTTCTTCCTCATCCATCCTAGAGTCCGGATCTCGCACCTTCCGACTTCCCCTGGCCTCGAAAAGGATGCACTCCGCCGGAAGTGGATGACGGGGAGATTATTGATGCAGCAAGACGTTGGATCCGACGTGAAACAGTAGACTGGTACCATGCGCGCGTACAGGCTCACCCAATAAGGTGACGTAAGGCTGTCCCACTGCACGGAGATTATATTGACAAATAGACTTTTGTAGCCAAAAGAGTGGGAAAGTAATACAGTGTATTGGAATCATGAATAAAACCAACCTGCTTTCAGAAAAGAATGTGTTGCATTGCTTACTGAACCCCCTCGTAAGTTCCACTGGTAGTGAAGTGTTGAGTGCTACTGACAAGGGATTTCAGATCGATTCCGAATTTCTGGATTTCCGGAAGGCTTTTGACACGGTACCACACAAGCGGCTCGTAGTCAAATTGCATGCTTATGGAATATCGTCTCAGTTATGTGACTGGATTTGTGATGTCCTGTCAGAGAGGTCACAGTTCGTAGTACTTGCCGGAAAGTCATCGAGTAAAACACAAGTGATTTTTGGCGTTCCACAAGGTAGTGTTATAAGCCCTATGCTGTTCCTTATCTATATAAACGATTTGGGAGGCAATCTGAGCATCCGTCTTCGGTTGTTTGCAGATGACGGTAGCGTTTATCGACTAATAAAGTCATCAGAAGATCAAAACAAATTTCAAAACGATTTAAAAAAGATATCTGAATGGTGCAAAAAGTGGCAGTTGATCCTAAATAAAGAAAAGTGTGAGGTCATCTACATGAGTGCTAAAAGGAACTCGTTAAACTTCGGTTGCACGATAAAACAATATAATCAAAAAGCCGTAAATTCAACTAAATACCTAGGTTTTACAATTACAACTTAAATTGGAAAGAACACAAAGAAAACGTTATAGCGAAGGCTAACCAAAGACTGCGTTTTATTGGCAGGACACTTTGAAAATGTAACAGATCTACTAAGGAGACTGCCTACACTACGCTTGTCCGTCCTCTTTTGGAATAGTCCTGCGCGGTGTGGGATCCTTACCAGATAGGACTGACGGAGTTCAAAGAAAGGCAGCACGTTTTGTATTATCGCGAAATATGGGAGAGAGTGTCACAGAAATGATACAGGATTAGGGCTGGAAATCAATAAAAGGAAAGGCGTTTTTCGTTGCAACGGAATGTTCTCACGAAATTCCGATCACCAACTTTCTCCTCCGAATGCGAAAATATTTTGTTGACACCGACCTACGTAGGGAGGAACGATCACCACGATAAAATACGGGAAATCAGAGCTCGTACGGAAATATATAGGTGTTCATTCTTTCCGCGCGCTATACGGGATTGGAATAATAGAGAATTGTGAAGGTGGTTCAATGAACCCTCTGCGAGGCACTTAAATGTGATTTGCAGAGTATCCATGTAGATGCAGACAGATGTAGATGTTAAACATCACGTCCGACCCAGAGGCGCAAATGGCTTTGAGCACTATGGGACTTAACTTCTGAAGTTATCAGTCCTCTAGAACTTACAACTACTTAAACCTAAGTAAGGACATCACACAAACCCATGCCCGAGGCAGGATTCGAACCTGCGACCGCAGCGGTTGCGCGGTTCCAGACTGCAGCGCCGAGAACCGCTCGGCCACTGCGGCCGGCTCCGACCCAGAGGAAGCACAGCTTGTCTCCTACTCTCTGGAAACCTGCCAGCAGACTTCACAGTTTCGCGAGTTGCAAGAAGCTCTACGAAATTTTTGCTCAGTTATTTCAGCCAGTCAACTTCACGAGCAGGACGCAAGCATTTCCACCGGACAGCACACGTCTGCGAAGTGTTGCTTCTTGAAACCGCTACTTGCAAGGTTATTTCCAACAGAGTGCTGGAAGACAGCTGCTTTTAATGTGGAGGTCACCAGATCTAAAAGATGTGCTCCAGGCTGAGCAAGAGTTCCACGCCATCAGATGCCAGCAACTGCCTCTGAAATCTCCAGTGGCGTGGCCCTGGAATGATACCTTAGATCTTATCCAGACTTAAAAGTTGCTGCACCGAATAATTCGATTATTTTTAACCAGTCCAAGCAGAAAGTAAGTTTTGCAATAGCTTTTCGATAGAACTGAACAAATGTGATATCCATCTTGCGTGAAACTTACTCATAGTCAATTGTTATGGAAAATGTAGCATACTCTTCTGATATGTGCGTCTTAATGTTTTCGCGGCACGGTAACTTACCCTGCAACTCCATACATTCTATTTCTTCCGCTAATATTTCGGCTGTATACTTTTCGACCATGTTGAGAGTGATCTGACAGACTGACGCTACATCATTCGATCCGTCCTTTCAAAAAAAGCGGACCGCGTCACTGCGCATGCGGTCATAAATACACAAATGTCAGAGAGGGTGACCGTGTAACGCCGGAAATGCATATCCTCCTATTTCCATCTATTGTACTATTATTTTTTTTCCTTGTTTTGTTACCTCAAGATATGACATTTCTGTCTCTTTATATATTGTAATTGTTTTACTGTTTGTATATATATTTATGCACTCATGTCGATGTATAATTGGTTTGTTTCGTAAATATTATTTGTATTTTTACGCTGGGTCTTGCCTAGGGAAAACTGCTATCGAACGATTACATCGATAGGTCGTGTGAAGACTCAAAGTGTGTAGGATCTTTGGTAGTGTTAACTCTGCCGCGTGGAGCGCGGGCAGGGCGGTCGGGGTCTGGCTGGAGTAGCGAGTGGAGCAGGTGTGTTGTGTGACGCTCCCGCGAGTTGCCGCGCTTTCGGGGTTTGGCAGCATGTAATTGCGCTCGACTCGCGATGATAGTTTCTGACATGGTGTCGCGGACGGGAAGCATTAGCTAGCGCACATCAAGAGCCCGTTTCGCCTGGTGACCGTGTCGAGAAGAAGGCGCGCCAACATCCAGCTTCTGCAACAGCGACGGCCGACAATGAGTGACTGTCGCCACCTCCTCGATCGACGGCTTCAAACCTTCAATCAACCAACAAGGAAGACTAAAAGCACGTAAAGTTTCAGAACTGTATGGCAGACCTCAGCTTTTCAAATTGTTTCATTTGCATTTTTCCTTTCATTTAGATGTAACCCTTTCCTCCCTCTTTACCGACAGGTTAACTTCGGTGACGATTGCTTTTCCAAAATTACCATTAGGTACACGCGGTTTAATTTTTCACTGTCATTAAGGTCGATAAGTGAGGGGGAGGTTACACGTGGCGACCTGGTGACAGGACAATCTTCAGATTTGAGGTTGTTCTGGACACGAATTTTCTTTGGTGCAAATGTCGTAACAAAGTACTGGTTACGTACAGGCCGTTACGTCAGCGAGAATAAGTAGTGGGAGTAATCCTAATTACATTTGAGATTTTGCATTTATATTGAAAATTATTAAAATGAGTGAAGGCAACAATTACCAAAATTTGGTAGACTTGGATACGGAACAATCGGTCGAACAGTGGGAAACGGGCACGGCGGTTCCCGTTGTTCAGGGGCAGGCGGCTAGCATGAAAGACGCGACCGCCGAAACGCAACAAAGAGCAGAAATGGAATTCCAAACTTTAGAAAATGTTTCGGAATCGGAAGCGAAAATCAAATCTGTACCCCTTGATTATGAATACGGGGGAACATGTACAGAGGAACCAGCTACGGAAGTAAAACCGGTAGTCTCCGGGAATTTAACTGATTTATTGAATGTTTTGATTAATGAAATCAAGAGTCAATCGGCAGAAATTATAGCTCTGTCTGCCAAGCAAGAAGCTCAGTCTGAAAAGATTGAACGAAAGCTAGACAATCAGAACAAAGCTATTAATGTTGTTAACAACAATGTTGGAGTTGTTAATACAAAAGTTGATCAAATCAAAGAAGATATTGTTGTAATTAATACCGAAATCGGTAATCTTAAACAGGAAATGATAGGCGTTCAGGCGGAAATTGCGAGCATAAATACTCGTTTTGATTCCGAAATTAGCAGAATCGAGAAAAGTGTAGGAGAATCAGTTGCTCCGATCATCGAGAATAAGGTGACGGAACAAATTCAATTAGTGAAAACAGAGGATCAACAGAAGGTGGAAACTTTAAAGGCTTTAGTATCCGAAGTAGATACCAAAGTGTCGAAGCAGGCTAATACCTGCGAAGAGAAAAAGAGGGAAGTGGAAACGCTTGCGACAACCACTTGCCAAGTAATTACGAGAGTGTCGGAATTAGAAAAGAAACTTGACGAAAAACAGAGCTATGCGCCAATCTGTGCACATAGTTCGGAATTGTTGACGAAAGAGGAGCGGTTCGACCCCTTGAAAAAAGGCGGTATACACGCGACGGATTTCATTAAAAATTGTGAAAGAGTTTTACCCAGATCATGGACTAATGAGAGAAAAATTAATGCGGTTATTGATGTGCTGGCTGGTGATGCCAAGCGTTGGGGCTTAAACCTCGACATTACGAACCTGACTTTTGACGAGTTTAAAAATTTGTTTCTGGCTGAATACTGGTCAGAGCAAAAACAGCAAAGTGTCTGGCGCGAATTTGTCGTATCGAGGCCTTTCGATGCGAATTCGCGCGGTTCGATGAGGGAGTTTTGTGAGGGCTGGATCCGCAAGTTGGAATATTTGCGTGATCGCCGCACGGAATCCGAAATAGTCTGGGAACTCTACAAGAAGCTTCCAGATGATACAAAACGCTACGTAGGGAGCAATCACAGGACAATCAATGATTTCCTGGGAAGAGTTGAGGACGAGGACTATTGGCGCAATAATCGCGACAGTGGTAGAGGCCGTGGTAACAACAACGGGTACCACAGCAACCACAACAACGATAACCATGGAAATAATGCATTCCGCAACCATGGCAGCAATAACAATAATGGTTCGGACCGTAATAACAATCGGTACAATGCAAATAATAACAGGAATGACGGAAACCAGTATCGTACTAACGTGATACGGGCCTCACAGAATAGTAATAACGCCAGAGGGTGTGATGAACCGCCTCAGCAGCATCCGGGGAGCGTATCTGCTGGGACGAGACAGGGAAACCATTAGCCGCGCCGGTGAGGGGCCGAGCGGGCGTGGAGAAATTTTGGCGGCCCAATAACAGGAGAAAACCCAGGTATCGTCATTATGAAAATTCCGTGTGGAATAATCAACGGCGGGAGAGTGTGCCAGTGTTAAGAGAAAAGAGTGCGCACACAAGTAGTAGATCAGCTGTATACACGGCAGTAGAAAATACATTCGCTGTCAGTGAGAACAATTTAAGTAGTGTTCCGGAAATCGATCATAAAGTGGCAGCTGTAATACCCGCAGCGGAACTGGAGATTGAGTTTAAGAATGATTCGCAATTGTTGAGAGAAGATCAGATGTCGGATAACACGTCCGTCATCGAGCGAGGGGATGCAGAGAGGGATGAGGTCTGGTTAAGGCAGTTCGGTCGCTTATACGACGAACTAAGACATTATAGGGGTCTGTATGGGAGAAGTGTTTATGGGGAGCGCGTGCAGGATTTGCCACGTCTCGTCCCGCAAGAAGATAGTGTTTGTGAAATGATAGAAAGCTCTGGCCTTAATCGGCAGACTTTACTAGAAATAGTTGATGTTAAGGGGGAGCACGAGCAAGATTCGTCGTGTCTCGTCCCACAAGAGTTGGATGTTGAAGTAGTAACGGAAAGTTCTGGCCCTAACCGGCAGACCTTACCGAAAGTTTCAGTGGTAGAAGTAGCCGACCCATCCGACGCAAACCTCCAGTTTAAACATTGCGAAAGTATTAAGGAGAAAGATTGCGAAAATTTTAGTGATAGCCGGACACAATTGGTAGAAAAGCACATAGATTTCAGCGTGTATGAGGTTAGAGCTGACGTTGTGCGGTCAGACGGTAGCAGTGTGGGTTGCGCAGATCCAGAGGAAGTAATTTCAGATGCGACTGGGTACATTCCTCCAGGTAGATTGGCAGATGAGATCGATCTGACCAAAGAGGAATCAACGAAGGTGACAATTAGTGAATCGATAGCAAAGCAACACTCACTAGTTGACGAGTTACAGGAAAAGGTTTCGGTATTGGAGGCGAAGCTACAGACTAAGCCTCAGGACAGACGTGTTGAAATTAAAACTGTAAGTGAACAGAGGCTGAAAAAGCCGCCAGATAAACCGGATTTGGGATCAAAGCCGGATGGTTTTTTCTGGAATGACCTGGATATAGACGAGGATTTACTGTGGGAAAATAAAGAAACAGTCGAGGACAAGTGTAGACAGATAACAGTGTCTGTTAATATGCACGACCTACAACTAAACGTGTTGATTGACACCGGTGCAGAATTGAGTGCTGTATCTGGGAAAATATTTGAGTTACTGAAAGACAGACCTGGCATCGTAGTTATGCCAGTAACAGGAGTGAAAATTATCGGTGCTACTGGGAAGGCCAGTAAACCGGTCACAAAACAGATTTTTGTCAACTTCGAGATATGTGGGGCACGATTTGAACAAGAGTTTGTCGTCGTGCCAGACTTAACTACGGAAGTAATTATCGGGTTAGATTGGCTATTAAAGTACCGTGCAGTGATTAACTGCGAAAGCAAAACGTTGACATGTACGTCCCAAGATAAAACAATAGTAGTTAGTTTTGACGAGGCAGGAGACGGTGTGCATAGGCAATACCAGCCTATACACATTGTTAACTGGCCGGATGGTATTGACGTAGGTATGAATCTGAACTACTGTAATGTGAAGAATCTCGGCATTGACAATAATGTAGAAAGTGAATTGGAAAGTATTGTAGAAGGTGTGTCAAACGTAACACACGAACAAAGACGAGGCCGACTTTCCCGTACCTATTGCCATCACAACCATAGGGCATGGGGCAAATATGTAGCAGTATTTGAGAGAATTATGAACACCTTGAGACATGAATCGACGGGATTTTCTCCAGAGGAAATCCTGCTGGATGACAGAAGTAAAAGTTTAGTGGAAGAGATAATCAAATTCCCTCCACGGATTGACATTAGTATTGGTGTGAAAAAAGATCGTTTGCGAGAAGTAATGAAGCTAAAAGCCGATGCTCGCATACGTCGTCATGACGCTAAAGCGCGTTTTGCTAAGTTTGCGATCGGAGACTTAGTACTTGTAAAAGCTCATGAGAAATCGAGCGAGATAGACAATGAAATCTCTAAATTTAAGTTTGTTTATAATGGACCATATAAAGTCATTGGTATACCTCACACAAATGCTTATTGCTTAGAGTATCCAAGCTCTGGAAAGCTATTAGGTATTCGAAATATAGTAGATTTGAAATTGTACCAACCTAGGATCGATTAATACCACACAATGGGTAATTTGTACAATATGTAAATATAGAGTGTAAGATTTAAGGTTTGCTAGATTGCCATGCTTTTGACTGACCAAGGTCATTAAAGAAGTTGTAATTAATAAGTAATTAATTTTGATTAATCAATTTAATTTTAATCAATTTAATCATGATCTAATCAACTGAAAAATCCAAGCTGCTAGTTTAAGTTTTCAGCTGAGTCACAGTAGATAAAGCAATGTAAATATGATTTTGTAACTAGCTGTAAGATTTCATGAATATGTGTTTTACTAGTCATTGCCGATGTACTTAGACGCTGTTTTAAGTTTCAGGCTTGTACATGTGTGATGATGGACAGTGTTGAGTTATCCACTGTGATAGTGTTTATGGACTCCTTGAGATTACTCGGGAGTGAGTTTTTCCGAAAGAATTCAGTGGAACGGACGTTCTGGAAACGCCGTCACAAGGGCGAGTGAGATCAAGCGTGCCGCACACGCGGGCGCAACAATACTGGCGAGGCGAGCCGCTGTTGGCTCTTGTGCCGCTGTTGGCTCTTGGGCCGCTGTCGGCATCCTTTGTACTCGCGAGTACGGAATGTGGAGTTGCTTTTCTTCCCGGACAGCTGATGTGAAAGGATTCTGCTGTCAATATTTATGTTTTATTTTATCTGCTGTATATTATTTTCTTGTTTAGCGTTAATTGGACATGACGAGAATATTAATTATGAAAAGGTTACATAAATATGTGTATTCTATGTAATTAATTATTAGTTTGCGTATTTTGATATACCTGTTTTTTATGACCATGTACTCTGATCAATTTTGCAAATAGTATTCCATTTCTTATAGTGTTACGAATTTTAATGATTTTGGAATAGCTAAACCATTTTCTATGTTTTCTATGAATTTTGATATGTTGTCAACCTGTTTTATTTTGTGCAAGATGACAGAGTGGAATAAGATTAGGAGTGTCTCCACTCAATTATTATTGTCTACAAATTGGTTTATGGTTAATTAGACGAATGCTAAATTTTGTTGATGTTTTGAGCATATGCATTTCCGCTGTTTCTTTTTTTGGGACATTTTCTGAGTCTGTTTACGTTACACGAACATCCTCAGACAATGTGGGGCACGTGTAACGCCGGAAATGCATATCCTCCTATTTCCATCTATTGTACTATTATTTTTTTTCCTTGTTTTGTTACCTCAAGATATGACATTTCTGTCTCTTTATATATTGTAATTGTTTTACTGTTTGTATATATATTTATGCACTCATGTCGATGTATAATTGGTTTGTTTCGTAAATATTATTTGTATTTTTACGCTGGGTCTTGCCTAGGGAAAACTGCTATCGAACGATTACATCGATAGGTCGTGTGAAGACTCAAAGTGTGTAGGATCTTTGGTAGTGTTAACTCTGCCGCGTGGAGCGCGGGCAGGGCGGTCGGGGTCTGGCTGGAGTAGCGAGTGGAGCAGGTGTGTTGTGTGACGCTCCCGCGAGTTGCCGCGCTTTCGGGGTTTGGCAGCATGTAATTGCGCTCGACTCGCGATGATAGTTTCTGACATGGTGTCGCGGACGGGAAGCATTAGCTAGCGCACATCAAGAGCCCGTTTCGCCTGGTGACCGTGTCGAGAAGAAGGCGCGCCAACATCCAGCTTCTGCAATAGCGACGGCCGACAATGAGTGACTGTCGCCACCTCCTCGATCGACGGCTTCAAACCTTCAATCAACCAACAAGGAAGACTAAAAGCACGTAAAGTTTCAGAACTGTATGGCAGACCTCAGCTTTTCAAATTGTTTCATTTGCATTTTTCCTTTCATTTAGATGTAACCCTTTCCTCCCTCTTTACCGACAGGTTAACTTCGGTGACGATTGCTTTTCCAAAATTACCATTAGGTACACGCGGTTTAATTTTTCACTGTCATTAAGGTCGATAAGTGAGGGGGAGGTTACAACCGGTAGCAAAGAAGTATATAGAAATTGAACCTATGGCTACGCGGTCGATTCATGCTGAGATATCGATGTATCATTATAAGCTGCACTGCAGCGACGTCTTTGCAAGTTTTTTTAAAGAATGCACCTGATTCCATTATTTGTCGAAGTTGAAACCTTAATCTATGTTAATTAAATTCTTCGCCAAACGAATTTCAGTCGTTTCTTTCACCACCAGGTCCCAGAATTTCGACTTTTTCATTTCGCAGAGAGCGACTTATGTCGATGCAGTGCTGTGCCACAGCCGAATTATTGGGCTGCAAGAGCCAGGACTGTACGAGTCACATATCCGATGTATGAAAGGCCACACCCGCAGGGGATCTTGTCAAGCACAGCCTTGCGCAGCATAAAGTCATCTTTACCAGAATTTTTAAAAAATGGTTCAAATGGCTCTGAGCACTATGGGACTCAATTGCTGTGGTCATAAATCCCCTAGAACTTAGAACTACTTAAATGTAACTAACCTAAGGACATCACACACATCCATGCCCGAGGCAGGATTCGAACCTGCGACCGTAGCGGTCGTGAGGTTCCAGACTGTAGCGCCTTTAACCGCGTGGCCACTCCAGCCGGCAGCAGAATTTAAAAGTATGCCGTCTTCGGTGAAGGGCAAAAAATCACTTTCAGTTTGTGCTTCATGAGGATCCGTCCTATTTTTGACGACAGGCTTTCCATACGTGAGAGGTAAGCCGGGGATTTAAAAGTTTCTGTCTTCTTCCTCATCCCTTACGTCCACCTTTCGATTTTTTCGTAGTGACTCGGGTATCTCTTGTGGAAAACACCCATTTGCCTCAAGATCACCTTTTAAGTGTAGAAGTTCATCTCGCAGACCACTCTCGTCGCGAATGGTACGTGTACTGTGAACCAAAATTCTGAGAACATTTATCGTCTGGGAAGGATGGTGGCAGCTATTACCATGTAAATATCATTCTGTATGTGTCGGCTTCCAGTAAACTGCGTGTCGCAAAGTGTCCTTACATCTGCACCGAGCGAAAATATCGTAAATTTAAAGCAATCAATCCTTTCGGTTTCCATAATAAACTAGAATTTTTCCTGGATGCAATTTAGATGGTTTAAAAATTCTTATAATTTACCTTCAACATGCGGCTATATTGCAAGCGTGCCAAAATACTGCGAGTTTCAAACAAGCAGATTCCAGCTTGTTGTCTTCAAGGTCCACCTTAAACAAATAGGTCAGCAATGGCGATAAGGGACTATCCGTTGCGACACCGTCAGTTTGTTCAAAAACTTCGTTATTAAATTAAAAGGAAGTCGATGTCATAACACATTTGAACAATGTTGAAATCTCTTTACCGAAGTTTTGGCAATAAGATACACTGAAGCGCCAAAACATTGTGATCACCTCCTTAATAGCTTGTCTGTCCGTCTCTGGAACGAAATAAAAAAATTATTCTGCGTATTATGGATCCGAAAGTTTGTTGGTACGTTTATGGAGGTATGTGGCATTAGATGTCTACGCACAGGTCATGTAATCTGCGTAAATAACGGACCGCTGATGTGCTTAAGCGGTGATGGCACCAGATAGCTATCCAGATGGGAGCCATAGGATTTACATCATGCGAATTTGGTCACCGAGACATCAACGTGAGTTCATTATAATGCTTCTCAAACCACTGTAGCGCAGTTCTAGCTCCGAGACAGGGACAATTATACAGCTCAATGATGACGTCGCCATCGGAGAAGACATCAAGCATGCAGGGATACAAGTGGTTCGTAGCTGTCGGCGTGTCTTCGATTACTACCGTAGGCCCCTTCCAAGCGCAGGAGAATGTCTCCCACAGGATAATACTCCTCCCACGAACCTGCGTCCGTGGCACGCTGCACGTTCCGAGCCGCCGTTTGTGGAGACGACCATCGACCTAGTGTAGCAAAAACGTGATTCACCCGAAGAGCCGACACGTTCCCATTGATCGACGGTAGAATCGCGATACTGCCGTGCCCATTGCAATCGTAATTGACAGTGTCGTTGGGTCGACATGTGAACACGCAGGGGTGGTCTGCTGCGGTACGATGAACCATGTGCTTCGAAACACTTGTGCACGGACGAGCATTGTACTCTTTCGGCTGACATGCTACAGACCACCATCTGTCGTACTTTACAGAACAGACAAGCCTCCGCATCCCGCCGTTTAGCCGCCAGTGGTAATTTCACTATGCTTCTACCATACTGTAATCATTAGAGTGTTCATTCCATTCAACAGATCCTATAATTCTTCTTCACTTTCACTGAGGACAGTAATATCATCAGCGAATCTTACCATCAATATCATTTCACCCCCAGTTTAAATCGCACTGTTCAGGCGAAATACCCTCAGACTTCAAGAAGAATATAATAATTCCAACCCCAAAGAAAGCAGGTGTTGACAGATGTGAAAATTACCGGACAATCAGTTTAATAAGTCACGGCTGCAAAATACTAACACGAATTCTTTACAGACGAATGGAAAAACTAGTAGAAGCCGACCTCGGGGAAGATCAGTTTGGATTCCGTAGAAATACTGGAACACGTGAGGCAATACTGACCTTACGACTTATCTTAGAAGAAAGATTAAGGAAAGGTAAACCTACGTTTCTAGCATTTGTAGACTTAGAGAAAGATTTTGACAATGTTGACTGGAATACTCTCTTTCAAATTCTGAAGGTGGCAGGGGTAAAATACAGGGAGCGAAAGGCTATTTACAATTTGTACAGTACCCCAGATGGCAGTTATAAGAGTCGAGCGACATGAAAGGGAAGCAGTGGTTTGGAAGGGAGTGAGACAGGGTTTTAGCCTCTCCCCGATGTTATTCAATCTGTATATTGAGCAAGCAGTAAAGGAAACAAAAGAAAAATTCGGAGTGGGTATTAAAATCCATGGAGAAGAAATAAAAACTTTGAGGTTCGCCGATGACATTGTAATTCTGTCAGAGACAGCAAAGGACTTGGAAGAGCAGTTGAATGGAATGGACAGTGTCTTGAAAGGAGGGTATAAGATGAACATCAACAAAAGCAAAACGAGGATAATGGAACGTAGTCGAATTAAGTCGGGTAATGCTGAGGGAATTAGATTAGGAAATGAGACACTTAAAGTAGTAAAGGAGTTTTGCTATTTGGGGAGCAAAATAACTGATGGTGGTCGAAGTAGAGAGGATATAAAAGGTAGACTGGCAATGGCAAGGAAATCGTTTCTGAAGAAGAGAAATTTGTTAACATCGAGTATAGATTTAAATGTCAGGAAGTCATTTCTGAAAGTATTTGTATGGAGTGTAGCCATGTATGGAAGTGAAACATGGACGATAAATAGTTTGGACAAGAAGAGAATAGAAGCTTTCGAAATGTGGTGCTACAGAAGAATGCTGAAGATTAGATGGGTAGATCACATAACTAATGAGGAAGTATTGAATAGTATTGGGGAGAAGAGAAGTTTGTGGCACAACTTGACCAGAAGAAGGGATCGGTTGGTAGGACATGTTCTGAGGCATCAAGGGATCATCAATTTAGTATTGGAGGGCAGCGTGGAGGGTAAAAATCATAGAGGGAGACCAAGATATGAATACACTAAGCAGATTCAGAAGGATGTAGGCTGCAGTAGGTACTGGGAGATGAAGAAGCTTGCACAGGATAGAGTAGCATGGAGAGCTGCATCAAACCAGTCTCAGGACTGAAGACCACAACAACAACAACATTCAGCCTTTCTCTAACCCCTGTTTTTCTCAGAATTTCTAACATCCAGCACCAGCATACTCGTAGAATTTTAGGATGACACTGCAATTAGAGACTTCCATCCTAGACAACAAGGCAGCGAGATCTCTAATTGTACATTTATCCAAGATATTAAGAATAATTTTTAAAACACAAATTTTAATTTGGAATTTTTAAATTTCTCGCTTTACAATTTTCATTTATGCAAGTTTTCTATGAGTGCGGGCCACCTATTAATGTAGATCTAATTCTGTTGCAATTTCCGCTGTAAAGCACCTTGTTTGGAAAGTACTCAAAACTTTGGTACTGAGTCTAAGTGCTGACTATGCTTGAGTATGAGCGCCAGCAGGTGCCTCGCCCAATCCCATAATGTCCAGTGCCTTTCCCTCGTACTCATCTGCCACTTGTAGAGGCTGTTTATCTCCACGGGTGCTTTGCAAACACCACCCAAAGACCTAAGCTGGCAATAGATTGCTCAATGGCTAATAATGATTGAGAGTTGGCAATACTCTCTTAGGATTTGAAGGTTGGCTACAGCGCGCATACACAAGCTCTGGAATCTAAGATATTGTTGTCGCGCTTGGCAGCGCACGGATTAACTAGTGGCAGCTTTGAAGCCAGTGTAGGAGCCCGCCTGCTGTGGTGCGCACGTGTGTTGGGGGAGGGGTCGTCGCCGAACTGTCGTACTGCCGTGTCCGCCAGCAGCGACACAGGATTTGGTATTCAGCTGATATTTTTTATAATTTGCAGCGTGCTTATTAATTTAAAGAAAAGGGTTTGTACGTGTAGGTAGGAGTAGACGCTAATTTTGATAATGATAGGAGTTGAATTCTTAAGAGAAACCATTGTTAGGCGAATAGATTAAGTATTAATTTTTGTCATTGATTTCTTTTGTAATTGTCAGGTAAATGTTTCACTGCGTATTTTTTGAGAAGTATTAAGTATTTCAGTCTGTCTCAAGAGTTTGATTAATTTGTAGTACTGCTTTAATGCCACTGGAGGCAGATTTACATACGAAGCGATTGTTCAAAGAGCTTATAGCGTTTTGTTAATTGAATGAGAAAGAATCGCTTTCAGAATATAGTTTTTGAAAAAAGGAATTTCTTTTTTTTGGTTATCATTTATCGAATTTAGATTTAACCAAAGCCCGCATCTCGTGGTCGTGCGGTAGCGTTCTCGCTTCCCACGCCCGGGTTCCCGGGTTCGATTCCAGGCGGGGTCAGGGATTTTCTCTGCCTCGTGATGGCTGGGTGTTGTGTGCTGTCCTTAGGTTAGTTAGGTTTAAGTAGTTCTAAGTTCTAGGGGACTGATGACCGCAGCAGTTAAGTCCCATAGTGCTCAGAGCCATTTAACCAAACCCTTTCTCTTGAATTATATGTAGTTGCAGTAAGCAGCAGCAGCCGCAGCAACAGCGGGAGCCGCCATACAGAACATGCATTGCACTCAGCATGAATAATAGGTTTTTTTATGTTTTTGTTAAATAATGGAATGCAGCAGATCAAGCAGTGGCAGCAGAAAGACCAAGTAGGTTATTTGTTGCGCACAGGACCAATTAAAAAATAAATAAAGTTTAGGCGATCTCAGTAATAGTAAAGTTAAGAAGAGTACAAGCACGAGATTTTCAGTAGAAAACACGAGATAAGGAGATAGAGCTCGCGACTTTCATGATATGCACTGAACTTCTCTGTCAAAGTCTACTGCAATGAGTCCTTTGTTTTGAAGTAACAAATCACACTCAGGAAACCAACCCTGAGGTTTATGTTAGTATAATGGGAATATTAATTTTACTTTTCAATCTTAGTGGGATGGAAAAGTTTCAGAATAAATTTTAAAAATAACAGCTACACTCAGCTTAGCTGGAAACTGAGATACAACAGTTTTGAAAATGGAAACGATTTTGATGTAATTTAATTACATTTTGCAGCTGGCGCACACATTCGGTTTACTTCTTATTGATTGAAAACGTTGCACTTAAGTGCGCTTTATTACTGATTAATGTAATTAAGAAATAATTATCTTTTCGAAACGGCTAATGTAGAATTTCATCACCACACACTGTCCACAAGCACGTTGTGGTATTGAGGTGACGTGTAATGACTGTATCATATGACCAGCGTATTGCAGGACATAAGCTCATAGGAACTTACGGCACGTTGACGTTAGATACGAAAATCCAGGAATCTCCCCCGGACTGCAAAGCGGCCACCTCGCGGGCTATCGCTGCTCTGAAGTCGCGTACCACAACATCGATTCTACTGACCTCTCTCAGTTTTACACCAACAATTGGTGTTTCGCACACGTTGAGATCTACGCAGTACTACATATTCGTAGCCTTACTACTTCTAGCTTTTGTTAAAAAAAATTCAATATAATGGACAGCCCCCATGCTTAGTGTTGTTGACAACTAACATTAGGTCCAGGTTTCGGTTCCCAGCGATTACTTCAGATTTATCCGCGGCAGAAACGTCTGGAGCGGTGAGCATTGAGCCACCTGAGACAGAACGAGAAGCTGCTTGGTGTAACAAGAAGCAAGCTGACTTATAAGCCGCCGAACTGGCGTCAGATCAAAAGGCCTGCACCAGGAAGCCGCGCAAAAATTGTTTATTTACTTTCAGACGGGAGAGACAGAAACATTAAGGTTAAAAATGGTTCAAATGGCTCTGAGCACTATGGGACTTCACATCTGAGGTCATCAGTCCCCTAGAACTTAGAACTACTTAAACCTAACTAACCTAAGGACATCACACACATCCATGCCCGAAGCAGGATTCTAACCAGCGACCGTAGCGGTCGCGCGGTTCCAGACTGAAGCGCCTAGGACTGCTCGGCCACACCGGCCGGCAAACATTAAGGTCTGCTGAGGAAATTATAATTGTCAGAAATAGTTAAGCGCTCGGACGATGAATCCGATAAAATCAATAACGACTTTAAAAGAGGTTATATGATGAACTTTTGTAAAAGTAAAACGATGGTAATGGACTGTGGTTGAAATAAATCAAAACACGAGTCGATGATGAGGGAATTAGACGAGGAAATGAGACACTAAAAGTAACAGATGAGTTTTGCTGTTTGGGAAGCAAAATAACTGATAATGGCGGAAGTAAAGAGGATTTAAAATGTGAACTGGGAACAGTAAGAAAAGCTCTTCTGAAAAATGGTAATACATAAACACTGAATGTAAGTGTAGATGATGGGATGTCACACCTGAAAGTATATTTCTGGAGTGTAGCACGATTTGACAGCGAAATGAGGGCAATAAACAGTATAGACAAGAAGAGGCTACTCTAGTCGATTCCTTAATGTTACACAAGAAATACAGACAGTGCTCACTACTGTTAATTATTGCGCAGCTAATTACTTCTTCTTCCTCGAATTTGGGAGGACGACGGTTCAAACTCGGATGCTGTCATCTTGATATAGGTTCCCCGTTATTTTCCTAAGTCGCTTCAGGCAAACGTCGGAATGGTTCTTTTAACTTACGGCTGGGCCGATTTCCTTCCACATCCTTCCTCATCCCTCCCGAATCCGAGCTTGTGCTCCGTCTCTAATGACTTCGTTGCAGATGGGACGTTAAACACTAATATCCTCCTTCTTACTTCTTCTTTTCCTTTCTTTTATTATGATGAGGAGCCCCTATTATTTTCCGCAGCCTTGGTGGCTTTCTTAGCTGGCTCATGACATGGAAGTTAACTTACAAGAACCAGGGAATCATAAACTTGTTCGCCGCTGAAAGCGGCTCCCAAGTGGGTATGGGGGAGGGAATTGGCTATGACCTGTCCCCACATAGTAGGTGTGCTGGGGATGGTATCTGTTTCGGTAGAACTGCGATGTGTGAGACACAAGGAGGAATCCCTGTTAGAGAGAGTTACTGAATTCAGTGTTCCGAAACTGTTTCACTGCGGAAAATCGTAACACGGTCCCTGACTTCAGCCGTCGCACGGACGCCAAAATGGAAAATATTGAAATAAACGATATCGGAATTGAAAAACAACTGCTATCACTTAGTAGCGGAAAAGCATCCGGACCAGACGAGATACCCTTAAGATTCTACAGTGATTATGCTAAAGAACTTGCCCCCTTTCTATCAGCAATTTATCGTAGATCGCTGGAAGAACGTAAAGTACCTAGCGACTGGAAGAAAGCGCAGGTCGTTCCCATTTTCAAGAAGGGTCATAAATCAGATGCGAATAATTATAGGCCTATTTCGCTTACGTCAATCTGTTGTAGAATAATGGAACATGTTTTGTGTTCTCGTATTATGACGTTCTTAGATAATACAAATCTCCTTCATCATAACCAACATGGATTCCGCAAACAGAGATCATGTGAAACTCAGCTCGCCCTATTTGCCCAAGAAATTCACAGTGCCGTAGACACTGGCGAGCAGATTGATGCCGTATTCCTGGACTTCAGGAAGGCATTTGATACGGTTCCGCACTTACGTTTAGTGAAAAAAATACGAGCTTACGGAATATCGGACCAGGTTTGTGATTGGATTCAGGATTTCCTAGAAGAAAGAACACAACATGTCATTCTTAACGGTTCAAAATCTGCAGATGTAGAGGTAATTTCGGGAGTACCGCAGGGAAGCGTGATAGGTCCTTTATTGTTTACAATATACATAAATGACTTAGTTGACAACATCGGTAGCTCCGTGAGGCTATTTGCAGATGACACGGTTGTCTACAAGAAAGTAGCAACATCAGAAGACTCGTACGTACTCCAGGAGGACCTGCAGAGGATTAATGCATGGTGCGACAGCTGGCAGCTTTCCCTAAACGTAGATAAATGTAATATAATGCGCATACATAGGGGCAGAAATCCATTCCAGTACGATTATGCCATAGGTGGTAAATCATTGGAAGCGGTAACGACCGTAAAATACTTAGGAGTTACTATCCGGAGCGATCTGAAGTGGAATGATCACATAAAACAAATAGTGGGAAAAGCAGGCGCCAGGTTGAGATTCATAGGAAGAATTCTAAGAAAATGTGACTCATCGACGAAAGAAGTAGCTTACAAAACGCTTGTTCGTCCGATTCTTGAGTATTGCTCATCAGTATGGGACCCTTACCAGGTTGGATTAATAGAAGAGATAGACATGATCCAGCGAAAAGCAGCGCGATTCGTCATGGGGACATTTAGTCAGCGCGAGAGCGTTACGGAGATGCTGAACAAGCTCCAGTGGCGGACACTTCAAGAAAGGCGTTACGCAATACGGAGAGGTTTATTATCGAAATTACGAGAGAGCACATTCCGGGAAGAGATGGGCAACATATTACTACCGCCCACATATATCTCGCGTAATGATCACAACGAAAAGATCCGAGAAATTAGAGCAAATACGGAGACTTACAAGCAGTCGTTCTTCCCACGCACAATTCGTGAATGGAACAGGGAAGGGGGGATCAGATAGTGGTACAATAAGTACCCTCCGCCACACACCGTAAGGTGGCTCGCGGAGTATAGATGTAGATGTAGATGTAGAGAGAGAAAAATCTGAAAAGCTCAGAGGTACTCTGAACTTGAGGCCAAAGGAGTGGCTGTTGTCCGTGGCCACACCAAGTAGGAATGTTTGTTTAAACCTTAGTAACAAGGAGTCTGACTGGCTCACAGTGATTATTTCAGTAGAAGGCGCTCTTTTCTCCGTGTGTTTATGTTTATGCCTTTTGGTTGGCTGGGATTAGAAACCTGTTATGTAGTGGGAGAAATTTTTCTGTCTTCCTTCCGTGCCACAGCAGTATTGGTTTAGTATGAAACAATCTGTGAGCGTAGGAATTCGTTTAACTTATTTACAAAATTACTGTTGTTCGGGATTCGCAAGGTCTGCTGCAGTTGTCCGACAACATTCCTCTGCTGGCGGATCCAGCCAAGTTTCGGAGAGGAAGGTCGGAGGACACAGGCTGCTGGGAGTTAAATGCGTATACACTTGCTCCAGGGGTGGCATTGAGAACGCAGACCATTAAAGCCAACTGCAGAGTGTGATATATCCATCTGAGAGCCAAGTACTGAGATCGAGCTGGACTCAGAGTTTCCAGTCGCTACTGCCACCATCTTCTAAAATCACAGACCGAGCGAGGTGGCGCAGTGGTTAGCACACTGGACTCGCATTCGGGAGGACGACGGTTCAATCCCGTCTCCGGCCATCCTGATTTAGGTTTTCCGTGATTTCCCTAAATCGCTTCAGGCAAATGCCGGGATGGTTCCTTTGAAAGGGCACGGCCGATTTCCTTCCCCATCCTTCCCTCACCCGAGCTTGCGCTCCGTCTCTAATGACCTCGTTGTCGACGGGACGTTAAACACTAATATCCTCCCCATCCTCCTCCTAAAATCACAGCGTTTAGAAGTGGTAAGCATGGGCCGTCGACCCGTCGATGCACTCAATGAGGAGGAGGGGGGGGGGGGGGCAATGCACGGCTTGTTAATTTACATGAGAGTTCATTTGCGCACTTTTAAAGTTCACACTCAGCTACCTGCTGCCAACATGCACTTTCGCCATTCTGTTGGTGTTCATACTTGTTTTTCCGGGGTTCCTTCTTTACGCCACAAATTTTTTTGCATTCATTGACTGTCTCTGCGATATAGTTTCATGTTATGCTTTCTTGTGTCCACCCAGGTGTGCTAAGGCTATATTCCGAAATTACAATCTTTTGTTTACTTACTGAATGTTTACCTGCTTAACTGAAAGGGTAAGTCATTTGTTCAGTATCTTACGGTAATAAAGCAAATTGTCATAGTGACCGCTAGTTTCCTTTTGTAGTTGACGACACCATTCATTAACGTAACCATATGAGGTGTGATACCCGTAATTTTATGCTTAATTGGGCCACCTCTAGTAACTTTCCTTCAAAAAGAAGTTATTTGTTGCGTGACATTGTTTTTCTTATATTTGCGTGATCTTATTGGGGGCTTCTTCCTCAGTGTGTCAGCATGCCAAACAACTCAACCGACACGCCTCACTCTGAATTGTCTTCCTAATCAAAACAGCAGCTATTGCGAGGAAGGAACGCGTTTGACAGTGCCAAAAGGAATAGAATGGTTCTTGTTGTGAAGATAATAAGAAGGAAATTTGTAATGGGGCGAGCATGTAGAACAGTTCAACGGGAACAATGTAACTGCAACTTATTACCGAGTAAGGTGCGTATAGAGATGTGTGGAGATAGTATCATCGTATTATACATTTTAGTTTAGATATCTTTACCTTTTCCGAAACCAAGCAATTTGAAGCTGATCGCTCTATCTTCTTGGTGATCGTCCTATCCTTCCTCTACCCTTAGGTCTGTAGTCATAGCTTTTCCTTACTATCCGGCTTTTGTCTGTACGTAGTAGATGGTCAAGCCATTCCTACGGTTGGATCTTCTCTGCTATTCCTAGAACACGAAGGCTGCTCTCTTATTTTACTGTTCCTCTTATGATCTTATAATATGTATCCTACCAGAAGTTTTGGAAATTTCATTCCTGCAGCTTCAATTCTCTGTAAGCTTCTTCCTTTACGTCCATACTTCGGAACCATAGAGAAATGAAAGTACAGTCAAAGTGTTACAGAATTTAGGTACTGTCTGTTTCCTGGTTTTGTCCAGGTGCTTAATCGTACTGACATGTGTACGTAAAGAAAGAAACAAAGTAGCGATGAGTTGTTGTTGTTGTGGTATTCAGTCCTGAGACTGGTTTGATGCAGCTCTCCATGCTACTCTATCCTGTGCAAGCTTCTTCATCTCTCAGTACCTACATTCATCTCTTGGCCTCCCTCTACGATTTTTACCCTCCACGCTGCCCTCCAGTGCTAAATTGGTGATCCCTTGATGCTTGATGCCTCAGAACATGTCCTACCAACCGGTCCCTTCTTCTTGTCAAGTTGTGCCACAAGCTCCTCTTCTCCCCAATTCTATTCAATACCTCCTCATTAGTTATGTGATCTACCCATCTAATCTTCAGCATTCTTCTGTAGCACCACATTTCGAAAGCTTCTATTCTCTTCTTGTCCAAACTATTTATCGTCCATGTTTCACTTCCATACATGGCTACACTCCATACAAATACTTTCAGAAATGACTTCCTGACACTTAACTCTATACTCGATGTTAACAAATTTCTCGTCTTCAGAAACGCTATCCTTGCCATTGCCAGTCTACATTTTATATCCTCTCTACTTCGACCATCATCAGTTATTTTGCTCCCCAAATAGCAAAACTCCTTTACTACTTTAAGTATCTCATTTCCTAATCTAATTCCCTCAGCATCACCCGACTTAATTCGACTACATTCCATTATCCTCGTTTTGCTTTTGTTGATGTTCATCTTATATCCTCCTTTCAAGACACAATCCATTCCGTTCAACTGCTCTTCCAAGTCCTTTGCTGTTTCTGACAGAATTACAATGTCATCGGCGAATCTCAAAGTTTTTATTTCTCCTCCATGGATTTTAATACCTACTGCGAACTTTTCTTTTGTCTCCTTTACTGCTTGCTCAATATACAGATTGAATAGCATCGGGGAGAGGCTACAACCCTGTCTCACTCACTTCCCAACCACTGCTTCCCTTTCATGTCCCTCGACTCTTATAACTGCCATCTGCTTTCTGTACAAATTGTAAATAGCTTTTCGCTCCCTGTATTTTACCCCTACCACCTTCAGAAGTGGAAGTGATAGTAATTCATCAAATTAGTTTCGACATGTGGTGTGGGTTTGAGCAGCTCCTAGCCACAGGGAGTGGCGGTCGCGTTGAACTCTCCACACACGAAGCGACAGCGCACAGCGGTTTCTGGACGGCGACTGTGAGGGGCACGTCAGAAAACACTTGATACCGCAGCGCCATTATCTGTGGCACGGCCCCCTTGCGAATTATTCATCAGTTATGATCGCGCGCGGCGCTTTATGAACGATGCACGATGTTTCCGGACACGCGGCCTGCAGCGAGAGGCCGCCACGGCGAAAATCCGATGTTATCGACCACGGCGGCCGGCCTTACGCTGCCGCCTCCACCGCCCCCGCGCTGCCCACGCCGCCCCCGCCGCCGGCCCGGCCTTACGAATAATTGACGAGCATCAGCCGGGCAGTCATTTAGCCCGGAGACGGCCACGCCGCTGCCAGCCTGATAATATCGAACTCTGAACCGCACGCAAATTCTGCCACCGCCGCGTCCAACCCAGTCCCCTAGTGCACCGACCGGCCCTACCTCCTCTCCCTTTCCCCTCCACCCCCAACAATGGTCTCCTCCCCAACAGCCGGCCCCTTCCTCCCTCCCTCAACCCCTCTCCTGTCGATACAGTGCCAGCTTCGATCGGTGCACACGCCCGTCACCTCCCTACTACGGGGCTGATGAAATTTGGGTCACTCAGAATCGCATTATAACTGCACGTGGCTGACAAAGTCACTGCTGTGTTAACATCACTGTGGGCTACACTTGGCTCACGTTTAATGACTTTATCGATTGTCAGGTGGCTTCCCCCGTTGATATACATTTTTACATTTGATTTATTTTCTTCAGTCCTTTTAATGGTGTGACACGACTCGACATACTTCCTCTCTGGTGTCAACCTCTTGTAGTGGTACATAATTTGGCTTGTATCAATGTGGATTTTTCCACCTGTGCGATAATATAGTAAAGTATGCCGTACAATATGTTATACATGCAGAAAGATGCCCCTATCACCAAATATTTTGCCATGCGAACATATTCACGCTTTTTTTTTTTTCAACATGCAACTCACCTCAGACTCCCACTAACTCCCCAAACTGTAACTCAATCGCACCCACTAGCACATCGCTGTAATTCGCTCATACTTTCTCACTGACTCATTCAGTCATTATCTCTTTGTGTCTCTTTGTAATTCTTCCGCATCACTCCCACAGTGCTTTTCGTTCTGTCCTGCTGTTACAGTCACCTCTCAATTTCACACTCTTGCTCTCTCTTACTGCAAATACGCTATTGGCCATTAAAATTGCTACACCACGAACTTGACGTGCTACAGACGCGAAATTTAACCGACAGGAAGAAGATGCTGTGATATGCAAAAGATTAGCTTTTCACAGCATTCACACAAGGTTGGCGCTGTTGGCGACACCTACAACGTGCTGACATGAGGAAAGTTGCCAACCGATTTCTCATACACAAACAGCAGTTGACCAGCGGTCCCTGCTGAAACGTTGTTGTGATGCCTCGTGTAAGAAGGAGAAATGCGTACCATCACGTTTCCGACTCTGATAAAGATCGGATTGTAGCCTATCGCGATTGCGGTTTATCGTATCGCGACATTGCTGCTCGCGTTGGTCGAGATCCAATCACTGTTAGCAGAATATGGAATCGGTGGGTTCAGGAGGGTAATACGGAACGCTGTGCTTGATCCCAACGGCCTCGTATCACTAGCAGTCGAAATGACAGGCGTCTTATCCACATGGCTGTAAAGGATCGTGCAGCCACGTCTCGATCCCTGAGTCAACAGATGGGGACGTTTGCAAGACAACAACCATCTGCACGAACAGTTCGACGACGTTTGCAGCAGCATGGACTACCAGCTCGGAGACCACGGCTACGGTTACCCCTGACGCTGCATCACAGACAGGAGCGCCTGTGATGGTGTACTCAACGACGAACCTGGGTGCTCGAATGGCAAAACGTTATCTTTACGGATGAATCCAGGTTCTGTTTACAGCATCATGATGGTCGCATTCGTGTTTGGTGACAACGCAGTGAACGCACATTGGAAGCGTGTATTCGTCATCGCCATACTGGCGTATCACCCGGCGTGATGGTATGGGGTGCCATTGGTTACACGTCTCGGTCACCTCTTGTTCGCATTTACGCCACTTTGAACAGTGGACGTTACATTTCACATGTGTTACAACCCGTGGCTCTACCCTACATTGGATCCCTGCGAAACGCTACATTTCAGCAGGATAATGCACGACTGCATGTTGCAGGTCCTGTACGGGCCTTTCTGGATACAGAAAATGTTCGACTGCTGCCCTGGCTAGCACATTCTCTAGATCTCTGATCAATGGTAGCCGAGCAACTGGCTCGTCACAATACGCCAGTCACTACTCTTGATGAACTGTGGTATCGTGTTGAAGCTGCATGGGCAGCTGTACCTGTACGCGCCATCCAAGCTCTGTTTGACTCAATGCCCAGGCGTATCAAGGCCGTTATTTCGGCCAGAGGTGGTTATTCTGGGTACTGACTTCTCAGGATCCATGCACCCAAACTGTGTGAAAATGTAATCACATGTCAGTTCTAGTATATATATTTGTCCAAAGAATACCCGTTTATCATCTGCATTTCTTCTTGGTGTAGCAATTTCAATGACCAGTAGTGTATCTCATCATCTCCTTCCTGTTGCTACTGTCCCTTGTCACTGTTACTATCTCTCTCTTCCTCGGTGCCACCGTCTTATACTCTGTCTCTCATTATCATTAGCTCTGACCCACTTCCTTTTTCTCTTTCTCTTTATTCCCCCCCTCCCTCTCCCTCCTCAGGCAGTATCTTCTTCTCTTTTTCTGGCACTGTTCTGTCACTGTCAACTATGTTCCACTTCCACCGTGTCCCCTTCTTTCTCTCACATTGCCATTGTCTCCTTTGCCCTCTCTATAACACAACCACTGTCTACTATATTCCAGTATCCAATACTTTTCAGTCTCTTTGCCATTGCCACTGCCTTCTTCTTTCTCAGCATAAAAAAACACGAATATGTTTGCATTCCAAAATTTATGGGAAAATTTTTAAAGCTACTGAGGAATGTTGAATGAGGCAGCTGCTACGCCACTTTTCAGTCAGGGTCTTTTAAATAAATAGAAACATATTCGCCTTTTTTGTGCTGCGATAGGAGCATTTTTCCGCTGGTTCCCTTCTTTTCCCTGCTGCAGTAGAGTATGTCTCTCATACGAGAAGGAATGTATTGGTCAGTAAAATTTAGTTGACTTACGTGAAACTGAAATAACGCAGAACAAATTTCACACCTCAGACCGGATTTTAGGTGCAAAAATATTTTTCGTGTTATTCAGTAATATAACATCGGGTTCCCAGATGGTACCAGAGACACTCTACAGCATATTTTTCCGTGCTTCATCACTTCATACCCTATGCTTTCGCCTCAGTCCGGATTTTACGTTTGTATTTTACCAGAAAAAGTAAGGAAACTTTGAAGGTCTGTGTCTCGGAAACGGATAAAGATATGTAGAAAATTTTCAAAGTTTTTCGAATCGGAATATTAGGAAAACATCGTAAAATTACAGCTTTTTGCTGCGCCTAGCCGGCTCGGAATCTGCGACTGGGTTATGGTCCGCTAATGACGGCGAAAATGTAGTAAAAAAAACAGTTTTTGGGTTTTCCGAGAAAACGGCTATGAACTAATGGTGCCTCCATATGTCCCATCAAGCCCACCACAGACCACATCAAATGCATTCATACTTTGGCCCTATACTGAGGGTAGTGACACTAAGACGATCGTTCTGCTGGATGACCAAATGGTCCAAAACACGTGACCGTATCTTTTTGTTGCACTAGAACCCAAGGTATGAGGACCGAAAAATTCCGCTTTCACGCATGGCGCTTTGGAACACATTTGCTACTTGATATTGATAAAACTACAAAGTGTTTGCTTTGAGATTTATTTGTTGTAGGAGCGACGCAGAGATGGGACAAGAGCCGACGGCTGTTCTTCGCACGGCACGGGGGTGTCACGCCACCGGATTAAATCTTCACGAAGCTATCGGTCGTCTGCCGCACGAAGACGCCTCAGGCTACGCAGTATCCACTGCAACGATTATTAGTAAACGCATATTGTAAAATTAAAAATATTGCTGTTAATATCAGGATTGTTTACCTTTGGATACGATGCAATACACATATATCTAGAATTAATTTTCGCTCTGCGATGGGGCGTGCCCTGATATGAAACTTCCTGGCTGATTAAAACTGTGCCTCTGACCGGGACTCGAACCCGGACCTCTGCCTCACACGGGCAAGTGCTCTACCTGAGTACGACTCACGACCCGTCCTCACACCTTTATTTCTGCCAGTCCCTCATC
This sequence comes from Schistocerca piceifrons, assembly GCF_021461385.2. Taxonomy (NCBI): domain Eukaryota; kingdom Metazoa; phylum Arthropoda; class Insecta; order Orthoptera; family Acrididae; genus Schistocerca; species Schistocerca piceifrons. Next base: position 57,992,217 of record NC_060143.1, read on the forward strand.
TCCTGCCATCCAAACTTCACAGAAGTTTTCCTGCATAACAAGCGGGACTAGCACTCCTGGCAGAAAGGATGTTACGGAGACACGGTTTAGCCACAACTTGAGCGACTGTGTCCAGAATTAAGTTTGGAAAGTAGGAGATGAGCTGAACTGGTGCAGAGGAGATGAGCTGAACTGGTGCAGCTCTTCTCCGCGAAAGCCAAAGATGCAGGTTTCTAGTCCCGGTCCGGCACACAGTTTTAATCAATCGGGAAGCTTCAATACACATTTATGTTTTACATTACTTAAGTTTTTTGGAAAAGGTGGAATTATTTTGTACTGTGTGGCGATAAATACATCAGCTTAAATTATCGGTGGACGTAAAATATTCCTTGAGCTCTGAATATTTCCAGAAATACTGTACATAAAATATTATTTTAAATTTATGTTTCCATGATTAATATAACGATTGCTTACTTAGAAACGAAGAAAGGTTTGGAATGGTGAATTTTGTGGAAAATAATAAACTAATAATATCTTTGATTCTTGGAACAGATTGACGAAGCATGGTTTTAACTGAGTAATAAATATTCTTAAGAGTGAAGACTGTTTAGCTACACGGAACAGAAAATACTTACAAAGTACATTATCATCATCATCATCATTTAAGACTGATTATGCCTTTCAGCGTTCAGTCTGGAGCATAGTCCCCCTTATAAAATTCCTCCATGATCCCCTATTCAGTGCTAATATTGGTGCCTCTTCGGATGTTAAGCCTATTACTTCAAAATCATTCTTAACCGAATCTAGGTACCTTCTCCTTGGTCTGCCCCGACTCCTCCTACCCTCTGCTGCTGAACCCATGAGTCTCTTGGGTAACCTTGCTTCTCCCATGCGTGTAACATGACCCCACCATCTAAGCCTGTTCGTCCTGACTGCTACATCTATAGAGTTCATTCCCAGTTTTTCTTTGATTTCCTCATTGTGGACACCCTCCTACCATTGTTCCCATCTACTAGTACCTGCAATCATCCTAGCTACTTTCATATCCGTAACCTCAACCTTGTTGATAAGGTGAACTGAATCCACCCAGCTTTCGCTTCCATACAACAAAGTTGGTCGAAAGATTGAACGGTGCACAGATAACTTAGTCTTGGTACTGACTTCCTTCTTGCAGAAGAGAGTAGATCTTAGCTGAGCGCTCACTGCATTAGCTTTGCTACACCTCGCTTCCAGTTCTTTCACTATGTTGCCATCCTAAGTACTTGAAACCGTCCACCTGTTCTAACTTTGTTCCTCCTATTTGGCACTCAATCCTTTTATATCTCTTTCCCACTGACATTGCTTTCGTTTTGGAGATGCTAATCTTCATACCATAGTCCCTACATTTCTGATCTAGCTCTGAAATATTACTTTGCAAACTAAGTCATCCGCATATGCAAGACTGCTTATTTTGTGTTCACATATCTTAATCTCACCCAGCCAGTCTATTGTTTTCAACATATGATCCATAAATAATATGGACAACAGTGGAGACAGGTTGCAGCCTTGTCTTACCCCTGAAACTACTCTGAACCATGAACACAATTTACCGTCAACTCTAACTGCTGCCTGACTATCCATGTAAAGACCTTTAATTGCTTGCAAAAGTTTGCCTCCTATTCCATAATCTCGTAGAACAGACAATAACTTCCTCCTAGGAACCCGGTCATATGCCTTTTCTAGATCTATAAAGCATAGATACAATTCCCTGTTCCACTCATAGCACTTCTCCATTATTTGCCGTAAGCTAAAGATCTGGTTCTGACAACCTCTAAGAGGCCTAAACCCACACTGATTTTCATCCAATTGGTCCTCAACTAATACTCGCACTTTCCTTTCAACAATACCTGAGAAGATTTTACCCACAACGCTGATCAAAGAGATACCTCTGTAGTTGTTACAATCTTTCCTGTTTCCATGTTTAAAGATTGGTGTGATTACTGCTTTCGTCCAGTCTGATGGAACCTGTCCCGACTCCCAGACCATTTCAATTATCCTGTGTAGCCATTTAAGACCTGACATTCCACTGTATTTGATGAGTTCCGAATTAATTTCATCAACCCCAGCTGCTTTATTGCACTGCAGTCTATTGACCATTTTCTCCACTTCCTCAAATGTGATCCTATTTCCATCATCATTCCTATCCCATTGTACCTCGAAATCTGAAACATTACTGATCGTATTTTCACCTACATTGAGCAACTCTTCAAAATATTCCCTCCATCTGCCCAAGGAATCCACAGGATTCACCAGCAGTTTTCCTGACCTGTCCAAAATATTTGTCATTTCTTTCTTACCTCCCTTTCGAAGACTGCTAATTACACTCCAGAATAGTTTTCCAGCAGCTTGACCCAAAGTCTCCAACCTATTTCCAAAGTCTTCTCAAGATTTCTTCTTGGATGCTGCAATTATCTGTTTGGCTTTGTTTCTTTCTTCAACATAACTTTCTCTGTCTACCTGAGTTCTAGTATGTAGCCATTTTTGATACGCCTTCTTTTTCCTTTTACAGGCTGCCTTGACTGTGTCATTCCACCAAGCTGTTTGCTTCATCCTACCTTTACACACTACTGTTCCAAGACATTCTTTAGCCACTTCTAGTACTGTGTCCCTGTACCTTGTCCATTCCTTTTCCAATGACTGTAATTTACTACATTCAACTGACTGGTACCTTTCTGAGATCATTGTTATGTACTTGTGCCTGATTTCCTTATCCTGAAGTTTCTCCACTCTTATCCTCCTACATATGGACCTGACCTCCTGCACTTTCGGCCTCACAATCCTAATTTCACTGCAGATTAAATAATGATCAGTCTCATCAAAGAATCCCCTGAATACACGTGTGTCTCTCACAGCCTTCCTGAATTCCTGATCTGTTATTATATAGTCAATGACAGATCTGGTTACCCTGCCTTCCCAAGTATACCGGTGAATGTTCTTATGTTTAAAAAAGGAGTTTGTGATTACTAAGCCCATACTGGCACAGAAATCCAAGAGTTGTTTCCCGTTCCTGTTGGCCTCCATATCCTCTCCAAATTTACCTATAACCTTTTCATACCCTTCTGTTCGATTTCCAATCCTGGCATTAAAATCACCCATGAGCAGAACACTGTCCTTGTCCTTTACTCTAACAACTACATCACTGAGTGCCTCATAAAAATTATCCATCTTATCTTGCGAATATACTGACACAATCCTAATTTTCTTGCTAGACACTGTCAAATCTATCCACATCAGTCGTTCGTTTACATACCTTATTGCAACTACGCTGGGTTCCATTTCTTTCCTGATGTAAAGCCCTACACCCCATTGTGCTATTCCTGCTTTGACGCCTGACAGGTAGACCTTGTATTCTCCCACTTCCTCTTCTTTCTCACCCCTTACCCGAATGTCACTAACAGCTAAAACGTCCAGCCCCATCTTACTTGCAGCCTCTGCCAGCTCTACCTTCTTCCCAGAGTAGCCCCCATTGATATTAATAGTTCCCCGTCTCATTACCATTTGTTTGCCAAGTCGTATCTTAGGAGTCCCTGGTTTGTCAGTTAGAGGTGGGACTCCGTCACCTCCAAAGGTCCGAGGCATTTTGCTCTGATTGTTGCCAGCATCATATTTGAAGTACCAGGGAAGCAGGTTGCTAGCCTTACTTGCTCCGAGTCCCATTGAGTTTTACCCCTAACGGTTGAGGGACTAACCGTTGGATTTGGTAGTCTTTGCCGTATGAGCACAAAGGTGACCACGGCTCAGAATATGTCCGAGATGCCCAGCCTTATTCCAAAGTAACTGGTATCCCGACTGTCGGGACCACTTACTTGGCCACTCATACGTTGCCCGTGGTTCATGAACTAGGACATGACTACAGGAACCCACACCATGAACCACTTACAAAGTACATTAATACTGAAATAATTTAATTTCAGTTTCAGTTATAGCGCTAAATCCAGAGATCCGGTGTACTGAGGTGGTAGTCTAAGCAACGCAGCAATTAACCAACGACTGTAATACGACCACTAATTTAAAGTTCCAACAAGAAGTCATCATACATTAGCGCTCCTATTTCTTCTGAAGAAGACGACGATGTAAGTTAATAAATAACAAATAAATACAAAACGGTAGTGGCGTGAGCGTACCTGTACAGAGTCAACGAAAAAGTTTTAAATTATTATGTGACATAACGAATTCCGAACGAAGTATATCTGCCGCATGGCATAAGTCACTACACCCTTCATCTCAGAGTAGTACTTACACCGAATAGTCTCAGTTATTTGTTGGATATTGCAAAATGACTAGAAGACGGGATACGCTTGAGGTACACGCAGCGCAAGCGTGGCGGGAACAATTTCCGCCAGATCCCAGAACATCGCATTCCAGATTTGTTTTTCTCCAAAGTCTGTTGCTGGACGAGTAGGAACTTTCTCCCTCACGCTGTCCCTCGAGAAAAGGGAGATTTTCAAATGGACAAAATAACCGTGGGACGAGACCTTAACAGTGAGTCCTAGAATTACAAGTAATTAGTACAGTGGGCGATCCGATTATACGAATGTGCAAAAAAAGAAAATGAGCCTCTTGATCAAAGAAAACGATAGTTCGCCAACGCCAGGTGGGATCTGCAAGGCTTAACATCTCATGCATCCAAGTTGCTTACTGGAATAATATACAGAAGAATGGAAAAGAAAACTGAAGATGCGCTAGATGACGATCAGTTTGGCTTTAGGAAAGGTAAAGGCACGAGAGAGGCAATTATGACGTTGTGGGTAATAATGGTAACAAGACTAAAGAAAAATCACGACACGTTCATAGGATCTGTCGACCTAGAAAAAGCGTTCGACAATGTAAAATGGTGCAAGATGTTCGAAATTCTGAAAAAGTAGGTGTAAGCTATAGGGAGAGTCGGGTCATATACAATATGTACAACAGCCAAGAGGGAATAATAAGAGTGGACGACCAAGAAAGAAGTGGTCGTATTAAAACGGGTGTAAGACAAGGATGTAACCTTTCGCCCCTACTGTTCAATCTGTACATCGAGGAAGCAATGATGGAGATAAAAGAATGGTTCAGAAGTGGGATTAGAATTCAAGGTGAAAGTATATCAATGATACGATTCGCTGATGACATTGGTATCCTGAATGAAAGTGAAAAAGAATTACATGATCTGCTGAGCAGAATGAAATCTAATGAGTACAGAGTATGGATTGAGAGTAAATCGAAGAAAGACGAAGGTAATGAGAAGTAGTAGAAATGAGAACAGAGAGAAACTTAGCGTCAGGATTGAAGGTTACGAAGTAGATAAAGTTAAGGAATTCTGCTACCTAGGCAGTAATATAACCAATGACGGACGGAGCAAGGAGGACATCAAAAGCAAATTAGCAATGGCAAAAAGGGAATTCTTGGCCAGGAGAATTCTACTAATATCAAGTATCGGCCTTAACTGGAGGAAGAAATTTCTGAGGATGTACGTCTGGAGTGCAGCATTGTATGGTAGTGAAACATGTACTACGTGAAAACCGGAACAGAAGAGAATCGATGCATTTGAGATGTGGTGCTACAGACGAATATTGAAAATTAGGTGGACTGATAAGGCAAGGAATGAGGAAGTTCTACGCAGAATCGGAAAGGAAAGGAATATGTGAAGAACACTGATAAGGAGAAGGAACAGGATGATAGGACATCTGTTAAGACATGAGGGAATGACTTCCATTGTACTAGAGGGAGCTGTAGAGGGCAAGACTGTAAAGGAAGACAGAGATTGGAATACACCCAGAAAATAAGTGAGGACGTAGGTTGCAAGTGCTACTCTGAGATGAAGAGGTTAGCACAGGAAAGGAATTCGTGGCGGGCCGCATCAAACCAGTCAGTAGACTGATGACCAAAAAAAAAAAAAAGTTCTAGGGGACTGATGACCTTAGAAGTTAAGTCCCATAGTGCGCAGGAGAGGAATTCGTACAGCATTGCGTAATATTATACTGAGATGAAGAAAGTCTTGGGTAGCGATATGCACATGGACAGATGGCGATGGCATTGCGTATGCAAAGCATAAAAGGGCAGTACATTGGCAGAGCTGGCATTCGAACTCAGGCGACTCACGTGAAAAGGTTTCCGAAGTGATTACGGCCGCACGAGGGGGATTAACAGAGTTTGACGAGGAATCGTAGTTGGAGCTAGACGTATGGGACATTCCATTTCGGAAATCATCAGGGAATTCAATATTACGAGATCCACAGTGTCAAAAACGTGCAGAGAATACCAAATTTCAGGCGTTACCTCTCACCAAGGAGAACGCAGTCTTCACTTAACGACCGAGAGCTGCGGCATTTGCCTAGGGTTGTCAGTGCTAACATACAAGCAACACTTCGTGAAATAACCGCAAAAAATCAATGTGGGACGCTCGACGAACGTATCCGCTAGGACAGTACGGCGAAACGTGCCGTTAATGGGCTATGGCAGCAGACGACCGACTCGAGTGTCATTGTTAACAGCTTGATATCGCCTTCATCGCCTGTCCTGCTTGCGGCCGTATCGGTTAGACTCGAGACGAATGGAAAATCGTGGTCTAGTCAGATGAATACCGATTTTAGTTGGTAACAGCTGACGGTAGTGTTCGAGTGTGGCGTAGACCCCACTATGCCATGGTCCCAGTTTGTCAACAAGGCACTGTGCAATACGGTGGTGGCTCCAAAATAATGTGGGCTGTGTTTACATGGAATGAACTGGGTCCTCTGGGCCAACTGATCTATTTGAAGGTCATTTTCAGCCATTCATGGACTTCATGTTCGCAAACAGCGATAGAATTTTTATGGATGACAATGCGCCATGTCGCCTGGCCTCTATGTTTTGCGACTGGTTTGAAGAACATAAGGTCAATTCGAGTGAATTATCTGGCCACCCAGATCGCTCGACATGGATACCGTCGAACATTTACGGGACGTAATCGAGAGATCACTCAGCTCATGCACAAAACCATGCACCGGCAACACTTTCACAATTATGGATATCTACAGAGGCAACACGGTTCAGTATGTCTGCAGGGGAGTTCCAACGACTTGTTGAGTCCATGACAGGTCGAGTTGCTGTAATAAGTCAGGCAAAAGGAGATGCGACACGGTATTAGGTGGTATTCCGTGACTTTTGCCACCTCGGTGTATATAGGTCCAGGGTTCCTGAACGACTCATGCTGGAGTTAGCAGTTTCGCAGTTACATATCGTTGTTTGGTTATTCTGTTACAAAACATTTCACATACATTTACAGACTGTCGCAAGTATGTGTCAAAATATAAAATACAGAGCTCCTTTCTTTGTCTGTGTCTAATGCACATTCCAGAGAGCTCCCTAGGCGTTACCCCCAACCATATGAAGAACAGAATGACGCGAGACAAAAGAAACTGGCGCCAAACGAACGGCATATAAGATGTGTAAGTGTTCTAGAGCAATCCTGAATAATCTGATAACACAATTTAGGTAACTTCCGTTTTTATATTATTTATCGCATTTATTGTGTAGAATATAGTTCAACGATACGTATTCGTGTAAAGACATGTAATGATAATATCAAATGACAAAAGTTACAAAATTTGGAAGTATAAAAAGTCGAAACTTCCTGGTATGTGGTAATATCGATTACGTACTGATTGCAAAACAAACAAAATATAAATAGAAACATGTTTTATCTGCATTTAAAATTGAATAGTAAAAATAGCAAAATTAATACAGATTTGTTTTTAGTTTATTTGCTGTTGATTATTTGCCGATTAATTTTCATAGCGTAAGACCGAATTTTGCAGATATTTCCTCATACAAATGAAAAAATATATTTACGAAAAAACTGTGTCAAACAGCCAGAAAATTTAATGGTTCAAATGGCTCTGAGCACTATGGGACTCAACTTCTGAGGTCATTAGTCCCCTAGAACTTAGAACTAGTTAAACCTAACTAACCTAAAGACATCACACACATCGATGCCCGAGGCAGGATTCGAACCTGCGACCGTAGCGGCCTCGCGGTACCAGACTGCAGCGCCTAGAACCGCACGGCCACTTCGACCGGCAGAAAATTTAATGAATATTCACAAACATCTATTGTGTAAGTTACGCATGGAAACCAGTTCAGATCTGGCTTCAGTTCAGGTGATATCGTAGAGTTCCTTAACTGAAAAGAAGTTCCAATAGGACTGGATTCATTATACCCTCCACCCGCTCCGTCCTACCCCCTGTAATATCCCACGCAAGAAAAATAGGACGTATAGTAAGTTGCTGGTCATCATAACCAGAGGAAGGGCGAAGCAAGTCCTGTGAAACATGATCATTTCATTCAGCACTGGCACTGCAGTTTATTCATATTTGGGTTGACAATGGTCGAAGATGGCTCATACATCTGTAGGTTTCTTCTTCAGCAGAGTGTGTCCTGCATCGATGTAGAGTAGGGGTTTTAGTCCTGTATAAGCTGTCTTTGGTCTCGGTTATAACAGTTTTTTACTAGTCACCGATAAAAAAATCAAAATGTCAGTTAACCATAGCTGCAGTACAAAAATTTTTGGTTTTTAAATAAACCTCTTTTAAAAAAAAGAGTAATTTTTATTAGTAAAATCTGCACTAGTTATAAATATTGTGTTATTGTACACAATGGGAAGAGCGATCAGTACTAGTTTAGTAACAGTGCCAATAGAAACGAGCATCAAACACATGAATGAAATAATCGTTTTCATGTGTTGTGGCTTAAGATACGCATGTAAGTTGAGTGTACAGGACTCGTCTGTACGGTAATTTCTCGCTGTTGTCGCGGGCACCCGTTGTGTTGGAGAATGGGGACCAACCCCAGTCTGGAAACATTTTTACGAAGGGAGGCAGCAGTGCAGTGCTTCATTTACTTAAAAAAAATTACAGATTTGTCTGCCATTTCTATGAAATAATAAAAGAGGAAGGAAATTGTGATAATATTAATACATTAAAATCTTAACTGCAATTCATTCATATTGTTGTTGTTGTGGTCTACAGTCCTGAGACTGGTTTGATGCAGCTCTACATGCTACTCTATCCTGTGCAAGCTTCTTCATCTCCCAGTACCTACTGCAGCCTACATCATTCTGAATCTCCTTAGTGTATTCATCTCTTGGTCTCCCTCTACGATTTTTACCCTCCACCCTGCCCTCCAGTACTAAACTGGTGATCCCTTGATGCCTCAAAACATGTCCTACCAACCGATCCCGTCTTCTGGTCAAGTTGTGCCACAAACTCCTCTTCTCCCCAATTCTATTCAATATCTCCTCATTAGTTATGTGATCTACCCATCTAATCTTCAGCATTCTTCTGTAGCACCACACTTCGAAAGATTCTATTCCCTTCTTGTCTAAACTATTTATCGTCCATGTTTCACTTCCATACATGGCTACACTCCATACAAATACTTTCAGAAACGACTTCCTGACACTTAAATAAATACTCTATGTTAACAAATTTCTCTTCTTCATAAACGCTTTCCTTGCCATTGCCAGTCTACATTTTATATCCTCTCTACTTTGACCATCATCAGTTATTTTGCTCCCCAAATAGCAAAACTCCTTTACTACTTTAAGTGTCTCATTTCCTAATCTAATTCCCTCAGCATCACCCTGTAATTCGACTACATTCCATTATCCTTGTTTTGCTTTTGTTGATTTTCATCTTATACCCCCCTTTCAAGACACTGTCCATTCCGTTCAACACTCTTCCAAGTCCTTTGCTGTCTGACAGAAGTACGTCATCGGCGAACCTCAACGTTTTTATTTCTTCTCCATGAATTTTAATTTCTATGCCGAATTTTTCTTTTGTTTCCTTTACTGCTTGCTCAATATACAGATTGAATAACATCGGATAGGCTACAACCCTGTCCCACTCCCTTCCCAACCACTGCTTCCCTTTCATGCCCTTCGACTCTTCTAACTGCCATCTGGTTTCTGTACAAATTGTAAATAGCCTTTCGCTCCCTGTATTTTACCCCTGCCACCTTCAGAATTTGAAAAAGAGTACTCCAGTCAACATTGTCAAAAGCTTTCTCTAAGTCTACAAATGTTAGAAACGTAGGTTTGCCTTCCCTTAATCTTTCTTCTAAGATAAGTCGTATTGTCAGTATTGCCTCACGTGTTCCAATATTTCTACGGAATCCAAACTGATCTTCCCCGAGGTCGGCTGCTACCAGTTTTTCCATTCGTCTGTAAAGAATTCGCGTTAGTATTTTGCAGCTGTGACTTATTAAACTGATAGTTCCTTAATTTTCACATCTGTCAACACCCGCTTTTTTGGGATTGGAATTATTATATTCTTCTTGAAGTCTGAGGGAATTTCGCCTGTCTCAAACATCTTGCTCACCAGATGGTAGAGTTTTGTCAGGACTGGCTCTCCCAAGGCTGTCAGTAGTTCTAATGGAATGTTGTCTACTCCCGGGGCCTTGTTTCGACTTAGGTCTTTCAGTGCTCTGCCTGCATTCATATTATACAGCAGAAATACAAAGTAGCCGATGTGTTGCATGTGGCTGCGAAATATGCCTTTATCTGCTTGTACCGCTTGAAACGGACAAATTAACATGAAAAATATTTTCAACCTCAGTTTGCCCAAACAGTGGTATGATCCCCGATTACAGCGTGATTTTTGAACAGAGTTTCAAAAAATTACTATAACTGAGAGAATACTGGTGATTTTCTTTGTAGAATTCAGCCACTTATAAGTTTTCAAGAAAAAACGTGAACGGTGCGCGCACTAAGTTTTCTTTTATTTGCCTATTTAATTTAATATTTTGATTCTGTGTATCTTGAAACTGATTGAGTCAAAATTTTTCAGTCTTTAAGTTTATTACAGGAAATAAAAGGAATAAAAAAATGAAATTCGGTAATGTCAGAAACTGGTAATTTGGAGCGGTTGCAACAGGCAGGAGAAACGGCCGTGAAGAAAAAAAACAAAAAGAAAAAACAAAAAAAAAAAAAAACAAAAAAAAAAACGAATAACCGGAAACCGGATGGTTCAATGATAACCGCCATCTCTAATGTAGAGTCCACTAGCTACATCCACACGTTAACTCAGCAACCCTCCATACGGTGTGGGGAGGGTACGTTATGTACCATTGTCACTTCCTTCCTTCCCTGTTCCAGTCTTGAGCAGTGCGCGGGTAAGCTTCCGTGTGATTTGAATCTAATTTTACCTTTATGGTGTTTTTGCAAGATGTACGTAGGAGAAAGCAATGTATCGGATGACTCTTTTAGAAAAGTAAACTTTTGCCGCTACTTCCTGTCAAGCACATCCTCAGGGGCAGTTTCCCACCCTTAGGATAAGAAAGTGCCATGAATCTCTGTCCGCTCCTCCGCCTTCTTCTCAAGGCCTTTGACAGTATGAGGGTAAATTCTTATGTCGGAAGTCTTCGGCCATCAATGCTAATTATTAATCAAAATTTAAGCAGCGGCAGGATTCGAACCCGGGACCGAAGACTTTTGATTATGAATCAAAGACGCTAAGTGACCTTTTTGCTGTTGTTTGATGTTACTTTCCTTGCACTTAAATATAAATTGGCTTACAAACGTTAGCCTTAAACGGTCTATCACGATAGTCTTCCACGGTGTGAAGGACGGCAGCCACATGACAAATGACGACCTGTGCCATATGCTCCATATCGGGTATCCACGAAGGTAAAAGTGATACAAGGAAGTAACGAGCGCTAAAATTTTGCCTGCAATCGAAATTGAAATCGTACTGTACATTCACATGTTCATTAATGGAGAAAGTAACGAAACACGATATGCTTTTTCCGTACCTCACTTGTCAAAATTTTCGACAGTTCGTCCTGGCAGGCCTTGTTGTTGTTGTGGTCTTCAGTCCTGAGACTGGTTTGATGCAGCTCTCCATGCTACTCTATCCCGTGCAAGCTTCTTCATCTTCCAGTACCTACTGCAGCCTACATCCTTCTGAATCTGCTTAGTGTATTCATCTCTTGGTCTCCCTCTACGATTTTTACCCTCCACGCTGCCCTCCAGTACTAAATTGGTGATCCCTCGATGTCTCAGAACATGTCCTACCAACCGATCCCTTCTTCTAGTCAAGTTGTGCCACAAGCTCCTCTTCTCCCCAATTCTATTCAATATCTCCTCATTAGTTATGTGATCTACCCATCTAATCTTCAGCATTCTTGTGTAGCACCACATTTCGAAAGCTTCTATTCTCTTATTGTCTAAACTATTTATCGTCCACGTTTCACTTCCATACATGGCTACACTCCATACAAATACTTTCAGAAACGACTTCCTGACACTTAAATCTATACTCGATGTTAACAAATTTTTCTTCTTCAGAAACGCTTTCCTTGCCATTGCCAGTCTACATTTTATATCCTTTCTACTTCGACCATCATCAGTTATTTTGCTCCCCAAATAGCAAAACTCCTTTACTACTTTAAGTGTCTCATTTCCTAATCTAATTCCCTCAGCATCACCCGACTTAATTCGACTACATTCCAGGCCTTACACTTTCCTTATGACGATGCAGCTTTGTCTCAGTTACGGATTATGTTTAAATCTATCTATCTGTATTCAGGCACACGCCTTCGTCGTGGCTTTCTACAAAGCGTATTTCTGTCCACATTTGTATTCTTTCTTTCCATTTTATGTTCAACAGGTCTAAGGATAATATGTTTTAATCACTTCCACAAAATATAGAAGGGAATTCCTGTACCTGTCAGGTCACTGTGTGTATACACCCGACTAAGTCGCCTCTGGATGCTACTGTGCTATAGCTTGAAACGCGCTCGCTTTGTCGAGAGCTCCTTTCATACACCGAGCATCCGCGCTATGCGTAAGTCATTTGTCGACTTGCAGACGACCATTCCCATGCCGTGTCTGTCTGAGGGAGCGTTACGTCTTTGCCAAACATGACAGAGACGGAATCTCTTGTAGCTACGCTAGAGCTTTGACCGGTACCGGCCAATCAGAATGCTGGACACACACAATTCGGTTGGCTGCCTCATGTAGTTTGAAACTCAAAAGCACTTTCGTCTCGTCTTTCGTTCCGGGCGGCACACCGGCGAGCAGAAGTAGTTCAGACTCTTGTCATGCGTATTTGATATAGGCGCATTCGACCAGCAGTTTTCGTCAGGATAGTGAGGTTGCAGGAAGCTGCGAGCATTTAGATTGTATTCACATGATTGAAAAACTGCGGGAGAGGTGAAATTATGTAAAGTCGTTCCCTTTAGCTTTGCATAGTACATCTGGCTTGCCGTGGATGATGTTGTGCCTTTGTTCTCGTTTCCAGCTGCTTCAGAAGATTTGAGGATCGATATCTTTCTCTGAGCTGCCCAACTGTAAATTCAAGCGACTTACAAAAAGGTTCATTCCCTCGCAAAGCTTTTTCCAAACAGTTTGTACAGTTATTTCAACGTAATTTTTTGTCATGACGTTCGGAAGGGATGTTAAATGTTCGGATTCGATGTCAGTTATTTACCATAACGGTTGACTTTGTATAACAGATGTGTTCACGTATTATATTGGATTTATCGTACGCTTCACTATCTTACACCTTTGCTTTGTTCGTAAAGTCTGCCATATGTACGTTGCCTGCCTGTTTGAATAATTAACATTTGTTTCATATCAAACGTGCTCGATTCACTTCTATTGCAATTTGCTCAGGTGTCACGCAACGGCTGCTTGTAATGCTTCCATTTATTTGCTGTAGAAAGCCTTAGCAATCCTACAAGGCGACGGAGACGTCATCGCAAATTATTGCTTTCTCCACACAAACTTCGTTTTAGGGTAATAGGTGGTTCAAATGGCTCTAAGCACTATAGACTTAACATCTGAGGTCATCAGTCCCCTAGACTTAGAACTACTTAAACCTAACTAACCTAAGGACATCACACACATCCATGCCCGAGGCAGGATTCGAACCTGCGACCATAGCAGCAGCGCGGCTCCGGACTGAAGAGCCTAGAACCAGCTCGGCCACAGCGGCCGGCGGTAAAAAGTGGTGTAGGCAACAGAGGACAAAACAATTTGTCACAAATCAAACCTATAATGCCCGCTTTGATGTGAGATTTGCCGTTAATAATCAGGTTCAATACTGAAGTGAGTTACTTCTGAGTAAGGTCGCCGCCTTTTTTATTATTATGCTTTCGGTAAGCTTTGCTGTCGTCGAACTCAAATTCCAAGTCAGATCTCGTTATTAATGGGCCATACTCAGTGTTGGGGCTTTATTTCAGGGCATAGACCGGGTCTGATAATTTCGAACGAACAGGAGTGACACGCTTACAAGCTTTGTTTAACTGGTAATGTTGGCAGTGACCAAAGTAAAAGTGCTACAGGTTCGGAGTGTTCTGACTTAACCAGTTGAGAACTAAGGATCTCACGACTCAAGAAAAAGTAGGCGGGTAAGATATTCCTCTGACTTTGTTCAATGGTGCCGTGGGATGTCACCGTTGTCGGTCGGTCGGTGGTTTGGAGCCGAGTGCAGGGCATAAACCAGAAGTTCAGACGATTCTGCGGTGATCTCAGACGAGGATTTCTTCACCTCTGTTGTTACCTCGAGAATTCCCTCCTCGCCTCCCTTCCTCCCCCAATTCCAATACGTGACATGTCACACAATCACACGTTTACTTCACACACGAAGCAGTTATTGAGATGGTATCCACATCGATCTTTTTATGTTAGTATGGCATGTTCGTTGGTTAGATCCTTGCTTTAATCTGAGAGACGAATGGACATTTGTCCCGAGACGAAGATAATGTTAGTGTGATATCTGTTAAACGCAGGAGCATATACCATTTTATTCCTTTCATGATGTCATCTCTCTCTACAGCATACTTGTATTGACGCTCAATGGATCGCGTCCTTAGTGCTGTACTTATACGTGGCAAATGTATACCTATAGATGACAGCAAATGTGCATCAACTTCGTTGAGACGAGAGTCGCACTATGGTTCAGCAATCTTTGAAAATGAGGTAGCGTGAGCAGTCTCTGTCCTAGATCTTTCTGAGCTGGTTTCTGGGGCATCACACCTGAAACAGACTTCCAGGGTAGAAGAGAGTTTCAAGTATCGTACATACAGTCGCTTGCTTTACCTGGATAATTTTGCAGTCTGGTCGCTATCACATTGCAATTTATTCTTCATTCAATCGCGTATTTGCTACGACTTATTTATACGAACAGTGACGCACAGGCTATATTCCTAATGATCAGGGCCTCACTGTGTGATGGGTAAATCCGTGTACATCCATCCGTGCTGCACTTAAGGCTTTTGCTATTCCAATCTGATGATTTTGTCTAAACAAATGCAGACATCGCACGCCACTCTGGTACACAGCATACAAATGGTTCAAATGGCTCTGAGCACTATGGGACTTAACATCTATGGTCATCAGTCCCCTAGAACTTACAACTACTTAAATCTAACTAACCTAAGGACACCACACAGCATACAATTTTATTTTTTTTACACGACTTGCCGTTTCGTCAGGTCGGTGAAGGCAGTGGTCTGAACGCAACGTTTTCCAGTTCAGCTTACGCTAGTTCCTGCTGTGAAATATTTAAAACTGCATGTCGGCCTACCTTCGCAGTGACATCCCCTCCTCTGCCAATCACTTCATCTTAGAGTAGCAACGTCTTCTATTATTTGTTGTATTTGTTACAGTATGGTTTTACTCTACATTCTTTCTGTCTTACAACTACCACTGTAAGTAGGCTGTTTAGGTTTTTACATTGGTAACGCCACGTAGCGCTCTGTATGAAAATCACTGGCTGTGTAATCCGTGACTGGTTAGCATTGTTGTAATATTTGCTATTGTAGTGTTGGGCAGTTGGATGTTAACAGCGCGTAGCGTTGCGCAGTTGGAAGTGAGCCGCCAGCAGTGGTGGATGTGGGGAGTGAGATGGTGGAGTTTTGAGAGCGGATGATCTGGACGTGTGTCCATCAGAGACAGTAAATTTGTAAGACTGGATGTCATGAACTGGTATATATATTATGACTTTTGAACACTATTAAGGTAAATACATTGTTTGTTCTCTATCAAAATATTTCATTTGCTAACTATGCCTATCAGTAGTTAGTGCCTTCAGTAGTTTGAATCTTTTATTTAGCTGGCAGTAGTGGCGCTCTCTGTATTGCAGTAGTTCTAATAACGAGGATTTTTGTGAGGTAAGTGATTTGTGAAAGGTATAGGTTATTGTTAGTCAGGGCCATTCTTTTGTAGGGATTTTTGAAAGTGAGATTGCGTTGCGCTAAACATATTGTGTGTCAATTTAGTGATCAGAATAAGTAAAGTGAGAAATGTCTGATTACGTTCATTTCTGCTCAGCTGTTTGAAAATCAAATAATGTAAGAAGTTTATCAGCACAGTCATTCATCGCTCGCATCTCGTGGTCGTGCGGTAGCGTTCTCGCTTCCCACGCCCGGGTTCCCGGGTTCGATTCCCGACGGGGTCAGGGATTTTCTCTGCCTCGTGATGGCTGGGTGTTGTGTGATGTACTTAGGTTAGTTAGGTTTACATAGTTCTAAGTTCTAGGGGACTGATGACCATAGTCCCATAGTGCTCAGAGCCATTTGAACAGTCATTCATTAATTTTTATAAGGGGACGCTGCACCACTTATCCTATTAGATTGTCTCTTCTCATTGTCAATATTTTCCACATGTTCCTCTCCTTTACGATTCTGCGGAGAACCTCGTCGTTTCTTATCAGTTCACCTAATTTGCGATATCCTTGAACAGCACCACGTCTCAAACTCTTCGATCATCTTCTTTGCTGGTTTTTGCACAGTCCATGATTAGATACTATTCAACGCCGTGCTCCAACCGTACTTTAACCACTATGCGAGGGCGTGCTGAAAAGCAGTACCTCCGAAATTTTTATGTGAAAACTCTGAAAGATTTTTAAATAAAACAAACTTTATTAACATTCTACATCTATATTCTTCATGTCTACCCATTTAGTTGTCAACATAGTCGCCCTGCCGATGGCACATTTCTCCTAACGAGAGTCCAGTGTGTTGATACGGTCACTGTAGAATGTTTGACTTTATTGACGGAGCCGCAACCACACCTCTGCTTGCACCGCTTCATCACTGTCAAAGTCCACGAAGGCGTTCTTTAACTTTTGGAAACAGGTGAAAATCGGATAGGGCCCAAGTCGGGACTGAATGGAGGAAGATCGACGATAGTGAAACCGAGACGTTGGACTGTTGCATATGTCACAGCGCTCGTGTGTGACCTCGCGTTGTCATGCAGTAGGACAGGGCGTTGCATATGTGGACGAACTGCTGGAAGTCGAAACTCGATTACAGCAGGCTGTTTCTCACACACCGACATGGTTACGTTACACACCGCCGTGTTACACGCTACAATCCGGAGCCCTCTAACGGCAGAGGGCTGCAATTATGGAGATATTGAGGATAAAGATGTAGAATGTTAATAGCATATGTTTCATTTTAAAAGCTTGAAGAGTTTTCACATAAAAAAATTTGGAGGCATTACTTTTCAGTGCCCTCGTATAATTCGGCCCCCTGGAGAGATCTCTACCAACACTGTGAAAGCTACAAAAAAAGTGTTCCAAGGTACCGGAATTAGTTGCCGACAGAGGTGGCGTAGTGCTCGCGTTCGGGAGGACGACCTTTTAAATGACACATGACAAATGATGATGTTTGCAAACCGCCTCAGTCTGTGTCGCCAAGAGCTGTTCCAGGACGATTGATTTACGGATCCAGATACATGGCTCCTTCCGTGTATAGCGATTTTACGACTATGACGAGTGGGGCCTGAAGATGGCATCAACGTAATACCGAAACTGGTAGCACATAAACGTTCATAAAATAAAATAAACTTCTGCAAAAAAAATGGCTCTGAGCACTATGGGACTTAACTACTGTGGTCATCAGTCCCCTAGAACTTAGAACTACTTAAACCTAACTAACCTAAGGACATCACACACATCCATGCCCGAGGCAGGATTCGAACCTGCGACCGTAGCATAAACTTCTGCAAATCATACGGCTGTTGGTAAATTATTGCATCAAGAAGTTCTTGCCAGCCGTCATCCCACGATCCATAATGGATCCACGAAGATTTTAAATTCGCGTCCGCCCATTAGGTTTTTCGCTATTTCCCTAAATCGCTTCAGGCCAATGCCAGGATGGTTCCTTTAAAAGGGCACGGCCGACTTCTTTCCCTATCTTTCTCTAACCCAATGGGACCGATGACCTTATTGTTTGGTCCTCCCCCCAAATAAACCAACCAACCGGAATTAGTTTCTCTTATAAAAAGCGATAGTACCCATATAACATTAGAACAGAAACATGGATGAAACTAGCAGCGTACAGCAGTGACACTTTAAATCCCCACTGGAACATATATCGCACCGACAGTTTATCGACTTAAGGATCTATAAAATGTCTAGTTAGGTTATAAAATCTGAACGCAAAGCAATCTGGAAGAAGGTAAGTGTCAAAGGTAGGTAGCGAAGTAGATGGTTCCTGTCATAAACTGCCTGCCTCAGGAGCTGCAATGGCTGGACGCCTTAGAGAAAACTTCGGTAATGTCGTGCGTAAATTTCCTGACCGTTGCCGTAAACAGACTGAGAGAATCACGCGGTTAAAACAAATGTCATGGACAAGGATTCGTGAAGGTATGTTATCGTGAAAGCCATCCATTATATGGGCCCGTTCCAACAGCCTCAAGGTTGAGGTCCAGCAGAAGTTTCATCAAGGGCACTTCAGTGTTGCAAACAGCGGCACTACAGCAAGGAAAGAGTCCTTGCCACCTCATTCGGGAACATTTGCACTTGGGCATGAACAGAACTGGGGGCCTAAGATCCAGGAGTAATCTCCAGAAATGGCACTTCCCTGCGGATACCACCAACTGTGACTGCGAATAACACACCATGGAATACCTGTTGCTGTATCAGCTGTTTCCTGCATCTGGCAAAGATCATCTTCTGCTAGCGACTCCAAGCGCAATTGACTGCAATATTTTAGGCAGCAGTGGTACTGTTGTTAATTCACTCTCTCTTTTGTTTTTAAAGGTAATTACCATATATTTGCTTTTGAGTCGAATAAATAATACCTTGAGCACTTACACAATCGACTTGTGAGGCCAATGTCGCAAATCTCCTGGTAACTGTCCCAAAGTTTTTGATGTAGGTATAGCACCAACGTCTACAGGTGTTTATAACAAAATTTACGCTTAGCAAATGTGGTAACAAAGCCGATTGCATATTATTTGGACAAACAATATCCAGTTTTCATTTATAGAGACGAAAATGTCGAGTATCAATGGATAAAATTCAAGGGAACCAGTGCTGCTCAGTCACGTACGGGCATAGTAGGTAACTGACGATTTAGTATACAGGTCAAAAGACTGCTAAGACGCGAAACAGATTCATCGCTGATTTAAACAATGTTAACACCTTGTTGACAAACGAACGAAGCCATAATGAATGTAACTATCGCGATACGACAATGGTTCAGTGATATCGAAGAAAACGTTGCGCCTAACGATTTGACGAGAAATCATAATCAGATGTGGTCTTATGTAGTCACTCCAAATCAGTTTTACAGTCTCTTAGTGGCAATACTGGAACACAGAGAATTCACTCTTCCGAAATCATTTCTCCACGGAATATCACTATACAATTACCTTGGATGTAGACTCATCGACAGCTAGACGTAAATTCGGGTCTGCCCCAGGAAGTATGTTGTGAACCCTGCTGTTAATTATATATGTTAATGATTATATAGACATTATTGATAGTAAGCTCAGGCTTTTCGCGGAAGATGCAGGTGTCTGTATGAAGTAATGTGTGAAAAAGGCTTGACAAATATTCAGTCAGATCTTGATTTAAAAGTGCTGCACACGTTGACAACATTTGTTTAATGTTCAGAAGTGTAATATTTGAACTTCACTAAAAGACGTAGTTTCCTATGAGTACAATATCAACGAATCACAGCGCACACAAGTAAATGAGTATAACAATTTGTAGGTATGTGAAATGAACGATCATATAGACTTAGTCGTAGGTAAAGAAGTTGACAGGCAACGGTTCATTGGTAGAATAATCGGGAAATGCTATCAGTCCGCAAAGGAAATTGCTTACAAATAACTCGTGCTAAATAACTGCCATGTTTGAACGAGCATCATTTTGCTTGAACCTTCTGATCCAAAACTAACACGACTGCCGTGGGCGCTCTGTTCTACCACTGCTCGAGGAGAGGGAACCTACCTTCTGCGCCTGGCTGATAGGCTACTCTGCAGTGCAGCTGATGTAATTCAAGCCAGGCTTGGATTTTTATCGGCCTGCAGGATGGACGGCTGAATACAGAAACTGGGAGTTCCTGAAGCAGACTTAAGTGTTGCGATGCCCCCTGCAAGTCGTCCTGTGTGGCGAGTGGGTAGAGGATCCAACTAAAAATTATTTCATCATCTTCCCCTGTAGTACATAACTGACAGTGTTTTCTTAAGATAGTTCACAGAGATCTCTTAGGAGAAGAACGTCACAAATTAGTGGAACGAGTGCTAATTAATCAAGGATTAACTGTCTTGGCACGAGAAGAAGCATTAGACGGAAAAATCTGTAAACACAAATAATGATTACAAGACGTAAGACGGTCGAGCAAGTTTGACATAATATGTATGCAGAGATAAAAGAGTATCACACACAGGAAGAGATGGACGAAAGTGACAAAACTCAATTGTATTAGTATTCCAATTATTATTGGTTTTTCGCCTTAAGATTACTGCAATTTAATTAAAGAGAGTTTCACATCAGAAGCGTTACGATTTTACTTATGAAGCATCTTCTGTGGTCATTCTGTAAACTGGAAACATATGTTTCTACATTTTTGATCGTTTCACATTAAAAACAGCATTTTTGTTTATAAAGTTGGTATGCACTTTACTTACGGCGTTTCTGCCTCTTAGTTACATATTCTTCAAGCCACTGCTTCTTCGCTCTTTGTTAGCAAAGGATTATGTCGAAAGACATGACTCATACACT
Organism: Schistocerca piceifrons; assembly: GCF_021461385.2. Taxonomy (NCBI): domain Eukaryota; kingdom Metazoa; phylum Arthropoda; class Insecta; order Orthoptera; family Acrididae; genus Schistocerca; species Schistocerca piceifrons. The sequence goes on from NC_060143.1 coordinate 58,013,210, forward strand.
TGGCACCTTTCGCCTTTCTGCACTATTTCTTACGCTGCATCTGCGTTATTTACACTTCAATTTTGGAGACTGAATTAAAATTGCGCGTGTTCTCACTCAGCACAGTATTACAGTGTTTATGTATGTTCGTTTGTTTTTGTGTAGGTCGTCAGCATCGCCAACCTGTGGAACTAAATGCTTTTTATATAATTCGAGTGTTCGTGTGTGTGTGTGTGGGGGGGGGGGGGGGGGGGTGAGAGGGAGATTAGGTCGGAGAGGTTAGAGGGTGGTGTTTGTGTGTGTGTGTGTGTGTGTGTGTGTGTGTGTGTGTGTGTGTGTGTGTGTGTGTGTGAATGTATGAGTTACTGTAAATTAGTAAAAATGTATGTTCGGCAGAGACATGAGAGGCTGTCATCCTTTATTGTGACATGAGAGGAGATTGGGGTAGTGAGTGATTGAGTTGTGGCTCGATGTTTTTGGTCGGGAGTGGTAATTATAGGAAAGAAACTGGGAGAATGTGATAACGGCAAATGAAGCCTGTGGTTATATGTGTATATTTGACGTTACGTTAAATGGTCAATCAGTTTAGAGAGTGTATGGTTTGCCGGGTTGGTCTGATCATTTATGAGGTGTTTCTTTTCTGTTATTGTTTATTGAATGTGGTAGTTTTCTTGTAAGTCGAGAAGGTATTTTTTGTTGTTGTTTATCAGTAACATTTCCGTGTCTGTGTTTCTGACGGTAATTTTATATTGGCGTTGGTGTAAGTGTTCTGCGAAAATTGAACGATTTGTCCTGTGCTTCCATGCTCTTGTATGTTCTTTGTATCTGGTGTCATATGTCCCCCTGGTTTGAACTATGTATCTTCCATCACATGTATTGCATTTCATTTGGTATAGTTCCGATTTAGATCAGTTTTTCCTATTGTTTTTGTGTAGTATTTTTGAATTGAATTGTTGGTTTGGTGGGCTTTTTATGCCTTGTTTTTGAAAATATTGGTTGTTCTGTTTGTGTACTTGTGGTTGTATCCATTATGTACCATCTTTTGTTTTTGTTTCTTTCTCACTTTGCGTTATTCCTGTTATTGTATTTTCTTTCTTAGTTCGTAAGGGATTCTGTCCTTGTGTGGGTGGCAGCTGGGTAGTTGTCTCTGTCTAATGATTCTGTGTTTAGTCTGTGGAGATGTATGTAAGTAAGTTGAGAATTCGTGTGTTGTGATGTCTCACACATAAATGTGTCTGTTGTTGACGGTTTCCGGTATATGTCAAATGTGTGTTGGTTGTTTTGAATCTCTTCGGTGATGTCCATGAAATTTAACTGCCTATTGTGTTATTTTTCTGTTGTAAAATGTATCTTATTACAGTCATGCAAACAAACATAGTATCAGTATTTTCTTGATCCACAGCTAGTACGAAGTTTAAAATGATTTCATTCCGCCAGCTTCTGCTAGCGCTTGGTTTATTTTCTGTACTGTTGCACAATATCGGCTTCAAGTCGTTTTCAGGTGTCTAAATACAGATTTTGACAATGTGATTATCAACACCGTTCGCTCGGTCATGCGGTATAGTACAGCCACGTCACGTACTTTTAGTCAGGACCAGCGAGGTGTACGGGCCCTGCAACGAACTTGTGACGTCACACTAGTCGGATTGTCCGCCAGTCTTCGCAAACTCTCGGCTCTGTGCAGGTCCCACGGGAAATAAGTATGAAATTGAGAAGGTACCCACTAAAGGTCTGAGTTTTGTCTTGTGGTATCGGTAACTTGTGTGCGTTTAAAAGCGCATACAAGAATTATTAAACTCGTGTGAAATAGTTATTCGCTCCTCGCCGGAGACGGCTGCTGGCACTGGTAAGACCTGCAGTGTCACGTGCTCTGACGTACCTGCCAGCGTGTGTCTTTTTCGTGGGCCTCGCCTTTAGTCAGGAAATGCCCTTGGTCGTAGCAAGGCGGGTATCCACACGGACGGTGCGTCGACGACTGGAGCACCACGGACAGTCAGCATGGCGACCACGTCGAGTTCCATTGATGCGACGGCAGAGAGAGAGGCTCACCGACAATGTTGAGGGACCCAACGACAACAGTGGACACAGGACCGACACCACGTTGTCTTTTGAGATGACTTCCATTTCCGCAGACAGCATCACGACGGACATATAGTGCGTGGGGGCTCCGAGGGTACGTACATTGTCAGACTGCATTCATCACCGCCTTACTGGCCCAGCAGCTGCGTTGATGGTGTCGGTTTGTGGGTTGCCTCTTGGTGATCATCACGATCGCCTCTGGTTCGCATAGCGCGTAATTCGGAAGACCAGCCGTCACATTTCGAGGTCAGTGGCGTCCTCTTATCTTCGATTCTGAAAAGCGTTATATTTCAACAAGATAACGCAGGACCACATGTTGCCCTTACCGTCCCCACCTTGCTCGATGCAGAGGGTATCCGATTGTTTCCCAGGCCAGCACGTTCCCCAGATCCTTACCCACTGGAAAAAATGAATAATGGGTTGCCGAGCCACTGACACATCACCACGCGCCAGCCTGTAGCCTACGTGATATAGAACTCATGCCAACCGACAGGAACATAAAATGCCCCAGAACTTACAGTCTTTTTCTGCGGACAGTACAGAAACACCAGAGAAACATCTTACCAAGACTACAGTAATACAGAACCACATATAAAGGGTGCCCCAGGAGGAATGGTCAATACTCAGTATAAGATAGGAACGCCATTCAGAGCGAAAAGTCCAGAAAACATGATCTCTAAAACGTATGCCTTAAGAGCTATTAGAATCCATCTTCGATACTGTGAGACAAATCTCTTCCACCACATACTATTTGCTTTCCAGGTTTTAGGACGTCATAGTATGGACCAAAGTACGAATAATTGCCCAATACGAGTAAATATGGGCTCTAAAATGCATACAGAAAGAGCTATCAGCACTTATTTATCTCCGCTGCTGTGTAACACATCTCTTCTATTGAACAAGTGCTCATAGTTCTTAAGGTATGCACTTTTAGAGTCTATGCTTGCTGGACTTTTTTTCTTGTTTTGGTCCATGGTACCTCCACCCAAGAGAGAAGCAAAGAGCTTCCAGTGGAAGAGACATGTTTTACAGTATCAAAGGTTAAGAAATGCTCATAGGTCTTAAGGTATGCGTTTTAGAGCTCATGGTTGCTAGATTCATTGTGCTTCAAATGATCGTTCCTGTCATATTCCTGAGTACTGATCATTCCTCGTGGAAGACCTGTATACGCAGTAAATAAAAACGAAGAGCGATGAACCAAACTTAACCCACAGACAGAGACCACCAAAGCTACATATGAAAATTATATACGACCACCAACCCACAGACAACAAGCCTGTATGCTACCTCATGACGGATTCCATAGAAGAGATGCCACCTAAAGGTGTGTGGCGGAGGGCATTTTACGTGCCACTGTCATTACCTCCCTTTCCTGTTCCAGTCGCGTATGGTTCGCGGGAAGAACGACTGTCTGAAAGCCTCCGTGCGCGCTCTAATCTCTCTAATTTTACATTCGTGATCTCCTCGGGAGGTGTAAGTAGGGGGAAGCAATATATTCGATACCTCATCCAGAAACGCACCCTCTCGAAACCTGGCGAGCAAGCTACACCGCGATGCAGAGCGCTTCTCTTGCAGAGTCTGCCACTTGAGTTCGTTAAACATCTCCGTAACGCTATCACGGTTACCAAATAACCCTGTGACGAAACGCGCCGCTCTTCTTTGGATCTTCTCTATCTCCTCCGTCAACCCGATCTGGTACGGATCCCAACATTGGGTTTGTTTACCAATATCTACATCTACATCTACATCTACATTTATACTCCGCAAGCCACCCAGCGGGGTGTGGCGGAGGGCACTTTACGTGCCACTGTCTTTACCTCCCTTTCCTGTTCCAGTCGCGTATGGTTCGCGGGAAGAACGACTGTCTGAAAGCCTCCGTGCGCGCTCTAATCTCTCTAATTTTACATTCGTGATCTCCTCGGGAGGTGTAAGTAGGGGGAAGCAATATATTCGATACCTCATCCAGAAACGCACCCTCTCGAAACCTGGCGAGCAAGCTACACCGCGATGCAGAGCGCCTCTCTTGCAGAGTCTGCCACTTGAGTTCGTTAAACATCTCCGTAACGCTATCACGGTTACCAAATAACCCTGTGACGAAACGCGCTGCTCTTCTTTGAATCTTCTCTATCTCCTCCGTCAACCCGTTCTGGTACGGATCCCAACATTGGGTTTGTTTACCAATATCTACATCTACATCTACATCTACATTTATACTCCGCAAGCCACCCAACGGGGTGTGGCGGAGGGCACTTTACGTGCCACTGTCTTTACCTCCCTTTCCTGTTCCAGTCGCGTATGGTTCGCGGGAAGAACGACTGTCTGAAAGCCTCCGTGCGCGCTCTAATCTCTCTAATTTTACATTCGTGATCTCCTCGGGAGGTATAAGTAGGGGGAAGCAATATATTCGATACCTCATCCAGAAACGCACCCTCTCGAAACCTGGCGAGCAAGCTACACCGCGATGCAGAGCGCCTCTCTTGCAGAGTCTGCCACTTGAGTTCGTTAAACATCTCCGTAACGCTATCACGGTTACCAAATAACACTGTGACGAAACGCGCCCCTCTTCTTTGGATCTTCTCTATCTCCTCGGTCAAACCGATCTGGTACGGATCCCACACTGATGTGCAATACTCAAGTATAGGTCGAACGAGAGTTTTGTAAGCCACCTCCTTTGTTGATGGACTACATTTTCTAAGCACTCTCCCAATGAATCTCAACCTGGTACCCGCCTTACCAACAATTAATTTTATATGATCATTCCACTTCAAATCGTTCCGCACGCATACTCCCAGATATTTTACAGAAGTAACTGCTACCAGTGTTTGTTCCGCTATCATATAATCATACAATAAAGGATCCTTCTTTCTATGTATTCGCAATACATTACATTTGTCTATGTTAAGGGACAGTTGCCACTCCCTGCACCAAGTGCCTATCCGCTGCAGATCTTCCTGCATTTCGCTACAATTTTCTAATGCTGCAACTTCTCTGTATACTACAGCATCATCCGCGAAAAGCCGCATGGAACTTCCGACACTATCTACTAGGTCATTTATATATATTGTGAAAAGCAATGGTCCCATAACACTCCCCTGTGGCACGCCAGAGGTTACTTTAACGTCTGTAGACGTCTGTCCATTGATAACAACATGCTGTGTTCTGTTTGCTAAAAACTCTTCAATCCAGCCACACAGCTGGTCTGATATTCCGTAGGCTCTTACTTTGTTTATCAGGCGACCGTGCGGAACTGTATCGAACCCCTTCAGGAAGTCAAGAAAAATAGCATCTACCTGGGAGCCTGTATCTAATATTTTCTGAGTCTCATGAACAAATAAAGCGAGTTGGGTCTCACACGATCGCTGTTTCCGGAATCCATGTTGATTCCTACATAGTAGATTCTGGGTTTCCAAAAACGACATGATACTCGAGCAAAAAACATGTTCTAAAATTCTACAACAGATCGACGTCAGAGATTTAGGTCTATAGTTTTGCGCATCTGCTCGACGACCCTTCTTGAAGACTGGGACTATCTGTGCTCTTTTCCAATCATTTGGAACCGTCCGTTCCTCTAGAGACTTGCGGTACACGGCTGTTAGAAGGGGGGCAAGTTCTTTCGCGTACTCTGTGTAGAATCGAATTGGTATCCCGTCAGGTCCAGTGGACTTTCCTCTATTGAGTGATTCCAGTTGCTTTTCTATTCCTTGGACACTTATTTCGATGTCAGCCATTTTTTCGTTTGTGCGAGGATTTAGAGAAGGAACTGCAGTGCGGTCTTCCTCTGTGAAACAGCTTTGGAAAAAGGTGTTTAGTATTTCAGCTTTACGCGTGTCATCCTCTGTTTCAATGCCATCATCATCCCGTAGTGTCTGGATATGCTGTTTCGAGCCACTTACTGATTTAACGTAAGACCAGAACTTCCTAGGATTTTCTGTCAAGTCGGTACATAGAATTTTACTTTCAAATTCACTGAACGATTCACGCATAGCCCTCCTTACGCTAACTTTGACATCGTTTAGCTTCTGTTTGTCTGAGAGGTTTTGGCTGCGTTTAAACTTGGTGTGGAGCTCTCTTTGCTTTCGCAGTAGTAGTGTCTTAAGCAGAGGTCAAACATAATGTTTGACCTCTGCTTAAGACAGTATTACTATTCAGGGCACATATTGGATGAAAGCACCGATGATGGCTGTTAATCAGTTGAAATCGATTTGCAAAAGTGAATAAATAAAACATGATTTTGCGACTGATTGCTGCATATTTGGTAATTTTATTTTTTTTCTTCTCACTGCATATTTCTTTCAGTTACTTCCGGTATTATACTATAGTATTTCTTTCCATGTAGGGTCCAAGTTTCATAGACCTATGTTACTTGGGCGTGGCACATCATACAAAATTACTTTCGTCCTTAAGTTTCGCGCACCAGCGTGGTTTGTTCTCATCCTCCTCAATTCCTCTACAGCGTAAGAAATTCTGCGTGAAATGCGCAATATTTGATGGTTTATGCGTTTGCGCAAAAATTTCAGATTGGTGACCGCACTGTGAAGTGTTAGAACCGCCGCACCTGTGCGTAGCACCGACTGTGACCCCAGTAGAGGCTTGGACTTAGATTTCGGCCATCGCTACGATTAATGAGCCCTGGCACGGAGTTGAAGCAGCATGGAATGACTGGCCCATATCTGTCATCCAAGATCAGTTGGACTCGACGCGTGGGCAGGTTAGACCCACTGTTGGTGCCAGAGCTAACACCACACCTTTGTTTACTAAACTCCGCATGCTACATATCTTCAAATCACCTACAAATTTAGCCATATACGTCTAGATCTAAGTACATAACCGGTAAGCCTCCATACGCTGCATAGCGGAGGGTACCTTCTACCAGTACTAGATACTTTATTTCCCTTTCCGGTCGCAAAGAAGGGAAAAATGGCAGCCCTCATTTCTCTTACCATGTCTTTGCTATCTTTACACGAAATGTACGTTGGTTGCAGGAGAGTCGTTCTGCAGTCAGCCATAAATTGTTTTTCTCTATATTTTCTCAATAGTGTTTCGCGATAAGATCGTCGTTTTTCCCTCTACGTATCCCCATTCGAGTTCCCGAACCATCAGCATAATACTCGTGTGTTGTGAACCTATCGGTAACAAATCTAGCGGCCGCCTCTGAATTTCTTCTAAGCCTCCTTTTAATCCGACCTGGTGAGGATCCCAAACGCTGCAGCAGTACCCAAGAATGGGTCGCACTAGTGTGCTATAGACAGTCTCCTTTGTAGCTGAACTACACTTTTTTTCTAGAATTCTCCCAATAAAACAGAATTGACATTCGCCTTCCCTACTACAGAGCTCACGTACTCCTTTCATTTACATAGCTCTGCGACGTTATGGTAGATATTTAATCGATGTGATTGTGTCAAGCGGCATACCATTAATACAGGGGGTTCCAAAAAGACGATACGTATTTCGAACCCATATATTTATTAAACTGTAAGATGTAGAATTATGAAATTTGGGACATATTTAAGAACCTCTCAAGTTTAGATTACAGATGTTTAATATGTTATCCACCAGCGACGCACTCATTATCACATAGATACTTGAATTTCTCTCATACACGGGTAAGCACGTCCATCGTCACTGATATTGTGGCATTACCGATGCGGTTCTTCAGCTTTTCTAGGTTCTGTGGTAGTGTTGGCACATAAACGGCGTCTTTAATGAAACCCCACAGGAAGAAGTCACAGCCTATTATATCCAGTGATCGTGTACGTCAGGTGACAAGTGCTACCTCCTCGGCTGTCTGACGACAAATTCAACACTCGGTTTCATTCAGATAATCAGTCGCTTCGCGGCTACGGTGAGGGGAAGCCCCGTGTTGTTGGAAAATGAACCTGTCGTCAATCAGCCTCCGAAATATCCAGTTTACAACATAGCAAGATAACTACTAACAATGTTTCCGTCAACGAGGAATTGCTCGTAAAGAGATGGAACGGACATGGCACAAAACACAATGACTTTGGGTGAATCTCGTACATTTTCAGTGTGTGCATGTGGGCCCTGTAGGCCCCAAATCCGAATATTAGTTCGTTTACTTTCCCACTAATGTGGAAAATCGCTTTTTCACTGAAAGCGATGCGTTGTGCGAAAGTGTTAGCATTGTCAATAACATTCAGTAGCTCGTCAGAAAATGCCACATGTTTGCGCTTGTCGTCATGACGTAGAGCCCGCAACAGCTGCAACTTGTCACCTTCATAACCAATCGACGTCTCAAAATATGGAAAACTGTTGTTGTAGGCAGTTTTAGCTCCAGAGTAGCACGACCAGTTGATTTTCCAGGAGTATATTAGAAGGCAGTTTGAATTCGTGCGACATTTTCGTCGCAAACACGAGGGTGGCCAGGACTCTTTCGTTTATATACACAACCTGTCTCTAAAAACTGTCGATACCACCTGCGAATGTTCCGTCCTTTCGGAGTATCAGTTTTTGTACTTCAGCCTGAAACATCCTTGCACTGTAATCACGGAATTACCCTTGGCAAACTCGAGGACACAAAATAATTTCTGTTGCGGAGTAGCCATTTTGCAACGTGTGACGGTTCAAGGAAACAGACGAAAACCGACAACTAGAGATAATGAATATAAACTAGACAATGTATTCGCCCCTCCAATAACCGAGCCTTGCCTCAGCGATCGATAGTTTTGACAACATAATTCAGGGCATGTCAAAAAGAGTGAGCTGACTTCAAAACTCCATATTTATAGATTTTATGAAAATATTGCAATTCATTCCATGTTTAAACTATGATTTTATCAATAAATATGGAATTTCGAAATCAGATCATTCTTTTTGAAACACCCTATACTTTAATAGGCTACATATATATTCTTCTTGAAACATCCTGTTCTCTATACAAACATTATAGGACCTTTTTTTCTACTCATCTGCATTAACTTATGTTTTCCTGCATTTAGAGCAAGAGGCCATTCATCACACCAAATAGAAAACCTATCTAAATGATCCTGTATATCATGACACTTTCCCGTACACTACAGAGTCATCAACAAACAGTCACAGGTTGCTGCTCACCCTTTCCATCAGATCATAGATCGTACCTTGTGTCACCAGCACTGTACTGTGATACACTCCTGGAAATGGAAAAAAGAACACATTGACACCGGTGTGTCAGACTCACCATACTTGCTCCGGACACTGCGAGAGGGCTGTACAAGCAATGATCACACGCACGGCACAGCGGACACACCAGGAACCGCGGTGTTGGCCGTCGAATGGCGCTAGCTGCGCAGCATTTGTGCACCGCCGCCGTCAGTGTCAGCCAGTTTGCCGTGGCATACGGAGCTCCATCGCAGTCTTTAACACTGGTAGCATCCCGCGACAGCGTGGACGTGAACCGTATGTGCAGTTGACGGACTTTGAGCGAGGGCGTGTAGTGGGCATGCGGGAGGCCGGGTGGACGAACCGCCGAATTGCTCAACACGTGGGGCGTGAGGTCTCCACAGTACATCGATGTTGTCGCCAGTGGTCGGCGGAAGGTGCACGTGCCCGTCGACCTGGGGCCGGACCGCAGCGACGCACGGATGCACGCCAAGACCGTAGGATCCTACGCAGTGCCGTAAGGGACCGCACCGCCACTTCCCAGCAAATTAGGGACACTGTTGCTCCTGGGGTATCGGCGAGGACCATTCGCAACCGTCTCCATGAAGCTGGGCTACGGTCCCGCACACCGTTAGGCCGTCTTCCGCTCACGCCCCCAACATCGTGCAGCCCGCCTCCAGTGGTGTCGCGACAGGCGTGAATGGAGGGACGAATGGAGACGTGTCGTCTTCAGCGATGAGAGTCGCTTCTGCCTTGGTGCCAATGATGGTCGTATGCGTGTATGCCGCCGTGCAGGTGAGCACCACAATCAGGACTGCATACGACCGAGGCACACAGGGCCAACATCCGGCATCATGGTGTGGGGAGCGATCTCCTACACTGGCCGTACACCACTGGTGATCGTCGAGGGGACACTGAATAGTGCACGGTACATCCAAACCGTCATCGAACCCATCGTTCTACCATTCCTAGACCGGCAAGGGAACTTGCTGTTCCAACAGGACAATGCACGTCCGCATGTATCCCGTGCCACCCAACGTGCTCTAGAAGGTGTAAGTCAACTACCCTGGCCAGCAAGATCTCCGGATCTGTCCCCCATTGAGCATGTTTGGGACTGGATGAAGCGTCGTCTCACGCGGTCTGCACGTCCAGCACGAACGCTGGTCCAACTGAGGCGCCAGGTGGAAATGGCATGGCAAGCCGTTCCACAGGACTACATCCAGCATCTCTACGATCGTCTCCATGGGAGAATAGCAGCCTGCATTGCTGCGAAAGGTGGATATACACTGTACTAGTGCCGACATTGTGCATGCTCTGTTGCCTGTGTCTATGTGCCTGTGGTTCTGTCAGTGTGATCATGTGATGTATCTGACCCCAGGAATGTGTCAATAAAGCTTCCCCTTCCTGGGACAATGAATTCACGGTGTTCTTATTTCAATTTCCAGGAGTGTATTTGATATTAGCCGAAGACATAAACATCACGATGTTATAGAAAATAAACGAAAAACTGAGACAGGTGGAATGGAACCTTTTGAATAAACTTTTCTGCGGTGTACGCCACAATCACAGTGTTCCTTAGTCCGTTATGGAAAAACACAGGAATACATTGAGGTCACAAAAGTCATGGGATGTCTACCAATATCACGTCTGGCCTCTTTTTGCCCGCGTAGTGGAGCAACTCGACGTGGCATGGTCTCAAAAAGTCGTTGGAAGTCTCCTTCAGAAATACTGATCCATAGCCGCCAATAATTGGGAAAGAGTTGCCGGTGCAGGATGTGTACGAAACGACCTCTCGATTATGTACCATAAATGTTCATCGGAGTTCATGTCGGGCGACCTGAGTGGCAAAATCATTACTCGCTTTATCCAGAATTTTCTTCAAACCAACTACTAACAATTGTGACCCGGTGACATCCACAGAAATTTCACAGTTATTTGGAAACATGACGTCCATGAATGGCTGCGAATGGTCTCCAAGTAGCCCAGCATCCAGAGGACCCGGTTCATTCCATATAAACACAGTCCAAGGCATTAAGGAGCCACCATCAGCTTGGCATTGTGTTAACAACTTGGGTCCACGGAATCGTGGGGTCTGCGCCACACGCGAACCCTACCATCATCTCTTACCCGCTGAAACCGAGACTCATCTGACCAGGCCACAGTTTTACAGTTGCCTAGGGTCCAACCGACGTGGTCACGAGCCCAGCAGAGACACTGTAAGCCATGTCGTGCTGCTAGCAAAGGGTCCGGCGTCGGTTGCCCGCTGCTGTAGCCCATTAACAGCAAATACCACCGCACTGGCCTAACGCGCTGACAACTCCACGCAAACGCCGCTGCTCTCGGTCTTTAAGTGAAGGCCGTCGGCTAGGGCGTTGTCCTTGGCGAGAGGTAATGCCTGAAATTTCTCGGCATACTCTTAACACTGTGTGCACGGTGCCGACCGCGGTGGCCACGCGGTTCTAGGCGCTGGAGTCCGGAGCCGCACGACTGCTACGGTCGCAGGTTCGAATCCTGCCTCGGGCATGGATGTGCGTGATGTCCTTAGGTTAGTTAGGTTTAACTAGTTCTATGTTCTAGGGGACTGATGACCTCAGATGTTAAGTCCCGTAGTGCTCAGAGCCATTTGAACCATTTTTGTGTGCCGGGTGGCAATTATTGAACTATATGAAAAAAAACGTAAATTAGTTACAAACTACGACGCGCACACACTTAATACAACATGGGGTCAATACAGATAATCTAATTTAGGTTATGACATTTTCGATATGCATGTCATCAAATGGTTCAAATGGCTCTGAGCACTATGGGACTCAACTGCTGTGGTCATCAGTCCCCTAGAACTTAGAACTACTTAAACCTAACTAACCTAAGAACATCACACACATCCATGCCCGAGGCAGGATTCGAACCTGCGACCGTAGCAGTCGCACGGTTCCGGACTGCGCGCCTAGAACCGCGAGACCACCGCGGCCGGCTGCATGTCATCACTGACGATTATGTGGCGAAGGCGAATAGCGAAATTCTGCACGAGCCGCTGAAGTGTCGGAAAGTCGATGCTGCCGATGCCCTCCTGAATGACTGTTTTGAGTTCGGCAGTGGTTTTGGGGCTACTGCTGCAAACCTTGTCTTTAATATCGCCCCAGAAAAAGGAGTCGCATTCGGGAGGACGACGGTTCAATCCCGTCTCCAGCCATCCTGATTTAGGTTTTCCGTGATTTCCCTAAAAATCGATTCAAGCAAATGCCGGGATGGTTCCTTTGAAAGGGCACGGCCGATTTCCTTCCCCATCCTTCCCTAACCCGAGCTTGCGCTCCGTCTCTAATGATCTCGTTGTCGTCGGGACGTTAAAGACCACTAACCTAAGACCTAAAAAGGAGTCGCATGTGTTCAGATCTGGAGAACATGAAGGCCAATCGAGGCTCATGCCAGTGGCCTCTGGGAGCGTGCAGTTTCCAAAGTGCTCCTCCAGGACATCACACCCTTGCTTCGATGAGGTCGAAATCCATCTTGCATGAACCACATCTTGTTCAAAAATGGTTCAAATGGCTCTGAGCACTATAGGACTTAACGTTTTAGGTCATCAGTCCCCTAGAACTTAGAACTACTTAAACCTAACTAAGCTAAGGACATCACATACATCCATGCCGGAGGCAGGATTCGAACCTGCGACCGTAGCAGTCCCGCGGTTCCGGACTGCAGCGTCTAGAACCGCACGGCCACCACGGCCGGCCACATCTTGTCGAAATCAAGGTCACTTTGGATAATGGGGATGAAATCATCTTCCAATAGCATCACGTACCGTTCGGTAGTCACCGTGCCGTGAAGGAATATCGCACCGATTATTTCGTGAGTGGACATTGCGCACCAAACAGCCACACGTTGAAGGTGAAGGGACTTCTCGATCGCGAAATGCGGAATCTCAGTCCCCCAAACGCACAAATTTATTGACAAAGCCATCCAAATGAAAGTGGGTTTGTAGGTAAACCAAGTCATATTCACATCAACAATGCCCTTCATTCCCGCGGGCTACGGTGCAGTTTGAACGTCCTAACGCAAACCGTTCAGGAATTATGACGACTTTATTTCATGTGGTTGAATAATTGTCATCCTGTATCTGGAATACTGAATTCCCTACTGATTTCCGAAATGGATTGCCCCGTGCGTCTAGCTCCAACAACCATTTCGCGTTCAAAGTCTTTTAATCCCCGTAGTGCGGCCATAATCACGTCGGACACCTTTTCACGTGAATCGCCTGAGTAGGAATGACAGCTCCGCCAGTGCACTGCCCTTTCATCCTTCGTGTGCGCGGTACTACCGCCGTCTGTGTGTGAGCACATCGCTATCTCATTGGCTTTTGTCATCTCAGTGTAACGTTTAGTTGCGAGGGCTGGGAGGCAGCGGCGGCGCGGCCCGGCACCTGCCCCCGTGTGGCGGTGCTCTATCGCGAGCGCGCCGCGACTGTACCGACGCTCCGGCGCTGACTCACCCCACCCCACGGCACCGCAGCCCGGGCCCGGCGGCGGCCACTGGGGGCGGGTGGGGCCGCCAGCTGGGGGCGGGGTGGGGGCGGCCGGGGCAGTGGGATGGGGCGCGTACTGCGGCGCGCACCCGCGAGACCCGGGCTTCGACCCGCGCAGCGCCGCCGCCGCCGCCGCCGCTACTGCCACTAAATCATCGGCGCACCTGCCGCCAGCCGGTAGCCGGCAGCCACGCACGCCCACCTAGCGACCGCCCACGCACTTTGCTCCGCAAGGCGGCGCCGATCGAAATAACTCGTCCCCCGGCGCGTACCGACAATCGTCACAAAGGCAGGTGCCGTTTGTCCGAGATCGATCGGTCCCAACCTCGCTACTGTGCTCCAGTAACGCGAGTGTTTAAAGGACTCTTCATCAGCTGAGCGTAATTCGTCGGTTAGTGGAATACATTTGAGTGACACGAAATGAATGGGGGTAATCGGGATGCAATCAATGAAGATTAATACGCGAAATGTTATTAGCGAAGTAAAACTCAATCGATCTATAGCAGTGGTCGTCAAGCTTTGTTGTTCAAGAGCCACTACAGACACTGTGGAGCGGCACTTAGAGCTGCATACGTGGCGACCTTACTATTAACTCATCAGATGAATTCCGAACTGCGAATAAGAACTACCATCAGCTGTAGAATGGAATGCCGGCCGGGGTGGCTGAGCGGTTCTAGGCGCTACAGTCGGGAATCGCGCGACAACTACGGTCGCAGATTTGAATCCTGCCTGGGGCATGGATGTGTGTGATGTCCTTATGTTAGTTAGGTTTAAGTAGTTCTAAGTTCTAGGGGACTGATTACCTCAGAAGTTAAGTCCTATAGCGCTCAGAGCCATTTAAACCATTTTTTTGTAGAATGGAATGACGACAATGAAAATTTGTGCAGGATCTGGACTCGAACTCGGATTTCCCGCTTATCGCGATCCGTTGCCTTACAATTTCCCTATCCGTGCACGTCTCACTCCCAGACTCCATCTTCTACAGGGTGGTCCATTGATAGTGACCGGGCCAAATATCTCACGAAATAAGCATCAAAAGAAAAAACTACAAAGAACGAAACTCGTCTAGCTTGAAGGGGGAAACCAGGTGTCGCTATGGTTGGCCTGACCTATGGCTCTGCCATAGGTCAAACGGATATCAACTGCGTTTTTTTTTAATTAAGAACCCTCATTTTTATTACATATTTGTGTAGTACGTAAAGAAATTTGAATGTTTTAGTTGGACCACTTTTTTCGCTTTATGATAGATGGCGCTGTAATAGTCACAAACGAATAAGTACGTGGTATCACGTAACATTCCGCTAGTCCAGACGGTATTTGCTTCGTGATACATTACCCGTGTTAAAATGGACCGTTTATCAACTGCGAAAAGGGTCGATATCGTGTTGATGTATCACTATTGTGATTAAAATGCCCAACGGGCGTGTGCTGCTCGGTATCGTGGACGACATCATTCAAGTGTCCACACCGTTCGCCGGATAGTTACGTTATTTAAGGAAACAGGAAGTGCTCAGCCACATGTGAAACGTCAACCACGACCTGAAACAAATGATGATGCCCAAGTTTTTAGCTGCTGTCGCAGCTAATGCGCACATCAGTAGCAGACAAATTGCGCGAGAATCGGGTATCTCAAAAACGTCGGTGTTGAGAATGCTATATCAACATCGATTTCACCCGTATCATACTTCTATGCATCACGAATTGCATGGCGGCGACTTTGAACGCCGTGTACAGTTATGCCACTGGGCATAAGATAAATTACGGGACGATGACAGATTTTTTGCAGGCGTTCTATTTAGCGACGAAGCGTCATTCACCAACAGCGGTAACGTAAACCGGCATAATATGCACTATTGGGCAACGGAAAATCCACGATGGCTGCGACAAGTGGAACATCAGCGACCTTGGTGGGTTAATGTATGGTGCAGCATTATGGGAGGAAGGATAAAGGCCCCCATTTTATCGATGGCAATCTAAATGGTGCAATGTATGCTGATTTCCTACGTAATGTTCTACCGATGTTACTACAAGATGTTTCACTGCATGACAGAATGGCGATGTACTTCCAACATGATGGATGTCCGGCACATAGCTCGCGTGCGGTTGAAGCGGTACTGAATAGCATATTCCATGACAAGTGGATTGGTCGTCGAAGCACCATACCATGGCCCACACGTTCACCGGATCTGACGCCCCCGGATATCTTTCTGTGTAGAAAGTTGAAGGATATTTGCTATCGTGATCCACCGACAACGCCTGACAACATGCGTCAGCACATTGTCAGTGCTTGTGCGAACATTACGGAAGGCGAACTACTCGCTGTTGAGAGGAATGTCGTTACACGTATTGCCAAATGCATTGAGGTTGACGGACATCATTTTGAGCATTTATTGCATTAATGTGGTATTTACAGGTAATCGCGCCGTAACAGCATGCGTTCTCAGAAATGATAAGTTCACATAGGTACATGTATCACTTTGGAACAACCGAAATAAAATGTTCAAACGTACTTACGTTCTGTATTTTAATTTAAAAAACCTACCTGTTACCAACTGTTCGTCTAAAATTGTGAGCCTTATGTTTGTGACTATTACAGCGCCATATATCAAAAAGCAAAAAAAGTGGTCCAACTAAAACATTCATATTTCTTTACGTACTACACGAATATGTAATAAAAATGGGGGTTCTTATTTTAACAAACGCAGTTGATATCCGTTTGACCTATGGCAGCGCCATCTAGCGGACCAACCATAGCGCCATCTGGTTTCCCCCTTCAAGCTAGACGAGTTACGTTCTTCGTAGTTTTTTCGTTTGAGGCTTATTTCGTGAGATATTAGGCTCGGTCACGGTCAATGTAGCCAACCATGCGTCTACGACTTTTACTCGTACATCCATTATGTATATTGCCGTACAGGTCAGCACGCATGTCCAAAGGAACTTTGTGTTGTAATCAGAATGACACAGGCACTGCAATATCGTATTTATCTGCCGATACCGGGCAAGCGGCTTTCAAATACAACGTCTGACCTGTACCAGAATATGCACGATGGACGTACGAGTACAGGTGTTAGACGCATGGTTCGCGACATATGGAAGTTTCGGTCTGGCCGTGACCCGTGCACGAATACCCGAATGGCAATTCCGCTTTCAGCACCGAGCGGGAATGTTCTTGTTTATTTTACTTTCCGCAGCGTCGCTTGTGTGGAGTTTTCCTCGTTAGTGTTGTTCTGTCTGCCGAGTGAATCGTAGCGCTTCCGCTCCGCCTTTGCTGCCTGTTTGTGTTCGTTTACTTGCAGCGGCGTCGGCCGTTTCGCTATGGCTACCATCGTTTCCACTTGTGTTCCACGAAAAGGTACAGTGAGCTTTCCTCTCGATAAAACAACGCGAAACGTACAACCCGGGTCTCTAGAAATCGACGACTGGCTTGGCGATACAATTCATGTGAACTGTGATCAGGTCCACACCGCTTAGCCGTGCGGTTAAAGGCGCTGCAGTCTGGAACCGCAAGACCGCTACAGTCGCAGGTTCGAATCCTGCCTCGGGCATGGATGTTTGTGATGTCCTTAGGTTAGTTAGGTTTAACTATTTCTAAGTTCTAGGGGACTAATGACCTCAGCAGTTGAGTCCCATAGTGCTCAGGGCCATTTGAACCATTTTTGAACCACACCGCTTATTTTGATGCAGACGAGTTCGTGTTTTACGTGGAGTTTGTGGATCCCTTTCACGTTGGAAGATTACTATCGTGACATGGTTCCCAAGTCCCTTTCAAGCATCGCGATAATTCCATTAGTATGGTGTCCCTCGTAGATGCTGAAATCGAATATACCAATCTTCGAGTGTTCATCCTCCCACCGGAAGTTGATGACAACTTTCTGACCGACATACTGACTCCATATGGTAACGTGAAAAACGTCCGCCGTGAGCGCTGGTCTACTCAACACTGATTACAGTGTTACAGTGGAATTCGTTCCGTGGAAATGCATGTTAAACGCAATCTTCCATCGCATTTACAAGTGTGTGGTTACCGCGTCCGTGTCGTGTATACTGGTCAAGAAAAAAAAAAATGGTTCAAATGGCTCTGAGGACTATGGGACTTCACATCTATGGTCATCAGTCCCCTAGAACTTAGAACTACTTAAACCTAACGACATCACACAACACCCAGCCATCACGAGGTAGAGAAAATCACTGACCCCGCCGGGAATCGAACCCGGGAACCCGGGCGTGGGAAGCGAGAACGCTACCGCACGACCACGAGATGCGGGCTACTGGTCAAGAGGGAACCTGCTTCCTATGTAATGAAACTAGACACTTTCAGTTTAATTGTCCGCGGAGGGTTTTTGTATTAAAGCAGTCATTATTGCAGCGTCGCAAATTGACGGTTGCTGATCTTGTTCCTTCCACTCCCGCCGTCGGGCCTACTTCTGCTTCGGATTATAATCAACAGTCAGTTCTGATAATCGTGTCAATGAATTTCCGCCTTTACCTCCGTGACAGGTTCGGAATCCTATTGGCCCCAGGATAGAACCCATAACGGCGACAAACAAAGGACGTCGCACTCAGGATGGTGATGGTGAGGATTTGGCTGTGCCTTCTGCGCCAGCCCCCTCCGCATCGACTGTGTCCCCTGCTGCTCTCGATGTTACGATACCTTCAGTGCTTGGTTCGGTGAGAGGCGAAGAAGTTATCTCCAGCACCCCTCGTGCTCGCGGGGTGACCCCTTCTGAGCTGCTTGTGTGTGGAGAGGGAGCGGAGTCTCCCCCCCCCCCCCCCCCTCTTCGTCTTTGTGTCCTCTTTTACAGTCTGAGACGATGCAATGTCGTGCTCCTTCGTCTTCAGCCGCCGACGGTTTCCTGCATTTGCCGATTACAGCAAATCCCAAGGAGAATAAAATTAGCGACCAAGTATCACCTGTTGCATTGGCAATTCCACAGCATTCTTCCGCCTTAGTGACTGGAACTGCACTACATGACCCGAGTTCTGAGAGCCAGGAAGCTGTGCCTATGATCCCTCCCACACCCCCGTCTGCAGAGGCCGCCATCCCACGTAGCCGACAGAAACAGCGTATACAACCTGACCGTGCGGTGGCAAGTTGGAAATCTAAGAAAAAAGGTTTCGATGACGGGGGTTCTGGTCCCCCGATGTCTGATTCCTCTGTGGATTCCGCAATGGACTTTCTCTCAGCTTTTTACTTAATTCTACTCGGTGGTTCCGTACATCCCTGTCCAGCTGTGATCAATGACCCATGCCTACACGTTCCTGTCCTTAAACGTTAATCGTATGGAATCAGGACTGCGATTGGCTGTGTCAGTTAATTTATGATTCATGTGCGCACATGGTCTTCTTACAGGAGGTGTTATTTAGTAATTTCTTCTTACCTGGTTTTCATATGGTCTTTCATGTAGCACCCGAATAATCTACGGGGACCGCCTTATTGTTTCGCGAAGGCATTCGTATTGCTAAGGTGGAAATGTTGGATTGTGGCCGGGCATAGGTTCTCAACTTCTTAATCTTAGCTTGGTTCTTTTATACATCCCTTCTGGCACTGGTCGCGCGGTGGATCGTTCGCGTTTTTATAAAGAGGATATTGTTTATCTGTTGCGTAAGAGTCCTCCGGGTATTCTGTTGGTTGGTGATTTTAACTGTGTATTGCGTCCTGTAGATCAACCTCCTAATTTTAATTTATCTCGTGAATTACGTGAATTGGTCCGCTCCTTACGCCTGAAAGACGTCTGCATATGTAAATACCCGACGTTAGTTAAATTTACCCACTTTACTGCGTCTTCTAGTAGCAGGTTAGATAGGTTTTACTTATCAGACTGCCTCAACGATAGTATTTTTAATGTTGAAGTCATCCCAGCTTCCTTTGCGGATCGCTGTGCTGTGGCCACAACTCTCAATCTTGAACGGCAACCAGTCAAATTGGTTCGAACTCGGCGGATGTTAAACGTCGCCCACCTAGCTGACCCCTCTCTCGATGACGTGATGCGAGTCGTGTGAGAGCGTACTCTACGGTCCACTGGGAAATACTCTTCCACCCTTGACTGGTGGACACAGTTAGCAAAACAGAGACTCAGGCAAACTTTGATACTTTTTTTGTGTATCCAAAGCGCGAGACGTTCGGAGAACTTATGAATATTACTATTCCATCCTGCGTTAACTTTATGTTGCTTCGGATCACGCCCCTCTGCGAGTTGCAGATGTTAGGCGTGTAAAAGTAAAATTGTTGAACATGAAGAGAATACAAATGGAAGGTTTGAAAATCCGATCGAAGCCGCGTTCATTGGTGACGGAAGAACTGACTTCCTTGTATCATTTGCTTCGGCATCAGACCCGTCGACGACGGGCTTGTATTCATTCTCTCACGACAAATCATGGACGTCCGCAATGGCGCAAGCTGATATAGTGCGTGTCTTACACCAGTAGTACGTAGACATCTGTGAAATCGATGAGTCCAATGAACCCTTTTCCGACCCACTTGTCAGCATCTTGGATACGACAATTACACGTAAACATAATGCAACGCTCTTAACTGCCTTTCAGCCTGAGGAAGTTTACAAACTTACGGTGGGATCGCCTTCTCAAAAGTCCACGGGTCTGGATGGACTTCCCAAGGAATTTTGGCCGTTGTTGGGTGCTACCTTTACCTTCCTTTTAAATGAAGTGTTACAGGGTAGAGTCGTGCCGACCTCGTTCAAAGTGGGAAAAATTGTTTTAATCCAGAAACGCACTGGACCAGCTGCCCCTGACAGCTTTCGCCCACTTACTTTGTTAAACTTTGATTATAAGACTATGGCAAGGGCAGTTAATAGCAGGATGTCGGCTCTGATGGAGAACATCAGAGCTGCGTACCTGGTGGTACCATTCTTACTCCTATAGTCGAGTGTCGTGATGTGGTTTCGGTTGCTTCTGTAACGTCCGTTCCTTGTGCCCTTGCTTTTCTAGATTTCGATAAGGCATTTCATGGTGTTAATGACGACTTTCTGCTTCGAATTCTGGAGGCAGTTGGTTTGACTGTTGACACACGGCGGATGCTCTCAAATCTGTTTGGGGGTATTTCGGCTTCGGTGGTTGTTAATGGCCAACTGACGCCCCCAATAAATATCCGTAGCGGAGCGCCTTAAGGAAGCCCGCTGTCAATGACTTTGTTTGTGTTTTCTCTGGAGCGCCTCCTTCGGATATTAGCATCCCAGCTGACAGGTTGGACGCTTTCCAGCCGAACTGTAGCAGTTCGTGCATACGCGGATGACGTGATGGTTCTACTCCGCAATCTTGCTGAGATACCCCGGCTGAAGGCTGTAATCAACGATTTTTGTCGTAGTTCAGGTGCAAAACTTAATGAAGGTAAATGCAAGCTTCTTCCCTTGCGAGGTTTTGATGACGCGGTTGAACCATGGGCTACTGCGGTGCATCGGCGTACTTCTCTCGGTATCACCGTTGATCGTTGTCCACTCAAAATGGCGACGCTCAACTGGAAGTCCGTTATGAACAAAATTCAGGGAGCGATACTAAGCAAGAAAGGCGTTCTCTTACTCTTCTCCAGGAAGTCCGAATACTGGATATACACTCCTGGAAATGGAAAAAAGAACACATTGACACCGGTGTGTCAGACCCACCATACTTGCTCCGGACACTGCGAGAGGGCTGTACAAGCAATGATCACACGCACGGCACAGCGGACACACCAGGAACCGCGGTGTTGGCCGTCGAATGGCGCTAGCTGCGCAGCATTTGTGCACCGCCGCCGTCAGTGTCAGCCGGTTTGCCGTGGCATACGGAGCTCCATCGCAGTCTTTAACACTGGTAGCATACCGCGGCAGCGTGGACGTGAACCGTATGTGCAGTTGACGGACTTTGAGCGAGGGCGTATAGTGGGCATGTGGGAGGCCGGGTGGACGTACCGCCGAATTGCTCAACACGTGGGGCGTGAGGTCTCCACAGTACATCGATGTTGTCGCCAGTGGTCGGCGGAAGGTGCATGTGCCCGTCGACCTGGGACCGGACCGCAGCGACGCACGGATGCACGCCAAGACCGTAGGATCCTACGCAGTGCCGTAGGGGACCGCACCGCCACTTCCCAGCAAATTAGGGACACTGTTGCTCCTGGGGTATCGGCGAGGACCATTCGCAACCGTCTCCATGAAGCTGGGCTACGGTCCCGCACACCGTTAGGCCGTCTTCCGCTCACGCCCCAACATCGTGCAGCCCGCCTCCAGTGGTGTCGCGACAGGCGTGAATGGAGGGACGAATGGAGACGTGTCGTCTTCAGCGATGAGAGTCGCTTCTGCCTTGGTGCCAATGATGGTCGTATGCGTGTTTGGCGCCGTGCAGGTGAGCGCCACAATCAGGACTGCATACGACCGAGGCACACAGGGCCAACACCCGGCATCATGGTGTGGGGAGGGATCTCCTACACTGGCCGTACACCACTGGTGATAGTCGAGGGGACACTGAATAGTGCACGGTACATCCAAACCGTCATCGAACCCATCGTTCTACCATTCCTAGACCGGCAAGGGAACTTGCTGTTCCAACAGGACAATGCACGTCCGCATGTATCCCGTGCCACCCAACGTGCTCTAGAAGGTGTAAGTCAACTACCCTGGCCAGCAAGATCTCCGGATCTGTCCCCCATTGAGCATGTTTGGGACTGGATGAAGCGTCGTCTCACGCGGTCTGCACGTCCAGCACGAACGCTGGTCCAACTGAGGCGCCAGGTGGAAATGGCATGGCAAGCCGTTCCACAGGACTACATCCAGCATCTCTACGATCGTCTCCATGGGAGAATAGCAGCCTGCATTGCTGCGAAAGGTGGATATACACTGTACTAGTGCCGACATTGTGCATGCTCTGTTGCCTGTGTCTATGTGCCTGTGGTTCTGTCAGTGTGATCATGTGATGTATCTGACCCCAGGAATGTGTCAATAAAGTTTCCCCTTCCTGGGACAATGAATTCACGGTGTTCTTATTTCAATTTCCAGGAGTGTATATGCCTTATGGAAGGCTTATTACGTAGCCCAAGTTCATCCGCTTCCCTCGATGATGGAGAAGAAACTACAACAATTGTCTGGTTGTTTATTATGAAAGAGACGTATATTTCGCTTACGGTATGAGGTGATCACGAAGCCTCGCTCCTTTGGGGGTTAGGCCTGACTGATATACGGAGGAAGACGCAGACGCTATATGTGCGGCGTACTGTTTTGATGATGACTCAAGAAACTCACACATTCACGTCTCATTTATTTCTCTGTGTCGGTCCTGCTAGTCTTGAGCCCCCTATTGATGTTGGTCCAATAAATTACAAGTTAAAACACATTCGTGACGTCTATCTTGCGGTGAGCTATTTAGGGGCTGACATCTTATGGAGACCTGTCCTCACCATGAAATTCCTAAAGACTCGATGGGAAGCAGTCCCTTGCCTGAACCTCGTTGCAAGAGAATCGCCGCATACCATCTGGACGACAGTTTGGTTCAATATCAGTCTTCAGATTTTGCCGATCTGCGTACCTTCCTCGTGGTATAAGGTAGTAAATAACTTGATTCCAACGAACGAGCGACTTTTCCGTATTGGGGTTAGTGACACGGATTTATGTAGTCGTTGTAAGTCTCCAGATACGATACGACATCGCTTTACTTGTGGAGGTCATACGGCAAACTGGCCTTGGATCAGCACACAATTGGCCTTCCTCACTGCATACACTACCGACATCTTTCTTTCCACGGTTGAAAACCCATACCGTTATGTGGTTGCTGGGACATTTCGTTCATTATGTTGTAGAAGGCAAGAGGGAAGATCACATTAACTTCATGCAGTACATAATCACTGCCTATTGGATATGCTAGCGAATGACTCGATATCGAGCCCTCTTCGCCAGCATGTTGAATCTTGTTTTCTGTCGGCAAGGTGTTGATTAATTTAATTTTTCTGGTAAGTTGGGTTGGGTTGTTTTGGGGAAGGAGAGCAGACAGCGAGGTCATCAGTCTCATCGGATTAGGGAAGGATGGGGAAGGAAGTCGGCCGTGCCCTTTGAAAGGAACCATCCCGGCATTTGCCTGGAGCGATTTAGGGAAATCACGGAAAACCTAAATCAGGATGGCCGGACGCGGGATTGAACCGTCGTCCTCCCGAATGCGAGTCCAGTGTCTAACCACTGCGCCACCTCGCTCGGTTCTGGTATGTTCGCATCTGATTTGCTTCGGCTTGTCCTCTCCTGGTTTCACTGTTCGTTTTGTTTTGTGTATTGACTCAGCATCGCTTCAGTTCTACTGTAAAAAGTGTATAGATGAAGTGTAGATACACATGAGCGTCGACAATTTTTGCAATCAAATTTGGATTTTCTTTTGCTGTTTCGAATGTAATCTGGTTTCGTTTTCCTTCTACTTGTAGATTCTATTACGAACTATAAAAATAAAAAACACAAAATAAAAAATTAACAAATTATTAAGAAAAACCATAGACGAATAATAGTTCATACTTTTCATGTGAGCTTGGTGGTGGTTTGTCGGCTATGTTCTGTTTTTTTTTCTTTAATTCTTTTCTTTTCTCTTATTCTGTTATCATAAATAATTTTTTCTCCCATTTGCAGCTTATATTACATGATGATTTGACTATGGTCTACTGAAGTGTCATGATAGTACCAAATCATTCTGATTAAAAAAGGTAAGATAACCGCTCGCGATAAGCGAGAAATGCGGGTTCGAGTCCTGGTTCGGCACAAATTTTCATTGTCGTCATTCCATTCTACAGCCGACGGTAGTTCTTATTCGCAATTGCGAATACGTTTGATGCATGCATGTCCAAAGGAATTTTGAATGGTAATCAGTATAACACAGGCACTGCAACACCGTATTGTTATTAACTGGTTACCTACAAAAATGAGAGATGGGAAAACCGGCCGGTTAAATGCGATACCAGTATTTTAGTTTTGAATAACGGGTATTTTTCAGTAAATGTTTGGTCTCCGTAATGAGAGACGTTTCAATTTCTTACTAAGAACTGACTAAAAAACCGAAATATCAGTTTGCCATAGTAGCAGTGCTAAACTTTTTCGTTTCTAAATCAACTCTTTCTTATCTCACTTGCAGAGAAAACGATTACACTGAGAAAGAAAGACGCGATTCGCAAAAGGATGAGAGATGTTGGAAGCTCAAGTACTGCGTACAGATCTGTTGAGGACCGTCCACCATCTGAAAGTGGAACAAGAAGAAGGTGCACTGGACGTGCTAAGAGAAAGAAGGAAACTAGAACAATGACTTCATGTATGACTTGTCACATTGTTTTGTGCGAAAACTGTTCCACACCGTATCAGAAATAGGAGAAGCGATATGACACTCGAATTTGTATGTAATGTTAAAAAGCTTGCCATCTGGAATGATCTATCTAATGTCAAATATTTGTAATCATTAATACAAACGAAGTGTTTCCTGAAAGTATGTATCACAAATGAAAAATAAAGGATGATCATTCGTTTCATTACCTCTGGGACACGTGCAGGGGGTTGCAAGAACCCTCTCCCCCTTTCGTACTAAACCTCCAGAAATGTCTCAGTGAATCTCGGTGAGTCCGTAGAAGGTGGTATAAGGGGGCTTAGCTCTGAGCACTGTGGGACTTAACATCTGAGGTCATCAGTCCCCTAGAACTTAGAACAACTTAAACCTAACCAACCTAACGACATCACACGCATCCATGCCCGAGGCAGGATTCGAACCTGCGACCGTAGCAGTCGCGCGGTTCCGGACTGACGCGCCTAGAAACACTCGGCCACTGCGGCCGGCGACCAGGCTTTGCCACCCGAGTTTTGCGATAATTAAACCAGTCCGTTCTTGAACTGACTTAGTGAGCTTCGGCGTAGGGACTCTTTCTGCCTGTTAAGTGAAGATGCTCTCGTAGTATTATGTCCACTTGCCGAGCCGTACCTGCACCGTCGGATTCTGAAATTACAGTACTCATCTACATCTACGTGATTACTCTGCTGTTCACAATAAAGTGCCTGCAGAGGGTTCAATGAACCATCTTCAAGCTGTCTCTCTCTACCATTCCACTCTCGAACGGCGCGCGGGAAAAACGAGCACTTAAATTTTTCTGTTGGAGCCCTGATTTCTCTTCCTGTATCGTGATGATCATTTCTCCCCATGTGGATGGGTTCCAATACAAAGTTTTCGCAATCGGAGGAGAAAACAGGTGATTGAACTTTCATGAGAAGATCCAGTCGCAACCTAAAACGCCTTTGTTTTAATGATTGTCACTCCAATTCCCCTATCATGTCTGTGACACTATCTCCCCTATTTCGCGATAATACAAAACGAGTTGTCCTTCTTTGAACTTTTTCGATGACATCCGTCAGTCCCACCTGAGGCGGATCCCATACCGCATAGCAGTACTCGACAATAGGGCGGACAAGCGTGGTGTAAGCAGTCTCTTTAGTAGACCTGTTGCACCTTCTAAGTGTTCTGCCAATGAATCACAGTCTTTGGTTTGCTCTACCAACAATATTATCTACGTGATCATTTCAGTTTAGGTTATTTGTAACTGTAATCCCTAAGTATTTAGTTGAATTTACAGCCTTCAGATTTGTGTGACTTATCGAGTAATCGAAATTTAGCGGATTTCTTTTAGTACTCATATGAATAACTTCACACTTTTCTTTATTCAGGGTCAATTGTCACTTTTCGCACCCTACAGATATCTTATCTAAATCATTGTGCACTTCGTTTTGGTCATCTGATCACTTTACAAGACGGTAAATGACAGCATCATCTGCAAACAATCTGAGGCGGCTGCTTAGATTGTCTCCTATGTCGTTAATATAGATCAGGAACAACAGAGGGCCTAACATTTCCTTGGGGAACGCCGGATATTACTACTTTTTTACTCGGTTACTTTCCGTTCACTACTACGAACTGTGACCTTTCTGGCAGGGAATAACGAATCCAGTCGCACAACTGAGGCGATATTGCATAAGCACGCAGTTTGGTTAGAAGACGCTTGTGAGGAACGGTGTCGAAGGCCTTCTGGAAATCCAAAAACATGGAAAATTTTACACCCCCTGTCGATAGCACTCATTACTTCATGAGTATAAAGAGCTAGTTTTGTTTCACAAGAACAACGTTTTTTGAATCTGTGCTGAAAATGTGTCAATAAATCGTGTTCTTCGAGGTAATTTATAATGTTCGAACACAGTATTTTTCCAAAACCCCACTGCAAATCGACTTTATCGATATGGGTCTGTAATTCAGCGGATTACTCCTGCATACTCTGAAAGGAACATGGCTGGTATACAATCTGGGGCGGAGGCCTTGCCTTTATTATGTGATTTAAGCTGCTTTCCTACACCGAGGATGTCTACTTCTATGCTTCTCATCTTGGCAGTTGTTCTTGACGAAATTCAGGAATGTTTACTTCGTCTTCTTTGGTGAAGGACATTCGGGAAACCGTGTTTAATAACTCTGCTCTAGTGGCAGGCTTCACCGTTGTTACCGCGCAGTGAAGGTACTAATTCCGTCTTGCCACTGATGTGCTTTATATATGATCAGAATCTCTTTGGGTTTTCTGCTAGATTCCGAGACAGAGTTTCGTTGTGGAAGTTATTAAAAGCATCTCGCGTTGAAGTACGCGCTATATTTCGAACTTCTGCAAAACATTACCAGTCTTGGAGATTTTGCGTTCTTTTAAATTTGGCATGCTTTTTTCGTTGCTTCCACGACAGCGATCAGACCCGTTTTGTGTACCGTAGGGGATCAGTACCATCACTTATTAATTTATCTGGTATATGTCTCTCAGTTGCCGTCAATACTATCTCTTTGAAATCATTCCACGTCTTTTCTACGCTTACATGATCAGATAGGCCGGCCGGAGTGGCCGAGCAGTTCTAGGCGCTACAGTCTGGAACCGCACGACCGCTACGGTCGCAGGTTCGAATCCTGCCTCGGGCATGGGCGTGTGTGATGTCCTTCGGTTA
The DNA here is from genome assembly GCF_021461385.2 of Schistocerca piceifrons. Taxonomy (NCBI): domain Eukaryota; kingdom Metazoa; phylum Arthropoda; class Insecta; order Orthoptera; family Acrididae; genus Schistocerca; species Schistocerca piceifrons. The sequence continues at coordinate 58,040,843 of NC_060143.1, forward strand.
GTTAGGTTTAAGTAGTTCTAAGTTCTAGGGGACTGAGGACCTCAGATGTTAAGTCTCATAGTGCTCAGAGCCATTTTTTGATCAGATAGGAAGGAGTGGAGACTGTCTGTTAAAAAGGCGTTATGAGCATTATCAGCTTTTTTAAACAGATGTACTTGGCGTTTCTTTTTGATGGTTGTGGGTTTTACGGTATTCAGCCTAGCAGTAACTGCCTTGTGGTCGTTAATGCATGTATTCGTCATGATACTCCCTATTTGTCCAGGATTATTTGTTGCTAAGGTAGAAAACTATGCTTTCGAAACCCTTTTACGCTTCGAGTGGGCTCATGAACTAATTGTTCAAAATAATTTTCTGAGAAAGCATTGAGTACAATTTCGGATGACGTTTTATGCCTGTCGCCGACTTTAAACGTATAATTTTTCCAGCATATCGGGGGTAGATTAAAGTCACCACCGACTGTAACTTATGAGTGGGGTACCTGTTTGAAATGAGACCCAAGTTTTCTTTGAACTTTGCCTTTCGCGGGCAAGTGCTCAAGTGGTAAAGCCCTTGCCCGCGAAAGGCGAAGGTCCCGAGTTTGAGTCTCGGTCCGGCACACAGTTTTAATCTGCCAAGAAGTTTCATATCAGGGCACACTCCGCTACAGAGTGAAAATCTCATTCTCAAAATATGCTCTTGTCGGCCTATGTCAAGCAAAAAAATGCCCCGCATAGATGTAATTCAGGGAAGTGCTGGGCCCTGTAGTGGCAAAATACCGACACGTTCATGTATATTTGCGACCAACATAGCAGCTGACAATATAATCTGTGAGCATCCCGTGTACTGTGGCAGGCGTCCGGGTACTGTGACCGTGACAGAAAAATAAAATTACCTGTACTGATTGACGTCTCCCCCCGCCCCCCCCCCCTCGTCCCGCCCCCTCCCCCCGCACCACACTGAGTACTGCGACTGCACCACTCATTCAGAAAGCCATCAAACCGAGGTAACAGCGGACATGTTGCAGCTCTTTCAGGCCAAAGCTGCTGATTTCTTTAGCCGCCTGATCATCATGGACGAGTGTTGTAGGAGATGTATCACTATGATTCCAAGGCAACGGAGGAAAGGAAGCATTGGAAACGCCTGGATTCACCACCACCGAAGAAGATGTAGATCCAATCATTATGCTTACTGTTTACGGCACTGTTATGGTATGGTACTTGACAGATTACACTCGTAACAGTCAAACCGTCGCAGGAGCAAACTACGGACTCTCTTCCCGAGGATACGGGAGGTTGTGTCATGGGAAGCTGTCCAAGGGCTTCACGACAACGCCCTAGCTCATTCTGCACAGTACACGGAAACGCATACTCATATTGCTTCTTTCCGCTATCAGATTTTTCCTCACTGCCATACTCTACTTACATGACACCCAGTACCTTCTTTATCTTTCCCGAGATAAAGGAACCATTGCGTGGCAGCCATTCCCAGAATGACGACGAGGTACTTTTCGACTTGAAACATTTCCCGAATAGCCTAAAGGCAATCTTGCACAATTAAGGTCTCCGCCAAGTCATGGATCGTTGGAAAAAAAACCGTCTCCCATTGAAGGATGAATATCTAAAGAAGGTGTAACATCACCACCAAATTTAATGGTCGCAGCTGACTTTTTCGAGGTGATAATTACTTTCATGTTTCTTGTATAACATTGCTTACTAACCTCATGCATAGCTGGTTGCACAGATCGTATTCCGTCCGTTGTAGTCTCTTTGTAGGAGAACACGCAAGGTGCGAAAATACTTATTATGCTTAAAAACAAGCATCCTTTTCTCGTCCATTTCATATCCAAAAATAATCTCTGCAACTGTGAATGTGTGGATATATGTATTCAAATCTGGCAGTGAGGAAAACAGAGACCTTCTTGTGCTCTGGGGTAGAGTAGTGCCAACACTGCTGTTCTCTTCTTAAGGAAACGTGACCTCACGGCAACGGCCATTAGCTCGTGGTTTTGAAAGACATTCTGGGTTTAGCCACCGGGCTGGTAAGCATGAATGTTCCTTGCAGCGTACTGTGGCGCAATTTCTGTTTCGATTATTGAGGACAGATACTTGACTTTTGTTAGAAAATCACTTCATTAATTTCGTTAAATATTCGAGACTGTTTCTTACTTCGAATCTTGGATGTTTGAATTTGACTTCTTCCATTGTTCACACCACTACCGACCATGAGCCATGCCGGCCGGGATGGCCGAGCGGTTCTAGGCGCTACAGTCTGGAACCGCGCGACCGCTACGGTCGCAGGTGCGAATCCTGCCTCGGGGAAGGATGTGTGTGATGTCAGGTTAGTTAGCTTTAAGTAGTTCTAAGTTCTAGGGGACCGATGACCTCAGAAGTTAAGTCCCATAGTGCTCAGAGCCATTTGAACCAACCATGTGCCACAGGCATTGGTGTTTATTTACTCGAGGTTCTTTCGCATTAATTTAAAAAAAAGTGTTTCCTTCAGTTTGCGAGCATAACGGTGCTGATGTCAATCCATTTTTACAACATAAGCAGATTGATGATTTCACGTGTTGAGCCTGGTGTAGAAGAAAGACAGTTTGCAACTAGTCCAAGTTATTGTCTTCATTGGTCAATTCGTAGTCGCAAGGAGTATGATGTGAATGTTATGGTCAAATTTGAAGTAGCTGTTGTGTCTCTGGCGTAGGAACGTACGTGTGACCTTGTCACCATATGTGAACAAAGGAAATATATTGTGAACACAGGTTTTGTACTGAGTACAGTAAGCGGTTTTACACACAGTAAACTACAATTTTCTTAATTTCATTTAAAAATATGATGGTAGTTAGGGAATGTATCAGTTTTAGTCGAAAGGCTCTGACATCGAATTCAGCTATGTTGTAGCTCAGTCTCCATCAATTGGGTGCTTCGTTGGTGGTGGAGGTGTTGGAGAGGGAACTGTCTCTTTTAGTCATTATGTTGTGTGTGATTATTCTGTTGTCAGTGCAAAATTATTCTCCTTTTTGAATGCATTCCCAGTCTCCAAGTCTTTGCCTTCGAAATAATCGCGCTGGATTTCCCCTATAGTCTTCTTTAAGTGTGATTACCATGCAAATAAGGGACTGTACAATTTAGAATTGGTATAGTAACAGCTCATGTTTCTTTCATATGGGTTGTTGATTACTGTAATAAATCACAAATTTTAACCAAGGTTGCTTTCTCAATTTTTGCCCTCTCCATGCACTGCTGCACCTTATGATTGTTCACCCCAAGGGTAGAGGAATCAAGAATTATCTGACTCAAAATAGCGTTTAATAAGATTTTCAAGTGTAACCATATCACAGGGACATAACTGTTGCGCAATAAAATATTAGGGTTTGGTGACGATAATACATCGTCCTGAACAAGTCGATATCGCACACATGGCGGGATAAAGTGGGACAAAAATTACGTAAATTGCTTGCTTTCTACTTTTAGTACTCCAGGGCAAGTATCAAAGTCTGTTGTCGTGTGGTAGCTAGTGAGCTAGTGTTACTACCGAAGGATGTTTGTCGACAGGTCTCAGGGATTAATTACTTCTTAGAGCAACAGCAGAGTTTTTAGTCACATCTCAGGTGGATGGAATGTACTCAAAGGTAGTGGTAACCATGCACTTGACAACTGTCAGGATAAATAGTAAGCTTTCAAACTCTACCAGTACTTGTAGCGAACATAAGCTTAGGGAATACATATGGATCAAGGTATGAATGCTGCATGGTCGTAGATATTCAAAGGGATAGTGCCGACGGTTGCCATCATCTTCGCCTGAAGATAATGGAGACGCATTCCATCGAAACGTTGCTACGAGACGACGACGCCACTCGGCTGACAACCCGTGAAGACTTCATATATACAATATCACTATGTCACAACTGGTATCACTCACCTCATACACGTACGTGAGTCTGACTGTTTGTAGAGATATGAAATAGAATGATCACAGAGTCTCATCTGTAGGTAAAACAGGTGGAGACTTCAACCAATTGGTAGGAAACCGGGAAAGCACAGTCTATAAGGGAGATTACCTACAAAACATCAGTGCAGCCCAATGCTTATGTGTGTCAGATCTGTACCAAATAGGAGTACCTGGGGATATGCAACGTTACAAAAAAGGCAGCACGTGTGGTTTATTTAACCCATGGGGGAGCATCAAATGGCTCTGAGCACTATGGGACTTAAGTTCTGAGGTCATCAGTCCCCTAGAACTTAGAACTACCTAAACCTAACTAACCTAAGGACATCATACACATCCGTGCCCGAGGCAGGATTCAAACCTGCGACCGTAGCAGCAGCGCGGTTCCGGACTGAAGCGCCTAGAACCGCTCGGCCACCGCGGTCGGCTGGGAGAGCATCATTGGAGGTGTTCAAAAACATGAACTGGCCGGTGTCTGAAGATAGACGCCAACTATTCCACGAACATTTGACATGACATTCCAATATTAAGTGAGGGATCTAGAAAAGTACAGCATCCCCATCGTTGGCTAATGAGACTGGCAGTATGAGGACGGATCCAGCAGCGGAAACAACCATAAACAAGTTAAATGCACCGAAAGAAATAAACAAACAGAGAACAGATTCTGTGGGGCTTATAGCAGTATTAGTAGATCGGTAACTGGTTAAGGGTTTTGTTTTAGTTTTGTAGTAATTGAAGTAGTTGTAGTATTTAAAAGGTATCAGAAATAAATAGTTAATATATAAATTTATTACTAGCCAAGGAAATGTGATTGTATAGCCTGTTTTAGATTTTCAGATGATAGGATGTAATTATGACGTATAAATAATGGATTAGTATTTTATCCATCTTCAGCAACTGTGCTCCTATCTGTTGAACGAATCAGCAATTAGTTGCACGAAAGAAATTTTATTCCTTTACCAGTTTCAGGGACGTAGTGCCCTTCTTCAGAAGTCTTGTTGGCGACACATTTCTTATTAAAATTAATTTGGTTGGAGATCTTGAGAGTCTTTCGGTTGTTTCTCCTGTACAAGTAGTCAAGACAGACGCAAAGAACCGTCTACTCCTACAGGAAAAACAAACTGAGAATACTCAAAACCCCGACCACATTAAGAATAATAAGGAATGTATCGCCAATAATCCTTCTGAAGGCGGCCATTAGGTGCACGAAACCGATAAAGGAATAACATTTCTTTTGCGCAACTGGTTGCTGATTACTTCAACAAAAAGTCTGGATTAGTTACAGCACGCACAGAGGTATTAAAACAGTCGTGGTTCTTCTCGCTCGACACGCGATTGGAACTGCAAGAAATGGCGTAATGAGAATTACTTTCTGCCATGAACTTCACACGGTTTGCAGATTATAGGTGTATATGTAGATGGACATATGCCGTGAGGCACTGAGCGTATATTCCCAGCTTACGGGCGGGTGGTTGTCTCGGCAGCTGGCACGGCGAAGACGGACGCGCAGACGCGGCAGCCGCGGCGCCTCCAGTGCGGGGGTGGAGGAGAAGGAAGAAGAGGAGGAGGAGGAGGAGGAGGCGGCGGCAGCTATCAGCCGCTCAACAGGTGGGGCGGCGCGCTTATCAAGACGTATTAGCCTGGCCCGCAATCACAGGCGGTCACGGCGCGCGGGTCAGTGATCCGCCGGCGGTGCCACTGCAGCGGTCAAGGCGGCGGGCCCGGAGTTGCCCACCTCTGCCCTCCAAGCGGCTCTGAAGCACGCCTTCTGTACCTCACTACGATATGTTGTGTGCTTGACGGCTAGTCTTGCTGCTATTCCAGAATGAATTTTTCTTTGAAACTTCCTGAAAGTTAAAACTGTGTCGGTCCGAGAGTCGATCGTGGAGCGTCACCATTCGCGGACGGTGTTCTTACCGAACCAACTGTCCGGGACCCACGACGCGCCCACCCAGTTTCCTTACCGCCAGTCTCCATCTTACTTTCCAAATTTCACCGAAACTTTCCCGCTCGCCTTGCAAAACTGGCACTCTGGGGAGAAAGGAAACTGCGGAGAAATAGCTTAGCCACACTGTAGGTGAATCTTTCACTTTGGAGAGGAATATGTGTTGGTTTTAAGCTGTATTTATTGCATCTGCGAATCTTGTTACAAAAAGAAGAATACATAGGACTGAAACAACCTTTATACCACAGGTCAAGCACACAGTACACAAAGAATTACGGACCCAAAAAAGTTCATGATGTCTTGCTTTAAATCGATGTAATGTGAATCTCTTGTGTGGAATCTGAGAGCCGTGCCATGGAATCAGAAGGGGGTCGGGGGCGATATGTTCTCAAAGTTTCTGTGTCCACTTTAGATCTTACAAGGAGCTGCCAAGTGAAACCGAACAACCACCACAATGGGACCATGGAATGATTCCATTGAAAAGGAATCTCCAAACGCATTAAGACGTTTATCCTTCTGTTTCGCAGAAGGCGACCGACCACTGACAACTCCACAGCCGCACCACTCTCGCACTTCTGCATCCGATTGTAACCGACGTCCACAAATGTCTTTCTACAGGTCGCCAAAGATGTGAAAACCACACGGTGAACGTTCTGGGCTGTACGGAGGATGTTGCAGCGTTCCCCAATCAAATCGCTGGCACTTAACCTTTGTCCAGTTGGCAGTCAATGTGCGGACGGACATTGTCGTGGAATTGGATGATTCCGTCTGACAGCATTCCTGGGTGTTATTACTTTATAGCGCATCACCGTTTGTGCAAAGTCTTCAGAGTGCTACGCATTGGTTGTGGCTCCATGCTCGAGGCCTCTGTAGCCAAAGAAGGAGTTCATCATGACCTAACTGGAACTTGTGCTTTGGGTTTATTTGGCGGGGAAGGTGTGGGATGTTCCCACTGTTTGCTTTGTCATTTGCTCTCGGGCTGTCAGAATGCTGTCGGACAGAGTCATTCTGTTGCACGATAATACGTCCCACACCCTATCAATTGAACGAAGGCTAAACCTCAGCGATTTGGTTGAGAAGTGCTGGTCAGATAGTTCACCATGTGGTTTTCACATCATTGGCGACCTGAAGAAAGACAAGCATGGACTTTAGTTTCAGTTGAACGAGGAAGTGCAAGCGTGGGCGATGTTGTGGGTCTATGAGCGACCGATTGCATTCGACAGAACAGCAGTCGATCGTCTCGTCTCCTGTAGGATAAATGTCTTAATGCGTGTGGTGATTACTTTTGAATGGAACCATTTCTCGGCCCCATTGTGTGAGGTGTTGGTTTTAATTTGACAGCATCCTACTTACTGAACTCATCAACGGTTTTGTTATGACGACTGTAGCTGAGTAAGTAAGCTACTGTATGTGCAATAACGTCAGCTACCATCCAGTGTCTGCCAGTTAGGATAAGCACAGCTTGTGATGTGCGCCCTCCCAAGTGCCCCAGCGCACAACGTAGTGTGTGCAGAGGGGCAAGGGCGGGAGCGAGTACCAATGCATCTTGCTGCTGCAGTACCTGTGCATTCTACAACTTGTACATTATGCAGCGAATTTACTAAGTTTTTAACATGGTTTACGATCACTGACTTAAAAGGTGTTGGTTCCCTACTTCACCCTCTTAGAGGCGTTTTATCTCCTGAACTAACCTAAGTTCCTCCTCAGGATTAAGCTATCTCTGTACCAAATTTTGTCGATCTGAGTTCAACGATGTAATCGTAAAAACATAACAGACAGGGTTACTTTTGCATTTAATGATATTAGTACGGACGTGTGGATTAGACACGTTGAGGATTGTATAAGCATTGTATTCATTACATTGAATCGTATTATGTAGAACATATCAACCAATAATGGCGCTTTAACAAATATGATAACATTCAAAAGAGTAAGTACCTTTTTCACAGAGCAAATACTTCTCTCTAATTGGCTTAATATTCTTCAAGTCAACAAGTATCCCGTAGACAATGGAGAAAAGAACAGCAATCGGTCACGAAATCTGTCGTTCTATTACAGCAGACTCAATTACATATTCATCCTCAGCGCTAAAAAATACAGAACAGGAGAATCAGGAAGGAATATAAGGTGTTTAACAACGTATTGTACGTGCAGAAATAAGCGTCACACAAGTGACTTTAGTCCAGAGTGTCACGTGGTAAATAATATTGGTTGATGTAGAGCATACAGGAGACTAACATGAACTGAAGCCATTGCTTACATGGTTGAATTTGAAGAAAACGTGACGTCAGAGACGTGTGGTGTCCTCTATTGAGGCACCGACGAACAACAAAATAATAGCAAGCTATATAATTTTTAAAGAATTTTATTTAAAAAAATACTGAACAGTAAACCACAGCTGGCCGGAGTGGCCGAGCGGTTCTAGGCGCTACAGTCTGGAACCGCGCGGCCACTACGGTCGCAGGTTCGAATCCCGCCTCGGGCATGGATGTGTGTGATGTCCTTAGTGTTAGTTAGGTTTAAGTAGTTCTAAGTTCTAGGGGACTTATGACCTCAGCAGTTGAGTCCCATAGTGCTCAGAGCCATTTGAACCATTTTTTAGTAAACCACAAGATTGCATTTCTTTCCTCCATTGTTTATATTCAACGATCGCTGCCCAGAGTGGGGTCATATGCATTCCAAACTAATTAAAATATCTTGCCCTACACAGTTTCTAAAGTAGCCTGTTTTCTTCCTCAGGGTTCAAGCTAACTCCATATCAAATTTTATCGAAACAGGTTCAGCGGTTTAGTCGTGAAAACTTAACAGGCAGACTTACTTTCGCATCCATGATATTAGTACGTATATGCGGAGGAATTGCCTGCCCTTCTGGCAACAGGTAACCATACGTTGCTGGAACAAATGCGCCTACCAAGTTGAAAGTTGTCTGTCACAATCTCAACTTTCAGTAGTGATTGATCTTTCACGTTCTCTAAATCGCAGACACTCCTCAACTGTAATTCTGTACCTAGCAATCGATCTCTGAAAACATAAACGTCTTTGATTCACTTTGTAGGAGTATATGACTAAACACTTTGATCAGCAGTTTAGGCGGACGAATCAGGGGCGAACGCACCGCGTGGCTCACTGGAAACATTTAGTTTAAAGGCACAAAGTGTGTTTTGTTCGACGCTCCCCTCTCCTGCTTTTCCTACTCCTCGCGTTCGCGCAGCCCCCCTTTTCCTATGTCACCTCCCTCTATCGGCTCCCCCTTTTTTCTTTTCCTCTCCTCTCCCTTTTCCCCCTTATAGATCCGGGTCCTTCCCCCCCCCCCCCCCCGTCTGCCGCCATGTCACCTGTATAGTGCTTTTATAACTGAGTAGTCAGTGTTGTGCGTCCACTGTGTCAGTGTTGCGAACAGCCGCCATACTGTCACTAGTTGTGTGTTTTTTTTTATCTCGTGCGAAGAGAAATCAGACTGTCGCCGTGTTTTTTAATTGTGCCCGTCTACTTCTTGTGTGCCTTCATCCGCATCGTCATCGCAGTGTTTTCATATTTTAAAGTCCACAACTTACTGCCATTTTACAGTTTTTTACAATATCACCGTTTTATCACCTGTTTTTCTCGTTTGTTTCTATTCTCATTATGTTTTTTATCTTTTCTGTAGGCTGTAGAGCAGCAAATTACGTTGCTGCCAGCCCGCCCCCCTTTGGGGGGAGGGGGGGGGGGAGATTAAAAAACCAATAAAGAAAAATAAAATCTGTTCGACGCTGTCGCTCCGTATGGATTAGTGCGTGAAGACGTTGCTGTGGTTGAGCAAGATATTAAGTAAAACTGAAGTCATTTTCTATTGTTCATTCTCAGATGTCATGCTATAAATGTTAGGTGCGTAGGTTCTGCTACGTATTGCAAGGGTTGGCGTAATATTTACAACAGTTTCAGGTATTTAGTTTGGTGAGATGGGCAGTTTCCGAAGCGTGGTACAGAATCGGGCTTGCATTAGTTCATCCCTATACTAAGGCAGTTAAATTCATCATATCTGCGTTTAGTGAGCCTTTCCCAGTATTTTGTAATGCAAATGGAATTCTCTTTGTTTAGAAACAAAGATGAGCGTACGAGGTGTGGCTAGAAAAAAACCGGACTAGTACTGGTGAAACAATAAAACGAATGCAATAAGGCTGAAAGTAGCGTGGCCTGTCACGTGACTCTCGCTCCGCCTACTGCTCGAGTTTCATCTGCCTCCTGCACTCAGTCTGCCCGTGGCGTCTGTTTTAAGTAGTTGACGTTTTGTCTGTGCATCGGAAAATGTTGAGTGTACAGTAAGAACAGCGTGTTAACATCAAATTTTGTTTCAAACTAGGAAAATCTGCAAGTGAAACGTTTGTAATGTTACAAAAAGTGTACGGCGATGATTGTTTATCGCGAACACAAGTGTTTGAGTGGTTTAAACGATTTAAAGATGGCCGCGAAGACACCAGTGATGACACTCGCACTGGCAGACCATTGTCAGCAAAAACTGATGCAAACATTGAAAAAATCGGTAAACTTGTTCGACAAGATCGCCGTTTAACAATCAGAGCAGTGTCTGAGTTAACAGGAGTTGACAAGGAAAGTGTTAGGCAGATTCTTCATGAAAGTTTCAACATGAACAAAGTGTGTTCAAAAATGGTTCCAAAGTGTCTCACAATTGAACAGAAGGAACGCCGAAGAATGATTTGTTCTGACATCCTGGAAAACATTGAAAGTGATCCCACCTTCTTACAAAATGTTATTACTTGCGATGAATCGTGGTTTTTTACTTACGATCCCGAAACTAAACGCCAATCGATGCATTGGAAAACTCCTGGTTCTCCACGACAAAAAAAAGCACGAATGTCAAAATCGAAATTCAAGGCAATGATGATTGTTTTTTTTTGACATCAAAGGGATTGTGCACATTGATTGGGTACCAGAGGGACAAACAGTGAATCAGCATTACTACATTAGCGTCCTGGCTACCCTACGTGAGCGAGTACGGAGAAAACGGAACGATTTGTGGAGAAAAAAGTCATGGATCCTTCACCAAGACAATGCCCCAGCTCACAGTGCGTTGTCAGTGAAGACGTTTTTGGCAAAACACAACATTCCCATCTTAGATCATCCACCCTACTCACCTGATTTGGCCCCCTGTGACTTTTTTCTTTTCCCTAAGGTCAAGTCAGCTTTGAAAGGAACTAGATTTGAGACTGTTGAAGCAGTAAAAGAAAAAGCGACGGAAGTAATGTATGGACTTACCGAAAATGATCTGCAGCATTTCTATGAACACTGGAAAATTCGTATGGAGCGGTGTAGAGACCGAGGAGATGTGGTGGTGGTGGTTAGTGTTTAACGTCCCGTCGACAACGAGGTCATTACAGACGGAGCGCAAGCTCGGGTTAGAGAAGGATTGGGAAGGAAATCGGCCGTGCCCTTTCAAAGGAACCATCCCGGCATTTGCCTGAAACGATTTAGGGAAATCACGGAAAACCTAAATCAGGATGGCCGGAGACGGGATTGAACCGTCGTCCTCCCGAATGCGAGTCCAGTGTGCTAACCACTGCGCCACCTCGCTCGGTAGAGACCGAGGAGAGTACATTGAAGGAGATAACATGAAATTGTAAATAATTGTAAATAAATGTTTTTTCCAGCATCAGTCCGGTTTTTTTTCTAGCCGCACCTCGTATGCCGTCCTGTCGACATCGAGGTCATTACAGACGGCTCTCTTGTTTCAATCTTCCGTTTTTGGTGGTTTATTGTACCACGTGTTCCATCCACGGATATTCTGCGCGTCATGCTGGGCATAATTACGCTTTAAAACCAATTATATTTTCTTGATCAGAGATTCTAATGTTTACTCGTGATCCCTAGCCACTGCTGTAAATTTCTAATGTCTCGACAAATTAGTATGCATCTCGCTATCGGCGTCGAGTTATTTCAGGTGATGTAAATTTCCTGGCCTCATAAGAGATACCAATTTTTATGATGCCTTATTGCGGACACTAGTGCACTGTCTATTTCTTTGCATGTTTTACAGATCACAATCTAAGTCACCATTTGGGATCACGGAGGCAGCCGGCGGTTCATCATTTTATGAACGACATGTTTGCTCGTGTCTTTGAATTTTATATTTGTTTAAAGAAAAGCTAGGCTAATAGACCATCAAGCATACTTACTGCAATAACTTGGCAGCGACTGGGTTACTTGCAGGTTGCCGGCCGAAGTGGCCGAGCGGTTATAGGCGCTACAGTCTGGAACCGCGCGACCGCTATGGTCGCACGTTCGAATCCTGCCTCGGGCATGGATGTGTGTGTGATGTCCTTAGGTTAGTTAGGTTTAAATTCGACGCCTTTATCATGACATGCTGCACCGCCGCCCCCTAAATGTGGTCGAACTAAAATATCCTGAAGTACGGTGGCGCGTGGTGTGGAAGACTGTACACGATGCCATGTTTGATTCCGATGTCGTTTCCCAATGGTACGTAGTCGTTAATGGGAAGCTGGTGACGCAAGAACGTCTCTACAATATTCACATGGCAGAATCTCCCAATTGTGTGGGTTGTAATAAAGTAGATTCTGACGAGCACCGCCCCAGCTGTGGAGAGGCGGAACCGGTTTGGCACCTAGTGCGGCAGATGCTGGCTTATCTCTTGCGAGTAAGGCCGGAGCATATATCTGCACGCACGTTATTGTTTCCGGATGAGACGTTTTACCCCACGACGCGAACCAACCCTGTCACCTGGATACGTGGACATGGGGTCCATAACCTCTGTAGTGACGGACACAAGAATTTACTTGACTTCTGGCTCTATTTGCAAGAAAGACATCATGCTATTTCCGGACATACCAGACATCGACAATGCTTCGCAAACTACCTCTGGAGTGCTTTTCACAGCCCGCCGTGTAGCTGGAATGTTCCAGGCAGTGGTAGGTGAGGTCAGAACGAACTGCAAACGATCATATATTGAACAATCTTTATCAGTGGGCGCAGTCGCTGGGAAGCCTAACTACGAAGTGGTGGCTTTATTTTCATGTTATTTATGTTTACTATCTTCGATAGTGTCTTCATTCTGTTTTAGTTTTCCAGGCTTGATTAACTATAACTGTTCGCACATTGATATATACATCAATAAAAGAAATTTTAAAAAAATGAAAAACAAAAATAAAAATTAAAAAAAATATAAAAAAATCTTCCGCACCCTACTAGAAATACCCTTCCCCCATTCCTTTCATAGTGTTTTTGTGGGTTGATGCATACATGTTAGTCCCATACAGTGTAGTTTCTACACATTTTCGATGGGGGGTGGTTACGTAAAGTTAGGAAGGTAACGCCTGAAGAGGTAAGAGTTCATTCTTGTTTTGCAGGGACACAAGTGGCGGTGCCCCGTAGGGATGGCTATGATTTTGTTTTATTTCTTTTGTAAGGAAAACAAAAAAAAGGGTGAAGAGGTAGGAAAAAAAATAAAAAAAGTACATTCTAAAAATTAAAAAAAAGTAGTTCTAAGTTCTAGGGGACTGATGACCTCAGAAGTTAAGTCCCATAGTGCTCAGAGCCATTTGAACCATTTGAACTTACAGGTTATTGATATTGCTGTTGACGCTCTTCACAGAATTAGTGCGTTCGTAGAATCCATTCAAGTGTTCAAATGTCAAAAGTGGACATAAATGTCCACTTTTATTATGTTGCACGAAGTATTCCTAGCCTTCTCTTATTCTGTTACTTTAAGAAATTGTAGTTAAACAACATTATCTCGTCATTTCAACGGTCTAAACTACATATACAAGAGGGCAAGTTTGCATGTAATCAGAAATTAAACGAGAAGCAGAAGGGTTATAAAGTGATTGGCAAAAAGGCGCAGTTCTTTCCATCAGACGATTAGAAGACGTGTAGAACTAAAAACATCGCTATATGATGAACAACGGCGGCCTTATCACCCTACTTTGAGGTTCACAGGACGCTACCATGGCTTCTGATAGTGTCAAAATTGACACAGACGAACTCTATTCCGTCTACTAGAAAGCCTTCACTACAACAGCATACCTCTTCGTATATAAAGTATACACATTTTTTGATTAGTAGGTGACCTTATCGAAGCTACGTTCAAGTCAAGAAACACAGCGTAAACGTGACTTCCAGAATCTACTGCCTCTTTGAAATCTACATCTGAATACGAAGACGTACTGAAAAGCAATGCCTCAGAATTTTTGTGCGAAAACTCTTTAAGCTTTTTAAATAAAATGAACATTATTGACATACGACATACAAGTTATTCATGTCTGCATTTTTACAACTCTCTGTCGCTAGAGAACTCCAAATTGTATCCAATCCCCAATCCCGTCTCCGGCCATCCTGATTCAGGTTTTCCGTGATTTCCCTAAATCCCTTCAGGCAAATGCCGGGATGGTTCCTTTGAAAGGGCACGGCCGATTTCCTTCCCCATCCTTCCCTCACCCGAGCTTGCGCTCCGTCTCTAATGACCTCGTTGCCTACGGGACGTTAAACACTAATCTCCTCCTCCAAACTGTATCGCGTAACACGGCGGTGTGTAACGTAACTATGTCGATGCGTGAGAAACAGCGAGATGTCTAAGAGTTCGTCCACACGTGGAGCACCCTGTCCTTCAGCATGACAGTGCAAGACAACACACGAGAACTGCAACATCTGCAGTAACTTCATCCGACCCTCTTTTTTTGGGGGGGGGGGGGGGGGGGAGGGAAACACCGTCATTTGATTGTATATATCTGTATATCTCCTGGGTACAATCTGGATTTCAGCTTCCACGCTACTATCAAGTAGAGTATTTTGTTGTGTACTGTGCAGGAACACATTTGCTTAACAAGAGATAAATGGCACAAAATTAATGTCTTGTAGGAATGCGGCACATTATTATTTTCCCAGATACGACGAGCTTGTATGATAATGCGCTGCGTTCCTACACAAGTGTGACACATTATGTGAAAACTACTTTCGTCCGCAAGTTTTGCGCGCGAGGGTAGTTACAAAACAAATGCGGCTAAAAAATAACATATCGTTTTAGACATAAATGAGGCAGTACAGCAAAGCTAACATGACCAAGCCTATACCTGCACAAAATACATGTTGCTTAAAATATTATGCTAGGAAGGCCATCACACAACCAAATAGACAGTCTTAATTACTTTCAGCTGCTTTTAGAATGTAATTAATTTCAGTTTTAGGCTTGCACTTGATGTTAGACACAAAGAACCTTGAGATAAGTATATCTCCACCTAAATTGTCCAGGATGCTTATCAAGTGTCACTGTGGTCTCTCCTTGTCTGAAATGCGTAAAAGGTGTTGGCGTTTCAATCTGAGGCTATGTTATTGGTGATTCAAAGAACGAACTCTCACCAACCGATGTTTTTACACGTTTTTCAGTGGTATTTCACCGTCGCAAGCACCATTTTAGGACGGAAAAAGGCACTGCATCATGTTCTACACAACAAAAATGTGTTAAAAGATACTGACCGGCAATTATTGCTTATTATTACAAATGACGCAGGTGTACTCGAAGTTAAGTACAAAAACAACTTTTGACAGTGGCTGCAATGTTTAATAATTGAAACTATCGCTTCACAGTTCTCTAAAACATTTACAAACTGTATTTTCACACTCAAGTACTAGATAGTACCAAAGAAATGATGGTTTCTGTGCTTTCACCTACACATTTTCAGCCACCCACACAATATCGCGACCCACGCTAGGGTATTAATATTATCTTGGAGTACGAAACGTTTGTCATATTCTGCTGGTTATGCTAAGCAGGTATGGTACTGACAGTTGACGCAAAGTCATTTAGAAATCATATTCTATAACTAGAAGTTGACAGTGTATGTGGCATCATTTGCCTGTAGGTGTACCACAACCGGGCAGCAAGTGTCAGATACTCGGATGCTCGAACTATTATGTTACTACAGTAGCCGGCAATATGTATGTCCACTGGTTGTCAGTGCTTGCGGTGTTGGCTGGAAGGGGGAGGGGCTGTGAATTACTGGGATTGCCCTCTGTGCTACAGCACAACATTAACAAGTTGCCCACCATATTACAGTATTACGGCAGCAATTTGCCATGTTACAGCACATTTTCCAATATAATGTTACAGCATTTTCCAGTGTAACTGCTTTCCAGCTGATTTTCAGGGTAGCTGTTTTTCAAGAACAACCCTTTTCCAGTTTAACCATTTTCCAGTGTAGTAATTTTCCAGTCTGGCCATTTTTAGTATAGCCATTTTCCAGTATAACTGTTTCCTGGTGTAGTTGTTTTCCAGGTGCAATCATTTTCCAGTGCACTCACTTTTCATTATAGCCATTTTCCAGTGTACCTGTTTTCCAGTGTAACCATTTTAAATGTTACTTAGTTGGGCAATAAAGGTGAGTTGCCATAAGGACTGCCATTATCGGTCACTTGCAATATGTTGACGGCCATTACACCCAGATACTACTGGGTGTGGTAGTGATGGTAGGCTGACGTGGTGACTGCCCACATGTTTCCAAATTTGTTTCGAATACACTGCAGAAGTTTCGCTGGGAAGTCCTTACACATCCTCCATACAGTCTACATATCTCCCCATACGATTTATGTATTTTTGGAGTCCTGAGAAAACATTCGTGGTCGTTGATTTTCTTTGGACGAAGCGTGGCATGCTTGGGCACAATCATGGTTCGGTTGGCAAATACAAACGTTTTTCTATGAAGGGACTGATCGTCTTGTCTCACAGTGGGGTAAATGTATTAAAAGCTATGGCAATTACCTTTGAAGTAATACACAATTTACTTACTTTTTTCATCTGTCTTGTTGACCTCACCTTACGTTACTCACGTTTTTTTTTTCTTTCCTACTTCATTTCTAATTTTCTTCTACACAAGAGTGTACCATTTTAGTACATTGCTCTTCACGACTCGGAATATATTTTAGTTTCCATGTTGTGTAGATCCACTTACACCTTTTCTGCTTTGTTTTTATGTCGTAAGACGTGATAGTTTTTTTTTTTTTTACTTATGGAGGCATCTTCTATTTCCCTGTCTGTATGTATTTTTTGACTCTCTCTCAAACACACACACACACACACACACACACACATATATATATATATATATATATATATATATATGGGAGACAATGTATTTGCCGGCCGCGGTGGTGTAGCGGTTCTAGGCGCTCAGTCCGGAACCGCGCGACTGCTACGGTCGCAGGTTCGAATCCTGCCTTGGGCATGGATGTGTGTGATGTCCTTAGGTTAGTTAGGTTTAAGTAGTTCTAAGTTCTAGGGAACTGATGACCACAGATGTTAAGTCCCATAGTGCTCAGAGCCATTTGAACAATTTCTGACAATGTATTTGTGTGTGTGTGAGGTGGAGGGATAGGGGAGGGGGGGGGGGCTGGAGATCGTATGTCCTAGCTTCTAAGTGCACATATTGTCACTTCGTTAAATCTCCTTTTTATGGTATTGTGGTGGGTGATCTTAAGTGGGTATGTTGTCTTTGTGTGATCTGTTTGTTTAGGGCTAAGATGGTTGTTATTTATCTACTATATTTTTTATTAGTTTAAATAACATTTGGATGTTGATGTTTATTCGACCATTTATTGTGTTTCTTTTCTGTTATTGTCTTTTGCATTTGGAAGTTTTCTGGTAGTGCCAGAAGACGTTTTCTGTTACTGAATCTGATTATTTTTCATGTCAGATTTCATTGTGGTTGGATGGCGTTTTCCTTGTTGGAGATGTTCTGCAAATGTCGAATGGCTGGTGCCATATTTCTAGCCCTTTCATGCTCTTTATATCTTATTTCAAATGTTTTGCTACTCTGTCCTTAAGGACAGAGCATGACAGCTGTTACACTGAAGTTCGTAAATGACGTTTTTTTGATACACACCAGTTTCACCTTCCTTCAAGAAACATTTCTATACTATCTTGGTAGACTAGTTTCATTTCTTGTTTCTTAACGATGTGATCAGTTTGGTGCGTCGGTTTGTTTGCGTATGTGAGTGGGTATCAGCTTGTCTGCTGATCTTCAGTGTTGCATTTTTGTTGTGTAGTAATGGTGTTGTAGGTGTGTGTGTGTGTGTGTGTGTGTGTGTGTGTGTGTGTGTGTGTGTGTGTTTGTGTGTGTGTGTGTGTGTGTGTGTGTATGTGCGTGCGTGCTTTCTGCTTTATATGCCTTTCTCGCATTTTTTATTCAATTTTTAACTAGTGATTCTTGGTATCCATTGTTTATAGCTATTTGATTTATTATGTCTAATTCCATAGCGTAATTATGTTTGTCTAACGGTATGATGTTTAATCTGTGGAGCATGTATCTGAGGGTGCATGTTTTTGTGACTGTGGGTAGTTTTATTATTGATTTAGTATTCTGTTTGTCCTTGCTGTTTTCCTGCAAGTGCTGAATGGGTGTCGGTTATTTTTTCGTGAAGGATGTATTAAGGTCATATATTTGTCTTGCTCGTTCTTGAAGGTAAGTGTTGTTTTAGTGTGGGGTGTTTACCTCTGTGTGTAGGTGTTCTGTCTTCATTTTCGGTTCGTCTACAAAGCAGTGGACGTCATCCATATATCAGTATAGCAGATTATATTTCCATGGTACTATTTTCTGAACTATTGTTTCCTATATTTTGTGCGTGAAAATATTTGCCAGCTTTCATGAAATGAGAGGTATCATAATCAATGGAAAGTGTGAACAACCTTGGCAAACAGATTTGTAAGAAAAACCACTGTTTTACGGGTATAACATATATGTAAAGTTTGTTTTTATGTCTTCATAAAGAGTGATTGTAAATGGTGTAGCTATTTTGCTTATTGTAACTATAGACTTGTCCCAAGAAATCTGTTTACATTCATCTTGTTGCATGTCTTCAGTTTACGGATCATTTTTGTTACTTCTCAGTATACAAGAATTTGACTCGTTGCTAAAATACCATGAAGGACTTAAGTGAATGGATGGCGGCTGATATTGGACTTGGTGACTCGAGTCTTACTGTGTCTTACAAAACAGTGGTGTTCTATCAAGACAGCAAAGTAAAAAAAAAAAAGCAGTGTCCCAAACGATAAACTCGAGGTTTTCAGGGCCGACGCGTAATGAAATAGTGGTAAAGAGTAGTCTGAGTATTCGATAAGTCTCCTCTAGACTTCTCCATGGGTTAGTATGCAGTTGCTCTGACATACTGTGTATCATCTAGGTATCCTTCCATTTTTTTCACCGTCCCCGTTTTTCTTAGCTCCTAGATTCCGACACAGAATTGCTTCGTACATATACCTACAATTCTAATGGCTGTATATCCTGCCCGCCTTATTTCATTTCGATTACAGTTACAGTTACGTACGATATTTCTGTCCTGTCAGTTGCCTTAACCACTTATTTATTTTCTTATAATTTTCATTAATTAACAAATGTTGCTCTCCATTTCTCGCGCTGGAAATGTCAGTTTTTAAATGATTTTCACATAAAAAGTTTAAATACCATTGTCGTAAGTCAAAACTGCTAATAGACGCTTTCATTTTAAAAAACACAGGGAAGTCGGTTTTCAAAAACCTGTTTAGTTTATCTTAAACTCTTTGCCATTTTTAGCCTTCGATTCATTTATTTTGCTGTCCGCCTCACATTCTTTACAATTACGCCAAGCACAGCTGATTTTGTTAATTTTTATCATGCTCTTTTCGACGATTTAAAATTACTTCTTTTAATCTTATTGATTTTGATGCTTTTTTTAAAAACTTACTGTTTTAAGTTGTTCCATTATTTGCTGGAGCTTATGTGTACTAGAGGCAAAGAGTACACTGTCGTTAGCAGAGTGAAGATGCGTGAACTTTACTCGACGTTAGCCGGCCGTAGTGGCCGAGCGGTTCTAGACGCTACAGTCTGGAACCGCGCGACGAATACGGTCGCAGGTTCGAATCCTGCCTCGGGCATGGATGTGCGTGATGTCCTTAGGTTAGTTAGGTTTAAGTAGTTCTAAGTTCTAGGGGACCTCAGCAGTTCAGTCCCATAGTGCTCAGAGCCATTTTTTTTTACTCGAGGTTAAGGACACATAAATATTTTGGTGGTAAAGAGTTTCTTTGCTTGACTCTTCTTTGAATTAGCAAGGGGGAGCTCCTGGTCGGTATTACAATCTAGTGACATATTTTAGAATCGCCTGAAGGAATAAAAAAAATGGCTCTGAGCACTATGGGACTCAACATCGTAGGTCATAAGTCCCCTAGAACTTAGAACTACTTAAACCTAACCAACCTAAGGACATCACACACACCCATGCCCGAGGCAGGATTCGAACCTGCGACCGTAGCAGTCCTGCGGTTCCGGACTGCAGCGCCAGAACCGCTAGACCACCGCGGCCGCCTCAAGGAATAACTCGAGAGACCGTCATAACAACTTCTACCGTTTTCTACAGTGTTTGTTGTTGACACTCATGTGGTCGTGTTTTGTGCAACATTTTTAAATATTTCGAGATCTACATATTTGAGTGCAGTATAAAATATTAAAGGTGTTTGGAATATATTTTTAATTCTTCTGTAACAGAATGTTACGGCAATTAAAATTCTATACATTTTTGAAACTAGTTATATAACGAGTGGATGGTTACGCCGTACTTCGTCCGTCGTGAACCAACTTGTACCTTGAAAAAGAAGGAGATCTCTTACCATGGAACATATGATATTTGCAAATTAACTCAGTTTCGTTGACGTCTTAAAAGTTTTGTTGGAGATGAAATTTTGTGTTGGTTCCAATAGCTTCAGTTATAAAAAGTACTTGATTCGTAACTGGTTTTGGGCTGCACTTCTGCTTAATTTGATTTCAGTTGCTGATTAATGATGTGTTGTGGAGAAATAATGTACCGTATAGACCATTAAATACATTTCTGCCAATATTTTCTCCACTGCCACACTTCTAAATTTGAACAGAATGTTTGTTAGTAACTATAAGACCAAGAGGTACCTTGGAACTGTTTTTCACACCTGGCAAAACCTTACTTTCCCGGAGTAATTTTTGTAATTTCAGATGCAGACGGCAGCACACACTAAGTGAATGCCATTAATTAAAAAATGGAATAAGGGACTATATTAAACTCTTATTACATGGCTGGCTAGAGGTGGAAGTCTGACATGTGTTCGAAAGTAGAACACCCTCCCCTACTCACTGCTCGGTTCTGTTATGCCATTCACAACTTGCAAACCGCCCGTTGCCCTGTGTACACCTCTGAAGCTTTTGATAAACTGAAGGCAGTTTTCAAAACTACGATTGTAATGTGTCTGAAACCGAAAAGTTACAATTCGCGTGTCTAATCAGTTTTGCTATCCATCAGTGAGATTGACTTGCAATGTTTCAGATGCCATAACATAAAAATAGAGATAAAATACAAATCTCACAATAGACAACAAGACAGCAACTGATGTAGTTTGATAACATCAAGAAATCTGAAACCACTTTTCTGCTATAGTGTTCGTAATTTGAAATATATTATGATACTGGCAATGGGTAATTTTCAATCGTACGTATATCTCTGAGTTAACAATGCAAACACGTTTTAGCAGCACATATCACAGAATAGCACTGTTTTTTCCACTCATCTCTATTCCTCCATAACTCTTAAGGAGTATTGTTCTCCCTCATTAATGACTGGATCTCCTCACTCGAAATATTAGGTGGTCGCCTCTCCTACTTTCATTTGATGTGAAACAGTTCGCAAGATTTTTTTTTTCTTGTAAACATTTGACAAGCTAATTACGCTGTAGTTTTTTTCTGATGAATAAAATCAATAACTGAATTCTGAACATCAATTCTACTTCCGATTACATTCCTTACATTTTCATTTCTTTGTATCACTGCTGAAACTCTGCAAAAATTAATCTCTATAGGCAGCAATTTTGAATTTAGTTGTCAAATTCTTGTCCAAATTTCCGAACCATATTTAATAATGTTCCTAATCACTGTTATGAAAAGTCTTGTTTTATTGTCGAACTTCACGTGCTATCCCTATTTCTTTCTACTTAATAAAGTAATGTTTTCCAAATTTATATTTCTCGACACTTGCTACTGCTCCCATCCCATCTTCCAATACCAAATCTTCATTTAGACCACCAGATAGCATATATTCTGTCTCACAGATGTTTACATGTGGACCCGACTTTGGGTATTCGTGTATGAATTTTCTTGTCGTACTCTCTGTAACCTAAAGTCTTGCTGTGAAATCAGTTGGTTTTCTGCAAACTGCAATTTATTCACTGCATTATCAGTTACTGCGATCCCCGGTTTTTTTTTCAATTTTTTTCTTCCAGTGCTGTAGAGTTACTTTTGTGTTATACACTCCTGGAAATTGAAATAAGAACACCGTGAATTCATTGTCCCAGGAAGGGGAAACTTTATTGACACATTCCTGGGGTCAGATACATCACATGATCACACTGACAGAACCACAGGCACATAGACACAGGCAACAGAGCATGCACAATGTCGGCACTAGTACAGTGTATATCCACCTTTCGTAGCAATGCAGGCTGCTATTCTCCCATGGAGACGATCGTAGAGATGCTGGATGTAGTCCTGTGGAACGGCTTGCCATGCCATTTCCACCTGGCGCCTCAGTTGAACTAGCGTTCGTGCTGGACGTGCAGACCGCGTGAGACGACGCTTCATCCAGTCCCAAACATGCTCACTGGGGGACAGATCCGGAGATCTTGCTGGCCAGGGTAGTTGACTTACACCTTCTAGAGCACGTTGGGTGGCACGGGATACATGCGGACGTGCATTGTCCTGTTGGAACAGCAAGTTCCCTTGCCGGTCTAGGAATGGTAGAACGATGGGTTCGATGACGGTTTGGATGTACCGTGCACTATTCAGTGTCCCCTCGACGATCACCAGTGGTGTACGGCCAGTGTAGGAGATCGCTCCCCACACCATGATGCCGGGTGTTGGCCCTGTGTGCCTCGGTCGTATGCAGTCCTGATTGTGGCGCTCACCTGCACGGCGCCAAACACGCATACGACCATCATTGGCACCAAGGCAGAAGCGACTCTCATCGGTGAAGACGACACGTCTCCATTCGTCCCTCCATTCACGCCTGTCGCGACACCACTGGAGGCGGGCTGCACGATGTTGGGGCGTGAGCGGAAGACGGCCTAACGGTGTGCGGGACCGTAGCCCAGCTTCATGGAGACGGTTGCGAATGGTCCTCGCCGATACCCCAGGAGCAACAGTGTCCCTAATTTGCTGGGAAGTGGCGGTGCGGTCCCCTACGGCACTGCGTAGGATCCTACGGTCTTGGCGTGCATCCGTGCGTCGCTGCGGTCCGGTCCCAGGTCGACGGGCACGTGCACCTTCCGCCGACCACTGGCGACAACATCAATGTACTGTGGAGACCTCACGCCCCACGTGTTGAGCAATTCGGCGGTACGTCCACCCGGCCTCCCGCATGCCCACTATACGCCCTCGCTCACAGTCCGTCAACTGCACATACGGTTCACGTCCACGCTGTCGCGGCATGCTACCAGTGTTAAAGACTGCGATGGAGCTCCGTATGCCACGGCAAACTGGCTGACACTGATCGCGGCGGTGCACAAATGCTGCGCAGCTAGCGCCATTCGACGGCCAACACCGCGGTTCCTGGTGTGTCCGCTGTGCCGTGCGTGTGATCATTGCTTGTACAGCCCTCTCGCAGTGTCCGGAGCAAGTATGGTGGGTCTGACACACCGGTGTCAATGTGTTCTTTTTTCCATTTCCAGGAGTGTATTTGTAGTGCTGTAGAGTTACTTTTGTGTTATATTTGTAGGTAATACATAAGATCACTGGTGTCATCCTTTTCAATCTGGATGCAGGTGATACATACGCTGCCGGAAAAAAATTGCAGCACGCCCAAGGGCATGATCATTTCTTTAACAAGTAATGTGAAAGGTAGTTCCTTATTGCAGGAACATATGATAACAAATTCAGACCAAATGAAACACACGTCACAGAAAAGGACACCCAAACAGTGGCATCAGAACACGATATACCCCATCGTGTGGCAACGCGAGTGTCTATTTTCGCATGCAGGCGATCATAAAGGTGCCGAATGACATTCCGCAGTAGGTTGTCCCAAGCATTTTGAACCCTTCGTTGCAGTTCGTACTTTCTTGCTTACTCTTGGCACTACAGCCCGTTTAGGGCCTTGGCTTCCTGTTCGTTGCAATTCGGCGGCGGCTTTTGCGGGCTCTGGAAGATGAGTAAGTTCCCACTTTACAATGTCCCGTACGTGTTCAATTGGCGAGAGATCTGGTGCTCTCTCTCGCCAGAGCATTGTACACCTTGCTTCGCAGCAACTGTATGTGGATGTGGATTGTCCTGCTGAAAAAGCCCATCACCTTCCTGTCAGAAATGGCAGTAGCACGGTGATGAGAGCATGTGCACGGTAGCGCGAACGGGTAACTTTACCCTGCAGAAACACCAAATATGACCGTGGATTGTAACTGATGGCTCAACGTCCCATGACGCCTGGTGTGGAATCTCTGCTTCGTGGGTGCGTGCATTCCGGAATAAACCACTCACCAGGTCTACGCCGTACACTTGTACGCCCATTTCTAACATACACACAGAACCTGCTCTCGGCGTAGAAGACAATAGACGCTCTCCCCTCGACTCTTCCACAACACCTGAGTAACCGTGCTTGGCAGTGTCGTTGTGTTGGTGGCTACCTGTCCTGAGGCACTCGTGATCTTAGTCCTGCTACAAGCAGGCGGTTCCCAAAGATTGGCGACACAGCAGATGCAACATTTATTTGAATTTGGTTCCCTGCATGATGTTTAACATGGTCTACAGGTGTGGGAATGTTCTACAGACCACTGCTGAAAGCAGCGACACACCAGCGATACACTGTGCCCAGCATGTGCAGCAATCCGTCGATGCGTCCGTCCAACTTCCCACAGACCACAATGCGACCCCTTTCAAACTGCTGCAGCTATCCAACAAGAGTACGTACTCGACGGTGGAGCGTGGCTAGACTCCAGAGGTAATGTTGCAAACGCTGTTCACCTCTAAACTCAGCACAGTCAAAGTTCGCTGAGAAAAAACAGAGGGCACACAGATCAGCCTGCTCAGTGCCATGTGATCGCCGATGACCGTGCCAGATGAATCACTAACGCTGCAACCATTCACTATGCACATATTATATCCTGGTACTACTGTACACAGACTTTGAGGATGTTGCAACTTTTTCCAGTTTAATTTTTGATATACGTAATTTCGTATAATGTATGGAGCGTGTTTATAATTTTTGGATTTGTCAAAGTTGTCATAGATTGATTAAAGGCACACGACCATAGATATATACAGGCTGTGTCTGAAATTAATGTAGAAGATGGGAGCGCTGATGCAGTGTGTCATAACAAGCATATTTCACATACGGTGTACAATTTTCCTTCCGCCCTTTTTTTTCCCAACATTTGAGGCTTTAATGAAACAAATTGGTTACACATGTATCATTCAAAGTATTTTCCATCGCTGGCCACTACTATCTCCCATTTTTCAGGCAGTGTACGAATCCCGCGTCGAAAAAATTGTTCATCTTTTGAAGCGATCCACGAATCGATCCAGTTTGTGACTTCTTCATGAGATCGGAAGTGTTGGTCAGACAGGTCAAAATGGTTCAAATGGCTCTGAGCACTATGGGACTCAACATCTTAGGTCATAAGTCCCCTAGAACTTAGAACTACTTAAACCTAACTAACCTAAGGACATCACACACACACGCATGTCCGAGGCAGGATTCGAACCTGCGACCGTAGCAGTCCCGCGGTTCCGGACTGCAGCGCCAGAACCGCTAGACCACCGCGGCCGGCAGACAGGTCATGCGCCATTGATCTAAACAGGTGATAGTCAGAGGGAGCAATGTCTGGAGAATACGGCGGATGGGGTTGGACTCCACATTTTAACGTCTCCAAGTACATTTTCACTTCTTTTGCAACGTAGGGTCGAGCGTTGTCGTGCTGAAAAAGCACTTTATCGTGCCTCTCGCTGTACTGCGGCCGTTTGTCTTTTAATGCTCTGCTCAGACGCATTAATTGCGTTCGATAACGAGCACCTGTGATTGTTTCACTTGGTTTTAACACCTCATAGTACAGAACGCCGAGCTGGTCCCACCAACTGCAGAGCACGATCTTGGAGCTGTGAATATTCGGTTTGGCCGTCGACATGGAAGCTTGGCCGGGGGATATCCCCATAATTTTTTGCGTTTAGGGTTATCGTAATGAACCCTTTTTAGTCCCCGGTCACAATGCGTGCAGAAATTCCTTCCGTTTTTGCCTCTGAAGCAACTGTTCACAAACACACATACGCCGTTCGACGTCTCTTGGTGTCAGCTCAAACGGGACCCAAGCTCCTTCTTTCTGAATCATGCCCATAGCCTTGAGACGTTTTAAAATGGCACGTTTTCACAGAATGGAATGGTAGTCAGGGACTCGTATTGTTAGCCAATAAAAATATTGTAATAATACTTAGAAATCGTATTTTTTGTGCAAACATACACTTTTTAAATGGAACAATGTCTATTGACACTAACAGACTAAAAATAGCATAAATTAAAATGTCAGTGGTATGAGCTGCAGGATTCTAGTTAGTCGTTTACGAGATATTGTGTTTTGAAAAGTTTCCACGCCGACACTTGTTTGTGCAATTCGACCTGCGTAGTTGCTAGGTAGGATGTTGTTATGTTTGCTTACAGTCTGCTTGTCCGTTCCTCGAGTGCATTGTGACTTACTAGTCAGTTAGTGTGTGGCACTCTAAGCAATGGATCGTGGGTGGACGATGGGATTTACCAATCCAGAAAGAGCCGACATGCTCATGATGTATGAAGAGTATAAGAATAATTCAGGTCGTTCTTGTGCGGTGTATGCGGCAGCAAATCCCAACAGACGTCAACCATCTCAGCAATTATTTATCACCTTCTTTAACCAGTTACGTGTAACGCATAGACAACGTAACAGAAGGAAACAAGTGATGACAGAAGAGGGGGAAATTGGTGTTCTTGCTGTTGTTGTAGTTGATCCGCAAGTTAGCTCTCGCAATCGTACGCGGGAGTGGCTTGAGTAAAGCAAGTCTCCTAAGCATTCCCGATCAACAAATATTACATCGCTGTCGCATCTCTCTCCATCAACACCTGCATGGAAACGATTATGAGAATCCTGTTTACTTCTGTACAAAGACATTAAGACAGGATACTCCAGCTATGTATCTTGTTTAATGATGAAGCCACATTTACCAATCATGGCCAGGTAAACCGCCGAAACATGCACTTTTTTTCTGTTGACAATCCTCGTTGGCTTAGTGAGTTGGAACGTCAGCATTCACGGAGCGTAAACGTCTGGTGTGGGATAGTGAACCATCAGCTCATGACCCCGTTTTTCATAGACGGAACACTGAACGCACACAAATATTGCAGTCTCCTAAAAGACCATTTTCCACGGATGCTAGAAGACCTTCCTCTGCAGACTAGGGGGATCCTGTTGTACCAACAGTTCAGAAAATAGTGCACAAAGTACTACAGCTTATCTTCCAGAATTGTCTCTGTATCTTTGGACTGGATGCAGAGACTTGTCGCCGGCCCGTTCCCCAGATTTGACACCTGTGGACATTTCTCTGTGGGGAAAGCTGAATGACGCTGTGTAGAAGGACATACCAACTACACCCGATGATATAAAACGACTTATTACTGTAGTCTGCTCGGGCATCTCCGCTGAAGTGCTAGAACTTGTGCGGCAGTTGTTCCCTATCGCTGAAAGCGTTTATTACTGCTGATAATCATTAGTTTGAACACAGCCTGTCATTGTCAGTTGTCTCGTTATTCATAAGAATTCACATAATTAGTGTATGCACTTGTGTTCTTCTTTAGTGTGTGCTACCACAGGTACTGCTGAAGTGTCGGTGTGGGAACTTTTCTAAGTACGATATCCTACAACAAACACCACTGATATTCTGATTTACACTACGTTTAGTTTTTTATTGTGAATATGCATTATTCCATTTAAAAGAAGTATGTCTGCACAAAAAATACACTTTTTAAGTACTACTATAATCTTCTGATTGGCTAACAATACGAGTTTCTCACTACTAATCCATTCTGTGAAAACCGCACGTCAATAGCAATTTCCACTTCCGCGATATTTATGTGATTCGACCTAGTATATGTATATATATATGTTGTTGTTGTTGTGGTCTTCAGTCCTGAGACTGGTTTGATGCAGCTCTCCATGATATATACAAGAAGATGCTATGATATGCAAATGATTAGCTTGTCCGAGCATTCACACAAGGTTGCCGCCGGTGGCGACACCTACGACGTGCTGACATGAGGAAAGTTTCCAACCGATTTCTCCTACACAAACAGCAGTTGACCGGCGTTGCCTGGTGAAACGTTGCTGTGATGTCTCGTGTAAGGAGGAGAAATGCGTACCATCACGTTTCCGACTTCGATTAAGGTCGGATTGTAGCCTATCGCGATTGCGGTTTATCGTATCGCGACGTTGCTGCTCGCGTTGGTCGAGATCCAATGACTGTTAGGAGAATATGGAATCGGTGGGTCCTGGAGGGTAATACGGAACGCCGTGCTGGATCCCAACGGCCTCGTATCACTAGTAGTCGAGATGACAGGCACCTTATCCGCATGGCTGTAACGGATAATGCAGCCACGTCTCGATCCCTGAGTCAACATATGTTGACGTTTGCAAGACAACAACCATCTGCACGAACAGTTCGACGACGTTTGCAGCAGTATGGACTATCAGCTCGCAGACCATGGCTGCGGTTACCCTTGACGCTGCATCACAGAGAGGAGTGCCTGCGATGGTGTACTCAACGACGAACCTGGGTGCACGAATGGCAAAACGTCATTTTTTCGGATGAATCCAGGTTCTGTTTACAGCATCTTGATGGTCGCATCCGTCTTTGGCGACATCGCGGTGAACGCACATTGGAAGCGTGTGTTCGTCATCGCCATATTGGGGTATCACCCGGCGTGATGGTATGGGGTGCCATTGGTTACACGTCTCAGTTACCTCTTGTTCGCATTGACGGCACTTTGAACAGTGGACGTTACATTTCAGATGTATTACGACCCGTGGCCCTACTGTTCATTCAATCCCTGCGAAACCCTACATTTCAGCAGGATAATGCACCACCGTATGTTGCAGGTCCTGTACGGGCCTTTCTGGATACAGAAAATGTTCGACTGCTGCCCTGGCCAGCACATTCTCCAGACTTCTCAGCAATTGAAAACGTCTGGTCAGTGGTGGCCGAGCAAGTGTCTCGTCACAACATGCCAGTCATTACTCTTGATGAACTGTGGTATCGTGTTGAAGCTGCAGGAGCAGTTGTACCTCTACACGCCATCCAAGCTCTGTTTGATTCAATGCCCAGGCGTATGAAGGCCGTTATTACGGCCAGAGGTGGTTGATCTGGGTATTTGTCCAATGAATACCCGTTTATCATCTGCATTTCTTCTTGGTGTAATAATTTTAATGGCCAGTAGTATATATATATATATATATATATATATATATATATATATATATATATATATATGTGTGTGTGTGTGTGTGTGTGTGTGTGTGTGTGTGTGTACACAGCCAGCTGTAATGAACACTACATATATATTCAGTTGCAAATAGTTATTAACGTTAGTTTCATTTTCATTGTTAATACTCTTTCCAGTCAAACATACCCCAACTCAAACGACTAACACCAAACTAAAATGAAATAATGTGCACATTATGTAAAGGCAAAGGCAACATTTGGATTTACTACATTTCTGATATATCTACACTGCGGTAGTCTAATATGAAAAGCAGCAGTGAGTACATTACACAGATCTTTGCCACGAGCTGTTCTATTGCACCGCGTTTTAATCACATCACTGAAACTCCTCTTCTGCAATTTGGTGCCGATAAGGGAAGAACGTATGACAACACATCAACTTCTATTTTTGGGAGTTTGACTTTGTAAGTACCGAAAGTGTTAACAAACTTTTTTCAATCGAATATTTAGGTTTCTGCCGAATAACACTTCACTTATTGCTCTTGTCAATCAGCCGGTCATAACTGCCTGTTTCATGGTGTTGCCTCTCCAGCGACTTGTGTGCTTCTGAAATATTTACATATGCTACAAGGAGTTTGCGCACGGAGCGATTTAAACTGTAAAGGCCACATAGAACTAATCGCTGGTGAGGCAGGTGCCGCACAGAGATTCGTTAGAAGAGTCCTCAGAAAGTGTAGTCCATCAACGAAACCATCGTTCCACCAATACTTGGCTATTGCTCGTCGGTCTGGAACCTGTGCCAGATAGGATTGATAGAGGAAATGAAACAATCCAAAGAAGAGAAGAGTGATTCCTTTCATATTCATTTAGTAAATGCCAAACCGTCAAGGAGATGTTCAGCCATTCCAGTGGTAGATACTGCAAATTCTGAGGGCTAACTTTGCTAGAAGGGTCGTCCAACATATTACTTCCCCTTACGTGTCCATGAGCGTAAAATTACAGAGGTTCCAGCTCGCACGGTGGGTTAAGAAGGGGGGAAGTGACAATGGTATAGAAAGTATCCTCCGCCACACGCCTACACACCGTATGGTGGTCTGTAGGGATATAGATGTAGTTGTAGGCGTAGAAATATCATTTACACACAAATGCCAGCTTCATAGTTGGTTGGATTGATACATCCTGTATTTTAAAATAATGTTTATTCTACCGAGCGAGATGGCGCATGGTTTGCACACTGGACCAGCATTCTGGAGGACGACGGTTCAGACCCGCGTCCGGCCATCCTGCTTTATGTTTTCCGCTTCAGGCAAACGCCAGGATGGTTCCTTTGAGAAGGCATGGCCGACTACCTTCCTCACGCTTCCCTAATACGATGGAACCGGCGACATCGCTGTTTGGTCCTCTCCCCCGAATCAACCAACCAATCAATCTTTATGCTATTTCTATGTTTCGAACTGTTTGTATTTAAATGTGTATGATTTGTGCTTAGTGGCCATGCTTTTGTTCTGGGCTCACAAGTTAGAAGACGTTTGTGTGGGAGTACAAGCCTCTTTTTAGACACGCACGCAATCCGCATTCATTTATGACACGTTCACTTGTTACAATCTTGGAGATACTGAATTGACTAGCTACAACTGCTAACGTGCCTGATATTGTTTTATGTTAAACACAGAACTGAAGAAAAACGCAAATGCTGAATTAGCGAATAATCCTTGCATCGTGAGGTATTTGTGCGTACGGCCTAGACATAAATGATTTTGTGAAAATATGTAACCTCAGTAAGGCGTTCATAGCAAATTAAAATAAGAAATACAAATAAACTGTACAGTGGCAACAAGGTTGACCTCGGAAGTTGTTTTTATTACAGTCACTGACAATTTTTACAGTTTTAACTTTTAATTTGAAACATGTGTATGTACCGTCAACCTAGGAGAACGTCGGGCTGTGATGCAATATCTAATAAGCTATTTAAGGTAAATTGGACCTCTTGATACTTTTATACTGAGCTGAAAAGGAGAAGACTTAGAGAATGCTCAACATTTGTAGTCAACATTTCATGTATGTGTGATTTATTTTTGATCTCTCAACACTGTACAGTTAAATATAATGGAAGCACTCAAAGAATTACACATTGCAACACACACTGATAAATGAGAGGTTAGACAATTATCTTATAATAAAAGCAAATGTCACTCAAAATAAACGCATCAGGCACTTCAATGTCCATCACTTTATAATGTAGTGCGTAATCTTGTTTCACTTCCGGAGCTGGTACAGTGAGGCATTAGATAGCGGCTGGAACATGTGACCAATTTGTTGCTGCTGTGGCGAATTCGACTCGCTGGCAAAGCATGATGCTCTCTGAGTAGAAATTCGAGAAGCGCAAGGTGAAGCAGTTGCTGGAGAACATGGGTCTGCGGAAAACAAGGAGTTTCTAGCGATTGGTGATGAAAAGTAAGGTGGAGACGTCAGGAGACCAGACATAAGGTGCTGGGTCTGCGATTCCATTTCCAAATCGAAAAACACTTGCTGGATGCGCATTTGTGCTACAGACTGAAGGTGTGTACTGCTGAGGCTTCTCAGTTTTTCAGAAACATACTCTCCGAATGATGATAGGTGATCGCGCTTCGTATAATTTTGATTCACTGACCGTAGAAGGGCAAGGAGCTCGTCTCTGGCGTGGTCGACGTCGTTAATTGCTTTGTTTTCAGAGCTTTCCGTGGTCTCTCTCTCAGGAGTGGAGCTGTAACTATTGCTATCCGAGGTTCGGGCTTGGAGCGTCTCCTTTGCTGGGTCCCCCTCGTCTACGAGGTCGGGCGTAACGTTACACTCAGTGATTGGCTCATCCACCGAGTCGCCAGTCTTCTCGCTCGCGGCGCCATCCAAACACTACAAACAAAAACATAAATAAATGAAAACAATAGTGGATGTACGCAGCTTACACGATTTTCCTAAACTCAAAGAACGCAAGGTTTTAATTTAATTGCAGGATATTTAAACATATACAGGTGTTGAAATATATAACGCTATTTAATTATGTATTAGAGAGCTCAGCGTGCGCGTCGTTTGTGTTTGCATTTTGACAGAAGGATAGCGTCTGATGGAATTTTGTTTCCTTTATGTTCCGAAGACCTAGGGAAGAGAGGCTGAATGGAGCTAGAGATTTTGAAGTGCTGTAGAATTTCCTGCACGGTCTGGATGTGTTTGGGGAAGAGTGGAGGCTACGGGCGGATGTTGTTGTTGTTGTTGTGGTCTTCAGTCCAAAGACTGGTTTGATGCAGCTCTCCATGTTACTCTATCCTGTGCAAGCTTCTTCATCTCCCAGTACCTACTGCAACCTACATCCTTCTGAATCTGTGTAGTGTACTCATCTCTTGGTCTCCCTTTACGATTTTTACCCTCCACGCTGCCCTCCAATACTAAATTGGTGATCCCTTGATGCCTCAGAATATACCCTACCAACCGATCCCTTCTTCTAGTCAACTTGTGCCACAAATTTCTCCTCTCTCCAATTCTGTTCAATACCTCCTCATTAGTTATGTGATCTATCCATCTAATCTTCAGCATTCTCCCGTAGCACCACATTTCGAAAGCTTCTATTCTCTTCTTGTCTAAACTATTTATCGTCGACGTTTCACTCCCATACAAGGCTACACTCCATACAAATACTTTCAGAAACGACTTCCGGATACTTAAATCTATATTCGATGTTAACAAATTTCTCTTCTTCAAAAACCCTTTCCTAGTCATTGCCAGTCTACACTTTACATCCTCTCTACTTCGACCATCATCAGTTATTTTGCTCCCCAAAGAGCAAAACTCATTTACTACTTTAAGTGTCTCATTTCCTAATCTAATTCCCTCAGCATCATCTGATTTAGTTCGACTACATTCCATTATCCTCGTTTTGCTTTTGTTGATGTTCATCTTATATCCTCCTTTCAAGACACTGTCCATTCCGTTCAGCTGCTCTTCCAGGTCCTTTGCTGTTCTGGCAGAATTACAATGTCGGCGAACCTCAAAGTTTTTATTTCTTCTCCATGGATTTTAATTCCTACTCCAAATTTTTCTTTCGTTTCCTTTACTGCTTGCTCAATATACAGATTGAATAACATCGGGGATAGGCTACAACCCTGTCCGGATATAATTGCATACACAAGTTTGGAAGCAGGTACTCGTTACGTTTCCTCGCCTCTACGCAGAAAATTTATTTTGGAGGGAATGTAGAGAGATTCCTCCATAACGATTTTGTGAAATGTGACGTGACGTCGATTTTACCCGTTTCTTTTGTGCGCGCAGTGTCGTAAAAATTAGGCCACGTAGCTGGTGTCATAGACAGTGTTCATTTTAAGTGTACATGTGCGATTTTTTGGAGGTTAAGAGTGAACCGTGAGAAGAAGTAAAAGTGTATTGGCACAGAGCGAAAAGAGCAAAAAACAAAAAAGAAGAAAAGGCTAAAGCATTGACAGGTAACTAGTTCTACATGGTTAACTCATTATCGATGATTTTATATACAATACGCTTAATAGGATCAATCAAGAGCCGTTGCAGACTATCTGAATACTGTGATGTTTAAAGCTTTCCCGGCGTACTGATTGTTCCATAAAAACACGGGAGAACTGCCGGATATCAGTAACGTTCTGCCAAGATATTTCGGCGCAGAGTCTTCTGGCCATCTTCAGGTGAATGCCACTGTAGTAGTACTGGCGAGTACGCGCTGAGCTCCGCTATTTAAAGCCTTCTGGGCCTGCGTAAACCAGGTGTTTACAAAATTCCGTGTGAATGCGGCAAATCATATATAGGGCAAACGACACGAACTGTGCAGGAACGCATTGTGGAACACCAACGGCATACTCACCTTCTCCAACCCACCAAGTCCGCAATCGCCGAACATTGTATTTCCACAGACCATTCCATGAATTACGACGACACAAAAATTTTGGCCCATACATCAAACTTTTGGAGCTCGATTATCAATGAATCTGTGGAAATAAGATTGTCTGACAACGAGACTCTCATCAATCGAGATAGCGGTTATCAGCTGAACTCTGCTTGGAATCCTGTTATAGAGAAACTTGGTAGTCGACGTAGTTATCTGCATAAAGATGGAAATCGACCTGACAACGATACGCCAGGCTTTCGTAGTGGAGGGCGCGAGGCGCAGCGCACGGGGCCGTTATGAACGCGCACGCTGAGCAGCGCATGCGCAATGTCACCTCAGAAGGCTTTAAATAGCGGAGCTCAACGCGTACTCGCCAGTACTACTGCTGTGGCATTCACCTGAAGATGGCCAGAAGACTCTGCGCCGAAATATCGTGGCAGGAAGTTACTAATATCCGGCAGTTCTCCCGTGTTTTTATGGAACTATCTGAATATTCATAAACGATAGGTAGTCTATAAACCCTTATCCTAGGAATGAAGAAGACGCAGAAACAACGACTCTTATAGTCTACAAACATTGTCTGTTAATAGGTGGAGTGTGAATATAGCAGAAAGTTCTTACGATAGGACAAGGATTGTTTCCTTATTCGGCAGCACTATAGTTATAGTTTATTGAAGTATCTGTTATTGTAGGCTAATCGAACTGGATGTCAAGGGCATCGTTCAGGCACTGAACATCTTCAGAGATGATAGAAATAAGTAAAAAATATGCTAAATGCCAGTGTACCTAACTAATCATGTACATGTATAAATAAAATAAGTGTACAGGATACCATAGTGGTTGGAGAGCAACTAGACATTTGCAGCCTAGAGTCACTGAAGTATGCATGGTAAAGGTCACATTATTTCTATAGATCCTTCCATTGTTGTTGTGAAACCTGGAACTGACGCCCTCTGGGTGCTACTCATAATGTTTATTCTTTATTGCTTGCGTATATATTGACATGCTTTTGTATTAAGCTCGGTTTCTATGTTTTTGTTTGTATATACATTAATATGTGTGAAGAAGCCTTGAAGAATGCTAATGTTCAGTTGATGCACCACTTTAAAATCTTATTTCTTCAACGTTACACTGCATTTCCCATACGCTTCATCAGGCTTATTCGAACGTTGTTCGGCGAATTTGAATGCAGCGAGGACATGAACACAATGAATTCAGGTATACAGGCCGTTGAAAGCATGGAGGCTAAGCAGGCAGAAGAAGTAGAAGCAGTGAAGTTACGGGCATCCAGCTGTTACGAAAGCATTGAAAAACAACGCAGCAAGAAACACAGAAGATATAAGAAAGATGCAAAGAAAATGGAAGGTGAAGTGAAAATGTTGTAGCAAGATTTATGGTAGGGGAAGGAGTAAGATGAAAATCGGAACAGAAGTAGAAAAAGCGTCAGAAGGGAGACTTGCAGTTGCGTAACTAGTGACTGCCGGTAAGAAGTACTCTCAGTGAACAAGCCGTGTAATGCGCGTGGATTCATATCCAGAGCTTACAGCTGAAACAGCCATTCATGGTGAGAAAGACGTCCATAAGTCCATGCTCTTTTGAAAAAGCAACAGAAGCAGCTTCAGCTCAATTCTCCACCCCACACCCAATCTCTCTCTCTCTCTCTCTCCCTCTCTCTCTCTCTCTCTCTCTCGTTGGAAAATTGTGAGACGTAATGGAGTTCCTTTATACGCTAACGTAATATAAGAAACAAATCCACTTTTGATCTCCCTGGAGATATGCAGGATAATTCAGCTATTCCTAGCACTGGCTTTTATGCAACCCACAATGCCTTCAAATACCACATGCAAGATTTTCATATTGTCTTGCTCACTATGTACTAACTATTAGCTCTACAGAAAAAATGAAAGGGATTTTTGTGGGGTATTTAACATAGTTGAATTTTCTACTGGGATGTTTTGGAATCACTCAAGTGAAACGTACAAAAGTGATCTTCAAACTCGTTATTCTCGAATAACTCGGAAACCGTGGCCTCCAGCGAAACATATCCCATTACAAAATTTAACTTCATCAATTTTTCTAAAAAATGTCCAGTTCATTTTTTCTCGTATTTGAAGGCGTTATGGGCTACTTAAAACCCAGTCTGTTATGTTACGTCCATTACATCACACATACTTACAAAAAGACTTAATATGTGAAACGTAAGTTACGAATAACTGTAACGTAAACAGTGGAAACCAGTAGCAGTGGCAATATAAAAAAGCGTGGTTTATATTAGTTCATGAAAAGTAGAACAGCACACAGATTATGATCCGTTACATTTAAAAAGAGAGCAACGGCAGAAACAGACGTGAGAGACGGGTAAAAAATATAAATGTCATATGGCATTGCTGGCTTCGAAATCCCAACGGAAGTGTTGCACCACTTGTTGGAAAGGATGTTCCTCCTCTATGCAAATTGGCCCCCTACCCCTTTGATATGTGAGCTTTGTGTTTTATGTAAAAGGAAGATAAGGATTTAACGTCAAGTCGATATCGGGGTCATTAGGGAAAGAGCACAAGCTCGGAATATTTCAAGGGTGGGGAAGGAAAGCGGCCGTGCCCTTTCAAATAAAGCATCCCAGTGTTTGCCAGGAGCGATTTAGGGCAATTGGGGAAAATCTAAATCAGGCTGACCGGAGGCTGATTCGAACTGTCGTCCTCTCGAATGCGAGTCCAGCGTACTAACTACGGCGCCACCTTACTTGGGTGCTGTGTAGTATGTGTATTTGTGGAGTGTAGGTGAGTGTATTGTGCAGCTTTATGTTTGTGTTGTATAATGTCGGTGAGAGAAGGAAGAGGGTGAAACCAGGTGCTTGGCGCACAGCCCACTTTTCTCCGATAGCACCAAGGGGGTCGCCGATCTTAACGTTCCAATCCGACTAACAGAGTCACATACTCTCACTTCATGAATCCCGGACACTGGGGCAAAGACTGGTGATCAGACTCTTTACGCTCTCCCCTCTTCTCCCCTCGCTGGCCAAATACTGCCAGTGAAAATTACCTTCACCAACAGGGTTCGAACCGGCGTACCTCCGAGTAGAGCGCCACCGTAAAGCGTGCGTTAGTGTCGTCAGCTACGCAGATAGAAGTGGTGAGTGAGGAGGAGGCAAGTACCAGAACACAAGAAATGAAGAGAAGGCAGAAAGAAAGTTGTGTCCCTGACTGAGAAACAAATAAGCACACTGGGAGAAGAAGTAGTCCTTAGCGTCTACCATTAGGTAAAGCTGGCACTAACGAATGGGAGACTGGTCTAGTTGCCACATTCCACTTAACACTGGCGTCCGAAGAGTAACCGACTATTTCGAAGGATGAGGCAACTGAAACTTCCTGGCAGATTAAAACTGTGTGCCCGACCGAGACTCGAACTCGGGACCTTTGCCTTTCGCGGGCAAGGTTCGCAGGAGAACTTCTGTAAAGTTTGGAAGGTAGGAGGCGAGATACTGGCAGAAGTAAAGCTGTGGGTACCGTGCGTGAGTCGTGCTTCGGTAGCTCAGTTGGTAAAGCACTTGCCCGCGAAAGGCAAAGGTCCCGAGTTCGAGTCTCGGTCGGGCACACAGTTTTAATCTGCCAGGAAGTTTCATATCAGCGCACACTCCGCTGCAGAGTGAAAATCTCGTTCTGGATGAGGCAACTATTGGGTGACAAGACATAGCCCTCTAGCTCAACAATAGAGGAAACTAAATACGGGTAGCTCTGGATCACACAAAAATAGTAGTACAGCCGTAGAACAAAACTCAAACGTTGTGTGATAGGTTTACGAAGACGACTGTTGTCAAAAGAGAATCATCATCTTGACCAAAGACAGCACTGTCCTCCTAACAATGAAGCCAAAACTCTTTTGTTTTCTTTCTGCCATTAAAAATCATTTAGAAGAAGTACAAGGCTGATGTTCGACGTCTGGATCTCTGTACGAGTTAAGTCACAAATCTCGCCATGGTCAAGTGCCTCGTATCAGGTGAGATACAGCGCTGCAGCCGGTGCTGTATTACGTAACTGGAGAGGACCGAAGATTTATCTGCCCGACATGTATCACAACAGAGCAAAGGGTGTCATTTGTGTTCCCGCGGAATATGATTATGCAAATGTGGCGCGTGACGTTTGGTCATGCCTAGCAGAATAATGTTTCTTGAGTGCATGCGTGCCACAGCCCGAGATAGGACTCACATGTCAAGCGCTCCTGCAACACGAGTACCATAAAATCTGAAAGCGGAAAGGAGGTGAAAAGGCAAGGCCGCTCTCTTCCAGCTGGACTCACACCACCTTGACACCAGTGGACAGACTTGCCCCCGAAATGAGAAGTTGATTGTGCAGGCTGTCAAGCATGAAGCTTGTTAAAAGCCTAGTGTGCATTCCAGACATGTTTGCTATTGTTTACTACACTCCTGGAAATTGAAATAAGAACACCGTGAATTCATTGTCCCAGGAAGGGGAAACTTTATTGACACATTCCTGGGGTCAGATACATCACATGATCACACTGACAGAACCACAGGCACATAGACACAGGCAACAGAGCATGCACAATGTCGGCACTAGTACAGTGTATATCCACCTATCGCAGCAATGCAGGCTGCTATTCTCCCATGGAGACGATCGTAGAGATGCTGGATGTAGTCCTGTGGAACGGCTTGCCATGCCATTTCCACCTGGCGCCTCAGATGGACCAGCGTTCGTGCTGGACGTGCAGACCGCGTGAGACGACGCTTCATCCAGTCCCAAACATGCTCAATGGGGGACAGATCCGGAGATCTTGCTGGCCAGGGTAGTTGACTTACACCTTCTAGAGCACGTTGGGTGGCACGGGATACATGCGGACGTGCATTGTCCTGTTGGAACAGCAAGTTCCCTTGCCGGTCTAGGAATGGTAGAACGATGGGTTCGATGACGGTTTGGATGTACCGTGCACTATTCAGTGTCCCCTCGACGATCACCAGTGGTGTACGGCCAGTGTAGGAGATCGCTCCCCACACCATGATGCCGGGTGTTGGCCCTGTGTGCCTCGGTCGTATGCAGTCCTGATTGTGGCGCTCACCTGCACGGCGCCAAACACGCATACGACCATCATTGGCACCAAGGCAGAAGCGACTCTCATCGGTGAAGACGACACGTCTCCATTCGTCCCTCCATTCACGCCTGTCGCGACACCACTGGAGGCGGGCTGCACGATGTTGGGGCGTGAGCGGAAGACGGCCTAACGGTGTGCGGGACCGTAGCCCAGCTTCATGGAGACGGTTGCGAATGGTCCTCGCCGATACCCCAGGAGCAACAGTGTCCCTAATTTGCTGGGAAGTGGCGGTGCGGTCCCCTACGGCACTGCGTAGGATCCTACGGTCTTGGCGTGCATCCGTGCGTCGCTGCGGTCCGGTCCCAGGTCGACGGGCACGTGCACCTTCCGCCGACCACTGGCGACAACATCGATGTACTGTGGAGACCTCACGCCCCACGTGTTGAGCAATTCGGCGGTACGTCCACCCGGCCTCCCGCATGCCCACTATACGCCCTCGCTCAAAGTCCGTCAACTGCACATACGGTTCACGTCCACGCTGTCGCGGCATGCTACCAGTGTTAAAGACTGCGATGGAGCTCCGTATGCCACGGCAAACTGGCTGACACTGACGGCGGCGGTGCACAAATGCTGCGCAGCTAGCGGCATTCGACGGCCAATACCGCGGTTCCTGGTGTGTCCGCTGTGCCGTGCGTGTGATCATTGCTTGTACAGCCCTCTCGCAGTGTCCGGAGCAAGTATGGTGGGTCTGATACACCAGTGTCAATGTGTTCTTTTTTCCATTTCCAGGAGTGTATATGCGGTGGTCAGAATAGGTTAGCAGCACGATCTAATGAAAGTGAAATTAGCGTAAGTATCGGCTCCCACCAGTTTTAGCAAGTTATGTAATAAATTGCAGAGAACCGTCCAAGTTGCAATATTACGTTTCTATATTACTTGGTGACTAGTTTCGAGCGTACGCTCTTGATCAAAGCATCCTAAAAACAGAAAGCAAAGAGTAAGTACTTTGTACATTAAAAAAACTGTGCCACAACACAAAGTTAACCGCTAAGCTATGCATCAGCATCAATGACGAGAGTCGCATGCCGATACCTTCCAGTCAAACACAACTTGTAAATTAGTGCAGGGCAGAACTTCATTCACCTTACTGAGGCATGGCAGTGTGGAAGGTATTAGGAGGACTTAGAGAGGGGGACGATTATAGGAAATGAGCTGTATAGCAGCAACTTAATTTTACATCTTTTCTTTCTCCCCCTCTTTCTTCAGTTTGTTATAAAATACATGCAGTAACAAGCATTAGAAAATACATATTCCAAATACAACAGAAATCTTTATAACAAGATATTTAAGCTACAATATGTAATGGAAACAGAAAGGTGTTTATGCGTCATCATGTCAGTGTCACATCCGGCACGCCGATGAAACAAATTTTGAAAGCCTTGGCCACGCCAGTAACGCGAAAACAAGTTTAAAAAACACAACAAATAGATCCATAGACTTTTTTTACAGACAACCTAGTAGTATACCAGATAAACCACAAACAGATCCACTACCTTCTTTTACAGACAACTTAGTACGATACGGCAAGATAAGAAACCCCAATAGTAGTGAAACCACAAATTCACCTTCGTTTTCCCCTAGGAGCCAAAGCCCTCAGTGAGAGGCATCGCCGGAGATTTTACCATGAACTGAGCTTCAAGTCCTCACGAAACTAGCATTTATAACATACCGAAAGGTTTTGTATTTACACTCAGTTTGATTATATTGAAAGTTTCGAAGCCTTATAAGTGGCACTGACCAGAATCGTGCTACATAAGCTGAGTGTGCACAATGCTCGTTGCTTCTTCGAAGCCGGCCGCTGTGGCCGAGCGGTTCTAGGCGCTTCAGTCCGGAACCGCGCTGCTGCTACGTCGCAGGTTCGAATCCTGCCTCGGACATGGATGTGTGTGATGTCTTTAGGTTAGTTAGGTTTAAGTAGTTCTACGTCTAGGGGACTGATGACCATAGATGTTAAATCCCATAGTGCTCAGAGCCATTTGAGCCACTTTTTTCTGTTGCTTATCAGTTTAAGTTCCTGTTTCCGTCAGCTAAATCGTCCATCGGCTAATGAAATTACCGTCGCTGCCAATGTTCTTTCAAAGACATCGAATAATCTCTGGTAGCATATGGAAGTTCCATGACTCCGTGGTGTCATAACGCGGCGGACTAAAGTACCTAATGACCTCCTCAAACATCTCCTGGCGATGGGGACAGAGAAAGTCCTTCAAGGTTCGAGACTGATAAACTTGAAACCGCAGGAACTCGTGAAGCAATTATTCACGGAAGTACTTATTTAGTAAGTTGTTCTGATCTTCAGTTCGAAGACTGGTTTGTGTAGTCCCCTAGAACTTAGAACTACTTAAACGTAACTAACCTAAGGACATCACACAACACTCAGTCATCACGAGGCAGAGAAAATCCCTGACCCCGCCGGGAGTCGAACCCGGGCGCGGGAAGCGAGAACGCTACCGCACGACCACGAGTTGCGGACAGCAACGGAAAAATGAGCTCAATCTTCCAGCATATAAACAAATCACTTTTTTTTTTCAGTCACAGACGCCGATATAATCTCTGGCAGCATATTGAAGTTCTATGACTCCGCAACGTCTCCGCCATCTAAAGTACCTTATGACGTGTGAAGTATTTCCTAACGATGACGACGGAGAAAGTCGAAAGCTCAGGCTGACACATCCGAAGCGGCAAGAACTCCGCGCCGGCCGGTGTGGCCGTGCGGTTCTAGGCGCTTCAGTTCGGAACCGCGTGGCCGCTACGGTCGCAGGTTCGAATCCTGCCTCGGGCATGGATGTGTGTGATGTCCTTAGGTTAGTTAGGTTTAAGTAGTTCTAAGTTCTAGGGGACTTATGACCTCAGATGTTGAGTCCCATAGTGCTCAGAGCCATTTGAACCAAGAACTCCGCGAAGCATTTGTTCGAGAATGTTGCCGCGAAAAATTTCGTTCCCTAAGTACTATCGTGTTTTAAAAAGGCTTAAAATAGACAAAAGTGTAAAATACTATCTTGCAGTACCGGAGTACCGTCGGTTTCGATGTTTCTGCTATGATAGTATCGAGAAATCGATTCTGTTTTAGGTATTGGTTTCGACATCATTTATCGTATCGTATATGTTACTGGAACGTCCCTAGTTTAAGGTTTGTGAGCCCCCAAGCGCCGGAAATGAGCTATGTGAATCCGAGTGGCAGTATAATTGTGTCCATCCCCGGAATACTCCAATAATAATAACGGGTTTCGGTATTTCCTCGCCGCCGGTCGCTCCGCAGTGCGTTTCGAGATGAAAAGGGTGTGTGACCCGGGCGCCGGAGTGCTTTGGCGGCTCCCGCGGGAGGTCGGCACAGCCGGCGGCGCTGCGCGCCTGCAGAGGCAGAGGCGGCCTAGCTGCGGAGAGCCGGGATTAGGCGGCGGATCGGCGCCGGCTGCCGGCAGCGGCAGGTAATCGCGGCGGCGGCGGCGCCAGCAGCGGCGGACGCCTCGTGTATAATGCATCGGCCCATCCCGCGCTGTTGACAGTCACTCAGCCGGCGCCCGCCAGAGCGCAGGCCAATCGCGGTTAATTGATGGATGGCCGGCTCCGGCGCGGCCCGCCGCCCGCGCAACGCGCATATTGCAAAAATAATCCGCGCGCCGACCCGACCGCGAATTACGTGCCGCCGTTTTGCGTTCTTTTTGGGTCGCGCGGCGCGGCGCAAGCGGTCGCGCGCGCCCGCCCGGTGCACACACCGAAATGCGCCGCTGCGCCATCCGCGCCCGCCCCGCTTCGCCAGGTACGTCCGCCGCCTGCATTATTCCCGCGCTGCCCGTTGCAGCTGCGCCGAATTGAGCGGATGGAACACTGGGAGCTAGTCCGCGGGAAACAAGACAGCTCTTCACGTGCACGCTCGTCGAACAAAGCGGAACATAACGGAGACGGACTGTAATTTCGTCATCTTCGCAATTTAAAATAGTAAGGATAAAAGGGGAAAGGATAGTATTTAATATCAGGGGCGATCAACAAGTTTCCGTTCGAAGCACGTACAGTCCAGAATTGGTAAGACACTCAGGCAAAATCGCCATAAGCATTGAGGAAATCATTACCACCGACGCACCAGTTTGAAGACAACCATCTGATAAAACACCATGTCCTGCTGCGTGAAGAAGTCCGTAACTGTCTGCTGTACATCCTCGTCGGACACGAACAGTCGACCCTTCATGGCTTTCTTTTTTTTTTTTTTAGGGTCAGATCACGTGATAATCGCATGGGAAGGGATAAAGACTACGGAGCGGATGCTCCAATGTCTTCCACTTCAGATGGCGTAATCTCTGGCCTCCCAGATTGATGGGCGTTTTGTGCCGAATCGCTACCAACACGGAACACAGCGCACCACTACA
The DNA here is from genome assembly GCF_021461385.2 of Schistocerca piceifrons. Taxonomy (NCBI): domain Eukaryota; kingdom Metazoa; phylum Arthropoda; class Insecta; order Orthoptera; family Acrididae; genus Schistocerca; species Schistocerca piceifrons. The sequence continues at coordinate 58,084,553 of NC_060143.1, forward strand.
CAACGGTGGCTTTCGACAGAGATGCTGTTCCATACACATTCTTCATTCTCCGACGGATGTCTACCGGTGTTTTTCATTCGCCGGCCAGAGTGGCCGAGCGGTTCTAGGCGCTACAGTCTGGAACCGCGCGACCGCTACGATCGCAGGTTCGAATCCTGCCTCGGGCATGGATGTGTGTGATGTCCTTAGGTTGGTTAGGTTTAAGTAGTTCTAAGTTCTAGGGGACTGATAACCTGAGAAGTTAACTCTCATAGTGCTCAGAGCCATTTGAACCATTTTTTGTTTTTCATTCGGCAGCCAAGAAAATAATAGCAACACACTGGTCCTGTTCGGAGGTATTTGATAGTAACGTCGCCATAATTCACGTTTCGGCGTGTACCACACACACGTCGGAAAGACACGAATGCCACGCTGATTCCTAGCCTACATGCCGTTGCTTATATACCCGTATTGGAGTTGCGCTATGTTGCATATATGCCGCAGAAAAACCCCTCAAACGGAAACATTTAGATTGCCTCTTATATCTCTCGACTAAGAGGTTACTGGAACGGAATACACGTTCGAACAGATATAACACCGATAATGCAGACAAAACTCCTTCTACATCATCCAAAAATTTTCCGCCGTTTAATATCCGTTGATAACTTGTACTGTATTTCTGATTCTCAAAATGTAAGCTTTATTACAGAAACTATAGTTAATACGTAACCGATATAATAGTGTATTTCTTTCTGACTGTTAATAATACATTGTAATTATAATGTAAATATTGTAAATTGCGGCTAATAGCCGAGGGAAGTCTATTTTAATGTATCGACAGCAACGACGAAATGGCAGTAGCTGTGCTATTGTTTATCTTTGCGTTTGGAGGATCTCTGTCGCGTTGCGAGCAGAGAGTACGGCAGAGCAGCTCGACTCGTGAAAAGAGTGCAGAAGTGTTTGTTGGGCGTTCCTGCAGACGAGGTGTGGAGCTATGATCGCGCCAGTGTCATCATCATCATCAGTGTTCTGCCTAAAGGCAGGTTTTCACATGGTAGTTCTCCAGGCTGTCCGGCCTTCTGCCATCCTCTTCAGGTCTGCATAATTTCCTCTTCCCTTTATGTCGTCTATCACCTTGTTTCTCCTTCTTCCTCTCAGTCTTCTCCCACAAAAAAATCCTTCCAAAGCATCTACTAGCAAGCACTCCCTTCTCAATGAATGCCCCAGCCAGTTCTTTTTCCTTTCTCTTACAACCTTCTTCTCTCACCAACCCTTTCCAATACTCTTTCATTACTCACCCTTTCCATCCAGCTTATTCTCTCCATTCTCCTCCACATCCACATCTCAAATGCTTCTAACCTTTTTTTCATCCTCTCGTCTCAGTGTCCATGTTTCTGCCCCATATAGTGCCACACTCCAGACAAAACATTTGCCAAGCCTTTTCCTTAGTCCTTTATCTAATTTGCCACATAAGAGTCTCCTCTTTCTGTTGAATGCCTCATTCGTGATGGCAATTCGAGTTTTCACCTCCTGGTGACGTCTTAAGTCTTCAGTTATTGTGCTTCCGAGATATTTAAATTGACTTACTTGGCTAACGGTAGATTGTCCTATTTTAATATTGGACAGTCTGCGCCTTGTACTGATGACCATACTCTTTGTTTTTGCTGTGTTGATTTGCATCCCATATTCCACAGAAGCTTCATTCAGATCTTTGAGCATGTTATTCACTGTCCGCTCACTTTCTGCCGCTAATACCATGTCATCAGCAAATCTTATACATTCTATTCTCTTTCCACCAATACATATTCCTCTTTTCCCATCTAAACTTTTCGCAATAATCTCTTCAAGGTATACGTTAAACAACAGTGGGGAAAGGCAACAACCTTGTCTAACACCTCGTCCATTGCTGCTTCCTTCTGACATTTCATTTCCAATCCTTATCCTTACTTTCTGGTGTAAATATAGATTCTGTATCAGTCGTCTCTTTTTCCAATCTACTCCTTTCCTCTTCAAGATATCCATCAGCTTGTTCCACTGAACTCTGTCAAAAGCCTTTTCTAAATCTATAAAAACAGCAACTATTTCTCTACCCTTTTCCATATAACTTTCCCCTATAGTTCTTAGCAGGCCAATAGCATCTCTTGTTCCTTTTCCTCTTCTAAATCCGAACTGCTCCTCTGCAATCCCTCTATCTGCTTGCCATATAACCTTCTGTTCAACACTCTCAGCAAGACTTTAGCTGCATGAGAAATTAGACTGATGGTCCGGTGCCCTTCACATTTTTTAGTATTTCTCTTTTTCTCAATTGATATCATAACTGTTGCAGCGAAGTCCTCAGGTCATTCCCCTTTGTCATATATCTCGTTACAGAGGTAGACTATTTCTTTTCTTGCCTTGTTTCCCAGACTCTTCAACAGTCCTGCTGGCATATCATCTATTCCACATGCCTTCCTATTCTTCATCTCCTTCAGCGCCTTTTCTACTTCTGCTTCCAAGACAGTAAATCCCTTTCCATCTTCCGGCACATATTGCTCTTCTTCAACCTTAATTTCGCTTTGCATTTCATCCCCCTTATACAGACATTCAATATATTCTTGCCATCTGTTCAAAACCGCCTGTGGTTCTTCTGCTAGAGTACCATCCGCTCTTTCTATTTCCATGTTATTCCTCTTCCTTTTACGTTCAAGAATTATCTCACTAGCCAGTCTATACATCATTTCATACTTTCCCTCTCTCTCCATTTTCTCTATTTCGTCGCATTTCTGTTTCATCCACCTAATTCGTTACGCGGCGAGTAGAGCACGGTAGGAGGGGACAGACGGAGGAAGCTGCAGTTGTAACTACTGCCTGTCCCATAATTATCCGTGGCTCTGGAGACGATCGGGGTTCTCAGCCAGCAACAGCAGCAACAGTGACAGCTCAGCATTGTCATCAGCTACGTTCTTCGTCGTCCGCACAGCTACAACATCGTAAGGCCGTAAAGTGATAAAATACAAGTAACCTTGTAGAGGCACTACCAAGTGACATTTGTTTCACAACTTATGACTGCCGACCGCAGTGGCCACGCGGTTCTAGGCGCTGCAGTCCGGAACCGCGCGACTGCTACGGTCGCAGGTTCGAATCCTGCCTCGGGCATGGATGTGTGTGATGTCCTTAGGTTAGTTAGGTTTAAGTAGTTCTAAGTTCTAGGGGACTGATGACCTCAGATGTTAAGTCCCATAGTGCTCAGAGCCATTTGAACCATTTGTACTTATGACTGAGTAACAACCTGCAATAGTTAAAACTTGCAGGACACCCGTGTTGTCATTGTCCTCAGCAATTATTTCCAAGCAGAGTCCCTTTCCTTTCCATGCAATCACCGAATGTTGTAAAAATACGAAAATCGCAAGTTTGCTAATGACCAGTTTGTCTAAATTTCCTGCCTCAGTAACAGTTCTTTCTTGTGTTGCGTAACAGAGACTTAAATAATTTGGAATTTTGAGTATTAACTTCATTCACTTAAAGCAGGGGCGGGCAGGAATCCTGCACGTGTGCGGTGCACTTGCGCGTGTGCAGTAAACAGGTGTTCTGCGTGCACACTGGGGCAAGTTGGCCACCCGCTTCTCTCCCCTCCACACCATACCGTCTCTCCGCTTCTTCCTCTGTAATGCGTTTTGTTTGCTGGCCTGCTTTATTGAATGAAGGAATAAGGTTAGTACGAGTGCTTGAAACAAATCATGGTTTGAAAGAGTACCTATTAACTACGATACGCGGTATTTAATTATCACAGGTGGAGTTTACAATACGTTTAATGTCTTGAACAAAATTTCTACATACAGAGACACGCAAACAGTTACGTAAATTTTCATTACTGATGTTTGCTCTTAACTGAGACTTATTAATTTTCATAACAGAAAAAAATCTCTCTCAAACGTATGTCGAGCCAAACATATTATCTTCGCGGCTTCACGATGGAGACGAGGAAACTCTTGCTGTGGAAAGTTGTGATAAAAATCTGTTACACATCTTGCCAAAAGGAACTTGTCTCTCATACGAGAATTGCGCTGTAGAATCTACAGGGTAGATCTATTAATTCCATTTGCAAACTGAGATGAATATCATCTACAGAAACAGCAAACTGTCTCGAGAACTATTCAAAACCTTGGGATATGTATGATATATCCCCGAATCGCTTGAGAATTCCCTCTTTTATTGCACTACGTACGGGAACATATTGAAATTTATTATAATGGCGTTCAATATTAAACTTCCGCTGACCAGCGAGAATACTGTCACATATTATACATTTCGAATTTTCACGTTTTTGCACAAAGAAAAAAATGATTCTCCCATTCCTTTTTAAAAGATAGCAAATTTCCACTTCTCCGTTTCCTTGTTTCACTCTGCATTTTCCGGTTCTTGAAATACAACGTTCACTACGTAGTGGTCGCTTCGCTTCAACGTCCACAGCTTAGCCTGGTACTACACTGCCGCAACCTGCCAGCTGTCACCACTGTCCCATTCGACGATTGCACGCGAGCAGCACACGTGCAGCGCTGTGCGCTCATGAGCCGCGTGCAACGTTTGCCCGCCCCTGACTTAAAGTAACGTGAAATTTCGCTGAATCCGATAAAAAGTGGTCACAGTACTGGGGCTGGCCAGAAGTGTCATTTCGCGGTTAAAAAAGATCGCTGAGGGTGGAAATGGTAGGCGAAAGCATGCCGGTGGTCGTAGACGGACCACCACACCAAAAGATGGTCGATACATAGCCCTAGTGGCGAAAAGGAATGGGCATCTAACCCCTAGGCAGATAGCTGTAGATCTTGCAGCCGCTACCGGTACACGTATCTCTACCAGAACCATTTTGCAGCGATTAAATCCGGCTGGTTTGTATGCTCGAAAACCTGTTAAATGTATCCAACTTCAACCAAGCCACCGTCGAGAAAGAGTTCGTTTTTCCAGGGAGCATGTTGTTTGGGTTCAACAACAGTGGTCCAGAGTGACGTTCTCCGACGGATATCGCTCCTCTGTCTGGCCACCAGTTAGTGTGGAGAGAGAGGGGAACACGTTACATACCACATTATGTTCAAGGCCTTATGGCGTGGGCAGGCGTTATGCTGTGTGACACTGAACACTGCTACATATATTTGTGCGAGGTAACGTTGCAGCACAGCGATACTATTCGAAACCACGCCCGTCTGTTTAGGGGTGCGGCAGGTCCTGAGTTTCTGTTTATGGACGGCAGTGCCCGCCCACATGGGACCGCTGAGGTGTTGGGCACACTGTAGAGTGAAGCTAATGAACGCATGGAATGTTGGGGGAACTTTCCGGACCTAAATCCAGTAGAGCAGCCCTGGGATGGTCTTGTCGGACATCTTTCTCGACGAACACCTCCTCCCCGAACGGTGCAACACCTGGAAACCGCCTTGAGACAGGAATGTGACACCATCACTCAAGGACTCCTCAACGGTTTGGTAGCCAGAATAAATAACAGAAGCAAAATGTACATTAGTGCCCGTGGAGGCCATATTCCTTACTGGGAGTGCGTTATTGACCTTTATGTTAGGAATCTGACATGTGTCAAACATGAACGTCATTTATGTCTGTTATCCTGCTTTCCCGTTTGATGAAATCTGTACCAATTTTCGTTTTAGCGCACCACCACCATTCCGTATGTACTGTGTTTCGTGTTGTCAAGCAGTGCCTGTGATTATTCCTGTCCAACAATGTCTCTGTTCCTTAGTAATTGTCATCCAGTGTAGTATCATTAGCTTATATCTCCCCGAATCATCTTTACACTTAGGTAGTGTCCATATCGTAACTTCAATCAACACAGTGCTCTGGTGCGTCGTTTCGATAAAGCCAAGATAGGATACTTGCGCAACTACACAGATCTGAAGGTGATCGGATGAAATTAGTCACGCCTTAAAATATGTCCAACTGAAACTAAAAAATAAATAGTATATACAGCGATTTAAATTTTTAATTTGGCTTGCCAGACGGGAATTTGAACCGAATTGAGAATGTGATAAACTTTCTCTGGTTTCTTGACACTTAATTCGCAGAGTATCCGTCCGATTCCTCTCGAATCTGCTGGTGAAATCACTTCGCAAAGAGCTTCGGGTAGATTTTATCAGCTGATAACCTTAATCCACCACGATGATGTGGGGTGGGACTTCATAGGTGTACAGGTGCGCATGCACGTCTATATTTATATGTAGGTTGTTACAACAAACTGATCTGTAGCATAATTCGAAGTCTAGGTTAAATTGAGAGGCTATAATTTGCCAAATACACTCCTGGAAATGGAAAAAAGAACACATTGACACCGGTGTGTCAGACCCACCATACTTGCTCCGGACACTGCGAGAGGGCTGTACAAGCAATGATCACACGCACAGCACAGCGGACACACCAGGAACCGCGGTGTTGGCCGTCGAATGGCGCTAGCTGCGCAGCATTTGTGCACCGCCGCCGTCAGTGTCAGCCAGTTTGCCATGGCATACGGAGCTCCATCGCAGTCTTTAACACTGGTAGCATGCCGCGACAGCGTGGACGTGAACCGTATGTGCAGTTGACGGACTTTGAGCGAGGGCGTATAGTGGGCATGCGGGAGGCCGGGTGGACGTACCGCCGAATTGCTCAACACGTGGGGCGTGAGGTCTCCACAGTACATCGATGTTGTCGCCAGTGGTCGGCGGAAGGTGCACGTGCCCGTCGACCTGGGACCGGACCGCAGCGACGCACGGATGAACGCCAAGACCGTAGGATCCTACGCAGTGCCGTAGGGGACCGCACCGCCACTTCTCAGCAAATTAGGGACACTGTTGCTCCTGGGGTATCGGCGAGGACCATTCGCAACCGTCTCCATGAAGCTGGGCTACGGTCCCGCACACCGTTAGGCCGTCTTCCGCTCACGCCCCAACATCGTGCAGCCGCCTCCAGTGGTATCGCGACAGGCGTGAATGGAGGGACGAATGGAGACGTGTCGTCTTCAGCGATGATAGTCGCTTCTGCCTTGGTGCCAATGATGGTCGTATGCGTGTTTGGCGCCGTGCAGGTGAGCGCCACAATCAGGACTGCATACGACCGAGGCACACAGGGCCAACACCCGGCATCATGGTGTGGGGAGCGATCTCCTACACTGGCCGTACACCACTGGTGATCGTCGAGGGGACACTGAACAGTGCACGGTACATCCAAACCGTCATCGAACCCATCGTTCTACCATTCCTAGACCGGCAAGGGAACTTGCTGTTCCAACAGGACAATGCACATCCGCATGTATCCCGTGCCACCCAACGTGCTCTAGAAGGTGTAAGTCAACTACCCTGGCCAGCAAGATCTCCGGATCTGTCCCCCATTGAGCATGTTTGGGACTGGATGAAGCGTCGTCTCACGCGGTCTGCACGTCCAGCACGAACGCTGGTCCAACTGAGGCGCCAGGTGGAAATGGCATGGCAAGCCGTTCCACAGGACTACATCCAGCATCTCTACGATCGTCTCCATGGGAGAATAGCAGCCTGCATTGCTGCGAAAGGTGGATATACACTGTACTAGTGCCGACATTGTGCATGCTCTGTTGCCTGTGTCTATGTGCCTGTGGTTCTGTCAGTGTGATCATGTGATGTATCTGACCCCAGGAATGTGTCAATAAAGTTTCCCCTTCCTGGGACAATGAATTCACGGTGTTCTTATTTCAATTTCCAGGAGTGTAACTTGATGTCATAAGAATAGCTATGCTGCGTAAGTTGTACATATGGGATTTCCATGAAGCGTTTGTGTCCGCCATTTTGACGACGTCATTGGTCAGAGTAGATGGGCGGTATTGAAAGCTTCAATTGGCTCGAAAATCTAATTGTTTTGTCACGCCTCGAAAATCTTAGTTCCTCTACCTGGCGATACGTTTCGTTATTGAGTGATTGACATATTTGTCCATACGTTACAACACGTAACCTAGATTGTATGCAGGCTGTTCATTTACTGTATACCATCCGTCCAAAATGTTCCGAGACGGATAAAGCGATGTCAGCACAGTAACAACAGTCGCACCTTGGAAATAACAACTGTAAAAGACAGATGATCAGATGGTGCATTCCACCAGTCTGTTGTGAGCAGGCAGTGTTAGATAGTGCACGTATTTGTAATAAACGCTATTGATGTCCAGCTGAGTGGAGTGTGACATCGTGTTTTTTGACAAACAAAATGCATGTTTCTATGAAGTAATACTACTGAAGCTAGAGTGGTTTAAAGCAGCATGTGCTGGAGGGGTACTTGGGTTTAACAGGAGAGACTTTCCGTTTAAGTGGTTTACTTTCCAGTACGCTAGCTCTTTGCAGAGTGAAAGAGGCAGCATCACCTCTTGTAGGAGTAATGGACCCTGAGGATGCCGCACCGCAGCAGGAGGGAAACATTGTCCGCGTGTCTCGATGAGACAGAGGGACGCTGAAATGGCAAAGCAAGTGGAGAGAGCTGAGCCGCATTTAGCGGTGCTCTGTGGGTGGGAGACGAGGGGGGGGGGGGGGAGAGGTATTACGTTCTCCGCAGGAGTGGGCCGCTCTCTCTGCTGTCACTCCCGACCCTCCGATAGCGTGGAGAGCAGTCATTCCACGCGGAGACGTCGCGGGGGCCAGAAAGAAACACTCGAGATATAATTGGCTCGCAACCGGAAAACACGATTGTCGCGGTTCGTTTGACGGCTCCGCAGGAGTATCTCTGTTTGGTAAACATTCCCTTGTCTAAAACTTGCCTGGGGACGAACCGTTCAGTGACGCGGCCGAGAGGTTAGACGTGGAATGCCAGTGGAGGATTTTCTTGGTTTCTGAGTTCACGGCTGCGAAGCGCTATTGACCAGCGTACTATCTCCAATCGCAGTATTTCATAGCCCCTTTACTTATCAAGGGAATTGAAATGGAAGATATTTGTGTCCTGTTAGTAATTGCGTCAGTACTAAAAAAAAAATACAAGACAAAGGCTGTTATAAATGAAGAGTGGCGAAGCATCAGACAGGTATTGTACGGCAATACTATCAACAACACCTTGGTTCACAAATAAATAAATTTTGAGTAGATTATGTACAGTTGCTCGACTGAGGCAATTCTGGTGCCTTCGAAGCAAAATAACGAGTAACGGACGAAGCAAAGATGACACAAAAAGCAGACTGGCATAGGCAGAGACAGCATTCCTCGCTGAAAGAAATCTAACAGTATTAAACATAGGCGTGTGTTTGTTAAACAGCTTTCTGAGAATGTACGTTTGGAGCAATTCTGTAGTAAGGAAGTGATTGATGGACAGTAGGGAAAACTGAAAAGAAGCGTTTAAGAATGGCTGTTACATAAGGATGACGAATATTAAATAACATGATATGAGATGAGGTTTTCCGCAGAATCACCGAGGAAAGATCTGTGTAAAAAATAGTAACGAGAAATTAGGTACCCCAGAAATCAAGAATTGTAGGGAAAGAGAGATATTGCATTATATTCAACAAATAATGGAGCACTCTGAGATGAAGAAATTATCCCAGGAGAGGAAAGCAAGACACGCCATATCACACCAGACAGAAGACGTGACGTAAAAAGTCTTTACGAGTCACTCTTGTTTTCCTGAATTGCAACAAGAGGTCACTATGCATTTTACTATATTTGTATTTGTTTCTTTTTATACATTTAACAACTTATTTCTCTCTTTTCTCATCAATTAAAGATGTTATTGGTGAAGAATAGTGGACTGAGAATTTTAAATTACAGAGGAATAGAATCAATAACTGCGTAAGAATGGAACTGCTTATCAAAGGAAACAAAGAAAAAATATAAAACTACGAAAATAATCTGCAGCTTAAAGTATGTTTCTTAGATTGTTAGTATGATGACCGTTACCTGTCTTAACTTAGTAACTGAACTATCAGAAGATTTCGTTCATTCTTTTGTACAGCTACAGTGACGGCAGCAGTATCAAGAGCTTACTGCTGTTTACGTTTCGAAGTCAGTCTGTGTTAACAGAGAGCATCCCATATTTTCTCATTACTTTCATTTTCTACAAGCACAGAAAAAAATATATCGTATCACTAGGACAGTATACATGAAGGAATATCGAAAACACAACCACGCAAAGTAGGTTAATGTTTTACTATGTATTTAATTATTTCCGGGAATTACACATTGAGCATCGTTTTTAAGTCGAAGAGACACGACCATCTTCTACGGCTCAGATAGAATCGCTTGATGTTAGCTACTTATGTGGGCAGTCAAAGGTTAAAAAACTTCATCCTCCACAGACATCAAGACGTTATAAGAATAACTACCTTAAACCAAATATCCGGCTGTTGTAAACAGGCGAAGCACTAGAGAGTTTTATGCGGAGAAAGCAATGAAGGGACTTGACGAGGCAGATCCTGATCAATTAATCGTAGCCTTCTGACAGACCCAACGACTAAAATGTAGAACACAAAATATCCTTATAAAACTTTGGGGTTGGTTGTACCATGAGGACAGGGGTGGACCGTTGCAAGCAGCGTGGGACCTGCTGGACGGTTCTCCGACTGTGGACAAGGAAAATGGAGTACAATACGCAGAGTGTATCTAAATTATTCTTAGAAACGAAACAACGTGTAAAGAATGCTGGACAGATAAAGAAATGAATAGGAAGCTACGTCCGGAGGAGTGCCTATTTCCTCTCACGAGAACATGTAAGGTAATGACGTGTTCCACCATCTCTATTGATGGGTAAAAGAGAGATAATGATTTATTGCGACTCTGGTAATTAAGCACCCTGTACCAACTGATGTTGATATGCGCATTGGTTCAAATGGCTCTGAGCACTATGGGACTCAACTGCTGAGGTCATTAGTCCCCTAGAACTTAGAACTAGTTAAACCTAACGACATCACAAACATCCATGCCCGAGGCAGGATTCGAACCTGCGACCGTAGCGGTCCTGCGGTTCCAGACTGCAGCGCCTTTAACCGCACGGCCACTTCGGCCGGCGATATGCGCATTTTCATTACATTATTTAACTGATTAAAAATAATATAGTAAATCATCCAAGACAAATCAAATTACTATAACTTTGTCGCTCACTATATGTGGTTGAGTGAAAGTTTAATACATGTGCAAGGGTCCCTGTTCAAGCCAACAAGCACCCTGATTCCTCCACATGTCCTACGAGTTTACGAAGAATTTAGAAACGTCGTATACAGGGAACGAAAAACAATCTAACGGGCGTACAAGTTTTCCTGAGTTCAGGAGAGGGCTGGCTGGAGAAAACCAGTGCAGTAGTGTCGAAGTACGTAACTGCTCTGAGCATTAGTATAAGAAACTTTTGGAGCGGAAATACGCAATAGAGCGCTATTGCCAATAAGACATAAGTCACCGAGCTTATATGTACGTTATTGTGCTACCTAAAAGAGAAATAAATAAAATGTGATCCTTGTGATTGTCAGTGCACCGTGTAGCCTTGATATCTTCTGACGTTCTCTATGGAGACGATCGGCGCTCTATAGTTCCTGTTAGTTGTTATTTCAGCAGCTAGGGAAGAAGGCAGGTAATTGAAAAGCCCCAGACATTCAAATATAAAGTAAAAGAATACCTTCTACAATTTATTAGAATATTTGTAATTAGAATGTAACTTCTACTTAAATGTAATACATACATATATATAACTTTCCAGTAGATAGGTTAAAAGTGTTCTGTGTAAAGTTACATAAATGCTTTGTTCGAAAAATTTGATAACAGAAGCATCTGTATTGTATAAAAGGAGGCTTTTTAAAAATACCTGTTTTTCGCCTGAAGTACATAATCAACGAGTAATCCTCATAACTATCAGTGTGAGTAGATCAGCACAATCAAAGTTAACTTGTTGTTAGTGTATTTTACAGAAGTAACCTTCAGGGACTCCTTCGGCCTACCGTGTAACTTGTCTTGTTCCACATACCTGAACGTATCGGATTTGCAGAACACAGTGTCTTAGTGAGTGAATGAATGAATGAATGAATGAACGAACGAAAGAATTAATGAACAGTTATTTTTAGATGGCGGTTTGTAGCTTGGCTGTAGATTAACTTCAGTGGTACTCTTTTAAAATATCGCTCGCATTTTGAAAGCATACAGTGTGGAGGATATACACCACCGTCAGTTGAAACTTTTTCTGTCAACTTTCTGATGTTTACACCTATCAGCGCATGTCACCGTTCGCGTTGTGGCGGAGGGTATAAAATGTACAAGAAAGTTTTTTCTCTATTCTCGTTCCAAGGTTGGTACGCGGGAAGAAAAAAAGTTCGTGTACGCCCAAATTTCAAACGTTTTACACTTCTGATCGTTATGCAAGCTCTACGTCAGGGTAGGTTGAAAGATTCTTTACAGATACTGCAGGCTTTTCAGCGCTACTTTGACGCTCTAGAGTCGAGGAAAAACAATCAAATTCTCTATAGCAAGGGTTTCACGCCAAGCAACAATACGCAAAATTCGATAGGTCAGTTGTTTTGTAAGTGACCTCCTTCATGAGTGAATCAGCTATTTGCATTCCTCGCCCTTAGGTTACGTTTTAGATCTCACAGGACATATTTTCTCAATACCAGTGGCTAGCCCAGGACATACAAACGGTACACATTAAAGACACAACCATGCCTCAAAGGAACCCGGAACTTCAGCTTTACCAGACTGGCCAAGAGAACATTCCTCGTTAAAGATGCCTGCTAGTACCAAAAGTCTTAACCTGGGAACGATATTTATGAGAATATCCGCTTGGAGCACAGAATTATACGGGAGTGAACTGGGCGCTGTGGGAAATCCGGAAAAGAAGATCATCAAAAGATTTTGGATGTGATGCTGCAGAAGAACGCTGAGTAGTAAGTGGACTGATGTGAAAGAAATGAGGTGATCTTCTGCAGAATCGACGAGGGAAAGAATATATGGAAAACACTGTGTAGAAGAAACGACAGAATGATAGGCCGTAAGAGGTTACGTAATAACTTCAATGCTACTACAATGAGACACAAAAACGTCAGCGGAATACGTAGAGCAAATAATTGAGGAGGATTTTCAACTTTTCACGGCCGTAACGAATAGCGAATAGCCAACTACTTCTCGGGCGTGCAGCTGAGCAAATTTCAACTCTCCTACCAATATTTCGACCGAGTATTTCCCACCCAGTCTTGGCGTGAACAAAGAGACTCACTAATACGATGTCGAGAGCAGCACCTTGTTGTCAGTCTAACGGTCGGAAGATATACGGTCGAAACATTGGTAAAAGTGATAAAATGTATACGGCTGCATCCTCAGAATTTAAACGATTAAATAGCAGAGGAATTCGGATGTAAATATGTGGTGTAACTCTTATTTAGCTCGCTGCTCTTTTCATAATTTCTGAGGTCGGTTGCGACCACTCAATCTCTTCCAGATCGATTGCTAGAGATGATAATAATATCGTTCGTTTCGATGGCCTGGCGTATGATTTTCAATTAGTTGCACGCCACTTCGGCGACTTGTGAGTCTCTGATCCAGCCCACCTATCCAACAGTTATGAGCACTTGTTCATCAGAAGAATTGTGTTCCAAAGTACCGAAGATGAAGAGGTGCTCATAGCTGTGAAGGTGTGCATTTTAGAGCACATGTTTATTGGACATTTTTTTCTTGTTTTGGTCCATAGTACCATTTCCCAAAATATGGAAAGCAAAGAGCTTGTAGTAGAAGAGATTTGTTTCACAATATTGAAAATCAAGAATATCTCAGTGCTCTTAAGGTATGCGTTTTCGAGCCCATGTTTACTTGACATTTGTGCTTCTATTATCGTGTACTTTCAGCCGTGCAAGTTTATACCATCCTTTTTGTTACACAGACATGGTCTTGTGCACAAGGAGCTTTTTGATTTTACACGTTTTGTTTCTGACAAACCTTTGCGTAAGTGTTACATTTTACGCACTAACCTAACAACTTGGCATGAGGTTCCAACTCACAATGAACTCGCTTTGTAAAAAAAAATTTTTAGAGACCAGAAGATAACGGCAAAGTCTGTCAAAACCGATATCGAAAATAAAGAAGTAATTATGGGATCTTGGTTATACAAAAATTTTTACAAGCAAAGCAGATCGCTTCTTCTCACTCCTCAACAAGAGAAAATTCAGTCATATCAATAGAAATTGTTCAAAAATGGCTCTGAGCACTATGGGACTTAACATCTGTGGTCGTCCCCTAGAACTTAGAACTACTTAAACCTAACTATCCTAAGGACATCACACACATCCATGCCCGAGGCAGGATTCGAACCTGCGACCGTAGCAGTCGCGCGGTTCCGGACTGAGCGCCTAGAACCGCTAGACCACCGCGGCCGGCTAGAAATTGTGGATTCGAGATTCTACGTTATTAGTGGACGCTCGACTTAATTCCATTTCAGTGCTCTAGTGTTGCTCTGAGATAAAGAAGCTGACGCAGGTAAGGATGTCGTGATAGACTGCAACAAACCAGACATCACAAACACGCGACAAGGGACGCTGGAACCACATTCCGAAGCCACGGATGTCTGCTGATTTCTCGAATATGCGCTAGTTGTGCCTTGTGCCTTGTGTCAGTATTGTGCCAGTGCTTGGTACATTGTGTAGGGAGCTACCGTGACAGCCCCGGTCGCCCCTAGCTGCGCCCAACTCCCTCTGCCCTCCGATGGAGTGCACGGGGGGCTGGGGCAGGGGGTGCCGCTGAGTGCTTCACAAATGAGGCCCGTGTAGGGGTGGTAGCGAGGGGTGACCGATGGGGCGGCCGTCACAAGGCGCCGGACAATCTCGCGGGCACGGACCGCCCTCGCGGGATGCAAATGCAGCTGCGCTCCCCCTACGCGTCTCGGCCATCAGCATAACGCACGGCCCCCCAGGCTGGCCGCCGCGCCTGCGGTTCCCGTTCTCCCTGACCGGTAATTTTCTCCGCCAAATTGATTACGGCGGGAGGGATCGAACCCGGGTCATCGACATCCATCACGGCGGAAGCACTCGCGCGGCTCTTTTCCTTTTGCCGCGCGGCGCCGCCTGCCTCGGCCTTCGCCCACGGCGCCTCTGCCTCCGCCGCCACCGCCCCCTCCTCCGCCCCCGCCTCTCAGGACCCGGCGTGGCCCGTCGGCCGCCCCTCCTCGCTACTTCCAACTCCGCCGACAAGTTGACGTGGCGGGCCCGGCTGGAAGTAGGTACAGTCTCGTCCCCGCCCCGTCAGCCCGGGGCCAACTTGGCGGCGGCAGCGGCAGCGGCGCGCAGGGCTTTGATAATTATTTTTAATTAACGGAGTGGCGCGGCGTAGCGCGCGCTCGCCAGGGCTCCGCGCCGTATACCTGGCCCACTACTTCGGTACAATATAATTTTTTTTTTGTCGTTCGCCGCGCCCGTACCCTGCTCATCCCGCATCCTCCGCCTCCGCCTCCTCCTCCAGCTAGCGTTATTTCTTCCCTCCTCCTGCTCCTCCTCTCCTCCGCGGGTTTCCTTCCTATCGCAGGGTACCGAGACGGGAGATAGAGGAGGCCGGCTACGGCGAGGGGTGGAAGGGCGAGACTTGGCGCTAAGCCGTATCGACCGGGGTGGGGGCGCGCAGAGGCGAGGACGGAGCTAGCGGGCGCCGCGCGCGAGACAGAGACGGAGCGACCGCGGAGGGGCCCGGCTGTGGCGGCGCGCCCGGGGGTGAGGCAGATGAGAGCAGGCCACTGCGCGCGGGGGCGGCGTGGGTGGGTGGGGGCGGCCCGCTCGCTTGCCGCTCGGCTGCGCCGGGGGTGTTTGGCGCCGGGGTGTAACGAGAGAGGCAGCGCCGCCGCCACCCCCGCGAATACTTGGCTCCGAGTTGGGAATTGGGGGCCTAACGAAGGAACGGAACGGGCGGGATGGAAGCCGGCGCGGCAGGGAGCGCAGCGCGGCCCACGGAGGAAGGGGGAGGGGGAGGGGGGCCGACGCCGACGCCGACGCACGCCCTCTTCGTGGGGGTGGCGCCGGGACGGGGGAATATATATTTCAGGAGGCGAAGCGAGCTAGGTAGCGCCTGCAGCCGTCGAGCCGCCGGTGCGCAGTCTACGACGCCGCCACCGCCGCCGCCGCCGGTAGACAAGAGACGCGCGGAACGCGCTGTAATGAACGTGGGAACGCCGCGGGCCCGCGGGCGGCGGGCGAAAGAAGAGCGGAAAAAATAAACATCGCTCTGCGCCGCTTCCTGCAAAAACAACCGCGATCGGCGAGGCAACGCTGTGGGAAAATTTTCCTCTCCCTCCCCTGTCTTAATTATTATTTCTTCCTCTTCGTGCGCTCCCACCACCTGCTCGCCAGCGAAATGCCGGCGCAGCTGCTGACGACAAGTTTTAACGAGGATCCGCTCAGCAAGACTGGATTTCGCGATGAAAATATTTCAGTTTTTGCGTCAGTCACGCGATTTATATTTATCTACTACTCGGTTTCATCGTCGCTTATCTACCAGATGTTTCTTCTAATAGTCACCGCGCGGTCTAGGACGCTTCAGTCATGGACTGTGCGGCTGATCCCGGCGGACGTTCGAGTCCTCCCTCGGGCATGGGTGTGTGTTTGTCCTTAGGATAATTTAGGTTAAGTAGTGTGTAAGCTTACGGACTGATGACCTTAGCAGTTAAATCCCATAAGATTTCACACACATTTTTCTAATAGTCCTCGCTGTTGCGGTCAGCAGCTTGTGGTCTTGTGTAAGTAGGCTGTTTAGGTTTTTATGTTGGTAACGCCACGTAGCGCTCTGTATGAAAACCACTGACTGTGCTGTGTGCAGTCTGAGGCTGGTCGGCATTGTTGCAATATTAGCCATTGTAGTGTTGGGCAGTTGGATGTTAACAGCGCGTAGCGTTGCGCAGTTGGAGGTGAGCCGCCAGCAGTGGTGGATGTGGGGAGAGAGATGGCGGAGTTTTGAGAGCGGATGATCTGGACGTGTGTCCATCAGAGACAGAAAATTTGTAATACTGGATGTCATGAACTGATATATATATGATGACTTTTGAACACTATTAAGGTAAATACATTGTTTGTTCTCTATCAAAATCTTTCATTTGCTAACTATGCCTATCAGTAGTTAGTGCCTTCAGTAGTTAGAATCTTTTATTTAGCTGGCAGTAGTGGCGCTCGCTGTATTGCAGTAGTTCGAGTAACGAAGATTTTTGTGAGGCAAGTGATTTGTGAAAGGTATAGGTTATTGCTAGGGCGATTCTTTTGTAGGAATTATTAAAAGTCAGATTGCGTTGCGCTAAAAATATTGTGTGTCAGTTTAGTGTTGATCAGAATAAGTAAAGAGAGAAATGTCTAAGTACGTTCAGCTCTGCTCAGCTGTTTGAAAATCAAATAATGTAAGAGGTTTTATCAGCGCAGTCATTCATAAATTTTTCTAAGGGGACGTTTCACTTGTAGTGAGCGTCGTTGATTCTCGATCGCGGGACCCAGGGTCCGATTCGCAGACGGGGCCAACGATTTTCTTCTCTAGAAACTGTGACAATTGTTCTCATCATCATTTCATTATCGGCGCACAAGCCGCCGAAGTGGCGTCAAATAAAGAGACTTGCACCTGACGGCCGAACTCCCCAGAAGTGGAATACCGGTAAAATATGCCACATGCACATTTCGTATCTCGCATTGTGACAGATATTTGCAGTTTTGTATTTGAAATGTGTTGCTGGAGTCAGTCAGAAGTGCACATCACATATGCCATGCGACGCTCTGTGTCGACGAAAAGCGTCAGTTTGTTTCCCATTACAAATAAAATTATTCTTAAAGTGTAATTTTACGTGCCCGTTCAATACAACGGTCAAATGTTAGTCTAGTGCGATATCACTTTTACCAGCAAAGCCTGAAAAATAACTGATACTCCAGCAGCGACTGAATAGCGCCACCCTACCTTGACTGGTAAACGCCATGCAGCAGCACTACTCATGAGGAGAACACAGCAAAAGCCATCATCCGAATTTCCAGAAACTTCGCTCAGTGGAAGAAGGTTCAAAATAAGACAACACATGTCTCGGCTTATCCGTAGATATTCCACCGTTTCTGAGAAAACGAAGGTCAAAATTCTCGAGATACTTTACATCCAGACAACGAGCAAGTAGTTCAACATAAGCAGCGGTATAGTGCCTACCGTCACAGCTTCACACTTTTGAGGTCCGAGTTCGAACCCAGATTATTTTCATTATTGTCTACCAATATTCGTAGAAGATTATTACACGAATGTTTTTCAACGTGAATGAAATTTCTCATGATGAGAAATGAGAAGGAGCTATCTGTTTCACTTGCGAAAAACTTTCTATAGCCAAGATCACATGTATACTGAAATATCCTCGCCGTCATTCGTCTGCTAACTGTATGTTCAATGAATGAATCGAAAAATTATTTGATATTGTTTTGGGTAAAATTTCTGCAGTGTATCTTGATTCATAATTAATTGCGAGCGCTAGTTTTAGCAAAAGTTTCATCAACTGCGACATGGTCGCGTATACAAACAGTGATCCAATACTGTCAAATGTTTTTTATTCCAGTCTTTGATCACAATATCAATTCTTTAGACGATGACCTGTTTCAGTCCGTAATGACCATCCCCAGATGCAATAATAACTGTGTGGACGATATGGCATATTCTGCACCTTATTTTAGATATATGTGACGATGCTGTGCTGATCAAATGGTTCAAATGGCTCTGAGCACTATGGGACTCAGCTTCTGAGGTCATCAGTCCCCTAGAACTACTTAAACCTAACCAACCTAAGGACAGCACACACATCCATGCCCGAGGCAGGATTCGAACTTGCGACCGTAGCGGTCGCACAGTTCCAAACTTCAGCGCCTAGAACCGCTCGGCCACCCCGGCCGGCTGTGCTGATCATATTTATATGTTTTGACGATGCCATTATGGCCTTATCACTTTAGAACATGGTGTAAAACAGATCTGAGGATGGTCATTACGGACAGAAACTTGTCATCGTCTAAAGAATTGATATTGTGATCAAAGACTGGAATAAAAAACATTAGCAAAAGTTATCCGTTGTGCGATGCTCGTAGTGTTCGGAATTTCTTTGTTGCGAGTCTTTCTACGATCGGTATCATCCAAGGGAATGAACCAAATCTTCCTTAAGAAAAAACATAAAAATAAAATACAAGAATTAAGAAATGATGTGAGAATGAAATATACGCATATAAAAAGATTTAACGCCTGAAAATATCATACAAACATATAAGGTGACAATTATTGAACTATACGAAATAAAATCGCCATAACTTCTGATCGGTTTACGTTAGGATGTTGAAACTGAACGGTTGGATGCGGGGCATGCTGGGAATTGGTATACGCATGCATGTTTGGTTTAGCGACGAAGCCGACTTTAATTCCGATGGGTTCGTCGATAAGCAAAACTGGTGCATTGGGGGGCTGAGAACCCGCATTTCGCGATTGAGAAATCTCTTCATCCTGAATGGGTGACTGTGTGATGTGCATTGTCAGTCACAGAATAATCGGTGCGACATTCCTCGATGGCACGGTGACTACCGAACGGTACGTGAAGATTTTGGAAGATGATTTCATCCCCATTATCCAAAGTGACTCTGATTTCGACAAGATGTGGTTCATGCAAGACGGAGCTCAACTCCGTCGAAGCAGAAAAGCGTTTGATGTCCTGAAGGAGCATTTTGGCGACCGCATTCTGCCTCTGGGGTACTCAGAGGCCACTGGCATGGGCCTCGGTTGTCCGCCATATTCTCCGGATCTGAACACATGCGACTCCGTTTTGTGGGGCTGTATTAAAGACAAGGTGTACAGCAATAACCCCAAAACCATTGCTGAGCTGAAAGCAGCCATTCAGGAGGTCATCGACAGCATCGTTGTTCGGACGCTTCAGCGGGTCATGCAGAATTCCACTATTCGTCTGCGTCACATCATCGCTAATAATGGAAGGGATGTCGAACGTGTCATAACCAGAATCCGAATATCTGTAGTGATGTTTACATGTTGAATAGTGTGTGTGCACGTCGTAGTTTGAAATTAATTTACTTTCTTTTTGTATAGTTCAATAACTGTCATCATGTGTACTATACAGGGTGAAAAGTATTTAAACCGACAAACTCTGGGAGGTTGTTGGGGACATCAAAACAAATATTTTTCGCTAATATCATTTTTTCCTATAGGTAAATTTTAAACCGGTGCAGACCGTATTACGCTCTTCAGTTGTTAGAGGCCGTATTACGATCTTGAGTAGTTAGAGGGAGTATTACGCTCTTCAGTTGTAGGCAACTGCTGTCCACCAGTGTAGTAGTGCATTGTCCTCTGTTCACTAATGGAGCGATACACCTGGAGTGAGTACACCGATATGGTTGGTTCGTACTACGTAGCGCACCACAACGGACGAGCTGCACAGCGGGTTTATCAACAACAATATCCTAATCGCCGTATCCCGCATCATACGACCTTTTCTGCTGTGTACCAACGTCTGCGTGAGACCGGGTCATTTAGCAGATTACCTGGACAGGGACGTCGTCACACGGTAAGAACGCTGCAATTTGAGGAAGCTGTCTCGCAGCATGGGGAGCGGGATCCTTCAGTCAGCACTCGTGCAATTACACGTAACATGGGGACGAATCAGACGAATGTAAGAACAGTCCTTCGAGAGCAGTTGTTACGTCCATTTCACTTATAGCGTATCCACAACCTGGAACCAATTGATTATCCATCCAGGGCATAGTTTTCGCAGTGGTGCCTGGAACAGTGTGAAATGCATCCTGCATTTCCATCCTCTGTGTTGTTTACCGATGAAGCGACTTTCGGGAGTGATGGAGTCTTCAACGTGCAAAATTCGCATGTTTGGAGTGAGGATAACCCACATGCCACAGTTACTAGCGCTCATCAAGTGCGGTTCTTCGTTAATGTGTGCGTCGGTGTTGTTAGGGACTGTTTAACTGAGCCGTATCTGCTACCTAGGCCATTAAATGGCAGGCACTATTACAATTTTCGCGCCAGAGCATTGCCGGAAGACGTCCCGGTCCCTACAAGACGGGGCGCCGGCACATTTCAGTCGTGTGCGTCGATTCCTGGACCGATGGTTCCCAGAAACGTGGATTGGCAGAGGTAGCCCTGTACCATGGCCTGCTCGATCCCCAGATATGTCCCCTTTGGACATTTTTTGTGTTTGGAGAGATGCGCAACCTTGTTTATGCAACTCCTGTTGCATCAGAATAGGATCTGGTTGCCCGGATAGTAGCAGCAGCAGCAGGAACAATTCAGGATACTCCTGGGGTTTTTGCCCGTGTCAGACAGAACATGATCCGCCGGTGTAACCTTTGTTTACGTGTCAATAGAGGCATTTTTGAAAATCTACTGTAACCGAAATTGGGTTGTGTTAACGTGTCGTCTCTTGATCACAGAAATGGAAAAGTGTTTGTTGGTTAAATTAATTTGCCGCCAGAGCTATCTTCCTCTACCGGTTTTAGTACTCCTCATCGGAAAAAAATGACATTAGGGAAAAAATTTTGTTTTGATCTCCCCCACAACCTCCCAGAGTTTGTCGGTTTAAATACTTTTCACCCTGTATAATAAATATATTACACTTATGCATAACACAGTTGTAATTTTAGAAATAATATAACGCCCTAACCTGATAAGAAATATTCGTGTAGTAACCTTCCACGGACATAGGTACATAAATGGAAAAATAAAATAAATAAATACAGTAATCACATTTCGAACACGGATCGCGGGACACGGGACGTTGCGACGCTGGTCACTGTGCCAGCACTTGGGCTGAGGTTATCACGCCCTAAAAGGCGTCTAAGACTTTGATTGTCTTTTTCTCAGATACAGTCGAGTATCTACGGACAAGCCGAGACAGCGTTCGCTTGTTTTGAGCCCCCTTCTGCTGAGCGAAGTTTCTGGGAAATTGGGTTATGGCACTTGCCGTGTGCTTCTCATCAGCCACTGCTGGAGTACCGGCTATTCTTGGGGTTTTTCTGTCCCTGTTCATACACATCGATAAAACTAATATCGCACTAGACCAATCTTTGACCACCGCTCTGTCAAAAGGGCACGTAAAACTCCGTTTGAAAAATCAGTTTGCTTATGATGGGAAACGAACTGGAGATTTCCGCTGACACAGAGCGTCGCATGGAATATGTGATGTGCTAGGCGTCGCATGAAGGACGTGATGAGCTGTATTCGTTTGGGCTGATCCAGCTACATATTGCAAAAGCGAAATTGCAAATACAGAGTGTTTCAAAAATGACCGGTATATTTGAAACGGCAATAAAAACTAAACGAGCAGCGATGGAAATACACCGTGTGTTGCAATATGCTTGGGTCTACAGTACATTTTCAGGCGGACAAACTTTCGAAATTACAGTAGTTACAATTTTCAACAACAGATGGCGCTGCAAGTGATGTGAAAGATATAGAAGACAACGCAGTCTGTGGGTGCGCCATTCTGTACGTCGTCTTTCTGCTGTAAGCGTGTGCTGCTCACAACGTGCCAGTGTGCTGTAGACAACATGGTTTATTCCTTAGAACAGAGGATTTTTCTGGTGTTGGAATTCCACCGCCTAGAACACAGTGTTGTTGCAACAAGACGAAGTTTTCAACGGAGGTTTAATGTAACCAAAGGACCGAAAAGCGATACAATAAAGGATCTGTTTGAAAAATTTCAACGGACCGGGAACGTGACGGATGAACGTGCTGGAAAGGTAGGGCGACCGCGTACGGCAACCACAGAGGGCAACGCGCAGCTAGTGCAGCAGGTGATCCGACAGCGGCCTCGGGTTTCCGTTCGCCGTGTTGCAGCTGCGGTCCAAATGACGCCAACGTCCACGTAGCGTCTCATGCGCCAGAGTTTACACCTCTATCCATACAAAATTCAAACGCGGCAACCCCTCAGCGCCGCTACCATTGCTGCACGAGAGACATTCGCTAACGATATAGTGCACAGGATTGATGACGGCGATATGCATGTGGGCAGCATTTGGTTTACTGACGAAGCTTATTTTTACCTGGACGGCTTCGTCAATAAACAGAACTGGCGCATATGGGGAACCGAAAAGCCCCGTGTTGCAGTCCCATCGTCCCTGCATCCTCAAAAAGTACTGGTCTGGGCCGCCATTTCTTCCAAAGGAATCATTGGCCCATTTTTCAGATCCGAAACGATTACTGCATCACGCTATCTGGACATTCTTCGTGAATTTGTGGCGGTACAAACTGCCTTAGACGACACTGCGAACACCTCGTGGTTTATGCAAGATGGTGCCCGGCCACATCGCACGGCCGACGTCTTTAATTTCCTGAATGACTATTTCGATGATCGTGTGATTGCTTTGGGCTATCCGAAACATACAGGAGGCGGCGTGGATTGGCCTCCCTATTCGCCAGACATGAACCCCTGTGACTTCTTTCTGTGGGGACACTTGAAAGACCAGGTGTACCGCCAGAATCCAGAAACAATTGAACAGCTGAAGCAGTACATCTCATCTGCATGTGAAGCCATTCCGCCAGACACGTTGTCAAAGGTTTCGGGTAATTTCATTCAGAGACTACGCCATATTATTGCTACGCATGGTGGATATGTGGAAAATATCGTACTATAGAGTTTCCCAGACCGCAGCGCCATCTGTTGTTGAAAATTGTAACTACTGTAATTTCGAAAGTTTGTCTGCCTGAAAATGTACTGTTGTCCCAAGCATATTGCAACAAACGGTGTATTTCTATCGCTGCTCGTCTAGTTTTTATTGCCGTTTCAAATATACCGGTCATTTTTGTAACACCCTGTATATATTGAAGCATCAGCGAAAATGCGCCCGATTACTCGTAGGACTGGCACCCTATATGTCTGTCCTTAGCTTGATGATGCAAGTGGCCGTGCATCTTCTTCTTCCTCCTCTTCTTCCGCCTTTCACAGATTTATTTAGCATTTTCTTTTAGTATGTTATCTAGATGCAAGAACAGACCAGATGTTGCACATGAATTGGCATGAATATGGGTCACAATATTTTACCATAATTTAAAATGTGCTAGTATAACTAAGCATTATGGTGTTTAAGGGGAAAAATCTACGTAAAATATGTACATAAAAGAAGCAAAATCTACATACTCCCTTCGACCATCTCCCACAGATTACTCCTATTGATCTGTTCTGGTCTCAGCTCCAGCTTTTAACTGTCCGTTCTACGTCCCTCTTTTCTTTGGGTTTGTATTGTAATGCCGTCTTTGCAATTCTTGTTTCTTCTATTCGTTTCAGGTTCGTTTATGTTCTTCTGTTTTGTGATTTACTGCAAAAATATTCAGTTCTTGTCTAATGTTTTCATTATGAATCCTGTCCAACTTGGTGCAACCTTTGACTGCTCGCAAAATTTTCGTTTCAGCAAAGAAATAGTGAAGCATAATAAAGGGAAAGCGAACACACAACGAATCGTTGCCAATTCCAATCTCGATAAACCGGATTTCTCTATAAACTCCCTTGAAGAAACCTCGACAAATCGAATAAATCCTATGTATTTTTTTACATCGCAGTCAGTGGCTAGCTAACAACACTTGGCGTCCCATCTTTGTTTCCTGATTATTTCATGACTTACTGTAGTACATAAATCAGTTGTAAAAATGACATAAATAAGTATACTTACAGCTAAACGACATAAATAACGATTAAATTATGGAATGAGTAGCTGTTAAGCATTAACAAGGATATGAAAAAACGGAAACAAAAAAATCTACTTTTTTCTGGGCCAATGCGCAGTTCACAATAAGCTAGAGACTGCAGACAATGTGAAACTCCATTGTTTTCCCTGCTGACACCATTTCAAAACTACAGCTGCTTGACCAGGGAATAATTTAAAACTGTAAAACTGTACAGTGTAGAAGTTACGACGATAGTGTTGGATAGCACTGAAGATGGTCGTAGACCAGCACAAAAGTTTTTGCAGCTATCTCACGGCTATAAGTAGCGTTAACCCGACGATGATTTCAAACTATTTCAGGAACTGCAGATCCATCAAGCAGCCACAAACCAAACACATAAAAAATGTTTATGAAGTTTATGGTACCTGGGGCCCTCTTCCTGACTTACGAGCAGATAGAACATTTGATTATTTCGTACACTTCGACGTTCAGGCGGAAGTCTGCGGTGCCCCTATAATTCCATCTGTGATTACGAAAGAGGCCAATACAGTGCTGGAAACGTTGTTATATACATCCCTAGAATGGAAGTATATGATAACGTATTGACGGGTTTAATTAAAGTACAAAATGCACTTCACCAAGCACGTTGGAGGTCACTAGGACAGAAGAAGATACCTAGCTTCTTATCAAAATAGAAATTGAAGTTTTATTCTGTATCTTTGGTAATTTGTAACTGTTTTCGCTTGAAATTTTAATATAAGTAAACAGAAAAAAATCTAAAAATATATTTCTAAAGATATTAATTTAAGGCACTCTAATGTAATTAAGAAAACAGACCCCACAATAGATCGGAAACACTGTTTACACTGAATACCAAATACACTCCTGGAAATGGAAAAAAGAACACATTGACACCGGTGTGTCAGACCCACCATACTTGCTCCGGACACTGCGAGAGGGCTGTACAAGCAATGATCACACGCACGGCACAGCGGACACACCAGGAACCGCGGTGTTGGCCGTCGAATGGCGCTAGCTGCGCAGCATTTGTGCACCGCCGCCGTCAGTGTCAGCCAGTTTGCCGTGGCATACGGAGCTCCATCGCAGTCTTTAACACTGGTAGCATGGCGCGACAGCGTGGACGTGAACCGTATGTGCAGTTGACGGACTTTGAGCGAGGGCGTATAGTGGGCATGCGGGAGGCCGGGTGGACGTACCGCCGAATTGCTCAACACGTGGGGCGTGAGGTCTCCACAGTACATCGATGTTGTCGTCAGTGGTCGGCGGAAGGTGCACGTGCCCGTCGACCTGGGACCGGACCGCAGCGAAGCACGGATGCACGCCAAGACCGTAGGATCCTACGCAGAGCCGTAGGGGACCGCACCGCCACTTCCCAGCAAATTAGGGACACTGTTGCCCCTGGGGTATCGGCGAGGGCCATTCGCAACCGTCTCCATGAAGCTGGGCTACGGTCCCGCACACCGTTAGGCCGTCTTCCGCTCACGCCCCAACATCGTGCAGCCCGCCTCCAGTGGTGTCGCGACAGGCGTGAATGGAGGGACGAATGGAGACGTGTCGTCTTCAGCGATGAGAGTCGCTTCTGCCTTGGTGCCAATGATGGTCGTATGCGTGTTTGGCGCCGTGCAGGTGAGCGCCACAATCAGGACTGCATACGACCGAGGCACACAGGGCCAACACCCGGCATCATGGTGTGGGGAGCGATCTCCTACACTGGCCGTACACCACTGGTGATCGTCGAGGGGACACTGAATAGTGCACGGTACATCCAAACCGTCATCGAACCCATCGTTCTACCATTCCTAGACCGGCATGGGAACTTGCTGTTCCAACAGGACAATGCACGTCCGCATGTATCCCGTGCCACCCAACGTGCTCTAGAAGGTGTAAGTCAACTACCCTGGCCAGCAAGCTCTCCGGATCTGTCCCCCATTGAGCATGTTTGGGACTGGATGAAGCGTCGTCTCACGCGGTCTGCACGTCCAGCACGAACGCTGGTCCAACTGAGGCGCCAGGTGGAAATGACATGGCAAGCCGTTCCACAGGACTACATCCAGCATCTCTACGATCGTCTCCATGGGAGAATAGCAGCCTGCATTGCTGCGAAAGGTGGATATACACTGTACTAGTGCCGACATTGTGCATGCTCTGTTGCCTGTGTCTATGTGCCTGTGGTTCTGTCAGTGTGATCATGTGATGTATCTGACCCCAGGAATGTGTCAATAAAGTTTTCCCTTCCTGGGACAATGAATTCACGGTGTTCTTATTTCAATTTCCAGGAGTGTAGAATTAGATTCTGACTGAGTGTCTAAGGAGACCAAATAGCGATGATCTTCCATTCAGGCCCCAGGACAGAAGCAACGTCACCAATCTGTCTGTGTATAGAGTACATTCTGCAAGTCTGAGAAAGTGTTCTAAGTATTTGTCGCATCCATGCTGGCTGGCATACTGACCCCCCCTCCCCCCCCCCCCCCCTTCGTTAATCCGCCGTGCGGGATACTTTCCAGACCTCTAAGCGCACGCACGCATAACACGAGCGGCTAAACGGAAAAGACAGAAAGAGGAATTTTGCAAAAAATATTAAGTTCAATCAAGAACAAGGATGAAAATTGGATTTTAAAACCAAATATACCCATTCTCCCCTAAAACGTCAGCCGAGATCAGGAAAGGACACACAGAGAGAATGAAGACATATTAACAAGGAAGAACCTTACATTCTTCCAAAACAGGAAAACGAATCAAGAATGTGTGTGGAAAGACAAGACGAAAAAGACTTAGAAGAAATACAGATTAAGTAGGAGACCTTAATCAACAATTTCAGACCACAAATCAAGAAATTAGAAGGTTTTCAGGAAGATAAAACAGACAGCAAAACAGTTAGAGTCAATTGGTCAGATGAGAGGAAAAAAGCTCATTCTCAAAAAAATGAAAGAGTTTTGGAAAATGTTGAAGAAAAAGAGAAATAAATATTAATCCTGGCATGGTCCTTAGTCGGTCTGAAATCAAAAATACGTAAAACTTAACTTTCTTTTAATTTTGAGCATGTTATTTTAATTTGCGGGCAAGCGCAGCCAAACATCAACATTTTGAAAGAAATAACCCGCACTGGCTGTTGAATATTTTTGACTAAAAGTGACGTCTGGTTTCGTGCTACTAGAAGACGTATTTTCAAGTGATATAAATTTTTTTTAAAGGTCATCGCCGAGAGGTAACTGCCTTAAAGTCACTATCAATCATTCACGTCATGCTGTAAACAAATAACGCGCTAAAAGCTGTAGGAGGACAGCAGAACTAAGCAGGAAGGCGGTCGCGCGGCAGCAGGCAAGCCAATACTTATAATCTGAGCACTAATAGTATATCTAACTAATATCTGATGCACTTTGTTTACATGTGTGACTTCACGTGGCCTAGGTCATTGACCTTGAGAAGAGATCATTGACCTTTCGTTGGGGTCATAAGCTAAGTAAGCCCCCTGTCAATGACCTCATTTCAAAGTCAGTGTCCTAAATCACGTGACGTCACCAGTGTAAACAAAGTACGCCATCTGGTAGGTAACCATACAGCTGGCGCCAGTATTTACTTGCTGCTTTGCATGGCAAAGAAAATAAATTTTATTGAAAGTACAGTACAATTTTTTAACTTGGCATACTTATTTCGGCTTTTTCTTTGTTCGATCTAGTTCAGCCAAACTTTCGTTAAATCGAACACATTAGTCGATATTTTTCTGAGGTCTCTTCGCATTATCGAGAGTCGTCTGTAGTTGACAATGGACAGAGGGGCGGTGCGCCGCGGACCACGCCATCAGCAGGTCGCGACACCTCGCCGCTCTCGTCGACAGCGGGCGCGCACTTGCGGCGGCGGGGGCGGCGGAGGCGGAGGCAACCGCCGGCTGACACTGACGGATCGGAGCCGCCCCACCCGCTCACCGGCTGGTCACCTCCACTGCGACTACTGTGCCCCAGCCCTAATGAAGCCTTCGGTCCTCAGAACACTGAGTAGAAGAGGAAGTCAAAGTTTTGAAACTCACTGAGAGATTAGAACTGTGTACCGGAACCGTGACTCGAACCTGAGGCCTTCGCCTTTCACAGGCAAGTGCTCTACCGAGTGAGCTATCCAAGCATCACTCACAACTCGCCCTCACAGCTTCACTTTCACCTCCCATCTTCCAATCTTCCCTGCAAAGTGAAAATGCGTTCTCGAAACAGCCCTCCCCCTTCCCCCAAGACTGTACGCTTTTCGTATATTTGGCATATGCCGTGATTTTTCAGAGTTCATTCTCAGTAAATGATAAACACTCATAGTACGTTGATGTTCGGTGATGTGTTACACATGTTACATTATGCACAAGCATCCAGACTGCAGCGTTGTTCTTTGTTCTCGGATACCAGAGTTTTTCCGGGCGCATCAATTAGTCAGCGTTTGTCCTGTTGGTCAGTGGTAATTTCTGGGGAGGAATTTGCACATATTACCTGCGTGTCCACAAGTAAATCTGTGGATTAATGCATCAACATTTTTGCATACAATGCAGTCGTTGGTCAGACTAAGGTCTGTCTTGTGGAGTTTTTCAGTGCTCGGGAATTTGTCATTGACGATGATGTGCTATTCAGATTTCATAGCTGATGGCGATGATCGATCTGTACGTATTTCCGGATGACGTTGCATTTCAATGGGGGATATTTTTGCTCGATTCGGTTACAGTGGGTTGTTGATGCTGGCATACTGTAAATTCTGTTGTAAACTAATTTTCGTTTGTCCCCTTTGCTGTTTGTATTACTAAACTTATTGCTTGATGTGATGATACGAAGGCTTGCTGAAAATTAATGTTCCGTAATTTTTTGTTCTTTTCTCAATATCGATTGAGGTATTACATGTCATGCACGTTCCTCGGTCGAGTTGCCCGCTTCGCCGACGCAGGCTGGAACGCTCTGCCGCTACAGAGCGCCGAATTGTAGTGTATAATAAATGAAAAGCACCAGTTAGCTTTTGTTCTACAATATTACTTTTATTGTTAACCGGTTATAATGTCGTTAATATGCAGTGTATAACGTAACTATGTCGGTGCGTGATAAACAGACCACAGAACAATCCGATGCCTTGGGTTTACTGCCATCGATCGTCCTCCATATAGTCCCGACTTGGCCCCATCCGATTTTAATCTGTTTCCAAAATTTATAGAACATTTTCGAGGACATTGATAGTAATGAAATGGTGGAAGCAGAGGTGAGGTTGTGGCTCCGTCAGCGAAGTCAAACATTCTACAGCTGCTGGAAACAACAAATTGGTCTCGTTGGGGGAAATATGTTCGTCGCCAGGGTGAATATGTTGTGAAAAAATTCGGAGGCATTACTTTCCAGCGCACCCTCGTACAAAATATTAGATTTATCGGTGACGTTATACTTTCCAGCTTACATTTGAGTGCTAATGCTCGGAGTCCGGTGAATCACATCCGACGAGATAGTGGGAAGACCGAAAATCAATGAAAGATCAGTTTTCAACATTATCACGACATTCTGAACATGACATAAGTCGCCACGCGTTGGTTTCCGGAACTGATCTTTGCTATTCTAAACGCCCGCCGGACAGAGACAAGCAAGCAGTGGAAACAAATAGAATCATCGCCGCCGAAAAAAGACAAAGACCGAGCCATCATCGCTGACGAGTTTAAGGGAAGGTATCAAGAGGTAGCTTCTTTGAAAGCTGTCCAAGGAGAACGCCCCAGCCAATTGGACACGTGTTTTACTTTACATCCCCTCTCGTATTCTTCTTACACGGCACCCAGAGACTTCTGCCCGTTTCCTCGGATGAAGCACCCATTGTGCAAGCAGGCTTTTGCTAGAGTCACGATGAGGTGATTTTCGACTTGCAGCATTTCCTGAACAGCCAAACAAAGCCTTCTGCAACCGACGTCTCGACCATCTCACCCATTGTTGGGTAAAGAATGTTGCATTAAAGGGATTAACACTAAAGTTAGTGATCGGAGCTTGAATTTTTAGACGTGATCATTAAAGCATTGTGACTACCTTTCGAATATGGTACAGGAACGAATTCAAACGTGAACCCTGTGAGAGGCCGTCGGTTCTCCTCAGCTGCTAAAATTTTAAGCCCCTCGCAGAGTTACGCAGCGTATCTCAAACCTTTTGGGTCAAAGTGAAACAGGTGATAGAGGATCCACAACTCATTATACTGAGAAAGGGAACCAATGGTCAGAAATGCGTATTTATTGAGCACACCGCACAACAACTACGCAGCTCATAGTAATTGTTCAACGTGATGATTGCCAGTCTCAGTGCATGCTTGCCAACGGCGCATGAAGGTCTGCCACACTCTCTCAAAGATTCCTGGTGCCTGGTATAGCAGGAGAAATGCAGCCTGGACCCTAGCAAGCAGGTCTTCAACCGTTTCTACGGGCACCAACGTCATGACGTGACCACAGAGGAAAAAGTCCACAGGTGTGAAATCTGGAGATCGCGCTGGCCGTGGGACAGTACCTCACCTCCCAGTTCAACGATTAAGGTACGCGTTGTTCATGTGCTCGTGGATATTACATCGAAGTGGGCTGGTGCATCGTCGTGTTGAAACCACGTCCCCTTTCGCGGTCAACAAGTCCCAAAGAACTGTGGCAACACATGCACTGACTGTTGGAGTGGTGGTCGTCACTTTGAACAATTAGTATTAGCTACGTTGATGTTATGTGGTGTACCCTGTGTATTTCAGTAACACAATAAATATGTGTTTCTGACCATTGGTTCTGTGTGTCAGTAAAATCGGTTGTGGACGCACTGTCACATGTTTCAGTTTGCCCCAAAAGGTTTGGGACATCCTATAGAGCGCTATGCGTTCTCCTTCTCGGATTCAGGGCAGATGTTTGTAACACCATTTCCGTGCAGCTCAACCACTGTTCCTTATCTTAGAAATAGTTGCATATTAGGAGCACGGATGTCAGAATTCCGGTGTCCGGTAAGTCTTATTGTTATTAACGGTAAATGCTACCATATTCCATCTCCACCTTCCTCTGTAGCTGAGCGCAACTTTTTAACACATGTCTTAGAACATAGGTAATAACTTTTGGATTAGTTCTGAGTTTTCAGTCAGGGAACACTCCTGGCCCTGCAGTCCTTAAGTAGATTCCTTAGCGGTAGAGCTTTCGAGCAGTATCTGTTTCTATGCTCACATGCATTTTAAGATTAGGACCGCTTCCGTAGCCGACTGATTAGCGTCACTGCCTGTTGTGCGGACGAACGAGGGTTCGATTCCCGGTGCCTTCCAAGATTTTTCCATGGTAGGGGGTATGGTACTGGGTCCACTCAGTCCTGAGCTGCTTGAATAAAGAAACAGCATCATCATCATCAGGATTTATCCACAGACAATAACGGCTGGAGAGACTGGCGACATGCCGATCACATATTCCACCATCATAGATCGCTCCTCGTACTGCCTTGTAGGATGCAATAGGTCAGGCCCATGACCTAATCTGTGACGCGCTACTCTTTTTTCTACGATGAGCTGTGTGGCACTACACTCAATTTGCACCCATTACTCTGGAACGAAGATCACTACTGGACACAATGTTGTTGCTGCAGTGTGTGTACAACGATGTATGTTATTTAGAAATCGACCGTTGCCAGGTTTCTTTCCCTCAAAACAAAATACACCTGGAACGATTTACTCGGCGTTTTATGCGACGAGAGAAAACGTACACACGGAACGCTAGAAGTCGTACAGCATACACGTTGTGTCAATGTTCGCCGTTAGGTGGTAGAACGGACGAATTTACTGCGGTGTTTTACCTGTACGACATCCATGCATGAGAATACGCTGGTTGGCCCCGCAACAGCAGG
The DNA here is from genome assembly GCF_021461385.2 of Schistocerca piceifrons. Taxonomy (NCBI): domain Eukaryota; kingdom Metazoa; phylum Arthropoda; class Insecta; order Orthoptera; family Acrididae; genus Schistocerca; species Schistocerca piceifrons. Next base: position 58,116,960 of record NC_060143.1, read on the forward strand.
AGAAATGGTGTACAGGCCAGTTCCCTGCATGCAATTTTTTTTCGCTCCGTGTAAGCGTCAGAGCGAACAGAATATACACGTACAATGTCGATCAAAAACAACTTGGATGTAGCACGCGGTCCGCGCGACCGCTGGTGCACGGCAGGTCACCGCCAACCAGCAACAGAAAGCGTACAGAAAGCTGTACATCGTATTACCGTAGCAGCAGTGGCAACTTGTCATGGAGGGGATTACAAGGAAATAATTAGATCTTGTGCATCAACTATACTTCCGGAGAGTCGGAAAATTTTTTGCTAATCATATTGCGTGCCTGTGGAATATCGCTTCAGTTGTGTGACTGGATTCGTGAGTTCTTGTCAGGTAGGTCACAGTTCGTAGTAATTGACGGAAAGTCATTGAGTAAAACAGAAATAATATCTGGCGTTCCCTAAAGAAGCGTCCTAGGCCGTCTGCTTTTCCTGATCCACATGAACGACGTAGGAGGCAATGCCAGCAGCACTCTTAGATTGTTTGCAGTCATTTACTGTTTTGTAAAGTCATCATATGATCAAAGCCAAATGCAAAATGCTTTAGACAAGATATCTGTATGGCGCGAAAGTTGCAATTGACTCAAAATAATGGAAAGTCTGAAGTCATCCAAATTAGTACTAAAAGAACGCCGCTAAGTTTCGGTTGCACGATAAATCGCACAAATCTAAAGGCTGTAAAATCAACTAAATATATACGTATTACAGTTATGAATAACTAAAATGGGAAAGATCACGTAGAAAATTATGTAGGTAATGCAAACGAAAGACCGCGATTTGTTCGCAAAACACTTAGAAAGTGCAAGAGGTCTACTAGACTGCTTACACCATACTTGTCCACCCTCTTCCGGATTATTGTTGTGCAGTATGGGGTCCACATCAGATACTGCTGACGGAGGTCATCGAAACAGTTCAAAAGAGGGGATCTCGCTTTATATTATCGCGAAATAGGGGAGAGAGTGCAACGGACATGATATAGGAACTGGGATTGCAATCATTAAAACAAAGGGGTTTTTCGTTGTGGCAGGATCTTCTCACGAAATTTCAACTATCAACTCTCTCCTCCGATTGAGAAAATATTCGTTTGGCGCCGACCTACATAGGGAGAAATGATCAAAAATGGTTCAAATGGCTCCGAGCACTATGCGACTTGACTTCTGAGGTCATCAGTCGCCTAGAACTTAGAACTAATTAAACTTAACTAACCTAAGGACATCACACACATCCATGCCCGAGGCAGGATTCGAACCTCCGGCCGTAGCGGTCGCTCGGCTCCGGACTGTAGTGCCTAGAACCGCACGGCCACTCCGGCCGGCGAGAAATGATCATGATAAAATAAAAGAAATCAGAGCTCGCACAGGAAGATTCAAATGCTCGCCGTTAGAGAGTGGAACTGTAGAGAAATAGCTTGAAGGTGGTTTGACGAAACCTCTGCCAGGCACTTAATTGTAAATTTCAGAGTAAACATGTAGGTGTACATGTCTTACAATTATTTAAATATTGTTTGATTACATCGTCCCCAACAGTAACCGGAGTAAAATTCCACCCACACACATCTCGCTTAATGTTCAAGATGATAAAATTAGAGATATTCAGATGGACGAGGAGGCTTATCGACAGTACATTTTCCAGTGGATGGGAGAAGGATCGAGTCGTATTAGCATACTAGAACGTAAACAAAACGTAGCTTGTGAACAGCTAATATTGTTGCGGATGTATGTCAATTATAAAGCAGACTCCAGCTTCCCTTCCGAGAAATGCTGCATAAGAAGAGTGTAGACGTAAATGCGGATCGTTAAGTATGCAAGGGATGGAATCCTGCCTTTCAGTAGCAACTGTTCAAGATCTCATCAGTGTTTAGTACCAACATTAGTGATGATACGAACAAACAATCGTACTTAAGCCGAATTACTGGTCGCAGATTTGAACCCTGCCCCTCTTAAATGCGAGTCCTGTGCACAAACCACTATGTCTCCTCGATCGGTCAGTAATTTTAGGATACAGTACAAGCAACAGAATGGCTGTTTTTTACAGACGTCAGAAAAAAGCGAATGATGCGGGAGTAATAAAATATTCAGGTCGATATTTTATTGTTGACAGATCACCGAATAGTTCAAGTTTTGAGTAAGGCAGCACGTGATGAAATATTTTGGAACTTGCGGGATATTCCGGCGGTTCTTGGAGGAATCTAGACATATTAAAAACTGATATACACATTGTCAATGTCCCACAATAATATTTATTTCACTTTTGTTGTGAACCAGCTATCGGATTTCTAGTCCATCGTGGGACAACTTAAGATCGAACGGACAGCCGACGCAATATAACCGGAGCTTCTATCTGTACAGAAAATGTTATTTCCAAAGATATGTGGCATTTAAACATTGTGCATCTATACAGAAAATGCAAAATTAGAATGCTTCAATTTGACATGGGTACAAAACAAGAAGTATTGTGTAATTATTTACTGATTGTTTTAGATTATGAAGATATAAGATGAAACCCGTAAACTCAATGTTTGACTGACTGAAACATGGTGAACTACTCAGGATATAAAGACAATTGGTTAATATTTCTAAACTTTACGCGAACTGATAAATATAAATAAAAAAGGTATTTACCAACAACCTATAGTTACAGTGTACTCAAAGATAAAATGTTGATGCACACACAGAGCAAAACAATGCTGGCACAGACTACAATCATTCTTCTGATATTAAATGTGATGTGCTCCATATATCAAATAAAGGCAGAATCATAATGCAAATTGCGGTTATCCACAGAGATCAATCAAAGGCTCCGACTAATTCTTAATGACAACAAGCAGCTGCACTGTTGACCTTTGCTCAAGTAGTATCAGTTAAATAGTAATAGTCTCACTCTATGATGGCATGCTTGTTGTATATGATGTAACAGTTTGCCTCTCGCTACAATACATTATCTCCTACCTCCCCCTTTCCCTCCTTTTACCAACTGAACACATTCACCAACATCTGGAACTCTCCCGTATGCCATAGTTGTCTGAGCCAGTGCAGACTTTGTATACTGTGTGCGCTGTACTCAATGTTTACCAACAGTGCCATCAGACGTTATTCACTAAAAAATCGTACTAGACTAATGTTACGATGGGTCTCTTATCGAAAAATCTTGATTTTCTCGTCGTGATTTAATAACAGCCAAAGAAAGGTTCCATGCTATGCTCAGCTGAAATCCCGCATCCCTGTTGAAGAGATTATCAGCTGTACGGATCTGTATTGCTTCCTTCATGACACACTCCCAGAAAGATGATGCCGGCATCATTAGGGAAATAATACATATCCGTACAGCTGATAATCTCTTCAACAGGGATGTGGGATTTCAGCTGAGAACAGCCTGGAACCCTGCAATGGCTGCTATTAAATCACGACGAGAAAATCAACATTTTTCGCTGACAGACTCATCATAACATTGTTCTAGTGCGGTTTTTTAGTGAGTAATGTCTGCCCGCACTGTTAGCAAACATAAAGTACAGCGCACGCAAAGGAAGGCCTCTCTGCGATTTTCGGCAGAGGGCGTATGAGCGTGGCACCATCTATCTGCAAATAATTGCGCATGCGTGATTTTCGCGCCTGCGCATTCTTCGCGCGCTTGCTCTATATACTGGGCGTCAGTCGTATCTAGACACGAGAAAGGTTCAACGACCTGAAGATGTCGGACAGTTGCTCTGAAGGAATATTGTGGAATTTGCCCAACGTCATCCGGCGGCAAACGCGTAAAGACTATTTGGTGTGTGGGGGATGTTTAAGGACTTCCCAGCGAAGCTTCTGCAGCATACTCTAAACAATCTTGGCAGCATGTCTCGTAGAAAAAGTCGCCGATGCCCTTGTTGTTACTGTTGCTAATTCAAGTGCCGAGACAAGCGCTAGAGGCTTTCGAATACATCGGGAATGCCGGATGTTGCTATCGTGAGGCCGACGGGGTGGAGAAACTCGCCCAGTAGAGCAGACATTGGGGACCGGCGAGGAGGTATCGGAGAGCCAGGGGCAAGACGCGACCCGGCGTGACGGAGGCCAACGAAGGGCGGGAGGCATGTGGGGGGGGGGGGGGGGGGGTGCGGCTGCATAATTCAGCAGCCGCGCCGAAGTCGCAGCCATCGCCACGCAAACACGGGCCCCGCCCCAGCCGCCCCAGCCGTGGAAATAAATAACGCGCGCAAACGGGATTAATAATGAGACGCGCGACCTCCGGTGCCCAGCGGTGACCCCGGAGGGCACGCGGCCCGCGCCGCCGGCTCGGCCCGCGAGGCCAGCTCTAGAGGCGGAAATGTGATGCGGCGAACCAGCTTCAGGTGCCTGTAACAATGACACACAGTGCTGATAACGCAGCTGACTTAAAAAAAAAATTAAGGTTTCCCAAAAAGGGAAGCACTTCCAGTCTCGAGACACCCGTGTTAAGGGGCTCCGGAACGCCCTATACTTGCAATGTTAAAATAACGCTTATAAATTACATCTTTCCTCACAAAGTATTTGAGGTAGGAAGTTGAACTTTTTACAGATTATTTATTGGAATATGGGCTACAACTTAACACAGGGATTTTACAAAACTTTAGTTCACTTATTAAAGATGATTTTTTTTCAATTGTAATGAAAATTCACAACATTTTTTTGCAATCTTTTATGTATATATTCAAAAATATACAGTTTTTTGGAAAAAGGCTGTGTTAAATTATGCAGAAGGTACTGTGTAGCATTTACTGAAAGTTTGAAACAAATATGTTTGGAAGATCCTTAGAAAACATGTAATTAGTATGAGAAAATAAAAGTTTTGGGAATCGAGCGACAAAGATTGGATTAACTTTTTAGTGCATTCCAGGCCCATAGGATGGATTATCTTCATCCTCTGCAAACTCCTCCTCCAGCTTACTCTTGTTCCTCCTCCTGTTTACTCTTGCTTGTATTTCTAGACTCTTTACAGCCCTGTCTGCAGCCCGAAGACGTTCCTTGTCTAAAGCAAGCATCGCTCGTTGTTGTGTTCGTAGATTTTGCTACCATTTCCTTCAGTTGCAGTTACTGCAACACTGTTCCAAAAGGTGGTCATGTATGAACACTTATCACATTTCAGTTGTATTTCACTAGCAAGTCCTACGTGCTTTATTATGGAGAGTTCCAGACCAACTTCACTACAATGAATACATCTTACACTGTTTGACAAAATTCCTTTGAGAACCGACATATCAAATATTTCATTCACATCCGATTCGCCCATAAAACATTCATAGTTTTCACTCATTGAACCAAGCTTCTTCTGTGAAGTATTTTCTTTCCCACTTTGACTGCTATGGGCAGGTGTACTTGAGAGGATAGGTTCACTCACTTGGTTATCGTCTTTATTGTTTACAGTAATAACACATACCTTTGGCTTTCCAACATTTCTCCTTTTCTTAAAAGCCTTCAGAGGATTTCTAATAACTTTACTTTTACTCATTATTATACTTCAACAAAACAGAGACTCAAGAAACAGAATTAATTACGAATATTTTCGAGATAACGACAGAGTTAATAAACATGAAACAATCGACAATTACACCAGCGATATATATTGAACCATCACAGGTTAGCCACAACACATACTTTATCTCACATCACTAAAATGTACCTGATGAACACGGACGTTAATAATAACACCACTTGACAGCAGTTTAACAGCGCCACAGTGGGTCACGCCTATGTAGAACACATTTCAAAAAAAATTTAAAAATAGTTGTAGTCTTCGGAATTGAATAAATTATATATCTATTAAAAGGTAATAGTCTGCAGATTCAGAAAATCCAAAAAAGTAAAAATTGAACTTTTCATGATTTTGAGCCTTTCCGGAGCCCCTTAATTCTCTTATTACAAGAATTATAGCTGGAATATCACAACCAGTCACAAGTAGCATATAAAAGGCTCAGTCACATTTATCCATTGCCGGTTAGCGAAGGTTTAAAAACCTATCGTCCTGTTATATCAGTAGCAAAAGGTATTCTGAGTGATTCTTATCGGTAAATAACCCCCCCCCCCCCCCCAAAAAATTCCTTAAAGAATCGAACTCCCACGTATAAAACAGTCTGAAAAGTCAAATTGTTTTACAAATTAGTTAACACGTTAAATATTAAAGTTTGTTGGAACTCACGAACACTGAGCGACATGCAAGTCGTTAAAATAGCGTCCAGTATTCATCTTATGGTTGAATCTAACTCTTGTGTCCGGATCTCCTTACGAATAAATTTGCATTTGGATAGGTTTCGCCTTGAGCAAAAAATTTTTTTTCTTCGCTTTACCCACACGTTTCGATCAAGGTACAGCATTATCTATTAAATAGCAGGAAAATTCCTCTTTACTATTTACGCATATAAAAATTTCAGCTTTTATGAAAAGTATTCACAAATATAGAGGGTCTATACAAGGGCGATGTACTTGAGGACAATATTATGGAAATGGAAGAGGATGTAGATGAAGATGAAATGGGAGATACGATACTGCGTGAAGAGTTTGACAGAGCACTGAAAGACCTGAGTCGAAACAAGGCCCCCGGAGTAGACAACATTCCATTGGAACTACTGACGGCCGTGGGAGAGCCAGTCCTCACAAAACTCTACCATCTGGTGAGCAAGATGTATGAAACGGGCGAAATACCCTCAGACTTCAAGAAGAATATAATAATTCCAATCCCAAAGAAAGCAAGTGTTGACAGATGTGAAAATTACAGAACTATCAGTTTAATAAGTCACAGCTGTAAAATACTAACACGAATTCTTTACAGACGAATGGAAAAACTAGTAGAAGCCGACCTCGGGGAAGATCAGTTTGGATTCCGTAGAAACACTGGAACACGTCAGGCAATACTGACCTTACGACTTATCTTACAAGAAAGAGTAAGGAAAGGCAAACCTACGTTTCTAGCATTTGTAGACTTAGAGAAAGCTTTTGACAATGTTGACTGGAATACTCTCTTTCAAATTCTAAAGGTGGCAGGGGTAAAATACAGGGAGCGAAAGGCTATTTACAATTTGTTCAGAAATCAGATGGCAGTTATAAGAGTCGAGGGACATGAAAGGGAAGCAGTGGTTGGGAAGGGAGTAAGACAGGGTTGTAGCCTCTCCCCGATGTTGTTCAATCTGTATATTGAGCAAGCAGTAAAGGAAACAAAAGAAAAATTCGGAGTAGGTATTAAAATTCATGGAGAAAAAATAAAAACATTGAGGTTCGCCGATGACATTGTAATTCTGTCAGATACAGCAAAAGACTTGGAAGAGCAGTTGAATGGAATGGACAGTGTCTTGAAAGGAGGATATAAGATGAACATCAACAAAAGCAAAACAAGGATAATGGAATGTAGTCTAATTAAGTTGGGTGATGCTGAGGGAATTTGATTAGGAAATGAGACACTTAAAGTAGTAAAGGAGTTTTGCTATTTGGGGAGCAAAATAACTGATGATGGTCGAAGTAGAGAGGATATAAAATGTAGACTGGCAATGGCACGGAAAGCGTTTCTGAAGAAGAGAAATTTGTTAACATCGAGTATAGATTTAAGTGTCAGGAAGTCATTTCTGAAAGTATTTGAATGGAGTGCAGCCATGTATAGAAATGAAACATGGGCGATAAATAGTTTGGACAAGAAGAGAATAGAAGCTTTCGAAATGTGGTGCTACAGAAGAATGCTGAAGATTAGATGGGTAGATCACGTAACTAATGAGGAAGTATTGAATAGGATTGGGGAGAAGAGACGTTTGTGGCACAACTTGACCAGAAGAAGGGATCGGTTGGTAGGACATGTTCTGAGACATCAAGGGATCACCAATTTAGTATTGGAGGGCAGCGTGTAGGGTAAAAATCGTAGAGGGAAACCAAGAGATGAATACACTAAGCAGATTCAGAAGGATGTAGGTTGCACTAGGTACTGGGAGATGAAAAAGCTTGCACAGGATAGAGTAGCATGGAGAGCTGCATCAAACCAGTCTCAGGACTGAAGACCACAACAACAACATTCAGAAATTTGAAAAGAGACTAAAAGCTTTTTATACATATCTTGTTACCACAAATTCTGTGTTTTGAGTCCAATTTATGAGCGACACGAAATTATTGTCAAAGCTAAATGAGGGTATTCTGGAGAATTTGCTATTTTTTTAAAAAAAAACTGTTTTTTCACATCTCAGTATATATGACGTGGTATCTCCGGAACCATGTTTCGTAAAATGATTTAATTTTGCACGTACTTCCCGTGGTATACAAGGTCTGCTCAAAAAATTTCGGAACTTGGTCCACAAAATTTTTCTACGCTTACCTTTCACTTATTGTGCATGGTCTCCTTCGTAATATTCTCCTCCACAATCGATGCACCGCCCCCAACGCCGTTTCCACTTCCGGAAGCAGCCTTCATACGCCTCTTGCTGGATCCCACGAAGCGCCGTCTGCAAATTTTCTTTTATCTCGTCTATTGTTGCAAATCTTCGTCTTTTCAATGGGGTTTCAACTTTGGAAATAAAAAATGTTCGCAGAGAACATTTCTGGGGAGCAGGATGAGGCAGCACAGTGATTTTGATATTTGTACAATAGTCACACACCAGCTGGGATGAAAGTGCGGCTGCGTTGTCGTGATACAAGAGCCATGAATTGTCTCGCCAAATTTCAGGCCGTTTGCTTCTCACATTTTGTCGCAGGCGACGCAGCGCGTCCCGATAGTACCATCGATTAACAGTTTGTCTCTGTGGCGCGAATTCGTGATGAACTAACCCTTCGAAGTCAAAGAAAGGTATCAGCTTGGCTTTGATATTTGAATGACCCTACGAACTGCTTTTGGTCTTGGAGAATCTTTCCCGATCCATTGTGAATATTAACCTGGTCTCAACGTCACGACCGTAGACAGACATCTCGTCAGTAGTTATCATTCTCTTAAGGAAAATCTAGTTCTCATTTGCGCGATCCATAAGCTTCATAGATGGCGAGGTGAACGTCTTTCTGGTCTTGACTTATGAGCCGTGGGACTAACTTGGCGGCAACACATTGCATCCCAAGACACTGTGCCAGAATTTCCTGACATGATCCAATTGAAATGTTACATTCTTCTGCAACTGTCGGACAGTCACTCTTCTATTAGCACGCGCAATTTTGTTAACGTTCCTGACATGAGCGATGTCGGTAGATATCGAAGGGCATCCTGAACGAGGGTCATCTGTAACTTCCAGCTGGCCATTTTTAAACTGTGTGAGCCATTCGTAACACCGAGTACGGCTTAAGTACTCATCACCATAGGCTTCCTGCGCCATTTGTTGCGTCTCTGTAAAGATTTTCTTGAGTTTCACACAAAATTTAATGCAGACGCGTTGCTCTTCTGACTCTTTCGTCTCGATATTTGCAAACTATGCGACACAACGAAACTTCCTGGCAGATTAAAACTATGTGCCCTACCGAGACTCGAACTCGGGACCTTTGCCTTTCCCGGGCAAGTGCTCTACCAACTGAGCTACCGAAGGTCCCGAGTTCGAGTCTCGGTAGGGCACACAGTTTTAATCTGCCAAGAAGTTTCATATCAGCGCACACTCCGCTGCAGAGTGAAAATCTCCTTCTATCCGACACAACGTTTTACACAATGCAGCACTGAACAATAACTAACAGACATACAACAATGAAACTTCCGACAGTTTCACATTAATCACAAGCGTGTGTAGGAATGCCAACCGCATTTCGCTCCAACTCACCCAAAACACAATTGACGCGAAATTACGAATGTTCCGGAATTTTTTGAACATACCTAGTACGTGGACAATGTCTGCAAAATGTGTTACACGTAGTGTTCGTAGTATAGAACTAAAAAATTAAAACGCCATTACTGCATGAACAGCTAACATGTAACAATCAGTAACCTTTTATATCTTTTTTTTGTGGGGCAGGCGGGGAGCACGGGCGGTATAAGCAAGAAAAAGTTTCGAGGTGGTTTCGAATTTTATTGGATGTCGTTAGGTGCTCTCGTTTTCGAATATTGGATGAATATAATCTAGCACTGCACTGCCTCAACACACACCCACATGTCCTAACTGGAATACTTGGATCACTGTGTTAAATTCTTAACTTAAGATGATACTTCTGAACGGTTAGATTACGGCAGCATTTTGAATTTTTAAATTCGGTCAGTAATTGTATGAAATAGTGAAAACAAAATTTTTGTGGCGCCTGGAAACCGTTAGCTAGGCAACCTGCAACTGGTAGAAAATTTCTTTTATAGCCGTTTCATAATATAGGTTCACTGATAGAAACCTATTTTTAGTGTGAACCTGTTAAATTGACTTAAGAGGTAGCAAGTTTTCCATGAACGCAGGTGTCTTCCAGCACAAGCTGAAAATGAACTTCTCAAAAATCGGGGAAGAGAGGAGCACTTTGAGGGGGCGCACTGTTAATGGAAGCAGGCAATAGTGTATGAGCGTGTTTTATCATGCACAGATGTAGAATTCTCACTAAACATTTTTGGGTTAACATGCACATGTTCGATGGGCAAATACCTCAGTAGTAGTAACCGGTTTTCGATTGCATCGGATTTTTTCCACGCCATTTTAATCTAACTATGAAAGCAGCTCTAAATATTAGGTTTCTGAAATAAATGATTTTCGATTTTCATTCCCATTATTTGCTGTAATAAACGTACAAGCCGAACAAAGATTGAAACATCCAAGATACACAGAATCAAAACATTAAATTAAATAGGGAAATGAAAGGAAGCTTAGTCCGTCTACTGTTCGCTGCTTTTGTCGAAAAATTGTAAGTGCTTGAATATCACAAAAAACATCAGTATTCTAATTTTTTGAAACTCTGCTCTAAAATCATGTTGTAACTGGGGATCGCACCGCTGTTGTGGCATTACGAATAAAATTTTCAAAGGCTACATGCAGATAAAGGCATATTATATAGCCAAAGGAAGTTGCTCAGCTATTTCCTATTTTTATTGTATACTATAAGTGAGTTGTTGTTAAGTTTTTAGTCTATTACTCTTACAATAATTTCCATACTTTATTATTTCATCGAAATGACAAGCAAATATTCAATCTTTTGCAGCAAATGGAACTTTGTACTTCATTGCTACGTCACTTCACAAAAATATTTCCAGACTAGGGTTGATTCTATTCTGCAGTACAACGGATGTCCGGCGACGACGGCGAGAAACTGCCGTATAGACCAGGTGGGAAGAGGTCTTGCTCGCTGCACGTACATGCATACCTTAAGCCACAACACACGGCATCAGGGACATTATTCTGTACGAGTTCTTATGCCACATGTTTTTTGCGCGTTTCGGTCGGAATTGCTATCAAAACGTCACTGATAGCTTTCCCCATTTTCTATAATAACGCTGTAGTTTAAACCAATGAAAATTTTACGTATAACACTACTTTTTTAGAAAAAGGTTGAGAGGTGGCATGAGCCCCATCTCATATTTCTATCTTACGATTTTCGTCTCTAATTGCATGCGGTGAAAAGTTGCTATTCCTTCCCAGGGGGCTTCCCACGCAGCGTCTCTCGTCACCCGGGTGGTCCGGTGACAGGCGGGCTCTGCTGATCTGGAAAGGGTTAAGCCGACGGGTGTGAGGAAGTCGAGAGAATGCTTTGCAGATGCCGACATTGTCAAAATACACGCCCAGAGGGGTCTGAAGTAGCGGCTGGGCTAGAGGTTCCGTTACTTCGCAGAATCTTAGCGAAAACACTTTCTGGCGGGCTACCAGCGAGGCGTGGGAATGACTTGTGTACCCAGGCAGTTGCGGCGGGAAAATTCCCGCGCTTTCTGCAAAATAGTAACTGTGATTGGCTTGCTCAGGGCATAGCTCCGTGACGTAGCAAAATCAGCGCAGAAATTGGCGCCAAGGATCTCCATTGGTGGAATGGGAGTGCTCCGGCAATGGAGTGGAATTTTCTGCCGGTTTTCGAGTGGCTGATTGGAACGTTTAACCACAGCCACTATCGTGGGGGCGGGAATGTTGTGTGTTCGGCCTGTATGGGTGCTCTAGTAGTCGGCTCTCGCCTTTCGGTCGAGGACGTCGAAGCAACCAGCCATCGCCTCCGGTACACCAGATCGTGTTCTGGCAGTTAGGAAGATAGTTTGGTAATGTATGTCCGCAGCACCGGCAGATAGGGATTTTCCTAGGTGATAATCAGAGCTCAGCAGAGCGCGCCTGTTCTTTTTCTAAGTTTGTTCTGTCTTGAGTAGTAGCAATTAATGTTGGGTTAGCTGTGTGTCTCTCTTAAGATTTGAGTGGCAAGGAATTGGCTCCACATACCACTTCGTCATAAACCTCACAATCTAGTTTAGGGACAACTTCACCTTCACAGCGTTTGAGTATCCAATTTGATGTATTATAAATGTTTCATGTGTTTTTGTTTATTATTTTGTGTTTAGTCTTAATAAATCGTATTGTTATTTTGGACAGAACTTTCATTCTGTTAATCGGTAGAGCAACCCATCATTTCTCACTACGTTAATGTAACCTTCCTTTATTTAACTTATTTATCAAATTAAATTATTGCAGGCGCCAAACTCTTTTCTACTCCACTTGCGGGGTTGATTACAGTCAGTTCACGTATATTTTTTAATCCTTGTGCAACAGCAAAAGTCGGAGTTAGAATAGGGGGGGCTTAGAGCATCATTCACATATGTAGATTCTAGAATTTAGTGTTAAATACACTGCTAGCCCCGGCACCTCGCAAGGTGTACTCAATAACGAAAAATTTTGGCAGTGCTGCCATTTAGATTTTTTGCGCGGTTATTAGTACAAAATTAAAAAAAAACCTGTTATAAGTGAGACCAAACAAGCACCGAAAAATACCGTTATTCAGACGCGGTATCGGTTTCAATCGGCCGGTTTCTCCGGTGCCTGGTAGCTAGCTGGTGGCGGTGTCTGATGAATGTAAACTCAAGCCAATAAATTAAATCCTGTTCTGAGGAAACTCAAGATGTAGTGTTTCTTGTGACTTTTTCCATTCTGACTTTGTACTGTTATCCTGTTTTGAGTTTAGTGGAAATTTTCAGTGAACGTTATTAAGAACCACTTGAAGGTGGCAGCAGTGCAGACCACACTTTCCTGTCCAGTTGTCGGATCTCGGAATCTTTCTGAAAGTGGTAAATTTGTATGTTTACTAGCAGTGGTAATTTTGACCCTGTTTTGTGACTCAAGGTGACGCTGGCAACGATTACTCAGACTTTTTTTACTGTTGTGGTAGTGAAGAGATTCACTGCATGCATGAAGGCACGACAGGTTGGAATGTGAGCTCGTACCACCTACTTCTTTGTAAACCTGACTCCGTGTTGTAAGCATTTAAATTTCATTTTGTCTTCTCCTCCCCTGGGTGCTACACTTTTCTGGTTTGCCAGTGTGTGCCAAAACATACAAACTACGCCCCAACAGGCCTCTGAAGGCCCATCGGTGCCGACCGACCGCCGTGTCTTCCACGGCTGATAGGTGTCAGTGGATGCATATATAGAAGGGGATGTGGTCACAGCCTTTGTCAGCTTTCGTGACCTGAGCCGGTACCCTTTAATCAAAGAGCTCGTCGATTGGCCTTTTAGCCGGCCCGGGTGGCCGCGCGGTTCTAGGCGCTACAGTCTGGAACTGCGCGACCGCTACGGTCGCAGGTCCGAATCCTGCCTCGGGCATGGAAGTGTGTGAAGTCCTTAGGTTAGTTAGGTTAAAGCAGTTCTAAGTTCTAGGGGACTGATGACCTTAGAAGTTTAGTCCCATAGTCCTCAGAGCCATTTGAATTATTTGGTTGGCTTCTTAAGGGCTGACTGCTCTCCGCTTCTGACAGCGTTCAGCAGACCCCGACGGCTACCCATCCAAGCGCTAGCCAAGACCGACAGTGCTCAACTTCGGTTGGCTGACAGGAACCGGTTTACGACTGCGGCAAGACCGTTGGCCAAAAATATGTAAGCTTGTCCTATTAAAACATTTTTTTGGGATGTGTGGGTGTTTCATGTAGCTCATGACCCCGCCCCTTCGGATCCGCGCCTGAGGTTAGTAATTACTTTTCTCCAGACTGACAATCCATTTTCGAGCATATGAGGATATGAACTTTTTGTTCTTAGTCTTGTCGCGAATCATCTCCCGAGGTCTGTCCTGTTAGTTTATATTTCACTCTGCGCATTACCCCCCCCCCCCCCCCCCCCCCCACACACACACACACACACAGAGAGAGAGAGAGAGAGAGAGAGAGAGAGAGAGAGAGAGAGAGAGAAGAGAATATCAGCGACTATTTGTTGATGTACTTTCGTTCTGCGTGGTTATTTTAGAGCCGGGAACGCTGTTACAGTGGGGCTCTCTATCGCAGCCGACATCATTGACGCGCCGCGGCGCAGAGTGACACAGACGGGACAGCGGAGGGAAGGGAAGGAGGGAAGGGATAACAAATTTGTAATGCGGCGAGCGCAGCGCAGTGCTGCGCCGGCGGCGACCGCACGCACGCCTCTATTTATTCCGGCTTTTGGGGCTGCGTTGCGCTGCGCTGCGCGGCGCGGCGCTGTTTTATCTGCGGCGCAGCCACGAGCAGACCGGAGCAGAGCGAAACTGGATCCCTGGCCTGGGCAGCCCATGCCATGCGCCTGCCGTGGGCGTAATCTGGCCTGGCCGGGCCGCGCCGCGCCAGCCGCCACGGCCGGTTTATATTTTACGGAAATAATTGTGTGCGCGCGCGCCGCAGCGGCAGCGGCGATGGGCGGCGGGGGCGGCGGTCGGGGGTGGGGGGCGGGGGGCGGCGCCGGCCCCCGGCTGGCAGCGCGGGGTCAGCCGAGGCCAGGCCGCGCCGAGCGCTACGAGCCGCTAAAACACCGCCAGCCACCACCGGCTACCTGCCGCCTGCTGCAGTGCCGCACCGCGCAAACGTAAACAAGCCACCACGCCACTGGCTGGCGGGCCGCCGGTTCGGCTCCCGGCTCTTCCCGGAACAAGCTGGCCGCCACCCCGTGTAACAATATACAGCACCGCACAAACTGTGCTGTTCCACCGCAACGTACACTGAAGTAAAGAAAGTCGCGGAACAGCGATATGCACATATGCAGATGGCGTTAGTATCGCGCACACATATTATAAAAGGGCGGTGCATTGGCGAAGCTGCCGTTTGCACTCAGGTCATTCACGAAAGGTTGCCGACGTGATTCAAGCCACTCGAGGGGAATTAACAGATTTTGAAAGCGGAATGGAACTTGGAGCTGCACGCATGGGAAATTCCTTTTCGGAAATTGTTACGAAGTTCAATTTCTACATCTACATCCATACTCCGCAAGCCACCTAACCGGTGTGTGGCGGAGGGTACCTTGACTACCTCAATCGCTTTTCCCTTCTATTCCAGTCTCGTGTTGTTCGTGGAAAGAAAGATTGTCGGTATGCCTCTGTGTGGCCTCTAATCTTTCTGATTTTGTCCTCATGGTCTCTTCGCGAGATATACGTAGGAGGGAGCAATATACTGCTTGACTCCTCGTCGAGGGTATGTTCTCGAAACTTCAACAAAAGTCCGTATGGACCTACTGACCGTCTCTCTTGCAGAGTCTTCCACTGGAGTTTGTCTATCATCTCCGTAACGCTCTCGCGATTACTCAATGATCCTGTAACGAAGCGCGCTGCTCTCCGTTGTATCTTCTCTATCTCTTCTATCAACCCTATCTGGTACGGATCCCACACCGGTGAGCAGCATTCAAGCAGTGGGCGAGCAAGTGTACTGTGTAACCTACTTTCTTTGTTTTGGGACTGCATTTCCTTAGGATTCTTCCAATGAATCTCAGTCTGGCAGCTGCTTTACCGACGATTAATTTTATATGGTCATTCCATTTTTAACCACTCCTAATGCCTCTTCCCAGATAGTTTATGGAATTAACTGCTTCCAGTTGCTGACCTGCTATATTGTAGCTAACTGGTAAAGGATCTTTCTTTCTATGTATTCGCAGCACATTACACTTGTCTACATTGAGATTCAATTACCATTCCCTGTACCATGCGTCAATTCGCTGCAGATCCTCCTGCATTTCAGTACAATTTTCCATTGTTACAACCTCTCGATGTACCACAGCATCATCCGCAAAAAGCCTCAGCGAACTTCCGATGTTATCCACAAGATCATTTATATATATTGTGAATAGAAACGGTCCTACGACACTCTCCTGCGGCACACCTGAAATCACTCGTACTTCGGAAGACTTCTCTCTATTGAGAATGACATGCTGCATTCTGTTATCTAGGAACTCTTCAATCCAATCACACAATTGGTCTGATAGTCCATATGCTCTTACTTTGTTCATTAAACGACTGTGGGGAACTGTATCAAACGCCTTGCGGAAGTCAAGAAACACGGCATCTACCTGGAAACCAGTGTCTATGGCCCTCTGAGTCTCGTGGACGAATAGCGCGAGCTGGGTTTCACACTATCGTCTTTTTCGAAACCCATGCTGATTCCTACAGAGTAGATTTCTAGTCTCCAGAAAAGTCTTTATAGTCTAACATAATACGTGTTCCAAAATTCTACAACTGATCGACATTAGAGATATAGGTCTATAGTTCTGAACATCTGTTCGACGTCCCTTCTTGAAAATGGGGATGACCTGTGTCCTTTTCCTATCTTTTGGAACGCTATGCTCTTCTAGAGACCTACGGTACACCGCTGCAAGAAGGGGGCAAGTTCCTTCACGTACTCTGTGTAAAATCGAACTGGTATTCCATCAGGTCCAACGGCCTTTCCTCTTTTGAGCGATTTTAATTGTTTTTCTATCCCTCTGTCATCTATTTCGATATCTACCATTTCGTCATCTGTGCCACAGTCTAAAGAAGGAACTACAGTGCAGTATTCCGATATCCACAATATCAAGAGTGTGTCGAGAATACCAACATCGTTGCATTACATCTCACCACCGACAAAACAGTGCCAGACGGCCTTTACTTAACGACCGAGAACAGCGGTGGTTTCGTGGAGCTGTCAGTGCTAACAGACAAGCAACAATGCGTTAACAAACCACAGAAATCAGTGTGGGGCGTACGACGAACGTATCCTTTAGGACAGTGCGGCAAAACACAGCGTTAATGCCCTATGGCAGCAGACAAACGACACGAGTACCTTTGCTAACAGCACGACATCGCCTGAAACCCCTAAACTGCGCCCGTGACTGTCGGTTGGACGCTAGACGACTGAAAAACGATAGCCTTATCAGATTGGTACCGATTCCAGTTTGCAAGAGCTGGTGGTAGGCTTCGAGTGTGGCGCAGACCCCACGAAGCCATGGACTCCAGTTGGCGACAATGCACTGTGCAAGCTGGTGGCGGCTTCATAATAGTGTAGGCTGTGTATGTACTTGGTTTGGACTGGCTGCTCTGGCCAAAGTGAACCAGTCATTGATTGCTAATGGTTATGTTCGGCTACTTCGAGACCATTTACAGACGTTCATGAACTTCATGTTCCCTAACGTGTCACCGAGCCACAATTGTTCACGACTAGTTTGAAGAACGCTATGGACAATTGGACCAAACGATTTGGCCACCCAGACCGCCCGGACATTATCGAGAGGTCATTTTGTGCACACAATCCTGCACCGTCAACACTTAGGCAATTATTTAGGGCTATAGAGGCAGCATGGCTCCGTAGGTCTGCAGAGGACTCCCAACGACTTGTTGAGCTCGTGCACGTCGAGTAACTGCACTACACCGGGCAAAAGGTGGCACGACACGGTCAGCAGGTATCCCATGACTTTTGTCACCTGAGTGTATAAGGGCAGTCAGCGGAAGAAGAGAGGCTGCAAAGGGTGACTCACAGTTCCACATATCGTAACGCAACTGCAACTGACAGTATTCTGAGGGGCACGTAGTGTATTATATGAATAATGTTCTGAACACTGAGGTCAACCGAGATACAGAAACAAGTGAGGTTTTTTTTAATGGAACTATATACAGGGTGTTTAAAAAATGACCGGTATATTTGAAACGTTAATAAAAACTAAACGAGCAGCGATAGAAATACACCGTTTGTTGCAATATGGTTGGGACAACAGTACATTTTCAGGCAGACAAACTTTCGAAATTACAGTAGTTACAATTTTCAACAACAGATGGCGCTGCGGTCTGGGAAACTCTATAGTACGATATTTTCCACATATCCACCATGCGTAGCAATAATATGGCGTAGTCTCTGAATGAAATTACCCGAAACCTTTGACAACGTGTCTGGCGGAATGGCTTCACATGCAGATGAGATGTACTGCTTCAGCTGTTCAATTGTTTCCGGATTCTGGCGGTACACCTGGTCTTTCAAGTGTCCCCACAGAAAGAAGTCACAGGGGTTCATGTCTGGCGAATAGGGAGGCCAATCCTCGCCACCTCCTGTATGTTTCGGATAGCCCAAAGCAATCACACGATCATCGAAATATTCATTCAGGAAATTAAACACGTCGGCCGTGCGATGTGGCCGGGCACCATCTTGCATAAACCACGAGGTGTTCGCAGTGTCGTCTGAGACAGTTTGTACCGCCACAAATTCACGAAGAATGTCCAGATAGCGTGATGCAGTAATCGTTTCGGATCTGAAAAATGGGCCAATGATTCCTTTGGAAGAAATGGCGGCCCAGACCAGTACTTTTTGAGGATGCAGGGACGATGGGACTGCAACATGGGGCTTTTCGGTTCCCCATATGCGCCAGTTCTGTTTATTGACGAAGCCGTCCAGGTAAAAATGAGCTTCGTCAGTAAACCAAATGCTGCCCACATGCATATCGCCGTCATCAATCCTGTGCACTATATCGTTAGCGAATGTCTCTCGTGCAGCAATGGTAGCGGCGCTGAGGGGTTGCCGCGTTTGAATTTTGTATGGACAGAGGTGTAAACTCTGGCGCATGAGACGATACGTGGACGTTGGCGTCATTTGAACTGCAGCTGCAACACGGCGAACGGAAACCCGAGGCCGCTGTTGGATCACCTGCTGCACTAGCTGCGCGTTGCCCTCTGTGGTTGCCGTACGCGGTCGCCCTACCTTTCCAGCACGTTCATCCGTCACGTTCCCAGTCCGTTGAAATTTTTCAAACAGATCCTTTATTGTATCGCTTTTCGGTCCTTTGGTTACATTAAACCTCCCTTGAAAACTTCGTCTTGTTGCAACAACACTGTGTTCTAGGCGGTGGAATTCCAACACCAGAAAAATCCTCTGTTCTAAGGAATAAACCATGTTGTCTACAGCACACGTGCACGTTGTGAACAGCACACGCTTACAGCAGAAAGACGACGTACAGAATGGCGCACCCACAGACTGCGGTGTCTTCTATATCTTTCACATCACTTGCAGCGCCATCTGTTGTTGAAAATTGTAAACTGTAATTTCGAAAGTTTGTCCGCCTGAAAATGTACTGTTGTCCCAAGCATATTGCAACAAACGGTGTATTTCTATCGCTGCACGTTTAGTTTTTATTGCTGTTTCAAATATACCGGTCATTTTTGAAACACCCTGTACCTTTTCTGTTAGGCTTTCGGGACGACAGTTATGACGATACGAATGTCAGGACAGTGAACACCCAGTCCCCGAGAGGAGAAAATCTCCGACTCAGCTCGGAATCGAACCGGGGTTCTTTCGCTTGTGAATCCACCGCGCCGACCGCGCAGCTACGCGAGGTGGAATAACTGTATATTTTCCGTTACTGCATTCAACAGCTCTGGAAAAGGCAGTTATCACTGTGATACAGCGCTTGTTAGTATTGGCGTTGACACCTTCAGCAAAAGAGTCCGAGAAATACGCTAAAATTGGAAAGCAATGCGGTCAGTGTCAGTCATTGTGGTGTAAACAACGCCGAGCAGAATTCAGATGCCAAGCTCCGTAGTTATATGCAGCAAGACAGGCTTTCGCTACTGAGATAAGACCTCGTTTCCAATACGACACAGATACAGGGTCAGCTATGGATATTGAACTACGGCGTGTTCTAGCTTCTGGCACATCAGATGGGGCTTAAAAAGTCTGTTTCAAACGTGCGTACCTTTTCCAGGTTTTTTCTGGAAACAACTACAGTTTCTTCAGGCAGTTTACCACTACCGTTTCGACGGAATTTTTTTGACATTCGCCTTATAAAAGCAGCATGTGTAACTTCTCCTCATTGGTGTAGATGTCGCTATGCATATGTGATAAAGCAGAAATGACCTGCCGATGGACAACACAGTTCATACTAGTTCTGCAGTGCAGAGAAGTGAACAGTCGAAAGACTTTATACAACGACGTAGCCTGGCATTAGCGTGTTTTCAAGTTCAAAATATTTCTGGGATTCTTCTGCGAAGAGTTTCAATTTCAAAATTATCAAGGCTTGTATCACAGTATTTATCTTTTCAAGCCCTTCCAGATGCCATTAAAAAAAGTACATCATTCTATATCTCGATCGATACAAGATTTGAGATCCTTTATTACGTAGCAAAATAGGTGCCCCTTAGCGTGCTATCATTTGCCGAAAAACTCGTGTCGATATCTGGATCGCCGGCCGGAGTGGCCGAGCGGTTCTAGGCGCTACAGTCTGGAACTTCGCGACCGCTGCGGTCACAGGTTCGAATCCTGCCTCGGGCATGGATGTGTGTGATGTCCTTAGGTTAGTTAGGTTTAAGTAGTTCTAAGTTCTAGGGGACTGATGACCTCAGAAGTTAAGTCCCATAGTGTTCAGAGCCATTTGATATCTGGATCCGTTCGCAAAATAAAAGGGGTGTTACGTCTTACGTGCGCATGGGGATGACGTTGGTAACGGAGATCGGTGTGCATAAAAGTGTCCTCTTTTGGGAATCAGGAAAAAACAGCGCGAACGTTCACATCTGTGACACTTGTCTGTTACATCATTGATGGCTGCAATGTTTGTGTTTATAAAGTGCCCACATCTTCGCTGTATAATGCTCTCGAGGGCTGAAACGACGGGTTCTCGCTATCTGTCATATCCTGGAAGTCTGAATCTTTCCTGGAGGCGGGCCCGGATAGTCAAAGTCGTAAGGTATGTGCTCGTAATAAGCGAGAAATTCGCGTTCGAGCCTGTCCGGCACAATCTGTCATGCGTCGCACGCATCGTCGCATAGTGCTAATGTATTTTGTAATGTTTACCACAGCTGTAATAGTCAGTGAGAGTGGTGTGTTCCTTCAGACGAGCATGCATGTCTGAAGGCCATACTGTTGTGAAGTTAGACACACTCAATACAGGCAGACATTGTAACCATAAATGATGAATCCATGCATCAACGAACTAAAATGACGATATATAATATTTGTCTCCCTGTGCGGGAATCTCTAATTGTGCTAGCATAAGGGTTGTGACTATGTGACACATGTATGTTTGGATCGGCCCTGGATGCGGGCTTGCATAGCCAAAGTGGTTAAGGCGACCAGATATTTCAGCACTATACATTTTGAGAGCACTTGCCCGCATTTTGTCAATTACATCAATGGTGACGAGAGTATACGAGAGCATACTCTTAAAAAACACTGAGCAGATTTATTTGGTAAATGCTGATAGGGCTCAAGAAATGTGAGCAAACCTGCTGGATAATGAAGCTGCATTATTAACACAGGAAAAAGTAATAAATAAGAGCGAGATAACGATGAATATAAAGGGGAAGGGAAACAGAACGAAGTGGTATCACATTACAGCGGCTTGATTTGACCGGACTGCTGTTAGGTTTGGGTCTGAACCGAGAAATCTCGTTACAACGCAATAGGTCGTTTGCAAACTCAGCTGAAGACACACACATGAGATAGTTGGTGTGTACCGGGAACTGTCAAATAGCACAATTATTTTCCATGTTTTACGTTTATAACTTAGCGGTTGATATAATTGCCATTTCATGCTTTTCTTGGCTGATGTGGTTGTCTATGACGAAATTATATTCGACAAGAAATGTTGTTATGTCCAATCACATCACGACAAATACTCAACCTGGTACCGAAACTGGTATTTAGCATTCGATGTAAATAAATGTGAAGTTGTACACTTAACAAAACTTAAAAATTGCAGTAGGCTTTGACTTTACGAATGGTGACTCACAACTAGAGCCACTGTTTTGTAACTGGCAGTGTGACATTTTGACTCTTGATTGTCCGTGACAGTAGCGAAAAATGTAGCTATATGTCTATGAATGTTACCAATCATATACTATGATTTACATGTTTTTACTGGTAAAAGTGTGTTAAGAATACGCATTTTTGGCTTTTGCACATCACCTGGTGCCTTATTGCGTTTAACGTCAAGACAAAAAACTTTCTTGCTCTGTAAAGTAAAATAAAATCTGAATAAACTTGACCTACTGCAACTGCCTGTTTACTGTTGGCTTCTATAATATATCAAGTTAGGGCATATTTCATTATATAGTGCATACATATGTTTTGTTTTTACGTTAAGCGTAATTAGACGCCAGATGACGGACGAAGCGCTGAATACACAATCCAGTGATCATAGTACGCGTGAATTAATACAATATTACGTGACTGGTTGCTGTCATAGACAGTCATTTTCATCATACATAAACCTGTTAATACTCGAGCGGTTCTAGGAGCTTCAGTCCGGAACCGCACGACTGCACCGAGCGAGGTGGCGCAGTGGTTGGACACTGGACTCGCATTCGGGAGGACGACGGTTCAATCCCGCGTCCGGCCATCCAGATTTAGGTTTTCCGTGATTTCCCTAAATCACTCCAGGCAAATGCCGGGATGGTTCCTCTGAAAGGGCACGGCCGACTTCCTTCCCCATCCTTCCCGAATCCGATGAGACCGATGACCACGCTGTCTGGTCTCCTTCCCCAAACCAACCAACCAACCGCACGACTGCTACGGTCGCAGGTTCGAATCCTGCCTCGGGCATGGATGTGTGTGATGTCCTTAGGTTAGTTAGGTTTAAGTAGTTCTACGTTCAAGCGGACTTATGACCTCAGATGGTAAGTCCTATAGTGCTCGAGCCTTTTTTTTTGTTATAATCGCTGCATGCTTTTTTCTTGCGGGTGGCAGTAGGTACAGGTTAAAGACGTGCCGTTTGCGAGCGCTTTCTAGTTGGTAGACACTTTGTGTCGATGCCACGGTCTGGAGTGTACTGTTCCGACTTGCTCCAATTGTCTAATTGTCCTGGTAAAAATTGCGATTTTGTGACTCACTTTTTTCGATAAGGTATTTTTCTTGTAGCACCCTATGTATTTCTCTGGTACTTGTCCATTATGGAAGCCCAAGGTCCACTTGAAGTATTTGTTTTGTAGCGTCTGTGACGTTAGTGTTGTCAGCTGTGTTCCGTGCTTCATTACCGTATGATATGGTGGGTTTAACGATTGCTTCATAGAGTTTTGTTGACGGGATGGGGTCTTTGCTGACGAACAGCGGTATTAACGCCCACCTAATTTGTGTTGCTTTTTTCTTTTTCGTGACGTGGGTGGTAAAAGAAGTCCTAGCCGAACTGCAAGGTGTTGTGTTTGCCCTTAACCAGAGAATCCCGATGTCATAATAACGCTAATACCGTATCTAGTATTGGTCGTTTCTTGGAAAACAGTACTGTTGCTGCTTTAGTACGGTCAATGTTAATTTTGTTCTGCAGTGCCCAAGATCCAAGCGTGTCGGCCTGTCTTTGTCCGCCGGCCGGCGTGGCCAAGCGGTTCTAGGCGCTGCAGTGTGGAACCGCGCGACCGCTACGGTCCCAGGTTCGAATCCTGCCTCGGGCATGGATGTGTGTGATGTCATTAGGTTAGTTAGGTTTCAGTAGTTCTAAGTTGTAGGGGACTCATGACCTCAGAAGTTAAGTCCCATAGAGCTCAGAGCCATTTGAACCATTTTTGTTTTAGTCCCAGTTGGTGGGCTAAGTGAATCAATATGCTCTTCGTGTTCTAGCATGTGACTTCTACCGCTTTGTCTGGCGATTAAGTATTTTTTGAGTCGCCGGTACAGTTTCACCTAAAGTTCTTTACAATGAAACCAGGTGTGGTGCAATAAACGCAGAGCTGTGCCGGTTTTTATGAATATTCGCACCGAAACTGCGTGGCAGATTAAAACTGTGTGCCAAACCAGAAATCTAAGGTGAAGGTTTTGCCACTCGCTGAGACGTAGTCTACCACTTAAAGTATACGAGCACGACTCACGTCACATCTTCACAGGCTTACTTCCGTCAGTACCTCATCTCCTATCTTCCGAATCTCATAAGAGATCTCCTGCGAATTTTGGAGGACCAGCACTCCTGGAAGAGGTTACATTATTCAGGTGAGGAGGAATAAACTGATAAAGGTTCTTTACAGTATTTAGTGCAGCTGGCGCTGTCGTCCGCTGCTGCCCCTCCCCCCCCTCCCCTCTCGCCCCCGCCTTCTTCCACCGCTCAGTCGGCGCCAGTGACGCCTGGACTGAGCGCCGCTCGCGTCCTCACTCTTACACTCACAGCACAGACTGCCAGACGTCGAGTGTGAGTTGGGCAGAGCGCAGGGCGGCAAGAACCGCGAGGTAGGCACAGCCGGTCCGTCGGCCGGCAGGTCTACCAGCAGGGTCCGGCCCTGGCCGGCCAAGTTTGGCGGCGGCGGCAGGGCGGTGTGCCCCTAATTCCACTGCAGCCCCAGCCCCACCCCTTTCCCTCCCCCCTGCAGCCCCCTGATGGGCAACCCATCCCCTCACCCCCTTCCCTGCGCAGCAAGCTCTTTCCCCCTGGCGGGCTTCTTTTTTTACCCCTTTTCCGGGCCGGGGCCGGGGCCGGCTCCCCGTGGCACTAATCTCAACCGCCCCGTCTCGTGCCGTCCCACCAGGCCTGCAGCCCCCGCAACCCACCCCCGAGCGCCACACCCCCAGCGCCGACGCCGAGGCCGCCGCCGCCGCCCCCGCCGCTCCACCCTCGCTCAGCGACGCCGCCGCCGGCGAGGAGGCGTCTGCGTCCCCCCTTCCCCCCCCCCTCCCCCTCCCCAGCCCCGGAGGTCGCCGTTGCCAGATACGACGCCCACGCTACCGTTCTGCCCGAAATTTCTCGGGCCCCAGACGGGGCTGGCAGCGCTACTAAAAATTCAATACCTGTTGGGAAAACGTTACGGGATCCCGTCTGAAATGTTGTCCGATAACATTCACCGATCTGCAGTCCTATCTCGGAGTGGGCTTCTTTAAAACATCGGGAGTTGAAGAGATCGGCGCTTTAAAATAGCCACTCGAAAAACAAAAAAGTCTTTACACTGCGGTTCAATAACTGCTGTAGCTGAAAAGCCTACATTCCCCATAAATAGTGATTCCTTACCTGCGATACTAAGTTGTATTTCAAAAATGAAGGCTGCTGTCGTCTCTCAAAGTGACTTCGAAAATAGTGTCAGGACCCTTTAGGATCGAGATTTTAAACGTGGTTGAAGAACCTGGAGTCATTGCTCTCAAATAAAGAGCCAGTGGTTGGAAATGAATACTTCAGGCAATAAGCGAGATCTTGAATGAGCATTATGTACGACACATGGGATTGTTTTATAGCAAACAATTGAATCCCAAGCCAACGTTCGCAGCGCTACCTCAAGAAACTGTTGTCCAAACAAGTGCTTTTATTCCTGTGTACGACAGCACAATTGTCATGTCGTCACCACATTATTTTCTAATTGAATAAAAGAACATTGAATCACATGACAAAGCTGAATCAACTGAAAGTACTTCATCACAGTAAGTGATACCATACACAAGCGTAAATTGCCTTTATTGCTGCACACCAAAAAATTACAGTTTTCAGAATATACAGATCCGTTATCAAATGCATACCATCGAGTTTAATAAAGACAGAAGAACATACAATACCATTTTTCATAATAAAATGCAATTTGCCATTACTCAGGTTCCTGTTGTAGGTTACTGTGTACAGATTAACTTATCGTAGCTCGCGTTCACAATCATGTAACATTCTTCAAATATCATAATTATCGCTTTTGACTGTAAAATTACTTATTTATAAATTTGACTATTAATTTCGACCGTGTAGTCATTATCAAGCGGACTACAGAGAATTACAAAGACGTAGCGTACATACGGAATGACACTTTCGTCATGCCGTGCATAAAATAAAACCGCAAAAAAATAACATACCATTCACATGTCAAAACCTTAAAAAATATGTGACATGCATAAACGTCATCATCGCGTCCGTATTTGAGTATTTAAGTGCAAGAATACGTCTATATTAATCGAGAACGAGACTACGTACCTCGTGAAAATGGTCTGAACCGTACATGCTGATAGCACTGCAATAACACCATGTACAATTTGTGCCCTTTTTATGATCTACAATGCTTCGTCCACGATTAATGTAGACCCATTGTTGCACTTAAACACCTAAATATGGACGTGATGACGACATCGATACAAGTCGGATGTTTTTTAAGGTTTGGACATGTGTGGAAGCACAATGTGAGTAATATTTCATTATGCAATATAACTGCTATAAGCATGGGATGATGTGTCATTATGTTTGTACTCTATGCTTTTGCAATTTGCATTATTCCACTTGACATTGCAGTAGAGGAAAATGGTTTTATAGTGAAAGGCGACTTTCAAGTCCTTTAAAAAATGACTGTTTACAGCTTATATACAGGGCATCCTAAACGTCTTTCGACTATATGCAATACATCCTCTGTAACAGGTAAGGGATAAAGGATGGGACGTTGATGTCTCTTTCTTCGCGTTTATTCTGCAAGTACGGGTTCTAGTGTTTTACTATATCCCATCCATATCGCTCTGTTGTTGGTACACTCATGTTTTAAGTCAACGTCGGACTTGATGCCGGTGCACTGCTAAATTGGTCGTCCACTGGAGTTTTTGCCTCATTTACCAGCGGAAACCGGCTCCCCTCACTTTATGCGTAATTGAAGCGACGCCATAACTTCGTCTAACGTCCTCGTTTCTAATGTGGTGGTATCAAGTCAGTCTAAGATTCCATCGAAGCATCTATATTTCCTCACTATCTGTATTATTTTGAACGTGAAGATTTGGAACAGTTTTGATCTGAGTCTTCTGAAATGGCCGGCCGCGGTGGTCGAGCGGTTCTATGCGCTTCAGTCCGGAACCGCGCAACTGCTACGGTGGCAGGTTCGAATCCTGCCTTGGGCATGGATGTGTGTGATGTCCTTAGGTTAGTTAGGTTTAAGTAGTTCTAAGTTCTAGGGGACTGATGACCTCAGAAGTTAAGTCCCATAGTGCTCAGAGCCATCTTCTGAAATGCTCCCCTTAATCATATCAAATTATGGGTAATTCATTTTCCGGTAAGTTAAGTATCGAAGTTATTCAGCTGTCCTAGTAACGTGTTTTTATTTCGATCTCTTAGGTCTATTCTCAGGATTTGTGATTCATGTTCTTACTTATACTAGAAAACCTAATCACAATTACGTATACCTTAAGCCAATGTACATTAAGTCAGCTGCGTAACACTTTTAGAGAAAACTGTGTACTGGCTGAGTAAAATACTAAATGCTGACCTGGAAGTCAGCTCACACATGATGTCGAGCTACGTACATACTCTGCCTGACAATAGTAGTAAACTGAAGTTAAAATCATCTGGGTTATTAGGCCGCGTCATGTTTCTTCTAAAATGATCGACGTTTCGACCCCTCTACTGGGATCTTCCTCAGTATCTTCTGGTGTCCACTACTGCTAGAACACTGTGTTCTAGCAGTAGTGGACACCAGAAGATACTGAGGAAGATCTCAGCAGAGGGGTCGAAACGTCGATCGTTTTGGAAGAAACATGACGCGGCCTAAGAACCCAGAAGATTTTAACTTCAGTGACAACGGCTACGAAAGCCTGCAGACTTAAAATTAAAGTAAAGCACGCACAAGACGTGGTCGGATGTCAATGTAATTTCATACACGTCCACACCATCTGCGGGCATGTAAATCATTAAAGTTCCAATTTTTTGTGGCCGCAAGAACGGCCACAAGAATTGTTTGGAGTTTTTCGTGTTTACTGGTGTTACCAGGCCTGGTAGGTTGTATAAAAGACGCGGACAGTATCTGATATTGAGCGGTGATTGCGAAGAACATGTAAGTGCCACGTACTTGTGTGAGACTATGTTATCAGCACCTGACAGAGTTCGAAAAGAGCCTCATCTTGGCTCTCCATGTGACCGGATGGTCGAGTCGTGAAACACTCGGATTTGTGGGGCAATCGCATGTCACAATTGCCCAATGTTGGACAGCACTGGAACGTAAAGGTTTTAATATTCGTCGTCAAGGTTCCATCGACGACGTCTGACCATCACAAGGCAGGATTGTCACTCTGCACGCTGAGCCTATCGTAACGCATTCCCATCTGCGTCTGCCATCCGAGAGTAATGGACACCCCGCAACATTATGTATAATCCCGCACCATTGCTCGTCGACTAGCAGCAGCTGAACTGGGGAATTACTGTCCTCTGTGTAGGCTGCCGTTAACACCAAACACAAACAGCTGCATTTGGATTGGTGTCGTGACCGGGAAGCATAGACTGCTGATGCACTGCGTCGCATTGCGTTCGGCGATCAAATGGTTCAAATGGCTCTGAGCACTACGGAACAACTTAGAACTACTTAAACCTAACTAACCTAAGGACATCACACGCATCCATGCCCGAGGCAGGATTCGAACCAGCGACCGTAGCGGTCGCGCGGTTCCAGACTGCAGCGCCTATAACCGCTCGGCCACTCCGGCCAGCGTTCGGCGATCAATCGCGCTTCTGCGCTATCCCGGATGACCAACATCGGTGAGTATGGCGCCGACCTGGGAAGAGGAAGCCGTCCCATTCTTCCAGTTTCGGAGAAGGACACCGGTGTTACTCGTAGCGTCATGGTATGAGGAGCCATCGGCTATGATTCCAGGTCCAGTAGCTATTGAGGAAACTCTGACGACACAACGTTACAACAGCGAATCATGCGTCCTCATGAGTCACCTGTCATGCGGCAGTATCGTGGTGCTATTTGTCAACAAAACAATGTTCGTCCACAAATGGCACGCATCACTATAAACTATTTGCCTGATGTTTAGATACTGCCCTGCCCTGTCACTGACAGAACAGTCGGTCGTCAGCACCGTCCGAGTGGTTGTTTCAATGACCATTCTGATCATGTGTGGGCCGGCTTGCCGAAGTGAGAATACAACGGTCTTACGACATCCTTCTCAACCGAATCGTTGCACGTATCCAGGCCAGAGAGGGTGCAAAGTCGTACTGATAAGTGGCTCATACTGCCAAGTTTTTATTGCCAATTTGATTCGATTTTATAATCACTGAAATAACATACCGTATCAACCCGTGAAATTGTATTTCGGTCCCTCCTTCCTTTTCGTGTGCTCCACTTTTTTTACCAGGCAATGCAATAATGTCGTCAGGATCTCATGTGGTCAGCAGGGTTAAATAAATCATTCCAAAGGTTCCCTTAATAATTATTCGTATTTTCGGTTATCATTATTTTTAAGACAGTCATAATAGACAAGTCTGTCTCTTCTAAGAGCTTTCTATATTTTAGGAGCTATTGATGCATAAAGAAATCTGGATTTCGCCTTTCACTACGATAGCAACTTCCACTGATAGAGAAATGCCTCCGTCTATGAGGCAGTCGACCATTCAGAATAGGCTCAGAATGACTTGTGGAAGATCTCGGTCTCAAATTATTGACGCGTTTCGTTACATCATTTTCAGACATAGCTGCAGTAATATCAAAGAAACAGAATATAAAAAGATGCCTCTGGAAAAATATATGCACTATCGACAGCATTTTTCATGAATAATTACAATGAAGTATAGAAGCAAACCACACAAAAAGTGGGCATATAAGGTACTGAAAATATAGCTCTCATGCATGTGGAACCATGTGCCAAACTGTCTGTACATCAAGAAATGTAGTGGGAAGGAAAACAACTGCCTTCAACAGATGGCGCACTCAAAAAAAAAAAAAGAAAAAAAAAACCGACGCTTCAAGAAGGAATTACACGAATGGGGCGGAAATCCGTAGTTGTGATGTACATGTACAAACAATGATTACAATTTCAGAAGAATTGGATGATTTATTTAAGAGAAAGAGCATCACGAACTGAGCAAGTCAATAACACGTTGGTCCATCTCTGACCCTTATACAAGCAGCTAAGTTTGGCATTGATTGACAGAGCTGTTGGATGCCCTCCAGAGGGATACTGCGTTAAATTCTGTCCAATTGGAGCGTTGGATCGTCAAAGTCCCGAGCTGGTTTGACGGCCCTGCCCATAACGCTCCAAGCGTTCTCAATTGGGGAGAGATCCGGCGACGTTACTAACCAAGGTAGGGTTTGTCAACCACGAAGACAAGCAGTAGAAACTCTTGCCGTGTGCAGGTGAGCATTATCTTGTGAAATGTAAGCCGGGATGGCTTTCCATGAAGGGCAACAAAACGGGGCGCAGAATATCGTCGACGTACCGCTGTGCTGTAAGGGTGCCGCGGATCACAACCAAAGGGGTCCTGCTATGAAAGGCAATGGCACCCCATAGCATCGCCCCTGGTTGTCGGCCATACTGCGAGCGTCAGTCAGGTTAGCATCCCACCGATGTCCCACGTCTTGGACCTGGGATCGAATTGACTGGAGTAGAATTGTCTTCAGTGTTGAGTCGCGCTTCGAATTAAGCTCTGGTGACCAACACGATATTGACTTGCTTAATTTGTGAAACTCTTCCTGCTGAGTAAACCATCCAGTCATTCTGAAACTACAACCATTTGTTTGTCTGTACAAGTAAATCAGATCTAAAAATGGTTCAAATGGCTCTGAGCACTATGGGACTTAACATCTGAGGTCATCAGTCCCCTAGAACCTAGAACTACTTAAAACTAACTAACATAAGGACATGACATGCATCCATGCAAGAGGCAGGTTTCGAACCTGCGACCGTAGCGGTCGCGCGGTCCCAGACTGTAGCGCCTAGCCCGCATCTCGTGGTAGCGTTCTCGCTTCCCACGTCCGGGTTCCCGGGTTCGATTCCCGGCGGGGTCATGGACTTTCTCTGCCTCGTGATAGCTGGGTGTTGTGTGATGACCTTAGGTTAGTTAGGTTTAAGTAGTTCTAAGTTCTAGGGGACTGATGACCATAGATGTTAAGTCCCATAGTGCTCAGAGCCATTTGAACCATTTTTTTGTAGCGCCTGGAACCGATCGACCGAGCAATGTGGCGCAGTGGTTAGCACACTGGACTCGCATTCGGGAGGAGGACAGTTCAATTCCGCGTCCGGCCATCCTGATTTAGGTTTCCCGTGATTTCCCTAAATCGCTCCAGGCAAATGCGGGGATGGTTCCTTTGAAAGGGCACGGCCGACTTCCTTCCCCATCCTTCCCTAATCCGATGAGACCAATGACCTCGCTGCTTGGTCTCTTCCCGTAAACAACCCAACAAACCCAACCTAGAACCGCTCGGCCACATCGGCCGGTCAAATCAGATCTCCCGACGTCATTCAGATAATTCCTTTTGTTTTGTGTTAGATTGTATATCGATTACGTGCTCTATGAATTTGCAACAAGGTGGCGACAGGAAGAGCATCCGGCCACTCCTTAAGCGAACCAGTAAAATCCGTTATACACAACGGCGACACTTCGCCGATACGGGACAAAGGCACAAAAATTAGGAGGAAAAAGTAACATTAGGATATATATATATATATATATATATATATATATATATATATATACAACAGAAACGGATGCCGTGTGACGGATAAGCATATCAGTCTCTCTGATTTATTTTTTTTAAAATTTTTTTCCCTTTTTTAATAAGGTGTGTTCATTGCTCGATGCATTACATTTACTATTACGACATTTCGGTTACTGTCATCAACCAGAGTAAGACTTTGAGCTCGTGAAACAAAATTCAGTGACAGGTGGCGCCCCACAGAGAGTTGGGTTTTATTGTAACTGACACTGAACTTTGTTTTCCGAGTTGAACGTTTTGACCTAATGACGAGAGTAGCTGAAACTACGTCGTAATAAATAACTGAAGTATATTACGCGATGCAGACTTTGACTGCAGGCAGCTTTAGGGAATTTACTATACTTTTGTCAATTGTTTTAAGCGACCGTTCGCTAAACGTGTCAGCAGTACTGACGACGAACACATTTCTTTGCCACAGAACATTCCGCGCGTGCTTTGGCTTGTGCCTGTGTCACGAAGTATTTCCTAATAATTCTTGGCGTTTGAAAGTCTACGAAACAGACGCGACTACCCGGTCGGGGCGGCAATTCAGAGAATGCGTAAAATGCGGCGCGGCCGAGGTACGGCACAACAGACAGGGCCTGCGGCTGCTCTTGCTCGGTCGGTACGGGGAATAGATAAGACGCTGGAGGGGTGGTGCGACGGTCTATCTGACCCGCGTCAATGGCTCCGGTGGCTAAGAGAGCAGAAGTGACGCCGCGAGGGG
Organism: Schistocerca piceifrons; assembly: GCF_021461385.2. Taxonomy (NCBI): domain Eukaryota; kingdom Metazoa; phylum Arthropoda; class Insecta; order Orthoptera; family Acrididae; genus Schistocerca; species Schistocerca piceifrons. The sequence continues at coordinate 58,149,325 of NC_060143.1, forward strand.
TGAGGAAAGAAGGGGGTGGGCAGGATAGCTGCGGCGGCTCGATGATTCGCTGCAGACGGCGAGGCGTGCAATTTGTGCCGTCGTAAAGAAGCGGGCGCAGCGCGGAGCCTGTCCGTGCGGTCTGGGCGCAGGGGGTTGTACGCTGCGAGCGGGCGATCGCAAGTTGTTAGAGGGACACAAAGGGGGACGAGGGATGCGCCAGGCGGCGACGGTCGCGTACTTTGCGAGGGCGGCAGTTGCCGACGTCTCTTGAAATTCTGCGCCAGCCAGGCAGCCGGCTGGCGCTGCGGCCGGGGCGGGGGTGTGGCAGCGAGGCGGCGGCGTCGGCGGGGGTGGGGGCGCGGGCGCAGCTCGCTCCGATATTAGGCACAAAGACCCTCGCCCTCGCAGGTCCCAGGGAACATGTAGGGTTTGCGTGCGGCGCCGCCGCCGTTGCCGCCGCCGACGCTGCGCCGAGAGGGGAAGGGTCTGCCGGAGGGGCGGCGGTGTGGGGGTGTGGGGGCGGGTGCGGGGGAGGAGATACACGGGGAGCAGCGGCGCCCGCGCCCTTTCTCTCTCTCGGGGTGGCCGGGAGGTGGGGGAGGGGTCTCTCTCTCTCTCTCTCTCTCTCTCTCTCGCTGCGCGGCGCAAAGCGAACCTCTGTAGGAGAGAAAGGAGCGGCTGGTGGTGGACGAGGCGCGGCGCGGAGGAAGAGCGGCAGAGGGAGAGAAACGGGGGGGGGGGGGGGGGAAGGGAGGGAGAGGTGGTGGAGCAGAGGCAGAGACGGAGAAGCAGGCCGGGCGCCGCCAGAAATAAAGGTGTGCGTGCGGCGCTCGGTGGGCCCCTCTGCGGCGACCGAGCGGCCCACCCCCGCCGCCCACGGCCGAGCGGCGAACAAGCGCGGCGCACGACCGCGGGTTAATGCGCGCCTCGCCTCGCCTCGCCTCGCCCGCACCCGCACCTGCAGCGCCGGGTGCAAACGCCGGCAGAGAGCCCGCGCCAGCGGGGACCCGGGCCGGCGCGGAAAAACCCAGCCCTCCGCTCCGGCGCCGCTTGTTTCAATTTTCGCCAGTCCGGAACACGGGCGGACGCGAAAATGAGATGACCGGCCAGTTTTAGCAGCTTAAATTCTGAGCTCTGCCCTCATCTCCTCCTCCTCCTCATCCTCTTGCCAGTTTCGTACAAAGCGGTCGCGACGGTGAAAAGGTCCCTGTCAGTCGCAAAACAATTCTGCACGCTGCGAAATAACAATAGAGGGCAACAGGCTTTCGTGCCCTTTGTCGTTGAAGGCGAAATGTACCTGGTTCCTCCACGAATACCATTTTCAGTAGTCGACGGTTCGACCCCTCTCGGATCTTCTTCAGAACTCTCTCCTAACCCTGGTTGAATGAGCTCTCAGTTAGTCACCTAACTGGAGTCGCCGGGAGCGTCGTTGAAGAGTATGCTAGCATAGGGGTCGAAGTGTTCGAGCGCAGAACAAGAAATTCGAAGGGGAACTTCAAGAGTACCTCAGGGGGTACTGTTCGTATTGAATATGAAGCGGTTAGATCAGGGTGACGCTTCATTTTGAAACCGACTTTTACGATTGTTTCAATAAAATAACAAATTACAAAACATACTTTACATCTTTATTGTACACCCTTAAGATGGTATTGTGTGTTTCTTTAAGTAAGAGAGGACGCTACACAATATCGACGGAAGGCCCTCGCGGAATGCGAGGGTTGGGAGCTCTGAACGCCACAATTTTTAACCTAGAACAAAATCCCAAAGACTGATTTGAAACTGATGATATTGTCTCACGTAGTGTATATGGATATTTTTAAAAAAAGTTTTTTAAACAAAATGGCGGCGCTCTGAAATAGAAGTTACTTTTTTCGACAAAAATGTCGTAATAAAAACGTGCACCAAAAATTGAAATTAAAATATGAGGCAAAAATTCTGCTTTCTACTGTAGGAAAAACGCCGATTTACAAGTTACAAAAATGTATTGTAAGATATAGGTTCCACCTTTTTGCAAAACCACTGCTTTTTCTTTTCACCCTAAGATGTTTCGGCACCTCTCTGCTATCATCAGAGAGTTTTATTTATTGAAAACTGTAAAAAGTGAACATATTTTAGGTTGTAGCCGATCTAACAAAGTGACACCTTAAGAAAGTTTCTGTTCGTTTAGCTTCTTACCGTGAATTTCATTATACGGTTTTGCAGGACTATCTGTATGGTGTCCTGGACTGATAGCTTGTCATCTGCAAACAAAACGACGTAAATGTGAATTTCATCTACGAGTTAATACATCCTTTGACTTTTAAAAAAAGTGATTTAGGCGTGTCAAAATGTTTTGCGCGTTTATTTATTATTCACACTTTGTTGTGTCTGACCCTTCTTCTTTTGCATTCTGAGGGCACTGCTCACACATATTAATGGACGTTGTGTCATTTCGATAGTTCTGTTACAACCTAAAATATGTTCACTTTTTACAGTTTTCAATAAACGAAACCCACTGATGTTGACACACAAGTGCCGAAACATGTTTCGGTAAAATTTTGGCAGAAAGGCAGAACCTGTATCCTATAATTTAACTGCAAAATCGAAAAAAAGGCAAAGAGCTGCGGATCCGATAGATGTGTAATGTAACTGATGTAACTGCGTGTACGCATATCTCGTGTGTTGTAGCTCCCGCCACTTGAAAAATGTTGTTTTGGAAAAACAAGCGTTTTAAGGTACAACTTGTGTATTTTAATACTGAAACTGAACAAATCTTTAATCAGCAATCCCGGCACCGTACAGTTGGCCTTTCCTCCGCCAATGTCGAAACATATTGACGAAATTATATCGGTTAACTAGCTTTCGCTCACCAATCGAGGCGTCTTTTGCACGACTGCGATTGCTTTTATAACCTTTCCTGTGCCTTATAAATACGTTTGTTTGTCATTTTCAAGCACTCACATTTTACTTCGCATAAAAAACAAGCGAAATGACATGTTAAGCAGACGCGAGACAAGCACGTGGATTCAGACTATTCACCATAAACGAATCATGTTAGGAAGCAAGAGCTTGTTGAAAATAGTATCTTATTTGATACTAATGCCCTCTGTGATACCATCCGAAGCTAACAGGTTCCCTCTTCCGTCGGTAGCTATTGCAGTATCACATCAGTTGCATTCGAGTGTTCGTTGCGCCGGACACCTATGTAGTAAATCGCGGTTTTCACTTATTTCAACATTTATGGTACCCTTTATATGAATCAATCTTAAAATAGAGTCTCTAAGGAACATTTTAAGCCAATAAAAATTCAAGCTATAAAAATTTCTCTGAAAGAAGCTGCACAAGTATTTGTTCAGAGCAAGATAAAATTTCAAAATGGTGCAAATATTCAAATGGTTCAAATGGCCCTGAGCACTATGGGACTCAACATCTTAGGTCATAAGTCCCCTAGAACTTAGAACTACTTAAACCTAACTAACCTAAGGACGTCACACACACCCATGCCCAAGGCAGGATTCGAACCTGCGACCGTAGCAGTCCCGCGGTTCCGGACTGCAGCGCCAGAACCGCACGGCCACCGCGGCCGACGGTGCAAATATTGGCAACCTGCTTTAAATGTTTCGAAATGTAAAATTATGTACTTCACAAAACAAAAAACATAGTACCCTGTGACTATAGTATCACTGAGTCACAGTTGAAATTGGACAACTCGTGCAAATATTTTCGTGTAAAATATTTATATGGATATGAAGTGGAACGAATACATTGTAGGAAAACCAGACAGCAGAATGCGGTTCATTTGTAAAACACTAGGAACATGCAATCAGTCTACAAAAGACACTTCATACAAAAAGAGTACTGCTCAAGTTTGTGGAAACAATACTAAATAACATTGACAGGGGATACTGAACGCATGGAGCGAAGGGTAGAGAAATGGCCTCCGGTTCGTTCGGCTCGCGGGAGGAGCGTCATGAAGATTCTGACAGCACTGGACTGCCACACGCATCAGGATAGGCGTAACCTACTTAGAAACTTTCTACAGCCAATTTTAAGTGATGAATCCAGCGATCACGAAGACAAAATTAGACTGATTACTGAGCGCAAGGAGGCATTTAAGCGATCATGCTTCCCGCGCGCCATACATGAGTGGAAGCCCTAACAACTGGTACAATCGGACGTACTCTCTGCCACCCTCTTCACAGTGATTTGCAAAGTATGACGGGAGATTTAGACGCGGTCTTAGAACAAAGAAGGCTTTACCTTCACTAACTCCCGGAGCTCTTCGTCCCTGTATCAGGCTTCACATTTGCGACGGACGAAATGAAATCAACTGCATTCGTTCAGTCATATGTATCCGTTTCATGGAACACTACATCACTTCAAAATTATGACCGTCGTACCTAATGGACTTGTACCAACGTTTCGCTCACTTTTTTTTTCTTTTTACGCTTGGCTTGGTCACGTTATAGAGGACTGAATATAAATGTTGAGTATAATTCTAGAGGTCTTGAATCTCCCTGGCATATTAAAACTGAGTGCCGAAACTGGATTCGATCTCAGAACCTCTGGTTATCAGGGAGAGATACTCTACCGACTGAGCTAGCTCTAGTACGAGTGCTGTAACGCAATGAACTACAAAACTGTAAAATGTGATGCGGAATTTAATCATAATGAACACATGCGTCAAATTATTTATAATGACCAAGTGATTAATTTAAAAAAGTACATTTTGTGTCCACAAGAAAATAACTGTTTCTAAATAGCATTAATTGATTTTAACTTCTTCTTGTAAACAATTTTCTCTTTGCTTTGTTGATGTATGGCGCACTGGTTTTAGACGTAAACTAGCGACATGCCTCGATTTCGCACGGTTGGCAGTATCTACTACCGGACGAATTGTCTGGGGTAGCGGTCATATATAAACAAACCTTCCTCGTGAATCAGTCTGTCACGTCACTGAAAACTGTATCAAAATCCCTATAGTAGCTTCGGAGATTAGCCTTCACATACCGACAAAAACCAAACAAACAAAAAAAGGAAACAAAAGAAAAATTTGGAGTAAGAATTAAGGTCCAGGGAGAAGAAATAAAAACTTTGAGGTTTGCCGATGGCGTTGTGCCGGGCGGTGTGGCCGAGCGGTTCTAGGCGCTTCAGTCTGGAACCGCGCGACCGCTACGGTCGCAGATTCGAATCCTGCCTCGGACATAGATGTGGGTGACTGATGATAGGCACATGTATTGAAGAGATGAAAGGCGCAGTGATGATCTCAGATGTTAAGTCCCATAGTGCTCAGAGCCATTTAATGACGCTGTAATTCTGTCAGAGGGAAAAGGATTTGGAGAGCAGCTGAACGGAAAGGACAGTGTCTTGAAAGGAGGATATAAGATGAACATCAACAAAAGCAAAACGAGGCTAACGGAATGTAGTCGAATTATGTCAGGTGATGCTGAGGGAATTAGATTAGGAAATGAGAGGCTTGAAGTAGTAAATGAGTTTAGTTGTTTGGGAAGCAGAATAAGGGATGATGGTCGAAGCAGGGAGGATATAAAATGTAGACTGTCAATGGAAAGAAAAACGTTTCTGATGAAGACAAATTTGTTAACATCTAGTACAAATTTAAGTGTCAGGAAGTCCTTTCTGAAAGTATATGCACGGAGTGTAGCCATGTATGGAAATGAAACACGGACGATGAACAGTTTAGACAAGAAGCTTTTGAAATGTGGTGCTACAGAAGAAAGCTGAAGATTAAATGGGTCGATCACATAACTAATGAGGAGGTACTGAATAGAATCCGGAGAAGAGAAATTTGTTGTATAACCAGACTAAAAGAAGAGATCGTTTGGTAGGACACATTCTGAGGCATCAAGAGATTACCAATTTAGTAGTGGAGGGAAGGCGTGGGGGGCAAAAATCCTAGATGGAAACCAAGGGTTGAATACAGTAAGCACATCGAGAGGGACATACGTTGCAGTAGTTACTCGGAGATGAGGGTTGCGCAGGACAGAATAGCATTAAGAGCTGCATCAAACCAGTCTTTGGACTGAAGACCACAACAACAACAACCGACAGAAAAACGCTATGGGGGAGGGAGGGGTGGGGGGCGGGGGAGGTGTGTTTTAGTACTACGTACAAAAAAAAATGGTTCAAATGGCTCTGAGCACTACGGGACTCAACTGCTGTGGTCATCAGTCCCCTAGAACTACTTAAACCTAACTAACCTAAGGACATCACACACATCCATGCCCGAGGCAGGATTCGAACCTGCACGGTTCCGGACTGCGCGCCTAGAACCGCGAGACCACCGCGGCCGGCAGTACTACGTACAGATCAGAGAGATTAAACAACAGAATTGCAATTATTGCAACAAAATATACGTGACTCCTAAATAAAAAATTTCAGTCAATTATAAGAACGAGAAGATGCGATGAATATGAATGATTTATTCAAATTTGTTGTAGATGAAATTGATTTTGTGCAAATTTTTGCTAGCAAAACTGGATAGAAATAGAAGTAGATGCGAAACGCAAAACACACATTTTCTCCGCTGTTGTTTAAAAAAATCAAAGTACCTAAAACAATACTTTGTCTCCAAGCGTTCTCATCTGTAGTCTCAAAACAGTCTACATTTTAAATTTTTTTTTCTTTGTAATTTTAGATGAATTTTCCAACATGTTTCCTTCCATCGGGTAACTATTTTGCTGGCTTGAATGCAAACTCTTCGCCTGACCCATGAGCCGTCCCTAAAGCATTATTTCTGGGAATACCTCTTTCGTATTTTCTATTTGTCTCGATCGCGACATAAAGCTATGATTCCTGTCTTGCTTCCAATTATCGGACTCTTTCCATAGTAGTGAAGAAACGCAGGTGAATTCGCTCCGAGTTGGATAGAAAACGACAAAAAGTGGGGAAGACTAGGTTATTTTAGTCTGCCTCACATTATTCTTTCTGGTTCGAGCTGTCGGAGTTGGAGGTCTCATGTATGCGAAAGATGTGCTTGCTTGCGTGAATGAATGGTGTGTTTTTATTTTTCTGACGAAGGCTGTGGCAGAAAGCTTATGTAAGAAGCTTTTAATTGTGCCTGTCTGCATCTTAATATGTCATCTTTACGGTAAGTACCAACCTATCTTTTCCTACACTGTCGATGTTCCAGCCATTGTTTCATGTCATACTTTGCGAGAGAGAAACGTGTCCTTCCCTCTTGTTCTTCGAATGTTCTTGCTTTCTTAAACTGGCGGCTGGTACAAGGTGCTTCTTACTCAACGTCATACGGACAATGCGAAGAAAGAATATTTAACCGCTGTTCAAATACAACGGAGTCTCATTACCTCGAGTTTCCACTAATGTTTGTATTCGGCGAAGTGTGCAGAATTCGTCCTAGCGAGGACGAAAGAATTTCTGTCTCGAGTGCTCCACTGTGTTTGGAGAAGAAACTCCTTATATGATGAGCGGGACAGGATAATTTTCCTCCCGGTTTCTTTCTCCTGCTTATTCCTACCGCAGATAAACGAATCACAGTGCTAGAGTCCATGGATGTTTTGGAAGGGGAAGGGGGGGGGGGAGGGAGAAGACGTCACTGTGAAGTGGCGCTATAGCAACATAAAGGTCCCCTCATTCTCACGTATTCCCTCTGAATAACTACAGTACAATCCGCTTCCCGCAGTCGTACATGCAACCATTTCAGATACACCATAATGTCAGCACAACATCAGTACAAGACACAATGCTGTGCAGATAATATAAGTTGGGATCCCTCTCAAAATCCAACTAATACTTGTAATTAAGGAGTAAGCTTAAGAGTGATGATTTTGTATTTGTTTGGTTTTTGTAAAAAAGATTTTGGATGGTTTTGTACTACCTTGTAAGCTTAAAAGGTAGCGACTGTCTGAAGCAATGACTCAGAAGGATCGCTGGTGACATTTCCGGGGACTTTTACACAACAGAAAATTGCAGAAAATTGCAACTTTGTTAAACGACCACAACGCTATGAAATAAGACTGAAATCCTGTCTACTTGTAAAATTTTACATGTAATTAATATGAACAGCCTTATATTAAACATCCCAGATTCAACACGCCGGTCGCTTCCCATGCACACAAAAATCATTCAGCAAAGCAAGTGAGTCCAGCATCAAGTTAAATGAAAGGCAATGAAGCTACACAGAGCTTACTAAGCACAGTCACTATGATCCCATATAGTTTATTAAAAGCATTGACAATGAAATCCGTATCGTTATCAGCATCTGACTGCAGAATAAAAAAAAAAAAAAAATGGCTCTGAGCAGTATGGGACTGAACTGCTGAGGTCATCAGTCCCTTAGAACGTAGAACTACTTTAACCTAACTAACCTAAGGATATCACACACATCCATGCCCGAGGCAGGATTCGAACCTGCGACCCTAGCGCTCGCGCGGTTCCAGACTGTAGCTCCTAGAACCGCTCGTCCATCCCGGCCGGCGAGTGCAGAATCAATCTCATATTAAATGAGAAAGGCGTGTGAATTTGCCTGCCGCGTTTCAACAGTAGTCATCGGCGTTGTCACTCCCTTTTCAGGATTAGAGGTTTAGGACCTATAATTGTAGATTCATACATGTGCCTATCTTTCGACTCATTACGTAGAACAGTCAGAATCGACTATTTCTTTTTGTAAATTTTAATTCTGGCCTGTCCTACATATCAACACCTCTTTCCTCTCCTTCCACCCCCTACTCCCAATCCCACTCCCCTCCGTTCCTCGTGCCGCCCTTTTGTGCGATCCTCTTGTGCGTCTGCCTTAGCACGCACCTCACACGAACTTGCTTCTTCATCTGGTAAGGGTTTTCCATAGACGTGCCTCCTACCCGGTTTGTTCTAGTATTCCTCGCCAGCTGCTACTCTGCCTTGTCACCGTTCTGTTCTCTTGGTATTCGATGACTTAAATTCTATTACATTCCTGATTCACAGCGACAATTATTTTAATATGTGGCGAGTATACTCCTTCTGGTTTAGGTCCCTGGCGCACCATTTCTCTCTCTCGCCGCCTCGGCGAGACGTATTTCAGACACAAAATAATTCTCCTGTCGCTTTCCTCCGCCCCTGGCCCGAGAAAAAATAAATTTCTTTTGTTTCTGACGCATCGAGGTATATTCTCATTTAATTGGCAGCGGCGGTTAACCCACCTCTCGGAATCACCCCCTGCCGCCCTCATTCGGCGTGGCTGCCAGGAAAATCAGCGGCGCGGTTGGGTGTTGGGGCGTGGTGGGGGGGGGGGGGGGGTTGAGGGGAAGAGTGCCGGACGGGGAAGAAAATGAGACCGTCGACCGTTGGCGTCCGAGGGGGAAGGCACACGGGTATGCTGGCGGGGGAGAGGGGGTGGTTGGTGTGTGGGTGGGGGCAATTCTGGCGCGACGGGCGGGGGTCGCCACTGTCCCACTAATTGCTGTGCAGCCCTTGCGGGCCCACGAGGGGTGCAGTGACGATCGAGCAGGAGGGGCTGGGGGGGAGGGGGTTGGGCTCCCCGTACTGTCGCGGCTGCGCTGACGTAACAGGGAAGAAATACGCAAGGCAGGTGCTTCCAGTGTTGAGTAATGGGCTGCTCATTAAATGTACACCTAGTAAGCTGGGCCGGTCTGCAACATCAAGCACAGCATAAGACAGGCTTTCCAAGTGTACGTAGCTTAGTAAGCACACTAGACGAAACGTTAGTCACCATGTACGCTCGTTCCCTGATATAGTCTGTCGGTAAACTGAAGAATGAGCAGTGCTTATGGCGAGGGAAGTGGTCTTCCCCAGAAGAACGCCCTACCTGCCGCACAGGATGGACAAGCATTAGCGTGTCTTCTACATTATGGCGGTCTGCTGCTTGGAGAGCGTCGTATCTCTGTATTATAGAAGACAATATATTTCTTGTAATAAATGGAAATGGAAGAGGAGTTAGATGAAGATGAAATGGGAGATATGATACTGCGTGAAGGGTTTGACAGAGCACTGAAAGAACTAAGTCGAAACAAGGCCCCGGGAGTAGACAACATTCCATTAGAACTACTGACAGCCTTGGGAGAGCCAGGCCTAACAAAACTGTACCATCTGGTGAGCAAGATATATGAGAAAGGCGAAATTCGCTCAGACTTCAAGAAGAATATAGTAATTCCAATCCCAAAGAAAGCAGGTGTTGACAGATGTGGAAATTACCGAACTATCAGTTTAATAAGTCACAGCTGCAAAATACTAACGCGAATTCTTTACAGACGAATGGAAAAACTGGTAGAAGCTGACCTCGGGGAAGATCAGTTTGGATTCCGTAGGAACACGTGAGGCAATACTACCCCGACGACTTATCTTAGAAGAAAGATTAAGGAAAGGCAAACGTACGTTTCTAGCATTTGTAGACTTAGAGAAAGCTTTTGACAATGTTGACTAGAATACTCTCTTTCAAATTCTGAAGGTGGCAGGGGTAAAATACAGGGAGCGAAAGGCTATTCACAATTTGTACAGAAACCAGATTGCAGTTATAAGAGTCGAGGGGCATGAGAGGGAAGCAGTTGTTGGGAAGGGAGTGAGACAGGGTTGTAGCCTCTCCCCGATGTTATTCAATTTGTATATTGAGCAAGCAGTAAAGGAAACGAAAGAAAAATTCGGAGTAGGTATTAAAATCCATGGAGAAGATATAAAAACGTTGAGGTTCGTCGATGACATTGTAATTCTGTCAGAGACAGCAAAGGACTTGGAAGAGCAGTTGAACGGAATGGATAGTGTCTTGAAAGGAGGGTATAAGATGAACATCAACAAAAGCAAAACGAGGATAATGGAATGTAGTCGAATTAAATCGGGTGATGCTGAGGGAATTAGATTAGGTTCAAATGGCTCTGAGCACTATGGTCATCAGTCCCCTAGAACTTAGAACTACTTAAATCTAACTAACCTAAGGACAGCACACAACACCCAGCCATCACGAGGCAGAGAAAATCCGTGACCCCGCCTGGAATCGAACCCGGGAACCCGGGCGTGGGAAGCGAGAACGCTACCGCACGACCACGAGATGCGGGCTAATTAGATTAGGAAATGAGACATTTATAGTAGTTTTTCTATTTGGAGAGCAAAATAACTGATGATGGTCGAAGTAGAGAGGATATAAAATGTAGACTGGCAATGGCAAGGAAAGCGTTTCTGAAGAAGACAAATTTGTTAACATCGAGTATTGATTTAAGTTTCAGGAATTCGTTTCTGAAAGTATTAGTATGGAGTGTAGCCATGTATGGAAGTGAAACATGGACGATAAATAGTTTAGACAAGAAGAGAATAGAAGCTTTTGAAATGTGATGCTACAGAAGAATGCTGAAGATTAGATGGGTAGATCACATAACTAATGAGGAGGTATTGGATAGAATTGGGGAGAAGAGAAGTTTGTGGCACAACTTGACTAGAAGAAGGGATCGGTTGGTAGGACATGTTCTGAGGCATCAAGGGATCACCAATTTGGTATTGGAGGGCAGCGTGGAAGGTAAAAATCGTAGAGGGAGACCAAGAGATGAATACACTAAGCAGATTCAGAAGGATGTAGGCTGCAGTAGGTACTGGGAGATGAAGAAGCTTGCACAGGATAGAGTAGCATGGAGAGCTGCATCAAACCAGTCTCAGGACTGAAGACCACAACAACAACAACAACAACAACAAATTATTTATACCATATAATGTTTTATGAGCATGAAGTATCCAGTTTTATAGTGGCTTGCCTTACGTTACTGCATTTTGCGATATGCCAAAAACGATGTTTCATAATAATCATATAACAATATGATTATACACCTATGATATGCATATATACATCTATATGCAATCAGCATAAGACATTTTTACGAATACATTTTGTTAGTGGCATTTGCTCTGCATGCAAAATCATTATGTGTTATGTACCATAGACTTTTAATTTGTGTTAGCTTTGTTAACAGAGCAAGGGAATGCTAAAGAATACCAGTGAAGTTATGAAAGAATTATTTGTTTTTCAAATCGGTCTGTTCGTTTAAAATCATGTCAAGATCTTTAATTATACACTTAAAAATTATAATATAACAGCCCGAGATTACTTTAAACGTACAGATCGCTCTAGGAAACTAAACAATTGTAATGATACATCCTGGCATTATTTGAAACAGACAGATCAATCTAATAGACAATAAAGTCGTCGAAAATTTGACTAGTATTGTTTAGCATTCAACACGTTTTTTTAGTCTGTTAACACAGATAATAGAAACCAGAAGTAATATTATATATAGTCTATGATATATAACAAATAATGATCTTTGCATGTGCAACAAATGCCACAGACAACTACATATTCTCGTAAAAGGTTATTATACTGATTGCATATATAAATCATATAAAAATGTTATTACGATGAAATATTATCTTTGGCACACGCAGAAAAGCAATACATATGAGGCAAGTCACATTACAATAATGTAGAAAACCATATACTTATAAAAAGCTATATACTGTAAGAAACATAAGAAATATTTACCTTTTCTAATACAGATACTTCCGATTAGTGGCGAAAGCCCGAAATAGTCCGATGAAAGAAGCTGCCACAAAAAAGCAGCTTACGCCAAGTACATGCAAAGAATCAGTTTCCCATCTAGAAGTAGGGTGCATCTTATGGTGAATTACACAGCTCCTGTTGATGTGCGTTTCTTTCGTTTGTTATATTAGTTATTAATTTTTGTACTCCGTATGTTGTTCACACTGTTAGCGGGAAATAAATACTCACAGGAGTGTCTGAGCTCGGCGCTGCCACGTATTTAAAAAGCACACTGCGGTAACGCCGGTATATAGAAACAGGCGCTTCTTGTGACGTAATTGAGTAGAGAGAGTGGGGACTCGCCTGCTCGCTCTTCAGTTTACCGAAAGACTATATCGTCTCGCTGGGTCTTAGTTTGGTCCCCGTCCTAACGTGCGAGTTGCATAGGGAGCCAGCTCACTAACATTATTGGTAGGTTCCTGTGCTTCCAAGTTCAGGGGAGGTTAGTGATAGTCGGAGCTAATTACGTAAGTCGTGAAATACGAAACAATGACAACGTTTGTTTTATCGGTTCCGTCAGATTTCCATAAAACATCCATCGTGACAATTTAAATGCCATGTGCCACCAACATACTGACAGCCGTACAAGTATTACAAATCACACTAAGAAGGGATACATTATACATAATAAATGTGCCAGACAGGTGCGCTCTGCTGCCAAGCCCGAACATACGAGAAACGCGACCACACAGCGATCCTCCCACGCATGCTAATGCACAGTATTCGCTGCCCGCTAGCGCGCCCCAAACCACGCCCACTGTTGAGACTAGAAACAAAGAGCCGTACACTCGTAAGTTCAGTATGTAGTTCAGAAAACCGATCGAAAACCTACGCAGGCAAATGTATATCATTCATTAGTTGACCCAAAACTGTGATACATATCTCACAACTTCCAGGAGAAATCACGCTAATACTGGGTACCACTGCCCCTAGCCTCGATTCGGTGAGGAAAAGAGACCACAAGCTCCTTCAAGACACCATATCGAGCTCCAGCCACTTTCAGACTGCGAAGATGGTGAGTGGTGCGTACCGCCCGCTGTTCCAGGTAGTCACATACATTCTGACAAAGATAGGGTGGTTTGGGGTTCCAGTCAAGCTGCGACAGCGTGCCTAAGCGTTTGGAAAACCAGGAACGTATCCATGCAGCCCTTTGAATACATCATTTGCCGTTTTGAAGTTCGGATTTTCGAAATCATACTAATCGTGAAGGCGTACGTGCAGATCTACATCTACACTACGCAAGCCACCTTACCGTGTGTGGCGTAATGTATTTTGTGTACCAGTATCACTTTCTCCGTCCCCTATTCCACTCACGAATGGTTCGCGATAAGAATGACCGCTTGTAAACATCTCTGTGGGCCCGCAACTGATTTTATCTTCACAGTCTTTTTGCGAGATATACGTTGGAGAAAGCAATGGTTGACTCGTCTAGGAATATCTCGCAACAGTAAACTACAGCTCGATGCTGAACGCCTTCTTCCATTGTCTGCCACTGGATACGGCTGAATACCTCCGCGACGTTCTCGAGCTTACTAAATCGATCTGTAACGAAACACGCTGCTCTTGTTTGGATTTTTCTACGATCAATCCTATCTGGTACACATTGCAGACTGACGAACCGTATTCAAGCATTGCTCGAAAGAGTATTTTGTAAATTATCTCCTTTGTTGCTGGACTGATGGACTAAAAAAAAAAAACTAAACTCCTCCCAAACAGGCCATGAAGGCCCAAAGGTACCGACCGGCCGCCGTATCATCCTTAGCCCACAGGCGTCACTGGATGCGGATATGGAGGGGCATGTGGTCAGCACACCGCTCTCATGGCCGTATGTCAGTTTCCGACACCGGAGCCGCTACTTCTCAATCAAGTAGCTCCTCAGTTGCCTCACAAGGACTGAGTGCACTCCGCTTGCCAACAGCGCTCGGCAGATCGGATGGTCACCCATCCAAGTGCTAGCCCAGCCCGACAGCGCTTAACTTCGGTGATCTGACGGGAACCTGTGTTACCACTGCGGCAAGGCCGTCGGCAATAGGACTGTTGGACTACATTTCCTAAAGACTGTTCCAATGAATCTCAGTCTGGCATCTGCCTTACCCGAAATTAATAATATGTGAGTGGCACACTCTTACTCGTAGACACGTTGCGCAGCCGCCGGCCGCGGTGGTCTCGCGGTTCTAGGCGCGCAGTCCGGAACCGTGCGACTGCTACGGTCGCAGGTTCGAATCCTGCCTCGGGCATGGATGTGTGTGATGTCCTTAGGTTAGTTAGGTTTAAGTAGTTCTAAGTTCTAGGGGACTGATGACCACAGCAGTTGAGTCCCATAGTGCTCAGAGACATTTTTTGTTGCGCAGCCCCGGATTGAAACACCAACAATTCGGGCAGCTTCATTCGTGGTGTGTGGTCTCGGGCACATTCAGACACGATAGCTCCTTTCTGCCATTCCGTCATTTTTTCACTGTCATTTTGATGATGTCATAGCTCTATCAGACGCTTGGTTTGAGCAGGTTCAATATTTCTCAACCTCCCCCCCCCCCTTCCGGTCCCGTCTTCTTCTTCTTCTTCTTCTTCTTCCCTCCTCCCCATCTCTCTCTCTCTCTCTCTCTCTCTCTCTCTCTCTCTCTCTCTATCTCTGTGTGTGGATGCGTGCAGTGTGCATTTACCAGGTGGTTATAATAACAGTGCAGCTACTGACGGAGGTCTAGTGTGGGCTGTAATTATCATATGGCACCGAAACTTTAGTAGATGCGCTACCGCGTTAGTGCGGAACCGATATACGGTGGAGAAAAAAATTAGTTGCAATTTTCGCCACCAGGTGCAAATCTGCCGCTGTGCCGAGAGTTGTGGACGTCTCAGGTGGTCATATTGAACAAATTGTGCAAGTGGCGGTCAATAATAAAATCAAAATTATGCGTTTCTCACTTGTTTGACCGCTTCTGACCAAGTCTCCTTCCTAATCCATTAGATATGGGAAACATTCCAATCACAACGCCAAATTTTCAATTGGTGGCCAAACTTCGAATTAAATTTTCCAACTTGAATCTGTTCCATATCTAACAATTTTCCCTGGTATACGATAATTACAACCCACACTGGATTTCTGTAAGTAGCTGCACTTCAATTATAGCCATCCGGTACGTATGTGTGCGTGTGTGTGTATGTGTCTGTGTGTATGAGAGAGAGAGAGAGAGAGAGAGAGAGAGAGAGAGAGAGAGAGAGAAGGCTGGCCTGAAGGAAAGAGAGACGCTAGCTATTACGTTGTCTTATTATTCATACTGAGCTGAGCAGTACGAAACTTTAACGAGATTACGCTTTACAAACGACCCCGGGGAAGAAGAAAGGTGTAAGTAGCCGGATGGGATTATCCAGTGCGACGATGCGTATAATTTACGGAGGACCAGAGTCGTCCAACAGCGGTAGGGTGACATCAAACACCGCGAGCACTTCCGCTTTTATTTACCTAATCCAACAACACAAACGGCCGCAAGCCGTGCAGGACGGACCGCCCGGCGACGGGTGCGAGGATTTGCGAAGCGAGCGGGTCCCCGCCACGAGGGGTGACTCACTCGCCGGGGGCCGTGCTGTCCGCAACCCCCTGAGAAGATGCGCAGGCTGCTCCGAGCAAGAAGTTAGGCGACCCGTCCGGCAGCGCGGCAAGGGGTTATTCTCTTAGCGCCAGGCCATCCCCTTTCTAATCCCGCACTGCTTGCCCCAGGCTCGGGGGCCGGCTGACAGTATCTTGTGGGCGGGTCTGAACCTCGCACCCCCCCCCCCACCCCCTCCCATCCCACTCCCACTTACACTCACCCCAGTCAGAGCGGTGAGTCGGGCGCGTATTTATTTTTCTTCCGCTTGCTCTCTCTGTATTTCATATTTTGCCGCATCTCCTCCCCGCGGCGCTACGCCAGCCAACAACCCCCCGCTGCCCCCTCGGGCTGCATCTCAAATTTCTGCCCGGCTCTCGCCCCAGCAGCCGCCAGCCCCAGTTTCCCTGGCGAAAAGAAAGCACCGAGGGTGAATTCCTATTCAGTACCGCTCCTCCGCAACGATAGCGGCGATACCATTTCGGGAGGAAAACTCCCCTTTCTGCATAAATCCTTGTTTTTCCTCGACGTGGAAGTTTGAGTTTCCGGCGTGTTTTCCGCTCCCCGCCCCTACGTACAGTGGCCAGTTGCCGTAATTGGGTTCCAGCGTGGGCGTTTCCCTCGTGGCCGCAATCGCTCGCACTTAAATTATCAGCCGCGTCTCCTACCCCGCGGCAATATTCCCACCCCCACAGTGGCAGGTGAGATCGCCAGAAGAAGTGCGCTATCTTTCACTCAGGCTCCCGCGCAACTGCCTGCAACACCACGTCCGTGATATTAATTAGGAAATACGTTTTGCGGCGCCGGGCTGAGCATTTAGTTGCTAAACTGGCCGCACACCGAAAATATCGGAGGTTTGCATTGCGGCCAACGTCCACCTCATTACGTGCATCAAGGAATGTTACGGTTTTTATTTGGGTATGCTCTCACTTTAAGCGAAATGCCGCACACATATTAGACGAAACGGAGCAGTATTTAGAAGAAATAGTCGTCGATGAGCAAACCTGACGTCACAATGTTGCGTTAGCTGAATTTTGATATGGTTATCTATTGGATTTCGTCGCAACAGCTCCTGTACACTTTAGCAGCTCCATTTCGTTTCAGTTCAGTCACACAGCTTGTTACGTTACATCTTAACAAAGACCTTGTAGTACGTCAACTCGTAACTGTGAAATACGACAAAAATAATTAAATATTGTATAACAGGTTGTAAGACGTGGTAGTCTCCTGACCTTCATTGCTTACATATTCCGCCCTCACAGTCATATTCCCCACATCAAGACGCTTCATTCGAACCCAAACTAAATAAGATAAAGTCAATGTTATATGAATTCGTGTAAACAATATGCAAATAACTAGTAAATCGCAAGTGCGCACCGGGTTGAAACACTTGAGGCTGGTGTACACACACACATTCAAGACATGACGATCGCAGGAGCTTTTAGTTCGGGAGAGGCAAACCGCATGCCAGTGGGCTGGTCCCTTCAGAGGACGAGTTAAATGGTTCAAATGGCTCTGAACACTATGGGACTTAACATCTGTGGTCATCAGTCCCCTAGAACTTAGAACTACTTAAACCTAACTAACCTACGGACATCACACACATCCATGCCCGAGGCAGGTTTCGAACCTGCGACCGTAGCGATCACGCGGTTCCAGACTGATACGCCTAGAACCGCATGGCCGCACCAGCCCCCGAGGACGAGTTAACCTATCTACGTCGGCCGGCGACCGCCCGTGGAGCAGACAGCGTTTGCCTGAGTGAAAAGCAGAACGAACCCGTTTTCTGCTGAAAAGCAAATTCCGCTACACTGTGTGGGAGCGCCCAGCCTACGCATTCTTTACAAACATAGCACTCAGTTTTAGAGGTTTTCACAGGGAGATAGCAAACGCCAAACGCCGATGCTACAGATTTTCGGATTGCTCGCCTTAAACGAAATGTCATTCTCCCGTTTTAGAAGAGCAATGCTGATTGGGAGTCGATATTCCTGACGCCTTGAGCTGAAGGAGTAATGGAAGGGACCGAAAGATGTACCCCTTCACGTCTGGTGTGGAGACGGCCCGTTCTGTTGTCGCTCTTGGAGTGAGAACACGTAACGAGAGTGTGTGCGCTCGTACGTGTACTCAAAGAGTGAGGAACAAGTCTCTACTCAGCACTTCACTGGGAGAGCATGTCTGTTCAGAGCGAATCGGAGTGCGACTCTATATTGAGTCCTTGTGATTAAGTGTCGTTCACTGTGTTGGCCACCACACTTTTTGTGCGGTGTGAACGGACAGAGTTATAGTTAAACACCTGCGAGCGAATTTTTGAGTGGCATCGCAGTGGACTGAATAGCTGACCAGTGTACCACGCCAATAGTTAGACTAGGGGCAAATAGGAGTCCTTGAGTTCATCAAGGCATAGGGAGAGTTTGATTGGCGAAGGTCAATCCAGACAGAACGAGAGTTATCTTATTTGTCAGCAGCGAGCGGCGCAGAGACAGTCGTCGCAGCTTACGGTATTGTGCGCTACAGCTCTTGCGAGCCCAGTATTTCCTCCACAACAATACACTTCACTGCATTTCACACACGACAGCCTCGACCGTACCTAGCAACATTCTAACGGATAATTATTCAAGTTGAGTAGGTGCAGCTCTCAGCCATTCTGCCAAGTCAATAACAATCTTAAACTTTGTATAGAAATTTCATTAGCGAATCCTATCCTTAAGAGGTAACTTCACATTCCAAAAAGAACTCGGAAATAACTTGTTCAGTTCATAACTAAAAGTGCCATTGTGATTTCTCAGAATTTTTGCAAAAAAAAAAAAATAATAATTTTCGTTAGTTTCATGTTTTTCTTATACTAATAAGGGAACCTCCCCATCGCACCCCCCCCCCCCCCTCAGATTTAGTTATAAGTTGGCACAGTGGATAGGTCTTGAAAAACTGAACACAGATCAATCGAGAAAACAGGAAGAAGTTGTGTGGAACTATGAAAAAAATAAGCAAAATATACAAACTGAGTAGTCCATGTGCAAGATACGCAACATAAAGGTAAGCCTGAGCTCAGGAGCACCGTGGTCCCGTGGGTAGCGTGAGCAGCTGCGGAACGAGAGATCCTTGGTTCAAATCTTCCCTCGAGTGAAAAATTTATGTTCTTTACTTTCGCAAAGTTATGATCTGTCCGTTCGTTCATCGACGTCTCTGTTCACTGTAATAAGTTTAGTGTCTGTGTTTTGCGACCGCACCGCAAAACGGTGCGATTAGTAGACGAAAGGACGTGCCTCTCCATGGGAACCGAAAACATTTGATCGCAAGGTTATAGGTCAACCGATTCCTCCACAGGAAAACACGTCTGATATATTCTATACGACACTGGTGACAGATAATAACTGTCTGAAAATAAAAAATTAAACTCTTCACTCAAGGGATGACTTGAACCCAGGACCTCTCGTCCACAGCTACTCACGCTAACCACGGGACCACGGCGTTCCTGAGCTCGCACTTTCCTTGATGTTGCCTGTCTTGTACATGGACTACTCAGTTTGTATATATTGCTTATTTTTTTCATAGTTCCACACAACTTCTTCCTGTTTTCTCGATAGATCTGTGTTCAGTTTTTCAAGGCCTATCCACTGTGCCAACTTATAACTAAATCTGAGGGGGATGCGATGGGGAGGTTCCCTTGTAAGTAGCACTACTCCAGTACCCTAGTATCCCACTAGTTACGTAAGAAATTTTGTGTCATTTCCTTACAGCGGACAACTCCAGAAGATATTTATTGCTGAAAGTTTTTCAGGCATTTCTCTTTAGAACGTTAGGAGCGCGTGTCTGACTTCTGTACTAGTGTGGGGGTGGAAATTGCATCTTGCAGGAGCAACAGGATAAAGGGTACATCTCAGATTAATCCGTTGCGCATAATGACAGAATAGCACTCACACGCTCACAAGGTTCGCCTCTCGGCTAGTGACGCCAAACGCTCATTTCCAATTCCATAAACAAAGTGTGTGATTTTCACCCAACTGATAACTGCCGCTGGAGAGCGCAGTGGCCACAAGTTAGGATGAGGAGCACGTTCCGTCAGACACAGCAGATCGTGCAGTGACCACGACGGATACCACGTCTGGTGTACTTCCAGATGACAAACACGTCCCATGTGAGAACGGCTTTAGCAATTTGAACCACGGTAACGACGTAATCGGTTACCTAAAATGACTTAGGAAAACTAACACGAAATGTAAATCAGTAAGGCCAGAATAGTATTCGAACTCGGTACCTGCGGAATAGGAGTCAATGTGTTAAATGTCCTCGGTGAGCGACCACGGCGGCTGAACATTAAGGCGAGGAGCTGTGGACGGTGCCCCTCGCCGCAATCTGCTAATTGTGCCGCCGGTTTAGAGGCGCGATCCGGCGATCCGCCGCGGCCCGCTGGCCGGTCGATGGGGCGTTGTCAGGGCGGGAGGCGGAGGCGGAGGCGGCTTAGCGGCCGCCGCCGCCCGCGGTCGCGGCTTTGCAGCTAATTCCGCGAGCCGGCGACGCCTCCCGCCCCATCACAGGAGTGCCATCCACACCTAACCCCCAACTCCACCCCACCCCAATCCGGCTGAGAGCTGGGAGCTCCTCAGATAATCACTATGTCAAGCACGTCCTCCACACACTGCCCTATGCTTCGGGCGTATTAGATTTGTATGAGTACATCTGTATACAGGGTGTTACAAATAGGTACGGCCAAACTTTCAGGAAACATTCCTCACACACAAAGATAGAAAATATGTTATGTGGACATGTGTCCGGAAACGCTTACTTTCCATGTTAGAGCTCATTTTATTACTTCTCTTCAAATCACATTAATCATGGAATGGAAACACACAGCAACAGAACGTACCAGCGTGACTTCAAACACTTTGTTACAGGAAATGTTCAAAATGTCCTCCGTTAGCGAGGATACATGCATCCACCCTCCGTCGCATGGAATCCACGATGCGCTGATGCAGCCCTGGAGAATGGCGTATTGTATCACAGCCGTCCACAATACGAGCGCGAAGAGTCTCTGCATTTGGTACCGGGGTTGCGTAGACAGGAGCTTTAAAATGCCCCCATAAAAAGAGAGTTGAGGTCAGGAGAGCGTGGAGGCCATGGAATTGGTCCGCCTCTACCAATCCATCGGTCACCGAATCTGTTGTTGAGAAGCGTACGAACACTTCGACTGAAATGTACAGGAGCTCCATCGTGCATGAACCACATGTTGTGTGGTACTTGTAAAGGCACATGTTCTAGCAGCACAGGTAGAGTATCCCGTATGAAATCATGATAACGTGCTCCATTGAGCGTAGGTGGAAGAACATGGGGCCCAATCAAGACATCACCAACAATGCCTGCCCAAACGTTCACAGAAAATCTGTGTTGATGACGTGATTGCACAACTGCGTGCGGATTCTCGTGAGCCCACACATGTTGATTGTGAAAATTTACAATTTGATCACGTTGGAATGAAGCCTCATCCGTAAAGAGAACATTTGCACTGAAATGAGGATTGACACATTGTTGGATGAACCATTCGCAGAAGTGTACCCGTGGAGGTCAATCAGCTGCTGATAGTGCCTGCACACGCTGTACATGGTACGGAAACAACTGGTTCCCCCGTAGCACTCTCCGTACAGTGACGCGGTCGACGTTACATTGTACAGCAGCAACTTCTCTGACGCTGACATTAGGATTATCGTCAACTGCACGAAGAACTGCCTCGTCCATTGCAGGTGTCCTCGTCGTTCCAGGTCTTCCCCAGTCGCGAGTCATAGGCTGGAATGTTCCGTGCTCCCTAAGACGCCGATAAATTGCTTCGAACGTCTTCCTGTCGGGACACCTTCGTTCTGGAAATCTGTCTCGATACAAACGTACCGCGCTACGGCTATTGCCCCGTGCAAATCCATACATAAAATGGGCATCTGCCATTCCGCATTTTTAAACATTGCACTGACTGCAAAACCACGTTCGTGATGAACACTAACCTGTTGATGCTACGTACTGATGTGCTTGATGCTAGTACTGTAGAGCAATGAGTCGCATGTCAACACAAGCACCGAAGTCAACGTTACCTTCCTTCAACTGGGCCAACTGGCGCTGAATCGAGGAAGTACAGCACATACTGACGAAACTAAAATGAGCTCTAACATGGAAATTAAGCGTTTCCGGACACATGGCCACATAACATCTTTTCTTTATTTGTGTGTGAGGAATGTTTCCTGAAAGTTTGGCCGTACCTTTTTGTAACACCCTGTATTTGTACTGTTTTCATAGGGACAGATACCGCTCATATTTATTTGTACTCTTACTCGAACTATTTTTCTTCGCCATATTCCGTGGTACAGCCTCATCATAAGCAAATGTTTTGTCGTTGTACGAAGTGCCGTCACACTGAAAGGTACACTGAATAGCCAATGAAACTGGCACTGCCTAATATTGTGCAGGGCGCAGCGAGCACGCAGAAGACCACAACACGACATGGCACGGACTCGACCGATGCCTGAAGTAATGCTGGAGGGAACTGACACCATGAATCCTGCAGGGCTGTCCATAATTCCGTAAGAGTACGACGGAGTGGAGATCTCTTCTGAACAGCACGTTGAAAGTCATCCCAGATATGCTGTTCATATTTGGGGAGTTCGGTGGCCAGTGGAAGTGTTTAAACTCTGAATGGAGTGAACTGTCTAATGAGGACACACCGTGGACTGACATTGAGCCGAAGAAAGAGGAAAGTAATGAGAAGCAGCAGAAATTAGATTAGAGATAACTTTCTAAAACTGTGAACCACGAAGTAGACGAAGTAATTCTGCTACCTTTGAAGGGAGGCATCACATGACGTACGAAGAAAGGAGGACATAAAAACTAGACTAGCCCAAGCAAAGAGAAATTCCTGGTATCACGTATAGGTCTTCATTTGAGGAAGAAATTCCTGACAGTGAATCGCGAACTTTGTGAAACTGGGAAAAAATTGAATCGAAGCGTTTAAGATGCGGTACTGTACAAAAATGTTGAAAATTAGCTGACTGATTAGACAAGAAATGAATCGGGGAGGACAGGTAGATGTGGAAAACATTGCCAAGAAGAAGGGGACTGGAGGATAGGATATCTGTTAAGATATCAAGGAATCATCTACATGGTAGTAGACGGTAAAAAAAAAAAAAATAAATAAATAAAAAAAACTGTAGGAACGACAGAATTGGATTATATCCAACAAATCAATAGGTTGGCACATCATAAGTGTGTGTGTTGTTTTATTTATTTATTTTTTTAAAGAAAAACACCGCCAGCCTTGATAATGGTCTCAATGCGACCTGGAAGATAATCTATATGTTTCTTAAAGTACGCCGAATTCAGCTATACCCATACATTCCTTAGGCTACCAAACTAAGCGGGCTTTGATTGGTACGTTTCACCCGCTGCTTCACATAGTCCGAGGCTTCTCTTATGGGATTATAATCAGGTGATTTAGTGAGACAATGGGTGCCTGAGAGTTGGCCAGCCCAGGAATATGCGCCTGCAGCCCTGTGAATGCAGTGGTTGTCATCTTTGAAGACAGAAGTGTCCACAGCGTAGTTATCACGGAGATGTAGAAGAAACGGCAACACCTGTTCACCGAGAATGTTGGAATAACTAATTGTTGTGCACGGTAACCCGCATGAGTTGGATAAAGTCTCTCGAAACGTAATAGAACCACCTCCGGTTTGAACAACGGCCACAACACACGGTGCGTTAAAGGCGTCGTTGGTGCTCTCGCTCGAGACACTTTTCATCATCATCTGAGAAAGGGCAAAAGACTCGTCCGACCACATTACACGTCTCCAGTCATCAACTGAACAGTTTCTTTGTAAGTTGGCCTCTTGAACACGAGCAGCTTTACGTGGGGGCTTCAACAAAAAGTGCAACACATTTTATCTGAAAGCAGATTGGTTATATTCACGGTTCAAATACATCGCATTGTCCCCCACATATTTCGCTACAAAACAATTTTTTTCAAAATAATCTCCGATTAATGCGGCGGCCTTACGCCACATTACTATGAGGACCTATATGCTCGCATGTTATCACTCTATTGATGGACATCTGAGCCAACGGGTGCGTCAACAACCTCCGCATCATTCACGTACTGCTTCCCGCCGAGTGCATCGTTCATTGGGCCAGACAGATGTAAATCGGAAGGTGTAGTGTGGGTGAGGACTGACACTCACATGACGTCTTGTGAGCCCCTCTCGGGTATGCAGACTCATGTGACACCTTGCGCTGCCATGAGAAGGAGAAGTTGGTTTGCATTTTTGTGGCGACGAACATGCTGAAGTCGTTGCTTCAATTTTCTGAGGGAGGCACAGAACACTTCAGAGTTGATCGTTCCACCATGAGGCAGGGCATCAATTAGAATAACCGTTTAGAAGTCGCAGAAGACCGTCGCCATGACGCCACCGACGGAAGGTGCGGTTTTGAACTTTTTCTTCATAGGGAGGTTGTGGGGCGCCACTCCATGTATTGGCGTTTTGTTTCCGGTTCGATGCGGTGAATCCACGTCCAATTAAAAATTGTCACGATCAACCTCGGAAAACGCAAGTACACTACTGGCCATTAAAATTGCTACACCAAGAAGAAATGCTGATGATAAACGGGTATTCATTGGACAAATATATTATACTAGAACTGACATGTGATTACGTTCTCACGCAATTTGGGTGCATAGATCCTGAGAAATCAGTACCCTGAACAACCACCTCTGGCCGTAATAACGGCCTTGATGCGCCTGGGCATTGAGTCAAACAGAGCTTGGATAGCGTGTACAGGTACAGCTGCCCATGCAGCTTCAACACGATACCACAGTTCATCAAGAGTAGTGACTGGCGTATTGTGACGAGCCAGTTGCTCGGCCACCATTGACCAGACGTATTCAATTTGTGAGAGATCTGGAGAATGTACTGGTCTGTATCCAGAAAGGCCTGTACAGGGCCTGCCACATGCGGTCGTCCATTATCCTGCTGGAATGCAGGGTTTCGCAGGAATCGAATGAAGGGTAGAGCCACGGGTCCTAACACATCTGAAATGTAACGTGCACTGTTTAAAGTGCCGTCAATGCGAACAAGAGGTGACAGAGACGTGTAACCAATGGCAACCCATACCATCACGCCGACTGATACGCCAGTATGGCGATGACGAACACACGCTTCCAATGTGCGTTCACCGCGATGTCGCCAAAGACAGATGCGACCATCATGATGCTGTAAACAGAACCTGGATTCATCCGAAAAAATGGCGTTTTGCCATTCGTGCACCCAGGTTCGTCGTTGAGTACATCATTACAGGCGCTCCTGTCTGTGACGCAGCGTCAAGGGTAACCGCAGCCATGGTGACCGAGACAATAGTCCATGCTGCTGCAAACGTCGTCGAACTGTTCGTGTAGATGGTTGTTGTCTTGCAAACGTCCCTATCTGTTGATTCAGGGATCGAGACGTGGCTGCACGATCCGCTACAGCCATGCGGATAAGATGCCTGTCATCTCGACTGCTAGTGATACGTTGCCGTTGGGATCCAGCACGGCGTTCCGTATTACCCTCCTGGACCCACCGATTCCATATTCTGCCAACAGTCATTGGATCTCGACCGACGCGAGCAGCAATGTCGCGATACGATGAACCGGAATCGCGATAGGCTACAATCCTTTATCAAAGTTGGAAACGTGATGGTACGCATTTCTCCTCCTTACACGAGGCATCACAACAACGTTTCACCAGGCAACGCCGGTCAACTGCTGTTTGTGTATGAGAAATCGGTTGGAAACTTTACTCATGTCAGCACGTTGTAGGTGTCACCACCAGCGCCAACCTTGTGTGGATGCTCTGAAAACCTAATCATTTGAATATCACAGCATCTTCTACCTGTCGGTTAAATTTCGCGTCTGTAGCACGTCATCTTCGTGGTGCAGAGTTGGTCCTTCGTTTGCTACTAACAGTCTTCTGTTAGGCGGCGAGGAATGCAGCACACACACCTTTTAGAACACCAACTGTTGGACGTGTGTCTCAGCACTACCAACAAGACGTCCATCTAAGCACCGAGGTGTCTGAGTGTGATCCGTCGATAACCCCGAATGAGAGTGTCCGCACGTTCCAGCATTGCAGGAGTCACTGCTGTGTGCCATCGGCCACGCGGTCGACCTTGTTGCGATGACGACGGTCGCCTCGCTCACCGTGCTTTTGTTTAGTGCCACATGTCCGGGGACATTCTGCAAGTGCCCATAAATGTCTGCGACG
The DNA here is from genome assembly GCF_021461385.2 of Schistocerca piceifrons. Lineage (NCBI taxonomy): Eukaryota > Metazoa > Arthropoda > Insecta > Orthoptera > Acrididae > Schistocerca > Schistocerca piceifrons. The sequence goes on from NC_060143.1 coordinate 58,175,682, forward strand.
GTCGGGTTTTCCATCAAAAGAAACTCAATATCAGTCTTCTGCTTGTAACACACCTCCATCATAGAGGCCATTTTAAAGGCTACCTATACCAACAATCGGAAATTCATGAAAGTATAGAGACTGAAGTGGGTATATTCTGCGACGTCTCAAATTCCTCATTTCTTCAATCCAAACCGGCCGAGAAAAAAAAGTGTAACATTGCTTATTGAACGCCCCTCGTGTGTGCCGCTGCAAGCAGTGACCTCTTGCAACTGGTTCCGAATGTCCTTTGTCTGTTCATGGTTACATGTATATTCTCAAGCGATTTCTCGTTTAGAGAGTTTACTTTGCGACCGTGAGGAAGTCAGAAAAAAAGGAAAAATTTTTTTTTTAAGATTTCCGCATTTTTCTTCTACTTCGCAAATATATCACATTTCTTCTGCGAACAACATTACTTAACCGTGGATTAAATAACGAGGCTAAGTAAAAATAATGATGAACTGTAATTACAGTCTCCTCAAACTTCTATAATCGCCAAAGTTGCGTAAGTCCGAGAAAGCTGCCTTCCCGGCTGTCTGAGGGGAACGCGGCCAAGCTCTTGCATTACCGGTACTACTCCTCTGCCTGTGGAGGACATTTCTGGCGTCGCCTTCCGCTTCATACAGATAATAAGTAGTACCTTTGGATGACCATCTTCTGCAGCAGTTTACGTACCAGCTATTATTAGTTTCTTTTTTTTCAAGCTTAACTTTATTAGGAACGCATCGTCCATGGTGATTCTGAAAACGGTTTATACGTATAATATGCTGCAACATTTCTATTACCATAGAGTTTAAAACAGTTTGTTTACGTATGTAACGTTTCGTACAGGTGACTTACGGCCTTTGTTGCTCTTTTCACATATTTCGGATTTTTCTCTTGTCATCAGCACAAAATGCAGTCGAAGAAAAAGCTTGATAATATTTTCACTGACTCAGTTTCTCCGGTTTTTAGAAACCCAGTGTTACACGCACACACACACACACACACACACACACACACACACACACACACACACACACACGCAAGCGCTGAATTCAACGCGCACATGAAGATACGTTTCCAGGCTGAAGTGTTCGAGAAGTATTTCGTTGACGGAGACTGTAGACAGAAGGTGTACAGTACAATGAGTTGAATACCCCGTTAACTGCAATGTCGTAGTAGTACTTGTAACTATACCACACGCTAACAAAAATCACATTAAAAGGCAAGACTATTTTTTGGCTTGCTAAACGACGGTTGAGCTGGTGTAAAGAGCGACGCCATAGGACAATGGATAACTGGCAACGAATGATTTACAGTAAGAATCACGCTATACCCTGTGGCAATCCGGTGGAAGGGTTTGGGTTCGGGAAGAAACTGGAGAACGCTACCCACCATGATGTCTACCGCCAAAATTGAAGTACGAAGGAGGTATTGTTACGGTGTGGGTATGATTTTCCGTGGTTGGCTGTGGTCCCGTTATTGCGCTTAAGAAAACGCTAAACGCGGAAGGATGTGAGTCCTCTCCGCAGCATGGTGTACTGTAGGGAAACAGTTCGGAGATGATGACTGTTCGAGACATGCTTAAAAGTGATGCCTTCCAATTTTTTTGTTCAGTTCCTAATATCAGCTGAAGTATTACATGTCGTGTATGTTACTCGATCGACTTTACCGTCTTGTTGGCGCAAGTTGCAACCTTCTGAGGCTAGAGGACTCCGAATTGTGCCATGTAACATGGCGGTGTGCAAATTAACTATGTCGGTGCGTGAGAAACAGCGTGTTGTAATCGAGGTGTGAATTCGAAGAGTTCGTCCATACATGGGGCACCCTGTCCTTCAGCGTGACAATGCCAAACCACACACGAGCGCTGCGACATCTGTAACATACTGACACCTTGGGTTTGCTGTCATCGACCATACTCCATACGCTCCAGAAATGGCCCGTCTGATTTTCATCTGTTTCAAAACCCAAAGAACACCTTCGAGGACTTCACTTTGATAATGGTGAAGCGGTGCAAGCAGACAAGACGTTCGTCACCAGGATAACTAAGCCGAAAAATAAATGTGTAGACATGAAGAATAATGGTGTAGGATATTAATACAGCTTATTTTATTTAAAAAGTTTTATAATTTTGACATAAAAGGCTTCAGAGACTTTTCAGCACGCCCTTGTAAAGGCATGACAATGCACCCCGTCATAAAGCAGTTTCTGGGAGGCAATAGTTTGTGGAGTAACATTCTGAAATGGACTGACCTGCCGAGAATCCCGACCTGAAGCTAACGGAACACTTTTGGGTTGAACTGGGACGTCAACTTCCTCCAATCTCCAGCGTCAGACATCACAAGCTTCTCTAGTTTTGTGTCTTGAGGAAGAATGAACCGCCATTCCGCCGCAGACTTTCAGACACCTCTTTGAAAGTGTCAGTGGCAGAGTTCAAGCCGTCATAAAGGCTAAGGGTGGGCACACGCAATATTAATGTCCACTAACAGGTGTCTGGATACTTTTTATCAGGTAGTTCATATCATCGAGTGTTCTCGAAACCGTGTGGTGACCTGTAGGTTGCGTCAAATCGTTTAATAAGTAATATGTCACAACTGTGGCCCAACTTCAGTGAAGATCACATACTACTTGTTAGACAACATGCTAAATTTGATGAATCTGTTGGAGACCATCTACACCGAGGTGACAAAAGTCATGGGATTTCTCCGTACCTCGTGTCGAACTTCCTTTTGCTCGGTGTAGTACAGCAAATCGACGTGGCATGGGTCAACAAGTAAGACGTATTGAGCAATGCCGCCTCATGTCCACAAACGCGGAAGTGTTGCCGGTGCAGGATTTTGTGCACTAACTGATCTCTCGATTAAGTCCCATAAATGTTATACGGGATTCATGGCGGGGGATCTGCGTGGCTAAATCATTCGCTAGAATTGTCCAGAATGTTCTTCAAACTAATCGCGTAACAATTGTGGCCTGATGACTTGATGGAGTGTCAGCCATAAAAACTACGTGTCGCTATCTGGAAACATGAAGTCTATGAATGGTTGCAAATGAACCCAAACTGGCCGAACATAACTATTGTCAGTCGATGACCCATTCCATGGGGCCACCGCCACTTGCACAGTGCCTTGTTAACAGCTTGGGTCCATGGTTTCGTGGTTCGTGGTGTCTGCGCCACGCTCGAACCCTACCATCAGCTCTTACCAACTGAAATCAGCACTCATCTGACCTGGCCACTGTTTTCCAGTAGTCTAGGGTCCAAACGATATCGTCACGAGCGCAGAGTGGTGTTGCGGGCGATGCCGTGCTGTCAGCAAAGACACTTACGTCGGTCATCTGCTGCCATAGCCCATTAACGACATATTTCGCCGCTTTTTTTCTTCCTAAAGGATACTTCCGTAGCACGTCCCACATTGAGTCCTGTGGTTACGTCTATTTCACGCAGTGTTGCTTGCCTGTTAGCAATGACAACTCTACGCAAACGTCGTTGTTCTCGGTCGTTAAATGAAGGCCGTCAGCCACTGCGTTCTCCGTGGTGAGAAGAAATGCGTGCAAAGTGGTATTCTCGCCGCAGTCTTGACACTGTGGATCTCGGAATATTGGATTCCCTAACGGTTTCCGAAATGGAATGCCTCGTGGGTGTAGCTCCAAGTAGCATTCCATGTTTAAAGTCTGTTAATTCCCGTCCTGCGGCCCTAATCACGTCTGAAAACTTTTCATATGAATCACATGAGAGCAAGTGACAGCTCAGCCAATGCACTGCCCTACTATACCTTGTGTATGCGATACCTCTATATGTGTACATCGCTATCGAAAAAATGGTTCAAATGGCTCTGAGCACTATGGGACTTATAGTATGAAAGCTTTCACGACCGGATGACATATCTTCTGGTAAACCTTCCGGGATATAAGGTCGTGGTCCATGAAACTCTTCAGCTCCTAACGTTTCGTCCAGAGCTGCGCTGGACATCTTCAGATGGGTGTTTTTCCTCCGGTGAGTCTTGCCGACTGACGGATCGGACGTCTGAGACCGACTTATATATCGTAGAAAGTGCGCGTGACCAGAGTTACACGTGATATGCAGAGGTAATCTTTGTCAGAGATAAAACTTAATTATCGATCGTAATCTCGTCACGGATAAAACTGTCTAGCAATTCTGTAGTGCTACTGTCCAAATATCACTAAGTTTCATGGTCTCTTCTTTCCGATTAAAATTATCCCTATGTTTATATATTTCAATTGCTTCTCTACAAAGCCGTGGGTAATATTCGTCGTCGTAAATAAAATTTTTGTTTCCTGGCTGAAAAGCGTGTTCTGCTACAGCCGATTTATCTGTTTTTCCTAATCGGCAAAGACTTCTGTGTTCTTTTAACCGTGTAACGGATCAGATTGGAAAGATTTTAAGTAAACATGATATTAGACCTGTTTTTAGACCAACGAAGAAAATTTGTCATCTTCTTCGGTCTGTAAAAGATAAACGCGCTCCTCTATCAGCCAGTGGCGTATATAAAATTCCGTGTACATGTGGTAAAGTTTATGTTGGAACAACAAAAAGAAGCGTAAATACACGGTTAAAAGAACACAGAAGTCTTTGCCGATTAAGAAAAACAGATAAATCGGCTGTAGCAGAACACACTTTTCAGCCAGGAAATCATCAAGTGAAGTTTTCCGAAACAAAAATTTTATCTACGACGACGAACTATTACCCACGGCTTTGTAGAGAAGCAATTGAAATATATAAACATAGGGATAATTTTAATCGGAAAGAAGAGACCATGAAACTTAGTGATATTTGGACAGTAGCGCTACAGAATTGCTAGACAGTTTTATCCGTGACGAGATTACGATCGATAGTTAAGTTTTATCTCTGACAAAGATTATCTCTGCATATCACGTGTAACTCTGGTCACGCCCACTTTCTACGATATATAAGTCGGTCTCAGACGTCCGACCCGTCAGTCGGCAAGACTCACCGGAGGAAAAACACCCCTCTGAAGATGTCCAGCGCAGCTCTGGACGAAACGTTAGGAGCTGAAGAGTTTCATGGACCACGACCTTACATCCCGGAAGGTTTACCAGAAGATACTATGGGACTTAACTTGTGAGGTCATCAGTTCCCTGCAACTTAGAACTACTTAAACCTAACTAACCGAAGGACACCACACACATCCATGCCCGAGGCAGGATTCGAACCTGCGACCGTAGCGGTCGCGCGGTTCCAGACTGTAGCGCCTAGAACCGCTCGGCCACCCCGGCCGGCACACATCGCTATCCCAATGAGCATATTGCTATCCCACCTCGGTGTATTTGGCGGTATTTTCTTGCACATGCACTCGCCTACGGAAAACAAAAGCACTAGTGTGAATGGGAAACGCCACACTGTGAAGACTGGGCGCTAGGTATTCGCAGCCCTCGGGGTGTCTGCGGAAGGCCTGCCCATTCGCACCCTCGCCGCCCCCGCCGCTTTCGATCGTGGCGGCGCCCGGCGCCCTTTCCGCCCCGTTTCTCTGCCGGGGGCGGCGTCTTTTCCACCACGAGTGGCCGGAAGGACAGCGTTGCCACGGGCAACGGTCGGCCGCGCTCTTCCTGCAGCAAACACAGCCACTACTCCCATAAAATCCGGAAGGATTCGCCTCTTCCGACGCGCACACACACTTAGTTTATATGGTATTACCGTCGTCCTCGCACCCGAGCCAAAGTACAACAACGACGCTGGGTTACTTGCTGCAGATATTTCTACAGCGGAGAAGGGGAGCCCCACACCGCAATGCTGCACCAGCGATTGCAGTTCTATATATGTTACTGCTTTTTAGATCTCCCTGCACATGTTGTTCAGCAGTGTAATACGTAAATCGAGGATAATTTATTGAATCGCCAATCTGTCAAACTGTCAGGTTTCTAGTTTCAGCACTATTACCGTCATATTGTGTTATTTGCAGTAGATAAAGAAGCTCAGATGAAGCTACATGTGAACCTAAGTGCCCGATAACTACAGTCTAATTATGTAGGAATCACTATGGATCCGTCCTTGACATTCAAACAACATTGCGTCATGTTATGTAAGGAACTTGACTCAGAAATGAATCTATTAGGTTGGTGGATAAGTTCGCAGCGTTTTTGTTTTGCATGCTGGCATTTGGGGTGCTATAGATATTTTTATCGGTTGTCATTTTTTATTTGCAGTTCACTGTTGCTATTTGAGTTTGTATATTGTCATTTTATCATGTGGTCGTAGTAAGTGGAGCTGTGGGCGCTAGAAAATGGAGTGCGAAGTGGAGAAATAAGAACGATTTCGATATATTCATCTGTTTGAGTTCAGTAGAGGGTAACAGCAGCGGAGGCAGCCAGAAACAGTTATGCTGTTTATAGGACTATTGCCACTGGACAGAGCACGGCAAGAAAATGGTTTTCTCGTTTTAAATAGGAGCGTTGACATTAGTGATTCTCCATGTTCAGCCAGGCCATTGGGGTTTAATGAAGATCGTTTAAACGCATTAATCCACGTTGATCCAAGTCAGTGTACTCGAGAACTGGCAGATGTGATGAACTGATCACTGCACCACCGTGCGACATTTTCATGCAATAGGGAATGTTCATAAATCGGGTGTATGGGTACCACACGCTCTAAGCGAAAATCACAAAAATCATCGGGTGGCCATACGTGCATATCTGTTTGCTCGTCATCAATTGGCGCGTGAACAACTCCGACCGTTCCTATCCTGTACCGTTACTGGTGACCATAAATGGTGTCTTTATACTAACATAAGGGAAACAAAGGAATGGTTGCTTCCAAACAAAGCAACAACTCCCCGTACAAAGACCTACACGCATCCTCAAAAGATGTTGTTACGCATGTGCTGGAACAACGACGGTACGGTGCACTACGAACTGCCTTCCCGAGGTGTAAGCATCACTGCTGGCCGGCCGAAGTGGCCGCGCGGTTCTGGCGCTGCAATCTGGAACCGCGAGACCGCTACGGTCGCAGGTTCGAATCCTGCCTCGGGCATGGATGTGTGTGATGTCCTTAGGTTAGTTAGGTTTAACTAGTTCTAAGTTCTAGGGAACTAATGACCTCAGCAGTTGAGTCCCATAGTGCTCAGAGCCAGCCATCACTGCTGACATTTGTTGTCAACAAGAGAGACGTCTTACACACGCAGTCCATGAAGAATCACTAGGAAGAATGCGTGCCGGCCGCTGTGGCCGAGCGGTTCTAGGCGCTTCAGTCCGGAACCGCGCTGCTGTTACGGTCGCAGGTTCGAATCTTGCCTCGGGCATGGACGTGTGTGATGTCCTTAGGTTAGTTAGGTTTAAGTAGTTCTAAGTCTAGGAGACTGATGTTAAGTCCCACAGTGCTCAGAGCCATTTGAACCATTTTTTGGAGACTGCGTGAAGTGGTGGTACTCCACGTTAAAGCCTGCCCGCATTCTGCTAGACTGACAGCAAACGCTATACCAGAGTTGGGTTGGGAATTCATTCCGCACCGACATTATTCACCTGGTCTTGCACCCTCAGATTTTCAATTTTTCCGCCCTCTATTGAACAACCTTCAAGGAACTTCCATTACGGATGCCAATGCTCTCCGAACATAGCTCGACGTGTTCGTCACCTCAAAACATGTGGTTTCTACAGTCGTAAAATGGAAAAGTTACTCCAGCATTGGCAGACTGTTGTAAATAGTGAAGGAGATCATATTATTGATTACTAAAGTCTCTATTATATGTACATGATGGGATTATTATTAAACTCATGAATGAACCACAGCCGGCCGTTGTGGCCGAGCGGTTATAGGCGCTATAGTCCGGAACCATGCGACCGCTACGGTCGCAGGTTCGAATCGTGCCTCGGGCATGGATGTGTGTGATGTCCTTAGGTTAGTTAGGTTTAAGTAGTTCCAAGTTCTAGGGGACTGATGACCTCAGACGTTAAGTCCCATAGTGCTCAGAGCCATTTGAATCATTTTTTTTTTTTTTTATGAACCCCACGAACTTATGCACCAACCCAAGACTGCCAGAAGCAGTTCGGGTGCGGACGCCAGCACTCTACGCTCTACTGCACTCCAGCTTGTGTATTCTACTGGTGAATATTGCGCTCATGTGTGAGGAAATAGCACCCACGCTAGAGAGACTGGTGTGCAAGTTAATGAAGCAATGAGGGTTATCTAGATCTACTCCCGTTCGTTAGTTACGTGTTCTACCTAACACTGCTCCACAAGATCTGAGGAGGAAAGCAGCTAATGTAAACTTGCGCAACAAGATCGCTTCCCATAAGGAGGAGGAGGAGATTAGTGTTTAACGTCCCGTCGACAACGAGGTCATTAGAGACGGAGCGCAAGCTCGGGTGAGGGAAGGATGGGGAAGGAAATCGGCCATGCCCTTTCAAAGGAACCATCCCGGCATTTGCCTGAAGCGATTTAGGGAAATCACGGAAAACCTAAATCAAGATGGCCGGAGACGGGATTGAACCGTCGTCCTCCCGAATGCGAGTCCAGGTGCGAACCTTCCCGTAAGTCTCTCTTGTCCGACGTTCTATAAGATCCATCACCAACACGTCCGTAATCACGCAGACCACCCTGGGTTGATTCGGAAAGTATCAGTTCATCCGACGTGAGCTGCAAGGGGCTGCGACGGTGGTATGAACATCCAGCCAACAACGCTCACTTGGTTCAAGATCCAATAAGTAAGTGAGGCCTGGCATTGTCAGGAAGGAGAAAGCATCCTTATCGTAATCTATTAAATACTAAAAGACTTTTGCCGGCCGTCGTGGCCAAGCGGATCCAGGCGCTTCAGTTCGGAACCGCGCGACTGCTACGGTCGCAGGTTCGAATCCTCTCTCGGGCATGGATGTGTGTTACGTCCTTAGGTTAGTTAGGTTTAAGTCGTTCTAAGTTCTAGGGAACTGATGACCTCAGATGTTAAGTCCCATAGTGCTCAGGGCCATTTGAACCATTTTTGAAAAAGACTTTTGACGTGTAGACCGTAATTTTCACTACACAAAGCGTGATGATTAGTTTCGGATGCTTTCTACAACCATCTTCAGATTGTTCAAATCGTAAAACAGAATTAAATATGCACAGAAAAACATCAGCATTAACTACAATCATGCAGTGAAATGCATTCAAATTATGGACCAACAAGTCTGATACGAAGTAGTTAAAAGCTCCGTTCTGAGGGAGCCAGGCTGTAAATCATAATCTCGCAAGATGCAGGAAATAAAGAGGGGAAAATGGCCAGTTGCGTTAGTAAAATTGCATCAAATGCCCATTAGTTGCATACATGGGCTCGACACCCTCCCCTTCCTAGTGCCGTGGCGAAGAAAGTCTCCACTCAGCCTGCAATTAGACTAGTATCCCGGTGAAAGGCTTCTGTCACAGGCTTTAACATTTACCTTTATATAATTTTGAGGAAAGCCACTGCATCTGTGTCCGAAATGTTGCTTGCATTTTCTCGTCTTGATCTCAAGCTCTAACAGTAAACTATAGGAATTCAGATGCAACTTTTATGGAAATACCTCTTCCTTTTAACGATTGTTTTCGTTGTCTCTTTTTGGCGCCCAAACATGTCTGAGAACGTTTATGCCGTCACCACTGGGTACATTATTCATTTCTGTAAAACACTTTGTTTTGACATAGTTAGGTCTAAACGCAGGTCCTAGGGGTGATAGATCGCGTCATGGGGAACACCTTTGGTTACGGACAGAATGTTCACTGACGCTTGCTAGGGACGTAAGGCGTCCTTTTGTGTAGGTTATGCCCCTGAGAGCGACAGAGTGTAGCCACTCTGTAGTACACCTATGCCTTGCGTTTTGCCTGTAATCCAGTCAGCTATTCCTTATGGAATGGGTAGACCAAGCAAAATTAAAGCTCCTCATCGTTTCTAAAATATCTTTCTCCACTCACAGACTCCTGTTCTTAAAGTTTTCTTGTAGACAGTCGTTCTGACAATTTACTGGTGTAGCTAGCACACCTGATTAGTAGACGTCACTATAAGGGGCAGTCAAGTGAAAACGAGGCAGATGAAACGAAATTGTCCAAGTCCGCGTAAGATTCGCGTACTGAGGCTGTCGTGCATATAGTCCATTTTGGGAATCGAAAATCTCAACGATTTTTGCCTAATTTCGATGTAGGTAGTGCAAGATATCGGTCCCCGGAATTCCAAGATCGTATCAACATCTCTACTATGTTTCCTCAGACTACTCGGGACATAGAAAAAGAAGCAAGCAAGGGCTTCAGTTTATGTAGATACAGAAGAGTTAATAAAAAAAAAATTATTTACTTAGTAAAATGTGATAACTTACATTTTATGTTTGCATGCGGGAACGTTCGTCTATTGTGTTTTACGGATGATATTGCAAAGTATATTGTAACGGCGAAAAATTTTTTTAAGTGATAAAATTACAATTTAAGAATATTCAGATTTTTTTTTTACTTTAGTAGTATTGTGAAACCTTGTTTCTTGCCAAATTTCATTATTCTACGTCGACGGGAAGTACCCTATAGATTTTGATGAGTGAGTTTTCGAGTATCAAAATATATCTCATACATGGCCGTATCATTTGATTGCATTGACATAGAAGCTTAAAATTTTTATGAACCCGTTCCTGAAAAAATGTATCAGTCCGATAGACAGACAGACAGACAGACAGACAGACATCAGACGGACACCAAAGCGATTCTTTAAGAGTTCCGTTTTTACAGACGTAGGCACGGAACCATAAAAAGTAAATAAACTGTTTATTATTTCTAAATTAATCGATGTAACTGTTAATATATTTACCGCACTGTGGAAGAAGGCGGTCATTGCCTCCATGGGAAGACGTTTACAACTGCCTACGGGATCGTTACTGCACCCAGGCATATCCTCCTCGCCTGAAGCGAATCGAGGGCATGAATGTCTTTCTTGAGGGCTCCAAAAATATCGAAATCGCCTGGAGAGAGATCGGGACTTTTGTGGAGGATGTGTAAGGGCTTCCCAGCGAAACTTCTGCTGGGTATTCGGAACGAACTCGGCGATATTCGGGCCGGCGAATTCGAAATGACACCTAGTGTCGCCGCGAAACGTCAGCGAACATTTTGGGGTTTTAAAGTGAAATCTCTTCGACCACGGCATAATAGCCCGGAATATTTTATTAATTGTGACAATTCCGGCCGTGTAAGTTTCTATTTTAAATTTTGTCTCTAGCAGAAATTGTTTCCCATGACGTGATCTGTCACACCTTGATGACTGATGCGTGGACTTTGAAACGCCCTGTATATTTTATATCTGTTAGGTCCGCCCCCGGTAGCTGAGTGATAATAGTCGACTTTATCGCATAGGACTGGCCACCTCCCCACTCTGCCCTGACTGTCAGCTCGAAAACACCGACGAACACCGTCTTACGTGCCTCCTGATACGAAACGTATGGCTCCTCATCCAACGAATCGTGGGCTTTTACCTCCGTGCCCCGCCAACGACGGTAACCCCGGATTTCCTGTTGTTGCCCCAGACATTTCACTACCCTCTTGCTAAGCACCATACCCTAATCTGGTTTCGAGGACAGGCTTTAGAATACCTCTTTCAGAGTGGTCCGGATACAGTCCTTGACTTCTGGTACAAAGTTGTGACCGCACATAGCACCCTCACCCGAAAACGATCTTACCGACAAACTTTTGCCGGTTATCTCCGCAGCGTCTTCCTTGACCCCCCTCAAAGTTGGGGTGTGCCATGCCTACCTGTCACATGATGCAACACCCTTATCCACGTTCACATGCATCGACAAAAGAAAAAAATAGGAAGGAGACAGAATATGTTATATTTTGTTGTATTTAATGTTTTTCTAATATTTTTTGTTTAACTAACAGTCATTTGTATATGTTTAAATGGTACCTTGAAGAACTCTTGCATAGTGTATATATATGTACTTTCAGTTTGTTCAATAAAGGCCGGCTGGTGTGGCCGAGCGGTTCTAGGCGCTTCAGTCTGGAACCGCGCGACCGCTACGGTCGCAGGTTCGAATCCTGCCTGGGGCATGGATGTGGTTCTTAGGTTAGTTAGGTTTAAGTTGTTCTAAGTTCTAGGGGACTGATGACCTCAGATGTTAAGTCCCATAGTGCTCAGAGCCATTTGAACCATTTTTCGTTCAATAAAGATTATTAAAAAAAAAAGGAAGAAGACAGAATATGTTATATTTTGTTGTATTTAATGTTATTCTAATAATTTGTTTCCCTAACACTCATTTGTATATGTTTAACTGGTACCTTGGAGAAGGGTTGCTTTGTGTATACATATATATGTACTCTCAGTTTTTTCAATAAAGATTATATATGTAAAAGTGGTCAGCGCGGAAAAAAAAGAGGGGGAGAGAGAGAGAGAGAGGTCAGCCCGACAGACAGCCATTCCTACGGGCCCGGGTTCGATTCCCGGCTGGGTCGGAGATTTTCTCCGCTCAGGGACTGGGTGTTGTGTTGTCCTAATCATTATCATTTCATCCCCATCGACGCGCAAGTCGCCGAAGTGGCGTCAAATCGAAAGACTTGCACCAGGCGAGCGGTCTACCCGACGGGAGGCCCTCGTCACACGCCATTATTATTATTATATCTGTTGGGCATTACAAAGAACAGCTGTTGATCACAGTAACGACATGACTAAACGGTCTTGTAGTGGGAAAATTTTTATTGAAAACGACAACAGCCGCGGATGTCTAGACTCACAAGAAAGAACAGCTTCTACTTTTCACTCGGCACGTCAATCTGTTTCCACTGCAAGGAATAGATACGTGCTAAGTTCTACCCTCGCTCGTATCAACAACCGAAATGGAGACCACTGTAAGGCATAAAACTGGTGCACAGCTTCCCTCTCCCGCCCCAGACACACACGCACTCACTCACACTTGTACGGGCCCGTGCGTAGAGAATTAATGTAAATGCATACGGTTTGGCATCACGCTGCATTGCGCCAACTGCGCTGGCTGCCAGCTGCCGGCCGCCTCCGAAACTGCATTTATTACAGTGGGTGGGGTGGTGTGGGGGGGGGGGGGGGTAGGAGGACGAGTGGGGTGGTTGGCCAGGGAGTGGGGGGGGATGCAGCGCGTTCGCTACGCAATCCGACGCCGGCATACCATCCTTCCCCCCTTCCCTCCCCCAGCCCGCTAATTACCATAAACAATTTTGCGCGCGCAAGCTGTCATTAACGGGGCGTATGAGCGCTGGCCACGGCTGCCCTAATGAGGAGCCACCGCTGGTCTTTTTCCAGCGTTTGCGGACAGCGCTGCGCTGCGTCAGAAGGGCTCGCCCTGCGAGGTCCGCGCAGCCCTTTGTGCGGCGCTCTCGCTTCCGGCAGCAGCCCAGCCGAGTCCAGCGGAGCCCTTCGCCGGCCAGACGATCTCCGCCCTCGGGCCTCCTGCCTCGTGCCCGCGACAGCACGCCGCGTCCACTGTGTCCGCACCCGACGTCGACGCGCCCCCGGGACACAGCTCTGCAATTGCAACCCGAACGGCTCTGCCATTGTCTTCTGCGCGTGCACCGCGAAAGGCGAGCCTGGCATTCGATCCGACACGCGCTCCTGCGGTGCCAGCACACGCGTGTACAATGCAACCACCTCGTCGCCCGTGGGCACGCTGCATGTAGCCCAATTGATGTTACTAAACCGGGGTCGGCCACGGCGTGCCAAGCTGCACGATTGCTGCGTGCAGGCCTGTCTCGTCTTTGCTCACTCCTTGCAGGAAGCACTGCATACAGTATGTCATGTCTTTCACAATTTAGGCGAGGCATTTTCTCGTCTTTTTTTTTCAGAAAGAAATTTCCACTATTTGACTGGTTCATTTATTTTGCACAGTCATGTTTTCGGATTTATGGCCATTCTCAAGTTCTAATGGTTCAAATGGCTCTGAGCACTATGGGACTCAACATCTGAAGTCATCAGTCCCCTAGAACTTAGAACTACTTAAACCTAAGTAACCTAAGGACATCACACACATCCATACCCGAGGCAGGATTCGAACCTGCGATCGTAGCGGACACGCGGTTCCAAACTGAAGCGCCTAGAACCGTACGACCACACCGGCCGGCTCACAAGTGCATAGCGAAATATTAAAATACCGGGTGACCAAAAAGTCAGTATAAATTTGAAAACTGAATAAATCATGGAATAATGTAGATAGAGAGGTACAAATTGACACACATGCTTGGAATGACATGGGGTTTTATTAGGACCAAAAAAATACAAAAGTTCAAAAAATTTCTGACAGATGGCGCTTCATCCGATCAGAATAGCAATAATTAACATAACAAACTAAGACAAAGGCAAAGATGATGTTCTTTACAGGAAATGCTCAATATGTCCACCATCATTCCTCAACAATAGCTGTAGTCGAGGAATAATGTCGTGAACAGCACCGTAAGGCATGCCCGAAGTTATGGTGTGGCATTGGCGTCGGATGTTGTCTTTCAGCATCCCTAGAGATGTCGGTCGATCACGATACACTTACGACTTCAGGTAACCCCAAAGCCAATAATCGCACCGACTGAGGTCTGGGGACCTGGGAGGCCAAGCATGACGAAAGTGGCGGCTGAGCACACGATCATCACCAAACAACGCGCGCAAGAGATTTTTCACGCGTCTAGCAATATGGGGTGGAGCTCCATCCTGCATTTTGGTTCTAATAAAACCCCATGTCATTCCAAACATGTGTGTCAATTTTTACCTCTCTATCTACATTATTCCGTCGTTTATTAAGTTTTCAAATTTATACTGACTTTTTGATCACCCGGTATTGAGGCTATGACATGTCACAGACAGCTGAGAAAAGTTTTTAACGTTTCAACATTCTATAAAGCCGAAATTACGATTGTGTAAAATACATGAACAATTAACAGTCAAACGGCGGAAATTTCTTTCCGAAAATTCTACTTGACTGTGGTCCCCCCCAAAGGAGAGGGAAGTTTTTTGTTGGCACGACTTTCTTTACTTCGGCAGAATCATTATGTCAGTGCTGTTCACCCATCGCTGTTCAGGGTATAAATGAGGTTTTTAAGTCCAGTAACTGTTTGCACAAAACGGACAGTGTGGCCATTATCGTCACATGCCTTCAAAAATAAATGTGAATGACAGAAACATAAGAATTCTCAGTATCACTTAATCGTTACAACGCGGAAGCGCTGTAACAAACGTACGAATGGAAAGACCGCGCGCAGAATAGCGGTTTGGTGGGTCTTGGTCCTCGGTTCTTATTTGAGCTAGGAATGTGGGGTAAAAAGCTTTTGGTTTGGCCCGCATCAGTGGCCATTAGGATAGCCATTCCAACATCTGTCTTCCTGTAGCTGTTTACAGTATGTTAAGCAAGGTCTGGCAAATTGTGCGAATGAATTAATTCCTTCTGCAGAAGATTTTAAATGGCGTGAAATCAATTCTCAGGCAATGGTACCATTTGTATGTGCACTATTTGAATTTTACGGGCAAAAACTGCTCCCTTAAATAATACGGACTAGAACGAGACTAATTGTTCAAATTTGGTCTCCCGGAGTACAGACTTTGATTTAAGATAAATTTTTACCGTACGAAAAACTCTTGCTTAGATCGGATTTTCGTGCAAGAACCACCTTTTTCTGGGAGGTTTCTGAAGGGTACCACTTCTGTACTCTAAACTTGTAGGAATCGCTTCAAACTCTGCACTAAGGTAGATAAATGGATAAAATCAAAACAATTTTTTTTTCGAATATTTTTTAACAGATGAGATACGATGGTTTTAAGTTGAGCTAAGTGTACCACGGAAAATTCTTTATTACGTGAACCGAATGTGCGGAAACGATTTAAAATGAATCAAAATAACAAAAAAATGCATCTTTACGATAAAAAGAAAACTCACTTTCAAAAATCGACCTTCATTCCAATTTTACACTCGAAAAACATGTTTTTTTGAATTTTTCTACGCACGCCACTTCTGTGTTTCAAACTTCTGCGAATCAGTTCAAATTTTGTAGAAAGGTACAAAAATACATGTAATTAATGGCCGTCCCGTTGTTTTATCAAAGGTTCACCCGACGCCAAGGTATAAGTAACATGGTTCGAAAGGCAATACGGAAATCTATACCACAACAGTCGTCCCCTTAGTCAATAAAAATCTACACCGGTTGCCAAGCTATGACAGTCTACTGTCAAAATTTTGATAGAGTAAAATTTAGGAACCAGGATGAAAAAAAGGCGAAAATGTCCTGCACGGAGTTGAGGATGTAAAAGAGGGGAACTAGCTTTTCGCTTTATCTAGCAGCTTAAGAACAGATAGACGTAAATTTATGTGCTTCTAGAGAGTGGGATGCTTCTGCAGTAGGAAGTATCCGAGAAAAAGGGGTGCATCTATAATAGCAAATATCCCACAGTGGCGATGCATTCATCCTAAATTTGAATGACGAATTG
This sequence comes from Schistocerca piceifrons, assembly GCF_021461385.2. Taxonomy (NCBI): domain Eukaryota; kingdom Metazoa; phylum Arthropoda; class Insecta; order Orthoptera; family Acrididae; genus Schistocerca; species Schistocerca piceifrons. Next base: position 58,192,064 of record NC_060143.1, read on the forward strand.
TGTCATAGTGCACGACATGACGTTGACATGTTGTTAAGGCGGCATTCGGTAACAACGCTGTGATCAATCTGACGAGATTCTCCGTAGTCGCAGATCCGTAGTTCGTTTAGCCAGCATTTTCATAATGAGTCTCGACAGATGCCAAGTGACGTCTTTCTGCTGTTGACTGTTCTCCATACGTGGCGAGGCAGTTCCATTCCTGGTTGTGGTGAAGTAGGGCCAATAGTGGGTGGTGCCTGAGCTGGTTTGACCACTTCCCAATGGTCTCTCCAGAAGTCGTTCATTTTGAAACTGTCCCTCAAAAGTGTTTCTGCTGACGGTCTCTGCAGAACAGCGTTTACCAGGTCACTGAGCAGTGGACGGTGGGGATTGGCTACAATTTTATTCTTTTCCTGTTTGGAATCAATGTTCATCACCCGCTGGCTATTTAACAAGACTGGAGCGCTAATGTACTCGGAATCCGAGTACATAAGTCTAACTGCTACTGTTCTCGCCCTCCAGCCGAAGAGAATATAAGCACCGCTACTGCCAGCCTCGACCAGACTGTATACGCACAGTACTAGGAGAGTGCACTACGATAGCAGTGACATGTGACCCATCTCAGTTGCTTACATGGACCTTGTATACAGAAAAGGACTTTGACTGTTTGCATGACGCCCATCGCTTGCGACACCGTTGTAGATTCGAAGTTAAGTATTGTCAGTCTTCTTTATTTGTAATAAAGACTATTAATGTGACTTGCTTGAATTGTTGTATAGCATTTCGAGAACGCAGCATCCTGTAGGTACCCTATAAGCGACGAGTGGGCAGGACCTCACATTATACACGTAATCAAGTACACACCAACAGAAAAGAGAGATACAGGACGGCCGAGGAAAAGATGGCTTCAGTGGAGATAGAACAGACTGCTCCATGAAGTTAACGAGAAGGAGAAGAAGAAAAAGATATAAGAATTAAAAATACTAGAATTCTTCTGTGAAACAAATGCCGCAGTTACGATAAAATGACGTGAATCACGTCAGTATAAAAATAGGTTTCCAGCGAATTATCTAAAGGAGTACCAAAAGTTAAAAATGGCTTAAATCGGAACTGCAGGTTACTTAAAGAGTTACTTCCTAATACAGCTGACAAGTCTGTGCTGGTGGGCCAGCTCATGTAACAATGCATTTTTTTTCTCCCTGCGGAATTCTCAGATTCGCAATGCTTTCAGCTTTCATCTGATGAAAAGGTTAAAATACAAAGCACCTCTTGTTTCAGCTAGATCTCTCCGAAGAGCAAAAGAGAAATATTGTTAACTTCACCAAAGAGGGATTCGTAAACTGAAGGCCGAGTCGTTCCGCTGGTGACGTGTTGTTCTGTACAGCATCAAAGGAAGTTACAGCAGGCAAACAGATGTGACGGTTTGTCGCCGCTATAGTCACGCTCATTAAAGGGTAAACTGCGTCTAAGCAGAGTTTTACAACATGCGTCGGACTACTAGCTCTTCAGGTTAGAATTAGGTTCTGCGCGATGAAACATCTGGACGTTTTCTGCGTGGAAAGCTTGTGAGCACAAAGGCATGGTTATTTTCTAAGTGACACCTCAGCCTCGTTCACGTCGCCTTCTTCTATTCTGTTGTCACAAATCTCTCCTCTTACATTTCATTTGATTCGGTCTAAAAACTGGACGCATCAGAACGTCTTGTCTATGAACTGTCATTCCTTCAAGAAGTATTACTCTTATCGTGACTGTAAGGACGCAGGAAAACGACTTGCTGGATGTGTCTTCTGACTTACGTAATTGTTCTGCAAGCCTTAAAAGTAAGTTTACCACAGGTTCAATGATAGTCAGAATTTAAGTTGTAAATATAACATTATGGATAACACTATTGGGGACAGCGATCTGTCAGTAAAGTAACATCAGTAAAAAAACAGTCTCGCTCGCACAGTCATTTATTAAAAATATTTTGCGACTGGGGTCAGCACAGCTGTTCCAAGCCTCATCACAGTCAGACGTGTGGCGCATTACCTGAAGATGGCCTACTACCAGAGGCCGAAACCGGTCGTATTTTTAATAAATGATTGCCCGATCAAACTGGTTTTTTTTTACTAATTTTAATATAATATTTGCTTCAACGAGCAGAGAAGCTCGTGGTTAGATGACATATTAAAGATATAGGAAAGTGAAATGTGTAGAAGGTGGATTTGGAAAGCAATGGGAACTCTGGACAGGACTAGTAGACTATAACGTGGTAGACGCAAGCGATTGTGTCCGACATGACAAACGATTGTGGACTTCGACTTATCGAAGTCTGTTTCACCGCACAAACCGATTTCCACTATATTAAAAAAGTTCTGTACGCGATCTACTTGTCCAGTAGTTACCTGTGTTTTTCCTGGTGTGATACAGCACTTTGTGCCTGTCATAGTACTCGGCTCGGTAGTGTTACCATTGCGGGTAGTCTACATCACGAGCAGTCAATATGTGACGTTGAAGTAATGCACTGATTTCATTTCGGTAACACATGCGCTGTGGTATTTCGCAAACATAGTTTTTTTTAATTCTCTGCCATTATCTCCTCAAGTAAATAGCTACCTTTCTTGTTGTTCTTATACGAATACGCCCCATCGCAAATGTGCTACCAATTTAAAAAAATTTAAAAGTACTTTTTCGAGAGCATTTTTCCATTTATAAAAACACAAACACACCAGACACACTGGTTTCGACGATCGTGTTGTATTAGTTCATGTCTGAACGCCATGCATACATGACAACTACATTTATTCTCATCAAGCTAATGCCCAATGAACGAACGAAGAATACCAATATGAGCCACACTCGGTTCCGTCCCATCCTCTTACGTAGCGAAGAAGAAATGAGCACATACCTCAGTGTGCGACCGAATTACTCTTATACAACTCTCGTTGTCCTCACACTACGTATGCGATGGTTTTAAGTGTACCGTGGTAAATCGAAACCGGTTCCTCAATTTTATCCTCCACGAATTAGCGAGAAAGAACGTCGCGTGTCTTCCTGTTAATACCAGGTAAGTTTTTACCGAGCGCTTATGTTACACTTTCGTGTGGACAGTGCCAACCTTCTGTGGTCCTAACAGCATGACTACATTCCTTTGACAGCTTCTGGCAGCCTTAATTGATCTCAAACAATGAGGTGGTACTTTATAACAGGTCATAACAGAGTCTTGCGTGCCGTTTCTTTGCCTCATGCACTTATCTCAGAGTCCTTTAAATAAATTCAAAACTTGGGTTTGCGTTCTTATTGAAATTATTCGTACCATTTCTTGCCGCTTCATAGTGTCTCTAGGTATTTAAACGAGACGGCTGTCACCAGAAGGTAACAACGAATGCAGTGATCTGATATTACAGAGATACTTCATTTTTATCAGTTCGTCCTCATTCCAGAAGACCTATTGTACAATGTACAAGAGATGTACTGCATTTCCTTGTAATTATCCAGTGACGATGTTCTCTCGCAAACACCAGAGTCACCAGCTAAGAGTCTCTTACTGCTGCTCTCTCTATAATGAATCATTGATGAGTAATGAGAAGGAGTGGAGTACTTTTGCTAGACGATAACCTTTGAATTCAGGCAGTAAACAAGGCTGTGATGCAAGACGGCAGTTACTTACCTGCTGGAGAACGGTGAGATCTGCAAAGTATAGCAGCGCACAACATACTACGTACGCAGTACTACTAAACTAAAACTACTATTACAAATATTGCTGAAACAATGTTAAAATGTGTTCCTAATCTTAAGTGGGGCAAGAGATGTGTTTTTTTCTTGAAACAGGCCGCGTCTTAGTCTTCGAGACATTTTCGTACTAAACGGCAGGTTCCCATTGGTTTATTGTTGGTGGGAGCAATATAGCCCTGTCGTTTTCAGATTAACATGAATAGAAGTACGTAAAAGGAGCACCTCTTGCTTCGTGGTCATTTATACCTTTAGTATTTTATTTGTGAACCATATGATTTTACACTTCTTATTCTGTTTTTGTTAATGAATCTCATTTCCCGTTTAAACAATTATGCAAATAGAATAAACTTTCTACTAAGAACGCCCACAAAATATGTGGGTGGGATCGGTAAGAGCTAGTAGCGTGTCTGATAACTGTGCCAGCTTGCATATTAGCATGTTTTAGTCCAGTATGAACGAGGTTCACGTGATGTAAGAACTCTTCACTTTTTTACATTGATATGTTCTTACTTTCCCAATGGTAACTTCAGCAGTTGTGCTTTGGATGATACATCTGGCCACTGGGTTTACAATAAACAAGGCGGATCCAACTTCCACTACTTTGTGTTGAGGTGGTCCCGAGCGCTGCTTTTAAAGTGAAACGTGTCATCACTAGGGCAATGAATGTAAGTAAGACGAGTTTTTGTGATTAAGTTTGTGTGATGCTGTTGTTATACAGGTTTTTTTCAGGAGAAATAGTAAATCGTTCATATCACGTTAGTCCAACTTTTTACTAGCTACAGGGATGCACTTGTTAAAATGTAATCCGAACCACACTTATAGAAGGTGCTAAGCAAAGGAAAATAATTTAGTTCAAAGTTCATTTTCATAAATTCCACCTCCGACTTCAACAAATTTTCGAATTTTCTTGACAACACCACATGTAATTCCTCTTTTTTGGAGGCACCACTACTCATAATCGGAACGATCAGTTCGCCTACTTTTTCTTTAAAGACTGTGCTTTTAACCATCCTCACAGGCAAAGATCTAAAGGAGGAAGTTCCGGGGTCTTTAGTGGTTAAGAAACCTGACCGTTCCGGGCTGACCTATCTTCCCTTAGCTTTCGATGTCGTGTTACCTGACGCCTAGAATGCGTAGGGGCCCCGTCATGTTCGTAGATCATACGCATGCTTCTAACTAAAGGAACCTCTCCCAACGATGCAGGAAGCTCGTTTTCAAGAATAGATAACGGGGCCCAGGAAGAGGATGTGATAAGGCAACAGGACCAATCAACTGACTGTCATCTTTCCCGAGAAGCATTCCTGAAAATGTCTGCATAAATACATGCTGGTTTTCGTTGCGCCACCGATGCGATTTACCAGTAGTACCGATACCGTCACAAAGGTTGCATCATCCACAGACAGTATTGATGGACTACGCGTCGATTTGCAATCACCCAAACACTAAATTCCAGTCGTCCACCTTCATATCTATTTAGACGTTGTTGAATCCGGTGTAAATGACACACGTAGAACCTGTGCATACGTAATGTCTGCCATATTCTTATACTTGAAAAATGTCCTCCACTTCAATCATTTGCCCACGTTCTGATGAAACATGGCTGAAGGCACTGTACCAGTCACACGGAGTTTAATTAAAAGACGTGTAAACACTGCTGAATCTGGACTCTTCAGTTAGGAAATCCTCTGAGGTATACTGCACAAGTAGCATTTGCATTACAAAGCCGAAACGCAATCACCACATCGGCACATTCAGCGTTTGTAAATACGTGCAATACGCTTGAACTACACTAACTGTCCAACAAACAACAATCACATAGTTAAAAAATCCAGTAGTGTAAACTCTAGCAGAACTTGAATTTCAAAACAAAAATGGCAGTCGATAAATAAACCCATAGCGACAAGTATACAAACTTAACTCTGTAACCTGCTGTACTCCTGTAACCAGTAAAAACTGGACAAAAACTATGACCTCCTAAAATTTTCAACCGTCTGAATCGCGTAAGTATTTATTTATTTGAGACAACCTGTTTCGACAGATTTTGCTATCATCTTCAGGTCTTAAACAATCTTTTTGTTGTGTGTTCATTTTAGGTTGAACAGCACGCCAAGATGTCATGTGGATAAACATCGGCAAATTACACTACTGACCATTAAAACTGCTACACCACGAAGATGATGTGCTACAGACGCGAAATTTAACCGACAGGAAGAACATGCTGTGATATGCAAATGATTAGCTTTTCAAAGCATTCACACAAGGTTGGCGTCGGTGGCAACACCTACAACGTGCTGACATGAGGGAAGTTTCCAACCGATTTCTTATACTCAAACAGCAGTTGACCAGCTTGCCTGGTGAAACGTTGTTGTGATGCCTCGTGTAAGGAGGAGAAATGCGTACCATCACGTTTCCTACTTTGATAAAGTTCGGATTGTAGTCTATCGCGATTGCGGTTTACCGTATCGCGACATTGCTGCTCGCGTTGGTCGAGATCCAATGACTGTTAGCAGAATATGGAATCGGTGGGCTCAGGAGGGTAATACGGAACGCCGTGCTGGATCCCAACGGCCTCGTATCACTAGCAGTCGAGATGACAGGCATCTTATCCGCATAGCTCTAACGGATCGTGCAGCCACGTCTCGATCCCTGAGTCAACAGATGGGGACGTTTGCAAGACAACAACCATCTGCACGAACAGTTCGACGACGTTTGCAGCAGCATGGACTATCAGCTCGGAGACCATGGCTGCGGTTGCTCTTGACGCTGCACCACAGACAGGAGCGCCTGCGATGGTGTACTCAACGACGAACCTGGGTGCACGAATGGCAAAACGTCATTTTTTTCGGATGAATCCAGGTTCTGTTTACAGAATCATGATGGTCGAATCCGTGTTGGCGACATCGTGGTGAATACACATTGAAGCGAGTATTCGTCATCGCCATACTGGCGTATCACCCGGCGTGATGGTATGAGGTGCCATTGGTTATACGTCTCAATCACCTCTTGATCGCATTGACGGCAAATTGAACAGTGGTCGTTACATTTCAGATGTGTTACGACGCGTGGCTGCACCCCTCATTCGATCCTCACGAAACCCTACATTCCAGCAGGATAATGCACGACCCCATGATGCAGGTCGTGTACGGGCCTTTCTGGATACAGAAAATGTTCGACTGCTGCCCTGGCCAGCACATTCTGCAGATCTGTCACATACTGAAAGCGTCTGTCAATGGTGGCCGAGCAACTGGCTCGTCACAATACGCCAGTCACTACTCTTGATGAACTGTGGTATCGTGTTGAAGCTGCATAGGCAGCTGTACCTGCACACGCCATCCAAGCTCTGTTTGACTCAATGCCCAGGCGTATCAAGGCCGTTATTATGGCCAAAGGTGGTTGTTCTGGGTACTGATTTCTCAGGATCTATGCACCCAAATTGCGTGAAAATGTAATCACATGTCAGTTCTAGTATAATATATTTGTCCAATGAATACCCGTTTATGATATGCATTTCTTCTTGGTGTAGCAATTTTAATGGCCAGTAGTGTATAAAAGGTCTGTAATAACTAAAATTCTGTCAAAACCGGTTGTCTTAAATAAAGACATATTTATGCGACCTAGGCTGTTGAATGTTTTTAGCAAATTAAACAGAGAGCTTCTTTGGTCTTCCCAGAATGAGAAAATTCAGTCTAAAGTATTTAGTATTCCTCCTTAAGCTCCTGTAAACAGTAATTTCCAAACCACGTGATGCTCGAGTCTGACGAGCGAAACCCGTCAAAATAAATAAAAATACGTGACACGTGGCTGTGTTCTGTACATCAGTTACAATGGACTCAATGCCGCCAGCAGTCGACTCCTGTGTTTGTTAAGGTGGAAGCTTGTTCCGGAAAAAGCTGAAGGCGGAAAGAGGAGAGAGTGAGTGTACTTACGTCGACGTCGATCCGGAGGGCGTCCTCGTCGCTGTAGCCGAGCGAGCGCATGTGCTTCAGGTAGGTAGTGGTGATGGGCATGCTGAAGTCGATGCGCGGCGGCGGGGGCGGCGGGTCGGCGGCCCCCGCGGCGCCGCGCAGCGCCAGCGGCAGCACGAAGGGCGGCGCGGCGGCGGAGGGCGACGGCGAGGGCGACGGCGAGGGCGGCGGGGGCGGCGTGGTGGCCGGCGTGGCGGCGGGCGCGGGAGAGCCGGCGGGCAGCGGCGGCGGCAGCGGCGACGACACGGGCGCCGAGGCGGCGGGCGACGGCGAGCGCGGCCTGCGCTGGCAGTCGGTGCAGCCCAGCAGGAAGCGCGTCACCGCCTCGCGCGGCAGGAACGCGTACGTCTCCGTGATCTGCAGCACGCGCCCGCCCGCGGCCCGTCAGCGCCCGCCACACTACACAGCCACACAGTGCCTACAACACGTCGCTCACAGTCCTCATCCGAACATTTTTACCTTTCTTCCGCTCCGGGTAAACAGGGACCAAATGAAAAATTGACTCCCGCCCTATTCGTGAGGGGTAGAGGCGATATCAGGGAACACCAATTCGGGTTCCCGAGGAATGTGGGAGTGCGAGAGGACACACCGACTGGGGTCGACGAGAAGTACGGGCCGCACAACGAACCTGCGACGTCACACTAGTCGCCTTGTCCGCCATATGTCGTGAACGCTCGGCTCAGTGCAGGCCCAAGGGAAACAAAACGTCATTAAAAAGGTGCCCACTAAAGATCTTAACTTCGTCATGTGCCGTCGAGAGCTTGGATGCATTTAAGGGTGGTAGGACGTCAAACGGGCCGACTTGGAGTAGCAGAGGCACCAGACGACATTTTAATTTCCACTGTCTATACTTTTACAAATAAATTCATAAAACTTTGTCAACACGACCAGGAGGGATTCATGATTGAAACTCAAAGCAATGTAAGTTCAAAAGTATAACAAAATAATTTTTTTTTTACGTGTGAAATTTCATCATTTGTTCACTTACTATTGGCTGCATTTGTTGCTATAGGTACTCTTTTCTTCACAAGTAAGAGAGATTCTTCGATGAATTTTGCACAGCATACAAACTATACTTACAGGTGTATAAAACTCTAGAATTTATTTAATTAATGAACAAATGAATGAGCTGTTACATTTTAAACTTCATCTTTAGAAAAGTCTCAAATTTTATGGTTAATTATCTCGATTTTTAGCAAAGTTTTTAATAGATTTGGAAAATTCTAGAGTTTCATACACCTGTAAGTATGGTTTGTATGCTGTGCAAAATTCATCAAAGAATCTCTCTTACTTGTGAAGAAAAATGTGCCTATAGCAACAAATGCAGCCAACAGTAAGTGAAAAAAATGATGAAATTTTATATCTAAAAAAAATTTATTTTGTTATGTTTTTGCGCTTCCACTGCTACGAGTGTGAATCCTGAATCCTTCCTGGTCATGCTGACAAAGTTTTATGAATTTATTTGTAAAAGTGTAAACATTAGCAAATAAAATGTCCTGTGGTGCCTCTCCTGCTCCAAGTCGGCCCGTTTGACGTCCTACCCCCCTTAAGAATTATTAAATTCGTCTCCCCGCCGGAGACAGCTGCTGGAACAGGTATTACCTGCAATGTCACATACTGTGACCCACGTGCCGCAGCTTTTTTGGGCCTTGATACCGGCAGCAATCTTAGAAGACTGACGAAAGGCAAACCTACATTGATAGCATTTCTAGACTTACACGGCACTCAGATCTTTGTATCTTTTTTAATCTGTATGGTACGTGAAGTTCAGACCTGAAGTATGAATCGCCATAGGTAGTTCAATGTAACTCGACTTTGAAGTTTTCCGAGCATCTACAATAACCGTAAGTAAGGTCATTTATTTCGCAGGTAGTGTGGCTGTGTCGTAGAATGCTTGCTTGGCACTCGGGGGGAAGGGCGGCTGGGGTCGATTCCTGGGCAGCGCGAATTTTTAAACAAAGATACTACGAGCATTTCCGTGGAGCGTAAAATACATAAAGATGGAAAAATGGATTCCAGTTATTCTCTTTAGTTTCAGTCATCTTTATCATCAGTTTTCTATAAAAGACCGGTAATTAAGAATTTAAATTTGAAATGAAAACTAGAGTAGTAATAAGATGTGCATTATTCATAGAAATGAGAATTATATACTGAGGATGCCGGCCGGAGAGGCCGAGCGGTTCTAGGCGCTACAGTCTGGAACCGCGCGACCGCTACGGTCGCAGGTTCGAATCCTGCCTCGGGCATGGATGTGTGTGGTGTCCTTAGGTTAGTTAGGTTTAAGTAGTTCTAAGTTCTAGGGGACTGATGACCTCAGAAGTTAAGTCCCATAGTGCTCAGAGCCATATACTGAGTGTCCCAAGAAAACCTTCGAGGGACTTTCAAGAACAGGTTCCTTACATCAAAACAAGAAAACATGAGTAGTAAACAAGGGCTCTGAAGTGCATAGGTTAAGAAACATGAGTACTTCTTTATATTCTACTGAAAACTCTTTGCTTTTCATGTTTTGGCAGCAGTACCATGGACCAAAACAAGATAGTAAACATGGACTCTAAAAAGCAAACCTTAAGACCTATGAGCACTTGTTCAGTAGAAGAAATGTGTTTCACTCTAAACACGTGCTCATAGCTCTTAAAGTATGCATTTTAGACTCCATGTTTACTGGACTTTTTTCTTGTTTTGGTCAATACTTCCTCCTCCCAAAATTGTAAAGCCCATGTTTACTAGAAACTTCTTACTCATTTCTGTGTAAGTTACCTGTACCTGCAGTTTGTCGGTGTGTTTGGGACTCCCTGTATGTGTTAATGAGCATATATTTGATGAATTTTGTATTTAAATGACTTAGATATTCTCCACTGAACGAAAAAAATAAAAAAATAATGACAAAACGACATCTGGATTAGCGATACAGCGATTGCCAAACTTGAGCTCTATTGACTTGTTTCCCATCTTTATGTATTTTACGCCTCACGAATCGGCTCGCAGAACATGCACCTTTGTTTAAAAGTTTGTATCAGCCGGGAATAAAACACGTCCTTTCCCCTTGGCAGAAGAACGATCCACCACAGAGTCGCACTGCCTGTCGAAAAACCAACCTTACTTTGGGTCTAAAAGACCCTCGGGAAACTTCAAAGTCGATTTTCTCGACAACGTTTGAGAGTTGCATCGACCTTCTTTGGCTAACTGATATTTCACTTCTGAGCTTCAGGTACCGAAAACATAAAAAAAATTACAAAAATTAGATTGGCATGTGGCCTCCTTCTTAGACAAAGCTTCTGACCACTGCGCTACAACTCTTCGAAAGTGTGTGGGTAATAGGAGTTTGGTTTCTGCAGAAACCAAACTGAAGTTGTAAGACTCGAAGGGCATGAAATAGAAGCAGTAGTCAACAATGGAGTAAGACGTGTCTGCCGTGTCTTTATCAAATCAGTCATAGCGGGATTTGCCTGGAGCGACTTAGGAAAATCACGGAAAACCTAAATCTGGATGGCCGGGTCGGATTTCAGCCGTCATTCGGGGGGAGTCCAGTGTGCTAACCACAGCGCCACCTCGCTCAGTCCTGTACATAGAGCAAGCAATAAAAGAAACCAAGGAGATATTTGGAAAATGAACTGAAGCTCAGGAGGAAGAAATAAAAACATCGCAGTTTGCCGATAACATAGTAATTATGCCAGTGACGGTAAATGTCTTTGAAGAGCAGATGGGCGGATAGTGTCTTGAAAAAAGAATCTTTTTAAACTGAACTGAGGCCTTCTGTCAAGGCTGCAACCGTAATTTGATCTTCTGATTGAATTGGGTCTAAAGAATCAGGTTTGTCAACTGTTTGCTCTTGTTCACACATTTCTGTAAACTCCTGATTGGGAATCCAGCGATTTAATCAGGGCCTGGGGCTGATTCCCCTTGGTTTACAGTGGTGTACAAAAATAGCTACAATTTTTTCCGGACGCCAACAAAAGTTTCTTCTGAAATTTCATTCCAATATTGTCCAATAATTCTCACGGTATCTAAAAAATTGAATTGCCTCCAAAAGTCTTTAATAGAGAGCTCGTTGTTTTGTCTCATAATAGTTGCGTGTAGACGCGGAAATGATCATCTCGTGTAGTAAGTTTTTAATGTTTTAATGAGCAGCGCTCCATCGCTTGATGCAAGCTGGCTCTATTCGGTGGCAAAAATACAACTTTCACACGTGGGTCGTAATTAATTACATTAACATGGAAATGACCTGGTGCATTGTCGAATAATAGCATCACTTTGAACGAGAGTTTTTTAAATTGACAATAACGTTCGACTTCCGGTATGAAGTGATGACCAAATCAGTCATCAAAACGGGAAATTGTCACCCATGCTTAGATTCGACTTCCCAGCTTTAGATGTATCTTTTAAACGGCTTGGGTTTTCTGAGCGGTAAACAAGGAGAGGTTTTAATTTACAGTGACCAGCTGCATCATTTGCGCCAGCCTTCACTGTCAATTGATTTATGGCGGCTTAAAAACCTGGAAAGATTTTCTTTTATAGCGCGATGAAAGTTCTTTTAGGCATCTTCTTCCAAACGAATAGATTCATCTACGTTGAATATGGTTTGGACAACCACCTTCTTCTATCATTGAGTTTCTGTCGATGGTGCAACGCAATTTATCAACGCTTGCCACCTCTCCACTTTCTGCAAATTTATGCCAATCACAACTTTCGAATCGGCTAAACCAACCGTTTCTAGTTTTAAACATTTCATTTCTCTCCGCCTCCCCAGTTTCTTTCAATGTCTCAAAAATCAGCTTAGCTTGAGAGCGGATCTTATTCCAACCAACAGGACAGTTTTTCACTCTTCCTTTGTTATCACACCATAATTTTAACATTGTTTTCATCTGAGCGACAATACCATGGCGTTTACGAATGATACTGAAATTCAAAGGCTGAACATTTTTCACAGCTTCTATAGTTTTTAATTTATTTCTTATTGTTCTAAGTGTAGATTCCTGTAGATTACACTTCTTTGTCAGTTCACAAATATTAATTTTTGCGTCGAAGTCTTTGAGTTTACATTCGAAGGTAATGATTTTAGTTTTTTGTTCGATGCAAATAAATCAATTCTGCTTCGTTTGGGTGACAGGTAGAATCTATCAGTCAAGCCAGTTCCGCGAATAAAACGATCCTGCGCGAAAAAAGTCCGAACCTGTCGTAAGTCGAACACAGTGTGGGCGCAGTGGAGGAATAGAGGTGCGCGGCGCTCAGACGAATCGTGTAACTCAGGTTTGTGCAAAACGGAAGTCGAATCGTGTAGCTCCGGATCTGTGTAAAAAGGGCTAGCGTAGGTCGGAGTATTACTGTGTTCCAGTGTCAGAGATATCCGAACGACTTTTGCTTATAACCGTCGAGTCGGGCCGGCCGTTGTGACCGAGCGGTTCTAGGTGCTTCAGTCTAGAACCGCGCGACTGCTACGGTCGCAGGTTCGAATTCCGCTTCGGGCATGGGTGTGTGTGATGTCCTTAGGTTAGTTAGGTTTAAGTAGTTCTAAGTTCTAGGGGACTGATGACCTCAGCTGTTAAGTCCCATAGTGCTCAGAGCCATTTTGTCGAGTCGATCTTTTCCGGAAGAGGGTACCATACCTCAAAGTGATACAGTTACCATTCCCCATCATCCCCGAAAGTCTGTAACATCATCACGGAACCGCCCTGTATGTTACATAATGAAACTCTTACATTCAGCAGCGCTGGGTAGCCGCACGGTCTGAGGCGCCTTGCCCCGGTTCGCGCGGCTCCCCCCGTCGGAGGTTCGAGTCCTCCCTCGGGCATGGGTGTGCGTGTTGTCCTTGGCGTAGGTTAGTTTAAGTAGTTTGTAAGCCTAGGGACCGATGACCTCAGCAGTTTGGTCCAATAGGGACTTAGCACCACCACTCTTACATTCTTTCCTTATTGTTATTTTTTCTCCCTTTTCATTCAGCTTTGCCCACGAATTCAATGTCGATCACGCGAAGCTTCTGTGATGTTCGCTGGTCCCTTTCCGTGCCGGCAGACCTTGGGGAGGAGCTCTGGCTGGACCACCTGGCTCTGCACCTGGCGTTTGCCCGGCGACTCCAGGCAGGCTGGGCCGCTCGGCTCGCAGTTTCCCGGAAGAGCAGAGGTTGCTGGCGCCAGCGCCCACTGCCCACGCTATTCCTGGCGCTGAGCCGCCGCACACAGCACGTGACTGCTCCCTGCAGCTCTCCCTCCTCCCCTGCCACTAGAACAATGCCAGCGTCGCAGGCCCGACACCTCTGGCTTCCTTACCTACCGTCGAACATTCCGTTGTGAAAAAAAAATCACTGTTGACTAAAAAGCTGGCCATCCGCTGGAGACATCGCGCCAGGACATAGAAGTACCGGCTCTAGCCTTGACAGTGGACAACTGGGCGAGGCTGAAAATGCACAAATTTCTTCAAGTATGCCTTTCCCAGATGAATACCACTTACTGATGATTAGGGGCGGGTGGAGCTATCAACTTGCTTAGAGTTGTAAGACTATCGTAGGCTAAGCTACTATAGACTACGGTACTTTCTCTAGTGGCTTTAATCAGTTAAGGCCAATGCGCTTGCTGCGGTGGTAACACTCGTTCCCGTCAGTTCACCGAAGCTAAGCGCTGTCGGGCCTTGCTAGTACTTGGGTGGGTCACTGTCCGGGTCTGCCAAGTACTGTTGGCAAATGAGGTACACTCAGCCCTTGTGAGGCCAATTGAGCAACTAGTTGACTGAGAAGTAGCGGCACAGGTTACGAAAACTGACAACGGCCAGAAGAGCAGTATTCACATCCTGTGGGTGAAGCCTAAGCGCTGATGATGACACAGCGGTCGGTCGGTGCCGTTGGGCTTTCAAAGCCTGTTCGGACGGTGTTTGTCCTTTTTTTGCCAGTTAAGGACGTACCCGCGTTATATGTACATTACGTGTGTTACATACCTATCCGGCGTTTCGTTATAACGCTTGTTTTCGTTATGTATGCAGTCAGTGTCTTACTAGATTCCCCTAAAAACCGGACACTGTAGCCGGCCGCTGTGGTCGAGCGGTTCTAGGCGCTTCAGTCTGGAACCGCGCTGCTGCAACGGTCGCAGGTTCGAATCCTGCCTCGGGCGTGGATTTGTGTCACGTCCTTAGGTTAGGTTTAAGTAGTTCTAAGCCTATGGGACTGATAACCTCAGATGTTAAGTCCCATAGGGCTCAGAGCCATTTGAACCATTTTGAACCGGACACTGTAAACTGTCAACATACTTAGTGAGGATGTATGAAAGGCCAACCCTACCGAATATTTTTGTTCTATACTGTTATCCTCCTGTCTGTTACTGAAAAAAAAACAGTGTTTATACCAAAATTTTATATCTCACTGTTTAGTTCAGGTTCGAAAGTTGTAGGTTTGTAGCGCGAAACAATGCTGTAATCAAAATGAAGAAAACAATACAGATTTATCTTATAGCGCTAAAAAGCGAAATTTCGTCAACAAAATGGTAAAACAAACGCAAAACAAAAAATAGACTGACGGAAAAATGTCGCAGCACCAACAATTAATTAATGTAAAGTAACGAAATTTCGGGAATACGTTTGTCTAGGTAACATACTCGTATTTAACTAACACTGTAGGATCACAGATTAATGTAGTTGGTACATAAATAACCAATTTAAGCGCCAAAATGTGATGCGTTGTGTTTTACATTTGCCGGATGTCAGTTTGTGGGATGCAGTTCCATGCCTGTTACACTTGGTCGGTCAATATAGGGACGGTTAATGCTGTTTGTGGATGAGGCTGAGCTTGTCGTCCGATGATGCCCTATTATGTGCTCGACTGAAGACAGATCTGGTGACAGAGCAGGCCAAGACAAAAGATCTACACTCTGTAGAGTATGTTGGGTTAAAACAGTGGTATGTGGGCGGGCTTTATCCTGTTGGAGAACGTCCCCTGTAATGCTGTTCATGAATGTCAGCACAATACGTCGAATCACCAGACTGGCGTACATTTTTCTAGTCAGGTTGCGTTGGATAACCACAAGAGCACAGTCATAAAAATCGTACCCAAAACCATAACTCCACTTATAGGTCCAGAGTGTCTAGCATGTAGCCAGGCTTGTTGCAAGACCTCAACTGGCCCCCTTCTAACCAACACACAATCATCACTCACACCGACGAAGAACCAGCTTTCATCAGAAAACACAACGTATCTCCACCCTGCCCTCGAATCATCTCTGGTTTGATACTATTGAAGTAATCGTTTTTTAACAATTCGTTGTGTCACTGTTGTGCTAAACGCTGCTCAAATTCCTGCTGCAGATGCAGTACGATGCATCAGAGCCATGCGCCAAACACGGCGGTCTTCCCTCTCGTTAGTGCCTCGTGTCGGCACCGATTTAAGACAAGTGTAATGTGCTGCGAATACATAGAAAGAAAGATCCTTTACCATTTTGCTACATATAGCAGGTCAGCAACTGGAAGCAGTTAATTCCGTGAATTATCTGCGAGTAGGCATTAGGAGTGATTTAAAATGGAATGATCATATAAAGTTGATTGTCGGTAAAGCGGATGCCAGACTAAGATTCATTGGAAGAATCCTAAGGAAATGCAATCCGAAAACAAAGAAAGTAGGTTATAGTGCACTTGTTCGCCCATTGGTTGATTATTGCTCACCAGTGTGGGATCCGTACCAGATAGGGTTGATAGAAGACATAGAGAAGATCCAACGGAGAGCAGAGCGCTTCGTTACAGGATCATTTAGTAATAGCGAAAGCGTTACGGAGATGATAGATAAACTCCAGTGGAAGACTCTGGAGAAGAGACGCTCAGTAGCTCGGTACGGGCTTTTGTTAAAGTTTCGAGAACATACCTTCACCGAGAAGTCAAGCAGTATATTGCTCCCTCCTACGTATATCTCGCGAAGAGACCATGGGAATAAAATCAGAGAGATTAGAGCCCACACAGAAGCATACCGACAATCTATCTTTCCACGAACAATACGAGACTGGAATAGAAGGGAGAACCGATAGAGGTACTCAAAGTATCCTCCGCCACACACCGTCACGTGGCTTGTGGAGTATGGATGTAGATGTAGATGTAGACCGGTCCCCTGTCGATTGACCGCCACTGCCAGCTATCATTTTTAGTGCCTACTTTCCTGCCAAGTTTTTCTGTAACATCGCAGAAGGAATATCCGGCTTCTCATAGCCCCATTACGACCTCGTTCAAACACCGCGAGGTGTTGATAATGGCGTCTTTGTCGTCTTAAAGACATTCTTGACAAACAGCAACCCACCACGTCCAAAGGTAAGTAACGCTTGTGACCGTTACAGCGTATATCTAAAGCAAACCTGATCTGCATCCTCATAGTGGCGCCACTCTTATGCGACTGGCGCTATATTTGAACAGACATAAGCTTTCAGTAGTAAAAAGACGCCTACCAACTTTCATTTATGTCACACAACTCCTTCTTTGTGTTGCGATTTTTATTCCGTTAGTGTATATGAAACATCATTTCAATACTTCGACGAAATTATGTGAAACAAGTTTCTGTTATTCATAAACAACTTTCGCATATATCAACAACAACAAAACGGTTACCTTTTTATCACGATGACGAACGCCCTGTTCAGTACAAAACGACAACAATAAGTACATAGGCTGTGTTTAGTTGGTGCATGTAAACTATACTTGCATCGAAAGTAATAGCATTGGTTGTTACGCAGAAGTTACGCTATCAGCTAATTTTTTTTTTTACGTATAAAATGCGGTTTATATTGAGTAAGAATATAAAATACGCAACGGACTAACACTAAATGATTTGCGATTCTGATTACGTGCAAATCAACAAAAAAAGTTGTTGAAGTATAAGAATGTTTATTTAGTTAATCTTCTTTTGTCAACTGTTTCTATATCTCGCCACTTTCTTCCTGTGAGCTGCAAACTGGACCTTACGGAATGCGGATGACAAATCACTGACATCACTCCCTGGGGTTTGCTTCTAGAACTTGCTAAATAGAGTAACAGACCTCTGTAATTAAATCCGAAGTACACTCTTACAGTTTATGTGGTAAGGGATCATTTCACATTCCCTACCGGCACATAGTTTCACTCCGTTGTATTTTGGCATCGGGTGGGCACGGCTGCCGAGACCTGCGAACTGGACGCCGGCCTTGGCTGCGAGACGTAAAACTTGGCCGCCTCTTCCGGCGCTGTGTCGCGCCAGGCTGCACAGCGACCGGTTCGCCGGCCGGGGAGCCGGGAGCCGCTTCAAACGGCCGACGCTCGCCTGGCGCAAACTCGGCGCCACATCTCGTGTCGATGTATCGTGCGGAGATGGTTGCAACTGGAGCTTTGCTGTTTCGCAGGTGGGGTAGGAAGGGAGAGAGATAGGGGTGGGGAGATTGTTGAGGGAACTTTGGATAGGGGGGAAAGACTGTGAGAGAGAGAGATGGGATAGAGGCAGGAGAAGAGAAAGGGAGACGATAGAGGCAGAGTGAGGGGGACAGAAGCAGAAAGAGGGAGAGAAAATGTGGGGAGGGAGGTAAAAGAGCTAGGACATGGACAGAAGACGAGAAGGGGGATGAAGAGAGAACGAATTATAATCATTTTTTTCAACATTTTAGTGTCCAGGACAACAGATTACAAAATTAAGCAATGCTGGAAATATTGGGCAAGTATATCAGTCTTTTTGTAGGAGAGCAACGAAAAAAGTGGAGAAAAAATTTGGAATAAGAACAGAAGTGCAAATGGAACAGGTAGAGGACAGCACAAATCTTCTGGCCGGATTTAAGAAAGGCTTAGACATATTGAAATGAAAGAAGAGCACAGTTTGCGTAGAAAATGGCTTAAGGATGAACAAAGCAAAGAAGAAGTTGCTGGGGTATAGCATTTCCATAACGTCAAAGAGAAGTAAAAACTTCTCCCATCTAACAAGCAATATTATACAAGATGGTCGGAGCAAGGCAGATATCAAATGACTGGCACCGCCAAAGAAATCTTTCTTCAATAAAACAGCTCTGCTGCTAAGAGATATTTTCTTGAGTTGCTAGGATCTTCATTAGGTCCAGAGCACATGCATCCCTTCATCGAAATAGAAAATTTGTATGATATATTTGGAGGACAGCAGTGTGTCAAAGTGAAACGTGACCTACAGGAAACCTGGAGAGCAAGAAACAGAAAACTCGGAGAACAAGAAACAGGAAACATTTGAATGTTAAAAATTGAAGCGACAGGTAAAGTACGAAATGAAAATGAAAAAGTACGTGTGAGAAGAAGGAACACCTTATTAGAATCTGCTGTGGCATCCAGGAATAGAGCGAAAAAGAAATAATAAGGCGACAAAGACTTGAGAGGATGTTAGTGAGGGTGCTGTGGGCTGAATTCCAGGTTATCTAATTTTACCACTCAGTCTTGACTGGAATTATTCAAATGGTTCAAATAGCTCTGAGCACTATGCGACTTAACTGCTGAGGTCATCAGTCCCCTAGAACTTAGAACTACTTAAACCTAACTAACCTAAGGACATCACACACATCCATGCCCGAGGCAGGATTCGAACTTGCGACTGTAGCAGTAGCGCGGTTCCAGACTGTAGCGCTTAGAACCCTCGGCCACATTGGCCGGCAACAGTCTTTATATAGAATATATAGATTGAGAAGAAGTTAGCAATTTCAGCCATGGCACTGGCGCAAAGACTGGTGATATGGATCTTGACCACCACCTCTCCTTCCCTTGCCGGCCAAACACTATCCATCACCTGGATTGGAACCGGCTCGCCTCCGAGTCGAGCGCCACCTCACAGGCATGCGTTAGCGACCTCGGTCTTGACGTGGGTGTGTGACACACAGCCAGGTGTAAATCGTATGCCGCCGAGCTGGAGGGAGTGGGGCAACCCGCGGCGGCGGAGTTTCGAGGCGTGGTTCCGGGTGTGGGACACGGCGCGGCAGGGACCGCCGTCCTTTGCCATTTGTGACCGCGGCGCGGCGCGGCGGCTGCCACCCGGACGTCAGTGGCAGCCACGGCCGCATGCAAAGCGCCGCGATTTATAGGGCGGCGGATGGGCCTTGTGCAACAGACGCCGGCCGGCCTTCCCCGGGACTCGGAAAGTCAAGGCCGCCTCGCCGGGCGCTCTCGTGTCTTCCCCCTTCTGGCTCAAGCAGCGAGTCCGACAACGACCCAATGTGAAGAAGACGCAGCCTCAGACGGAGCGTCCACTGCGTCTACACGACTGTAGTCAATGAGAGGGTTTTAGGTTAGGAGTCGCGGTAGCCTTCATGTCACCTGAAACTATTTTTCTCGTATCATTATACACTCCTGGAAATGGAAAAAAGAACACATTGACACCGGTGTGTCAGACCCACCATACTTGCTCCGGACACTGCGAGAGGGCTGTACAAGCAATGATCACACGCACGGCACAGCGGACGCACCAGGAACCGCGGTGTTGGCCGTCGAATGGCGCTAGCTGCGCAGCATTTGTGCACCGCCGCCGTCAGTGTCAGCCAGTTTGCCGTGGCATACGGAGCTCCATCGCAGTCTTTAACACTGGTAGCATGCCGCGACAGCGTGGACGTGAACCGTATGTGCAGTTGACGGACTTTGAGCGAGGGCGTATAGTGGGCATGCGGGAGGCCGGGTGGACGTACCGCCGAATTGCTCAACACGTGGGGCGTGAGGTCTCCACAGTACATCGATGTTGTCGCCAGTGGTCGGCGGAAGGTGCACGTGCCCGTCGACCTGGGACCGGACCGCAGCGACGCACGGATGCACGCCAAGACCGTAGGATCCTACGCAGTGCCGTAGGGGACCGCACCGCCACTTCCCAGCTAATTAGGGACACTGTTGCTCCTGGGGTATCGGCGAGGACCATTCGCAACCGTCTCCATGAAGCTGGGCTACGGTCCCGCACACCGTTAGGCCGCCTTCCGCTCACGCCCCAACATCGTGCAGCCCGCCTCCAGTGGTGTCGCGACAGGCGTGAATGGAGGGACGAATGGAGACGTGTCGTCTTCAGCGATGAGAGTCGCTTCTGGCTTGGTGCCAATGATGGTCGTATGCGTGTTTGGCGCCGTGCAGGTGAGCGCCACAATCAGGACTGCATACGACCGAGGCACACAGGGCCAACACCCGGCATCATGGTGTGGGGAGCGATCTCCTACACTGGCCGTACACCACTGGTGATCGTCGAGGGGACACTGAATAGTGCACGGTACATCCAAACCGTCATCGAACCCATCGTTCTACCATTCCTAGACCGGCAAGGGAACGTGCTGTTCCAACAGGACAATGCACGTCCGCATGTATCCCGTGCCATCCAACGTGCTGTAGAAGGTGTAAGTCAACTACCCTGGCCAGCAAGATCTCCGGATCTGTCCCCCATTGAGCATGTTTGGGACTGGATGAAGTGTCGTCTCACGCGGTCTGCACGTCCAGCACGAACGCTGGTCCAACTGAGGCGCCAGGTGGAAATGGCATGGCAAGCCGTTCCACAGGACTACATCCAGCATCTCTACGATCGTCTCCATGGGAGAATAGCAGCCTGCATTGCTGCGAAAGGTGGATATACACTGTACTAGTGCCGACATTGTGCATGCTCTGTTGCCTGTGTCTATGTGCCTGTGGTTCTGTCAGTGTGATCATGTGATGTATCTGACCCCAGGAATGTGACAATAAAGTTTCCCCTTCCTGGGACAATGAATTCACGGTGTTCTTATTTCAATTTCCAGAAGTGTATTTTTCTCGTAATAAAAAATGGTTCCAATGGCTCTGAGCACTAGGGGACTCAACTGCTGTGGTCATCAGTCCCCTAAAACTTAGAACTACTTAAACCTAACTAACCTAAGGACATCACACACATCCATGCCCGAAGCAGGATTCGAACCTGCGACCGTAGCAGTCGCACGGTTCCGGACTGCGCGCCTAGAACCGCGAGACCACCGCGGCCGGCTTTCTCGTATCATTATATTATTACCATCAAGTAGATTTACAGTCAAGCGCCAAAGGCACTGGTACAGGCATGCGTATTCAAATACAGAGATATGTAAACAGGCAGAATACGGCGTTGCGATCGGCAACGATTGTATAACACAACAAGTGTGTGGTTCAGTTGCTAGATCGGTTAGTGCTGCTACAATGACAGGTTATCAAGATTTAAGTGAGTTTGAAAGTGGTGCTACAGTCGGCGCACGAGCGATGGGACACAGCGTCTCCCAGGTAGCGATGACGTGGGGATTTCCCCGTACGACCATTTCATGAGTGTATCGTGAATATTAGGAATTTGGTAAAACATCAAATTCCGATATCGCTGCGGCCGGAAAAGGTTTCTGCAAGAACGGGACCAACGACGACTGAAGAGAATCGTTCAACATGACAGAGGTGCTACCCTTCCGCAGATTGTTGCATATTTCAATGCTGGTACATCAACAAGAGGCAGCGTGCGAACCATTCAAAGAAACATAATCTATATGGGCTTTCGGAGCCGAAGACCCACACGTGTACCCTTGATGACTGCACGACATAGTTTTTCGCCTCGCCTGGGCCCGTCATCGCCGACATTGGACTGTTGATGACTGGAAACATGTTGCCTGGTCGGGTGAATCTCGTTTCAAATTGTATCGAGCGGATGGAGTTGTACGGGTATGGAGACAACCTCACGAATCCATGGACCCTGCGTGTCAGCAGGGGACTGTTCAAGCTGGTGGATGCTCTGTGACGATGTGAGGCGTGTACAATTGGAGTGGTATGGGACACTTGATACGTCTAGGTACGATTCTGATAGGTGACACGTACGTAAGTATTCTGTCTGATCACCTACATCCATTCATATCCATTGTGAATGTCGACGGACTTGGGCAATTCCAGCAGGACAATGCGACACGCCACAGAGTGGCTCCAGGAACATTCCGCTGGCCACCAGACTCCCCAGAGATGAACATTACTGAGCATTTCTGGGATGAGTAGCAACGTCCTGTTTGAGAAGAGATCTCCACCCCCTCGAACTCTTACGGTTTCATGGACAGCCCTGCAGGATTCATGGTCTCAATTCCCTCCAGCACTATTTCAGACATTACTAGAGTCCGTGCCAGGTCGTGTTGCGGCACTTCTGCGTGCTCGCAGGGTCCCTACACGATATTAGGCAGTTGTGCCAGATTCTTTGGTTCTTCAGTGAATGTCAGCTGATAAATTATGGATGTACTGTAGGTGCCAAAGGATCGCACAAACAGTCGCAGTGTTCAAGATCATTATTCTCATGACATTAATTTCATAGTGAAGTCTCTCCAGCATAGAAATCACTAACACTGTTCACTAGACTGTCCGGTTCTGGCGCTGCAGTCCGGAACCGCGGGACTGCTACGGTCGCAGGTTCGAATCCTGCCTCGGGCATGGGTGTGTGTGATGTTCTTAGGTTAGTTAGGTTTAAGTAGTTCTAAGTTCTAGGGGACTTATGACCTAAGATGTTGAGTCCCATAGTGCTCAGAGCCATTTGAACCATTTGCACTAGACTGTCACTAATTTCTTCATTACCTCCAGAACATACATTTCCCTATAACGAAATACGATGGTCATTTCATACATAACGCATATTTCTTTATTTCAGTCTTCCCTTTTTTTTATTATTGACAATAATACATTTCTGTGAAACTTTACCCACATGGAACTCTGTCTGTGATGAAGATCCCATAGGAATCTTCAAGCGTCGGCCGTGTGGCCGAGCCGTTCTAGGCGCTTCAGTTTGGAACCGCGCGACTGCTACGGTCGCAGGTTCGAATCCTGCCTTGGGCATGGATGTGTGTGATATCCTTAGGTTAGTTAGGTTTAAGTAGTTCTAACTCTTGGGGACTGATGACCTAAGATGTTAAGTCCCATAGTGCTCAGAGCCATTTGAACCATTTTTTTGAATCTTAAGCAAATATCTGAATTTGTTTTACCTTTCATCCATATCGACGAATTTATTTTGGTTGTAGGGAATGTGAGCATCTCCACTCGCTCTACTGTAGTTCAGCCCCGTCTCTCAAGCATGTTTCGCAAATGGCGACGGTTCGATGCTAGACAGCTGTCCTTTAACTTCAGATCATTGATTCGGTAAGCTTATAGTGTTTAGGCGTTTCCGCTTCTGTTCAGCACTCAAGAGAAGACGGACCCGTCGCGCAGAAATTTTTCTCTTGTTCAACTTCTTTGGCGGAATATGGAGCACTGATGTTTAAGAAATCCCTGTGGCTTCACAAATGTCCTTGCAAAATGACCCTCTTCAACACCATCTGCCTGCGTGTTTCACATTTCGTTCATCTGTTGAATTTTTTGGCCTTCCGGGTGCTGAGTCGGTGTTTATTCTCATACGACCTTCACGAAAACGATAAGCTCCACGAGAAAAAATGATATGGTCTGTTCTTATCACAAACTTCACGTTAAACAGGGTGTATTTCGATTGGATTTTTACCACCTAAGGCATCGATCTTAATGTACGATATCTGATGATAAATGAGAACTGTGCGTGCGCCACTTCTAACTTCAGTTAACACAGAACAAATCGAATTGTCGATGAAAATAAAAATAAAAAACATACTTCTTCCGCAAGCCATGTCCTACCGCTGACATTAGGAATGCTACTGGCGCGCCACTTACTCTGCAGAGGTGCCAACCTGTGCATAATTTATGAAATGACCTTCGGAGAAAATAAGTATGGCCTATTTCTTCACAAAAGACGTGTTCTAGTGTAAATGTTTACGGTGGTACTGTTCTGGTGACTTAACACAAACAATGGATATACATGTAGTAACTCAGCAACATATCACCACCACCGTAAGCATTTACATGTCAGGATATATGCCATACATGTTTTCCATTTACAAGTACCAAGGTACATGCTGTGGTTCTAATGAAAATACTGGCAATTCAAGAAAGTAGTGATAACCTAGTTGTAAGATTCTTTTTGGAGGGGTCCTCTGACTGGTTTGATGCGGCCCGCCACCTGTTTATCTAAGAGTAGCACTTGCAACCTACCTTCGCAATTATTTATTCGATGTACTTCAATATCTGTCTCCCTCTACAGTTTTTACCATCTAGAGCTCCCTCTAGTACCACAGAAGTTATTCCCTCATGTCTTAAAACATGTCCTGTAATGATGTCCCTTTTCCTTGACAGTGCTTTCCATAGATTTCTTTGTTCACCGATTATACAGAAAACCTCCTCAGCCCTTACCTTATCAGTCTACATAGTTTTTGAAGTTCTTCTGTAGCACCACATCTCAAATGCTTCGATTCACTTCATTTTTGCTTTTCCCACAGTATGCGACTCACTTCCATACAATGCCTTGCTCCAAAAGTACATTCTCAGAATTTTTTTCCACATACGAAGGCCAATACATGATACTACTAGGTTTTTTAGCCAGGAAATGTCCTCTTTGCCTGTGCTAGCGTGTTTCGTTTGTCCTCCTTGCTTCGTCCGTTATATGTTATTTTGCGTGCAAGGTAGCAGAATTCCTTCATTTCGTTTACTTCGTGGTCCCCAATTTTGATGTTAAGTTTATTAGTAATCTCATTTATGCTGCTGCTCACAACTTTCGTTTTTCTTATGTTTACTTTCAACCTATTGTATATTACCCATCCTTCTTTACAGTTTACCCTACTTTTCTTAGAATGGCGAAAATCTCGCACTATTTTCTTTATTCGAATGCTAGATCAACAAATCCTACGAGTTTGCCTTTATTTTTTAAACCTTGCTTTCATTATCGAGTGCAACATCATTATCTGCCTCCCTCGTATCTGAATCTTTTCTAAAGCCGAACTGATCGACACTTAAGAGAGTCCCAGTCTGCTTTTCCATTTGTTCGTTTATTATGCTTGTCAGCAACTTCGATGCATGATCAGGTAGATTTGTCGAGCGATCATTATCGCACTTACGTGGCCTCGGTATCTTCTGATTAACGTGGATCATTTTTTTTTCCGAAAGTCTGATAGTATGTCTCCAGCCTCAGAGATTATTCACACCAACTTGAATAGTGGTTTGATTGCCACTTCCCCATTGGTTTTAAAAATTTCGAAGCAATACTATACACGCCCTCTGCCTTAATTGCTCACAAGTCTTCGTAAGCACTATCAAAATTTGAATGTAATGGCGGATCCCCTATATCTTCCAAATCAACTTTTATTCCTTCTTTTATCACATCGTCCAGTAGACGCCTCTAATGTATTTTTTCCAACAATCCGCTATCTCCTCTACGTTTACCGGGTGAATTGCTCCTATGGTCTTAATGTTGCCACTGTTCCTTTTAAATTCGCTGAGGATTGTCCTCCTTTACTGTTTGCTGAATCTATCCTTCTGACAACATATTTTTTCGATTTCTTCACATTTTTTGCAGCTATTTTGCTTTAGTTTCCTGTAGTTCCTATTCATTTATTCCTAAGTGACTTACACTGCTGTATTCGTGTCTTTTTCAGAGTAATTTTGTACTTTATTTCGTTGATCAGTTGAAATATTTCTTGTCACCCACTGTTTCTTAGCAGGTACCTACCTTCGTCTATTCAACGTCTGTGATTTACCTCTTTACATATGTCACTTCTGTTCACCTGAACTGCTTCCTGTGGTATTAATTATCACAGAATCTACAGTTTTACAGAACTTCAAAAGCACACCATCATTCCTCAGTACTTCAGTATCCTACTTCCTTCCATACTGATTCCTCCGTAAGATTCTCTTGAACTTCAACCTATTCTTCATCATTATTAAATTCAGTCTATCTTTGCTCCGGGGCACGTCTTACTATCCTATATCTGATTTCGAAATCTCTGCCTGACATCGATGCAATCCAGCTGGTGTCTTCCCGTGCCTCCAGGCCTTTTCCAAATATACCTCCTATTATGATTTTTGAACTGTGCGTTCGCTAATACCAGCCAAAGTTCCTTGCAGTACTCTAGTAACCTCTCTCTTCCCTCATTCCAACAATCAAGATCACATTCTCCCGTAATGCCATCTTCAGTATCTCCTCCTACGACCATGTTCCAATGCCCCAAGAACATATTACTATTTCCTTTACATACTGAGTTACTAATTCAAAAACCTCTTATACCCACTCTACCCCTTCATTTACTGCTTGTAACGCGGGCGTGTGCGCCTGAATTAGTGTTGTTGGCGTTGGTCTGCTGTCGATTCTCATGAGAGAAAGCATAATTCTGAACTGATCAAAGTAGCTCATTCTCTGACGTGCCTTCCTACTCATAACGGATCCTGTCCCCTTTACACCATTTCCTGCAGCTGTTGATATTACTCTATATTTGTCAAACCAGCAAACCTTATCTTCTTTCCATTTCACTTGACTGACTCCCATTATATCTATAATGACCCTATTTATTTCACGTTTCAGAGTTCCTATCTTCCCCACCACATTCAGACTTCTGACAGTCCACTCTCCCATCCGTAGAATGGTACCCTTTCGTTGATTATTGGATATTTTCTCATGGTTACTTTCCCATTGGCAATCCTCCCCCGCACCCCTCCCCCACGTCCGGACTTCTGGCTCAGGCACTGATCTGGAACCATTTGTCACTGGAGAGATCATTATGACTCTGTTTCAATTACAAGGTATATGTCCATATACATACACATTATCTGTCTTTAATGCAGTGGTTCTCAATGCCTCTTGCATCCTCATGCCGTTGATCATTGATAATTCTGCCGTATTTTGTGTCCAGTTTTCTATCTCGAGGGCAAGAGAGTGCCGGAACCTCTGTTCGTTCCTCCGCCCTCTTTGGCAAGGTCGTCGGCAGAACGAGTCTGACTCTGTAGGCTAGAAGTCTTCGGTCGTCAATGTTTATGTTTTTTATTTATGATTTAAGCAGTAACTGGAACTGAACCCGGTACCCACGACGTTTTGATTACTAGTCAAAGATGCTACCCCTAGACCATTAGTATTAACAGCACAAATCATGTTTAACTGATTTATAGGATTTCATGCCTTTTGATGTGGTCTAGCGGCTCGAAACACGCCCTGCATAAATTAATGTGATAAGATTATTATTCTTAAACATTTTCACAGGATGTGGTACATAGATATCTCCATTATTAAAACACAGTCACGTAAAACTATTCTGCCAAAATGGCTAATGATTGCTGTACGGAAAACTTCTGGACAATTTGTGGACACAGGTTGCTTTCGAGCCGTATTTACATCAAATATATTTTGTGTACAAGCCTTATTTACCCATATTCAGTTACGCTGTTTGGGTCTACAACTACCTTTTCTTGTTTTGACATTCACGTAATTTCGATTGCAACTCAGAAAAATTGGAATATGTCGATCATCTCAAGTAACGAGTACGCTTGAACTTACAAAACTGAACAGGCAATTTAACTAAGAAAAAGTTAATGACGTTAAGTTTCTTTAGCGGTCTTAGCAGGTTTACAGACAATCTAAGACACCAAAAATAATCTCATGGCCGTTCGTTCACCTACGCTTTCTCCTCATCAGCTAATAAACGACACCGATCATCTCTTTGCAAAATTGTTCAAAAAAAAGCAGAGCTCAAGAAACTTCATAAAAGTATTTTAATAATCATCGTGAGAACACAAATCTTCGCATTGTTAGCTTTTAGTGACATACATTTCTGAACGGACGATGAAATGAAGCAGGAAAGAGCACTGAATAATACAAGGTCCTTTCTTTAACAACGTGTTCATCTGAAACATTTTACCATATGGAAACTCTAGTTTAATTTATATGTTGATGGAAATGGGAAGTGTTGTGCCATCAGCCTTTGACCGAACCCATACCAAACTGATACTCCAGTATTTCCAGGCCTGTGCAACACGCTGATTAATATTTCATTCTTATGCATTCTTAATTTCATTAAAGAAAAAAAAATCTGTTCCCACGGATGATGAACACAGTGAGCATCTGAAGGCTACTGGGTGTGTCTAACGTCACTGAAGACCGCATTACAGCTTGCCCAGAGGACGTGCAAGTTCAGCTTATCGTCTTCTTTAGGACTATGAGAAAGGCCGACTCATTGGCATGAGGAACAGAAGAGAATCATACCGACACACTGCATGAGGACAGTTGGCTGTAATGCACTGACTTCATATGAGTGGTGACGAAATGAACTCAGCACAACAGTGTGGTGTAGATCCTCTAGAAGGACTACAACGAGAAGATCACATGATTGTTGGAGCGGCTCTGACAAATAGACGCATGACCACAGCGGCAATCAGGGCAAAGGTTACAGGCAGTGTGTCACCACGAAACATCTGCAGCCGATTACTGCAAGCTGGGTAGAGCATCTTGCATGGTGAAGAGCTGGGATTTTGAGTGGCATTATGTGGTGTTCAACGATAAGCTTCGCTTCTATTTATGGAAGTCAAATCGACACTAACGTGACCGTAGAAGACCTGGTAAAACGTCACAGGAAGCAGAAATTTTGCGAAACCCATACCTCTCCAGAAGTTGAAATCATGGTGTGGGGAACTATTTGATACGACAACAGGGCTAGTTCGGCAACTGTTGAAGGGAGACTGAATGCTCGCCACAATGTAGCGAGGGTGGTAAATTGTTGTCATACCGTGAGTTACGAGGGTAGAAAATGGTATATTTCAGCTTGATAATTCAAGACCCCACATTGCAGTTTTCACCGAAGACGCCTTGAGGAATTCCGGGAGCCTTGACTGGCTACCTAATTCTCAGATTTGTACCTCATAGAGCACATGTGTACTTTCATACCAGTCTCCAGCCAGCAAGTGTTTCAGGTATGGCTAGAAATTCCTCAAGATGACATACGGGGGCTCTTAGTTCCCATGCCACAACAAATATAGGGATATATTCGTGCCCTGGGGAATCATATCTCATACTGATGTTGACAATGATAATCGATTCCGAATAGAATGAAAATTTAATCATTTAATACTCGTTACGTGACGTTCTTTGTTAAGTATTGGATTGGTTCTTCATGACTGAACACTTTACATTTCCTTCAGTGTACTTGTGAGAAACGCCTGCACTTGTTATAGTACTGTGATTTGCAAAACATATGTGTTGCGCGGGCAAGTATCTTCCACTTTGTCAGGCGTTATATGTGACGCGCGCTAGCCCGATGCCAGTATTTGCGCGACTATCAACAGTAATAAGTGTTGTAAAGAAACAATAATATCGATGTTAACCTGAAAAGTCATTTTGAAAAACTGCCATCCTTACGGTAAAGAGATACAGTTTCTCAGTATGATTCACAGAAACAAACCGTTGAGCTTCCAGCTAGAACCTTTGGACCGTGAGTCAGATGCCACACAGCGACTCGTAAAAGGCGCGAACCGAACGCCATCGCAGGCGCGCCTGATTAGGGCGCATGTCCCGGCGCGCGGCCCACCCTCGCTACGTGACTCTCGACCTGCACATCGATCTGCGGCCGCAGTCGAGACGCGTCGCCACGCGCCGAGTCGAAGCGGAGCGGCGCGGCACTGCGCTCTCAGCCGGCGCCTCTTGTGCCGCCGCGTTCCGCCACACCTGTTGAGTGGCGCCGTTTTGTTTGTGCGTCCCTCACCGAGTCGTCTCATTACACGCCCACGCGAACAGACTGAAAACAGCCGCCCCCGTCTCCCCACCCCCGCCTCTCCTCCGCCCGCCGCCAGGTCTACACTGACTCGCTCGAGCGCGCTCGCACACACACACACACACACACACACACACACGAGCGCCCTCGCGCGCGGAGGCAGTGCCGGAGACCGCGAACTCGCGAACCTGAAACTCACTCCTTGCCTCGCGTCGTTTCCAGACTAGCTCGGAAGTCTCAAAGGCGCTAACGCCTTCTGGGATTAACTTCCTCCACGGGGAGGAGCAGGCAAGTGAACAAAACCGGTGATCTCGAACCTAACACCTACAACATCGACCACACCAGAAGGAAATGTTCTCGTAGCACAATAAACACGAATTAGCAAAGGAAATCATTTAATTATACGTTTCTCACTCATGCGTAAAATTTTTAAACAATTTTTAAAATTAATCATTTGTAAGAATGGGGAAAAGGGATGGTGTGCTGGGTGGAGTGGGTCATACGCACATGATGATGTGGATTCACTGATTAAAAAAAAACATGTCACTCTACCTACAAATGAATATGCCACCTCCGTAGTCAAAGTCGTCGATGTAAGTCTCAGCACTAGTCTGCTCTATGTCATGTGTAAGTTACAGCCATTTTAATTTACTTACTGCTATGTCGCGATCAGTTTGGCTTTAGGAAAGGTAAGGCACCAGAGAGACAATTCTGACGTTGCGGTTGATAATGGAAGCAAGACTCAAGACAAATCAAGACAAGTTCGTGGGATCTGTCGACCTCGAAAAAGCTGAGAGGTGGCATGAGCCCCCTCTCATATTTCTATCTTACGATTCTCCTCTCTAATTGCATGCGGTGGAAAGTTGCTATTCCTTCACACGCGGACTTGCCACGCAGCGTCTCTCGTCACCCGGGTGGTCCGGTGACAGGTGGGGTCTGCTGATCTTGGAAGGGTTAAGCCGACAGGTGTGAGGGGGTCGAGTGAGTGCTTTCCAGACGCCGACATTGTCAAGAGGCACACCCACAGGGCCAGAAGTAGCGGCTGGGCTAGAGGTTCCGTTACTTCGTAGAAACTTAGCGAAAACACTTTCTGGCGGGCTACCAGCGAGGCGTGGGAATGACTTGTGTACCCAGGCAGCTGTGGCGGGAAAATTCCCACGCTTTCTGCAAAATAGTAACTGTGATTGGCTTGCTCAGGGCATAGCTCTGTGACGTAGCAAGATCGGCGCAGAAATTGGCGCCAAGAATCTCCATTGGTGGAATGGTAGCGTTCCGGCAATGGAGTGGAATTTTCCGCCGGTTTTCGAGTTGCTGATTGGAACGTTTAACCACGGTCACTGTCGTGGGGGCGGGAATGTTCTGTGTTCGGTTTTGTACGGGTGCTCTGGGGGGTAGTTGGCTCTCGCCTTTCGGTCGAGCACATCGAAGCAACCAGCCAACGGCTCCGGTACGGCAGATCGTGTCCTGGGAGTCAAGAAGTCGGTTTGGTAATGTATGTCCGCAGCACCGGCAGATAGGGATTTTCCTAGGTGATAATCAGAGCTCAGCAGAGCGCGCCTGTTCGTCTTTTCTAACTTTGTTCTGTCTTGGGTAGCAGCAATTACTGTTGGGTTGGCTATGTGTTTTCTCTAAGAATTGAGTTGCTAGGAATTGGCTGCACATATCACTTCGTCATAATCCTCACAATCTAGTTTAGGGCCAACTTCACATTCACAGCGTTTGTTTAAGTATCCAATTAGAGCCAATTTGATGTATTGTTAATGTTTCATGTGTTGTTGTTTATTATTTTGTGTTTAGTCTTAATAAATCATATTGTTATTTTGGACAGAACTTTCATTCTGTTAATAGGTAGAGCAACCACATCATTCCTCACTACGTTAATGAAACCTTCGCTTAATTAACTTATTTATCAAATCAAATTATTGCAGGTGCCAAACTCTCTTCTACTCCACTGGCAGGGTTGATTAGAGTCAGTTTGCGTATTTTTTTTTATCCTTGAGCAACAGCAAAAGTTGGAGTTAGAATAAGGGGGGGCTCAGAGCATCATGTACATATGTAGATTCTAGAAGAATTGAGTGTTAAATACACTGCTAGCCCCGGCACCTCGCATAATATGGCGACCCTTAGCCTCGGATCTTTCCTGAGAATCACTGATTAACAAACAGTATTCTTAGTACGAACATTCAAATTTTTTTTCTCTAATTTTTTTTTATTGATTAATACCCAAGTTTTTTCTGGTAGTTCCGCGTTTAGTTTTAAGTAGCGGCGCATGATTACTGTTTTTGTTTTCAGTGTATATATATTTTTTGGTCATTGTTTTTGTGTTCCTTTGATGGTGTGTCTGTATCACATCACACTTTGTTGGGTTTGTGTGCGGTTTCTGTACCACAACAAATCGTGCGTATAATTACAGCGTTGGAGCGACGTTGTTGAAACTTTATGTCTATGTGTAAAAATATATGGAGTAGATTAATTTTATTGTGCATTTTAGATAAATTTGTTTTTTATGAATGATAACGAGAAGTAAGGCACGACTAGTATCGAGCGACGCTAAAACAAAAGAGGATAGCATAATGGATAAGGGGCAGTTTACCGACGGGAATAGGTTCGGAGATGAGATGGGCACATTTTTAGCAGGACAGGACGCCAGGGTCATTGATGAGGAAGGTGATTTGGACGCGATCTTAGAGCAGCGTTCCGGCCGTGATTATGATAGTGAGGTAGAGGATGAAACAGAGACAGTCACACAGGTCGAGACGGTAGCAGAAGTTTATAATCAAACGAACGAGAGCAGACAGGGGCCAGCTCGGCCACGTCAGAGCTCTAGCGCCCAGGTGTCCAGAGTTACATCACCCATGTGTGACGAGGATCAAAATGATGACATTAACCCTATACTGAGCTTCCTACGATCAATGAAAGAAGAAGCTGACGAACAACGTAAGAAGGAGAAGGAAGAAGATGAGAAACAACGTAAGAGGGAGAAGGAAGAAGCTGACGAACAGCGTAAGAGGGAGAAGGAAGAAGAGGAGAAACAACGTAAGAAGGAGAAGGAAGAAGAGGAGAAAGAACGTAAGAAGGAGAAGGAAGAAGATGAGAAACAACGTAAGAGGGAGAAGGAAGAAGCTGACGAACAGCGTAAGAGGGAGAAGGAAGAAGAGGAGAAACAACGTAAGAAGGAGAAGGAAGAAGCTGACGAACAGCGTAAGAGGGAGAAGGAAGAAGAGGAGAAACAACGTAAGAAGGAGAAGGAAGAAGCTGACGAACAGCGTAAGAAGGACACTGAGGCAATAATTTCGCATATAGGGGAAATTCGTGGGGAATTACTAACAGTAAAGAAAGAATGTGGAGAAGTAAAACAAATGTCAATGGCTGCACAAAAAGTAGCAGGCCTGGCCAAAACGGCAGCAATAGGGGCAATGAAAGTCGCGGAAGAAACTTCTAAACTCGCAGGGCGCTTGCGACGTGCAACACAATCCCACTAAAAATCCCTAGCGTTCTTAAAAACTCAGGGTAATATCGCGGTTGCGAACAACACGAAACGAATGGAAGAAGTAGAGAGTCGGATAGCAAAACTAGAGCAAAACGGGCACACGAGCACTGCGCGTTCGGATACCAATGATGGAGTACACAGAATTGTGTCTCCGAGGAAAAGCCCGCCGTGCTCTAGCCCAATGACCGAGTGCGGAACTAACAATGCACACGCAGAAACAGCGAGTAATAGCTTCAATAATTGTAGCCCACTTGTGAATTCTGAGTGCCACTTCCACTGTGATACAGAGGTAGCACATCACAGTTATCACCAAGATAGAACAGGACACTCAGCAGACGTGCAAGTATCGGAAACGAGTGACAACACCAGTGCGAGGATCAGACAGGATTTTGATCAGAATCATTTCCTGTCGATACTTAAATTCCAGAAGTTCAAAGAAAATGGAGGGTCGATGCATCCGAAGAGCTGGGTGATGCAGTTTACAAATTCATTACCGGCATCATGGCCAACCCAGGCAAAATTAGAATTCATGTGTGGACATATCGAAGGCCAAGCCGCGGAAAAGATGCGGGGTGTAGCAGTGACGTGTCGGACTTATCAGGAATTTGTTGGTGCATTCCTGCGGACCTACTGGTCAAAGGAAACGCAGGACAGGATTAAAGAGGAAATAATATTTTGTCCTGAACTGGAAGTGTCCGGGTATAGGAGCGCAACCAAATTTCTTGATGAGTTACTCAAGAAGAATCAATTTTTAGATAGTCCATATAGCAACGGAGAAATCATTAAATTTTGCTTTTCCAAATTGCCAGTTAGGTACCAACAGACACTTGTCGGCAAGTGTGGATCTGACATAGAAGCATTCAAGAGTCTATTGCGTGAACTCGAAGTAGTCTTTGATAAACAAGACGCAAAGGACAGGAAGAAGGGGCAAAGTAACAAATACCACGGGCCAGGAAGGGAAGACGACAACAGATCGCATAATCGCACTGGTCAGTTAGGAAACCAGGGTTACGGAAGTCAAGGTTACGCTATTCAAGGTTATGGAAACCAAAGACACGGAAACCAGAACGTCAGGGAGCGGGGTCAATCTAGACAAGGAATCTGGGATAGGAGGAATAACGAACGGCAAAGCGACCGTAATTGGAGAGAGCGAAACCAAGGACAACAGTGGAACCAGGAGATTGAAACTAGACCCGCAAATCCTAATGCACGTCAGAGGAGGGGGAGCTTAACAAGGGATTGACGCCAGACTAGTGCGAACACAGGCCGCCGGAATTTCGCACGTAATCTCGGACCTGGCCAACTACGGATGATACATTACGAAGATTTATCAGAAATCCTGCTCGAGGAACATAAAGCAACTCCTCGACAAGATCGGCAGCCTCTTATCACAGTAGCAATAGCTGAAAAGAGTATGAATGCGATAATAGATAGTGGAAGCTGCATAACAGCAATATCTGAGGCAGCATACAAGAGGTGCTCTCAGGAGATGGACTGGCCTGTCCTATCGGTTAAGAAAACCAAAATAAAAGGGGCATTAGCGGGTAAATGTACGGAGGTCACCCAACAAACAAGACTGGAATTCTCCTGCCAAGGACACAAAATAGAGTCTAACTTCTGGATCGTGCCAAATCTGGCGATCGACATGATAATAGGAACAGACTTCCTAAATGAACATGAAGCGATAGTTGATCTAGGACGAGGTGAAGTGGTTTTGAGGAAAGGGAATCCCGTCCACACTAAGTTCGACGACCAGCTGATCTCAGCTCAACTACCGTCTAACTGTGTACGGATAAACTATGCGTGTCTGAAAGACAGAAAGGAAGAACAGGTCGACGTTGCGGGTAGGGGAGAGGACACGGATGAGAATGAAGTCGGAATAATGGGAGAAATAAAGGAGAAAATAGGAGAAAAAGTGGAAGCAATAAAGAATATAAGGTGCGACCACCGCAAAGAACTTCATAAATTACTAGTAGAACATGCGGAGGTCTTCCT
This sequence comes from Schistocerca piceifrons, assembly GCF_021461385.2. NCBI lineage: Eukaryota > Metazoa > Arthropoda > Insecta > Orthoptera > Acrididae > Schistocerca > Schistocerca piceifrons. Next base: position 58,227,703 of record NC_060143.1, read on the forward strand.
TCCCAAGACAGGATCAATAAAGAACTTCCAATATGAATTTCGTGTACGTCCGCACAACCAGTTTCGTGTGCCACCCTATCCAATCCCCTTGGCATATCGACAGAAAGTAGCAGCTGAAATTGCGCGAATGCTGAGTGAAGGAATAATAGAACCTACGGCTTCAGCCTATAATAACCCGTTAAGAGTAGTCGAGAAGGCAGATGGTAGTATTCGTTTAGTCTTGGACTCGCGACAAATTAATACCATAATAGAACCCGAAACAGACAGACCGGAACGATTGGAGGAACTCTTACAAAATTTCCATGGAATATCAATCTTCTCATCAGTTGATCTAAAATCGAGTTTCTGGCAGATCGAGCTCCATCCAAATTGCAGACAGTACACAGCCTTTTTAGCATTTGGAAGATGTTACCGGTGTCGTCGTCTCCCATTTGGTTTGAACATTTCGTCTGCCGCATTCATTCGGGGACTGGACGGCATACTAAGCGATAATTTGAAACGTCATGTCACCAGCTATGTGGACGATTTGCTGATCGCGGAGAAATCTTGGGGAGAGCACAATGCGGTCCTCGGTGAACTCCTTGCGACATTCAAGGAATACGGAGTGACTATCAATATCGAAAAATCGAATTTTGGGACGTCCTCTGTCAAATTTCTAGGACATATCATCACGGGTGAGGGCATTGCGCCAAATCCCGAAAAGATCGAAGCGATTGAAAAGTTTCCCATTCCTACGACAAAGAAGCAGTTAAGGGGGTTCTTGGGGATCATAAATTTTTACAACCGCTTTATACATGTCAAAACTCAGAGCAGTCCTAGGTTGCATCAACTTACAGGAAAGAAGATTCCTTGGGAATGGGATGAGGCGGCCGAATCCGAATGGAAAGCATTAAAATTCGCATTATTACAAGCACCCATCCTATCACACTCTAACTTAGCAGAAGAGCTTTGCATAGTAACGGACAGTTCATACTCAGGTCTGGGTGTCATGGTGTTCCAAGACTATGTACATGAAGGAAACAGGGTGTGGAAGACAATTGCGTTTGGTAGCAGAGTACTAGCCAAGAGTGAGAGGAATTACTCAGTAACCGAGTTAGAGGCGCTGGCTATTGTATGGGCGTTTGAAAAATTCAGATACCTTCTGTTTGGTCGCAAGACGAGGATCTACACGGACCACAAGGCACTCGAGTTCTTGATGACTGCAAAGCTTAATCACAGGCGGCTCATTAGGTGGGCATCATATCTGCAGCAGTACAACTTTTCGATAGAATATATTCCCGGCAGTCAGAACATTATTGCAGACGCCTTGTCACGGTCACCGATCGGATTTGAGCACAACATGGAAGAAGATCTGGAGGAAAATCACTACTGCCTTTTTTATATGCAGAAAGTAGCCTTTGAAAATTTTATTACCTGTAGTATGCAGGACATCAAGAAGGAGCAAGACAAGGACTCTGCCCTAGTGTTATTGAAACAGAAATGGATAGACAGAAGACACGCCACCATCAGGCAGTTCTACCTCTTGCGGAAAGGCATAATTTTCCACCGAAATTATGCCAATGACACTGAATGGGGGGTATGCATCCCTGAACACCTAATAAACAAGGTTATATGGCATACTCACCTCAGCTATGGACACTTCGGACCACGCAAGTGCAATCTCAAGCTAAGGACCATGTGTTACTTTCGAAACATGGAGCGTCGAATACGGAGGGTACTGTCGGTGTGTAAAGACTGCCAAAAGGCTAAGCACACTACTGTGAGCATGCAGGCACCATTATACCCAATCGTACCGACAAAATTAAGACAATTAGCAGCAACAGATTTGATGGGACCTTTGCCAAGAACAAGAAGAGGATATACTTACGTATTAGTGTTCGTTGAACTAACGTCCAAATACGTTACCTTTACGCCACTGAAGAGGGCGACAGGACGAACTGTATCACGAGCCCTAATCCGGGATTTCCTACAACAGGTTGGTCATGTGAGTAAAATTATTTCTGATAACGGGCCACAGTTTAAGTCAAAAACTTGGAAGGAGACGTTGCGTCGATGTAAAATTGATCCCATTTTTATATCCTCGCACCATCCGAGCTCGAATGCTGAAGAACGGGTTATTAAAGAACTCGGAAACTTGTGCCGGTTGTACTGTAACAAACAGCACACGACATGGGACGTTTTCCTTAAAGACTTCCAGGAGGTGATCAATGAGGCACCCCATGGGATAACAAAATTGGCACCCATTACAGTACTGAAAAACCGGATTCCTAAGGACTTGATAACCAAGGTCGTAAACTTCCCACCAAGATCGCGAACGCAGCACCAAGCCATAGTGGATTTGGCTCTCAAGAGGATACGGGCTGCAGCAGAGGTCAGGAAGAGACGTGCCGACAGGGGAGCTCGTCCACGACACTTCCAAATTGGACAAAAGGTGCTCGTTAAGTCTTCCCGACTTTCGAACAAACAAAAAATGAAATGCCAAAAATTCTATTCTGTTTACAACGGCCCGTACCGTATAAGGAGAGCAGCTCATCACAATGCTTATGAATTGGAGACGCTGAAAGGAAAGAAGTCCATAGGACTCCACCACATCTCTCACATAAAGGAGTTCGTGGAATAGTAGTAGTGTAAGTGGTGTACATAGTAGAATGGGCAAATACATGAACCTTGATATAGTAGTAGTGTAAGTGGTGTACATAGTAGAATAGGCAAAGATATGAACTTTTCTTCGGGGAACAATACTCGTCGCATTAATAGATTAAGATTGTTAATTAAAGTAATAACACGCTGCGTTTTCTCGCATAAGAATGTACTGCTGTTAATTTTTGTCTATGTTCGGGATCTCCTCTGTCGTTGCAATAAGAGGCACTACCTTTCCATGAGCAATGTTTTTGTCCTTTCCTATCTGGTGTCCATGTTAAGGGATAAAGATGAGTGACGAGATGTCGCACAAACGGGCGCATACAAGAACGTGCTCTTAGAAGCGTTCTGAGAAGTCGTGATACGCTCCATAGCGGCCACAGCCAGTTCGTGAGACGTTCATACCAATGCTTGCAGGCACGCGTCAGTACACTGCAAGATTGTGGTATATTGCGTGATTTCGAGGATGAATATTGGCAGTATAGTTTTTGCAGAGCTGCGCCAGCATCGTTGTCTTGCAAGTCGGGGTGAACCTGTGAGCGTTTGACTCCAATGGTGCCCTAGACGGTAGAAATGCGGGCATAAAGCCTACCATGCCAATGTGCTGGTTGGGGATTTAGCATGCTGCTTGCGACTGTCACAGATGAATAACCAGTGACTCATACTAGGATATTCGTGACATACTGTGTAGCTGGCGTGTGGTGGGCGACTGAATCCTCAACAGGAACCAGACTTGGCTGGGTCAAATTACATTGCCTCTGGAAAGGTGCGCTTTCATTGCTAAGACTGCATCACATACAAAATTAAGTTCAACTATAAATTTATTGTCTTGTATAGCCATGGCTAACCCAGTCTCCGGAGTTTCAGTGAGGCGTAATGAAAACTTGGATGTCATGTCGTACGGCGCGCGCATCACTGTCGTCAATAGCGGCGAGCAGCGAGACATCTCAACGTAACAGGAATTATGTAAGAGTATTGTATAAGGTAAACAAAAAAAATATAAATAAATAAAATAAATAAATAAAAGGGAAAGTACGTTATACTAGGATAAGTTAAACTGTAGGATTTAACAATAACTAGATTAATATTGTGGGGGTTTTCTACCACAAGTGTGGGGCGCGCCTGTTGGGATGCTATTTTTCAGGTCATCAAACCACACACCCGAGATGGAGGGAAGACTGGCGAGCGAAAGTAGCATAGTTGCATGTTCTTTATAGCTCAGTAAAACTTAGACCTGCGTAACAACATAATTTAATTAAAAGACATTGAATGTAGATCGTTGGCAAATGGTAGTTAATTCTTGAGCATGTCTACTGTCGATCTATATAATTAATAGTAATATTAGTGCAGGCCCGCACATTTAGTTGTTCATCCATTACTTAGCATCAGTTATCACACACCATGTACAATACTGAGATCGGTCTCTACACGAATATCAAGATAAATTATTTCCATGTCTAGATTAGATACACCAAGATAGCTACAGATAAATAACTATAAAATTAAAATTAGAGTGTCTGAAATGACAGACCATCAATGTATCGTTATGTAAATTTATTATAACATAGAAGGTCATGGGGAAAAGTGAGGCATAAGATTTTTGTAAGAATTGTGCAGATGACGGGGATCGTGGCAATGCAGAGGCCAGCCGGAGCAAAAACAAGAGGTCATCGGCTACCTGCAGAATAGAGCGTCAGCGCGCCACCTGACGTGAAGGGCGGGAGAGCATCCGGTCCTACAAGCTGACAGTCACCGGGCCGTATACCTGAGGGATTAGGCGGCAGACAGCCCTCGCCGGGCCACAAGTGAAAGTGAGGCTGTTCGTTGACACTGACACGCGACCCACACGCGACAGCCAACTAGCTCTCCGGACGCGGCAGCCGTTTGGAGGGATTCCCTGCGGCAGACCACGTTGTCGTGAGTACACGAAGAAGATCACATATGGTGTCATAACCGGCGTCTCATGTGCCTGAGGACAGAAAGGGACGCTATATACTCACCGGTTTGGGTTTTTACAACTCACTAGCATTGGCCGATCTGCATACACAAAGCAGTATCGTGCCACACTAACAAATGTATGGTCTCATTTCTAACTTCTCCTCTCTATTAGAGAGCAGTTTTGGCAATCGTCGCTTCTAGTTCGATCCTGTATGGATGACCTCACACACTTGTGGAGTCACTCCACGTGCCATCATCCCTCGTCGAACTGCAATATTGGGAAACGTAAAGTACTGTCCAGCGAGAGAAGAGACCTAGACTAGTGATGTATCCCAACAAGTAGACCTCAGAGACAATTAATCGACGTGAGGAGGGCCTATCACTGTGTCTTCCTACCGTACTGCCGTGATCATATGCGTGGGTCTGACTTCAATCTCAACAGCGTACTGCAGACGCTCCAGCACTCCCTATTGCTGTTGCAACAACGTAGCAACAACACCCGACGTTTAGCCCTATGTGATGTCAGTACTGTGGCCCCATCCCAAAAGTCCCCCTCCAATGCTCAAGACATGGAACCACGTGCATCAATGCACATGACTCAACATACCTCAGAGAAACTAATGAATTTGTGAAGTGCTTCGAACATTTCTAACGATGTGATTTAGTGCCTCATTCTCAGCACAGTCGTGAACAGTGTGCAATGTGCACGCACAACTTAATGTCCCATGAACCTTGTTTTTTTTCTTAAATTTCTTTCTCAAGTGTTGTTTTTTGTAATGTATGTGATACCTTGTATGTGTTTGTTTCACACTGTGATTCTTATTACAAATTACTGTATTGTTCTCCACACCATGTTTTTTTTGTATCTTGTATTTATGGTTGTGTGTATGCAAACAGTGTGCCTGAAGTCCCCATAAACTGAAGCAGATATCACCACTGTCATTGTGAATGGACCATCAGTTCAGGGAACATTTTGTAAAGGTTATTCTTGCTGCAGGGAGACAGAATAAATCGGAGGTTGTAATTAGATTCTGAAAGCTCACAAAGAGTTTGTTAACTTAAATAATATCATGTGTGAGTGAGTTCAGGTTAGTTTAATGATTAAAATTGTTGTAACATCTTGGGCATTTAATTGCGGAGCACTCCAACTCTGATTGTAAAGAATAAATTGCTCCATATTTGGCTCACATGTCCGGGCCATATTTAGAGAGTGAATGTCTGTGTGAATCGGTGTTTGGAAGGGGCTCCCTGGGTATGGATGTGTGATGTGAGTGTTAGTGTTCCATATTAAGAAGGTGATGTTGGCTCCATCATAAACAATCCTCCCTCTATGAGCTGCATTTTTCAGTTGCAGTGATTTTCTCTATAGAGTGCGGTATGTGCAGCCAGTTTGCGAGATTGTTCTTGGGCGATTGACTCACTACCTTGCTCCTAAGTGAGCCAACCGCTCACCAATTACAATCTAAAATGGCGTAGGGGCTATGAGAGGTCGCATGAGCCCCCTCTCATATTTCTATCTTACGATTCTCCTCTCTAATTGCATGCGGTGGAAAGTCGCTATTCCTTCACACGCGGACTTGCCACGCAGCGTCTCTCGTCACCCGGGTGGTCCAGTGACAGGCGGGCTCGGTCTGACTTTGAAAGGATAAGCCGACAGGTGTGAGGGGGTCGAGTGAATGCTTTCCAGACGCCGACATTGTCAAGAGGCACACCCACAGGGCCAGAAGTAGCGGCTGGGCTAGAGGTTCCGTTACTTCGCAGAAACTTAGCGAAAACACTTTCTGGCGGGCTACCAGCGAGGCGTGGGAATGACTTGTGTACCCAGGCAGCTGTGGCGGGAAAATTCCCACGCTTTCTGCAAAATAGTAACTGTGATTGGCTTGCTCAGGGCATAGCTCTGTGACGTAGCAAGATCGGCGCAGAAATTGGCGCCAAGAATCTCCATTGGTGGAATGGTAGCGTTCCGGCAATGGAGTGGAATTTTCCGCCGGTTTTCGAGTTGCTGATTGGAACGTTTAACCACGGTCACTGTCGTGGGGGCGGGAATGTTCTGTGTTCGGTTTTGTACGGGTGCTCTGGGGGGTAGTTGGCTCTCGCCTTTCGGTCGAGCACATCGAAGCAACCAGCCAACGGCTCCGGTACGGCAGATCGTGTCCTGGGAGTCAAGAAGTCGGTTTGGTAATGTATGTCCGCAGCACCGGCAGATAGGGATTTTCCTAGGTGATAATCAGAGCTCAGCAGAGCGCGCCTGTTCGTCTTTTCTAACTTTGTTCTGTCTTGGGTAGCAGCAATTACTGTTGGGTTGGCTATGTGTTTTCTCTAAGAATTGAGTTGCTAGGAATTGGCTGCACATATCACTTCGTCATAATCCTCACAATCTAGTTTAGGGCCAACTTCACATTCACAGCGTTTGTTTAAGTATCCAATTAGAGCCAATTTGATGTATTGTTAATGTTTCATGTGTTGTTGTTTATTATTTTGTGTTTAGTCTTAATAAATCATATTGTTATTTTGGACAGAACTTTCATTCTGTTAATAGGTAGAGCAACCACATCATTCCTCACTACGTTAATGAAACCTTCGCTTAATTAACTTATTTATCAAATCAAATTATTGCAGGTGCCAAACTCTCTTCTACTCCACTGGCAGGGTTGATTAGAGTCAGTTTGCGTATTTTTTTTTATCCTTGAGCAACAGCAAAAGTTGGAGTTAGAATAAGGGGGGGCTCAGAGCATCATGTACATATGTAGATTCTAGAAGAATTGAGTGTTAAATACACTGCTAGCCCCGGCACCTCGCAAAGCGTTCTACAATGTAAAATGGTGCAAGATGTTCTGAGAAAAATAGGGGTAAGCTACAGGGAGACACGGGGAATATGCAATATGTACAAGAGCCAAAAGGGAATAACAAGAGTGGACGAACAAGAACGAATGCTGGAAGCCTTTCCGTACATCGAAGATGATGGAAATTAAAGAAAGATTCGGGACTAGAATTAAAATTTAAGGCGAAAGGATATCAGTGATGCAATTCGCTGATGACATTGCTGTACTGAGTGGAAGTGAAGATGAATTACATGATACGCTGAATGGAATGGACGATCTATAATGAGTACAGAACATGGATTGAGACTAAACTGAAGAAAGATGAAAGTAAAGTAGCAGAATTGAGAACAGCGAGAAACTTAACATCGGGATCGATGGTCACGAAGTAAATGAATTAAGGAATTCTGCTACCTAGGTAGCAAAATAACCAATGACGGACGGAGCAAGGAGGACATCAAAAGCAGGGCTTTCCTGCCCAAGAGAAGTCTGCTAGCATCAAACATAGACCTTAATTTGAAGTAGAAATTTCCGAGAATGTACGTTTGGAGCACAGCTTGTATGGTAGTGAAACATGGACTGTTGGAAAACGGGAACGGAAGAGAATCGAAGTATCTGAGGTGCGGTGCTACGGATGAATTTTGAAAATTAGGTGGACTGGTAAGGTAAGGAATAAGAAGGTTTTGCGCAGAACCGGAGAGGGAAGGAGTATTTGGAAAACACTGACAAGGATAAGGGACAGGATGATAGGACATCTGTTAAGATATCAGGGAATGAATACCACGGTACTACAGGGAGCTGTAGAGGGCGGAAACTGTAGAGAAAGTGAGAGATTGGAATACAACCAACAAATAACTGAGGTCGTAGGTTGCAAGTGCTACTCTCCGATGAAGAGGTTGGCACAGGAGAGGAATGCGTGGCGGGCCTCATCAAACCAGTCAGAACTGATGATCCAAAAAAAAAAAAGTCAATCCTAGGTCTCCCGCTACAAATCCCCCCCACCACCATCGTTACAAATCCTCCCACCATCCTGCCCAGTTCCCTCCTTTACGTCTCAGAATGTCTTCCATAAACTTCTTTCAGTTAAGTCGTTCCACCAACTGTTCTCAAATTCGATTCAGAATCTCTCCGATCTTCAGCATCTAATCTTCAGCATCTAATCTTCAGCATTCTTCTCCGTCATCATATTTCAAAAGGTTCTAGTCTCTTCTGGTGTGAACTGTTTATCGTCCACGTTTCTCTTCCGCAGTAGGCTACACTCCAGTCAAATACCTTCAGAAAAGACATATTAACACTTAAATTTTTACAAAGTTCCATCATGCTGATGGAGGATAGGACCAGCAACCTGGGGTATTAAACCTTTATTTTCCCTGTACTCAAAGTACATCTCAGATGAGAGCCTTTATTAATTTAATGTACACATACTGTATGGACTACCAGCCATGCAAATGAAAAGCGTTAGTAATCTAATGTATAAATAAAGAATGGACTATCGGTCAACCAGGTACTCACCACATATATGAAAAGTTATTATTTAATTGTGTCAGTCTTACTAATTTACTCTTGAAGATTATTTTAATAAAATTTATAAAGGAAAAAAATTCAATTTTATAATTACAACTTGGTATGTCTGTCAGGATTGACAGGTGTTAGCTTTTGGACACGCCATATTGCGACCCCGATTTCGTCTTATTATAAAGCGTATGTGTCACAATTACATACGTAAAAGAAATGTAAATGACTGTAATTAACTGTAACAATTGTAACGAAGGTTAGTGCTGTTAAGAGTGGTCTGTTATCACAAATTAAAAGAGCCTGATGTTTCAGTTATATATGACTGATTATCACAGCTAGCGACCTCTATCGTAGTGCAGTGTTTCAGTTTGTTGCGTTCAAATGGAAAGAATTCACGATGTATATTTATCCGAAGTTTATCATGTTGCATCTATGTAATGATTACTGGTGAGAAGGAATAAATATTTGGTTACTCGCATGTACATTGGTGGAAACTGTATGATTACACTTACGTGTAAGTTAAGTAAAAACCTGTACAGCACTGGTGAAAAATTTTTGTAATGCTTTGTGTAACGTCCAACTTGCATGTGCAATCATGGACGTACAATGTAATTTTGCCTTTGTTAACACCGTAAAATCTTTGTATGCCATGGTTTGAAAATGGAGGTGATGGTCCGGACTAGTCACCGCAAAGATATGACTGTTACTGCAACTGCGACGAATATCGAAGGAAAATTAAAACATAAATTTTTATTCGACGTCAACAAATTTCTCTTTTCGATGAATACTTTTCTTGCTAGCGCCAATCCGCATTTTATATCGTCTCTACGTCGATTATCGTCAGTTATTTTGATGCTGAAAAAACAAAGCTTTTAGTATAACACGTCCTACGATATCCTCAGCTTCCCCTGATTTAATCTGACTAAATTCAGTAAGCTTTGCTTTACTTTTGTTGGTCATCTTGTACCCTCTTTTCAGGACACTATACATTGTGTTCAAGTGCTTTTTCCAATTATTTTGCAGCCTCTGACATAATTATAATGTTACGCGTAAAACCTCAAGATTTTATATCTTTTTACTGAAGCTTCATTTACTTCCCAAATTTCTCCTTGGTTTCCTTCGCAGCGTGCTCAGTCTACAGATTTAATACCGTCGGGAATGGGCTACCTGGAGAATGGAAAGGATACGAATAAGAGTACTGCAGAGAAGTGATTCGAGTCCCTTACGACCGTTTCCCTGCTAATCAGTGGTGCAATACGTAGCACTGTTCGTCTCGCGCATTGCAGATTGTTAACTGCGTATGGATTTCGTCTGCACACACGAATGAATTCTCATGCAACACTACTGCTGCTCCACATCAGTGGCCCAAGGGCAACAGTACCGCTGCGCCTGCAGCACAGTGAGTGCCGTGTAAATTGGTGCAGTGGTTTCCAGGCGGAGTGTAGTTTTACAAGTGTGAAGCGACGGAAAGCACAGCAGAGCAGCACTCACCGCGCGATAGGTGCGTTTCTGTCCCGCGTGCTTGCCAGCCCGTCCCTCCATCTCGACGTGCACGCTGAAGATGATGTCGAAGAAGTTCTCCACCACGGCCACCTTCTTGAACAGCTGCCGCTCGCGACCCATGCCGTCCTGCAACACAGAGGTGGCACACTGTAAATCTCCCGTTCTTTTATTAAATTCCTGTTACCTGAAAATGTACAGCCTGAATACACCGTCAGTTGAAATGCCCCCTCATATAATACATTTAGTCCCACGAATTCATACAGTAATACTATATGACTGCAGCACTAACAAAGTATGACAAAAGAACAGGAGTAACTTACTTAGTTCACTATACTGATAATCAAAAACTGATTAGTGCTATTTCAGGCGGTGTACTTTATTTTATTTGGTTGGTTGGTTTGGGGGAAGAGACCAAACAGCGAGGTCATCGGTCTCATCGGGTTAGGGAAGGACGGAGAACGAAGTCGGCCGTGCCCTTTCAAAGGAACCATCCCGGCATTTGCCTGGAGTGATTTAGGGAAATCACGGAAAACCTAAATCAGGATGGCCGGACGCGGGATTGAACCGTCGTCCTCCCGAATGCGAGTCCAGTGTGCTAGCCACTGCGCCACCTCGCTCGGTTTTATTTTAGTGCCTCGTCACTCGGAAACTAAGCAGTTCCAGACCTATTCTGATTTTGCGTGGGGAATCCTGTCTCTGTGTATGGTCTACTGCTTTCGATACACCGGTGGAGGGGGACGGAGCAATGTGCCGCAGTGGTTACACAGATCCCCTCTCTGGCCTTCGTTGCATACACGGATATCACACGGCAGTAGAATTTTTGTAATTCTTTATATTTATACTACGTGACGTTCAAAACTCATACATCAATCAGCCTAAGCATATGAGTTCGTAGCCTTCCACGGCTGTGTCATTTGGTAAAATTATTTTGCGCATTGGGCTGCGTCACTGTAAACTACTAGAAAACTAAGTTGCCGATGTCTGGACCGACTTGCTGCGGCCCTCTTAAGCACGGTTCACTGCTGTATGCTGGTGAATGTCTTTCTCTTTATACTGTCTTTTGTGGTTATCTAGAAAACACTACTCCTTGGTTGCAAGCTGCCGGTGTGCTGTTGCCTTCCAATTACCCGAAGAGATTGCCTACCAGTCACTAACTAGAGTGGCACAGGCAACAGTCAGACGACACGCTATCTTCTGTCAGTCACCTATTAGAGTTGCCTTTCAATCAACTACCAGAGTAGCTCAACTTCTTCAAATTGTCCGATGACATCTCAGATATGTGACGTCGGTAGCCACCAAATAACACAAAATAGCAGTAAATAAAAGAAGACATTCACCAGTATACAACAGTCAACCACCGTGAACAGGATCGCAGCAAGTCGGTCGGAACTTCGACTATTTAGCTATGTTAGCAGTTTACAATGACGCACTTCAATACCCAAAATTATTTTATCCAGTGTCAGCATGTCAATGCTACTCTCAAGGATTGTCAAGAAAATCGAATTTGAAATTTTCCAAATATCTTTTATACCATAAAGTAAGATCAGTCTTTCGACAGACAGCATAGCTCTGTGGTAGAGTGCTTGTGTATACTACGTGGGTGGCCTCTGTTCGATTCCTAGCTAACTAAACTTTTTGAAGAAAACTGCATGTTCTATTCCTTGAAGCACAAAACAAAAAAGATAGAAAAAAAGTTGGTAGCCCCCGGCAAAAGAACAGGTAACTGCTGTTCAAGTCTCGTTTCAGTCAATTTTTTTTTTCGTTTATCTTCCATTTGGTTCGAATAATTAGGTTATTTAAATATAAAATTCATCAGATATATGCCAAATGACACATGCCCAATTATCGTTTGGTGAAAATGCGTATATTATTTCTAATTACATAACACACACAAAAATTCAGTTATGACTGCAAATATAAAATATTGTCGAGCTTTTATAAAAGATTGTTAACAAATATCGTTTAAATTAAAGAAAACATTACAAATTAAATTTCTGTTCAGCTTCATGTATTTTATCCTTCACAGAAATGACCGTAGAAAACAGAGATCTGTCTAAAAGTTTATCAGGGCCAGGACTCGAATGCGCACCAGTCACACAGCAGGCGAGACAATACCACAAAGCCACACTGCCTGGCAAATAAATGACCTTGTTTAAAATGTTACAGACGCTCGGGAAACTTGATATTCTCGAGAATTTTTGAGAGTTGCATGAAATTTCTTTTTCGGATTGATATTTGGATTCTGAACTTCATTTACTGAAAATATGTAAAAATACAAAATTCTGTTCGCAGTGTGGTTTCCCTGTTAGATTATGTACGGTATACTAAAATGGCTTAAGGCAAATACAAGTATCGTTCTTATGGAACGGACATGGCCAATTTCCATCCAAAGACTGAATTTGTGCTCTGTTCCTAATGACCTCGTCGTCGACGTGACGTTAAACTCTTGCCTTGCATGATTTTCTCTGCAGAGAAGCTAAGAATCTCTAAGAAAGCGAATACGTAGCACTGAATTATAGGAGGTGGGGCAAATAAAAGTGGCCCGGATGAGTGAGTACGATTGGACGCAAATGTATGCATGTACCACACCCCGTGTCGCGCGCACCACGTGTACGCCCGCTACATGATCCACCTTCGCTTCCTTGGAGCACATTTGCATAATCTTCACGCCTGGCGGAGTTGTCAGCAGAGCTCAGTCTGGTCGCGGCCATAGCTGGCCATCCAGGTCGCCCGATCTGTCAGTGTGGGATTACTTTGCATGAAGAGCCCTGAAGTCTTAAGTGTATCCCAACAACTCTCATAGACTTCAAGAACTGCTGCAGACCATTTCGGATGAGACTGCAGTAATTCCAGCAGTCCATATTCGATCCGCCTTTAGTAGCTTCCTTACCAGGATCCCTAAGTTCCAAGAAACAAATGGTGGCCACTTTCAACATGTGCTATAGTCAGGTTAGAGTTGTATTTCTTTTTCTCTGCTTTGTTTCTTTGTACCTTGGAACTCTCGTCTCCGGGTCATTTCTATTGGCTCCACACAGTACAAGGTGTAACGGGTAAAGAGCAGACATTTTTAAGCAGGGTGTTCGGAAATTCCCGTTGCAAACTTCTAGGAGGAGAGTGAGTACTTAATATTTCGAATAGGAATTCATGTCTGGAAAAGTACCATTCCCGTTCTACGACGGTTTCAATTCAGAGGTGTAGCGCGTCCACGTCTGCTGAGCAAAAGAGAAAAGCCAGTTGCTTGCCTAGTAGGCAGTAGGGTAGAAAGGATGACGTGTGCTACTCCTGTGGACTACTTGTTGTGGGGTCGTATGCAAAATTTAATATACGAGACTCCTGTAGAGACAGCGGAAGATCTGCCGGCACGAGTTCTGGCCGCTGCACTAAAAACTGTCAAGACACCAGGTAGGATGTAGAGTGTGTACAATGTGTGTAATAGGGTTGGTGGTCGCCACATCGAGCCGCTGTTGTAAGTACGTACAATATGCTGGGTTCTGTTTTGTTTTGGATTAATGCAAACACTTAATGTTTAAGAGTTAATACAAACAAATTTGCGCAAGTGATAAACGAGTGTTTCGTAATCTTTCCTTTCGAATTGTTACCTAATATTTGTAATGCACCACGCCTAATTCCTCGAGCAGAACCATGAGTTAAACATCTGAATTGAGTTAAACATCAGAAATGAGTTAAACGACTGAACTGACGCAGTCGTAGAACGGAAACGGTACGTTTCCCGAAAAATTGTGTACTGATTCCTCTCTACAAGTCCTAAACGTCTGTAACAGGAATTTTCGGACACCCTGTTGTGGTACACATCAGTGTGTCGGTTGCTTTTTTTCTGTATCTAACAGTGTTCATAAATTTTACGACTTGATGTTTTCTGCTTGGCCGTACCTGGGCCTCGAAGTGAACGACGGCTGAAAGTATAGACTAAATGTTTAGCGTACACACGTCCTCAGTTCAACAGCTGACCTGCTGCTCAGGACAAAATAAGCATACATGGCTTTCTGTTGCCACATGTACTTGGAGTCACTAACCAGCCTAAGGGCATACGACTTGTAACATCTATAATATTGGTCTGGATGTTACGTAAACACTGTTGTAATGTTGTTCACTACACTGACCTAAGTTCAAAAAATGGTTCAAATGGCTCCAAGCATTATGGGACTTAACATCTTAGGTCATCAGTCCCCTAAACAGAACTACTTAAACCTAACCAACCTAAGGCCATCACACACATCCATGCCCGAGGCAGGATTCGAAACCGCGACCGTAGCAGCAGCGCGGTACCGGAGTGAAGCGCCTCACCGTCCTTGGTCACCAGTAGGAAGATTTGTACTTAAACCTGTTAAACCCTATATATTAAACTAGGCATATCAGAGAAAAGAATCACGAGGTCCAATACGAAGCACAGAAGCCCGGAAATTAAGATGTGTAAGTAGACTGTTTAGGTTTTTATATTGGTAACGCCACGTAGCGCACTGTATGAAAATCACTGGCTGTGCTGTGTACAGTCTGTGGGTGGGTGGCATTGTTGTAATATTCACTATTGTAGTGTTGGGCTGTTGGCTGTAACAACGCGTAGCGTTGCGCAGTTGGAGGTGAGCCGCCAGCAGTGGTGGATGTGGGGAGAGAGATGGCGGAATTTTGAGAGCGGACGATATGGACGTGTGTCCATCAGAAAGGGTAAATTTGTAATATTGGATATCATGGACTGATATATATATTATGACTTTTGAACACTATTAGGGTAAATACATTGTTTGTTCTCTATCAAAATCATTCAATTGCTAACTATGCCTATCAGTAGTTAGTGCCTTCAGTAGTTTGAATCTTTTATTTAGCTGGCAGTATTGGCGCTCGCTGTATTACAACAGTTCGAGTAACGAAGATTTTTGTGAGGTACGTGATACATGAAAGGTATAGGTTAATGTTAGTCAGGGCCATTCTTTTGTAGGGTTTTTTGAAAGTCAGATTGCATTGCGCTAAAAATATTGTGTGTCAGTTTAGTGTTGATCAGAGTAAGTAAGGAGAGTAATGTCTGAGTACGTTCAGTTTTGCTTAGCTGTTTGAAAAGCAAATAATGTAAGAGGTTTATCAGCACAGTCATTCATTAATTTTTCTAAGTGGACGTTTCAGATGGAATATATTAAAATAGAGAAATAATTTTTTGGTGGGACAGGTACAACGGGATCTTCACTCCGGGTCCTCTGCGTGTGTCATAGCAACGTGGGGTAAAACTTTCTAATGTTTCGACCAGCAAGCGATCTGAGTGTATACACAAGTACACACTCCCGAACAGAGCAGTTCAGTTGAATCGGTCCCACAACACCACGCACGAGCCTACAACGGGTGCTTTTGTAACGCGCCGCTTGCAAGCTATTCGCGCATCGCAACACACACCACTTCTGAGTCGCCGTGTCCCACGGAGGATGGCGACCTCTAAATTTATCCACACAATTAGATAAAAGCAGACGGGCCGCCAGCCGCGGGCCGGCACCTAATTAAGGAGCCATCCGGGCGCGCCCGCGTAAGCTGACGGAATCAATTTATGAATAAGTGAGTTCGTTTGCATGACAATGGGGCCAGCGGCGGCAGGCGTGGCGGCTTGTGTGTGTGTGTGTGTGTGTGTGTGTGTGTGGGTAGCAGCTACAGCCAGTGGGGGCGGCGCTGGGGTGCGTCACGAGGGGCTGTGGCGGCCACCCCCGGGATTATCCGCCGTACAGTCGCCTCCGCATCGGGGGGGACACACCCCGCCTCTCTGGCCATCGCCTCCACAAAGGGCTTCACGTGCAGTCTTGTGCTGGCCTCCTCCAGAAGCAAAGTCACCGGCAACGTGCTTACTGCGACTTTAAACTCCGCGCTGTAACATTTATTCCAATCTCTGGCCTCTTCACCGTGGTGACAGTGACCTAAATCACTCGTTACGCCAGGATGCGTACTGGCCGACCGCCGTGACGATCGGGATCCGTCGCGTCCAGGACTAGGGGGAGGGTGCGAACTTACAGACTATAGACACAGCACACCGATTATCTACATCTACATCTATACTCCGCGAGCCACCTTACGGTGTGTGGCGGAGGGTACTTATTGTAGCACTATCTGATCCCCCCTTCCCTGTTCCATTCACGAATTGTGCGTGGGAAGAACGACTGCTTGTAAGTCTCCGTATTTGCTCTAATTTCTCGGATCTTTTCGTTGTGATCATTACGCGAGATATATGTGGGCGGTAGTAATATGTTGCCCATCTCTTCCCGGAATGTGCTCTCTCGTAATTTCGATAATAAACCTCTCCGTATTGCGTAACGCCTTTCTTGAAGTGTCCGCCACTGGAGCTTGTTCAGCATCTCCGTAACGCTCTCGCGCTGACTAAATGTCCCCATGACGAATCGCGCTGCTTTTCGCTGGATCATGTCTATCTCTTCTATTAATCCAACCTGGTAAGGGTCCCATACTGATGAGCAATACTCAAGGATCGGACGAACAAGCGTTTTGTAAGCTACTTCTTTCGTCGATGAGTCACATTTTCTTAGAATTCTTCCTATGAATCTCAACCTGGCGCCTGCTTTTCCCACTATTTGTTTTATGTGATCATTCCACTTCAGATCGCTCCGGATAGTAACTCCTAAGTATTTTACGGTCGTTACCGCTTCCAATGATTTACCACCTATGGCATAATCGTACTGGAATGGATTTCTGCCCCTATGTATGCGCATTATATTACATTTATCTACGTTTAGGGAAAGCTGCCAGCTGTCGCACCATGCATTAATCCTCTGCAGGTCCTCCTGGAGTACGTACGAGTCTTCTGATGTTGCTACTTTCTTGTAGACAACCGTGTCATCTGCAAATAGCCTCACGGAGCTACCGATGTTGTCAACTAAGTCATTTATGTATATTGTAAACAATAAAGGTCCTATCACGCTTCCCTGCGGTACTCCCGAAATTACCTCTACATCTGCAGATTTTGAACCGTTAAGAATGACATGTTGTGTTCTTTCTTCTAGGAAATCCTGAATCCAATCACAAACCTGGTCCGATATTCCGTAAGCTCGTATTTTTTTCACTAAACGTAAGTGCGGAACCGTATCAAATGCCTTCCTGAAGTCCAGGAATACGGCATCAATCTGCTCGCCAGTGTCTACGGCACTGTGAATTTCTTGGGCAAATAGGGCGAGCTGAGTTTCACATGATCTCTGTTTGCGGAATCCATGTTGGTTATGATGAAGGAGATTTGTATTATCTAAGAACGTCATAATACGAGAACACAAAACATGTTCCATTATTCTACAACAGATTGACGTAAGCGAAATAGGCCTATAATTATTCGCATCTGATTTATGACCCTTCTTGAAAATGGGAACGACCTGCGCTTTCTTCCAGTCGCTAGGTACTTTACGTTCTTAAAATTATTAGTAGGAAGTAGATTGTAGGACATTCTTAAAAGACCTGCAGCGATTTTCTATAAGGCCAGTCCAGTGCCACGGGCACCCTCACTGGGATTAACTCGGTGGGCACGGCCAAGAAACAGTAGGTTTGTATTTTTGCTGGCACACATGTAACGCTGCAGGATGTAGTTTTGTAGAGTAGGATAGAGTGGATAGCATAGTAGGTTAACAGTAGGTCAAATAGTAAGAATACCCATAGAGTAGTTAACACTCCATTCTGTAGTTAATACTAGCAGTAAGTAGAAAAAGTCTTGGTAAATGCTGCTTGAAAATTATGAATTCTGTATGTTACTTCCACCCACTAATGTCTTAGGTGGTGTTACTTTGATGAACAAATATTTTTTTTTAAAAAAAATCACTCTTTACGATCTCGTGTGGAGGCTGTACGGGATGTACGGGAATCAGTTCGGCAGTAGTATGAGGGGCATTCAGTAAGTAATGCATCACATTTTTTTCTGACAGCAGGCTGGTTTTATTTAGGATTCCAATAGACCATATTATTCCCCACTTAATTGGGTAAAAAAATCTATTTTTCAACATAATCTCCGTTCAATGTGATGGCCTTACGCCACCGTACTTGGACGGCCTTTATGCCCGGATGATACCACTCTACAGATCAACGTCGGAGTCAACGTCTTGCTGCATCAGTAATAACCTCATCACACGCAGAGTTCATCCTTGCCGCGCGGGATTAGCCGAGTTCTCTGAGGCGCTGCAGTCATGTACTGTGCGGCTGGCCCCGGCGGAGGTTCGAGTCCGCCTACGGGCGTGGGTGTGTGTGTGTTTGTCCTTAGGATAATTCGGATTAAGTAGTGTGTAAGCTTAGGGACTGATGACCTTAGCAGTTAAGTCCCATAAGATATCATACACATTTTTAGTTCATCCTTCATTTGGCCAAACAGATGGAAGCTTTTTATGATCTTCTGTCAGGCGGCAAGAAAGCCAACAGGCACACGCCTTTAACAGAGACGCCTAGTTGCACAGCGTGGTGTTTTATTGTAATCCGTCGATCACTTCGAATGCGAGTGTCGAACACTGCAGGATTCAGTCTGTGAGCGACCGACCGGCACGTGAGAGGCAGCACAGGTTCGCGCGACCTTATTGCGATGATGACAGACGTCTCGCCCAAAGACTCACCGTGCTTTTGTTCACTGCCAGATCTCCGTGCAGTCTAGAAGCGCCTACGAATATCTGCTATGTCCCGGTTTTCCATCAAAAGAAGCTTAATGACAGCTCTCCGCTTGAAAAGCACCTCCGCTGTATAGCGGCTACATACACCACCGTCGCCTGTCGGAACTTCATCAAGCTATAGAGGCTGAATCGGGAATATTCCACGAAGTCAACAACAAATTCCGCATTTTTATCCGAAATTGGCCGAGAAAAAAAAATGTTGCATTACTTATTGAACGTCCTTCGTAATAATGTGAAAATGAAACTTCCTGGTAGCTTAAAATTGTGTGCTGGACACCGCCTCTAAACCGGCACCTCGCCTTTCGTGGGCAATGCCCTTACTGACTGAGCTATCCAGGCTCAATTTACACCCCATCCTCATAACATTACTTCCGCCTTTGAAAGTTTCAAACAAAGCATAATATTTTCTACGGTAAAAATCTTCAATGTTTCTTTTCCCTGGCCTTTATCCCGTAGCTTCAGTGTGTCAATGCATAAGACATCGTTTCTTTTCGTATTTCACCATCTTGTGCATGCGATGCAAATCAAGTTCATGCAAGTAGGTACCACACGTCTTTCGAGTATTGCAGTCTAGTGTGGCACAGCGATATAATGTAGTGGTTTGAACAAGAAGTAAGTCATAAATAAATGCCTGACACCCCTAAATGCTATGTGACGTATCTGACATGCTGAGAGTACTTAACACGATTGTTCCATCGAAGTAACTAAAGTTAAACTGTTTTGATGTATTCCACACAGACTTTCTTGTGCAACTGGAGAAGCGACGATACGCAGAATTTAGGGCTCTACAAAAGTCCACCACCATCACCACCACCACCACCACCACCACCACCACCACCACCACCGTCAGCAGCAGCAACAACAACAACAACAGCAACACGAACAACAAGATGCTGTACTCCGTCACCTCACCATCCCAGTGCTGTCTTCCTCTTCAGGAAAACAGAGAACGTTGTATTCCGTAATCTGATTTTAGATTAAGTAAACTTTATTGTTACAGTACATGTATCCAGTATAAAGACATGCCTGACGACGAACACACAGCGCTCGTACTACGACGCAGTGTGTTATATTGAAACATACAACAAAGTGAGTGTAAGCAGTGGATCACAAATGCATATATCATAAATGTCATGGTATCCTACCATGGATATTACAGCGACAGCTAAACGTATATTATTTTCTGTTGTAGAAGCTGTCTCCTTTTTCGTAATGGGCGAAATTCATGGAACAGAAAGCAGTGAAAAAAGATCCAGGTTTCATCGGATGGCAACTTAACTTTCTTTATTGGAAAAGCCGTAGCGTGTATCTTGATGACTACGCCTTTCCTCAATGGAATGCCACTAGATACTGATACCTCGGATTTACGTCAGCGATTCAAAGAATTTCTCTGTTGCGTGCTATGGATTTCCATTAACCGGTACTTCTATTTTAAGTTTTACTTTCTCCATTTCGAAAAGTTTGGCTGCGAATTTAACAGCTTGCTTGTAACGGCATTTAGGCATTAACTGGCAATGGAAAAAAAAACTGATATCCGATAGGAAGTTCCATCTGCCACTGAGCAGCATATGAACTATTCAAGTCATCATTACTTCTACACACGAAAAATATCAGATTCCGTTAGTTGTTCAAGTCTTTCATAAAGTCGCAGAAATAAAATATCTTTTGAGAACTCATGTCAGGAAAGATTAGCAACCTGCAGCTCTCGTGACACTGACGTTGTCTGTCGGAGTACGTAGCACTAAAGTTCAAGCATTAGAGTGACCTGCCTGTCGCCAGATACCTCATAATTATTCGTTATCTCTCGTCGACTGCGATACTTACGCTTTTTGAGGGCTATTATTTTGTGTCCTCCTCTGGCTTCATCACAGGGTTCAAAATGGCTCTGAGCACTATGGGACTTAACTTCTGAGGTCATCAGTCCCCTAGAACTTAGAACTACTTAAACCTAACTAACCTAAGGACATCACACACATCCACGCCCGAGGCAGGATTCGAATCTGCGACCGTAGCGATCACGCGGTTCCAGACTGTAGCGCCTAGAACCGCACGGCCACTCTGGCCGGCTCATCACAGGGGGATGCGACATTGACACAAGCGTGAATAAAACGGCAAAGGATCCCTCTAAAATCGGTCCCTCTAAGAATCCTCTATTTGGCACCCGCCCATCTTTATTGCGAATTTTAAAAGATGTATCACTATGGACAGAACTCTTTACGAAGGCAAAGCCGCTATCAGACCATCAACCCCTTTGATCTCTGCTATTCCGGATGGCCTACTATCAGGCGCAAGAGTAGGACGATAGCGGCGAAAAGCAGCAGTGTAGGCTGATTGGTATTGTCCTTAGGGGTTCTGCCTGTAAAGGCGCAATTTTAAGGTACTGACCAAAGGTGGGTAGATGACACCTTTTGCCGTTTTATTCACGCATGTATCTGAGTTGCGTTCCCAATGGTTACGCCACATGTGGGCTTAAAACAGGAGTGCTGGTAAAGCATAAGCATCCTCAGCTGCTTCGGATCACGTTCAGATTTCGTCGAGCCGGTCGCTAGCGGTCCCAAACTGTAAACGGGAGCAAAAGTTGCGGCCGCTCTGCGCTCCAAATAGTTTCGATCACATTTGATGGGGATGCAGCCCCACAGTGTCCTTAGAGAAGGGTTGAACCGCCCAAGAGTGTCATCCGCGTCAGTGGTTGTGAAAGACATCTTTCTGTTGCTCATCGTACACTGCGAGGTGTCGTTTTCGACCTCGAAATATGTGGGAATCAATGCCTCAGGGAAAGGGGTAGTTTTATACCACCCCTTGCGACCTTTACGTGTCGATTCTGAGAGTAGTTGTATTTGGAATGTTGCCCTTGTCCAGTCACAAGAAAACCGCACGATTCCAACGCTGTGCGTTCGCGGTTTCGGCTTCCATCGCAGAGGCGTAGAAAGGAGGGGTGAAATGTGGATAAGAGGGGGTGTGACGACCTTACGAACGTTTGACACGTCCAGGGCGGCACTGGGAAAAATTGTGGTGATATCTGAGGCGAATATGACTTACAAGACACTTGAACTTCTGAGCTGCCGCCTGACTTTTGGTCGCGTGTGTCGACACCCTGCTGAGTCCAAGGGTGACGTCGCAGGGTGCCATGATTTTGCATCATAACAGAGGAAGGCTGTAGGCACCTTTCAAATGTAAGCGTCGCAATGGGTGAGAGTTACGGGTTTTCGATAAAGTAGTCCTTTAACTGGAGAAAGGCAACGGCAAACCAACTCCGCTAGGACCTTGCCTAATCAACGGTGCGGGTCTCCTGCATCGTCCCCTACGCTCCTCGGACTATGGGACCTCATTATCATCATTATCATCATCATTAGTCCTTTAATTCTGCTGCGCAGTGTAGTTCATGAAACATTTCTGGTCCACTATTCTGATTTCAGTGAGTAAACTAAGATGCGACAAGCCGGTCATTTCTTCGGGCACTCTTGGACTCATTTCCTCGTTTTCGATTTTTTTTCGTTTTTTCTTTGCCAACTTTAGCTACAATATTGTAATTGCGGCATACGTTTCTTTTGGGTCTTTTACATCGTGACCTTGTGAAATCGCATTGACAACTGACAATACTAACGAAGTTATTGATGTGTGAAGGTCGCTTCAATGTACTGAAGATTTGACAAACTAGTATTGTCAAAAAAAAAAAATGGCTCTGAGCGCTATGGGACTTAACATCTGAGGTCATCAGTCCCCTAGAACTTAGAACTACTTAAACCTAAGGACATCACACACGTCCATGCCCGAGGCAGGAGTCGAACCTGCGACCGTAGCGGTCGCGCAGTTCCAGACTGAAGCGCCTAGAACCGCTCGACCACTCCGGCCGGCAAACTAGTATTGTCAGTATCGTATATGTGCAGACCACCTTTATGCCAGAACGGAATTTGTTCATTTTTCTTTGCTTCAGTTTATAGTATATGTGACGTAAATTCAAAGGGAAAGTAGCCTTTGGTCACAATGTCATAGGTTTCCCAGAAGCCATACACACAGTGCATCCATAAACTGAGCTGATGATATAGCTATAATCCTGCGAAAAGTATAGTGGAAAATGCAGCATAAGTCTACAATGGAGCCACTGAATGGTCACCACACGCTTTAATACAAAACTACCAATTCCTGTTCCGCAGATCGCGGTCGGCCGCTGACGGATCCATAATCGCACCCCTTCTTACACCTCCTCGTCTGCCTAGAACTGAAGCCACACAGGTCTTTCTTTAGGTCGCCAAAGATGTGAAAATCACACGGTCAAAGATGCGGGCTGTACTGAGAATGTTAGTGTTTCCCAACAGAATCGCTGAAGCGTAGCCTTCGTCCGATTGGTAGTGCGGAGGCAGGTGATGTCGTACAACAAGATGAGTCCTTCCGACAGCATTCCGACAGTCGGAGGGCAAACGGCAAATCCCTCAGTGGATACGTCCTACATCTCTTCTGCATAGAAATCCAAAGCTGCTCACACAAGTTCCAATAGTAGTCATCATGACCCTCTTCAACTGCAGCGTCCTCTGCTCGTCGAGTTCTTCGAGGCTGGAACCACAGTCCATATGCAGGGCCATAAAGAACTTTGCAGAAACTGGTAGGAGGAAGTGCAAGAATGGGTGCGGTCGTGAATGTGTCAGCGGCCGACCACGTTCTACGAAACAGGAATGAGCGTATCGTCTCCCAGTGGTGATTATTTTTCAATGCAACCTTTCCATGGTGTCTTTGCGGCAGTCCTTCGATTTTCATTGACTGCCCCTCATATAATACATATGATTGGTTACAGTAATTTATAGTTTCTGCTTGCATTGTGTGATGATGAAGGGTGGGGGGGGGGGGGGGGCGGTGCTGACACTTAAACTACTTCTTCCGAATAGCTCCAAGGGAACAATCGGCCTTAACGTCCTCATTTGATGGACAGGTTGTTATCACTTCATGAGACACTGTGTAGATGTTTGGAAGGAAGGAAGATCAGATCGCCCGTGCCCTTTCAAAGGAACTATCTCGTCTTTTGCCTTAAGCAATTTGGGAAGGAAAACCTAAATATAGAGGGCCAGGCGGTGTTTTGAACCATCGCCCTCCCGAATGCAAGTCCACTGTGCCAGCCACTGCGCCACCTCGCTTGGTGAAGTTTGGCATTTGGTGGAGGACGGCCGACCGGGGTGGCCAAGCGGTTCTAGACGCTACAGTCTGGAACCGCGCGACCGCTACGTCGCAGGTTCGAATCCTGCCTCGGGCATGGATGTGTGTGATGTCCTTAGGCTAGTTGGGTTTAAGTAGTTCTAAGTTCTAGGGAACTGATGACCTCAGCAGTTAAGTCCCATAGTGTTCAAAGCCATTTTTTTTTTATGGAGGACGACGACGCGAAGTCTGGTGTTTATTAATTTAACGTCAGCACCTCTCGTTTCCTCGCCGCAAACGGGCATGAAACTAGTAGTTCTGTGCTTGGGTCGAGCTATTTGCAAGTTAATGGTAGATACATGTGGTGTCTATTGTTTTGGACATATCTAAAAGCGCAGGCACTATTGTGATCCTGTGGCCACCATGACATTATCTGCCAGTGTACATTGATTTACATCAAAGGGGCAAGTTGAAAATGTGTCCTGCACAAGGAGTCGGAGCTGGGTCTCCAGCTTACAAGGCAGATGCACTGATCACTACACCATCCACACCACAACCACATGGACTATCCTAGCACGCCACCTGTCAGACCCACATTCTCAAATTATAGTACCGATGTAGTGCCCCAGCTCATTACCCATACTACTTGTGGCATCTTACTGATGCCCGTAAGACTTCGATCCTGATGTGCATCTGCACTGAAGGGACGACTGAAGGTTGAAACGTCCCCTTAGAAAATTTCATGAATTACTGTGCTGGTAAACCTCTTACGTTATTTGATTTTCAAACAGCTGAGCAAATCTCAACGTACTCGGACATTTCTCTCTTTACTTATTCTGATTAACACTAAACTGACACACAATATTTTTGGCGCAACACAATCTGACTTTCAATAATCCCTACAAAAGAATGGCTCTGACTAACAATAACCTATACCTTTCATGAATCACTTACCTCACAAAAATCTTCGTTACTCGAACTACTGCAATACATCTAGCGGCTCTACTGTCAGCTAAATAAAAGATTCTAACTACTGAAGGCACTAACTACAGATGGGCATAGTTAGCAAATGAAAGATTTTGATAGAGAACAAACAATGAATTTACCTTAATAGTTGGTTGGTTTGTGGGATTAAAGGGACCAGACTGCTACGGTTATCGGTCCCTTACCTTAATAGTGTTCAATATATACAGGGTGTCCCAGCAATCTTGTCCACCCAAAATATCTCTGGAACAATAACAGCTATTGGAAAACGACTTTCACCGGTATCAATGTAGGGCTGGGGCCCATGAATGTATATATTTGGAAACATTCTAAAACGAAAGCATATGTGTTTTTTAACACAAACTTACTTTTTTTAAATGGACCTCCTATATTTTTTCTTCAGCAATCCATAGCATGACAAAGCACATACACAATGGCGTTGATTGCATCGCAATATTCCCATTACATCCCGACATATTGAGACGCGAAGTTGACCCTTGAAACACCCGACATGCGCTGCTAGCGCACGTCCTGAGGCTCAGGCGTGAACCCCATGCTGCCTGTAATCGCGATGTGAAGATGGCCAATTATCACTTCATTGCAGACGCACACCTGGATCAAAGTCTAACGGAAATCGGCCAGAAGCTGCGAGTAATGCGGATAATAGTGGTACTGCGTGTAAAAGTTGAGAATGTAGGTCTGACGTGAGGCTTGCTAGATTAATCCGTGAGGTTGTGGTGACCACTGTGTCTGGATAGCGTAATGGTAAGCGCATCTGCCTAGTCAGCAGGAGAACCGGGTTCGAATCTCAGTCCGGCACAAGTTTTCAGCTTGCTCCATTGACGTAAAACACTGCTCACTGGCAGTGAATGTCTTGAATTCGTCTGTGATAGTTAGTGGTAGGTGGCTAAAGGACGGATTAGGTACATGGTTCAGCCTATGAAAGGAGTGCTCGCTACGAAACAGGGCGAGTAGCGTTTCTAGAGAAAGTGAGAAGGCCGCCTTTGATTTGCAGACGACGTTCCCTGGGCTGCAGTCAGTTTGGCGGCGCGCACTGCCTCGCCGCCGCGGACGGCGAGGCAGATAAATCTTTCCAGCGCTTCTCTCTTCCCAGACGGCGAAAAGGACATTTTTGCTCCTCTGGGCACGGCTGTATTATTTATGGAGAGAAGGCCTCGCAAGAACGCGAATGTTTCTTCAGTGTTCCGTTCAAATATGGGGGAGGGCAGAGCGCTTCCGCCAGGTACGCTAGCGCCGCGTCTCTCGGATGACGGGGGCTGGCGAAGGTGGGGGCGACATTTCCATCTGAAAAAGGCTGTGCTGGCCGTGACGCGGGGGGGCGGGCCGTCTTATTGGTTTAATGCGGAGCCGCGCTGTCCCCCGCGGGTAAGTAAACGGAGAGGCTGCCCCCGCCTCCTCCGCCCCCGCGTGCTCCGCCCCGCCTAAGTTGGTGTTTGCCCGGCGGTCGCTTGCCGCACGGCCGGCTGGCCGCGACACCTCGCTAATAAGCCGGCGCCCTCGCCCAGCGTGCCCCTGGACACGGCACTACGACTCCCCGCAGCAGACACGACATTTTTTCATCTTTCCGTTTATACGGCCACGCCTCGACGAGAAACTGCACCCGCGAGACTTGGTTTTCCAGAGTCCTCAGGTTCACTTGACTCTCAGCTTCTACTTTCGCAGTGGCTTCCATCTTCAGAAAGTGACGCCGCGCAGTGGCCTATGTCAGCAACATCCACTTGAGTTGTGCGTCTCTGCCTAGTGCTCAGAATGGAGAAGGATACACAGGTTCTAAAGCCTTCAACTGGCTGTTGGAAGATGTCAGGCGACAACCCAGAAATCCTCACATGCAGGGTGCAATGGGTACAAGTGCGCATTTTTTTGTGTGTGCTACCTTAATCATCATCACTGGTTCAAAAATGGCTCTGAGCACTATGGGACTTAACATCTGTGGTCATCAGTCCCCTAGAACTTAGAACTGCTTAAACCTAACTAACCTAAGGACATCACACACATCCATGCCCGAGGCAGGATTCGAACCTGCGACCGTAGCGGTCACGCGGTTCCAGACTGAAGCGCCTAGAGCCGCACGGCCACACCGACCGGCCATCATCACTGTGTTGGTTCTTTTTTTCTGTGTCGAACAGGCTTCCCACAAACAAGTCACGAACTTTAAGACCTGATTTTTTTTGCATAGTCGTAATTTCCACCACTAAGTGGTATAGACTGACCATTTTGCATACATGTGTTCACACTTCAACACCTGACTCCTTTCCAGGGGAAAACAAAGCACTAGTGGGTGTGCTCTTGCCATATGTGCTTGGAGGTACTAACCAACACAAAAATGAAACTTCCTGGCAGATTAAAATTGTGTGCCCGACCGAGACAGTTTTAATCTGCCAGGAAGTTTCATATCAGCGCACACTCCGCTGCACAGTGAAAATCTCATACTGGAAACATCCCCCAGACTGTGGCTAAGCCATGTCTCCGCAGTATCCCTTCTTTCAGGAGTGCTAGTTCTGCAAGGTTAGCAGGAGAGCTTCTGTAAAGTTTGGAAGGTAGCAGACGAGGTACTGGCAGAAGTAAAGCTGTGAGTACGGGGCGTGAGTCGTGGTTCGGTAGCTCAGATGGTAGAGCACTTGCCCGCGAAAGGCAAAGGTCCTGAGTTCGAGTCTCGGTCGGGCACACAGTTTTAATCTGCCAGGAAGTTTCATATCAGCGCACACTCCGCTGCAGACTGAAAATCTCATTCTGGAAACATAAAAATGTATGACCAGTAATAACTATAATTATTAGACAGCAAATAACGCAAATAATGATGCAATGTTGTTCAGTTTGCCATCCTCATTCACCAAGAGAAATATCTGCACTTATACCCATTAAACCTTGTATTAAGAAAACTAACTAGTAGACGATCTTGGTAGAAGTCATTTTCCTGCTTAGGCTCTTTTATTTTGAAATGACTCCTTCATTGCATTATTTAGCCTGAGCATTATCAGACGCGAAATACATACGCAAAAAGGAACAAATGCGACTCTTATGTGAGTCTTGTCACTGTGCCATCATAAAACCATTAAAACACGTTATTGGAACTATTTAAAATGTAAGTACACAAGGACTGACCAGCGTCTTAAAATCAAATGTATTTGAACCAGAGAACATTTCCTGAGGGCTATTAGAAGGCCCTCAGCAGTAGTATTTTTCTTTTTGTGTACTTTATTTACTGTCATTTTATTAATACCTCTTGCAAATCGTGCTATATTACAGTCCGTCATTCTTCAACTTTCGCCCATAAAAGAATATGTAAAGAAACTTTTAAACATAATAAATTGGAGAGAACCTGCTGACACTCGAGAAACTACCCACGGACAATATTCGATAAATAACCAAAACCCTTAATCAAATCGCAAAATAACTTCCTGTTTGAGAAGAAACATTATTTACAAAAATATAGCTTTCAAATGGGATCCCAACGTCAGGAGCATCGGAAAACATATTCATCAACCACATAGAAAATGTTATCTTCGTACAAAAATCGCAAAGAAAGGATGAGAAGTTGTTTATTGGTGCAGATTTGTAGAAGATATAACCTGTACTGAAGATAAACCTAACATACTTAAACTACAAGCAGCGGAAACAGTAGGGCTCTATATAAAAGTATCCAAATCACCATGGAAAATGAAACGCAAAATCAAATACAATGTTGAATATAACAAACAGAAGAGGAACAGTCATGACATCACTAACAAAAATAAATAGCACACTTTAAGATAAAAGCACAAATCAGAACACTCAGAGTAGCAAATATCTGAAGAAATAAGGAATACATATTGCTTACATGACAAAGACCAAGGAGCTGGTATATACCAGTTGGAACGTCAAGATTGCAGATCAGGGAACCTGGAGATGGCTGGTGACATATATTTAAAAACTAGATACAAAGAACACATAAGAAATTGGAATTACAAAAATAGCCTTTCTACCTTTATTTGACACCTAACAAAACATGAACACGAACCACCTAACACAGAACAGGATATGATAATAAAATGAACAAATACATCAGAAAACATCACAGCTTATAAGAAAAACTTCACATGCAAAGAACTCTTCTAACGAACAGTTAAGTAATAAATGACCAAATAAATATAAGGAACAACTCACTGATCATAGTAGACACTAAAACAATAACAAACAGAGACATAGAACGTAACCAGACTAAGTAATAATTTAATCTTCCCACCGCAGACACACAAAAAACCTATTATTGCGATACCCTCCACTCAAAATTCCCTCCCCCTTTTCCCAGACCGGGCCCCACCACACACAAAATCGTAAATAAAATCAAATAAATATTTTACCTTACGCATTTTGGGCTCCTAAAAGTTGTTTCTTACCTAACAATAAAAAAAATAACTGTAAAACACTGTAATGTAGTAGCCTATCTGGAATCATCATGTACAGTAATTATCATATACATAAATGTGTGCGGCAGGCAACTAAAGATGCTTTATAAGAAAAAGAAGTGTAACGTGTATGGCTGAAAACTGACAACCGTTAATATAGTTTCACAGACGGAACACATCTTTAAGAATATAGAAGCAACTAAGAAGTGACGGAAAGCATAAGAAATTGAAAATAAAATAATGAGTACATTAAAATGAGATGAAATTCCCATAAACCAACCACCAGCTAAAGAGAAGAAACTAAACTGTACTACAACCCAGAATCCATTGTATTCGCGTACAAGATGTTTTGATCGACTACGAGCTTCGTCAGTCTCTTTTTGTGCACACCACATTTTATCCTCTCGTTCTCTCCATATTTTTAGTTGTGTCTCGGCTGTATTCAAGTCTTCGTAAGTCTGTGAGGGATGCCTCTATGCCAGTACCAAATTCTGCACAATACTCATCACCACGTATTTGTTCGTGTGCGCAGTGTTGTTGTAACGTTCTTTAAATACAAAATTTGTAACGGATAACACGGGAAAGTTATGGAGATCGAATTTTTCAAACTCTGCGTCCACGTTTGCCGACTGGGATCATAGTTTTGTGGCTGTTAGAAGTCGTTACCTGTCTGAAGGAACTTGCTCCGTAAAGAATGCCATAAGTAAATAAATAAATATTACGTAGTTGAAAGTCCTTACACATTCTTCATCATATACTGCGCGAGAAAGTATAACGTGAGGATCGACTGTGGTACTGTATGACATTCCTCGTGCCACCAGCGTCAGAGAAATTTCCTACCTGCAGGATGGGCAATTCCCACTTTACGTAGAGCGCTCGTATTTGTATTTAAAATTTATTTGGCTGTCCTAATGCTTTCTGTTCCCTTCTCGACGCCAGTTTCATCAATAAAACTGGGGTGACTACTTGTGAGGTCGAGGAATATGTCTTCGATCGAAAAACTGCATTTTGGCCCTTAACGGTCATTAAAGCGGAAGGGGGACGGAGACCAAACCCAGCATTACCTATCCTCTTTTTCTTGGTATGATTTCTTTCTTCGTCTCAATCGCTGGTCTACAGGCACCGCTTAATTCGTAACCTCCGTCCCTGTTAAAATTATTGGTGCACATGCGAATTTTCTACCAGTTTTTTGTTACAGAATCCCAGAAGTAGATCCGTGAAAGAGCACATCCGTATTCTCAAAGCTTATATGGTAAAGGTATGTTAAGTTATTGCAGATTTTTCAAGATTTCTGTGCCGTGTGTGTTCAGTGCAGCTCTCGGCTACTGTACGGTGTACATTTTTGCCACATTCACACATTATGTGCAGCGAACATACGAAAACGCATGCGCTGAGGTAATGCGCAAGCGCTCAAACGTTTCTTTTGCCCCCTGGCGCAAGAAGAGTTGCAGCGCCGCCAGTGGTGAATACTGTCGAAAAAAGATATATCGTTAAAAATTAATACTCACGGC
The DNA here is from genome assembly GCF_021461385.2 of Schistocerca piceifrons. Taxonomy (NCBI): domain Eukaryota; kingdom Metazoa; phylum Arthropoda; class Insecta; order Orthoptera; family Acrididae; genus Schistocerca; species Schistocerca piceifrons. The sequence continues at coordinate 58,258,779 of NC_060143.1, forward strand.
CGGCCGCTTCAGATGCCGTAGTTTCTTTATATCTGATAAAACGGAATTCCAAGTTTTACTTAGTGGGTATCCATTGCTACGGTTAACGATATATACACGTTCTCTGTTACCGGGTCTTCGAGAACAACTGGCTGCGATTCCTCCACAGTCATTCATGCACGGCATTGAAAGTATCCCCAGCAGGTTTCAAGCAGTCACGAATGTAAAGGGTGGACACACCCCATATTAAGATCCTTTAGTATGTATCCGAACACTTTTGATGAAGTGCTGTATACAGTAGCAGATCACCAGCATTTCAAATGGTGAAAACCGCAACAGCTGCTTCAACATTAATTATTAATCACTATTAGTTTCATGACATTGAAGTCACATCTGTAGGTAGCCAACTAAAAAAAAATACATATTGAACCTAAGTGACATTTGCTTCTCATTTTGGAAAATTTGGAAATAATAAGATGCCTTAAAACCATTCCTGAATGTATTTTTTTCTAGCGGGAGGAATTATGTAATCATTCTATTTTGACAAATTTTGACTGGCTACACAAAATGAGTGAGGAGGGGGACCAGGGAGTGACGCATAAGTAAATAAGTTACCCCCTTCCAATGCCTTGCGTGGCATTGTTTCCATCCTGCTTCAGTGGCGTTGTATGTTATATGTTGTATGTTATTGTATTACTATGTTACGTAACTGTAATATCCTCTTGTTGATGGCAATGCTGTTAAGACCCGCTAACCCGGTGTTTTGCTATGTGTGGAGGTTTCTCAATGTTTAACGCTTACTAGTATTTATACATGGTTCAGTGGGCACTTTGCCGTTGTTTTGCGGCTTTGTTTATGGCCTCTGGCCCAATACGTCGGTTTCCGTGGTTCTGCGCATGCGCTGCTGTGCGTTCTGTCCAGTACGTGGCGTGTTGGCCTGTAGTAGTGCGACTGGCCATTGTACTTGGGGAGACGTAGAATAGTTGTCCGATATGCTAGTTTTGGTTGGGGGGTCTTCTCCACGATTTATTGATGTCTGTTCTTATTGGCCAATCTTTGTTTCAGATTTATGTCTTTCTCTATTTTCAATGTCAATTTTACTCACGTCGGCTGCGTAATTCATAGCGCCAGTTCTGTGCAGCAGGATAGGAAATTTCTATTATTTACCATCATGGAGATTTTAAAGACACTGTGTATTGAAAGCACCATAAAGCTTAATTGCTAATCAACATTATATTATATGTATAATTTATATAATATATACGCGTATAACACAATATAATATAATAATTTGATGCTGCAGCCACTGTGAATTAAGATACAAAGGAGCTAAAGACATTAGCTGCCAGTGGGCACTAATTTAAGTCAATGGGTAAAGCTGAAAATTTGTGCTAGACCGGGTTCGAATCCGGGTCTGTCGCTTAGTAGGCAGACGGCCTTGCCATTGCGCTATCCAGACACTGTGGTCATTGCAACTGCACAGACATTACCCCCCCCCTCCCCTCCCCTCCCGTAGCATGCCTCCCATCAGACCCAAATTATCAACTTACCCACACACTACTGATGTAATGTCCGTCACATCTGCCTAGTAAGCACGAGACTAGGTTTGAATCCCTGTTTGTCACAAATTTTCAACTTCCTCATTGATTTAAATCAGTGCCTACTGGCAGCTGATGTGTTTAATTCCTATGTGACTCAGGGTTATATTATTTCGGCAGTTCCCGTTTTAAGATACCTCTATTTACGATTTTTGTATCTTATTTAGGTCGTCTGTTACCTGAAGTTGTGACTATAACGTTATGAATAGTCGTGATTAATAAATCATTTTGACGCAGCTGTTACGGTTTTCATCAGTTCAGATGTATCATCACAGCTGTGGTTGCCCCTCATGGCAAGTGATTTGTAGAGCACCAGCAGTTGAACACAGTAAAGTAGCTTGCTGTTGAAACGCCTGCTGGTGCAGAAGATAACTAAGTGGGTTCCCCTCGGCAGGAACTCGGAGAAATTTGCTTATCCAGTGAGACGTGTGTGGGCTGCGACAGCGCGGCCGGTGCGCGCACCTCTCGCTGCCGCCACTCACATTGTTTATACCGGCGCTGCCCGCATCGCGTCGCCTCTCCAGCGCCACTTGCTCCTTCCCCTCCCTTCCTTTTTTTTTTTTTTAACAGTCTGCGGTTCGCCCGGCAACCCTCCCGGCAGCTCTCTTCCAACCCCCCCCCTCTCCTTTTGTCCTTTTTCCCTTCCTCCGACGCAGCAGAGGGCTCGGCCTCCCTACCCGGACTGGGCCGTGCTGGCGTGCTTCTTATTTCGGCTGCACGCCCCACACCCCACACCCTCTCCCGCTGCGCTCCCAAGGCTTCCTCCCCCCCGGCTGGGAAGACGGAGGAGGGGCAGGAGGGAAGAAAACCTCGCACGGCCCGGAGGCAACTCTATTGATTTATACGTCACTTTCTTTTATAAGTTTCTTCGGCCGGCGCCCAAAGGGTGTACACCGCCGGGGGGTGGGTCTGGCGTTGGGGGTTGGGGGGCTGATGACTTGCCGGGACGGGGGGCTGAGGGGCGTCTACTGGGGGCGAGCCGCTGCCGCTGCCTCTGCCGCAATACGGACGAGTGGATGCCGGGAAATTCCGCCCCCGGCCAGCCGCCGCCGCCGCCGCCGCGGCAAAAAAATTATATAAATGGTGCGGGCCGCAGCACCGTGAGAGATTGTGTTAGGTCTAGGAGGAAGGAGGAGGCACTACTGCTCTCTGGGCAGCAGCGAAGAGGATAATAAGTGTGCGGATGCCGTAAACACCGATACCCTCACCACTCGGCCCCTTGGGGAAGGATGCCAAGAGCCGTGGACGCAACGGACAATGAGACCACTAGCTTATTTTGTTATCGACGATAAAAGCTATTCACTTGCTCCTTTTTCACACTCGGTTGTCTCTATCGTTTCAATTTTTTTTTTTTTTGGAAACGGTGCTCCGAAGTTTCAGTCTACGATATTCAAGACAGGCTGTAACAACAACGACGTTATACTATTGTACATATAAATAATTTTTTCTTCTGATTTTCGACAAATTAGTGTAATCGATGTTCTGATTTCATTTCTTTTTTGTTTCATGCCATTATGTTAAAGAAACTGTAAACAATTTTCGATGTGAATATTAATGTTTATGTCAAATTTCAAGCAATATTGTAATAGAATTGAAGTGTAACAAATGTCGAAACTGTTGTAACATGTTTAAAATTGTAATTGTGCGTCTGGTGCATACGTAGGCGATGTATTAGGATATGTAGAATGCAAAACCTCGGGTGAATACCCTGTCTGTAGGGGAGCGGTAAAAGGTGGATGGCCGGCGAGCGCGGGAAAATACACACGGGCGCTGCACGGCATAACGGGCTCAGCAGTAGTAGTCGGAGTTGGGCATTGGTCTGAGTAACACGTTCTGGATCGAGGAGGCTCTCCTGGAAGGCGTAGTTTCATTGAGCCTCGGATATGCCGTTCCGACGCCTATACAGCGTTTCAGAGTCCCCCCCCCCCTTTTTATTCATTTGAATTCTGAAGTGTTCTAAACTGATTTGACCAGCAGAGTCAAAGCCAAATAGAAACCAAAATTTATCAGTGTTTTACCTTTATCAAAATTGACATTGTGTGTGTGTTTCGAAAGTGCTATTTCTAGGGAAACCTATGCCCGATTTTAATCAGATCAATAGACAGTGCGAATTTGTAGTAAACATTATAGTGTAGTGTTACGTATTTATGGTTTATCCCTATCAGTACAGAAAGTGAAATTATCAGTTCAGTAGATTTTCTGGTTCTAAAATTTACCATATTATGCTGTGTTATTACGTGTTGTTTTGCTTGAACGTACATCAACTTGTACAGGGAAGAAACTCAGTTAATGCCTAATTAGGCTGGCGACCGTATTATTAACGAATTGGTAGCATCTTCTGTGTTGTTTCTTGTCCGTCCTGACGTGTAGTTGCATTTCGGACTTGCTTGACGTATCAGGACAGAGTGGGTGTAAGTCTGATTTGCCTCCATTCAGGTACACGCGGTCAATTTCTATACAAAAATCCTTTCTCTTAAGGTGAAGCCCGTCAACTTACCATAGTACAGGCTTTAAAGAGTATCGTGCCCCACGCGCACGTTACAAGGCGACACAAATGTGCCCCACTGCAAGCTGTTAACGAAGGTCCGAGCGTAAGGGTTAGGTTCCCAGATACGTAAGTGGCTCGAAGAGTTCTTAAGTAATAGTAACCAGAACTTTGTCCTCTCCGGCGAGTGTTTCAGAGACCAATGTATTGTCAATAGTGCCTCAGAAGTTTGACAGGACCGATCTTATCCTCTACATACATAAACAGTCTGACTGTCAGGGTGACCAGCAATTTGCGGCTGTTTGCTGATGACGCTGTAGTGTCGTCATTGAGTGACTGTAGGAGGATACAATACGACTTGTGCATCGTTCCTAGTTAGTGTGACTAATGGATACTTGCTCTAAACGCAGAAAACCGTAAGTTAATGCAGGTTAGTGGGAAAAACAATCCTGCAAAGCTCGAATGCAGCATTAGTAGTGTGCTCCTTGACACATTCATGTCGATTAAATATCTAGGCGTAACGTTGCAAAGCGATATAAAATGGAACGAGAACATAAGGGCAGTAATAGGGAAGTCGAGTGGTCGACTTCCGTTTGTTGGGAGAATTTAATAAAAATGTAACAGATCTATAAAGCAGACTCCATACACAACACTAGTATGCCCAAATCTGGAGTACTACTTGGGTGTGTGGGATCTCCACCAGGTCGGATTAAAGGAAGAGGTCGAAGGAATTGCTAGATTTGTTACTGATAAGTTCTGTTGGTACGCAAGTATTGCGGAGATGCTTCTGGAGGGAAGATGACGTTCTTTTCGCGAACCGATATTTAGAAAATTTACAGAACAGATTGCAGGACGGCTCTGCTGTCACCAAAGCAAATTTCGCGTAAAGACCACGAAAACAAGGGAAATTAGGGATTGTACCGAGGCACATAGATAGTAGATTTTTCCTTCGCTTCGTTTGCGAGTGGAGCAGGAAAAATAACTAGTAGTGGTGCAAAGTAATCCACCATGCACCAGGCGATGGCTTGTGGAGCCTGTATGTAGCTGCAGATGTAGAAGCTGCTGTAATGCGTTTATTCACGCACACCCGCTTTTGGCCTAGTGACCGTCTTCAAGTCACGGGTTAACATAACATGAGGTTAAAGGAGAGTTGCTTGGCGTCAAGTGCCTACCTGATGATTGAATATGAAAGGGCTGAAAGTGCGAGAAGTCGAAATGTAAGAAAACAGGAAAGAAACGTTGACAGCTATAACAAGTCATTTTATTAGGAGCAACGCAAATTATGATAGTTTCGTACAATTTGTAACGTCTGGCAGAAAAAGTGTTGCAAAAGTGTAATAAGCTATATATATATATATATATATATATATATATATATATATATATATATATATATATATATATGTGTGTGTGTGTGGAGATGTAAGTAGCCTGCTTCGATTCTAAGGAATCGGTGAATGAGTACAGAATCACGTCACTTCAGAATGAACGTTCACTCTGCAGCGTTTCGCAGACAAGTGCTGTACAGACTGAGCCACCCGAGTAAGAGACACGAGCCACCCTCACAGCTTTACTTTCGACATACACTTTCCGCCTTCCAAAATTCATAGAAACATTCCTGCATACTTTGCGCGACTAGCACCCATGATAGAAAAGTCCCACTTTCTCGGTCCGACAAACAAACAATTTCAGATCAGCGCACACTCCAGTGTAGAGCGATATTTCATTCTGGAAACAGCCCCCGAGGCTGTGACTAAACTACGTCTCTACAGTAACCTTTCTTTCATTAGTGGAAGAATTGGAAGTTTGAAAGGCAGGAGATGTACGTGCGGAATTTAGCTATTATGGCGCGTCTTGCGTACTGCTTTCGTACTTGGATAACTTTTGCTAGCAAAAGGCAAAGGTCCCAGGTTCGAACCCGTGTCTGGCACACTGTTTTAATCTGCCTGGAAGTTTCAGCAGCCGGCCGCTGTGGTCGAGCGGTTCTAGGCGCTTCAGTCCGGAACCGCACTGCTGCTACGGTTGCAGGTTCGAATCCTGCCTCGGGCATGGATGTGTGTGATGTCCTTAGTTGGGTTTAAGTAGTTCAAAGTCCAGGGGACTGATGATCTCAGATGTGAAGTCCCATAGTACTTAGAGCCATTTGAACCATTTCTGAAGTTTCAGCACCTCACTTATTTATAAGCAGTAACTAAGAATATAGGACTGACATCACTGACATAAAAAAAATAAAATTCCCTTATTTCACTGTAAGTAAATTGACCATGGCTAAGAGGTCATTCTTCGAGCATTTAATTTCTTGTTCGTAGGAAGACGAGGAATGTACCCTAGGATGGGAAGAACATACAGTTTGGACACCAAAACTACGCGGTATTTTGTTTAATTTCGCAATTCTGCACAGTGCGCAGTAGCGATGATTTCAACATACATCACGTTGTGGTTGTTTTTTCTGAGCAACAGCTGTCTGAATAATAGCTTTACTTGCTTCTTCACTCAGTAGTCTTCTTCATGTTTCTAATCTTGTCTTTGCTTCTATTAGAAAGCACTGGGCACAAAATATTTACATCTAAAGTAAATGAAATGAATTAAAATATGGTACTGCTTACTGCTTGTTGGGAAGCGAGAGAGAAACAGGTTGTAACAGACATGCTCGTTACGTTCAGCCTTCCTCTTGTTACGAGCAAAGAAACTTACACTCTAATAAATCTAGTGGAGGTACTGTGGAGTACAAGAGGTCTCTCTAGTACTTCCAACCTTCCTGAAATTACTAGCCAAGTCGCATTCAGCAGTTTACAGGAAAAAAAACGGAAATACCCAATTCATAGTTTCGCATTTCAAGTCTTCAATTATTGTCAGTTGTACCTTCAGTTTTTAATAATGACTGTGTATTTGACGTCAAGAAATATTCCTTCAACCTGATGTAATGATAATCAGTGACTTGAAGACACTCGCCTGACCGAAATTCGTTGTCTGTGAAGAAAGATACATTACATTATGCTTTGATGATACAGAATAGTGATGTCATTCTTTAAATCTATTGTGTTAATGTATTTGCTATCAATTTCAAAGAAATACGCTTTGAGGTTGTCACTGCTTCCTATTTCCGTGGAATAGCTAGCCTTGATCCTAAGTGCTAACGTTGGGAATGAAACATAAGAAATTAACAGCCTTGTGGACAGAATAGGAGCACGTTGCAGAGCATGCATTACTGTTCGCGGTAACCACACACCTTATTAAGGGCAATCTCCCGTCATTTGTAACGTCCAGGGGTCCATAACGAGTCGCGGTGACTGAAGTATAAATATTGTCTTTGAATAAAAGTCTCATTTCTGTCCGTCTCATTGTGTGTTTCTTTCAGTTACCTTCTGCACTAAACTATAGCAGTTCTTTCTATGTGTCGTTTAAGTTGCATCGAGGTATGGTACTTGGTTGTGAAACATCATGCGAAAGTTACTTTTGTCCTTACGTTTTGCACACCAGTGTATTTCACAGAGGCAAAGATCAACAACTGCTCACAGCCCTTAAAACATGCATTTTAGAGCCAATGTTTACCGAACATTTTTTCCTAGCCTTGGTCCATACTGTCACCTCTCAAAATATGGAATACTCTTCCTTTATAATCCTGTATTACTGTTGGTCCGTTTCTGTAGCTGTGCGGTCAGTGCGGGAGACGGCTAACCGAAGGCGCCCAGGTTCGACTGAATTTAACTAAGCAGACACAACAGGCACTATAACAGGAAGCAATTTTAATTCAATGATTATGCCCCACGGCCACTTTACCAACATATTTTAAAAACTGGATATAACTAGGCGGGGACTACACCCACTTTATAAACCAACAAAAGTTAAACATGCAGTTCAGGTAGTCAGAATCTTAACAGGCTGAATTTTAATTTATACAGTAATAAAAACCCAGATTTTTTTTCTTGAGCAGCTGTTTTAAAAAGGAAAATGTAGTCTTCTTCTGATTCCTCCTGGATTACTGTCAGTTGCCTCAAGACCCTGTTGACGCAGAAGGAACCCGCTACACCCAGTAAGACTTCCAAGTGTCAGCATAGGTGAAGCCGTTGCGCCGGCCCGGGTGGCCGAGCGGTTCTAGGCGCTACAGTCTGGACCCGCTACGGTCGCAGTTTCGAATCCTGCCTCGGGCATGGATGTGTGTGATGTCCTTAGGTTAGTTAGGTTTAATTAGTTCTAAGTTCTAGGGGACTGATGACCTTAGAAGTAAAGTCCCATAGTGCTCAGAGCCATTTGAACCATTTTTTGAAGCCGTTGCTCTCTGCAAGCTGCTGTCACGGTTGGCAGCCTACGCGATATGCACGACATCTGTATTTGTCCATGTGGAAAGAGAGGGACCCCAGAACTTGTACTTTTGTACTGTGAGCGCTGGTCGCTGGAAAGACTAACACAGTCGCTTAGGCATCAGACCTTGAGGGACCTGTCTCAAAGACTGTGCAGGCAGAACATCTAGAGCGCTGCATAAAGAGTACCTGCGGCGACGAGAGTACAGGCAGCAACGAACACAGGCAACAAATGAGTCCATAGACAACATTAGCGCGAGAGATGACAGCAGTACCGCCAGCAGATCAGGCAACAGCGGCTAGAGTTGCGCTCTACCAAAACTATGGGCCGTTAGTTTTGGTACACTACATAAATGACTTAAGCACACAGTGGGATTACTGGTAGCGTTTGTAGAATTGCTAGGAAAGAAATATAAATAAATGTGTAAGACAGAAAATGGGAGCCGACGACTTCTATTTGTTTTTTGTTTGGTTGTTTCTTTAGGACATAATTAGAGCCGCACACCATTCAGTGTTAGTCCAGCGTGTATTTTATATACTTACAGAATAAAAAATTGCATTTTATAAGTAATAAAATTTAGTTGGTCGCCTCACTTCTGCGCTTTTATGTAATCAAAGTAATTACTATTGATGCAAGTACAGTTTACGTGCACAAACATAAATATATATATATAATTACCGTTGTTACTTTGTGCTCAATAGAGCATTCTTCATCATGATGAAAAGCAAAAGTTTCCTGTTATTATCCATAAATGCGAAACTAACTTATAAACAACGAAATATGTTTTGCATAAGTAAGACTAAGTATTGAAGCGCCGTTTGATATACACTGGTGCCCAAAATTAAAGCAACAAATGAAAATTTTGCAAGATCGCTTTTCTTTTGCCTCAAAACGGTAAAACAAATGAGAGTAAAGTACAAACAATGTAAAGAATACAGAACGTAAGCAACTGTAACGCAAGCAAATGCATAACGGCAGGCAAAAATGTTCGATTTTTCCAACTTAACAGATTTCCCCACACATTCCAACAACAGGTTAATGTGCTCATTATAGGTGTGGCCACCTCTGGCAGTAATATAGGCCTGAAAACGTCGAGGCATGCTGTGAATGATGTCATCAATCTCATGTCGAGGCAATAACGCCCATTCTTCCTGCTGAGCTGCTCACAAGTCTCAAGAGTGATTGGTGGAAATTGACGTGATGCAACCTGTCTTCCTAGTGCATCCCAGAAATGATCTACGGCATTCAAATCGGAAGAGCAAGAAAACATCAACCACCTGTGCTCCATGAGATCGAGCATTATCGCCCACCAGTACGGTGTCTCAGCCCACGGCACCTCGCAATAGTCGCACAGGACGTTCCAAGATCTCGTCACGATATCTGACAGCAGTTAAACCTTACCGATTCACACGCACAATTTCATTGAGGGGCTCCGGAAAGGCTCAAAATCATGAAAAGTTCAATTTTTACTTTTTTGCGTTTTCTGAATCTGCAGACTGTTACCTTTTAATAGAGACATAATTTATTCAATTCCGAAGACTACAACTATTTTTAAATTTTTTTTGAAATGTGTTCTACATGGGCGTGACCCACTGTGGCGCTGTTAAACTGCTGTCAAATGGTGTTATTATTAACGTCCGTGTTCATCAGGTACATTTTAGTGATGTGAGATAAAGTATGTGTTGTGGCTAACCTGTGATGGTTCAATATATATCGCTGGTGTGATTGTCGATTGTTTCATGTTTATTTACTCTGTCGTTATCTCGAAAATATTCGTAATTAATTCTGTTTCTTGAGTCTCTGTTTTGTTGAAGTATAATAATGAGTAAAAGTAAAGTTATTAGAAATCCTCTGAAGGCTTTTAAGAAAAGGAGAAATGTTGGAAACCCAAAGGTATGTGTTATTACTGTAAACAATAAAGACGATAACCAAGTGAGTGAACCTAACCTCTCAAGTACACCTGCCCATAGCAGTCAAAGTGTGAAAGAAAATACTTCACAGAAGAAGCTTGGTTCAGTGAGTGGAAACTACGAATGTTTTATGGGCGAATCGGATGTGAATGAAATATTTGATATGTCGGTTCTCAAAGGAATTTTTTCGAACTGTGTAAGATGTATTCATTGTAGTGAAGTTGGTCTGGAACTCTCCATAATAAAGCACGTAGGACTTGCTAGTGAAATACAACTGAAATGTGATAAGTGTTCATACATGACCACCTTTTGGAACAGTGTTGCAGTAACTGCAACTGAAGAAAGTGGTAGCAAAATCTACGAACACAACAACGAGCGATGCTTGCTTTAGACAAGGAACGCCTTCGGGCTGCAGACAGGGCTGTAAAGAGTCTAGAAATACAAGCGAGAGTAAACAGGAGGAGGAACAAGAGGAAGCTGGAGGAGGAGTTTGCAGAGGATGAAGATAATCCATCCTATGGACCTGGAATGCACTAAAAAGTTAATCCAATCTTTGTCGCTCGATTCCCAAAACTTTTATTTTCTCATACTAATTACATGTTTTCTAAGGATCTTCCAAACATATTTGTTTCAAACTTTCAGTAAATGTTACACAGTACCTTCTGCATAATTTAACACAGCCTTTTTCCAAAAAACTGTATATTTTTGAATATATAAATAAAAAATTGCAAAAAAATGTTGTGAATTTTCATTACAATTGAAAAAAAATCATCTATAAAAACTGCACTAAAATTTTGTTAAATCCCTGTGTTAAGTTGTAGCCCATATTCCAATAAATAATCTGTAAAAAGTTCAACTTCGTACCTCAAATACTTTGTGAGGAAAGATGTAATTTATAAGCGTTATTTTAACATTGCAAGTATAGGGCGTTCCGGAGCCCCTTAAGAGGTGTTCAAGTGGTCAACATTACCCCCGCGCAAACCATTGAGGATCTTCCTCGGTATCGGTCTCTTTACATAATCTTTGGGTCCCGAAATGGTGTTCCACGTTCCCTCCAGAAGCGAATCCATCGAGAATCGTTCTCCAGACTAAATCGGGACTGATCCGCCCACTGTTCGACCATCCAGGAGTCATGTTGACGACTCCGCTCCAGAAGTTCCGTTCTGTGAGGCGCGTCAGAGGTGCACGTCTCCGACAACGAAGGCCCCTTCGCCCGAGCGTTCTGTACACCGTTTGGCTCGATACAAAACGTCCAGTGGATGCTGCGAAGTCAGTTGCCAGCTGTAGTGCACTACTGAGGCGGTACCGTCGTGCCCTTACAGCCAAATAACGATCCTCTCTTTCTGAAGTCACACGTGGTCGGTCCCGTGCCTTAGGCACACAGTTTTGGTCTCTATAAACAGAATGATTCACATTAAGCCATCGGGCCACATCAGTTTGCTGCTTCCTTTCTTCCTACGTCTTTCAAGGCAGAGTGTCTGTGCCACACTGCACCGTCTGTGACGCTGGATACGGCGATTGTGGATGTGGGGCTACTCCGCAAATAATGCCCCGTTTTATAGGTGCCTTGACGTCATGGTCGGCGTACTTGTCCGTTGACCGGTATGCCATCTTCCGTGCGGAACGCGATTGTAGGGAGATCTTTAACACTTTGTATGCTTATAAAGTGAAATAGGCACAGGACGGGGAAATAGTGGTTTGTTGCTTTAATTCTCAACACCACTGCATTTCTCTTTTGCGTTTTTTATATTTTACCTTCTTGTTTATGACTTTGCGCTGTATGATAAATCTATATTGTTTTCTTTATTTTTACTACGATATCACTCTGTGTCTCATTACAAATCAACAGTTTTCGAATAAAACCTGAATTAAACACTGGTAATGTCAATTTTGTTATCAATATTGTTTATTCTTACGTAACAGAGAGGAGATAACTATGTAAAACAAAAATGTCATGTAGGTTACACAGCATTTCATATATACTCATTTAATTTCTAGATGGTTTACTGCTTACAGTTTTTACAGCAATCTAGTAATACACTGATTACATACATAAAAAAGTGCTCGTGATGCGGTAACGTCCGATAGGTAAACAACACACCTAACGTAAGTGTAAAGCGGGTACAGCCTTATCTGACCAAAGCTACTACGAAAACTACCGTAGTCCAAATGGTCCAAATGGCTCTGAGCACTGTGGGACTTAACATCTGAGGTCATCAGTCCCCTAGAACTTAGAACTACTTAAACCTAACTAACCTAAGGACGTCATACACATTCATGCCCGAGGCAGGATTCGAACCTGCGACCGTAGCGGTCGCGCGGTTCCAGACTGAAGCTCCTAGAACCGCTCGGCCACACCGGCCGGCAAACTACCGTAGTCACTTACTTATGGTAGTCTATGGTAGATTTGTAATTGATTTCATCCTGAGGGTAACAGGATCGCCACCCATCTAGAGTACACTAGAGCTGTAAAAGAGGGAGGGCATCCGGCCAGACCTTCATTTAATAACCATGCCGATGCTGCGCCTATGCAAGACAAAAGCACAAGGGGTACAAGATGAAGAAGTACAAGAAGAGTCCATCATATGTATGTCACAGAAGAAAGTTTACGTTCGACCAGCCGTGAGTATACTAGTTGGATGGTAAGCACTTGTCGGGCTGGAGTAAGTAAGTCAACCTTGAAGCCCCACATTTTTTTGCGTCCCCACCCTGCGGGCCCGCCCGCGCTGCGCCACGTCAGCGGCACTGACCCCTTTTCCACCGGCGGCGGCGGCAGCGGCAGACGGCGACGCGTAACGAGTTGGGGCGTTGTTTTAGAAGTTGGCGGCGCTCTAGTTTGCGCATTATCCCGGAACGGCGCTGCCGGCGCTGCGGCCCGTGGCGCGGCGCGGCGCGGCTGGCCCAGGCCGGCCTGTTGATGTTGCCGCGCGTAACGCGGTTAGCGGCAGCCAGCCAGCGGCCAGGGGCCCGTCATAAATATTTATACCGCCGCAGCCAGCAGCCAGCCGACCCAGCCAGCCAGCTACTGCAGGTTCCGCGCGGCCCGCCGCTGCTCCGCCAGCGCTTTATGGGCTTCTCCGGAAAAGAAGCGCAGCCCTAGAACACCCACCGCCACCCTCACACCACCACAGGCCCACCGCTCGCGGCCGCACGGGGGACGGGGCCAGTACACGGCACACTCTCCGGTACCGCAAAACTGCCTCATTACCACGCAGTTTTTTTCGCGCAGTGAATTTTCGAAAGATTTAAGGCCGATTTCCGTCAGACGGCATGTTAGGTCACTGAGTCTCAGAGTCTCAGATCAAAATACATTCAACGAAGTTCTGCAGACACTACGCCTAGTAGCTTTCGGATGTGTTTAAAAAGATGAAAGGTTTCTTACCTTTGAGCTGCAACTTACGCTACATTGTTGATACACTGCCTATATTTCGCAACAATTTCATTATCTGACTACAAAGTCTTTCGCGACGGAGTCCTTGCATAAAAAGTTCTTGGTTCACTTGCCTCGTCAAATTTGGATAACATCCCAAGCTTTCGATGACTACCTCCATCATCTTCGTCAGGGGTAAAACTGACTGTCGTGGACCGGTGAGGCTTCCGCTTTTATAAGCAGTGGATGTCTTCTCATTGGCTGGATGACGTCACGGTGAAAACGATGCGTACCGAGGTGGCGGCCTCTATATCCATAGATTTTGTTTGCGCGCCTTATCCAGCGTTGCTTGCAGCGCCATCCATCGCAACAGGCGGAGAACTGCGAGGAATGTAAGAAGTCTCCCTCTGCGCTCTTTCTTTATCAATTGCGCGGTGGTGGTGGTGGTGGTTAGTGTTTAACGTCCCGTCGACAACGAGGTCATTAGAGACGGAGCGCAAGCTCGGGTTAGGGAAGGATTGGGAAGGAAATCGGCCGTGCCCTTTCAAAGGAACCATCCCGGCATTTGCCTGAAACGATTTAGGGAAATCACGGAAAACCTAAATCAGGATGGCCGGAGACGGGATTGAACCGTCGTCCTCCCGAATGCGAGTCCAGTGTGCTAACCACTGCGCCACCTCGCTCGGTATATCAATTGCGCGCTTCCATGCATTGCTGAGTGCACAACCGGAGTCTCTGTTGAAATTATTTTCACAGAGTCTAATTTCAGCTGCTTCCCAATAGTTTGATGCGTGAGCAAGTAGTCTTGTTTCATTGAATAAAATCTTATGTTTATTTGACAAACTGTGCTCAGCCACCGCTGATTTCTCTACATACCTGTGTTTCAGGTGACGCTGATGTTCCACACTGCGATCGGCGACAGTTCTTATAGACTGGCCCACATAACTTTTGCCACACTCGCAAGGAATGCTGTAAATTCCCGGTACTCTTAGGCCAAAATTATCTTCCACGGGTCGCAACATCTCCTTAATCTTCCTGGGTGGCAGGAAGACTGGTCTGATTCCCTGCCGGCCCAGGACTCCGCCGATCTTGCTGGTCGTTGTACCGCAGAATGGTAGCCGCGCGATGTTTTGGTCCTCTTCATCTGTTCGAACAGCGTCCTTCCTAGGTTTCTTCGCCAGAGTAGATCTGATATCACGACCGGAATATCCATTTTTTCTGAATACCGTCGTCAGATGGTTAATCTCGGAGCTGAGATGATCCTTGTCCGAAATAGTCCTTGCTCTGTGTACCAAGGTATTCAGCATAGCTCTCTTCTGAGCTGGGTGGTGAAAACTACGCGCGTTTAGATAGCGTTTAGATATAAATCTGTATGCGTCAGTTTTCTGTACACAGAATGTACTCAGCAATGCATAGAAGCGCGCAGTTGATAAAGAAAGAGCGCAAAGGGAGACTTCTTACATTCCCCGCAGTTCTCCGCCTGTTGCGATGGATGCCGCTGCAAGCAACGCTGGATAAGGCGCGCAAACAAAATCTATGGATATAGAGGCCGCCACCTCGGTACGCGCCGTTTTCACCGTGACGTCAGCCAGCCAATGAGAAGACGTCCACTGCTTATAAAAGCGGAAGCCTCACCGGTCCACGACAGTCAGTTTTACCCCTGACGAAGATGATGGAGGTAGTCATCGAAAGCTTGGGACGTTATCCAAATTTGACGCGGCAAGTAAACCGAGAACTTTTTATGCAATTCCATTATCAATAGCCATTCTGCTCAAATCAAAAATGCAAGTGAATAATAGTTGACAGGTATCCACGACATGTTGATGTAGTTGAGACAGTCACGTCGATTAAATATCTAGGCGTAACGCTGCAAAACGATATGAAATGTAACGAGCACGTAGGGTCAGTAGTAGGAAAGGCTTAGGAAAGTGTAGCTCATTTGCAAAGGAGATCGTGAATAGAACATCAGTGCGGCTAGAATGAGCAGATTTGACAATAAACAGCTTCAGTAAGCTGTAGTAGCTACGAAGAGGCTTTGTAGAACTAGCGCGGAGTCCTGCATGAAACAAGTTTTCGAACATCTACATCCACATACATACTTCGCAAGCCACCATATGCTGCAAGGCGGATGGTACCACGTACCACTATCAGTTATTTCCTTTCCCATTCCACTCGCAAATGGAGCGAGGGAAAGACGACTGTCTATGGACTATGATTCCATACCTGCTCTCCTTTGTCTTACAGTCTGTTTGTGGTCCTTACGTGAATTGTACGTCAGTGGCAGTAGAATCGTTCTGCAGTCAGCTGAAACTGTCTGTTCTCTAAACTTTCAACAGTGTTTCGCCAGAAGAACGTCATCACATTGGAGTTCACGAAGCACCTCCTAAGAGCCGTGTGTAGGTCGAACCTGCCGGAAAAAAAAGAATAAAAATAAATAAATAAAAAAAAAATTCCAGCGTGCTTCTGAACTGCTTCGATGTCATCCTTTAAGTCGACCAGTTGGGGATCACAAACTTTCCGCTAGCAAATTTACGATTCCTTGTTGCTTCTCGACAATTCATTAGCTCATCGTTACTTATCCAAGCGCCGGCCGGGTTGGTCGAGCGGTTCTAGGCGCTACAGTCTGGAACCGCGCGACCACTACGGTCGCAGGTTCGAATCCTGCCTCGGGCATGGACGTGTGTGATGTCCTTAGGTTAGTTAGGTTTAAGTAGTTCTAAGTTCTAGGGGACTGATGACCATAGATGTTAAGTCCCATAGTGCTCAGAGCCATTTGAACCAACTAGCCATTCCGTTCAACTGCCCTTTTTGAAGACACTAGCCATTCCGTTCAACTGCCCTACTAAATAAGTCTTTGCTGGCTCTGATAGAATTACAGTGTCATCGGCAGAACTGAAAGCTCTTATTTCATCACCCCAAACGAGCTCCGTTTCGAATTTATCCCCAGTTTCCTTCCATGCTTACTTTATGTACTGATTGAGTAACGCTGGGAAGAGGCTGCAATGGAGTGGGTTGCGGAGGCGGGAACTTACATATAACTGCAACTATTGCGGAGTCTTCCGCAGCCTATATCGCTGAAGAAACGCCTGTGCGATGATGCTCGAATCGGTGGTAGCCAGTTCGAATACCGATGGCGAGAAAAAATTTCACCGCTAGAGTTTGTCCGGAAACAGGAGAGTTGCTAAGCATGCCCAGAGTATGAATAATAAAGCATAAGTTGCCATGCTCCGTCCTGTTAAGAAGTGGCAACCGTGTAGGTTCGAATTGCTGCTCAAAGATAATAAAAGCGTCTTCTTTGATCAAATGTTTGAGCGAAGCGAAAAGAAACCCGCTATAAACGGCACATTTTTTTCAGAATTTTCATTGCCAGACGAAGAGTGGAGGTCTCGGTTTGCAAAACAGGGTTTACTTGCCTGTAAACAATGAGGGTAATAAAGGAAAAAACTATTAGTTATTTGAGGTAAAATTAAAATATTTCACAAACAGATGATAATAGCTACGTAAATGAAGTGTCAAAAAGTTAATCTTTTGAAGTGCTGAATTCAGGACATTCAGAGAACAGAAGACGGTAGGAAAACAAATGAATTCTCAACAATACTTTTCGAAAATTTTAAAAAACGTGGGAAAAATTGGTCAGATGTTTTGTGAAAACATTTGTCTAAAAGTAAGAACTGAAACAGATTAGAGAAACATTTGACGTACTTTTGAATGATGCTCGAAATTGTATACAGAAAGTGGCATGCGTCACATGTTTCTCTAAGCTCTTTAATTTCGTACTTTTAGACAAATAGTTTCAGAAAATATCAGACCTATTTTTTTCCAAAGACATTTTTAATGATTCCAAAACCTTAGGACTGGTATTTTTTTTCAGCGCTGACGCCGACAGAGGTCCTTCCGGTGGCGAATACTAGTCTATGATTGGCACAATAGCAGAAAAGTACATCATCAGCAAGATATCACGAAGCAGTTAGCTGTCATCCGCCTCCACAGGTGAACTGTCAGCGCGGCTGACTGGCATGCGGAGAACCTTTGTTCGATTCCCAACACTGCCATCGAGTTTTCCTTGGTATGGGGTGCAATCAGCCCCGTGAGGCCAACTGAGGACCTACTCGATCGATCAGTAGCGCTTCCAAGGTCAAGTATCCCGTCAACGACTGGGAGAGCGATGTGCTCCATACCGCGTCCAGTGTCGCCATTGGCGAAGGATGACACGGCGGTCGGCCGGGGCCGAATGGTCAGTCTGGGGCAAGAACGCGGAACTCTGCCCTTGCCATACTGAGCTGTTACAGGATACTCTTCATGAAGCGAAATCGCGGAAATGCTGCGCGTGGGTGGTCGGTTGGAGACAGCGATTCACCTTCTTTCCGAATGGAGACTGTGTGATCTAGCGTGCTGCGTGTTGAGCTGTTACGGGGAGTTACCGACTTGATTCTAACTGCAAGCTGGAAAT
Source organism: Schistocerca piceifrons (assembly GCF_021461385.2). Lineage (NCBI taxonomy): Eukaryota > Metazoa > Arthropoda > Insecta > Orthoptera > Acrididae > Schistocerca > Schistocerca piceifrons. Next base: position 58,276,873 of record NC_060143.1, read on the forward strand.
AGTCACAAATCGGCCTCCTCCTGCCTAGCTTTCCTTCCTGGCCGTGGGGCAGCAGATGGAACGGCAATAAAAAGAAAACAACCCGCCGGCGCTAAGAAGCGAGGAATTAGTAACAAAGGCTAGGGCACCGCGGCTGCTGTTGTACAGAAGGTGCGTGTGTCGGCCGGCCAGCCCATTATGCAGAGGGAGCCAGGGCGCGACCCGGCGCTAGCTGGCTGCGGCTTCCTGTGTCTCTGGGGCGGCGTTTTTTGTGGCACAGCACCCCGAGCAGAGCTTCCCTTTGTGTCCCGGCCGCGCCAGACAGCGGCCGGACGCTACCGCGGGGGAGTCTTTTTAACGCGGCGGCTCACCTGTGCAGCGGCTGGGGGCAGGGTCGCTCAGAAGTCGGCCGCAGACACGCACGCTCCCCCCCCCCCCTCTGCACCCCTCATAGATCTCTCTCTCTCTCTCTCTCTCTCTCTCTCTCTCTCTCTCTGAGACCCAACCAGACGCACTGTCGCGGATATTACGTAAAACTCGCGACTGCCTGTTTCCGAACCTGAGCTAAGAAAGGCGTAGAGCAAACATGCGCGTCTGCGGGCCACGACTGCGCGAAGTACAGAGAACAGACAAAAATATGGAAATATTTACTCTGCAGGAAAGCTGTTGGCAATCAAAACAGCTTCCATACCTCTCGCGATGGAAAAATACAGATCCTGTTTGGTTTTCCAGAGTCTTACGCTTCTTGTTCCAAAACAGTGGCAGGTTCAGATAACGATGATGAAGGTCAATAGCGATCACACGCCCTTCTCTCCAAGGCAGGGCACAAAGGCTCAATAATTTTCAGATCTGGTGACTTGGGTGAGCAGGAGAGATGCGACAGTTTATCCAAGTGGTCAAAATGCCAGCCCTGAAAGATGCGAGCTGTTTGATTAGTGCCAGCCCTGGTGGCCGAGCGGTTCTAGGCGCTACAGTCTGGAACCGCGCGACCGCTACGGTCGCAGGTTCGAATCCTGCCTCGGGTATGGATGTGTGTGATGTCCTTAGGTTAGTTAGGTTTAAGTAGTTCTAAGTTCTAGGGGACTGATGACCTCAGAAGTTGTCCCATAGTGCTCAGAGCCATTTGAACCATATGATTAGGGTCCTGTCATCTTGGAGCACAGCAACACCATTTGGTAACAAACATTCTACCATGGGGTGGACCTCATCGCCAAAATGGCAGTAATGCGACTTTGCAGAGTAACCGTGGGGCCCATGGAATACTACGATATGGCTGCCCAAATCGTCACCGAACCCCCAGCTATGATTCACTCTTGGGACATAAACTTGGAAACAGTGCGAAAGAGCAAATGACTTCCTTCTTTCGCTCCTTAGTCCAAGTCTTATGGCTCCGGCACCACGTTTTCTGTTACTGTCATTTGCATTACTGATCTGTTTTGGAATTAAAGTTCGCCCTGCATTTCCCAGTTTCTGGAGCTCCCTTCGTGTCGATCTGGTGCTGACAGGATTGGCGAGTACGACTATCAAATCTGCAATAACTCTCAGAGATTTCTTCCTGAAATTAAGAACGATTTGTTTAACACCAGTAGATTTCTTTTAGCTATGCACCTGCCAGGGCAGCCGAGAGCGGTAATGACCTGCTTCCTTAAGTCGGATAGGCGCGCCGGCCCCGGATATAATCCTCCCGGCAGGTTACCGACAAGGAATGGTTGGTTGTTTGGGGAAGGAGACCAGACAGCGTGGTCATCGGTCTCATCGAATTAGGGAAGGATGGGGAAGGAAGTCGGCCGCGCCCTTTCAGAGAAACCATCCCGGCATTTGCCTGGAGTGATTTAGGGAAATCACGGAAAACCTAAATCAGGATGGCCGGACGCGGGATTGAACCGTCGTCCTCCCGAATGCGAGTCCAGTGTCTAACCACTGCGCCAACTCGCTCGGTGACAATGAATGGTATGGTTTTTAGGCGGATTTCCACATCCCGCTAGGTGAATACTGGGCTGGTCCCCACGTTCCGCCTCAGTTACACGATTCGCAGACGTTTGAAAACACTCGCACTCTTACATGGCTTACACTAGTCGCAGACAGCTAATTCCGTCCCGGGGGGTTCGGGGTGACGGCAGGAAGGGCATCCGGCCACCCTCTGCAACTAACACTGCCAACTCAATAGTAACACGGTCGACCCCTTGTGAAATGGGACAATGGCCCCAAGAATGAAAAAAACAAAAGGATTTCTTTTAGCCATGAATGTCTTCTTTACCTGTGCTTGTCTCCTTTTTACGTCCTCCTTGCTCCGTCCGTCGTGTGTTACTTTTCTTTCAAGGCAACAGGATTCTTTACGCTGTTTGCTCTTCTCTTTGTGGTTCCACCGAGCAGGAAAAAAAAGCAGTATTTAGCTACTGACTTGCTTTTAAAAAATTTCACCTGTATTTAGGAATGAACGTTCATTGTGCTCCAGACGTACATCTTCAAGAACCTGCTCATTTCATACTATGTGAGTCTTTGGTACCAGCAGAGCTGGTGCCCATCTGATATTCTGGCTTCCGCCACCCTCTACTATATTCCTTCCTAGATAACAATTCCTTCAATTTTTTCCACTTGTGTGTTGTTCTCTAATCTGACGACAAGCAGGCTCTTTTACCCTACTCCTTTTTATCATCTTCGATTGAGTTTTTCAAAAAAATGGTTCAAATGGCTCTGAGCACTATGGGACTTAACAGCTGAGGTCGTCAGTCCCCTAAAACTTAGAACTACTTAAACCTAACTAACCTAAGGATATCACACACATCCATGCCCGAGGCAGGATTCGAACCTGCGAACGTAGCAGTCGCGCGGTTCCGGACTGAAGCGCCTAGAACCGCTAGGCCACCGCGGCCGTCGATTGAGTTTTTACTCTAATTTGAAGCAGCGTGAAAACCGAGAAAATTTTATACGATGCTGCCGCGAAAGACTTAGATGTCATCAACGTTTGTTATTCTTATGCAAAATTCTTATCGTCCATTCCTTTCAACGGGTCTTCCAACGTTAGCGTATCCCAGGCCAGAATGAATAGACAGTACAATATGCTGAACCCCACTGCCTACTCTTACTATGTAACGGACCATGAAAGACTCATTACAGTTCAGCTTGGATAGTCTGATAATTAAAATACGGTACCCAGTTACTTAAGCAGCGAATGCTCACCTACGTATACGGCGATTGTATTGTGTCTTTGGTCAAACTTATACTGGCGTAGTGTGTGCACACTTGAAGACAGAGTAACCCATACCAAAATCGGTTGAAGACATTTCAGCTGCGACAAAGGTAGTTTTATTCAAAGGAAGCACATCTGTCAAAAAACTAGTCAACCCCAATGCAAGTTGAAACCGTGTAACACCTCTTCTAGTGCTGATAATGGTTCAAATGGCTCTGAGCACTATGGGACTTAACATCTGTGGTCATCAGTCCCCTAGAACTTAGAACTACTTAAACCTAACTAACCTAAGGACATCACACACATCCATGCCCAAGGCAGGATTCGAACCTGCGACCGTAGCAGTCGCGTGGTTCCGGACTGAGCGCCTAGAACCGTGCTGATAATGCTGTCAATTCGGCAGGTATATGATACTCTGCTGTAGTCACTCATTGATGATTAAATCGTGTAGAGCAGGCATCGGCAACCTTTGTTGACCCGCGGGCCTTATTCGTATACACTGCTGCTCAAAATTAAAGCAAAAAACGGAAATTGTGCAAGGTTGCGATTATTTTGCCACAAAACAGTGTAAATAGGTGACAGCAAATAGAGACAGTGTAAAGAATACGGATCATAAAGAACTAACATGCATAATGGTAGATAACAAGTTCTTCGTTTTTCCAACGGATTTGCACACACATTCCGACAAATGGTTAATGTGCTCAGCATGGGGTGTGAGAACCTCTGGCATGAATGAAGTGTGTGAATTCCTAAGGGACCAAACTGCTGAGGTCACCGGTCCCTAGACTTACACACCACTTAAACTAACTTACACACACCGCTTCAGGACCATGACTTGTCAATGGTGGAGCGGCATTAGTTCTACACCAGGCTCATCCAAGAACTGCGCCCGGAGGGAGCGCCAGCGACCCGTGGGCGCAAGCCGGTGTAGTTCAGCGCCCCGTCCGCGACCGTGTGTCGCCATAGGAGCGAGAGGGAGCGAGAGAGAGAGAGAGAGAGAGAGAGAGAGGGAGGGAGAGAGGGAGAGAGAGAGAGAGAGAGAGAGAGGGAGAGAGAGAGAGAGCAGTCCTGCTCTGCGGTGGACTGTCCCGCGGTCAGATCTAACTTAAACAAAATACTCTATTTTAGAATTAATTTTATGTAAGGGATATAGAGTCTCATTCTTACTGTTAGTAGTTACAAGTAAGTATTTTTTGTTATACTTCGTGCTACAATTTTTTGTATTCCTTTTCAGAGTTTAGAAATCGGATCTTTAGTTTGCTGTTTTGTACGTAATAATTTTAACTGACCAAGTTTGAAAACTTATTAAAATAGAATTAAGGTTATAAAGCTCTTTAATTCTTACAGTCAACACTGTTAAAGAAGACAATTAACATTTTACACGTTTTTCTTTTTCGAGGAAACGATTTTGTCTAGGCTTGGTACAATATTCCGTGAGACTGCTAACCTCAAAGAATTGGTCAAATTTTTATCGCCAAGGCATGAACGGATATTAGTTTTAGCAAGCTTTAAAAGAGAGAAAAAGCGCTCACAAATATACGTGGAACCAAACATTGAGAGAACTTTGGCCTCGTGCTTGTGCAAAAGAGGAAATTTCTCTCGTGGAAGACAGCTGTAAAAGTAATCCAAAGTTTTACACATAAGAAAGCGGTCCTTCAGGTGGATATGGCACTGTATGTCAATCAGCTCTAGTTGAAGCATTTGTGAGACGTCCTCTGCCCGAAGGGAAAACGGGCGAACAAATACATCTATCGGCTGGCGCTCGGGTGGTCCGCACGGCCAGCTAAGCAGCACAGTTCGGCCACTGCAGCAACACACGAATTCGCCCGGGGCGCTGGCCGCGGGCGATCGCCGACGCTAGCGCCCCAGGGGCACAGTTTGGACGAGCCTGCGCTACATCGTCTGCGAAGCCTCGACTTCGAACCACTCTGTTTCCAGTGGGTATATCTTCTGTAATGACTGCTATATGTATTTCTCCATTCACACTGTGGTTTACATGCGCCTGAACTTTATGTCAAAATGGCCACACTAGGCGCTTTATGCTCTGATGATGTTCTAGAGTTGAAATCGATCTGCGATAAAATTCAGACTGTTCGCGACTGATCGCTGTTCTTCCTCCTCGAAGTTGAATAATATTTCGTCTAGTGAACCTACAGGGTTATTACAAATGATTGAAGCGATTTCAGAGCTCTACAACAACTTTATTATTTGAGATATTTTCACAATGCTTTGCACGCACATACAAAAACTCAAAAAGTTTTTTTAGGTATTCACAAATGTTCGATATATGCCCCTTCAGTGATTCGGCAGACATCAAGCCGATAATCAAGTTGCTCCCACACTCGGCGCAGCATGTCCCCATCAATGAGTTCGAAAGCATCATTGATGCGAGCTCGCAGTTCTGGCACGTTTCTTGGTAGAAGAGGTTTAAACACTGAATCTTTCACATAACCCCACAGAAAGAAATCGCATGGGGTTAAGTCGGGAGAGCGTGGAGGCCATGACATGAATTGCTGATCATGATCTCCACCACGACCGATCCATCGGTTTTCCAATCCCCTGTTCAAGAAATGCCGAACATCATGATGGAAGTGCGGTGGAGCACCATCCTGTTAAAAGATAAAGTCGGCGCTGTCGGTCTCCAGTTGTGGCATGAGCCAATTTTCCAGCATGTCCAGATACACGTGTCCTGTAACGTTTTTTTCGCAGAAGAAAAAGGGGCCGTAAGCTTTAAACCGTGAGATTGCACAAAAGACGTTAACTTTTGGTGAATTGCGAATTTGCTGCACGAATGCGTGAGGATTCTCTACCGCCCAGATTCGCACATGGTGTCTGTTCACTTCACCATTAAGAAAAAATGTTGCTTCATCACAGAAAACAAGTTTCGCACTGAACACATCCTCTTCCATGAGCTGTTGCAACCGCGCCGAAAATTCAAAGCGTTTGACTTTGTGATCGGGTGTCAGGGCTTGTAGCAATTGTAAACGGTAAGGCTTCTGCTTTAGCCTTTTCCGTAAGATTTTCCAAACCGTCGGCTGTGGTACGTTTAGCTCCCTGCTTTCTTTATTCGTCGACTTCCGCGGGCTACGCGTGAAACTTGCCCGCACGCGTTCAACCGTTTCTTCGCTCACTGCAGGCCGACCCGTTGATTTCCCCTTACAGAGGCATCCAGAAGCTTTAAACTGCGCATACCATCGCCGAATGGAGCTAGCAGTTGGTGGATCTTTGTTGAACTTCGTCCTGAAGTGTCGTTGCACTGTTATGACTGACTGATGTGAGTGCATTTCAAGCACGACATACGCTTTCTCGGCTCCTGTCTCCATTTTGTCTCACTGCGCTCTCGAGCGCTCTGGCGGCAGAAACCTGAAGTGCGGCTTCAGCCGAACAGAACTTTATGAGTTTTTCTACGTATCTGTAGTGTGTCGTGACCATACGTCAATGAATGAAGCTACAGTGAATTTATGAAATCGCTTCAATCATTTGTAATAGCCCTGTACATGTAGTGTGATTTGCTGCTGCCAGGTGGCTGTACACATAGCGTAACGCAAATTATTCCAAATTGCCAGTATATAGTGGCAATATCTTGCAATACGATGATTGGTACAAAACTTGTCACGTGACGAAGCTATCGGCTGATAATCTGCGGAGCTTTTATCGGCAAAAGTGTGCGATCCATTATCCGTTTACGCGCATAGCATTACAGGTCCAGGTAATACCTTTACGAGCCCGGAAGCGACAAGATGAGAAAGTGGCGAGGTTGCTGTGGTTGAGGTGATCGCAGCAATGGTTGCGCCGCCCTCTGCCCTTAGCGACGCCGACCTCCCGCCGATCCACGGGTTGCGCAACGTCGCCGCGGTGCGCCACGCCACAGCAGGTTACGTGTGCGGTGTGTGGGCGTTGCGTAACCGGTGCGTGAGCGCGCGCCCCGCTGCGTCTGTCGTCGGCGCCGTTACGTGCGCCGCTCCGACGCTTTGTCGCTCCTGGCCTACTTGCCAATACCAGTACCAACAGATGGTATGGCTGACAGCACAAGCCACGTAGTCCACATATAGGGCAGTATTACGACAGCGTAACAGTTAGTCGATGTACACTGACCGATCATAGGTATCCGGACACCCACATGTAATGCAGAATAAACCACGGGACATAACTAGAGGTGGACCTGCCAGTAGAGAAAGAGACGGGGAGCAGTAATTGCTGAATTGGGAGGTGTGGACAGCTCAGCGCCTTCGGAAGTGGGCTAATCACTGGATGATGATCTGACATTTTAACCCTTCTAAGGCTCCCCCAGTAGCAAGTTGGTGAAGTGATTGTGGAATGGAAAGACGAAGCAAGTAAACCAACACCAAAAATGTTCAAACGTGTGTGAAATCTTATGGGACTTAACTGCTAAGGTCATCAGTCTCAAGGCTTACACACTACTTAACCTAAAAACACACACACCCATGCCCGAGGGAGGACTCGAACCTCCGCCGGGAACAGCCGCACAGTCCATGACTGCAGCGCCTTAGACCGCTCGGCTAATCCGGCGCGGCAAACCAACACTAGAAGGCCACAAGTACTGATAGACTGCAGACGTCGAGCACTGCAGAGGGTGGTTGTAAAAAAGTCGCATGAAATCAGTGGAAGGAATCACACGCGACTTCCAAAGTGCTAACAGCAGGCCAGCTAGCACAATCACCGTGCTCCGGGAGTTAAAAAGAATGTGGTACCATCGTCGAGCAACTCCTCATGAGCCACGTACACTCCTGGAAATGGAAAAAAGAACACATTGACACCGGTGTGTCAGACCCACCATACTTGCACCGGACACTGCGAGAGGGCTGTACAAGCAATGATCACACGCACGGCACAGCGGACACACCAGGAACCGCGGTGTTGGCCGTCGAATGGCGCTAGCTGCGCAGCATTTGTGCACCGCCGCCGTCAGTGTCAGCCAGTTTGCCGTGGCATACGGAGCTCCATCGCAGTCTTTAACACTGGTAGCATGCCGCGACAGCGTGGACGTGAACCATATGTGCAGTTGACGGACTTTGAGCGAGGGCGTATAGTGGGCATGCGGGAGGCCGGGTGGACGTACCGCCGAATTGCTCAACACGTGGGGCGTGAGGTCTCCACAGTACATCGATGTTGTCGCCAGTGGTCGGCGGAAGGTGCACGTGCCCGTCGACCTGGGACCGGACCACAGCGACGCACGGATGCACGCCAAGACCGTAGGATCCTACGCAGTGCCGTAGGGGACCGCACCGCCACTTCCCAGCAAATTAGAGACACTGTTGCTCCTGGGGTATCGGCGAGGACCATTCGCAACCGTCTCCATGAAGCTGGGCTACGGTGCCGCACACCGTTAGGCCGTCTTCCGCTCACGCCCCAACATCGTGCAGCCCGCCTCCAGTGGTGTCGCGACAGGCGTGAATGGAGGGACGAATGGAGACGTGTCGTCATCAGCGATGAGAGTCGCTTCTGCCTTGGTGCCAATGATGGTCGTATGCGTGTTTGGCGCCATGCAGGTGAGCGCCACAATCAGGACTGCATACGACTGAGGCACACAGGGCCAACACCCGGCATCATGGTGTGGGGAGCGATCTCCTACACTGGCCGTACACCACTGGTGATCGTCGAGGGGACACTGAATAGTGCACGGTACATCCAAACCGTCATCGAACCCATCGTTCTACCGTTCCTAGACCGGCAAGGGAACTTGCTGTTCCAACAGGACAATGCACGTCCGCATGTATCCCGTGCCACCAGACATGCTCTAGAAGGTGTAAGTCAACTACCCTGGCCAGCAAAATCTCCGGATCTGTCCCCCATTGAGCATGTTTGGGACTGGATGAAGCGTCGTCTCACGCGGTCTGCACGTCCAGCACGAACGCTGGTCCAACTGAGGCGCCAGGTGGAAATGGCATGGCAAGCCGTTACACAGGACTACATCCAGCATCTCTACGATAGTCTCCAATGGAGAATAGCAGCCTGCATTGCTGCGAAAGGTGGATATACACTGTACTAGTGCCGACATTGTGCATGCTCTGTTGCCTGTGTCTATGTGCCTGTGGTTCTGTCAGTGTGATCATGTGATGTATCTGACCCCAGGAATGTGTCAATAAAGTTTCCCCTTCCTGGGACAATGAATTCACAGTGTTCTTATTTCAATTTCCAGGAGTGTATTTCTGTAGTCAATGCTAAGCGACGCCTGAGGTGGCGTCAAGAGCGACGTCACTGCACAGTGGATGATTTACAATGATGACTCACTCTGTATCCTATAGCGATCCGATAGAAGGCCTTACGTTTGACGAATGGCTGGAGGACGTCTCCCGCCATCATGTTCAAATGGTTCAAATGGCTCTGGGCACTATGGGGCTTAACATCTGAGGTCATCAGTCCCCCAGACTTACAACTACTTAACCTAACTAACCTAAGGACATGACACACATCCATGCCCGAGGCAGGGTTCGAACCTGCGACCGCAGCAGCAGCGCGGTTCCGGACTGAGGCATGACATTTTAATTTGTACATGTTTAATACTAACTGTATTAGCAACACATTTTGCAGATAGTATTCACATATACTGCTGAATGAACCAGCGACATTATATAACCGTACGACATATAGTTCAGGAGATATGACGTCACAGACACTGAGGTGAGTGACAAACAGCCGCATCATGCATGATGTATAAATTCCTTATTCGTTGTTTCTGACTCTATTCACAAAATAGTTCGCAGACAATATTCACACATGCCGCTAATTGTACCTACAAAAATATGTCATTGTGCGATATCGGACGTCAAATTCTGCCAAATCATGCATGACGTTTTAATTTATTACGCCTTTACTACTAATTCTATTCGCAACATATTTCGCAGACAGTAGTCACGTACGAGCACTGGATGTACCCGCAAAATTACATTATTTTACGGCGCATAGGCCAGGAGATACGCTGTCATAAATATTGAGCTGCGTGAATATGAAACAGCACGGCGAAATTAGCTAGAGACACAGGTGAAATACACTGAGGTGAAGAACGTCAAGGGATAGCGATGTGCACATATACAGATGCCGCTAGTATCGCCTACACAAGATACAAAGGGCAGCTCATTGGCAGAGCTGTCTTGGTACTTAGATGATTCGAGTGAAAAGTTTCCGACGTGTTTCAGACGTGATTGTCGGCGCACGACGGGAATTAATACACTTATATCGCGGAATGATAATTGGAGATGAATGGGACATTCCATTTCGGATGTCGTTAGGTAATTCAATATTCCGAGACCCATAGTGTCAAGAGTGTGCCGAGAGTACGAAATTACAGGCGTTACGTCCTAGTACAAACAACGTAGAGGCCGACGGCCTTCACTTAACGAAAGACAGCAGTGGCGCTTGCGTAGTGTTGTCAGTGCTAACAGACAAGCACACTGCGTGAAACAACCACAGAAATCAATGTGGGACGTAGACGAACGTATCCGCTAGGACAGTGCGGCTAAATTTGGCGTTAACGGGTTGTGGAGCAGACGACTGACGCAAGTGCATTTGCTATCAGCACGACATGGTCTACAGCGCGTGGCCTATGCTTGTGACCTTATCGGTTGGACCTTAGACACCTGGAAAACTGTGACCTTGTCAGATGCGTCCCGATTTCAGTTGGTAGGAGCTGATGCCAGGCTTCGAGTGGGGCGGTGACACCACCAAGCCTTGGATCCAGCTGTCAACAGGGCAAGCTGGTGGTGGTTCGATAATGGTGTGGGGTCTGTTTACATGGAATGGACCAGATCCTGCGGATATTCGGCTACTTGGAGACCATTTGCAAACACTCATGGATGTCTTGTTCCCAAACAACTATGGTATTTTTATCGACGACAATGCGTCTAGTCATTGGGTCACAACTGCTCGCGATTGGTTTGAAGAGCATTGTGGACAACTCGAGCGAATGGTTTGGCCACCCAGATCGTCCTACATGAATCCCATTGAATGTTTATGGTACGTTCCGCCACAGAAATCCTGTACCGGCACTTTCGCAATTACAAACAGGTATAGAGGAAGCATGGCTCTGTATTTCTGCTGGGAACTTCCAATGGCGTGCCGAGTCCATGCTACGTGGAGCTGGTATCCCATCACTTTAGCCACCTGAGTGTATCTGTAGAAACTCTAAATATAGATAAATGTAAATTAATGCAGATGAATAGGAAAAAGAATCTCGTAATGTTTGAATACTCCATTAGTAGTGTAGCGCTTGACACAGTCACGTCGACTAAATATTTGGGCGTAACATTGCAGAGCGATATGAAGTGGGACAAGCATGTAATGGCAGTTGTGGGGAAGGCGGATAGTCGTCTTCGGTTCATTGGTAGAATTTGGGGAAGATGTAATTCATCTGTAAAGGAGACCGCTTATAAAACACTAATACGACCTATTCTTGAGTACTGCTCGAGCGTTTGGGATCCATATCAGGTCGATGGTTCAAATGGCTCTAAGCACTATGGGACTCAACTGCTGTGGTCATCAGCCCCCTAGAACTTAGAACTACTTAAACCTAACCTAAGGACATCACACACATCCATGCCCGAGGCAGGATTCGAACCTGCGACCGTAGCAGTCGCACGGTTCCGGACTGCGCGCCTAGAACCGCGAGACCACCGCGGCCGGCATATCAGGTCGGATTGAGGGAGGACATAGAAGCAATTGAGAAGCGGGCTGCTAGATTTGTTACTGGGAGGTTTGATCATCACGCAAGTGTTACGGAAATGCTTCAGGAACTCTGATGGGTGTCTCTAGAGGAAAGGAGGCGTTATTTTCGTGAATCGCTACTGAGGAAATTTAGAGAACCAGCATTTGAGGCTGACTGCAGTACAATTTTACTGCCGCCAACCTATATTTCGCGGAAAGACCACAAAGATAAGAGAAATTAGGGCTCGTACAGAGGCATATAGGCAATCATTTTTCCCTCGTTCTGTTTGGGAGTGGAATGGGGAGAGAAGATGCTAGTTGCGGTACGAGGTACCCTCCGTCACGCACCGTATGGTGGATTGCGGAGTATGTATGTAGATGTAGATGTAAATCCGTATGAAATATGGTAAATACAGGGTGTTACAAAAAGCTACGGCCTAACTTTCAGGAAACATTCCTCACACACAAATAAAGAAAATATGTTATGTGGACATGTGTTCGGAAACGCTTAATATCCATGTTAGAGCTCATTTTAGTTTCGTCAGTATGTACTGTACTTCCTCGATTCACCGCCAGTTGGCCCAATTGAAGGAAGGTAATGTTGACTTCGTTGCTTGTGTTGACATGCGACTCATTGCTCTACAGTAGGGGCAGGCATTGTTGGTGATGTCTTGATTGGGCCCCATGTTCTTCCACCTACGCTGAGTGGAGCAAGTTATCACGATTTAATACGGGATACTCTACCTGTGCTGCAAGAACATGTGCCTTCACAAGTACGACACAACATGTGGTTCATGCACAATGGAGCTCCTGATTTCAGTCGATGTGTTCGTACGCTTCTCAACAACAGATTCGGCGACCGATGGATTGGTAGAGGCTGACCAATTCCAGGGCCTCCACGCTCTCCTGACCTCCACCCTCTTGACTTTCATTTATGGGGGCATTTGAAAGCTCTTGTCTACGCAACCCCGGTACCAAATGTAGAGACTCTTCGTGCTTGTCTTGTGGACGGCTGTGATACAATACGCCATTCTCCAGGGCTGCATCAGCGCATCAGGGATTCCATGCGACGGAGGGTGGATGCATGTATCTTCGCTAACGGAGGACATTTTGAACATTTCCTGTAACAAAGTGTTTGAAGTCACGCTGGTACGTTCTGTTGCTGTGTGTTTCCATTCCATGATTAATGTGATTTGAAGAGAAGTAATAAAATGAGCTCGAACATGGAAAGTAAGCGTTTCCGGACACATGCGCACATAAATGGTTCAAATGGCTCTGAGCACTATGGGACTTAACATCTTTGGTCATCAGTCCCCTAGAACTTAGAACTACTTAAACCTAACTAACCTAAGGACATCACACACATCCATGCCCGAGGCAGGATTCGAACCTGCCCACATAACATATTTTCTTTCTTTGTGTGTGAGGAATGTTTCCTGAAAGTTTGGCCGTACCTTTTTGTAACACCCTGTATACGTGACATGAGATTATATGGGCAAACCCATGGGCAGAAAGCTCGTCCTATAACCCTCGAACGATTTCACCCATATTAAGTACATATAATAGTTACGGTCTAGAAAGAAATACTGTGGAGGTAAGAATCACCAGCCTCCTATCGGGGAATGAGTGTGTTAATGTAGAGAGAGTAGGTGAGGAGGGGAGAGACTGACAGGGGGGGGGGGGGGTGGACAGAGTGAGGGGAGGGAAAATGGACGTAGTTAGAGGAGAGGAGGAGAAGGGAATGGAGAGGAGCAAATGGACTAATAGATGGTTACAATAAATACATACCCGGGCAACGCCGGGTACTCAGTTATTCACGAGTATAATTTCAGCTAAACGTAGCCAGACAAGATTTGCTGCTTGTGTTTCATTTGTGAGAGGGTCGCCGCTCTCTGGACGCCTTTCGTTTAAGGACGCAGAGAGAGGAACGGCTGCGTGTCGCGCGTGCACACTCGTGCATACAGGTGAGCGGCCGGGCGTGAGGCGTGGCAGGTGCAGGTGCAGGTGCGTGTCGGGTGAGCGGGGCCCGCGGCGGCACCTGCGCCTGTACCTGTACCTGTACCTGTGCCTTTGCCCGAGCGGGCGCTTTCAGCGGAAGGCGACCCGCCGCGCCGGAGTATATTTTGCGGCAGGCGAGGCCATTAACCGGCTCTAATGACTGGCCGCGACGGCGCGGGCAAGTTGGCCGCTCTGGCCGCCGGTCGGCCGGCGGCCGCGGGATTATAGGGGCAGCGCGCCCGGCGCCCGGGCCTGATAAGGCGGGGGACGTTGCCACGGCAACAAAACCAAAACGCCGCCCCCACCAGGGGCCCGGCCGCCGACGGCCTCGACTGGCAGCGCTCACAGTTTCACCGCGACACTCACCTGCCGTGCCGCCTACCTCTCTGCGCAAATTTAGCCTATACCGCAAACGTGTTTGTAATCGGTACGCATGCGACAGCATTCGTACCCAGTATATTCCAAAATGCCGTTCAGAAAAACTGGATTTTTCGGTGCTCATACCTCGGGTTATATTGGTGATAAAAAGGTAGTGTCAGTAGGCATCTTTGGGTTAGGGATCTACATCTACATCCATACTCCGCAAGCCACCTGACGACGGTGTGTGGTGGAGGGTACCTTGAGTACCTCTATCGGTTCTCCCTTCTATTCCAGTCTCGTATTGTTCGTGGAAAGAAGGATTGTCGGTATGCCTCTGTGTGGGCTCTAATCTCTCTGATTTTATCCTCATGGTCTCTTCGCGAGATATTCGTAGGAGGGAGCAATATACTGCTTGACTCTTCGCTGAAGGTATGTTTTCGAAACTTCAACAAAAGCCCGTACCGAGCTACTGAGCGTCTCTCCTGCAGAGTCTTCCACTGGAGTTTATCTATCATCTCCGTAGCGCTTTCGCGTTTACTAAGTGATCCTGTAACGAAGCGCGCTGCTCTCCATTGGATCTTCTCTATCTCTTCTATCAACCCTATCTGGTACGGATCCCACACTGCTGAGCAGTATTCAAGAGGTGGGCGAACAAGCGTACTGTAACCTACTTCCTTTGTTTTCGGATTGCATTTCCTTAGGATTCTTCCAATGAATCTCAGTCTGGCATCTGCTTTACCGACAATCAACTTTATATAATCATTCCATTTTAAATCACTCCTAATGCCTACTCGCAGATAATTTATGGAATTAACTGCTTCCAGTTGCTGACGTGCTATATTGTAGCTAAATGATAAAGAATCTTTCTGTCTGTGTATTCGCAGCACATTACACTTGTCTACATTGAGATTCAATTGCCATTCCCTGCACCATGCGTCAATTCGCTGCAGATCCTCCTGCATTTCAGTACAATTTTCCATTGTTACAACCTCTCGATATACCACATTTGTATACCCAACAGAAGAATCGTCTTAATGTAGCTATCGTACAGGACACGGTCAAAGCATCATCAGTATTACACGCGTCCCCTTGCTCAGATAGAAGGAGCAAATGGTTCAAATGGCTCTGAGCACTATGGGACTTAACATCTGAGGTCATCAGTCGCCCAGAACTTAGAACCAATTAAACCTAAGTAACGTAAGGACATCACACACATTTATGCCCGAGTCAGGATTCGAACCTGCGACCGTAGCAGCAGCGCGGTTACGGACTGAAGCGCCTAGAACCGCTCGGCCACAACGGTCGGCATAAGAGGAGCAAATCGGTTGGTTCTTTTTGCATTTGATGTAATCTACGGTGGGCTTGATGGGACTTATGGAGGCCCCATTAGTTCATGGGCAGTTCTTCGCAAAATCCCAAATAAAGGTTTTCTTTTTTTTGCTTTATTTTCGCCGTCACCAGCGGACCAGAACCCAGTCGAGGATTCCAAGACGGCTACGCACAGTAAATGGGTGAAATTTTTAATATATATTCCTGACATCACCATCTCGAACAACCTTGAAAATTTTCTTAATATCTTTATCCATTTCCAAGATGCAGAGGATCAAAGTTACCCTACTTTTACACGTAAAATTCAGTATGAGGCGAAATCAAAATGATAAATAACCGCAACAAATTGCTCCGATTTTAACCATATATTCTCTTGGCATTTATCTAGAAGAGTATCTCCCCGTTTTCAAATATCTTTATCCTTTATCAAGAAACACCCACAAACTGATTTTTTTGGGTAACAAAACCTAGGAGTGGATTCCGAGGCGGCTATGCCCAGAATATGGCTCTAATTTCTACTATGTATCACTAAGTTGCCGATCTCGAATAACATTGCAAATTT
The DNA here is from genome assembly GCF_021461385.2 of Schistocerca piceifrons. Taxonomy (NCBI): domain Eukaryota; kingdom Metazoa; phylum Arthropoda; class Insecta; order Orthoptera; family Acrididae; genus Schistocerca; species Schistocerca piceifrons. Next base: position 58,292,952 of record NC_060143.1, read on the forward strand.
TCTTCATATCTTTATCCGTTTCCGAGATAAAAGGGTTCGAAGTTGCCCTACTCGAATACGTAAAATACGCACATGAAAATCAGTGTGGGGCGGAAACGTGGTTCATAAACTGACGTTGTACGGAGAAATATGCTGTAAAGTGTCTCCGTTATCATCTGGAAACCTCACATTGTAATACTGAAGCACGAGCAAAAATATTTGGACGTAAAATCCTGACTGCGATATGATATTAGTTTTTCATTATTTCTGTTTGACATAAGTAAACTATCTTAACTTTACTGACCAATACATTTCGTTTCGTATGAGTTACATGCCCTGCTGCAGCAGGGAAAGAAGAGAACCAGCGGAAAAATGCCCCTATCAGGGTACAAAAAATGCGAATATGTTTCCATTTATGAAAAATAAAAGACTCTGATTGAAAAGTGGGGCACCAGGTGCCTCGTTCTACCCTCCTCATCACCTTTAAAAATTTTCCCAAAAATTTTGGCATACGAAAAAAATCGCGTTTATTTATGCTGAGAGAGAAGAAGACGGTGACAGTAGCAGAGAGATGGAAAAGTAATAAATACTGGAAGATAGTAGACACTGGTTGTGGTGTAGGAAGGGCGAAGGAGACAATGGCAGTGTAGGAGAAAGAGAGGGACACAGTGGTAGTGGAACATAGCTGACATTGACGGAACAGCGCTAAGAAAAGGGTGAAGGAGACAGTGCCAGGAGGGAGGGGGGACGGGGGCAATATATAGAAAGAGAAAGTGGAAGCGGGTGAGAGCCGCTGGTAATGGCGGAGTATATGACAATAACAGCAAGAAAGAGAGAGCTCGTGACATTGAGAAGAGAGAGCAGCAGTAGGAATGGAGGAAGGAGATATTAGCAGTAAGAGATAGCCAGAGGGAGACAGTAAGAGGAGACTGTAGTAGTAGGACACAACGAAGGGGTCTGTGGCTGTGACACAGGAGACAATGACAGAGAGACACAAAGAGATAATGACAATGAGTTGGGCTGAATGAGTAAGAGAAACGCCAAATGGGAGTGGACAAATATGAGAAGTTATTGCCTGGTATGTTAACACATGTCTCACCACACTGTCTCTTCTTCTAGTTTTCCACACATTCCTATCTGCAGAGGACTTTTCAGTTTCTTATCTTATCAGTCTACATAATTTTCAGCATCTTTCTTTGGCACCACATCTCAAACGCTTCGGTTTTCTTTTCTGGTATTCCCACAATCTACGACTCTGTTCCATACACGTACACTGATCAAACTATTCGGACGCCTGTTAGTGGGCATTAATGTTAGGTGTGTCCGCCTACTTAACTGAATGGTAACGTGCTTGCCTCCCATCCAGCGGGCCCGGGTTCGATTCCCGGCCTTGTTGGAGATTTTCTCCGCTCGTGGACTGGGTGTCGTGTTGCCCTCATCATCATTTCATTCTCATCACCGGCACGCGAGTCGGCCAGTGCGGCGTCGACTGCAATAACACTCGCAATCGGCGGCCGTACTTCCCCGGATGGGGCCTTCCTGCCAGCCATTTCATTTCAATATGAGGTGTGTCTACCCTTCATGTTTGTGACGGTGTGGATTCTGCTGGGGACACTTTCAGTGACGAATATGAATGTTAGTGGAGGTGTGAAAGCTCGTTCTTCGTCAGGAGCCAAAACCAGACGGTGGTTATGTTGAAAACTAGTGTCTGGAACGAAGTCGACGCCTAAGTCATTTCATTAGGTTCAGGTCGTGATTCTGGGCAGAGCACTCCGTTTCGCGAACGTTATTGTCAAAAATGGTTCAAATGGCTCTAAGCACTATGGGACTTAACATCTGAGGTCATCAGTCCCCTATACTTAGAACTACTTATACCTAACTAACCTGAGGACGTCACACGCATCCATGCCCGAGGCAGGATTCGAACCTGGAACTGTAGCAGCAGGATGGTTCCGGACTGAAGCGTCCAGAACCGCTCGGCCACAGCGGCCGGCCCACGTCATTGTCCACAACCCAGTGACCGACAGATGATGCTTTGTGACAGGGTGCACAGTCACAGATGACGCTTAATTACCGGGTGCACTGTCAGGCGAACACAAACACTCTCTGTCTCCGAGCTGTTCCTCTACGGTCCGTAGTACAAACTGATGTAACATACGTTCATAACATTCGCGTTTGATGTTTTCTTAAACTCAGTAAGGGGACCACTAAAAACACAGCTATACCATAACACCAACTCCTCTGGGCTTCACAGTTGACACTACACATGACAGCAAGTAACTTCCTCCAGGTATTCGTCAAACCCAAACTCTTCCATCAGGTTGCCACAGGGTACAGCGTGATTCATCACTCCAAACCACTCGTTTCCAGTCACCCACTGTCCAGTGGTGTCACTGTTTGCACGACATCAAGCGTCGCTTCTCAATGCGTGGCGTATGAGAAACTGCTCGACCATTCTTCCCCACACCCTTTAACTCACTACGCGCGATCACCGTGTTAGCTGAACTGTTCGTAGCACTTTGTAGCTCACGACTGATTCTTTTCGCTGATTTCGTGTGATTTTTGAGAGCCACCTTCCGCACTGCTCGACGGTCTGCTTCTCGCGACATCTTGTGGTCAATTCCATCTTACAGACGGGCCGAATACTTTTGCACTTTCTCAGAACTTTCTTTGTCAATGTAAAAACTTTGTCTTATACTAGCAGATTTATTTTGGTCGATGAGGTGTAGCTATGTTGCCGGCAATAACAAACGACGCAATCGACGGGGACTGGCGTATTTAACATTTTCGATATACTCTGCAGATTAACGCTGAAATATATCGAGTTTAACCGAAAACGTGTAAGAGGAAAAAACTGTCAACAACTGCAAAGAAAAAAAAAATCCCCTTTCACAGATTCTCGCCTGAGCACCCCGGCGTGTTTCTACAGGCGATGAATTTCGACGTCAGTGCCACATCTCACCCTGCGTCAATATCGGCGGCAACGCGCGTGTCACACTGGCCGCGGACAATGCAGCAAGTGTGAGGCAGCGGGTCCCCGCAGTATTAGCGGCGTATCCCCTGGAGCCGCGGTGACGTGGGACAGGGTCGCCAACCGCCCGCCGCCACTGTCCCGAATTAGTTCAGCGCCGGCGGCGGTGGCGGCGCCGTTATAATTTGCGGGCGATATTTTATTCAGCGTGGGCGGAGACGCGACAGGTTTACACGGCGGCCGGCAGTAAATCTGCCCTCCGTGAATACTGCATGCGGCCGCCACCCCCACACCACCCCCGACCCCAGTAGCACCCTTCAGCCCTCCAGGGCAGCTCGTGGTTTTATGTTCCCCTGTCTCCCCTCTGGAGGCCCAGCTTCGCTTTTGCCTACGCTAGCGGTACGAGACGTCCCATCAGCCGGGAAGAAGACATACTACCTGCGTATCGCTGTTGTTCCCCTTGGTGATAAACGAGTTCCAAAATAACAATCGGGTAACGTTATTATGACCATCAGGTCATATATACAATAAAAAAAAAGAACGGACACGATCTATAACGGAACTGGTCAATGACACACTGTCACTGATTAGTAAACAAAACATTCCTTGGTTTAAAAAAAAAAAAAAAAACTTTCAATAGCCAAGATTGCTTAAATTCACTATTTTTGACAACCGGCTTCGACAGATGTAACTGTGCAAGAACAGACATAATGTCTGATAGGATAGCAGCAATCAGTGATTATACAATGTTACTTATAATCCGTCTTGATAGCAAAATTTTTATTCATATGACCGGTTTCGGTTCATCCAGAACCATCTTCAGATCTGATATTTCGGTTACAGGAGTAAACCCTCCAAATCCAGCAACTTTCACATGCAGCGTCACATGTACGCAGCATCTGAAAGTTGCTGGATTTGGACGGGTTACTCCTGTAACCGAAATATCAGATCTGAAGATGGTTCTAGATGAACCGAAACCGGTCACATGAATAAAAATTTTGCAATCAAGACGGATTATAAGCAACAGATGTGAGTGTCATCTTCTGTTTCTCTTTGCAATGTGAGATGTATTTAAGACGTAAATTTTTGCATACTTCGGCGTAACGTTGCGTTTAATACTTGCCTTCTTGTAAAATATGAATAGATTACATTTCTTGATTCTCGTTTTCACATTTAGTAATGTATATTTCCTTCAGAGCTTTGCGCGGCACAATTTGACTGAATTTTCTCGTGTTGCGAAATTAGAAGGACCTATGTCAACATGAGAAAATTCAATCAAGTTATGCGCCGTCAGGTGCTGAAGGAAATTTATGCATTAATGCAAGTGAAAAAGAGAATCAAGAAATATACACATGATTTTCGACATGCATGTATTAAACACAACGTTACGCCGAAGTATGCAATAATTTACATTAAAAACGCATCACACATTCCAAGAAAGACCAGAAGATGACAGTATTATCGGTCGAATCTGGTGTTCAAAAATAAAGGCGAATTTATGCGATCTCGCTACTGAACGTTTTTACCAAGTAAAATATAACTTTTTCCTAATTCCCCAACTTGAGAAAATTCAACGATACATTCCATAAATATGATATCCAGTAAGAATCAACTGGCAACTTCATTTTTAATACAAATGATTTCTAGTTTGAATTACATAAATACAATGATTATGTACATTTATATAAAGAATAGCCGTTTCAACAGAAATTTAATATGGATGACAATAATTTTATTATTTTTCAAATAACTTAACTATGTTTATGTACGTCATTTATTTAGAAACTTTGATATCTGGTGCAATCACATTTAAGATCACTTTCATTAAGATTATTAGTGAAACTTCAAAATTATCTTAAAAAAGATTGCCGAACAGTGACTCTGTATATACTATTCTAGTCCTCCTTGGTTTTTCCGCCGTTGTCGAGAACGTTAAAGTGAAGCCTTCGGAGTTGTAGGTGTTACCTTGTTTCTGTGCATCTTACCTGGACATGTTACAATTGGACTAGTGAAGCAAAGAGAACAAAATATCAATTTAAATATGATTAACCATGCGATAAAATGAACCCACTAACATTATTCACCAAGCAGGAATAATTCGTACATCGAGACTTACTATGCCAAGACCTAGAAGAAGCCATGATCGACGTCGTCAAAAATATAATATAATCAGTCACTAATATTCATATTCAAATCAAGATCGAAAATCTCACCATGTTCTCTTGGGTTCCGCATCTGTAGGAAGTGAAAAAAATTTTCACTAACCATTTCACTGTAGAAAAAGTTAGGTTTGCAAACAACATCGTAATGTTCAGTTTTATTATTGTTCAAAGTGAGGTTATATTAGACTCCGTAAAAGACTATAAACTGATGACGAAACGATCTTTGAGGGAGGGAGGAGAAGGTCAAAAGGCGACGATTGAACCTACCGATGTCGGACGATGCTTTGATCTTTTGAAGTAATGATGATGTGGTGTGTGGTGTCGCATGTGCGCAAACAAAACAGACCACAGCCAGAATTTATTTTGCGATTTTTTGGTTTCTGAAAATCGTTGTGGGTGTACAGCAGCAACCAGCCACAAATCGTTTTTGGTTTACTTTATTCAAAAACTACCGTGCCGGTTTCGAATTGAGGCAGTTCATCATTTGTTGTTGTTGTGTGGTCTTCAGTCCTGAGACTGGTTTGATGCAGTTCTCCATGCTACTCTATCCTGTGCAAGCTTCTTCATCTCTCAGTACCTACTGCAACCTACATCCTTCTGAATCTGCTTAGTGTATTGATCTCTTGGTCTCCCTCTACGATTTTTACCCTCCACGCTGCCCTCCAATGCTAAATTTGTGATCCCTTGATGCCTCAAAACATGTCCTACCAACCGATCCCTTCTTCTAGTCAAGTTGTGCCACAAACTTCTCTTCTCCCCAATCCTATTCAATACCTCCTCATTAGTTACGTGATCTACCCACCTTATCTTCAGCATTCTTCTGTAGCACCATCATTAGACCTCTCAAACACATGTTACGTTGGTTCAGAGATGAGGTGTCCCAGGATAAGGAATAATTCACAGTTACAAATTTGTAATAATGGTGGTTCTGCTATAGACATGCGTTAAAATACACGTTAAGCGAAATGCTCGCTTGCAACATGTGTGTTCTGTAGTTTTTCTCCAACGAAGCATATTCATGCTGTCTGTATTTTCTCTGTTCTCTCTGTCTGTCTGTCTGTCTGTCTGTCTCTCTCTCTCTCTCTCTCTCTCTCTCTCTCTCGCTCTCCCTCTGACACACACACACACACACACACACACACACACACACACACACACACACACATATATATATATATATATATATATATATATGCAATGGTTGTTGTTATACACTTCCGTTGGCCCACAAAACAAATCAGCAGTGCCCATACCGTATTTCGAATCATTTATAACATATAAAAAATAATTCAGACTGGTTAGAAAGTACCTGAGCGTCAAAAACGATGCGACAGAGTGATACATTACAAAGACATGGCGATCCTGCATCGCATTGGTTCATATTATACAGCATGTTCGGAAAGTCTGACACACTTTATTCTGCCGTTTACGCTCGGAAACGCTTTGTGAAGTGAAACTACGCGTCATGACGGCACAAAAATCGTCACATCGCACGTCTATGTATACAGCCGACGTGAGGACCGCTTTAGGAAAGCCGCTGAAAACCTAAATCAGAATTTATTCCCGCGACAGCATCACTTTCTCGATACAACTGTACCACACAGTGTATTTTGATGTTAATGTATAAAATAAATTGCATATAGCAAGTATATGGAGAAACTGTTTTTTTGTATCGTACAGACAATAAATAGACAGAAAGACTGGATGTTTACACGTCTGCAGAGCAATCAATAGAAACAGTTATCCTTAAAATACCCAACAGTATGCTTACGAAGCGATATAAAGTGGAACGACCATACAAAAATAACCGCAGGTAATGCAGATACCAGACAGATTCATTCGAATCCTCAAGAAATGTAGTCCACTCACTTTATAACACCATCGTTCGACCAATTCTTGAATAGTGCTAGTCAGTCTGCGATCCTTACCAGATACATTTGAGAGAGGAAATAGAGAAGACGCAAAGAAAGGCAGCACATTTCGTTGCAGATTCATTTAGTAAGCGCAAAAGCATCACGCAGCACATTTCGTTGCAGATTCATTTAGTAAGCGCAAAAGCATCACAAAGATGCTCAGCTAGCTACAGTGGCAGACGCTGCAAGAGAGGCGCAGTGCATCACGGTGTGGTTTATTTTTAAAGTACAAAATGGTTAAAATGGCTGTGAGCACTATGGGACTTAACTTCTGAGGTCATCAGTCCCATAGAACTTAGAACTACTTAAACCTAACTAACCTAAGGACATCACACACAACCATGCCCGAGCCAGTATTCGAACCTGCGACTGTAGCGGTCACGCGGTTCCAGACTGTAGTGCCTAGAACCGCTCGGCCACACCGGCCGGCGTTAAGGAACAGACAACGTACATTCCTAGAAGAGTTAACAAATATATTGCTTCCTCCTACATACATCTTGCGAAAAGACCATGAACGTAAAATCAGAGGTACGCGAGGTCACATGGAGGCTTATTAAAAAGGGGTAGGTGACAGTAGTACACCAAATACCATGCGCTAAACACTTTAAGGTGGGTTGTGGACCATAGATGTAGATTACTGTAGTAAATTAAACGGCAGATAAAAAAGCTTATGCAGACGTCCTAACCGGAAGTGTCTCAGTGAAAATAAATCAAGATTGTTGGGTAAAGATCTGAACCGCAATCCTCGCGAACAGGCCAGCGTCTTGACTACTGTACCAAATCGATGTAGGGAAACGAGCGGAAGAATATCTGCTTGTGTTACACCACCGAATCGAGGCGATCAAGATTCATCCAGACCTGAAATTAACGCTACTGAGACACACCACAGTTAACAGGAGATCTTTTCTTTGCAGCAGGATATTCTGTTTTTCCTACAGTTGTGTTAGAGCTTTCGTTTAAGGGCTTATATGACGATACAGCAAGCTCAGAGTCACAGCGCCGGCCGACTTGGATCCCTACCGAAGAGCGCCTTAAGTCTGTAGCCGCTGCCCTCTTCTTTAGCCGTGGACGTTAACAAAAGACCGGCGGCTGTGGAGTCAAACAGGTTGGCGGCGTTTATTCTCGTATTAGGCACGGTCCGGAAGAGGGACTGGCCGTCTCAATGTGTGGAGCCGGCAGGCAAAGCGAGCGCACACAAAAGGCTCGTCCTCCAGGTGCGGGGGAGCAGGGGCCCACGTCATACACAGCGGGACGCCCCCCACCCACACAGGTGGCGTGGCCGAGTGGCCGCTTCTGGACTTACTAAAAAGTTGCTAAAATCATGTGTGTTTCCGAAGTGAAGTACAGCAGTGGATGTGACGACGTAAAACTGTATGCCGCGCAGGAGACGAACCTGTACATAAATAAAACTCGAAACAACATTTTCTACCAAATAATAAATGGACGATTGCAATCGAAAGTTGAGAGAAAATTAGAAGACGAACAGTTCGGCTTGAGAAGGATCAAAGGAACAAGAGATGCACTTGGAATGTTGCGAATAATTGGGGAAAAATACCAAGAATAGTACGGTAGTTTGTACAGTTTTTGTTGATGCAGTTCGGTGGATTATACCGTTACTAGCCCTGAAGAAGATCGAAATTATGTCGAAGATTAATAAGAAATTTATACTTCGCACTATAGTAATAGGAGATGAGGTAACCGAAGGAATTAAAATTGGGGGAGGAGGTAGAAACTTCCGTTGTCTTTTACCTGTGCTGTTTAAAATCTACTTATATGATTTAGTTAATAGCCACTTTCAACAAAAGTATTGTCCAACACTAGCAGGAAGGAAAATAAAACGTATAAGATTTGCTGATGACACCGTATTGCTGAGGGAAAATGACAAAACAGTTTAAAACATGCGAGAGGTACTGAACACTAGCTGTGGAATAGAGATAAATGTTTAGAAGAGTAAGGCACTGATTTTCTGAAAGCAGTAAATGAATAGTTGATAGCCTGATGTACAAAAATACCGCAAGATGACATCTAATCAAGAAATAAAAGGAAGGATTAGTTATTGCAAAGAAATTATATATGGAATGGGTTTTTTCTGTGGTCCATTAAACAACCAATTGAGAAAAGGTTACTGAAGTGATTTGTGTGGAGTGTTGCCCGTCTGGTGCAGAAACATCCATTCTATATGGAAGAGAGAAGAAATTTTTGGGGGCTTTTGAGACGACCTGGAAAAGAACGCAAGATGTGAAGTGGATAGATAAAGTAAGGAATGAGGTTGCGTTACAAAGGGTGAGCGGGAAAAGATATATACGGGAAAAAGTTAAGAGGAGGAAAAGAATCCGTCCAAAAAAAAAATAAATAAATAAATAAAATAAAATGGTTCAAATGGCTCTGAGCACTATGGGACTTAACTGTTGAGGTCATCAGTCCCCTAGAACTTAGAACTACTTAAACCTAACTAACCTAAGAACATCACACACATCCATGCCCGAGGCAGGATTCGAACCTGCGACCGCAGCGGTCGTGCGGCTCCAGACTGTAGCGCCTAGAACCGCTCGGCCACTCTGGCCGGCTAATCCGTCCAAAAAAACTGGATAAAAAGAGAGTAATAAAAGATGTATCAGAATTAATGGTAACTGGAAAGATGACCAGAGGTAAGAGGTACCATTTTGTTCAGAGAAAGTTGCACACCCCTGAACACGCACATTCCGGTTACAACGTGCTTTTTTTTCGTTCGAAGGGCCCATTACAGAAAGGGTGTCACTCTTGCCGCACTTTGTCCCCCGTTCGTTAGTATCCCCGTGAACTTATTGGCGGCGTTATTGTTGAAGTTTGCCCGCAATTCGTGGTCGTGCGGTAGCGTTCTCGCTTCCCACGCCCGGGTTCCCGGGCTCGATTCCTGGCGGGGTCAGGGCTTTTCTCTGCCTCGTGATGGCTGGTGTTGTGTGATGTCCTTAGGTTAGTTAGGTTTAAGTAGTTCTAAGTTCTAGGGGACTGATGACCTCAGATGGTTTGTCCGATTGTGCTCAGAGCCATTTTTTTATTGTTGAAGTTTAACAACCTCCCGCGGCAGCCGTTAAAATAGAGGCATCGAACATTACACAGATATTTGCTGTTAAACTTGCGTAAGGGTACTTTCTGGGAAGAATCGGGCGGCATATTACCTACTCCGGCGTAAATCTCGCGGAATGATCGTTATGAGTAAATTAGGGACATTACAGCTCAGATGGTGTATACCGACAGTCGTTCTTCGAATTCGCGAATGAGACAGCAAGAGGTGAAAAATGATAACTGTCCAGAAGTGACCTCCGCCAGAGTGGATGAAGAATTCATTTTTCATAATTGCAGCATAAGCAGTATCGGAGACGCTTCTGTTGACGTAGGCATTACAAAAAGAAAATATACTAGTTTAATGTCGTGGGTAGAAATGAAGAACGAAAGAAACTTTTGCATGATGTGTCACTACCAAATAACATAGTTCGATGTAATTAGGACGATACATAGAAAAGAATGCTATAGCTTGGTACAGTACAGAACTGAAAGAAATACGCAATGAGGCGAACAGACACGGCACTTTTACTCAAAGCCAGTAATTACACGGAAGTCAACGCTGTTAACGATGGTTCCCTGGACATTACAAAAGGTAATTCGGTGATCCTCAGCAATACTGGAGGTACCGTTACATCGCGAGAGGTGGGAACCCGTAATGCCCCCGGGAACATTGTCGAACATCAGCGTTTTGGTGGTCCAGGTGTTAAATATGGGAAAGCGTAATGCTGCACGGGCGTACCGACCTCCAAATATTTGTACTCGGTACCCTCACCAGTAAACATTATAGCGACGCTTTACTCCTTCCGCTCGTCCTTTTTTTTCAGGGGCACATTCCGCCCTTTCATTTTTATGGATGACAATGCGCGACCGCTTGGAACTGCACAAGTGGAGGAGCTGTTGGAACAAAAGGATATTCGGCGAACAGACTGACCTGCCCTTTACCCCCGACTTAAATCTTATCAAGCATGTGGGGGATGCGTTGGCGACCATATTACAACACGTCTACTTGCGCCAATGAACATCCAGCAGTTATTAACAGTGCTGAGGGAGGAATGCAAAACGTAACCACAAAAACTGCTTATCAAAAATGTTCAAATGTGTGTGAAATCTTATGGGACTTAACTGCTAATGTCATCAGTCCCTAATCTTACACACTGCTTAAGGGAGTAGGACGTCAAACGGGCTGACTTGGAGCAGAAGAGGCACCAGAGGACATTTTCATTTCAACTGTCTATACTTTTACAAGTAAATTCATAAAACTTTGTCAGCATGACCAGGAAGGATTCAGGATTCACACTCGTAGCAGCGGAAGTGCAAAAACATAACAAAATAATTTTTTTACATGCGAAATTTCATCATTTTTTCACTTAGTATTGGCTGCATTTGTTGCTATAGGTACACTTTTCTTCATAAGTAAGAGAGACTGTTCGATGAATTTTGCAGAGCATACATCCATACTTACAGGTGTATTAAACTCTAGAATCTATTTAATTTATGAATAAATGAATGAGCTATTACGTTTTAAAGTTTATATTTAGAAAAAAATCAAATTTGGCCGTTAATTATCTCAATTTTTATGACAGTTTATAATAGATTTGGAAAATTCTAGAGTTTCTTACACCTGTACGTATGGTTTGTATGCTGTGCAAAATTCATCAAAGAATCTCTGTTACTTGTGTAGAAAACTGTACCTATAGCAGCAAATGCAGCCAACAGTAAGTGAAAAAATGATGAAATTTAAAATCTAAAAAAATTTATTTTGTTATGTTTTTGCACTTCCACTGCTATGAGTGTGAATCCTGACTCCTTCCTGGTCATGCTGACAAAGTTTTATGAATTTACTTATACAAGTATACACAGTAGAAAATAAAATGTCCCGTAGTGCCTCTCCTGCTCCAAGTCGGCCCGTTTGACGTTCTACCCCCCCCTAACCTAAATTATCCTCAGGACAGACAGACACACCCATGCCCGAGGGAGGACTCGAACCTCCGCCGGGACCAGCCGCACAGTCCATGACTGCAGCGCCCCAGACCGCTCGGCTAATCCCGCGCGGCAGCTCCTTATCAAACTTGTTGCTAGGATGGGAGCACATTACCGAGGATATACTGCAACCTGTGGTAAACACGCGCCCTATTCAGAACCATATCTCGTCTTTTGTAGTGTGCAGAGTACCATCAAGAATCGCGGTGACTTCGGCGTAATTATTGCCTTTGAATAAAAATACCATTTCTGTTCGTCTTGAGAGGCTCCCACATGCCTTGCTCGTACTGTGGCATCAAGCAGTCAGGCCTGCAAGATGAGTGGTCTGCCAAGCGAGTGGATTCATTCTTATTTATCGAGTAACATGAACTCTCGTACTCATAATTAAGTTACCAATTATCCTCCTATATGAATAATACGCAACGGAAACGCACATCTGACTGTCAGTAATTTACAGAACTCTGACTGTTTACTACGCACTGGCAATACCACATTTTCTTTTTTTATTTATTTAACGGCTTTTATCAACACGTGGCCATCGCACTGAATATGAGTGGCGCACACATTATAAATTCTGGATATCATGACAACATACAATTCGAAGGAAAAGGCCACCAATCTTTTTCTTTTCACTATCTTATTTATTCCGATAAATTCTATAACCTAAACACACAAATTCTATAACCTACATCAATAACACATGAGAAATTCCGCCCAGTGGGCATGGCTTTGCATTGGTGATTCTCTACCTTATGGTCTCGTAATTATTTAACGCTACAGTGCACTTTCTGGATAGGATGGTGGATCTTTTATTATATCTCACACTTCGACTCTCACAATCATCATCACGAAACTTTTCTCCAGATCGAGTAGTACAGAAGGAACAAGCATAACCCACTACCTCTGAAACTACCTTGCTACTCTCCCATGCAAACCACACATACTTAAATTACATGACATACACCACACTACAAGATGAAATATAACACAGGGAATAGTCACAACATTATCACTTTCAGCTTTTCCACTTCAATTAATATTTATCCCAGTTTCACACGACACTGCCCCACTTCGTAATTCTACTTTCCTACTATGAACTCTGGAGATATATGCACGTCTTCCTGTGCAATGCAAGCCAAGTGGCGTTGCTGGATAGACAGCTGACTCACCTTGCTTCTCTCTCAGAGTATTATAGTTTGAATCAAGCGTCACACGGAAACATAACATGCAAAGTAATATTAAGAGCATATTCATCACACACGCGAGTCCTCAACTGATACCATGGACGAGTACTTCTCTTTATCCTTATACACAGATTGAGACTCACACAGTACTCACCACGTGGAAGTACTCGTCTCTAATTTCAAGTCCTGCACACGCCATTTCTTAAATATTTCAACTTATTGTACACACGCTAGTAATTCAGCTTAACTTAAGCACACGGAAGTATTTCAACTTAATGCTGCACGTGGTGTCATTGTGACCGTTGGTCACTTCCGAAGATTACTACGATCCCATTAATATTACCTGCCTGACATTTAATTCTCCCCACAAAAGTTCCTGAAATAGAGAAATTATTATTTCAAACTACTCTTAAATATTCCACATGCATACCATGTCTCCACTCTTTTGTCTTTACGGAGCACACCTAAGACAGGTCTTAAGAGCACAAGATCCAGCGGCAGAGTGCTGAAACATGGCCGTTCTTCAGGTTCTCTCGCACCTCTGCCGAAGTGGGGGAGCACCTTGCTACCGTATTGGTCAGCCACATTTCAGGCGCTCAAAGCTCAGGTAAATTTCATCTCTTTTGGTCCCACCAAAGGTGACCCAAGTACCGTCTCAAAGATGATCATATATTCACATTCACTATCTGCGGTTAGCAGACGACCATACATTCATTCATTTCACAGATCTCACCAAACTGGATGTAGGGATTTATTTTGTGGGAGTGCACATGTGATCAATTAAACAAATAAATTGTCATTCTTTCCCACACTGGTATCCGGCTTCGCTGTATTGATTGAAATTGTTATTTTACAAAAAAAAAGTGTTGTTCTGACAAGAATAATGAAGTATGTTGTACCTATTTTCAATGTCGGGCGGTACTGTACCCTTTCAGTCTCATTCCATATTTCTTCCATTTATCTTTTGTACTATATGTAGTAGTTATTTGTATGTATGGTCCAAGTTTCAAAGAGTTATGTAACATGTCAGAGACACAGCGTGCAAAAGTTACTTTACACCGTCAGTTTCCGGATGGAGAGCTAATGCATCTGACAAGGAGACGGCACGACCGTGGGGTCGGGGATTTGTCCGCAATTTTGTGTGGTGAAAGAGGACCGCTAACACCTCACGTGGTTAAAAAAATCCCGAGAAAAATCGATCCAAAGAGTCTTAGGTGCCTTATGAGTATAAAATGTTAATACACTGCCGAGCCGCCATCTGGCCTACATGGTTAGCCCTCGGACCCTTACGCCAAAGGCCAGGGGTTCGATTCCTCATCCGGCACTTTTTTTTCCTTCTGTTGCTTGCAAAATTGCAGCGCATTGTTACAGAAGAATCGTGAAATTAATTCCTGGGAAGACTGTATAAAAATTCATTCTATAATTCAACATCAATTATCGTCACCAATATTCCGAGACATGATTCAATATGCCTGGTTTGCCTAAAAATTGTCAGAAATTCGAAACATTTTCGTAAATGTTAATGGGGCATGTTTTTGTACAGATTTATTGCAAACGCCCTGTGACTGTAAAAAATCCGCTTTTATATGTTGCGCAAGATGTCGCAAAAATTATTGCTTTGTTTGTTTTTACGATAATTACCACTGCGGTTGTTGTTTATAATTATTATATGTATAAAAATTGAATGTTTTCTAATCGACTTTGTTATTCTGATTAAATTTCTCCTCATATACTTTACAATGAAAATGGAAAACCCACCGACATGAATTGTGTTGTTGGACAAAAAGAAAATAATTTTTATTCAAATGGCTCTGAGCACTATGGGACTTAACATGTGAGGTCATCAGTCCCCTAGAACTTAGAACTACTTAAACCTAACTAACCTAAGGACATCACACACATCCATGCCCGAGGCAGGATTCGAACCTGCGACCGAAGCGGTGGCGCGGTTCCAGACTGAAGCGCCTAGAACCGCTCTGCCACAACGGCCGGCAATTTTTATTCAATAATGAAACTAATTTGTTAAAGATAATGTAGGTTTGCGAAACTTTCTGAATAATTGGTGGAATAACCAAAGAAAATGAAACAGAAGAAGAAAAAAATGTGCCAGAGGAGGCATCGAACACGAGACCTCTGGTGTAAGAATCCGAGCCCTAAACACTTTTTGCATTATATTTTTTTTCTTTTTTTATATTTTTTGTTTTGTTTTCTATTTTGTGGGGGTGATACCGAGGCCAGACGGCGGCTCGGCAGTGTATTAACATTTTATACTCATAAGGCACCTAAGACTCTTTGCATCGATTTTTCTCGGGATTTTTTTTAACCACGTGAGGTGTTAGGGGTCCTCTTTCACCACACAAAATTGCGGATGAATCCCCGACCCCACGGTCGTGCCGTCTCCTTGTGAGCCTTGATTCTAAATCTGCTGTCACATGCTGCGAAGGAAAGCGTATGGGCCAACGAGGAACCAGCGCGGCCGGCTTGCGGTTTACTGCGGCCAGAGGCGGGCACCCACAGCGCCACGGCGTCATTTTGCAGCGAGATAGCGTCAGTAGGGGGCTTTCGTGGCAGGTGACTGCGCCAAAGGGGTAAGGGGGTGCGGCAGAGGGCGGGGGGCCGGGTACCTAACGCGGCCCCGCTCCCGTGACGTCATGGCTAATAAAATTTACAGCCGACCTTTGCGGCCGTTTTTATATACACGCCAGCGTAAAGCAGCGGCTGTAGGGGGGACAGAGTGGTAAGACTACGGTCTCGGCTCAGGGGGAGGGTGAGGGGGGAGTGGGGAGAATGTAATCGGCCACGCACCCTCTGCGGCACACCGCCTGCTTGCGGTGCGCAAAGTGGCGGCACCAATTCTCCTGTACGAACACTTGCGTAAACACTCCACAGCAGAGTGCATCGTGTCTAGATCCGGTGGCATCGTAACTGACAACAAGACAGTGATCAGACACTTTATTTTTCGTACTTTAATTCTACTTATACTTCTATGATTTAAAATGGCTCTGAGCACTATGGGACTTAACATCTATGGTCATCAGTCCCCTAGAACTTAGAAGTACTTAAACCTAACTAACCTAAGGACATCACACAACACCCACTCATCACGAGGCAGAGAAAATCCCTGACCCCGCAGGGAATCGAACCTGGGAACCCGGGCGTGGGAAGCGAGTTACCGCACGACCACGAGCTGCGGAATACTTTTATGTTTTCACATACACTAGCTGATCAAAAGATTAGAATATACAAAAATATTATTCTACCAGTTATGCTGTATGGGTGTGAGACTTGGTCTCTCACTGTGCAAAATGAAAAGCCGTTTCGAGTATTTGAAAACAAAATTTTGAGGAAAATTTTTGGAGCAAAAAGGGATGACACTAGCGGAGAGTGGCGAAAACTGCATGACGAAGAGGTTCACGAACTCCTGACATAATCAGTATTATTAAATCACGTAGGCTGCGATGGGCGGGTCACGTAGCTCGAATGGATGAGGGCAGGGCAGCACGCAGAGTATTAGTAGGGAACTTAGAAGGAAAACGTCCTGTGGGGAGACCGAGGCGTAGATGGGAGGACAATGCGAAGGCTGATTTGAGGAGCCTAGGTATTGAAGGTGAATGGAAGGAAATAGTCCAAGATAGGGACAGATGGCGAAAATATGTTGCTGCGGTAATGGACTCTCGAGTCCGGTATGACCAGTAAGTAAGTAGGTGATCAAAAGTATCGGGACACCCATATGAAGCGGAAATAGACTAGCAGATGTCACTAGAGCCGCCAGTACAAAAGGAGACGGAAAGTTTTGTAATGTCAGTAGAGAAGTAATAAAACGACAACGGGTCAGTCAGAGGAATTCAGTGCCGGGGTGGCCGAGCGGTTCTAGGCGCTACAGTTTGGAACCGCGCGACCGCTACGGTCGCAGGTCCGAATCCTGCCTCGGGCATGAATGTGTGTGATGTCCTTAGGTTAATTAGATTTAAGTAGTTCTAGGGGACTGATGACCTCAGAAGTTACGTCCCATAGTGCTCAGAGCCATTTGAACCATTTGAACCATTTTTTTGAAGTGGACTAGTCATCGGATGTCATCTGAGTAACAAATCCAGCAGGGACATTTCGACCCTTCTAAAGCTGCCTGTGTCGACTGTGAGTTTACTGTGAACTGGAAACGCGAAGGACCAATCACAGCTACACCAAGACTAGTGAGACCTCACGTACTGAGGACAGAGACCATCGAGCACTGGAGACGCTGGTTGTAAAAGATCGCATGAAATCAGCGGAAGGAATCATTCGTGAGTTCCAAAGTGCTGCCAGCAGTGCAGCTAGCACAATGGCTATGTGGCCCGAGTTGAAAAGAATGGGGTACAGCGATTCAGCCTCTTCTCATAAGGCATAAGTGTACAAGTCTTCCCTCGAGTAAAAAGTTGACTTTCTTTATTTTCGCAAAGTTACGATCTGTCCGTTCGTTCATTGACGTCTCTGTTCACTGAAATATGTTTAGTGTCTGTGTTTTGCGACCGCACCGCAAAACCCTGCCATTAGCAGACGAAAGGACGTGCCTCTCCAATGGGAACCGAAAACATTTGATCGAAAGGCCATAGGTCAACCGATTCCTCCACAGGAAAACACGTCTGATATATTCTATACGACACATGACAGGAATATGTTGTCCATCCACACTTGTACACTTGGCTAATGGGTAAAATGATTCTTCCACCTTGCCCGATTTAGGTTTTCTTGTGGATGTGATAATCACTCCCAAAAAACTGATGAAAACATTAGTGTTTGTCACATAAACTGAAAATAAAAAATTAAAATTTTTCAGTCTCTCACTCCAAAACTGCTCACGCTAACCACGAGACCACGGCGCGCCTGAGCTTACGCTCTCCTTGATGTTACCTATGTTGGCCATGGACTACTCAGTTTGTATATTTTGCTTATTTTTTTCATTGTTCCACACAACTTCTTCCTGTTTTCTCGATTGATCTGTGTTCAGTTTTTCAAGGCCTATCCACTGTGCCGACTTATAACTAAATCTGAGGGGGGTGCGATGGGGAGGTTCCCTTGTGAGAAAGTTTAGAGAACAGGCATTTGAGGCTGTCGGTTCTACTGCCGACAAAGTACAGTTCGTGTAAGTACCACAAAAATAAGATTCGAGAGTTTCAGGTTCGCACGGAGACATATGGACAGTCGTTTTCCTCGCTATGCTTGCGAGTGGGACAGGGAAGGAAGTAGATAGTGTCAGTACTCCAAGCATCACATTATTGGAAAAATTTTGTTCTACAGGGTGGCGCACGAAATGTGTTACCAATTGTTTCTTTCATAATTTACGACGCACATTATATATCCCGCTGGGATCTCTACAGCAGTATCAGCAGAGCTTGGAAAAACAAATGAGTTATGAAATAACGTGTAATTCACGATACTGCCGCTGGGAGACTAGTAAGCAGCAATGGCTGACAATGGAAGACTGACGACACAGCAACAATCGGCAATTGTGTTACTTTTTCATGAAACGGAAAGCCTTGTTCTGACTCAGAGGCGTTTTCGACAACAGTTTAACACACGATGGGTCCCTTGCAAGAAGACCATCCACAGGTTGTACGATAAATTTGTACAGGAAGGAACAGTATTGAAAGCGAAGCGACCTCGGTCTAAGCCTGTTTGTTCACCGGAGAATACTGAAGCGGTATGAGTTGCTGCACAGAGAAGTCCCGGGAAATCGTGTAGAATGGCAGCAGTGCAACTGGGAATATCCAGACGCTCCGTTCAACGCATTCTTAAAAGTGACCTCCATATGTACCCACACAAAATGACCTGTGCACAGAAGCTCACTGAAGAACACAAGCAGCAGAGACTACTGTTTGCTCAGTGGGCGGAGGATAGGGAAGAAACTCTCAACAACGTTTGGTTTTCAGACGAGGCGCACTTTCATTTAGACAGTGTGGTTAACAAACAAAATGTACGCTTTTGGGCCACTGAAAACCCACAAGTGCTTCATGAACGAAAACATTATGCTCCGAGGATTACAGCGTGGGCAGCAATTTCCAGTCACGCACTTATTGGACCCTTTTTCT
Organism: Schistocerca piceifrons; assembly: GCF_021461385.2. Taxonomy (NCBI): domain Eukaryota; kingdom Metazoa; phylum Arthropoda; class Insecta; order Orthoptera; family Acrididae; genus Schistocerca; species Schistocerca piceifrons. The sequence continues at coordinate 58,312,251 of NC_060143.1, forward strand.
TTGAAGAAACTGTGAACAGCGAGCTTTATTTGAGCACACTTCGCAATAGCTTCATTCCACAGCTTCTTGCTATTTTTACACGAGCATTTCGACATGCGGATCATTTCACTCAGGTTTCCAGGTCGCTTCAATGACGGACAAATTTGCCTCCCCCCCCCCCCCCCCCCAAATAGTCCAGACAACCCATGTGGCTTTTTTCTTTGGGGGTTGTTGTTGTTGTTGTTGTGGTCTTCAGTCCTGAGACTGGTTTGATGCAGCTCTCCATGCTACTCTATCCTGTGCAAGCTTCTTCGTCTCCCAGTACTTACTGCAACCTACATCCTTCTGAATCTGCTTAGTGTATTCATCTCTTGGTCTCCCTCTACGATTTTTACCCTCCACGCTGCCCTCCAATGCTACATGTGTGATCCCTTGATGCCTCAGAACATGCCCAACCAACCGGTCCCTTCTTCTTGTCAAGGTGTGCCACAAACTCCTCTTCTCCCCTATTCTATTCAATACCTCCTCATTAGTTACGCGATTTTCCCATCTAATCTTCAGCATTCTTCTGTAGCACCACATTTCGATAGTTTCTATTCTCTTCTTGTCCAAACTATTTATCGTCCGTATTTCACTTCCATACATGGCTACACTCCATACAAATACTTTCAGAAATGACTTCGTGACACTTAAATCTGTACTCGATATTAACAAATTTCTCTTCTTCAGAAACGCTTTCCTTGCCATTGCCAGTCTATATTTTATATCCTCTCTACTTCGACCATCATCAGTTATTTTGCTCCCCAAATAGCAAAACTCCTTTACTACTTTAAGTGTCTCATTTCCTAATCTAATTCCCTCAGCATCAACCGACTTAATTCGACTACATTCCATTATCCTCGTTTTGCTTTTGTTGATGTTCATCTTATATCCTCCTTTCAAGACACTGTCCATTCCGTTCAACTGCTCTTCCAAGTCCTTTGCTGTCTGACAGAATTACAATGTCATCGGCGAACCTCAACGTTTTTTTTCTTCTCCATGGATTTTAATACCTACTCCGAATTTTTCTTTCGTTTCCTTTACTGCTTGCTCAATATACAGATTGAATAACCCTATCTTACTCCCTTCCCAACCACTGCTTCCCCTTCATGTCCCTCGATTCTTATAACTGCAATCTGGTTTCTGTACAAATTATAAATAGCCTTTCGCTCCCTGTATTTTACCCCTGCCACCTTTAGAGTTTGAAAGAAAGTATTCCAGTCAACATTGTCAAAAGCTTTCTCTAAGTCTACAAATGCTATGCAGTGAAATTACGGAAGACATGTACCGTAGGGTAATCACTAACTTCAGTGTTCGTTTGAAGGAAGTTAGGAAATTAAATGGTGGACATATTGAGCATGTGCTGAGTTAGAACAAATCTCCATGGACGGCTCTTCATTGTAGTATATGTTACTTTCACATTGTATTGACAGTAAAGTTTATATTCAAAAACAAAATTGTAACACATTTCGTGCGCCACCCTGTATTTGATGCGTCAGATTCGAAAATTAAGAAAGCAAAGCAAGAACGAATTAATGATTACGCTGCGTGAGATTAAGCAAGTGGCCCACGATACAGAGAACTGGTCTGAATGTGTAAAATGGTTACCACTGAGAGCAAATCTTACGGAAGCCAGTGGTAAAGCTCAGCGCAGTTAAATTTCTCTGCGCGGACCAACACGACTGCGTTGACTACTGTTTGTGCCACACACTGTGCCGGGTTAACCTTCGGACTATGATAATGCGCCGTGGGCTGGGACGTGCGGATCAAACGGGCTCATCAATAATTTGCGGCGCACTGCAGAAGATTAACGGAAGAGAGGGGCCCTGTGTGTGTGTATGTGGAGCCAAAGCCCGTGGCGTGGGCAGCGCGCGCGGAAAGGCCGCCTAGCGTTGTTGCGGCACAAAGCGACGCTGCGGGGCTGGCCTCTCCCACGTGGGGTCAGGTGCGCCCCACGTGGCCTCGTTGGGCACCGAGCTGCGCGCATGCGCACTCGCTCGCCGCCGGCCACGCACTGCCTTTGTGCCGGCTACCAGCACCTGATACAGGACGAGGCTTACTGGCGGCTGCCGACCAAAACATGGCTACCAGCGCCTGTCGCGAGGCAACATACAGCGGTTAGAAATTCCCCACCCCTCGTTAAATACCGGGTGATCAAGAAGTCAGTATAAATTTGTAAACTGAATAAATCACGGAGTAATGTAGATAGAGAGGTACAAATTGACACACATGCTTGGAATGACATGGGATTTTATTAGAACCAAAAAAGGAAAAAAAAACGAAGTACGCAAAATGTCCTACAGATGGCGTTGGACAGCAAAACGTCAGTGACTGGGCATGACAATCGTGTATAAAAGGAGCTGTAATGAGAGAGAGAATCAGATGCGCCAGCAGTCTCAGCATGTTGACGTTACCTGAAAAGGCACTTTTAGTGAAGCTGTATTGTCAGAATAGGGAATGAGCTAGTTCAGCGTTACGATCCTATCGCCATAGGAAGGGGATTCGAACGGGTAAAGGTCTGTTGACAAATGCAGCTGTGGCGGGAATGATTTCAAAGTTCGAAGCCACGGGTTGTTTAGACGATAGACCCCGTAGTGGTCGACCGACCACAGGGCGTAATGCTGCTGAGACAGTTCAGGAAGAAATGGAGACTGTAGCGGGTTCGCCTATGCACGGGTAAGTCAATGCTCGTGCAGTCGCACGTCGCACTGGCATTCCATACACTACCGTTTGGTTGGCTCTGAGGCGTACCCTCCGATGCTATCCGTACAAAATCCATCGGCACCATGAACTGTGACCCGGCGATTTAGTGAAGCGGAGGGCATTTGCGATGTGGGCGGTTCAAAAAAAAAAAAAAATGGTTCAAGTGGCTCTGAGCACTATGGGACTTAACATCGATGGTCATCAGTCCCCTAGAACTTAGAACTACTTAAACCTAACTAACCTAAGGACAGCACACAACACCCAGCCATCACGATGCAGAGAAAATCCCTGACCCCGCCGGGAATCGAACCCGGGAACCCGGGCGTGGGAAGCGAGAACGCTACCGCACGACCACGAGATGCGGGCGGCGGTTCAAAAGATGGCGGAAAATGACGATTGGTTGAGTAACGTGTTGTGGACCGACGAAGCTCATTTCACGCTCCGTGGGTCTGTCAACGCCCACAACTGCAGAATTTGGACTACGGAAATACCTAGAACTGTTGTGGAAACTCAATTGCACGACGAGGAAGTCACAGTATGGGTTGGATTTACCACATCTACCGTTATCGGGGCTTTTTTCTTCGAGGAGATGCGTGATTCTGGTTTTGTAACTGGTATCTTGACGGGTGAGAGGTACGCCGATATGTTACAGAATCGCATCATCCACAGCCTGGCTGATAAGCACCTGCTGGAACGTGCGATGTTTATGCAGGATGGTGCTCCACCCCATATTGCTAGACGCGTGAAAGATCTCTTGCGCGCATCGTTTGGTGATGATCGTGTGGTCAGCCGCCACTTTCGTCATGCTTGGCCTCCCAGTTCCCCAGACCTCAGTCCGTGCGATTATTGGCTTTGGGGTTACCTGAAGTCGCAAGTGTATCGTGATCGACGGACATCTCTAGGGATGCTGAAAGGCAACATCAGACGCCAATGCCTCACCATAACTCTGGACATGCTTCACAGTGCTGTTCACAACATTATTCCTCGACTACAGCTATTGTTGGGGAATGACGGTGGACATATTGAGCATTTCCTGTGAAGAACATCATCTTTGCTTTGTCTTACTTTGTTATGCTAATTATTGCTATTCTGATCAGATGAAGCGCCATCTGTCGGACATTTTTTGAACTTTTGTATTTTTTTGGTTCTAATAAAACCCCATGTCATTCCAAGCATGTGTGTCAATTTGTACCTCTCTATCTACATTATTCCGTGATTTATTCAGTTTTCAAATTTATACTGACTTTTTGATCACCCGGTATGTTATAACGTAGGTTCTCGAATGATTTATGAGTTCACCGCATTTTTACTGGGTCGCTTTCTTTCCTGTTTCTATGTCCGTTACAAATTTTGCCGTTGATTTTAAAGTAACCTTCCGATGATCTCTAAAACTGACATTTTACATATAGCTCTGAACTGGATGACAATGTAGTATTAAGTCACTTCCTAGTCGGTTTGTTTGGCAGAGGTGGATGTGGAAAATGTTGGTAACACCTGACATCTCGGCGCCGAACAGGACCAGTGTGTGTAGTATCTGAATGCATTCCAGGCGGTTTGTGAGCGTAGGGTGTACCTGAAGAGAGAGAGGATGGCCGGCCGGAGTGGCCGTGCGGTTCTAGGCGCTGCAGTCCGGAACCGCGGGACTGCTACGGTGGCAGGTTCGAATCCTGCCTCGGGCATGGATGTGTGTGATGTCCTTAGGTTAGTTAGGTTTAACTTATGACCATAGATGTTAAGTCCCATAGTGCTCAGAGCCATTTGAACCATTTTTGTGAATCAGTTATTAAAATAATCACACAATATATGTGCATTTCTGGACACACCATGGCATTACACTTCTATGAAGAAGATATTGACATTTGCTAAACCAATACCAAGTAAATTTCTGTAGTACACTTTTTATACTTCACATAGATGTATAGCCAAGGTCTAAAGATTAATAATATCTCTAATTTTGTAGGCTTCTGAAGATGAAAGATAAATTTGTCGAAACCTGTAAAGCAAAATGAAATTTATTTGCAAGTGACGACTGAATTTCTTCGCTGATAATTACAGCCACGAGTAAAATACCTGCAGAGGTACTGCATGCGACGACCGTGAGAGGACACTCGGTGACCGCGAGACCGGGCAAGGAGTGGGCGGCCGGGGCTTCCCCGGGGCCCTGCCGCCGCCGTCGCGCAGCCAGACGGCCCGCCCGCGGCGCGCCGATCAATGTGCTCATTGTTGCGCTTTTGGGCGTCGCGCCCGAGTGCTATCGACAAGCCTGCGCGGCCGGCGGAAGCTCTAAATATTAGCGCCGCCACTTGGCGCCGCTGCCTAACAAAGCACTATTGTTCGAGGCGCCGATAACGGCAAAAGTGCTCGCGGCGTGCCGAGCAGCGCACTGCTCCGCTTAGCGTACCTCCGTGCAAAGCCGTCGCGGAGCGCGCTGGCCAAGTACGTTCGCCCGTCCGACGACTATACTCCGCAAATTCGTAGCCTCATTAACTGGTTATTTTTTTCTCCTGTCTGCCGTCTTCATATTATTTTTTTTCCTTTTCGCGGAAGCTCCTATAAGAGAAATTGGTATTTTTCATTCTTCAGCAAAACGAACCTCTTGTGGTCTAGAAATACCGTCCATTATCATAAGAAGGTTTTCTTCTCACAAGGCCCATTATATTAAAAATCGGCTTAAAACTCAGCTCGCCCTCTGAAAGGTTCGTCAACATGCGTATTTGGACCATTGTCTTTCAACTGGACTCACATTCGATAGGAGCGGTATTCAAATCCTCGTTCGGGAAACCTGACGAGCACGTAAATACGTGAAGCAAGTCATACTTAAAAACCACCAAGAGCTCCTCATGCAATAAATCTTAATTCACTATGAGTTTCGATCAACCACTCATCACCGCATAACATAACTATCACTATAAAATTTATTTCAGTACTCATACGAGCTAGATGACTACGAGCCGTCGAAACCAGCCTAGCCAACAAACAATATATGTGAACAAACAATATATGTGAGTATTGACTGTTAACCTCTGCAGACAAATTGAGTAACTTGATTTATGACCAACCCTAATGTCATGAAATTGTATTTGCTACCTGGGTTACAACCAGTTGGTTTGACGTTCAAATGGTTCAAATGGCTCTGAGCACTATGGGACTAAACATCTGAGGTCATCAGTCTCCTAGAACTTAGAACTACTTAAACCTAACTAACCTAAGGACATCACACACATCCATGCCCGAGGCAGGATTCGAACCTGCGACCGTAGCGGTCGCGCGGTTCCAGACTGAAGCGCCTAGAACCGCTCGGCCACATCGGCCGGTTGGTTTGACGTAAACCAGAAAGCTGAACGTATACCATAGCACAAGTATCAATTAATTAATTAATCTCTAAGTACCGCTAAATGTCCTCGAACAAGTATTTTATCAGTAACTAGGCACATACACGGCCAAGTATTTTATCATGGCGGGAAAACTGCATCAACCGTGTCTGCGGCCTAGTCTCACCCGCATAAGTGACTGCGTGCAAGTGTGCGTACTGGTGGTGCAGTCTGATAGATGTCAGTACTCACATGAACTAGATGAGGGGGCTTGAGGGCATGCGCGCTCCTACCTCATACTGGTACTGCCAAAGGCTTAGGAGTAATGCGGGCTATTCAGAATGACGTGAGTGTCGGAATGGTGTCGTGGAAATTCGATCTTGGACTTTGCAATCCTTGACGCCAACGTGATGTTTCCGAGGCTTAGGAGTATTACGGGAACACATAGTGAATTAAGATTTACTGCATGAGGAGCTCTAGGTGGGCTATTCAGAATGACGTGAGTGTCGGAATGGTGTCGTCGAATTTCGAACTTGGACTTCGCGATCCTTGACGCCAACGTGATGTTTCCGGGCACTAATATTTTAGCAGTGGTTTATCCGACCGTCAAAGGAAGCTGCAATAGTGCGTGATGCTCTGGTTCGAAATACACTGTATAAAACTTTGGCATTAGCTGTGGTTTTCCGACTATTTTGTAATACCATCACTTCAGATTTTATGCAATTAAAAAACGAAAAATTAAATTACTGTGAGCGCGCCTTCAGACGTTTCAAGCAGTACGCATCAACAAGTGTATTATTAGTAACTAGGTAGGTATACAGCCAAGCACTTTATCATGGCGGGGAGCCTGCATCAACCGTGTCTCGGGGCCTATCTTCATTCGCATGAGTGACTGCGTGCATGTGTGCATCTGGCTGATGGAGCATCAAACGTGATTCGTCTGAAAAGTCCACCTGTCACCACTAATTGAACGTCCAGTTGCGATAGTGGCGGGCAAATACCAGCTTTCGTCCTCGATGAACAGCAGTGGGTGCATAAGCTAGACGCTTTCTGCGGAGATCCATACACAGCAACTGTCGCTGAGGGGACACTGTTCGTAGCCCCGTGGTTCATATGGTCGGTCAGTTGCTCTACAGTTGCACGTCTATTCGCCCATATGCAACTTTGCAGCAGTCGTTCACCCGTATCATGTATGGCTCATGGTGTAACACATTTCTCTCAGAGCCGGTTTTGGATAGCGCCATTTTGTCATTCACAGCATACTTTAACCATGGCGCATGCGAACAGTTTACAGACTTGGCCGTTTCGGATGCGCTTCCACCATTGGCACGAAAGCCAGTGCTCATGCTCTTTTGGACGCCACCCACACGACTGCACTGTTTTCAGCCCCCCCCCCCCCCCGGACGTGCTTTATATACCCTTCAACGCTAGTGTTGCCACCCGCTGTCTGTGAGTGGTTTTTGCGTACTGACATCGAACATAGGTGATGGTCACATTGATGTGACTGGACCATCTATGTTGATGATGATGTTTGGTCGCGCTCAACTGCGCAGTCATCAGCGCCCTTACAAAGTCTCAATTTTTACACAGTCCAATTTTTTTAAACAGCCCAGTCTAGCAACTATCACGAATGATGATGGTGATGAAGTAATGGGGACAACACAAACACCCAGTCCCCGGACCACCTATGTGAGCGTTAGCCTCAGTAGATAAATTACATAGCTCGATCTCTCCGGAGAGTCTAACCTCGAATCATAAAATTGTATTTGCAACCTCGGCTATAACCAGTTGGTTTGAAGTAAGCCACATAGCTGAACGCGTACCAGTAGCACAACGAATATCAATTAGTTAATTAGTGCATTAAGTATCGCTAAATCTCTTTGAAAGAATGTTTCATCAGTAAGTAGACAGGTGCGAGGCAGCGAACCTGCATGAACCGTGTCGCGGGGCCTATTCTCATCCGCGTGAGTGACTGCGTGCGTGGGTGCGTGCGTGCGGGGGTGTGCGGCCTGACACGCGTGCCGTGCCGGGCGGCAGAATTAGTCGCGACCCGGCGGCAGAGGACGGGCTCTGGCCTGTGCCCCGCTTCCTCATCGACCCGCAGCACCCTCCACCCACACCCGCCACCCAGACGCGCGTGCGTGTCCCGCCACGGCCCCAGTGCTGAGCCTCCATCGCCACGCTGCGCCGGCCTGCTGCTCCCGTTATTTCGCGCCGCACGTCGACGTGTGACTTTTTTTCTTTCATCGATAATCGTTGACTGGCCTTCGGACCAGCTGTTTGGCACTACGAAAACATTGGGAAACTTTAATGAATATGACATCGGCACTTCTTTGTTGACGTTAACCAAGCCTAACAGGCCAGAGAGGATGTGAGTCACTCCCAGGCTCTCTTCGGGCCGCTGTGCACTATCTGGTCAAAACTGTCCAGTCATCCCTATATACGATGCATGACTGGAAAGTGACCACCGTTTCGGAAAAAAAATTCATCAAAACATTTTTTTCAAACTAACATTTATTTTTACAAGGAAGAACATACTTGAACTATTTTCCTACATTGTTGCCAACATTTTCCAGATATTTTTCTTAACGGGAAACCACTTTTTCTATGTTCTCTTCATAGAAAGATGCCGCCATTGAAGACAGCCACTGCTGAACACCGGTTTTTGCGTCGTCATCGCTTCCTCCAAAATCACGCTTAAAGATTGTTTTATGTATCGTACCGCAATACATATACTAGCCAACAACTTCGCGGCAGTGGTAACACCGGTTCCCATCAGATCACCGAAGTTAAGCGCTGTCGGGCTCGGCTAACACTTGGATGGGTGACCATCAGGTCAGCGGAGCGCTGTTGGCAAGAGGGGTGCACTCAGCCCTCGTGAGGCCCTTTGAGGAGCTGCTTGATTGGGAACTAGCGGCTCCGATCACGAAAACTGCTATCGGCCGGGAGAGCGGTGTGCTGACTACATGTCCCTCCACGCCCGCATCCAGTGACGCCTTTGGTCTGAGGATGACACGGCGGTCGGTCGGTACCATTGGGCCCTCAGTGCCTGTTTGGACAGATTCTATTTTTCATATATATATATATATATATATATATATATATATATATATATATATATATATATATACAAAGATTACAAAACTGCTACATGTAACAATTTAAACACTGCTCTCCAGCATAAAATACCACAAATGACATTATGGATATCGAAATCTTTTAGGTATTTTATAACATCACTCGTTGCTATCAGGAAATCTTCGCAGTGAGCAACCGTCCGTCGTTCTGCACCACAGTCACACGATGGTGATGAAGATTTGCCACACTTGCAGAGTGTGTCTGCATATCTTCCACGGCCCATTTGGATGTGGTTCAGGGTAGTCGAAACCGCGCGAGGCTGGTCGAATCCAGGAGATTTCTTCTGAATACAGGGCAGCTGCAGGCATTATGAAGAACAGTTTTGTTGCCAACAGCGTTTCCATTCATCGATGGCAATGATTTCAGTTCCCTTGAGAGTCCTGACTGTGATGAGAGTGAGCTGTCGTAATCTTAGTCTTTTTCGCTCCGCAGCGAATACGTCTTTCAATATTGGAAGATCGGTGTTACCACCAGTCTTCCGGTATCCACGCAATACTGCCCTCTTCCGCCTGATATAGGTGGAATTTGGCTCAAGATAGGTAACCAGTATGAGGGATTAGGTCGTATTGAACCACTAACAATGCGCGTGACTTCATTAGGTTCCTTTTTACATGTGTAGTATTAAGCCAGACAGGCAAACAGTACTCTGTTGCTGAGCATACCAATCCGAGTGCTGTCATATCCGAAAAGTGTCCGCTGACGATCCCCAAATATGGTTCAAATGGCTCTAAGCACTATGGGACTCAACTTCTGAGGTCATTAGTCCCCTAGAACTTAGAACTACTAAAACCTAACTAACCTAAGGACATCACACACATCCATGCCCGAGGCAGGATCGAACCTGCGACCGGAGCAGTCGCTCGGCTCCAGACTGTAGCGCCTAGAACCGCACGGCCACTCCGGCCGGCCGACGGTCCCCAAGAAGTGGTAGGTGGCAGTCACAAGGTGTGAGAACCAAGCTGTACGGGGGTGGGGGTGGGGGGGGGGGGGAGGGGGGGGGGAGGGGGGGGGGTTGGTTATCGAACTGCTCCCAACCGAACTGTTGAACAAGATTGTGAGTGACACCAGCAGAATGGGGCCGTGAGTTGTCGCGAAGCAACTCAATGCCTTGACTGAGCATTCCACACCTTTTGTTTTGAACTGCGCGCCCAAGTTTTCTCAATGTTTCACAGTATCGTACCGCACTGGCAGTTTCACTTCTGGAAAGGAACTCAAAAAGCAGACTATCATGTCTGTCCAAAAACAAATTGTAGATAATTTTCTTGTGCTGACAACGTTGTTTTGAATTTATGTTTTTTGGAGGATCGTCTGTGCCTCACTGTTTTGATTCTGGTGTGACACGACAAACCGAAGTTTCATCACCGGTCGCAATTCTGTTTAGGAAATCATCTCCGACATCGCTGTATCGGGTAAAAATTGGCAAAGAACCTTCCAAGTCGCTTTGTTTTGTGGACATGCATAACTATTTTCGGAACCCAACGGGAACACAGTTTGCGAAAATTTAAGCGATTTGTGGCAGTCTCACCCAAAACAGTTTTCGAAATTTGTGGAAACTCTTCGCAAAGCATTCTTATTGCGAACCGAATAAGTAAGTGTCGTGCAGTGATACTTATTGGCACACGTGAATACGGTCTGAAATATGTGTTGCCAGTAGAGGTAATAGTAAAGAACCAATAAATTGAAATTTGATGCACGATGCGGCAATTTTATTGCACTAACAACGAAAACCTAGTAAGTGATATTTTTTCCTTTCTTCATTTTGTGCGTGTGTGGGGAGGTGTCAGTGAGAAAAAAGAGTTTTATGTGTAAAGTTCGTTGTAAGTCACTAAGTGCTCTCATTCACAAACACTGGATGAATATATTCTGGCTATTCGCGCGTCGTGAGCTGCACTTCTTATTCAGTTCAAATGGTTCAAATGACTCTGAGCACTATGGGACTAAACATCTGTGGTCATCAGTCCCCTAGAACTTAGAACTACTTAAACCTAACTAACCTAAGGACATCACACACATCCATGCCCGAGGCAGGATTCGAACCTGCGACCGTAGCAGCCGCGCGGTTCCGGACTGCGCGCCTAGAACCGCTAGACCACCGCGGCCGGCTTCTTATTCAGTCCCACCCGCGCGCGTTTGAGGTAGACGGTTCTTGCCCCCACAGTGGTTGTTTCCAGACATCAAGCAATATTTGTACCAGGTTTGATTGAAATAGATCCAGTGGTTTATGAGGAGATATGCAACATACCATACATATAATCATACGTAAACAAACACCGTCCGAACAGGTCACGAAGGCCCAAAGATACGGACGGCCGCAGTGTCATATTCAGCCCGTAGGGGTCACTGGATGCGGATATCGAGTGGCATGTGGTCAGTACACCGCTCCCTGTCCGCATCTCGTGGTCTAGTGGCTAGCATTGCTGCCTCTGGATCACGGGGACCCGGGTTCGATTCCCGGCCGGGTTGGGGATTTTCCCTGCCTGGGGACTGGGTGTTCGCATTGTCCTCATCATTTCACCATCATTATTCGTGACAGTGGCTAGGGTGGATTGTGTAAAAATTGGAATCTGTCAAAACAGGGACTTAGTACCGGCACTGATGAGCGTCCCACAAATCAAACATCATCATCAAACATCGCTCACCCGGCCGTTGTCAGTTTACGTAACCGGTGCCGCTGCTTCTCAGTCACGTACTCCTCAATTGGCTTCACGAGGGCTGAGCGCACCCCGCTTGCCAACAGTACTCGTCAGATGCTGACGGTGACCCATCCAAGTGATAGCCAAGCCCAACAGCGCTTAACTTCAATAATCTGACGGCAACCTGTGTTGCCACTGCGGCAAGGCGGGTGACATACATTTCATAATATGTATGGATTTAGAGGCTGTCAAGCTTCAAACAAACAAAATTTTTATATTTTATTTTCTAACAGACATCAGCCTAACTTCCCGAGAAGAAATTGTTTCGTGATATATACTTGCAGATAGGTATCGTATTTGTAACAACGTATGACACAACACAGAAAGCCGAACTGCATTTTGGAACCTACACTACTGGCCATTAAAATTGCTACACTACGAAGATGACGTGCTACAGACGCGAAATTGAACCGACAGGAAGAAGATGCTGTGATATGCAAATGAATAGCTTTTCAGAGCATTCACACAAGGTTGTCACCGGTGGCGACACCTACAACGTGCTGACATGAGGAAAGTTTCCAACCGATTTCTCACACACAAACAGCAGTTGACTGGCGTTGCCTGGTGAAACGTTGTTGTGATGCCTCGTGTAAGGAGGACAAATGCGTTCCATCACGTTTCCGACTTTGATAAAGGTCGGATTGTAGCCTATCGCGATTGGGGTTTATCGTATCGCGACATTGCTGCTCGCGTCGGTCGAGATCCAATGACTGTTAGCAGAATATGGAATCGGTGGGTTCAGGAGGGTAATACGGAACGCCGTGCTGGATCCCAACGGCCTCGTATCACTAGTAGTCGAGATGACAGGCACCTTATCCGCATGGCTGTAACGGATCGTGCAGCCACGTCTCGATCCCTGAGTCAACAGATGGGGACGTTTGCAAGACAACAACCATCTGCACGAACAGTTCGACGACGTTTGCAGCAGCGTGGACTATCAGCTCGCAGACCATGACTGCGGTTACCCTTGACGCTGCATCACAGACAGGAGCGCCCGCGATGGCGTACTCAACGACGAACCTGGGTGCACGAATGGCAAAACGTCATTTTTTCGGATGAATCCAGGTTCTGTTTACAGCATCATGATGGTCGCATCCGTGTTTGGCGACATCGCGGAGAACGCACATTGGAAGCGTGTATTAGTGATCGCCATACTGGCGTATCACCCGGCATTATGGTATGGGGTGCCATTCGTTACACGTCTCGGTCACATCTTGTTTGCATTGATGGTTCTTTGAACAGTGGACGTTACATTTCAGATGTGTTACGACCCGTGGCTCTACCCTTCATTCGATCCCTGCGAAACCCTGCATTTCAGCAGGATAATGCACGACCGCATGTTTCAGGTCCTGTACGGGCCTTTCTGGATACAGAAAATGTTCGACTGCTGCTCTGGGCAACACATTCTCCAGATCTCTCACCAATTGAAAACGTCTGGTCAGCGGTGGCCGAGCAACTGGCTCGTCACAGTACGCCAGTCACTACTCTTGATGAACTGTGGGATCGTGTTGAAGCTGCATGGGCAACTGTACCTGTACACGCCATCCAAGCTCTGTTTGACTCAATGCCAGGCGTGTCAAGGCCGTTATTACAGCCAGAGGTGGTTGTTCTGGGTACTGATTTCTCAGGATCTATGCACCCAAATTGCGTGAAAATGTAATCACATGTCAGTTAGGGGTTGGGGTTGGGTTGTTTGGGGAAGGAGACCAGAGAGCGAGGTCATCGGTCTCATCGGATTAGGGAAGAAAGTCGGCCGTGGCCTTTCAAAGGAACCATCCCGGCATTTGCTTGGAGCGATTTAGGGAAATCACGGAAAACCTAAATCAGGATGGCCGGACGCGGGATTGAACCGTCGTCCTCCCGAATGCGAGTCCAGTGTCTAACCACTGCGCCACCTCGCTCGGTCACATGTCAGTTCTAGTATAATATATTTGTCCAGTGAATACCCGTTTATCATCTGCATTTCCTCTTGGTGTAGCAGTTTTAATGGCCATTAGTGTAATATACTGTACGAGGCAGCGATTTAATCGCGGCAAGGCTTACACCACAACAGTCGACAATTGAAAATGGCACGAGTGCAGACTTGACTACATCTCATTCAGTGCTCTTATTCTCTTTCCCGAGTGTCCTCCCGTATTGAATTCGGCAGCTCGTCGACCCGTAGCGTCTGCTACTAATTTATAGATTAATTACTGTAATTGTTGTCCCTTTGTCCTATTCGCAGAGTACCTCCGTCCGGGGCCTGCGGACAGCGCCGCGCCGCGAGCGCTTCTGTAATTACAGCAGGGCGCTGAGAGCGCCATCTGTTGCCCGCGGGTCGCACTAGCTACTAGTTAGTCGTTTGTTTTGTCGTGCAGTCGCAGGCAGGACCGTCAACAGGTGCAGCCGCTGGCCGCGGGCAGCGAACGCCATTATTGCAAATGCCCTCGCTAATTATTAATTAGAGGGGCGATCGGAAGACTGGCCCGCGCGCTCCGGTCAACAGTATCATGTCACTGCGAAGCCCGATTTCAGAAGCCAGGCGCCACTGATTAGCCGGCCGGGTCCTCTGCCCAGTTGCTTTTGGGGTACCCACTGGACAGCGGGCAATTGTGGTCGCCGTCAGGGCATATTAGCCCCCGCTTTCCGCTAAAGCTTTTTGTTTTATGAAGGGCCTATGGTCGGCAAATGGCTCGCACAGGATCATTTTGCGGATACGTTATTGGGCGTCACGTTTCGCGTATTGCGAATTTCAGTGATGAGCTACTGTTGCTGCGAGTGATGTTACGAAGTCTTCATCGAGACAGTATTTTGGAAATTATATCGGGGATAGGTCTTAAATATCAAGAGCGACATTTACGTAAGGGATTCAAAATTATAGTCCGCCGAATGAAAGAAAACAATATTTTTTGTTAATGTTCTGCAGCTTTTATTTCCTCCAGACGGAGTTTCATTTTCTTATGCCTCGCAAGGGTCAAACAACTTTCATGGCGCCATATTTAATAAATGAAGAACAGATACAAATATTACACAAATTACGACACAAAGCTGAACTAGTTATTAGACAAATCTAAATGGACACAATTTTAAACTAAATATTTCGCACGCTTTTCGTTTCCACGAAACATCAATGTTAAAATTAGGTTCCTCGCTTTGTCATATTTTGCACAGTAGCTCGATATTCACATTATCTGTAATTTAGCTCTAGTAACTTCACTTTTGTACATTTTAAGTTAGTAAAAAGGAGTTTAAGACAGTCTTTCTGTTAAAAAGTATTTCCTGTTTACTTGTCAAATCGGCAGTTAAAACGATAAAAGAGAAATGAAGATCTTCTTCATGACAGGAAACAATCCAAAAAGACGGGCAAAAACAGCTTATCAAATGTTTCGAATGCAGAATCACGGACTACAAAAGGAAAATATAAGTATCAATCAATAGGCAAGAGATGCTCAAGACAACCAAGGATAGAGGTGGACTGTTCGAACGTAATGGGTGTACATGCCTAATTCGTGACGTAGATGATGGTGAAATTGATATTTTGTGCTCGTAATACGAATTTTTGTTTGTTTTCATTAGAGCTTACTGTTATAACTTCAATCGTTAACAACTCACCTTTCTGTGTTCTACGGTTATTTCTTGTGTGGGTGCGATCGTCACATGTCACATATTGACGGCGTAAGAATCCGAAGTCCGTTTTTGGAACAAATAAACTGCTGCAAAAGGTCAGTGATTATGTATATTTTTCCTTAAATGTTTATTATCACTTTCTGCCAATCGCCACAAAAAGTTGCATTAACATTACACTGTTTCTATCTGGAGATTAAGAAGACAAAAATGAAAGACTGGAGAACACGGTTCTGATTGCTGGAGTTCTCAGATTTCATTTTTAATTCAATCATTTGGCGACAGCAGATTCTTTAAATAGAAAAACAAAAGAAGGCAAGAAGTGTTATCCGCAAAATAATTTTTTTCATTTCTTATGTGGCGTGTTTCGTTTAGATAGCCGGAGTTACAATGAGCAAGCAAACTACGTATGGTACCATGGCGCGGAACGCACTAGATTTGACGCTACTTGGGTGTACTGGGTTGTAGAAACTTATTTTCATTATTCATTAATCCAAAAATGAAATTACATGTGACTCTCCCGGAAAATAAACGTTTGTTAAAAAGTCAGATCATGAGTGTATGGAGTGAGAAGAATGTGCTTCCAGCAAAAAGTTACAATTACTGGGTTGCGACCGTTTATTTTCGTCAGTCAGGAGATCCCGGACAAATGCATATTGCTGCAGTCGGGCCGCTATTTATAATCTCTGTTACCACTTATTTGTTATTATTTCAAAGAGATGTGTGACATACTTGCTCCTTACTGGACTCAGTTTGCCTTGATTGTAAAATCCATAGGCATGACCAGTTACTTACTTTTTGGACACTTTCACAGTTGCAGTATTAGTTTTACAATTCGTCGAGCTTTCGGCTGATTTCGTGGCGTCATCAGTCTCTTCCTAGCTCGTTTTAATCTTTTCAACTTTCCTTGTCTACTATTTTCTTCAATTTGAGCATTCTTGCAATTTCCTCTCTCCCCTCCTCTTGTCAACTACTAGATAACTTAGATGATGTGCACTTTGTTCCTAGTAAGAATTTTCAAAAGTTATCATTTATCTTCCGTTCTTACTAATACAGTATCATCACATCAATTTTCCCTCTCGAAAGAGCTTTATTCAAATGCTTCCGCGTTCCTCTCCTTGTAAACTGCTTGATATAAATTTCTTGTCTTAATTTAATGAACTTTAACTTGCATTTTTTTCATAAAATTTCTCTACTTATGCATGGTACTATTCCTGCCATGTGAGAAGCAGTTCATCTATACATCTAAAACGACATTATATATTCACTTACACACAAAAGATCGTTTTTGCAACGGCTGTTCCAAGCAACAATATTGCTAGCCATCTATTCATTTGTGCCGTAAGATAGACGGTGGGTTTAGGAATGTTAATAGTGAAGGTGGCTGAAGGATGTACACAACGTCGATTTTCAAATGCGACAAGCGAGTTTTCATCTCCATGGGTTAAAAATACTGACTCCTGGGAACAGCGAGATGATATATGATATGCGCGACGCAACAAAGTTCAGAACTTCCGATACGCAGGCCCTATTTACGCAACCGCTGGAGGACGAGTCAAACGGCGCGAGGCGTTCGCGGCCTGTTGCGAATGATACGTCACCTTCCCATTCCCTTTGCGTAGTTCAATCTATGAAGGAAAATTTGGGAAAAAAACTCGTGCCGTTGCGATTTTTCTCTGCAGTGGTAGGAAGGAGTGCTGTGAACAACATATACTAAAGGGCTCTACACAAGGGCGACTGTTCGCAGGGATCCGTCGCATGCGATATCGCCTGCAATCGGTCGCTCGCCTTGACACCACATACACGAGCGACCTGCCAAGCAGTTAAAGTCAGTATTATGAACGTCACTTTGTTGAGAAATTCTGTTTTTGAAAACGAAGTATGTTTAGCAGCAGCTGCACTGATTTCCGTATCCCCAAGAAAACTTGAAAAATACAAATTTAAAATAAACGACAATCATAATGTATTAAATTTGGTTTGAAACGCTTTTCTTGGGGACTGTGGGTTACTTTACAGAATATATTACATTTATCACTCATGCCAAATGGGTTGTGTACGTATTTCGAGTGTGCCAATACAACTCGTTCTATTCGATGTGTCTATACAGAAGTCGTCTCTAGCAGCACTACTAACTACAGTACCTCTTATTATAAATTGTGTGAAGGGGAGTTCGATAATATGAAATTAGAAGGGACTTGAGTATAGCAGTATAATATACACTGAAGAGCCAAAGAAACTTGTACAGTTGCCTAATATCGTGTACGGCTCCGCGGGCACGCAGAATCGTCGCAAAACGACGAGGCATGCACTCGACTAATGTCTGAAATAGAGCTGGAAGCAATTGACTACATGAATGCTGCAGGGATGTCCATAAACCCATTAGATTACGAAGGGGTGGAGGTCTCTTCTGAACAGCACGTTGCGAGGCGTCCCAGACATGCTCAATAATGTAAATGTCTGGGGAGTTTGGTGGCAAGCGGGAATGTTTAAACTCAGAAGAGTGTTCCTGGAGCCACTCTGTAACAGTTCTGAACGTGTAGGGTCTCGCATTGTCCTGCTGCACTTGCCAAAGTCCGTCTGAATGGACAATTGACATGAATGGGTGCAGTGATCAGACAGGATGCTTACGTTCGTGTCAGCTCTCAGAGTCGTATCAAGACGTATCAGGGGTACCATATCACTCCAACTGCACACGCCCCACACCATCACAGCTTAAACAGTTCCCTGCTGACATGCAGGGTCCATGGATTCATGAGGTTGTCTCCATACCCGTACATATCCATCCGCTCGATACAATTTGAAACAAGACTCCTCCGACCGTGCAACAAGTTTCCAGTCATCAACAGTAAAAAGTCGTGTTGACGGGACCAGGCGACGCGTAAATCTTTGTGTCGTGCGGTCATCAAGGGTACACGAGTGGGCCTTGGGCTCCGAAAGCCCATTTCGATAATGTTTCGTTGAATGCTTCGCACGCTGACACTTATTGATGGCGCAGCATTGAAATCTGCAGCAATTCGCGGAAGGACTGCATTTCTATCACGTCTAACGATTTTCATCAGGCGTTGTTGGTCCCGTTCTTGCAGGATCTTTTTCCGGCCGCAGCGATGTCGGAGATTTGATCTTTTACCGAATTCCTGATATTCACGGTACACTCGTGAAATCGTCGTAACAGCTGCGCCAGACAGTTATTGTCTTATGTAGGCGTTGCCGCCGGCCGGTGTGGCCGAGCGGTTCTAGGCGCTTCAGTCGGGAACTGTGCGAACGCTACGGTCGCAGGTTCGAATCCTACCTCGGGCATGGATGTGTGTGATGTCCTTAGGTTAGATAGGTTTAAGTAGTTCTAAGTTCTAGGGGACTGATGACCTCGGATGTTAAGTCCCATAGTGCTCAGAGCCATTTGAACCATTTTAGGCGTTGCCGCCTGCAGCGGCGTATACTGACTGTTTACATATATCTGTATTTTAATACGCATGCCTATACGAGTTTCTTTGGCGCTTCAGTGTATTTGCCCTGAACATTTAAATTAACCCTTCCAACCCTCTGGTTTACTATGCCTTAGCTGCGACAGAAACCTGCGATGGAAACATGAGGTACACATTCAAGAATGTTCAACGTTTTCATCATGCTACAGTGCTGCCAACTGTTGGACATCAATATGAAAATGTCAGCAGTCAGTGTAACACTGCACAGCAGCTCGTGACCGCTAGAACACCACTGAATAACTGAATGCTGTTATTGTTATTTTGCATGCTAATTACCGAATGATCATTTCACTAATTTTTGGAATAGAGATTACTTTAATTGGTTATTTTGGCCAAGCATACAAAAGTATGTTTTGAAAACGGGTTCATATTTTTGTATAAATCTTGCATCTAAAACCATTCAAAAATCACATGAGAGTATTACGACATAAAGAAATAGCTTACCTCCTCCAGAAAAAATTCAGGCCTGAGGAGGTTAAAATGTCCTCTTAACGTCAAAGTAGGTACGTATGTCTTTCTGATTACAAGTTTAAAACTATAATAGTACGTATACTTATTTCATAAATAACTCAGAGCCCATTGTGTCCCGCCTTTACTACGAACTTCTCAACAATTCAGCTTCTGTAGCACAAGATTGAACATGCTAGTCTGTGCATTTTATATTACTTCTTAATATAAATGGCAACCCCGACTGCCTCTTCTCTTCTCAGAATAGTTCGTGGTTCCTGGGTAACTATAAATTCGAACGTAAATTTCTTACTCAACGAGGGCAAAGCGAAACGAAACAAATTGCACAGCATTATAGAAACGAGTCGCAGCCACGTGGTCACACACCGCTGTTAACCAGCCGGACAGCCATATTACCCGCACGGAACGCATGTGCGACCCATCAGATTGCCTAGGATTTCCATGCAACCAGCGATCAGCGACCGATTGCTGCAATTTGCCCACAAACGTGCCATCTACGAAGCCATCGGTCGCTCATGCGACGGATCGCTGCAGACCGTCGGTAGTGTGTGGAGAGGGGCGGGGGGGGGGGGGGGGGGTCTTTAAAAATCCGGGCCGATGGAGTGTGATCGTGGCGGTGACTAGATGTTTAAAGGTGACTTTTTAATTTTTTTTCTTGTATAACTCTAAAACCGCGGCTTCTGTCCAAAATGTTTCCCAGTAACAAATTAAACTATAATAGATTTCTTACAAAAAAGGTCGAACTCATTTTTTCTAGGTTTAATAGTTTCCGTTTTGCAGGAAACAGCGAAATCGCACATTATTGAAAACATTGTTTTAATTATATAAAATTAATAGTTATTGCTAACAGAAACGTATTTTGTATTATTGCTCATTTAACAACATCGAATCTGTACACATTTAATTCACTGAAAATAACTCCACTATACAAACATGAGCTCACTGATTTTATTTTATCTACTTCTCTACGTAAAACAGCTGGAGAGGAAATGTTGGGAAGGGATAATCTGTAAACTGAAAAGCGAACAGCGTTCGTAGTGGAACAAAAAAATGGTTCAAATGGCTCCGAGCATTATGCGACTTAACTTCTGAGGTCACCAGTCGCCTAGACCTTAGAACTATTTAAACCTAACTAACCTAAGAACATCACACACATCCATGCCCGAGGCAGGATTCGAATCTGCGACCGTAGCGGTCGCTCGGCTCCAGACTGTAGCGCCGAGAACCGCACGGCCAGTCCGGCCGGCCGTAGTGGAACAACTTACCTTTCCCGGAGGAACACTATAGCTGCCGGTACAGGATGATTAAGAATCAATATCTATTCTAGCAGTGTAGGCCTGTGTGCAGTGTGCAGAGATTTACATTGACTCTAACCGTATAAGTGTATTGTCTTAGTTTTATCAATAACTCATATACCTAATCCATGTAGCGTTAATGCACTTCGTGGTGTCGGCTGGAGTGGCCGAGCGGTTCTAAGCGCTAGTCTGGAACCGGGCAACCGATACGGTCGCAGGTTCGAATCCTGCCTCGGGCATGGATCTGTGTGATGTCCTAAGGTTAGTTAGGTTTAAGTAGTTCTAAGTTCTAGGGGACTGATTACCTCAGAAGTTAAGTCCCAGCCGTTTAAACCATTTGAACCACTTCGTGGGAAATAAATATCACCTCCCCCCCCCCCACCCCCCCACCTCTCGGCCATCCGGCCACGTCTGTGCACTGCAAAGATCTGTATAACTCTGTGAAACACCCCGTAGTTGCTTCATGTGGGGTAGAGGGGTAGATTGAATGGTGAATCACCTGCACTCTTCGGAGGAGGAGGAGGAGGAGATTAGTGTTTAACGTCCCGTCGACAACGAGGTCATTAGAGACGGAGCGCAAGCTCGGGTGAGGGAAGGATGGGGAAGGAAATCGGCCGTGCCCTTTCAAAGGAACCATCCCGGCATTGGCCTGAAGCGATTTAGGGAAATCACGGAAAACCTAAATCAGGATGGCCGGAGACGGGATTGAACCGTCGTCCTCTCGAATGCGAGTCCAGTGTGCTAACCACTGCGCCACCTCGCTCGGTGCACTCTTCGGTTTGCGTACCTATGAAGGAGGGAAGGGCACGATTACAATACCTACTTACCTCGCGCTTCTATCCTCCAACCGTCTTCCAACAAAAATTTTTACGCCCCCTGAACACAATTTACCGTTAATGTGTGTCTACTGCACTTACACGTGGTAGACATACTTAATATTTGTCCTTAACCCACTTCATTTAACAATAAAGATTAATTTTGTACCACTAAAACACTATATTAATAATATTTTTCCATGCCCTGCAGTTCGGAAACTTACCGAAAACGTGAATAGTATCTCTTTTGTAGGAAATGTAATGTAGTTCTATTTTGTACCAGGAAACATTTTCGTTAGAAGCTGCGGTTTTCCAGTTTTTGAAGAAAAACATAGAAAAGTGACCTCTAAGCGTCCCCCTACCCTACATGCTCTCACCAAGTTCGGGATTTTAGTACGTTATTCGTGACATTCTCTCCTACCATTGCACGAATATTTGCGTCTGCAGGATTTTTTAAAATCTTATTTAACCGTTTTTGATCTCCGTTGATCACGATACATAACGGTCGAATTTCCTTCTTAATCTTAACACTACAGATATATGCAGACCATGCACGTCCCTGTCTCTGGACAGTTAACAGTTTTACTCGTGAAGCATTGATTTTAATAATTGAAGGAATTGTTTTAACATTATTTCACATGTAGTGCAGTTAATCTATTTTTCCGAAATTTCCGCCGGCCGCTGTGGCCTAGCGGTTCTAGGCGCTGCAGTCGAACTGCGCTGCTGCTACGGTCGCAGGTTCCAATGCTGCCTCGGGTATGGATGTGTGTGATGTCCTTAGGTTAGTTAGGTTTAAGTAGTTCTAAGTCTAAGGGACTGATGACATCAGATGTTAAGTCCCATAGTGCTTAGAGCCATTTGAACCATTTGAATCCGAATTTTCCAATATTAATTTTCACATAAGGCCAGATGAAATGGTAACAGTCTGAAACGTTGTTCTTTCTTTTTAAAAGCGACAGCACTACAGTTCGTCCGTGAACACATGTTTTTGTTGCACTATGAGCCATTCAGGTCGCTTCCACACACAAGTAGAAAAACTATCTGTTTCGCAGGAAGCATTTTTAGTTTCCTGATTTCCTCTTTTTTTTTATTTAGATGCTAAGTGCGTATGACGATCAAAATTGATGGTACATCATCTGACTTCAGTTTCCTACCTATATCGAAGGCGTCACTGTCAGAACAGATGAAAAATGTCTGCTGCGTAGCTTTGTGTAGCCGTTGGGCATAAAATTTTCCCTTTTCAGAATAAGGGGCCCAAACATTCATAGTACTTAATCAATGGGATTGAGACAAAGTAAAACAATAATTCGTTTTTGGAGTGGGCCCATCTTGAACAATCCAAGAAATCCACAAAATATGGTAACAAGAAGATAACATAAAACCCACTGATGAATCTGTATCATGTGTGGGGAATAAAACTAAAAATAAGAATGTGTTTCGCTGAAGGTGGATCCTCTCCAAGAAAAAACCTATTTGTAGGCAAACACGCACAAAAGAGCTTCTAATTCAAGGTGATTAAGTAATAAATGTTTTGAAGTTAAACGGGAAAAATGACAGACCATCAGATTAATATTTCTTAAATTTACGAGACATATTGGCGATCCTTACTATTCTACTCATAATATTTAGACAGAAACAAAAACTCTCAAATAGAAGACCGCTCGTATGTGCATAGTAACGATACCACTGCTTAGCTTCAGCCGATTAATTCACTGACATCTCAAAAACATGTTGACATATTTGTTTGTGTTTCTAAAACAGTTTTCCCTGTGGAACGAACTATTACTTCCTTTCTCGCACCTTTCGGAGCAACCGTACGTTGCAGAAGATGTCGCCACTGTAATAAAGAAACCATTATGAAAATACTATACAGTTAACATACACTGAACAGTATTACAGAAATGGTTGTCGCCTGCAGTCAGCTTACCGACATATTTACTTCAATATAATCGCGTCATGAGCGCTCTATATTATCTATGGTATAAATTCTCAATTGATACGCTATAAAAATCGAGTGGATTTTACGGTACTCACCATTGAAGAAATCCGTAACCAGAGACAAATCATTTTGGAAAGATTCTGTATTCGGTAGCTATAACTAGTTGTAGGCTGATATTAATTAACGGATTTCTACATATTTATTTTCGTATCTATCCTTAACGTTTCGAGTATAGGGCAATTTAAATGAAAATAGCGATTACTAACGGCATAATTATTGAATGCACAGCGATATCAGATAAGAATTAAGTGAAAATCGTTGGTTCGCCCGTACTGGGATTAGATCTCTAAACCTGACACCTACGCAGTTCTTTTTATGGGGTTATGTCTACGACATTGTGTATGTACCTCCTTTGCCGAAAACGATTCCAGAACTCAAAATGTGCATTTATATTGCACTTGCATCGGTAACTCCACATTTGCTTTAGAATCTATGGCATGAAATGGATTGTCGCTTAGATGTTATCCCTGTCACCAAGGGGAGAAGTATACAACACCTAGAAAGTACGTAAAATAAAATTTTGTACTCTATTTTACATTCTCTGTAAAGCTTATTAAAGTATCGCTATGGAGTAAACAGTTACAGTCATTTGTAATCATTATATTCATCTGAAATTCCCCCGTTTTTTTGCCAACTGCGGCTGTAATAATAATAACTGCTTATAGTGCGTGAAGAAGAAAATATTACTGTATCACGCGACACATATCTCTATGAAAGTGCAATGAAGAAAGGTTTGCAATTTGATTAAAAAAAAGATACAGATTACAACGCGATAAGTTATTTCCGGTCAGAGTATTTCCGACGAAGGTAACTCGCAAAGTAGGCGATACTAGACAAATATTGTTGAACTCTTCGCGTTCTGTCACGGACGGAGAAGCATAAGACTAAGCAAGAATGAATGCTTTTAGGAATTAATTTCCACCTGATTATGCAAATAAGAAAATCTTATTGCCCAGACATGTGTCAAGAAATTTGAGCCATCATCAATCGGTCATGTTTCGTTCACATATGGAAATTTCTACGTTTTACGGAATAATTACTGTAGTAGAAATTACATTTAAAGATCGTGTAGCCTGTCGCCTGAAATAATGTGATGACCAAGGGATCCGTGCAAAACTTTCGCATTTTTGTAGCTTAAAAAGTGGCAGTATTTGGTATAAAAGTAGTCGTTGGAATAAGGGTAGTTGTGAAAACGAAGAGAAAACGTCTTTACAAATGAACCGAACGTCCTGAGACAATAATCACGAATTTATGATACATCCATATATATACATTTCCATGCATTATTGCTTGTGATTTCTAACTTTCGACCGTAATATGTACATTTACCCGTTGTTGAAGATTAGTTCAATGAGAAATTCGAAAATAAAATACAAAGAAGTAAGTAAATGCGAAATGCATGGGTTAGAAAGTAGTGTTCGCTTCTTACCGGTTGTATCATAAGGCCATAATAACCTACAACTGTATTTTGAGATTATAATTGCACTTCGTACTTTATGTAAGCACGTTAGACCGTAGTAGCAGTAGGTAAATCACAATGCAAGGCAACAATGACAAATATGTTATCGTTCCGGAAAGTGTGTTCGATTAGGTAAGTCAGCTTTTACGACGGGCAGAGATAATGAACTGTTGCTGTGGTCACGGTTATTAACTGTGACAAGGCTGTATACAAATTATCCAGTTAATAAGCACCATAAAACAAATAAAATGGTATTTGTAATAAGATAATGTGAAAAAGTAGCCTCTTACTCGTGATTAATAAGTAAGCTTCGTAAAATACAGGTATGAATCTGCTAATCCATGATACCCTTTTGCCTGTGATAATTGAAAGTCGCTTTTACGTTAAAGTTTTCAACATATGATTAGCCCTGGCGCAAAATCGGTGTGAAATTTCAGAGGTCTAATTACACCTAATTCATCCCTGTACGATTAAGTACTGTAGATAGAAACGAATGTTGACTTGAGCAACAAGATATATGATTCTATGAAGATAACTGACTAGTTAGCAAAATCTCAAACCGAAATTACGCTGCGCGAAAATATTTCGTGACGACGTTTTGTGATTACTTACAGTTCATCTGATTGTCCTCGTCCTAATATGCATAATCCTGAAGAGACATTCTGTTGACAGATGCTGCGAATGGAAAAAGTAAGTGACGATAAGGGTGTTCTACAATATTTGTGGCTGTTATTGGCGTTTTCCACAACGTTTTGAAAGATCATCACGCTGTCCCGACAGTCAATAGCGGAAATTCGTGGACGGTGATTGTTCCGCAACGTATTCGAATGGGCCCTCCAAAGTTCTAGTACCGAGCTTCGCCGCAAGGAGTGCGCGCTGCTGAGCGCTGCACCAGTGCCGCGGCGGACAAATGGCAAACTACGTACAGCTTCTAACACTCGCATGCGGTGCGCTGGCGTTTCTTGCCATCTTGCGGCTACTTGATGAACTACTAAGTGCTTCGTATTCCTGTTGCGTCTGACAGGTATAGTTTATATTTGTTTGATAGATTAATTATTATGTGATTCCCATTTAATCTAGTGATGTGGTACTAGATATTACAACCGAGTGCTAAAATCGTGATTTAAATAGAGGAAGGCCATTAGTTCAAGTACCCCTAATCCTGACATCAGGCCTCAGTTTGCTGTCCTTTTTATTACGCTATTTTTTTATTTGAAGATGACGGTATAACACCATTTCTCCTGACCATTCTGTTGATGTAAATTCAACCGTAGACTCCTCATTCAAATAAGTTAACAGTATGTCATAAGGCGAAAGTTGTGGTCTTCTGTTCGAAATACACTACTAGTATCTAGGCTTAGAAATTCAGGATGTTCTAACGTACTATAAATTATAGGAAACGGTCACGTAAAGCAACAGTCTTATCGTCATGAAATGGTCGAAGCAGTGACTATTTGATGGATACAGACGTACCTTGTCAGAGCGTTTCCAGAACAGTTCAGGATGCAGAAAATTGCAGAAATATTACCGCACAATATAAAAGCGACGGATTGCGTTTAGTGATGACTGTACATTAATTTTTTTCGTCTAACCTGCTTCTCGTGTTGGTCTAAACATTCGTCTTAGTTGAAGAAAAATTTTGCACGTTCGAAACTTTAAAAATCATTTCTGTCAATAAGGTATTCCAAGCTGAAATGACAGATACCGAACGCACTGCTTCAAGCGTAGCAGTCCAATGAAGCTCATACGAAAATATAACAGACATGTTCAGGGAATGGGGATCTTTGGAAGAAAGAGACGTTATTCTTTCGAAACCTTGCTGTTTGTATTTAGAGAAACAATGTCTGAGGAAGACTGTACGTCATTTGTGCACAACTATTGCAAGTATCGCGTAGGACAACGAGAATAAGGTAGAAGAAGTGAGGACTTAGACAGAAGTACACAGCCTCCTCTCACTTTATACACGAACAGAATAGGTCGGAAAATCGCGAACACTGGTAAAAATACCCTCCGCCGTGATATTTACAATTTCTGGCGAAGTTTGTATGTAGTTGCATTCACCATTATTTGGAAAGCGATTGAAAATTTTCGGCTTAGCACAAATTGCCATCATCCGAGCCAAAACCTCTACTTTAATGAACAGCACCGATGATTTATCGCCGGCCGGAGTGGCCGAGCGGTTCTAGGCGCTACAGTCTGGAACCGCGCGCCCGCTACGGTCGCAGGTTCGAATCCTGCCTCGGCCATAGTTGTGTGGGATGTTCTTAGGTTCGTTAAGTTTAAGTAGTTCTAAGTTCTAGGGGACTGATGACCTCAGCAGTTAAGTCCCATATTCTCAGAGCCATTTGAACCATTTTTTGAGGATTTATCCGTCTAGTAACGCTATTAGGGAGCCCATTATTGCTTTTGAAACGCAGAGGATTCTTTGCAACGACTTTCATGTGAAAAAGCAGTTCACGAAAGTGACTATTGATAAGTATTATATTTTGTTCTTACAGCACACTTTTGTGCAATTCACATTTGCCTTTTAAAATATATGTAATATGAGAGTATTGTCTGATGACTCTGTGACTTGCAATGGTAGTCACTGCGAAACTTGCTGACACAGTCTCAGTAATTCGTTTTTAATCGCGTCCAGTTTGCTTATACACTGGCCGTATTGGAAACAAGAAAAATTAGAGGGATATTTTTCTCCACTTCTAATTCCCTGGCCGGCCGGTGTGGCCGTGCGGTTAAAGGCGCTTCAGTCTGGAACCGCGTGACCGCTACGGTCTCAGGTTCGAATCCTGCCTCGGGCATGGATGTGTGTGATGTCCTTAGGTTTGTTAGGTTTACTTAGTTCTAAGTTCTAGGCGACTGATGACCTCAGAAGTTAAGTCGCATAGTACTCAGAGCCATTTGAACCATTTTCTAATTCCCTATATGGCCAATCTGAAGCGCAGTAGCCGGCCGAAGTGGCCGTGCGGTTAAAGGCGCTACAGTCTGGAACCGCAAGACCGCTACGGTCGCAGGTTCGAATCCTGCCTCGGGCATGGATGTTTGTGTTGTCCTTAGGTTAGTTAGGTTTAACTAGTTCTAAGTTCTAGGGGACTAATGACCTCAGCAGTTGAGTCCCATAGTGCTCAGAGCCATTTGAACCATTTTTGAAGCGCAGTCCACACGGACCGGTGTCTGAATCAGTAATGCTGTGTTTCAGACCCGTAATATGTTCCCGTGTCACGGAATGTATTGCGCGTCAAGAGTGACACAAGATTTGAATCCCACTGAAATGGTGACGATGATGTTTGGTTTGTGGGGTGCTCAACTGCAGGGTCATCAGCGCCCGTACAGAGTCCCAGTTTTTATACAGTCCAAGTTTTACACCCAGCCGGGAATCGATCGCGGGACCCCTTGATCCCGAGGAAGTAACGCTAGCCACTAGATCACAAGCTGCGGACCCACTGAAATTGTATTCTCTGAAAAAACGTTGAAGGACATTGAAAGTGCAATCTTGTATGGGGGAAGTGCGGTTCAGTCTGGCACTTAGTCGTCTGTGTTACTGTCGTCATCTGACGAGGTTGTGTTTTAATTTTCCAATATGTCAACAACTCAAACAACTTTGAAACTAATTGAAGATCAGCAAATGAACAGCTGCTTGTGGGACAACAGACACGTCGAATGCAGAAACCGCGACAAACGAGAAACAGGAACTTAAATTTTTGTCAGAAAAATTTGGCGTTTTAATAGCGGAAATAAAAAAAAGAGCAATTCACACGTAGTAAGGCCAGTTTCGGAGGGAACCCAGAAAATTACGGAAAACTAGGGAGAGTGGGATTTCTCCTTAACAATGTTCATGGTTCGCTTATGAGACTCTCATATCACTCGAACCTGCGACTCGTTTAAGAGGAAGACGTACCACTTATTTAGAAGAATATATGGTAGAGAATATAAAATTAATAATTGCTATGAACTTCACACTATATTTATTTGTCTTAGAAATACAGTCTGAGGATTACGGAAAGGTAACTTTTACACGTTTTTCCAAATTATTTCACCCTGCCATGGCACTGAACTATCAGAAAACACAGAGTAATCTCCAAATTCCTTATGATTACCAACACTTCATTTGGAGATTTCCTCGCTACAGTTTGTAGACCTAGAAGTAGTGATTCTTGTTGTTCGAATCTCCACACTACATGTATGAATTTTCCATCAGCATCTTTCTTGTCAAAAGTACCAGGTGGTGTGTCATTTGTTTTTGAATGGCATCGTAAAAAATTATGCAAATAGGCATTTGCAAGAACCACTAAGTTTCCACTTTACGGGGATGTTATGCTACAGGTTTCGGTAAAACACGAAATGTCGCGGTCCATATACCAAAAACATTTTCATTAACGCGGCGTACACGACTTAGACAGTAACTGAACGTTCTGTCACGATGTGATAATGATCGGATGTTGTAGCCAGAGTATGGCTTCATCAAATTTCGTAACAGAGGACATGCATCATCGGTTTCAAACAGTAATGGAACGGTTTTTTTTTCTTTGGGGTGGGTTGAGGCATCGTGGTGTTCTGTTCTTTATTTTTTCACGAAGCTTTATGTATTTGAAGACTACGTCGTCAGAAGGTAACGAAACTGTAGTTGGCATCAGCTGCAGCAAGCACGACAATACTGAAGAGTCCTTTATAATTGAAAAACATACTTCCACTGTGTTCTGGAGCCGCGGTCAGTAGGGCTTGGCCGGCCGGAGTGGTCGCGCGGTTCTAGGCGCTACAGTCCGGAACCGCGAGACCGCTACGGTCGCAGGTTCGAATCCTGCCTCGGGCATGGATGTGTGTGATGTCCTTAGGTTAGTTAGGTTTAAGTAGTTCTAAGTTCTAGGGGACTGATGACCTAAGATGTTAAGTCTCATAGCGCTCAGAGCCATTTGAACCAGTAGGGCTTGTTTTTTCATTTTAGTTCAAAAATGGTTCAAATGGCTCTGAGCACTATGAGACTTAACATCTTAGGTCATCAGTCCCCTAGAACTTAGAACTACTTAAACCTAACTAACCTAAGGACATCACACACATCCAAGCCCGAGGCAGAATTCGAACCTGCGACCGTAGCAGTCCCGCGGCTCCGGACTGCAGCGCCTAGAACCGCACGGCCACCACGGCCGGCTTCATTTTAGTTCCCGAAACGTTTCGAGGAGAACTGACTGCTGTAGTGTGGACAAAACTATTTCTTGTAGGGTTGTCCATAACAGATGCGAAGTACTGATCGGGGACAGCCCCGCAACATAGATCCGTAACGTTGCTCCGGTGCTGAATAGGCTTGAGATGAAGAGACGGGCGTAGGATGAAATCGTGGCTGATCGTATCAAACAATCCAGAAGAATGATTACAAAAAGACGCAAGATACTCTTACCAAGATCGTACACTGAAGCGCCAAAGTAGCTGGTATAGGCATGCGCATTCAAATACAGAGATATGTAAACAAGCGGAATACGGCGCTGCGGTTGGCACCGCCTGTATAGGACAACAAGTGTCTGGCGCAGTTGTTAGATTGGTTACTGCTGCTACAATGTCAGGTTATTAACATTTAAGTGAGTTTTAACGTGGTGTTATAGTCGGCTGCACAAGCGATCGGACACAGCATCTCCGAGGCAGCGATGAAGTGGTGATTTTCCAGTACAACCATTTGACTAGTGTAGCGTGAATACCAGGAATCGGGTAAAATATAAAATCTCCAGCATCTCTGCGGCCGGAAAAATATCCTGCAAGAACGGGACCAACGATGACTCAAGAGAATCATTCATCGTGACAGAAGTGCAGCCCCTCCGCAATTTGCTGCTGATTTCAATGCCGGGCCATCAAAAAGTGTCAGCGTGCGAACAATCATACATACTAGGTCATTTCACAACCTATCGGACCTCACTTTCCGAATAGCCCTCGTATAATGTTACACACAGAAATTGTAACATCTCTGTATACAAACTTTTTTTCAAAATGAACACACCGCCATTTGAATGTGTTGTTGTTTATTTAATCACGATGAAGTTTTCAGCCTTTTATGTCACTTTCAAGTGACTGAGTTGAAGTCTTTAACTATACTGCAGAACATCAAGCTCAAAATTGTTCACAAATTAGGAAATATATTCACTTGCCACGCAATGTCAGATGTAAAGTCATCGCCTTGTAAAAAGACGAGTAAAGATACAAGATGATGATTTTACCTCTGGTATTTCGTGGGGAGCGAATATTTTTCTTAATTAGTGGCCAATTTTGAGCTTGATGTCCTGCAATACATTTTAATGACAAAAACCAAAACACTTGAAAATGGCATAAAAGGCCGAAACTTTGGTCGTAATTTAATAAACAACAATAGAGTCAAATGGCAGTGTGCTCTTTTAAAAATTATTGTATGACTGTTGCTCAGCAACATCAAAAGCTGTGTACAAACTCTTTGTGGAACCATACAGTCGTAATATGTCTATAGCAGGTTTTGATTCAAAAAACAAAGAATGTTAATGATGATTTGCATGTGTATAATAATACTCTGTATAATGGGGGAGGTGCAATGTTTGTACTTAGACAAAAAAGTACTGTGTCTAACATTAATTAAAAAATATTTCAGAATTCATATTGTCTGATTTCCCGATTGCTGGCAACTACAGTGCAAGAGAGGCAGAAAATCACACATGCAAACATCACAAAAAATATTTTTTATATAAACAAACACTCTTGAAAATGAGAATAAATTCTCGAAACGCTTTGTGCTAACCGTGAGAATACAAGTAACTGGTGCAGTTTTACATTATGTAAATCAGGGAGAACTTTTTCTTTTAGATACAAAACGTTCGCTGATGCTTCTCGTGACGCTAGGCGTGCTTGTATGTTAGTTATGCCCCTGAGAGGCAGCAGGGTATAGGTACTCTGCACTGTGCATATGCCTTGCGTGGTATTTATAATCCAGCCGCCTCATCTCTATGAAAGGGGTAGGCCCTGCAAAATTACAGTTCACGATTCGCTTCTAAAATACAGGGTGCGTCAAAAAAATGCACACACACTTAGAACTGTCATAGACAATTTATTTCCCGTTCTACAAGGTTAAATATCTGTGAGAAAGTAATGTTATGTTTCTTCAACAGGTGGCAGCAGTGGCAAGGAAGTAACTGCAACATGGCGGACGTGCGTTTGAGCTCTGAAGCGCGAAAGCAGATAATTAAGTGGTACTGGAAGTTAGAGAATGTAGCTGCGGTTCGAAGACAGTGGAGAAGTGAGTATGGTACAGAACCACCTTCAAGGTTAACAATTACACGTCTATGAGACAAATTCGAAATTCATGGAACAGGTTAGAATTTTGTGAATGGGTTCAGGAGATGGCGAGACGTGAACCGAGATTTATGGGTAGCATAATTTGGTCGGATGAAGCCCAATTCAAACTCAATGGAACTGACAATAGGCACAATTATGTGTACTGGGCTGAAGATAATCCTCGCATTACGGTTGAAAAGGCTGTGAATTTGCCTGGTGTAAATGTGTGGTGTGGTTTGTCTGCAAAGGGACTCTTTGGGCCTTTCCGCTTTGAAGGTACTGTTACTGGAGAAACGTACCTAACAATGCTTGCTGACTCCATATTCCCTGCCATTCGTGCATTATACGGTAATGATGAGTTTTATTTCCAACAAGATGGCGCCCCGCCGCACTATCATAGGGACGTACGAGCATACCTGGATCACAATGTGACAGGCCAGTGGATAGGACGCAGAGGACCAATCGAGTTTCCTGCACGCTCTCCAGACCTCACGCTGCTGGATTTCTTCTTATGGGGCACAAACGTAAAGCACGTAAGCTGGACACACTTTGGAATGAGATTCAGGCGGTGTGCGCAGAAATCTCATTGGACACTTTGGTACGATGTACGGAATCAGTGGTGACTTGTACTCAGAAATGTATTGATGCTGAAGGTAACCAGTTTGAACATTAATCACATTTGCAAAGTACATAGAACATTTATTTTTCCAACTGGACTTTAAGCTTTCCATTTCCAGAAATTTAACGTTGTAGAACGGGAAATAAATTTTCTATGACGCTTCAAAGTGTGTATACATTTTTTTGACACACCCTGTATATTTCGCGGCTTAGATTGGTCCAAATGGTTCAAATGGCTCTGAGCACTATGGGACCTAACAGCTGAGGTCATCAGTTCCCTAGAACTTAGAACTACTTAAACTTAACTAACCTAAGGACATCACACACATCCATGCCCGAGGCAGGATTAGAACCTGCGACCGTAGCAGTCGGGCGGTTCCGGACTGAAGCGCCTAGAATCGCTCGGCCACCGCGGCCGGCTCACGGCTTAGAGACACAATATTAACGCTTTCTTGTCGAAAATCACTCTGTCAGTTTGTGCGGTGGATAGTGTGCAGTACATCTGGTACTTTGATGAAGTCTTGTCGTCCCAGGGCCGGCGGATACTAAAGGACCACGGTGTCGCCGGAAGCATCAAGGAACTTTTGTCTGTAACCAAATCTGTTCCGAACGAAGTGATCTATTAGCACTAGACGTTTGATTCAAAGACTTTGAAACCCTCTCTGTAGTGACCGGTATGCAACGGGTGAGTGGCGCCACGTATCTGACGCTAGCCTCGCAGAAATCGGCGGAAATGCGGGCGGCAGGGTGGCGCCTTTTTAAGAGCTTCCTTCCCCAGGTGCGCCTTTATCCAGCCCGGGGCCCTGCCCCTAATCCAGTATTCATTACCCGCCCTTCAGCCCCTCGACGCACGACCAGCTGCGGTGGCCGCGGCGCCAAACTGCTCAACCATTAAACCAATTACCGCCGGAGAATGGAATTAATAGCGCGCCTCGCGACAGGTAATGGAATTACCAGATAAGGGCGGTACACCGCCGTCTTTTGTTCTTTTCTTTATTTCCTTTTCTTCCCGGAGCTTCTTTTCCCCGGCGCCTGCACGCCCTCTGCCCCCCGCCCCCGAGGCTGCGCCTAGGCCGGCCGATCTCATCCATTATGCAGCTGTGGGGGCGACGCACGCTAATCCCCTGGAAGCACACGCGAGGGGCCGCACTGTGCCAGGCGTACCAACTCACCTGTGACCGGTGGCCGGACGCTACTGCCTTTCCTCTTCGCACTCACTAGGCTCGTTGCTCGCTGATTCAGGAGGGGCGCCAAGGGGGGGGGGGAGGGGGAAGAGAGTTTGGACGGAGGGGGGAGGTGTCAATGGACAATGACCCCGTCCCTCAAAGTACCGGGTGATCAAAAAGTCTGTATCAATTTGAAAAAAATGGTTCAAATGGCCCTGAGCACTATGGTACTTAACGTCTGAGGTCATCAGTCCCCTAGAACTTAGAACTAATTAAACCTAACTAACCTAAGGACATCACACACATCCATGCCCGAGGCAGGATTCGAACCTGCGACCGTAGCGGTCGCGTGGTTCCAGACTGAAGCGCCTAGAACCGCATGGCCACTGCTGCCGGCTCAATTTGAAAACTTAATAAACAACGGAATAATGTAGATAGAGAGGTAAAAATTGACACACGTGCTTGGAATGACATGAGGTATTATTAGAACAAAAAAACAAAGTTCACAAAATGTCTGACAGAGGGCGCTGGACAGCAAAACGTCAGTGACTGCGCATGGCAATCGTGTATAAAAGGAGCTGCAATGAGAGAGAGAATCAGATGCGCCAGCAGTCGCAGCATGTTGACATTACCTGAAAAGGCGCTTTTAGTGAAGCTGTATTATCAGAATGGGGAACGTGCTAGTTCAGCTTACGATCCTATCGCCATAGGAAGGGGATTCGAACGGGTAAAGGTCCGTTGAAAAATGCAGCTGTGGCGAGAATGATTTCGAAGTTCGAAGCCATGGGTTGTTTAGACGATAGACCCCGTAGTGGCCAACCGATCACAAGACGTAATGCTGCTGAGACAGTTCAGGAAGAAATGGAGACTGTAGCGGGTTCGCCTATGCACGGGGAAGTCAGCGCTCGTGTAGTCGCACGTCGCACCGGCATTTCATACACTACTGTTTAGTTGGCACTGAGGCGTACCCACCGATGCTGTCCGTACAAAATCTATCGGCATCATGAACTGTTACCTGGCGATTTAGTGAAGCGGAGGGCATTTGCGGTGTGGGCGTTTCAAAAGATGGCGGAAAATGACGATTGGTTGAGTAACGTGTTGTGGGCCGACGAAGCTCATTTCACGCTCCGAGGGTCTGTCAACGCCCACATCTGCAGAATTTGGACTACCTAAAATTCTAGAACTGTCGTGGAATCTCCACTCCACGACGAGAAAGTCACGGTATGGGTTGGATTTAC
Organism: Schistocerca piceifrons; assembly: GCF_021461385.2. NCBI lineage: Eukaryota > Metazoa > Arthropoda > Insecta > Orthoptera > Acrididae > Schistocerca > Schistocerca piceifrons. Next base: position 58,347,535 of record NC_060143.1, read on the forward strand.
CCCATCTACCGTTATCGGGCCTTTTTTCTTCGAGGAAATGCGTGATTCCGGTTTTGTAACGCGTCGTTTGGTGATGATCGTGTGTTCAGGCGCCACTTTCGTCATGCTTGGCCTCCCAGGTCCCCAGACCTCAGTCCGTGCGATTATTGGCTTTGAGGTTCGTGATCGATCGTCATCTCTAGGGATGCTGAAAGACAACATCCGACGCCAATGCCTCACCATAACTCCGGACATGCTTTACAGTGCTGTTCACAACATTATTCCTCGACTACAGCTATTGTTGAGGAATGATAGTGGACATATTGGGTATTTCCTGTAAAGAACATCACCTTTGCTTTGTCTTACTTTGTTATGCTAATTATTGCTATTCTGATCAGATGAAGCGCCATCTGTCGGACATTTTTTGACCTTTTGTATTTTTTTGGTTCTAATAAAACCCCATGTCATTCCAAGCATGTGTGTCAATTTGTACCTCTCTATCTACATTATTCCGTTTTCAAATTTATACTGACTTTTTGATCACCCGGTACATTTCGCTATATGCGTTTCTGTTTTTACATACACACGTACCAGTTTTCATATTTCCATATAACATACGGTGGGGCATTTTTTTATACAGCTCTCATTAATTCGTATCGTTTTCTTTGCCTAATGTTTTAGCAAAGCGAAAATAGACTCCCTAGAAACTACACAATGCATTTGTGTCAGAATTTTCGTAGCCAAACTAAGAGCAGGAAATGGACAAATGGTATATTAAACTCACCAGCCTGAGGTCTAGTTTAGTAAAGAAAGATTAATTGTTTGAGAGTAATCAGGGTAATATAAAATATGTAATTAGTGATTTGTGGTAGAATTGATATTTTACGACAGCTACTGCTGACATTGTAATTCTGTCAGAGACAGCTAAGGACTTGGAAGAGCAGTTGAATGGAATGGACAGTGTCTTGAAAGGAGGATATAAGATGAACATCAACAAAAGTTAACGAGGATAATGGAATGTAGTCTAATTAAGTCATGTGATGCTGAGGGAATTAGATTAGGAAATGACATTTTCAGTAGTAAATGAGTTTTGCTATTTGGGGAGCAAAATAACTGATGATGCTCGAAGTAGAGAGGATAATATGTAGACAAACAATGGCAAGGAAAGCGTTTCTGAAGAAGAGAAATTTGTTAACATCGAGTATGGATTTAAACGTCAGGAAGTCGTTTCTGAAAGTATTTGAATGGAGTGTAGCCATGTATGGAAGTGAAACATGGACGATAAATAGTTTGGACAAGATGAGAATAGAGGCTTTTGAAATGTGGTGCTACAGAAGAATGCTGAAGATTAGATGGGTAGATCACATAACTAATGAGGAGGTATTGAATAGGATTGGGGAGAAGAGAAATTTGTGGCACAACTTGACTAGAAGAAGGGGTCGGTTGGCAGGACATGTTCTGAGGCACCAAGGGATCACCAATTTAGTATTGGAGGGCAGCGTGGAGGGTAAAAATCGTAGAGGGAGACCAAGAGATGAATACACTAAGCAGATTCAGAAGGATTTAGGTTGCAGTTGTTACTGGGAGATGAAGCAGCTTGCACAGGATAGAGTAGCATGGAGAGCTGCATCAAACCAGTCTCAGGACTGAAGACCACAACAACAACAACAACAACAACTGCTACCTATGTAAGTGAAGCGTTAAAAAGCTCAGTTCTTCAAGGTCTAGCAGTTTTGCGCCTTAAAAATTACATTAGAGCGTAGTTAACTGCCAGCAAAAACTCTTAGTGCAATAAACAAAATTACTTTGTAAATTTGTCTAAAATCCACACATTTAGTAAAAATGGATGTGTGTTTGTGTGTGTGTGTGTGTGTGTGTGTGTGTCCCGCATCTCCTCCTAAATCACTGAAGCGATTTCAACCAAACTTTGTACACATACCCTTTACTGTCAGCGACAACCGCTGTGGGAATGAGAGCCATCTATCTATCATAGTTCAGATATGACGTCATAAACTATGGGATGCCTGAAAAACTGCCGCATTGTGCATGAGGTTTAAAGTTATTAGTCCCGTGCTACTATATTCGCAACACATTTTTTAGATAGTATCCACATAGGCTTCTGAATGTACGTACAAAATTGTATCATTGTATGATACATCGATGGGAGGGATGATGTAATAAACAGTAAGATACCTGAAAAACTGCTACATTATGCTTAATGTACAACTTTATTACTTCTTTGATATCAACTCTGTTCGCGACATATTCCGCTGACAGTATCCACATTTGCCGCTGAATGCACCTGCACAAATATATTATTGTACAACAGTTTAAGACATATAACGTCATAAACAATGAGATAAGTGAAAAAATGTCGTTTCATGCATAAAGTTTAAATATATTTATTCTTTACAACTAAAATACCCCTACAGTCGAGTCAACTTAAAGGAAATCCTTGACACCTGCCTGCGCTTTTGATAGTTTTCAACTGCGCAGCATAAATGGCTGTAGGCGAAACCATAGCCAGCTACAGAGCTATAAAGAGATGTTGCCATAGAGATGTTTACAAAATCGAGTTGTAAACACGCGAAGCATTTGCGCCCGCCCTACAGAAACTATCCGGGATCATGTTTCTTAATTTGGATACTGTATTTATATATTTACACATTATGCAAATTTGTTTGTACGACTTCTTCGTAATTTCCAAGGTGTTTCCAGGAATACATAAAAACGAAATTTTTTCGAAACTTCACTACAATCTCAGTTGAGTTTTTGCTTTCGTTTCTAATAGAGAATTGGTAAAATGAATACCCGAGTGATGCTGGATTCTTCAGCTAGCCAAATATAATAGATTAAAAAATCATTTGACGTATCTTTGATTGAGAGTCGAAATCAGGTACAGCAGATGAGGTACTGACGGAGAATTTAAAGTTTAATATTTAACTTAGTATTTTTAAGAGTACTAAAGTATCTTTCGTCTGTTGGATTTAGCAGATTCTATCGCCTTATTTGTCGTGCATGATTTCGGGCATCATTTAAAGGCACGTCAAATGTTTCTCTAACCTATTTCATTTGTTACTTTTAAACAAATCGTTTCACAAATCATTTGTTATTGCTTTTTCATCTTGAGCTTACTGCAAGACGGAAAACAAATAATAACTGCTTTTAAGAGCTGCTGCGGAAGATGGCCAGCAAACAAACGCATTTCACAGATATTTGACTGTAGCTTTCAGTCCTTTTTTTTATTACAGTAATGGCGACAACAATCGATGAGTCATTAAATTTAAATTTAGTCAACCACCATACATGGAGCTGTACGGTACTATGTTGCCACTGTTTCTTGCAAGTGTGAAATGACATCAAAGAGAACGAAGGTGGTAGATAGATAGCGTCCACGGGCGAAAAGTTAGATGCACTGCACAGAATGACTTACGAAGAACCCTTGAAAAAATTGTTGCTGAATTTTGTTTCGAAACTACAGCGTTATTACATTGGAAGAGGAAATAACCCAAAGGTAACTGAAGACTCCTGTTTCAAAGCATAGATTCCTGATAACGAAATTATCGTAGTCTTTCCATTTGCAGATAATTATTACACACACAGTGGCATCAACACAGCTGGACTAAATAACGCTTTGTTTGCAACGCCAGACGAAACACCTTCGCCGAACTAATGCTGATGTAACGTCTGCTTGATAGTGCTCATCGTAAACGACGTACGAATCTGGATCGAAAGAAACTTGCGGAATATTTCAGTGTGTAAAACTCACTGTATTTCGATTGCAGTATCTCACAAAAATTAATCTTAAAATAATGTATACTTCGTGTGTTACAAGAAAAAAATTTAACGTGCCTATTTACGGCATTTATGTTGTTTTAACGTTTGTCTGAATTTCTGATAATCCGCATTTTCGATAATCCGGACGACCTACCGTGCCATCCAATCCGGTTCAACCGGTTCTACAGTAGCACGATAGCTACGTGTCTCTAGAAAGGCAAGCAGTTACGTTTAACACAGCATACTTGCATGAGGGCCAGCGCACGGGGGTGGGTTTGTGGTATCACCAGCTGAAAGAAAACATTCCAGCCAGAAAATGACACCGATTACTAGGCTGACCAAGCTTCCTGACAACATATCGGACACGTTTCGTAAGTGCTCATGTAGGACTGGCAAACCACAGGAGTTGAGGCAAGACTGATAATAAAAGAACCTCTATTTGGGGAAAAGGACTTTCACTAACGTAGGTGGAATTGATGCTCGTAAGCCACAGTCTGCAGACGTACTCTAACAATCCTACTGGTAAGTAAAATCTCGATATTAGAGAGTACACACAATAATTTCATATCATGTAAACTATGACCTTGCCAGCTGCGAAAGCTTTCTGCTATTATCATTTTCAAATCCACTGCATTATACAGGTACTATTAAGTTTTTCCTTGGAAAAGACGAGAACTTTTCACCTAGTTTTATTTTCTGGAATGAAAAATTTATTTTGAGAGCGAACGAAATTTTATTTCCCAAAGGAAGATTTCAAAGCCACGAATGGCAGGAAGATGAGCCTGTGCCGTTCAAGGCGAAACTGTAGAGTGAAATGTTGTGCTGGATAAATGGCGTACTGGGAGTCCAAAGGTCTGGGATTCTATTGTCTGGCAGCACTGCTTTTTCTGCCTCTGTCACCTCTGCCATTCTGGAAGTAACTTGATAAAATAAAAAATACTAAGTTACTCAGTGATTCAGAGTCCATTTTTGACGAGAGTCCTCATATAAGTGACCTTTTTTCCATTGTTTTCGCATAACCACCGGGAAACAGCATTCAGGGAAATACAGTATTTGTCTGAAAATTAGAGAGGTATATGTGTCATCGAGTTCATTTAAGAACTATAATGACAAAAAAAGCACTCATCTTTAGCAACGTCGCAATTTACACAATACGAAATCGTAGTGCGCATTCACCATTATCATTATTTCACTTAGCAATACGAGTATGAACACTGGTTTGCAGACTGTGACTACGTCACAAAGAGGGCAATGCTCTTTTCTTTCAGTCGTTTCCGCCTGTATTCTAGAAGTTATTTTTTTAATGTTTTATTTTTAATTTAGTGGAGCGTCTTTCATTTTTGGTCCTGCCTTACTCAGCTTAGCATCTTTCCTCTTAGTGTCAGATCATTACCAGGCATCCGCCATGTTTCAGTCTTAGGTCGTAAAATCTGTCAGAAGTTGGAAAAAGTGTGAAACAAGACTCATCCTGCCACATAACTTTCTTCCAATGCTCCAGTACAGGTTTTATGGCTTCGACAACACGTTTTCCTGTTACGTGTAGCCGGCCGGAGTGGCCGTGCGGTTCTAGGCGCTACGGTCGCAGGTTCGAAGCCTGCCTCGGGCATGGATGTTAGGTTTAATTAGTTCTAAGTTCTAGGCGACTGATGACCTCAGAAGTTAAGTCGCATAGTGCTCAGAGCCATTTGAACCATTTGCTACGTGTATTTTTATCACTTGCGAATGGTTTTCGAATTCCAGTTTACCCTGCAATTCCCTGCATATGGAGCACCATTCCTGTCGTTTTGGTGCTGACAGGGTTCCCGAATGCGTCATTCAGTTCTGCAGCGATTGTTTCAACTGTCTTCACAGACCTTTTCAATGTAGATCCATCAAGACGTTGAGACTTAGCGGATTATCATTTTTCGCTTCCCCTGTATGGAGTATAAATCTTCGACGCAGTGCGTCTTGAAGCACCAACACTTTGGCTCCCTTGGTTATGGAAACAGTTACAGTACGAACGCTGACGTTTTGCCCTGGTCTGATTTCACCTAGCTCCGACATAATGCATTCACAGCTACAGAACACAATTCTTACGACGACTAACACCTGAAACGTACTGAGGATATTGCACAGATGTCTTTCGTGGTCAAATGAAGTAGTGCAACCTGCAGAGTTGCGTTGCGCAAGCATTTCTGACCGACCCCTGCGTAATCTACAGCCGTGGTTTCGGCTTCAGGCGACCAGCAGCAATGGAGGGTGAACCTTTTACTATACAGCCACTTGTGCTGGCAAAACGCCGGAAAAAGTCATTAAACAAAGGTCGGCCAAATATCCCAAGATGAGAGGAAAAGGCAGTATGTTTACAAGTGACTAGGAAAGCTTTAACAATTTTGTATAACAGCTTTTCCTAAAATGTTCTTTAGATGAGCTTTTGACATCTGTGGCTGCCCCTCCCCTCGATCTGCACATAACACAGGGTTACATCAAGGACAGCATCACTTTTATTCAGGAAAACTAGCCCTCCCTCATAGCTTCATCCATGTATGCATTCGACACCTCCCCATATCTCTTTTCATCTCCAGCACCCTACTTCTATTTTCACCTGGCCACTATGGTTCTACACCTTGCACCTGTTATTGAAATAATCAGCAACCAGTTGCACAAGAGAAACTGTGTGTCCTTAACTGGTTTCAGGCACTTACTGCCCTTATTCAGACGGTTATAACTATAGCACTCTTAAAAAGGGCATTAAGGAATTGAAATTTCTTCTGTGCAACTGGTTGTTGATTATTTCAATAAGCACAACTACAGCTGCTGAAGATGGATAAAATACTAAAATTAACCTTCCACCTCTCCTGTGTCCATTTTCTCCTCGCCTTCACTGTGTCTGTCCCCTCGTCTATCCGTCTCAACTTGTCTCCAGCCATCCTCATTGGTGTGTGTAGTCCTTGCACTACTGTTCAAGAAAGAAAGCTAGTAGTTCTGCCACAACATACTTGTTATGCAGGGCAGGCGACAGATCAGGGGTGAAAAAATCGAAAATTTGCCCCTGACATACAGGCTGCTATGCTAAGCATGTCAATAAAGCAGACTGATACGACTCCAACGCTACACACCTGTCATGCAGGGCAGCCTACATGTTGGGGCCCAGAGAACAGCTTTTAGAGCCTGACATGTAGACAGCCATGCAAAGCAGGTTGGTTTGGCAGGCCCATACTCTTCCCACACAACTTGGCTGTCGAGCAGAGCTGCCTACACGCAAGTGGATGTGAAAACGTTTTTGCCTGTATCTCCACTCTTTATATAGCTAGGACGTTATAAACCCCACAGTGTTGTTTATGTGCCAGATTTAGCGGAAATTTATCGAGTTGTTTGGGAGGCGATCCTGGACTTATACACATACGTACATTCAGTTTTATCTATGCAGAACAGAAGACACGTTATACAGTACTAAACCAACAAGCTGAATTAATTAATCAGTTGAAATAATGATCTTGATTATTAAGTACAGTACGCAATTTTTGTATGTGGTGTACAATGAGCTCGGTTGTTAAGAAAAAAACCTAATTTTTATAGGTGGTGCTCCAACGTTACGCAGTGCACTATCTGTGGCGTGCAGTGATGCGAGGAGGCCATCTCAATCAAGAGAAGCGGCCCGCTCAGCTACCCGCGAATCAGCGTGCCGCTGCGATGCGGGGGAAAATAAAAGCAGGAGCGTCGGAGGGCGCCCCGTGAGGAAAGAATGGTTCGTGTGTCTGGAGGTGGGGAACTGACGGCGGCAGCCGGGCGGAGCAGGGCATTTGTATGCGGGCGGCCCGAGTGAAAGGGCGGCCACGGGCCGAGCCGCCGAGGGCTGGGCAGGGGGTTTTTTAAAGGGCGCGCCGCTCACGGCTGGCCGCGCACAGTCAATGCGCGCGCGGCGGCAGCCATTAGCGCAGGGAGTGCCCTGCGCTCTGCGCCGGCGGGCCCTTCGTTACGTCCCGTCCTGCCAGGGATTAGCCGCCGCTCAGGTTACCGGCCCTACAAACTGCCTGATTACGCCCTCAGTTTTGTTCGCCGAAGCTGTCTTGCGTGGCCGGCCGGTGCCCGACGTGGCTAAATCGATTACAGTTGCCGCGTAGCCTTCATTAGGTGCGCCCCTTACCTCCCACATCGTACTTGTCCTTCTACACAACTGCACGAAAATGGCGAAAACGAATGGTTTCTGGCGTGGGTCCGTTTACTAGACAAAGTGGCAGTCGCTGATTTTATTCATCAATGTACATGAAAGGTCGCCTATTACGGCAAGTGCAAGAACTGGCTGACAGCGGGTAGCAGCAGGCACTCGTCCTTGGTGTATGCCCAGGTTGACTGTCTGCCTAGTAGGCCTACGGCCTAAGCTATAGATCGAAGAAAATAGTCATGTTATGCTATAGACATCTACAATCCTAAATTCGCTCCAGTTGTTGCTCACTAGTTGTTCGTTATCTGTGTACAACCATCAGCACCGGCCGGTGTGGCCGAGCGGTTCTAGGGGCTTCAGTCTGGAACCGCGCGACCGCTACGGTCGCAGGTTCGAAAGGAACTGGTTAATTAATTCAGCTTGTTGGTTCAGTACTGTATAATGTGTCTTCTGTTCTGCATAGATAAGACGATCGATTTCAGCTAAATCTGGCACATAAACAACCCTGTGGGGTTTATAACCTCCTAACTATGTAACGAGTCGAGATACAGGCAAAACCGTGTTTTTCCCATCCACTTGCGTGTAGGCTGCCCTGCTTGACAGCCGAGTTGTGTGGGAAGAGTGCGGGCATGCCAAATCAACCTGCTTTGCATGGCTGTCTACATGTCAGGGTCAAAAACCTGTTCTCTGGGCCCCAACATATGGGCTGGCCGGCATGATGGGTGTGTAGTGTTGGAGTCGTATCAGTCTGCTTTATTGACCTGCTTAGCATGGCAGCCTGTATGTGGGGGACAAATTTTCAATTTTCAAGCCCCTGACCTGTAGCCTGCCCTGCATAACAAGTATGTTATGGTAGTACTACTAGCTTTCCTTCTTGAACAGTACTGTAGGGGCCTGGATGTGTGTGATGTCCTTAAGTTAGGTTTAAGTAGTTCTAAGTTCTTAGGGACTGATGACCTCAGATGTTAAGTCCCATAGCGCTCAGAGCCATTTGAATCATTTTTGAACAATCATCTGCTTTCTCTTTCAACACCACATTTCAAAAGTTTCTGTTATTTTTTTGACTGAACTGTTTATCGCCCACGTTTTACTTCCATGTGAGATTACACTGTACACAGATATCTTAGATGTTAATAAATTTCTCCTTTTCACAAATACTTTCTTTGCTACTCCCAGTCTGCAGTTTACATCGCCCATCATCAGTCATTTTGCTGTCCGAATAGCAAAATTCATCTACTTCTCTCTCATTTCCTAATCTACATTACAGTGATAAAAGTCATGAGACAGAGATATGCACATATACAGATCACTGCAGTACAGCGCACACGACGTATGAAAGGACAGTACACTTGCCAAGTTGTCATTTGTAATTAAGTGATTCATGCGAAAAGGTCTGCGACTGCGACGTGATTATGGCCGCACGGCACTTTGAACTTGGAGTGGTAGCTGGAGCTAGACACGTGAAGGAATTCAACGCTCGGAGATCTACAGCGTCGGGAGTGTGATCCAGACCCGTCACTGCGGACAACGTAGTGGCTGATAGGCATCACTTAACGATCGAGAACAGTGGTGTTTGCGTGGAGATGTCAGTGCTAACAGACAAGCAACACTGTGTGAAATAACCGCAGGAATCAGTGTGGGACAGTACCGCTAAATTTGGTGTTAATGGACTATGCAAGGTGACCGACCCACGTGCATTTGCTAACAGCACATCGCCCTCAGCGTCTTCTCCTGGGGTCGTGTCCATATCGGTTGAATCCTAGACGACTGTCTTGTGTTCCACACAACTGCAGCGTATCTTGTGACTGTTCTTATTTTAGTGCGTGAGTTGTTGTCCGCTCCAGGTACACCACCCCACGCATTACTAAGTAGATTGGCTGCGAACCTTTTATCGGCGTCTTATTTCCGCAACGATTCGCTGCAAGATAATCTGCAAAACCAAACATTTTCGATGTATAAATTATACAGCCAGCCGGTTGCTTAAGTTCAATGTAAAGACCTTGACCACGATTCATAACCACGGCGGGTATCTTCGTCAGAAGGAGTGCTGAAACCCTATTCAAGGTTTCTATATTAGACTTACACAACCGGTTGGCTGTATACTTTGCATACTGAATATTTATTTACAGTTGCTACTGTCAACTATGTTTAAAACAGTATAACTAAACACATTAGTATATGGTAACATTAGGGGATCGCCACCAAACAACATTATCATACTTGGGCTTGATGCCATAATTAAACATGAAATGTAAAGTCGTTCTCAGTAGTTTATTCTGCCGACCCAAGTGATCAACTAGTAGTGGCTTCTTAACATCTAACAAGACAAAAATAAGATAAATAACCAATATCTAGGGCTCTCAGCTTAGTAAGCATCACCGTCCTAGATGCAGGTAAGCATATGTTTATCTTAAGTTAATTCACTTTGCTGATCCACCTCTCACCAACCATATTCGGTATCCATGTATGTTAAAAAACCTCGAATGCTTCTCAGCTCGGTCTGTCACAGGTGGCCGAGTATCAGACGGTAAACACATTCCTCTAGGCCTGGGACAAGGTCAAGATGCTCTGGCCAACGCCCAGCCTACCTCTCTGGCAGTAGTTTAATCTCTGGAAATTCTGATTCGCACGATATTTTGTGCGCACTGAACGTCATATGCCCGGACCTGAGGGCGGAAGGAGTTATAATCTATTCCCAGGTACACAATGTAGAACAAATTTATTCAGTATTCATAAGACAGTTCTCCTTCGTTGAGTTTTAAATTATAAACGAACGTTCCTGAAGATAAAATCTTCTGGGTTGTTAGTGCACGTCATATTTCTTCTATGTGACAGACGTTTCGTCCACTCTGAAGGGATCTTCTTCAGGGTCTTGTGGTGTCCACGGTCGACTGAGTGTTCCGTCAGTCGTGGACACCACAAGATCCTGAAGAAGATCCCAGCAGAGCGGATGAAACGTCGATCGTATAGAAGAAATATGAAGCGGTCTAATGACACAGAAGCCAACGGCCTTGCCACAATGGTAACACCGGTTCCCGTCAGATCACCGAAGTTAAGCGCTTTCGGGCTAGGCTAGCACTTGGATGGGTGACCAACCGGTCTGCCGAGCGCTGTTGGCAGGCGGGGTGCACTCAGCCCTTGTGAGGCAAACTGAGGAGCTACTCGATTAAAAAGTAGCGGCTTCAGTCTTGGAAACTGACATACGGCAGGGAGAGCGGTGTGCTGACCACATGCCCCTCCATATCTGCATCCAGTGAGTCCTACGAGCTGAGGATGACACGGCGGCCGGTCAGTACCGTTGGGCCTTCATTGCCTGTTCGGGAGGAGTTTTTAATGACACAGAAGGTTTTCGTTTCAGTGACAACGGCCACGAAAGCCTGCAGACTAACATGAGGGGAAGTTCGTTTGATACTTTGAGTCACACCACGGAAGGCAATAATGGTTAAGTGGTCGGATAGCTACAAGATTTTAGTCCAGATTCGCTTGCGATGCTCTGAAGTTAATTAACGCAATTATTCTTGCTCTCAGCAAAGGGAGACGGTATCCACTTAGCTGGGATAAGGCTAAAGTCTGATGTCACTATCCTAAGCTTCTTGGGGATTAGAACTTAAGTGCAGCACCACTACTGCGGTTGTGGGCTGGCACAGAGAACTCGAAGGATTGACTGATTCGATACCTAAGACCAAGCTGTCGTTCCGCTTTTTTCTTTCTTTTTTTGTGGTAGGTTGCGTTGCAGCATCACGGTGTAGAGCGGTCTTACTGTCATGGTATAGGAGTAAGTTTTTTCCAATCCTACAATGACAACATCACGATGACATTATTGTACTGCACGTTGAAAGTGTCGCGGTCAGAATCGAAGTTCGGTATCACCCTCCGAGGTCGTAGTTCAAGGTTGCCGGTAAGAGGTGACACAACGACGTAGTTAGTTATTGTGTTGGTCGTGCCATGGATTTCACATAATGAGTGGCCATCAAAACAGACACATTTTTAGTGACCGTAGCAGGGCTATCGTTAGCCGTGGCCCGAATCCGAGTCCTCGAGGATGGTGAAAGGATTAGGGCGGCGGTGCTAGCTCTGGGAAGTCGCGGTGTCAGAGTGTTGCAAGCCATTGAATGTTCACGCTAGACGTCCACTTTGTCGTAGAGTCGCCTTATGTGTGTGTGAAATCTTATGGGACTTAACTGCTAAGTTCATCAGTCCCTAAGCTTAAACACTGCTTAACCTCAGTTATCCTAAGGACAAACACACACACCCATGCCCGAGGGAGAAATCGAACCTCCGCCGGGACCAGCCACACAGTCCATGAATGCAGCGCCCTAGACCGCTCGGCTAATCCCGCGCGGCAGAGTTGCCTTACCTTTCCGTGAATGGACGTCTTTAGAGGGTCCACGCTTGGCTCCTCTTGTAGGGCAACACTCCTCGTCAGTGGAGGGGCATGTAGGCTTCACCGAAGGACCTTATTCTCCAGACGCTGAAGTGTCTGCATCCGGGAGGCACTAATCGTAGGAAAGGCAGACAACCTACAATCTTGTTATCTAAGTTCAGTTTCCTGCTGTTGAAGAAGGGGTACAACGCTTTTATCAGATTCTTCCCTTTTTGGGTGATGCACTCCATTTGTCGATGGAAGAGTAGTTTGTTATCCATTCGGACTCCCAGATATTTGGTATCCGGGGACCATGGGAACCGGACGCCTGCAATAGTGATGTAGCGGAGAACGGTGTGCCGTTTGGAGAAGAAGACCGCCGTAGTTTTGTGCGGCATTGAGGGCAATCACGTTTGAACGATACCAGGTGCCTGTGTCCACCTGCCGCTAGAGACGAGCAATGAGCTGGTCGGTCTGTGGCCGGTCGTATGGAGCGCCATTTCGTCGGCGTACTGCGCCAGGTGACAGTGTGGGATGACTGGCATTTTGTTAATATGAATGTTAAAGAGGATGGGAGACAATACAGAGCCTTGAGGGGTACCCATCGACATGTGACGTATGCTTGCTGAGTAACCAAGAACGTCCTTCAGGGAGGAAATCATCCACGATCTTGATATAGATGTCCGGAATGGTCGTTTGCATAAGCACATAAGCATTTTGAACATGAGATTGTCCTGCCAAATCCTGTCGTAAGCGTTTTGCAGGCGCAGGAAAACCATTGGCGTCTATATGGTGGAGTTAACGCCCTTGCTGATGTTTTCTGTGATCCTAAAAACTTGCAGTTCAGCCGACAGTTGGGAAGCGAAACCGAACTGTTCTTGACGGACTGTTCCAGCCGCCAGCAGAAGCTGTAAAGTGCTGTGGAGGATCAAAGATACCAGGATCTTCGCTATGATATTCAGAAGGCTACTCAACCTGTTATTGATAGGGACCATAGGACACTCCCGTACCGCGGTTGTGAGCTGGCATAAATACTGTCGGTACGACTAGATACAGTGCGATCTTCTAGCGGGCAAGTGACATTGTGTAGGAAAATAGTGCCCGCAGTCGCAGTGACGTGATCACGAAAGGGCGCTCTGCTGCCAGCGGCTGCAGGAGACTCCGTGGACAAAAAATGAGCGTTTTGTTGATCAGAACACTTACCAGCATACGAGGCGAGCACGAATCGGTGCTTCGATTGCAAGCATTTGTGGGGCCGACGATATCTGAAGCGCGGTGTGACGCGAGTGTGTTGGTTGCTTATAGACTGTCTTCTAGGAGGAACACAGCAGAACGTTTGTGCGCAAAGCAAGGCTGAGTCCCGGTGTGTACCGTTAGCCCTCCATCTTTTGTTGTTTCGGGCGTCTCTTGGAAGGGGTTACTTGGCGCCAAACTAGATTGACCCAGTCAATGTTACGTGTTTCCTTTCAGAACGCAGAAGTGTGCTTCCCAGGAAGCGTATAACACAGGACGCGACGTCCAAGGAATTCACCAGTCAGCCACAAAGTCAGCCGCGAAAGGTTGTCCGCGACTGTGAGTGAAAGTGAAATTGCATCGAAAAGTGGTGAGCCCGCCGCAACTGCGTCGCTGTGTGTCTGCGAGGGTGGGCTCGTACCCGCCCCCCGCGGGTCGGCAGCGCTTGCCAGAGGCGCCGCGGGACGAAGCAACAGGTCCGCCCCCGCACCGCCGCCGCCCCCGCCCTGCGCCACCCCGCCTCCACCCCCGCAGGCGGCGGCCGGCCCGACGCGCCGCCACAACCTGCCAACTGTGTACACGCCAGCACAGCCACAAAGGCCTGCGGGCCGCGACTCGCAAATACTTTCCTCCTTGAGATATTCCGCCGCGCCGATTCGGCCGATACTGTCTGACAGACAGCTTCTAGACGTTATCTCGGAGCTCTGCATGATGTTACAGTGATAACAAGTGCTTTTTACATGATTTTCTCAGTACTTGCGTTGTACTGGAAGCATTGGTGCATATCGAACACCTAGGATCCTTCCCACAATAGGGATATTCAGTATGTCTCTGTGTGTAAATTATACGTCATAATTTTTCTCTGCCTCGTGATGACTGGGTGTTGTGTGATGTCCTTAGGTTAGTTAGGTTTAAGTAGTTCTAAGTTCTGGGGGACTGATGCCCATAGATGTTAAGTCCCATAGTGCTCAGAGCCAGCCATGTACGTCATAATTAATTACAAAAGGTACGAACCACATATCGAATACTAAAAATAAAAAAAAAGGAAGAAAAAAAGCAACCACAACGAAGGAATTACCCGAATGGGGCTGAAATCGGTAGGTGTGATGTAGATGTACAGACAAACAAATAATTACAATTTCAAAATAAGCGGATGATTTATTCACGAGAAAGAGCTTCACAAAATGAGCAAGTCAATAAGTAGGTCCATCTCTGCTCCTATGCAAGCAGTTATTCGGCTTATCATTGACTGATGGAGTTGCTGGATGCCCTCCTCAGGGATACCGTGCCAAATTCTGGCCACTGGTCCATTAGGTCGTCAAAAGCCCCATCTGGTTAGAGGGCCGTGTCTACAATGCTCCAAACATCCTAAATTGGGGAGAGAAGAGGCGATGTTGCTGACCAAGGTAAATGTCGAGCGATTTGCTGATTACTTCAGCTGGCATCTTTGAGCCCAACTACACGTCCTGACATCTGCGTGATTGTTCAAATGGCTCTGAGCACCATGGGACTTAGCATCTGAGGTCATCAGTCCCCTAGAACTTAGCACTACTTAAACCTAACTAACCTAAGGACATCACAAACATCCATGTCCGAGGCAGGATTCGAACCTACGACCGGAGCAGTTGCGCGGATCCAGATTGAAGCGCCTAGAACCGCACGGTCACAGGCGCCGGCCTGGAACAAGTGTATTCTCATCTAACTCCCGGCAGCACTCCCGCTCGTCCACTGCGGCCGGCTCTGCGTAGTTGTACACGCGGCTGTTTGCAGGGCGTACTTACTGCCCAGCCGGGCATATGATATGAAATTCGCAAAGACTTTATGCCCTGGTATCCGCATGTTCTCTGTTTACTATCTTTCCCACATGAGGGGTGAAACTGCCTCACACATTCATCCGTGGACCGCCGAAATTTACAATTTTGCATTTTCCGTTGATACCTTTAAGAATATCAGTCCGTGTGGAGTTCGTATAACTTCTCCGTGGTGCGACGTTTTTTTGTCTTTGGGTGTATTTTCACTCATTTCTCCATTTACTTCCTTTCTGTTGTGATCTACATATGACTGACCAATATTTCCATTAAACCATAGTAGATACGCTAGTCACTGCATGCGGTACTGCGTCACAAACGGAAGTGTTTGTAGGTTTCTTTATTGAGACTTTATTGTTTAAAAGCTGTTAGGTGCTTGTTTTTAATGACAGTTCAAGACAGGGCACTCGAAACGTTCCTTTTCTCCGTGCCACGGAGCTTCCTTCTCGTCGTACAGAAGTACTGAAAAAGCATAAGGACTCTTTGCTCCTCCTTATCATTTTTAAATTTTGTCGAATGGTTCTGATTGGACCGTAGCAAAAAATGGTTCAAATCGCTCTGAGCACTATGGGACTTAACTGCTGAGGTCATCAGTCCCCTAGACTTAGAACTACTTAAATGTAACTAACCTAAGAACAGCACACACATCCATGCCCGAGGCAGGATTCGATCCTGCGACCGTAGCGGTCGCGCGGTTCCAAACTGTGTCCGTAGCAGTTCCAGCATGTGTAACAGGGCAAAAAATTGCTGCCTTAATGCGCTTCAAAAGGGTGAAATCATGTTCACGGGGGTTGCTAGGCCACAATGTCCGTAGAGAATGGTTGGAGCGTCTTCCTGTTGCTAACCGGACTGCAAACTGTCATTTTACACCGTGAAGTGCGTCGGAATCAAACTCCCAAAGAATGACGTGGTTTCATTGACGACCTTCATCCCACATCTGAGGCCTGTTAGTTTCGAGTATGAGCGGGGGTATGTCTGAAGCATTGTCCGCTGCCACTCATCAGAAAACCGCGTGATTTCAACGCTGGGCATCGTGGTCCATCGCAGAGGCGTCAAAAGAAGGGGTGGAATGTGGATAAGAGGGGCTGTGATGACAGTCTCATCTTGTAACACGAACACGGTGGCACTGGGAAAAATTGTGGTGAAATTTCGTGCCAATGTGACATCATTAACCCATTTTACACGTCACATGAACTTCTGAACTCATGTCTTTCTTTAGTACGTGTCGACATCTTGCTGTTTAAAAAAATGGTTCAAATGGCTGTAAGCTCTATGGGACTTAACATCGAGAGGTCATCAGTCCCCTAGACTTAGAACTACTTAAACGCTTCCGATGTGCGTTCACCGTGATGTCGCCAAACACGGAAGCGACAATCATGATGCTGTAAACAGAACCTGGATTCATCCGATAAAATGACGTCTTGCCATTCGTGCACCCAGGTTCGTAGTTGAGTACACCAACGCAGGCGCTCCCGTCTGCGATGCAGCGTCAAGGGTAACCGCAACCATGGTCTGCGAGCTGATAGTCTTCGCTGCTGCAAACGTCGTCGAACTGTTCGTGCAGATGGTTGTTGTCTTGCAAACGTCCCCATCTGTTGACTCAGGGATCGAGACGTGGCTGCACGATCCGCTACAGCCATGCGGATAAGGTGCCTGTCATCTCGACTGCTAGTGATACGAGGCCGTTGGGACCCAGCACGGCGTTCCGTATTACCCTCCTGAAACCCACCGACTCCATATTCTGCTAACAGTCATTGGATCTCCACCAACGCGAGCAGCAATGTCGCGATACGATAAACCGCAATCGTGATAGGCTACAATCCGACCTTCCCAGAATGAGATTTTCACTCTGCAGCGGAGTGTGCGCTGATATGAAACTTCCTCACGGATTAAAACTGTGTGCCGGACCGAGACTCGAACTCGGGACCTTTGCCTTTCGCGGGCAAGTGCTCTAGAGCATTTCTCCACCTTACTCGAGGCATCACAACAACGTTTCACCAGGCAACGTCGGTCAACTGCTGTTTGCGTATGAGAAATCGGTTGGAAACTTTCCTCATGTCAGTGCGTTGTAGGTGTCGTCACCGCCGCAAACCATGTGTGAATGCTCTGAGTGTGGTGTCACCGCCAGACGCCACACTTGCTAGGTGGTAGCCTTTAAATCGGCCGCGGTCCATTAGTATACGTCGGACCCGCGTGTCGCCACTGTCAGTGATAGCAGACCGAGCGCCACCACACGGCAGGTCTAGAGAGACGTACTGGCACTCGCCCCAGTTGTACAGCCTACTTAGCCAGAGTTGGATCACTGACAACTACGCTCTCATTTGCCGAGACGATAGTTAGCATAGCCTTCAGCTACGTCATTTGCTACGACCTAACAAGGCGCCATAGTATTTGATAATTAGTATTGTGAAGCTTGTACAGTAACGAGAGATGTTCTACAATTGTGGATTAAAGTTAAGTATTATATCAACTACTTACTTTATTTGCTACTATTAAATCCCTTAACTGTTCCAGACCTCGCGCCAGCCTGCGTGAGCTTAAGCGCGTGCCTTTCGGCTTCCTCTCATTGTGACTTGGCTGTCTTGCCAAGTCACAACACTGAGAAGCTAATCATTTGCGTATCACAGCATCTTCTTCCTGTCGGTTAAATTTCGCGTCTGTACCACGTCATCTTCGTGGTGTAGCAATTTAATGGCCAGCAGTGTAGTAGTAAAGCTATTTCTCGGTGAACTATGCGGAGAACCAACGACATAGACAACGGCCGTCATCTTGTCAAAATTTCTGTCAAAATATCTCGCAAACACGTCAAATACGTAAACCAGCACCGTAGACGGTCAAATGTTTGGCAGACATAGCACGTTCTGAGAAATTGTTTGATTGTGTACGAGGATCTTTGGACACACGCGCAGGCACGCGTTAACGCACGCGCGTACCCAACTACCCGCCCACCCACAAAGACACATACATACTCACACACATACATACTCACACACACACACACACACACACACACACACACACACCAGAGAGAGAGACAGAGAGGGGTCCTTTCGGCTTTACAGGAGTGGCGCAGAAGGCGAGCAGTTTTGGAGCACGCGAGACTCGGTGTGGGGCCATTCGTCAGCGGCACCTCGCGGCCTGCCTGTGTCTGTCGGCTGCTAATTAGGGCGCGCGTTAACTCATGCGGCAGGCGGAGGCGGCGGCGGCGGCGGCGGCGGCTTGCCGGATGAAGCGGTCGCTGGCCGACAGGTGGCAGCAGCGGCAGCGCCGGCTAATGACGCCTCCCCCGCTAATGGCCGACCGCCAGTGGCCTGGCTCGAGCCGCCCGCGCAGAGCCTGCCGCTGCCGCGACGTTTACGAGACCGTAAATCGCCGGCCCGAGCGCGGACGGGGGAAAAGCGACGCCCAAGAAGGCGCGCAGCCGCGGCGAACCGGTCGCACGGGGAATCGTGTGCGCTCCATCGACGCTCGCGCCCACGTGCTGCGTCTGCGGACGCGCGAGTCGGCCACTGTCGCGGTACTCGCCAAGTGCGAGGCGTAATTCTACATCTACATTTATACTCAGCAAGCCACCAAACGGTGTGTGGCGGAGGACGCTTTACGTGCCACTGTCATTACCTCCCTTTTCTGTTCCAGTCGCGTATGGTTCGCGGGAAGAACGACTGCCGAAAAGCCTCCGTGCGTGCTCGAATCTCTCTAATTTTACATTCGTGATCTCCTCGGGAGGTATAAGTAGGGGGAAGCAATATATTCGATACCTCATCCAGAAACGCACCCTCTCGAAACCGGGACAGCAAGCTACACCGCGATGCAGAGCGCCTCCCTTGCAGAGTCTGCCACTTGAGTTTGCTAAACATCTCCGTAACGCTATCACGCTTACCAAATAACCCTGTGACGAAACGCGCCGCTCTTCTTTGGATCTTCTCTATCTCCTCTGTCAACCCGACCTGGTACGGATCCCACACTGATGAGCAATAAAGTATAGGTCGAACGAGTGTTTTGTAAGCCACCTCCTTTGTTGATGGACTACATTTTCTAAGGACTCTCCCAATGAATCTCAACCTGGCACCCGCCTTACCAACAATTAATTTTATATGATCAATCCACTTTATATCGTTCCGTACGCATGCTATCAGATATTTTACATAAGTAACTGCTACCAGTGTTTGTTCCACTATCATATAATCAGACAATAAAGGATCCTTCTTTCTATGTATTCGCAATACATTACATTTGTCTATGTTAAGGGTCAGTTGCCACTTCCTGCACCAAGTGCCTATCCGCTACAGATCTTCCTGCATTTCGCTGCAATTTTCTAATGCGGCAACTTCTCTGTATACTACAGCATCATCCGCCAAAAACTGCATGGAACTTCCGACGCTATCTACTAGGTCATTTATATATATTGTGAAAAGCAATGGTCCCATAACACTCCCCTGTGGCACGCCAGAGGTTACTTTAACGTCTGTAGACGTCTCTCCATTGATAACAACATGCTGTGTTCTGTTTGCTAAAAACTCTTCAATCCAGTCACACAGCTGGTCTGATATTCCGTAGGCTCTTACTTTGTTTATCAGGCGACAGTGCGGAACTGTATCGAACGCCTTCCGGAAGTCAAGGAAAATGGCATCTACCTGGGAGCCTGTATCTAATATTTTCTGGGTCTCATGAACAAATAAAGCGAGTTGGGTCTCACACGATCGCTGTTTCCGGAATCCATGTTGATTCCTACTGAGTAGATTCTAGGTTTCCAGAAATGACACGATACGCGAGCAAAAAACGTGTTCCAAAATTCTACAACAGATCGATGTCAGAGATATAGGCGTATAGTTTCTCGCATCTGCTCGACGACCCTTCTTGAAAACTGGAATTATGAGCTGCCTATGGGAATTTCACTGTTAAATGCAGGGGAGAGAGGCCTCTATGACGGCAAACATTTGTCTAATAACGTGACAGAAGAAGAAAGGGGAATCCAATATTAGAATCAGAACTTAAAAGAGTTTTGCAAGACTTAAAATCGAATAAGGCAGAATTTCTAAAGTCATTGGGGGGAGTGGCAACAAAACGATTATTCGCGTAGGTGTGTAGGATGTGTGAATCTGATGATATACCATCTGACTTCATCATCCGCACAATTCCGAACATTGCAAGACCCGAGTGCGAGAGTTATTGTACAATCATGCATCCAAGATACTGACAAGACTAATATACAGAAGAATGGAAAAAAACATTGAGGATCTGTTAGATGACGATCAATCTGGCTGTAGGAAAAGGAAAGGCACCATAGAAGCAGTTCTGCTATGGTGGTTGATAACGGAGGCAATACTGAAGCCAAATCAAGACAGGTTCACAGGATCTGTAAACATGCAAAAAGTGTCCTCCAATCTACAAGATGTCCAAAATTCTTAGGAAAACTGGGGAAAGCTTTCGCGATAGGCAGGTAATGCACATTGTGTACGTGAGGTAAAAGGGAACAATAAGAGTGGAAGGCCAACAGCAAAGTAATCAGATATTTAAAAAAGTGTGTATGACAGGGACGTAGTCCTCCAGCCCTAAAGATGGTGGAGTAAAAGACAGCTTCAAGAGTCGGATTAAATTTCAAGGCGAAAGGATATCAATGATAAGATTAGCTGATGACTTTCCTCAGTGAAAGGGAAGATTTCCGGGATCTGTTAAATGGAATGAAGAGTCTAATGAGTAAAAGTATATGGACTGAGAGTAAATCGGAGAAAGACAAGAGTAACGAGATGTATCAGAAATGAGAACAACAAGAATCTTGCCCGCATCTCGTGGTCGTGCGGTAGCGTTCTCGCTTCCCACGCCCGGGTTCTCGGGTTCGATTCCCGGCGGGGTCAGGGATTTTCTCTGCCTCGTGATGGCTGGGTGTTGTGTGATGTCCTTAGGTTAGTTAGGTTTAAGTAGTTCTAAGTTCTAGGGGACTGATGACCTAAGATGTTAAGTCCCATAGTGCTCAGAGCCATTTGAAAAAACAAGAATCTTAAAGTCATGATTGGTGATCACCAAGTTAATCAAGTTAAGAAATTCTGCTACCTATGCTGCAAAGTAATACATGGCAGATGGAGCAACGAGGACATGTAAAGCAGACCAGCATTGGCAAAAAGGGCATTCGTGGCCAAGAGAAGTTTGTTACTATCAAACATAAGCCTTCGTTTGAGGAAGAAATGTTTGGAACACAGCATTGTGTGGTAGTGAAACATGGACGGTGCGAAAACAGAACAGAATACGAGGCCTGTTCAGAAAGTAAGCTCCGATTGATTGCCAAATTGAAACAACAGTGAACATCAGAAATGTTTTACTTGTAACAATTAGCTACACCTTTCAGCTACTTCTCTACGTAGTCGCCGTTCTGACTTAGACTTTTGTCATAGCGTTGTACCAACTTTTCAATAGCCTCATCATAGAAGGCAGCCGCCAGTGCTTTCCGCCAATTCGCCACGCTGGCCTACACCTCGTTGTCTGTGTCAAAATGTTGTCTTCAAAGACAGCGGTTCATGTGACCAGAGATGAAACTCAGGGGGAGACAATTGCGGACTGTATTGTGGGTAATCTCACATTTCCATTTGAAAACGATGCAGGAGTATCTTCATTGCCCCTGCAGAATGCGGCTGAGAATTGTCTTGAAGAAGATGCAGCACGACAGTTATGTAATGTTAGCTGCATAGCTTCAGGCGAAATTTCTCACCAGGCCCTCGTACTTGGCGGCAGACACGATTTTCTAGACATCTTTACGCACTCACTGCGAGCTCAGAAATGAGAAGAGCGACGTGATGCTAACTGGGGTTATACTAGAGACACTACCCAACACATCTGTGCAAAGCTTTATCGGATTTTCATAGTCGTTTCCATTTCGCGACCGATCGGAGCTTACTTTCTGAACGCCCCTCGTAGAATCGAAGCAATTGAGATGTGGTGCTACAGAACAATATTGAAAATAAGGTGTGCTCATGAGGAGGTACTCCGCAGACACGGGTAGAAGTGGAAAACTCTGATGAGAAGAAGGGACAGGATGGTAGCACATCTGTTAAGATATCACGGAATAACTTCCACGGTACTAAAGGCAGCTGTAGGGGGTAAAAACTGTAGAGAAAACATAGATTGGAATACATCCAACAAATAATTGAGGATGTAGGTTGCAAGTGGAACTCGAAGATCAAGCGGATGCCACAGGAGAGGAGTTCGTGGCAGGCCGCATCAAACCACTCAGAAGACTAACCACAGGCTTCAATAGAAGACGAAATTGTGTTGCTTTCATTCTGTTCTGTTCACTCTTCGTGGGCGGTGGCATCTACGTCACAACGTTAGTGATGTCTCTCTGCATAATTCCTCAGTGAAGACATGCCCTATCTCTCAACATCGCAGCGCCACCTCATGGAGGTCGATATAGAGTCAAGGATTGACTCTCTCTGCCCAGACTTGCATGGACAGGCCAAGTAAAATACTTAGGGGTGAACCTGTATAGCAAACTCCTTTTCGAGCGTCGCATCCACAACAAGAGGGTTCAGCTATTAGACCTCTTATACCATTTATACCCCTTGTTGACCGGTATACAGATGAGCGTTCGAACGAAGCTTCAGCCGCATCAAGTGACAGTTTTACCTTCAGTTCTTTACGGCTGCTCCATGTGGGGAACTATCCGCCACTATAAGTCATTCTAAACAGATGCTTCCGCCTCATCTCAGGAACCCCAAAATGGGTCAGGAATGCCTACCTTCATACTGAATTAAACATCCCACCCATCCCTCACCACGTCACATCTGCAACACAGAAGCTCCTCCGTAGGATCGACGAACTCAGGTCCACCACCTTCCATCTCGAATATACTATCGTTCCACAACAATGGCACGGAGTGCTGGTCCCTCAACCATTCGTTGAGGCTCTATTAATAATTGAATTCAATGAAAACCAACACCTTTAGCAGGGTCACGGGTTACAAGCCCTTCCCCCTGCTTACATCTCAATGAAGCTTGAATAAATCCCTGTGTCCATTACCCCATAAGTCTAGCCTTAATGCAAGGTAGTACTTTGGCTCACCACACATACACACACATACACACACACAAACACCACACACATAAATCGCTCTGCCCAGTTCGTGACCTCCTATGAAGCTGTCAACATCATGTCGTCAAGTCAACGGTGCTATTCAAGTCTCAGGTGGAGGTGTACATTTCTACTGGTTGAATTTGTATTTCAGGAGAATAGTTTGTAAATGTGTGCATGAAGTGATGCTTTACTGTTCAAACACAGTTGAAAATATTAGGCACAGTCCTGTGGCAGTGGATTATATACAGTTAACTACCTCTTTTTACACGGACGCGTCAAAGAAACTGGTATAAAATTCAAATGCAGAGATATGTAAACAGGCAAAATATGGCGCTGCGTTCGGCAACGAATATATAAGACAACACATCCAGAATGAGATTTTCACTCTGCAGCGGAGTGTGCGCTGATATGAAACTTCCTGGCAGATTAAAACTGTGTGCCCGACCGAGACTCGAATTTGGGACCTTTGTCTTTCGCGGGCAAGTGCTCTACCAACTGAGCTACCGAAGCACGACTCACGCCCCATCCTCACAGCTTTACTTCTGCCAGTACCTCGTGTCCTACCTTTCAAACCTAACAGAAGCTCTCCTGCGAACCTTGCAGAACTAGCACTCCTGAAAGAAAGGATATTGCGGAGGCATGGCTTAGCCACAGCCTCGGGGATGTTTCCAGAATGAGATTTTCACTCTGAAAATATCCTTTCTTTGAGGAGTGCTAGTTCTGCAAGGTTCGCAGGAGAGCTTCTGTAAAGTTTGGAAGGTAGGAGGCGAGGTACTGGCAGAAGTAAAGCTGTGAGTACCGGGCGTCAGTCGTGCTTCGGTAGCTCAGTTGGTAGAGCACTTGCCCGCGAAAGGCAAAGGTCCCGAGTTCGAGTCTCGGTCGGGCACACAGTTTTAATCTGCCAGGAAGTTTCAAGACAACACTTGTGTGGTGCAATTGTTAGATCAGTTACTGCTGCTACAATGGCAGGTTGTTAAGATTCAGGTGAGTTTGAACATGGTGTTATAGCCGTCGCAAGAGCGATGCGACACAGCATGAAGTGGGGATTTTCCCGTACGACCATTTCAGGAGTGTACCGTCAATATCAGAAATTTGGTAAAATGTTAAATCTACGACATCGCTGCGGCAGGAAAAATATCCCACAAGAAGGGAACCAACGACGACTGAAGAGAACCGTTCAGTGTGACAGGAGTGCAACCCTTCCGCAAACTGCACCAGATTTCAGCGCTGGGCCATAAAGAAGTGCTAGCGTGCGAACCATTCATCTTCGATATGGGCTTTCGGATCCGAAGGCCGACTGGTTTACCCTTGATGACTGCACGACACAAGGCAGTAGGAATCGCCTGGGCCGGTCAGCAACGACATTGGACTGTTGATGACTGGAAACATGTTGCTCATGAATCGATGGACCCTGCACGTAAGCAAAAAAAAGAAAAATGTTCAAACAGCTCTAAGCACTTATGGGACTTAACATCTGAGGTCATCAGTCCCCTAGAACTTAGAACTACTTAAAGCTAACTAACCTAAGGACATCACACACATCCATGCCCGAGGCAGGATTCGAACCTACGACCGCAGCACCAGCATGGTCCCGGACTGAAACGCCTAGAACCGCTCGGTTACAGCGGCCGGCCATATCTGTGTAGGTGACATATACACTCCTGGAAATGGAAAAAAGAACACATTGACACCGGTGTGTCAGACCCACCATACTTGCTCCGGACACTGCGAGAGGGCTGTACAAGCAATGATCACACGCACGGCACAGCGGACACACCAGGAACCGCGGTGTTGGCCGTCGAATGGCGCTAGCTGCGCAGCATTTGTGCACCGCCGCCGTCAGTGTCAGCCAGTTTGCCGTGGCATACGGAGCTCCATCGCAGTCTTTAACTCTGGTAGCATGCCGCGACAGCGTGGACGTGAACCGTATGTGCAGTTGACGGACTTTGAGCGAGGGCGTATAGTGGGCATGCGGAAGGCCGGGTGGACGTACCGCCGAATTGCTCAACACGTGGGGCGTGAGGTCTCCACAGTACATCGATGTTGTCGCCAGTGGTCGGCGGAAGGTGCACGTGCCCGGCGACCTGGGACCGGACCGCAGCGACGCACGGATGCACGCCAAGACCGTAGGATCCTACGCAGTGCCGTAGGGGACCGCACCGCCACTTCCCAGCAAATTAGGGACACTGTTGCTCCTGGGGTATCGGCGAGGACCATTCGCAACCGTCTCCATGAAGCTGGGCTACAGTCCCGCACACCGTTAGGCCGTCTTCCGCTCACGCCCCAACATCGTGCAGCCCGCCTCCAGTGGTGTCGCGACAGGCGTGAATGGAGGGACGAATGGAGACGTGTCGTCTTCAGCGATGAGAGTCGCTTCTGCCTTGGTGCCAATGATGGTCGTATGCGTGTTTGGCGCCGTGCAGGTGAGCGCCACAATCAGGACTGCATACGACCGAGGCACACAGGGCCAACACCCGGCATCATGGTGTGGGGAGCGATCTCCTACACTGGCCGTACACCACTGGTGATCGTCGAGGGGACACTGAATAGTGCACGGTACATCCAAACCGTCATCGAACCCATCGTTCTACCATTCCTAGACCGGCAAGGGAACTTGCTGTTCCAACAGGACAATGCACGTCCGCATGTATCCCGTGCCACCCAACGTGCTCTAGAAGGTGTAAGTCAACTACCCTGGCCACCAAGATCTCCGGATCTGTCCCCCATTGAGCATGTTTGGGACTGGATGAAGCGTCGTCTCACGCGGTCTGCACGTCCAGCACGAACGCTGGTCCAACTGAGGCGCCAGGTGGAAATGGCATGGCAAGCCGTTCCACAGGATTACATCCAGCATCTCTACGATCGTCTCCATGGGAGAATAGCAGCCTGCATTGCTGCGAAAGGTGGATATACACTGTACTAGTGCCGACATTGTGCATGCTCTGTTACCTGTGTCTATGTGCCTGTGGTTCTGTCAGTGTGATCATGTGATGTATCTGACTCCAGGAATGTGTCAATAAAGTTTCCCCTTCCTGGGACAATGAATTCACGGTGTTCTTATTTCAGTTTCCAGGAGTGTATTTGATCATGGAAACCTATTACTAGTTTCTCCCCAGTCCAGATTTCATTTTTCTATCTATTTTTAATTACATTAGACCTACGAGATGCAGAAAAATCAGTTCGTGCGCCTTCGGCTTCTCGCCAAAAGCACATCCAGCAACGTGGTTCGCGCTGCCTGCTTATGTTCTAGGCGAGGGGTCGACAGCACTGTTCTAATGGATTTTGGTGCGAATAAGATGGCCCGAGGTTGGTTTCGAGAGCACGAGAATGAACCAAATGATTCTACCATGCTCACCACAGTGACTAGAGGTCAAAATTACTGAGCCTTAGAGAAGAGTGCGTGATCGCAAACCACTTCCGTCATCGTTACCTGAACTCGCCACTATTTTGCGGGAAGAATAGTAACTTCCTGGCAGATTAAAACTGTGTGCCGGACCGAGACTCGAACTCGGGACCTTTGCCTATCGCGGGCAAGAGCACTTGCCAGGAAGTTTCATATCAGCGCACACTCCGCTGCAGAGTGAAAATCTCATTCTGGAAACATCCCCCAGGCTGTGGCTAAGCGATGTCTCCGCAATATCCTTTCTTTTCAGGAGTGCTAGTTCTGCAAGGTTCGCAGGAGAGCTTCTGTTAGGTTTGAAAGGTAGGACACGAGGTACTGGCAGAAGTAAAGCTGTGAGGATGGGGCGTGAGTCGTGCTTCGGTAGCTCAGTTGGTAGAGCACTTGCCCGCGAAAGACAAAGGTCCCAAATTCGAGTCTCGGTCGGGCACACAGTTTTAATCTGCCAGGAAGTTTCATATCAGCGCACACTCCGCTGTAGAGTGAAAATCTCATTCAAGAATAGTATGAGATTCCGATGAAAACCTTACAAGACCTGTATTTGTCCATTCCGACGTGACTGGAAGCTGTTTTGATTGCCAGCAGATTCGCTACACCGAATTAATCACAGGAATGTGTTTTGTTTGCGGTGTTTCCATATCTTGCTCCTGCCCTCCGTAGGCAAGAGTACGCAACGTGGCTTCTGGGACAGTTGGAGCGACGCGGCGGGCAGCGGCAGGCGGCAGGCGGCGTCGCGAGCCACGTGCTGGAGGCCGGGGCCGCATTTTATCGCCGGAGGGCGGCGCTGATCGATATCCGCCGCCTCGCCTCGCGTCCGCCAGGCGGTCCCGCCGGCGGCGGCGCGCCGCGTCGTCGCGAAATCAAACAGAGCGCCGCTGCGCCACACCTGCTCGGTAATTAATGACTGCGAGGAGCGGCGCGGCGCACAGTGGAGAGCGGCGACAAAAGACGCCAGCTGCCGCGGCGCCCCTCCCCCACCTGCGCGACGCCCCCCCCCTCCCCCCCACTTCGACTGCGATCTCCCGCCCCTCCGCATTGCCGCTGCCAGCCTGCCCGCCCGGCTGCCGGCGACTTCCTGCAATTAGCGCCCTACAGCCTGCCCCGAAAGCTGCGTCGCCGGCCCGCGCAGAGTCCCTGCAGCGCAACAGATAAGACACCCGCTACAGCACTCGACAGCTCGCCACGTTATAACACGTGCTCGGGCCAAACACTGGGACATAGCAGATTGGGTGATTCAGTTGCCCCTACTGCTGGGTTCGATGCAGCCCGCAGCGCTTTGAAATACCACGATTTTCCTACTCTCTCGCTCGTTACGTGCGAACTACACTACTGCCCATTAAAATTGCTACACCAAGAGGAAATGCAGATGACAAACGGGTATTCATTGGACAAATATATTACACTAGAACTGATATGTGATTGCATTTTCACGCAATTTGGGTTCATAGATCCTGAGAAATCAGTACCCTGAACAACCACCTTTGGCCGTAAAAACGACCTTGATATGCCTGGGCATTGAGTCAAACAGAGTTTGGATGGCGTGTACAGGTACAGCTGCCCATGCAGCTTCAACACGATACCACACTTCATCAATATTAGTGACTGGCGTATTGTGACGAAACAGTTGCTCGGAACCATTGACCAGACGTTTTCAATTGGTGAGAGATCTGGAGAATGTGCTGGCCAGGGCAGCAGTCGAACATTTTCGGTATCCAGAAAGGCCCGTACATGACCTGCAACATGCGGTCGTGCATTATCCTGCTGAAATGTAGGGTTTCGCAGGGATCGAATGAAGGGTAGAGCCACGGGTCGTAACACATCTGAAATGTAACGTCCACTGTTCAAAGTGCCGTCAATGAGAACAAGAGGTAACCGAGACGTGTAACGAGATTTCAGTAAGGTCCGATCGGTCGTGAAATGTTTTGTTTAGAACAGTTAGCTACTTCTCTACGTAGTTGCCGATCCGACTTCGGCATTTGTCGTAGCGTTGTATCAATGTTCCAGTAACCTCGTCATAGAAGACAGCTGGCAGTGCTTTCCTCCAACTCTCTACGCTGGTCCATTGCTCGTTGCTGGCGGGAGTGGCCGTGCGGTTCTAGGCACTACAGTCTGGAGCCGAGCGACCGCTATGGTCGCAGGTTCGAATCCTGCCTCGGGCATGGATGTGTGTGATGTCCTTAGGTTAGTTAGGTTTAATTAGTTCTAAGTTCTAGGCGACTGATTACCTCAGAAGTTAAGTCGCATAGTGCTCAGAGCCATTTGAACCATTTTGAACCATAGCTCGTTGTCTGTGCCAAAATGAATCTCAGGGAGAGGCAATCACGGCCATATTATGGGTGATCAAACACTTCTCATCGAAAACGCTTCAGCAACTTCTTCGTTGCTCCTGCAAAATGTGGCTGCGAATTGTGATAAAGTAGGAAACGTATGATAGTTATGTTAAGTGGGCTGCATGACATCATGCGAAATAGCTCACCAGGCCGTCTTATTTGGCGGGAGACACTACTGTCTAGGCAGCTTTGCGTGCTCATTGCGCGCTCAGAGCTGGCGTACCACAGACTGCTCAACGCATTTCGCGCCCAGTCGGACCTTACGTTCCGAATAGCTCCCATCTTAGTCCGTTACCGCGCTGCTGCTACGGTCGCAGGTTCGAATCCTGCCTCGGGCATGGATGTGTGTGATGTTCTTAGGTTAGTTAGGTTTAAGTAGTTCCAAGTCTAGGGGACTGATGGTTCAAATGGATCTCAGCACTATGGGACTTAACATCTGAGGCCATCAGTCCCCTAGAACTTGACAACTACTTAAACCTAACTAACCTAAAGACACCACACACGCCCATGCCCGTGGCAGGATTCGAACCTGCGACCGTAGCGGTCGCGCGGTTCCGAACTGAAGCGCCTAGAACTGCATGGCCACACCGTCCGACGGGGACTGATGACCTCAGATGTTAAGTCCCATAGTGCTCAGAGCCATTTGAACCATTTTTAAGGTAGTTAAATTTTGCAGTGGAATACATCTCCGCTGCAGACCATGGTTTTCGAGCTGTTCGCAAAAACGCGTTTGGAAGTCACTTTTACACGTTGCTCTTGAGTAATGCGAAAGCTACGGCCTGTTCGAAAACGCACCTCAGTAAAAAATTTAACTATACCAAATTTCCTACAAAAAGATCCTGTTCATTTTTTTTGTACGACCAACGGTTTGCTACTAGCGAGCGAGAGAATACGAAAACCTTGAGCGGCTTATTTGAAGGTGTTTCGGGTTGCATAAATCGCAGTGGTAGGGGCAACCGTGTACTACTGGACACATACACCGTCAGATTAAAACCATCCAGACACCACTGAAATACCGACCTGCAACGG
Source organism: Schistocerca piceifrons (assembly GCF_021461385.2). Classification (NCBI taxonomy): domain Eukaryota; kingdom Metazoa; phylum Arthropoda; class Insecta; order Orthoptera; family Acrididae; genus Schistocerca; species Schistocerca piceifrons. Next base: position 58,377,662 of record NC_060143.1, read on the forward strand.
TCATAGAACGCGTCTCTGATTGACCACTAGACGTCACCACAGATAGCCCCGCCAGTATAAAAGGAAGAGGGGAGTATTGTGTTTGCAGCAGTGAAACAGTAACAGCAGTCATCGCATGTCACCGTAGCAAAAAACTGATCAGGGACATTTCAGCCCTTCTAAAGCAGTCGATGCCGACTGCTGGTGACGTCATAGCGAAGTGGAAAAGCGGAGGAACAACCACAACTGTACCAAGACTAGACATGGGCAGAGGCCGTCGACTAGTGCGGACAGTGGTTGTAAAAAGCCTCATGAAATCTGAGGACTGAATCTCTCCTGAGTTCCGAAGTGCTATCAGGAGTCTAGCTAGCACAATTATTTGTGTGTACGTATACAACGCCAACGGCCTTGCCGCAGTGGTAACACATATCACCGAAGTTAAGCGCTGTCGGGCAGGGCTAGCACTTGGATGGGTGACCATCTGGTCTGCCTAGCGCTGTTGGCAAGCGGGTTGCACTCAGCCCTCGTGAGGCAAACTAAGGAGCTACTTGATTGAGAAGTAGCGCCGCGCGGGATTAGCCGAGCGGTCTAGGGCGCTGCATTCATTAACTGTGCGGTTGGTCCCGGCGGAGGTTCGAGCCCTCCCTCGGATATGGGTGTGTGTGTTTGTCCTGACTGATGACCTTAGCAGTTAAGTCCCATAAGATTTCACACATATTTGAACATTTTTTGAGAAGTAGCGGCTCCGGTCTCGGAAATTGACATACGGCCGGGAGAGCGGTGTGCTGACCACATGACCCTACGTATCCGCATCCAGTGCGCCTATGGGCTGAGGATGACACGGCGGCCGGTCGGTACCGTTGGGCCTTCATGGCCTGTTCAGGAGGAGTTCATTTTTTTTTATACAACAGTCGAGCAGTTCCTTGTAAGTCACACATTTCTGTACTCGGCGCTGAGTTACGCTTGAGTTGATGTAAAGTGTGGCTGCAATGGTTCGTGGTTGACGCGAAATAAATAACTTGGAGTGCTGAAACACGCTATGCCCTGTGGCAACCCGACGGAAGGTTGTGCATTCAGCGAATGCCTGGATGACGTTACCTGCCTTCATGTGTAATGCCGCAGTGAATTACAGGGGAGGTGGTGTTACAGTATGGGGTGGACCCCTTATTGCGCTTAAGAAAACGCTAGATGTGGAAGGATATGAACTGCGTACAGTAGAGGAATAGTTAGGAGATGATGGTTATATCAGTGCACCCTAAAGCAGTACTTGTGAGGCAGTTGTTTGTGAACAGTAGCATTCCTGAAATGGACTGACAAAGTCACAACCTGAACCAAATGGAAAATCTTTACGATGAACTAGAAAGCTCCACACTTCACTACCTTCTCTGGTTTTCGCTCTTGTTTAAGAAAGGGCTGTCTTCCTTCTATGGACATTTAGATACCTCATCAGAAGTGTCCCCAGCAATCAAGCCGTATTTATGGCAAAGGGCGGACACACGACTTACAGATGTCCATAATAGCTGTCTGGATACTGTTGGTCAGATATGTGTATCTTAGCTTTGATGTTATAGGGGTTATACTAAAAGGCAGGATGAAGTAGCACGATCAGATAAAATCTGTATTGGGGAAAGCCAGCATAGGTTTGTTGCAAGGGTTCTGGAAAAATATAGTGCACCTATAAACGAAATCGCATGTGGGATGCTCGTGCGACCCATTCTAGAGTACTATTCCAGTGTTTGGAATCTTCATTGCAACATGAACGAGGGTTGTCCAGAATGTAAGTTCCGATCGGCCGCGAAATGGAAACCACTGGGAAAATCCGGTAAGGCTTTGCACAAATGTGTTGGACACTATCTCTAGTATGCCCGTCGATCGTCTCGCGTCGCTCTTTTCAGTTTTGAGTGATCAGCGAGCACGTAAAGATGCGTAGGGAATAGAGTCTCCCGCCAAGTATGAGATTTCGCCTGTTGTCATGCAACCCACATAACACACCTCTCCAGCAGTTCCTTCTTCATGCCAATTCTCGGCCGCGCACTGCAGGGGAAGTGAAGACGCTCCTTCAGCGTTTCCGATGAGAAGTGTTTGATCACCCACAATACAGTCCGTAATTGGCTCCCCCTGAGTCTCATCTCTGCTCACAAGAACCGCTGGCTATGAAGACAAAATTTTTCCACGAGCTGCAGACCAGTGCAGATAACTGGCCGAAAGCACAGGCGGCTGCTTTCTATGACGATGATGTTGGAAAGTTGATACAACACTACGAAAACAATCGAAGTTGGAGCAGAGACTATGTAGAGAAGTAGGTGGAAGGTGTACCTAACTGTTGCAAATAAAACGTTTCTGGTTTTCTCTGTGGTTTCCATTTCGCGACTTATCGGAACTTACTTTCTGGACAACCCTCGTATATTCAGAGACGCATACTAGGATTGTTAAGGTCGGTATAGGCTACAAGTAAGTGGGAATCCTTTGAATAAAGACAATGTGTTTCTCCTGGAAATCTGTAGCATTGATGTAGAGAACATACGTTCGAGGAAGACTGCTACCATCCTTGTGTATTTTGAATAGAGATCTTGAGAGTGAGGGTACCAGAGATTAGGGCACGTGCAGAAGCATACAGACAGTCTTTTTTCCTTGGTCCAGTACGCGAATAGCACATAAAATCGAATACCCTCCTCCATAAGCTGTACAGTAGATCATGCAGTGCACCCTTTGGGGCACGCTTGCGAAACAGAGAGCGGGCAACAATGTTCACTGATGAAGCACCCTTTCTGATGAATGACCTCATAACAAGCAAAATTGCAGAGTATGTGGCACATAAAACCCTCGAGGAATTGTGCAGAAGCTGTTGAATGACTGTATGGTGCGGCATTTGCGATGAGGGCGTAACTGGACCATACTTCTTCGAAGATGGCGCTGGGAACACATTCACTGTGGACGCTGAACAGTATCGCAATATCTTGAGTGAGTTTTTGTGGTCTGAACTGGATCCTGCGAATAATGAAGAGGTTTGGTTCCAACAAGATGCGGCGATCTGTCACACATCGACAATGGACTTGTTACGAGAGACATTCCGTGTTCGGGTGATTTCTCGCAACGGTGACGTGGACTGGTAGCCATCTTGTGATCTGATACGGGAGATATTTGAAATCTCTCGTGTACGTCAGCGTATCACGATCGCTTCCATAGCTTAAGGTCGAGATTGAGCGTCTAATTTCAGAACTAGAGGTGCAAGTACGCCGAAAAGTTACGAAAAATTTCATCGAAAGAACGAGTGTGTGCCCACACGGTCGTGGAGGGCATTTGAGTAATATTTCATAATCGCAGGTAGCATGAAATGAAATAATATGGAAAATACTAAATTTCATCCGTGAATTTGTATGTTATAAAAAATTGCATCATTTTTGGGACAGTATTCGTGTTTGTTCGAATCGATTGTTATTACAGCTTCAGACTCTAAATAAACAATATCAGACTCATCTCAAATTATAGTAGCCCTCCCAAACACAAGTTCCTATTTAAAATGTTTGCCTACCCGATTTTTCCCACAAATACTTGAAGATTGTAATAGGTGCTTAGAAGTATAGCAGAAACAACAGCTTCGCCATTACCATGAAGATCTTTGCTGATACGACCGTCTGCTCTTCTCTTATATCATCTTACACACGAAGATAAGATTATAAACGAAATGATTACAAGAGAGTGATTTAAGATAGTGGAAATTAGGATAACTGCGAGGACAGTTATTTTTCAGTAGACGCATTCGAGAGTGTGTAGGGAAAAGGACGTACGAGGTACCCACTGCCACGCACTGTGCAGTTTCTTGTGGAGCATATAATATGTAGACGCGGTGTCCAGTGGCCGCGTGTTGAGAATGTCGGCGCACGAGACCCCTCAGGGCACACCCAGGGGTGGCCTGGCGCCTAATTGAGGGCGTGGGTATGGCTGCAGATTCGGCGCGTGGGGTGTGGGCCGCGGGCCGGGGGACCCCCTCGGTGACGTCACCTTACCCCCCACCCCCTTCCCCAGCGGGAGTCCCATTACACGCGTGTCCGTTTCTGCAGGCCCTGACGCCGTGGCTGCAGCTGACGTCACCGCAGCCTCACCGCTGACAAGTGATACCTAAAGTGCGCGTCATTTACGACGGCGGCCGAGTTTAGGTTCGTTCTGCGCATCTGACGTCACAAAACACAGTCAGCCAATGAACAGAGAACGACGTTGCCAGAGCTCGACTGCAGTGCAGCGCATGGACGAGTGTTTTATTTTAGAAACGTTCAGTCATAAATAAAGTAATTGAACAAAAGCAATGTCTTGATAGCAGACTTTCTTTTATAGAAAGTTTGGAAAAAGCATTCTTTATACCAGTTGCTCAATATTCTATTAATTAATTAAACCAAACAAGCAATAAGCCTCCTAATTCAGGCGATAGCAAGGAAAGGTGTTTGTATCATACTCACTAACCGCTTTTTCGCAATTAAGAATAGCGGTAATTGTTTATTTCCTATTTTACTTCGACGAAACGTGAATAATTCATAGTCATAGCAACAGTTTTTGTCGGTATTTTGCGTCACATTTTAAAGTACTCTAGGAACACTGTTCAATGATGAGCCGCGTTAGCATAATGGTTACAGTGTTGGGCTCTTACGCGAAAGGTTCAATGACTGTCATTATGTCATTGTCCGTCACTCAAAATACAGACAATTTTTCTCGAACTTCCTTGGGAGTGCTTTCCACGACCCGCCTCGCAGCTGGAATGTGTTAAGCCAAGAGAGAAAAAGGTTTCCTATTTGAACCAATGAACATTTCTGAACTATTGAACGGAACACATCAATTTCGAGAAGACGTGACACAACATATTCGTAGCGGGGCGCAGAAGGCCTCTGATCAATTACACAAAAAAAAAACCTTGTTCGGTGCTTAATATTTTCTTTATTGAAAAACAATATAGAAGCGTCTTACTTCATGAATTTTATTCGTTTGAATGTAATTTTTTGAAATTTCTAGTGGAAACCAAAATCGACCATACGGAAAGTATACGTTATGGACTTTTACCTCTGCAAACTCTTCAAAATTGCGTGCAATGGTTTACTACATTTAATGCTTCACAATAACTGTTTGAACATCGAAACAAAATTAAGTCATTTATGGGGGCAAGGTATCAGTCAAGGAGATCTGTAAAAATCAAATTTTTGGGCCAAATAGTTTTTGGGAAATCGAATGGTAAAGTGTGTCAAAGGAGTCGAACACCATGTGTCTGCACGGCGAGTAGTACAGTGATGGCAAAATCGCGCACAGCGCGGAATGCGGGGAGCACGTCTCTGTAGCAGCGAAAGGGTTAATGCGGCCGTGATGGCTTTACTTCAAAAACTGCGCGCTCCCCCCCTAAATGTAAGTTTGCGAACTATACTATATTATGGCGCTGCTTCTCTTGGCGCGTGCAACTGGCAACGCAGCAATCTCCCGCGTCTGGGCGGGCATGCGCGAACCGCCAAGATAAAAGAATTGAACCATAGTAACGCAAGCACAAAAATATCTACGTCGCCGCTATCGGATCCGGCTGCGCAAAGCCAACAGTCTGAACCGCAGGTAACGCACATCCAACAGAAGCATTATACACATTGATCTTTAAACGACTGTTCGTGTATATTTAGTGAGTCCTGGGACGTAACTTCGATGTGTGGGAGGGGGGAGGGGGGGGGGGGATGGCGGGCGCCAAAATTCGACTATGCGTCGCCCCTCCTCCCAACGTGCCGACCGCTACCCCTTTTCTTTGTTTAATACTAATCCTGCCACTCCTCCATCTTACTGCTATATTTGAATGCAACAACAAGGCAAAAGAGAACTTCAAGCAAGAATAATTTCAAATCTGAGCAAAAATTAAAATTGTAGTCGAAAGGAAACTCGTTTCGTATACCTAAATTTTCACTTCGATGAAATCCATCTTACTTTTATGTAGCTGAGGAGCAGCCGACTGGTCAGCGCGACCACATTCCATGTGAAAAGGTCGGGTTCGATTCCCGCTAGGTCGGAGATTTTCTCCCCTCGGGAACTGGGTATTGTGTCGACCTTTTCATTATTTCATCATCATAGACATGCAAGTCGCCGGAATGGAGTCAAATAAAAAGACTTCCATTCGTCGAAGCGGACCAAATATGCGATACGCGTTTCTTTTCCTAGACTGATGTTTTTGTACAGAAAATAGTAAAATAACATAAACACAGACAGCGATTTTGAAGCAGCCATGGGTTTGAAATACTCTATTCGCGCTGTGAGTTGCCCGGTCACTCCTTCAATATTACAGTTTTTTATCTCACCCCTTTCAGTAACAAGCAATGTGAGTTCACTGAGCCAGCTTTGTCACGAAGATGTTCTGAGGTAAGAAAGTGTGTACTTGAGTTTGCTAAAGGTTCTCCCGTAGCAGTCAGTGGAAATAGCGATTGTCAGTCACGATACAGAGTCGCAAAACAGCGTCTAAACTACACTCCTGGAAATTGAAATAAGAACACCGTGAATTCATTGTCCCAGGAAGGGGAAACTTTATTGACACATTCCTGGGGTCAGAAACATCACATGATCACACTGACAGAACCACAGGCACATAGACACAGGCAACAGAGCATGCACAATGTCGGCACTAGTACAGTGTATATCCACCTTTCGCAGCAATGCAGGCTGCTATTCTCCCATGGAGACGATCGTAGAGATGCTGGATGTAGTCCTGTGGAACGGCTTGCCATCCATTTCCACCTGGCGCCTCAGTTGGACCAGCGTTCGTGCTGGACGTGCAGACCGCGTGAGACGACGCTTCATCCAGTCCCAAACATGCTCAATGGGGGACAGATCCGGAGATCTTGCTGGCCAGGGTAGTTGACTTACACCTTCTAGAGCACGTTGGGTGGCACGGGATACATGCGGACGTGCATTGTCCTGTTGGAACAGCAAGTTCCCTTGCCGGTCTAGGAATGGTAGAACGATGGGTTCGATGACGGTTTGGATGTACCGTGCACTATTCAGTGTCCCCTCGACGATCACCAGTGGTGTACGGCCAGTGTAGGAGATCGCTCCCCACACCATGATGCCGGGTGTTGGCCCTGTGTGCCTCGGTCGTATGCAGTCCTGATTGTGGCGCTCACCTGCACGGCGCCAAACACGCATACGACCATCATTGGCACCAAGGCAGAAGCGACTCTCATCGCTGAAGACGACACGTCTCCATTCGTCCATCCATTCACGCCTGTCGCGACACCACTGGAGGCGGGCTGCACGATGTTGGGGCGTGAGCGGAAGACGGCCTAACGGTGTGCGGGACCGTAGCCCAGCTTCATGGAGACGGTTGCGAATGGTCCTCGCCGATACCCCAGAAGCAACAGTGTCCCTCATTTGCTGGGAAGTGGCGGTGCGGTCCCCTACGGCACTGCGTAGGATCCTACGGTCTTGGCGTGCATCCGTGCGTCGCTGCGGTCCGGTCCCAGGTCGACGGGCACGTGCACCTTCCGCCGACCACTGGCGACAACATCGATGTACTGTGGAGACCTCACGCCCCACGTGCTGAGCAATTCGGCGGTACGTCCACCCGGCCTCCCGCATGCCCACTATACGCCCTCGCTCAAAGTCCGTCAACTGCACATACGGTTCACGTCCACGCTGTCGCGGCATGCTACCAGTGTTAAAGACTGCGATGCAGCTCCTTATGCCACGGCAGACTGGCTGACACTGACGGCGGCGGTGCACAAATGCTACGCAGCTAGCGCCATACGACGGCCAACACCGCGGTTCCTGGTGTGTCCGCTGTGCCGTGCGTGTGATCATTGCTTGTACTGCCCTCTCGCAGTGTCCGGAGCAAGTATGGTGGGTCTGACACACCGGTGTCAATGTGTTCTTTTTTCCATTTCCAGGAGTGTATATCACTGACTCACAAATATTATCTGAAAAAGAAAAAGGCCACAGATACTGATTTCAGCTAACTTACCATTTATCTTTAAAAGCCTTCAGTTCCCAATGGGATAAGGGCACAGTATGACAATAAATAAAGCACAAACGCAAACATTTTATTGTTGCGGAGTTAACTTGAAAGGACTATGTTTCTCGCACGGGGAAATATATGTAGTTTATTCGCGTGTCGAACAACCTCAAAACTCATTCGTTTCTCCATCTGACCGCAAAACGCCGAATGTTGTTAATAAGAATACGTATGGTGTTCCGGAACTATTCGTTCGCCGGCCGGGGTGGCTGAGCGGTTCTAGGCGCTACAGTCTGGAACAGCGCGAACGCTACAGTCGCAGGTTCGAATCCTGCCTCGGGAATTGATGTGTGTGATGTCCTTAGGTTAGTTAGGTTTAAGTAGTTCTAAGTTCTAGGGGACTGATGACCTCAGAAGTTAAGTCCCATAGTGGTCAGAGCCTTTTGAACTATTCGTTCAAATTGATATAAGAGGCAGAGATCATATACAGGGTTATTACAAATGATTGAAGTGATTTCACAGTTCTACAATAACTTATTTGAGATATTTTCACAATGCTTTGCACACACATACAAAATCTCAAAAAGTTTTTTTAGGCATTCACAAATGTTCGATATGTGCCCCTTTAGTGATTCGGCAGACATCAAGCCGATAATCAAGTTGCTCCCACACTCGGCGCAGCATGTCCCCATCAATGAGTTCGAAAGCATCGTTGATGCGAGCTCGCAGTTCTGGCACGTTTCTTGGTAGAGGAGGTTTAAACACTGATTTTTTCACATAACCCCACAAAAAGAAATCGCATGGGGTTAAGTCGGGAGAGCGTGGAGGCCATGACATGAATTGCTGATCATGATCTCCACCACGACCGATCCATCGGTTTTCCAATCTCCTGTTTAAGAAATGCCGAACATAATGATGGAAGTGCGGTGGAGCACCATCCTGTTGAAAGATGAAGTCGGCGCTGTCGGTCTCCAGTTGTGGCATGCGCCAATTTTCCAGCATGTCCAGATACACGTGTCCTGCAACGTTTTTTTCGCAGAAGAAAAATGGGCCGTAAACTTTAAACCGTGAGGCATCCAGAAGCTTTAAACTGCGCATACCATCGCCGAATGGAGTTAGCAGTTGGTGGATCTTTGTTGAACTTCGTCCTGAAGTGTCGTTGCACCGTTATGACTGACTGATGTGAGTGCATCAAGCATCAAGCACGACATACGCTTTCTCGGGTCCTGTCGCCATTTTGTCTCACTGCGCTCTCGAGCGCTCTGGCGGCAGAAACCTGAAGTGCGGCTTCAGCCGAACAAAACTTTATGAGTTTTTCTACGTATCTGTAGTGTGTCGTGACCACATGTCAATGAATGGAGCTACAGTGAATTTATGAAATCGCTTCAATCATTTGTAATAGCCCTGTATATTTAGTTACGGTACATATGGTCCCTGACGGCATTTCTGATGTCTCCGCAACGGTTTCATATACCAGCTGCTTCATGCACCCTCAGAGGAAGAAATCCAGACACGTGAAGTCGAATAACCTGGGTGGCCAGGACCACAGTGCCGTCCCAGCCGATACATCGATTCCCGAAGGTGTCTCTCTGATGGTCCCCCATCGTGATGGAAGCACATAATTTGTCTAACATTCTGAGGTACAGCCTGCAGCAGTTTGGCAAGACGTGTTCCACAAAGATACAGTATCTCTGTCCTTGCGATATCTCCGTCCATTGAGGCGGAATGGAAGAATGTATGTTGGAGTCAACCAGTCACCGACAACGCCGGACCACACATTAACATAGAATCACTGTTGATGAGCACGACGTCGACTACCTCGTGGATTCACGTTCCCATACACGCGAACTGTCGATATTAGAACAGCTTACACGAGTAAACAAAGCCTCGTCGGTCTCAGGACATCGACTGGATATAAGGGGGTGCAGGGGAGTCTGTTGTAAAACCCACTGTGCGAAGTGCACGCTTTGGGGGAATCTTCAGGTGCCACTGCAGCCACACGATGAAGATGGACTGGATGAAGCTTCTGGTCATGTAACACATTCTACAAGAAGCTACTTATGACGCAAAGGATGTGTGCAGTGTGTCGTGTAGTTGTGGATGGACTGTCTTTAACAGGTCGCAGAATCTTGGCTTCCGTTTGGGGAGTTCACACTGTTCGATTCGGGCCTGTGTCATGCATACTTGCACGGAAGTACCTGTCTCACGTAGCACGCGATGAAGACTTCTCGATGTTTGGTGTTGTGAAACCCGTCGCTTGGGAAGCGCTGTCGATACTCTCTCACTGCAGCTAGTAGGCTCTGAGCACTATGGGACTTAACATCTGAGGTCATCAGTCCCCTAGAACTTAGAACTACTTAAACCTAACTAACCTAAGGACATCACACACATCCATGCCCGAGGCAGGATTCGAACCTGCGACCGTAGCGGTCGCGCGGTTCCAGACTGTAGCGCCTAGAACCGCTCGGCCACTCCGGCCGGCTGCAGCTAGTACATTTCCATTCAAAGGAAGGCACCGCTGTTGTCACGAGGCGGTGATGCTTAGGGAATGAATCGGTGTTTTTTTCAAGCAGACCTCAGAGCCAACCATCCGTATAGAAAGCCGTTGTGAATGTCAGTACACATTCCCAGTCAGCGTCACCGAGGCAACAGCTTACGCCAACATCACTAAGAACATTTTCACTAAAATTACCTGTTGACTCAGAGACCATATGTTTTCTATCGAAATATATTAATTTGCACGTTCTCTACCTCCTGTACTAATTTGAACGAATAGTTTCGGAACATCCTGTACTATACAGAAGTTAGGTGTGATACAAATTAAATGATGCATTGTAATCTTTTCCTGATTTAGAAAACAAACGAAAAAAGTAAAGACCAATGAAGCAGGTCCTTTTCAACTAGTACGCCTATGTTATAAAAATCTGGATTCAGATATTTTTTGTTTTGTTTTGTATTTCATTTAATATACAATCTGTAGGTGTTTGTAAGGTTTCCTTTCGTAAATGCTGCAATTACGAATCCCCTCCGATACGTTCGCAACTGGGGTTCTCCCTATGGAACTGGCCTGAATTTTGGCTGGTTCAAATGGCTCTGAGCACTATGGGACTTAACTTCTGAGGTCATCAGTCTCCTAGAACTTAGAACTACTTAAACCTAACTAACCTAAGGACATCACACACATCCATGCCCGAGGCAGGATTCGAACCTGCGACCGTTGCGCCTAGAACCGCTCGGCCGCACCGGCCGGCGTGTTTGGCTGAAAATCTCATTTCGTCAATGGGTCATTACTCAAACACCTAGCTGTACTGTTAAGGTAAGGAATGAAAAGAAGATTTTAAATCTGTCTACAGTGTTCATAATGGTTAAAGTCTTTTTCTTTCTTGCCGTAGCACGCCAGCTGAGGCAGTAGCCGTAGCGATGCAGGGACGGTGGATCTGTACCCCTTCGTGTCGCCCACGCAGCACTCCGTCGCACATGAGTAGCCAAATTGCGAACCGGCAGGTCTGGGTCTGTTCCCGGTCTACGTGGCTCGCCCACCGTCTACCGTGGCTGTCCCCTCTTCTGCACGACTCCTGACCTGTCTTTCTTCGCTGTCTCGATTTCCACTGTCAATGTAAATGATACTCATTCCTGAGCAAAGCCTATGAAACGCACCGAAACATCGTGACTGCATGAATTAAAATGTTTATTCGCTTTTCAGTCGGGGAAAAATATTACACTGTCCAGTCACTTTAATGCGACCTGAAACCTGGTAGTCAAGGAAGGCAGGATTCGGTTACGATTGTACCACTAGACAAAAAAATGCTTTTCCACTTCCACATCGGGGAAAAGAGGAAGAGAGGTGTAAACCTCGCAAAAGCCCTCCTGCCCTTCTTCCTCAGCAGGGAGATGCGGATGGAAATCAAGAGAACACTCTGCAAGACAACAGTCCTCCCAGCACTAACGTACGGGTGTTGTGCGTGGGGAGTCACGTGCCAGACCAACCACAAAAACTGCAGAGTGCAAAACAAAGTACTAAGGTGGATTCTGGACGCCCCACCATGGACACCCATACGCGAGCTCCACTAAATAGTGGAAATTGAAACGATACACGACACTGTGGAAATATTAGTAAACACACTATATGACAAATTAGAAACACTAAGAGAAAATTGTAGACAACTCAGGGACACAGGTACTGTGATACCCCCAACATGGTACAGGCAGAGAGTACCACACCTAATCATCCAAGACCCTGTAGAGTAGTAACCAATAGTGAATAGTTTAAATGTTTAATATGTTTTGTCCTAGTTTAGTCCATACGTGTTTCCCTTTGGTATAATATACTTTTGTTATTTGTCTTGCCGATTCGTGCTCCCTTCTTGGGATCCAATAGTGAATAGATAAATGCTTAATTTGTTTTTGGCTTTGTTTTGTCGTTTCGTTTCCCAGGTAATTAGTAGCGTAGGAACCCAAACTAACCTAAGACGTAGCGACTACGTCCAATTTCCCCCCCCCCCCCCCCCTCTCTCTGTCGGCTGTGCGACCACCCTGCTTCAGGTACAGATGTTCAGAGTAAACTGGCGTTATTAGCTGTTTTGGTGCTAAACGATGCAGAAATGCAAGCTAATGAGAGAAGAAGAAAGAAAGAAAGAGAGAATGGACGAAAAACTGGATTAAGAGGAGAAACGCTGGAAAAGGTGTGCTCTCCAAGCTTTATAAAGAGTTGAGGTTAATTCGTGTAAAACCTACTTTTGTTTGAAAAGTATCACCATTTCATTACTGTTTGATTTTATAAATATACCAATAATGACTGTTATATACGACTTTATTTTATAGGATAGAAGATCGTAAATCCTTTGCAAATTTTATACGAATGGATGTATTGGTATTTGCAACTCTTTCGAGTGCCTCTGCACGCAAGTGTTTATTATAATAGTTTGCGCTTTCTACCGCACCTCACAACAGCAGAAAAGCGACTATCAACAAAGGCTTCCCGCCCAAGCTTTCCGCGTCTGACGTCACAAACGAAACGCCTCATGATTGGCCAACGCTGGTAGCACGCAGGGAACCTTGCAAGAAAAATAGCACCGGACCTATCCTGGAAATCTTACAAGGTTCCCAGCAAGGAAGCCCGCTAGCAGACGACGGAGCCCGCAAGGTAGCCGCCGCGCGAGCCAGCAAGGAAACTTACAGCGAATCTTGCTCCGTGCATCATAGATCAACCTAGAGTTAACCAGACTAGACTAGAAAATATAGAGTCCAAGTTAAAGTGTAGACGCAGACCAGCTGCGGACCTACGCATGCACGACGGCCGTCCTCAGCAGGCAAGCGGCGGGAAACACCGTACCCCACCAAGGTGGGGACGACCAGCATCCTGCAACAACGAGCACAGCGGCCGCCACGGAACGACGACATCTCGCCGAGCGGCCGACTGGCGCCACTGTACAAAAGGAAGCAGTGGGATGCAGCACCCGCTGCACCCACTGCACAGAAGCCAACAACCACGAACCCACGCCCCATAAATCGAGGATGGTCGGGGGCCGCAAGGCCTTATTGGTACCGACCATGCCCTCCGAAGCCCACGATTTGTTTTTGTCGCCGGCCGAAGTGGCCGTGCGGTTAAAGGCGCTGCAGTCTGGAACCGCAAGACTGCTACGGTCGCAGGTTCGAATCCTGCCTCGGGCATGGATGTTTGTGATGTCCTTAGGTTAGTTAGGTTTAACTAGTTCTAAGTTCTAGGGGACTAATGACCTCAGCAGTTGAGTCCCATAGTGCTCAGAGCCATTTGAACCATTTTGTTTTTGTCAAATAAAAATGAAATCACAGAGAATAACAACAGAAACCACACACAAATACACGTAGTTTCGGCGAAGCCGATGGCACTGTAAACACCAAGTCACACACACACAAAAAAAGGTTACGATTGTGGTCGGGGTCATAATCAGTTACTATTCGTTTCCTTTTGCAATTACACACATTTATTTTAAAATGATAATTCCAGATTCAGCAATAAATAAAAATATCACACGTTATTAATGAAAGTATATACAACTGTGAAATTAACAGTGCTTTCAGTGCGTCACAATTTACCAAATGAGCATAAAATACAAACACAGCGCATAATGTTTTAAAAACAAACCAATTTGACCCCAATTAGAAATTTTAAGGCAAGTAATCACAGTCACGGCTGAAGGCCTTTAACGCCAAGAATGGCAAAGTCGAGATTCTTTACACTTAAGAAGCTGAAGACGTCTATTTCACTGCAACTTCAACTAAAGGAAGGTTTTGGAAGACTAGTTTTTGTAACCTTAGCGTGTTTCAGCCAAATATGAAACCAGTTATAACAATTTTAATTACTTTTTCCAGGATGTATATTGCGGATTCGCTGAATTCGTTGTAAGTGACCAAAACAGTTCACTCTAAATTTCCCAAATACATTTCAGCAAGTACGAAGTTCGGTTTTCGTATCACGTTAATCTAAAAAAGTGCAAGTCTGAAAGAAGGAGCTTTTCTTTCATACTAAACGTTCTTAGCACTACGTTGCATACGACCAGAACGTGGTTTTTAATGACCACTGAGCCATATATTTGCCTATTTCATTCAATGTTTGCCCTAAATTTAGAAAATGTATATACTGGTGAATGGTGTCAAGTCCTTGGCACCTGTCAGTCGTTGTTCTCTTAAAAATGGAGTGAGGTAAGTGCCGGTCAAATTTACGAACATGTCGTAGCATACTCAAGGTCCCCGAACGAACGTTAGTAACTTTTTACACAATTTGCATTGCGAGACACCTACCGATTTATCTGCAGCTACCTCAAAAACAAACGGACTTTAGGCCTGTTTCGGGCCGGCCGGAGTGGCCGAGCTGTTCTAGGCGCTACAGTCTGGAACTGCGCGACAGCTACGGTCGCAGGTTCGAATCCTGCCTCGGGCATGGATGTGTGTGATGTCCTTAGGTTAGTTAGGTTTAAGTAGTTCTAAGTTCTAGGGGACTGATGACCAAAGAAGTTAAGTCCCATAGTGCTCAGAGCCATTTGAACCATTTTTTAGGCCTGTTTCGTTACTACTGTAGGTATTCTCAGTTCCTAATTTCTCCTCAATTTCTTTTAAGTTTGGTTTTCATTTTGCTGGTATCACCGTTAAGTTAACTGGGCTGTAGTGAAACTACCTACGCAAGCGTATACCTGGCTGTTTTGCAGTCACGTTGGACTGACAGCTCAACCTGTTGTCAGATGTCGCAGGCCGAACAGGACCCGTGAAGTTTGCCAGTCTTGCGGAAACCCAAGCTGGCCTGCCTTAAGCACAGTGCTTCGATACAAATGCACTCTTGTGGCCCCATTGTGCCCGGCCGAAACGCTTTAGTGGTTGCTGCGGATATAGCGGCAGAAAGGCAAGAAGGGGAATATGTACATCTCTGGTGTGTGCCTAACAAGGAGTTGTCGAATCCATGTCATACAGAAACGCTGCTATACTGCGTTACAAAGGAGAAACAGCTCACTATTAAACAGGTGTTGATAAAGTTTTGGCCCATCATTGTGTGAACTTGTAACTGCATTTTTAGTCAGCTTCCTCTGATTGGCTGTTGGGCACAGGAGACAATCCGCGTATCAGTTCTGCTTCACAGTCTTTATGTAAACCACCACACACTGAGATGGCAAAAGTGATGAGGTTTCTCCTAATATCGTATCGGACCTCGTTTTCCCCGGCGTAGTGCAGAAACTCGACGTCGCACGGACTCGTTGGAAGTTACCTGCCTCTATTTCCGTCCGTAACTGCGAAACAGCCGCCGACGCAGGATTCTGTGCACGAACTGACATTTCGATAATGTCCCATAAATGTTCGATGGGATTCGTGTCAGGTGGTCTGGGTGGCCAAATCATTCGCTCGAATAGTCCATAATTTTCTTCAAACCAGTAGCGAAAAACCGTGTCCAGCGACCTGTGTGATCCACAAAATTCCGCGGCTCAATAGCAACAAATGATCTTCAAGTACCCGAACATAACCATTTAGAGCCAATAATAGATTTAGTTAGACGAGAGGACCCAGTCCATGCAATGTAAACACAGTCTTCACCATTATGGAGACGCCACCAGCTTGCACAGTGCCTTGTTCACAACTTGGGTCCAGGGTTTTGTGGGGTGTGCACCACACTTGAACCCTACTATCGGCCTTAACAACTGAAGTCGTGACTCATCTGACCAGGCCAAGGTTTTCTAGTCGTCTAGGGTCCAACCGATATTGCCACGAGACCAGGAGAGGCGCTCGCGTCGGTCGTCTGCTGCCTCAGCTCATTAAAGCCAAATTTCGCCGCCCTGTCCTGACGGATATGTTCGTCACACGTCCCACATTCATTTCTGCGGTTATTTCACGTAGTGTTGCTTGTCTGTTGACACTGACGAGGGAACCTCCCCATCGCACCCCCCTCAGATTTAGTTATAAGTTGGCACAGTGGATAGGCCTTGATAAACTGGACACAGATCAATTGAGAAAACAGGAAGAAGTTGTGTGGAACTGTGAAAAAATAAGCAAAATATACAAACTGAGTAGTCCATGGGCCATATATGCAACATCATGGAGACCGGCAGCTCGGGAGCACCGTGGTCCCGTGGTAGCGTTAGTAATTGCAGAAGAAGAGGTCCTTGGTTCAAGTCTTCCCTCGAGTGAAAATTTTACTTCCTTTATTTTTGCATAGTTATTATCTGCCCGTTCATTCATTGACGTCTCTGTTCACTGTAATAAGTTCAGTGTCTGTGTTTTGTGACCGCATCACAAAACCGTGCGATTAGTAGACGAAAGGACGTGCCTCTCCAATGGGAACCGAAAACATTTGATCGCAAGGTCATAGGTCAACCGATTCCTCCACAGGAAAACATATCTGATATATTCTATACGACACTGGTGACGACATGTGCGTCACATGACAGGAATATGTTGTCGACCCACCCAACTTGTACACTTGGCGAATGGGTAAAAAGATTCTTCTACCTTGCCCGAATTAGGTTTTCTTGTGAATGCGATAATCACTCCCAAAAAAGTGATGAAAACATAAGAGTTTGTCACATAAACTGAAAATAAAAAAATTAAAATTTTCACGCGATGGAAGATTTGAACCAAGGACCTTCCCTTCCACAGCTGCTCACGTTACCACGAGACCACGGCGCTCCAGCGTATCAGGTGTCCTTGATGTTGCATATCTTCCCATGAACTACTAATTTTGTATATTTTGCTTATTTTTTCACAGTTCCACACAACTTCTTCCTGTTTTCTCAATTGATCTGTGTTCAGTTCTTCAAGGCCTATCCACTGTGCCAACTTATAACTAAATCTGAGGGGGGTGCGATGGGGAGGTTCCCTTGTGAGAACTCTGTAAACGCCACTGCACTGAATGCCGTCGGCCACTGAATTGTCCACGATGAGAGATATGCCTGGTATTTGGTATCCTCGACACACTCTTGACACTGTGAAACGTCCCCTTTTGAACAATTATACATGACTGTGCTTAAACTGACACACAATATTTTTAGCGCAACGCAATCTGACTTTCAATAATCCCTACGAAAGAATGGCCCTGACTAACATTAACTTGTACGTTTCACAAATCACTTACCTCACAAAAATCTTGGTTACTCAAACTACTGCAATACAGCGAGCGCCACTA
Organism: Schistocerca piceifrons; assembly: GCF_021461385.2. Lineage (NCBI taxonomy): Eukaryota > Metazoa > Arthropoda > Insecta > Orthoptera > Acrididae > Schistocerca > Schistocerca piceifrons. The sequence goes on from NC_060143.1 coordinate 58,395,241, forward strand.
CTGCCAGCTAGATAAAAGATTCAAACTACAGAAGGCACTAACTACTGATAGGCATAGTTAGCAAATGAAAGATTTTAATAGAGAACAAACGATGTATTTACCTTAATAGTCATAATATATATAGCCGTTCATGATATCCAGTATTACAAATTTCAAAACTCCGCCATCTCTCTCCCCACATCCACCACTGCTGGCGGCTCACCTCCAACTGCGCAACGCTACGCGCTGTTAACATCCAGCTGCCCAACACTAAAATGGCAGATAACAATGCAAACTAGCCACAGACTGCACACAGCACAGTCAGTGATTTTCATACAGAGCGCTATGTGGCGTTACCAGTAAAAAAACCTATACAGTCTACTTACAACTGTAAACCTCGGAATATCCAGTTCACTAACGATTTCCGAAATGGAATGTTCCATGCGTCTGGCTCGAACTACCATTCCACGTTCAAAGTCTGTTAATCCCCTTGGTTGGTCCCGGCGGAGGTTCGAGTCCTCCCTCGGGCAAGGGTGTGTGTGTTTGTCCTTAGGATAATTTAGGTTAAGTAGTGTGTAAGCTTTGGGACTGATGACCTTAGCAGTTAAGTCCCATAAGATTTCACACATTTGATTTTTTTGTTAATTCCCTCGTGCGGCCGTAATCACCCGAGTACTGCCGGCCTTTGTGGCCGAGCGGTTCTAGGCGCTTCAGTCCGGAACCGCGCGACTGCTACGGTCGCAGGTTCGAATCCTGCCTCGGGCATGGGTGTGTGTGATGTCCTTAGGTTAGTTAGGTTTAAGTAGTTCTAAGTTCTAGGGGACATGACCTCAGATGTTAAGTCCCATAGTGCTCAGAGCCGTTTGAACCATTTGAACCATCACCCGAGTACTGGTGACAGCTCCGCCGATTCAGTGCCCTTTTATACCTTGTGTACGCGATACTACTGGCATCTGTACATGAGCATATTGCTATCCAATGGCTTTTGTTGCCTGCGTGTAAAGCTGCTAAAATTCTTATTGTTCTGCAAGTACTTTGGTTAGCCATTTATCTGGCAAAACGGCAGACCGCGGCCTAGTACGGCGGTGCGCATCGTTTCCATGCGCTCTGTCAAGAAGCATGGGACTTCATTTCCATTTCCATATCAAACAAACGCAAATACCTAGCGACGTGGCGCAGTGGTTTAACACACTGCACTCGCATTCGGGAGGACTACTGTTCAAAACCGCGTTCGGCCATTCTGATTTAGGTTTTCCGTGATTTCCCTAAATCGCTTCAGGCAAATACCGGGATGGTTCCTTTGAAACGGCACAGCCGACTCCCCATCCTTCCCTAATCCGACGGGACCGATAACCTCGCTGTTTGGTCCCCTCCCCCAAAAATGGTTCAAATGGCTCTGAGCACTATGGGACTTAACATCTGAGGTCATCAGTCCCCTAGAACTTAGAACTACTTAAACCTAACTAACCTAAGGACATCACACACATCCATGCCCGAGGCAGGATTCGAACCTGCGACCGTAGCAGTCCCGTGGTTCCGGACTGAAGCGCCTAGAACCGCGCGGCCACCGCAGCCGGCCCCTCCCCCAAATCAACTAACATATGCAAATGTACGCTGGCAGCAAAATTCTCTCACAAATGGCACGATCTATTGTGACCCCCCCCCCCCCCCCCCACAAATCCCCAACAAAAGAAGTAGTGCGAGTTCTATGGATTCCTCGTACCGAAATACTCGTCCAGCGTAAGTGGCCATTTATGTCCACTCTGAACAGCGCAGAGGGGCTGCGATGAGGTGGGCCTGGTCTCTGTTTGCGCCGGCCGCGTTTGCCCGGTCCGCCGCTGGCTGGGCGGTGTTTGGCCTGCTGCGGCTGACGTCAGCAGCGGCGGCAGGTGGCGCTGGCTGCGCCGCCCGGGCTGGTCCGCCCCGCGCGCCGGACACCGACGCCTATTTTTAGCCTCGCAGCGGCCGCCGGTCGCCGCGCGCGTAATGCCCTGCCCCAACCTCCCCGCGCTGTGCAGCTGCCACTCCACCAATCTGACTTCTGTCGCCCCACTCGATCGCGCTGGACATCGCTCGACGATACGTCCTCAGGCTTACCGAAACGGTCCTCTCCTCTCGACGTCGAAACTACGTGCGCTCGTGCTAAGTCACACAGGAGGCGGTGGCGAGAATTTCACTCAGTGGGAAACGAGGGACAAATTACTCGACCCTAAATGTACCATCTTAACCACTGAGCTGACATCTCCCACGGCATATTCCGACTGTGTGACTGCTGCTAGCTTTAAATTTCGCATTTAAGAAATTGTTCACCAAGGAGAATGGTCCAAACATACCATCGTTTGAACATAGCACTCAGTGGTTAGACGCTGGACTCGCATTCGGGAGGATGACGGTTCAATCCCGCGCCTGGCCATCCTGATTTAGGTTTTGCGTGATTTCCCTAAATCACTCCAGGCAAATGCCGGGATGGTTCCTTTCAAAGGGCACGGCCGATTTCCATCCCCGTCCTTCCCTAATCCGATGAGACCGATGACCTCGCTGTCTGGTCTCCTTCCCCAAAACAACCCAACTCAACATAGCACAAACTTCTTATGGAGGACATACCAATAAGCATCGATGGTGTAGAGAAACAGCTGAGAGAGCTGAAAGAAAATAAGTCGCCAGGTCCTGAAGAAATCTCAATTTGGTTTTACGAGGAGTGCCGGCCGCTGTGACCGAGCGGTTCTTGGCGCTTCAATCCGGAACCGCGACTGCTACGGTCGCAGGTTCGAATCTTGCCTCGGGCATGGATGTGCGTGATGTCCTTAGGTTAGTTAGGTTTAAGTAGTTCTAAGTCTAGGGGACTGATGACCTCAGAAGTTAAGTCCCTGCCGGCCGTGGTGGCCAAGCGGTTCTAGGTGTGGAGTCCGGAACCGCGCTACTGCTACGGTCGCAGGTTCGAATCCTGCCTCGGGCATGGATGTGTGTGCTGTCCTTAGGTTAGTTAGGTTTAAGTAGTTCCGCTCGTGCGGAACTCAGCTTGCCCTTTTCTCACATGAGTTCCTGCGAACCATGGATTAAGGGCAAAAGGCGTATTCCATATTCCTATATTTCAGTAAAGCGGTACACACTTCTGACTTTAAACAAAGCAACAAGCATACGGAATACGTTTTCAGATATGTAAGTGGCCCGTAGACTTCGTAAGTAACAGAACCAGTACGATGTCCCCGATGGTGAGTTTTCTAAGACAAGGGCATACATAGTCAGGAGTGGCCTAGACAAGTGTGAGAGGACCGCTGTTGTATTCTAAATACAAAAACGATCTGGTGGACAGTGTGGACAGCAATCTGCGGTTGTTTTCTGAATATTGTGGTGTAAGGTAAGAAGTCAGAGTTGACTTAGACAAAATTTGTAGTTGGTGCAATGAATGGCAGCTTGATCTTAATATACAAAAATGTAAGTTAATGCGGATGAGTCGGATAAACAAACCCAGTTCCAATACAGTTATGTTTGTGTGCTGTTTGAACCAGTCACGTCTATTAAATACGTAGACATAACGTTGCAAAGTAATGTGAAATGGAATGAGCTTGTAAAGACTGCAGCAGGGAAAGCGAATGGCCGACTTCGGTTTATTGGGAGAATTTTAGGAACGCGTGGTTAATCTGTACAGAGGATCTCACATACGCTAGGGCGGCCCACCGTTGAGTACTGTTCGAGTGTTTGGGATCCGCACCAGGTCGGATTAAAGGAAGGTATCAAAGGAGCTCAGAGGCGGACTGCCAAATTTGTTACCATTAGGTTCGAACAGCATGTAAGTATTACGGAGACGCTCCGTAAACTGAAACGGGAATCAATGGAGGGGAGGCTACATTCTTTTGGAGGAATACTATTGAGAAAATTTAGAGAAACGGCATTTTACGCTGGCTGCAGTATGATTCTACCGCCGCCAACGTACACTTCGCGTAAGGACCAGGAGCCGGCCAGGGTGGCCGAGTTGTTCTAGGCGCTGCAGTCTGGAACCGCGCGACCGCTACGGTCGCAGGTTCGAATCTTGCCTCGGGCATGGATGTGAGTGATGTCTTTAAGTTAGTTAGGTTTAAGTAGTTCTAAGTTCTAGGGGACTGATGACCTGAGATGTTAAGTCCCATAGTGCTCAGAGCCATTTGAACCATTTTAAGGACCAGGAAAATAAGATTAGAGAATTAGGGTTCGTACGGAGACATATAGACAGTCGTTTTCCCATCGCTGTTTCCGAATGGAACGGAAAAGGAACAGACTGGTAGGGTACAGGGTACCCTTCGCAATACACCTTACGGTGGCTTGCCGAGTACGCGTAATAGATGCAGATTTGATCAGCGTAGCACTAATCCCACAAGCCGTTACTGCCATTGGCTGAATCCTGGAGATGTTCCAGCTTCTTCATTCAAGCAGCTCATCTTCTGACCTTCCTATCATAGAAAAATCCGACGGGCTACCTGGAATCGAACCCAGGTCTCCTCGCACCGAAGGTATCCTATGCTAACCATTCGGCTACACACCTGAACGTGGAAGATACCTCCCAAAACATGTAGTATGTGGAATAAAGCAATCTACGTTCGAGCATTTTTCTTTCAAAATCTGTGGTGCATGCATTGTACTGCTGTGGACAACTTTTGATGGTCATTTCCTTGGTGTTTTCAATCAGTCATGAGGCTGTAAACGCATGCAGGACACGACACCATTAGGGAGTGCCCACTGCAGTGAACTGTGCGCATTTGCAGCCTCAGGACATTGAAAATGCCAAAGAAGCGACCATTAACAGCTGTCCACTGTAGTGGACGCTATGCGTCACAGGGTTAAACATAGCTGCAAATCAGGAGCTGTATAGATCTGAAGAGATTGAAAAAATCAGCCAGCCAGTCGCAAAACAAATGTTTATTAGCCCTAGACCTGGGTTTCGATATTTCTAAATATACCTGCTTCAGAAGGAGTAGGCCTTGTTACATCGCGTGACCCACTCCTTCTGAAGAAGATATTTTAGATATATCGAAACCTAGGTCAAGGGCTGATTTTTTCAACCTCTTCATTTTTCTTTCGGCCTATATATATATTTATATAGTCATACACTGCTGAGACAAAACATTATAACCACTGCCCATTATGCGACTGAATGTTGTCCAGTAAGGTTGCGAGCACGTGACGCGGTGCAGAGATACATATACGCAGAGGAGAGAGATCAAGGGCGAAACATTCTAGCGACAATACATGCCTCAAATGAAATCTACTGTCATAAGTGACTTTGGCAAAGGAGCGGACATTGCAAATCAGGGAATGCTCCACTCATTCTGGACAGGGTAGATAATTACGGCCCAGAGCCTGGCAATGGCTTAGTCATGAGACTGGTGGTTCGCGTGCTGCTGTCATGAGCAACCGTGAAAAGTTTTTGTAGGACGGAGGAACCGCGGGTAGTCGCAAGTCCATCCCTCATTATAGAACGTGGAGGTCAGAGGCTTACAGAGCACAATGTTTATGCAGGCACAAGGGTTTGGAGCACACCGCTCAGTGCATACTGTTGATCGTGACATCAGTTACTGATGACCTGTGCTTCTACGCGAGCTATGGCAGTAGATGAACGCACCGTTACAGCTGTGGACTATGTGCCCATTATTACGGGTCACATGCAAAGTTTCTTGTTACATATCTTCCACGACGGCGCTGGAGCCTTCCAGGAGGACAACTAATGGTGTCCCAAGTCTGCATCTGCATCTACATCTGCCGGCCGGAGTGGCCGTGCGGTTCTAGGCGCTACAGTATGGAACCGCGCGACCGCTACGGTCGCAGGTTCGAATCCTGCCTCGGAAATGGATGTGTGTGATGTCCTTAGGTTAGTTAGGTTTAAGTAGTTCTAAGTTCTAGGGGACTGATGACCTCAGAAGTTGAGTCCCATGGTGCTCTCATTCCGCAGCTGCTCACGCTAACCATGCTACCACGGCGCTCCTGATCTCATACTATCCTTGATGTTGCCTATCTTGCGCATGGACTACTCATTTTGTATATTCTGCTTATTTTTTTCATACTTCCACGCAACTTCTCCCTTTTTTCTCGATTGATCTGTGTTCAGTTTTTCAAGGCCTATCCACTGTGGCAACTTATAACTAAATCTGAGGGGGGTGCGATGGGGAGGGTCGGGTTACGGGCTCTGTGACCACCCTCTCCCTAGGGCCGACGCCTGCTACACGCGACGCCACGGAGGACGAGAGGGAGGAAAGAGCCGGTGGGAAGTTTCGCGGGAAGCGGTAAGAGAGGCAGAGCGCCCCTCGCAGCGGAGACGGCAGCGCCACACGTTCCGCTCAGGGCGCCAGGTCGGCGCGGCGGCAGGAAACGAGGCGGCGCGCGCGCGCTGCGCCCTGGCGGCGGCGGTGGGGACTAATTACCCGCAGGTCGGCACGGCCCGGCCCGGCCTCGCTAATTAGATGACGGCCCGCATTAAGAGAGGAGGCGGTGGCGGCCACGCGGCCAGCCTTGGCCGTAATTGCCGGCTGCTGCCGCAGGGCGCGCCACGGCACACCGGCCGCCAGCCCGCTACTGGCAGGGGCCAGGCTGGCTGTGTCGCTAACAAACCGGGCCGCCTCCAGCGTGCCGCAAAAGCAGGCTGTCGAGTCAGCTCTTCCAGTCGGGACAGCGCAACAGCTTGCAGTTATACAATATTTTCATTTTATTCCCACCAACTCCGTGAGCAAACTTATCCACTTACTTTCCCATCGATCACTGTTGGTAAGAATTAGAACTGGCTATGAGAGATCGGCCCACAATCTATTGGTTATGAACTGTAGATTAAAACTGAAAAAACTGCAAAAAGGTGGGAATTTACAGGGTGTCCATAAAAGGGCTCCCTGATTTCAAAATTAAATATCTCGAAAACAAAGATCGATAGAGGAATGCACTAAACGGTATGTTTACTGTAAAAGCTGTAAGAAGTTTATTTTTTTTTTTATTTTTTATTTTTTTATAGTGTGTGGTGTGGACTGAAGAGATCATCCTTGATGACTTATTCTTCTAGGATGGGATGTAAGGATAAAAGGAAAACACTTTATTTATTACACATTCAGTTAGGCTTGGGCACGCAATGGGTCCTTTAGCCTGCTGTCTTTGGTGATGCCTATCTCCTGTGGAGGGTGAAATGTGTCAAGGCTGTTATGTGTGACTGCTTCCTCGTGTTATGACAGATTGCCTATGGGGGGTGAAACGTTATTGACTTCGGTACTCGATACTTGTGCCATCTTGCAGGGTTTACCGTTCCTACCGATTCTAATTGTCGAACTTCGTCCCTAAGGGCATCGATCTTGTCAAAAACTCGTAGAGCCTTGTCATGGACCTTCTCGTCTATAGTCTCGTGGAGTGCGGTGCGGATGTCGACGTTTCTTGTCCACCATGGAGCTCCTGTGATCCATCGATAGCAAATGTTTTGCAGCGCTTGGAGTTTGTTGTAGTTGGAGACGCACGTAGTTCCCCTCGAGGTGGAGCCATACAACATTGTGGGTTCCACTGTTGCCTTATACAATTGGAGTTTAGTCTTAGGGTTGAGATCCTTACTCTTCAGGAACGGAATCAATGACCTGGCCATCTTCTGGGCTGCCGTCTTCTTGTCGTCAATATGCTGCGTAAAGAGTAAGTTTTTGTCAAGGTAGACACCGAGATACTTCACTCCCGGCGACCATGGGATAAATTGGTCAGCTATTTGGAGTCTGTCGTTCAGAACTGGTTTCCTCCGTGTGAACAGAACGGCTGCCGTCTTCGTCGGGTTGATCGTTATCTTATTTTGCAGCGCCCAGCGTTCCATTACAGCAAGTTGCCGTTGCATCCTAGCGATTAGCTGGTCCAAGTGTCGTCCAGTTGTCATAAAAGCCGTATCGTCCGCATAAAAACTCGCCGTAACAAGGGGGACTGTTGGGATGTCATTTATATATAAGTTGAAAAGCAGAGGTGAAATGACAGAGCCCTTCGGAATTCCTGCGGAGATCAGTTTCATTTCGGAGTTTTTGTCGTCGACTCGGACATACAGTTTCCTGTCCTGCAGAAAGCTGTCTATGAGTCTAATGTAACAATCCGCAATAGGGGTAGTACGATGCAGTTTGACGATAAGGTTGGGCCGCCACACCTTATCGTAAGCTTTTTCGATGTCAAGGAAGACACCAATCGTGAAGTGCTGCTTGTTGTATCCTTCTTGTATCCGTTCGGTGATCCGTAAAAGTTAAAGTTCGGCAGATAACTTGTCCTTGAAACCGAATTGTTCGGGTCGTATAACATCATGCGCTGTAAGCGTGTCATGGAGCCTCTTCAACAGCGCTCTCTCGAGCACCTTGCCAAGGGTCGGCAAGAGGCTAATTGGCCGGTAACTGTTGGGTTCTGCTGGGTCTTTACCTGGCTTGGGTACTGGTACTACTCGAGCCGTCTTCCATGCCGTAGGAAAATATCCCTGCAGAAGACAGCTGTTGAGAATTCGGGTAAGGAGCACAGTTGGCTTCCTGGGCAACTGTTTCAAATCGGTGTTGCTTATGGAGTCGTTGCCCGGCGCATTATTCCGAGTAAGACGTTTATACAGCAGTTTCAAATAATAGTTACAAAAGCTGCTAACAGATGGCGCTGTACGCTGTACAGCTCATATCAGCATACATAAGTGAAATAATCGTATGAAAGCAATCTTTGCAAACAATCACAACAATGTTTTCAAAATGTTCACCATTGGCACTACAGAGGTGTCGCAAACGAAGAATGAAATTCGCCATCACATTTCGTAGTGTCTCAACCGAAATGGATTCACATGCCACAGAGGTTGCCGATTCAAGCTCGTCCAGCGTGGCGGGATGCTTCGGGTAGACCATGTCTTTCACTGTGCCCCACAAAAAAAAAGTCACAGGGAGACAGGGAGTCAAATCCGGCGAATATGGAGGCCAATCCATGCCTGCAGCAGTAAATTTGGGATATTCCAAAGCAATGACTCGATTCCCGAAGTATTCCTCAAGAAAGCGAAACACTTGTTCGGTCCGATGTGGTCGGGCTCCATCTTGCATAAACCATTCAGTACCTGGTCGATCCTCTAACGCTTGCTGTGTGGCGACAAATTGTTCCAAAACGTGCACCAGTGACCGTTTCTCGAATGAAAAAAGGGCCAATAATGCCTCTCCTGCATACTGCAGCCCACAGTAACTTTAGGAGAATACAGGGGTTTCGCTTCACACCAATATGGCTTTTCGGAACCCCAAAATCGCCAGTTCTGCTTATTCACGTATCCATTCAGGTGGAAGTGTGCTTCATCTGTAAACCAGATGCAGCCAACATCAAATCCTTCACTATCAATCATTGTGAGCATCTGATTAGCACAGCTCGTACGGGTATGGCCTGGTGCGTTTGAATTTTGAATGGAAACATGTGTAGGCTCTTTCTCAGTATTTTCTGCGTGCTGGAACGCTTCAAACCTGTCTCAGATGCAGTTCTACGGACGGATGACATTGGATTTCGCTGAATAATTCCAGAAACTGTGGCGATATTTTCAGGCGTAACTGCGGATTGCTTGCAGCCAACATGCCCCACTAGATCATCAGTTACGCTGCCTGTTCGTTGAAATTTTGCGAAGAGCGTACGAATGGTTTTCGCATCGGGTCCTTTTGGAACATTAAATCGTGCTTGAAAACTTCGTCTTGTTGCCGTAGGACTCTCTTCTAACCTGTGGTACTCTAGCACCAGAAAAACGCGTTGTTCAATGGAGTACATGATTTTAATCTCTTCCTTCGGTACGCTAACCTCCTTTCACGTTTCAATAGTGGAACTGATCGCTCTGGGCTTCGGATCACTATTTATACTAGACATTACGTATGGCGATTACAGCGCCATCTATTAGCAGCTTTTGTAACTATTATTTCAAACTGCTGTATAAACTTCTTACAGCTTTCACAACAAACATACCGTTTACTGCATTCCACTATCGGTCTTTGTTTTCGAGATATTAAATTTTGAAATCAGTGAGTCCTTTTCTGGACACCCTGTAAGAAATTGGGACCTGGATAAACTGACTAAACCAGAGGTTGTACAGAGTTTCAGGGAGAGCATAAGGGAATAATTGACAGGAATGAGGAAAGAAATACAGTAGAAGAAGAATGGATAGCTTTGAGGGATGAAGTAATGAAGGCAGCACAGGATCAAGTAGGTGATTCGAGGGCTAGTAAAAATCCTTCGGTAACAAAACAAATATTGAATTTAATTGATGAAAGGAGAAAATACAAAAATCCAGTAAATGAAGCAGGCAAAAAGGAATACAAACGTCTCAAAAATGAGATCGACAGGAAGTGCAAAATGGCTAAGCAGAGATGGCTAGAGGACAAATGTAAGGATGTAGAGGCTTATCTCACTAGGGGTAAGATAGATACTGCCTACAGGAAAATTAAAAGAGACCTTTCGAGAAACGAGAACCACTTGTATGAATATCAAGAGCTCAGATGGAAACCCAGTTCTAAGCAAAGAAGGGAAAGCAGAAAGGTGGAAGGAGTATACAGAGGGTCTATACAAGAGTGATATACTTGAGGACAGTATTATGGAAATGGAAGAGGATGTAGATGAAGATGAAATGGGAGATATGATACTGCGTGAAGAGTTTGACAGAGCACTGAAAGACCTGAGTCGAAACAAGGCCCCGGGAGTAGACAACATTCCGTTACAACTACTGACAGCTTTGGGAGAGCCAGTCCTGACAAAACTCTACCATCTGGTGAGCAAGATGTATGAGACAGGCGAAATACCCTCAGACTTCAAGAAGAATATAATAATTCCAATCCCAAAGAAAGCAGGTGTTGGCAGATGTGAAAATTACCGAACTATCAGTTTGATAAGCTACAGGTGCAAAATACTAACGCGAATTCTTTACAGACGAATGGAAGAACTGGTAGTAGCCGACCTCGGGGAAGATCAATTTGGATTCCGTAGACAAACTGGAACACGTGAGGCAACACTGACCCTACGACTTATCTTAGAAGATAGTTTAAGAAAAGACAAACCAACGTTTCTAGCATTTGTAGACTTAGAGGAAGTTTTTGACAATGTTGACTGTAATATTCTCTTTCAAATTCTGAAGGTGGCAGGGGTCGAATACAGGGAGCGAAAAGTTATTTACAATTTGTACAGAAATCAGATGTCAGTTATAAGAGTCGAGAGGCATGAAAGGGAGGTAGTGATTGGGAAGGGAGTGAGACAGGGTTGCAGCCTCTCCCCGATGTTATTCAATCTGTATATTGAGCAAGCAGTATAGGAAACAAAAGAAAAATTCGGAGTAGATTAAAACTGTGTGCCGGACCGAGACTCGTACTCGGGACCTTTCGCGGGCAAGTGCTCTAGCAGAAGAGTTTCTGTGAATTTTGGAAGGTAGGAGACGAGGTACTGACAGAATTGAAGCTGTGAGGGGGTGGGGGTGGGGGGGGGGTCGTGAGTCGTGTTTGGGTAGCTCAGTTGGTAGAGCATTTGCCACGAAAGGCAAAGGTCCCGAGTTCGAGTCTCGGTCCTGGCACACAGCTTTAATCTGTGAGGAAGTTTCATATCAGCGCACACTCCGCTGCAGAGTGAAAATCTCATTCTGGAAATAAATTAGGATGTTATGCATACTGCTGCAGTTTTACTCCACAACAGCGAAATTTCTGAGGGGAGTGTGAATGACATTAACATTCATAAAGCCTAGAAGTTATGTGTACAGTTTGCTGGGCGTTGCAAAGTGCTCTTATTCTCACGTACTGGATGTATATTGTGTGGATAATTTTGGCACTGTAAGCTACACAGCTTCAAGAGACAAACACAGTTTGTAACTGTAATGCTTTTTGTGGTAAATCTTTAAAATAAGGTGTGATGAGTAGATAATGATCGCACTTTAAATTTTTAAATTCGGGCAGTAAAATATTGTAAATCAGTTTCTTCAAAGTGGTTCAAATGGCTCTGAGCACTATGGGACTTAACATGTCATCAGTCCCCTAGAATTCAGAACTACTTGAACCTAACTAACCTAAGGACAGCACACAACACCCAGTCACCACGAGGCAGAGAAAAATCCCTGACCCCGCCGGGAATCGAACCCGGGATCCCGCGCGTGAAAAGCGAGAACGCTACCGCACGACCACGAGCTGCGGGCTACATCAGTTTCTATGCCTCCTAGAAGCTGTTACAGAGGCAACCTGCAATTGAGATTATGCCCCCTGGTTAGCCATTTGGTAATATAGCAAAAAAGTTAACAAAAAAAGAAATAGCCGCAAGGGCCGCAGGTCGTACTGTTTGGTGTAGGTTTACCCATGACTGAACAGTGTTATCTTTCCAGGAGATTACGATTGTAGGCTTTAAGATTACTTTTTAGTCATTATTTTATATTTAGAGCGACGGGCGTGGTCGGACGTGGCCGAGTGTTTGTTCTGCTGCGGCCCGCGCACGTGCGTTCCTCGGGGCCGGCAGCGGGCAGAAGGGCAGAAGGGCAGAAGGCAGCGGGGTTCCGGCGGCTTAATGGCCCCGGCCGGCGGCGGAATTAAATTACAAACAGGGAAACAGAGGAGGGGGCGCCCAGGTCGCGCGCCGCCGCGCTGTCACCCGGCTACAAAACAAAACAGGGCGCGGGGGTTCATGGGGAGCCGTCACCGCGTACTTGGCAGGCGGTTTGCCGCTGCCTGTCCTTAACGTCCGAAAGACGGAGCGACTTCGGGCAGTTTCCGCAGTGGTGGAATACGGTAAGAGACTCCAGCTGCTACCACCTTTACGGGGGAAAATACCAGATGGTGATAGGTAAGGGCAGCTACTCGCGGAGGTACAGTGTGGGATGTCGTTATTGTATGGCAGCAGAACTTACAAGGGAACCTCCCATCACCCCCCCCCCCCCCCCTCACAGATTTATTTATAAGTTGTCACAGTGGATAGGCCTTGAAAAACTGAACACAGGTCAATCGAGAAAACAGGAAGAAGTTGTGTGGAACTATGAAAAAATAAGCAAAATATACAAACTGAGTAGTCCATGCGCAAGATAGGCAACAAGCGTGAACAGCTGCGGAGCAAGAGGTCCTTGGTTCAAGTCTTCCCTCGAGTGAAAAGTTTAATTTTTTTTATTTTCAGACAGTTATTATCTGACAAACTCTTATGTTTTCATCACTCTTTTGGGAGTGATTATCACATCCACAAGAAAACCTAAATCGGGCAAGGTAGGAGAATCTTTTTACCCATTCGCCAAGTGTACAAGTTAGGTGGGTCGACAACATATTCCTGTCATGTGACGCACATGCCGTCACCAGTGTCGTGTAGAATATATCAGACGTGTTGTCCTGTGAAGGAATCGGTTGACCTATGACCTTGCGATCAAATGTTTTTGTTTCCCATTGGAGAGGCACGTCCTTTCGTCGACTAATCGCACGGTTTTGCGGTGCGGTCGCAAAACAGAGACACTAAACTTATTACAGTGAACAGAGACGTCAATGAACGAACGGACAGATCATAACTTTGCGAAAATAAAGAAAGTATACTTTTCACCAGAGGGAAGACTTGAACCAAGTACCTCTCATTCCACAGCTGCTCACGCTAACCACGGGACCACGGTGCTCCTGAGTTCACACTATCCTTGATGTTGCCTTTCTTGCACATGGACTACTCAGTTTGTATATTTTGCTTATTTTTTCATAGTTCCACACAACTTCTTCCTGTTTTCTCAATTGATCTGTGCTTAGTTTTTCAAGGCCTATCCACTGTGCCAACTTATAGCTAAATGTGAGGGGGGAGCGATGGGGAGGTTCCCTTGTTAGTAGATATGCTAATGCGTTAGTGCGGAACCGATTTACGCTGGACAAAATGAGTTCCAATTTTTGCCACCAGGCCGGCCGTGGTGACCGAGCGGTTCTAGGCGCTTCAGTCCGGAACCACGCGACTGCTACGGTCGCAGGTTCGAATCCTGCCTCGGGCATGGATGTGTGTGATGTCCTTAGGTTAGTTAGGTTTAAGTAGTTCTAAGTTCTAGGGAACTGATGACCTCAGATGTTAAGTCCCATAGTGCTCAGAGCCGTTTTCGTAACCAAGGGAGCCGATGTGTTTGCATTTCAGGAGTATCCTATCGAAGATTTATACCGCACATAAGAAAGCGAAAAAATATCATCCGCTAAGTAACAACGCGGGCGAAATTCTTTGCGAGTGATCGTGACGGGCCGGCCGGAGTGGCCGAGCGGTTCTAGGCGCTACAGTCTGGAGCCGAGCGACCGCTACGGTCGCAGGTTCGAATCCTGCCTCGGGCATGGATGTGTGTGATGTCCTTAGGTTAGTTAGGTTTAATTAGTTCTAAGTTCTAGGCGACTGATGACCTCAGATGTTAAGTCCCATAATGCTCAGTGCCATTTGAACCATTTGATCGTGACGGTCGGGCGTCGAAGAGGACTGTGACGAAAAATATAACTGCAAAAGGCACTACAGAAGTGAATTTCACACTCGCGAATCCTGTCTGCAACGAAACAACAGGAAGGTAGTGCCACAAGCAGGGAGATGCAAGTTCTCGTAGCAGAGAAACGTGGTGCCGATGGAATAAAACCTGGACCGTAGAGGAATGGAAGGATGCTATTTCGTCGGATGAATCTTGTTTCACACTGTTTCCCACTTCTGGCCCACTTTACGTACGAAGAGTGGAACATGACTGGGGCTCGGTGATGATTTGGGGAGCCATATCGTGGTATTTCATGGGCTCCATGGTCACTCTAAAAGGTCACGTTACTGGCAAGGGTTATGTGACCACTTTGGCTGACCAGGCCCACCCCATGGGTCAATGATTGTTCCTCACTGGTGATGCTGTTTTCTAGGACGACAGGATACTCCTCTTTACACAGCTCACATTCTTCAAGACTGGTTTTGAGCACGAGGATGAACTGTCGCGTTAGCACCGGCCACTTGTGGATTACTGTGAAGACAAGGGTGCTTGATTGCTATCCACATACGTCATCGTTACATGAACTGGTCACTGCTTTGCTGGAAGAATTGTGTAACATCCCCTCGAAAACCACACAGGAGGTGTATTTATCCATTGAGAGACGACTGGAAGCTCTTTTGAATGCCAGCGGTTTTGCTGCACTGTATTAGGCTTGATAATGTGTTGCGTTTGTCGTGTTTATTTTTGTGCACCCCTGTATCTCTCAATCTGGTTTATTTCGAACTCTAAAAGCTCTACTCGTTCAAAATTTAATTTATGATAATATGTTTTCTTTGTAAGGTTTTTTGGTCGGAAGCGAGTTTTTTTGTTTCTCTAATACACTATGTGATCAAAAGTATCTGGACACATCTAAAAACATACGTTTTTCATATTAGGTGCATTGAGCTGCCACCTACTGCCAGGTACTCCATATTAGCGACCTCAGGAGTCTTTAGACATTGTGAGAGAGCAGAATGGGGCGCTCTGCGGAACTCACGGACTTCGAATGTGGTCGGGTGGGTGTCATTTATGTCATACGTCTGTACGTGAGATTTCTACTCTCCTAAACATCCATAGGTTCACTTTTTCCGATGTGATAATGAAGTAGAAACGTGAAGAGGACGCGTACAGCACAAAAGTGTACAGGCCGACCTCGTCTGTTGATTGACAGGAGACCGCCGACAGTTGAAGAGCGTCGTAATGTGTAATAGGCAGACACCTATCCAGACCATCACACAGGAATTCCAAACTGTATCAGGATCCACGACAAGTACTATGACAGTTAGGTGGGAGGTGAGGCAACTTGGATTTCATGGTCGAGCGGCTGGTCATAAGGCACAGATCACGCCGGTAAATGCCAAACGACGTCTCGTTTGGTGTAAGGAGCGTAAACATTGGAAGATTGAACAATGGAAAAACTTTGTGTGGAGCGACGTATCACGGTACACAATGTGTCGATCCGATGGCAGGGTGTGGGTATGGCGAATGCCCGGTGAACGTCGTCTGCCAGCGTGTGTAGTGCCAACAGTAAAATTCGGATACGGTGCTGTTATGGTGTGGTCGTGTTTTTCATGGAGGGGGCTTGCACCCCTTGTTGTTTTGCGTGGCACTATCACAGCAAAGGCCTACATTAATATTTAGGCACCTTCTTGCTTCCCACTGTCGGAGAACAATTCGCTGATGGCGACTGCATCTTTCAACACGATCGTGCACCTGTTCATAATGCACGGCCTGTGGCGGAGTTGTTACACGATAATAACATCCCTGTAATGGACTGGCTTGCACAGAGTCCTCACCTGAATCCTATAGAACACTTTTGGGATGTTTTGGAACGCCGACTTCGTGTCAGGCCTCACCGACTGATATCGAAACCTCTCCTAGTGCAGCACTCCGTGAAGAATGGGCTGCCATTCCCCAAAAAAACCTTCCAGCACCTGATTGAACGTATGCCTGCGAGAGTGGAAGCTGTCATCAAGGCTGCGGGTGGGCCAACACCATATTGCATTCCAGCATTATCGATGGAGGGCGCCACGAACTTGCAAGTCATTTTCAGCCAGGTATCCGGATACTTTGATCACATAGTGTACCTGTGGTGTCACCGCCAGACACCACACTTGCTAGGTGGTAGCCTTTAAATCGGCCGCGGTCGGTTAGTATACGTCGGACCCGCGTGTCGCCACTGTCAGTGATTGCAGACCGAGCGCCGCCACACGGCAGGTCTAGAGAGACTTCCTAGCACTCCCCCCAGTCGTACAGCCGACGCTCATAGCAATGGTTCACTGACAAATTACGCTCTCATTTGCCGAGACGATAGTTAGCACAGCCTTCAGCTACGTCATTTGCTACGACCTAGCAAGGCGCCGTATTCAATTGATATTTATCTTGTGAAGCATGTACACTCAAAAGAGATGTTCACCAATTGTGGATTAAAGTTAAGTATTCTACCAGTTACCTCCTGTTTTGCTAGTCTTATTTCTCTGACCTGTTCCAGACCTCACGCCAGCCTGCGTGAGCTTAAACGCGTGCCTTTCGGCTTCCTCCAAACCCCGTGAATTGGCTCCTGCCAGTTCACAACAGTACCTCTAGAAGCAAGAATTATTAGGACTTCAATTTCACCGTTTTTTCCAGTAAACCATAGTCTGAAGGTATGAAAAACTTTTGAGAGTCCATACATGGTATCTTCCTTGTTATTAATTGATTTTTCTATTGACTTTTATAAGATAAGGTAAACCTCAGGTGGTACCTCAAGTTTTGCTACTTTAAAGTCTCGTTTGCAGACGGGCAACAGCTCATGCTTCGTACCACCCAGCTAAGGAGCACGGGCTGACAAGTGGATGGCAACAGAATGCGAAAATCCAACGTGGAAACTTTTCGCCTCGTTTCTGCCTCCCAGAATGAAGTTAACGAGCGCGCTAACTTTTCTAGCGGCGGCCACTCCCAACACGTCTCCTACTATCGCCGCTGCTGCTTTCTGGCAGAAAGTTATCCCCAAAGTTCAGGTTCTTCAGGGCCCGGCATCGTTGGCAGCGATCTTCTGTGCAAGAAAAGAATCTGTGTGCCTGAATACGGCTGCTGGCTGCACCTCACCGCGTCACCACTGACTCATCCGCTATCGAATGTAGTTAGCCTATTGATTGACACGGCTGCAAGTAGGAATATGAAGTAAATCTATTTGTAAATTTCCTTTACTTTGCGTCTATGGTCACAATTTTTTTGTCATCAGACTATCGGTTTCAGTCTATAATGACCATCTTCAGATCTGTTTTATAAAAACATGTTTCTTATAAAGTATACCTGATGATGATCATTGTAGACCGAAACCGGTAGTCTGATGACAAAAAATTTGTGACCACTGACGTAAAGTAAAGGAAATTTGTTCTATATTCGGGTCACTGTTTAATTCGCGACCATGTCGTATTATCATTACCTTTGTGTATTCCGGCGAACGACGCCGATACGATACAACATTTATTTGCCTAGTGAAGGACTCGCGAAATCTATCTGGGATTGGATTCTGTCCCTTCTTTGCCAGCTGAGTCTGCTGGACAGATAATCCGTGACTTTACATATCCTTCAACGATTCAGATACGGATCGAGAGATTGCACACAAACGTGCGGTGAAATACTCTCTACGATTGACAATTCCGTACAGCGTCGTGGCGCAGCGGTAAGCGCTCTGGTCCGTAATCCAAAGGTCACCGGATCGAATCTCCCGCCATGCAACCATTTTTTTGTATTTGTTTTTTGTAATTCAAATGTGTGTATACATACACACACACACACACACACACACACACACATATATATATATATATATATATATATATATATATATATAATTCCCGGCAATCAGTTGCAACAATTATGCATATAATAAGTTGTTGAAAGCCGTTTGTCGTGGAAAAACTGGCGACTTCGAACATTATTATGTTTTCCGAAAACAAAGTTGTATTTCACAAATGTTATTAATTGTCTTCATAATGTTAACCACGTATAGTTAACGGAAGACGTAGAAACGATATTCCGAAACGAATACGTATAGCGTTAAGTCGAACGTTCGAATTAGAATAGAAACCCCACGAACACAAATTTGCTGTGGCAGGTATGAAATATAAACTCCGTTACTCGCTCGTTACACTTGAAGGGCAGATGTTGAATGGGCCGAAACGAGCCGCCGCATAACAGCGTAGTTGCCTGCTAACTTCGAAAGAAGGTAGATGCGGTCCCTAGCGCAAGTTATAACATCGTCGAAAATCAGTGCGGACGTGAGAGCTTTGGTACACCCTGTTAAACAAACGGAAAAATGGAGGCGGTACAATTGGAGAGCGATCCGCCTTCACCAACATGCATAAGCAATTCATTAATAGTTTATATATATATATATATAACTAATAATTAAAAATTGTGTTGCATGGCGCGAGATTCGATCCGGCGACCTTCGGATTACGAACCCGAGCGCTTACCGCTGCGCC
Organism: Schistocerca piceifrons; assembly: GCF_021461385.2. Classification (NCBI taxonomy): domain Eukaryota; kingdom Metazoa; phylum Arthropoda; class Insecta; order Orthoptera; family Acrididae; genus Schistocerca; species Schistocerca piceifrons. Next base: position 58,414,102 of record NC_060143.1, read on the forward strand.
ACGACGCTATAGAGAATTATCAATCGTAGTGAGTATTTCACAGCAACGGTTTATTTAAAGTGTAGATTTTCTCGACAACGGCTGAGAAGTGCATCTTGGTGCTTTGCCACATTACACCTCTGGCCATGAACTTTTATTATGCGCAGTATGAATCGAATCTGAATTTCACAATTGGCGGCCTCCCCTTGTTAGACTTCAGCATCAGAGTGGCATTCAAACTTTTCAGTAACCTTATAGCTTATTTCAAGTCCTCTTACTGACGGTCCAACTATCTGATTCTCCTGCTTCCCTTAGGAAACTAATTAAACTGGAGATAACTTATCTTTTTCGATTTATTCGTGCCGCTGCGTTTGATAATGACTTTTCCGTCTGTTTCCACTTCTTAGAGCGTATTGCCAACCTACCTATTGCGTCTTTTTTCCTCTTTGTACTTCTAAGGCTTTACAAAAACTTATCAGGTGGTTACTTTTGACATTTGCCTCGCAGTAACAAGCAGTAATAGGTGTCAAAGGGGATTTTTCTTTCATTAGTCTTCTGGTACGATGCTGACCGCCACTTGCGGAAGTATAGTGATACAGTGAGAAGTGCCGTTACAACGGTTAGGACTGCCCCAGTACAGGAGACCTATGTCTGAAAAAGGATGTGGTCAGTTAACTATGTCCTAGCAGGCAGGCTCGGTCAGTTGGCCTAATTGGGAAAGACTCCGTTTTTTGAAGTCGGATGACTACCGGAGTACGTCACCAGACACCCCACAAAATATTTGGCTGACGCCACGTCTACTCCATTCAGTTTGAGCTTAGAAACTGGTCAGCACCTGGAATGGCTCTGAGCACTATGCGACTTAACTTCTGAGGCCGTCAGTCGTCTAGAACTTAGAACTAATTAAACCTAACTAACCTAAGGACATCACACACATCCATGCCCGAGGCAGGATTCGAACCTGCGACCGTAGCGGTCGCTCGGCACCAGACTGTAGCGCTTAGAACCGCACGGCCACTCCGACCGGCTCACCTGGAATGGAAATTTGGTAAGTTCCTGTGAGACCAAACTGCTAAGGTCATCGGTCCCTAGGCTTACACACTACTTAATCCAACTTAAACTAACTTAGGCTAAGGACAACACAAACACCGATGCCCGAGTGAGGACTCGAACCTCCAACGGCGGCAGCCACGCGAACCGTGGCAAGGCCCCCTAGACCGCACAGTTCCAGCACTTGCAATCACATCATTTACTTCCGTTCAGTAGTTACAGGTTAGCTGTTCATTACTTCGCACAGAAGATAGCTATGTCTTTCGAATATGCACACCCCTTTTTTCACTTGGTATCTCTCGCTGCGACTGCAAACTAACAGCACCAGTTACGTTCTAACATTCACCGAAATCTCTCCCTCTGACGCCTTCATCTGCTTCTCACGGCTCAACATTCTCTCTCTGAAGAATACCCTATTTGTCTAAATGCATCGTTGCGGAAAAATGTCCTGTGTATCTAGCTATGATTCAATATCTGTGTCGTTGGTCCTTGTGGAACGTCACTGAAGGATGCCACCAACATAAAATTGTGTTTCCACAGTTGTGATTTCAGAATATATCTCTGTGTTTATGACCTCTCAACTTCTTTTTCATTAGTGTGGTTACATCTTCAAGTAAGAATGTTGCTGACGCCTTACACTGTCGGATGCTGGATAGGAAGTCAACATAAAAGCCAGGTGGCCTCATAATGTTTATCGCACCAGCAAACTAGGGCAAGTTCTTTTCATTTTTTCCGTCTGGGAATGCAAGGGCTGTGGTAAACAGCTGGGTGAAGTAGTGTAAGCATTGGGTCAGGATCGTTGCAAATGTAACTGGTTGCTTGCTTACCGCCTACAGCTGGGGTTGAAATTATGTTTTCATTAAATTACTGTGGACAGAGGCTAATTAAGCTATATTTATAGTCGCTGCGTTGTATGCTTGAGTGACACAAGGTGACCCCTCAAGCCGACGAAACAAACCCGCAGTTACAATCATGCCTTTCTCGTCTACTGCTTTCATCAGCCTCATCGCCCAGTTGATTTGACGTTCGTGTCAAGTCTGTTGTGACCCTTTACAGTTTCCGGGTACTCATATGTTTCGTTTTCCGAACTTGGTTGTGGCTCAGTACGTTGAATACTTCTCTTGAGTCATCAGTCTTCTTACAGGTTCGGTGTGACCCGCCACGAATTCCTCTCTTGTGCCAACTTCTTCATTTCGGAGTAGCTCTTGCACACTACGCCCTCAATTGCTTCTTGCCAATATTCCAATCTTTGTCTTTCCCTACAGGTCCTTCTAATACCACGAAGGTTATACTCTGATGTCTTAACACATCTCCTAGCATTCTGTCTCTTTTCAGTGTTTTCCTGATGTTGCTTTCCTCGGCGATTCTGCGGAGAACCTTATCATTCATTATCAGTACACCTCATTGTCAACATCCTTCTATGTCATTACGTCTCAAACTCTTCATCTTTCTTCTTCCCTGGTATCCCCAATCTACTAACATACATTGCTGTGCTCTAAACGCACATTCTCAGAAATTTCTTCATCAAATTAAGGTCAATGTTCGCTACTATTAGACTTCTCTTGGCAGGAATGCCCTTTGTGCCAAAGATGGTCTACTTTTTATGTCCCCCCTGCTTCGTTTCTTATGTGTTATTTGGCTTCCAAGATAACAGAATTCCTTCACCTGGTCTACTTCAAATGGTTCAAATGGCTCTGAGCACTATGGGACTTAACATCTGTGGTCATCAGTCCCCTAGAACTTAGAACTACTTTAACCTAACCAACCTAAGGATATCACACACATCCATGCCCGAGGCAGGATTCGAACCTGCGACCGTAGCAGTCGCGCGGTTCCGGACTGCGCGCCTAGAACCGCTAGACCACCGCGGCCGGCTGGTCTACTTCGTGATCCCCCATTATCATGTTAAGTTTCTTGGTATTCTCATTTCTGCTGCTTCTCATTACTTTCTTCTTTCTTCGATTTACTCTCACTCCATAATCTTTTTATTGTTCATTCCATTCAATACGACCTGCAACACTTCTTCTCTTTCACTAAGGATAGCACGGTAATCAGTGAATCTTATCACTGATATTCTTTTCCTCAGAATTTTGATCCCACTCTTCAACCTTTCTCCCGATTCCATCATTACTTCTTCGATATAGAAATTGAAAAGTAGGGAAGAAAGAATCCATTCCTGTCTTACACCATTTTTAATTCGTAAACTTCGTTCTTGGTGTTCCGTTCTTATTATCCCTTCATAGTTTATACATACTGTTTATTACTCGTCTTTCTTTTCAGCTTGCCGGCCGGTGTGGCCGAGCGGTTCTAGGCGCTTCAGTCTGGAACCGCGCGACCGCTACGGTCGCAGGTTCGAATCCTGCCTCGGGCATGGATGTGTGTGATGTCCTTAGGTTAGTTAGGTTTAAGTAGTTCTAAGTTCTAGGGGACTGATGACCTCAGATGTTAGTTAAGTCCCATAGTGCTCAGAGCCATTTGAACCATCTTTTCAGCTTACCCCTGATTGTCTGGGAGTCTCGAACACATTGGATCGTTTTACAGTGCCGAACGCGTATCCGGTTTTTTTTTCGTCGTTCTTCTGACTGGTTTGATATGTCCCGCCATAAATTCCTCTCTTACTCTCCTGTGCCAGCTTCATCCTTTCAGAGTACCATTTGCGCCCTACGTCCTAAATTATCTGCTGGATTTATTCCCTCTGTATTTCCCTCTACTACAATGGAGGTTATTTCCTGATGCCTGAACACCTGTCAGATTGTCTTACCCGTCCTTCTAATCACTGTTTGCCATTTGTTACTTTCCTAGCATTATTTTTTAACAGTCCAGCCAACTGTCAACATCCTTCTACAGCACCACATCTCAATGCTGTGCTCAAAACTTACATTCTCGGAAATTTCGTCCTGAGACGAAGGCCGATGATTCATACTAGCAACCTTATTTTGACCAGGAATGACCTCTTTGCCTGTGCTAGCCTACTTTTTAAATCGGCCTCGCTGAAGTTCGCCATGTGTCATTCTGCTTCCAGGATAAAGGAATTCCTTCACTTCGTCTACATCTCGGTCCCCAATTCTGATGTTTTTCGTTATTCTCATTTGTGGTACTTCTCATCACTTTTGTCGTCGTTCAGTTTACTCTTATTCCATACATAGACTGTCATTGCTTCTTCTGTGTAGTGATTGATCAGCAGGAGAAAAAGTCTACATCTTTTCTAATCCGAGCTCTTCGTTCTTGGTCTTCCATTCTTATTATTTCTTGTTGGTTCTTATACATATTGTGTATTTATCCGTCGTTTATCCGTCTTTCTTTAAAGCTCACCCACATTTTCTGAGAGTTTCGTACATATTTCATTGTTTTACAAGAGGCATTCAACAAGTAACGCAAAAAATTTTTCTGCTGGTTACGGATGAAAAAATGCGGAATCTCTTGCGGAACATCGTGGAATATTCCCGATATGCCACCTATAGTTTCCTGAAGTTCCGATAGACGGCTGCGCTATACGTATCCTTCTAAATAGCGTCTGTAACGGGGGTGCGTTAGAAGCAGAGAGCTGTCATCGAGTTTCTTTAGGCGGTAAACCAGAGCATCGCAGATACTCACAGGCGCTTGCAGAACGCCTACGGAGACCCGTAATTGAACAAAAGCACTTTGAGCTGTTGGACGAGGCGTCTTTCATTCTCGCAACTAAGTTGTGCAAATCCTGCACGATTTCCCGCGAGCAATGTTGGAACGTGCACACACTCTCATTTGAGGTAATGGAAATGAGCGTTTGGCGTCATTGGCCGGGAGGCCCCTCGCGGGGCAGGTCCGGCCGCCATATCGCAGGTCTTATTACATTCGGCGCCACATTGGGCGACCTGCACGCCGGATGGGGATGAAATGATGATGAACACAACACAACACCCAGTCCCTGAGCGGAGAAAATCTCCGACCCAGCCGGGAATCGAACCCGGGCCCAGAGGACGGCAACCCGTCACGCTGACCACTCAGCTACTGGGGCGGACCTCATTTGAGGTGATCGACGGATCACAATGAAACACCTCGCTGCTCAGCTGGACGTTCTGTTAATAATACTGACACACTCTTGCACCAGTTGGGGTACCCAAAGGAACTGTGCGGAATTGCTTGCGCTTTATGAGGCTAATCGCGACAAATTTTTGTCAAACATCGTCACAGGCGGTGAAAATTATTTATTTTTTTCTCTAGTAAAGACTTGCTGTTATGGACTACCTGTTGTTGTATAGCAGGTCGTACATTGTGTGATTTCACATGTTATATCATGCAAATTCAGTTTTATTACTAGTACATACTTTTGTTGAGAATTTTACAAAAGGATAAAATAAAAAAATATATAAAAGCTACAAATGTATATACACAATTTTGTTTAAGCTTGTTGCTAACTTAGATAATGATAATAAATAAGATACATAATAGGTTGTGGATGAATTTTAAATTAAAATTAGAAGTGTGTTTAATGGAAGAAACAAGATATGGCAATTTGACTTGGATATAATATGACAGTTCTTCCCTTAATCGATTTATAGCAATGAAACACTGGTTCATCACTTCGAACCGGAAACCAAATGGGAGTCCACGGAGTGAGGCCACACAACTTAACTTGCGAAGAAAAAGTTCAAAACAGCACACTCAAGTGGTAAAGTGATGGCGACGGTCTTCTGGGATTCTGAAGGCATATTGTGTTTCATGTCCTCCCTCATAGTGCAACAATCAACTCGGAAGTGTATTGTGCTACCCACAGAGATTGAAGAAAACACTTCAGCATGTTTGTCACCACAAAAATGGAAATGAACGTCTCCTATTCTACCACAACGCAAGGCCTCACACCAGTCTGCGCACCCTAGAGGAGCTCACAAAACTTCATTGCACTGTCCTTCCTCACCCAACCTACAGCCCGGTTCTCACACCTTCCTACTTCCATCTGCTTGGTCCAATGAAAGATGCACTCCACAGGAAGTAGTACACGGATATGAGGAGGTTACTGATGCAGCACAATGCTGGCTATGACTTCGACGAATTGACTGGAACCAAGTGGGTACACAGGCCCTCACAGTAAGGTGATGTAAGGCCGTCACACTGAACGGATATTATAAGAGTTTTGTCTGATATTGGTTTATTGGAATCTTACATACAGCAGCCTGCTGTCAAAAAAAGTGTTGCATTACTTATTCAACACCCATCGTACACTGTCTAACGCACTGTCCATTGCGTTACAGAGGCCAAAACCAAGTGATGGATCTACAATGTAGCTCATGAGATGAAGAGTTGGAACTGCTACTGACAACCCACGAAAAATCCTGGAAACCGCAAGTATTGGGGAAAAACCGGTTCAGAGCCACTCTGCATCGTTGCCATATGTATACAAAATTCAGACTTGGCGCCAGTTCCTAGGAAGAGGTGGCGGTCGGATGATTTAGGTTAGTGGAGGTAGCCCAATTGACCTATATTCCCACCAAAATCCGCCATCTTGGATGATGTCACAGCTGCTATCTTGGACGACATCAGGAGCTGTTGCCAAGTCTACATGCTGCCATCTTAGATGACATCATCTCTCCCATCTTCGATACATCTGGCAACAATGCAGAGTGAATCAGAACTGGCGCACGTTCCTTTAGCACCATTTGTGATCGCGAGCACTTGAAATGCGGTGCATAACAGTCTGACGCCCTGTTTGGTGACATCCAATGTGAATCGACATATACCTGCACGATTCGATGGATGCGTCTTACCGCTAATTTGGTCTCTGCTAGAGTTGCTCTCTACCAAAACTATAGTGCACTTGCTTTGGTACATTATTTAAATGATGTAGTAAATGATAGGTTCACTGGTAGTATTGGTCGCTCTGATAGTGAAAGAGAAATAAATGAATGAGAGAAAAACTGGGTGCCGACTACTTCTATTTGTTCAAAATGGTTCAAATGGCTCTGAGCACTATGGGACTCAACTGCTGAGGTCATTAGTCCCCTAGAACTTAGAACTAGTTAAACCTAACTAACCTAAGGACATCACAAACATCCATGCCCGAGGCAGGATTCGAACCTGCGACTGTAGCGGTCTTGCGGTTCCAGACTGCAGTGCCTTTAACCGCACGGCAACTTTGGCTGGCTCTTCTATTTGTGTTTTGTTTGTTTTGCACGTAATTAGAGTCACATATCGTTCAGTGTTAGTCCATTGTATATTCTAAATGACATAGTAAATGGATCACCAGTAGTATTATAGCACTGATACGGAAAGAATTGCATTTTATAAAAAATAAAAATTTGTTGATCGAGTAATTTTGGCTCTTTTATACAGCTAAAGCAATTACTTTTGATCCAAGAACAGTTTACATGCATAAAAATGAGAAATCTATATTATTATTGTTTTTTATTTTTATTTTTAGTAAGTGTGGAAGTTGTTTATGAATAATAAAAACAGGTATTATAGAAGCCTCAACGACGTATTGAAGCAATGTTTCATATATTTTTCTTTTGCGTTTTTTTGGAATTTTATCTTTTTTGTGACGAAATTGCATTTTCTAGCACTAAAAGGTAAATCTCTATATTTCATTTTTAATACTACATGCCTCTGTTTCATGTTACAAAACAACAATTTTCGAATAAATCGTGAATTAAATATTGACTGTTTCAATTTTGCTATAGATTATTTTTAAGTAAAGACAGGAGGATGTCTATGTAGAACATAAATATTCCATAGGTTATGTGAACATTTACATACCCTCAATTTCTACACGGTTCGCCGTTTACGGTTTCTGTGGTAATCTAGCGAAACTCTAATCGCATACGCAAACAAAGCGATCGAAATGAGGTAACGCCCGATAGGTATGCAACACACCTAACGTACAGGTAACGCGGGGACGACTTTAACGGACCACAGCTGCTGGGAAAACTACCTAGCCTACGCTTACTTGTGATAGTCTACGGTACTTTTTCTGCTGTATTCTCTGCCTTTTACTGCGCCTGCTCTCGGGCCGAGCACCGCAGCCTCTGTAGCTCGCAGGCGCCCCACTGTCAGTGGCAGCGACTGTATTTCCCCTCCGTCGCCGCCCGGGGCAGCACTGTCACCCGCGCGGGCGGCGACCATTGTATGCGGAAGCGGCGCTCGTGTGTGTGTGTGTGTGTGTGTGTGTGTGTGTGTGTGTGCGGCGGGCGTCCCGGCCGGCACAAACAGCGCCGGCCGCCCCCTTCCCCCTGCCCTCTCTACGCCCTCCCCGCCCCCCCAAACCCCCGCCAGACCGCGTTTATCGGCATGGGCCGCTTTGTGGTCCGTAGCCGCCACCGGTCACCCCGGGCCGACGCCGTCCGGCCTGTGCCTTTTAATTATCGCCCTTTAAGGTCGCAATTAACTGGGACACGCCGAATCGCAGTCCGCTTCGCGTCCGGTCCAAATACTTTCACGCTATTTACGGCAGCCTGGGTATTTATACAATACCACCTACCTCTGAACACTTTGGTTCTTACAACTGCGCCACAGTCAAAACGGGGAAAAATATGTTCTTTTTATTCTCTTTTGGTTTATACAATACTACGCACCTTTGACCACTTCGGTTCTCTCAAACATATCTTACGCAAAACGCGAAAAATTTGTTTCCCTCGGTTTTGGTTTATGCAACACTACCTACCTCTATCCTCCTCATACTACTAAGGCACTACTGTACGTCCAAGATAAAAGCAAGTAGACATCAGGCATACGCACTAAAACGCCACTGTTCTCTTGCTAACTATGAAATGTACACGTAAAGATAAAATTTCACGGTTCCCAAGTCAAATTCATGTTGTGTAGGAGGTGATCTAAAGCTCGGTGCCAGTTAAAGTGATACTTTATGCTTTTTTTAAAAGTCTATGCAACTAGTTGACAAAAAATAAAATTAAAAACATGGTCAAATCAAAAGCCATGACTGCACTGGGACAGGATCTGCAGAAATGTCCATGAGCAACACATGCCAGGTACACTCCAAACAAGCGTCGCTCGCGACACAGAAAGTCGTTATCCAACAATAAACATAAATATACAATACCCACACATTCTGACTTTGTAAGATTAATATTGTAATTGCTGCATTTAGCAGTTCTTAACGAAATTCAATTACTCTGTGCTCCTCGCACAGGAAAATTCTCCATAATGTAAAGAGTATAGCCGCGCGGGATTAGCCGAGCGGTCTTAGGCGCTGCAGTCGTGGACTGTGCAGCTGGTCCCGGCGGAGGTTCGATGGTGGTGGTGGTTAGTGTTTAATGTCCCGTCGACAACGAGGGCATTAGAGACGGAGCGCAAGCTCGAGTTAGGAAAGGATTGGGAAGGAAATCGGCCGTGCCCTTTCAAAGGAACCATCCCGGCATTTGCCTGAAACGATTTAGGGAAATCACGGAAAACCTAAATCAGGAAGGCTGGAGACGGGATTGAACCGTCGTCCTCCCGAATGCGGAGGTTCGAGTCCTCCCTCGGGCATGGGTGTGTGTGTTTGTCCTTAGGATAATTTAGGTTAAGTAGTGTGTAAGCTTAGGGACTGATGACCTTAGCAGCTAAGTCCCATAAGATTTCAAACACATTTGAACATTTTTTTTGAAGAGTATAGATACGATCATGCTTACGTGAGCCGCCGCTGTGACCGAGCGGTTCTAGGCGCTTCTGTCCGGAACCGCGCTGCTGCTTTGGTGGCAAGTTCGAATCCTGCCTCGGGCATGGATGTGTGTGATGTCCTCAGGTTAGGTTTAAGTACTTCTAAGTCTAGGGGACTGATGACCTCAGATATTAAGTCCCATAGTGCTTAGAGCCATGAGCTAAGAATAAAATGGTTCAAATGGCTCTAAGCACTATGTGCCAGTGATAGCACTGGTCTGAAGCGCCCAGAACCGCTCGGTCACAGCGGGCGGCCATGAGCTAAGAGACCAGAACTTCTATATGAGATAATTGCCGTTTGCAACTAATATCTTCAAGAGTCTCTGGATGGATGCCCTCAACCAAAACTTACAAACAGGCCGCACTGTTCTGATTTTATACCGTACTCAGTCACAACAAAATGCCATTTCATTTAAAATCAGAAAATACTTTTAGAAACTGAAATTTAAAAATTTACAACTCTGTTGCGCTCGTTAAATCACTTTCAGACTGACCAGATGAGAAGTATACTATCGATTGTTTATGACTCCGGTGTATATTTTCCTAAGTTGATCTACTGTTTTAGTGTTAGTTTCACCCGGCCGTAGTGGCCGAGCGGTTCTAGGCGCTACAGTCTGGAACCGCCCGACCGCTACGGTCGCAGGTTCGAATCCTGCCCCGGGCATGGATGTGTGTGATGTCCTTAGGTTAGTTAGGTTTAAGTAGTTCTAAGTTCTGGGGGACTGATGACCACAGTAGTTGTCCCATAGTGCTCAGAGCCATTTGAACCATTTGTTAGTTTCATACGGTTTACCTTTCAGACATACCGAGAGCTAAAAATCACAGGCAGACAAGACAGTCAAATGAGGCAGTCACAGACTTTTACTTATCGTGCGTTTTGCTGTCAGAGCTCCATGAACTGAAGACAGCGATTGAGACATGTGGCACGCACCTCCATTTTGCAAGAAGAAATAGATGAAAATGATCCATGCGTTATTGAGTTCCCTTACTCATTCCCACATTTATGTCTTCATTAGTATCTGGAAAAGATCACAGACTGACAAATGACAGCCAAGTATCTGCCGAAGGGGTTTTATAGGGTATATTCTTCGTGGGTGGATTACACCTTCTGAGGATGATTTCTACGAATCTCAGTCTGGTACCTGGTTTCTTACAGTTAGTTTTATGTGGTCGATCCAGTAACTCTGCGCCCACCGTCCATTGTGCCCACAGAAACTCTGAATCTAAAGCTTTAGAGGACACACACGTGTATTCTGCAAAGTTCACGATACCTTTCTAGTGCTCGAAGAACTCCCGCACAAGTAAGAGTAATTCAAGCTGTTTTGATACCCAAGGTCCGTTTCTGCAAACCGTGATCGTTGAAACCCATCCCACGAGATCCAGAAGGCAGCAGATACCGGCTCATACGCTCATAAAGTGTTTCTGACGAGGTGACCCCATGACGCAGTTGTGTCTTCCTGTTTACATACGTTGAAGTCCTAGTCGTGCGCTTCACACCTTGTCAATATGAATCAAATCGGCTTGGGAAGTTCGTATAGTCCCCTTGTTAGCTTCCTGGTGGGGTTTGATACAGTTCCGTACTGTTGGCTAACGAATAAAATACAAGCGTGCAGACTGAAAAACCTATTTTGCGAATGCAATGAGTTACTAGCAAACTGAATACAGTATGTCATTCTTCACGGAGAGAAATCTTCATCTAAAAGTAACATCGAGCGTACCCAGAGGGAGTTTTATATGACCATTACTGATCGCAAATCTAAAGTCGGAAGCTCCAGGAAAATTGTAGCGTAATGCAGGAAGACCTGCACAGGATCGACGCTAAGTGCAGGGACTGTGCAATGTCAAAAATATATCAGAGGCTTTTGATTACCATTACTAGTGGGGAAGTTCTTCGAGCACTAGAAAGGTATCGTGAGCTGTGCAGAACACACGTGTGTGTCCTCTAAAGCCTTGGATTCACCGTTTCTGTGGACACAGTGGCCAGTGGGCACGGAGCGGCGATTAATCGACGAGCTTTGGCGGCGGCGGCGGCGAGGGCGTGACGCGTTGTCAGCGTGACTCACGCACTCAGCGGAGGCGGCGGGGGCGGCACATGAAACGGGCCGGCTGGCGGGGGCGGGGGTGGCGTGCTGGCTTGGCGGAAGAGCGCACACTGACCAGCAGGGAAAGACAGGGGGTGGCGGCGGTCTCTGAGCGCACTGTTAGTGAGGACGATCCGATTATACAGGATGTCCGAAAAGTCTTCCCTTGAAGACATAAATTGATAACTCAGGCTAGAAGTAAGATACAAATATGAAACTTGTGTCGAATTGTTTACAACTATCAAAGTTTTTTTCTGTTTTAGGTTCGCAGTACGTAAGCAGTGGATGAGGTGCAGTGCCCAAGAAGCCATGTTAACCAATCAGGAGAAGGCACAGTGTGTCATGTGGTACCATGAGACACGATCACCAACCACAGTGCAGAGACACTTCCAGACAACATTTGGAAGGAATCCACCCGATGTCAAGAGCATTAAAGCCTGGTATGAGAAGTTCAAGAATACAGGATCGCTTGCTGACCTTCCGAGGTCTGGTCGACCAAGAACCTCAGCAGACAGGGTGGAAGCTCTAAGGCAGTCTTTTCTGCGAAGTCGGAAGAAATCAGTGCGCAGGGCCTCACGTGAATTACAGGTGCCAAAAAGCTCTCTCCATGACATTTTACACAAACGTTTATTGTTTCGTGCATACAAAGTGCAAATCGTTCAGGTCTTGTTGCCCAATGACAGTACACGTCGATATGACTTTGCGGTCGAAATGCTATCACGTACTGAGGACGATGATGGTTATTTCAGACGAATTACCTTTCCGACGAAGCGACCTTTTTTGTCAGTGGACTAGTGAATCGCCATAATGTGCGCATTTGGGGTTCACAACTCCCTGGCGAGGTCATGGAGTGCACCAGAGGCAGTGCAAAGGTGAATGTTTGGTGCGCGCTATTGCACGATCGAATTATCGGGCCATTCTTCTCTGAGGCTGCCGTCACATCTGCAGTGTATCTGGACATGTTGCAACTGTATGCTGTTCCTCAGCTGCTTCAGTATCACCCCGATGTCTTGTTTCAGCAAGACGGTGCACCGCATCATTGGGGTTTGGACGTTCCTGCCTATCTCGATATGACCTTTCCGGGTTGACGGATTGGTCGTGATGGGCCAACGGCTTGGCCTCCACACTCTCCTGACATAACCCCATTAGACTTCTTTTTATGGGGTTATGTGAAGGACGAGGTCTACCGAACACGTGTACCAGATCTTGAAACCCTGCGGCAACGGATAACCACAGTCGCTGAATCAGTCCCTCCAGTGATGTTGGCTAATGTGTGGACGGAAATTGAATATCGCCTAGATGTGCTACGTGCCACCAAGGGTGCTCATTTTACTGATGTGTGAAAAAAACTTGGATAGTTTGTAAACAATTAGACACCAGTTTCATATTTGTATCTTACTTCTAGCCTGAGTTATCAATTTATGTAATCAGGGAAAGACTTTTCGGACACCCTGTATCATTCCTGTGGCGGACGAAAATTTGTCCGTCGTGTTCGCCATTACTGACGCTTCACGACAGCCGAAAGAACTAAGAGCCAGATATACCGTCCGTCCAGAACGTTCTGAGGTCGATTTCATTTCTGCCGAAGATGCAACGTCAGCGTACTATCTACGGTCCCAGCTTCAATTAGGACCGCTATTTGCATAAATGATCTGGCGGATGGAGTGGCCAGCAATTTGAGGTTGTTTGCTAATGACACTGTGGTACACTGGGCGGTGCTGAAGATGAGTGAGTGTAGGATGATAGCCCGCAGCTCGTGGTCGTGCGGTAGCGTTCTCGCTTCCCACGCCCGAGTTCGATTTCCGGCGGGGTCAGGGATTTTCTCTGCCTCGTGATGACTGGGTGTTGTGTGATGTCCTTAGGTTAGTTAGGTTTAAGTAGTTCTAAGTTCTAGGGGACTGATGACCATAGAAGTTAAGTCCCATAGTGCTCAGAGCCATTTGAACCATTTTTTGTAGGATGATACAACATGACTTTGACAAAATACCTAGCTGGTGCAATGAATGTCAGCTGCCTCTAAATGTAGAAAAGTTAATGGGGATGAGAAGGAAAACCAAATTAGTAATGTTCGGATATAGCATTAGTATTGTAGCATTGCAAAGCGATACGAAATGGAATGAGCATGTTAGGATTTTGGTAGGGAAGGCGAATGGTCTATTTCTGTTTATTGGGAGAATTTTAGGAAAGTGTGGTTCATCTGTAAAGGATACCACATACAGGACACTTGTACGCCCTGTTCTTGAGAACTGCTCGAATGCTTCAGATCCGCATCAGTTCGGATTAAAGGAAGACATCTAACTAGTTCAGAGGCGGGCTACGAGATTTGTTACCGATATGTCCGAGCAACATCCACATTATGCGGAGATGCTTCGGGGACACAGATGGGAAACCCTAGAGGAGAGGCAAAGTGTATTCCGCGGAACGCTATTCAGAAAACGTAGAGAACGGGCATTGGAAGCTGACTGCGGAGCGATCCCACTGCCGCCAACATACATTTCGCGTAAGGACCACGAAGATAAGATACGAGAAATTAGGGCTCACACAGATGCGTATGGACAGTGGTTCTTCCCTCGCTCTATCTGCGAGTGGAACGATAAAGGAGACGACTAGTAGCATCGGACGTATGGGATGGTTAGAATTACGAAGTTCGAATTGAGAACAAAGTTTTGGCGGCTGAGGGTTCATGTTGATAAACATTTTCTTGTGAAAAGGTTTGAGTAAAAATTTTGCGTCACTGGTGGCTGACCTAGCTGCCTTTTGTAATTCTGGAGTCGGGTCCTCGTGCAGTTCCGAAACATTATTTTCATTAAAAGAATCTAAGGTTTTAGAAACGTATACGCCCGATTTCTAATAGTATGAACAGCGCGTATACCATGATTTAGCCAGATTTCTGCATGTAACTCTGAAAAAATCATTCGTCTTCCAGAACAGTTATTCCATCCCCATTAGTCACGCCTCAGCCCATAAAATAAAAGATTTAGAATGCAGCCTAGATACCAAGTTGTTTTCTCTAGACAACAAAAATCTTTATACAAACGTTTCCGTGCAAGAAAAGCTTAGGATCGTAGAAAGAGATTTGCGTCATTTCAAAAAAGAACTTCCAGATGAACATATCACTGACTTTATGAATCTAATCACAGTCGTAGTCAAATACAACTACTTTGAATTTAATGTACAATTGTCTATTAAACCGGGGACCTGGAAACGACGGAGATTATCAACACAAAACAATAGCAGTAAATAACGAATGCGAACCTACCACAGTTGACGGCATCCTTGAAAAAAAAAACTGTTAAAAGAGTTACTACACTCGGCACCTTCATCATTGAATTCAACCAAAAGAAGAAGTTCTTTTCTATTCCTTTCTTGGGGCCCATCTCCTATCAGATTCAACGCCATCTTCGTAATAAAGACAAGTGTAATGTCACCTGTTCAACCAATAATAGTTTGAAAAAAATATTTATTCTTAATTTAAAATCGAGCTGTTCCCCTTTGAAAAATTCTGGTGTCAATAAGATTTTTTGCGACACTTGCTCTTCTTACTACAGAGGACAGACAAACAGGACATACCTTTACAGTCAGATACAAATGACATTTTTAAGAAAAGAACGGCACTAGCACCCAGAATTCGTCTTTTTCCGACCACCTCCGATTGCATGTCACGGGCCCAAACCTGTTCACGATATCAACGTTCTGCACACTGAGAAGAAAGAGCGTAGATTAAATGTTCTCAAAGAATTAGAAATTTTTAAACATCTCTCTCGTAATTATGGCCTCATTCTTAATAAGCACCTACGATTACGTAATAAAAGCTTCTTCAATGGTATATGGCCGTTACTTGAGATATGACTGCGTGTTCCCTTGTGCAATTACCGAAATATTTTTTCTAAGTCGACTCATGTTTTTGCTTATTAAATGGTTTACATTAACTGCATTTCATGTTATACCATTTTTCTGCTCGCTGAGCTATTCAGCTCTTTTTGTATTTCTAAAATGGCGTTTCCAGCGTATAAACTATATTTATAAGCTCTCATGAAGGCAAGGTGTTACAGGGTCTGCTGCTGTCGTATAAAATTTATTGCCTTTTACTTCATATACAAAATAATGTTCATCATAACATTCGTCTATCTAAATTTCGAATATTAAGTAGCCTGTTTGTATTTGCGTCTACCGGGTGGCACTCTTGGTGTAATGTTCACCCGCCCGCTGTTACTAAGGCGGGCGCCTCAGTTTGACGCCACCGTAGCTCGTCGCGTGTGAGCAGCCCATGGTGACTTGCCTTCTATGTATTCTGTTTCAAAAATTTTGTGACTAAAGCTTTATCGCTTGATATTTAGTTTTATACGTGACATGTAAGTACTGTTTCTTTTTTGTACTACTAGTCAGTACTTACACTTAAAAAAATTTTTCCTATAGATTCGTAATTATGTTTTAGACCAGTTTGAGTGTTTTATTGTTGATGAAGACACACATAGTAGTGCCCAGACCTAGGTCAGAAGACTCATTTTTTGCGACAGAGGGCTGCTATTGCTTTAATTTTACTTTGTAAACGGCCGCTGACCAGGCAGCCATGTTCAGAACTTTGTATGCAAGTGAAACAGTATTTAAACTAATCACTCAAGCAAACAACTGATAAATTACAAAAAGCTGATAGAAGGATACTCCGAACGATTATCAATAAAAAATACCAAGTTAACCTCTTGCCGAATTCAATGGTTTATCAAGGACCTGAATCGATTGTGGCCGGCCGGTGTAGCCGAGCGGTTCTAGGCGCTTCAGTCTGGAACCGCGCGACCGCTACGGTCGCAGGTTCGAATCCTGCCTCGGGCATGGATGTGTGTGATGTCCTTAGGTTAGTTAGGTTTAAGTAGTTCTAAGTTCTAGGAGACTGATGACCTCAGATGTTAAGCCCCATAGTGCTGAGAGCCAATTCTTTTTAATCCATTGTTGACACACTGCGGAACAGAAGGGTTGCAATTTTTGGCTTACCGAATACTAAACTTCCGAAACAACTGTTTAACTTCTTTCGGAACAGTGAGACAGTAAACAACTGGTTTAAAGAAATACAAATGGAGCTGTATGAAATGAACGTTAACAAACATCAATCTGAACGTAGAGACGAGAACCGGTGCTTAAGAACAAATAAGTAGGACTGACATTCAAAACATCACAACGGAAGAAGGACGTCATATCTGCAGATGAACGAGCCGCCAGATCACATCGAATGAATGTGTTCTGGAAAAGAAAGGAATTGTTGACTGCTAAGATCTAAACTTATTCGTTATAGGCTTCGTTGAATAATGTTTGATTGTATGTCATATCTGCAGATGAACAAGCCGCTAGATCACATCGAATGAATGTGTTCTTGGAAAGAAAGAAATTGTTGACTGCTAAGATCTAAACTTATTCATTGTAGTCTTTGATGATAACTTTTGATTTTAGTGCTACAATGTGGTCGTAAACTAAGTCAAAATAAATAATGTATGAGTTAAGTAATGTTTATGCTTATTTATTGCAAAATACTTAGAAAGCTGACATGTTCACTAAATAAATTTTAACTTAACGTCAAGAAAACGAATCGCGATTGTCTACAGTACATTGGCATTCTTTCCTCTACATTCATTTTAAAGAAAAATTAGAACATCGTTCTTGAGCAATGCAGCTATCTCTTTATTTGCACGAAGTAATGGCCGCTATCGACAGGGGATCTCAAGTGGAATCCGTATTTCTAGATTTCCGGAAAGCTTTTGAAACCGTTCCTTACAAGCGACTTTTAATCAAGCTGCGGGCCTATGGAGTATCGTCTCAGTGGTGCGACTGGATTCGTGATTTCCTGTCAGGAAGGTCGCAGTTCGTAGTAATAGACGGCAAATCATCTAGTAAAATTGAAGTGATATCAGCTGTTCCCCAGGGAAGCGTCCTGGGACCTCTGCTGTTCCTGATCTATATAAATGACCTGGGTGACAATCTGAGCAGTTCTCTTAGGTTGTTCGCAGATGATGCTGTAATTTACCGTCTAGTAAGGTCATCCGAAGACCAGTATCAGTTGCAAAGCGATTTAGAAAAGATTGCTGTATGGTGTGGCCGGTGGCAGTTGACGCTAAATAACGAAAAGTGTGAGGTGATCCACATGAGTTCCAAAAGAAATCCGTTGGAATTCGATTACTCGATAAATAGTACAATTGTCAAGGCTGTCAATTCAACTAAGTACCTGGGTGTTTCGAACAACTTCAGTTGGAAAGACCACATAGATAATATTGTGGGGAAGGCGAGCATAAGGTTGCGTTTCATTGGCAGGACACTTAGAAGATGCAACAAGTCCACTAAAGAGACAGCTTACACTACACTCGTTCGTCCTCTGGTAGAATATTGCTGCGCGGTGTGGGATCCTTACCAGGTGGGATTGACGGAGGACATCGAAAGGGTGCAAAAAAGGGCAGCTCGTTTTGTATTATCACGTAATAAGAGAGAGAGAGAGAGTGTGGCAGATACGATACGCGAGTTGGGATGGAATCCATTAAAGCAAAGACGTTTTTCGTCGCGGCGAGATCTATTTACGAAATTTCAGTCACCAACTTTCTCTTCCGAATGCGAAAATATTTTGTTGAGCCCAACCTACATAGGTAGGAATGATCATCAAAATAAAATAAGAGAAATCAGAGCTCGAACAGAAAGGTTTAGGTGTTCGTTTTTCCCGCGCGCTGTTCGGAAGTGGAATGGTAGAGAGATAGTATGATTGTGGTTCGATGAACCCTCTGCCAAGCACTTAAATGTGAATTGCACAGTAATCATGTAGATGTAGAAGAAACTCGGGATTTCAGCGTAATTTTAAGATCTGGTGTTTTTTGTGCCTCCTGAAAAGTTTATTTTTGTGGACATGTGGGTTTCTCAATATTCTGATTCAGTTGTAATCCGCAGTCGCCTTCAGAACCACACACATTAATAGTTCGTTTGTACCAGCGACCATATTTGTAGAGAGGATACAGACGAAGTGGCTGATACAGGCTATCTGGCGGGGCAGCATCTGCCAGGCGCCGCTGGCCGTTGGACGCAGCCTGCGGCCAGCGCGCGCTTCCGGCTCGGCGCGAATGACGCCAAAGCCAGCGGCAGCGCCGCTTCCTGTCGGCAATAGCAGCTGCGGGCATTGTCCCGCGGCAGTCTGCGCTGTGGGCGCCGGCGGGATGGTGTGCGACTAAAGAGGGGCGGGGGGGAGTGGGAGGAGTGGTGAGGGGGGAGGGCAGGCCGCAGACCACGGGCTGCAGCGCTGCTGGTCCGTGGCGGGCCTGCAGAACTGCCCGGCCTGCATGGGAGTGGGACGAAATGAGCGCGTGCAGGTGTCTGTTAAGCTGGTTCACACAGCTGCGGCCACTGAGCCGGCTGTGACGTGCAACTCAAGTGGCGCCGTAGCAAGTGGCATGACGGCTACATATGGATCAGCGCCGTGACATCGTGTCTCCACGTTGCAGCCAAAATTCTACGTGCCCTTAGCGCTAGAATTTCACCCGGAACAAGTCCCGCCCATTCACCCCCCTCCACGCCTATCCACAGTGTAAGGCCCTCCCCTAAACAGCCGCCAGTTCCACAAACTGGAAGCTACATCAAAGTTGTTATCGTCACAGTCCAACACATGTTACACTGTGATGAGATTCAGTAATGATTAGAAATTTAAGTTTTTCTGGATAAATGTTGGAACACGTGAGGCAATACTGACCCTACGACTTGTCTTAGAAGAAAGATTAAGGAAAGGCAAACCTACGTTTCTAGCATTTGTAGACTTAGAGAAAGCTTTTGACAACGTTGACTGGAATACTCTCTTTCAAATTCTGAAGGTGGCAGGGGTAAAATACAGGGAGCGAAAGGCTATTTACAATTTGTACAGAAACCAGATGGCAGTTTTAAGAGTCGAGGGACATGAAAGGGAAGCAGTGGTTGGGAAGGGAGTGAGACAGGGTTGTAGCCTCTCCCCGATGCTATTCAAACCTGTATATTGAGCAAGCAGTAAAGGAAACAAAAGAAAAATTAGGGGTAGGTATTAAAATCCATGGAGAAGAAATAAAAACTTTGAGGTTCGCCAATGACATTGTAATTCTGTCAGAGACAGCAAAGGACTTGGAAGAGCAGTTGAACGGAATGGACAGTGTCTTGAAAGGAGGGTATAAGATAAACATCAACAAAAGCAAAACGAGGATAATGGAATGTAGTCGAATTAAGTCGGGTGATGCTGAGGGAATTAGATTAGGAAATGAGACACTTAAAGTAGTAAAGGAGTTTTGCTATTTGGGGAGCTAAATAACTGATGATGGTCGAAGTAGAGAGGATATAAAATGTAGACTGGCAATGGCAAGGAAAGCGTTTCTGAAGAAGAGAAATTTGTTAACATCGAGTATAGGTTTAAGTGTCAGGAAGTCGTTTCTGAAAGTATTTGTATGGAGTGTAGCCATGTATGGAAGTGAAACATGGACGATAAATAGTTTAGACAAGAAGAGAATAGAAGCTTTCGAAATGTGGTGCTACAGGAAAATGCTTAAGATTAGATGGGTAGATCACACAACTAATGAGGAGGTATTGAATAGAATTGGGGAGAAGGGGAGTTTGCGTCACAACTTGACCAGAAGAAGGGATCGGTTGGTAGGATATGTTCTGAGGCATCAAGGGATCACCAATTTAGTACCGGATGGCAGCGTGGAGGGTAAAAATCGTAGAGGGAGATCAAGAGATGAATACACTAAGCAGCTTCAGAAGGATGTAGGCTGCAGTAGGTACTGGGAGATGAAGAAGCTTGCACAGGATAGTGTAGCATGGAGAGCTGCATCAAACCAGTCTCAGGACTGAAGACCACAACAACAACAATATAATATGAATGTGCATTATTAAAGAAATAAAAGTATTTATAGAGAATTGAAAGCATCGCCAACAATAGAAAACAAAAAATAACGTGATGTTATTTAAGGGCAATAAGGACAAATTTTCATTAACTAATTCACTTATTATACTACGTTTATTTGAGGGAAACAGCAGAGCAAACATACAGTGCGAACACAATGGTCTTGAATCTGTCATGTCGGTAGTAAAGCCACGGATGCAGTCGACTAACTCTGTTGTCTAAAAGCAACGTTATACAGAAATAAGTGAAAGTCGTTTTGTTTATGTAGGCCCTCATAGTAGCTCATGAAAATCAAAGAATATAAAAATGCTATAAAGTAGAAATGGCTAATGAAAGCAGTAAGATATTTTCTTATATGCCATATGTCGTATTTGCATGGGTAATGGGTGAATTTTAACTTGTAAATTCTTCCAATGCCATACCTGCGTATTATAAACGAGGTTATAAAGAATTGTGGCTGTTTCTGTGTGATTAGTGTCCTATATGCTGTTGCAAACGTCTCAGGAAAATAATCTGTCTTTATTCTTTGTCCTGTCTGTTTGTAACCAAAAGATTTAATAATTTCGTAAACGTCATTCAAACCATCTTTTAAAAATAATAATGATGATGTGTATGTTTGTCACAGAGTAGTTATGGAGGATATAAATGCTGCAGTGTTTCACGGCTGTAAAACGTCCTTCGTGCTGTGCTAGTTTTTCTTCCACCCCTAAAACTTTTCAGCAAAACTATTCAGTGAATAACACGCAAAAACAGCTTGGATCGATCTAGCAAGAACAAAGTAATTTTGATGCCATCTAGAAGTATAGTGAACATTGGTGCTTGTTTCACAAATACTGTCTGAGTTGTGAAACTTAAGTGTCAAGTATATTGTGGTTCCTCTTTCTACAAGCGAATTATTCTTTGAGGGTGGGTTTTTTCTGTTGTAGCTTTTCGTGCTTTTTCTCACATAGAAGTATGTTTCTTCATAGGCTATTCATCTGAATACTGAGTTCTCGTATTTAAAGAATTCAGTGCTAAATTGTTTTCTCTTATGTTTGCTGTGGAAGTACCTGGCACAGCTGAGGCCAATTGTGCACGTTTTTTGTAACGTGTCTTTAACTATCTGGCAAAATTGAAGGCCTATTAATTTAACATTCACTACAAGTGCAGCCGAACGCGGTAAAGCACGTAGGTCAACTGAAACGATGCCCAGGCGCCGAACATAGACCGGGAAAACCTGGGGTGAGTGGGCGGGACTAGTTCCGGGTTGAAATCCTAGCGCTAACGATTCCTCAAAATTCTAGTGGAGCAGCTCCCAATGATGTTTCAGCTGGAGTCATAGGGACGGGCATGACTGTCGTTGAGCGGGCTTTGGCAGTACAGCTGCGGCAAAGACTTAATTCGAAGAATAAAACACATAAATTTAAAAATGGATTAAAACAGTCTTGACCGCAGTGAATTAATTATCGGAAATGATTACCGGTTTCGGTCAGAATGTGACCATCTTCAGAGCACTCATACCAGGGTGGTAGGAGGCGGCAGTGACCTGAGCTGGTGTTGTGACTCCACGAACTTCAGCTGCTGACGCAAGACACCGTGTGCAGGGGATACAGCGACTGTTGAAAATTAATGTGGATTTAATCAGTCATAATTCATTTATTATTTGATTTACCACTGGTTTGCTCACCACATGCGAGAACTTTCAGATATCCATTGACCTGTTGCACTTAGGGCAACACGTTAACGGTTTACCCTTTCGCTCGGCACTATCATCAACACAACATATATGGACTGAGACTAAACCAGTCCAAAGTAATTTTTTTAAAAGAGTTGTATTTTCTGCCGGCAAGTGTAAAGCGGCCTTTTCGAGATCGTATCCATCTACAACCATTTCATTCCACCCCAACACCACTGTGTCGCAATTGTGAATCTTTGGGAGGCAGTTTCCAGTGCTTTCGTTTATCTCACAACCGAAGGAAAGTTGGGTACAATCTTGTTAGGAGATAGGTTATCGGATCTATATTTTATTTCTGCGATTTTAAGGCACCATTAAAGATAAATGTATGAAGGCCTACAGCGCATTTGTTTATGTCTGAACGAGGCATGTGTAATGTAGCTACCTGTCTATCCCGGCAAGGAATTTATTTATTTACTTTTTATCCTCTAGGTCAAGCGGATTGGTTGAGTAATAATAATTTCGCGTTGCTTAATAGTGGGGTCCAAATACTTCGATTGGTCACCAGTTCGGCGACTCGCTTGTCCCCAATCAACCCCAGTAATCCAACCGGGGAAAGGGAACGCGTGGTTTAACGTGAAATCCGAACCAAGTGTCATTTATTGTGACTCCTCGCGTCACTGACGAGTGAAGGCTAGATTAAAGGCAAACTGAAAACTCCAGTGGTCCGACTGGGATTTTATCCCACGACCTCTCGATTTCCAGCCACGCACTTTCCCACTAGGTCACCAGTGGACAATGAAATAGCTACAACCGTCCTTACGATGTCTCATGTTGTATGGCTACCAGTTTCGGTGCTTCAGTGCACTATCTTTAGGACTTAGCTGATGCCGAGAGGATTAACACCATCCGTATACACGATGTAAGTGGCCAGCATCTATAAATGTTTTCGCAGATTACATGTAACCGCAATGTCGTCTCTTCAACCATCAAGTTGATAGTAGACGGTTAGAGAGAAAACATTGCGATTACAGGTAATCTGAGAAAACCAGTTATAGATGCTGACCTCTGATATATCGTGCATACGGATGGTGTAAACCCTCTCGGCTTCAGCTAAGGCCTGAAGATGGTGCATTTAATCACCGAAACTGGTAGCCGTACAACAAATGACATCATAAGGACGGCTTTAAGTGTTTGATTTTCTTGCATAAGTGAACGCCTGAAGTTCCCCTGATCTCCAGTCACATGGATGGACGCACAAAAAATTTTCCAATAATGATTCAAGTACTCTTCAACAAAATACTCTTCAATCAAGGAAAGTTGCTATTAAGACTGAGGGATTCCGATCTGGAAATATTTGGAAAAGTATTTACATCTCCGGCTTTTGCCTTACACCCAAGGGAAACTTCCCAGAAACTTTGAACAAAACAGGCGGATGGACACTGTCTTTAATTTCATTCTTGGACACTACGTCCCTGTCAAAAATGTAAAATCCTGGTGTACGAACAGTTGTTATTGTTTATGTGCATATAAAGTCGACAACTTACTCGAAATTTAGAGTGTACCTACGAGTACATCGCTGTCAGTCACTACCAGACATTCGCCGGAGCTATTCAGGGAAACTTCAGGAAACATCAGTTTCAGTATATGACCAAGAATTTCAATCTCCCTATACCGTATTACACTGCATTGCTTTAAAGAATGCTCCGCAGCACTTTAACAAAACTAACATTGTCATAACAAATACAGTGTATGCCCTCATCCTGCCCTGTGTACCACTTTCTTTGTATGCTGTGTCAGTATATCTTTAATTTCTTTATTTAAAACTAGATTTCCCCTTTTATTACCTGCTATTGCTATAGTATAATACGTTCCAAACATGGGCAAAAATACACTTTTTTTTAGTGAAGTGGATTCCGGACTCAGACTGGCCAACGATAAGGAAGAAAAACTGTAGGACCTTTGTTTAAGGGATTTATCCAGATCGGCATCAAGTAATCCTAAATCTAGGTTGCTGGCCGAAGATTTGAAAAGAACATCCCCGATTTCCTTCTCCCATCTTTGTTGTCTGAGCTTTCGTTCCGTTTCTCATTACAGTTTAGGAACATAGTGTATAAAACGTAAAATGAGATGCAGCGTTCATAGCTGCATTCACGTATTTAATTCTTTGTTTTTTACCCACCATTGTTTTATTAAATTCCCGATATGTTTTGGCCACAGACCATATTGAAGAGGACATTAAATAAATTGATGCAATCCATCTAGTCAATGTTGTCGTTACGGATGTGTACCAATAACGTTGACGAGGTATTTGATGTCATTTTGAAGATGGCGAGTGGCAGAAAAGCTCCAAAAACTAATAAAATATTTGTGGTCTAGACAAACATTCATTTAAATTATATAAATAGTAATCTAATCTTCCTTGCTTCCTTTCTTCCTACTGCAATTATTGTAGATCTGCGTCTTACCCATATTTCTTTCAATCACAGCTACAGACGTTATCTAATTATTCCACTAATTAAATTCGCCTTTTTCTTGAGGTAGAAAGGAGTATAACGAACGAGACTTATTTACATTAAAAAAAACTTGGCGCGAGACAGTACACGGAGCACCAATCCAGTGTAGTTTTTGATGGGAGGTCATGCGGTTGCATCAGATCGTATTATTTTGTATCCGTGGCGAATTGCTTTGAAGGCCTTAGCTGCCCTGTTGAAGGAAACCGCTGCCAGCCATAAAATGCTTTTGGAAAATTTGTATCCCTTTGCAGCCACTAGTTTCACACCATTTCCTGTTTTCGCTATACGTATGTCATTACGTCGTGCTTCGAGACGGTATCGAGGATTTGTGCCTGACCACAGCAAGGCTTAGAAAGAACCAACATGATGGTGTTACAGACCAACACGTCTGCGGTATCACAGCGGGCAACTGCCTTGACACTGCCTATCGTTTATCGTATCACCGATACAGATTCGTGCTGCACCGACGTAAACTGCTAAAATCCCTGTAAAAGTAACACCTGATAGCAATCGCAAGCTTCTAAATGATGACTGAGTCTACTGCCTGTTGATGCGTGTCCCCACCCGACATCTAACACGTGGTATCGAATGTTAGTTCGCTGCGGATGAGTTTAAAGTTGCATCGTGTTCCAAAACAAAACAAGCTGTATTGCGCATTGACGCACCGGCCTTTTTTATCCTTTCTTTTTTGTCGCTGCCAGTGTGACATGTTTATGTAAACGAGCGGGACACAAAATGCAATCAAAATGCGCTTATTGCAGGCAGTCCATGATGGGGCTGCGAATGCTGATTTGTCGACTGACCAAATTCCCAATCCTTCCTGCCACCAGGGGCAGCTTGCTCCGCGGAAAACGATGCTGGATGTTTTGAAAACGCCTTGGTGTACTGCACACCTTTCCAACCAAGAGAGGCGTCAAATGTGACGCGGTGGAAATTATGTTCTCAGATGACATGTATTCAATAGCAATTCCTTCATGAAATGCTACGTTTCTGTATATAACTAATGAAGACACCTGGCTTATGATAGTCGTGGAATAGTTACATATGGAAGAAACGAGGACAGCGTCCTCTTAAAACGTACGATGCTTTGACTGTCGTCATAGCGAGCTATCATTTGAACATGGCACAATAAGCCAAAATCACGACCGTGGCGAATGGTCAACTCTTACAACAGTCACGACGAAAGCATCGTCCTTTCTAAAACTTTACACCTCATAGGAAGGTCTTTTAGAAGGAGCTTTGCGTTGTGCAGTCGTACGAACCTCTCACTTAAATGACAGATCCGCCAGCTATTTGCTTCTGAACGTTATGTACAGCATGTTGAATCCACCTCTCATTTTCGAATATTTCTAGTACCCTAAATAAACTGATAGAAATTTAATTAAAATTCATTTGCACACAGTCGGTTTAAAGACATCAATATATGACAGAAGAAAATGGTGCTCTATTATAAAAAAATATAAGTTGTTGCTGTATGTCTACGGAAAATAAGTAAATAAGCTGTATTTTCTAATTTCTGTTTTAACTCCGCCTTCTGCCAACCATAATGCATTTCTTTTTCTATTTACCGAGAAATGTTTTGACACTTACGTGTCATCTGTTGTGGGTCTCGATTTATTTCTGTAAAAAGTATTGTTCAAAGATCATTATTATTTACTGTTTTAAGCCTAAAGATAATTACATGTGTATTTTTTATTTTGTTTTGATTTCTGACCTGTAACTACGTACATTAATTGTAGAAGATTATATGTACAGGTCGCCTTGTTCTTATGCCTTTTTTAAAGAGTTATTAATTTTGAAATACTTTTTTAGTTGTGTATTTCCTGTGCTTACGGTTTTCGATCTGTTGTGCATCTTTGGTACCAAAAATTTAGAATAAATGAGAAACAACACACACAAAGAAGTAACAGAAGGAAAGAAATTTTTGAATAAGTAAAGAAAACTATGCAACAACACACTGTTAGTAACACTTGATGTCTTATAGAAGGACGCTTCCTCAAAGAAAATATGTGATTAGAATATGGAACATCCTAGATTATCCACAATTCCTGCCTCTCCACCTACGTATATCTGCTAGGAGACACACCACAAGAAGTTCCTCGAAGCACTCAAAATCGGCGCCACACCGTACAGAAACTAAACGGCGAAAAAGTGAGAACGATGAATATAATGACGTAAATGTTTTCTTAAACATCATTTTTGTGTGAAAACCATGCGAAAACAAGGGAGAAGGAATTAGAAAAAGGCGTGGAAAACCGTGTACGTAATCGTGACAGAAAAAGAAAACACACAAAAGATGCATAACAGGTCGAAAATCGTAAATGCAGGACATACACAACTACAGTTCTCAAAGAAAAGTATTAATTTTGAAATAAATATTTAAGAGCTTTCTTCCAATCACTTTGCAGATAACATGCTGTCAAACGACAGAAAGGCGTAAAAGCAAGGTAACCCGTACAACTCCTGTTTCAGAATTAGTGTAATTTCATGTGAGCAATAGAAACAAAATTAAAAAATGCACATGCTATAAATTTTGGGCTTAAAAAGAAAAGTAACCATGAATTTGTGTAATGTGTTTACAGAAATAAATCAAGAACGACAGAAGGTAACAAGATTCGAGAACAGATTAATAAAAAATAGAAGAAAGACGAGATGGTGGTTTCAGTGTTTCAGGCGCTCTGTATTGTTTCCCCAAACATGACTACATCGCTCAGAACCTTCATAAAGCTATGTGACAATGTCATAAAAGTCCCTTGGGATATTGTTCAACTCGCGCGTCGCATTTGCGCCTTCTTCTGTCTTCGCGAGATCCATTCTGCAGTTCGTCATTTTGTGGAAGTTTGATATTCGTATCAGCAAGTCTAAACACCCATTCACTTTTTTCCGGAAAATAAATGTCCGAGATTTTTCATTTCAACCAAGTTGCGGCAGGCGTTCGCAGGTCGTTTTGTTTATGTGTACAGGACAAATTTTGTATATACTTTTCTCTTCTTCAACACATACTGAGGAATGTCTTCAACACTTGATTTATACGAGGGCAACTCAGAAAGTCTTGGCCCTATTCTTTTTTTCGCCAGATTACTACTGTAAAGGTGAAGTCAACATATCCTTTCCCAGCGTTGGACCTTTCTTGGTTCGTGCCGGCCACATGTCTCGTTAGCTCTGCCGCACGGCGGTGCAGTCAGTTGTTAAAATATGGCGGTTGTGCTTCACACGTCCGCGGCGTTAAAGCCGTGATCTACAGTGAAATGGATCCCACATATGGGAAAAACTGTCTCGCTTTGAGAACTTTGAGGTAGTGGTGAGTTCGACAAATGCTGTGAAGTGTTACATGGCAGTGAGCGGTCGGGGAGGCCACGTTCGTCGCTAATTGTCGAGAACACTTCCCGCGTGGATACAGTGATAAAAACAGATCCGCGTGTGCACATCACAGACATTTCCTGGGAGCCTGGCGTATCGTATGGGAGTGCAGCGATTCACAAATAACGATGAAGCCAAGACAGCAGTCCGAAAGTGCTTCCATAGTCAGCCGGACGAATTCTACCGTAGGGGCATCTCAAATTTTGTGCTGCGATGGGACAAATGTGTGAACCGATGTGGGGACTTTTCCGTTCTATTAGGGAATGCTCACAGCCTGAAGGATAGTGTAAGCAAACGTGTGAAGCAAGCAGGAAACCATGTCACGGAGACACACTCTTGCTTCCGACACCAACTGAGCGAGTTTGAAAGGGGTCAAAGTGTGGCCTTGCGATAGGCGGGGAATTGTCACACAAGTTGGACGAGCTGCATCAATTGTGCGATGATGGTGGTATCAGTGGTGACGTGAACATTGTTATGCCCGCACACGAGATTGTGGATGTCCACGAAGCACGGACGTCCGCCAGAATCGTCGTATTTTAAGGCCAACAGTGGCAGATCATGCACAGCACAGATAACAGGGCTTGTGAGCCCAGACGTGCCAAAACGAACAGTTGCGAACCGTTTATTCGCAGTGGAGCTACAGGCACGTACATCTCTAGCCTGTTTTCGACCACGCCACAGCATCGACGTACACAGGTCGACTGGTGTCATCAGAGGACCATTTGGAAGATGGAATGAAGCGCCGTGGTCTTCGGGGACGAAAGCAGATCCTGCCTGCACGCGGGTAAGTATGACGTAGACCTGGTGCGTGTTGTACCGTAGAGTCCATTCGCCCAAGACACACTGGCCACTCCCAGGCCTTACGGTCTGGGGTGCGATAAGTTACATCCCTTGTTCAACTTTGGCGTATCTGGAGGGGACGCTAGCCAGCGCTCGTTACGTGCCGTGCAGGATGTTGGTAGACCCGTTCTTTTGTCATTCTTGCAACAGGAAGATGATGTGTTGTTCCAACACGATAATGCACGCTCACATACTGCCTGTGAAACTCATGAAGCTCTTCAAGACGTGCAGCAACTTCTCTGGTCTGCACGATCTCCGGACTTGTGTCCAATCGAGCACATGTGGGAAATGATGGGACAAGAAATGACTTAGGATTCGTCGACCAACAACTGTTACAGAACTACCTGAATAGGTCGAGCAGACGTGGCGTAACGTATCCTATGACAGTATTCGCTATCTGTACGATCGACTGGATGCCAGAGCCAGCGCCTGCATTGCCGCCCGTGGAGGCTACACCACGTACATCAGAATTCCTTGTGCTATTGATCTGTAAATATAATCATTTCGTGTACTCCACGTGCACTGGTGCAACAATGAATTTTGAGTGAATTGGAAAGTTTTATGTACACAGATAGGAATGGCAGGTGAAAATTTTTACCAAGAAGGCCGAGAATCGAACCCCGGTCTCCTACTTACTAGGTAGGTGCGTTAGCCACTAAGCCATCTCGGCATAGCGGTGCACACAACTGCACGTATTACCCTGGCACGCCTCCCTCTTCGATCCAAACTCTCACCGTCGCCCCGGTCTATTTTAAATTCCTCCTTACACACGAACACAACTACACGGCGAGAAAAAAGGAATAAAAGTGAGCTAGTGTTAATACTTTCATCCTTCTTTACCTCCTCTGCATTACTGCAGATGACGTGTCACTGAGCACATTTGTACTGTGCATGCCGTACACGTGAGGTGCCCAGTTGCTTCCACTGCTCTGTGTGGAATACATAAGTTCTTGTACACTTCACTAACCTGCTGTCTTCATGATGATGGTGTCCCCAGCGCAGGAAACAGCACGCAGGTCGTGGATTCTTTTTATTGAGGTTGAAATTAACTTCGCAAGAAACTGCTCCTACGAATAAACTATAACTCATTTGGGATGCCACTCGCGTTTTTATTGATATACACACGAGAAACTATTCTTGATCGCAACGTATTGAACATATCTTTCCACAGTCATTATATCTGGCTAAAATAACATGAAATACATCCTGCCACAGACAACATGTCTGTCTACTGGAACCGTCAGGGACCGATGACCGTAGCAGTCTGGTCCCTTTAATCCCACAAACCAACCAACCTGGAACCGTCAGAACTGGAGAATAAAATTACATGAATCAAATACTACTATTACAGACAACATGTCTGCACCTAGCGACGGTCGGAACTGTAGTAAATAAAACTGCATGAAACAAATACTGCTATAACAGACAACATGTCTGTCTACTGGAACGGTCAGAACTGGAGAGCCGGACTGCCCGAGACACTTCGCGCGCCAAGCCAGCAAGGCGTGACCCGAACGCCACCGAAGTGCATCGGCATCAATATCGTCAGTCTTTTGTTTTAGTAATACTTTGATTTTAATTATGTTGAAATGACTGGTTGATAGCTGGCTGTTGAGAGACGTTTATTTAAAAAGTGAAGTAATTTGGATGACAGGTTTAATTAATAATAGCAACTAAAGTTTAACGGTTTGGCGCCCTACCGCCGAACACAGCAGCCAATAACAGAGCAGCAGCATCATGCAGGCGGTCTTTCTCACGGGAATGGTACGAATCTAACATCTGTCACCGGTACCTCATCCCACATTGCGTCATCTCTATGCTTCTTGCATCTCCACTGCCCTGAGAACAGCTTCCTGGAGTCTAATACGATGGCTGAATAAGCCAGAAATATTACAACTACCGAGGCTCTCCATGTTCTGGAATAGAGCCTCAGCATCGAACATAAATGGGGGATCCAGCCTGAAATCCAGGTGCAGGTACTTATAGAAATGAAATGATACAATTTCAGAGACTTTACTGGTCTCAAACAGATATAATTTTACGTATACAGACAGAAACGTCAGGCGAAAATTTGTACCAAGAATGACGGAAATCGAACCGGGTCTCCCGCTTACTCGGCGGGTGCGTTAGCCACTAAGCCACCCACCTTGGGCAAGCAGCTCACACAACTACACGGGGCACGCCTCGCTCCTAGATCCACTAGCTGAGTGGCTAAGCACCTGCCTAGTAAGCAGGAGATCCGGTTTCGATTCCTGGCCTTCTTGGTACAAGTTTTGCCTCGCCTTTTCAGTCTGTCTACATAAAATCATAACTGTAAGAGACCAGCAAAGTCTCCGAAATTGTGTCATTTCATTTGCGTAATTACCTGCACCTAGGTTTCAGGCTGGATCCCTCACTTATATTCGATTCTGAGGTGCTATTTCAGAACATGGAGAGCCTCGGCAATTATGTTCGTGTTCTAACAACCCTACCACAACAAAGGTCAAAAATTAATTATGATTTGTAGTGTTGCTCACGCTGCTAAATATTGCATTTTCGGGCAACAACAAAGTTATATTATGTGGCAGGTGTCATTAGAGCACAGTTAATAAAGTCATTTCATGAAATAATGGATAAAGTAAGCACTAATCTTTTCGTGTTTCCCACGCTGGTCTCGTTGTGAACTGATGGCTCAGTAGTCGAAAATCTAGGTAGTGATGATTCCAAGCTCGGATGCAAAGAGGTCTACGTGCTATTCTGCGATATTCTAAAGTTTTATAGATGTGTTTCATAAACCATTCTTGAAGATTAAACTTTTACAAGTTAGCACAATGGTGATGTAAAAAAGTATTCAGCATTCCGAATTTAAGTTACATTTCTTTTTATTACTTTTGTTGCAATATCACGTAACTCACAAAACATCACTTCACAATATACTTGAAAATATATTCCTCACTGTTAAAGTTCACATTTTATAATCTGACTACAATTTGCGTCTTTTCAACATGACGACCAAGACTTGACTCTCCAATAATCGCTTACGCGCCCAAAAATCAGAGTTACAAGTACGACAAAGATCATAGTGACAAAAGAAAGAATTCACACAAGAAGAATATCATTGCAACAAAAACATATCGATGTATCAAAGTACCTCTACATTAATGAAATCAAATCTCAATGTTGTCTCAGAAATATGTTAACTACTTTACAGAAACACAGTAGAATATTGCTGGTATCGAGAGGTTGAGGAGAGGTGCCGTAATGGTTACGTAATTCAAGTACCATTACAGTGTGTAAAGGGGAATTTGGATCGAGGAGGGAACTGTGCCAGGGCAATCCGTTCACTTGTGTGATCCGCTATGCAGAGGCGGATTAGTGGCTAACGCTTCTGCCTAATAAGGAAAAGACCAGGGTTCGATTCCCCATTTTGGTATAAATTTTCACAGGGCGATTCAGTCTGTATACATAAAATCATGTCTGTATGAGACATGTAATGTCTCTGAAATGGTATTTCATTTGAATCGAAAATTCTAAAAGAGGGTAGTAATTTTTTCCGGAGTGTAGTTTTTTCTTAGCAGAGGTTGCCGTCTACACGAGAGTGCGACTATCAGAGATCTTGCCACCCACTGCCGACGGGCCGACTCTCGGCGCTGTGTACATGACACGTATTACACACAAAACCTCTCCGGGAGTGCCCGCATCTCGTGGTAGTGCGGTAGCGTTCTCGCTTCCCACGCCCGGGTTCCCGGGTTCGATTCCCGGCGGGGTCAGGGATTTTCTCTGCCTCGTGATGGCTGGGTGTTGTGTGCTGTCCTTAGGTTAGTTAGGTTTAAGTAGTTCTAAGTTCTAGGGGACTGATGACCATAGATGTTAAGTCCCATAGTGATCAGAGCCATTTGAACCTCTCCGGGAGTGAAAAACACCCACGTGTACACCTCGCTTGGGCCTCAGAGGCCGGTGAGTCTGCAGCTCCACGTGTTGGCGACCTGTCTGCCGGCAGCGGCGCCGAACTGTCGGGCGTGCCCCCCGCCCCCGCCCCCGCCGTGCTTCATCGGCAGCGTCGCCCCCGCGCCGAACCCTCTCCCACGGCGGCTGCTGATTCCATTATTGCGCGCTCATGCTGATCAATATGGCGGCCGCTTAATAAGGCGTCGGCCGGGTCGCCCGCCGAAGTGAGCACACCGCCGAGGGGAGCGCGGCCCGAGTGCTGGGGCGGCCGGGGCCACCGTGGCGCTCGAAAAAAAAAAAAAAAAAGCGAAAAGGAAAATAAAAAATAAAAAGGGGTCGCGGACGGCGACGGCGCTTCAGATAGGCCCGAGCCGCCGGCTGTCGATATTCCGGAGGGATAGGCGGCGGCAGATGCGCCGCGCCGCGTGAAATACCCCTCGCCCGCGCCACTGACAGGGGGCAATTTAGTGACGGCCCGTTGGCAGGCCTGGCGGCGCGCGTCGCCACGTCGTTATTACCTGCCCGCCGGACAGTCGGCCGCCTCTTACGGCGCGCGCGGCCAATTCTGTCAGCGAAAATTTTTCGCCGCCCGTGTTTGCCCAGTTGGCCGTCCTCGTCCTGTGTCCCTCAACACTGCCTGCTGGGGTGGACGTCTGTCGGCGGACGTGCGCCCGACTGCAGCGGTCGTCTCGTGGTTGCGCGTTTCCTGTTTCGTGGCGTGCCCAGAAAACTGCAATCAGTAGCAGGCTTTTTCATAACAACACACGCATGTTATGCTTCTTTTGCTAGATTTCCACGAAAACGCTGACCTGGACCCCAAACAAGGCTCATTACTGCCACGAAAAAATGTAAGCACCTTTACTAAAGTTGTTCGTCTGTCGAGCCTTGGTTAAATGCTCAACGGTCTTTCGTTGCTGGCAGAGCGTTTCATACAACAGAGTTCGATCCACACCTATCACATCCGCTGTCCATAAAGAGTATGACAACGGGGAAGCAATACCGGGATTGTACCAGGGCAACAAATACTTTAAAAAAAAATTAATTTCATTGTAGTACAGTAATTGATCAAAAGCATCCGGAGACCCATGTGTAATGTGAAATTGACCATTAGATATCACAACAGGTGGACTCGTCAGTATAAAAGCAGGTGGGGAGTGATGTGTCGCAAGTACAGGGTGAAAAGTATTTAAACCGACAAAGTCTGGGAAGTTGTAGGGGACATCTAAAAAAATATTTTTCCCTAATGTCACTTTTTCCTATGAGGATTATTGAAACCGGTGGAGGCCGTATTACGCTCTTCAGTTGTTAGAGGCCGTATTACGATCTTCAGTTGTAGGCAACTGCTGTCTACCAGTGTAGTAGTGCATTGTCTCTGTTTACTAATGGAGCGATACACCTGGAGTGAGTACACTGATATGGTTGGTGCGTACTGCGTAGCGCACTACAACGGACGAGCTGCACAGCGGATTTATCAACTACCCGCTCCCTACAAGACAACGCACGTGGTTCCAACATGACGGGGCGCCGGCACTTTTCAGTCGTCGTGTGCGTCGATTCCTGGACCGACGGTTCCCAGAAACGTGGATTGGCAGATGTGGTCCCGTACCACGGCCTGCTCGATCCTCAGATATGTCCTTTGTCGTGTGGGGAGAGATGCGCAACCTTGTTTACGCAATTCCTGTTGCATCAGAAGAGGATCTGGTTGCCCGGATAGTAGCAGCAGCAGGAACAATTCAGGATACTCCTGGAGTTTTAGCACGTGTCAGAACATAATCCGACAATGAAACCTTTGTTTACGTGTCAATGGAGGCATATTTGAAAATCTACTGTAATTCAAACTGGGTTGTGTTAATGTGTTGTCTCTTGGTCATAAAAAAATGGAAAAGTGTTCGTTGATTTAATTAATTTGCCGCCAGAGAAATCTTCCTCTACCGGTTTAACTACTCCTCATACGAAAAAATGACATTAGGGAAAATATTTGCTTAGATGTCCCCTACAACCTCCCAGAGTTTTTCGGTTTCAATACTTTTCACCCTGTAGAGTCCCACTTACAGAACATGGACCGGTCAGAAGAGATCACTGACTACGAACGCGTACAATCTTTGGATTTCACCTGAGGAAATGTCCATCATCTACATCCATGCCATAAGATGGTGCATGGCGGGGGGGGGGAGGGGGGGGGGAGGGTTTCCTTGTACCACTACCAGCCAATCCCTTTCCTGTTCCATACGCAAACAGAGCGAGATAAAACTGACTTTCTTTATACCTCCGTACGAATCCTAATTTCTCTTATCTTCGTGCTTCTTAAGCTAGATGTCCCATGTCAGCAATAATATTATTCTGCAATCAGCTTCAAATGCTGCTTATCTAAATGTTCTCAGTAGCGTTTCGCGAAGAGAAAGTCGCCTTCCCGCCAGGTATTCCTATTTGACTTAACGAAGCTTCTCCGTAATAATCACGTGTTGATCGAACGAGCGCGTGACGAATCGAGCAGTCCGCCTCTAACTGCTTCGACGTCTTCCTTTAACCCGACTGGTGGGGATCTCAAACACTAAAACAGTACTGAAGAATGAGTCGCACTGGTGCTCTATTTGCGGTTTCCTTTACAGATGAACCACACTTCCCCAAAATTCTCCCTGTGAACCGAAGACCATCCTTACGTGCTCGTTCCATTTCATATTGGCCGTGCGGGGTAGTCGCGCGGTGTAGGGCGCCTTGCCACGGTTCGCGCTGCTCCCCCTGTCGGAGGGTGAGTGTGTTGTCCTTAGCGTAAGTTAGTTTAAGTTAGATTAATTAGTGTGTAAGCCTAGGTAACGAGGACCTCAGCAGTTTGGTCCCATAGGAACTTACTACAAATTTCCAATTTTTTCTTTCATTCTATATCGCTTTGAAACTTTTAAGCCTACATATTTAATCGAGGTGACTGTGTCAAACAGTATTCGAACGTGACACTGCTTTTCTTACTCATCGGCTTTAACCGACTTTTGTCTACATTTAGAACAAGCTGCCATTCATCACACCAACTAGAAATTTTGTGTCAGTTATCTTGTATCCTCAAAGACAACGCCTTCCAACACGCTACAGCATATTCAGCATATAGCCGCACATCGCTGCTCACCCTGTCCATTATTTATGAGCATAGAGAATAATGTCCATGGGACATTTCAACCCTCCTGAAGCTGCCCAAGTTGACTCTTGGTGATATGATTGTGAAGCGTAAACGTGAAGCAACAACGACAGCTAAACCATGGTCAGGCAGACCTCATGTACTGATAGACAAGGACCATTGAAAAACTCGGAAATTTGTGGTAAGTTCCTATGGGACCAAACTGCTGGGGTCATCGGTCCATACTTAACTTAAACTAACTTACGCTAAGTACAACACACACACCCGTGCCCCAGGGAGGACTCGAACCTCCGACGTAGCGAGGCGCCTAGACAACGCGGCTACCCCGCGCAGCGGGCCATTGAGCGTTGTGGATATTCAGTACAAAGAGGGATACTGTGAGGTTTGTTTTAATGGTAACACCGGTTATTTCCTCAGCGTACAACTACGATGCCGCAGCTCTATTTAAGAAACAAAGTGGATAAACAACCAAGAAAATTACAAAAGGTAGGCAGGAAAAGTCGTCTAATTTCGGTAAAGAAAGATCTTTGCTTTAGAAAACGTTAGAGGACCGGAGAAAACATGGAAGTTTGCGTATTTCTGTGTCTATATGTGTTCTGAACATTACACAGTTGTTGTCCAGTCGTAAGTCCTCGTCCACTGTCAGTTTTTAACATATGACTGAGAAAAGCAGCCGGCCGCGGTGGTCTAGCGGTTCTAGGCGCTCAGTCCGGAACCGCGCGACTGCTACGGTCGCAGGTTCGAATCCTGCCTCGGGCATGGATGTGTGTGATGTCCTTAGGTTAGTTAGGTTTAAGCAGTTCTAAGTTCTAGGGGACTGATGACCACAGATGTTAAGTCCCATAGTGCTCAGAGCCATTTGAGAAAAGCAACACGCATTCGAAGCTCCCAGAAGAGAAAGAAAAGCCTTCGTATCACACTGTACACCTGTGAAAATGGTGTATATTCGACAGTGTAGAATATTAGTTGCTTAAATCCGTTCCTAATCTCTCATTCTGGCTGCTTCTACGTTCTCTAGGAGTTTATTCGTATGAGACCGGCAACTTCGTCTCAGTTCTCCGACAGTGAACAGCTGTCGCTGCAATGACGTCACCAGGGCATCCCGCATAATCAACCTTGGCAAACATTTCCCGCGGTTTTAGTTTCACTGGATGGGATAAAGGGACAGAGCGACAGGGCGCGAGATTGGATTACGGGGAAGGGGGGGGGGGGGGTTGTGGATCGACCCGGCACGCCAGTCCGCATCTGAGAGTCACATTGTCAGCGGGTCAGCAGCGTTGTTCCATGCCAATTAAATACGAATCTGATCTTGACATCCAAAAATAAACAAGCAGTGGCCAGGCGCGAGCTGGACTCATGCACTGAGGACTCCGTACGAATATAATTATGTATACAGACACTCCATAGATTCTGGTAACGGAGGATGTCGACCGATTTTTGCCCGTTATCGACGTAGATACCGACAAGATATCGGTACCAGGGATTCCAAGGCTTTCGATAACGTTTTAGTTACAATTTTAAAATCGGTTAACAAATGGCAAAAGAAATATATTTTTTCGTGCGATATAATTACAAATTAAACATTTTCTGATTTGTCGGCCGGGGTGGCCGATCAGTTCTGGGCGCTACAGTCTGGAACCGCGCGACCGCTACGGACGCAGGTTCGAATCCTGCCTCGGGCAGTAGCAGCAGCGCGGTTCCCGACTGAAGCGCCTAGAACCGCTCGGTCACAGCGGCCGGCCCGTTTTTAATCGAAGCACTTCGTACTAGGTCTTCCACTTTTATTATTCCCGCTTGGTTCTTGCACATGTATATTACCCGTCTTCCCCTGCAGCTTACCCCTATTTTTCTCAGAATTTCGGACATCTTGCACCATTTTACATTGTCGAACGCTATTTTGTAGATCGACAAAATATGTGACGTAAATGGCCGTATCTTGTGACTGAATTCACTTAGAAGCTTCGCCTCTTTACAGCACGAAGGGATCGTAGACTTTAATATGCGACATGAATTTCAACTTGATACTTCTCCCCATTCCTGAGAAACAGGGTTTCCAGTAGTCGGTCAGAGAGGGAGGCACACAGACGGACGACAACGTGATCCTATAAGGTTACAACAGAAACCTAAAACTAAAATAAAACTAGAAGAAAAAGACATGCAAATGACGCTTTAAGTACCGTTATTCGGCGATGGAAAGCTCTGCCTCATGGCACCCATAGGTTTTCACGCTGCCTCTTTGGCGCAGTACCGACTGTCCCTTTTACGACAAAAACGCCACTGCTTTTGGACGTATTCCCGTTTTAGGGTCGTACATATTGTCCGAACGTTAAGCACAGAAATATGCCTTGGACTACGACCTAGTTCCCATAAAACAATATTCGCCACGAACGCACGTAAACCTGCGTTATACGATCCCATGAATTACCCATTATGTCCGGTAACAAGCTAATTTAAAACATATTGCTAGAATCGCAAAATGTGACTGGCTTAGTCAACTTCTGGTAGAAATTAATATAGATATTCTGTATAAATGTATATTTGGTTCCGTATTGTTGTTACTGCTGGTTTGTTGAGTGACGTGTTTCATCTTTATACTTTCTCTAGTATACCTTCGTTTTCTAGTAGATGCTAGTGATTTTTGAAACTTCCTGACAGATTAAAACTGTGAGCCGGACCGAGACTCGACCTCGGGACCTTTGACTTTCGCGGACAAGTGCTCTACCATCTGAGCTACCCAAGCACGACTCACAGCTTTACTTCTGACAGTACCTCGTCTCCTACCTTCCAAACTTTACAAAAGCTCTCCTGCGGACCTTGCAGAACTAACACTCCTGAAAGAAAGGATATTTTCAGAGTGAAAATCTCATTCTGGAAACATCACCGAGGCTGTGTCTAAGCCATGCCTCCGCAATATCCTTTCTTTCAGGAGTGCTAGTTCTGCAAGGTTCGCAGGAGAGCTTCTGTAAAGTTTGGAAGGTAGGAGACGAGGTACTGGCAGAAGTAAAGCTGTGAGGACGGGGCGTGAGTCGTGCTCGGGTAGCTCAGTTGGTAGAGCACTTGCTCGCGAAAGGCAAAGGTCCGAAGTTCGAGTCTCGGTCCGGCACACAGTTTTAATCTGCCAGGAAGTTTCATATCAGCGCACACTACGCTGCAGAGTGAAAATCTCATTCGGACTGGTGATGTTTGTTTGCATCTTTTGTGGTGATTATGATACGAATAAATACACATCAAGAGAAACAGAGAACGTTGGTGTAGAAAGTATGCAATGACAAGCATTACATAGGAAGTAATCGAATAAAATAAGACAGTCTAAATGAAGTTGACTAAAAAAAGGTCGGGAAAGTGGAAGTAGGAGTCTCGCTTGTAGGTTACGTACAAACTTAATTATGTACAAAGATAGTTCATCCATAGCTTTTGATTAGTGGGTTTCCGAGTATCAAAATGTGTGACGTAAATGGGCGCAGTTTTGATCAAATTGACATAAAATCTTAAATTTTTTTCGTCGCCAAGAGATCGTAGATTTTAGTATTTGAGAACTAACCGTTCTTAAGAACAAGGGGTCTTAATAGACGAACCGACAGACACAAAAAATTGATCCTTTGTGATGCCGTTTTGACCTGCTGAGGTACAGAACCCTAAAAAGGAGAGATAGAGGAAAAGAAAGAACAGCACTGAGAATCAAGAGGCAGTGCTACGAAGTCGCACCGCATAGGACAGACCGCGCCCAGAAATAAATCGAATATTCGTTAAAGGCACTTGCCTTCGCTGCGAGACAGCAAGCAATAAGCAAACGGTTGCCTCGCTCCAGCCTTCAACACGCTGCCGATAAAATACGGCGGTGCAGGAAAAAAAGTAAGCGAACGAGCGGCGGCTGCGTAGGCAGGAGTCTGGCAATCTGGCGCACAGATTACGTGTGTCGCCACCCCAGCCCAGCGCAGCGCAGCGCCACCCCGCGCTCACCCCTCGCTGCTGCAGCTGGCGCGGCGCTGGCGCCACTACGTACTGTTTGTTGCTGCAAATTGCGTCAATTAGTGGCGCCGGGAGTCGCTGCCCCGCTCCACGGTCGGCAGTTCAGAATTCCCCACGGGCGCTGGCGATCCAGCGCCTCTGTCCGTATCGTCAGGGCGACAAGGAAGATAAGGGTTTAATGTCCCGTCGATGGTGAAGTCACTAAGAGATGGAGCGGCTGTAGAGTGTGCCTGATCCGAATAGGCGGAATAGTCGCGTGCGCGTAGCAAAAGTGTGTAAGTCAGCCTTATGACTGGTTTGATGCGACCCGCCAACCTATTCATCTCAGAGTAGCACTTGCAATCTACGTCCTCACCGAGCGAGGTGGCATAGTGGTTAGCACACTGGCCTCGCATTCAGGAGGTCTACGGTTCAAAACCGCATCCGCCCATCCTGATTTAGATTTTCCGTGCTTTCCCTAAAGCGTTTCAGGCAAATACCGGGATGGTTCCTTTGAAAGAACACGGCTGACTTCCTTCCCTATCCTTCCCTAGTCCGCCGGGACCGATGACCTCGCTGTTGGGTCCCCTTCCCAGAATCAACCAAATACCAATAAACCAAACAAAGCCGTCCCTTGTGACCGAGCGGTTCTAGTCGCTTCAGTCTGGAACCGCGCGACCTTTACGGTCGCAGGTTCGAACCCTGCCTCGGGCATGGATGTGTGTGCTGTTCTTAGATTAGTTAGGTTTAAGTAGTTCTAAGTTCTAGGGGACTGATGACCACAGAAGTTAAGTCCGATAGTGCTCAGAGCCATTGGAACCATTTGAGCCTTTCCTCGTCGATTCTCCGAAGAACCTCCTCACCTTATCAGTCTACGTAATTTTTAATATTCTTCTGTAGCATCGCATCTCAAATGCTTCCAGGCTCTTCTTTCCTCGATTTCACACAGTTCATGTTTCATTACCATATAATGCCGTGTTCCGAACGTACATTCTCAGAACTTTCTTCCTCAAATTAAGATCTATGTTTGATACTACCAGACTTCTCTCGTCCCGAACGCCCTTTTTGCCATTGCTGGCGTGCTTCTTATACCCTCCTTGCTCCGTTCAGATGTTCAAATGTGTGTGAAATCTTATCGGACTTAACTCCTACGGTCACCTGTCCCTAAGCTTACACACTACTTAACCTAAATTATTCTAAGGACAAACACGCACACCCATGCTCGAGGGGGGACTCGAACCTCCGCCGGGACCAGCCGCACAGTCCACGACTGCGGCGCCTGAGACTGCTCGGCTAATCCTGCGGGACTTATTCCGTTCGTCATGGGTTATTTTGCTACCTTGGTAGCATAATTCCGTAACTTCATCTACACTCTGATCACCAATTCAGATCTCAAGTTTCTCGTCGTTCTCCTGTCAGTTACGTTTCATTACTTTCCTCTTTCTTCGATTTACTCTCAGTCTATATTCTGTATTAACTACGCTGTTCATCCATTCAACAGGTCCTGTATTCTTCTTCACTGTCACGGAGGATATGGACGTCATCAGCCAGTCTTCTCATTGATTTCCATTCACCATGAATTTTGAATCCCACTTTTGAATCTTTCTTTTATCATCCTCATTGCTTCTTCGATGTACAGATTGAATAGCAGGGACAAAAGACTACATTCCTCTCTTACATCCTTTTTTATTCCGTACACTTCGTTCTCGTTCTTCCACCATTATCTTTTCCTCTTGGTTCTCGTACATATTGTACAGTATATTACACGTCTTTCCCTGCAGCTTATCCCTAGTTTTTTCAGGATTTCGAACATCTTGCACCATTTTACATTGTCGAACGCTTTATTCAAGTCGAAAATCCGAGGTATGTGCCCTGATTTTTCTTCAGTCTTGCTTTCATTATCAAACGCATCGTGAGAAGGGTCTCTCTGGTGCCTTTACCTTTCCTAAAGCAGAAATGATCGTCACCTAACATATGCTTAATTTTCTTTTCCGTCCCTACACGTGCGAGTAGTAATCGTGCTCCGAGAGATCTATATAAACGTAATCATGTACACAGACAGCTGAACTGTAGTTTTTGATAAGTGAGTTTGAGATTATCAAAATATGTGACATTAAAGCCGCATCTTTTGATTGCATTGACTAACAAGCTTAAATTTTTTACACCGCCAAGGGACCGTAAACCCTAGTATCGACATAATTTTCATCTTAATATATCTACCTGTTCTTTAGCTTAAGGGGTCTTAATAGACGGACACACAGATGGACAACAACTGGCCAAAAAAACATTTTTATGTTATATAATTAGAAATAAACAATTTTCGGATTTTTTTCCTATACTTGTACTGCGAAACTTTTCTTCTGGCCAAATTTCATGATTCTAGGTCAACGGGAGGTATCATGTAGGCTTTGATGAGCGAGTTTGCGAATATCAAAATAGTGACACAAATGGTCGTATCTTTTGATTACATTGATTTTAAAATTTTAAATATTATACACCGCCAAGGCACCGTAAATCTTAGTATTTGTTATAAATTTCATACTTGGGCCTGTTCCTGAGAAAAGATATCTTACAGACAGACAGACAACAAAATAATGCTATACAGAGTTTTATCGATCGAGATACGAAACCCTAATTATTCAATTCGTTCTCCAAACTCTACTCGTTCAGTTATAATTCAACATAATTTAATTTTTGACGTATATAAAGCAAAACTTGAAATTGCGCACCAAGATCAAAGGTGGGACTCGATCGGTACTTAATCATTCACACAATCATCAAGTGCCTCACATTATGAGTTTTTTCTCCGCGCCTAGCATTCGTTACGAGGCGGCGGGCATAATGTAACAGCGGAACATAAATGAGTCTCGAATTAAAGAGTAATTTGTAACCTACAGATGTGAAGATACTGTGGGTAAACAATGCTCGCGTGCGACTTGAGCGGTGGTTTAATGCCGTTACGTTGCGGAAAGCGGCTGTCACGGAAGGGTAAGCCCGGGCGATCAGTGGGGGGCCGGGGGCGGGGGGCTGGCGAGACTGTAGTAATTAGATGCAAATCAGGGGCGGGAGGCGCCCCCAGGGCCCGACGGCGGTCGGCTGGCGGCCGTCGCCGGTGCGGGCGATATTGATAGCCGGGGAGGCCGCTGACGTCACGGCGCGGCGCACACGTGCTGCGGGCTGCCTAGCGGCAGGCGGCGGCCGCCCCCGCGTCGCGTGCCGCCGCCGCCGCCGCGGCTCCAGCCGGCAGAGATAGGCGCACCTGTCACGCCGCCTCCGGTCGATTACCGCCCACGCGCCGCCGGGCCCGGCCTTCGCCTCGCAGCGCGCGCGCTCGTACCGCTGTCCGCTGTCATTTACGGCCTCTGCAAAACATCACGCAGAGGTTCATTAGTCTGAAATGTTACACAATAAAAGTCGTCGTGCCGGACTTGAAAGAAATCTCCCGTTGTTTCTATGTACTAGGGACGTAACGTACCTTAACCTCCAACTCCGTCACTCGGGACTTCCGATTGAATTTACACCTCCGTCTTAGCCACTGCCTTCGTCTGTTGAAACCCAGTGTTTACAAAAGGTGGTGGGTCTAAATTTCAGTTTCAAAGTTCAAAAATCGTCATCATTCCGAAACCAAGAAATTTAAGCTTCATCGTACTATCTTCGTGATCTTCCTACCATTCTTCTACACTTAAGTCTGTAGTCATAGCATTTCCTTGGTATCTCGCTTTGATCCATACGTAGTAGATGCTCTGCCTTTCCTTTCTGTGTTATTGGATCTTTTCTACAAGGGGCAGTGAAATGAAAACGATACGGATAACAAAAAAAGTAGCAGTCGCAGACCTTATCTCCGTTAGCGGCGGATGCAGTCATGGAAGCCTTCGAAGTAACGGCACTTTGTTCTGCTATTTTACGCACACGAAGCTGGTTCAGATACGTGGTAGAACGTTCACTACCTGGCCTCATGGTGAAACTGAGATTCATAGGTTTCACGAATACTTGAATAAAGTGCACGGGAAGATACATTTCTCGCTGGAGGTAGAGAAGAATGGAACAGTTCCATTAGTGGACGTGGAAATACACAGGACAAAGGACAGCACACCCTGTACAGAGTACAACGGAAGCTTACACATATGGGCAGGCATTTGCACGCTTGATGCAACCACCAACCTTGTCCATCCGTACGCAGCTCCTAAGCGATGCTCAAAATGTAACACATGGGCTCAAACGGCTGCGCACAACGTTCGTGGCCTATGGCTACAACCATAAGTTAATCCAAACAGCGGCGACAACAAACAAAAGGAAGCGAGACAGGCAAGAAATCGAGAAACTGCAACCAACAGCGCGCTTACCTTACGTGAAAAATGTCAGTGGCCGGATTGGTAAACTCCTCCGTCGGTTTGGTGTCCAGCCTGTCTACCATAGCAGCCGGAAGATCCATGACATGCTAGGCTCCACAAAGGACAAGACAGATGTTTTACTTACTGCAGGTGAGTACAAGATGGAATGTCGTTGTGGAGAAGTATATACCGGTGAGACTGGTAGGCCGACAGCAACGCGCACACGAGAACATCAGCGATACATTCGTCTGGGGCAGCACAGCAAATCTGCAGTGACGGAAGACCGACAATAATGCGCCAAGTTTAACGAAACCCGCGTACTGACTAAACAGCCGGATTTGAGGAAACTCAAGTTCAGAGGAGCCATAGAAACAATAAAACATCGTAACAGCACGAGGAGAAGGGATGGGTACAGGCTTGCCCCATCCTGGCTGCCAGCCCTTTGCGTCCAATAGCCCGCACCAACAACTCGCTCATTTGCTGATGAGCACCAATCATAGAAATCAATACATGAAGCAATAGACAACAGCAGATCCCCACTCCGTCCACTGTAGCAGCCTATTATAATAAAATTCCCCTCCTTCCGCCTCAAGTGACCAATCAGAGCCCCTACCTTTCAAAATCGTGAGGTAACGTCGTGCTCCGTGAGCAGCAGTG
Source organism: Schistocerca piceifrons (assembly GCF_021461385.2). Classification (NCBI taxonomy): domain Eukaryota; kingdom Metazoa; phylum Arthropoda; class Insecta; order Orthoptera; family Acrididae; genus Schistocerca; species Schistocerca piceifrons. The sequence continues at coordinate 58,459,084 of NC_060143.1, forward strand.
ACAAAATATAAGCGTCTCCTCACGGCTAGGCACGTCAGTAGACCCAGAAGAAGGACTCTGTAACCATAGCCGAAACGTTGATTTCTCCAGGAACGCTTTTTAAATTATGACTCGGTTCAATGCTCAAAAAACTTTTATGACAAGCAAGTAAACTATTTATTATTTCAAAAGTAATCGCCATGCCTGTTGTTATAAGGGTACTCAAATGAAAACAGATCACCCACCACAACGGGACTCGTTCAATATGGCGCCCCAAATACTTGGCGTTTGTCCTATACAACTGGTCTCATCGAACTTTATTTCATGAGTCCCTGACCACAGCTGATTTGTTTGGTTTAGTCTGGTACGTCGCTGACGTTCCTTGCATCTCTCCTCGACCGTTCTGTGGTCTGCCCCACATTAGACGTGCCACATGACACAGTTTACGTTCCAAGAGTGGAACATGGTGGCGCCTGATGATTTGGGTAGACATATTGTCGTATATCATGAGCCCCCCTGCAACGTCACAGCACAGCCAAGGACTAATTTTGGCAGGTCCATCCCATGGTACAATGTTTGTTCGCTAATGGTGATGCTGTTTTCCAAGACAGGGCCCCTGTTCACAAAGCTCCAATCGCCAGGGGCTTGTTTAGTGAGTAGGTGAATGAATTGCCACCACAGTCACCAGATCTCAATTTTATCTAGGTTTTGTGGACTAGTTTGGAGAGAAGATTACATCCACCTCCAACGCCATTACCTGAACTTGTCCGTATTTTGGAAGAAGAATGGTATAAGACTGCTTTGAAAACCATACTGCTTCATCTTCATCTGCATACGTACGTCACAAGCTACCGTATGGTGCGGAGGGTACCCTGTACAACTCCTAGTAATTTAGGTTTGTTTATAAATAAATAAATAAATCTTCTGCTACCAGTCGCGATTTTCTTTATTTTACTATTCGCACGACGCGTTTCGAAAAATAATTCCCATTTTTAAGTGCGTTTTTTTTACGTGTCTTAAGCCATTTCTTTTGATGTTGTCAGTGTGTGTGAGTCTGGTTCAATTTGTTGACTTTTACTGTAATACATAAGAAACGCGATTTTTAGTTGGGTATCAATTCTTTCTGTGAGGTTATTGGCTAAAGTTTGAGAACAATTTGTACTTACAGTTTTCTAATGGTCCATTTGTGTAGAGAGTCACACACACTTAACATCACACACAACTTGTACATTTTACACATCGAAAATATCTTATATAAACAAAACAGTTACAAAGATCTTCTTATAGGTAGTTCACAGAGATAACATTATAGGTCTTCCACAGATTATGACATGCTTTTGTACAGAGGTTAATTTATCTTTACAATTTGGCTCATGAATTACTTATACTGATTTTACAATTGTGCTTATTTCTATGTTTTACTATTTTTATTTAAGTATATTGTCGAAACATCTGAAGAAATTCATTGATTCACTTTCAAGTTTTTCATTTAATATTTTATCTTCATATTTTCTGTAATGTGAATATATCTCCAGTTCTTCAAGCAAATCCATTTTATGTCCTTTATTTAGTCGGTGGAGTACTTTGACATTTTGCTCTATTTTTCCAAATGGGTGTCCTGTATTATGTATGTGTGTTGCTATTGCTGATGTAGTGTGTTTGTTGTGTGTGTATGCTCTAATGTGCTCTGTGTGCCTGGTGTTGATGTTTCGGCCTGTTTGTCCTACGCAGAACTTGGAGCATTCCTGGCATGTTACTTTGTATATTCCAGAGTCTGAATATGGATCATGATTACACTTGATATTATGTATTAGTTTTTGGTGTAGTTTATTGGATGTAGAAAACCCAATTTTTACTCTGTGATTTTTGAAAATATTTTCAATCTTCTGTGATACATTGCCTATGTATGGAATGCTAGATATATATTTGTTTTTCTCTTTTTCTTCTGTGGTGCAGTTTGTACCTGGGTTTCTCTTCACTTTGTTTAAGATTGTGTCAACCATGGAAGCATTGTAACCATTGGCAACTGCAATCTTCTTCACTGCGTTTATTTCTTGTTGCATATTTTCTTGGTTCAATGGTAGTTTTGTTGCCCTATGCAACATTGACCTGTAAGCTGCCTGTTCATGAATATTTGGGTGACATGAGGTTGCAGGGATTGTGGTGTGAGTCATTGTGTTTTTCCTATAAATTTTGAATGTGCATGTGTTGTTGTGTCTTGTAATATTTAGGTCCAGAAAGTTGATACTTTTATTTTCCACTGTAAATTTGATTTTATCATTTAGATTATTGAAACGATTAAGAATATCTTTGATGTCTTTGGTATCTCCTTTCTCTAACAGTAGTGTGTCATCTACATATCTCCTATAAAATTCTATTTTCCTTAGGCAAGGTTCTTGGCTGTCAAATAATTTTTGTTCTAAGTGATTTATGTTTATGTCAGCTATGGTACCGGATATACATGATCCCATTGCTAGGCCATCTGGTTGCTTATAAATGTTGTCATTAAAGGTAAAGTAGTTGTAACTTAGGGTTAGCTGAAGGAGTTCCATAAATTCGACAATCGCTGTGTATGAAAGTTTCTTGTGTTGCATAAGGTTCCTTTGTATTACTGTTAGAGCTTCTTGTGTGGGAGAAAAAAAAAAAAAAGCGCACTTGTAAATGGGAATTATTTTTCGAAACGCGTCGTGCGAATAGTAAAATAAAGAAAATCGTGACTGGTATCAGAAGATTTATTTATTTATAAACAAACCTATTGTATCTACAGTCGCAGGCTTTCAAAAACCATTTATAATGGATCAAATCAGATCCTAGTCATTTCTGTTCCTGTTCCACTCGCAAATAGAGCGAGGGAAAACCAACTGTCAATATGCTTCCATATAAGCCTAATTTCTTGTGTCTTATCTTCGTTGTTGTCGGCAGTAGAATAATTCTGCAGTCAGCGTAAAATGTCGGTTCTCTAAATTTTCTCAGTGGTGTTCCTCGAAAAGAACTGCGCCACTTCTGCAAAGAGTCCCATTTGAATTCCCGAAGCATCTCCGTAATACTTGCGTGTTGTTCGAACCTACCATTAAGGAAATCTGGCAGCTACCTCTGAATTGCTGACATGTTTTCCTTCTGTCCGACCTGTTGCGGATCCCAAACACTAGAGCAGTAGTCAAGACTGGGCCGCACCAATGTCCCGTATGCAGTCTCCTTTACAGATGAACCACGTTTTCTTAAAATTCTCCCAATAAATCGAAGCTCACCATTCGCCTCCCCTACTAAATGCTTGCAGGACCCATATTTATCCATTATGAGAAGATTCGAAACTGTTTTGGATGTCAACGGTTTTCTACACGATAACGTGTTGTGTTTCTGATATTACCACATTTTTATCTACCCCTGTATAGCAGCTGTTGTCCCTGTATCCACCAGAAGATGACTGTATGGAAATCACACTATGTACAGCATCGGAAATGCTGTAGTGTATGCCACAGTAATGGTGCTACAACAATACTCGTGGTTTGAAAGTGGTTTACTGGCGTAGGGGGTGCTGGTTGTGGTGCTGAGGACTCGGGAGAAGGCTGTGAGAAGACGGGGGAACGACAATGAGCGGAACTACGGCGGTAGCGAGTGGTCCGGCGTGAGGGGGGGAGGAGGAGGGAGAAAGCGGAGTGGGCGGGAGAGGGGGAGGGGGGGGGGGGAGGCGTGTGGCCTGTCATTAGGCGCGCCGCCGCTGCCGCCCAGGCCGTAGCGGCCCGACCCGGCTGTGGCGGCGCGGCGGGCCGTTGCCCGCGGCTGTCCTCCACTACGGTGAAGCCACTGAGCTCTGTCTGACGACCACTGCCGAGCTGGAAGGCATAATATCCTCGGCCCAGAAGACGCAGCAGCTACAATCTGTTCAAAATTACTTTAGTCCTAGTAGCCCTGGTCAACTAATATCGTAACTGCGTTACTTGTACGTTATGTGTATTGCGTACCTATCTTTTTGTTTACGTAACCGATCAGTGTCTTACTAAATTTCTCTACAAACCGGCAGTAGTGAACCGTCTTGTAGCTGCGTGAGGATGTATAAAGGACCGCATAACCTACGGAACATTTGTGTTCTAGACTGTTATAAAAAAAAAATGGCTCTGAGCACTATGGGACTTAACTGCCGAGGTCATCAGTCCCCTAGAACTTAGAACTACTTAAATCTAACTAATCTAAGGACATCACACACATCCATGCCCGAGGCAGGATTCGAACCTGCGACCGTAGCGGTCGCGCGGTTCCAGACTGTAGCGCCTAGAACCGCTCGGCCACACCGGCCGGCTTTCTAGACTGTTATCCTCTTGTTTGTTGCTTAAAAATAAACAGTATTTATAGCAAATTGAAATTGCCAGTGATTAATTGAAGATTTATCGAGAATTAGTTGATCAGTAACATGAAACAGAGAGATGTTGTAGTAAAAGCAAAAAAATTACAGATTTATGATTCAAGACTAGAAAACGTAATTTTCTCAAAAATGGTAAAATTTAAAAACTGGAAAATAAAAACGTATCAGACATTGCTTTAATACTTCATCGAGCTAATATAAAACACGTTTTTGTTACTTAGCCGGCTGGTGTGGCCGGGCGGTTCTAGGCGCTTCAGTCCGGAACCGCGCGACCCCTACGGTCGCAGCTTCGAATCCTGCCTCGGGAATGGATGTGTGTGATGTCCTTAGGTTAGTTAGGTTTAAGTAGTTGTAAGTTCTAGGCGACTGATGACCTCAGAAGTTAAGTCGGATAGTGCTCAGAGCCATTTGATCGTCCTCCATGCAGTCCTGACTTCGAACCATCCGATTTTCATCTGTCTCTAGAACTTAAGGAACACCTTCAGGAACTTCACTTTGACAGTGATGAAGCAGTGCAAGCAGAGGTGAGGTAATGGCTTCGCCAATGAGGTATAACAATCTACAGTGACGGTATCAACAAAGTGGTCTGCTGTTGGGAAAAAGTGTTCATCCCCATGGTGAGTATGCTGAGAGATAGATATACTCTGAGAGAAAAAAAAAAAAGACTACCACGAAGGAGTTATGCAGATTGGTCACAAACTGATATCGACGGAAAATGTAAAACTGTAAGCTTTGGTGGTCGATGGATGAATGTGTCTCGCTGTGCACAATTTCAAAAATGGTTCTGAGCAGTATGGGACTTAACATCTAAGGTCATCAGTCCCCTAGAACGTAGTAAACCTAACTAACCTAACGACACCACACACGTCCTTGCCCGAGGCAGGATTCGAACTTGCGACCGAAGCGGCCGCGCGGTTCCAGACTGAAGCGCCTAGAACCGCTCGGCCACACTGGCCGGCGCACAATTTCTCCACGTAGCTGGGGAGCATGGTAAACAGGGAACATGTCGGTACCAGGACATAAGGTCGTTGGGAATTTCATTATGTGTACTCAGTTGGACAGTAACTACGCCCCACAGATCGCCGCATGAGCAATATGGTATACGCAGATATCAGCGTTTGAGAGAGACCGTATAGTTCGGCTCAAAGAAGCCGGTTGGAATAAGCGACAAATCGCTCAGCATTTGAATAGGACTTTTCGACGATGTTCACGGGAATAGGTGAACCACGACCGAACAGAGCAAAAAGAAGGCAGCGTTCGATCAAGAGAGACGACAGAACGTGAGGACTGAGCAATCGTCACAGGGGCAGTGAGAGCCCCAGATTCATCACTACCATCCATCCCATGCACAACTGACTGATGCTTCAGTGATCACAAGGATCATTAATAAGTGCCTCACAGAAAGTAGGCTCAGCTCACGGCGCACTTCGCCCCGACTACCATTGACCTCTGTAGACCAACAACCCACTTGATAGTGGTGTCGGGCACATTCAGCTTGGAATCTCATTCACTCGAGCGGAACTGTCTTCAGCGAAGAGTCACGCTTTGACCTGAGCCCTGTTGTTGTTGTTGTTGTGGTCTTCAGTCCTGAGACTGGTTTGATGCAGCTCTCCATGCTACTCTATCCTGTGCAAGCCTCTTCATCTCCCAGTACCTACTGCAACCTACATCCTTCTGGACTGCTCAGTGTATTCATCTCTTGGTCTCCCCCTACGATTTTAACCCTCCACGCAGCCCTCCAATACTAAACTGATGATCCCTTGATGTCTCACATGTCCTACCAACCGATCCCTTCCTCTGGTCAAGTTGTGCCACAAACTTCTCTTCTCCCCAATCCTATTCAATAGCTCCTCATTAGTTATGTGGTCTACCCATCAAATCTTCAGCATTCTTCTGTAGCACCACATTTCGAAAGCTTCTATTCTCTTCTTGTCCAAACTATTTATCGTCCATGTTTGACTTCCATACATGGCTACACTCCATACAAATACTTTCAGAAATGACTTCCAGACACTTAAATCTATACTCGATGTTAACAAATTTCTCTTCTTCAGAAACGCTTTCCTTGCCATCGCCAGTCTACATTTTATATCCTCTCTACTTCGACCATCATCAGTTATTTTGCTCCCCAAATAGCAAAACTCCTTTACTACTTTAAGTGTCTCATTTCCTAATCTAATTCCCTCAGCATCACCCGACTTAATTCGACTACATTCCATTATGCTCGTTTTGCTTTTGTTGATGTTCATCTTATATCCTCCTTTCAAGACACTGTCCATTCCATTCAACTGCTCTTCCAAGTCCTTTGCTGTCTCTGACAGAATTACAATGTCATCGGCGAACCTCAAAGTTTTTATTTCTTCTCCAGGGTTTTAATATCTACTCCGAATTTTTCTTTTGTTTCCTTTACTGCTTGCTCAATATACAGATTGAATAACATCGGGGAGAGACTACAACCCTGTCTTACTCCCTTCCCAACCACTGCTTCCCTTTGATGTCCCTCGAATCTTATAACTGCCATCTGGTTTCTGTACAAATTGTAAATAGCCTGCCGCTCTCTGTATTTTGCCCCTGCCACCTTTAGAGTTTGAAAGAGAGTATTCCAGTCAACATTGTCAAAAGCTGAGCCCTATGACCTACGAAGACGTTTCTGGAGACTCCCTGGAGAGTAACAGGATACCAGTCTGACTGTGGTCCGCTATGCGGAGTGATAATTGGGGTGCCACTGCTTTTCATAGCAGGACCCCCTCGGTTGTCATTCGCGGCACCCTTACGCCACATCGGTACGTCGACGACATTCTACGCCCCATTTTGCTACCCTTCATAGCAAGCCATCCTGAGCTTACATTTCAGCAAGATAATGCCCGACCGCAAACGGCGTGCTTGCCAAAGCCTGCCTTATCCAGCTACATCGCCGGATCTCTCCCCAACTGAGAACGTTTGGAGCATTACGGGCAAAATTATTAAAAAAAATGTCTTGCTCAGGTTTGAGGTCTAGACAGCACAACTCGCAGCAGTTGGAGAAGACTGATTCGGTGGTCAAAATAATGTGCATAAAATGGAAATAACAACACGCAGAAGTGCACTATTAATCATTCACGCCGAGAAAAGCTGAGAGATCGCAATGTGCGAGATGATGGAGGTTGCGGAAAGTGGTTTCCAACTGTTGGACCGGCAGTCCAACAGGAGAGTGGGCGAGTAGTGGGTGGTGCGGAAGACGCGGGCAGCGGTGCAGTGTCCCGGCAGCGGGCGGCGCCATTACGGCGCTGCCAGCCGCTAATCGCGGCCGCGGCGCTAAATGAATCATTAAGCACAATTACCGCCCAGGGCAGCGCGCCGTCCGCTAATTCCGGCGGCGAGGCTCGCGCCGCGCCGCGCCGTGCTGCCGGAAGCGGCCAGCGCTCGATGCCAGCCGAGGCGCGCCCGCCGCCGCTCGATATTCAAATTAAACACAACGCCGCCTGCCGGCCGGGGGCGCGCGGCCGGCAGGAAGTGGCCCAGGGGGCGAGCGGCCTCCTGCTGTCGCTTTCCCGTTTCCCGCTGCCCCCCGCCTCCAACTCTCTGATCCTTCAGGCTACATCTCTTCAAGTTTAAGTTAGTTTTAACTTACTCCGATGAGCCTAAACATAACGATCACCTGCTCAATAGCATGTTGTTCCACTTGCAAAACACAGTACAACAGAGGTCCTGCGCGGCATGGACTCTACATTACTTGACAGGATTACAGAAGTATACCGGGTGAGTCACCTAACGTTACCGTTGGATATATTTCGTAAACCACATCAAATACTGACGAATCGATTCCACAGACCGAACGTGAGGAGAGGGGCTAGTGTAATTGGTTAATACAAACCATTAAAAAATGCACGGAAGTATGTTTTTTAACACAAACCTACGTTTTTTTTAATGGAACCCCGTTAGTTTTGTTAGCACATCTGAACATATAAACAAATACGTAATCAGTGCCGTTTGTTGCATTGCAAAATGTTAATTATATCCGGAGATACTGTAACCTAAAGTTGACGCTAGAATACCACTCCTTCGCTATTCGATCGTGTGTATCGGAGAGCACCGAATTACGTAGGGATCCAAAGGGAACGGTGATTGGACCTTAGGTACAGAAGAGACTGGAACAGCACATTACGTCCACATGCTAACACCTTTTTATTGGTCTTTTTCACTGACACACATGTACATTACCATGAGGGATGAGGTACACGTACACACGTGGTTTCCGTTTTCAATTACGGAGTGGAATAGAGTGTGTCCCGACATGTCAGGCCAATAGATGTTCAATGTGGTGGCCATCATTTGCTGCACACAATTGCAATCTCTGCCGTAATGAATGTCGTACACGCCGCAGTACATCTGGTGTGATGTCGCCGCAGGCTGCCACAATACGTTGTTTCATATCCTCTGGGGTTGTAGGCACATCACGGTACACACTCTCCTTTAACGTACCCCACAGAAAGAAGTCCAGAGGTGGAAGATCAGGAGAACGGGCTGGCTAATTTATGCGTCCTCCACGTCCTATGAAACGCCCGTCGAACGTGTACCTCACCCCTCATGGTAATGTACATGGGCGTCAGTGAAAAAGACCAATAAAAAGGTGTTAGCATGTGGACGTAATGTGCTGTTCCAGTCTCTTCTGTACCTAAGGTCCATTACCGTTCCCTTTGAATCCCTACGTAATTCGGTGCTCTCCGATACACACGATCGAACAGCGGAGGAGTGGTACTCAAGCGTCAACTTTAGGTTACAATATCTCCGGATATAATCAACATTTTACAATGCAACAAACGGCACTGATTACGTATTTGTTTATATGTTCAGATGTGCTAACAAAACTAACGGGGTTCCATTTAAAAAAACGTAGGTTTGTGTTATAAAAAACATACTTCCGTGCTTTTTTTTATGGTTTGTATTAACCAATTACACTAGCCCCTCTCCTCACGTTCGGTCTGTGGAATCGATTCGTCAGTATTTGACGTGGTTTACGAAATATATCCAGCGGTAATGTTAGGTGACTCACCCTGTATAGCTCCATACCTCTACGCATAAGTCAAGCAATTCCCGCAAATTACGAGATGGCGCTTTACGGGCAAGCAGCTGGCGCTCGATTTGTGTTCCAGTGGGTACAGGTCAGGCACATTTGCTGACCAGGACATCAATGTGAATTCACCATAATGCCCTTCAAACCACTGTAGCGCGATTCTAACCGTGCAACACTGATAGTTATTGTGCTGGAAGAAGTCATCGCTGTAGGGGAAACTTCAAGCATAAGGCGATGCAGGTGGTCCGCAATAGCGTTCACATTGTTCAGTACTGTCATGATGCCTTCAATTACCACCAGAGATCCCATGGGAGCCCAGCTTAGTATACTCTACAGCATAATCTGGGGCGCGATGCATATTTCGTGCAGCCATTCGCCATGACGTCGTGTAAGGACCCAACCATCGACCTGGTGTAACAAGAGATGCGATTCATTCCACAGCCAACACGTTTCTATAAATCCATGGCGAAAACTCAGTGATGCTGTGCCCAATGCAATCATAACTGACGACGTCGTTGGGTCAACACATGAATACGCAGGGGTCGTGTGATATGGTGCTCCATGTTCAACAATGGCCTTTGAACGTTGTGCTCCGAAAAGGCTTGCTCCTGCATCAGCACGGTAATCTGTCGTCAGGCCTGCCACAGATAGCTGCCTATCCTGAATTACGAAATCAAATGGCTCTGAGCGCTATGGGACTTAACATCTGAGGTCATCAGTCCCCAAGAACTTAGAACTACACTGCTGGCCACCGTAAATGCAACACCAAGAAAGACAAGAGGTAGCACAACAAAATTTATTTTGTAGATAACATGTTGACCAAGTATCAAATGATTACGTTTACAGACGTCTGTGACATGTGGTTCCTGCCAGAATCAGTAGCCAGAGCAGCCGCCATTGTTGGAGATCACCGCTGCCACACGTCTCGGCATTGAGTCAAAGAGACGTTGGATGTGTTCCTGGGGTACAGCAGCCCAAGCAGCTTCCACACGTTGCCAAAGATCATCTGGTGTGGTAGCTGGGGATGTAATCTGGGTCACTCGTTGAGCAACCATGGACCACATGTTCTCTATCGGCGAAAGATCCGGAGAGCGAGCCGGCCAGGGAAGCACTTCAATCTGGTTATTGACGAAGAACCTTTGGACAATGCGTGCCACGTGTGGTCGCGCATTATCCTGTTGAAATATGGCTGTGGCCGAGCCCTGAAGGTAAGGAAGGACAACTGGCTCCAGCGCCTCGGATATGTAGCGCCGGCTATTTAAAGTACCGGCAATGCGTACTAGAGGCGTGCGAGAGTAATATCCAATACCGCCCCATACCATAATACCCGGTGCAAGACCAGTGTGGCGGTGCATAATGCAGCTGTCCAGCATCCTCTCTCCACGGTGTCTCCACACTCGAATCCGACCATCGTGGTGCTGCAGACAGAAGCGTGCCTCATCAGTAAACACAACGTCATTCCATTCTGCCGTCCACATCCGTCTGTCATCACACCATTGACGACGGCCGGCCGGAGTGGCCGAGCGGTTAAAGGCGCTACAGTCTGGAACCGCACGACCGCTACGGTCGCAGGTTCGAATCCTGCCTCGGGCATGGATGTGTGTGATTTCCTTACGTTAGTTAGGTTTAACCAGTTCTAAGTTCAAGAGGACTGATGACCTCAGATGTTAAGTCCCATAGTGCTCAGAGCCATTTGAACCATTTGGTCCTCCGACATCTACGTTTTGTGATGAGACGTGGTCGTCCAACGCCATACGGCACACTTGTTCAAATACTTCCCATAGCTGCTCACGACAGTAGTACACCAACAGTCGATCAGCTTCGCCGTTTCAGTGATTCTCGCTTTCCACCGGCAGCCCTTTGTCAAAACCGCTTGTATCAGTGGAGTTCCGTATCTGCGGCCCGTATCTTTGCTATAGTGGCTGCCCATTCGTCTTTCTTCCGCTTAAATTCTTTCCGTATTGGTCACATGCCCGCCAACACCACCTAGAGGCAATCAACTTCGCGGTTGGCAGTGGTCATAATGTTTTGGCTCATCAGTGTACAATTTTAAACATTGTTGTCAGCTAGCAGCAGTACAAGAATATAATTTATGCAATCCAGCCAACCGGTTGCAACAAGATTTTACTTGACCCGGTTTCAACACCGACTACGCGTGTCTTTTCAACTTTTCGGAACATAGTTCCAGGAAAACAGCGCTCTCATAATATTATGGTTTATTTAGTAACCACAGTAGTTACTTTTTATGTTGATGATCAATTTCGATCTACTACAGATATCATCATCAGATCTACATTCCTTGGTGATAGTAGGAATCATTAGCGTGGAGCAAGTCCATCCGTTTGGCGTGACTTATCAGAAAAAAACTAAAAACAGCTACCGATGAAAGGTTACGAAACCATTAATATAGTGGAAAAACGAAGAATAGATGGTTATTACACCGAAAGAATTTATGAGGTGACTACACTCATACGTAGTAACAGTTTGAAAGATTTATGCCGGCTGCGGTGGTCTAGCGGCTCTGGCGCTGCAGTCCGGAACCGCGGGACTGCTACGGTCGCAGATTCCAATCCTGCCTCGGGCATGGGTGTGTGTGATGACCTTAGGTTAGTTAGGTTTAAGTAGTTCTAAGTTCTAGGGGACTTATGACCTAAGATGTTGAGTCCCATAGTGCTCAGAGCCATTTGAACCATTTTTTTGAAAGATTTATGAGCAAAATGCTGTCGTCATATAAAACAACTTCTTAAACTCATACTTAAAACCGTAAAAAAAATGACAGGTGTTGGAACTGACATTAACAGTCGTACTTCAATAAAATTATAGCTACATGACTTAGCACACTGTACGCCGCTAAAGGCTGTACGAGGTAATGGAGGTGGCATGAAACTAAGCGGCTCGCAGGCTGAAGTTGCCACAACACGGACACAAAACAAGTCACTCCATCTACTGTCAAGCGAAGAAAACAGCTGTTTACATAAACAAAGAATATTTTAATACAAACAATCCTGTCGGAGGAACATCCGAAACTGAGCGTTATACAAGAGGTGAACGGAGTGCTCTGCTCTCACTGTTAATAGACCGCGTCCTGTACTCGTCCACAGCGGTGCTCGATGTCAAAGGACGAAGTTATAACACCTGATGATGGGCGCAAAAGAGCCCGAAACCAGTCGTGTTCTAAATAAGAGAACCTTAGAACTGTATTTTCGACCTCTAGAGCCCTACGTTCCGCAGACAAGGTAATCCTTGAACAAGCTCAAAAAAAAAAAAAAAAAAAAAAAAAAAAAAAATCAGCGAATGGACTGTGCCATAAATTACTGGTTCATGATACAGCATATTCCCGCCTCGCTTGGCTCTTAGCGCTAGCACTGCTGTTGCCTTTCGTCGCGGCAGAGCGCGCTTGAAGCGGGAAAACTGTTGTTCGCTGCACCACAGTAAGGCGCAGAGCGGCTCTATGTCACAATGACGAGGAGTCTCGTGTACGGAACCGAGCCGCAACAGCAACTTGCAGCCAGCACCGGGCTTCGCACACAGCGGCTGGTAACTTAGCGTTCAGGGACGGTCCGTGTGTGGCGTGTTGGCCGATCTTGCATACGTCCCGGCGTGGCTGGTCCGAAAGTTGTCTGTGATAGCAGCACCACGTACGCGGGACAGTGTAGTCTCGGCGGAGCTGAGGTAGATGACTTGCTAGTAGGCAGCACAGAAGCTTCTGAGGAGGGCAGCCGCCTGGCGGTAATGAAGCGGCAAGTCGTGGACCTACCCATCGATGTAACTTGGTGGACTTCCAGTTGGGGCTGGCATGACCTGCTGTCAACGCAGAGCATTGTTCCGGTCTGGAGCGCAGGCGGTGCTCCGTTTCATAGTTCGAAATAATGCAGGACAAACATTAGTCCAGTGTTGTTAACTGGAGTGTGTTTTCAGCTAAGCCTGTTATAGGAAATTCTGCTTTTTGTGATCAGAGCAGTGTTGTATTGGCCGGCCGCGGTGGCCTCGCGGTTCTAGGCGCGCAGTCCGGAACCGTGCGACTGCTACGGTCGCAAGTTCGAATCCTGCATCGGCCATGGATGTGTGTGATGTCCTTAGGTTAGTTAGGTTTAAGTAGTTCTAAGTTCTAGGGGACTGATGAACACAGCAGTTGAGTCCCATAGTGCTCAGAGCCATTTGAACCATTTTTGAAGTGTTGTATTGCACATGAGTGTGTATGTGTTGGCCAAATTAAGTAACTAAGATATCACAATTTAAAACTACAGAGAGGCCGCAGTACAGGGATTGGACAAAAACACTTTGAGAAATGAATGCTGGAACATACATACAGATGCTAGCCAAACCTTCAGGTTACACTGTTGTATTTCACCAAGTACGGCACCTGTGCAACGTCCTGAATACGTTGCGAGTGACAGTCGCGCCAAGAAAAGTGCAGGGTGTATCAAAAAGAATCATTCGATTTGGCACATTTCTGAAACTAAAAAACATATACAACGAATTTTGTTTCTTGATGAACGGGAACCTCGAAAAGTTTTTTTTTCATACCTTTCCATGTGTGTTCAGTACGCCCCCTTGAGATGCATGGCATACGTCAATGCGGTATTCAAATTGTTCCCACACTGCAGCGAGCATGTCTTGAAATACAGCTTCCACAGCTGCTGTTATGCGATGTCACAGTTCATTCACTGTTCTTGGTAATGGAGGCACATAAACAGAGTCTTTTATAAACCCGCACGAGAAATAATCACATACAGCCAGGTCCGGCGATTTTAAAATTGCCGCAGTTCCAGATGCCAGTGTGTGTAAACATCGACGTGACACACGTGAGACGGACACGTTGAGCTGTCGAGCTGCAGGGCGAACGGGTTTCTGCGGACCCCTTGTGGAACTGTGGTGGATGCGTTCGACGCCTGTGTCAGACACTCGGGGACGGCCCGGCGATTTCCCTTTAAACAAACAACCTGTTTCTCTGAGCTGTTCATAGCATCGTCTAATGCTCTGTGCTGTAGGTGGGTCCACACCATCCCTAGTAAGAAAGTCACGCTGAACAGTGTGAGGTGCCGGGGCAAGCAGTGTATTTAACACTAAATTCTTCTAGAATCTACATGTGTAAATGATGCTCTAAGCCCCCCCCCCCCTATTCTAACTCCGACTTTTGCTGTTGCACATGGATTAAAAAATATACGCGAACTGACTGTAATCAACCCTGCAAGTGGAGTAGAAAAGAGTTTGGCACCTGCAATAATTTAATTTGATAAATAAGTTAAATAAAGGAAGGTTTCATTAACGTAGTGAGAAATGATGGGTTGCTCTACCGATTAACAGAATGAAAGTTCTGTCCAAAATAACAATATGATTTATTAAGACTAAACACAAAATAATAAACAAAAACACATGAAACATTTATAATACATCAAAATGGCTCAAATTGGATACTCAAACAAACGCTGTGAAGGTGAAGTTGTCCCTAAACTAGATTGTGAGGTTTATGACGAAGTGGTATGTGGAGCCAATTCCTTGCCACTCAAATCTTAAGAGAGACAAACAGCTAACCCCACATGAATTGCTGCTACCCAAGACAGAACAAAATTAGAAAAAGACGAACAGGCGCGCTCTGCTGAGCTCTGATTATCACCTAGGAAAATCCCTATCTGCCGGTGCTGCGGACATACATTACCAAACTGTCTTCTTAACTGCCAGAACACGATCTGGCGTACCGGAGGCGATGGCTGGTTGCTTCGACGTCCTCGACCGAAAAGCGAGAGCCGACTACCTAGAGCACCCGTACAGGCCGAACACACAACATTCCCGCCCCCACGACAGTGGCCGTGGTTAAACGTTCCAATCAGCAACTCGAAAACCGGCGGAAAATTCCACTCTATTGCTGGAGCACTACCATTCCACCAATGGAGATTCTTGGCGCCAATTTCTGCGCTGATTTTGCTACGTCACGGAGCTATGCCCTGAGCAAGCCAATCACAGTTACTATTTTGCAGAAAGCGCGGGAATTTTCCTGCCACAACTGCCTGGGTACACAAGTCATTCCCACGCCTCGCTGGTAGCCCGCCAGAAAGTATTTTCGCTAAGTTTCTGCGAAGTAACGGAACCTCTAGCCCAGCCGCTACTTCAGACCCCTCCGGGCGTATCTTTTGACAATGTCGGCGTCTGCAAAGCATTCACTCGACTTCCTCACACCCGTCCGCTTAACCCTTTCCAGATCAGCGGAGCCCGCCTGTCACCGGACCACCCGGGTGACGAGAGACGCAGCGTGGGAAGTCCGCGTGTGAAGGAATAGCGACTTTTCACTGCATGCAATTAGAGAGTAAAATCGTAAGATAGAAATATGAGAGGGGGCTCATGCCATCTCTCAACAGTTATTACTGAACGCGGTAAACGAAACGCTTTCTGTTGTCCCGACACCATTTTCCCTACAACTGAAGTGGGTGCGCACTGTTGCTACCTAGCGGGAACAATGTAAAACTTGAGTGTTTGCTCATTCCAACAGTACGTTGTTCACGCATATATGTCAGTAACATAGCAGCTATGATTTTCTTAAAAACCGGATGACTCTTTTTGATACACCCTTGGAGTATTATTCTGTGGAGTTGTGAGCCCATTATGTCGGGATAAGTGAATTCGAATGAGGACAAATTGTTGGTGCTCGTATGGTGGGAGCTACTTTTACCAAGGTAGTTAAAGTATTTGGTGTTTGAAGAGGCACCACATAAATATTTATACTGCCATACAGGGTAAACAGAGAAACAGAAGTGTTTTTTTTTAATTTTTAAATGAACACATATCCATTTGATCGTATTGTTGTTTATTTAATTTCGACCAAGGTTTCGGCCTTTCATGTCATTTTCAAGTGAAAATGGCATAAAAGACCGGAACCTGGGTCGTAATTAAATAAAAGACAATACAGTCCAAAGACGGTGTCTTCATTTAAAAATTATTGTATGACTATTGCTGAGCAACATCAGAAACTGTTTAAAGAGAAATGTGTGTTCAGTCATGGTGACACACGGTCATTGAAGAGGATTGTGACAAATAACAAGAGGATAACAGCCGCAAAAGCCACTGCAGAACGGAATGTCGCACTTGTGAACCACATCATGGAAGAAAGTTACGAGGGTGAGTCAAATGAAAACCTTAAATATTTTTTATGTGTTATTTATTGTGCAGAAGTGGTACAAAGCTGTATCACTTTTCAACATAATCTCCCCCAAGCTCAATGCAAGTCATCCAGCGCTTACAGAGTACATAAGTTCCTTTAGAAAAGAATACTTTTGGTAGTCCCCGCAACCACTCATGCACAGCGTGGCGTACCTCTTCATCAGAACGGAACTTCTTTCCTCCCATTGCGTCTCTGAGTGGTCCAAACATATGGAAATCACTTGGGGAAAGGTCTGGTGAGTATGGTGGATGAGGAGGACACTCAAAATGCAGGTCTGTGAGTGTTGCAGCTGTTGTACGGGGAGTGTGGGGCCTTGCATTGTCATGTTGCAAAAGGACACCTGCTGACAGCAATCCACGTCGCTTTGATTTGATTGCAGGCCGCAGATGATTTTTTAGGAGATCTGTGTATGATGCGCTAGTGACAGCGGTTCCTCTAGGCATGTAATGTTCCAAAATGACGCCTTTTTCGTCCCAAAAGAGAGTCAGCATAACCTTCCCTGCTGATGGTTCTGTTCATAACTTATTTGGTTTTGGTGATGAGGAATGGTGCCATTCTTTGTTCGCTCTCTTCCTTTCCGGTTGGTGGAAGTGAAGCAAGGTTTCGTCCCCAGTAACGATTCTTGCAAGGAAGCCATCACCTTCTCGTTGAAAGCGCCGAAGAAGTTCTTCACAAGCATCAACATGTCGTTCTCTCATTTCAGGAGTCAGCTGCCGTGGCACCCATCTTGCAGACACTTCGTGAAACTGGAGCACATCATGCACAATGTGGTGTGCTGACCCATGACTAATCTGTAAACATGCTGCAATGTCATTCAGTTTCACTCGGCGGGGTGCCTTCACTATGGCTTCAACTGCCGTAATGTTCTGTGGAGTCACAACTCGTTGTGCCTGATCTGGACGAGGAGCATCTTCCACTGAAGTCACACCATTTGCGAACTTCCTTCTCCATTCGTAGACATGCTGCTGTGACAAACATGCATCACCGTACTGAACCTTCATTCGTCGATGAATTTCAATAGGTTTCACACCTTCACTACGCAAAAACCGAATAACAGAACGCTGTTCCTCCCTGGTGCAAGTCGCAAGTGGGGCGGCCATCTTTATACTGACACTGCGACGGTATGTGTGTATCTGCACTATGCTGCCACGTACAGGCCATTCTGCACGCTGTTTGTAGCACGCTTACCAACTTACAGGACAACGGCGCGAAATTTCTATTTGTTATTACAAATTTAAGGTTTTCATTTGACTCACCCTCGTATTTGGTCGGATGAGTTGTTTCGCACTGTTTCCAGTTTCTGGGCGAGTTAACGTCTGGCGCACGCCTCCTCAAGCCTACCATGCACACTGCTTGCTGCCAAGAGTGAAACATGGCGGGGGTTCGGTCATGATTTGGTCAGTCACATCGCGGTATTCCATGGGCCTTGCGCGTACTCTGCAATGCTGCAATACTACCAAGGATTATACTCGTACGACCATTTTGGCCGGTCACGTCCATCACGTGGTACAATAATTGTTTCCCAATTTTGATGCTGTGTTCAAAGACGACAGGTGTCCCTGTCTACAAAGTTCAAATCGCCCAGGACTGGTTTTGTGAGCACAAGGATCAATTTTCGCATCTCTGTCATTAGATCTCAATATTATTCGGCCTATCTTGTCTACTTTAGAGAGAACAATGCGTGATCGCTATGCATTTTCATCATCGTTACCTGAAATTGCCACTACTTAGCAGGAAGAACGGCATAAGATTCCACTGAAGTCATACAGGATCTATATTTATCTATTCCGAGACGACTTGAGTCTGTTCCGAATGTCAATGTTTTTCTACAGCGTATTAGGCGAGGGAATGTGTTGTGTTTTTTTATCGTTGCCATATTTTTTTCCTATCCCCTGTAGGGCCTAGAGAGTAAAACTTCGGAAATTTATTTTATTGTTGTTGTGTTCAAAGAGATTATAAGCTTTCCTTGTAGCTTGGATTCACTGCTTTGTTTGTTTCATTTATTGTGCCCATCAGAGGGTAACTTGGGCTTCTGCATTCTATTGCTGGTTTTGTTAATTGTTTGTTTAGTGACAGTTACGGTGCCGGCTTGGAAATGAGCGTCTGACAGTAAAAAATATACTGGCGTACAATATGTGGTTGGGTATATTTTAGGTATTAGTATTGTATTCTGGTCTGAGACTGATTACTGTGTGTTTTCTTGTTCTCCTCTTAATGTTGAGTAATTATGTTTGGCGTTATATTTCTCGTCCTCTTTATTAGAAGGTTGGTGGAATTCACAGGGGCAGAATATTTATCGTGTGTTCTTTTGTGTTAGATATTAAGATTTTTATTTTGGTAAAATGAGCACTGAATACTTTGAAGGTGTCAACGCGTGTACGCGCTTGGAGTTGTTGAAACTGATCAAACTGATCCACAAATATATATAAATATTGTTAAGGATTTACACCCAGACAACTCCCAACAACTTGTACGACTGTATCCTGCATCACAGGATAATGATACGAGACGGAATGGATCGCTGCTAGAGGACATATCAGCAGTAGTATTATAAAGGACTGCTACGTTGCTGATATCTCGGTGTATATCCACATTTTGATATGGGGTAACCAAACAATAATAAACCAAACATAAACCATATCAACCCAGTACAATTCAAATCAAATTTGGACTAATAATTAAAAATCCAGTACCATTTTCATGTATTTCTGCACTGAAGAGCCAAAGAAACAAGTACACCTGCCTAATATCGGTAGGGCCCCCGCGAGCACGCAGAAGTGCCGCAACATGACGTGACATGGATTCGACTAATGTCTGAAGTAGTGCTGGAGAGAACTGACACCCTGAATCCTGCAGGGCTAGCCACTTATCCGTAAGAGTACGAGGGGGTGGAAATCTCGTCTGAACAACACGTTGCAAGGCATTCCAGATACGGTCAATAATGTTCATGTATGGGGAGTTTGGTGGGCAGCAGAAGTGTTTAAACCCAGAGGAGTATTCCTGGAGGCACTCTGTAGCAATTCTGGGCGTGTTGGGTGTCGCATTGTCCTGCTGGAATTGCGAAAGGCCGTCGGACTGCACAATGGACATAAATGCAGGATCAGACAGGATGCTTACGTACGTGTCACTTGTCACAGTCGTATCTAGACGTATCAAGGGGCTCATATCATTCCAACTGCATGCGCCCCATACCATTACAGAACCTCCACCAGCTTGATGAGTCCCCTGCTGACATGCAGAGTACATGGATTCATGAGGTTGTGTCCATATCCGTGTACTTCTATCCGCTTGATACAATTTGAAACGAGACTTATCCGACCAGGCAACATGTTTCCAGTCATCAACAGTCCAATGTCGATGTTGAGGGGTCCAGGCGAGGGGAAAGCTTTGTGCCGTGCAGTCATCAAGGGCACACGGGTGGGTCTTCGGCTCGGAAAGCCCATATCGATGATGTTTCGTTGAATGGTTCACACCCTGACACTTGTTGATGACACCGAGCGAGGTGGCGCAGTGGTTAGACACTGGACTCGCATTCGGGAGGACGACGGTTCAATACCGCGTCAGGCCATCCTGATTTAGGTTTTCCGCGATTTCCCTAAATCAGTCCAGGCAAATGCCGGGATGGTTCCTCTGAAAGGGCACGGCCGACTTCCTTCCCCATCCTTCTCTAACCCGATGAGACCGATGACCACGCTGTCTGGTCTCCTTCCCCAAACCAACCAACCAACCAACTTGTTGATGACCCGGCACTGGAATCTGCAGCAATTTGAGGAATGGTTGCACTTCTCTCACGTTGAACGATTCAATTCAGTCATCGCTGGTCCCATTCTTGCAGGATCTTTTACGGCCGCAGCGATGTCGGAGATTTGACATTTTACCTGGTTCCTGATGTTCACGGCACACTCTTGAAATGGTCGTACAGGAAAATCCCCACTTCATCGCTTCCTCGGAGATGCTGTGTCCCATCGCTCGTGCGCCGACTATGACACCACGTTCAAACACATTTAAATCTTCATAACCTCCCATTGTAGCAGCAGTAACCCATCTAACAACTGCGCCAGACACTTGTCTTATACAGGGTAGTCCATTGATCGTGACCGGACCAAATATCTCACGAAATAAGCGTCAAACGAAAAAACTACAAAGAACCAAACTCGTCTAGCGTGAAGGGGGAAACCAGATGGTGCTTTGGTTGGCCCGCTAGATGGCGCTGCCATAGGTCAAACGGACATCAACTGCGTTTTTTTTAAAAATAGGAACCCCCATTTTTTATCACATATTCGTGTAGTACGTAAAGAAATATGAATGTTTTAGTTGGACCACTTTTTTCGCTTTGTGATAGATGGCGCAGTAATAGTCACAAACATATGGCTCACAATTTTAGACGAACAGTTGGTAACTGGTAGGTTTTTTAAATTAAAATACACAACGTAGGAACGTTTGAACATTTTATTTCGTTTATTCCAATATGATACGTTTACCTTTGTGAACTTATCATTTCTGAGAACGCATGCTGTTACAGCCTGATTACCTGTAAATACCACATTAATACAATAAATGCTCAAAATGATTTCCGTCAACCTCAATGCTTTGGCAATACGTGTAACGACATTCCTCTCAGCAGCGAGTAGTTCGCCTTCCGTAATGTTGGCACATGCATTGACAATGCGCTGACGCATGTTGTCAGGCATTGTCGGTGTATCACGATAGCAAATATCCTTCAACTTCCCCCACAGAAAGAAATCCGAGTACGTCAGATCAGGTGAACGTGTGGGCCATGGTATGGTGCTTCGACGACCAATCCACCTGGCATGAAATAAGCTATTCAATACCGCTTCAAACGCACGCGAGGTATGTACCGGACATCCATCATGTTGGAAGTACATCGCCATTCTGTCATGCAGTGAAACATCTTCTAGTAACATCGGTAGAACATTACGTAGGAAATCAACATACATTGCACCATTTAGATTGCCATCGATAAAATGGGTTCAGTTATCCTTCCTCCCATAATGGAGCACCATACACTAACCCGCCAAGGTCGCTGATGTTCCACTTGTCACAGACACCGCGGATTTTCCGTTGCCCAATAGCGAATATCATGCCGGTTTACGTTACCGCTGTTGGTGAATAACGCTTCGTCGCCAAATAGAACGCGTGCAAAAATTGTCATCGTCCCGTAATTTCTCTTGTGCCCAGTGGCAGAACTATACACGACGTTCAAAGTCGTCGCCATGCAATTCCTGGTGCGTAGAACTATGGTACGGGTGCAATTGATGTTGATGTAGCATTCTCCACACCGAAGTTTTCGAGATTCCCGATTCTCGCGCAGTTTGTCTGCTTCTGATGTGCGGATTAGCCACGACAGCAGCTAAAACACCTACTTGGCCATCATAATTTGTTGCAGGTCGTGGTTGGCGTTTCACATGTGGCTGAGCACTTCCTGTTTCCTTAAATAACGTAACTATCCGGCGAACGGTCCGGACACTTGGATGATGTCGTCCAGGATACCGAGCAGCATACATCCCACACGCCCGTGGGCATTTTGATCACAATAGCCATACAGCAACACGATGTCGACCTTTTCCGCAATTGGTAAACGGTCCATTTTAACACGGCTAATGTATCACGAAGCAAATACCGCCCGCACTGGCGGAATGTTACGTGATACCACGTACTTATACTTTCGTGACTATTACAGCGCCATGTATCAGAAAGCGAAAAAAGTGGTCCAACTGAAACATTCTTTTTTCTTTACGTACTACAGGAATATGTAAGAAGAAATGGGGGGTTCCTATTTAAAAAAACGCAATTGATATCCGTTTGACCTATGTCTGCGCCATCTAGTGGACCAACCATAGCGCCATCTGGTTTCCCTCTTCAAGCTAGACAAGTTTGGTTCTTTGTAGTTTTTTCGTTTGACGCTTATTTCGTGAGATATTTGGCTGGGTCACTATCAGTGGGCCACCCTGTATAGCTTTTGCCGACCGCAATGCCGTATTCTGGGTGTTTACATATCTCTGTATATGGCCTGCAGCAGTTTCTTTGGGCTTCAGCGTATAATCGCAAAAATTATTATAGTGGCTGTTACCCACTAGGGACGAAGTGCCACTATACACCGGGGGCGGTTGATCATTGTTGACACCTGAAAGAGCTGAAGATGGCGACACGTCAACTTTCCTTGTTCTCCGCACATCTACTCACACATCTTTGATAACGAGTCCAGGGTCGTAAGCGGTACGAATAGCTACTTGCTGATTGGCGGCGTCATCGTGGAGTCCGCTGCAGCTACAGTAGCGGCAGGTGAGTGGCAGAGTGCGCCAGGCTCTCGCGTCAGCGCGCGGGTCGCCGACTGCGGCTGGCTTTTATCAGCGGCGGCACATTCGCGCGCTCGGCTTTCGGCGAGTTGGGAAGAGGGGCTCCTGTCAGAGACAACGCGACGGCCGGAAGCGCGTCACGGGCCGGGCCGGCCCGCGCTGTGACGGGCGGTCGAGGGGGGGGGGGCGGAGGGGGGGCGCGGGCTCCGGGGCAGGGGCGGCGGTGGCACACAGCGCCGAGCCGCGGGCGTCGCTAATCTCACCGCTGCCACCGCCGCTGCCGCCGCCGGCCGCGATCCCATTAAGATAAGTAATCCCCGCGGGCGTCGCCCTCTCCCCTCCCCCCCCCCCCACCCCCTGTTTCGCACTGTCTCTCTCACACACACACACACACACACACGCGCACAGGCTGCGTGCGACGGCGCGGACGGAGACGGAATGAGAGGTTCCCAGCGAGGCGAAACGAAACCGCAGGCCGCGCCGGCCGCAGACCGCAGGCGGCGGAAGCCCGCCCTCCCCGCCGCCCCCCCCCACTTCCCCTTCCTCCCTTCCCCTTCCGCCACTCGTTTCTGCTTCCCTGCGCATCGCAGCCGGCGTCCCGTCCCGAGCACCGGCCTTCGTCGCCTGCGCCCGCTCTGCCCAGCAAGGGAGGGAATACGCAACTGTGCTGGCTAGCGCATGGTGCCCGTTCGACAGCGGCCTCAGCGCAGTTAACTAAACGTAACGGATATCCGGTTAAATGAAACAATAAGTTTACTGTTACCAGTCACCGTTTTATTTATTTCCACGACGCGTTTCAAAGGTTTAAACCTCCATCATCGGGTGGATTTACATTAGTTAGTATGACATTTGTGTGTGTGATGTGTTACGATTTTTTGTGGCACTGCCTCCAGTGGTCGCAGGTTCTTTTCGCTGTCGTAACACATCACATGTATACTGTCAAATGGTTCAAATGGCTCTGAGCACTATGGGACTTAACTTCTGAGGTCATCAGTCCCCTAAACTTAGAACTACTTAAGCCTAACTAACCTAAGGACATCACACACATCTATGCCCGAGGCAGGATTCGAACCTGCGACCGTAGCGGTCACGCGGTTCCATACTGCAGCGCCTTGGACCGCTCGGTCACCCCGGTCAGCCATGTATACTGTCACATTTGTAAACAAATATTGATAATTGTTTACAAATGTGACAGCATGCACGTGATGTTTTACGATAGCGAAAGGAACCTGCGACCACTGGAGACAGTGCCACAAATTCCTCCAAAAAATCGTAACACTTCACACACATAAATGTCATACTAATTAATGTAACTCCAACCGATGATGGACGTTGTTGTTGTTTCTGGGGAAGAAGACCAGACAGCGAGGTCATCGGTCTCATCGGATTAGGGAAGGATGGGGAAGGAAGTCGGCCGTGCCCTTTCAAAGGGTCCATCCCGGCATTTGCCTGGAGTGATTTAGAAAAATCACGGAAAAGCTAAATCAGAATGGCCGGACGCGGGATTTAACCGTCGTCCTCCCGAATGCGAGTCCAGTGTCTAACCACTGCGCCACCTCGCTCGGTGATGATGGACGTTTAAACCTTTGAAACCGTCGTGGAAATAAATAAAAAGGTAACTGGTAACAGTAAACTTGTTGTTTCGTTTAATGTCAATAACAGTCACGGTAAAGCCTAACCTAAAATGTTCTCATTTAAAGGATATCCGGTTATTAACCTCCGTTAAGTCATAAACCAAACGCAGGAATGCAATGAAGAGTCATAAAGTTTTAATTATAACCTCGAAACAAAATAAAGTTACGTAATTAATTTTTTGCTCTTTCCGACACGAAGTCAGGGCAGGACCAGCAATATTCTATACCTTAATTCCGTCACAATTGCGTTTTATGAAGCTGGTGACTGGTTTCGAGCCGACAAACTCATTTTCGAGCGAGTTCTATTAAAGCTTCACTAATAATGCTTGGCTAGGCGACAATCAATTCAGACATGGGTAATACACGCATGATGCTTCATGAATAGATCTACATTTTGAGACTGGTCTGACACTCCGCGTGACTATGTATCAAGTGTGTATTATCTATGTGTGAATTTATTGTCGCCTAACGAAGCACAATCAGCGCTGGCTCGTACTAATTTATCTGTTCAACTGGAGTATCTTTTGGTTACCCCGCTGAATGGGTCCTTGCCCATCCGGTCTGCTCAGCGTTACCTCTGGTGGTGCCTGTTTGTCCATTTTGAAGGAATTCGCGTAGATGGTTCCTGTTACCTGCCCGGAGTTGCGTTCATGTATGGTATATTTGGCATTTGATGTGTTAGGTAAACTCTGCCTAAGAAAGGCGGTTTTGGACAGTATATGCATAGTGAATTACGGCTGATTGGTATATGTGGTCTTCTGGGACCTGAACATTTGGTTGTGTAACAGCATTTAGTGGAATGTTTTGTATTTTTTTATGTCGCTGTGTTATTATTAACTTAGTGGAATAGTCACATTTGGTGTCGTTAAGGCACTTCTAAGACTGTGGTTTGACTATTCATGTGCGCTTGGCTTTTATTGTTTTCTTTTAAGAAGCGAGAATTCTTTATTAAGATTTGTGTGTGTTGGCTTCCGGCACTTGTTAAGAGCGCCCGAGTTAACGGCGCCGTGGTCATCATGTGCTGTCGGGATGTTGTAATGTTGTTTGATTTTCGAATTTTATCTTGCGTTGATATTATGTCGTGTGTTACAGAACATAACCAAGGTGTGTAAGTGATGGGCAGTTGTGGGAGGCATGTCGGGGAGCTTTCAGCGGTTTATTTGGGGGCCGTTTCTAGTGGGAAAGCTCCGAAGTGTTGAGCTCGCTCGTCAGTGATTGCGCTGGGAGTTGCCCTTGCCCTTTGGTTGTATCAAACTATTATTTTATTATTATATTTATTGGTTGTGTGTTGCGCTTCTTTCTTTTTTTGGGGCCAAGCGCCATAATCTTTCTCAAGGTTTTTATATAAATGATTTTAAATTGTAATGCCAAGTTAACTTATTATTGGATTTTGCCTTTGGGGTAAACTCTAAAAGCACTATTGTAAAACGATCTTTGATTTTGTGGTGGCAAACCGCCGTTTTTGTTTTTAAAGCGCATTCTTTTAACCATTTGTTAAGTTCTGTAAGTTATATGAATTTGTTGTTATTTAAAAGAGTTTTGTATTGGAAATTTAATAAACTGTGTACAGAGTCTGCTGTTTGGATGTTATTGGGTGAAACTCCTTAGATAGTTGTTCTATAAGAAAACACATTTCGGCCGGCCGGTGTGGCCGAGCGGTTCTAGTCGCTTCAGTCTGGAACCGCGCGACCGCTACGGTCGCAGTTTCGAATTCTGCCTCGGGCATGGATCTGTGTGATGTCCTTAGGTTAGTTAGGTTTAAGTAGTTCTAAGTTCTAGGGGACTGAGCCAAAACACATTTCAGTCTTGTCTATGTCCGAACCTCGTATCACAGACAAGACAGGTGTTTCACTCAATACATAGATCTGAAGATCCAGGAAGATCGTAATATGTGATGTGCTTACAAATCTGTAACTGAGACGGAAGAATAAACGCGAATAACTGTTTTAAATATCAATAAATTAATGATTCTTTCGGGACGGATATGTCGGCTGTAGTGTGAAATGCGTATGTATTTAGTACAGCGATGGCGAGGCATGACAGAATCTCTGACCAGAGAGTTATTTATCGTTGCTAGTCTGCGCTTGACCGCGCGAGAGTTCAGTTGCATGTAGGGAGTCGGCAGGTGCAGTTGCGGTCGAGTTGTGAGAGAGTTTAGTTGTACGTAGCGAGTCGCGAGAGCATGTAGTAGCGCGCGAGAGACAGTCGCGGTCGTGTGTGAGGAGTCGGCGGGCGTCGACATGGGCCTCTGGTCAAGATTCACGACGAGGTATATGGTTAAATAAGGTAATGAAGCAGCATTGCGCACATCTGAGAATGTAATGTATCTTAACTGTAATTAATTTGTTCAAGAATCGCCCCAATAATAATTTTGTTTTCAAACCAAGCATTTTAACAAAACAAACATTTTATTGAAAGAAAATTTCCCATGCATTTCCTTAAAGAAAAAATTTACTTAAGTTCAAAGAATTTTTGCGATGCATTTCCTCCAAGCTATGGCGAAAATAAGAGCAGATGCAGTTTTACTGAGGTAAGAATTTGAGTTTAATTAGGGCCTAAGATCGACATTTCGGTCTATTTGCGATTTCATTGTAACTGAGATTTCATTTTTTTTATTGAATTGACTTTCATTTTTGTGGGAAGCTTATACATGGCTCAGATTGCTATTTTTCATTTATTGTCATTGTCATTAAATTCCATTGCTGGGAGGTTACACTTAGCTCTATGTCCATTAGCATTTGAATAAGAATACTTTATATAAATTTTTTTTTGCTGGGAGGTTACAAGTGAATCAAAATTCACTTCATGTAACAAAACATTGCAGCTGCGTGCCTACGAGATGCCATGTGAACAAGGATGGAGAGATTAGGAGCGTCCCAGACGCGTGAGACGCCACGCCGGCGCATCTGTCGGCCCGCCTCGGCCCAGCCGGCGCCAATTAATTTATCCGCCGGCGGGCGCGCTGTCTCCCCCACCCCCACCCCCACCCCCACCCCCAGCCCAGAGGCGGCGGGCGCTTTTCATTTCGCAGGCTGGCCGCCGCAGACCGCTAGCCGCGCCGAGTTACTGCCCCGCGGATTTACGGCGCCGCCTGCGTCCGGCCTTTATTACGACGCCGGACTCGAGGAAAGCGCCTCCTTTTTATTCGGTGAGCTCCTCAGGCTGTGCGCTAGGCGGCGGTGCCGCGTGAAGAAATTCCCCCTCGCGAGAGGATGGAAGGAAGGAAGATTACTGTTTAGCGTGCTGTCCACGACGAGGTCATTAGAGACGGATCTCAGCCTCTGATCAGGAAAGGATGTGCAGGGAAATCGGCCGCACCGTCTCAGAGGAACCAATCCGCTATTCCGCATAAGCGATTTAGTTATTTTTATTTTATTTATTTATTTAACCTAATCTGATTCGACCACAGACCCTCTCTTACATCGGATCATGGTTTCACCCATACAGTATATACACTACTGGCCATTAAAATTGCTACACCACGAAGACGACGTGCTACAGGCGCGAAATTTAACCGACAGCAAGACGATGCTGTGAAGTGCAAATGATTAGGTTTTCAAAGCATTCACACAATGCTGGCGCCGGTGGCGACACCTACAACGTGCTGACATGACGGAAGTTTCCAACCGATTTCTCATACACAAACAACAGTTGACCGGCGTTGCCTGGTGAAACGTTGTTGTGATGCCTCGTGTAAGGAGGAGAAATGCGTACCATCACCTTTCCGACTTTGATAAAGGTCGGATTGTAGCCTATCGCGATTGCGGTTTATCGTATCGCAACAATGCTGCTCGCGTCGGTCGAGATCCAGTGACTGTTAGCAGAATATGGTATCGGTTGGTTCAGGAGGGTAATACGGAACGCCGTGCTGGATCCCAACGGCCTCGTATCACTAGCAGTAGAGATGACAGGCATCTTATCCGCATGGCTGTAACGGATCCTGCAGGACGCTGTGGCAATGCAAAAGCCAGGATCCCGAAAACTCTATGCTGCAAATCCGTAAAAAGCACTCCGTATTCAGGCCACGAGTGGCCTACCGGGACCATCCGACCGCCATGTCATCCTCATGTGAAGGATGAGGATAGGAGGGGTGTGGGGTCAGCACACCGTTCTCCCCGTCGTTATGATTGTATTCTTGACCGAAACCGCTACTATTCGGTCGAGTAGCTCCTCAGTTGGCATCACGAGGCTGAGTACACCCCGAAAAATAGCAACAGCGCATGGCGGCGGGATGGTCACCCATCCTACTGCCGGCCACGCCCAACAACGCTTAACTTCGGTGATCTTACGGGAACCGGTGTATCCACTGCGGGAAGGCCGTTGCCTCAATTCCGGAAAGCGAACCATTATGTATTTAAGGGGAGCTAGAATTACAACAATAAAATTTCAGGATATTTTCTCAGTATTCAGGAGTGGGTGGCCCGTAGTTTCCGGTGACTCGTAAGAAGCATTTATGATTTATTTGGTTATGTACACTGGGTGACACATGACCCACTCTCCCTGACCCCGATGTATTGGCTAGAAAAACATGACTTTATTTTATCATTACAGCAAGACTGACCGTTGTGTTTACATACAAATAGCAAGTTAACAGTAGCAGAAAGTGCCGGTAGTTGGCATTTAGGTATATAAGGGACAAGTGTGAGAAAAGACTTTTATTTTCGTTCTTTTTTAAAAAAGAAAGTAATTAAATTAAAATGACGTTTATATGTATTGTACAGGATAAGTTAAATTTATGGGCTTACATCCTCCAATCACAGGCCATCTTTGCACTCGTCATCGATAACCATCGTGCCGGCCGCTGTGGCCGAGCGGTTGTAGGCGCTTCAGTCCGGAACCGCGCTGCTGCTACGGTCGCAGGTTCGAATCCTGGCTCGGACATGGATGTGAGTGATGTCCTTAGGTTAGTTAGATTTAAGTAGTTCTAGGTTCTAGGGGACATGACCTCAGATGTTAAGTCCCATAGTGCTTAGAGCCATTTGAACCATTTGATAACCATCGTCAGCTAAGCTCTCTGACCTAAATTAGCCTTATTGATCCTGATGTGGCATCGTGAATGTTGGAACCAGAACATAATTAAACAGAAAATTTCCTCTTGAGAACTTGATATCTGCCAGTACTAAAACATCTTCTCTGAGGATGAAATAAATGTCACTGATAAACTAAAACTCTCCTCCGCGGTGTTGTATCAGTTACTACTAGATCACCAGACTCGACTTTCTCGCTAATGACTGGCACGTAGCTCTAAATGTCGAGAAGAGCAGAGTTGGAGGCTTCACGAAATATACACGCGGCCTATTCATCGATTACAGGATCGAGTCAAAATTAGAGCCAGCCATTTAATTTCAATATTTGGAAGTAACAATACGTAGAGGTGTAAAAGTTGTAATCCATGTTACCATATGGCCGTCCGACACAGCTTGACATTGTGCACACAGTCCCGGGCTGGTGCACCTTAGCGCGCCCTGTGGCAGACACTGAACGTCGGACCCGGCGGCTGACCCGCCGGCGCCCCGTCCCATTTCCTGTCACGTGATTGGCGGCCGGCGGCGCGCCGTGGCACGCCCGTGCCCGCACGCTGCAATTTCCGTCACGGATATTCGGCGCAACCCGCCGCCGCCGCCGAGCCACCAGGGGGCGCCCCGCCTCGGTAGAGCTCCAACTCCGTGGACTGCCCGAACTGCGTCGCTGCTGCCACGTTGGAAGCCCGGGGGCTTAACGCTGTTGCGGTGTCAGCTTTAAGGCATGCCTTCGAAACCAGCCAAGGCATGTGCGGACCAGGCTAGGTACTGCAATATTGAACACTACTGGCCATTAAAATAGCCACGAAGATGACGTGCTACAGACGCGAAATTTAACCGACAGGAAGAAGATCCTGTGATACGCAAATGATTAGCTTTCCAGAGCATTCACACAAGGTTGGCGCCGGTGGCGACACCTACAACGTGCTGACATGAGGAAAGTTTCCTACCGATTTCACATACACAAACAGCAGTTGATCGGCGTTGGCTGGTGAAACGTTGTTGTGATGCCTCGTGTAAGGAGAAAAAATGCGTACCATCACGTTCCCGACTTTGATAAAGGTCGGATTGTAGCCTATCGTGATTGCCGTTTATCGTAACGCGACATTGCTGCTCGCGTTGGTGGAAATCCAATGACTGTTAGCAGAATATGGAATCGGTGGGTTCAGGAGGGTAATATGGAACGCCGTACTGGATCCTGACGGCCTCAAATCACTAGCAGTCGAGATGACAGGCATCGTATCCGCATATCTGTAACGGATCGTGCAGCCACGTCTCGATCCGAGTCAACAGATGGGGACGTTTGCAAGACAACAACCATCTGCACGAACAGTTCGCCGACGTTAGCAGCAGCGTGGACTATCATGGCTGCGGTTCCCTTGACGCTACATCACAGACAGGAGCGCCTACGATGGTGTACTCAACCACGAACCTGGGTGCATGCATGTCAAAATGTCATTTTTTCGGATGAATGCCGGTTCTGTTTACAGCATCGTGATGGTCGCATCCGTGTTTGGCGACATCGCGGTGAACGCACATTGGAAGCGTGTATTCGTCATCGCCATACTGGCGTATCACCCGGCGTGATGGTATGGGGTACCATCGGTTACAGGTCTAGGTCATCACTTGTTCACGTTGACGGCACTTTGAACAGTGGACATTACATTTCAGATGTGTTACGACCCGTGGCTCTACCCTTCATTCGATCCCTGCGAAACCCTACATTTCAGCAGGATAATGCACGACCGCATGTTGCAGGTCCTGTACGGGCCTTTCTGGATACAGAAAATTTTCGACTCCTGCCCTGCCCAGCACATTCTCCAGAACTCTCACCAACTGAAAACGTCTGGTCAATGGTGGGCGAGCAACTGGCTCGTCACAATACGCCAGTCACTACTCTTGATGAACTGTGGTATCGTGTTGAAGCTGCATGGGTAGCTGTACCTGTACACGCCATCCGAGCTCTGTTTGACTCAATGCCCAGGCGTATCAAGGCCGTTATTACGGCCAGAGGTGGTTGTTCTGGGTACTGATTTCTCAGGATCTATGCACCCAAATTGCGTGAAAATGTAATCACGTGTCAGTTCAAGTATAATGTATTTGTCCAATGAATACCCGTTTATCATCTGCATTTCTTCTTGGTGTAGCAATTTTAGTGGCCAGTAGTGTAGATCTAGCACCCCGCAACGCGGCGCTCTACAGCCAGCGGTAGTCTGTAGTGGAGCATCTCAAAGAACGACCGTGCTATCCAGTGACTTTGTTGCCAATGCTACAACGTGGCTGTTATACAGTGTCATCTGTAGAATAATCGCGATCTTGAGCTTAGGGATAGCATCGACTGTCCGTCACCGTGTCAACGTTTACGAATTACAGAGCTCGGATTGGCACTAGAGTGTCCCCTCCACGCAAATGTATTCCACGTGCGTTTCAACAACTGGTGACGTGAGGGTAGGTTTCCTCCTGTTACTTGACCTCCAGCCGGAGTATAGCAGTATGTTCGACTTTCGCAGTCAACAGTCGAACGTTCGGCTAAGCAACATCTAGGCGGAGTCGCTGACCTACGAATCGTCACCTAAAACTTCGAGCTGGAAGAGGCCTACTGACACTCCAGGCAGTGTCTAAAGGTCTTGTCTTCAACTCCGGCGTCTGCATTCTTCTACCAGCCGCGTCGGGCTACGTGCAGCCTCGCCATCCAATTTCGCTTCGCTGTTGGGCTGACACACGTCAGCGAGGGCGACTTAGACACACTGACACAGCATTCCGTTGACTCAACATACACCGCTCGCTGCCCACTATACACGGTCGGCACATGGGACGTACTGCATGGAAGCAGTAATAAATGTATGTTTTGAGTATGCAAAGCTAATTTTGCGCTCGTGTTGGAAAATCCATCCCACAGCTTCCCGCCGCTCTGGAGTCATGTGTGATCATGCTGCAACTGTGCTATCAGCCAGGTGTAACAATAAGTCCACCGATGACTCACTGACTCATTACCTCGCAAAGTGTGCTGTGCGCCGGGTATTATCCGTCAGCTTCAGTTTCACAGCCTAATACATTTTTGAGGCCAAATCGCGCTTGACGGAACGGAACGACAATACGTTCCACAAGGCATTTCAACTGTCATCATTCAAACAGGCTGTCAGTAATTTTCTCAAGAGTGAGAAACTCAGCTTTATTCAAAGAAAAAAAATACGATTGTTCTGACGTTGTTTGTTAGAAACAAAACAAATCATTAGGGAGTAGGTAAACATGCTCTATCTAATCTCATCCAAGCCAACGGCCTTGCCGCAGTGGTTACACCGGGTCCCGTCAGATCACCGAAGTTAAGCGCTGTCTAGCTGGGCTGTCACTTTGATGGGTGACCATTCGGTCTGTTGGGCGCTGTTGACAAGGGGGGTGCACTCACTCCTTGTGAGGCAAGTTGAGGAGCTACTTGATTGAGAAGTAGCGGCTCCGGTCTCGTAAACTGGCACACGGCCGGGAGAACTGTGTGCTGACCACATGCCCCTCTATACCCTCATCCACTGTCGCCTGTGGGCTGAGGATGAAACGGCGGCCGGTCGGTGCCGTTGGGCCTTCATGGCCTGTTCGAGAGGAGTTTAGTTTATTCCCTTCTAAATATTGTTTGCTGTCTTTGCATGTATGCAGGGGTGATTTAGCTGCCCCTACCGATTCGTTTTATGCAACCTGCCCTTTGGATCAGGAACGATATCTAGACCGGCGACAGCACTGTAATCGATGTATGTTTCCTCTCAGAGCTCTGGGCGACTGTTTGCAAACGATGTCATTCTGAAAAAATGCTAGTAAATACGGTACATGAGTTACACAGCGTTTTTCGACCAACATATACTTCACCTCTGCCACACTTAACGTCTTTAACATTTCTTTGTGTAATTAGTGGTGTAGTTATATGATTTTTAAATGTCTCTGTAAATTTATTTCGTGTATAGTACTTAATATTTCGTAAATGGTTAAGAACCGTTGCCTTATAAAGTGTGTTTCACCATCGACAAAAAACGAAATTAACAGGAGGCATAAAGATGGGAAGCATGGATATAGTAACTTTCCAATGCTCTTTATATAACCTATGAACCGTTTAGTGTTTTTCAGAGTCTGTGATGTTGCACCGCTTCTGGCCTGGATGTGCCCCTGATTTGTTTGTTAAGGGTGTCATAAAGCAGTTACATCCTCTCCTGAGGGAAAGTGGCGAGCAGGTGCTGTAAATGGTCATTGATTTTCTGGTTGCTTGCAATGGACTGGAAGTGTGGTCTGAGCTGATCCCACACAAGTTCTGACGGAGAAAGATCTGGGGATCTTGTTGGTCGCACAGACAGTTCCTAGAGAGAGAGGTGCCACATCTAGTTGAACATTTTTCTGATGAAAAATGGCACCATGATACTGACGCATGAGAAGTCACACATGAGGGCGTCCAGCAGTTATACCATGACGCCAGGAATAACACCGCCATGCCTCCCCCAAACATTGGAAGAAGGGAGCATCTCCCACGGTCGCCACTTACGAGGTCATCCGGGATAGTGCACAACCGATTCATCTCTGAAGTCAATGCGACACCATGCATCAGCTGTCTATGCTTCCCTATGATGGCACCACTCCAAATGTAGCCGTTTGTGTTGTGGTGTTCACGGTAGTCTACTCATGGGACGGTATTTCCCTAGTCCGGTTGCTGATAGTTTCCGACCAACGGTGTGGGATGACAGAATGTTCCAGGGAATCTGTTATTTGTTATCGGATGCCAGACGCAGATGCGAGAGGATGAGAGGTGGCATGAGCCCCCTCTCATATTTCTATCTTACGATTTTCCCCTCTAATTGCATGCAGTGAAAAGTCGCTATTCCTTCACACGCGGACTTCCCATGCAGCGTCTCTCGTCACCCGGGTGGTCCGGTGACAGGCGGGCTCTGCTGATCTGGAAAGGGTTAAGCCGACGGGTGTGAGGAAGTCGAGTGAATGCTTTGCAGACGCCGACATTGTCAAAAGACACGCCCGGAGGGGTCTGAAGTAGCGGCTGGGCTAGAGGTTCCGTTACTTCGCAGAATCTTAGCGAAAACACTTTCTGGCGGGCTACCAGCGAGGCGTGGGAATGACTTGTGTACCCAGGCAGTTGTGGCGGCAAAATTCCCGAGCTTTCTGCAAAATAGTAACTGTGATTGGCTTGCTCAGGGCATAGCTCCGTGACGTAGCAAAATCAGCGCAGAAATTGGCGCCAAGAATCTCCATTGGTGGAATGGTAGTGCTCCGGCAATAGAGTGGAATTTTCCGCCGGTTTTCGAGTTGCTGATTGGAACGTTTAACCACGGCCACTGTCGTGGGGGTGGGAATGTTGTGTGTTAGGCCTGTACGGGTGCTCTGGGTAGTCGGCTCTTGCGTTTCAGTCGAGGACGTCGAAGCAACCAGCCATCGCCTCCGGTACGCCAGATCGTGTTCTGGCAGTTAAGAAGACAGTTTGCTAATGTATGTCCGCAGCACCGGCAGATAGGGATTTTCCTAGGTGATAATCAGAGCTCAGCAGAGCGCGCCTGTTCGTCTTTTTCTAACTTTGTTCTGTCTTGAGTAGCAGCAATTAATGTTGGGTTAGCTGTGTGTCTCTCTTAAGATTTGAGTGGCAAGGAATTGGCTACACATACCACTTCGTCATAAACCTCACAATCTAGTTTAGGGACAACTTCACCTTCACAGCGTTTGTTTGAGTATCCAATTTGAGCCAATTTGATGTATTATAAATGTTTCATGTGTTTTTGTTTATTAGTTTGTGTTTAGTCTTAATAAATCATATTGTTATTTTGGACAGAACTTTCATTCTGTTAATCGGTAGAGCAACCCATCATTTCTCACTACGTTAATGAAACCTTCCTTTATTTAACTTATTTATCAAATTAAATTATTGCAGGTGCCAAAGTCTTTTCTGCTCCACTTGCAGGGTTGATTACAGTCAGTTCGCTTATATTTTTTAATCCATGTGCAACAGCAAAAGTCGGAGTTAGAATAGGGGGGGCTTAGAGCATCATTTAAATATGTAGATTCTAGAAGAATTTAGTGTTAAATACACTGCTTGCCCCGGCACCTCGCAGGGTTTCCGGCCTGCTTGGTGCACAATAAGGCGATCCTCCCCTCACGTTCCCATTCAGTCTAACATCGGGCCACTGTCACATCGGTATGCCCCACAAATCTACCAACGGGCTAAACGGAGACGCACAATGAGGTCCATTTCACACTCTATCAGGTGACGATAGCGCTGTCTCGCACTATTACGTGGCATCTCCGTATAATTCACAGTGATTATTTAACATCTGACACCGCTCACACCTCTTGTATATCCTACCATGCCTGATGGTAATGACAGTGGTAATGGTAATGACAGTGGCACGTAAAGTGCCCTCCGCCACACACCGTTGGGTGGCCTGCGGTGTATAAATGTAGATGTAGATGTAATAACGCTAAACGCGAACAATAATAATGTTCTTTGGTGGCCGTTCCACCCATCACCGAGAGATGCATTTACATACCCGGTGACGCTGCGTATATGGACGAAGGTACAGTGACATCCGACTATGTCTACTGGTGTTTCATTTATTTTTTGTCGTCAATGAAGCAAGGTATTTACCGTACAGAATACTGATACTCAGTCCAGTACCCCAATGTCTCCATAGTAATGCTTATTGCGCCTGATCTCTGATGTGGTGGTGAAATTCAGTGAGCTCCAACATCGCTTGAACGCGACGCGTCGTGTCGCAGTGTATAAGCACTGCTCGAAATTAAAACTCATCACAAAACAGCAGTCGTGTTTTAATTACACGTAACGCCTGGAGTGAGTGACGCTGCAGATTGCCACCTGTTATTGGCTGCAAAAACGAGGCCACAGAATTTTTCGTGTGTTTCGTGGAATTCCTCATACCGCTAAAAATCAAATTCCTAAACGAGACTTTCATCGACAGTGGTATAAGTAGTCCTGTAAGAGATACCTTTGCAACAACACAGTATTTGAAACGGTTTGTCGCAGTCCCTTTTGTGCAAACTACCAATATTTTTAATTATTATCCTTTCCTCTTCCATTGCTTCTAAAATAAATCACTCTGGGTTTTTTGGCACATGCTCTATTCTCCTTTCTCCTTGCAAGAACGTTTTAGTCATTTCTTTCTTCGCACACCAAACGAGATAGTTAAGGTGCTGGAGTCGTATAGGATAGAAGAGGAGTTCAAATACTCGTCGAGGCAGTGTGATATAGGTTTCACATTGTTGTTCGTGATACTGGAAATCATTGTAGAAGCACGCGATATGGAACGTTTTTTGGAAGCATGGACTACAAAAAAGTTTTCTTTCCAGATACTGTTCCAAAATTGTATTTGTCGATTCACACACCGAAATTTACATTTGCAACAGATTAGTGTAATTTAAAAACAAAGTATTTGCACTAAAAACAGCCGAACCGTACTTACTTGGAAAATACGTATTTTGTCCGCTTTAGTCAATTTCGGCAGTTTTAAAGTCTTTGAGGATGTAGACTCATGTCTTCCGGGTGGTCGCTGAAGACTCGATAAATTCAAAGAACGACATCATTTCGACCTGTGTATTATTTTAAATGAGAATTTTATTAAGCACTACTGGCGTATTTCAGGAGTGTGCTCATTTTCAAGTGCAGAAATGTATTTCACTGCACAACCTTGTAAGTAACTAATAAAAAAAAGTGCGCCATGCACACATAATCATGGCATGGGCGTCAATGAACACACCCTACGAATTGGTATCCAGAAACCAAACATACATAATTGTTTGCAGTCCAGGCGGTTGTATTTACAAGTATGTACAAGAATGTCCATAATTGCTACAAAAATTGGAAGGTAGTGTTCATTGATGATCATGGCAAAATATATGTGCAAGACATATCATTTTTGTTACATACGTACGAGGATTGTGTGTTGATATGCACTTCCAAATTTGAAAATGGACACACTTGGTTAATAATCTACATTACTAAATGTCTAAAACGATCACCCACATCCACTTGCACGTTGCCTATCTAACGTCTTCCAGGGGCAACAAAAATTTAGTTTTCAGTATTTCATATAATTATTGACCGAATTGAAAAATTTAAAATATTTTCGTAATCTACTCATTGTGATGTATCTTAAGTTAAAAGTTTAACACAATAAGCCAAGTATTAAAGATAGGAACTATTCTTATGTATCGAACCATCGTAGTTCAAGGCGCGCAAATTATCCACACTATATTCATTCTGTATTTTTGAATGACAATACTTACCAGCTTCCAACAAACTTTACATAAATTTCAAACCTTTTCGATATTTCTTCTCGCTCAAACCCTCCATAACATAAAGAGAGGAAACATGTTTATAGATTACTACATTATTTTGCTTTTTATGGAGCATGACGTTTTAATTTAGTTGCTTCTTTAGTACTAAGTCTATTCGCCACATATTTTGCAGACAGTATCCGCACACATACTACTGAATGTACCTACAAAATTTAATTCCTTAAAGAACCAGAGATCGATTTGGGGGGGGGGGGGCGGGGGTTACTAAAGCTTAATAAAGTACTCACTTAAACTGACAGTCTGGTGGAAACGATGTCTTGTTCGAATTTATAGAAGGTTACCTGCTGGATTATATTCTACAGCTTCGCACGCACTCTGCAGTATACTACACATTTCTAGCGAACAGTGCTTATTAGCAAAAATAGCCAGTTTCTGTCCTCTTAAATTCACTTCTAGGACGATCAATAAATTATTATCCGTAAGCCGCCGTACGTGCCATAATCTCTCTCAGTCTCTACGCGAGGTAGCGGAACAGTTGAACACTATCTTCCGGTATCAGTTATCAAAACGTCCCCAGCAAGGTTTTGCGGTTAAAACGTCGTCGCCTTGTACTCAGTTTACAGCCAGTGTCCTCAGCATACAGCCAGTACTAAGGGTAACTGTAAAACAAATGGGTGATGATAAAAGACGTGCAAATAAATCTAAGAAAGAAATTCGACCTGGTTCCAACTAACAGTAATATATTTAACCCTGAGTACCTAAATCAGGCCAAATGATACTACTAAATTATAAATCGGACTCGAACCCAAGACACGGGAATATTTGTAACATAAACAGACAGAAACCCTCAGCAGTGTAAACAGCTTGCCTTTTAAAAATTCATATGAAAGTGTATGAATATAATTTGATCTAGATTTGCCTTTATGCTCAGTACACTTCACAGGCACAACTCATAATATTCATGAATTATCCACATAGCACAAAGGCAATAGAAAGCCACGAGAGTGAAGAAAAACAAATTTACGAATGAAGCTACCGATCAACGCCTGTTAACAACACTGGGGTTAACTGAAATATAAAACAGACGGTATAAGAACCCCACAGCATAGCGGATAACTCCAAACAGCTTCTAGTACAGTTTACATATTAGGACGCTCACCAAGCAAGTCCATATGCTTCAGCCATTCCACTTTTCCTGCAATTTCCATAAATACCAAACAGCAGACGTAATACCATGGCCTTCTTCCACCACATTCGACGGTCATGTTTGTCACGCATGTAAACTGATAGACTGACAATGCAGACTCCGACAGTTGCGCACAGTGTCCACATTCCTCATAAGCAGCAGGCGTTGCCGTTGGGTGGCCATCCTCCTGTTATTGGCCGGCAACAGCTGAGACCGAACTGATCCGGGGCGGCGCTAAGTCGGCGTGGCATAAAGCGCGCGTGCCACCTGGTCACTAAGCACGCCATTTCTTAGCTATTACACACAGAAAGAGCGAACGGCTCACTATATCCTCTCTGCTTAGACGATCGTGACCATCGCCTGATTTAATTTAACCACATTCTGTTACATCTACATCTACGTGTAGTAGATACTCCGCAAGCCACCGCGCGGTGCGTGGCGGAGCGTACCTTGTACCACTACTAGTCATTTCTTTTCCTGTTCCACTGGCAAATAAAGCGAGGGAAAACGACTGTCTATATGACTCTGTATGAACCCTACTTTCTGGTATCTTCGTACTCCTTACGCGCAATGTATGTCAGGTTCAAATAGTGCTTATCGAAGCTCGCCCCCGTTAGTAGAGTGATCAGCGCGGCAGAATGCCACGCTAGGGTTCGATTCGTGGCTGGGGCAGGGGATTTTCTCCGCTCAGGGACTGGGTGTTGTGTTGTCCTCATCATCATTTCATTCCCATCTCCGACGCCTTAGTCGTCCAATGTTGTATCGTACTTGCCCTCGGCTGCCGAACTTCCCCGAATGGGGGACTCCCGGCCCACAATGCCATATGCTCATTTCCATTTTTTTTCGAAAATAACGTCGCCTTCCCTCCAGGGATATCCATTTGAGTTCCAGAAGCATCTCCATAACAAGTGTTGTTAGAACCTACCGGTAACAAATCTAGCAGCCCGCCTCTGAATTGCTTCGATGTCATCCGACAATCCGACATGGTACGAATCCCAAACACTCGACCAGTACTCAAGAGTAGGTCGCACCAGCGTCCTCTATGCGGTCTCCTTTTACAGGTGAACTACTCTTTACTAAAATTCTCCCAATAAGCCGAAGTCGACCATTCCCCTTCCCTGCCACAATTCTACACGCTCGTTCCACCTCATATCGCTTTCCAACGTTACGCCCAGATATTTAAACGACTTGACTGTGTCAAGCAGGACACTAAGTTACACTGTATCCGAACATTAGAGGTTCGATCTACCTAGTCATCCGCATTAACTTGCATTTTTCCACATCTAGAGCCAGCTGGCATTCATCACACCATCTGGAAATTTTGTCTAAGTCTTATCTTCCCACTCAACTTCGACACCTTACCTTACACCACGGCATCATCAGCGAACAACCGCAGACTGCTGCCCACCCTGACTGCCAAATCATTTATATGTATAGAGGACAACAGCGGTCCTATCACACTTCCCACACCCCTGACGATACCTTTGTTACCCTTGCGTTACTTTGGTTGATATTGATTTCATTACTTGTCATCATTAAAAGAAAGGCGTTTTTCGTTGCGACGGAATCTTCTCACGAAATTCCAATCACCAACTTTCTCCTCTGTATCCGGAAATATTTTGTTGACACCGACCTAAATAGGGAGAAACGATCACGACAATAACATACGAGAAATCATAGCTCGTACGGATAGATATAGGTGTTCGTTCTTTCCTCGCTCTATACGAGATTGGAATAACAGAATTGTGAAGGTGGTTCGATGAACCCTCTGCCAGGCACTTAAAAGTGATTTGAAGAGTATCCATGTAGATGTACTTTTACTACGTAACAAAAAATGCGCTAACCAAGTAGAAAAGAAAATCAAAAAGAAAAATTGCTGATAAACTGTAGAAGAAACATCGAAATTTCCAAACCGTGATATCGAAACAGTAAAGCGATCTTTGGCTGTTGGAAGTTATTTAATTTTGAGTTGGCATTTCATTAGGGGCGCGAGTAGCAGTGGTCCGCGGACGGAGCCGCGAGGGAGTGACAAAGCGGCCGCCCTGTCGCTGCACAATGGCGGAGCACAAAGGCGCCGCACGCCGCCCTGCGGAGCACAGGGCTGGCATTCCCCACTGCCGGCCGCAGACCTCTGCACCCAGCGGTACAGCACTCTACTTCACTAAACAGAGAGCGCACTCTTCGCTTTCTTTTTCCTTCATATTGTTATCGATCATTCTCCCAGCTGGCACACTGTCGTGATTTGCAAAATAAAATAAACATAACTCATCTGGTGGCAAAGGCAGTAACCAAAAGGTGGATGGTGAGGGGAGGTGGCCCAATCCTTACTCCTCTCTCTCTCTCAAATATATATACAGGATGTTACAAAAAGGTACGGCCAAACTTTTAGGAAACATTCCTCACACACAAAGAAAGAAAATATGTTATGTGGACATGCGTCCGGAAACGCTTACTTTCCATGTTAGAGCTCATTTTATTACTTCTCTTCAAATCACATTAATCATGGAATGGAAACACACAGCAACAGAACGTACCAGCGTGACTTCCAACACTTTTGTTACAGGAAATGTTCAAAATGTCCTCCGTTAGCGAGGATACATGCATCCATCCTCCGTCGCATGGAATCCCTGATGCGCTGATGCAGCCCTGGAGAATGTTCCGTGCTCCCTAAGACGCTGATCAATTGCTTCGAACGTCTTCCTGTCGGGACACCTTCATTCTGGAAGTCTGCCTCGATACAAACGTACCGCACCACGGCTATTGACCCGTGCTAATCCACACATCAAATGGGCATCTGCCAACTCCGCATTTGTAAACATTGCACTGACTGCAAAACCACGTTCGTGATGAACACTAACCTCTTGATGCTACGTACTGATGTGCTTGATGCTAGTACTGTAGAGCAATGAGTCGCATGTCAACACAAGCACCGAAGTCAACATTACCTTCCTTCAATTGGGCCACCGAGCGAGGTGGCGCAGTGGTTAGCACACTGGACTCGCATTCGGGAGGACGACGGTTCAATCCCACGTCCGGCCATCCTGATTTAGGTTTTCCGTGATTTCCCTAGATCGCTCCAGGCAAATGCCGGGATGGTTCCTTTGAAAGGGCACGGCTGAATTCCTTTCCCATCCTTCCCTAATCCGAGCTTGTGCTCCGTCTCTAATGACCTCGTTGTCGACGGGACGTTAAACACCAATATCCTTCTCCTCCTCCTCCTTCAATTGGGCCAACTGGCGGTGAATCGAGGAAGTACAGTACATACTGACGAAACTAAAATGAGCTCTAACATGGAAATTAAGCGTTTCCGGACACATGTCCACATAACATCTTTTCTTTATTTGTGCGTGAGGAATGTTTCCTGAAAAGTTTGGCCGTACCTTTTTGTAACAATATATATATATATATATATATATATATATATATATATATATATATATATATATATATATAAAAGGGAGGTCCATTGATAGTGACCGGGCCTAATATCTCACGAAATACCGAAGAGGGAAACCAGGTGGCACTATGGTTGGCCCGCTAGATGGCGCTGCC
The DNA here is from genome assembly GCF_021461385.2 of Schistocerca piceifrons. Classification (NCBI taxonomy): domain Eukaryota; kingdom Metazoa; phylum Arthropoda; class Insecta; order Orthoptera; family Acrididae; genus Schistocerca; species Schistocerca piceifrons. The sequence continues at coordinate 58,501,631 of NC_060143.1, forward strand.
GTAGGTCAAACGGATATCAACTGCGTTTTTTTAAAAATAGGAACCCCCATTTTTTATTACCTATTCGTGTAAGACTCTCTAAGTCACCCCAGTTGGACAAAACCGTTGGTGGTACCCACTTACATTTATTGAGCATTTTAAAAAAGTGCCTCTACTTGGATAACCTGCACAGTAGACCAACACACCTGGAGGTGGCAGCCACACCTCCGAGGCAACCTGCCTGCTGGCAAATTTTCTCTGTACAGGCGCATTTTTAGAATGCAGTACATGTGGGCGAGTGCCATCAAGGTTTTGCTGAACTGAAGAGTCTTAGAGGTACCCTTGTCGTGCATGTGTCAATGACATACCCCTCCTTGATCATGCCACAGGAAGGCATGAAACGGGAGCACCGATAAAGCACAAAGACACTGTGCTGCTTCGGGTCAGGTTCAAATTTCGTCGAATGGTTTTGAACGATCTCTAGTGGTTCCACCCTGTACATCAGGGTAAAAACTGTGGTCCTACTCCACTCCAAAGGGTTGAGATCGCGTACCACGGGGTTGTAGCCCCGTGGTATCCGTCGAGATCAGAAACACCAAAGGTGAACGAGAGTTGTAGCTTATCGCACACCAGGCCGTGCAGCCTGGGGTGGGGCAGTGTGTCTTGGTCCAATGCACTCTACGAGACAGCCCCCAACAGGTACAAGTTTTAGACGTACAAACGACTATCACTTGTGAGCAGGCAGAGTCTGCTTTCATCGCTGAAGACTGTTCTATTTTCCAAGTGATCCTCTGACGGCACCAGTCGATGGGTGCACGTCGATGCTGTAGCGTGAGTGGCAGACGGGCTAGAAGTGTGAATTCCCGTAATAATAATAGGTTCGCAACAGTTTGTGTTGACACATCTGGGATCACAAGCCCTTATCTGGCCTGTGGTAGCTCTACCATCTAGCACTGCTGCCCGTACAATACGACGATCCTGGGGGCGTCGGTGCTACGGGCACGTCCAGAACCTCGTGCACGGGTGTGAGAATGTTCACGTGACCGCCGATACCAGCATCGTTGTACGGGGTACTCAAACAGTCTCTCCGCAGTGCCGTATGATTGTTAGCCGCACGTGCCGTATCCCGCAGCGAATATACCGAAATGAAACTCACTGAACTACAAGTTATAAATTTATCGAATATTCATTTTTACTTACAAATTTTCACATTAAATGTTGAAAGTGTTCCCCTGTCGTTAAATACACGGTTCAATTCGTCTAATCACGTTTCCATATGGTTCAAATGGCTCTGAGCACTATGCGACTTAACTTCTGAGGTCATCAGTCGCCTAGAACTTAGAACTAATTAAACCTAACTAACCTAAGGACATCACACACATCCATGCCCGAGGCAGGATTGGAACCTGCGACCGTAGCGGTCGCTCGGTTCCAGACTGTAGCGCCTAGAACCGCACGGCCACTCCGGCCGGCCATGTTTCCAAACACAACCTGTAACATTTCTTCTGTAACAGAAGCAGTGAAAGTGGGTGTTGCAGTTTACAGTTCATCTATGGATTTTGGAAGGTTTCTGTAGACAGTTGCTTTCGCTGCACCCAGAGGAAAAAGTCAGATGGTGTTAGTCAAGCGATCGTGGAGGCCAAAGTCCCTGTGAAATTATGCGATTACCAAAAACATCAGCAAGCAGTGACATTGAAACGCGAGCTGTATGCGCGGTTGCACCATCTTGTTGAATATAACCGTTCAGTATTTCACTTAACACAAGTTCTCTTACGAATGGGTACAGAATATCACTGCAGTATCGTTGTGCGTTTATTGTTACGTTGAAAAATATGGGACCCACAATCCGACGTCTAGAAATGTCAATCAAAAAATGTTCAAATGTGTGTGAAATCTTATGGGACGTAACTGATGAGGTCATCAGTCCCTAAGCTTACGCACCACTTAACCTAAATTATCCTAAGGACAAACACACACACCCATGCCCGAAGGAGGACTCGAACCTCCGCCGGGATCAGCCGCACCGTCCATGACTGCAGCGCCCTAGACCGCTCGGCTAATCCCGCGTGGCAAATGTCAATCCAAACTCCTGTTTTCACAGAATGAAGTGGTTTCTCATGAATACACAATGGATTTACAGTACTCCACATACAAGAATTTTGCGAGTTCGTGTACCCGGATAAATGAAACCACGCCTCATCAGTGATAAACGTTTCATTAAGAGTATCCCTTCTATTTTGTTGAACGAAATTTTTGAACCATTGACAATAATGCAGTCTCTTGCCATGATCAGTACTTTTCGGTTCTTGCACGGCTGTCACTTTGTATGAGAAAGGTTCTAATTTTTTCCTTACAGCTGTGTGGGCCATTCAAACACTAACATCGATTTCCTGGGCGAGTTTTCTTACTGACTTGTTCGGACTCATGGACATTTTGTCGGAAATATCGAATAGTTTATTCTCAGACAAAACGCGCCTCTAAATTTGTTAATCAAATCTCAGAGTATCGCGATGTGGGAGTGTTGTCTTCGGGAAAACTGAATTAAATGTTCAACGAACTGAAACTGTATTTACCGCCAGCTTTGAACACTTGTTCGACTAAAAACACACGTTCTTCAATGGTTAGCGTTTTAACAGGGTCAGAAACGAAACAAACGAACAAAGGAACTAAACTTAAACGTTCACGTCAACACGCAACGACACACACCAGCGATACTACTGTCGCTGGCTGAGATAAACGAAACAGTGGTATGTTGGGAGAGTCCACTTGAAAGGGAAGTAAGCCAGCATTCCGTCTTCAGACCACGAGTGGCCTACCGGTATCATCCGACCGCCGTGTCATCCTCATGTGGAGGATGTGGTTAGGAGGGGCGTGGTGTCAACACACCGCACTGCCGGTCGTTATGATGGTATTCTTGACCGAAGCCGCTACTATTCGGTCGATTAGCTCCGCAGTTGGCATCACGAGCCTGAGTGCACCCCGAAAAATGGCAACAGCGCATGGCGGCCTGGATGGTCACACATCCAAGCGCCGACCACGCCCGACAGCGCTTAACTTCGGATCTCACGGGAACCGGAGTATCCACTGCGGCAAGGCCGTTGCCCGAAGTAACCCAGGCAGGCGAACAATCATACGGCACGCGCGGCTAACAATCATACGGCACTGCGGAGAGTCTTTTTGCACACCCCGTACAACTGATACAGCACGTCCTACTTGTTTGGAAATTCTCAGAAAGGACTTTCCGGCCCTAAGAAGGCCAACACAATCTGACCCCTTTCAGACTTGCTCAGTTGGCTGTAAGCGTCTCCGCGTCATGGTTACCTGCTTTGCTGAGCCTTCTGGCTGCGAGCGCTCCCTATTAAACGGTAGAAACAGGTGGCGCTCTGGTAGCTATGACACTACGCTATCTGCCGGCGGACAACTTTGAAACCTTCATCAGTACATCTACTGTCCCCCAGGTGGCATATAACGTCATCGGATCAAAATAGACGTCATCTTTCCAGGTATACTGATTTTTTTTCCGGGAGTGTAGATTAGGAACAGCAGAGAGCCACTTCCTTGCAGCGCGCCAGATAGAGCTTCCGTTTGACGCGAAAATTGCCTAAGGCGAATCTGAGCAGCGTCTATAGCAGGCTGGGTGGTAGGCAGATCCAGCACAGTCAAGAATGAGGCCTGCCTGCTTCTTCCGGCGGTACTTTCCGGAGCGTTGACTATCGACCTGCAGCGATCGACCGGCGCGTCTCTTTAGCTATGCACCGCTCAAGATGACGCCCTCCCCTGCCTTTTTTACGACAGTAAATAAAACAGGTGGAGTACAGGCGAGGGGAGACTTGGTGGGGCTTGGAGGGGCAGTAAATGAGTAAGTGCCGCCTGGAGCCCGGCGCTTCCTCTCATTATCCAATTTGCGAAACATCGGCCGGGCCGGGCCAGGCGCTCGCTAATCGCAATCATGGCTTCGGCCGCAGGCGGGAGCAGCCACTCCTTCTTAGGGTGCAGTCCGCCAACGGCGCACCGAATCCAAAGTGGTCTCAGCACGAAAACGTTGACAAATTAAAGTAATTCTGAGAACTGCAACCAACAGGTGCTAATCAATAAACAGGAGTAGCAGCTGAAGATATGAAAGAATTTTGGATAACCTCATGAATGTCCTAGGCAGAATGTTACAGTACTGTTGTGGCACTAATTGTCAGATTCAGCCAGACGGTACACGGCACAACTTCTTCGAAATCCCGCAATTCTCACCCACTGCAACGCAGAAGTTTGAAATTCCGATTCCGCTAGAGCAGTAGCGCAATCTGTGTGCATGCGCCTAGGACCCCCTCACAGCTTGTCTCTGCACAGTGAAACGTCGCCTTAGAAAAATTTATGAATTACTGTGCTGATAAACCTCTTACATTATTTGCTTTTCAAACAGCTGAGCAAAATTGAATGTACTCAGACATTTCTCTCTTTACTTATTATGATCAACACTAAACTGACACACAATATTTTTAGCGCAACGCAGTCTGACTTTCAATAATCCCTACAACAGAATGGCCCTCACTAACAATAACCTATACCTTTCATGAATCACTTACCTCATAAAAATCTTCATTACTCAAACTACTGCAATACAGCGAGCGCCACTACTGCCAGCTAAATAAAAGGTTCTAACTACTAAAGGCACTAACTACTGATAGGCATAGTTAGCAGATGAAAGATTTTGATGAAGAACAAACAATGTATTTACCTTAATAGAGTTCAAAAGTCATAAAATATATATCAGTTCATGATATCCAGTATTACAAATTTACTCTCTCTGATGGACACACGTCCAGATCATCCGCTCTCAAAACTCCGCCATCTCTCTCCCCACATCCACCACTGCTGGCGGCTCACCTCCAACTGCGCAACCAGTGTTGCCAACTCTAAAAAACCCGAGTCGCTAGATTCAATATCAAAAGTCGCTAGAAAGTCTCTAAAACTGATTTTACTAGGAGTGTACTGAAAATTTCTTGCTGTGAATGGTGCAATAGGCCAGTGAGGGGGGGGGGGGGGTTAATAAAATATTAATAAAAATTGTCTCATACCTAATTGCTATATTGTCTTAGTTAAATGACGCATCGCTTGCAACAATGTACATATAAAATACGCTAACGTTTAATTAAACATGTTATCATAATTGACGCAACACATAAATTGTTGTTTCAATCACGGTAGTCAAATATACTAGAAATATGCAACTATATTTGTAACAAAAGAAAGCAAGAACTCAAATTAGGTTACAAAATATATACATACCGGTATGTGAGCTAATCATCGCCGTCACTCAGAAGATCGAATAACTCTTCTGTTTCATGCTCTGACAGAACTGTAGTTGGTATTCACTGAGGCGTGCCAAACTGCAAGCTGAAGAGAGTGACAAATGCAACGGATCACTACCAAATGCTTCAAACCATATTCTCTCTTGAGTTGTTCGAAAAGCCCATTGCTTATTCCAACTATTGCAGAAGCATTATCTGTGCCTATTCTTACCATATTAGCGATTGGAAGTTTGAGATCTTTCAAAGAATTCACAAGAACAGCAGTTTCTCCTACAGCGAGTTTGAGAAATGCTGATCTAATGGTTTGGTTCTTTACACTATAATACCGTATAATGATACCTAGCATTTTAGCTATTGATACATCTGTGGTTTCATCTATTAATACACTGTATTTTTGGTCACCTATATCTTCAACCAATTATTGTGTAAAATATGGAGCCAAAGCTTCAGTTATAATGCTAGTGCACTTTGTACGATGTAACTGCTTGTTTTTAGCGCCCTCATCACCGAAAAACACCTTCTTGCATAGTATTCCTAAATGATCTACAGCTAAAATAGAACAATGTTCAGCAATAAATAAAGATAGGGAGCCTTCCTCTCTGCTTGCTATTTTAACTGCAGTTTTCGGAAAAATTTTCACAGGTAAGGTGGTTTGTGTTTTCTTTAAATCAATTTTTTGTTTATACTTAATAGTTTTTGAATGCTTTCTAATATCACAAAATTTAGCATAAAACTCTGTTGCACATGCTAGACATCTTGCCTTGGATAAGTCTCCAACGACTGGGTTCAGCCACCCATTGAATTCAGGTTCTGCTTCCCACGCGTCCCGATATTTTTGAGCGTACTGCTTCTTCTTCTGCAGTAAATCCATTATGTGAGCCACCACAACATAAGTTTCACCAATTTATAATCACTGAAAATACATTAAAACTCATGCGAACTAGAGGTCATGAAAAAATCTACTCACTCGGTAACTCGATATCAGTCCTATTGTTCATTGTTTATAACGTAATAATGTCTGAGATACCCCCACCGAATTGTTCTTGTGTTACCACTGTGCAGGTGTTGAATTTGACTGCGAGTTAACATTTCGAAAAATTAGAGGCTGCTGGACAGAAATGTATTTCATTGTACTTAATATTACGTATGTTTTTTGTCAACTCGAAAAATAAAGGGAGTTCAAAAGTTGAAGAATTATAGATCGATACGCTGTTGACGATAACAGGCTAGTGGGTAATGAATAATGAACTGTTCTATAGTCAAGGATTTCTTACTGTGTAGGCAATTTCCACATTCAGGTTTACTAAATGCTGAACAATGCTACATGATCTGCTAAGTACTTAATTTAACTTAGTAAATCTAGAACAAAGTCAGTGTAGTACCCATTCTATAGTTAAAATCTTACTGTTATTAATGAAAATACTGGCCCAGAATAGTTTTGATTTGTACTTCAAAAGTCGTCTGTACTCCAAAAGTCGCCAGATAAGTCGCTAAATAATTTTTGTCGCTAAAAAGTTTTTTTGCCGCTAAGACGAAGGCAAAAGTCGCCATTTCTAGCGACAAAGTCGCTAAATTGGCAACACTGTGCGCAACGCTACGCACTGTTAACATCCAACTGCCCAATACTACAATAAAGAATATTCCAACAATGCTAACCAGCCACAGACTTGCATACAGCACAGCCAGTGATTTTCATATAGAGCGCTACTTGGCGTTACCAATATAAAAACCTAAACAGCTTACTTACAAGAGGTACGGTTCCAAAGTGCTCAGCAAAGGGGCCAGTGTCAGCAACGATGTTGCCGAACCGGGCAGTCTTAGAGCGACCCGTTGCCGTTTTATTCATACATGGGTCAATGTCGCATCCTGCCCTGCCCGTCCCACTCTGATTACGTCGCCACAAGAGAACGCGAAACGGAAGCTTTGAAAAAGTAAAAGCACCCTCTGCTGCTTCAGATCACAAATTTGTCCAATGGTTTTAAACGGTCCCTTGTGGTTCCACCCTAAGCCAGAGTGAAAATTGCGGTCGCGCTCCACTCCAGGAGGTTGAGATCACACTGAAGGGATTGCTGGTCCACGATGTCCTTAGACAAGGGTTGAATCGTACGGTCTGTGTTAGCAGCGTCATAGGCTGTCAAGAACGTGATCCCGTTGTTCATCTCACTGCGAATTGTCGTTTTCGGTTGTGAAACGTGTGGGAATCAACGCCCAAAGGGAAGGAATGGTTTCACTGACGTCCTACAAGACAACCGCTGAGGGCTTTCGCGTTGATTCTGAGTGGCTGTGTTTCTGAAATGTTTTCCTCGGCTGCCCGTAAGAAAATCGCGTAATTTCAACGCTGGGAGTCCCTATTCTGATCTCCATCGCAGAGGTGTCAAATGAAACACTGAAGTGTGGGGAAGATGGGGTGTGATAACCTTCCCAGTGTGTGACACGTACACTGTGGCTTTGCGCATTGTAGATATGCATCAGAAATGCCATTTTAGACTCAGTAAAGGAAAATGGAAAAGAAAACAAAGCGTCAGGAGAAAGAACAGAAAGAGTATGAAGAAGATATTATGAAACAGAACACCTCTATGAACATCTATGTTAAGCAGTAACGCTGGACAATACGAACATGAAATTAGGAAAAGAAGATGTATGTCCTATGGACACATCCAAACAGTGTGTCCTACTAGACTGAGGAACATCTTACAACATTATGAAAATTTAGTAGCCATATTTAGTAGACTTAGAGAAGTGCATCAAAATCTACAAGCAACTGAATACAAACCTTAGCAATCATACAAAATGTATAAATGGAGTGGATTCCAAAAAGCAGCTCCACGAAGGCAGGAGAGAAAATCGTGGCAGAAGAGAGGGGAAAACTAAAGCAAATCAGGGAATATTGAAGGAAACATAAAGCCCACTTAGCTACTTATGGTTCAAATGGCTCTGAGCACTATGGGACTCAACTGCTGAGGTCATTAGTCCCCTAGAACTTAGAACTAGTTAAACCTAACTAACCTAAGGACACCACACACATCTATGCCCGAGGCAGGATTCGAACCTGCGACCGTAGCGGTCTTGCGGTTCCAGACTGCAGCGCCTTTAACCGCACGGCCACTTCGGCCGGCACTTAGCTACTTAAATGTGGTCCTTAGCTTGTTTACTGCGAAAGAGGAAGAACTGCAGGTCTGCAATGAGCGTCTATTTAAAAAGCGACTGGAAATTATTTGACAAATCGATCAGACTATATTTTTGGAAACACTTCACATAAATCCTAGTGAGCTAGAAAACTGCCTTTCAGAATCATAGGATCGAAATATTAATAAATAATTTTTCGCGATTTGTCTATCTGAAAACACATACTTATAAGATTTGACTTAAATCAGACACAGGATCTTAGAATTGGTCCACTGTTCTGCACCCACAGACTTACATTTATTCAGGGTGAACTTGAACTCCAAGAAAAATTTTTTACAGGTTTTGTAAAGTACACGAGCTAACAGCGGATCGAGCAGCAAAATTACGAAGCTTACTGTTCCCGGTGGAAGAGTTAAGTGCGCTGAAAACTATGTCTCTTATGGTTCTTTGTGCGCCACTTTAATTACCTGTTCCCTTAAAGTGCAGGCCTTGCAGAGAGGCTCTGAAATTTCAATAGATACTGACCAGAAGAAAATTTAAATTTAGGTGCTAAAACTGGATCGTCTATGTTCCAATAAAAGTAATTACACCAAATTACAGTTTAGCTTAATCCGGCATTCTCGCTGTTTGAGGCAAGGGAGTTTGAACCACATCAGAGCAGGCACAACGCACAAAGGCACAAATTATTCTACTGTAGACCAAAACCAGGTCACATGTCTGTCTAACTCGAAAGAACCGCAAATAAATCCGCTAGAGTTCCACTGTCCTAGTTCACGGACGGAAGCAGCTGAAAATCTCAACGTAACTTCCATTAGCAGTGAAATTAAATGGCTCTGTAACACCAACGCGCTTTACTAACACGACCGATCCGTGGCTCAGCTACTGTTCATTATGTGCTGGCCACGATGTGAAACCCGACCGCCACCTCCGCAAAACCGAACCACCCGCCTTTCCTCCCTTACGAGTGGTCACCATCGGGCTCCCACTGGGCCACAACTACCTGGCTTCCTGTTATTGTATAGATTCGTCTCCCTGGCCTCTGACGTCACAAATCGACGCCAGAACGTATCTCACAAGCACAACGCAAATGATGTATATTATTCATAATTCATAAATATATGTTGTCGCTAGAGGATATAAAATGTAGACTGGCAATGGCAAGGAAAGCGTTTCTCAAGAAGAGAAACTTGTTAACATTGAGTATAGATTTAATTGTCAGGAAGTCACTTCTGAAAGTATTTGTATGGAGTGTAGCCATGTATGGAAGTGAAACATGGACGACAACTAGTTTGGACAAGAAGAGAATAGAAGCTTTCGAAATGTGGTGCTACAGGAGAATGCTGAAGATTAGATGGGTAGATCACATAACTAATGAGGAAGTATTGAATAGGATTGGGGAGAAGAGGAGTTTGTGGCACAACTTGACTAGAAGAAGGGATCGGTTGGTAGGACATGTTTTGAGGCATCAAGGGATCACAAATTTAACATTGGAGGGCACCGTGGAGGGTAAAAATCGTAGAGGGAGACCAAGAGATGAATACACTAAGCAGATTCAGAAGGATGTAGGATGCAGTAGGTACTGGGAGATGAAGAAGCTTGCACAGGATAGAGTAGCATGGAGAGCTGCATCAAACCAGTCTCAGGACTGAAGACAACAACAACAACAATGTTGTCGCTTACACACTAATGAAACAAGAATATTAATTCTACAATGACTGGTAGCCGAGATACAAGTCATTTAATGTTTTTCTTAAATTGCATGATTTGTAGCACAAAAGAAATATGCATAAATGACAAAATAGCCATCAGTATCCTGTGTTTTTCTGAAGGGAAACTGGCTCCTCTTTCTCGACTGTGGGTTAGCCAGTACATTATACTGCCGGAAAAACAATGCAACACCTTCAAGGATGAGGTCACTTAATTGACAAGTGACGTAACAGGTAGTTCAGCATTTTAGGAATATGTAACAAATTCGGACCAAGTGCAACACACACGTAACAGTGAAGGGCGCCCAAACAGTCACATCAGTACACAGTGTATCCCGCTCTGGTGGCAACGCAGGCGTGTGTATTGTCGCATGCAAGCGAACATAAAGGTGGCGAAAGGCATTCTGCGATAGTTAGTTGCAAGTACTTTGTACCGTTTGTTGCAATTCGGCAATTTGTCTTCATTAATACGAAAACTACGGTCTCTAGCGAAAACGCATCCCAACACAAAATTTAACTACATTAAATTGCCTACGAAAAAGTTCTGTTCTTTTTTTCCATAGGACTAATAGTTTGCGAGGGAGAGAAAACGAAAACATTGAATGTGGTACTTGAAGGTTTTGCGGGTGGCATAAAACCCATAGGTGGGGGCAGCTGAATCACTCTGTATCGTGCCTCAGAACCAATCTTGGTCCCACGAATTTCGAAACAGGTGAATGATGCAATTTTTGTTGAACACGGGCCTTGAAGGTTTTTGCATTTTTTCTCCGGGAGTGCGTTTAGGTAATTACTGACTCCCTAATGCAGAAGCCACTAAAGATTAAGCTATGACGTTGCGTATGCTGTTGAATTTTGGCTCGAGATGAGAGCTGATAATATGGTGTTTCTCTTGGAGAGCGGACCTTGCCCCCCGTCACGGCGGGTGTCCTCGTGTCGCAGACGTAGCTGGGCGGGGCCAGGCGGCCGCAGTCATTACGCGGTCGCAAATAACGCACGGCGGCGGCGCCGCGGCTTCACAGGCGGCAGCGGCGGCGGCCCGTTTGAGGTGACGCCTGACGGGCCTCGCTGCCGCCCCACCCCGCCCCCGCCGCCCCCGGCCTCGCGCCGACACGTCGCCCGCCGCCGCCAGCGATCGATACTGGGGGTGGGCGCGCGAGCGGCGCGCCAGCCCGCCGGCGGGGGCGGCGGAGGTGGGGGTGGGGCGGCAGCGAGGCGAGGCCAGGCCGAGGGAATTAGCCGCGCTCGCTGCCGCCGCCGCCGCCGCCCCCGCGCCTGCATCCGGCGCGACGCGCGCTGCCTGACTAACGTGCCGCTGCCCTGCCTACCGAAGAGGTGCCGGCGGAAACGCAGTTACGCTACAAGCGGCGGGACTCCCACTCGGGCATTTGCCATTAAGAGCACTGCGTCCGGGTGACGAACCCGCGTGAGCGGAGTTTGTCCCCCATCACTCGTTTTGCACGTGTTGCGGAAGAATGCGGCCGGCAGTTCCCTTACTCCACAGAGTGCGGGGCAAAAGGCGAGTTGCTGGCCGGAGTGGCCGTGCGGTTCTAGGCGCTACAGTCTGGAGACGAGCGACCGCTGCGGTCGCAGGTTCGAATCCTGCCTCGGGCATGGATGTGTGTGATGTCCTTAGGTTAGTTAGGTTTAATTAGTTCTAAGTTCTAGGCGACTGATGACCTCAGAAGTTAAGTCGCATAGTGCTCAGAGCCATTTGAACAGGCGAGTTGCGGGGCAAAAAGCATGTGGGGTGCCATATAGCTAAGGAGACGTGAACGTCATAAAAGGTATCCCAAAGGAATGGTCTACATTAACGAATATGACAGGAATATATGGACATACTCACTATTCCGAATGGCTTCCGAGACAGAGCACATCTAATGTACATTCTTATTTATTTTCTCTATTATTCAACACACTGTTCCGTTTACTCATGTACACATCCACAGCAGTAAGTAAACATTACAACATGCATTTTACAAGTTATCAACTGAAAAATACGTGTTTTTAACACATGCAAGTGTTCGTGGGAGATCGATACGTGCAGAAAGTCGCCGTGTGGTGGTTTTAGGACTCCGCTGACCATTTCAAGAATGTGTTGTCATTCCTATACAGGTTGGTGAACAACACATTCAGAAGAAAAGTGAGAACTTGGAAGAACAGTCTACCTATTTCATGCAATGTGCTGAAAACTCTGCTAAACACCCTACAATCAGGAAGTCGACGTGTCGGAGAGCGCGGACGGTATATTTCAACAGCAGCAGGAGCACTACAACGGAGAAGCTGTGAACTATCCGAATATTCTTTAGTGTAGGTTTGTGACATTTTAACCAGCGCGTGTACAATCACAGTTAGCCGATGCTTCTCTGTTGTATCCTCGCACTAATCCACTCGCAACACACCATGGACAGCTTCATGTTCAGATGCCAGAAGGATATCCTGAAAAAAGATTTTGTGCTCAATAAAAGGTCAGAGAGGGTAGGAGGGCAAGACACGTGCGCGCCACTAGCCCAAAAACAAATGCACATTAAATGTGTTCTGTCTCGGTAACCATTCGGAATACGGTATATATCCACATGAAGCTTTTAGCTTCAAATGAGCGTTCCTGTCATATCCCTGGATATCGACCGTTTGTCCTCCGACACCTGTATCGCTCCGTTACTTCGTAAAGGTAATTAAACGTAACGTCTGTGGCGCAAGCCCGCTACCGGACTGCCGGTACGGAGTAGCCCTTCCTTCCGCCGGGGCACTCAGAAGGCTGAGTGTGTCTGGCGCCGTCATGGAAGGAATGGGAACGAGGTAAGGTCCTCGCCACCCTACGAGTTCTATCCCGGCACCTCCAAGGCTAGAGCCTAGTGGCCTTCCCATTTTTTTCTTTTTTTTTCGATCTGTTTCTTGGTGTTTTATTTCACTAGTGGTTCTGTGCGAGTGTCGCATGACATCTTTCAGATCCCACCGATTAACTTTACTCACGTTTCTTATTGCAGAGAGCTGCTAATCCGCTCCCCAAAGACACCCAGCTCCCGTGCGGCTATCTGTCAGACCACAACAGCCACCTCCGTCACTACATACTGGCACTAATGAACCCGGCAAGTACTCGAACGAATTTAACAGTGATGGCCGTGTGCTGGTTAAAAGGTGTAAGGTGGCAGAATAAATGAAGGTCAGATTCGCACCTTATATGAGAGATTTATACTTCACAACAGGAAGGTGAATATGACACCTAACTTAATTCGGCAGTAATGACCAAATTTGCTTATTAGTATATAATGCAAATAGGGATGACACTCAATCGACGGTAATTAACACATCGTTCCTATAATGCATGTTTGAGCGGAAGGTGAAACAAGCAGCGAGAGGCGTTTTAGTTTGGAATTGAGAGGGACAAAGGCAGAGGCAAGGCCGTGCTGCAGGGGGTACAACTTAAAGGGTGTCCCAGGCAGAAAGTCAATGACCGACCAGGTGACTCAGACGGAGAGAGCCAGTATAACGGCCCGTCTGAAGGAGGATAGGAAAGAAAGCTTTTAGAAAACTGTGTTTCGGAATTCCAAATGGATACGAAACAAGACCAGTGACGCATTTTCGTTTTCGTGTCGAGCAAGTGGTACACAACTGATAGGGTCAATGTACGCATTTAGGAGTCTGGAACGGGTACAAAACGTCCGATTGGCGAAAACGCGCTAGGAAGGAGAAAAGAGCCAAAGTTTCGACGCAATTTAATGGTAGGGACCTTGCGACTGTAGAGAGAGTTTCCACAAAATAACAGGAACGCTCCTATTGGTCGAAAAAAACCCGTAATGTGAAGAACAAAAGAACCCAGGTGGGGAGACAGTTCGACTATGAGTTAGACAAGACGGAAATGTTCGGGTACTCTTCTCTGAACTTGCGTCAAGTGCAGAACGGAGCGCATAATGCTCAGTACGACGCACAGGAGTAATACACTCCTGGAAATTGAAATAAGAACACCGTGAATTCATTGTTCCAGGAAGGGGAAACTTTATTGACACATTCCTGGGGTCAGATACATCACATGATCACACTGACAGAACCACAGGCACATAGACACAGGCAACAGAGCATGCACAATGTCGGCACTAGTACAGTGTATATCCACCTTTCGCAGCAATGCAGGCAGCTATTCTCCCATGGAGACGATCGTAGAGATGCTGGATGTAGTCCTGTGGAACGGCTTGCCATGCCATTTCCACCTGGCGCCTCAGTTGGACCAGCGTTCGTGCTGGACGTGCAGACCGCGTGAGACGACGCTTCATCAAGTCCCAAACATGCTCAATGGGGGACAGATCCGGAGATCTTGCTGGCCAGGGTAGTTGACTTACACCTTCTAGAGCACGTTGGGTGGCACGGGATACATGCGGACGTGCATTGTCCTGTTGGAACAGCAAGTTCCCTTGCCGGTCTAGGAATGGTAGAACGATGGGTTCGATGACGGTTTGGATGTACCGTGCACTATTCAGTGTCCCCTCGACGATCACCAGTGGTGTACGGCCAGTGTAGGATATCGCTCCCCACACCATGATGCCGGGTGTTGGCCCTGTGTGGCTCGGTCGTATGCAGTCCTGATTGTGGCGCTCACCTGCACGGCGCCAAACACGCATACGACCATCATTGGCACCAAGGCAGAAGCGACTCTCATCGCTGAAGACGACACGTCTCCATTCGTCCCTCCATTCACGCCTGTCGCGACACCACTGGAGGCGGGCTGCACGATGTTGGGGCGTGAGCGGAAGACGGCCTAACGGTGTGCGGGACCGTAGCCCAGCTTCATGGAGACGGTTGCGAATGGTCCTCGCCGATACCCCAGGAGCAACAGTGTCCCTAATTTGCTGGGAAGTGGCGGTGCGGTCCCCTACGGCACTGCGTAGGATCCTACGGTCTTGGCGTGCATCCGTGCGTCGCTGCGGTCCGGTCCCAGGCCGACGGGCACGTGCACCTTCCGCCGACCACTGGCGACAACATCGATGTACTGTCGAGACCTCACGCCCCACGTGTTGAGCAATTCGGCGGTACGTCCACCCGGCCTCCCGCATGCCCACTATACGCCCTCGCTCAAAGTCCGTCAACTGCACATACGGTTCACGTCCACGCTGTCGCGGCATGCTACCAGTGTTAAAGACTGCGATGGAGCTCCGTATGCCACGGCAAACTGGCTGACACTGACGGCGGCGGTGCACAAATGCTGCGCAGCTAGCGCCATTCGACGGCCAACACCGCGGTTCCTGGTGTGTCCGCTGTGCCGTGCGTGTGATCATTGCTTGTACAGCCCTCTCGCAGTGTCCGGAGCAAGTATGGTGGGTCTGACACACCGGTGTCAATGTGTTCTTTTTTCCATTTCCAGGAGTGTATGTGTGAACACTGCGCTCACAGTGGCTGATATCCAGCTCGAAATTAGCTGTAGCATCGTTTAGTTCCAACTGAGGAGAAACGAACCAGCCAATAAGTTAATTGTTCTTGTGAGAACTGAGAGGGCATTATAATATGCATGCTGCTCCAACCATGCGCATGTATATTGCCACATTCTAAGACTAGGGATGAGTACATGTTATCTCACACAACGAGAAACATAGGGAAAGTTTCTGCTGGCAAATTCAGCAAAGGTGTTACTAGTTTCATAAGAATTTCAGGGGAAGAGAGCGGCCTAGCAGACGACAGCTGATCGCAGCTTAAGGTAAATACCGCACGCAGAGACGTAAATTTCTTGGTTCACCAGCTTGCGCCCACTGTAAACTCGAGCGACCTTGGGTAATCTTTTGCTCAATTTGTCACATAGCTAACCATCCACCGTAGACCTGATTGTCATCCTAAAAATAGTACCGAACTTTGAACCGGAATCGGACGATTTTCGTAGTACTGACCAACATCACAACGTAAGTGTAGGAACAATTTGGTAAAGAAACTTCTAGTTAAACTTTAATTTCGTCGTGTTTAGGATAATTTAACCTTCTGAGAGTTAATATTTAATACTGTTGTGTTTACGATTATTTCACTTTTTGATGTTGACGAGATGCGTTATCCTGAGAACGGATCTTTTTTTTCTTGTCACGTTGAAAACTGTGTAAAAGCGTGTATTTTTGTGCTAATATTGCGACATTAAACATGTCATTTCAACTTACACCGTTGTCATCAATCCTAGAATATGTTAACCACAAATATTGCACCTTACAAAGGATACCAGTTGAGTGCCTGCAAACGACCTGTCTGCATACTGGACACACTACTCCTTTACCTGGAGCTATGGTCCGGGGCACGACCTCGTACAGCAGGAAGACTCTCTTGGTTATCCCGGGCACCCCGATTGCAGATCTCTACCTCAGTATGGTAATTCGACATGTTGTGCAGTCATTCACGAACTGTTTTCTAATAGAATAACGCTCGCCCACATTTCGCTGTTGTAGCCCATCATGGTCTACAGATTGTCGACATGTTGCCTCGGCCTGCCAGATAACCAGATCTCTAATGTAACACATATGGGGCATCATCAGACGGCAACTACAGTGTCATCCACAAACAGCATTAATCGTCTCTGCATTGACCGACCGCGTGCACCAAGCATGGAGTTCCATCCCACAAACTGACACCCAGCACCTGTACATCACAATGCATGCATGTTTGCATACCTGCATTCAGAATTCTGGCGGTTACACCGGTTATTATTCACATTTTCAATGGCTTATCTCACTCTTACTTTAACCCGTGATCTTGCAAAATGGTTCAAATGGCTCTGAGCACTATGGGACTTAACAGCTGTGGTCATCAGTCCCCTAGAACTTAGAACTACTTAAACCTAACGAACCTAAGGACATCACACACATCCATGCCCGACGCAGGATTCGAAACAGCGACCGTATCGGTCGCGCGGTTCCAGACTGTAGCGCCTAGAGCCGCTCGGCCACTCAGGCCGGTTGTGCTCTTGCAATTTAATTACTTAAATGTGTTACCTAGGCAAATGTATTCCCAAAATTTCATTACTTTACATTAATTATTTTTTAGTGCAGCGTTTTCCATCGGTGTATTATATTACATTTTCATAATTTTACAAATATCACTGTTATTGTTAAAATACTAGTCATCTGTGCCGCGTTGAAAGTAGGCTGACAAGAAGTTCTATTTCGTGAGAAGGGGATAGAGGGCGATAATAGAGTATGAATCCCCCGCCCTACCTTGCCCCACCCACCTCACCGAACCCTGGATAAGCACTTGCACGTGATGTGAGGTGAACGGTAGAGTATGTGTTGACCAGACTTTGAAGTCGAACAGGATTGTACAATCATTTCCTGTTCCGTACAGACCGACCTATAGAGACAGAGACATTAAGAGGGAGAGAGAGATAGAGAAAGAGAGAGTGAGGGAGGGGGTGGGGAGTCGCGCACCCCTAATCGGAGCTGCCGGCGGCCGCCTAATGACTCCGCTAACGACGATCGGGCAGGGCCAGTCACCCCCGCTCCACCGGTTTACGCGCTCCGTAATATATTTTTATCGCCGGTGCTAAAAGCGGCGGGTGGCCTTCCCAGCGCTGCCCCTACCCCGACGTCACCCCCGCCAGCCACTGGCGCAATTGTCCCGCGGAAGGGCCGTTCCGACGGATCGCCTTTTATAGGCTAGGTGGCAGGTTCGCGCGCCCCTATCGGAGGGGCGCCGTACTGGTTATAACGCCGCGTCCGCTCTCGCGCTTCCCCTGCACAACGGTACCGGTCTAAGGTAGCGCACCCCGTTACCCAAAATGCCTCCAACCTCTGCGATTCATTGAACCAGAAAGCACCGGATAATCTTCAGGGCGTTAAAATTAACCCAGCGAAAGTGTCTTACAAAACCCGAATGCAAGAGATCGAAACCGCTGACGTCAAAGAAAATTAAGTTAAAAATTTTTAATACAGTTTACAACGCTCCTCTTGACAATTTATTTGCCTGATGTCAGCATCCTCTGCAGCAGCGGAAATTGTCAGGGAATATTTTGTCCTGACACAAACGAAAGCCGAAATTTTAAATTTCACGTTCAAGAAATCGTTCACGCAGTGGTATCGTACTCAACAAACATGCAGTTTTGGCATAGAGATACAGCTGAAAGTGTCGAAAACGAATAAGTCGCCAGATCCGGATGGAATCTCAGTTCAGTTTTACAAAGAGTACTCTACGGCATTGGCCCCTTACTTACTTTGTTTAGCTTTCATTTACCGCGTAACTCTCGCCCAGCGCAAAGTCCCAAGCGACTGGAAAAAAGCGTAGGTGACTCCTGTACATAAGAAGGGTCAAAGATCGGACCTGCAAAATTACAGAGCAGTATCCTTAACATCAGTTTGCTGCAGAATTCCAGAACACACTATGAGTTCCAATGTAATAAATTTCCTAGAAACTCTCCAAGTAAGCCGGCCGAAATGGCCGTGCGGTTAAAGGCGCTGCAGTCTGGAACCGCGAGACCGCTACGGTCGCAGGTTCGAATCTTGCCTCGGGCATGGATGTTTGTGATGTCCTTAGGTTAGTTAGGTTTAGCTAGTTCTAAGTTCTCGGGGACTAATGACCTCAGCAGTTGAGTCCCATAGTGCTCAGAGCCATTTGAACCATTCTCCAAGTAACCAACTTTTTTCTTAAGGATTATTTCTCAACACAACCTCCATGCTACACACTTACAGGCTTCTCAGACTACTTCTGATTATGCGGCATAAATGTGTGAGGAACGTGGTTTGGTTTTCTTCCAGGCAGACTTAAGAAGAGACTGGAAACGTCGTAAATGATCAGAAATATAACTGGTAATGTTACGTAAAAAATTGTGTTCTATGTTTATTTTATTTATTTACGTGTGAAAATTTTTAAAAAGCGTTATTTCTGGTCACTAATAAATGTTGACTTATATCCACTAATTTTTGTTTTGATACAGGTCCATCTAATAATTAATATATCAAGTAAAATGAAATTTTATATTTTCTTCCATGACGTCTGGAAATATTGAAACAATTTTCATACCAGTGCACCTTGAGTCCGATGAAACATCGTACGTATGGTCTAAGAACATTCTCATGAAATACGACGTGTTCTTGACGCACTACAGATGGGCTCAGAATAAAGTATGTTGACACTGCACCTTCGTGAATGAAGATTTGAAGCAGACGTGATTTCATACATAGCACGAGCAAAAATAGGAACAGAGTTGACTTCGTGTTTTCGTCTAACTGCGAGAGGTTCGGGTTGAAAGAAACTCGTTATGAGGATCTCCATGTTATTGTAACACTGTTTTCCTAGCTGTGATGGACAGGTGAACGAAGTAATAGTTGGAGCTATTACGAATTTATCACGTTTTCGGTAGAGACTTCATATTATTGTACGTACCCATTACAATTTTATTCCAACCAACATCGAAGTTGTGATTTGTGTAGGGTTGTCATATTGTCTTCATACTGAATGCAATAATCCGATGTCTTTATACAAATGACTGGGTACATCATACAGGGTGTTTCAAAAATGACCGGTATATTTGAAACGGTAATAAAAACTAAACGAGCAGCGATAGAAATACACCGTTTGTTGCAATATGCTTGGGACAACAGTACATTTTCAGGCGGACAAACTTTCGAAATTACAGTAGTTACAATTTTCAACAACAGATGGCGCTGCAAGTGATGTGAAAGATATAGAAGACAACACAGTCTGTGGGTGCGCCATTCTGTACGTCGTCTTTCTGCTGTAAGCGTGTGCTGTTCACAACGTGCAAGTGTGCTGTAGACAACATGGTTTATTCCTTAGAACAGAGGATTTTTCTGGTGTTGGAATTCCACCGCCTAGAACACAGTGTTGTTGCAACAAGACGAAGTTTTCAACGGAGGTTTAATGTAACCAAAGGACCGAAAAGCGATACAATAAAGGATCTGTTTGAAAAATTTCAACGGACTGGGAACGTGACGGATGAACGTGCTGGAAAGGTAGGGCGACCGCATATGGCAACCACAGAGGGCAACGCACAGCTAGTGCAGCAGGTGATCCAACAACGGCCTCGGGTTTCCGTTCGCCGTGTTGCAGCTGCGGTCCAAATGACGCCAACGTCCACGTATCGTCTCATGCGCCAGAGTTTACACCTCTATCCATACAAAATTCAAACGCGGCAACCCCTCAGCGCCGCTACCATTGCTGCACGAGAGTCATTCGCTAACGATATAGTGCACAGGATTGATGACGGCGATATGCATGTGGGCAGCATTTGGTTTACTGACGAAGCTTATTTTTACCTGGACGGCTTCGTCAATAAACAGAACTGGCGCATATGGGGAACCGAAAAGCCCCATGTTGCAGTCCCATCGTCCCTGCATCCTCAAAAAGTACTGGTCTGGGCCGCCATTTCTTCCAAAGGAATCATTGGCCCATTTTTCAGATCCGAACCGATTACTGCATCACGCTATCTGGACATTCTTCGTGAATTTGTGGCGGTACAAACTGCCTTAGACGACACTGCGAACACCTCGTGGTTTATGCAAGATGGTGCCCGGCCACATCGCACGGCCGACGTCTTTAATTTCCTGAATGAATATTTCGATGATCGTGTGATTGCTTTGGGCTATCCGAAACATACAGGAGGCGGCGTGGATTGGCCTCCCTATTCGCCAGACATGAACCCCTGTGACTTCTTCCTGTGGGGACACTTGAAAGACCAGGTGTACCGCCAGAATCCAGAAACAATTGAACAGCTGAAGCAGTACATCTCATCTGCATGTGAAGCCATTCCGCCAGACACGTTGTCAAAGGTTTCGGGTAATTTCATTCAGAGACTACGCCATATTATTGCTACGCATGGTGGATATGTGGAAAATATCGTACTATAGAGTTTCCCAGACCGCAGCGCTATCTGTTGTTGAAAATTGTAACTACTGTAATCTCGAAAGTTTGTCTGCCTGAAAATGTACTGTTGTCCCAAGCATATTGCAACAAACGGTGTATTTCTATCGCTGCTCGTTTAGTTTTTATTGCCGTTTCAAATATACCGGTCATTTTTGAAACACCCTGTATGATGTAATGAATCAAAATGAATCGTGACAACCGACGTTCAGAATTGCTGGTTTCTGTAGATTACTTCACGTGGTGTGTACACCCCAGATATTTAATTAATGGATGACGTAATCGTATCAGGTTTTAGGAGGTCTAATGGGTTAGTATTACGCTTCTTTCATAATAAAAATAACATTTTTTAAAAAATTTCCTAATGCTGAAAACTGACTTCTTGTTCGTAACAGCATTGCACAGCTTTTGAAAGAGGCACCACAGTCAGTTTGCAGGGGAAAGCTTCACGAACTAAGGGGGAAAATATATTAGTGTGATAGCTGAGGCTCTTCGCTCTCGAATATCCGATATTTACGCGACAGCAGTGGCGGAGTTATATTATCGTGGCGGCATTGGCGATCACGTGTACACGTTTCCATTCCTTTTCTTAGCAACAAGTGAGACTGAAAACTGTAACAAACGTTGTACCTTTATAGTCCGATTTATAGAGTTCTCGAATCCAATTAAAAAACAAAATTGTTCCCCTTAAAACTAAGTACAAGCGTCGCAGTATCTCTTAATAAAAAAAAACTGTTTAATGTTTGCAAAACATGAAAATCCTCATTGCCCAACGAAATATAGCTTGTCCAAAAACTTGTTCCATGTTATGATCCGTATATGAAACAGTAGAGTGTTCGTGAAATATAGCTCGCGCTATGTTGTACACAGAATTAAACTCAAATAAATGTAATATTTAAAACAGTCCTCTCTCTGAAGAAAAAAGTGGAAGATGATGTAGTATTACCTTTCTGGTGGTTTGATCTCACAGTTTTGTTTGTCCAGTGCTTTTTCTCACCTGAAACAAAAAGAAATGAAATCAGTAACTAGGGATATATACGGGCCAGCAGCTATATTACTAAAGACAGAGTAATTTATTATCCTCATGTCTCACCGCCGGTTTTCAAGATATACATCACCAGCAATTAACTATAAATCATGCCACAGTTGAAATCAAATATCTTCTATTTTAGATGGGCTGTGCCCCTTAAAGAAAAATATACTGTTTCTTGTTTTGCGTCATAGTTCTTGTCGCTTCCTCACATATCATCTTTGATGATGTTATATTGCCTACTGCAGAATAAATACTATAATATAAAGAACTGGTATCTCTCTCCCTCATAAATATTTAAAATCTTGTTGCAGTAATGAACAGTAAAACTGAGTGGAACGACACCGAGACAAATTCCCACTGAAATTACCTGTATGTTATTGTGCTGTTGCACCCTCAGAGTGACAGCACGGACTAATATAAAGTTTTTAGCCGTTGTTAGTGCAGTGAGATAGTTCCACATTACAACGAGCCGATGTCTCCTAGGGTTTGGTGTGAACAAAAAGACTGTAATGGTTCTGTTCCTGTCTTCCATGTAAGGAGATACCTCACAGTTTTGTTTGTTACATCGTAAAATATTGCAAGATGTTTGATATTTTCAGAAAACTAGATTTAAAGTATAGGTAAAGAAGGGAAATATTGATAATATACAAGAACTAGTGGGAAAAAGTAAGAATGGAGAACGAAGAGAGAAATGATCGGTTAAAAATGACATTGGACAGGACACGGGAATGCGGTTTTTCCCCTCTACAGTTTAGCATGTACGCCGAAGTGGTAATAACGAAGATAAAACTAAGTGCTAAACTTCTGGGTGAAAGAATATCAATAAAAAGATTCAATGCTGTCTTCACTATAACCAGTGAAAGTGAGTAAGAATTAAAGGGCGTGTTAAATGGGAGGAACTGTCCATTGTGGATAGAATTTAAATTGAGAGAAAAAAACGTTAGGAAGAGTATAAAAAACAAAATTCGAGATAAACTCATTATCATAATTGGGGACAGCGAAATAGACGAAGTGAAAATTCTGTTACCTTTGAAGCAAAAACTGCAAGAATGACGAAGCAAGTAGGAATGAATTACCGAGAATGTCCGTTTGGAGCACAGCATCGTATTGTAGTGAAACGTGGACTGTGGGAAAATCGGAACAGAATAGAATCGAAGCATTTGCGATGTCACAGGCAAATGTTGAAAATTAGGTGGACTGATAAGGAATGAGGAGGTTCTCCGCAGAATCGGGGAGAAGGGAAATACGTGGAAAACTTTGACAAGAAGAAGGGACTAGGATAATTGGTTCAAATGGCTCTGAGCACTATGGGACTTAACATCTGAGGTCATCAGTCCCCTAGAACTACTTAAACCTAGCTAACCTAAGGACATCACACACATCCACGCCCCAGGCAGGATTCGAACCTGCGACCGTAGCGGTCACGCGGTTCCAGACTGAAGCGCCTAGAACCGCACGGCCACACCGGCCGGCTAGGATAATAGGACACGCGTTATTGCACAAGGGGAAATACAGACAGCAAGAGGAAAACAGTGACTGGAATATGTCCAGCAAATAATTCAGGATGTTGGCTGTAACGGCTTACCTCTATATGAAGAGATAGAAACTATCGCGGGCCCCATCCAATTCGTTATAAGCGTGATTGTAAGAAAATTACACTACAAAACGAGAATGTAGAGTGGTTGTTTACATTTTATCGAATGTGAACTCAGACGCATTCGTCACTTCTGTCATCTTGTCATGGGACTGATCTGCAGTCAGCCTCTACGAGAAAAAGGCAACATTTCTAGGTTTCACACTGGCCGATAAAGTGTAACGTATCCGACAGAAACAGGTTTCAGGAGTACTCACAAACGTGGAATTACAGGCAATGTAACAGTAACAGTACTCCCAGACTCCCGCAACTCACGAAATACTCAGTTCTGTACAACAAATAGCATCATACCAACAATTGATGTACCAAATGACCAGGAGTCAGTAAGTCGGACAGAATGCTCCAAATTTTTGGGTGTACATACTGATGAGAACCTGAACTGGAAGAAGTATATTATTGAACTTTCCAGACAACTAAGTTCAAAACTTTTGCTTTTCGTATAATCGCTAATCTAGGAAACGAACGTATCAACGTCCCGACATATTTTGGATATTTGCTCTTAGTAAGGTAGTACAGAATAATTTTCTGGGCTAACTCATCACTTAGGAAAAAAGTATTGATTGCACAAAAGCGAGCAGCAAGAATAATTTGTGGCGTTCGCCCACCCGATGTCATGTAGGCACTTCTTCAAGGAGCTAGGCATTTTAACTGTACCGTCACAGTGCATATTATGAAATTTGTCATAAATAATCCATCACAAATTGAGAAGAATAGTGATGTACACACCTGCAACACTAGAGGGGGAAAATGACCTCTATTACCCATAATTAAATCTGTCAGTGGCTCAGAGAGGAGTTCACTGTGCAGCAACAAAAATTTTTTGATCATTTGCCCAACAACATAAAATGTCGGACAGGTAGCGAAGCAAGTTTTAAATTTAATTTAAAATCATTTCTCCTGGACAACTATGTCTATTCCATTAACGAATTTCTACTGAAAAACTGGTAGCCGGTTTAAATTTAAGTGTATCTGCATGGTTAGGAATAAAATAACACGTGTTCATTAATGTTAACACTAATGTAGCCGAGCGGTTCTAGGCGCTACAGTCTGGAACCGCGCGACCGTTACGGTCGCAGGTTGGAATCCTGCCTCGGGCATGGATGTGTGTGATGTCCTTAGGTTAGTTAGGTTTAAGTAGTTCTAAGTTCTAGGGGACTGATGACCTGAGAAGTTAAGTCCCATAGTGCTCAGAGAAATTTTTTTTTTTTGAACTAATCATATATACATATCCTGTAAACTCACTCGTTCCATATCATTTCGAGAAAAGAAACGTCCAAATGATCTATGGAACCTGTGACTAAGTAACTAACTAACCATTAATGAAAAGCTCGTATAGTACTATTTCGATTGGCTGACAGTTTGAAATGTAGCAAAATGATGAGAGGGATTAAACAAAAAATGAGTGCTGGGTCGACATGGAGGGGAGAGGGGATAGAAATAGGGAATCGATCGAAAAGTATTGATATTCATCTCTTTACTCGCATGTAATATCGCAAGAAAAGTATCGTGCTCTTTAAAGTATCGGAAGATAATTCCGCAATTCTTACACTTAAATTGTTTTAAACAACAATACAAAACGAAACAAATAAGTCGAATCGTGGAAACAACGCATTCAAAGTGAGCAAGCTGCAAACGAAACATCGCCAGTGTTGAAACGTTCCTTTCGTCCGCTCTTCGGAGCTTCCGTGGCGTTGCCCGAAATCACACTCGCGAACGCCCGAGGCAAATCACGCGATGTACTGCTAAACGGATTTAATTGGAACCGTTTATACGCTGACCCGGATTAACTGCCTGCACTGTTATATAAAAAAATCGTTACAAATAAGCGTCGTCACCCTCGCTTTGACTCGCGAGACAGGACTAAACTTCACTACTCAAAAGTCAGTTATTAAAAGCCCTGTAGTCATGTTAGCACTTTCAGGAAAGATTCCAATATCCTGTCACTGGCTGTAAGCAATTTTCGTTGATAGTTATCTTCACAATAAATGAGGAACACTGTTCAAAATCACCACGTGAAAGGCCACTCAAGAACACTACGCTCGAAATTTCCTTGGTAACAAATAAAACGCTAGCCAAGTCCGTCAACTGAATCCAATAACAGCTCCAGCCAGATAATTGCTCCACGCTCTGCTCTTAGATCTCACCAATCTGCAAGACTCGCCCAGAAAAAGGAAAGTATCTCGGAAGAATTCGACACCCGCTTACAGGAGAGCAGTTTCGAATCCTTTGTAAGTTGCTGTATCAGATGTGTAATCTCGTTGTTCACGGAGAATCACTAACTACAGAACTCTGAAATGATAGCCAATTCGAAAGACAAACTCCAAGCGAGATGGTCCACGACTTTCCGTTTCACCACCATGCCGGTAACAACGCGACTCTTCGACTTCGCGAGACCCCAAAGCATTACACCAAATTAGTTGCAACAGACCTTCGTAAAAAACAACTTGTTGTAAGGGGGTAATCTAAAGAAAGAAGGAAGAGAACGATCAGGAATGAAGAAAGACTACCCAGAGTTAACGAAATCTAAGCTCATAACTGTGTACTCAAAAAAGGCAGAAAACACAACAGCAAGTCCTACACACATGAGGCGTTCAGTAAGTAATGCAACACATTTTTTCTCAGTTTCGCTTGAAAGGGGAGATGGAATGTAGTCGAATTAAGTCGGGTGATGCTGAGGGAATTAGATTAGTAAATGAGACACTTAAAGTAGTAAAGGAGTTTTGCTATTTGGGGAGCAAAATAACTGATGATGGTCGAAGTAGAGAGGATATAAAATGTAGACTGGCAATGGTAAGGAAAGCGTTTGTGAAGAAGAGAAATTTGTTAACATCGAGTATAGATTTAAGTGTCAGGAAGTCGTTTCTGAAAGTATTTGTATGGAGTGTAGCCATGTATGGAAGTGAAACGTTGACGATAAATAGTTTAGACAAGAAGAGAATAGAAACTTCCGAAATGTGGTGCTACAGAAGAATGCTGAAGATTAGATGGGTAGATCACATAACTAATGAGGAGGTACTGAATAGGATTGGGGAGAAGAGGAGTTTGTGGCACAACTTGACTAGAAGAAGGGATCGTTTGGTAGGACATGTTCTGAGGCATCAAGGGATCACCAATTTAGTATTGGAGGGCAGAGTGGAGGGTAAAAATGGTAAAGGGAGACCAAGAGATGAATACACTAAGCAGATTCAGAAGGATGTAGGCTGCAGTAGGTACTGGGAGATGAAGAAGCTTGCACAGGATAGAGTCGCATGGAGAGCTGCATCAAACCAGTCTCAGGACTGAAGACCACAACAACAACAACAACAACAACAACAACGAGACGAATGTACTCGATACCAAGAAGTAACGGTCGGGGCTGGGCAAAGAGCAGCCACCTTAGCAATAGCACTGATGGTAAACATCATTTTTAAATGTGGGGGGGTGCCTTTATAGAAGTGCGACTGGTCGACGGTGACGGCAAACCGTGGCCGGAAGGCGGCGGCGGCGGCGGCGGCGGCGGCGGCTCCCAGCACAGGCGGCCGCGCCTAATTAACGAGCCGGCGCCGATGTGGGCGGGGAGAAGGGGGTCGAGAGCGGGACGGGTGTGGGGGGGGGGGGGGGGGAGAGCGCAGAGTGAGAGCGCCCCTGGCGGCACACCGGCCAATCTATTACGCGGGCCCGCGCGGCGCGGAGCTGCCGAGCCCCAAAGCAGAGGCAGCGCGTGTGGGACCGAACTGGCGGCACAGTTTTTTCATCGCGTTGCGGCGTTAGCGTTACGTAGGCGACAGCACGTGGCCAGTCACTGCTGAAAGATTGAAAGCACACCCGTATTATAGCACTTTCACTTACAATAATTTCGGGAAGATATGTAAGATCCAGTACGCGTCTACATTTTTACATAAATAATCCGCAATCCATTGTACAGTGTGGAAAGTCATCAGGTAAAACAGAAACGCCTTATGGCGTTCCCCATGGTAACGTTATACCCCTCTGCTGTATCTTATCTACATACGCGGTAAAAGCTACTGGTATTGATACTTCGGAGGAAGGAATTTATGCGTTTCTAGTCACGAATTAATGTGAAACGAAACTTATTGATGAATGTGTGGATGAAAGGGGTGAAGAAATGGCAGTGTGTGTTGATTTTTGTCCGATGACAGCGGAATATAGCAAGGCTGGAAGTCCCAAAATTGTACGACAAGGTAGCAGCAATTTTTATAATGTAGCGGCGGAAGATAAAGTTGCGTACAATTCATGTAAAGTTAATTTGTCGTCGGAGCAAAGTAAGGTTTCTGATGTGAATTTATGTAGTGATTTAAATGGTGTATTAGCAGGTAAGGTTGTTCAGATGAAGATTTATGGTGTTGGTGGCTTAGGCATCAATGTGTTATTTCAGGTAGACAAAGTGTTTAGAAGTGAATTAATGTGTAATCTTGTTGAAGTTGCAAGTGTCGATATTTTGGAGTGGAAAAACAGTAAAGTTGTGCATGCTGTGGGTAGTGAATCGGCAAAATGGGTGGAAGAACTAACAGAAAATTTAGAGAGGGCTGAAGTAAATAGTGTGGATGGGGATAGTTTGTGTAATGAAGTTCATACAAATTTGTATATGAAGGAGGAGTGTGATTTTAGTGTGACTGATTGGCGTTGGTATGGTAGAACGTTACGGTCGTTACTGCCGAATATGTGGAAACGAGAGAAGTTGAAAATTGCTAGAGTTTTAGAAAGGGGAAGGAATGAATCTGGGGCGAATGAAATTTGTTTGCAGATGATGCTGTCGTTTATTCTCTACTAAAGTCATCAGAAAATCAAAACCAATTGCAAAACGATTTAGATACGATATCCGTATGGTGCGAAAATTGGCAGTTGCCCCTAAATAATGAAAAGTGTGAGTTCATCCACATGAGTGCTAAAATGAATCCGTTATACTTCGGTTACAGGATAAATCATTAAAATCTAAACGCCGTAAATTCAGCTAAATACCTAGGAATTACAATTACGGACAACTTGAATTGGAAAGAACACATGGAAAATGTTGTGGGAAAGGCAAACGAAAGATTGCGTTTTATTGGCGGAACACTTAGAAAATGTAACAGATCTACTACAAAAACTGCCTGCACTACGCTTGTCCGTCCTGTTTTGGAGTACTGCTGCGCGGTCGGGGATCCTTACCACAGAGGATTAATAGAGTACCTCGCGAAAGTTCAGAGAAAAGCAGCAAATTTTGTATTATCACAAAATGGGGATGAGAGTGTCAGTGACATGATGCAGGATCTGGGGTGGACATCTTTAAAACAAAGGCGTTTTTCGTGGCGGCAGAATCTTATCATGAAATTTTAGTGACCTACTTTCTCCTCCGAATTCGAAAATGTTTTGTTGACACCGATCTACATAGGGAGAAACGATCATCATAACAAAATAAAGAAAAACAGAGCTCGCACGGAAGGACACAGGTGTTAGTTTTTTCCGCGCGTTGGTCGAGATTGGATTAATAGATAATTATTGTGAAGGTGGTTCGATGAACCCTCTGCCGGGCACTTCAGTGTGATTTGTTGAGTATCGATGTAAACGTAGATAGCGGGATGTGTGTTATACCATTATCACCTATTGTTTCCTATTCTGTTCCTGTATCGAGTGAACAACTACACGTCATCATCCCTTTCATCTTTTTCTCATGATTCCTACCCGAGATATTCGTTGCTGGTAGCGTACTAGACCTACAGTCTTCCTAGAATATAGGGTTTCTAAGTTTACGCAACAGGGATCCGTGACAACTAAGTCTTTCTTCTGTGAACTCCCACGAATTACTTAACGGAACAAAATCGACAGATTTAAATTCTGGCAGTAACCCAATGGAGTGTGATAGGGTTGTTGCAGTTTACACGCACATTAATGATCTATGGGGTGTCGTTATAGGCTCCTCGAGGGTATTCGTGGAAGATGCTGTTGTCTACAGGAAGGCTGCAACGTCAAGAGACTTTAGGGAACGCGGAAACGCCTGAAATGGATTGGCTCCTAGGATCACGCGTAAATAGGAGAAGAGACAAACAACTGTTCATTTACACTGTTGCGGCCAATCAGTGGAAACAGTAACTAGGCCTACCGTAAAATATCTACCTCATTCCACTTTAGGTTGCTCTGAATCAAACTTGACACAACTGGAAAATAACAACCAACGCGTTGCAGAATTGTACGTTTATTAACCCTTTACAGTGGTTTCGACAAATATAAATTTGTGTTCTTCAGAAGGAAAATGGATCTATTCACCAAATTCCTACAAAATAGTTACAAATGTCATACAAAGAGGGACCCAAAACCGATAAAGAAATATTACAATTTTTTTTGCAGGAAATCACAATCACTCGTAGAATCATATGTTGAGAACAACGGATTTTGGAGTTACAAGGCTCTTGTCTAATTCAATGTGCACGTCTACCACGAACATCAACAGTTAAGATGGATAACTGAATGTAGTAGCCCAAGGTGTATGGCTTTGTCGTAAAACATTTAAAACAAAACACACATGACACTGGAATCAGCAGACATTTAGTATGGCATATACGAGGGTTGGAACTTCAGTAGTGGCAACTATTTATTTAGAGCTCGCACAAAATAGATACGTGTTTCAAAGTTTTACTGACCTTCGAAGTAGCCCCCGCATTGTGTACAACCCGTTGCCAGCGATGTGGAAGTTGTAGGATTCTCTTAGCAGTGCCAGCTGTGTTGCCATTTCGAGCGGTGCGGTCTATTGCCCGACGAATTTGTAGCAGTTCTGAAGCGAATGCCGTGAAGTGTTTCCTTCGGTTTAGAAATCGAGTTGGACTCACGAGGACTTAGGTGAAAGGAGCGCAGTAGGTGGTATAGCACTTAGCAGCCCCATCAGTCAAACAAATCAGTAACAGCTTGCACTGTCCGTGCTTGAACATTGTCCTGAAAAATGATGGTCAGGTCCTGCAGAAAGTGTCATCATTTCTGTCTCTAAGCTTGTCGTAGATTGTGTTCCAAAAATGGGATGCATTTGACTGATTCTTTGATACACGCATCTATTGCTAATGACATGTGCCGACTGACATAAAATACGCAGGCACTAGCAACAAGTAAACTATGGTAGCGATTACTGCGCGTAGCCGCACTGAGCAGCAAATTCCTGATTCAGCAATTAAAATGGTTAATAGCTGGAATTAAAACATAATAAGGCTAATAGAAACAGGAAAAGGGGGGGGGGGGAAGCAGGCTCAGGTGAACGGTGCTAGTTGGGTGCGTATACGTGCACAAAGCAGCACGAGAAGGACTTGTAAATATGTATGGGAAAGAGTCAAGAAACAATAACTACAACAAATACATTTCGTAACACTGTTAACATAGTGTAACAAGGCATAAATACGTGGAGACGTATTAAGCAGCTCTGAATGACTGCTACTAGTATTTTATGGTTATTACTGTTTCAAGTGATTTTACGACAAAAGAATAATGGAACATTAACGGATCTCTTCGTCTATTTATGCGCAGTACGTCACATTTATTTATATGAATGTCATCTGCCAGGCCCTGCGCAATTATAGAATCTCTGCAAGGCTTCCCGCACTTCGCTACGATTTTATGCGTTACGTAATCACTATAGAGGGCAGCAGCGTCTGTGGTCATCCTCCGGGAGTTTACGACTTTGTCGATTACACCATTTACACTTACTGTGGAAAACAACGACAGTATTAACGCGTTATTGGGGTACTTCCGAAATTAATATCTGTCGATTTCGTCACGTTAAAATGGTAAGTATTGTCTCCGAACCAAAATTTGGTCCGATACTCGAGAATAACAATGATATGGACACGTTAGGAGGATGCACGAAGAACGCCTTCGATTACGTATACCGCCGTAGAGTAACAAAAGGGTAGAGAAAAGAGGCCAGTCATCTGTTTTTTGAATACACGGGCTATATTCTTCAATGAAGCTGGAGGACTTATCTGTAGAGTTGTCGATAGATCGAGAAGAATGGAGAAAAACCATCAGACAATCATAGATCTAATGAAATGTACATCTAATATATGTATGTACCGCGGTGGAATAATGCTCTTTTAAGGCCTGCCTTACTTGTTTTTTTTTTTTTTTTAGTTCATGTACATTTCTTCAGATGTTGCTGGATACTGGCATAATATCCTCGAGCGGTTGGTAGTGGAATGACACGACATAAGACACAGGGGTCAAAAATGGATCCATTCCGAGAAAACTCAGGGCGCAGAAGAGTTGGACCACTTGTTCTGTTAGGGACAAAGAACGGTAGATAAACTTTCATAGAGACTAAAGCTACATTTCCAAAGCTGCGTTCCACATGGAAACAAGCGTGCCGCGCTTTCCTACTAGCTTTCGTGCACTTGCGTGAAGTGTCAACGAAGGTGTGACTCAGCTGACCGCGGAAAGCCGACTATGAACGAGCTTCTTACATAAGATATTGCCGTAATGAGTTCAATTTTTGCTGCTATTTTGGCACCGACAATGAATCGTAGTGGTATCAAAAGAATAACGGAAGAAAAGGCGATGGTGGGTTAGAAAGTGGAGTCTAATGGGATACCTGGACCCCCTAAGTATCGCCTCTGTTGGGATCGTTAAGATATCACCAAACTAGATACAGCCCGCGCAAAGGCTTTTAAGCAATTATTCTACCCTCGCTCGATACGTCAAAGAAACGGAAGAAACTCCTAATAACGGATGAAATGGGAAGTACCCTCTGCCACGCAATTCACAGAGGTTTGCAGAGAACAGATGTAGACTTAGATCTCGATGGACATCAGATATAGGTAAATATAACTTGGTAACAGCTCTTCACACGATTTTAACAGCTTCCTACTGTTATCTGAAGAACAATTTGATTCCGCTTTGGAATGCGTTTCTCACTGGTTTCTAAATCTGATACTAATATGGGAGCCGGCCGCGGTGGCCGAGCGGTTCTAGGCGCTACAGTCTGGAACCGCGCGACCGCTACGGTCGCAGATTCGAATCCTGCCTCGGGCATGGATGTGTGTGATGTCCTTAGGTTAGTTAGGTTTAAGTAGTTCTAAGTTCTAGGGGACTGATGACCTTAGAAGTTAAGTCCCATAGTGCTCAGAGCCATTTGAACCATTTGAACTAATATGGGACAGACAGAAATGTGCAGAAGCAAAACTTCGCGTGACTTCACGGTATTTAGCCTCAGGATATCCTTTGTGGAACCTGGAATTTTTAGTTGCTGTTGCAAAAATACAATTAGCAAATCCTTGCTGGATACCTGTGAAGCTACAGAAAAGTCTCTTAAGCAATTCATATATGCACATGAAGTTTTTTCATTCACCAAATTTACTTTGAGTATCGTCGCTCAACAAAAGGACGGATGAAAGAATTAATTTGGTAGAACCAGAAGACTTTCGATATGTAAATATCATCAGTGAAGGCTCTTGTCCGCTCACTATCAAAACCTTGAACTATTCATAATAACTGCTCCTCAAGTTTTTAAATTTTGCAATCAAACCTTTTGCTACGAAATCAGTTATTGCGAGCTCAATAGAAATTACCTCCACCGCTGCCATTTTTTAAATGTCCCATCATACAGCACTGGTCCACTGGTTCACCTCCAAACAATTCCAGAAATCGCGCGGTTTCAAAATGGGTCAAATGGATCTAAGCACTATGGGACTTAACATCTGAGGTCATCAGTCCCTAGACTTAGAATTACTTAAACCTAACTAACCTAAGGACACCACACTCATCCATGCCCGAGGCAGGATTCGAACCTGCGACCGTAGCAGCAGCGCGGTTACGGACTGAAGCTCCTAGAACCGCACGGCCACAGAGGCCGGCGCGCGGTTTCACCCACTGGTAATTTTTTGACGTCAACTGCTGTTGACATGGCAGAGGCAAAATCTCGACTGAAAGTCATACATAGTCGATACGAGGCGTCAGACCCCATGCCAGCTAGTGACGCCTCACTATTTGCCACGATGCTGCAAGAGGGTCGTGATGACGCAGTGGTTAGCACACTGGGCTCGTTTTCAGGGAGGACGACGGTTTACGTCCGCTTCTGGGAATCCAAGTTTAGATTTTCCGTGATTTCCCTGAATCGCTCCAGACAAATGCTGGGATGGCTCCTTTGAAAGAGCACGGCCGATTTTCTTCCCCATCCTTGAAACATTCCGAGCTTCTGCTCTGACTTTAACGACCTCGATGTCGAAGGGACATTGAACCATGGTTTTTCTTTATTTTTAAAAAAATAGGTCGCAGTCCACAAAATCGTGGCTCAGGCTAGAGTGGCAAGCCCCTTAGGAATGCACATTTACGGTGCTCGTCAATTCCTCCGCGAACGACAAGTGTTGAGGTCAGGAAATAAACCGCACAACTTTCTGGGATCGTTGTGAAAATACACCACGTATAACCTACCCGTACACATGTCAAGAAGACCTGTGCCGGAGATTAAAGCACGGCACTCTGCGTTTGCTGTTGTACGACCGTAAGCCGAGCGGGACGAGTGAGTGACGTGGGCGGCCTCCAGCTACCGCCCCGGCTAATTGGCCGAGCCGTCGTCTCGAGGGAGCGGCTGTGCAGCTAATTGCCGGCAGCACGGACGCCGAAAGAAAGCGGCAGCGGGAGGCGGCGAGCCTCGTTGCCATGGCGACAAACTGAATTGGCCTCGCGCTTGCCCCTGCCGCGGGGCCAGCAGGCAACACGCTTAGCGCGTCGCGTCCCGCGTGAGCGCGTGGAAGGGACCGCGGATGCCGACGGAAGAATAACGCCAGCATATGTGTCGTACAGAGATAACTGCAGTCCCAGAAAATCTTATATGTCGGGTGCTCCACATGTTCTAAGTATCTGTTAATAGGCACCTTGCTGTACGCCATGTGCTGCATGTAAAAATACAGGGTAACCATAGAGGTTACACGACCTAAAAAAAAAAAATAAAAAAATAAAAAAATATCTCTATTAATACACGTACAATGCATTCAATCACAAAACCTCTTTTCTCATAATAGATACTGGAAATGACCTGCCTGTGCTGCAACGAACACCTGAGTGCGTTCCTTCATGTCAGCTGTAACTTTTTATACAGTCGTTACACTTATGCTGTACTTTTCGGCTTCGATGTTGTGTTTCAGTTGGTCGATTGTGTGAGGATTTTTCTTATGACGTTATCCTTCAGATCTCCCCAAAAAAAAAAAAATGTTGAGGGAAGAGAAATCTGGGGACCTAGGCGGCCCCAGCTCACGTGAAATTCTCTGCCTCCCAAAGGACTCACGTAACATTACTATGGTGCTATTGCACCACCTTACTGTAGCCAGCCTCTAACGATGCTACGAACTGCATTATGATGTCCAGGCAGGGTTCAGTTGTTATCCGTCTCCAAAAAAAAATTTGGGCCTACAATTCCCTGGCGCGAAATTGCACACCAAACTCCCACCTTCTGCGAATGAAGTGCCTCACGGAAAACATGAGGGTTTTCTGAACTCCAGTATCCATCGTTTTGGGTGTTTAAATTGTCACATAGATGAAACCACGTCTCACCAGAATTTAAAACATAATCCAACACCCGAACACTGTTGTGACTAAAACGCAAAGTGGTTGAAAGCGATTTCCTCATCAGGTTCACGAAACTCTTGCACAACACGAATACAATACAGCTTCAGCTTCCTTCTGGCTCTGCGAACACCCCGGTCGGATATTCCAGTTTTCTGACACCGTTTTCGTTGCACTGTCGTCTTGATGAACGTGGCAAGAACGCACGGATATTTTCCAGTGAGGGATCACTTAACACCGAAAGTCGGTCGGAACGTTCACATTCATTTACACTGCTAGTGTTTCTGAAACGAGCGATTATGCGTGAAATCTTAAATTTGCTGGACACCTGTGTTTCGTGTACAGCTACGCTTAAGTCTTCTTGACATTTTAAGAAAATTTGAAAACTGAAGCAACTTTGAAGAATGAACACTCATTCAGCCTGGGAAGAAGGATGTTTGTTTGCAAACAGCGAAGTCCACACCGATCTAAAAGGAGGGAAACTGCTTGGACATCACGCTATGTGCTTCCCACAAGTTTATCCGTTGCCAACACAAACATCCTACCACAGTAATTTTTTGATTTAGCGTAGCGTAACTTCTGATATCGAGCGTACACCACATTATCTGTGGCATCTGATACAGAGGGCAAACAAATCTATGTAGGTCTATTGTCTGCTTTTAGGTCTCGTAGCTGCTATTTCTCATTCGAGCAGCCCCTCAATTGGCATCATGAGGCTGAGTGCAGCCTCTTCCAGTGATCCCAGCAAGCAAAAATGCCTTACCGTATGGCAATCAGTCCCACATCACAGAAATAAATGTGATGCTATCTCAACTCATGTACAGTATCACTGGATGCCAGACTTTCAGCATAAAAGTGACGCGGGAAGACAATAGTATCAATATGGTACATAACTGTGAAGTCTGTACTAATAACAAATTTGTAAAACTGTCATGTTTGTCTGTGCGTGTGTCAGAACATTCTTCTGCAAAACTAATAGAACAATTTTCATGGGGTTTTCCTAGGGAGCTTGAACGTAGCCCGGGGCACTGTATAGGCTTTAGATCATTGAAATCGGATGACGAGAAACAAAGATATCCCAACCGAAAGTTTTATTCATACTAACATCACGAGGGGTGTTCAGTAAGTAAAGCAACACATTTTGTTTCTGAAAGCAGGTTGGTTTTATTGAGGAATTCAATACACCATATTGTTCCCCGCTCTATTTTTCACCAAAATCTCGTTTCCATGATTCAGTGGGACAGCCTTACGCCATCTTACTGCAAGGACCTGTGTGCCCACATGGTACCACTCTACAGGTCGACGTTGGAGCCAATGTCTTGCTGCATCAATAACTTCCCCATCATCTATGACTGATACCCGCGGAGTGTATCCTTCATTGGACCAAACTCGTTGCTGTTTATGGTCTCCTGTTAGGCGGAGAGGAACGCACACCCTTTTGAGTACCCCAACAGGTGGACGAGTTTGTCAGCAGTCTCAGCCGACGAAGAGTCATA
This sequence comes from Schistocerca piceifrons, assembly GCF_021461385.2. Classification (NCBI taxonomy): domain Eukaryota; kingdom Metazoa; phylum Arthropoda; class Insecta; order Orthoptera; family Acrididae; genus Schistocerca; species Schistocerca piceifrons. The sequence continues at coordinate 58,538,275 of NC_060143.1, forward strand.
TAGCGAGGTTGCGAGGAGCCGGGGCTAGCAGTGTATTTAACACTAAATTCTAGAATCTACATATGTAAATGATGCTCTAAGCCCCCCTATTCTAACTCCGACTTTTGCTGTTGCACAAGGATTAAAAAATATACGCGAACTGACTGTTTGAAGAAATTATGCAAATTAAGGAATAATGTTTACTCTTTGCTAAAGCTATCTAGTCTTTGACTTTTGATCTTTGTCATATTTATGAAAATGCTTTTATTGGTTGATATGTGCTACATGATACGATTCATAGTAATGAAAACAATGCTTACACAATATTCAGTGAGTTTAATCCATTCTTCCTCACTATTTGGTCCATAATGTGTAGATACTTCAGTAGCACGATTCATAGATGCGTGCTCCTGCCCATGCCCTTTATGTGCTCTGCTCGGTAGCGACCATGCGCGTGCCGACGCTTTGTGCTTTGGGACAGCATGGGAGCGGGAAGAGCGGGGCGCACATAACGAGCTATGCTTACCCGAAAAAGAACGGCTGAAGATATCAAATATGTAGTAGCTTACTTAATCGCCATTACTCATCTTATAACTACTGATATGCGAGCGCAGCTGCGGTTAGCAGCTAGTTTAAAATAATTACTCCTAGAAGAGAAGACATTCTGACGAAACAGTCTCTTGTAATAATATGAGCAATGACATCTACTCCACGATCCAAAACGAGTAAAAAAAAATGGAGGTGGAATTGTACCTTATTAAGTTGACAACAGAGTTGCCAGGCGAAACGTTAAGGAAAAAAGACGGAATTTTCGTCCCCTGAACAGCATGGGCGTCAGCTCATGTTCTGAGTATTTCATATTCACATCTCATGAAGGAAGGATATCGTATCAGTACACAGATAGTATGAGATTTAAAATCTCAAATGTACGACAGGTGCTCAATAAGTAATGCAAGACTTCTTTTCTCGGCCAGTTTCTGTTGAAAAATGCAGAATTTCTTGTGTGACATGGTGCTATATTTCCGCTTCAATGCCTGTGGTTTCATGAAGTTCTGATACTATACGTAGCCACCAAAATGGCATCTTTAATGGATGTGTGTTCGTTGCAGAGAGCTGTCATGGAGTTCCTTTTCGCAGGAAACCAAAGCATCCCAGATACTCATAGGGGCTTGTAGAATGTCTACGGAGACCTGGCATTGAACAAAAGCACGGCGAGGCATCTGTATCGTTGCAACAAGATCGCGCAAACCGGCCCCGTCTCTCGCGTGCGTATTGTGACGAGCCCGTTGCTCGGCCACCATTGACCAGACGTTTTCAGTTGGTGAGAGATGTGGAGAATGTGCTGGCCAGGGCAGCAGTCCACCGTTTTCTGTATACAGAAAGGCCCGTACTGGACCTGCAACATGCGGTCGTGCATTATCCTGCTGATATGTAGGGTTTCGCAGGGATCGAATGAAGGAGAGTCACGGGTCGTAACATATCTGAAATGTAACGTCCACTGTTCAAGTGCCGTCAATGCGAACAAGAGGTGACCGAGACGTGTAACCAATGGCACCCCATACCATCACGCCGGGTGATACGCCAGTATGGCGATGACGAATACACGCTTCCAATGTGCGTTCACCGCAAAGTCGCCAAACACTGATGCGATCATCATGATGCTGTAAACAGAGCCTGGATTCGTCTGAAAAAATGACGTTTTACCATTCGTGCACCCAGGTTCGTCGTTGAGTACACCATCGCAGGCGCTCCTGTCTGTGATGCAGCGTCAAGGGTAACCGCAGTCACGGTCTCCGAGCTGATAGTCCATGCTGCTGCAAACGTCGTCGAACTGTTCGTGCAGACGGTTGTTGTCTTTCAAACGTCCCCATCTGTTGACTCAGGGATCGAGACGTGGCTGCACGATCCGTTGCAGCCATGCGGGTAAGATGCCTGTCATCTCGACTGCTAGTGATACGAGGCCGTTGGGATCAAGCACGGAGTTCCGTATTACCCTCCTGAACCCACCGATTCCATATTCTGCTAACAGTCATTGGATCTCGACCAACGCGAGCAGCAATGTCGCGATACGATAAACCGCAATCGCAATAGGTTACAATCCGACCTTTATCAAAGTCGGAAACGTGATGGTACGCATTTCTCCTCCTTACGCATCACAACAACGTTTCACCAGGCAACGCCGGTCAACTGCTGCTTGTCTATGAGAAATCGGTTGGAAGCTTTACTTAATGTCAGCACGTTGTAGGTGTTGCCACCGGCGCCAACCTTGTGTGAATGCTCTGAAAAGCTAATCCTTTGCATATCACAGCATCTTCTTCCTGTCTGTTAAATTTCGCGTCTGTAGCACGTCATCTTCGTGGTGTAGCAATTTTAATGGCCAGTAGTGTAGAAAGCAAATAAAAAATGTATAGCACGTTCGTTAATTCCAGGTATGATTCGGGTTTAAGTACGACCGCTCGTCCGTCTTTCCGAGGCTCTCTACGTTGGAGCAGTCTCTTTGTCAACTGGTTTCCTCGAAGAGAATGCGTCCATAGGGACGGGGGTGAGGCGCGCTTCCGCCTTCCTGGGGCGGGGTGGCGGACAGGTCGGCATCGGCTGCTACCTGCCCCGTTCGTAGCGTCAAAAGCAGGCCGCCCGAGCGGATCCGGCGCCGGAGCCGGACTGCAATTAAGCCAATCAATTAATTAAATCTGTTTGGTGGGCGGCCCTCTGTGGCGCCGTCTCGCGCTGTCCCCGGGGCAGAATTTAATTACGAGCGGGGGTAATAAATTAAGTGCTGCCCGGCTGCGCCTCCTCTCGGATTAGCGCGCAGCCGGGGCGGAGCGGGCCCGCTCGGGTCGCGCGCTGCCGCTGGCCCGCTACTAGAGCTCACCGTCTGACGGCTGCGGCCAGCACATCTCTACCACTAAGACCCTTTTACACGATCGACTTTTATGTGTCGACTGACTGTTAGTGCCGAGTGAGTTTCAGACACGAGGGAATGAAAGACATGAGCTGCCACTGGGCATTGATTTACATCAGTGGGACAAGTTGAAAATTTGTGGCGGCCCGGGATTGGAACCCATAATCCTGCTTATAAGGCAAATGCGCTGACCGCTATGCCATCCGGACACAGCTGTCACCGCAACCTCCGGACTACCCTAGCATGCCTCCCGTCAGCCCTAAATTCTCAACTCATACTGACGTAACACTAAAGGTGGCAGGAGTACAATACAAGGAACGAAAGACTATTTATAATTTGTACAGAAACCAGAAGGCAGTTATAAGAGTCGAGGGGCACGAAAGGGAAGCGATGGTTGAGAAGGGAGTGAGACAGGGTTGTAGCCTATCCCCTGTGCATTGAACAAGCAGTAAAGGAAACCAAAGAAAAATTTGGAGTAAGAATTAAAATCCAGGGAGAAGAAATAAAAATCTTGAGATTTGCCGATGACATTGTAATTCTGTCAGAGACAGCAAAGGACTTGGAAGAACAGTTGAACGGAATGGACAGTGTCTTGAAAGGAGGCTATCAGATGAACATCAACAAAAGCAAGAGGAGGATAATGGAATGTAGTCGAATTAAATCAGGCGATGCCGAGAGAATTGGATCAGGAAACGAGGCACTTAAAGTAGTAGATGAGTTTTGCTATTTGGGCAGCAAAATAAATACGTATGGTCGAAGTAGAGATGGCAAGGAACGCGTTTCTGAAGAATAGACATTTGTTAATATCGTGTATAGATTTAAGAGTCAGGATGTCGTTTCGAAAAGTGTTTGGCGTGTAGCCAAGTATGGATGTGAAACATGGACGATAGATAGTTTATACAGGAAGAGAATAGAAGCTTTTGAAATTGGGCGCTACTGAAGAATGCTGAAGATTGGATGGTTAGATCACGTAATTAATGAGGAGGTACTGAATAGAACTGGTGAGAAGAGGAATTTCACTAGAAGAAGGCATCGGCTGGTAGGAGACGTTCTGAGGCATCAAGGGATTACCAATTTAATACTGGAGAGAAGCGTGTAGGGTAAAAATTGTAGAGGGAGACCAAGAGATGAATACACTAAGCAGATTCAGAAGGATGTAGGTTGCAGTAGTTAATAGGAGATGAAGAGGCTTGCATAGGATATAGTAGCATGGAGAGCTGCATCAAACCAGTCTCAGGACGGAAGACCACAACAACAACAACAACAACTTCTCATTATCCTCATTATTCGCGTTATCTCGCCGATTCCTGTAAGAGTTTCAGCCTGATGTCTATCTACTCTAAAGGGATCACTGTCCACCATCGCCTGAATGAAATACAAAGTACAACTGAGTTTAATGCAGCGTCCCTGATGTGTCATACCTGTACTGCAAGGAAGCCATGTAGCAATCTGATTTTTGTAATTTCTTATAGTTATGAACTTGGATGGGAGACCATCCGGTCTGCCGAGCGCTGTTGGCAAGCGGGCTGCACTCAGCCCTTCTGAGGCCAACTGAGGAGCTACTTGATTGAGAAGTAGCGGCTCCTGTCTCGGAAACTGACATACGGTCAGGAAAGCGGTGTGATGACAACATGCCCCTCCATATCCGCATCCAGTGACGCCTGTGGGCTGAGGATGACACGGCGGCCAGTCGGTACCTTTGGGCCTTCATGGCCTGTGCGGTAGGAGTTATGATACGTGACGTTCAGAGCTTAAATATCGCTCATCCAAAGCAGTTCAATACAACTCCCAAAGCTTTTTCAGGAAACTGATTTTGAAATTTTCGTAGCGTTTTTGAACCACTAAAATTGCAGTTTTTCGAGCGGTCGCCTGGTTCTGTTGTGGACAGCATTGCGCTCTATCAAAACTATGGTTCGGTAGCTTTGGTACACTAAATAGATGGCGGAATCAATGGTAGGATTACCGGCAGTATTGGCAGAGAAAGAAACGTAAATGCATGTGTAAGAGAGGAACTGGGACATGACGAACTTTTCTTGGTTGTTTGTTTTGTACATAATTTGAATCACATCTCAGTCAGTGTTAGTCCATTGTGTATGTTATATCCTTACGGAGGAGGATGAGGAGATTAATGTTTAATGTCCTGTGGACAACGAGTTTATTAGAGACGGAGCAGGGACGTATTAGGGAGGGATGGGAAAGGAAATCGACCGTGTCCTTTCAAAGGAACCATCCCGGCATTTGCCTGAAGCGATTTAGGAAAGTCAAGGGAAACCCAAGCCACGGCCGGACGCGGTTTCGAACCGTCATCCTTCCGAATGCGCGTCCAGTACGCTAATATCCTTACAGAACATAAATTGCATTTTATAATTAATAAAAATTAACTGATTGAGTAACTTCTGCGGTTTTATGTAATCAAAGCAATTACTTTCGACGTAAGTACAGTTTACATGCACAAACATACAAAATATATAATTAGTGTTGTTATTTTGTGCTCAACAGAACCTTCTTCGTCGTGACCAAAGGTTCCAGATTCCTGTTATTAACATTGAAAAGGAAAATACTTCCTAATTTGTAGAAAATTGTATTTATTTTGTCACGAACCATCTTTCGGCTTCTCAGGCCATCTTCAGGAGACAATTGAATACAGACTTAGGCGGACACAGACTTACGCGAATATTATTTGTACAGAAGATACAAAAATGACAAATTGTTTACATAGGGAAATAATAGAATAATTACGTTAGTTAAAGTTTCCTGTTATTATTCATAAATGTGGAAGTTGTTTATGAATAAGAGAAACATGTTTCATATAAGTTCGACAAAGTACTAAACCGATGTCTGACATGTTTTTGTTTTGCCGTTTTTTTATTTTACTATTTTGTGTAGGAAACTGTGTTTTCTAAGGCTATATCATAAATCTGTGTTGTTTTATTTATTTTCACTGTAGCATTCCTCTGTTTCACGTAGCAAATCAACAATCTTAGAATAAAACCTGAACTAGAATTGACAAGTTCAGTTTTGCCACAAATACTGTTCATTTTCAAGTAACAGATAGGAGGACAACTACGTAGAACAAAAATCTTCCGTAAGTTATGAAGCCGTTTATATATCCTCTCAAGGTTTCTACACAGTTTACCGCTTCCGGTTTTTAGGGGAATCTATTAAGACAATCATGGCATATGCAAAGAAAGTGATCGTTATGAGGGAACGCCCGATAGGTATGCAATACTCCTAACATACAGGTAACGCGAGTACGACCTTAACTGACCAAGGCTACTAGGAAAAGTACCGTAGTCTAACCATACTTATAAGAATCAATGGTAATCTATGGTTGAAGAGAACTTGTCTACCATGCGGGCTGTCGATGTTAGGTTCCTGCATGATGCTACTTTTGAGGCAACGGCGAATGTTCCGTGAGCATTTTTATGAAGCATAACACACGTAAATTAGAAAAAAAAAATCCGTAGCATTCGACTAGTTTGAGTCTCTTTTCTGTCATATTGTTCGTTCAGTCAGAATATCTGCCTTATTTAAATACACAATTAATCAAAAGCTGCTAATTAACTCATATCTAATCAACAGAATCATCAGAATGTCTGCGTCATTTAAATACACAGTTAATCAAACGCTGCTAATTAACTCATATCTAATCATCATTTTATGAAATATTTAGATCTTCTTGTTTCTAGTTACCTATTGCACGCAAAATTCCAGTTTTATGTATCTTACGTTTCACGGACATGCTCGCACAACACGCTCATTCGTTTAAAATTTAGCGTCAGCCGAGAATCGAACCCAGACCGAACAAATGTCAGTCACGCATTCTAACACAGAACCACGAGGCCCATCGAAAAACTGTGCTAATTTTCGTAAATTAAACACGCTCGAAAAACTTCAAAGTTGATTTTCTCAAGAATATTTTAGAACTGCATCGGACGGCTGTGGATAATTGATGTTTGAGCTCTGAACTTCAGGAGTCATAAATGTAAAAAATTACAAAAGTCCAGCTGGCGTGTAGTGCCCTGTGAGACTCGCCTGTCACGAGAGATCCATTTTGTTTACACATCAGGACCAAAACTTCATGTGTTCTGTAAGCTGTCTGCTATGCAGTTAGGCAACTGGCCGGCGAAAGTGAGGTTATGAGAGACAGGATTTCTTTTATGAAAATGGCGAAATACACACATCAAAAAAAACTTTTGCATCAGCCCGGTTCCCAGAACTCCTGAAGATAGAAGTTGCCTGTGAATATTGTATCACAGACACAGTCCCTTTGACTGTTCAGAGATGTCACTAAACCCACCCAAAGATGAAAACAACCATGCATGAGCAGCGCCTATTAGACTAAGGGTGTCCAACAGCCGATCAGTTCCAGTCATTCCACCAGGAAGGAGGTACACGGGTCGTGTTTTCTGAAGTTCAACCATGCCTAGACAGTCAATACCGCGGTTTCATCGCGTCTGCCTTGTTACTTTGTACCAGGAAGGGCTCTCAACAAGGGAAGTGCCCAGGCTTCTCGGAGTGAACCAAAGCGATAAAGCGATGTTGTTCGGACGTAGAGGAGATACTTGAATAATCCTTTTCGTGCAGCCATAGAAGGTCGTGTTAAAACTCAAACTGTGCGCGATAGGCTGCATGATGCGCAACTTCACCTCCGACATCCATGGCGAGGTCCATCTTTCAGTACACGACACCATGCAGCGCGGTACAGATGGGCCCAACAACATGCCGAATAGACCGCTCAGGATTGTTATCACCTTCCCTTGAGCGATGCGTGTCGCATATGCCTTCAACCAAACAATCGTCGGAGGCGTGTTTTAAGGCAACCCGGTCAGGCTGAACGCCTTAGACTCACTATCCAGAGAGTGCAGCAAGGTGGAGGTTCCCTGCTGTTTTGGAGTGGCATTATGTGGGGCCGACGTACGCCGCTGGTGGTCATGGAAGGGGCCGTAACGGCTGTACGATACGTGAATGTCATCCTCCCACACATAGCGCAACCATATCGATAGCATATTGGCGAGGCATTCGTCTTCATGGACGACAGTTCGCGCCCCCATCGTGCACACCTTGTGAATGACTTCCTCCAGGATAACGACATTGTTCGACTACAGTGGCCAGAACCCTATCGAACATGCCTGGGATAGATTGAAAAGGGCTGGTTATGGACGACGTGACCCACCAACCACTCTGAGGGTTCTACGCCGAATCACCATTGAGGAGTGGGACTATCTGGATCAACAGTGCCTTGATGAACTTGTGGATAGTATGCCACGACGAATACAAGCATGCGTCAGTGCAAGAGGACGTGCTATTGGGTATCAGAGGTACCAGTGTGTACAGCAATCTGGACCACCACTCTGAAGGTCTCGCAGTATGGTGGCACAACATGCAATGTTTGATTTTCATGAGCAATAAAAAGGGCGGAAATCATGTTGGTCTCTATTCCAATTTTCTGTACAGGTTCCGGAACTCTCGGAACCGAGGTGATGCAAAACTTTTTTGATATGTGTGTAATAACAGAATTAAAGAGCTACCAATGGCAAACAGATTAAAAAATTAAATACACAGTATCGATGTTCCATAATATTCATTTTGCAGCTCGCTAGGAAGGGACTTTCGGTTTCCTAGACCGTCCTCAAATAACTTAAGACCAAACAGATACATCGCACATCATCAGCGAGGCCTCATAGCTGTACACAGTTTGTTTTCCGAACACAACTCTGTATCTGTACAAAAGCACAAGATAAATGAAATTCATAAAGTAACTTTGAGCAAATAAATCTTATGTTATACTTTTAATCTTTTGCTGTAAAGTAATATAAGATTTCTTTGTTCAAAGCTTTTTCGTGAATTTCGATATGTTTATGTTTTTATGTCGATACGAGTGAGAGCAGGAAAGCAACGCCTCCGAATTTTTTATGCTGTTCTATTATCAGCTGAGGCATTACATACACGAAATTGATATTAGTTGATCGACTGTCCTGCTTCGTTGACGTAAGTTCCCTGCCAACAGAGGGCTCCTAACTGTAGTGTGTAACATGGCGGTGTGTAGCTTAAGTATCACGTTGCGTGAGAAAAGCGTGCTTGAATCGAGTTTCTAGCCGCAGAGAACACGCTCATACAGTCCCAACTTGGCTCCATCCTATTTTCACCTGTAGCCAAAACTTCGAGCACTGTACTTTCATAGTTATAGATCTGTGCAAGCAGACGCGAGGTTGTGGCGGTGTCAACAAACTGGTTTCTAGCAGGGGGAATGTTTACGTCGTCAGAGTGAAATAAACATGAAGAATGTCAATAAAATTTGTTTTACTTAGAAGTTTTAAGAATTTTCACGTAAAAAGTTCGGAGGGATTACTTTTCAGTACGCCCTCGTGTACTGACGTGAAAGGTCACGTATCTTTGTAATTACAATCGTAACAGAACTATAAACGTTCGCTGCTGTTCGAACAATCTGTTTGGTCTTACGTTATATCAGGATCGTGCAGAAAGCCGAGATATGGGTCACAACGAACTATAAAATAAATATCATTGCGGGAAGTCAAGACTGTGTATTTACGTATTTAGTATGTCTGTGTTCCTCCAAGTACCGATGGAATATTCCATAAATAGTGACAACAGAGTTCATTGATCATCAAAGAAAAATTCATATTGAATGTCGTATGATTAACTCTCTATACTGCGGAGAACTGAAAGAATAGGAATAGTGTCGTCCAAACATTTTAAAATGTCAACATTTATCTACTCGAGTAAATATATTCATACAAACACATCGCATAATTTGTTTGGATGGCTTGATGCTTTGTAAATAAAAGCAAAACGCGGCTGGTCTAAGACTCCCTTAAATTGCAGTGCTCTTGAGAGGGAGAAAACACACAATATTTGGTTCAAAAATGGCTCTGAGCACTATGGGACTTAACATCTGAGGTCATCAGGCCCCTAGAACTTAGAACTACTTAAACCTAACTAACCTAAGGACATCACACACATCCATGCCCGAGGCAGGATTCGAACCTGCGACCGTAGCAGTCGCGCGGCTCCGGACTGAGCGCCGAGAACCGCTAGACCACCGCGGCCGGCACAATATTTGGTGCTTCACGAAGTTTTTAGAAGGCATTATATATCGTCTTTTTACTTAATTCTTTGTGTCTTATTTTCTCTCTATGTACCAAATGACATCCTAAATTTCGAGTATTTTTTTCTCCTTCAACGTATCTGAAGTTTTCATTGTTGCAACAATTCCTAATAATTTTTTTCATCTACTTGCATTCATATTTACCGAAATAACTTTTTGCTTTCAGATATTTGGCTTCTCTTTTGGGTTAACGCTCGAAGGGAAACGAGTCATCAAGGATAGTGTGACAGAAAAAGTAACCGAAGGATAAAATACAGATTAAGACGACCCAAAAACACAAAATCCATTCCTGTAGCATCCGTGAGCAAAGCAAGTGTAGATGACTTCGGATGTTAGCAGACTACGGTCACAGGTTCGAATCCTGCCTCGGGCATGGATGTGTGTGATGTCCTTAGGTTAGTTAGGTTTAATTAGTTCTAAGTTCTAGGCGACTGATGACCTCAGAAGTTAAGTTCCATAGTGCTCAGAGCCACCATTTGTTAGCAGACGATGCCGACGTCTCCTTCACCAGTCTTCGGCATACTCAGGATTTTAGGACTTGGCTCATCCAGTTTATCACCGAGTCACCGAACCATCTATATGCTTCTACATGACGCGCACCCAGCATGAGCCCACCACGAATAGTCGATTATCAACAGAAAGCCTGTTCCTGATTCTTCGCTCATTTCTCTCTATCGCATCATACAAAACACAGCTCTTTTAGACGTGACAAATGCTTTTAATGCGATGGACGTAAAAACTTCGTTGAGACGCAGGACGTCACGGTACACTGGTGCAGTGGAAATGCCGAAACTTCGATGAATCAACATTTTGTTTTTTGTGCTTTGGGCAGTGTATTTGGAGCTTCCTGGCGTGCAGAAAAGACATTGCAAACTACCCCTTATTCTTCATTTTGAGTTATCAGTCTTCTGACTGGTTTGATGCGGCCCTCCATAAATTCCTCTCCTGTGCCAACCTCTTCATCTTAGAGCAACGCTTGCAACTTACTTCCTCAATTGTTTGCCCGATGTATTCCAATCTCTGTTTTCCTCTACAGTTTTTGTCCTCTACAGCTCCCTCTAGCACCACAGAGGTCGTTCCCCGATGTCTTAACAGATGTCCTACCATCCTGTCCCTTCTTCTTGCCAGTGTTTTCCTTATATTCCTTTCCTCATCGATTCTGCGCCGGATCTCCCCACTGCTTAGCTTATCAGTCCACCTAATTTTCAACATTCGTCTGTAGCACCACATCTCAAATGTTTCGATTCTCTTCTGCTCCGGTTTTCCTACAGTCCGTATTTCTCATCTTACGAGGCATTAAAGGAAAATACGCGGTATGTGATAAGAATTGTCACCACGTGGCCGCATCCAGCTAGGTCTGACGAGTTGGCTACGGGAAACAGTGACCTAGTTAGACCTGCTGAAATGAAGTGGTATCAAGAAAAGTATTTCGCAGATGAATGTTAGAAGAGGGAGCAGGAAATTGTCAATGAAAATGCCCAAATTCTGCTTCCTGACTGAGAGGCCAACTGTTGAAACAGTGTTGCAGAGCGGCTGGGATCTCGCGAAATCAAAGTTTTGACCCACAGCCTTCGCAGTGTGTAGCAGTTGACTTGTGGGCCCAATGGGATTCAGGTGACGTTTCAAAAGCGTTGCGTATATCGAGTAGTAAGTGAATGATACTTCGTGGCCTGTAAAGCTATTTTCTTGAATACGGGAAGCTTGAAAACGTTCACAAGAACGCTTCCGTGCGCGGGCGTAGAATTTAATTTTTTCCCAGTTATGTAAGCGAATGTTGCAGCTTTGTAAGCGAACAGGTATTCGGTAGATGGAGGTCCCATATCTGCTGGCGGAACTTGTAGGTGGTTGAAAGTGGTGTTTAATGAATGAAGTAGACTGGGAAAAGTTTGACTGAAGCCAATAAATTACAATTGTTTCAGTGGTAACATCAAAAGTGTGGAATTTGTGTGCCTTCTGCCTTCATAACTTACATCTGTTATCCTTTTCCTTCATCAAGGAAGTTTTCGATAAGTAGTAGGAAATAAGACAGCGATCTATTGCAAATTAATACTTAATGAAACAGTTAAGATAGCAAAAAATTATTTATTTACAAATGATGATCGGTTTCGGCCTTTACGCTGGCCACGCAACTGTTCTGTGCACCGTCATATAGAGTAGTCGGTCTGAAGATGGCCAGCTTAAAGGCCGAAATAGGTGATCATTTTTAACTAAATGATTATTCGTGATCTTGACTGTGTCATTAAGTGATATCAAGGAAGTTGCTAGAAACTGTCTGGAGAGGGTGTGTTGACTGTTAGTAATGTGTTTTTCGGCTGGTTCCAGCGGAGTTCGAGTCCTCCCTGGGGCATGGGTGTCTGTGTTTGTCCTTAGGATAATTTAGGTTAAGTAGTGTGTAAGCTTAAGGACTGATGACCTTAGCAGTTAAGTCCCACAAGATTTCCCTCACATTTGAACATTTGAGTACTGTGTTTTTCCCAGTGTAGCGGTCTGATCTCAGAAACTTTCTGGATGTATTAAGCATCGGCTGTGGAGCAGTCGAAAAAATGGCTCTGAGCACTATGGGACTTAACATCGGAGGTCATCTGTCCCCTAGAACTTAGAACTACTTAAACCTACCTAACCTAAGGACATCACACACATCCATGCCCAAGGCAGGATTCGAACCTGCGACCGTAGGAGTCGCACGGTTCCGGACTGAAGCGCCTAGAACCGCTCGGCCAGCCTGGACGGCCAGAGCGTTACATTACAATCTGAAAAGTAATAGGACGTTTTTTTTCGGGATTGTTTTTACCTTTTGTCTGCTACTGGCATCGGAACACATTTTGCAGATGCAATTTTTCCTCAGCAGGTAGCATCGTTTCGGCTAGATGCTGGCCATATGTCTGCACCCAGATGGAAGAATTAGAAACAGACTCGCCCCCAGTCCACCTGCCTAACTGCCGCTATCCGAGTCCCACTCGGGTTCCATCCACATTGTGTTAACCCGGGCTCTCCCACATACGTTTCCTATTAAATTTTCGAAGAATCACCGCACAAAGCGAGTTCTGCCCTCGGTTGCTAGTGGCACTTTGCGAGACACCGCGGACGCTCGGGGAACGAGGCAAAAGAAATGTTGGAATACAAAAAGCGTTTTTATCTTATAACTTGTTTTTCTCCGCGGAAGGACTGCAGCTAAAAAATACTCCTCGTAATTTTCTTTAGCGACATTTTTTCTCTGTACTCCAACTTGTCACGGTAACCTGAAACGTACAAGAGGTAAAAAAAGTAAAGAAATAAAGCTGCAATTTTTTTTCGTCCCTCGAGGCGTGGGGTGGGGGGGGGGGGGGAAGTCGCGACGCTACTACCCTCCCCAGCCCTCAGAAAAGACACACCGCGACCCCCTCGCCGTCATCGGTGCGCCTGCCTCCAGAGCAAGGGGTTTTATTTTGGGAAGAATAAACGATTAGCACCGCACGCCCATCCGTTAGCGCGGCCGAATTAAAATCCCCGGATGACAGAGGCCGCCGGATCGGCGCGGCGCGGCCCGGCGAGCGCTGAAAAACGGCCGCCATGAATCTAAATCTCGGCTGCGGCGCCGGTGGCTGCGTGGATGCGGGGCTGGCTGGCACGGGCTCGGTCGGGCTTACCGCGCCCACGCCGGGCGCGCCGCCGCCGCTCCGATAAATCTGGGCCCCCGAGGGGCGGCGGGGGCGGCGGAGAGGGGCGGCGGGCGCGTGAGGAGGGGTCAGGCAGGCCGCGGCGCCGCGCCGGTGTTTCCGACGCGCAGGGCTCTTCAGCACTGCAGGTCACAAGCCCGGGTCGAGACGGCGACACTGCGCTCGAGCTCCCTGCCCCTCCTTCCTCCCCCTCCAACAAGCCAACTTCTTCCCAATCTCTCTGTCATCCTTCTCGCTACTCAGGCTATTTATTCTTTCGCCGAAAACAACATTACTACGAGGGTCACTCCAAAAGAAATGCACGCTATTTTTTGTAAAAAAAATGCTATTCAATCTGTATATTGAGCAAGCAGTTAAGGAAACAAAAGAAAAGTTCGGAGTAGGTATTAAAATCCATGGAGAAGAAATAAAAACCTTGAGGTACGCCGATGACATTGTAATTCTGTCAGAGACAGCAAAGGACTTGGAAGAGCAGTTGAACGGAATGGACAGTGTCTTGAAAGGAGGGTATAAGATGAACATCAACAAAAGCAAAACGAGCATAATGGAATGTAGTCGAATTAAGTCGGGTGATGCTAAGGGAATTAGATTAGGAAATGAGACACTTGAAGTAGTAAAGGAGTTTTGCTATTTGGGGAGCAAAAGAACTGATGATTTTCGAAGTAGAGAGGACATAAAATGTAGACTGGCAATGGCAGGGAAAGCGTTTCTGAAGAAGAGAAATTTGTTAACATTGAGTATAGATTTAAATGTCAGGAAGTCGTTTCTGAAAGAATTTGTATGGAGTGTAGCCATGTATGGAAGTGAAACATGGACGATAAATAGTTTAGACAAGAAGAGAATAGAAGCTTTCGAAATGTGGTGCTACAGAAGAATGCTGAAGATTAGATTGGTAGATCACATAACTAATGAGGAGGTACTGAACAGAATTGGGGAGAAGAGGAGTTTGTGGTACAACTTCACCAGAAGAATGGATCGGTTGGTTGGACCTGAGGCATCAAGGGATCACCAATTTAGTACTGGAGAACAGCGTGGAGGGTAAAAATCGTAGAGGGAGACCAAGAGATGAATACACTAAGTAGATTCAGAAGGATGTAGGCTGCAGTAGGTACTGGGAGGTGAAGAAGCTTGCACAGGATAGAGTAGCATGGAGAGCTGCATCAAACCAGTCTCAGGACTGAAGACGACAACAACAACAACAACAATTTTCATTCTGCATGTGTGAAAGTTTTACAGTGTGTAGATACATCCTTCCCGCTTGTTTTCAAACTTAGTTCAACCAGTTCCCTTGGGTGGCGCCGTCACAGCATGTCTTCAAGATAGCTGCTACACTTGACGTTCGTCAGAAGCAATGTGCCGTCATGAATTCCTGTGCTGTGGAAACGAGACAGTGGGAAACATCCACAAGAGGTTGAAAAAGGTGTATGGAGGTGCTGCTCTCGATCGCAGTACAGTTAGTCGGTGGGCAAGCAGGTTACGTGATGAAAGCGGGCACGGCAATATTGAGGATTGTCCTCGCAGCGGCAGGCCTCGTACTGCACACACTCCAGACAATGTGCACAGAGTTAACGAATTGGTGATCACTGACAGACGCATCACAGTGAACGAATTGTCGCGCTACGTTGGGATAGGGGAAGGAAGTGTTTGCAGAATACTGGAAGTGTTGGCGTTAAAAACGGTTTGTGCCAGGTGGGTTCCCAGGATGTTGACAGTGGCTCACAAAGAAACAAGAAAAACGGTATGCAGCGAAATTTTGGAACAGTACGAGAATGGTGGAGATGAATTTCTTGGAAGAATTGTGTAATGAAACATGGCTCCATCATTTTTCACCAAAGACGAAGAGGCAATCAATGGAGTGGAATCATACAAATTCACCCAAGAAAAAAAAATTCAAAACCACACCTTCTGCTAGAAAAGTTATGGCTACGGTGTTTTTCGATTCCGAAGAACTCTTGCTTGTGGACATCATGCCAAGTGGAACCACCATAAATTCTGATGCATATGTGACGACATTGAAGAAACTTCAAGCTCGACTGAGTCGTGTTCGAACACATCGGCAAAAGCAGGATGTTTTGCTGTAGTACGACAATGCACGGCCACATGTCAGTCAAAAAACGGTGGAAGGGAAGACTTATGAACAAATAAGACTGCAGGGAAACAAACAAGAGACAACCAAGAAACTTCCTGGCAGATTAAAACTGTGTGCCGGACCGAGACTCGAACTCGGGACCTTTGCATTTCGCGGGAAAGTGCTCTACCAACTGAGCTACCCAAGCACGACTCACGCCCCGTCCTCACAGCTGGAAACATCCCCCAGGCTGTGGCTAAGCCATGTCTCCGCAATATCCTTTCTTTCAGGAGTGCTAGTTCTGCACGGTTCGCAGGAGAGCTTCTGTAAAGTTTGGAAGGTGGGAGACGAGGTACTGGCAGAAGTACGGCTGTGAGGACGGGGCGTGAGTCGTGCTTGGGTAGCTCACTTGGTAGAGCATTTGCCCACGAAAGGCAAAGGTCCCGAGTTCGAGTCTCGGTCCGGCACACAGTTTTAATCTGCCAGAAAGTTTCATATCAGCGCACACTCCCCTGCAGAGTGAAAATCTCATTCTGGAAGAAACAACCAAATCTGAAGCTCTTTAAGATGGCCCTTAAATACACCACTACTTTCGATTTTAGTGTCCTCCAATCCATTACCTTCATCTTACAATTTACTTTCGCTCTTTCCCTTCGGTTTTGTCCTTAATTTTTTTTCCTTTAACATAAAATTGCTGATGATGCTGTGGTGTGCAGGGAGGTGTTGTCACTGAGTGAGTCTTGGAGGATAGGGGATGGTTTGGACAGAATGTCCAGTTGGTGTGAATAATGGCAAGTTGCTCTAAATGTCAATAAAATCTGTAAGTTAGTGTGGATGAGTTCGTAAAACAATCCTGAGACGTTCGAATACAGCATCAGTAGAGTACTGCTTGACACTGTCCTATCAATTAAATATCTAGGCGTAGCAAAGTGATATGAAATGGAACAAGCACGTCAGATTGGTAAAAGGGAAGGCGAATTGCCGACTTCGTTTTGTTGGGGGGATTTTTGGGAGAATGTAGCTCAGCTGTATGCGATTCTTGAGTAGTCTCGATTGTTCGGTATTGCCACCAAGGCGAACTGAAGCTGTTCAGAGGCGTGCTGATAAATGTGTTACTGGTAGGTTCGATCAGCACGCAAGAGTTACGGTGATTCTTCGCAAATGCAAGGGGGAGTCCCTGAAGGGAGGTCGACGTCCTTTTTGCGACATTTTATAGGTTCCGTTTCTTGCTGCAGCATAAACTTCGATTTTGGTACAAAGCTACAAACTAACTCTACGGCGTTTATTCAGTAGTGATGCGGAGGAATTCTAAAACCAATTTTCTCTGCGTCCTTAGCCACTTCATCTAGTGCATATTTGGTGTGTACTACCCTATTTTTTTAACAATTTCTTGTAATTATTTCTTCAACATACCGTCTTCAGAAGCGACGCTTATAGATTTTAGCCATACTGCTGTATCTTGCTTATTGACATTCACATTAGGAACTTTTCTTTCTCTACGAGAATGGTACGGCACATTATCAAGAACAATTACTCCGTTTTCTGAAGCCGAGGAAGAGCATCTTGAAAATGGAAACAAAGAATAGCAATTAAGTGGGGACATCAGCAATGAATGCTAAATGTGATTACATACACAGGTGCTTACGCTAATGATGAAAACCTGGTCTTTCAAACGGAATGAACTTTACAATCAAATTCTAAGATCACCACTATATACCAAGCCACAATAACGAATTAAAATCGCATCGTTAGCGGCCAAACAGAGCGAGCGCTCCCTGCATTGTTCACCACACGACGGCAGCGCTTGGGGTCACGCGCCTTCTGTGTTTACAGGTCGTCTCTCGTTTCGTTAAACGGTGTCTGGCGAAATACGTAAACCGTATTTTCGACAGTACTCAAGTTCAGAATTCAAGAGAATCAGACGATACATAGCATCATCAACGCTTAAGATTACATCTAATTGAAAGAACGTCAGGAATCTTTTACATTATCCCTCTGCTACCTTCCAACCTCAGCCCCTGTCTGGAATTAAGTTTTATCTCTTCCAGCAAGTTTCAAAACAGCCTAGAGTGAACGGTCCATTCCGGAAACCGACGGTGTTTTCATGGCAGCGGACATCCCAGAATATTTGCCGCCTTGTGCTATTTACAGAAATTGTAGAAGGAACGGGCAAAAAAAAAAAAAATAAATAAATAAATATATATATATATATATATATATATATATATATATATATATATAGGGCTATTACAAATGATTGAAGCGATTTCATAAATTCACTGTAGCTCCATTCATTGACATATGGTCACGACACACTACAGATACGGCTGGACGCTCTGCACAGTCCGTTTACGACGGTGGACATCTTGCGATGCTTAGGTGTATTGTTCACCCGATCGCTACGGCACTCAGCGGCGGCGAGCTATCGACGTCTCCTCCAGAACGTCCGACTGCACATACGCAACAATTCACTCCGAACCCTCGACCTGCTCCAAAGGGTGGACTACACTAATATTCACCTGGCCTCGCCACTGCCGCACCTGGCACAGGTACTGCCAATGCCACATGGTATTGCTGACAGATTAATGGCTGCCTATAGATACTATATCAGCCAAGGAATGTTGTTTAAGATTAAATACGAGACTTTAACTCTCCCACACCATTCTGGAGGACTTAACCTCACGGATGCGCGGAACAAGGCTCTAGCTCTATACCTGCGAGCGACGCTACGCACTTGGAACCAACGGCAACACGCCATCACGTCGGCCATCCTGGATGTGCTTCTTCCCACGTCCTTTGAACCACCGGTGGCGGTAGGCGCAATCTCGCCCTCTTTTTCTCACGTCGCGCGATTTTTTGTTGATTTTAGTTATGTTCAAAAAAATGGTTCAAATGGCTCTGAGCACTATGCGACTTAACTTCTGAGGTCATCAGTCGCCTAGAACTTAGAACTAATTAAATCTAACTAACCTAGGGACATCACACACATCCATGCCCGAGGCAGGATTCGAACCTGCGACCGTAGCGGTCACTCGGTTCCAGACTGTAGCGCCCAGAACCGCACGGCCACTCCGACCGGCCAGTTATGTTCAGGTACAGATACCTTCTACAAGAATCCCCACTACCAAAAATGTTCAAATGTGTGTGGAATCCTATGGGACTTAACTGCTAAGGTCATCAGTCCCTAAGCTTACACACTACTTAACCTAAATTATCCTAAGGACAAACACACCCACCCACGCCCGAGGGAGGACTCGAACCTCCACCGGGACCAGCCGCACAGTCCATGACTGCAACGCCTTAGACCGCTCAGCTAATCCCTCGCGGCTCCCCACTACCCGTGAGATATATCGATACTTGCGGCGTCATCATGGCAGCAATGTTGTCGAACTTAAATACCCAACACGAAACTGGCGACAGATTTGGCGAGCGGTCCACAGACCTCTCCTCACCACAGCAGCGCGATCGTCATGGTACACACTAATCAACCGCAAGACAGTCAACCGCCAACGATTGTACGACATTCGCATGGTAGATTCCCCGCTCTGCCTTATATGTGGCATGCAGGACACCGACGAACATTCTCTGCAGTGCGGTGGGGCAAAGGATGTCTGGCGGCTGACGCAACGCATCATGGCCCTCCTCCGACGCACCGACGAATCAACGGTCACGGCGGACCCTTTATTCTTCCCTGACGCTGTCTTTTTCCCCTCACAAAAAACTTCGGCAATCCGATAGATTGGAGGACACGCATCGCACTACGTGCTCTCGCGGACCTTGATATCGGGCATGGACTATTGGCATTATCTACTAGAACAACACGAAATCATCCGACGCCACTCTAAATATTAAACGCATTTTGCGAACTTTCTAGGCAGCATGTTTCATAACCCCCCGAAGCGGTGGGGAGTCCCAGGTTTACGTTGTTTCGAGGGATAGGATGTACTCCCAGTGAAGTGACGAGGAAATCACTTCAGCCCTGTATTTCTTTCCCTTCTTTTTTATATATGATTTTTCTTTTGGGTCATTAAAATTAAATGAATAAATAAAATATTATTGTTACTAACACAGAAATTACACTGTACAATGTTTCCTTCCTGTTGCCTCTCCCTTATTTATCCTGTCAGGAGACGGGGACACCGTGGTCAGGCCTCCAAGTACGACCCCTGCCCACTCTACCCCCTGACTGTCATTCTGTCATTACCTTAAAAAAAAAATGGATAGAGCCTTTTCCATGTAAGCAGGAGATCCCGGGTTCGAGTCCCGGTCGGGGCACACATTTTCAGCCGTCCACATCGAGGTATATCAACAACACCTGTCGGCAGCTGAGGGTTCCAGTTAGTCATCATTTAGGTTGGTAGTAGCTAGAACGGGCAAAAACTGCCAATGAGAATTATAGCGCCTGCGTGTCAAGTAAAGACAGACCCTAAAAAATAACACTTTGGATCATTACAGGCTGTTAATCGATACGTCGATAATCTGTCATGTCCAAGTATATCGATCGCTCCATAAAAAATCGACAGACAGGATTATCGATGTTTTATGTTCACTCCTAAATTATACCGAGCGAGGTGGCGCAGTGGTTAGCACACTGGACTCGCATTCGGAAGGAAGACGGTTCAATCCCGCGTCCGGCCATCCTGATTTAGGTTTTCCGTGATTTCCCTAAATCTCTCCAGGCAAATGCCGAAATGGTTGCTTTGAAAGGGCACGGCCGACTTCCTTCCCCATCCTTCCCTAATCCGATGAGACCGATGACCTCGCTGTTTGGTCTCTTCCCCCAAACAACCAACCAACCAACCAAATTATAGTACTCGGCTAGTGTCTGTCGCTTCAGATCTCTGACGCCCCACATCTTGCGAGCCGAGAAGCAAAGAAAAAATGCTGTGGTCGGGTTTGCAGGTGAAGCTAAAATTTCAGGCGACGCGATAACAGCACTGCGAAGTGCAAAAAGAGGAAGGCTCGTGTGGGAGGCAGGGACTCGTGCTGTTAGGCGCCGGGCGTCCCGTAGCCGGAGCGCCGGTGCCCGGTGGCCCTGAGGGAATGCGGGCACGGCGGACGGGCGGCCGGGGCACGGGCGGAAGCAAAAAGCCGGCGGCGGCGGCGGCGGCGGCGGCGCAGCAGGTGCCGGGCTGGGCGGCGAGCCCGCGTGGTGGGGGCAGCGGCGGCGGCGGCGGCGGCGGCGGGCCTTTATTTAATTTAGCGCGCGGCAGCCAGCGGCGGCGGCAGCGGGCAGATTACAGCGGGCCGCGCCGCGCCAGTTCTCTCTCCCTCCCCCTCCCTCTCTCTCTCTCTCTCCCTCTCTCTCTCTCTCTCTGTATCCGCTCGTTCGCCTCCCGCGGGACGCCAGCCAGCGAGTGAGCCGCCAGGCCGCGCCGTGCCGAGCCAGCGACGCAGCGCAGCGAAGCCGTGCCGTCGCTGTTGCAACGCCCTCCTCTAGCGCGCCGACCCACTTATTACTCGCGCAGCAGCTGCTCTCACACCATGCGTCACTTCGTGAAGCGGCGTACTTGGCGGTGTTTTTCGACCGGAAACACCTCTTCTGAGAACAGGAAATCACTACGTATGTTTTTTTTAAATTGTTTCACTTGGTGCCCTCAGATATGATCTACTCAGTCGACTTACGATATAAAGGGCATCCCAAGAGGAATGGTCAACAATCAGGGATATGACAGGAACGATCATCTCTCAGGGATATGATAGGAACGATAATACACTACTGGCCATTAAAATGATATGATAGGAGCGATAATACACTACTGGCCATTAAATTGCTACACCACGAAGATGACGTGCTACAGACGCGAAATTTAACTGAGAGAAAGACGTTGCTGCGATATGCAAATGATTAGCATTTCAGAGCATTCACACAAGGTTGGCGCCTATGGCGACTCCTACAACGTGCTGACATGAGGAAAGTTTCCAACCGATTTCTCATACACAAGCGTTGTCTGGTGAAACGTTGTTGTGTAAGGAGGAGAAATGCATACCATCACGTTTCCGACTTTGATAAAGGTCGGATTGTAGCCTATCGCGATTGCGGTTTATCGTATCGCGACATTGCTGTTCGCATTGGTCGAGATTCAATGACTGTAGCAGTATATGGAATCGGTGGGTTCAGGAGGGTAATACGGAACTCCGTGCTGGATCCCAACGGCCTCGTATCACTAGCAGTCGAGATGACAGGCATCTTATCCGCATGGCTGCAACGGATCGTGCAGCCACGTCTCGATCCCTGTGTCAACAGATGGGGACGTTTGCAAGACAACAACCATCTGCACGAACAGTTCGACGACGTTTGCAGCAGCAAGGACTATCAGCTCGGAAACCATGGCTACGGTTACCCTTGACGCTGCACCAAAGACAAGAGCGCCGGCCAGTGTGGCCGAGCGGTTCTAGGCGCTTCAGTCGCAGGTTCGAATCCTGCTTCAAGCATGGATGCTTGTGATGTCCATAGGTTAGTTACGTTTAACTAGTTCTAAGTTGTAGGGGACTGATAACCTGATATGTTGGGTCTCATAGTGCTCACAGCCATTTTTGAACAGGAGCGCCTGCGATGGTGTACTCAACAACGAACCTGAATGCACCAATGGCAAAACGTCATTTTTTCGGATGAATCCAGTTTCTGTTTACAGCATCATGATGGTCGTATCTGGGTTAGGCGACATCGCGGTGAACGCACATTGGAAGCGTGTATTCGTCATCGCCATACTGGCGTATCACCCGGCGTGATGGTATGGGGTGCCATTGGTTACACGTCTCGGTCACCTCTTTGTCGCATTGACGGCACTTTGAACAGTCGACGTTACATTTCAGATGTGGTACGACCCGTGTCTCTACTCTTCGTTCGGTCCCTGCGAAACCCTACATTTCAGCAGGATAATGCACGACCGTATGTTGCAGGTCCTGTACGGGCCTTTCTGGATACAGAAAATGTTCGACTGCTGTCCTGGCCAGCACATTCTCCAGATCTCTCACCAATTGAAAACGTCAGGTCAATGGTGGCCGAGCAACTGGCTCGTCACAATACGCCAGTCACTACTCTTGATGAGCTGTGGTATCGTGTTGAAGCTGCATGGGCAGCTGTACCTATACACGCCATCCAAGTTTTGTTTGACTCAATACCCAGGCGTATCAAGGTCGTTATTACGGCCAGAGGTGGTGGTTCTGGGTACTGATTTCTCAGGATCTATGCACCCAAATTGTGTGATAATGTTATCACATACAGTTCTAGTATAATATATTTGTCCAATGAATACCCGTTTATCATCTGCACTTCTTCTTGGTGTAGCAATTTTAATTACCAGTAGTGCATGTTCATACGTCTTATCCCAAAGGTTTCCGAAACAGAACACAGATCTTCGTGTAACCCGCGTAATTTGCACGTATTCATTACCACGGTTAGGCACATACAAGAATGGTGAAGTGCAAGGCATGAGGCAAATTCGTGTTGCATCACCGTCAAAACTGCCGTTGCTGCCTTCTCTTAACCGTCGCAAAATGTGTCCCTCAAGGCTCTATTCTCAGTCCAGTTTTTCTTCTGTTTGTTAATGAGTTCCCCACCGGTGTAAACATTCTGTGAGCTCTTTCTGCAGGTGATACACTTTGCCGCAGCGGTAATACCGGTGTCCCAGAATATGCTGTGTAGAAATCAACATGGATTCCGGAACACCGATCGTGTGAGACCAAACTCGCTTTATTTGTTCATGAGACCCAGGTAGATGCCATTTTCCTTGATTTCCGGAAGGCGTTCGATACAATTCCGCACTGTCGCCTGATAAACAAAGTAAGAGCCTACAGAATATCAGACCAGCTGTGTGGCTGGACTGAAGAGTTTTTAGCAAACAGAACACAGCACGTTGTTCTCAATGGAGAGACGTCTGCAGACGTTAAAGTGACCTCTGGCGTGCCACATGGGAGTTTATGGGACCATTGCTTTTCAAAATAGCTCTGAGGACTACCGGACTTAACGTCTTAGGTTCAAATGGCTCTGAGCACTATGGGACTTAACATCTGTGGTCATCAGTCCCCTAGAACTGAGAACTACTTAAACCTAACTAACCTAAGGACAGCACACAACACCCAGCCATCACGAGGCAGAGAAAATCCCTGACCCCGCCGGGAATCGAACCCGGGAACCCGGGCGTGGGAAGCGAGAACGCTACCGCACGACCACGAGATGCGGGCTAACGTCTTAGGTCATCAGTCCCCTAGAACTTAGAACTACTCAAACCTAACTAACCTAAGGACATGACACACATCCATGCCCGAGGCAGGATTCGAACCTGCCTCCGTAGCGGTCGCGCGGTTCCAGATTGTAGCGCCTAGAATCGCTCGGGCACTTCGGTCGGCCATTGCTTTTCACAATATATATAAATGACCTAGTAGATAGTGTCGGAAGTTCCATGCGGCTTTTCGCGGATGATGCTGTAGTATACAGAGAAGTTGCAGCATTAGAAAATTGCAGCGAAATGCAGGATCTGCAGCGGATAGGCACTTGGTGCAGGGAGTGACAACTGACCCTTAACATAGACAAATGCAATGTATTGCGAATACATAGAAAGAAGGATCCTTTATTGTATGATTATATGATAGTAGAACGAACACTGGTAGCAGTTACTTCTGTAAAATATCTGAGAGTATGCGTACGGAACGATTTGAAGTGGAATGATCATATAAAATTAATTGTTGCTAAGGCGGGTGCCAGTTGAGATTCATTGGGAGAGTCCTTAGAAAATGTAGTCCATCAACAAAGGAGGTGGCTTACAAAACACTCGTTCGACCTATACTTGAGTATTGCTCATCAGTGTGGGATTCGTAGCAGGTCAGGTTGACAGAGGAGATAGAGAAGATCCAAAGAAGAGCAGTGCGTTTCGTCACAGGGTGATATGGTAAGCGTGATAGTGTTACAGAGATGTTTAGCAAATTCAAGTGGCAGACTCTGCAAGAGAGGCGTTCTGCATCGCGGTGTAGCTTGCTGTCCAGGTTTCGAGAGGGTGCGTTTCTGGATGAGGTATCGAATATATTGCTTCCCCCTATTTATACCTCACGGAGGCTTTCCGATAGTAGTTCTTCCCGCGAACCATACGCGACTGGAACAGGAAAGGGAGGTAATGACAGTGGCACGTAAAGTGCGCTCAGCCACACACCGTTGGGTGACTTGCGGAGTGTAGATGTAGATGTATATCACCGAAGCTATCGGGCTTGGGTAGCACTTGGATGGGTGAGTGTCTTGATCCGCCAAGCGCTGTTGGCAAGTGAGGTGTACTCAGCCCCTGTGAGGCCAATTGAGGAGCTATTTGATTTAGTAGGAGCGGCTCCGGTGACGAAAACTGACAGGCTTGGAGAGCGGTTTGCTGACCACAGCCCCCTCCATATCCGCGTTCAGCGACGCCTAACAGCTGAGGATGACACGGCAGTCGGTCGGTACCATTGGGCCTTCCGAGGCCTGTTCGGACGGAGAGAGAGACACTGGTATTACTGGAACACAGGTTGAGGGGGTAAGAGGCATACGAGCGCGCCACTAGCCGAAGAACGAAACCATTTGGAATAGGGCACATTCCGTACGAAGCTTTTTGTTTCAAACAATTGTTCCTGTCATCCCTGAATACTGACCATTCCTTTTTGAACATCCTGTGTAACCGTTTCTTCTTCAGCACTTCATGGATTAGGCACTGAGCCTGTTGTTTCTTCATAAACTCTCTCCCTATCTCTATTTAGGTCTTCCAAAATCTCTTCTTCCCACCGCCCGTGAGTTTGGCAACTCATTTGCTGACCATTCTCTGTAAGCGATCATAACAGGTGTTGCGGGCGGTGGTTGGTAAATCTCCTTTCAGTATGGTCTACATTTAGTTCTTGTCGCGCTGTTTCGTTTTTTATGTGGTCCTTCAGTAGTCTGCTATTGTTCTTAAACATTGCATTTCCGAGCCTTGTGTTTTTCCTCGTGCTCTTTTCGTAAGTACCCAACATACATTCCCATGAAGAAGTGCTGGAAGAGCCACAGTTTTATACTCTCGTTTATTGTCTGGCCTTATTTTTGAAGTCATTATGAATGGTGCCATTTGTATTTCCAATAAAGCACTGAAGTACTGAATGTTGCCTAGCAACAGATTTTGATGTCACAGATGTGCAAAACGCACATCAGCAAAACTTTTTCACCACCCCGACATGTCGTGCAGGTATGTTGCTATTGTGGCACTTCCTGAACCGATCGGGAAGTCACAATATTTGTAGACCTACCTATACGCAATTACCATGAGCGGTACCTACAGGTAGAACAATAAACTTGAATGGACTGCAGCACTTCTGTTGAAAGTAAAGCAACAGTAGGAACGCGTTAGAGGCGTCTGTGAACAGTAGAGCCAACATTTTTTGAAAGGTATACCAGTGGCCTGAAATATATACGTATTTTCGTATATAAACTTCACATACTAAACACTGTACTTTATGGTTATAAACAGTTCTGGCACCTTCTGACTTTGCGTAACGCGTAGCGTAATAGTGCTTCACAGTAATTTATTATTTAGTGCTAGGCATTCACTTGTGTGTGTCCGGAGCACTGACTATTGAAAGGATACCATGAGCTTCCGTTCATCGGCTGAACGGTGAGATGAAATGACAAGATCCACTGTCTGGCGTACTTTATGTTTTACGCTGAAGACGATGACGTATCGCAGCCAGGCAATGCATCACCGGGAGGAGGACTATGCTGCCCACGTGGAAATGTATACTGACATTTTGGAGGCCGCTGGAAATCAAAACCTGTTACATAACCCCCCCCTCCCTCCCTCCTTCCCTCCCTCCCTCTCTCTCTCTCTCTCTCTCGCTCTTCTAGGACGAAGCTATATTTCTCATATGAGTTTGTGCCTGTAACTGCTGTCGACAACAATCCTCATGATGTGCAAGAATGGGAGGGAAACACCTCGAAACTGACCGAAACTGAGCTTATGGCTAGGGCTAAGATTATGGGCAATTCTTTTTGGCACAGTAAACGATAGCAGGTACGAGTTAAGTTGACATGCTTCAGCTCTTTGTGAAACCGCAGTTGGAGTCTGACAGGATTCTGAATCCGTTTTGTACCAGCAGAATTGCGATCCTCCCCATTCCGCTCCCATTGTTCGAGATTATCTCAACCGATGTTCCCTGGACGGCGGATCGGTAGAGGTAACCTGCCCTCACCTACGTAGACTACTCCGTGTGGATTCACATCATGTTCCTTGTGTGCAGGGTTAAATCGGTACCCTGCGTCAACGGCGTGATACGATTGTGGAAGCAGTTAATAGCATCACAGCTGACAGACTACGAACCGTTTTCCGGGATATGGCGAAAAGTTGGTGTCTTTGGGTTGACATGCAGGGTGGCCAAATCGCAGTTTAGTGATTTCTAATGCCTTACGTGCCCTTGTTGTATGGATATATGTTGATTCTCTCGATCACGGGGTTCGGGTTTCGATTCCTGGCGGGGTCGGAGATTCTCTCCACTCGGAAGTCTGTGTGTGAGCGGGCCGGTGCGTGTGTGTGCGAATACGTGCGTGCATGTGTGTGTGTGTGTGTGTGTGTGTGTGTGTGTGTGTTGTCCTCATCACCATTCAATCATTACCTACCAGCAGATCGCCGAAGTGGCGTCAAAAGGACATGAACCAGGCGGCCGAACTCCTCAGAGGGAGATTTACGTCGAAAACTATCGATTGTGGGGTACTGGGATAGATTCCCTAGTGGGCTATTTCCTATAGTCGGGAGCCTGTGTGTGAACGCAAGCTTGCGTGTGTGTGCGCGTCCTAGCGTGCGTATCTGTGTGAATGTGTGTGTGTGTGTGTGTTTTGTCTTCATCATCAGTCAAATTCCGACCAGCAAGTCGCCGAAGTGGCGCCAAAAGGACTTTTGACCCGGGGGCCGAACTGCCCAGAAGGGGACTTAATGCCCAAAAAACCCGATCATGGGGTCCCGGGTTCGATTCCCTGGGTGGAAATTTTCTCCACTCGGGACTATGTGTGTGTGTGTAGATTGTGTGTGCGTGTATGTGTGTGGGTGTGTGAGTGTGTGTGTGTCATCATCATATTTCATCATCATCGACGCGCAAGTCGCTGAAGTGGCGTCAAATAGTTCAAATGGCTCTGAGCACTATGGCAACTTCTGAGGTCATCAGTCCCCTAGAACTTAGAACTACTTAAACCTAACGAACCTAAGGACATCACACACATCCATGACCGAGGCAGGATTCGAACCTGCGACCGTAGCGGTCGCGCGGTTCCAAACTGAAGCGCCTAGAAGCGCTCGGACACCCCGGCCGGCGAAGTGGAGTCACATAAAAAGACTTCCACCATGCGTTCGAGCTCCTCAGATGGGACTCGCGATCAAAAATGCTATTCGTACATTTCAAGTAGCTCCTCACACGGCAGATACCATTCTGAGGACAAATTGTCGGCAACAAGGGAAAACGATTAGGGGTCATCTGCGTGGCAGCCACGCACGCTGTACGCTTATCCACGAAGGGCGGAAGAGAGTGAAAGAGAGAAAGAAAAAAAACTGAGGAGACAAACGCGCACGCCTCCACGAAGCTGAAAGATGAGTATGGAAATACAGGCGGGCTCCGGCAAAATCGCACGCGCGGTCGTAATAGCCCCGGCCGGAGAGGAGAACGAACGATGAGGAGGGGAGAGGAAGAGACGCAGCGCGATAACGGTGCAGGGAGGGGAGAGAGAGAAGAAGGAGAGGAGAGGAGAGGGAGAGAGAGAGAGAGAGAGAGAGAGAGAGAGAGAGCGCACATTCCAGTGCGGATCGGCGGTGCGCGGGCCAGGCGCGGCCGGCGCGGGCCGCCGTGGCAGGAATGCGCCGGCGGCCGCGCGGCCCGCCCAGGCACGGTGGAGCCACACACCAGGTGTCTGCCCGCCGCCGCCGCCGCCGTCGCCGCGCGGTAAAAAATAGCCGGCGGGCGAGCCAGCCAGCGGCGGCTGTCCCGCGCTTTCCCTTCCCTCGCTGCCACGCCACGCCAGCAGGCGACATCGATCCACCGGCTGCGCCGCGGCGCGCCTAGCTTCCGCTCGCACGCTCCCACCGTGCCACCAGCTTGGCCGGCCGCCGGCACGCTGTCCCGGGACGCTAGCCGACGCCCAAAAAAAGTTACCGGGTGCTCAGAAATGCAGTTACACCCTATATTTTTTAATGGACCTGTATTTAATTTATTACACTACTGGTCATTAAAATTGCTACACCACGAAGAAGACGTGCTACAGACGCAAAATTTAACCGACAGGAAGATGCTGTGATATGCAAATGATTAGCTTTTCAGAGCATTCACACAAAGTTGGAGCCGGTGGCGACACCTACAACGTGCTGACATCAGGAAAGTTTCCAACTGCTTTCTCATACACAATCAGCAGTTGACCGGCGTTGCCTCTTGAACCGTTATGTAAGGTGGAGAAAGGCGTACCATCACGTTTCCGACTTTGATAAAGGTCGGATTGCAGCCTATCGCGATTGCGGTTTATCGTATCGGGACATTGCTGCTCGCGTTGCTCGAGACCCAATGACTGTTAGCAGAAGATGGAGTCGGTGGGTTCAGGAGGCTAATACGGAACGCCGTGCTGGATGCCAACTGTCTCGTATCACTAACAGTCGAGATGACAGGCATCTTATCCGCATGGCTGTAACGGATCGCGCAGCCACATCTCGATCCCTGAGTCAACAGATGGGGACGTTTGCAAGACAACAACCATCTGCACGACCAGTTCGACAGCGTTTGCAGCAGAATGGACTATCAGCTCGGAGACCGTGGCTGCGGTTACCCTTGACGCTGCACCACAGACAGGAGCGCCTGCGACGGTGTGCTCAACGACGAACCTGGCTGCACAAATGGCAAAACGTCATTTTTTCGGATGAATCCAGCTGCTGTTTACAGCATCATAATGGTAGCATACGGGTGTGAACGCACATTGGAGCGTGTATTCGTCATCGCCATACTGACGTATCACCCGGCGTGATGGTATGAGGTGCCATTGGTTACACGTCTCGGTCACCTCTCGTTCCCATTGCCGGCACTTTGAACAGTCGACGTTACATTTCAGATGTGTTACGACCCGTGGTCGTACCCTTCATTCCATCGCTGCGAAACCCTACATTGCCCACATCTCGTGGTCGTGCGGTAGCATTCTCGCTTCCCACGCCCGGGTTCCCGGGTTCGATTCCCGGCGGGGTCAGGGATTTTCTCTGCCTCGTGATGGCTGGGTGTTGTGTGATGTCCTTAGGTTAGTTAGGTTTAAGTAGTTCTAGGTTCTAGGGGACTGATGACCTAAGATGTTAAGTCCCATAGTGCTCAGAGCCATTTGCACCAAACCCTACATTTCAGCAGGATAATGCAGGACCGCATGTTGCAGGTCCTGTACGGGCCTTTCTGGATACTGAAAAAGTTCGACTGCAGCCCTGGCCAGCACATTCTCCAGATCTCTCACCAATTGAAAACGTCTGGTCAATGGTGGCCGAGCAACTGGCTCGTCACAATACGCCAGTCACTACTCTTGATGCACTGTCATATCGTGTTGAAGCTGAATGGCCAGCTGTACCTGTACACGCCATCCACGATCTGTTTGACTCAATGCCCAGGCGTATCAAGGCCGTTATTACGGCCAGAGGTGGTTGTTCTGCGTACTGATTTTTCAGGATCTACGCACCCAAATTGCGTGAAAATGTAATTACATGCCAGTTCTGGTATAATATATTTGTCCAATGAATACCCGTTCATCATCTGCATTTTTTCTTGGTGTAGCAATTTTAATGGCCAGTAGTGTAATCCAGCCACATTAATGTCACCACTGCATGTTCGACGTCAACTTTCAATAACCTCTCACGGACAACAGGTGTCGCACAGCAGAGGAGGGTATACACTGAGGCGAAAAGGCATGTAATAGCAATATGCAGATTTACAGATGGCGGTAGTATCGCGTACACTAGGTATAAAAGGGGAGTGCATTGGCGGAGCTGTCGTTTGGACTGGATCAAATGGCTCTGCGCACTATGGGACTTAACTGCTGTGGTCATCAGTCCCCTAGAACTTAGAACTACTTAAACCTAACTAACTTAAGGGCAACATACACACACACACACCCATGCCAGAGGCAGTATTCGAACCTGCGACCGTTGTGGTCGCGGGGTTCCAGACTGTAGCGCCTAGAACCGCTCGGCTACTCAGGCCGGCTGTCGGTTGTACTCAGGTGATTCATATGGCCGCACGATGAGAATTAAGAGACAATGAACGTGGAATAGTAGTTGGTGTTAGACGCACGGGACATCCCTTTTCTCAAATTGTTAGGGAATTCAATACTCCGAGATCCACAGTGTCAAGAGAGTGCCGAGTACACGTAAATGCAAGCCGCTTAGGAATGAAATAAACAGGAAGTGCAGGGAAGCTAAGCTGCATGATAAATTTGAAGAAATCGAAAAAGAAATGATTGTCGGAAGAACTGACTCAGTATATAGAAGAGTCAAAACAACCTTCCGTGAGACTAAAGGCAATTGTGGCAACAATGAGAGTGCAATGAGGATTCCACTGTTAAGTGCAGAGGAGAGAGCAGATAGTTGGAAAGAGTAAATTGGACGCCTCTATGAGGGGGAAGACTTGTCTGGTGTGATTGAAGGAGAAACAGGTTCCTATGGGGAAGAGATAGAGGATCCGGTATTAGAATCAGAATTTAAAAGAGCATTGGAAGATTCAAGATCAAATAAGGCAGAAGAGATAGATAACATTCAGACATAATTTTTAAAATCACTGGGGGAATTGGCAATAAAACACCTATTCACGTTGGTGCCTAGAATGCATGCGTTTGGCGATATAACGTACGACTTTCGGTAATATCATATGCACAATTCCAAACCCTGCAAGAGCTGACAAGTGCGAGAATTATCGCACTGTCAGCTTAACAGCTCAGGCTTCGAAGGTGCTGACAGGAATAATATACAGAATAATGGGAAAGAAAATTGAAGATCCATTAAATGTGCGGCTGGTCCCGGCGGAGGTTCGAGTCCTCCCTCGGGCGTGGGTGTGTGTGTTTGTCATTAGGATAATTTAGGTTAAGTAGTGTGCAAGCATGACCTTAACAGTTAAGTCCCATAAGATTTCACACACATTCGAACACTTTTGATCCGTTAAATGACGATCAGTTTCGGTTTAGGAAAGATAAAGGCAGCTATGACGTTATGGTTGACAATGGAAGTGAGAGTACAAAATAATCAAAACACGTTCATAGTATTTGTCGACCTGGAAAAAGCGTTCTATAATGTAAAACAGTGCAAGGTGTTGAAAATTCTGCGGCAAATAGGAGTAATATACATGTCCAAGAGCCAAGAGGGAATAATAAGAATGGAACATCAAGAACGAAGTGCTCCGATTAAAGAGGGTGTAAGACAGGGATATAGTCTTTCGCCCTACTGTTCAGTCTATACATCGAAGTAGCAATCACGGAAATAAAAGAAAGCTTCAAAAGTGGAATTAAAATTCAAGGTGAAAGGACATCAATGATTAGATTTGCTGATGTTATTGCTATCTTCAGTGAAAGTGAAGAAGAATAAGAAAGATCTGCTAAATGGAATGAACAGTCTGCTGGGTACAGAATATGGATTGAGAGTAAATTGAAGAAAGATGAAGTAATGAGAAGGAGCAGAAATGAGAACAGCAAGAAACTTAACATTAGGACTGCTGGTCACGAAGTTGATGAAATAAAGGAATTCTGCTGTCTAAGCAGTAAAATAACCCATGGAGGACGGAGCAAAGAGGTCATCAACAGCAGAGTAGCACTGGCAGAAACGGCATTCCTGGCCAAGAGAAGTCTGCTAGTATCAAACAGAGGCTTCAATTTGAGGAATAAATTTCTGAGAATGTACATTTGGAACACAGTACTGTATGGTAGTGTAACATGGATTGTGCGAAAACCGGAACAGAATGTTGAAAATTGGGTGGATTAACAAGGTCAGGAATGAGAAGGGCCTGCGCAGAATAGGAGAGGAAAGGAAAATATGGAAAACACTGAAAAGAATAAGGGCCAGGATTATAGGACATCTGTTAAGATATCAGGGAATAACTTCCATAGTACCAGAGGAAGCTGTAGAGGGTAAAAACTGCAGAGGAAACACTGTTGGAATACACCCAGCAAATAATTGAGAACATAGGTTGCAAGTGCTACTCTGAGATGAAGAGGTTAGCACAGGAGAGTCATTGGTGGCGGGCCGCATCAAAGAAGACGGAGGAGTGTGACGTAGATCTCACGAAGCCACTGACTCAAGTTGTCAGTAAGGCATTGCGGAAGCTGGTGGTGGCTCCATAATGGTGTGACCTGTGTTTACATGGAATAAACTAGGTCCTCTGGTCCAACTGAACTGATCATTGACTGGAATGGTCTTGTTTGCTACGTGGAGACCATTTGTAGCCGACAAAGGTGCAATGCTTGTAAACGACATTGAGCCATGTCACCGGGCAAAAATTGTTCGCGGCTGGTTTCAGGAACGTTGTGGACAATTGGTATGAATGATTGGCCTCCCAGATCACCTGTCATCAGTCCCATCGAACATCTATGGCACACAATTGTTGAGGCTTTCGTGGCCACTTGTTGACAAACTGCCTATTGGCTTCTGTCTCGGGTTCTTCGGCCGACGTTCACCTAATGGTTTTTCTGACGTTTCGCCAGCACGAGTGGCTGGCATTGTCAAAGCTTCACCCTCCAGAACATTTCATTGAGAAGCTGAAGAAGCTGAAACTTGCACCAAACGACATCCTGGTCACCTTTGCTGTTGTTTCGTTATTTACGAAAGAGCCACTCAGTGACGCTCTGGAGCACATAGGTTCCATTTTCCCGCTAAACATCAGAAAGCTCTTCCATGCATGTCTCCCCACGAGCTATTTCACGTGGAATGGCGATTTCTACGAACAGCTGGAAGGCGTCGCCATGGGTAGTCCTCTCAGTCCAGTGGTGGCCAACTTCTTCATGGAACAATTCGAAGCACAGGCACTGGACTCGGCGACTTGCAAACCTAAGGTGTGGTACCGGTACGTCGATGATACTTTCGTGGTGTGGAGCCATGGTGAAGAACAGCTCGGTGAATTCCTAAGACACTTGAACAGGCTCCATGCCAACATAACATTTACCATGGAAGTAGAAAAGGACAAGAAACTGCCATTTCTAGATGTTCTGGTCACAAGGGACGACGAAAATCTGGGACACAGCGTGTATCGAAATCCGACTCACACGGACCGATACCTGCACAAACTGTCAAACCACCACCCGAGCCAGAAAAGAGGCATGATTAGCACGCTCGTAACGAGAGCAGGACGAATATGTGAACCGCAACACCTCAAACGAGAAATGCAACATCTGGAAACTGTACTGAGGAGCAATGGGTACTCCACAAATTATATTAGAAGTGTAACAGAGCCAAACACTCGGCGAAGTAAGGAACCAGAAAAACAATTGTCGGGTACGGCCTTTCTGCCATACATTCCCAGAGTGACGGACAGAATCGGCCGTATATTGCGCAAACATGGCGTAAAGACGATTTTCAAACCGACAAGGAAGATCAAAGAGTGTCTTAGATCGGCGAAGGAGAAAAGAGACCCACTTGCAATGTCGGGAATATACCGCATACTATGCACATGCGGAAAAGTTTATGTCGGAATGACTGGACGATCCATTAACACCAGGATCAAAGAGCATAAGCGACATTGCAGGTTGGGGCAGGTGGAGAAATCGGCCGTGGCAGAGCACGCACTGAATGAGACCGACCACGTAATAAAGTTCGCCGACACGGAAGTTCTGGCTGTACACGGAAGTTCTGGCTGTAGAGAAACACTATCATACGCGCTAGTTCAGAGAAGCTGTAGAAATACAAAAACACGCGAACAGTTTCAACAAGAAAGAGGAAAGCCTTAGGTAAGCGGATCCTGGCTTCCCGTACTGCAGCGAACGACCGTCGCAAGTAGCAAGAGGAGAACCGCACAGGAAATGACCGCGGAGAAGCCATCCGTCGTTGGCGCGCCAGGTACATATAGTCTGCGCCCGCGAGCTCGGCTCCAGTTCACCACCGGCAATGGAGGGTGAAGCTTTGACAATGCCAGCCACTCGTGCTGGCGAAACGTCAGAAAAATCATTAGATGAACGTCGGCCGAAGAACCCGAGACAGAAGCCAATAGGCAGTTTGTCATTTATGGGACATACTGGAGAGATTTGTTCGTGCACAGAACCCTGCACCGGCAATGCTTTCGCATATGTGGACGGCCATAGGGGCACCATTGTTCAGTATTTCTACAGGGGACTTCCAACGACTTGTTGAATCACTGTCAGTTCGAGTTGCTGCACTACGCCGAGCAAAAGGAGCTCCGACCCGATATTACGAAGTATCGCATGACTTTTTTCACCTCAGTGTATAAAGCTTGAGGGAATGACGAGGAAAACAGTGCGGTCATTGGTGTAATTTGGAAACGGAAACTTTTGTCTGGAGTCCAAAAGGAGATATTTACCGGCATTCGGGCCAATGGTGGTAGCATTTCTGAAACGGCAAAGTCTGTAAATTGTTCGAGTGCCACTGTGGTTAAAGTAATGAACGACGGCTGTTGAGATTTGTACGGGCGAACCATGGGGCTACCGGCAGTGTCTCCTAAACGACTGTTCAGTGAACGTTGCTGCATATGGACCTCTGCAGCTGGTGCATGGTACATGCACCGACGCAGAGTGGCGTTCACTGGCGACGGAGGTTGGAATTTGCATGCCAATATTGTACCTGGACGTCCACTGAGTGACAATAGGCCTTTTCAGATGACAGATGGCCGTTGGCGTGTAGGGCATGAAACATCTGAAAACGAACTTACTGCAACAATCGTCTAAAAGGTCCAGACAGGAGGAGAGAGACAGCTGAAGTGGTCCAGAAATCTATTGAGAGCATGAGCCCAGATAAAAATCATCTACGTTTCTCCAACTTTGCAACCAACGTGCTTCTGGAGATACGTAGATGACACGTGTTTTTGTCTGGCCTCCTGGACCTAATGCTGTCAACAGATTTTTGGACCGCTTCAACTGTCTTCATCACAGCATTAACGCCTACCATGGAGGTCGAATGTGATGGAGTGTTCATTTTTGGACGCCATGGTTACAAAACACAAGGTGATACTCTGAGGCACAGTGTTCACCGGAATCCGAGTTACCATCCACTATATCAACGCAATGGCGTCTTCAAGACTCTGCTACGCAGAGCATATGCCATTTCCGACGCGGACAGTTTAACTCAAGAACTTGCGCATCTGATGGTTGTTCTAAGGAAAATGGCTACTCTGAGAAGCAAATTCTTCAGGCTTTGGAGTTTGGACCATACTCGAACGTGCATGAAGAGGAGCATAGACATGTAGCAGTTATTCCTTATACTTGGGTACGTCGTTCAAGATTCGAAGAATTTTAAGGAGTTTTCTAACGAGTATGTTGCGTCCACCTTCCAAGATCAGTGCACTACTCGTCTCTGTGAAAGATGATTTGGAGCTTAGGACGACGGCATATATAAAATTCCGTGTAGGTGTGGGAATCTTTACGTCAGCCGTTCGATCGCACAGTACAGGACAGGTGCGTGGAGCATCGCTGTCACACGAGGCTAAAACAGCAGGGAAAAATCGACGGAAGCAGAACACTGCGTAAACGAGGGACACGGGATGAAATTTGACAGGGCTGTGATAGTTGCCAACACTTCCGGTTTTTAAAACACTGGCAGCTGAAATTAGGATGGCAGGCAATATGATTAATAGAGACCTTTTTCTGTTCGGAGGACGAGATATCCTCGCATCAAAATTTCCGATGTGAATTTGAAAAGGAGCCATCAAACACTGAGACGATCAAAGCCTTGTATGACAAGTTCCTAACCTCTGGGAGTGAAACATACAGTCAGGTTCTGGCAAAAAAAGCACATCTGATGAAAAGATAGAGGAGATCGGAGAGCCTATCAAATTTCGCCGAGCGTCACGAGAATTAAACATCCCTCGCTCAACAATGCACAATATGCTGCATAAAAGACCTCGTTTGCACGCTTACAAAGTTTTAATAGTGAAGTGAAACAATTTGCAGCTTCTCCATGAGTTTGCTATTGAGTACTTGTACCCGATCAGGTTAGACCTAACCTACATATGAAATGTCGTTTTTCTCTGACTAAGTGATCTTCCACATATGTCAGAATGTTAACTGGCACAAAATTCACCTCTGGGGCTCGGAAAACCTGTGCAGAGATGCGAAAAGGTGAACGTGTTATGTTACGCTGATGAAACACAATCCAGTTGGCCCATTTTTCTTCATCGAGCAAACAAGGACCGTTTATCTGGATATGCCTGAGCAATTTGCTGTCCCTCAGCTTCTTCCCCTTCAGCCAGCAGTATAGTACTTCATCGCACTGGGTTTTACATATTCGTGATTTCCTGGACCGAACATTTCCACAGCGTTGGATAAGATGTGCTGGGCTAACCAAGCGGCCATCGTGATTTACGGACCTAACTCCTCTGGATTTCTTCCTGTCGGGTTATACGAAAGACATTGTGTAGGTTGCGACTGTACGTAATGTTGGCGCTTGGCGATCTCCGCAGAAAAATTGTGGATACCAAAGACTTCCATCACCTAATAGAATGTAGTCGAATTAAGTCAGGTGATGCTGAGGGAATTAGATTAGGAAATGAGACACTTAAAGTAGTAAAGGAGTTTTCCCACGCCCGGGTTCGACTCCCGGCGGGGCAGGGATTTTCTCTGCCTCGAGATGACTGGGTGTTGTGTGATGTCCTTAGGTTAGTTAGGTTTAAGTAGTTCTAAGTTCTAGGGAACTGATGACCATTGATGTTAAGTCCCATAGTGCTCAGAGCCATTTGAGTAGAGGAGTTTTGCTATTTGGGGAGCAAAATAACTGATGATGGTCGAAGTAGAGAGGATATAAAATGTAGACTGGCAATGGCAAGGCAAGTGTTTCTGAAGAAGAGAAATTTGTTAACATCAAGTATAGATTTAAGCGTCAGGAAGTCGTTTCTGAAAATATTTGTATGGAGCGTAGCCATGTATGGAAATGAAACATGGACGATAAATAGTTTGGACAAGAAGAGAATAGAAGCTTTTGAAATGTGGTGCTACAGAAGAATGCTGAAGATTAGATGGGTAGGTCACATAACTAATGAGGAGGTATTGAACAGGATTGGAGAGAAGAGAAGTTTGTGGCACAACTTGACTAGGAGAAGGGATCGGTTGGTAGGACATGTTCTGAGGCATCAGTGGATCACCAATTTAGTATTGGAGGGCAGCGTGGAGGGTAAAAATCGAAGAGGGAGACCAAGAGATGAATATACTAAGCAGATTCAGGAGGATGTAGGTTGCAGTAGTTACTGAGAGATGAAGAAACTTACACAGGATAGAGTAGCATGGAGAGCTGCATCAAACCAGTCTCAAGACTGAAGACCACAACAACAACAACCATCACCCCACCGAGCGAGGTGGCGCAGTGGTTAGCACACTTGACCCGCATTCGCGAGGACGAGGGTTCAGACCTGCGTCCTGTTATCCTGATTTTGGTTTTCCATAATTTTCCGAAATCGCTTCAGACAAATTTCGGGACGGTTAATTTGAAAGGACACGGCCGACTTCCTTCACCATCCTTCCCTAATCCAATGGGACCTATCACCTCACTGTCTGGCCCCCTCGCCCAAATCAACCAACCAGCCAACCGTTACTCCATGCATGCTTGTGCGCACTTGTGTCGAGGTAAGAGTATCGTACAGACATTTTACAGTTTACGAAAGGAGACAACGCAGAAGTGAATTAACTTTTTTCACAAAACTGAGTTACTTTACATGTTGCCGCAAGCCACTAGTATTTACGAGGCATGTTTCGAAACTATGCGTAAGTTTTTAAGAAAGAGTGTATTTGCAAAAAAAATTACAGGATGTTTCAGATGCAGTTGTTGACTATTTTTTCACACAATCGCCATCCCGTTCAATGCATCTGGTGAGCCGTGCCACAAACGTCTTTATGCCCTCCTCCAAAAACTCTCCCGCTAGCTCCTTCCCTTACTTCAGGACCTCCTTCGTACCTGCTCGTCAGTTGAAAATTTAATTTCACTTATGTGTGCCATCAGGGAGGTAGAAAGATGAAATCTGCAGGCGCCAAGGGGTGATTCAAAACATCCCAACCAAGTGAGTCCAGCAGCGTTTTGGTGACTTAAGGGTGTGTGAGGATGGGCGTTGTCGTGCAACAAGAATACTCCTCCAGTCAGCATTCTACTCCTTTTAATTTGAACGCTCCTTTTATGTTCTAATACGGTCCCACAACATCATTGTGCATTGATGGTCTCCCCCTGAGGCGGAAATTGGATAAAAACGATGTGCTTTCGGCCCCAAAACACTGAAGTTATGAATATTTTGCTCGAAATTGTGGTTCTGACTTTTTTTTTTGCAGAGGGGAATAGGTGTGAGCCATTGTGTGACGACTTTCTCTTTGTTTCAATCGTGTTATCAGCCACCTACGTCTGATCTCCAGTCACAACAGAGCTCAGACAATCATCACCTTCCAACGGAAATCGCTCAAGAAACTAGTGGCCTCTATTGACCCGATTTTTCTTGTGCTTTTCAAAATGGTTCGAATGGCTCTGAGCAGTATGGGACTTAACATCGGAGGTCATCAGTCTCCTAGAACTGAGAACTACTTAAACCTAACTAACCTAAGGACATCACACACAGCCATGCCCAAATCAGGAGTCGAACCTGCGACCGTAGCGGTCGCGCGGTTCCAGACTGAAGCGCCTAGAACCGCTCGACCACAGCGGCCGGCGCCTTATGCTTTTCTGTCAGCTCATTTGGGACCTATCTTGCGCACGGTTTCCGATATACCAGCCTTTCCGTATAGGAGAGTTGTGGAGACATCATAGAAATTTCATCCACTGTCTTCACGAACAGTTTCGTATTTTGTGCACCAACTCATTAGTCAAAATGGAAGGACCGAGCGAGGTGGCACAGTGGTTAGTCCAGTGGACTCGCATTCGGGAGGACGACGGTTCAACCCACGTCCGGCCATCCTGATTTAGGTTTTCCATGATTTCCCTAAATCACTCCAGGCAAATGCCGGGATGGTTCCTTTGAAAGGGCACGGCCGACTTGCTTCCTCGTCCTTCCCTAAACCGATGAGACCGATGACCTCGCAGTTTGGTCTCTTCCCCCAAAAACTACCAACAAAATGGAAGGTCTTTCACACCTCTGTTCGTCATGGATCTTTTCTCTGTTTCCACTGAACTCACTACAACTCGTAAACGCACTCGTTCTGTTCATAACACATTCGCCGTTAACCGTTTTGATTGGCGAAAAAAATTCAGTGGGTGTTATTCCTTCCACAAGTAGGAAGCGGATCACAGCAAGTGGCTTACACTTTGAGACGTCCCCTTGGAAAAATTATAAATGACTGTGATTAAACTGACACACAATATTTTTAGCACAACGCAATCTGACTTTCAAAGATCCCTACAAAAGAATGGCCCTGACTAACAAAAAAAAAAAAAAAAAAAAAAAATGGCTCTGAGCACTATGGGACTTACCACTCAGTGTTGCCAACCTTCAATAAAAAGAAGTAGGCCGTTGTGGTCATAGTACACTTACTTTCTGAACATGTCTCGCATGTCTCATAGATTTTTTTTCTTTTTTTATTGGTTTGGAATCAAGGCGTTTTTATGCGGATACCTGGTATCTGCTGAGTCTGTCATTTCACAAATTTGTACAGACTTTATTTCGCTTGACCGTTCTGAGACGCATCTTCCTGCTCCGGTTTTTTTTTTTTTTTTTTAAATTTATAGTGTGTAGTGTGGACTGAAGAGCTCATCCTTGATGACTTATTCTTCTAGGATGGGATGTAAGGATAAAAGGAAAACACTTTATTTATTACACATTCAGTTAGGCTTGGGCACGCAATGGGTCCTTTAGCCTGCTGTCTTTGGTGATATCTCCTGTGGAGGGTGAAACGTGTGAAGGCTGTTATGTGTGACTGCTTCCTCGTGTTATGACAGATTGCCTATGGGGGGTGAAGCGTTATTGACTTCGGTACTCGATACTCGTGCCATCTTGCAGGGTTTACCGTTCCTACCGATTCCAATTGTCGAACTTCGTCCCTAAGGGCATCGATCTTGTCAAAAACTCGTAGAGCCTTGTCATGGACCTTCTCTTGTATAGTGGTCTCGTGGAGTGCGGTGCGGATGTCGACGTTTCTTGTCCACCATGGAGCTCCTGTGATCCATCGATAGCAAATGTTTTGCAGCGCTTGGAGTTTGTTGCAGTTGGAGACGCACGTAGTTCCCCACGCGGTGGAGCCATACAACATTGTGGGTTCCACTGTTGCCTTATACAACTGGAGTTTAGTCTTAGGGTTGAGATCCTTACTCCTCAGGAACGGAATCAATGACCTGGCCATCTTCTGGGCTGCCGTCTTCTTGTCGTCAATATGCTGCGTAAAGAGTAAGTTTTTGTCAAGGTAGACACCGAGATACTTCACTCCCGGCGACCATGGGATAAATTGGTCAGCTATTTGGAGTCTGAAACTTCCTGGCAGATTAAAACTGTGTGCCCGACCGAGACTCGAACTCGGGACCTTTGCCTTTCGCGGGCAAGTGCTCTACCATCTGAGCTACCGAAGCACGACTCACGCCCGGTACTCACAGCTTTACATCTGCCAGTATCTCGTCTCCTACCTTCCAAACTTTACAGAAGCTCTTCTGTAAAGCTCTTCGCAGAAGAGCTTCTGTAAAGTTTGGAAGGTAGGAGACGAGATACTGGCAGATGTAAAGCTGTGAGTACCGGGCGTGAGTCGTGCTTCGGTAGCTCAGATGGTAGAGCACTTGCCCGCGAAAGGCAAAGGTCCCGAGTTCGAGTCTCGGTCGGGCACACAGTTTTAATCTGCCAGGAAGTTTCATATCAGCGCACACTCCGCTGCAGAGTGAAAATCTCATTCTGGAAACATCCCCCAGGCTGTGGCTAAGCCATGTCTCCGCTATATCCTTTCTTTCAGGAGTGCTAGTTCTGCAAGGTTCGCAGAAGAGCTTCTGTAAAGTTTGGAAGGTAGGAGACGAGATACTGGCAGATGTAAAGCTGTGAGTACCGGGCGTGAGTCGTGCTTCGGTAGCTCAGATGGTAGAGCACTTGCCCGCGAAAGGCAAAGGTCCCGAGTTCGAGTCTCGGTCGGGCACACAGTTTTAATCTGCCAGGAAGTTTCATATCAGCGCACACTCCGCTGCAGAGTGAATATCTCATATTTGGAGTCTGTCGTTCAGAACTGGTTTCCTCCGTGTGAACAGAACGGCTGCCGTCTTCGTCGGGTCGATCGTTATCTTATTTTGCAGCGCCCAGCGTTCCATTACAGCAAGTTGCCGTTGCATCCTAGCGATTAGCTGGTCCAAGTGTCGTGCAGTTGTCAGAAAGGCCGTATCGTCCGCATAAAAACTCGCCGTAGCAAGGGGGACTGTTGGGATGTCATTTATGTATAAGTTGAAAAGCAGAGGCGAAATGACAGAGCCCTGCGGAATTCCTGCGGTGATGAGTTTCATTTCGGAGTTTTTATCGTCGACTCGGACATACAGATTCCTGCCCTGCGGAAAGCTGTCTATGAGTCTAATGTAAGAATCCGCAATCCTGCTACGGCTGTCGCAGATCCTGGAAACTTGCCGGCCGGACGGCAGGTGGAGCGCGGATCGGGACACCGGCCGGATGCGGCCACGCGGCGGCACCGCCCTGCCCGGCCCGCGGCAAGAATTACGACCGCCGTAATTAACGGGACTACGGGCGGCGGGGGCGGAGGGCGCGGGGGCGGAGGCGGCTAACGGGCCACGGCGGCCGCTTTATTCGGGGGCGGCAAACGTGATTCCAGCGGGCCGGCCGGCGCTCTGATTCCCTAACCGCGTTAGCCCGGCGTCTGGGTGCCGCCGTACGCTGGCAGGAATCCCGAATAATTCCCTAATGCGGCCCACGGCCGATCCCAGATGCTGCTGGCGAAAGCGCGCGTATCTGCTACCTGCGCTGCTCGTTAGCTCGGCACATGGCTGCGTTACGAGTAGCGGCACGGAATAAGAGATTCTCTTGAAGGCGGAAGGGCATCGTAGGATTTTTCGGTCAGTACAGAATCAAAAAAAAAAATGGTTCAAATGGCTCTGAGCACTATGGGACTCAACTGCTGTGGTCATAAGTCCCCTAGTACTTAGAACTACTTAAACCTAACTAACCTAAGGACATCACACACATACATGCCCGAGGCAGGATTCGAACCTGCGACCGTAGCGGTCGTGCGGTTCCAGACTGTAGCGCCTTTAACCGCTCGGCCATTCCGGCCGGCAGTACAGAATCGTTCTCTGTTGCTTAATGAACAAATTTCGAGCGTCCGGAACAGCAGATCAGGTTTTTGGATTGAACTGTGTGCAGCATGTCTGAAGCATATTAGATGGTTCGAGATGTCTGCTGGGATCGATTGACTTATTTCTCTTCATAGAACGTCTTTGGTGTACTGTCCGCAGCTCGTGGTCTTGCGGTAGCGATCTCGCTTTCGCCGCACGGGGTCCCGGGTTCGATTCCCGGCGGGGTCAGGGATTTTCTCTGCCTAGAGATGACCGGGTGTTGTGTGTCTGTCATCATCATTGACTCGCAAGTCGCCGAAGTGGCGTCAGCTCAAAAGGACTTGCAATTTCGGCGGCCGAACACCCCGTATGGGGTCTCCCGGCCAACAATGCCGTACGATCATTTCATTTCATTTGGTGTTACTGATGAGGCGTGCGAGGCAGCGGGAGAGAGAGGGCGAGCGGGCAATGATGGCAAGTGACTTTGCACGCACGGTTAGAAAAAAATGGCTCTGAGCACTATGGGACTTAACTTCTGAGGTCATCAGTCCCCTAGAACTTAGAACTACTTAAACCTAACATCACACAGATCCATGCTCGAGGCAGAAATCGAAGCTGCGATCGCAGCGGTCGCGCGGTTCCAGACTGTAGCGCCTAGAACCGCTCAGTCACCCCGGCCACCACGGTTAGAGTTTGCGAGCCTAACGGCTAGCGAATGGACAGCTTTGACGAAGCTGGTGGGAGCAGAGTGCGTGGGTATGTGAAGGAACGCACATGCTCAGACTTTTGCTAGTTCGGGGGAAGAATACAGCACGCAATGGTAGCCACCTTATGTAGAATGATGGTATGTCGCTTTAGGAACTTTTGAAACTTTTGGTCACTGAAAACGAGGGGACCGGTTTCGGTTTCACCCAGTGAAATGGTTTTGTTCTAGACGCTCGTAGAACTGTGTTGGGAAGCTGATCTTCTAAGAGAGGGAGAAACACGGACAGCGCCGGTAACGCATAAGTTGGTTTGTTTTGGTGAAAATACGACATGATCTTGGTCGAGA
This sequence comes from Schistocerca piceifrons, assembly GCF_021461385.2. Lineage (NCBI taxonomy): Eukaryota > Metazoa > Arthropoda > Insecta > Orthoptera > Acrididae > Schistocerca > Schistocerca piceifrons. The sequence continues at coordinate 58,582,404 of NC_060143.1, forward strand.
AGGCCAGAGAAGTGTGCTACGAATAGTACAAAGACACGATTGGTCCACGGAGTGGGTAGACGTTATGTAAGTTTAAGTAAGATTAGTCTGTACATGGTATTTCTATAAAAGGTTGTCTTTTCTGTTACTGCAACATCTCACTGTATGGTTATATGGTTCACTGGAATTTTTCTTGTTTGAGGGCCGTGTGTACTGGCACAGTGTAGTAATGCCGGAAGTAGTGGAGAGCTCTTAGGTTAAAATATTGACAACTGTTCTTGGTAAAATGAATTTCATAAATTGTTTTTCCTTTGGTTAACTAGCTGTAAATGATTGCATGAAAACTTAAGCTGATTTTTTCTGCGTGAACTTTGACTGAATTATTTGTTATCAAGTGTTGTCGTAAATGCTATTGGTAGACTGATCTAACTGGAAATTTGATGGTAAGTGTCCTTTGATATAAAAGAACTGTCTTCTGTTGGGTCCGAGTTTCTTTTTCTTTATTTCAACTTAAGGGATTGAAATGCAACTTTGTTCAATGGAGGTTATAATAGAAAATCTTTTTAATATTGTTGCTTAAATTTTTTGGGTATTGCCTTTGCATAAGCCCTTGTAAGTAAATGTTAGAAGAACAGAAAAGCAATATTTCAGTTTAAGATGGATCTGATTAACTAATGATTGTCGGATTTTAAATAAAGGAAGAGACTAACGCTTGCCCTTAGCGAAATAAATGAAACGATAGGGCACGGTGTTGACTGTTCAGCGAATGTATAAAAAAGATTGTTGGGGTGCTGAAAACTAATAAACTTTTGTAATAAGGAGAGACTTTCAGTGTACAACCAGTCCGCTCCACTTCGCCACTAAATCCGTGTCTCTGCCATTCAGAGTCACTGTTGGCGCCGAGAAATATTCAGAAATGAAAGTAACTTCGGGGAGCGTTACAGGAGCTTTAGTGCTCAAAATATAATAAATTATGCTGGAGGTTGAGCTCCAGGTCAGAGAACGCGAAGGCGTCCATTAAACATACCAGAGTATCTTCCAAAATAATGAACGCGGTTTTGTATCCCGCCACGGAGGCGGCGCGTGGGTAAGAAACAGGAACAGGAAAAGGTACTAATCTCTCGACACTGCAAATACGGTTTAAGGCACCTTTACTAGCAGATAACATATGCAAATATGTTATATAACTTGAAAGGTGGTGAGAAGCTGAAGCGAAGTGTCCTGGCTGGCTGCACCTGATGAAATGGGCTGAAGCAGTCGCGGAGCTCGTAGACCTCGACAGCACCGGCTGGAGGAAACACCGACTCAAAGGAAGGCCTCGGCGCTTGTTGGTGACGTCACGTCAGCTAGGCACGGCGAATGCCAGGTCTGTTGCAGGCAGAAACGCCTGGGCGTGCTTATCACTATAAATTTCTTATTTATGGACAAAATGTTTGGTATTGTTTTGGATTCTGCAGTTCTATTTAGATGAAAGATTTTCTTACCATCGTAAAGCTACAAATGAAGACCATAGTTCTGTATTGCTGAATCCTGTCGAAACAAACGTAGATCAATATGAGAAGACGCTTTGCTCCATTGCAAGCTTCGGAAATTTTACATTCAAGTAACTATATTTACTTGATCCATTTTGTTATCGAAACTTGTGGTGTCACCGCCAGACACGACACTTGCTAGGTGGTAGCCTTTAAATCGGCCGCGGTCCGTTAGTATACGTCGGACCCGCGTGTCGCCACTGTCAGTGATTGCAGACCGAGCGCCGCCACGCGGCAGGTCTAGAGAGACTTCCTAGCACTCGCCCCAGTTGTACAGCCGACTTTGCTAGCGATGGTTCACTGACAAATTACGCTCTCATTTGCCGAGACGATAGTTAGCATAGCCTTCAGCTACGTCATTTGCTACGACCTAGCAAGGCGCCATTATCATTTGCTATTTATCTTGTGATGCATGTACCGTCAGACCGATGTTCACCAATTATGGATTAAAGTTAAGTATTCCAGAAGCTACGTACCTTTTTTTTGCGAGTCTCTATTCCTTTAACTGTTCCAGACCTCACGCCAGCCTGCGTGAGCTTAAACGCGTGCCTTTCGGCTTCCTCTCACAGTGGCTTGGCTGTCTTGCCAAGTCACATCAAAACTTACCCCAACCCCCTTACAATGAGCTCGTTTCTTTTATTTATTTATTTATTTTCGTTTGACATCGTCACTGGATATGTGAACTAATTTACATGTGTGAATGTCCAACTGGTGCCAGTCATTAGATTACAGTCTTTTTCAACGAAAGGAATCCTAAACAGGAAACAAAATAGCTTCATACATCGAAAATACTGCTGAGCTTAAACTTTTTTAAACATGCACATTAGAAAAGATAAAAATTCCCCTCATGCAACTGAAAGGAGAAACTTTATAAGATAAAAAAATTATTTGCTAAAACAAGTATCTCTCTTTTGCCTCTTCTTCTGTCCCCCACCCCCCTCCCCCCAAAGCGTACAGAAGGACGAATTCTGTTGCTGCTGGACCATGAAGTTGTTTTTGTATGTCAATCCTTAAAACAGGTAGAAATTTAAGTTCAGGAGTACACTATTTGTTAAGAAGTGTAATGAATTGCACAATTAATTGATTGCAGAAATCTCTCAGAACAATGTATGTTGGCCAACTACCGCCAATAGTTTCACATTTTCCTGTGTCAGAGAGGGAGACACCGCCATTATGAGTATGCCCGCAACAGACCTGGCGTTCGCCGTGCGTAGCTGACGTGACGTCACGAACAAGCGCCGAGGCCTTCCTTCGAGTCGGTGTTGCTAGAGGGCGCTGTCGTCGGTGTCTCTCGTAGTGCCAACCTAGCAGATCGGATCTACGTTGTGGCATCGTAGCTATCGATACCACACGGGAAAACTTATGACTATTAAATGAGACACGAATTACAATTACTTTGATCTATTCCAGTAAAATGACAACCTGTGGCAACACTGATCGCCCCACAACAAAATCATAGATAAACAAATGGCAACTTCTGGCAATATTAATCAAATATAATCTTAGGATATTTGACATTTGGGGTCTGGAGATACGATGTTAATAATGGCGTGAGTAAATCACTTGCAGTCGCGAAGTGCCCAGTGATCGGTGACTTACCGCAGGCGGAGCAACCTGTCTCACTGGGACGAATGGGTCGACCGGTGCCGGCGCGTAGTTGGCCGCCCTGGCGCCGGTCCCGCAGGCCCCAGCGCGTCCCGGCCCGGCCGCCGCCCACGCGGCCATCTGGCCGTAATGAAGCCGTTTCCCGATAAGGCTCGCGCCATAAAAAGCGGCGGTCGGCGCGCCTCCGTCCATGGCGCCGCTTCCTGGCCAGCCGCGCACCGCGACAGGCCTGCCAACCGCTGCGTGCCCAGCTTTCGCCGGGTCTCTTCCTTCCTTTTATTCTACCTCTACGGCGTAGCTTGTTGCAACAGGTATGTAGTCGACGAGTTTCATAGTCCTTATCCTTTCTTATTTCTCTTGCGGATGGTGTGCAAGTGTTTCGAAACTTCCTGAGAGAATTCGAAACCAGGACCTTGTCTTTGCAGGGCTATGTTTTTACCGACTGGGCTAACCAGGCTCGCGCCTGGCCAAGAATGCCTGAGAAAGCTATAGCAGAACAAGTAGCCACATGAAACTTCCTGGCAGATTAAAAAAAATGGCTCTGAGCACTATGGGACTTAACTGCTGAGGTCATCAGTCCCCTAGAACTTGAGAAACAAAATGATTTAGAACTACTTAAAACTAACTAACCTAAGGACATCAAACACATCCATCCATACTCGTCGCAGGATTCGAACCTGCGACCGTAGCGGTCGCGCGGTTCCAGACTGTAGCGCCTAGAACCGCTCGGCCACTCCGGCCAGCGGCAGATTAAAACTGTGTGCCGGACCGAGACTCGAATTCGGGAACTTTGCCTTCCGCGGGCAAGTGCTCTACCATCTGAGCTACCCAAGCACGACTCACGACTCGTCCGCACATCTTCCACCAGTATCTCGTCTCCTATCTTCCAAACTTCACAGAAGAACTCCTGCGAGCGTTGCAGAACTAGCACTCCTGGAGGAAAGGATATTGGGGAGACATGGTTTAGGCACAGACAAGGGATGTTTCCAGAATGAAATTTTCACTCTACAGCGGAGTGTGCGCTGATATGATACTTCCTGGCAGATTAAAACTGTGTGTCGGACCGAGACTCGAACTCGGGAACTTTGCCTTTCGCGGGGAAGTGCTCTACCATCTGAGCTACCCAAGCACGACTCAAACCAGTCCTCAAAGCACTTGCCCGCAAAATGTAAAGGTACCGAGTTCGAGTCTCGGTCCGGCACACAGTTTTAATCTGCCAGGAAGATATTTATCAGCGCACACTTCGCTGCAGCGTCATAATTTCATTCAAGTAGCCACATGTTGCTATCGGACTACCTTCGCGTGAAGCTTACAAAGCAGCAAAAGTATAGCACTCACAGCCAAAACTACTAGACCTACAGTGTTTACAAAGTTCGCTCGTTTCACGACTACAACTTTTCTTTAATTTTGTCAACAACGTCTTTTGTTTAGAGGGTAGCAGCTACATGAAGTCTTTATACTGTGATTATTTTAGTTGTAAAACCTAAAACTCCGTCTGAACAGGCTTCGGAAGGTTCAACAGCACCGACCGACCGCCGTGTCATCCTCAACTGATAGGCATCACTGGACGCGGACATGGAAAGGCATGTGGTCAACACACCGCTTTCCCGGCCGTTGTGCGGTTTCGTAACTTCTTAATCAAGTAACTCCTCAATTTGCCTTGCAAGTGAGGGCACCCCCCTTGCCTACAGCGCCAGGCACACCCGGACGGTCACCCAATCAAGTTCAAAAATAGTTCTGAGCACTATGGGACTTAACTTCTGAGGTCGTCAGTCACCTAGAACTTAGAACTACTTAAACCTAACTAACCTAAGGACATCACAAACATCCATGCCCGAGGTAGAATTCGAACCTGCGACCGTAGCGGTCGCGCGGTTCCAAACTGTAGCGCCTAGAACCGCTCGGCCACTCTGGCCGGCCCAATCAAGTGATTGAGAGCGCTTGTCTTCGGTGACCTGACGGCAACCGGTGTTATCATTGCGTCAAGCCCGTTGTCTATAATTTTACGTATGAATTACTTAAACTGTCTTCCCATGTATCGTTAGCTCTGTATGAAGAATGCACATAACTTTTTGTTTCATTATTACAAGACGATTTGGCTGCAACTACCGCTGCCGTTTTACGCAATCCGCAATGTTATATCTAACCACGCGCGAGATTTTCATATTTTCTCGCTCAGTACGCGCAAACTATTTGTACTACAGAAAAAATGAATAGGATCTTTTGTTGTAGGAAATTTTATGTTAAATTTTGTACTGGGACACGTTTTCGCTGTAGGCCATTGCTTTCGAGTTGTTCAAGAAAAACGTACAAAAGTGACCTTCAAACGCACCTCCACCTCCACACTCATCCCTCACCAGTCAGGATTTCTAGTATATTGTTTGCAGCTCTCCCTCCTATCATTGTACAAAAATTTCCGACTACACGAATTATTCCCGATATTCTGCCGTTTTTGGTCTCTGTTGATTCGGCTGCAACGCCACCAGCATAGTCGGCTATTTCGTTATCATTATTAATTTAAACATATCCGTGAGGGTCATGAAACAAAAACCACTGTTGTAAACGTTAAGCTAAATCTAATTACGTTGACAATTCGATCCAGACTTAAAACTTGCAAGCACAGCAGTTTCGTACCCGGAAGGCCTCACGAATACAGCGATGTAATTGTTTATTTTATGATTTTAAAATTCACAAAATCGTTAGGTGAAACTTACACAATCATCAATTTTACCGATAGTACTCCACTAAGCCGGTGCCACAATAAGGCCAGACAGTGAAGACCAAAAAAAGTCGAATATCGGGACTAGCTCGTGTAGTCGGAAATTTTTGTAGGATGGAGTGCCACGAACAACATACTAGAAATCCTGGCTGCCGAGGGATGAGTTTGTGGGTGGATGTGCGTTTGAAGGTCAGTTTTATACGTTTTTCCTTAAATAACTCGAGAACTGTTGCCCCAAGTGGAAACGTATTCCTGTACAAAATTTGCCCACATTAAAGATTATAAAAAAAGAAAGATCCTGTTCATTTTTCCTGTTGGACGCATAATTTGCCTGTAGCGGGCGAAAGGACATGAAAATCTCACGCGTGGTCACATATGACATTACGAGTTGCATAAATCAACAGCGCTAGGGGCAGCTGTATCACGCCGTATGTACTTCGTTAATTTCTTGTATGCGTCAAAAAGTCGTCCGGTATACTCTGGAAGCCACTACACAGTTCATGGTGGATTATCTGTGAGACACTAGGGCTAAGATACTACGATTGTGATAAGGATATCAATTTCATGTGGTACTTGCTACATTATTACCTGCCGGCCGGTGTGGCCGAGAGGCTCTAAGCACTTCAGTCTGGAACCGAGCGACCGCTACGGTCGCAAGTTCGAATCCTGCTTCAGGCATGGATGTGTGTGATGTCCATAGGTTAGTTAGGTTTCAGTAGTTCTAAGTTCTAGGGGACTGATGACCACAGATGTTAAGTCCCATAGTGCTTGGAGCCATTTTGAACATTATTAACTGTTTTTCCAAAACGACTCGCTGCCCCTAATGAATAATGACAGTACCAGTCACGAGTGCTGATGAAAGTCCGACCGACAATTAAATAACACTTAAAGACGCGGCCTTGAATGTCTTAAATGTTTCTTAGAACCAATTGGATGGTCTTTTGCGTGAACAAAAGAGGTGCCGACACAGAGCCCGATGGAACAGACAATTTTTCCACTGACGAAATTTCGTTTTGAGACTAATAGAACTTAAAAGTAAGGGGAGGCGAGCATGGAGAGAAAAACTCGATTAGAGAAATCTGACTGGAAAGCGACTCGAATTTAGCGAAACACGAGGGAAGTTGTAGGAAAACGCTGCCGTTTTCTTATAATAAATCAGCAGCGCCGCGCAAGACGCAGAAGGCGGCGACTGGGGTGAGTGTAAACCGTCTTGTTACCGCTGCGGGCCGGGGCGACTGCGGCGGCAGCTGGCGGGGGTGGGGAGGCGGCGGGGGCGGCGGCGGCGGCCGGAGCGGGGGCGGAGACGTCCGTGTCCCGCGGCGGCGGCGCGGGCTGACAGATGGCAGGCCGCCGCATTAGGGCGCCTCCCCTCTGGCCCCCGCCGCCATAAATAACGGCGGGGGCGGCGGGGGCGGAGAGGGCGTCGCGCGGCCCGCCGCCGGCGAACAAAGGGGGCGGCGGTGAGCGGACTGGCCGGGGCGAAGCGTCCCGCGCTGTCAGGAATTACGCGTGAAACTGTCCGCCGTAACTCGCGGATGGGCCGTGAAAATGTTTGGCAGTTAGCCACGTGCTCAAGTCTAATTGTAGGTTTCACCACTGCGGGGTGCGGGGCCGGTTTCGCTTGCGTATTCGTTTTGGCGATTTTACTTACACTCGGCCCCAGTTCCTAGCACGAACAAACGAAATGTGCTAACACGTGTGGCACGTAACATTCTACTGCCGCTCGGAGTTGCCAACCTCATGAATCTTATCGCAGATACCTTTCGAATATACACGCAAATATCTGTGACGAACCACTTACGAAATATTTGTTTCGCCAAAATGAGCTTAATTTTCTTTCTGTTGTTCACTGTTCTTATTTGAAAATGACCGGTTTCGGGCAGTGTCACCTCTCTTCAGAACCGTTAAAAAATATTGCAATTGTGTTATAATCCTGTGTTTTTACAATATTGCAAAGCTAAAAAAGTCTATGTAATTACCATACAGAAGTTGTATAACATACTGTAGTGATCGAATCATGAAAGGTTGTCAGAAATAAATACGAATATTAGTTGTAAGTCTTGTGACTTAGGTAGAGGAGGACAGTGCAACAGCCGGCCGGAGTGACCGTGCGGTTCTAGGCGCTACAGTCTGGAGCCGAGCGACCGCTACGGTCGTAGGTTCGAATCCTGCCTCGGGCATGGATGTGTGTGATGTCCTTAGGTTAGTTAGGTTTAATTAGTTCTAGGCGACTGATGACCTCAGAAGTTAAGTCGCGTAGTGCTTAGAGCCATTTGAGCCATTTTTGAACAGTGCAACAAGCCGCTTACGTCAGTCCAGTAACAGGTCGGTCACACGCAGTGATTTCACACACATTGTTTGCTTATCGGAGGCAGAAAGCGACGCAGTCACATATCATCTACACTCCTGCAAATTGAAATAAGAACACCGTGAATTCATTGTCCCAGGAAGGGGAAACTTTATTGACACATTCCTGGGGTCAGATACATCACATGATCACACTGACAGAACCACAAGCACATAGACACAGGCAACAGAGCATGCACAATGTCGGCACTAGTACAGTGTATATCCACCTTTCGCAGCAATGCAGGCTGCTATTCTCCCATGGAGACGATCGTAGAGATGCTGGATGTAGTCCTGTGGAACGGCTTGCCATGCCATTTCCACCTGGCGCCTCAGTTGGACCAGCGTTCGTGCTGGACGTGCAGACCGCGTGAGACGACGCTTCATCCAGTCCCAAACATGCTCAATGGGGGACAGATCCGGAGATCTTGCTGGCCAGGGTAGTTGACTTACACCTTCTAGAGCACGTTGGGTGGCACGGGATACATGTGGACGTGCATTGTCCTGTTGGAACAGCAAGTTCCCTTGCCGGTCTAGGAATGGTAGAACGATGAGTTCGATGACGGTTTGGATGTACCGTGCACTATTCAGTGTCCCCTCGACGATCACCAGTGGTGTACGGCCAGTGTAGGAGATCGCTCCCCACACCATGATGCCGGGTGTTGGCCCTGTGTGCCTCGGTCGTATGCAGTCCTGATTGTGGCGCTCACCTGCACGGCGCCAAACACGCATACGACCATCACTGGCATCAAGGCAGAAGCGACTCTCATCGCTGAAGACGACACGTCTCCATTCGTCCCTCCATTCACGCCTGTGGCGACACCACTGGAGGCGGGCTGCACGATGTTGGGGCGTGAGCGGAAGACGGCCTAACGGTGTGCGGGACCGTAGCCCAGCTTCATGGAGACGGTTGCGAATGGTCCTCGATGATACCCCAGGAGCAACAGTGTCCCTAATTTGCTGGGAAGTGGCGGTGCGGTCCCCTACGGCACTGCGTAGGATCCTACGGTCTTGGCGTGCATCCGTGCGTCGCTGCGGTCCGGTCCCATGTCGACGGGCACGTGCACCTTCCGCCGACCACTGGCGACAACATCGATGTACTGTGGAGACCTCACGCCCCACGTGTTGAGCAATTCGGCGGTACGTCCACCCGGCCTCCCGCATGCCCACTATACGCCCTCGCTCAAAGTCCGTCAACTGCACATACGGTTCACGTCCACGCTGTCGCGGCATACTACCAGTGTTAAAGACTGCGATGGAGCTCCGTATGCCACGGCAAACTGGCTGACACTGACGGCGGCGGTGCACAAATGCTGCGCAGCTAGCGCCATTCGACGGCCAACACCGCGGTTCCTGGTGTGTCTGCTGTGCCGTGCGTGTGATCATTGCTTGTACAGCCCTCTCGCAGTGTCCGGAGCAAGTATGGTGGGTCTGACACACCGGTGTCAACGTGTTCTTTTTTCCATTTCCAGGAGTGTATAATCGGTCACACAGGGTGTTCGGAAATTTCCGTGGCTGAGCTCTAGGACTTGTAGAGAGAAGTGAGTACATATCATTCTGAATAGGAACCCGCGTCCGGTGTACGATGGTTCCATTCAGATACGTAACGCGTCTACATTTGCTGAGGAAAGGAGAAAAGTCTCAGAGTTGCTTGTTCTAGTATGCAATAGGTGGTAGACAGGACGAGGTGTACTACGTCAGGTCACCTGATGTCACACAACGTGTGAAAAGTTTAATTTATGAGACTCCTAAAGAGAGAGAGAGACGGGGAGGAAGATTTTCTGGCGAGAGTTTTGGCCGCTTCACTAGAAATTGCACCAGGTGGGAGAGAGAGAGTGTGTACCAGAACATGCTTCGTACGTACAATGTGTGTAATAATGTTCGTGTTCGCCGCAGTGAGGCGCCTTGCCAAGGTTCGCCCAGCTCCCCCCGTCAGAGGTTCGAGTCCTCCCTTGGGCGTGGGTGTGTGTGTTGTCCTTAGTGTAAGTTAGTTTAAGTTAGATTAAGTAGCGTGTAAGCTTAGGCACTGATGACAAAAAAAACAGTGAGCCGCTGTTGTAATGCAAAGGTACTGATAAAAATGGACGTTTCGTTATCTTTCCTTTCAAATTTATTGGTTTATTTTGCTGGTGTTTATGTTTTTTCTTCTAAACGTAAACATTTATTGATGGTTCTTCGGAGATTAGAATTGTTGCCTAATTGTACTGCGTCACGCCTACTTCAAATCCTCAAACAAAAATGGACGAGGTAAACATCTAAACTGAAACCGTCATAGAACGAAAAAGGTAGGTTTCCGGACATGGGTTCGTATTCAAAATACTATGCACTCACTCCACTCTAGAATTACAAGAAGTTTGTAACGGGAATTTCCGAAAACCCTTTACACAGGCCTTCAACGCTAAGCAAGGCAGAGTTCGGCTAAGTTCGAGAGTTCAAGCGTCCAGTGATCAGATAAGTTCCACCCTCTGTTGACCGACAGCCTACAGCAGGTATCATGTGACTGAGCAGTACAATCAGTTAACTTTGTGCATAAGAAGGACTTGCAAAGCTTGCCTGTACGTACCTCTGCGTTACGTTTACTAGTTTCCATTGTCCATTAGTCTACACCTACCTATGTCTGTATGTCAGCTCCAGTGTGACGAGTACTTGAGCCTAAAGGGCTCGATAAGAACAATGGAATCTGTCACCTCCGTGATTCGTGGTTTCGAACACGATACAGTACTGTGTATATCCGAATCGTAACCATGTTATAGGCCAAAGTGGCCACTGTTCTGGTAACTGATTGGAGAAGCAAGTAAGCCTCGTCTATGTTATTATAAAACCAATGTCCGTGCTGGTTTTCAGTAAAAAGTAGACCAGTGAGCCAATACAGAGTCTCCTTTCGCGTATCATCACAATTATCTACACCTAAGCTTAACATCCGAGTCATTCTGCAGTATCTTAGACGACAGAGACATGAAAAATCTCAGTTTGACCCGTCGCTGTCCCACTCCTGTACGCAGCAGCTGCCATACCAAGAAACAGATGACCTCAAAATCCCGCGTCATCTCTCATCTGAGCGTGAGCTTCTGAAGTAAGTATGCACGACCCGCCTCGGATTACGACCGTACCATATACCGTAGTCACAGAGTAACCAGTCTTAACGGAACTATCAGTCAACTGTCGTATAGTAAAGCCACACTTGAATCCTATGGCTTTGCACTAAAATTTTAAAAGATACTTGATTGCCGTATAACGCCTGCAGCCTTAAATAGTGCCCTCTACACGTATTAACGGATTTAAAATACAATATCAAAATAATTTATACATAAATATTTCAAAGCATTATGAACAAAACATTAATGAGGATTTCCTAGGTTTACAAACATGTTTTATTTAAGAGAAAAACTTATAAAACTTTTAAATATCAGCCTCTCTTATTTAAAAACGAACGACCGTAGAGGGAACTGCTAAGTGACAGGCCGAAAGTAGCACCACGCTGAAATTTTGTTTCGTCGTGTCAAAATCTGCTCTGCGTTGGGCCCGTCCCATCCCAAAGCTAACAAAAGCAAAAACGCGTCTTTACAAGTCTCACAATAGTTATTACTCGCAAAACCAACAGTTCTTCGTGGGTTTTTAGCCGCAGGGCGTAAATCTCAATTTCTTCCAGCATCTTCAAATAAAAACTTCATGTAGCTCAAAAAATGTTCAAATGCGTGTGAAATCTTATGGGACTTAACTGCTAAGGTCATCAGTCCCTAAGCTTACACACTACTTAACCTAAATTATCGTAAGGACAAACACACACACCCATGCCCGAGGGAGGACTCGAACCTCCGCCGGGACCAACCGCACAGTCCAGGACTGCAGCGCCCTAGACCGATCGGCTAATCCCACGCGGCCTTCATCTAGCTCTGAGCGTATCTCCACCAGAGAGGTATGGTATGTCGTATGACTTTTGTATTATAATGAGAGAGTAAATTAGTTAAATTTATGGTATTGTAAACACAGGAACAGATCATGGTTATTTTTCTTCTTCTTTTTCTCTCCTTGTTACGCGGTTTTGAACATGTTAGCTTAGTCTGGTCCGCTCCCAGTAACTGAGTGGCCAGCGCGACAAAATTTCAATCCTAAGGGCCCGGGTTCGATTGACGCCTGGATCGGAGATTTTCTCCGCTCAGGAACTGGGCGTTGTGTTGTCCTAATCATCAACATCTCATCCCTATCGACGCGCAAGTCGCCGAAGTGGCGTCAAATCGAAAGACTTGCACCAGGCGAACGGTCTACACAACGGGAGGCCCTTGTCACACGACATTTACATTTAGCTTAGTCTGATGGGTTCTTTTCCTTCTTCTCTTCCCAAAATCTCTTCATGTACACGCTGTGTGGTTTTTTGCGTTCCACTGGACACTTTTCATTTTTTTATTTGCAGCTAGGATTCCAAACGCTTTGTGTTCTCTGATCCTCTGTTGCATTCATTTCTCAAACTACGTGCACGTAGCTCTTAATGGGGCCGTGTTTACTAGACCTTTTTTTGGTCAATTCTGCCACCTCAAGTTTGTCGATCTGTTTCACCCTATATATTCTTTAATCTTTCCTTACATCCTCATTTCTTTTACGTTATTCTCTTGCTCATCCTTCCACTGCTCTTAGAAACCTCATTTCCTGAGCCTGTATTCTACTTCCTTGGTGTCTTACTATTACCCACACCTCATTTCCTTGTCCGCAGTTCGTGGACGTGTGGTAGCGTTCTCGCTTCCCGCGCCCGGGTTCCCGGGTTCGATTCCCGGCGAGGTCAAGGATTTTCTCTGCCTCGTTATGACTGGGTGTTGTGTGCTGTCCTTAGGTTAGTTAGGTTTAAGTAGTTCTAAGTTCTAGGGGACTGAGGACCATAGATGTTAAGTTTCATAGTGCTCAGAGGCATTTGAACCACATGAACCGCATTTCCTTAACTGGGGTAGGACGTCAAACGGGCCGACTTGGAGCAGAAAGGCATCTCAGGACATTTTAATTTCCAGTGTCTACACTTTTACAAATAAATTCATAAAACTTTGTCAGCATCACCAGGAAGGACTCAGGATTCATACCCATTGCAAGTGGACGTTCGGAAACATAACAAAATAATTTTTTTACGTGCGAAATTTCATCATTTCTTCACTTACTAATGGCTGCATTTGTTGCTATAGGTACACTTTTCTTCATAAGTTACAGAGACTCGTCGACGAATTTTGCACAGCCTACATACCATACTCACAGGTGTATGAAACTCTAGAATTTATTTAATTAATGAAAAACGAATGGTTAGATTTTAAACTTCATGTTTAGAAAAAACACAAATTTTATAGTTAATTACCTCAATTTTTACCACAGTTTTTAATAGATTTGGAAAATTCTAGAATTTCATACACCTTTAAGTATGGTTTGTATGCTGTGCAAAATTCATCGAAGAATCTCTCTTACTTATTAAGAAAAGTGTACCTATAGCAACAAATGGTGCCATTAATAAGTGAAAAAACTGATGAAATTTCACATGTAAAGAAAATTATTACGTTATGTTTTCGAACTTCCACTGCTATGAGTGTGAATTCTGAATCCTTCCTGGTTATGCTGACAAAGTTTTATGAATTTATTTGTAAAAGTATAGACAGTGGAAATTAAATGTCCTGTGGTGCCTCTCCTGCTCCAAGTCGGCCCGCTTGACGTCCTACTCCCTTAAGTAAGGTATGGCGTTGCTGTGGTTTTGTGGAACTTCAGCTGACTGCCCAAAACGTAGAACACAAAACGGTTTCTGTTGCCCCGACACCATTTTTACTAGAACTGAAGTGGGCGCGCACTGCTGCTACCTAGCGGGAACCATGTAAAACTCGAGGGTTTGCTCTTTCCAACAGTACGTTGTTCACGCGCATATCTCGAAGAACATCACAGTTATGATTTTTTTTTAATCGGATGATTCCTTTTGACACAAGCTGTATACGTAAAATGTAAAAATAAAGTGGACGTCTCTTTATCCGGAACACGCCGTGTGGAGAGACGGGTGTACTCGGAGCTTCAGAGCCGGCAACGCGGGCGGTGCGCAGCCGGAGCGCGGTCCGCAACCTGCTGCGGCGGGTGTGGGCGTGGCCGGGCGGCGGAGCCGGCGGCCTCTGCTATGCAAATGAGGCGCGCCCGCACGGCCGGCGCGCCGCCCGTCTCCTTGAGCCAGCCGCGCCAGGCGCCACGAATTCCGCCGCGGCCAGGTTTTTTGCCACCTTTTTATCACGGCTCCCCAGGCGGCCCGTATTATTTATGCCGGGCGTCTAATCAGCGCCGACCGAGACGGTGCGCTGCGGACCCGCATAACAGGCCAACGAGGTCTATCTGTTCTTTGCAACACAGACGAGCGCACGCCGACTTTGGGAAAGAGACGCGGCGGCTCAGCAGGAAAGCAATGGGTGTTCCGGAGAGAGAGCAAAACCTGAACTTGTCGACCTGTTGTCCGCATACTCTTTGGGAGAAGTTTGTAAGGTATCAGCAACCCTAGAACTTCATAGAACGCCTTCTGATCAAAAGTATCTCAACATCCTACATAATTCGGAACTAACCGCTAGATGTCACGATGTGAAGACGCATCAATGTAAACGAAGGCGGAAAGTATTGCGTTGTCAGTAGAGTAGCGGTGATAGAATGAGTCGGTCAGCGGGGCTCAATGACTTCGAACGTAGACTAATCGTTGGATGTCACCTGAGTAACAGATCCAGCAGGGATATTTCGACCCTTCCAAAGCTGTTCATGTCGACTGTTAGTTGAGTGACAATGAGGTGAAAACACACCAAGGCAAGGCAGACCTGGTAGTGATTTACGTGACATGTCGGTTTGAAGTTCATGTAAGTCACATCCAATGCAAATCTGTACGCAACCATCTGTGTGGCGTGCTTATAATTATGTATTGTTTATATTTTTGGATAATTAATCTGTAAAAAACTCACCACATGTTGTAATGAAGTCATCAAAACCGTCTGAAGATGAACCTTAATGATTCGAAAGCGTTAACGGTACCTTTTGAATAAACAAACTGAAAATAAATCTGTGGCTGGTTGCTATCTCAACACCATCAACATTTGTCACTTTTTTTTTTTTTTTTTTTTTTTTTTTAGCTCATCAGTATTCTGGCTGGTTTGATGCGGCCCGCCACTCATTTCTCTCCTGTGCCAACCTCTTCATCTCAGAGTAGCACTTGCAATTTACGTCCTCGATTACTTGCAGGATGTATTCCAGTCTCTGTCTTCGGCTACAGTTTTTGTCCAAGTCACTCTAGTACCATGGAAGTCATTCCCTCATGCCTTAACAGATGTCCTGTCATTCTGACCCTTCTCCTTCTCAGTGTTTTCCACATGTTCCTTTCCTCTCCGATTCTGCGCAGAAGCCGGCCGGTGTGGCCGAGCGGATCTAGGCGCTTCAGTCTGGAACCGCGCGACCGCTACGGTCGCAGGTTCGAATCCTGCCTCGGGAATGGATGTGTGTGATGTCCTTAGGTTAGTTAGATTTCAGTAGTTCTTAGTTCTAGGGGACTGATGACCTCAGATGTTAAGTCCCATAGTGCTCAGAGCCATTTGAACCATTTTTGAACAGCTCCCTCTAGTAACATGGAAGTCATTCCCTCATGCCTTAACAGATGTCCTGCCATTCTGCCCCTTCTCCTTGTCAGTGTTTTCCACACATTCCTTTCTTCTCCGATTCTGCGCAGAACCTCCTCATTCCTTACTTTATCAGTCCACCTAATTTTCAACATTCGCCTGCAGCACCACATCTCAAATGCTTCGGTTTTCCCGCAGTTCATGTTTCACTACCATACAGTTGTATGCTGCTGACGTACATCCTTAGAAATTTTTTCCTCAAATTAAGGCCTAAGTTCGACACTAACAGACATCTCTTGACCCTTTTTGCTAGTGCTAGTCTGCTTTTCATGCCCTCCTTGCTCCGTCCGTCATTCGTTATTTTGCTGCCTAGGTAACACAATTCCTTAACTTCATCTAGTTCGTGACTATCAATCCTCATGTTGTTGCTCGCTGTTCTCATTTCTGCTACTTCTCATTATTTTTATCTTTCTTCGATTTATTCTCAATCCATATTCTGTACTCATTAGATTGTTCATTCCATTCAGCATATCATGCAATTCTTCTTCACTTTCACTCAGGATAGCAATGTCATTAGCGAATCGTATCATTGATATCCTTTCACCTTGAATTTTTGTCCCACTCATGAAACTTTCTTTCATTTCTTCGACGTTAGGCTGAACAATAGGGCGAAAGGCTACATCCCTGTCTTACACCCTTTTTAATCCGAGCGCTTCGTTCTTTGTCGTCCACATCTATTATTCGCTCTTGGCTGTTGTACATATTGTATATTTCCCGTCTCTCCCTATAGCTTAACTCTATTTTTCTCAGAATTCCGAACATCTTGCAGCAATTTATTCTGTCGAAGCGTCTTCCAGGTCGACAAATTCTATGGACGTGTCTTTATTTTTCTTTAGTGTTGCTTCCATTATTAACTGCAATGTCAGAATTGCCCCTCTGATGCCTTTACCTTTTCTAAACTCAAACTGATCGTCATTTAGCGTATCCTCAATTCAGTATTACATTTGTAATATTTGGCTGATATAATTATATTCCGTGTTTTGTTGGACTTCCTATATTTAGCGAACTCCTCGTCCAAGCCGTGATGGCTCAAGGGATGTCTACCGGCCAGTGTGTCATCCTTTGCCTTGCGGCATGTGGATGTCGCTGTATTGCAGTAGTTCGAGTAACGAAGATTTTTGTGAGGTAAGTGCTTTGTGAAAGGTATAGGTTAATGTTAGTCAGGGCCATTCTTTTGTAGATATTTTTGAAAGTCAGATTGCGTTGCGCTAAAAATATTGTGTGTCAGTTTAGTGTTGATCAGAATAGGTAGAGAGCGAAATGTCTGAGTACGTTCAGTTTTGCTCAGCTGTTTGAAAATCAAATAATGTAAGAGGTTTATCAGCACAGTAATTCAATAATTTTTCTAAGGGGACGTTTCATGGTCTCCCTCTACGATTTTTACATCACACTTCCTTCCAATACTAAACTGGTGATCCCTTAATGTCTCCGAATGTGTCCTATTAACAGATCCCTTCTTTTGGTCAAGTTGTGCCAAAAATTTCTTGTCTCCCCAATTCTAATCAGTGTTTGCTCATTAGTTACATAATCGGACCACCTAATTTTCAGCATTCTTCTGTAGCACCACATTTCGAAAGCTTCTATTCCCTTTTTGTCTAAACTGTTTATCGTCCATGTTTCACTTTCATGTATAGATACGTTTACATATTCCTAAATAGCACAATAATTTATATTTAATAGAAATTTACAGTCTTCGACACTATTCATACTGCTTTTAACTTTAGCAAGCGTGGATTTAAGAAATCCTCCCCTGTTTGCTACGGATGGAAACTTTATATTAATTAGTAACACAAAAAAATCAGAGTAATATTTTAATATTACATGCAGGAAGGATAATCTAAAGAACAGACATGACATACTCCGATACTTTATTCCTCCTCTATTGAGACATTCCAGTCTCGTAAACTATTGAGTAAATCAGACGCAAACCAAAAAGCACAATCAGTGTGTGGCTGTAAACCCAGCGTGACACTGCCACAAGTATTAATTGTAACGTCAGTGCTACATTAAATACCAAACACCGACGACAGGACACGAGTTGAGCGCTACAGATTTGTTTTCGTTTATTACGTCGACGGCCGGTTTTGCACCGTTATCTCGTTGTCATTTCTCCAGACCACACGGCTGACAAGAACCGGTTTCCCGCGTAATAAAAGTGCAGTGTAAAATAGCTTGATTTTTAACTGCTGCATTAAAGCGTTACTCGCAAGAAGTGCCTCGTACGTCTTTCGGCTCTCCAGACAGGTGGTACAGCTATCGTCACGAGTGTGTAGCATAGCACTACAGACGAAATCCATTCCGTTAGGTAGCGGTAAACGGGAGTGATTACATTCATCTTTGGAATGAGCAGCCAGCTTCCAACAACACACCGGTTCCTAACTCGTTGTATCTCACAATGGAAAATTTCATTGCAAACATTTATTGCTTGTCTCGAGTAAGTGATTGGGTTAATTTTAAGAATTGTACATGTAGCATGACTCTATGCAGTTATACTGAAACAGTAAATGTGTACAGTACACTTGTTCAACCAGTTTTTGAGTATTATAGGATGTAGATGGATGCTACCAGAAATGCCACCACATGCTTCAACCAGGTCATGTGTGTGACGGGAATACTAAAGGGTCTTGAAAGGGACCCTTGAGTATTCCCATCACACACTTGTACTGGTTGAAGCAGATGGTGAAACTTCTGTGTGAAAGAAAGGTGGTATTCTTTCCGCTAAATAGCGTTACGCAAATTTAAGGAACAAACAGTCAAGGAAGACAGATTTTTTTGACATTGAATACTTCGTGCAAGAACCATAAGATCAAGGTAAGAGAAGTCTGTTTACAGATGCACGTAATCATTCAAACTCGACGTGGACCACTTGCAACCCAGTCCACCTCTACCTTTGCAGGCGAAACTGGCATGTTTCTGCGGTTGTCATCAGGAAAACATGGCCTCCAGAAGCTCGTCACCGATACACACTGGGTACCAGTAATCTGAATGCCTTGAAGTCCACGAATCGTCTCTCAGTCATCCCTTCTCTCAACCATTAACATTTTGCGGCAAATAAAACCTAGAATTCGGACGTCGGTGGTCTTACGATAGCGGACGAAATGCAGTGTTTTGCCATACCTCCCTCTAGCTACAACAGCCTACGTCCAGAAGAAGGCTGCTACAAAATAGTGGAATAGTTCGTGTCTGAACCAATTTATATAATTATTCGCCAGGAAATGGAATCAACCGCTACGGAAATCATGTTTTCACGAAAACGTCGTATACCCCGTAAATGTTGTCAGAGTTTTGTAGCGACGTGGGTTGATGTTAACATGAGGCAGCTTGAAGTAAATTCTAGAGGAAATAGACAGCTCTAAGGTATTTATCGTAATTGCAAACTGTCTGCTACTTTAAAAGTTCCAATGGTTGCCGCTACAGGCTCGCATTCAGCCGCTTTTTGACTTCGACATCGCAACAGTGAAATAGTTTTAATTCTTCTTTTATCTGATGAACGCTGTCCGGAGAACTGGCGACACCGACAGAACTTTGGAAAGACCGGAAAGGGCATACCAGCAATGTTCCCTTCTTGCAGTCAAGGTTAGCAGCGTGAGTAGAAACAAAATATTTGAATATGTTGTTGTTGTCGTCATCAGACTAGTTTGATGGAGTTCTGCACGCTATGCTAACATGTACACGTCCTCTTAGGTTACTGCTGCACCCTACATTTATCCGAGTCTGCTTATTGTACTCAGGCCTTGGTCCTCTTTGCAATGTTTAGCCCCAACACTTTCCACCATTACCACATCAACTATCCTTGATGCCTCACGATGTTTATAGTCAACCTCTCCCATTACTCAAGACCTGACATAAAGTCAGTTCTTCTAGACGGATAAATTTCGCGGATAGGTTACAGAGGTTCTGTTTTGAGAAAGAACTTTCCCATTTTACAAGGGGATATGTCATATAGGTCATTAGGGTCAAGGTTTTGATTTACCTTTCAGAAATGTTCAGCGTACCCTCCATTGGACATACGATAAACATCCAGACGATAGTCAGACTCGTCCCGTACTTTTGCGAACAAATTTGGAGTTACTGCATTCGAAGTTGTTCCTGTGCGGCGCCCAATGTTGTTGGAAGGAAAGGCACATAGACACAGTGCTTCACAGACCTAATAATAATAATAATAATAAAGAAAAGAAAAAACCGAGAGACGAGGCCAGTGGCGTAATGCCGAGATGCGCCACGCTGTTGTAGCCTAACTGAATTGCACCAGCTGAGAGAGTGCAAAATACCTTTTGTTGCTGTGGTACTACCAACTCAGCTCGCCTGACGCTGGGTATGAATGAGCGACCCCTACTGCCAACAACATAAACCAGTGATTTACAAGCGGCGCAACGTTTCGATTCGTAAGATAAAATTGATGCCAAGTTTCTACCTCCACTCACGTGAGAAAATATAGTCTTCTGAAATTGGGCGAATCTTTTTGAAACATCCGAATTCTGCGTATGATACTGTCATATGCTTCCACGCAACAACGTTGAATGACAGTGATGGATTTCCTATAGAGTATGGGGATAATGTAGCTACCATCACAGAAAGATCCGTACCTAAAGACTGGAAAATTGCTCAAGTCACACCAATACCCAAAAAAGGAAGGAGGAGTAATCCGTTGAATTACAGGCCTATATCACTAACGTCGATTTGCAGTAGGGTTTTGGAACGTATACTGTATCCGAACATTATGAAGTACCTCGAAGAAAACGGTTTATTCACAAGTAGTCAGCACGGATTCAGAAAATATCGCTCTTGCGAAACACAACTAGCTCTTTATACTAATGAAGTAATTAATGCTATCGACAGGGGATGTCAATTTTTAGATTTCCAGAAGGCTTTCGACACCGTTCCTCACAAGCGTCTTCTAACCAAATTGCGTGCCTGTGGAATATCGCCTCAGTTGTGCTACTGGATTCGTGATTTCCTGTCAGGAAGATCACAGTTCGTAGTAATAGGCGGAAAGTCATCTAGTAAAACAGAAATAATATCCGGAGTACCCCAAGGTAGTGTTATAGGCTCTCTATTGATCCTGATCTCTATTAACGACATAGGAGACAATCTCAGTAGCCGTCTTAGATTGTTTGAAGATGATGTTGTCATTTACCGTCTTGTAAAGTCATTAGATGACCAAATTGAATTGCAAAATGATTTGGAAAAGATATCTGTATGGTGCGAAAATTGGCAGTTGACCCTAAATAAAGAAAAGTGTGAATTTATTCACATGAGTACTAGAAGAAATCCGCTAAATTTCGATTACACGATAAGTCACACTAGTCTGAAGGCTGTAAATTCAACTAAATACTTAGGGATTACAATTACAAATACCCTAAATTGGAACGATCACATA
This sequence comes from Schistocerca piceifrons, assembly GCF_021461385.2. NCBI lineage: Eukaryota > Metazoa > Arthropoda > Insecta > Orthoptera > Acrididae > Schistocerca > Schistocerca piceifrons. Next base: position 58,603,617 of record NC_060143.1, read on the forward strand.
GATAATGTTGTGGGTAGAGCAAACCAAAGGCAGAACACTTAGAAGGTGCAACAGATCTACTAAAGAGCCTGCTTACACCATGCTTGTCCACTCTATTCTGGAGTATTGCTGTGCGGTGTGGGATCCGCCTCAGATGGGACTGACGGATGACATCTAGAAGTATGTATTATAGCGAAGTAGAGGAGGTAGTGCCACAGACATGATACGTGGATTGGAGTGGCAATCATTAACACAAAGGCGTTTTTCGTTGCGACGGGACTTTCTCATGAAATTTCAATCACCAGTTTTCTTCTCCGTTTGTGAAAACATTCTATTTGAACCCACCTATACGGGGAGAAACGATCATCACGATACGACAAGAGAAATCAGGGCTCGCACGGAAAAATTTAAGTGCTCGTTTTTCCCGCGCGCCGTTCGAGAGTGGAACGGTAGAGAGACAGCTCGAAGATGATTCATTGAACCCTCTGCCAGGCACTTTATTGTGAATAGGAGAGTAATCAAGTAGATGTAGATGTAACCTGTTGGTTGTTTGGCTTTCATTGGTGTGATCAACTTTGTATCATACGAACATAAATGGTTTTATACAACTTGTAATACCTTCAAAAATCATGTGCCAGATTTTCATATTCTCTCATTCGCTACACAGAAACTATTAGTCGTATCGAAAAAATGAAGAGGACCTTTTTGCAGTAAATTTGACGCAGTTAAATTTTGTAGTGGGATATGTTTTCGATAGAGGCTATAGCTTCCGAATTGTTCAATAAAAACGTACAAAGGTGACCTTCAGACGCGTTTTTCTTGAATAACTCGAAAACCGTGACCTTCAGTGAAGACGTATCCCACTACAGATTTAACTACGTTAAATTTCCTACAAAAAGGTCCTGTTCATTTTCTCTGTAGTACTTACAGTTTGCACGTGACGAGCGAGAGAATCTGAAATTTTTGCGAGTGGTACTTTAAGGCGTTGCACGTTGTATAAAACCCATCAGTGGGGGCAGCTGTATCAGCTTGTACACTACTGGCCATTAAAATTGCTGCACCACGAAGATGACGTGCTACAGACGCGAAATTTAACCGACAGGAAGAAGATGCTGTGATATGCAAATGATGAGCTTTTCAGAGCATTCACACAAGGTTGGCCTCAGTGACGACACCTACAACGTGGTGACGTGAGGAAAGTTCCCAACCGATTTCTCATGCACAAACAGCAGTTGACCGGCGTTGCCTGGTGAAACGTTGTTCTGATGCCTCGTGTAAGGAGCAGAAATGCGTACCATCACGTTTCCGACTTTGATAAAGGTCGGATTGTAGCCTATCGCGATTGCGGTTTATCGTATCGCGACATTCTGCTCGCGTTGGTCGAGATCCAATGACTGTTAGGAGAATATGGAATCGATGGGTTCAGGAGGGTAAGACGGAACGCCATGCTGGATCCCAACGGCCTCGTATCACTAGCAGTCGAGATGACGGGCATCTTATCCGCATGGCTGTAACGGATCGTACAGCCACGTCTCGATCCCTGAGTCAACAGATGGGGACGTTAGCAAGACAACCATCTGCACGAACAGTTCGACGACGTTTGCAGGAGCATGGACTATCAGCTCGGAGACCATGGCTGCGGTTACCCCTTACGCTGCATCACAGACAGGAGCGCCGGCGATGGTGTACTCAACGACGAACATGGGTGCGCAAATGGCAAAACGTCATTTTTCCGGATGACTCCAGGTTCTGTTTACAGCATCATGATGGTCGCATCCGTGTTTGGCGGCATCGTGGTGAACGCACATTGGAAGCGTGTATTCGTCATCGCCATACTGGCATATCGGCCGGTGGGATGGTATGGGGTGCCATTGGTTACACGTCTCGGTCACCTCTTGGTCGCATTGAAGGCACTTTGAAAAGTGGACGTTACATTTCAGACGTGTTGCGACCCGTGGCTCTACCCTTCAATCGATCCCTGCGAAACCCTACATTTCAGCAGGATAAAGCACGACCGCATGTTGCAGGTCGTGCAGGGGCCTTTCTGGATACAGAAAATGTTCGACTGCTGCCCTGGCCAGCACATTCTCCAGATCTTTCACCAATTGATAACGTCTGGTCAATGGTGGCCGAGCAACTGGTTCGTCACAATACACCAGTCACTACTCTTGATGAACTGTGGTATCGTGTTGAAGCTGCACGCGCAACTGTACCTGTACACGCCATCCAAGCTCTCTTTGACTCAATGCCCAGGCGTATCAAGGCCGTTATTACGACTAGAGGTGGTTGTTCTGGGTACTGATTTCTCAGGATCTATGCACCCAAATTGCGTGAAAATGCAATCACATGTCAGTTCTAGTATAATATATTTGTCCAATGAATACCCGTTTATCATCTGCATTTCTTCTTGGTGTAGCAATTTTAATGGCCAGTAGTGTATATTGACCACACAGAGAGTGTTGCGGGCAGAGGAAGCGCCAAGCCGCGGCTACGCCAGGTGCTGTCCAGGCCGAGGGCCGGCGCTGGAGAAAGTCCCGCCCGGGCGGCCACGACCGGAGGAACTCAGGCAGCAGGTGTGCGGTCTGCGTACGGGCGCCCGTATCTGCCTCCTCCGCACACCACCTTAACACGAACGGGTATCATAAAGCTTTTATTAAAACCTCGAAAAAATCAAACTTCGATCACAAAACTGGACGATGGTGTTAGTCCTCCTCTACGTTTTTGCTCTTCTATGCGAACTTTTTTTTTTTTTTCAATGATAGGTGAATTGGCTGATACCTTTGTTTCAGGAGTGCCTGTCTGGGCTGTTTAGGAAACGATCCACGAAGGAAATCGAGATGTTGTCGTTCTGGGTGACATGTGCGGAGAATACGAGGGGCGGTGGGTGTTCAGAGCTTTTGCAGCCAAAAGAAGCAGCCTGTGTGACAGAGTCCTGTGCAGAAAGAGATGTAGCGTTGTCATGAAGGAAATTCAAGATGGTTCAAAAGGAAAGAATAGGTGTCGGTTCTATAGTACACACAAACTGTGAAAGACAAACTCAATGCGCATCTCGTTGGATAGAGCCGGCCGCGGTGGCCGAGCGGTTCTAGGCGCCCAGTGCGGAACCGCGCGACTGCTACGGTCGCAGGTTCGAATCCTGCCTCGGGCATGGATGTCTGTGATGGATCTAAACAGAGCCCGCCTCCACGTGGCGGGACACGGGCAACGGTGTGAGTGGGGACGGGAGCCGGAGTGGTGTTACTTTCAGTCACTGCGGACCCAGGACCCAGTCACAGCGGCTAAGTGGCAATCTACGACCCACCATAAGAAATTAGACGGTGGGTCATAAAATATAAGCAGCTAGTGAAAAAAAAAAAGTGTCCTTAGGTTAGTTAGGTTTAAGTAGTTCTAAGTTCTAGGGGACTGATAACCACAGCTGTTAGGTCCCATAGTGCTCAGAGCCATTTAAACCATTTGAACCATTGGATAGACGAAGGTTCAACGTTTTATTTTCGCACGACACAATAGCATACACTCAATATGAGCAAAATGCGTTGCTCCAGAACAAAGCGGTAATCCTTTTCGCTCCACACCGAGCTGCAGGTCCTTGTTTATTGAATCGACGTCTTTAACAGGTTCAAATGGTTCAAATGGCTCTGAGCACTACGGGACTTAACATCTATGGTCATCAGTCCCCTAGAATTTAGAACTACTTAAACCTAACTAACCTAAGGACATCACACAACACCCAGTCATCACGCTTTAACAGGTCGATTTCTCAGATTATGAGGAGTAGCTGGCATAGGTGGAACAAAGACTGTCTTCTATGTACCGCGTCAGAAAGAAATTGCAAGATGTGAGGTCAGGTGACCTCTTCGAATCCAACGTTGTGGGCTGAGACCGAGCGAGGTAGCGCAGTAGTTAGCATATTGGACTCGCATTCGGGAGGACGACGGTTCAATCCCGCGGCCGGACATCGTGATTTAGATTTTCCGTGATTTCCCTGAATCGTTTAAGGCAAATGCCGGGATGGTTCCTTTGAAATTGCATGGGCGACCTCATTCTCTCCTTCCCTAATCCGAGCTTGTGCTCCGTCTGTAATGACCTCGTTGTCGACGTGATGTCAAACTCTAGTCTCCTCCTCCTCCCTCTCCACTGTTGTGGGATGGCAGGTTTAAGATAAATCCGCACCTCAAGCTGAAAGTGAGGCGGGACGCCGTCATGCATAAAAATGAAATCATTGGAATCTTCGTGAAGTTGACGAAACAATCGATTTTGCATCATCTACAGGTATGGCACTGTTGTCACTATATAAGAAACTATCAGCCTCGATTGCGGTGATGAAACCAACCCTTACCTAGGTTTCACCCCAAATAATTGAGCTCTCTTCAGAAGATATACCTGAATCTATAATTTGTCTAAGAGGGCATGTCTCTTGCAAAACATCTCTTTCTTGTCCCTCGACTCTTATAACTGCCATCTGGTTTCTGTACAAATTGTAAATAGCCTTTCGCTCCTTGTATTTTACCACTGCCACCCTCAGAATTTGAAAGACAGTATCCCAGTCAACATTGTCAAAAGCTTTCTCTAAGTCTACAAATGCTCGAAACGTAGGTTTGCCTTTCCTTAATCTATTTTGCAAGCTGAGTCGTAGTGTCTGTATTGCCTCACGTGTTCCAATATTTCTACGGAATCTGATCTTCCCCGAGGTCGGCTGCTGCCAGTTTTACCATTCGTCTGTAAAGAATTCGTGTTAGTATTTTGCAGCCGTGGCTTATTAAACTGATAGTTCGGTAATTTTCACATCTGTCAACACCTGCTTTCTTTGGGATTGGAGTTATTATATTCTTCTTGAAGTCTGAGGGTATTTCGCCTGTCTCATACATCTTTCTCACCAGATGGTAGAGTTTTGTCAGGGCTGGCTCTCCCAAGGCTGTCAGTAGTTCTAATAGAATGTTGTCTACTCCCGGGGCCTTGTTTCGATTTAAGTCTTTCAGTGATCTGTCAAACCCTTCACGCAGTATCATATTTCCTATTTCATCTACATTCTCTTCCATTTTCATAATATTGCCCCCAAGTACATCGCCCTTGTATAGACCCTCTAATACTCCTTCCACGTTTCTGCTTTCCCTTCTTTGCTTAAAACTGGGTTTCCATTTGAGCTTTTGATATTTATGCAACTGGTTCTCTTTGCTCCAAAGGTCTCTTTAATTTTCCTGTATCTATCTTACCCCTCGTGATATGCGCCTCTACATCCTTACATTTGTCCTCTAACGATCCCTAATTCGATAGTAAACAGATAAAGAGGCTGCTGATCGGAGACACAGCAATAAGAGGGATTGTAAAATGTTTAGCAGCTGACGTCCCCAGTTCCTGCAGCAGTATGGAAGGTGTTGTTCCTCCTTCCTTGACTCGGGCCACCTGTTGGCCAGTTGTGGCGCTGGTCTCGTGAGGCGGGCAGGCAGGAGGCAGAGCGAGTGCTGCTGTCTGCGGCGGCCGGAAGCGGCGGCCCGCAGGCCAGCGAAGCGGCACGGCCGGGTGCACGCAGTCGGTCCGCTCTGCGCGGCTGCGTTACGCAAACCGCCAGTCGCGGCACTGTCTATCCTAAGGTCTCTCATACCAGGGGCGGTCAGTAGGTTGTGCCACAAATTATTTTTCTCGGCCAAGTTCGGTAGAAGAAAATGCGGAATTTGTTGTGCGACGTCATGAAATATTCCCTCTTCAGCGGCTATAGTTTAATAAAGACCCGACAGACTGGACTGTATAAGTAGCTTTAAAAATGGAGTCCGTAATGGAGGTGCGTTCCAAGCAGAAAGCTGTCATTGAGTTTCTTTTGGCGAGAAACTACAACATTGCAAGTATTCGTAGGAGCTTAAGATTTACTGCGAAGACCTGACAGTGAACATAAGTACATTGAGCCGTTGGCTCGACTTCTGTCATCACAACAGCCTGTCCGATCTCCCGTGGAACGGCCGGCCACACACAGCTGTGACGCCTGCAATGTTGGAACGTGCGGACACTCTCATTCGAGGTGATCGACGGATCACAATCAAACACCTCGCTACTCAACTGGACGTCCCTGTAGATGGTGCTGACACGCTAGTTCACTAGTTTGGGTACTCAAAGGTGTGTGCGGCCGCTGGGTACCTCACCAGCTAAACACAAGACCATACAAAGCCACGGAGTGTAATGGCGACGGTCTTCTGGAACTCTGAAGAGGTACTTTGTTTGATATCCTCCATCGTGGTGCAACGATCGACTCTGAAGTGTACTGTGCTACCCTCAGGAGATTGAAGAAACGCCTTCAGCGTGTTCTTCGCCATAAAAGTGCACAGAACTTCTACGTGACAACGCGAGGCCTCACTCAAGTTTGCGAACCCGAGAGGAGCTCACAGAGCGTCATTCGTCTGTCGTTCTATATCCACCCCACAGCCTCCGACTTCTCTTTGTTTGGCACAATGAAGGATGCACACCGGGGAAAGCGGTACGGGGACGAACGGGAGGTTATTGATGCAGCAAGTGTTTGGCTCCGATGTCGACGAATAGAGTGGTGCTATGTGGGCATACGGGCTTTCCCAGTAAGGCGGCTTAGGGCCGCCGCAATGAACGGAGAGTATGTTGAAAATTAGGGTTTTGCAGCCAAAAGAGTGTGGAATAATAAAGCGTATTGGAATCCTGAATAAAACCAACCTGCTTTCAGAAAGAGTATGTTGCATTACTTATTGAACACTTCTCGCGATACCCCACACCCACTCTACTAAATGTTTTCTGCAAGACTGAAGCGGATTAACAGGTTTGCATGCATGTAGAGTATCGACTCATTTGGGCGACTGGATTCGTGATTTCGTGCCAGAAAGGTCACGCGAAGTTTGTAGTAATTACAATGAAATGAATACCCCTAGCTGCATAGAGGCGTTGATATAAGTCCATGGTGACAGTTGAAAATGTGTGCTCCGACCGGGACTAGAACTCGGGATCTCCTTCTTACATGGCAGACGCTCTATCCATCTGAGCCACTGAGAACACAGAGCGACTGCAGGGACGTCTCTGGTAAGCCTCCCGTGAGACCCACATTCACATCTTATTGTCCCGCACTATATTCATAGTGCCCCTGCCCATTATACTCATTACTCGCGGCTTTGCTGCCGATTCCCGTAAGAGTTCGGGCACTGTTTGTTCATCCGCACAGAAGAAGATCGTCAAATGGCTGGTGAGCCTTATATATACAGGGCGTTTCAAAAAGAAAGAGCAGATTTCAAACATTTATTTCTCAAAAACTACAAATGATAGAAACACAATTCAAACGTTTCTTGTCAGAGAAAGGTTCAAAGTTTTTCAATGGTCCGCGCAGAAGTTCCATGCAAATCCGCAGTGGCGCTGGCGTTTGTTTGTAGGAAAATGGCGACGACACCACAGGAACGATCATTTTGTGTGCTGCAATTTGCAAAGTTAGAGTCCATTGTTGGTGTGCAACGTGCATTCCGCCGTCAATTCAACAAACAGCCGCCTCGTCATAAGCAAATTTATGAGTGGCATCACAGATTCGTAGAAGATGGTTGCATCTGCAAGCGAAAAAGCACGGGTCGTCCACGCACATCGGATGAAAATGTCGAGCGTGTCCGTGCAGCTTACGAAAGGAGCCCTAGAAAATCCACGACACGGGCAAGTCACGAACTAAACATGTCTAAAACAACGGTATGGCGCGTTCTGAGTAAGCGTCTGCACATGAAGCCGTACAAACTGCAGTTATTGCAAGCATTGCGTCCTGACGACCACAACAAAAGGTTCGAATTTTCAACTGCAATTCTACAGGACATGGAAGAGGACAATTTTGCCGAACGATTAATTTTTTCAGATGAATCAACGTTTCACATTTCTGGTAAAGTTAATCGGCATAACGTACGAATTTGGGCGAGTGAAACTCCGAGGGACGTTATTCAACATGAAAGAGACTCACCAAAGGTTAACGTCTTTTGTGCAATTTCGGTAAACAAAGTTTATGGACCTTTCTTTTTCATGGAGAAAACTATCACAGGAACCATTTACCTGGACATGTTAGAAAACTGGCTATTTCCTCAACTTCAGGAAGATTCAAATCACTTCATCTTCATGCAAGATGGCGCCCCACCACACTTCTCTGAACCTGTACGACGGTACCTAAATAACACCATTCCAGGACGGTGGATTGGAAGAGCAGGAGCACAAGATCAATGTCATCGTCTGTGGCCTCCCAGGTCACCAGACCTTACTCCCTGCGATTTTTATTTGTGGGGGTACATAAAGGACTGTGTTTATGTCCCACCTATGCCCGCTACTCTTCAAGAGGTACGACATCGAATTGTTGCGGCCGTGAATTCGGTAACTAAAGACCAGTTGCGTCGTGTGTGGCAAGAAATGAGATACCGGTTTGATATTTGTCGTGTAACAAATGGTGCTCATATTGAGGTACAGTTTTGATATTTGTTGTGTAACATTTGGTACTCATATTGAGTGAAGGACCGTTGGAATTGTGTTTCTATCATTTGTAGTTTTTGAGAAATGAATGTTTGAAATCTGCTCTTTCTTTTTGAAACGCCCTGTATATATATAGTAATTGACGGAAAGTCACTAAGTAAAACAGAATCATAACTGGCGTTCCCGAAGGAAGTTTTACGGGCCCTATGCTGTTTCTAATCTGTATAAATGATTTACGAGACAATCCGAGCAGCATATTAGATTGTCTGAGTTGATGCTGTCGTTTACCGTCTACTAAAATCATCAGATGATCAAAATCAGTTGCAAAATGATTCAGACAAGATATCTGTATGGTGGGAAAAATAGGCAATTTACTCTTAATAACGACAAATGTGGGGTCACCCGCATGACTACTAAAATCAATCCGTTAAATTTCAGTTACACAATAAATCAGACAACTGTAAAGGCTGTAAGTTCAACCCAACATTTATGAATTACAATTACGAACAACTTAAACTGGAGTGATTACATAGATTACGTTGTGGACAAGGCAAACCAAAGATTCCGTTTTACTGGCAGAACGGTTGGGAAATGCAGCAGGTCAGTTAAAGATACTGTCTGCACTACGCATGTCCGTCCTTTGCTACTGTATTGCTTTGCGATGGGGGACCATTACCTAGGATAGACGGGCGACATCGAAAAAGTTTATAGAAGGGTGCCTCGTTTAGGATTATCGCGAAATAGGGAACAGAGTGCCACAGATATTGCAAATGAGTTGGGCGTCGCAATCACACAACAGACTTTTTAGTAACGGAGAAATCTTTTCTCGAAATTGCAAACGGCGACGTTCTCCTCTGAATGACAAAATGTCTTGGTCACACCCACCTACACTATGTGATCAAAAGTATCCGAAGACCTCCAAAAGATACTTTTTTCATATTAGGTGCAATGTGCTGCCACCTACTGCCAGGTACTCCATATGAGCGACCACAATAGTCATTAGACATCGTAACAGGGCAGAATGGGGCGCTCCGCGCAACTCACGGACTTCGAACGTGGTCAGGTTATTGTGTGTCACGTGTGTCATACGTCTTAGGTCCACTGTTTCCGGTGTGATAGTGAAGTGGAAACGTGAAGCATCACGTACTACACAAAAGCGTACAGGCCGACCTCGCCTGTTGACTGACGTAGACCGGCGACAGTTGAAGAGGGTCGCAATGTGTAATAGGCAATCTATCCAGATAATCACACAGGAATTCCACATCAGGATCCACTGCAAGTGTTGTGACAGTTAGGCGGGAGGTGAGAAAACGTGGATTTAAAGGTCGAGCGACTGGTCATAAGCCACACATCACGCCGGTAAATGCCAAACGACGCCACGCTTGGTGTAAGGAGCGTAAACATTGTACTATTGAACAGAGGAAAAACATTGTCTGAAGTGACGAATCACGGTACACAATGTGGCGATCCGATGGACAGTGTGGGTATGGCGAATGCCCGGTGAACGTCACCTGCCAGCGTGTGTAGTGCCGACAGCAAAATTCGGAGGCGGTGCCGTTATGGTGCGGTCGTGTTTTTCATGGCGGGGGCTTGCACTCCATGTTGTTTTGCGTGGCACTATCACAGCACAGACCTACATTGATGTTTTAAGTACCTTCTTGCTTCCCACTGTTAAAGAGCAACTCGGGGATGGCGGCTGTATGTTTCAACACGATCGGTTGCACGACAATAACATCCCTGTAATGGATTGGCCTGCACACAGTCCTGACCTGAATCCTACAGGACACCTTTGGGGTGTTTTGGAACGCCGTCTTGGTGCCAGGCCTCACCGACCGACGTCAGTACGTCTCCTCAGTGCAGCACTCCGTGAAGAATGAGCTGCCATTTTCCAAGAAACCTGCCAGCATCGGACTGAGAGTAGCCGGCCGTTTTGGCCGAGCGGTTGTATGCGCTTCAGTCCGGAACCGCGCTGCTGCTACGGTCGCAGGTTTGAATCGTGCCTCGGGCATGGACGTGTGTAATATCCTTAGGTTAGTTAGGTTTAAGTAGTTCTAAGTCCAGGGGACTGATGACCTCCGGTAAGTCCTATAGTGCTCAGAGCCATTTGAACCATTTTGAACTGCGAGAGTGGAAGCTGTGATTAAGGCTAAGGTTGGGCCAAGACCATATTGAATTGCACCGTTACCGATGGATGGCGCCACGAACTTGTAAGTCATTTTCACCCAGGTGTCCGTATACTTTTGATCTAATAGTGTACGTGGGTAATAAAATATGAGAAACGAAGCTCCCTCGTAAGGATTTAAGTGTTCCTTTCTGTTACGCGCTGTTCGGAAGTGGAACGGTAGAGAATAGAATGAAGATAGTACGATGAACCCTCTGCCAGGCTCTTCATTGTCAATTGTAAACTGGTCATCTAGATGTGGATGTAGATGTGGCAATTTGGTACCTTGTAAGCGTCTTTCACGCAGGAATAGTAAACTGGTACTGTTTTTACTATCATATTTGTCTACACCCGTACTCGACGCATCACGAAATAAAACGTGCGTGGTGCATTGTTATGTTCACTTACGTCCAACCAAAAATGGTTCAAATGGCTCTGAGCACTATGGGACTTAACATCTGAGGTCATCAGTCCCCTAGAACTTAGAACTATTTAAACCTAACTAACCTAACAACATCACACACATCCAAGCCCGAGGCAGGATTCGAACCTGCGACCGTAGCGGTCGTGCGGTTCCAGACTGTAGCGCCTAGAACCGCTCGGCCACCCCGGCCGGCCTAACGTCCAACCAGAGCACGAGACTGTTTATATCAGTTCAAATGGCTCTGAGCACTATGGGACTTAACATCTGAGGTCATCAGTCCCCTAGAACTTAGAATTACTTAAACGTAACTAACCTAAGGACATCACACACATCCGTGCCCGAGGCAGGATTCGAACCTGCGACCGTAGCAGTCGCGCCGTTCCGGACTGCAGCGCCTAGAACCGCTCGGCCTCCGCGGCCGGCGTTTATATCGGCACTCAGCTCTCGATGTTACAAAGGCTGCAGCTGTCGTCTGACCAGACTGCAACAGATTGCTGCTGAGAGTGTTGATCACGCTGGTAGCAAGGCGAGGTCCGGTCAACCTGCCATTGTAGCAGCAGTGACCGATCCAACAACTGCGCCAGACACTAGTTGTCTTATATCGGCGTTGCCCACCGCAGCGCCGTATTCTACCTGTTTACATACCTCTGTATTTGAATACGCATACCTACAGCAGTTTCTTTGGCGCTTCAGTCAGCCCCCTGTAGCAGAATGGTCAGCGCGACAGAATGTCAATTCTAAGGGCCCGAGTTCGATTCCTGGCTGGGTCGGAGATTTTCTCCGCTCAGGAACTGGGTGTTGTGCTGTCCTAATCATCATCATTTCATCCCCATCGACGTACAAGTCGCCGAAGTAGTGTCAAATCGAAAGACTTGCACCCGGTGACCGGTCTAGCCGACGGGAGGCCCTAATCACACGACATTTTTATTCTTAGTGTAGAAGTCAACGCCAACGTATGGTGCGAGTAGAGCAACGATTCAGGCGAGAACAAAATTGTACTTGGAGCTTCGTGCAATACTCGTTATTCAGAGCTGGGAGCTACATATGGCGACTACGGTATGCGCGGCAGGCCGCAGGCGTAGCCGCCGTCTGGGACGGGCCGGGCCGGCTTGGCCCCGCAGCGCCGGGACAGGCGGTGTGGCGGCGGCTAGCTGGCTGGCGCGGTGCCAGCACACAGCACAGCACGGCACGGCACGCAGCTCGCGGCGCCCGGCCCGGCCGCGAGGTTGGTGGCCTGCCGCAGCCAGCGCCGGCGGCGGCCGACACTGCAGCGCCGCGCGGCCGCCCGCGTGTCGTCACAGCCTGCGCGCCGCGCCGGCCTCAAAAATATCTCTCGCCGGGGCGGGCGCCGTGGCGGCAGCCGCAGCTGCAGGCGCCGCCGTTACGGCTCGCCACTCGCCACGCGGACACTCCGTCCAGGCGCTCATGTCGTCCGGCTTCCACGTCCCAGCCTGAGGACGTCGGTACACTCTATGTTCAAAAGTATCCGGGCACCCTCATGTAACGAGGAACTGACAGCGGTTTGTGCATGTCGAGGCATGGACGGGGATTGCTTTGTTGACGATTCCAAGCCACAACTGCGGTACGCGCATGCGCGTGCTTTCCGCTTGAAGCAACCGTATATCCTAAAAATTATGTCTATCGCTTTCTTATGCAGAATTTATCACTTACCACCCCAATCAGCGATGACAACTGCCAACAAATTGAAACTAAATTCACCAAACAACCCGCTACGATCGCGTTTAATGCTCGCATTATCTACGGCACTCACAGCAGAGGGCTCAGAACATACTGAACGCTCATTGGCTGTCGGACCACAAGTGACGTAGGTGCGCGAACGAGCCTAAACTCGACCGCCATCGTTCGTGGCTCCAGCTATACAGGGTGGTCCATTGATCGTGACCCGGCCAAATATCTCACGAAATAAGCATCAAACGAAAACACTACGAAGAACGAAACTTATCTAGCTTGAAAGGGGAAAACAGATGGCGCTATGGTTGGCCCGCTAGATGGCGCTGCCATAGGTCCTCCGGAAAAAAGTTCGAAGCCGCACCCTCGGCTAGTAAAGTCATGGAACTCTGAAGGGGCTATTCTTCAAAAATGGTTCAAATGGCTCTGAGCACTATGGGACTTAACATCTGAGGTCATCAGCACCCTAGAACGTAGAACTACTTAAACCTAACTAACCTAAGGACATCACACACATCCATGCCCGAGGCAGGATTCGAACCGGCGACCGTAGCGGTCGCGCGTTCCAGACTGTAGCGCCTAGAACCGCTCGGCCACTCCCGCCGGCGGGGCTATTCTGTTTGATGTCCTTCCTCGTGGTGCAACGATGAACTCTGAAGTGTACAGCTTCATTCAGCTGTTCTTCTTCATCTCCCCTACAGCCCGGATCTCGTACCTTCCTTATGTTTGGCCCAATGAAGGATGCACTTTGCGTAAAGTAATACGTCGATGATGGGCATGTTATTGATGCAGCAAGATGTTGGCTCGGACGTCAACCAGTAGAATGGTAGCATGAGGGCACCTCACAGTGATGTAGTGTAAGGTCGTCGTACTGAACGGAGATTACGTAGAAAAATAGGGTTTTGTAGCCAAAAGAATGGGCACCAATATGGCGTATCTGAATCCTGACTAAGACCAATCTGCTTTCAGAAGAAAACGTGTTGCATTACTTATTGAATGCCCCTCGTATGTTCACCTTGTAATCGGATTCCATAGCGCTCTTCCTCTTGATTATGGGCGTTGTCTCCCATATATCTACATTAAGACAGATCTGTTGTCCATTACACAAAGTTAATACTTTGTCCACATCACTACGCCTCCATAGCAAGGAGAACAGCGCCGCTGTGTGTCATGCGTCAGAGCAGCGTTCAATACCCGGTACTGCTAGTGGTTTTTCGTTGTTGGGAGGACTACAGCGGAATGCACTAAGCCTCGTGATGCCAACTGAGGAGCTATGAGGAGCTACTTGAAAGTGAAGTAGCGGCACCAGGTCTACTAGCACGTCAACAGCTGGGGGAGCGGTGTGCTAACCCCGCGCCCCTCTATACCACATCTCGATGACGCCATTGGCTGAGGACGACACGGCGGTCGGTCGCACCAGATTGGCCCATCTGTGGGCAGAAAAGCGGTAAATTCCCCCTCCTCCACCCTCCTCATTTCTGCAGTACCTTACGGTCGTCCAAGACGATGCTTTCCCTTAGTCCGCAGCTCTTAGTCTAATGGCTAGCAGTGCTACCTCTAGATAACAGGGTTTCTCTTTCGATTCCCGGCCGCGTCGGGATTTTCTCCGCCCAGGGACTGGGTGTTTGTGTTGTCCTCATAATTTCATAATCATTCGTCAAAGCGGCGAGGCTGGACTGTGAAGAGATTGGGAATTTATACGGGCGCTGATAACCGCGCCCCACAAACCAAATATCATCATCGCCAGCTTTCCTGGAGATAACTTCATCATTACTGACCTCTCTTATGGTGTTATGGATCCTGTGTGATGAACAATTTATGTACATTGAGAACGTTAAAAAAAAAAGTTCAAATGTATGTGAAATCTTGCGGGACTTAACTGCTAAGGTCATCAGTCCCTAACCTTACACACTACGTAACCTAAATTATCCTGAGGACAAACACACACACCCATACCCGAGAGAGGACTCGAACCTCCGCCGGGACCAGGCAAACAGTCCATGAGCGCAGCGCCCTCAGACCGCTCGGCTAATCCCGCGCGGCACTGAGAACGTTAGAAGTCTTATTACCCTTCCCTGCTGCACATTCGATGTCGCGTCAGTACCTATAAAACATCCGCCGTACAGTGTAACGTAATGGCTTCTATTATGTAAATATTGTTTGAGACAATCACACATCTCGGGACTAGTCCAACAAAAGTGATTGTGGAATACATTCCAGAACCAGTAAAGGTAGAAAATACTGTACAACAGCGGAATGACAACCGTCTCGTGTTCTGAACCGAGGAAGTGCAGCACGCTAGTGCCGTGGCGGAGGTCTAGTCGGCAGGTGTGTGGGCCGCAGACGCAATTAGCGCCTCCCAGCGGGCCGGCGCCGCCCACACAAAGGTCGCCCATAACTCAGGCAGGCCTCTCTCCGCCTCCCCCACTCCCCGACCCAGGAGTCCAGCACTCGCGGCGCTTCCCGCATTCACCGGCTGAGGTGGCAGCAGGGGAATCCCAGACTGACGCACTGGTCAGGCAACACCTAGTAGGCCAATCAATTGACACTTATTATACAGGATGTTTGGCTATTACTGATACACTCGAAAAGGACGAGTAGATTACAAAAGAAGGACTAAATTATCCCAGTAAAATGACGTCCGAAAACCAATAGTTTCCTAGGTGTCACGTAATATGACTGAATAATCTGAAGAGACTCTTCGATGATCCAGTCTGCAGGATTGCTTCCTGCTAGCCTCCCAGCGAGACAAACGTTCGCTTTGGAATTTCTCATTGGCGTGGAAATGGACAATGAATGGCCATGGAACATTCTGTCCACAGACGAAGCGCATCCTGTGTGTCCTATTGTAACAGTATCAAATAACGTAGTTCATGAAATAAGTTCATGGCTTGTGGAAAATAATTTAATGCTAAATCACAGTAAGACTCAGTTTTTACAGTTTCTAACTCACAATTCAACAAGAACCGATATTTTGATCAGACAGAATGGGCATATTATAAGCGAGACGGAACAGTTCAAGTTCCTAGGCGTTCGGATAGACAGTAAGCTGTTGTGGAAAGCCCATGTCCAGGATCTTGTTCAGAAACTAAATGCTGCTTTATTTACCATTAGAACAGTATCTGAAATAAGTGACACTTCAACACGAAAAGTAGTCTACTTCGCAAATTTTCATTCGCTTATGTCGTATGGTATTATTCTTTGGGGTAATTCTTCTGATTCAAAAAGGGTATTTTTGGCTCAAAAACGGGCTGTTCGAGCTATGTGTGGTGTAAGTTCGAGAACCTCTTGTCGACCCCTATTCAATAGTCTGGGAATTCTGACATTGCCCTCACAGTATATATTTTCTTTAATGTCGTTTGTTGTTAGCAATATTAGCCTATTCCCAAGGGTTAGCAGCTTTCACTCAGTTAATACTAGGCAGAAATCCAATCTGCATGTGGAATGCACTTCCTTGACTCTTGTGCAGAAACGAGTGCAGTATTCTGCTGCATCCATTTTCAATAAGCTACCACAAGAACTCAAAAATCTTAGCAGTAGCCCAAACGCTTTTAAGTCTAAACTGAAGAGCTTCCTCATGGCTCACTCCTTCTATTCTGTCGAGGAGCTCCTGGAAGAGCTAAAAAATTAAGCAAATTCCAGTGTTACATTCTTGATTTTCCTTATTTAAACTAACGACGTGTCGCCTGAATATGTTTCTTATATTTCATTTTATCTGTTTCTACAATCGTGTTATAATTTCATGTATTGACTCGTTCCATGACCATGGAAACTTCTCCTTAATTTGGTCCCACAGAACAATAAATAAATAAATAAAAAATAAAAAAATAAAAAATTTTCATTTCCAAGGACATGTCAATACGCAAAAATGCAGAATACGGGCCACGGAAAATGAGCGCACACATCAAACGATACCACTTCGTTCTGCTAAGATGACTGTGTGGTCACAGGGCCGTGTTCTTCCGAGGTGATGAGTTCTGCGGGTATTACCTGTACCATCACTGGTAAGAGCTATGAGAGCCTCCTGCACACCAACGTCATTCCAAGCCTTCAACAGTGTGGATGTGTGAGTAGGGTTATTTTTATGCAAGATGACGCTCCTCCGCACATTACACAGTGAAGCGGGAGCTGCAGAGGCATTTCGGAAATGCTAGAATTGTCGGGAGTCATTTCCCTACAACCTGACCGGCCAGATCACCTGAATGTAATACGTGTCACTTCTGGTTGTGCGGTTATCTGAAACATGTTGTGTTCAGTGCTCCAATGGCGAACGCAGGTGAATTCAAGGCACGCTCTGAGCGACGCATTCTCAATGTAACCCCCAAGACACTCCAACCTGTTGTGGAACATACTGTTACTCGATTTCAGCTTGTGGCACAAAACGATGGACAGAATATTGAATACGTCTTGCGTCGGTCTCACGACAATTAGAAACCGTTGTCACTTTGCTTTTTATGCGGTCTTTAGTTCCATGACAAAACCCGATGTCATTTTGATCTTTATGCGGTTTTTGGCTCCAGCTCAAGCAAAAACCGATTTCTTTCCATTCGATGTGGTACGACCTTGCCGTGACGGATGTGCTGCCCTAACAGTGCCACAACTACTGACCTCCCAACTTGAACAGTCATGCACATTGAACACTACGGATGCTGTAATGTGCAACCCAAACCATAGCTGTCGTATTGCGATTTATTTGTCATTTGTAGCGGACTCCATTTACATTGAAATGCTTACCTTAAATTTTCGTAAATTTTTTCTATGACGTTTCACCGCTCGCCAATAATTGCTGTTCAAATTTGACGTCATTTTGATCAGTGGTTCTCTTTTATAGCGTTTTGAAACTGGAACTTTAATTATGGACACTCTGTATTTGTGAAAAAGAGAGTATTTGGAGTACAGCTTGTGCGAAAGTGAAACGTGAACAGGCCGAGTTTGTGAAACGTCATCTGGTGCAGTACAGCACTAAGACAATTTCTCCCTGCCAAAATTACACAGTTTTGCCCCAGTGTCAGGTAACAGGACAGGAGAACGAATGTTCTGCAACACTCCAACAAGTTAGTACCAAAGTCACACAAATGAGTTAAAAGTGTTTAGTTATCTTTGTGACTTTTCGAATAATGAAATCTGCAACAGTGCTTGTAATATATAATGGGCGTTCAGAAAGAAACGATGAAACTTCCCCTTTGAAC
This sequence comes from Schistocerca piceifrons, assembly GCF_021461385.2. Taxonomy (NCBI): domain Eukaryota; kingdom Metazoa; phylum Arthropoda; class Insecta; order Orthoptera; family Acrididae; genus Schistocerca; species Schistocerca piceifrons. The sequence goes on from NC_060143.1 coordinate 58,621,492, forward strand.
AATTTATACATGACTGTGCTTAAACTGACACACAATATTTTGTTAGCGCAACGCAATCTGACTTTCAAAATTCCCTACAAAAGAATGGCCCTGACTAACATTAAACTATACCTTTCACAAATCACTTACCTCACAAAAATCTTCGCTGCTCAAGCTACTGCAATACAGCGAGCGCCACTACTGCCAGCTAAATAAAAGATTCAAACTATGGAAGGCACTAACTACTGATAGGGATAGTTAGCAAATGAAAGATATTAATAGAGAACAAACAATGTATTTACCTTGATATCATCATATATAAATATAGCAGTTCATGACAAATTTCAAAACTCCGCCATCTCTCTCCCCACATCCACCACTGCTGGCGGCTCACCTCCAACTGCGCAACGCTACGCGCTGTTCACAGCCAGCTGCCTAACACTACAATGGCGAGTATTACAACAATGCAAAGCAGCCACAGACTGCACACAGCACAGCCAGTGATTTTCATACAGAGGTGGCGTTACCAATAAAAAAACCTAAACAGCCTACTTACATAGCCCCCATGCTCCCCACAAAAAATTTTACAAATTTTTTTGGGCACTGGCCAATACATATTTGTTAAAATTTTTTTTCACAATTACAATAACAAAGAAATCAAAGGCACACACTTATTGATACAATGTTGGTCAAAAGCTAAAATTTTCTCACAGTCTATAAAGACAGTCCTGATCATTCATCACAGTGAAACTGCCGTTTCTTTTCTCAAAGTCTGAGCATTAAAAGACAATGCACACGGAAGTAGTGGATTTCCATGCCGTCTTGAAGAAGCAGTGTTGTCCTTCCAACGGAAAGACAGTGCTGACTCTTGACATGCTGACAGGTAATCGGCCACAATGGAGCAAACCCACAGCAGAGTCATTCGAAGTTTTGAAGAATATTGGTAGGTAGGTCATCACAGAGCAGACCCACTGTAGTCCTGGTAGAGATTACGGTATTGGTGGGCCACCAGAGGTGCAGACCCACTGCAGTCCTTGTAGAAATAATGGTATTGATGGATCATCAAAGATGTAGACCCACTGTAGTCCTTGTAGAAATAATGGTATTGATGGATCATCAAAGATGTAGACCCACTGTAGTCCTTGTAGAAATAATGGTATTGATGGATCATCAAAGATGTATACCCACTGTAGTCCTTGTAGAGATAGCCAGCAGCCATCTGTTGTGACTGTGCAGGTGCACAATCACCATTGAAGAGTCTTGCGGATAATATAGCAAGTCCATAAACCACCACTTGTGCACTCACAAAGTTTTCGGAACTGTCCTTAGAACCAACAATGCTGTTATCCAGTCCCTTGCTGAATTATTAACACACGTGCAAACACTAACAGTCCCTACTTCTCACATATTGTCCATATACTATGACCAACTGAAATGTGTGCAGTGAAATGTAACTTACAAGTTACTTAATTTGATGAACTGGTGACAATTACAATTTGGTAACATAAAAATACAATAACAAAGGTACAAAATTTTTTTGTGGGGAGCATGGGGGCTATGTAAGTAGGCTGTTTAGGTTTTTTTATTGGTAACGCCACCTCTGTATGAAAATCAGTGGCTGTGCTGTGTGCAGTCTGTGGCTGCTTTGCATTGTTGTAATACTCGCCATTGTAGTGTTAGGCAGCTGGCTGTGAACAGCGCGTAGCGTTGCGCAGTTGGAGGTGAGCCGCCAGCAGTGGTGGATGTGGGGAGAGAGATGGCGGAGTTTTGAAATTTGTCATGAACTGCTATATTTATATATGATGATATCAAGGTAAATACATTGTTTGTTCTCTATTAATATCTTTCATTTGCTAACTATCCCTATCAGTAGTTAGTGCCTTCCATAGTTTGAATCTTTTATTTAGCTGGCAGTAGTGGCGCTCGCTGTATTGCAGTAGCTTGAGCAGCGAAGATTTTTGTGAGGTAAGTGATTTGTGAAAGGTATAGTTTACTGTTAGTCAGGGCCATTCCTTTGTAGAGAATTTTGAAAGTCAGATTGCGTTGCGCTAACAAAATATTGTGTGTCAGTTTAAGCACAGTCTTGTATAATTGTTCAAAGGGGAAGTTTCCACGAGGCGGAGGCATAAGTACAGAAGCCAGTACCGGTATGTTAGAAGTACTGACCCTGCCTGTTGGGACACTTGTCCCACTGTGATACAAGGCGTTGAATGGCTGTCTAATAAAATTCCCGGGGCTGCGATGCTAACCAGTTCCGCACCTACAGCTGGACGTCGTCGTCCGAAGTGAATCGTTTGCACCTCAAAGCCTTTTTAAGGCGACCAAAAATGGCGTAATCTTCTGTTTCACTTCCTGCAGCATGGGACAACAGTGAACGCCCAGCTCTACTCGGAAACCTTGACCACCCTTCGCCAAGCGATCAAATCAAAACGACCAGGCAATCTCACCCGTGGGGTCATTTTGCTCCACGACAGTACGAAACCTCACACGACCAACACAGTCGCGACAAAAAAATGGTTCAAATGGCTCTGAGCACTATGGGACTTAACAAAAAAATGGTTCAAATGGTTCTGAGCACTATGGGACTCAACTGCTGAGGTCATTAGTCCCCTAGAACTTAGAACTAGTTAAACCGAACTAACCTAAGGACAGCACACACATTCATGCCCGAGGCAGGATTCGAACCTGCGACCGTAGCAGTCACACGGTTCCAGACTGAAGCGCCTAGAACCGCACGGCCACACAGGCCGGCCAGTCGCGACACTCCTGCAGAAATTCAAACGGGAGGTTCTCGGCCACCCTCTTTACAGTCCGGACCTCTCTCCATGTGATTACGCCATTTTTGGTCCCCTTAAAAAGACACTGAGGGGCAAACGATTCATCTCGGACGACGACGTCCATCTGTACGTGTGGAACTGGTTAACACCGCAGCCCCGGGTGTTTTATTAGACAGCCATTCAACGCCTTGTGTCACAGTGGGACAAGTGTCTCAACAGCCAGGGTCAATACTTCTAACATACCGGTACTGGCTTCTGTACTTATGCCTCCGGCTCGTTTCTTTCTGAACGCCCCTTACATATTACAAGCTCTGTTGCAGACTTCATTATTCGAGAAGTCACAAAGATAACTAAATCCTTTTAACTCATTTGTGTGACTTTGGTACTAATTTGTTGGAGTGTTGAAGAACATTCGTTCTTCTATCCTGTTACCTGACACTGGGGCATAACTGTGTAATATTGGCAGGGAGAAATAGTATTAGTGCTATACTGCACCAGACGCCGTTTCTCTAACTCACAAACTCGGCCTAACGTTGCAACAGTGGCAACTCGAACTCTACAGCAGTAGCGGACAAGGCCTTGAAACATCCCCTAACAAAAATTTATAAATGACAGTGCTGGAAAACCTCTTACGTTATTTGATTGTCAAACAGCTGAGCAAAACTGGACGTAGAATGAGATTTTCACTCTGCAGCGGAGTGTGTGCTGATATGAAACTTCCTGGCAGATTAAAACTGTGTGCCCGACCGAGACTCGAACTCGGGACCTTTGCCTTCCGCGGGCAAGTGCTCTACCATCTGAGCTACCGAAGCACGACTCACGCCCCGTACTCACAGCTTTACTTCTGCCAGTATCTCGTCTCCTACCTTCCAAACTTTACAGAAGCTCTCCTGCGAACCTTGCAGAACTAGCACTCCTGAAAGAAAGGATATTGCGGAGACATGGCTTAGCCACAGCCTGGGGGATGTTTCCAGAATGAGATTTTCACTCTGCAGCGGAGTGTGCGCTGATATGAAACTTCCCGGCAGATTAAAACTGTGTGCCCGACCGAGACTGGAAGGTAGGAGACGAGGTACCGGAACGCAAAGGTCCTGAGTTCGAGTCTCGGTCGGGCACACAGTTTTAATCTCCCAGGAAGTTTCAAAACTGGACGTACTCAGACATTTCTCTCTTTACTTACTCTGGTCAACACTAAACTGACACACAATTTTTTTTTCTTTTAGCGCTACGCAATCTGACTTTCAATAATCCCTACAAAAGAATGACCCTGACTAACAATAACCTATACCTTAGATGAATCACTTACCTCACAAATATCTTCGTTACTCAAACTACTGCAATACAGCGAGCGCCAATACTGCTAGCTAAATAAAAGATTCTAACTACTGAAGGCACGAATTGCTGATAGGCATAGTTAGCAAATGAAAGATTTTGATGGAGAATATTCAATGTATTTATCTCAATAGTGTTCAAAAGTCATAATATATGTATGTTGTTAACAAAAAGGTACGGCCAACTTTCAGGAAACATTCCTCACACACAAATAAAGAAAAGATGTTATGTCGAAATGTATCCGGAAACGCTTAATTTCCATGTTAGAGCTCATTTTAGTTTCGTCAGTATGTACTGTACTTCCTCGATTCACCGCCAGTTGGACCAATTGAAGGAAGGTAATGTTGACTTCGGTGCTTGTGTTGACATGCGACTCATTGCTCTACAGTACTAGCATCAAGCACATCAGTACGTAGCAAAAACAGGTTAGTGTTCATCACGAACGTGGTTTTGCAGTCGGTGCAATGTTTACAAATGCGGAGTTGGCAGATGCCCATTTGATGTATGGATTAGCACGGGGCAATAGCCGTGGTGCGGTACGTTTGTATCGAGACAGATTTCCAGAACGAAGGTGTCCCGACAGGAAGACGTTCGAAGCAGTTGATCGGCGTCTTAGGGAGCACGGAACATTCCAGCCTATGACTCGCGACTGGGGAAGACCCAGAACGACGACGACACCTACAATGGACGAGGCAATTCTTCGTGCAGTTGACGGTAACCCTAATGTCAGCGTCAGAGAAGTTGCTGCTGTACAAGGTAACGTTGACCACGTCACTGTATGGAGAGTGCTACAGGAGAACCAGTTGTTTCCGTACCATGTACAGCGTGTGCAGGCACTATCAGCAGCTGATTGGCCTCCACTTGTACACTTCTGCGAACGGTTCATCCAACAATGATTCAATCCTCATTTCAGTGCAAATTTTCTCTTTACGAATGAGGCTTCATTCCAACGTGATCAAATTGTAAATTTTCACAATCAGCATATGTGGGCTGACGAGAATCCGCACGCAATTGTGCAATCACGTCATCAACACAGATTTTCTGTGAACGTTTGGGCAGGCATTGTTGGTGATGTCTTGATTGGGCCCCATGTTCCTCCAACTACGCTCAATGGAGCACGTTATCATGATTTCATACGGGATACTCTACCTGTACTGCTAGAACATGTGCCTTTACAAGTACGACACAACATGTGGTTCATGCACGATGGACTCCTGCACATTTCAGTCGAAGTGTTCGTACGCTTCTAAACAACAAATTCGGTGACCGATGGATTGGTAGAGGCGGACCAATTCCATGGTCTCGACGCTCTCCTGACCTCAACCCTCTTGACTTTCATTTATGTGGGCATTTGAAAGCTCTTGTCTACGCAACCCCGGTACCAAATGTAGAGACTCTTCGTGCTCATATTGTGGACGGCTGTGATACAATACGCCATTCTCCAGGGCTGCATCAGCGCATCAGAGATTCCATGCGACGGAGGGTGGATGCATGTATCCTCGCTAACGGAGGACATTTTGAACATTTCCTGTAACAAAGTGTTTAAAGTCACGCTGGTACGTTCTGTTGCTGTGTGTTTACATTCCATGATTAATATGATTTGAAGAGAAGTAATAAAATGAGCTCTAACATGGAAAGTAAGCGTTTCCGGACACATGTCAACACACACACACACGCACACACACACACACACACATATATGACATCCAGTCTTACAAATTTCCTTTTTCTGACGGACAATCGTCCAGATCGTCCCCTCTCAGAACTCTGGCATCCCTCTCCCTACATCCACCACTGCTGGCGGCTCACCTCCAACTGGGAAACGCTATACAATAGCGAATATGCCAACACTGCCAACCAGCCACAGACTGCACACAGTACAGTCAATGATTTTCATGCAGAGCGCTACGTGGCGTTACCAACATAAAAACCTAAACAGCCTTTAGTAAACTGCCGACGAGGGTTTACAAAACAAGTAGCTCCTGAGTTGTCCTCAGAAGAGCCGAGTGCACCTCGCTTGTCAACAGCGCTCGGCAACCTGGACGGTCACCCACCCAAGTGCTAGCCAAGCCCGAGTGCGCTGGACTTCGACGACCTGACGGGAACCGGTGTTACTACTGCGGCAAGGCCGTTGACCTGACCAAGTCTAGAGGCACTATTTTTGCCAGGTGTGTCTATTGGTTGAGAGATGGCGGCTACTCGCAGTGAACGGCGCGGTAGCAGCAGCCGCCGCCTGCCCTGCTCTGGCGCGGCACAGTAGAGCCGGGGCGCGCCTGCGGCTGCTGGCTGGCGGTGATTTGTGGCGGCCGCTGCGGCCACCCGCGATAAATCGTGCCGGCCTGGCCGGGCCAACGCGGGCGCGCCGCGCACACGCTGCCACACAGCTCTGCCGCCGCCGCCGCCGCCTTCCACACCTCGCGGCCGGCCGGTCTTTTTCTGTCCGCGCCGCCGCGTCTTCTCCAGCCCTCCCCCCCCCCCCCCCCACCTCCATTCCTTCGCTTTTCTTTTTATTTGCGTTGCTCGATCCGGCGGCTCCGCTACTGGCGCAGCGGTAACGAGCAACTACTTCTCCAGTGAAGAAAAATATCCGCCCTCAGGAAGGCTAATGAACACGACCGATGGGAAAAAAACAGAAAAAAATAATAAGGGAGAAAGACACTACTGATAACGAATAGTAAATTTGATTCTGGAGGCAATGAATCATATGGGGTCTCTATCTACAACCACTGCATCAAAGTCCTTCATTATTTCTCTCTCCTTCTCTCTCTCTCTCTCTTTCCTAGCGTTTGTCTCTTCATATGGAATCCGCCATTTTCATGATTTAGCTAATTTATTTTATGTTTAACTTTGAGGCCAAATTCCATTTCCATACCGTTAACTCTCCCACTCCGTCTCTTTAGAGGATCGAACTCTCGCGTATAGAACAGCTCCATTTTACGAACAGCTAGTTTCCCACGCATCCGAATATTCTTGGCATCACATCTCCTGAACAGTGCGCCGTACTATGATATGAGGGTCACTCCAAAAGCAATGCACACTATTTTTTTTAAATCTATCTTTTATTCTACATGTCTGAAAGTTTTACAGTGTGTAGATACATCCATTAGGAACAATATTTTCATTTTCATCCCTCTCAACTGCCTTACGTCATCTTGGAACCAGCGCCTGTATACCCGCACGGTAAAATTCTGGACCAACCTGTTAGAGCCACTGTTTGGCAGCGTGCACAAGGGAGTCATCATCTTCAAACCTTGTTCCACGGAAAGAGTCTTTCAGTATCCCAGAGAGACGATAGTTGCATGGAGCCAGGTCAGGACCGTAAGGCGGGTGTTTCAGTGTTGTCCATCCGAGTTTTGTGATCGCTTCCATGGTTTTTTGACTGACATGTGGCCGTGCATTGTAGTGCAGCAACAAAACATCCTGCTTTTGCCGATGTGGTCGCACTCATTTGAGCTTGAAGTTTCTTCAGTGTCGTCACATATGCATCAGAATTTATGGTGGTTCGACTTGGCATGATGTCCACAAGCAAGAGTCATTCGGAATCGAAAAACACCGTAGCCATAACTTTTCTACCAAAAGGTGTGGTTTTCATTTTTTTTCTTGGGTGAATTTGCATGAACCCACTCCATTGATTGCCTCTTCGTCTTTGGTGAAAAATGATGGAGCCATGTTTCATCACCCGTCACAATTCTTCCAAGAAATTCATCTCCACCTTTTTCGTACTATTCCAAAAGTTCGCTGCATGCCGTTTTTCTTGTTTCTTTGTGAGCCACTGTCAACATCCTGGGAACCCACCTGGCGCAAACCGTTTTTAACGCCAACACTTCCAGTATTCTGCAAACACTTCCTTCCCCTATCCCAACGTAGCGCGACAATTCGTTCACTGTGATGCGTCTGTCAGTGATCACCAATTCGTTAACTCTGTGCACATTGTCTGGAGTGTGTGCAGTACGAGGCCTGCCGCTGCGAGGACACTCCTCAATATTGCTGTGCCCGCTTTCATCACGTAACCTGCTTGCCCTCCGACTAACTGTAATGCGATCGACAGCAGCATCTCCATACACCTTTTTCAATCTCTTGTGGATGTTTCCCACTGTCTCATTTTCACAGCACAGGAATTTTATGACAGCACGTTGCTTCTGACGAACGCCAAGTGTAGCAGCCATCTTGAAGACATGCTGTGACGGCGCCATTCAAGGGAACAGGTTGACTAAGTTTGAAAACATGCGGGAAGGAGGTATCTACACACTATAAAACTTTCACACATGCAGAATGAAAACTGTATTTTTACAAAAAATATTGTGCATTTCTTTTGGAGTGACCCTCGTACAACGCGTGTCTCTCCTGTGAGTCGTGACGCGTATTTTCTCTGGTGTTTCGGAAGATATTTGCAGTTTCATTTTTGCAACGTGTAGCTGGAGTCAGCCCAGACAAACATAGCTCACCACATATTTCATGCCGGCCGGAGTGGCCGAGCGGTTCAAGGCGCTTCAGTCTGGAACACTGCAACCGCTACGGTCGCAGGTGGAATCCTGCCTCGGGCATATATGTGTGTGATGTCCTTCGGTTAGTTAGGTGTAAGTAATTCTAAGTTCTAGGGGACTGATGACCTCAGATGTTGAGTCCCATAGTGCTCAGAGCCATTTGAAACATATGTCATGCGACGCGCCGCGTCGACAGAATGTGTCGGTTTGTTTCCAGTTTCAAACAAAATTATTTTGAAATCGGAATTTTACGTGCCCATTTGATAGAGAGCTACCACAATACTCTAGTGCGATATTTGTTTTAGCGATATGTATTAACATGAACAGTAGAATTCGAGGAATAACCAGTACTGCAGCAGCGACTGAGCAGCACGCTTCTACATGGCGGAAAGAGTCAGCGGGGGCCGCGACGGTGCTGTCACTGCTATAGTACTTGTTATTCTTCGTGTTTTATTGTTGCTGTTAATACATACCGGTAAATCGAATATAGCATTAGATCAATCTGGTATTTCTGTATCGAATGGGCAAGTAAAATTCCGATTTAAAAATAGTTTTGTTTGACACTGGAAACAAACCCACTTTGGGCGTCGCATGAAAGACGTCATGAGCAGCATTCGTTTGGACTGCCTCCAGCTACACGTCTCAAAAACGAAACTGCAAATATTTGCCGAAACACCATAGAAATTTTGCCCGATTTCTCTTCGGAGAGACACAATTTGCATGCATATTCGGTGGTGTATGTCGATACTGTCTGCCAAATGAGTAACGAATAGAGTTCGTAGTAAAGAGGTAATAAATTAAAATGTTATGCTAGATGCTGGTGTTTCACTCTATGAAGAGCTAGAATGCAGTAAACGATAAACTTTTTTCCTCTCATCATTTGCGAAAGCGAGGTTTTTTTTTTTTTTTTTTTTTTTTTTTTTTTTTTTTTTTTTTTTTTTTTTTTGTAAAGGCTTGAACTTATCTGTAAAGGTTATTGGAAGTTGCTAAGGGCTACTACCATTGTCAAATATTCGATGTATATAATCTGGGTAATTTGCGCCCTGTGATTCACGGTGCCTCAACACATTCATACAGTTTCTTACTTGAATACTTTTCTTATCGTGATAAACACTTAACGTAAGGTTTAAAAAAATGACTCTAAGCAGTATGGGGCTTAACATCTGAGGTCATCAGCCCCCTACACTTAGAACTACTTAAACCTAACCTAAGGACATCACACACACCCAAGCCCGAGGCAGGATTCAAACCTGCGACTGTAGCAGCAGCGCGGTTCTGGACTGAAGCGCCTAGAACTGCTCGGCCACAGCGGCCGGCTTTAATGTAAGATTTAAGATTATACCTGTTAATGAGCAGGTTATCACAGCATTTTTTTTTTGTATTCGACCGATAACTGTGCGAAATGCTGAAAATGAAATGTTTACTATCCCTGAGAGCCAGACACTTAAGAGTGAATTGCATAGTTGTCATGTACAAGTAGATATGGACAGGCAACCTGTAACTGAGTCGTCTGCACGGTTTAAACATGTAGTAATATGAAACTATTGCCTCACTGCATATCGAATTGGAATTATGAAATCTCATTTTCGACTCAATAGAAACTCTGTTAGTAATGATTACGATCTATTTACAAAGAGACAGCATATCTGGATGAGGTTCTCTGTTTATACGTCCCCTCTTCTCTTATCTTCATTGAACCCAACAAAAATACAACGCTGTAACTTAAATCTCCACAAATAATTAGGCTAGTAGTATCTGTCAGAGATAGAGATTAGAGGAAGTACTCAGATTCTTGAATTGGACAAAGTAAGTATAAATACGTGTTAACGGAGCATAAGTGGATCATCTCCATTTTGCGGATTGTATTCTAGTGCAGACAAACTTCAGCTACGAATGAACCAACTTTCCAAGGGAAGTTTGATAATAGGCCTGAAAATCAGTTATATTACGAAGAAAATAAAGCACAATCGAGCTAATAAAAAGGAAACAGTACAACCAGTTGTTGAGATTTTCTTTCATGTAGGGCAGCTGAAAGCAATGGCTGGACAGGCAGCAAAAAGAAACGAACGGAAGAACAGAAATTGGAGCGAATTTGGACAACTCAACAAGTTTTCAAAACTGGGCTTCCAATGCATCTGTAAAGGAAAATTTGCCAGTTTTGGCGTACTGCGTACTGTAATATGTTCAGGGAACACTGGAAAGATTCATGGTGGAAATGACAGGCAAACGAACAACGGGATCAGGGAATTGAATAGCGTTGTGGACTCGAAACCAGGTGAAGTCCTACACGAGGCTGCAGCCTGAATGCACACCCTCTTGGCGATATTCTTCGGGCGAGACAAATAATGAGACGTTTTTCTCCACAGTTTTACTGGGGAACGTTTATTGGTCTACCAGAATAAATTCTACTATCTCATCTAAGGCCTGTGTCCACCGAGCACGTGGACACGCACAAAACTGCGACACTCGCCTAGATGACCACGAAATGACTAAATAGACTGCTGTGTCCGCATACGGGAATGCAGTTACAAAGGCGTTTAAGTTTCCCTTCTTGGAAAAGTAACCTAAGATGACCAATTATACCACGGAGGGCTGCCAGCCGACTTCTAGGTTTCACTACTCCACACTGCTCAATGGAATTTTAGGCCTTTCAACCAGTCAGCCTCTGGCATTTCCACTGGCCACGTGCTGATCCAACTAATAAAAACCTTCTGCATGAACTGTTTCTTTTCAAAATTGGGCCTTTCAAAATTGATTTGCAACAGATGGTGAACAACAACTGCTGTCACTGAAAACTCACTAACCCTTATTTCACACAGTAAGTCATGGCTACATTTCATTCAGAAGGATCCGGACCATCACTCTGGACAAAGCCCCTGAATGCTGTAACTGGCCCCACCATCCACAATAGCGAATCGGATGAGCTGGTGATATTTACAACTAGATATGTAATTGCAGCGCTCCATATTGACCAGGTGGGATAAGGTGTGATATCATGTACGGATGCGTTCTACAGCTGGTAACTGAATTATAAGTTTCTTTCTGATGCCGACAGTGGGTGAGCGGGATCTGGTGGACCCAATGGCATGCGCCCACTGAGCCACACCATCACTGGCTCCATACCACAAGTGCCCTCTGCTGTTGCGATATAGGACAGCTGCTAACAGCCACTCACTCACTCACACTTGGAGCCTCTTCCTTGTGACATCGACAGCTGGACTCTATATCCTGTTGCATTAATGAGTCTTCATATGCTTGGAGAAATACAAGTTTGTGTTGATTTGTTTGCTAGTTGTTTCTACTCTAGTCCAGCTTACCTGCAACAACAGTTGCCACGCCACTCATTACTCCACTTCTCCTTGCCACTGTGTATGAACTCACATGCAACATAAGGCAAGGATAGTAAGAGCAAGTGCATAGACTTTAATATCCAAAACATGATATGTCTAGAACATATCAATGTACAGTTTATATCTATGTGCCCAACATCTCCCAAATTTCCACTTATTGGGACCTCGTGTGAAGAGATTGTACTGGGAAGGGGGGGAAAAAAAAAGAGCTGGGAGGCAGCGGTAGTGTAGCGGCCCGCAGAGGCGTGCGGCGCAGCTCCGGCCGGCATCGGCCGATCGATCGGCAAGCGCGGCTTCCGGCGGCCGAGCGAGCGGCGCATTGGCGAAATATTCCGCGAGCGGGCTTAGTGGCCTGCGAGGCGGAGCGAGGCGAGGCGAGGCGAGGCCGGGCGGCGGGCGACCGAGCTGCGCATCGTGGCTTGCCGGAGCTGACGGGCGGAGGGCGGCGGTTGGGGGCGGCGGGGGGCGGGGTGGGGTGGGATGCAGCCGGGGATTGTGCGGCGCGCCGCGCCGCGCCAGAGGCCGCAGCAGCCGCCAGCCGGCCTTATGAATAAGCAAGCGGCCGCAGCGCCGACAATGGCGCGTGACTCCAGCGCGGCGCGCAGGTGCGACCCGCGCAGATTCGGCGCCAGCCACCGTGCCGTAGACGCGCGTGAGCCGACTTTTTCAGCTGCTCGTTTACGAGGCTACCGATAACTTCCGTTGGGCTAGGAATAACATGCTGGAATAGTTAAAATGAATCTGTTAAAAAATCTTAAAATTTTATCTTTGTATTGCTTCTACATCTCTCTTCATGAGATAACAAAATCTAGCTCAATTATTGACACAATATCCAGTTATAAAGTTTCCTTTTTGACTCCTCCTCTACCTATTGTCTTTTTGTAGTAGGGATGACACCTTCAGTTATCTTCATTTGCAGCTGAGTTCACTACACCATCCAAAGGCCCCTTTATTATGCTGGGTAATCATCTCATAGGGATGATGTGGATACCAAATAATCGTCTCATACAGATGTATAATGATGATTACCCAGTATCTGACGGCCGGTGTGGCCGTGCGGTTGAAGGCGCTTCAGTCTGGAACCGCGTGACCGCTACGGTCGCAGGTTCGAATCCTGCCTCGGGCATGGATGTGTGTGATGTCCTTAGGTTAGTTAGGTTTAAGTAGTTCTAAGTTCTGGGGGACTGATGACCACAGCAGTTAAGTCCCATAGTGCTCAGAGCCAGTATCTGAACGATCACCTGGTGTCGCCTTGGTGAAATGCAATGCAATGAATTGCTCTACAGATTAAATCAAAAACGTTCATTGGTAGGTGTAGATTAATTCTCTGCACTGCTACACATGGAAAATGAGTTTAAAATAGAGGTCGCCAGCCGTGCTTCGACCTACGAGAAAAATTGTGAATGTCAATAAAATTCACTAACAGCCTTATACTCTAAGATATTGTTTTATTTTGTTATGAAAGCAACCAGTTTCAGCATTTCATTGTGTCATCTTCAGGCCACATATGCTTCTATCCAAATAAACGAATTAGTATAGAGCCATAAATTACTGGATATCCTGAATTCCAATCGTTATACAATTGCTTCATACGAAGACGTGAGGTGGGATAAGTTTGCTGTGTAAACATCATCCCACAGTGCTGGACAACAAAATCTTGTTCACTCCCAGGTCACCAGACCACATTCTTTCCGATTTTTTTTCTCTATGGAGGTATATAGGCCTATCAGAGAGAATCTTTGTCTCGCCTGTGGCAAGTAGTCTTCAAGAGCTGAGAAATCGAATTGTTGAAGCTGCCGATTGAATAAACATGTACCTGTCATTCGTGTGTGGAATGAAATGAACTACTGTTTCGATGGACTCGCATTCGGGAGGACGATGGTTCAAACCTGTCTCCGGCCATCCCGATTTCGGTTTCCTATGATTTCCCTAAATCGTTTCAGGTAGATGCCAGGACGGTTCCTTTGAAAGGGCACGGGCTCTTTGCTTCCCCATCCTTCCCTAATCCGAGCTTGTGCTCCGTCTCCAATGATCTCGTTGTCGACGGGATGTTAAACACTAATCTCCTCCTTCGAGCAACATCTGGTGCTCATGTCGAGTGTATGGTACGGTGTCTGTGCGAAAAAACTTTGAACCTTCCTCCATTGAGTGACACGCACAGTATGTTTCTATCTTTCATATTGGGTATGCAATAAACAATTGAAAATCTGTTCGTTCTTTTTAAATTACCCCGTACAGTTCAAAGTGAACAGGTCAAAAGACACACAATCAGAATTTACAGGGAATGAATGCTATTTATTTGCTTCAGTTAAGCACTGGCTTGCCATGCTCGTTCGCTAAACCCTATCGTCTAGCTAACTTGGCTCGAAAGCCTAATTTGAGGTTCCTGCCTAGATAAACACTCACCTACAAATCCAGGATGACTTAGCCCAAAGTGGAAGCTTGTTTATGGGAAAGTATTTTCTGATTCTCACAATTTTCCGTTCTGCAGGAAATAACTCCATTGAACTTCTTGGTCGGTTTATAAATAGTATTCACGCCGTTTTATCGTTTATACGGCCGAGTCTCTCCGTCAGCTGTACTGGACATTTCTTCTTCCGACGTGGCTCTACACTCGTGTTAAATTTTGTGATACTTCCTATGTCACTGGTGGAGTAACCATTGTTCCCCAGAACTTATTCTAAGTGTTTGAACTTGTGTCCGAGGTGCTGCGTCTCACATATTCGATTTGTGAACGTTGCGAGTGTATTAATCACACTTCTTTTCTGGGTCATCTGCCCGCAGTTATTGATGGGTACTGACCTATCATTGGGCTGTCAAATGGTTCAAATGGGTCTGAGCACTATGGTACTTAATATCTGAGGTCATCAGTCCCCTAGACTTAGAACTACTTAAACCTAACTAACCTAAGGACATCATACACATCCATACCCGAGGCAGGATTCGAACCTGCAACCGTAGCAGCAGCGCGGTTCCGGACTGAAGCACCTACAACCGCTTGGCCTCGTTGGGCTTACTAAAAGACGGGACAAAATAGCAGCTACTTAGAAGAAGAGTGTGTAGCGATGTTTAAAAACGGAGGTCTGTTCTTTGTAAGCTGTTTAACAGACCAAGACAATAATGTTAGTCGAAAGCAAATCATCAAGCTGTTCCACAGCATGACTCCAGGAGATGATTTGAACGCTTTTACAGCTACTGATCCATGTGTGTCGGTTATCGATACCACTCTTACCCCGGTTATCACCATTCCCCGTAACTACCTAGGAAATTTGTTGATCCTTTCCTATCCCCGCGGTAAATTTAATACTAGCATGGAGATTACTAAAGTGGCTTAGGAAAACGCCGGGAGTAGTGTAAAAGTAGGGCTACTACCCCACGTAACGTAAATCAGCGACAGAGAGAGATTCATAGTATGCTATATGGTGCTGGTTTGCCTCCCAGCCATCCAATGCAGTTTCCGTAAATGAGGTGCTCCTGGTGATAATTAGCTTAGTTAGAGCACCATTAGTTAGTATTTAACAAAATGTATAGGAGAGAGAACATAAATTGTGATAAGAAGCAGTGGTTTTGCTTGATAGTAAACCCTGGTACTGACCCATCGTTGGGCTTACTAAGAGATGGGACTAAGTAGCAGTTACTTAGAACAAGGATGGGTAGTGATGTTTAAAAACAGAGGTCTGTTCTATGTAATCTAATTATCAGACCAAGACAATAATGTTAGTAAAAAAATAAATCATCGAACTGTTCGACAGTATGACTCCACGTACTTATATTACATCTTTCGTTTACAAGACGCAAAGTGATGCCCCTGTCTTTCGAAACGCTTTATGCAGTGATTGGCAACCACGGACTGAGTGGACTACCTATGGCCATTACTTACGCCAAGACGCTTCTCACATTTCACCCATCTGCAATTGGCCTAATGCATTTATGACTTCATCAATATCACTTTTTTGTGCTGCATTTTATCACATCAGTGAACAAAGACAGTATAAAAAATTACTAAATTTGTTGCAGAATGTACCACGTGCTGTGTGGTCGCAGGCAGACATTTGAGGGCACCTGGCGTTATTGTACGTACAGTAGCTTATTTACTCGCCGCCAAAAAAAAATGGTTCAAATGGCTCTGAGCACTATGGGACTTAACATCTATGGTCATCAGTCCCCTAGAACTTAGAACTACTTAAACCTAACTAATCTAAGGACAGCACACAACACCCAGCCATCACGAGGCAGAGAAAATCCCTGACCCCGCCGGAAATCGAACCCGGGAACCCGGGCGTGGGAAGCGAAAACGCTACCGCACGACCACGAGATGCTACTCGCCGCCACTCATCATAACAAATCTACACTACTGGCCACACTACGAAGATGACGCTCTACTGACGCGAAATTTAACCGACAGGAAGAAGATGCTGTGATATGCAAATGATTAGCTTTCCAGAGCATTCACACAAGGTTGGCGCCGGTGACGACACCTACAACGTGCTGACATGAAAAAAATTTCCAACCGATTTCTCATACACAAACAGCAGTTGACCGGCGTTGCCTGGTGAAACGTTGTTATGATGGCTCGCGTAAGGGGGAGAAATGCGTACCATCACGTTTACGACTTTGATAAAGGTCGGATTGTAGCCTACTGCGATTGCGGTTTATCGTATCGCGACACTGCTGCTCGCGTTGGTCGATATCCAATGACTGTTAGCACAATATGGAATCGGTGGGTTCAGGAGGGTAATACGGAAAGCCGCGCTGGATCCCAAGGGCCTCCTATCACTAGCAGTCGAGATGACAGACATCTAATCTGCATGGCTGTAACGGATCGTGCAGACACGTCTCGAACCCTGAGTCAACAGATGGGGACGTTTGCAAGAGAACAACCATCTGCACGGACAGTTCGACGACGGTTGCAGGAGCATGGACTATCAGCTCGGAGACCATGGCTGCGGTTACGCTTGACGCTGCATCACAGAGAGGAGCGCCTGCGATGGTGTACTCAACGACGAACCTGGGTGCACGAATGGCAAAACGTCATTTTTTCGGATGAATCCAGATTCTGTTTACAGCATCATGATGGTCGCATCCGTGTTTGGCGACCTCGCGGTGAACGCAAATTGGAAGCGTGTATTCATCATCTATACTGGCGTATCACCTGGCGTGATGGTATGGGGTGCCATTGGTAACACGTCTCCGTCACCTCTTGTTCGTACTGACGGCACCTTGATCAGTGGACGTTACATTTCAGATGTGCTACGACCCGTAGCTCTACTCTTCATTCGTTCCCTGCGAAACCCTACATTTCAGCAGAATAATGCACGACCGCATGTTGCAGGTCCTGTACGGGCATTTCTGGATACAGAAAATGTTCGACTGCAGCCCTGGCCAGCACATTCTCCAGATCTCTCACCAACTGAACACGTCTGGTCAATGGTGGCCGAGAAACTGGTTCGTCACAACATGCCAGTCACTACTATTGATGAACTGTGGTATCGTGTTGAAGCTGCATGGGTAGCTGTGCCTGTACACGCCATCCAATCTGTGTTTGACTCAATTCCCAGGCTTATCAAGGCCGTTATTACAGCCAGAGGTAGTTGTTCTGGGTACTGATTTCTCAGGATCTATGCAGCCAAATTGCGTGAAAATGTAATCACATGTCAGATCTAGTATAATATATTTGTCCCATGAATACCCGTTTATCATCTGCATTTCTTCTTGGTGTCGCAATTTTAATTGCCAGTATTGTACTACTAAGGCAGGTAACACCTAGTCACGAAAAAACCGAAATGCCACCTGCTTAAGTCAGAGAACGACATCGAATATATGCGGCGTTCAGAGCTTGCCTCCCTGTAATAGATCCCGCACAACGCACGATAGGGCGCCACAAGTGAAACTGAGAGGGTGTAAGCTGCGTAGTGAAGACGGCCCGAGGGATCTACTGCCGCACTGTACGCTACTTGCTTCCTGAGCGGGGCTGTGCAGCTCGCTGTGAGAACGAGAGCGGACGCAGGCAGCCCGGCGCGCAGACACGGGCGGGCTACCGGAAGGCGGCTGGCTGGAGGGGCGGTGCGCGGTGCGCGGCGTGTCGGCAGATAACGGGTGATTCATCGCCGCTGCTCGGCGCTCGCCGGCTGCCGGCTGCCGGGCCAGGCCGGTCTGTGCTGGGGGCCAGGGCCCCGGCTCGCTTTGTCCCGCCGCGCCGCCCTCAGCGTGCGGCGCGCGCGCCCACAACACGTCTGCTGGCCCCGGCTCGTTTCTTTGTGCTAGCGGCCACTTGGTCGTGTTGATACTGTCCGTGTTCCTTGACTTCCAGAATACGTCGGTACAATTAGGCAGTCTCCACTAATTAAATTAAGATCGTAAAGAATATCGGATCACCTTTGTGATTGCTTTGAAGAGTTCCTTGCTAATACACTGAAGACCAAAAGAAACTGGAACACCTGCCTAATATAGTGTAGGGGTTGGGTTGGGTTGTTTTTGGGGAAGGAGACCAGACAGCGAGGTCATCGGTCTCATGGGATTAGGGAAGGATGGGGAAGGCAGTCGGCCGTGCCCTTTCAGAGGAACCATCCCGGCATTTGCCTGGAGTGATTTAGGGAAATCACGGAAAACCTAAATCAGGATGGCCGGACGAGGGATTGAACCGTCGTCCTCCCGAATGCGAGTCCAGTGTCTAACCACTGCGCCACCTCGCTCGGTACAATATCGTGTAGGACCCCCGCGGGCACGCAGAAATGCCGCAACATGACGTGGATTGGATTCGACTAATGTCTGAAGTAGAGTTGGAGGGAACTGACACCATGAATCCTGCAGGGCGGTCCATAAATCAGTAAGTGGGTTGGGGATCTCTCCTCAACAACACGTTGCAAGGCATCCTAGATGTCCTCAATAATGTTCACGTCTCGAGAGTTTAATGGCCAGGGTTAGTGCTTAAACTCAGATGAGAATTCCAAGAGCCACTTTACAGCAATTGTGGACGTATGAGGTGTCGCACTGTCCTGCTGGAATTGAACAAGTCCATCGGAATGCACAATGGACATGAATGGATGCCGGTGATCAGACAGGATGCTTACGTACATGTCACCAGTCAGAGTCGTATCTAGACATACCAGGGGTCCCATATCACTCCAACTGCGCACGCCCCAAACCATTACAGTGCCTCCATCAGCTTGAACAGTCCCCTGCTGATACGCAGGGTCTATGGATTGGTGAAGTGGTCGCCATACACGTACACGTCCATCGGCTAGATACAATTTGAAACGAGGTTCAAATGGCTCTGAGCACTGTAGGACTTAACATCGGAGGTCATCAGTCCCCTAGAACTTGGAACTACTTAAACCTAACTAACCTACGGACATCACACACATTCATGCCCGAGGCAGGATTCGAACTGCGACTGTAGCAGTCTCGCGGTTCCGGACTGAAGCGTCTAGAACCGCTCGACCACCGTGGCCGGCTTGAAACGAGCCTCGTCCGACCAGGCAACGTGTTTCCAGTCGTCAACACTCCAATGTCGGTGTCGGCGGGCCCAGGCGAGGCGTAAAGCTATGTGTCGCGCACTCATCAAGGGTACACGAGTGGTCCTTCGGCTCCGAAAACCCATATCCATATACACCATTCTCCTTCCATGTGCAGCACCTACGATGCAGCCGTTTGTCGGCCTTTGCAACTGAGGCGCGAAAGATAGGAGGGATCGACTGGTGCGAACGGTGCAGCGGCTCATTGGTCGCCGGAAGGATTGCGTGACGGCACCTCCCATCCGGTGGTTGGGAACGGTGCGCCGCTTGCGAAGACACACACACTGCCTCGCCCCATGCCAGCCATCTTCCCCTTCTGGCCATTCCATTTCATGATGAATCTCATGTTCAGTACGGTAACAGCAGTCAGGTGTGAATATTTTGTACAACAAGTGACAAGAGATCACGCACTCTTCTGTCCGAAGTAGACCACAAATAATACTGTGACATGGTGCTTGTAGTGACCAGGCGAGATGCGACAGCTGGTCGTCGTGGTCACAAAAACAGCCCTGAACGATGCGGAAGGTGTCGTCTTGGAGCACAGCATCACCATTGTGGAACAGATATTGTACCAGGGGATGAACTTGATGAACCAAAATGCTAACGATGGAATGCCAAGCCATAGCTGCCCAAATCATAACCGAACTCCCGCTATGTTCCGATCTTGGGACACAAACTCGGCTAGAAGTTGGACACAGTGTGAAACAAGACTCAACCGACAAACTGACATTATTCTACGGCTTCAGCACAATGTTTTTTGTTAAGGGCATTTGCATCACTGGTGAGTGATTTTGCAATACCAGCTAGCCTTGTAGTTCTCTGCTTATGGAGCTTCATGCTGTTTTGGTGCTGACAGGGTTTGCAAGTGCGACATTACGTTCCACAGTGACTTCTGCAGTTTTCGTTCTCTTATTTTACGTCACAGTCCTCTTCAACGGTGGCCAAGCGGTTCTAGGCGCTACCGTCTGGAACCACGCGGCTGCTACGGTCGCAGGTTCCAATCCTGGCTCGGGCATGGATGTGTGTGATGTTCTTAGGTTAGTTAAGTTTAAGTAGTTCTAAGTTCTAGGAGACTGATGACCTCAGAAGATAAGTCCCATAGTGCTCAGAGCCATTTTTGGGCCTCTTCAACGACCGTTCATCACGGTCGCGCAGCACACGCTTTCGTCCATGTTGTGACTTAGCGAATGACGTTTTTCCCTGTATGCGGTAAAATTCTTCATACGATGCCTGTTGCAATACCAAATAGACTACCTGGGTTACTGAGGTAAGCATGATACGAGCACCAACAACTTGCCCATGTTCAAATCCACTGAGCTCCGACATAGGGCACTCACAGCTACACAGAACACTGTCCCAGCCATGACTGACGCTTGCAGTGTACTGAGGACATTGCACAGGTGCGGTTCGTGATCACATATATAACAGCGCAACCTGCAGGCTTGCCTAGCATCTGCATTTATGTTCAAGCATGCATTTCGCGTTGCTTCCATATTTTTGTCCAACCCTTGTATACAGGGAGAGTCAGAAGGATGGGCGATAGAATTAGTGATTCAGAACAATAAACTCTTCCTATGGACGTATACAATATTCCGAGTGGTTTCGGGGATAGAACACATTTAATATCACTTTTGTACATTGTCCTTGAAGAAAAAAATGGTTCAAATGGCTCTGAGCACTATGGGACTCAACATCTTAGGTCATAAGTCCCCTAGAACTTAGAACTACTTAAACCTAACTAACCTAAGGACATCACACACACCCATGCCCGAGGCAGGATTCGAACCTGCGACCGTAGCAGTCCCGCGGTTCCGGACTGCAGCGCCAGAACCGCTAGACCACCGCGGCCGGCTGTCCTTGAAGAATCCGAAAACCGTACCCTCCAGTGAAAACGTGTCTCAGTATGAAATTAAACTACATTCATTTTCCTACAAAAATGTCCTATTCTTTTTTTTTCTAGGACTAACAGTTTCCGCGAAGAGAGCGCGAGAATATTCAAAATGTCGCGCAACGTGCATGCGCTGTAGCTTACGTAGTTTCAGTAGGGCAAATTGAGGTAGTTTCCCGATTTGATATACCCCTGCTGTGGTAGACTGTAAACAATGCCAATGTTTGAATAATTCTGAAAGTAAATAACAATTAATATTAAAGGTGTTCTGACTCGGAAACCATTCGGATGGGGCATACGTCCATTTGATGTTTTTTGTTAAAAATCACTAATAGGCCTACGATCACTCGTCAAAGCATTTACCTTTTCTCCTGACTCAACCTGTGTCAGCGAATTGCAATTTTTCAGGTCATGTAAACACGAGAACCGTCGCAAAACTCCGAGATTCGGACGAAAGGAAAGTCTGAAACGTACACTTTCCCGGATCGGGTCGGAGATTTTCTCCGCTCGGGAACTGGATCCTATGTCGTCCATACGTACACTACGTGATCAAATGTATCCGGACACCTGCCTGATAGACAGCTTCCACTTTCGCAGCCATACTTTCAATCAGGTGCTGGAAGGTTTCTTGGGGAATGGCACCCATTCTTCACGGAGTGCTGCACTGGGAAGATTTATCGATGTCGGTCGGTGAGGCCTGGCACGAAGTTGGCGTTCCAAAACATCCCGAAGGCGTTCTATAGGATTCAGGTCAGAACAGGTCAGTCCATTACAGGGATGTTATTGTCGAGTAACTACTCAACCACATGCCGTGCATTATGAACAGGTGCTCGATCGTGTTGAAAGATGCAATCGAATTGCTTTTCAACAGTGGGAAGCAAGGAGGTGCTTAAAACATCGTTGTAGGCCTGTGCTGTGACAGTGCTACGCAAAACAAAAAGGGGTGCAAGCCCCCTCCATGAAAAACACGACCACACCATAACACCACCGTCTCCGAATTTTAATGTTGGCACTACACACGCTGGCAGATGACGTTCACCGGACATTTGCCATACCCACACCCTGCCATCGTATCGCCACACTGTGTACCAAGATTCGTCACTCCACACAACATTTTTCCACTGTTCAATCGTCCAGTGTTTACGCTCCTTACACCAAGCGAGGCGTCGTTTGGCATTTACCGGTGCGATGTGTGGCTTATGAGCAGCCGCTCGGCCATGAAGTCCGAGTTTTCTCACCTCCCGCCTAACTGTCGCAGTATTTGCAGTGGATCCTGATGCAGTTTGGAATTCCTGTGTGATGGTGTGGATACATGTCTGCCTGTTACACATTACGATCCTCCTTCAACTGTCGGCGGTCTCTGTCAGTCAACAGACGAGGTCGGCCCGTACACTTGTGTGCTGTACATGTCCCTTCGCGTTTCCACTTCACTATCACATCGGAAACAGTGGACCTAGGGATGTTTAGGAGTGTGGAAATCTCGCTTACATAGCATGACACCCCATCACTTGACCACGTTGGAAGTTCGTGAGTTCCGCAGAGCGCCCCATTCTGCTCTGTCACGATGTCTAATGACTACTGTGGTCGCCGATTCGGGGTACCTGGCACTAGGTGGCAGCACAATGCACCTAATATGAAAAAAAGTATGTTTTTGGGGATCTTCGGATACTTTTGATCACACAGTAATCGTCGTAATTGACATCCCACTGTTGATCTGGGTGAGTGGGGGCCTCCCTAAAGCTAATACATTAAAAAGAAAAAAAAAGTGTAACCCCAAACCGCTGGTCATGAGGGCCGATGCCGATCGGTCGTAATAAATTTTGTCCGGAACCGCGCTGCTGCTACGGTCGCAGGTTCGAATTTTGCCTCAGGCATGGATGTGTGTGATGTCCTTAGGTTAGTTAGGTTTAAGTACTGGGTGATCAAAAAGTCAGTATAAATCTGAAAACTTAATAAACCACGGAATAATGTAGATAGAGAGGTAAAAATTGACACACATGCTTGGAATGACATGGGGTTTTATTAAAACAAAAAAAAAAAAAAAAAAGTTCACAAAATGTCCGACAGATGGCGCTGGACAGCAGGTAACTGCTACCGTGACGGGTGAGAGGTACGCCGATATGATACAGAATCGCATCATCCCCAGACTGGCTGATAAACCTTCTGGAACGTATGATGTTTATGCAGGATGGCGCTCCACACCATATTGCTAGACACGTGAAAGATCTCTTGCACGCGTCATTTGGTAATGATCGTGTGCTCAGCCGCCACTTTCGTCATGCTTGGCCTCCCAGGTCCCCAGACCTCAGTCGGTGCGATTATTGGCTGTGGGGCTACCTCGAGTCGCAAGTGTATCGTGATCGACCGGCATCTCTAGGGATGCTGAAAGACAGCATCCGACGCCAATGCCTCACCATAACTCCGGACATGCTTTACAGTGCTGTTCGCAACATATTCCTCGACTACAGCTATTGTTGAGGAATGATGGTGGACATACTGAGCATTTCCTGTAAACAACATCATCTTTGCTTTGTCTTACTTTGTTATGCTAATTATTGCTATTCTGATCGGATGAAGCGCCATATGCCGGACATTTTTTGAACTTTGTATTTTTTTGGTTCTAATATAACCACATGTCATTCCAAGCATGTGTGTCAATTTGTACCTCTCTATATACATTTTTCCGTGATTTATTCAGTTTTCAGATTTATGCTGACTTTTTAATCACCCGGTGCTTCTAAGTCTATGGGACTGATCACCTCAGATGTTAAGTCCCATAGTGCTTAGAGCCATTTGGACCATTCTAAAAATAAATCCTATGCAGCAATGTCGGCTTCCAGTCATGCTGAAGTTCCTGAGCTTCGTTGGAGCTGCGGATCGACGAGTATCTAAAAGGATGACGGACGTTAGTGTAACGTTACGCGGCTGCAGCTAGCCACGTGGTAGGGAGCAATGTCGGGCAGCAGGAAAGCGGGGCCGGCGCCGGGCAGCAGGGAGGACGCAGCGGGCGGCACGCATCCGGCGGGACATCGACCCGGCGCGGGCGCGCGCGAGAGCCGGCCACAGAGCGGCGCGGCCAGCTGGCGCAGCGGGGCGGCCGGATGCTGGCGGCGATCCGCCCGCCTGGCCCGAGCCACCGCTCCGCGCGCCGCCGCTGCAGACCGACCTCGCAACAGCGGCGCTCTAGGCTGCGGGCACAGTGGCTCCGATATCGGTCGATTCCGCCGACGAGCGACATCGGCCGGGGACGGCCGATCTTTTCAAATCAGTACGCCACTGCGTGCGCTGTCACACTATAGCCGATCTTTTCTCCCGAACGTTACAAGACACTTGACACAATCGGTGGCATTCAAATCAGTTTGTTTTCTTCGATCAGGTCGACCGACGTTTTCGCACAGAGTGGAAACTGGTAAGCTGAATCCAAGAAAGAGGAGTTCGTTACATCCTGAGGATGAATAGATCATAATCGCGATATACACTACTGGCCATTAAAATTGCTACACCACGAAGATGACGTGCTACAGACGCGAAATTTAACCGACAGGAAGAGATGCTGTGACATGCAAATGATTAGCTTTCCAGAGCATTCACACAAGGTTGGCGCCGGTGGCGACAACTACAACCTGCTGACATGAAGAAAGTGTCCAACCGATTTCTCATACACAAACAGCAGTTGACCGGCGTTGCCTGATGAAACGTTGTTGTGATGCCTCGCACAAGGAGGAGAAATGCGTACCATCACGTTTCCGACTTTGATAAAGGTCGGATTGTAGCCTATCGCGATTGCGGTTTATCGTATCGCGACATTGCTGCTCGCGTTGGTCGAGATCCAATGACTTAGCAGAATATGGAATCAAATGGCTCTGAGCACTATGGGACTCAACTGCTGAGGTCATAAGTCCCCTAGAACTTAGAACTACTTAAACCTAACTAACCTAAGGACAACACACACATCCATGCCCGAGGCAGGATTCGAACCTGCGACCGTAGCAGTCGCGCAGTTCCAGACTGTAGCGCCAGAACCGCTCGGCCAGAATATGGAATCGGTGGGTCCAGGAGTGTAATACGGAACGGTGTGCTGGATCCCAACGGCCTCGTATCACTATCAATCGAGATGACAGGCATCTTACCCGCATAGCTGTAACGGAACAGTTCGACGACGTTTGCAGCAGCATGGACTATCAGCTCGGAGACCATGGCTGCGGTTACCCTTGACGCTGCATCACAGACAGGAGCGCCTGCGATGGTGCGATGGTACCATTGGTTACACGTCTCGGTCACCTCTTGTTCGCATTGACGTCACTTTGAACAGTGGACGTTACATTTCAGACGTGTTGCGACCCGAGGCTCTACTCTTAATTCGATCCCTGCGAAACCCTACATTTCAGGAGGATAACGCACGACCGCATGTTGCAGGTCCAGTACGGGCCTTTCTGGATACAGAAAATGTTCGACTGCTGCCCTGGCCAGCACATTCTCCAGATCTCTCACCAACTCGAAACGTGTGGTCAATGGTGACTGAGAACTGGCTCGTCACAATACGCTGGTGACTACTCTTGATGAACTGTGGTATCGTGTTGAAGCTGCATGGGCAGCTGTACCTGTACACGCCATCCAAGCTCTGCTTTACTCAATGCCCAGCCGTATCAAGGCAGTTATTACGTCCAGAGGTGGTTGTTCTGGGTACTGATTTCTCAGGATCTATAAACCCAAATTGCGTGAAAATGTAATCAAACGTCAGTTCTAGTATAATATTTGTCCAATGAATACCCGTTTATCATCTGCATTTCTTCTTGGTGTAGCAGTTTTAATGGCCAGTAGTGTAGTTCGGAATCTATGGACTGAAATCGCAGGTTTATTCGAAACCTCAAATAGGCAAGCAAAACCTTTGTTGGGAATTTAAGGCACAGATAATAACCTCAATAAATAATTTGTCTAAGTGAAGAAGATGGCGTACCTTACTTGCTTATAACTACTGTACTGGATCTTTTTTGCGGTAGTTGTCTACAAATTATTACTACTGCTTACTGGCGTTTTATGCCAGTAGGGTGATGATTCTGTTAATATGACGTTGTTTGCAAATGTAGTGTACGGTACATTTTTCTATTTTTAAGCGCTCTAGGTTATCAGAGTATCCTATGCTACACTAAACGCTTGTTTTCACTTGTGTGCTAAATGACAGTCACTGAAGATTAATTGACGTTCGTCTGCACAAGTTTAAATAAATACTGCGAAACAGCATGTTTATAACTTCCTTTTGAAGGTCACGACGAATTATCTCCAGTATGTATCAGAACGTTTTTCCCGTTATCTTATATGTTCGTATAACTTGTCTGGTCATTCCTATAACCGAGCACAGAGTGTATAGCACTCGCCGCGTTCTTTGCGAGACGGGAAGCTCATTCACATGCATTCACCGTCTCTTAACTAGCAGAAGCCGCTATGCAGCACTCGTATCCAAGCACAGAGGCGTCGTGGTATCTACCCAACCCTAAGAGGTTAAAATCTAACGTACTTCGTACACAGAATAGTTTCAAACCTAACCTACTCTCACCTCCTTGACCCTGCCAAAAACTGACAAAGGAGATCAGATGCACCATGACCACGCTCTTACCTATGTTATCGGACGACCCCTGGAGACGGTGTCTGACGACAGTTGTCGTTGCCATTGTGAACGCAGCCCTACAGCAAACGCTCAAAGGGACCCTCGAACACTCAACGTTTAAAGCGCAATAATATTGTGTCAGTACACAAAGTGTCCATAATTAAAGAAGTTCCAGATTCAAAGCACTATAGAAAGAGAACCACTGGTCAGAACTACGTCAAATGTGAGCAACATATTATTGACGCAGGGGAAGTTCCAAGAACTACTACAGACGCGGAGCGCAAGGACGTTCCTCTGTTTCCGCCCGAGACTCTCAACATGCATCGCGCGCTCCTGGTACAGCTCTTCTACTAAAACGGTGACTGTGCATCGCCAAGGGCCTTACCACACTGGTAACAGCGATTCCCGTCAGATCACCGAAGTTAAGAGCTGTCGGACTTAGTTAACACCTGGATAACTGATCGACGGGGTCTACCGAACGCTGTTGGCAAACGGGCTGTACTCAACCCCTGTGAGACCAATTGTGGAGCTACTTAGTTGAGAAGTAATGGCACCAGTCACGAAATCTGACAATGACCGGGCGATTGGTGTGCTGTCCACGTGCCTCTCCATATCCGTATCCAGTGGCGGCTACGGGGTGAGGATGACACGGCGGTCGGACGACACCGTTGCGCCTGCAGAGGCCTGGTCGGACAGGGTTTGTCTGTGTGACAGTAGCCCTGCGTAAGTCCCAGACACTCTAGTGTATGAAAAAACGCAATTTCTGGAGAGAATGATTACGAAATTCGAAAAGACAGGTTCTTTTGAAGCGCAGTGTGGCAGAGGGAGGGAAGCACTTGATACTACGTCCTCCGAAGATGTGGCCATATCATTGCAGGAGGGGCAGAGTGGTGCTGTCCAAACATGGCAGTGCACGGAGAATTTTCCGGATGTTGGACATGTTTGCGAGCATGGTGGATAAAATCCTACGAAACATCTTGCCTGCTATCCATGCAAAATCACTCATGTTCGTAAGTGGCTTCCTGCTGCCCTGCCAGCAAAACAAACGCTCGGTCTGGAATTTTATTCTCGCGTGGAAGTGGACAATGAATGGCCATGGAACATTATGAGGACAGACGAATGATACTTTCATCTCTGAGGACTTGTCAGTACGGAGAACAGCAGAATATGGGCAACAGAAAATACGCACGCACATCAGCCGGTACCACTGCATTCCAAAAAAGTACAGGATGATGCCATCGTTTATCGTAGTGCCGTATTTTCTCGCGGAGATGAGTCCTGTACAGTCACTAGTACACGCTATAAGATTCTCTTGTGCACCAACGTCATTGCAACCCTTCAGCAGCATGGATGTGTGAGTAGGATCGTTTTTATGCACGATGACGCTCCTCCACACATTTCACAGCTGTTACAGAGGCATTTCGGATATAGTAGAATTATCAGCCGTCATTTCCTTACAGCCTGGCCGGCCAGATCATCTGACCCCAATTCGTGTGACTTCTGGCTGTAGGGTTACCTGAAACATGTTGTGTTCAGTGCTCCAGTTACGAACGTAGCTGAAATGGAGGCAAGTACTGCGCGATGAGTTCTCAACGTAACCCTGAATCCTTTTCGGAGAGGATTCAGGTACTAGTAATGAAGAACAGTCCGAAAAATATTCGTAAATATTTAGATGAATGTTGATAAAGTTTCAAAGTGCTGGAACGATTGGCAATTTGAATTAAATATACAGAGATGTAAAACTGTGCACTTCACGAAAGGTAGAGTATACATGTAGATGTAGATGCAGATGTAGATCAAACGCCGGCCGGAGTGGCCGAGCGGTTCTAGGCGCTACAGTCTGGAACAGCGCGACCGCTACGTCGCAGGTTCGAATCCTGCCTCTGGCATGGATGTGTGTGATGTCCTTAGGTTAGTTAGGTTTAAGTAGTTCCAAGTTCTAGGGGACTGGTGACCTCATAAGTTAAGTCCCCTAGTGCTCAGAGCCATTTTTTTTGTAGATCAAACAGTAGATGAAATACCTGCCGAAGATAAGATACGTCTCATTATGGACATTC
Organism: Schistocerca piceifrons; assembly: GCF_021461385.2. Lineage (NCBI taxonomy): Eukaryota > Metazoa > Arthropoda > Insecta > Orthoptera > Acrididae > Schistocerca > Schistocerca piceifrons. The sequence goes on from NC_060143.1 coordinate 58,650,478, forward strand.
CCGAAGCAGGAAACTCTTTGAGCACCAGCATCACGTGCGTCTTTGTTAGGTTCGTCACAGAATGCAACGATTCTTTCTGGCTATGGAGAAACACAGGCATTTCTTTTCTGTGAATAGGCATTCTTCCGCGCGATTGCAGAATAGGGAGAACCTCTTCTCGATGAGCTGCGCTGCAAGTTGTAGGTAACGAATTCTCCGTTTTTCTTATAAGTGTTTCGCGAAAGACTTTTAATCATTCCGATTACTTGTGTTATCCATCAGTACTGAAGACATATTCTCGATGCATTACTGCGCCGACTTAACGGCGGTCCTCGTCCTCTGCTTTCACTCGTTTACCACCGATAGCTGGAGGAACGCCATCCGAGGGCAACTCCTGCCACTCATGTGAGACATGGAAGCCATTAGCAATTGCTGGAACTGAACATTATTTCGAGCGAGTTGGTGGCGCTATTCTATTAACTTATACGCCCGGGAAGCATGTGCTCGGATTTGATGGATAGCAGCCCTGGAAATTGATCTGTTATTTTTGGCTACAGAATGCACCAGCAAAGCGGAATTATTGAATCACAGTCACTGGCGGCCGTTGGGCTGGCTTATTGAGGACATTAGTGTGTACGCTCGGAGCTATCGGCTGTTTTGTAGGGATTATATATAATGTGTTTTAGGTCTGACCTAATTTTGTTATTTACCGGTGGCTAATCTACGTTGCTAATGTTTTCTGTCTATTCATGATACAGTCATTCTTGTTTAGTGAGTTTTAATTTATCGATGTTTGCGTTACCTGTGTGTCATTTTATTTAATACTCAGGACTAATGTAACTGCTTGTTGTTTTAGTGAAAGCATTGTGGGCGGCGTTGTTTGAATTTTATTTATACACTGTTTTATGCAATCACCCTGAGCCATTTATATTTTATCTAAAGAGTTCATGTCTTATTCTTCCGCCGGCCGGAGTGGCCGAGCGGTTCTAGGCGCTACAGTCTGGAACCGTGCGACCGCTACGGTCGCGGGTTCGAATCCTGCATCGGGCATGGATGTGTTTGATGTCCTTAGGTTAGTTAGGTTTACTTAGTTCTAAGTTCTAGGGGACTGATGACCATAGAAGTTAAGTCCCATAGCGCTCAGAGCCATTTGAACTCTTATTCTTCCGATTTATCTGAGGCCTCAAATGGTTCAAATGGCTCTGAGCACTATGGGACTTAACATCTGTGGTCATCAGTCCCCTAGAACTTAGAACTACTTAAACCTAACTAACCTAAGGACATCACACACATCCATGCCCGAGGCAGGATTCGAACCTGCGACCGCAGTAGTCGCGCGGTTCCGGACTGAGCGCCTGAACCGCTAGACCACCGCGGCCGGCGTCTGAGGCCTCTACCTCATGCTTAGCCACCAGTTATTTGATTTCCTGGGCTTACAGGCCTCAGTTGTCTTGACTGCTGATATACTTTTCTTTGTGTTAACTGAAAATTTTCCGTGTGTTGTAGCAATGGGTGAATTTTCATACTGTGTCTTGTTGAAATTATTTTGACAGAAGATCGACGCAACGCCACGCATTCAAACCTTAACTGCCGGCCTTTGTGGCCGAGAGGTTCTAGGCGCTACAGTCTGGAACCGTGCGACCGTTACGGTCGCGGGTTCGAATCCTGCCTCGGGCATGGATGTGTGTGATGTCCTTAGGTTAGTTAGGTTTAAGTAGTTCTAAGCTCTAGATGACCGATGACCTCTGATGTTAAGTCCCATAGTGCTCAGAGCGATTTGAACCATTTGGTTCAAATGGCTCTGAGCACTATGGGACTTAACATCTATGGTCATCAGTCAATTAGAACATAGGACTACTTAAACCTAACTAACCTAAGGACATCACACAACACCCAGTCATCACGAGGCAGAGAAAATCCCTGACCCTGAACCATTTGAATGAAACCTTAACTGAAAATTGTTTAAATATCAAATATTAATGATTAATTGGTAATTTTCTTCCATTTACTTGGATTTGTCCAGTTTCATCTCTCAAAAAGTAATTCATAAGAACTTTCTAAGAATTTGTTAGTAAATTATCTTTTTGTGGATGAAGAGTTATGTTTTTTGTGGCCTGGCATCTTACCACTCCCAGCTCCTCATTAGCTGCAGTAAATCAGTTATAGTCGCCGAATTTAGGTACGTTGGCTTTCGCAAATCTTGGTGTGTTGTGTCTCACATGGATGCTCTTCTTCCGCTATTCGTTCTTTATATTCAATTACATCCATTCTCATTATGTTTTTCAATGCATTTTTGTAATTACAATCATTGGAAGAGTAAGTGAGACTTGCATTTTCTGTAACGCGCGCTCACGCATTGGGTACCGTAAATTTTCTGCGTTGTGTATACAGGCAGGCCCTATTTACATTCTGATTGGAACTCCACTGGGTTTGCAGTTTTCATCAGAATATAGATTTACTTGAAACTGTTGTTACTGATTTCGTACACCCTAGGCATAATTTTGCGTCATCCACGGCTCATCTTACCCATGGTCATCGCGTCGCCCCTTTACAATACACTGAGTTATATGCCTTGCACGCACCAGGTAGATAAATGGCTTTTCTCTCAGCATATGAGGTAAGTTTGTTGCTGGATGAATCTACGAGACTAGGGACAGATGCACAAAAAGTGACTCTAAGCACTATACTATGGGACTTAACATCTGAGGTCAACAGTCCCCTAGACTACTTAAACCTAACTAACCTAAGGCAGTACTCGAACCTGTGACCGTAGTGGTCGCGTGGCTCCAGACCGTAGCGCCTAGAACCGCTCGGCCACTTCCACTTTTCTGTCACCCACTTTTCTGCATATATTTTAGATCTTTATATCCCCTAAATTGCACATTAGGGATTTTTTTTTACTCCCTAGTGTATTGGCTATCCTTGGAATCCAACGGTCGGTAATCTTTTGTTTCTGCTGTTTGTAAACAAACTCTGTCAAATGCGCGGTTAGTTTTGTTCAAGTGCGATTGCGAGTAGTTGTTATAGAAAACTTGCAGGTATACTGTGGGCAGGCAAATATGAGAAATAAAGAAAACCTGGAGGCAATGAAGAGAGATGTTTGGGCCATATTCTTCCATAAGTCCTCTACTGATGATAAGCCATGTCATGGATTGTGTCCATCAGGAGAAAATTCGTGGTGCAAATACAATAGGGCTCAGGCAACTGGAGAATCTTACTCTCACTGCCGCGCGGGATTAGCCGATCGGTCTAAGGCGCTGCAGTCATGGACTGTGCGGCTGGTCCCGGCGGAGGTTCGAGTCCTCCCTCGGGCATGGGTGTGTGTGTTTGTCCTTAGGATAATTTAGGTTAAGTAGTGTGTAAGCTTACGGACTGATGACCTTAGCGGTTAAGTCCCATAAGATATTACACTCATTTGAACATTTTTATTCTCACCAGCATTGTCTTCCTGCCGCTGTTATTACAGCAATTAAACCTATTTTCAGAGACTTGGCTCATCCTGACCTTCTAAGGAAATGTCTGCATGGGCAGACACAAAACCCAAATGAATGTTTCAACAGAATAATTTGGAACTGCCTTCCTAAAACTGTATCTGTAGGCATGCATACAATGAAACTAGGAGTTCATGATGCTGTTATTACATTCAGTTGTGGTAATATTGGAAAGTGTTGGGTACTGAAAAGGCTGGGAAGTAATCCTGGTGAAAATATGACCACTGGGCTGCAATTGCGGTAAAATGAGGATAGCCGATGGAAACAGGTCTGCATCTAATATGGCCAAGAAAGCAAGACATACATCCAGGAAGCTGAAAAAGAAGCTGGAAGACCTGCTAGAGGCCAAAGAAGGGCCATCATATGCAGCAGGACAGATTTAATTAACTCTAAGTAACAAATTTCAAAAGTTTTTTCTTTAAAGTCAATTTCCCGCAAAGTAAAATTTTCAGTCCGTATGCCCTATTATATCAGAAACTATCATAGATAAATGAATGAAATTTTCAGATACTGTGCATAACATAAAAAGCCCCTCTGGTATTACATTTGCCGGCCGCGGTGGTCTAGCGGTTCAGGCGCTCAGTCCGGAACCGCGGGTCTGCTACGGTCGCAGCTTCGACTCCTGCCTCGGGCATGGATGTGTGTGATGTACTTAGGTTAGTTAGGTTTAAGTAGTTCTAAGTTCTAGGGGACTGATGACCACAGATGTTAAGTCCCATAGTGCTCAGAGCCATTTGAACCATTTTTGTACTACATTAATTAATATTCCCCCGTTAGGAAGTTTACAAAAAATATTTTCTGCAGAAAGCTTAATATTTTTGTTAATAAATTTAAAAAGTATTTCTTAAAAACTATAAAATGGACAAAGTAGATTTTAGTACAGTTGACTCTATTAACATCATGTAACATACAGTTAAAATATTAAGGTCCTGCAACAAATAGTTTTTTTCAGAAATGTGTCAAATACAGGGCTATTACAAATGATTGAAGCGATTTCATAAATTCACTGTAGCTCCATTCATTGACATATGGTCACGACACACTACAGATACGTAGAAAAACTCATAAAGTTTTGTTCGGCTGAAGCCGCACTTCAGGTTTCTGCCGCCAGAGCGCTCGAGAGCGCAGTAGGGCAAAATGGCGACAGGAGCCGAGAAAGGGTATGTCGTGCTTGAAATGCACGCACATCAGTCAGTCATAACAGTGCAACGACACTTCAGGACGAAGTTCAACAAAGATCCACCAACTGCCAACTCCATTCGGCGATGATATGCGCAGTTTAAAGCTTCTGGATGCCTCTGCAAGGGGAAATCAACGGGTCGGCCTGCAGTGAGCGAAGAAACGGTTGAACGCGTGCGGGCAAGTTTCACGCGTAGCCCGCGGAAGTCGACGAATAAAGCAAGCAGGGAGCTAAACGTACCACAGCCGACGGTTTGGAAAATCTTACGGAAAAGGCTAAAGCAGAAGCCTTACCGTTTACAATTGCTACAAGCCCTGACACCCGATGACAAAGTCAAACGCTTTGAATTTTCGGCGCGGTTGCAACAGCTCATGGAAGAGGATGCGTTCAGTGCGAAACTTGTTTTCAGTGATGAAGCAACATTTTCTCTTAATGGTGAAGTGAACAGACACAATGTGCGAATCTGGACGGTAGAGAATCCTCACGCATTCGTGCAGCAAATTCGCAGTTCACCAAAAGTTAACGTGTTTTGTGCAATCTCACGGTTTAAAGTTTACGGCCCCTTTTTCTTCTGCGAAAAAAACGTTACAGGACACGTGTATCTGGACATGCTGGAAAATTGGCTCATGCCACAACTGGAGATCGACAGCGCCGACTTCATCTTTCAACAGGATGGTGCTCCACCGCACTTCCATCATGATGTTCGGCATTTCTTAAACAGGAGATTGGAAAACCGATGGATCGGTCGTGGTGGAAATCATGATCAGCAATTCGTGTCATGGCCTCCACGCTCTCCCGACTTAACCCCATGCGATTTCTTTCTGTGGGGTTATGCGAAATATTCAGTGTTTAAACCTCCTCTACCAAGAAACGTGCCAGAACTGCGAGCTCGCATGAAAGATGCTTTCGAACTCATTGATGGGGACATGCTGCGCCGAGTGTGGGAGGAACTTGATTATCGGCTTGATGTCTGCCGAATCACTAAAGGGGCACATATCGAACATTTGTGAATGCCTAAAAAAACTTTTTGAGTTTTTGTATGTGTGTACAAAGCATTGTGAAAATATCTCAAATAATAAAGTTATTGTAGAGCTGTGAAATCGCTTCAATCATTTGTAATAACCCTGTACTTGCCTAAATCAACACGGGTTAGATAGGCAGGGTGTGGTCGCCTTAAGTGTGCTCCGTCCCGCTGCCCGCAGAACGCAGCATGCCAGTCGCCTTCTTGGTTGCACACCTCGCTGGTGTCCCTTCGACTACATTAGGCAAGGAGGAAACAAACACTGGAAACAAACACCGCTGCACCAGAAGCAGACTGCTGCTTGGGAAACGGGCGGTCTTCGCACGCGCGGCGCCTACTCGGGAAGGCCACGGCAGGTGTATTGTTTGGGAGCTACGCAGCTGTCCGCGCGTCTCACTGCTGTCGCTTGTGGGAACGTTTGTCCCGAGCCCTGGTGGCTATGATTAACGCGAGGATGGCATGTCTGGCGTCTGAACATACAACGCGAGGCGCTCCGCGACCTGGTACATACCCGTCTCTTGCCGGCCACAGCGAAATGAGTTTCGTTCATTGTTCACTCCTTTCATCTGGCACATCCTTACAGTACACGTGTTTTGATGATGGATACCCTCCTCGTTGAGCTCTGTGGCAATGTCGTTAGTCGCTCTGGTACACTGACTACTTAGAAGCAGGAGTTACTTTTCACTGGAGCCCTTCTCACGGATTTGTTGTCACTCAACAGCGATATTTCATCATGCTCTTTCAACATTCTACTTTTTATTCAATTATAAGAATTCCGAAGACACTGGCGCTGTCGATATGAGTAGTTTTCTCTCCCCTATTGTGGCACTCTTTGTTATGAAAGACTGAGGAGAGACCACTCGATTCGACGGAACTTTCAACCACATGTCTTCTGGCGATAACTCAATTACAGTTTAGAGTGTGGACCCGCGGTGGAGAACAGCTGTCACTATTTTTACAGCTACTAGGGTCATTTCTAAAGTTCTGTACACTGTATGATAAAACTGCAGAAAATAATTTATTGTTCAAAATACCTTCAGTGTAGTCTCGATTATTCCTTATGACAGCTTTAACGTTTTGACAAGTTCTGTATGCCGGATAGGATAATTTCATTGTAGAGCGGCCTGATTATGCAGGTCACGTCACTGAAACCTTCATCAATTGTATCAAAACGTTTTCCACGGAGTTTCCAGTTTGGTAAACAAATCAAAGTCTGGTGGGCTCATACCACGACTGTACGGTGGGTGGCGAATTATTTGCCATCCATATTCGTCGAGCGTTTCTTTCGCTTTTGGGGCAAAATGAGGACGCCAGCTGCAAGCATGTCAGGGCTTTTTTGGGGAATTTACGGGCGCAAAACATTTTGCAGGAACAGTTTCTAGTGCGTGCCTGTTACAGACGTTACCTGTGACACTCTGTAACTATAACTGCATTGTTGTCATGCGTTACGATCTTTTGTTTCAGCTTTGACTGTTGGCGGCACGCCGGCCGGCGTGGCCGAGTGGTTCTAGGCGCTTCAGTCTGAAACCACGCGACCGCTACGGTCGCAGGTTCGAATCCTGCCTCGGGCATGGATGTGTGTGATGTTCTTAGGTTAGTCAGGTTTAAGTAATTCTAAGTTCTAGGGGACTGATGACCTCAGATGTTAAGTCCCATAGTACTCAGAGCCATTTTTTTTTTTTTGTTGGCGGCCGAATTTTCGTCGGGTGTGGAGAGTCGGAACTTTCCCGCTGTGACGACTGAGACTTCTGTTCTGACTCAAAACCTCGTATCCAGGTTTCAAGTGCAAGAATCCTTTTCTGAAACTGTTCTGCTTCTGTTCAATAACGCTGAACCGGTTATTCCGCGATTCTTTTGCGATCTGCTTTCTGCTCTTCATTCGGATCATGCGGAACCGATCTGACAACAACTACTCTCATCTTCCACTTTTCAGTTACGATTCTGTAAACTGAAGTGACGGTCGTTCTGGTCTAATATGCAATCTCCTCACATGTTTCTCGTAGATCCCTTCTCAAAATGCCATTAACAATAACCAGAGATGTGTTGTCCGTTGCATTTGATGGCCTTCCACTTCTTGGGTCGTCCTCAGTGCTTATCCCATTTTCACATAAACGAGGACACCACGGTGGTACTATGTACGATTTAACTACACTTTTCCCCCACACCTCTCTTAAAGCGTTGTAAATTTCCTTCGGGTTCTTTCCTCGTAGGGATTCGGTTTCGATGTAGGAACGCTGGTCTTACGTGTAACCCGATTGACACGGTTTGAGCTTCCATTTTAAAATAGAATTGCTCACGACACAGCCACGCGAACCAGCATACACATATACGACAGTCACATCTAAAGTCTCGCTCACAACTGACGTGGATTTGAACTTGTTCACGCCAACGTACCGGTCGCGCATGCGAAGTGTCCAGGACCTTTGAAATGACCCTCGTAAATTCAGTCCATAAGAATATCCAGTTTACGATGGAAGAGGAGTAAGACGATTGTCTCGCATTTCTGGACGTGTTAGACAGTAGGAAAGTGAATGGGTCATTAGGGTATTCCGTTTAGCCCACACATACGGACCTGCATTTTCAGGCGTCAAACCGCCACCCACCCTTCACAAACTATGGGCGTACTTCGAACGTTGGTACACCGGGCACATGTTGTGTCTGAAACAGACAATGTTGCAAAAGAGCCGCAACACCTACAATCTGTGTTCAAAGATAATGGATAGTCTCCACATCAAATTAGCACATCTTCAACGAGAAAGGAACGTGACCACTGAAAAGATCAAATCCAGTGTGTTCGAAGCACGTGGGTAATATTTCCTCAAAATTAGGCAGAATTCTAAAAAAAACACTGTGTTAATCTTTTGACCATCTACAAAGACCCGTGCCCTTGTCGGCTTGGTAAAAGATGATGTGGGTTTGGGAAAGTCTACAGCATACCACATGAGTGTGGTAAAGCCTACATTGGACAGTGGGTGGGAAGTGCATGGAACACGAGAGCAACACTCGTCTTTCGCATACCAGTGAGTCAACCGTAGACAAAAATTATACCTTCAAAGGGCATTTTATACACTATTACTGCAGCGGAAGTCCGGAAATTCAGAATTACAGAAATTTGTCATTTAACAATGAAATGAGCAGGAAGGGCAGGGAAATCAAGGCCATGTGGCTGCAGAAAAAATACGAAATCAGAAAAGAAATGGTCATCGGATGGACTGATTCACCGTATATAAAAGTCAAAACAGGTTTAAAGAAATTAAAAGCACGTGGCTCAAAATTAAGTGTGAAAGGAGACTTGCACAAGTGGAGAGAGGACACTGAAGGCCTCTACGTAGGGGGGAGGAGGGGGGGTCATGACTGATGATGTGATGGAGGAAGAGATGGGACACGATATGGAAGACAAATGGAATCAAGTGTTAGTCGGAGTTTGAGTTTTGAAAGACTTGCAATCAAATATTCGGAATTTTTAAATCGCCGGAGAAGCATTACAGACCGTGCACTTGATAATGGAGGGAAGACTGAAGAAAAATCAAGACACGTTCATAAGATTTGTCGTCCTAGTAAAGTCATTCGACAGTGTCAGATGATGCAAGATGTTCGGAATTCCAAGAAAAAAAGAGGAGTAAGCTATTAGGAACGATGGGTAGCATACAATATGTGCAAGAACGAAGAGCAAACAATAACAGTTAAAAAGATTAAAAGGGGTGTAAGACAGGGTTGTAATCTTTCGCACCTATTGTTAACTCTATACAGCCCAGAAGCAATGACTGAAATAAAACAAAGATACGAGAGTGGGATTAAAATTCAGGATGAAAGGATATCAATCATCAGATTCGCTGATTACATTCCTAACATCAGTGAAAGTGAAGAAGAATTACAGGATGTGTTGAATGGAATGAACGGCCTAATGAGTACAGAATATGGGTGGAGAGTAAACCGATGGAAGATGAAAGTAATGAGGAATAACAGAGATGAGGTTTGCGATAAACTTAATATCGAAAGTGGAGACCTAGACGTGGACGAAGTAAAGGAATTATGCTACATTGGAATCAAAATAAAATATGACGGACGAAGCGAGCAAGACACAAGAAGCAAATTAACACTGGGGGAGCGTTGTGTTGACTACATGCCCCTTCATATCCACATCCACTGACACCTATCGGCTGGTGATGACACGGCGGTCGGTCGATGCCATTGGGTCTTCCGAGGCCTGTTCGGGCGGAGTTTGAATTTGTTTGTATGGCTGGCATCAAAGGCCAAAAGTCTAGTAGTATCAAACATAGGCCTCAATTTGAGGAAGAAACTTATGACAATGTACGTTTGGGGCTCAGCATTGTATGGAAGTAAATATTGGAATGTAGAAATACCGGAAAAGAAAAGATTCGAAGCATTCGAGATGTGACGCTGCAGAAGAATGCTGAATATAAAATGAGGAATGAGGAAGTTTTCCGCAAATAGGCGAAATAAGTAGCATTGAAAACACTGACGTGAAGAATGGACTGACAGGACACTTGCTACGACATAAAACGGCATAACTTCCATAGTACTAGAGGGAGCGGCAGACGAAGACAGAGAGTGGAATGCATCTAACATACAAGTGCTACCTTCGCCGCTGTGGATGGGATGTCCCGTCCCCCTGGGGGCGTGACATCATTTTCAAATGGTTTTTATTTCGGAATTCTGTGGTTAGCGATCCTTCATGACCAACAAGGCTACTTTTGCGGTACATAATGCTTACAACTATGCGAACATGCGTCCCATTTGTGGGCGTGGAAATCTGTGTAGGCACTTCCCGGATTTCACAGGTTTCGTGTGTGCACTGGAGTAGCTGGAACGGGTCTATTACCAAATAGGGGAACGTTCGCTTGTTGGAGGTGGTGTTAAGGCACGAAGCGCATGTAGAGTGTTTTAATTAAAGACAACAAATGATAGCTGAGCCTCATATTGACTATAGTCACTCTGATTTGTTTCTAAAGAGAAGATGAGTGGAAGTTATTACAAGCCATTTGGAGGCGGAGTGTGAACTATTTACGGCGTTCATCTTCCAGTCCAGTGGTCAAATCTCGGCATCTTGCTGAGAGTGCTTACATAGTTCAAGCGTTTACTTGTTGACTTTGGAGTAGTGAGAAGTTTAACTCACTCTCGCGGGTGGAACCACGCTGGCAACATTTACTTAGACTGATTTAATAGTGTAGCAGTGAGGACGATTAATCCTGCTCTCGCGACAAACGTTTACAAGTAAACCTGCGGAACGGTACGTCAAGTAATTTGTTTCGCTCGCCGATTATCGCTTTAAGAGTGCGGTAAATCTGGTAACGGAAGAAAGGAAGTTTTCAGCAGTTTATAAAGATGGTCAGAAACTTCACTGCTCCGTCTCATGATACTGGTTAAAATGGTCTTCGTTTGTATAAGACAGGAAACAATATCTGAAAAAGCGTACGCTTAATTTTGTCGTGCAATCGAACGCTAATCTCGAATCAGTGTGCGTCACTGGTTGCCTAAATCAACCTACACTCGAGGGTGACGTTACTTTTCTCAGTTGTAACATCAGTTGTAGCCTGACAAAGTGTGTTTCAGGTGATTTAGGCAGCACCGTAGTGTGTCGCGTAAAATACGGGAAGTACTTCAAGTATTCAGTGAAAACGGTGCAGCAGCCACAATCCTTTCTACACTGTGTGGTTCTTCTTTTGCGACGGAAACTTGTAAATGTACGAGTATAATAAACGAAGGCATCTTTGGAAGGCAATGAAGAAAATATTTTATTGATGTGAACTCTTCTTGTTGCCTTGGAGGTTGTCTGTTTCTTGCATTATATTGAGTACCACATGGTAATAGCCAATGGTTTCGTTCTAACAGTTCATATTTCGTCAACAAGTAGCTGCCATTCAAGGAAAACACTTTGATTGGTAGGCTATAAAATGACGCACTATTGGACAGTGTACCCGAAGACTCGCATGACTGCGAAGACGAGATAGAAAACGAGTACGTATCTGCGTTCTGCAGCTGTACGTGTGCCTTTTTTTTGTTTTTTAATCCAAATGATTTCACTAAGTTATTTTCATTCTGTTTTAGAAGAGCAAGATGGGAGCGTACGCTGCTGCCATGGCTCTCCTGGTTTTAGTGCCCAGGGGCAACCTTCCGTAAATCTGAGGAAGGAACGTTACACCTATCATATCTAGTCTTATGGAGGCTAGGAAGGAAGAAGCACGGAAGTTACCACGGACGATATTCATTTGCACTCTTTCAAAGAACAGTTCAGTCTACAACAGGAGCCATTGTAGTTGTTACATGACTTCGAAATCACAGGTTGTTGCGTCTATTGTACTACTTAACTCACATTTTCAGTTGTGTGATATACACAGAGTTTCTCATTTATTATTTTTTTTCTGGCACCTGGCAGCATTGACCTGCTAGTCATCGCACAAATGCAAAGAAAGAAAAACTGGTATGAAGTGACATATACTGGATCAAAGCTCCTATGCAGAATATTTATTTTGGGCGAAGATATAGACTTTTCTCTAGTGTCAGCGTTGTGAACTTTGTTTTTCGTAGGGTAACACACAAATGTAAGCACAACTAAATAATGAGTGTATACAATTCAAGTAATGTCGCTCTTGTCTTGCACTTCTCGTCCATGGAAATAGATCATATTTTGCTTTTGATTTATAATGACCGTGTGGAGAGAATAGTTATTAAGGCATATCTACATCCATAGAACACCTTGTCGAATTTCATTCTCTCTTGTACGAACAAAGAGAAAAGTCCTTGCATACGATCCAAATCTCTGTTATTCTCACTGGACGAGGTATATTACGGAGCAAGCAGAACTGTTGCATAGTCTATTTACGCCAACTATTTTCTAAATGATCTTCCTACAAATCTCCTTTATGTTCGCTGAGTGTCTCTGCTACATCGACTTGTTACGATCCCACCATCAAGTCAGTTCCTTCGATCTCTTCCTTTATTACGAGCTGGCGAAATACTCATAGAGTTCGTGACATTATAGGGTTGTATGTAGTTTTCTTACAGAATGTAATGCGCTTTCGCAGTATCCTTTCAACAAATCCGTCTCCCACTTGCCTTCCGCACAGCTGCTTCCTAGGAATATTCTTGGTATTGGAACATAAAGAGAAGTTCCAAAAGTTTACGAGTAACGGACGCTATTGGAGCATTCTCTTTGCTATGGTCTTTCATTTATCTATACAGCGAGAGACCTGCAATGCAGTGTATGAAATAGACATAATTATATCGTGCAACACACAAACATCCAATAACTTTATATGTGCCCAAGGGAACTGTACTGGGATCCTTGTTGTTCATGTTATACCTTTAAGTTAAGAGTTAGTAACCTCAGAATTTTTGCAAATGATGCATTTATCCATAATGAAGAATTATCAGAAAAAAAGCCGCATAAATATCCATTCAAATCTCGACAAAATCTGAAAGTGGTTCAAAGACTGGCAACTTGCTTTAAATGTACACAAATGTAAAATTGTGGACTTCACAGAACGACAAAGCAGTGTGCCATGACTGCAATAGCAATGAGCAACAACTGGAATCGGTCAACTCATACAAATACCTTAATACAACAATTTGTAGGGATATGGAACGGAATGATCTTATAGGCCCATTTGGAGGCAAAACAGTTAGCAGACTTCAGTTCATTTGACGGATCTGGGAAAACGTAATCAAGCTGTAAGGTAGGTTCCTTACAAAACACTCGAGCGATCTATACTAGAATATTCCTTAAGTGTATGTGACACAACACCAAATAGGGGTAACAGGGTATATTGAACGTATTCAGTGAAGACGGTAAGAACTGTGAGAAGTATATTCGACTCACGGTAGTGTGTCAGAAATGCAGAAAAATATGGAGACGCTTAAAGGTTTAGCTAACTATTCCATTTTATTTTTTTATTTTTTTATACGTGCCCAGAATATAACATATAATTCATATATTGTTGAATACCAGATATATACCGTATATGAAAGGATTGCAAAACATATAGACATGATTATATTACACAAATTGCCCAGAATTCCACTGTACGAACTGCCTTATCATTGGCGACAACTTGATCGTCCACAGTGATAGGTTGTGCCAGTACCCTGCAGTTTACTAGGTGCTGGTGGTCTTGAGGTTCACCAAACTCACATAGATCGTCTTGTGAGATGTATCTCTGCTTCTTCATGTTTACTTTTCACCGGGATACTCCAGTTCTCAGTCTATTGAGGATCTTCCATATCTCACATGGGCAAGTTCTTTGGGGTCATCCCAATATTCCTCTAATGATGAACTACGCCAGAGTTGTATTCTACGCATTGTAGGTGGTGTCGGTATTGGCTGTGTTGTCTGCAGAAACATTTCAATCTTGATGACTTATGTTCATGTCCAAACAGGGGATATCTCGATCTGTCTCCTGCTTCTTTCTTTCCAGTGCAGTTGCAGTTCTCCTTCGGATGTTTGGAGGTACTACGCCCAAGGGATAGCAGACTATGTTAACCACGGTTGCCCGAAGGCAGTCTGTCAAAATGCATCCTGTCTCATTTAGGGAAATATTTAGCTATTTGGCATGGTTGGAGTTCTGCCACACAGCTTCAAGAAGCATTTTTTATTATTTATTATTATTATTTATTTCATGGCCTTCATTTGACCACTCTAGTCAAAAATACAAAGTTTTAAACAAGTTGTTACACAGGGACACAATTTAGCTCAACAATAACTTAATATGATATTTAGGTAATATAATTATTAGTCCATTCCTATATGAAAGGTGTTTTGCTCTTCTGTCTGCCCAATATTTCTTCATTCTTTCAGATATTTTCTTTCTTTCTTCATCTGGGACCACTCTTCCTGTACTCCTTTTATTGATTTTCATTTGTAGTCTGGTTTGCGGGTCTTGCAGTATTCTGGTTTTCTCTGTCTTGTTTTTTAGGTCATCTACTGTAATTTGGAGTTCTTTTATATCTTCCTTAATTTCTGTGATCCATTTAATGCCGCTCTTGCTATTCCACAATTTTTGTATTATTTTTTTACTAACCCTGTTTTCTGGAGTTCTCATCAGATGTCCAAATAATGATATGCGTTTCTTCCTGATCGTGCTCATGACTGTTTCTATTTTCTTATATACTGTTTCATTTGATGCTATTCTCCAATGTCCATTCTGTTTACTTATACATGTCCTAATTATTATTCTTTCTATTTTTAGTTTTCTGTCAATTTCTGCTGTATTAGTTGTTTTGAAGATAGTTTCAATCGCATACGTTATTTATGGTTGTGTAACTGTTTTATAGTGTTTTATTTTTGCATCTATAGATAGGCTTTTTTTGTTGTATGTAGTTTTGGTAATGTAATTTGCGTAGTTCAGTTTTTTTATTCTATTCTGCCATGATGGCTTCTCATTTAGATTGTATGTTATTATTTCGTCTAAATATTTAAATTTATCAACATTTTTGATTTCCTGTTCTCCTACTGTAATTTTGTTTGCAAGTGGTGGATCAGTTAGCATAATCTCCGTTTTTTAAAATGATATTCTAAGGCTTACTTTCTCTGCTATTTCTTGTAGTGATTTCACTTGTTGCCTGGCTTCTTGAACGGTGTTGGCTAGGAGAGCAAGATCATCAGCGAATCCTAAGCAGTTTAAGCTAATATCATCTTTTGCACTTCCAATTCTTATCATCTTTGGATTGTCCTTGCACAATTCTCTTATTATGTATTCCAGTGCACAGTTGAACAGTAGTGGTGATAGGCAGTCATCTTGTCTTAAGCCTGTTTTTATGAGGAATGGTTCCGAAATATCTCCTCTAAACTTCACTTTTGATTTGGTGTTGGTTAGAGTGAGTTGTATTATTTTAATTAGTTTTGGATGGAGTCCAAGAAGCATTATTAACGATCTATGTATATTCTGCAGATTAAACTAATTACAGAGCACGGAAAGGTTTTTAAGTATTTATTTTCCTCGCCCTCCATACCGGGGAAATGAGGCGATATATTTGGAACGGGGAGTAATCAAAGCATTTGATTCAAACATAAGCACCCTTTGCCATGTAAGTCAGTGGTTTGCAGATTAATCATGTAGATATAGGACAGTATCAGGAAATGAAAAAGTAAATATAGCTTGCAGTCGAAATCAGGAGACGAAGTTCTCGATGCAAGCAGACTGTGTGTTCTGAGCAACGACCTGTGTGCTACTTCACTCACTCGTGTTCGAGCGAAGTGGCGGCGGGCGGACTGCTGGCCTGCGACGCTGGGCCGCGCCGGCTCTCGGAATTCTGGCCGCGCTCGCACACCGTCGGCGCATGCGCACAGCAGGCCGTGGGCCCTGCTTGGGTTGGGCGCGCGTCGCTGGTTGCCGCGTTCCATACCTCACGGAACTCGTGCCGCCGAATATTTTGTTTGCTTGGCCAAACTAGAACGCAGTTGCGCCTGGCGTAAGAACGGCAGACTTTCGAAGTGCTGAAGCATAGAAGTTACGGTCCACTGTGCGGGGATACAAGTATAGCCTTCCCTATGTCGCTCTATATTTATACGGCGCTCGGTATCGCTACTTCTTTCTTTGTTTGCGTCGTGTGACACCGTTTGGCGGCTTTTACTCGTTTGATGCGTTGTGACAGGATAAAGTTTTCAATAATTTTACCTATTTCACTTTCAGAAGAAACCTGGGCTCTCCAACGTGTCGCAGAAGCGTTTGGTTACTAGGGCAAGTGTTCCCTAATACCTTCCGCACATACCGCAACTGTATGACACCTAATCATTACTTTTTGTCGTCAGTAATCTGTTATTAAGTTGTTATAGATGAGGAAAACACGCTTGACTAAATTTCAAGAAGGTGAAGTAAGGCTTTTTTTTCAGTTGCAGGAAATCATTGAATTTTCAAAGTTGGTAAAACATCTTATGTGAGAAAACACTTTCAGCAGGTTTACTCTTCTGTGTATACAACTTGAAATGAGCAAATTCGGTAAGAAATTGTAATACACAAGAGGTAGTAAAATTTGCTTAGATTAATGACCTTTTCATTTGAACGCGGTCAGGGACTGTGCGGCTGGTCCCGGCGGAGGTTCGAGTCCTCCCTCGGGCATGGGTGTGAGTGTTTGTCCTTAGGATGATTTAGGTTAAGTAGTGTGTAAGCTCAGGGACTGATGACCTTAGCAGTTAAGTCCCATAAGATTTCACACACAATTTTTTTTTCCATTTGAACGGACAATTTTGAAATTTCAGCAAGTCGCTGTATGAAGAAGCGTTTGACCTTTATAACTTACATATTTTAGCCAAAATCTACATCTGAATGGATCTTTCAGATGACGCAGATTTTTTTTATCTTGTTAGGAAGAGTGATACTTTTTCACGGAAGAGTTTGTTTTTAACAACAAATAACCTGAGCACTGAAAAGTCCAAATGGGAATGCAAGTATCACTTATAATGATCAGAATGAGTATGACTGATAGAGATAGGTGCGGTTGCAACCTCCTCAGAGCAGGAGCGCCGGCACACGAAGTCTGCAGCTGTGGACCTACAGATGAGGTAACCCACGTGCTTCGTAACGCTGTCTTCACGTCAGTGCGAGTTCTTCCTCGGCAGTATTACATTTAGACAATATGTTCATATTGCTTTGTATGGAACTTCGAAATCACAGTGACGAAGGAGCTGGTGTGTCTTTATTAGTCGCGGGCCACACATTCGGGACGGGGAATCCCCTAACCCCAAACCCTCGTCACTGAAATTTAGCTTGAAAAAACACAAGCGCTGCAGTGGATGGATCTCAAACACATTTCTCTTCCGGGAAATGAAATATGAGTTCAAAAATGCAGTCGCAGGTATGTAAATAACCTGTCGTCCTACTGCGGATTTAATTAATTTGATAAAAATTATGTGAAAACTCGTAAGGGTTTTCGAATAAAAGAAACGCTATTACTATTCTACAGCTTTATCTCTCAACGTAGCTACACTGGCGACGAAAACATTTCTCTTAACGAGAGACCACTTTATTGATATCTTGCGTGAAAACTCGTAAGGGTTTTCGAATAAAAGAAACGCTATTAGTGTTCTAGAGCTTTATCTCTCAACGTAGCTACACTGGCGACGAAAACATTTCTCTTAACGAGAGACCACTTTATTGATATCTTCGCTGTAGGACGTTTCACTTTGCTGACGCAGTCACAACCTCACCTCTGTTTGCACCGCTTCATCACTATTAAAATGAAATCATCGATGGTGTTATTTAAATTCTGTACAGAGATGAAAATCGGCCTGGTCAAGTCGGGACTGTATGGAAGATGATCGATGACAGTCAACTCATGGCGTCGGATTGTTGCAGACGCCGTAGGGATCGTGTGTGGTCTGGCACCGCCGTGCTGAATGAGAGTTGTATGGACGCATTCACCACACACGAGATGCGCCACTGATCGTAATTTATAGTGCCTACCTCGATGCAGCTATTTTCTAAAACTACGATGCTTATTCACGACGCAACCTTTTACCGTTACCAGTGACACAACTGCAAACATGAATCGCCCGGGTTCCCGGGTTCGATTCCCGGCGGGGTCAGGGATTTTCTCTGCCTCGTGATGGCTGGGTGTTGTGTGATGTCCTTAGGTTAGTTAGGTTTAAGTAGTTCTAAGTTCTAGGGGACTGATGACCATATGTGTTAAGTCCCATAGTGCTCAGAGCCATTTTTTTGCAAACATGAATTGTAGTATGTGGTGCACATTTCGAACACCAGACCCCTCCGTGTCCGAGGTTGCACGCTTACCTACGAGTGGGGCGCCACTCCAGAGGCGTGCGTCAGCAACCACGGACAAAGAGGAGTCTGGTGTTCGAAATGCGCACCACCTACTACAATTCATGTATCAGTCGTGTTACTGGTAACTGTAAAAGGTTGAAACGTCCCCTTTGAACAATTATGCACGACTGTCCTTAAACTGACACACAATATTTTTAGCGCAACGCAATCTGACTTTCAGAAATCCCTACAAAAGAATGGCCCTGACTAACATTAACCTATGCATTTCACAAATCGCTTACCTCACAAAAATCTTGGTTACTCGAACTACTGCAATACAGCGAGCGCCACTACTGCCAGCTAAATAAAAGATTCAAACTACTGAAGGCACTAACTACTGATAGGCATAGTTAGCAAATGAAAGATTTTAATAGAAAACAAACAATGTATTTACCTCAATAGTCATAATATATATATCAGTTCATGACAAATTTCAAAACTCCGCCATCTCTCTCCCCACATCCACCACTGCTGGCGACTCACCTCCAACTGCGCAACGCTACGCGCTGTTCACATCCAGCTGCCGCTGCCCAACACTACAATGGCAGACAACAATGCAAACTAGCCACAGACTGCACACAGCACAGCCAGCGATTTTTATACAGAGGTGGCGTTACCAATAAAAAAATCTAAACAGCCTACTTACAAGGTTGCGTCGTGAATAAGCATCGTAGTTTTAGAAAATAGCTATATCGAGGGAGGCACTATAAATTACGATCAGTGGCGCACCTCGTGTGTGGTGTCTGTATTGTGTAGTGTTGTACTGAACCGGGAACCTAGAAACGACGGAGAGGTTTCGTCCCGCCGAAGCCCACAGTGGTTCACAACCCCAGAACAGGCCAAAGCAGTCCACCCACCCCACCACCGCTTCACACCGAACCCAGAGTTATTGTAAGGCTAGGCTCCAGTGGACCCCCCCCCCCCTACCCCCCAGGATGTCTCATACCAGACGAGTGTAGCCCCAAACGTTTGTGTGGTGTAGTAATCATGGTCTATGCGTACTTGGAGACAGTGTTCGCTCAGCAATCGCCGACATAGCGTAACTGAGGCGGAATAAAGGGAACCAGCCCGCATTCGCCGTGGCAGATAGAAAACCGCCTTAAAAACCATCCACAGGCTGGCCGGCACACCGGACCTCGACATAAATCTGCTGGATGGATTCGTGCCGGGGACCGGCACGCCTTCCTGCTCGGGAAGCAGCGCATTAGACCGCGTGGCTAAGCGGGCAGGCTCGTGTATTGTAGTTGGGGCGTGTTCCAAGGGTCAGTTGGACCGCTACGGACGACAAGGATGAAACAAACTTTTCTGAAACGCTAACTCAGTTGACCTTATGCCATCTGTCTTGGAATGTTGTTAGGAACTGCGAGTGCTTGTAACGATAAACAAATAAAATAATTATCTGCGTCAGTTACTATTATTATTTGATCACACAACACGTTTCGAGAGTTTAAACTCTCATCTTCATGCGGAACAATGATATTGTGTTACAGTTTTGCTGACAGTATGCAGCCAGTTGTTTGTTGTGGTTTTGTTTTGAATCTGTTCCAAGCTTTGGCTTCGAAAGTCCATATCGATGATGTTTCGTCGAATGGTTAAAACACTGACGCTTGTTGATGCCCCAGGACTGAAATCTGCAACAGTTTGCGGAAGGGTTGGACTTCTGTCACGTTGAACGATTCTCTTCAGTCGTCGTTGGTTCCGTTCTTGCAGATTTTTTCCCGGCCGCAGCAATGTCGGAGATTTAATGGTTTACAGGAAATGATCGTACGGGAAAAATCCCCACTTCATCGCTACCCATCGCCTCGTGCGTCGACTATGAGACTTAAATCTTTATAGCCTGCTATTGTAGCAGCAATAACCGATCCAACAACTGCACCAGACACTAGTCTGATATAGGTGTCCCCGACCGCAACGCCATATTCTGCCTGTTTACCTATCTATGTGTTTGGATACGCATGCCTATACCAGTCTGTTTGGCGCTCCGGCGTATTAGGTACAAGGATCATATAGCCGAAGAGAAACATTATCTCAAAGCACAAGGAATGTACGGGGGCTATCCACAAAGTACATTACGTTTTCGTTTGTGTCCGTTAGGGGTGGGGCTAGTGCGGCCATCTTGGTGTCATGGCATTCCGCCGCTCAGTCGGCATCCTGCCGTGCTCTTGAGAGGTTCGTGCTGTACTCCGTTGAGTTGCTGTGGCAGTTTGAAATGTCAGCGTTAATTGAAAATGCCGCGAAGTGTGAAGTGCGTGCTGTAATAAGGTTTCTGACTGCAAAAAAACTGTACACCGATAGAAATCTATCGGCAGCTTTGTGAAGTGTATAATCACTGAAGGTGGAGTGCGTCAATGGGTCATAAAATTTAAAAATGGCCGAACTAACGTTCACGACGAAGAGCGAAGTGGAAGACCCGTAGTGACTGCCGAACTTGTCGAAAAAGTCATGCCGCGGTCCGTGAAAACCGTAATTTCACAATAAGGAACTCTCTATGAGTTTTCCACATATTTCACGAAGTTTGTTGCACGAAATCATTACCGAAAAGCTTGGTTACCACAAGTTTTGTGCAAGATGGATACCAAAAATCTTGAGAGAGATTCACAAAAAGCAGCGAATGGCTGCAGCGTTAACGTTTTTGGACGCTTACGGGAAAGATGGCGACTCATTACTCGATCGCATCGTTACTGGTGACGAAACATGGTTTAAGTACGTGAACTGCGAGACAAAATTGCAGTCAATGCAGTGGGGGCACACAAATTCCCCCCAAAAACCCAAGAAATGCATGCAGACAATGTCGGCAAGGCAGGTGATGGCGACTGTCTCTTGGGACAGAAAAGGTGTGATTTTTGTGGATTTCCTGGAAAGAGGCACTACAATAAACTCTCAAAGGTATTGCCAAACTCTGCGCAACCTCAGAAGAGCAATACAAAACAAGCGCAGGGGAAAGTTGGGCTCAAAGATCTTGCTGATTCACGACAACGCCCGGGGTCAGGGATTTTCTCTGCCTCGTTTTGATGACGACGCACAGCTTCAAGAAGAGGTAACCACGTGGTTGAAGGCGCAGGCGGCCGAATTTTACGACGAAGGAATTTCCAAGCTCGTCCATCGCTACGATAAGTGCCTTAATTTAAATGGCAACTATGTAGAAAAGTAGTATTTAAGTGTTGCTTTCATCTGTACATAATAAAAAAAATTTCCAATGCTTTATTTATTTTTAGTTCCAAAACGTAATGTACTTTGTGGATAGCCCTCGTAAGTCATAACAACATTATTATGCAATAAGTTTTAAAGTATTTTCGAGATCTTGTTTTGAGGTTTTGAATCCGTACATTGGAATAAATATTTGAGGTGTATAGAAATCCGATTCTGTCAAGTTTTACAGCTATATTTCACAGTAGTTCGTATAATCAGATGACGTGTTAGACGGCCGCTGGCGTGCAGCTGGCGTTTCCCCGGGCAGACGTGGAGCAGGCGGCCGGCGGCGCGGGCAGAAGCGGCGGCCCGCCGGCTGTCAGCGGCGGCCAACAGGCGCTTCTCCCGCCGCCGCCGCCCACGGCAAACAAACACGGCGTCGGCGGCAGCGGCCGCGACCGCCACCGCCGCGCCAGCGCCGCTGACAAACGGCCGGCGCGCCGCGGCGCAAAAAAACACGGCGAGCCGGCGGCCGGGCCGAGCCCAGCCACAGCACGCAGCGCCGAGCCGCCACAGCGGGCCGAAGCCGCTGCCGCCGAGGCGGCGTAGCGGCAGACGGGGAGGCCACAATTTGTCGTTACTGACGTGCGGAATATCGCTACGCACATTCCTACAAGAGGACTTTAAGCCTCAGAGTCTCAGGTGCGGTCTCACTGTACGGCAAACTGAAAAAGCGGGAGGAAGAGAGACAGGGTAATATTCAGGGTGGTCCATTCATCGTGACCGGGCCAAATATCTAACGAAATAAGCGTCAAACGAAAAAACTACAAAGTACGAAACTTTGCAGGTCGTGGTTGACGTTTCACACGTGGCTGAACACTTCCTGTTTCCTTAAATAACCTAACTATCTGGCGAACGGTCCGGACACTTGGATGATATCGTCCAGGATACCGAGCAGCATACATAGCACACGCCCGTTGAGCATTTTGAACACAACAGCCGTACATCAACACGATATCGACCTTTTCCGCAATTGGTAAACGGTCTGTTTTAACATGGGTAATGCATCACAAAGCAAATACCGTCCGTGCTGGCGGAATGTTACGTGATACCACGTACTTATACGTTTGTGACTATTACAGCGCCATCTCTCACAAAGCCAAAAAAGTGGTCCAACTAAAACATTCATAGATCACTATACGAATATGTAATAAAAATTGGGATTCCTATTAAAAAAAAACGCAGTTGATATCCGTTTGATCTGTGGCAGCGCCATCTAGCGGGCCAACCATAACGCCATCTGGTTTCCCCCTTCAAGCTAGACGAGTTTCGTTCTTTGTAGTTTTTGGTCGATGCTTATTTTGTGAGATATTTGGCCCGGCCACTATCAATGGACCACCCTGTATATGTGCGTATGATAAACCCCTTCCCTCAAAAATATTCCTCTCTTTCATACCTCCTCTATGTTACCACAGATGACGTGTCACTGATTTCATTTGTACTAAGACTGCAGTACACGTGAGGTGAATATTTGCCTCCATCGCCCACAGTCGAATGCTTTAATTTCTCATAAATGTTCCCATGTGCAGAAAACAGCACATAGGTCGTGAATCCGTAATCTTGAGGCTGTAAGAAACTCTTAGCGTGGAACTGTTATTTTAGAAATAATTACATCTCCAATCAGTTTATTTATACGGGATGCCACTCGCTTTTTATTGGCAGAACACTAGAAATTGCACGTTACATTCCACTTTCGAGTCACAAAGAATTTCTATTCTCCAACAAGTTAATGAAATGCGTATCTCTGTAGTTATAGTTTCACATAAACAAAAATGGCTCTGAGCACTATGGGACTTAACATCTGAAGTCATCAGTCCCCTAGAACTTAGAACTACTTAAACCTAACTAACCTAAGGACATCACACACATCCATGCCAGAGGCAGGATTCGAACCTGCGACCGTAGCGGTCGCGAGGTTCCGGACTGAAGCGCCTAGAACTGCTCGGCCACTGCGGCCGGCTTTCTTTTAGCAGTTGTTTATTATTTTGCTGGTTATTAATACTTCTGAAATAATGGAATGATAGCACGCTTTTGAGAGATGCTTTAATTTGAAATGCAAGTAAATAAGCTGTTTAATTTGTCTAATGTTAATAACAGAAGATTATCATTTTGGACAGCAACTTCCGAATGCAGCAACCAATCGTCGAGAATCTCTGTTGGTCGGTCATGGCCAGGGGACATCGGCTGGTGAATAATTACTTATGTCAATAAAATTCTCCAACAGCCTTGACAGAGCACTGAAAGACCTGAGTGGAAACAAGGCCCCGGGAGTAGACAAGATTCCATTAGAACTACTGACGGCCTTGGGAGAGCTAGTCATGACAAAACTCTACCACCTGGTGAGCAAGATGTATGAGGCAGGTGAAATACCCTCAGACTTCAAGAAGAATATAATAATTCCAATCCCAAAGAAAGCAGGTGTTGACAGATGCGAAAATTACCGAACTATCAGTTTAATAAGTCTCAGCTGGACAATACTAACGCGAATTCTTTACAGACGAATGGAAAAATTGGTAGAAGTCGACCTCGGGGAAGATCAGTTTGGATTCCGTAGAAATGTTGGAACACGTGAGGCAATACTGACCTTACGACTTAGTTTAGAGGAAAGATTATGGAAAGGCAAACCTACGTTTCTAGCATTTGTAGACTTAGAGAAAGCTTTTGACAATGTTGTCTGGAATACTCTCTTTCAAATTCTAAAGGTGGCAGGGGTAAAATACAGGGAGCGAAAGGCTATTTACAATTTGTACAGAAACCAGAGGGCAGTTATAAGAGCCGAGGGGCATGAAAGGGAAGCAGTGGTTGGGAAGGGAGTGAGACAGGGTTGTAGCCTATCCCCGATGTTATTCAATCTCTATATTGAGCAAGCAGTAAAGGAAACAAAAGAAAAATTCGGAGTAGGTATTAAAATCCATGGAGAAGAAATAAAAACTTTGAGGTTCGCCGATGACATTGTAATTCTGTCAGAGACAGCAAAGGACTTGGAAAAGCAGTTGAACGGAATGGACAGTGTCTTAATAGGAGGATATAAGATGAACATCAACAAAACGAGGATAATGGAATGTAGTCGAATTAAGTCGGGTGATGCTGAGGGAATTAGATTAGGAAATGAGACACTTCAAGGATTTTGCTATTAGTGGAGCAAAATAACTGATGATGGTCGAAGGAGAGAGGATATAAAATGTAGACTGGCAATGGCAAGGAAAGCGTTTCTGAAGAAGAGGAATTTGTTAACATCGAGTATAGATTTAAGTGTCACGAAGTCGTTTCAGAAAGTATTTGGATAGAGTGTAGCCATGTATTGAAGTGAAACATGGACGATAAATAGTTTGGACAAGAAGAGAATAGAAGCTTTCAAAATGTGGTGCTACTGAAGAATGCTGAAGATTAGACGGATAGATCACGTAACTAATGAGGAGGTATTGAATAAGATAGGGGAGAAGAGGAGTTTGTGGCACAACTTGATAAGAAGAAGGGACCGGTTGGTAGGACATGTTCTGAGGCATCAAGGGATCACAAATTTAGCATTGGAGGGCAGCGTGGAGGGTAAAAATCGTAGAGGGAGACCAAGAGGTGAATACACTAAGCAGATTCAGAATAATGTAATTTGCAGTAAGTACTGGGAGATGAAGCAGCTTGCACAGGATAGAGTAGCATGGAGAGCTGCATCAAACCAGTCTCAGGACTGAAGACCACAACAACAACATACACTTGCTTCATACTAAGACGTGACAGCAACTAAGCACACCTACAGTGCATCCACATACACATTTTAGTTTGCACGGAACCCTCAGAGCGCGCGAGTGGTACTCGCAGTTCTTCCGTTTTTGTTTTACGCTGTCAGCTAAAATTCTTACTCAGTAAGGGGAAAAAAACCTATTTGGGATGGCGTACCTATACTATTTAAAGTATCAAATAAGCCACCGTAACTGTCGCTAGAAAGAAAACTGTCACACAGGCCTAATAACAAAATGTCCGAAACGATAAAACTGTTGTTCTACATCAGTGCCACAAATCTCAGAAGCTTCAACACATACGTTTTTAAATATGAAGAAATTAGATAAAATATTATCTGTGTGAAACTTTCCTGGCAGATTAAAACTGTGTGCCTGACCGAGGCTCGAACTCGGAACCTTTGCCTTTCGCGGGCAAGTGCTTTACCAACATATTTTTTTTCTTTTTTCTCATTTTGTTCGTTGTTGATGGTTGTGTTTGGTCGTTGCGGACGTCACATGACATCCGTTCAAATTCGTTTGTTGATCCTTCCACTCAGTTTTTTATTACAAAAGCCCACCAGCTCTCTGTCCGAACACACTGAGCTACCGTGCCGGTATCAACTGAGCTACCGAAGCACGACTAACGCCCCTTCCTCACAGCTTTACCTCCGCAGTGCCTCGTCTCCTACCTTCCAAACTTCACAGAAGCTCTCCTGCGAGCGTTCTCTATGTGAATCACGTCCTCACCGTCCTATAATGGCCCAAACAAGTGGACGTTCGAGGGGGCTAGGTCACGTGTGTCAAGTGTGACAGCCGCGGATGGTCTTCCCGACCGCTGCAAATCGTGGAGCTCCGCCGAACCGCTATCTGATGAACTGACCCTCCGTGTCCAGCGACTAACTGTAGTTCTGTCGACAGCAGTTGCAAAGACTTTGCACAAGTGTTTGTGTCTATTGTGCACAGTTTATTTCTCTGCAGTGAGCAGTTCAATGACGGCACGTTGCTTGTAACGTACATCACCTACAGAGGCCATTTCGAAACTGTCCTGCAGCTACTCTATGTGTCGGAAGTGACGGAAACTTGGCGCGCTGACTCAGGAGACTTCAAATACTACATACGTAACGTCTCGCATTCGGAAAATTGTTTTCGGCTGAGAAAAAAATGCGGTGCATTACTTTCTGGGCTACCCTCGTAATTCATTCGCCTCAAAGCGCAGTGAATCTACCACCTTCAGTGCAAACTGTAATAGTTCTGGCTTAGTCAGCCGTCATATTAGGCTCCAAAAAGCTGTTGCCAGAGGAGTGGAGATGCAAGAAGTATGTAGTTGACGAAATGCGATGTGAGGTGCCTGTGACAGATGTTAGATTCGGTACCATTCCCGTGAGAAAGACCGCCAGCATAATGCTACTGCTCTGTGATTGGCTGCTGTGTTCGGAGCAAGGGCGCCAAAACGTTAATGTATAGTTATTATTATTAGTTAAACTACTCATCGGAATGACTTCACTTTTTAATATAAATATCTCTCAACAGCTGACTATCAATCAGTCATTTTAGAATTATTAAAAACAATTTAAATCAAAAACAAAAGAATGACGAAATTGCAGACGAAGCGCTTCGGAAGCGTTCGGGTCACGCCTTTTCTGGTATGGCGCACGAAGTGTGTCGGGCTGTTCGTCACTCTCGATTAGGCAGTCGAGAAGAACAGACATGTTGTCTGGGGCAGGATGTGTTTGCCAGTATTCAGCATTAAAAGATTCACTCCGGTAGTCATGAGGCACAGACACGTGCCACAAATGGTGTAAAGATACATTTTCGTAAACATTGTGTTTAATCATGTACTTTGCTGTATGGTTCAAAATTGCTCTGAGCACTATGGGACTTAACGTCTACGGTCATCAGTCCCCTAGAACTTAGAACTACTGAAACCTAACTAACCTAATGACATCACACAACACCCAGCCATCACGGGGCAGAGAAAATCCCTGACCCCGCCGGGAATCGAACCCGGGAACCCGGGCGTGGGAAGCGAGAACGCTACCGCACGACCACGAGATGCGGGCACTTTGCTGTATCAGGATGTGTTTATTTAGATCATGTAGTTTTCACGAGTGGCTATATTAAAATACGCGAGTGTCATCCCAAAGAAATATATTATTTCAGAACAGAACCTTGTTGAAAGTCAGTTTCAGCCTCAAGATACAGAACCTACGACGGCTGTGCTGTTTTCTGCACTGGGGACATCAACTTGAAGACAGCAGATTAGTGAACTATAACAGAACCTTCGTATTCCACACAGGGCAGTGGAAACAACTAGGTGCCTCACGTGTACTGCAGGCACAGTACAAATGTGCTCAGTGACGGCATCTGCAGTAATGCAGAGGAGGTAAAGGAGGATGATCGTTATTAACACCAACAATCAATTCATTCTTCCTTTATTGTTGTAAAATGCATAATTATGTTCGACCCTCTGCGGAAATTTCATACCAGCGAGCATGGAGTATATGGACGGGAAATGTGGACAGGTGGCGCTGGGTGGGATAAACGCTGTGTCCGGGTAGCGCGAAGTGGTTACCGCAACTGCCTAGTAAGCAGGAAATCCCAGGTCCGAATCCTAGTCCGGCACACATTTTCATTCGTCGCCGCTGATTCCGCACAAAATCCCAAAGCAGCCGACATATTTTGCTATGGCCCTGAAGAACTCGCTGTCGTGCCTTCGTATCGCGAGCATTTCCAGGAGTGTTAGTTGCACATACATTACTGGCCATTAAAATTGCTACACCAAGACGAAACGCAGATCATAAACGTGTATTCATTGGACAAATATGTTACACTAAAACTGACATGTGATTTCATATTCACGCAATTTGGGTGCATAGATCCTGAGAAATCAGTACCCAGAACAACCACCTCTGGTCGTAATAACGGCCTTGATACGCCAGGGCATTGAATCAAACAGAGCTTGGATGGGGTGTAAAGGTACAGCTGCCCATGCAGCTTCAACACGATACCACAGAGTACATCAAGAGTACTGACTGGGTACTGTGACGAGCCAGTTGCTCGGCCGCCATTGACCAGACGTTTTCAATTGGTGAGACATCTGGAGAATGTGCTGGCCAGGGCAGCAGTCGAACATTTTCTGTATCCAGAAAGGCTCGTTCAGGACCTGCAACATGCGGTCGTACATTATCCTGCTGAATGTAGGGTTTCGCAGGGATCGAATGAAGGGTAGAGCCACGGGTCGTAACACATCTGAAATGTAACGTCCACTGTTCCAATTGCCGTCAGTGCGAACAAGGGGTGACCGAGACGTGTAACCAATGGCACCCCATACCATCAAGCCGGGTGATACGCCATCACGCTGACGAATACACGCTTCCATTGTGCGTTCACCGCGATGTCGCCAAACAGGGACGCGACCATCATGATGGTGTAAACAGAGCCTGGATTCATCCGAAAAAATGACGTTTTGCCATTTGTGCACCCAGGTTCGTCGTTGAGTACACCATCACAGGCGCTCCTGTCTATGATGCAGAGTCATGGGTAACCGCTGCCATGGTCTCCGAGCGCATAGTCCATGCTGCTGCAAACGTCGTCGAACAGTTCGTGCAGATGGTTGTTGTCTTGCAAAAGTCCCCATCTGTTGACTCAGGGATCGAGACGTGGCTGCACGATCCGTTACAGCCATGCGGATAAGATGCCTGTCATCTCGACTGCTAGTGATACGAGGCCGTTGGGATCCAGCACGGCGTTCCGTATTACCCTCCTGAACTCACCGATTCCATATTCTCCTAACAGTCATCGGATCTCGAGCAACGCGAGCAGCAATGTCACGATACGATTAACCGCAGTCGAGATAGGCTACAATCGGACCTTTATCAAAGTCGGAAACGTGACGGTACGCATTTCTCTTCCTTACATGAGGCATCTCAACAACGTTTCAACAAGCAACGCCGGTCAACTGCTGTTTGTGTATGAGAAATCGGTTGGAAACTTTCCTCATGTCAGCACGTTGTAGGTGTTGCCACCGGCGCCAACCTTGTGTGAATGCTCTGAAGAGCTAATAATTTGCATATCACGGCATCTTCTTCCTGTCGGTTAAATTTCGTGTCTGTAGCACGTCATCTTCGTGGTGTAGCAATTTTCATGGCCAGTAGTGTAGTACGCAGGCGAGCTTTTGTGAATTATGAATTGTCGGAGGGAAGTACTGGCAGAAGTAAAGCAGTAAGGAGGAGTTGTGGTAGCTGAGTGTGCAAGAACATTAAGGCGGCAGGGAAACTTCCCGGTTCGAGTCCCAGTTTTAATCTACTGGGAAGTTTCATAATCATAATCAATAAGAAGTCTTCGTGCAACTAAGAAAAGAATTGTTAGATTATTCACTACCTTCTGTCGAATATACAGAGCACATACGTGAATGCTGTAGTGCTATGCGTCAGCAGTGGAACACTAGCAAAGGGGGAGTCGGGCTGCCGGGCTTCACGCTGGCTCAGACCGGCGGCAGGGAGCAGCGAGGTAGCGCGCGGCCGGCCAGGCAAGTTGCGGCGGGCGGCCGCTTTGAGGTGCCGCGGGCCACGGCGCCGTGCAGAGGCGAGGCGAGGCCACGCTAGGCCCCTATCGCCGCCGCCGCCGCCGCCGCTATCGATCTCCGCCGCCCCTTCCGCCCCCGGCGTGCGCGCGCCACGCTCGGCCGTCCCGCTACGGGCCGCCGACAGCGCTACACGGCGCGCCCGTCTCTGCCTGTCTGCCTGTCCCCACCCCACGCCGTCTACTCCAGCCGCGCACCTCCCGCGCAGGACTTCTTAACACGCGGAAAGAACCCTGGAGTTTCCACTCGCGACAGCGCCACTCCTCGACATTCAGAGGCCTTAAGCTGTCGTCCACGGCCGTGAATTCGAACCTCAACGTGCTCCACTGTAACACTTTGATGAACGAAATCACCGTTACCGCCAGCTCAACACCATTTACACTTCTGGCCGTTAAAATGCTTACACCACGAAGATGACGTGCTACATACGCGAAATTTAACCGACAGGAAGAAGATGCTGTGATATGCAAATGATTAGCTTTTCAGAGCATTCACACAAGGTTCACTCCGGTGGCAACACCTACAACGTGCTGACACGAGGAAAGTTTCCAACCGATTTCTCATACACAAACAGCAGTTGACCGGCGTTGACTGGTGAAACGTTGTTGTGATGCCTCGTGTAAGGAGGAGAAATACGTACCATCACGTTTCCGACTTTGATAAAGGTCGGACTGTAGCCTATCGCGATTGCGGTTTATCGTATTTCGACATTGCTGCTCTCGTTGGTCGAGATCCAACGACTCTTAGCAGAACATGGAATCGGTGGGTTCAGGTGGATAATACGGAACGCCGTGCTGGATCCCAACGGCCTCGTATCACTAGCAGTCGAGATGACAGGCATCTTATCCGCATGGCTGCAACGGATCGTGCAGCCACGTCTAGATCCTTGAGTCAACACATGGGGACGTTTTCAAGACAACAACCATCTGCACGAACAGTTCGACGACGTTTGCAGCAGCATGGACTATCAGCTCGAAGACCATGGCTGCGGCTACCCTTGACGCTGCGTCACAGACAGAGCGCCTGCGATGGTGTAATTAACGACGAACCTGGGTGCACGAATGGCAAAACGTCATTTTTTCGGATGAATCCAGGTTCTGTTTGCATCATCATGATGCTCGCATCCGTGTTTGGCGACATCGCAGTGAACGCACTTTGGAAGCGTGTATTCGTCATCGCCATACTGGCGTATCACCCGGCGTGATGGTATGGGGTGCCATTGGTTATACGTCTCCGTTACCTCTTGTTCGCATTGATGGCACTTTGAACAGTGGGCGCTACATTTGAGATGTGTCACGACCCGTGGCTCTACCCTTCATTCGATCCCTGCAAAACCCTACATTTCAGCAGGATAATGTACGACCGCATTCTGCAGATCTCTCACCAATTGGAAACGTCTGGTCAATGGTGGCCGAGCAACTGGCTCGTCACAATACGCCAGTCACTAATCTTGATGAACTGTGGTATCGTGTTGAAGCTACATGGGCAGCTGTACCTGTACACGCCATCCAAGCTCTGTTTGACTCAATGCCCAAGCGTATCGAGGCCGTTATTACGGCCAGAGGTGGTTGTTCTGGGTACTGATTTCTCAGGATCTATGCACCCAAATTGCGTGAAAATGTAACCACATGTCAGTTCTAGTATAATATATTTGTCCAATGAATACCCATTTATTATCTGCGTTTCTTCTTGGTGTAGCAATTTTAATGGCCAGTAGTGTAGAACGCAATGCAGCAGCGGTTCACTGTGGCATCGATTCGATACACTATTTCACTAACATTTCCGTTCGGAATAAGGTTATATCACACAAAAATTGAAACGGTTGCGCATGTAACAGTCAGAATAGACGTTTACAGGGGCATAATCCATAATAAACAGTTTTTTTACGACAGAAAAAGATTCAAAATAAAGCAATTAATTAACCTCACTACTCATATAAATTACTTGCGCACCTGATTCATGTCGATGTAATATACATAGTGCCTACGTAGAACAACAAGTGTCTGGCGCAGTTGTTAGATCGGTTACTACTGCTACAATGGCAGGTTATCAAGATTTAAATGAATTTGAACGTCCTCATATAGTCGGCGCACGAGCGATAGGACACACCATCTCCGAGGTAGCGATAGAGTGGGGATTTTCCCTTATGACCATTTCACGTGAATCAGAAGGGGACTGGGAACAAGAGAGGCGATTCTGGCACTGAGACTCGTTATCGAAAAGCAATTACGGAAAAATAAACCAACTTATATTGCCTTTGTAGACATGGATAAGGCATTTGATAACGTGATATGGCAAGAGATGTTCAGAGTGCTGAGGAAAAGTGGAATAAAGTACAAAGACATACGCGTGATACTCAGCTTCTATAAGAATGAGGTGGCAGTGATTAGGAACTGTCACCATGAAGGAAATATTAGAAAAGCTGTAAGACAAGGATGTGCTCTCTCTCCTCTTATATCCAATGCTTGCATCCAGGAAGCTATAGAGCAAGTTCGAGAAACTACTGAGGTGGGGATCAAAATTAATGGGCAGTAGATAGACATGCTACGTTATGCAGTTGATATTGCTATAGTCACGGAGACAAAAGAAGATCTAGAGGAAATCCTCAGAACAGAGGAAAAAATTCTATGCAATCAGTATGGAATCAGAATAAACAAGAAAAAGACTAAAGTGATGGTATGCAGTACAGGAGTAGAATATGAACCTTTGAGAATGAGAATTGAAGGAGAGGAGCTGGAAGTGATAGACGAATTTACTTACCTGGGAAGCAAAATCACAAGGGATGGTAGAAGCCGGAAAGAAATTGCGAGCAGAGTACAAAAGGCCAAAATTGCATTTCATCGGAGAAGGAACTTACTCATCAGCAACAACATCAGACTGAAAATAAGGAAGCTTATCATGAAAGGTTTCGTTTAGAGCGTGGCCCTATACGGATGTGAAACTTGGACGATTGGAAGAGAAGAGAGAAGACGGCTAGAGGCCCTGGAGATGTGGTGCTATAGAAGGATGATGAAGATCAGCTGGAGAGACAAAGTAACAAATGAAGAGGTGCTTAGAAGAGTACAGGAAACCAGATCTCTGTGGAGGCACATCCAAACAAGAAGAGACAAAGTTGTAGGGCACATCCTACGACACAACAACATCATTGGAACAATAGCGGAAGGAGCTATTGAGGGAAGGAATCGGCGGGGGCGATCAAGGATATCATACATGCAACAGACCATGAATGACGTTGGATGTAACACATGCGTGGAAATGAAGAGGAAGGCAGACAGAAGAGAGGAATAGCGCTCTGCTGTAAACCAACTCCAGGGTTGAACACTAAAAGAAAGATCAGGAATTCGGTAAAACATCAAATCTCCGACATCGTTGCGGCCTGAAACAGATCCTGCAAGAACGGGACCAACGACGACTGAAGAGAATCGTTCAACATGACAGAAGTGCAAATATTCCGCAAATTGCTGCAAATTTCAATACTGGACCATCAACAAGTGTCAGCGTGCGAACCATTTAACGAAACATCATCAATATAGGCTTTCGGAACTGGTGGAGACTCTGTTATTGTATGGGGCGTGTGCAGTTGGAGTGATATGGGACCCCTGATACGACTAGATACGACGGTATATTGATAATTTTCACTTATGGACCGTCTGACAGCAACTGAATAAAACACAATTTTAGTGCCATACGCGTTTCGCCTTTATTTTCTGCAAGGCATCATCAGTGGCAGATTGCGTGGACAATTTCCTACGTATTACGCTCAACTGACTTTGACAGTCGGCAGTAGAAACCAAAACATTGCATTGAAACAAGCGTACAGTTCATGGTGCTGGGGAATGTGGGGAAAAAAACCACGAATTGCCGTTCATAAGAAGAAGATCAACACCAAAAATGCAACAGGAGCGTAATATGTAGGAAATTGTCCACGCAACCTGCCACTGATGATACCTTGCAGAAAATAAAGGCGAAACGCGTATGGCACTAAAATTGTGTTTTATTCAGTTGCTGTCAGACGGTACATAAGTAAAAATTATCAGTATACCGTAATATTATCTATGGTCATCAGTCCCCTAGAACTTAGAACTACTTAAACCTAACTAACCTAAGGACATCACACAACACCCAGTCATCACGAGGCAGAGAAAATCCCTGTCCCCGCCGGGAATCGAACCCGGGAACCCGGGCGCGGGAAGCGAGAACGCTACCGCACGACCGCATCCTGTCTCATCACCCGCATCCATTCACGTCCATTGTGCATTCCGACCGACTTGAGCAATTACGGCATGGGAATGCGATACCCCACACGTTCAGAATTGCTACAGACTGGCTCCAGGAACACTCTTCTGAGTTTAAATACTTTTGCTGTCCACCAAACTCCCCAGACGTGAACATTGTTGAGCATATCTGGGATGCAACGTGCTGTTCAGAAGAGATCTCCATTTCTTCGTACTCTTACGGATTTATGGACAGCTCTGCAGCATTCATGGTGTCAGTTCCCTCCAGCACTACTTCAGACATTAATCGAGTCCGTACCACGTCATGTTGTGGCACTTCTGCGTGCTCGCGTGGGTCCTACACGATATTAGACAGGTGTACCAGTTTCTTTGTCTCTTCAGTGTACATGTGCCACTGTGCCAACTAACGGGACAGTAGTTGTATTACAACTATATCCGCCTCTTGGTACGAACAGTTATCCTGCTGGAAGGTGCCACCGTCCTCAGAGAGCACATCAAGAATGAAAGGATGAAGGTGGTCCTCCACTGGGGGCCAAACAGCACAATAACCCTGGGTTTGATGTGGGGCGGCGGTGGGGTGAGTGGACTGCTGTAGCCTGTTGTGGGGTTGTGTATCACTGAGGGCTACGGCGGTGACGAAGCCTCTCCGTCGTTTCTAGGTCCCCGGTTCCATACAATACAATGCAATAGAATACAAGGGTGTCTTCATCAGAATGAAATTATGGTAAACCGTAAAATACGGTGCAAAAAGCAATGGTCCGAATTTTGAGTAGCTATGTTCAAGTCAAAAATAATGTAAAACATCAGTCTGATGTTGATCCTGGCTAGGTACACAAGGCTAGGACCGGAACGTTTTATTTTATTATTAACGTGAGCACAGCTGCTCTAAATTCGGACCAATGCTTTTTCGCAATGTACTCGTAATTTTACGGTTTATTATTATTTCATTGTGATGAAGGCACCCTTAGCAGGGTGTCTTGGCATTTACTGGCGTGATGTGTGGCTTATGACCAGCCGCTCGACCATGAAATCCACGTTTTCTCACCTCCCGCCTAACTGTCATAGTACTTGCAGTGCTTCCTGATGCAGTTTGGAATTCCTGTCTGATGGTCGTCTACAACAGACGAGGTCGGCCTGTACGCTTTTATGTCCCTTCACGTTTCCAATTCACTATCACATCGGACACAGTGGACCTAGGGATGTTTAGAAGTGTGGAAATCTCGCGTACAGACGTATGACACAAGTGACACCGTATCATCTGACCACGTTCGAAGTCCGTGAGTTCCGCGGAGCGCCCCATTCTGCTATCTGACGGTGTCTAATGACTACTGAGGTCGCTGATATGGAGTACCTGACAGTAGGTAG
Source organism: Schistocerca piceifrons (assembly GCF_021461385.2). NCBI lineage: Eukaryota > Metazoa > Arthropoda > Insecta > Orthoptera > Acrididae > Schistocerca > Schistocerca piceifrons. The sequence continues at coordinate 58,686,012 of NC_060143.1, forward strand.
CAGCACAATTCACCTAATATTAAAAACGTATGTTTTTGGTGGTGTCCGGATACTTTTGATCACATAGTGTAAACCGCTACGTTTCTGCATTCCGCCAACAACTGCACTACTGACCGCATCCTATCGATACGCTTTTTACAGTATACACTGCACTGCTAGTGCTGCCAGCTGCCGTCTGTGAGTGGTTATAGCACGTTGACGTCGGGTGCGGGCGTTGGTCACACTAATGTGACTGGACCATGTAAATGCGGTCTCTTCTGCAGATGAGCCAAGACACGTGGAGAGTTAAGCGTGTCGATAAACGCATGTAAAGAAGAGTACAGCCCGCACAACTTCTGAGGCACAAATTACCACGGTAAACATTGCTGGTGGAGGCTCTGTCTCGTGTTTGAGAGAGTGAAAATGTAGTTTACACTCCTGCGCTTCGAGAGCTTCTGTTTTCTTCACACTCGTCGCCTGTAGCCACCAGTTGTTTCTAAAGCAACTCGAGGTACACGTTTCTGAGCGTTCAACAGCGAGGTGAGGACTGCGTCGCCGAGTTGTGCGCCGAATGTCTTTTTCTCTGTAAAGGGGCTTTGTTAAGGTTTACTGCTGAGTGTTTCTAGTGTCACATCTGGTAATTTCAAAACTGTCCCTCAGAAAGTAGCCAGTGTGATGGAAGGAACCATTCACGTTTACATCATTGTCACCTGACTTGCTAGGTGATGTTATCGATGATACTGTTTACTACCAACGGGTCAAGCCTATTTCGCTTACCGGTAGCTTCCCATATGTGGGACAGTTAGCCAAATCGACTTATTTGCTCAGAAAGAAGTGTTCTTGTCTTTTATTTTATTTTCAGTCACTGTAGAGACTGCGGTCTGTGAAAAGCTTCATGAGAACCAGCAGCATCTTGCAGATGTTCTATCCACAGCAAGAACTGAAATGTGGAAACAGAGGTAGTAAAAAAAGAAGTCCTCATTCTTCTCAGCCATCTGAAAATTTCCTTCCTTGTCACCAAGATGTGGACTGCATGGCGTTCTCTCAATCGCCTGTGCTCAGAAGTCGGAAGATTTAGATATAATCTCCAAAAATGGGACTTTTCAGTCGTCACTGACAACTCAGACTGCAAAAAGGAATAGACCACGTACCACTTGCTGCCAGCTCTCTCCTGCACCGTGGAGGAGCTACGACTAGCAGCTCCAAATGGTCCTGGGATCAAGCAAGGGAACCATTTCACTGCGGCTGCAACTAACAAAGACGGTGTTGTCTAAGACTAGAACTGGCTTGTGTACAATTACTAACAGGAGAGTTTCGGTGTTATCTGCATACATCTAATTCCGATCCGAGAGAGCGTGCGGGAAGAGAGTTAATGTGGTTCTGGAGGCTACCAACAGGTATGTGGAGTCATGAGGAGTCTAGTGCCGCGACCAGCTAGGCTAGATTTCTCGGTTGAGAATCCATAGTGGACTCGATCGAGGTGTTTCCACAGATGTATGCCCCCCTCTGTAATAACAACCACACCAAAAACCAACTGGTGTACCATTCCATATCTAGGTAAGCTATCAGACAAACTACCCAAAATACTGAAATCCCAAAACTATAAAACATTATTTTATGTAAGAGGCACTACAGCTAATCTCCTATTCAACAGCAATGACAAAAGAGATAAACCAAGCAACAGTGGGGTCTTCCATCTAATCTGCACTGACTGCAACAAACTGTACATTGGTCAAATGGGCCGGACCATATCAACAAGGCGGATTGAACATGAACGCAGCTGGAGATAAAATAAATCAGACTCTATCTTTGCTGAACATGAGCTCAAAGAAGGACACAAATATCTAACAGACACAGAAGTGCTGCATATAGCCAACAAAGGCAGAAAATTCAGCCTACTAGAAGCACTTGAAATTACCAAACACTAAGCCCTAAATCCCCAGCTGGTTCTAAATGACCAATTGCAACTGAGCACATCACCAGCTACTAAACACGAAGTGTCGCAATAGTAAACAGATTCACACTCCAACATAATGTAATATCCCTTATGTGTTTACATTCCTAACTGTAACTCAACTGTAACAATGTAATATTTGGTACACACTAATGCAAAATTCTTCTGCCGGCCAGGGTGGCCGAGCGGTTCTAGGCGCCACAGTCCGGAACCGCGCGGCCGCTACGGTCGCAGGTTCGAATCCTGCCTCGGGCATGGCTCTGTGTGATGTCCTTAGGTTAGTTAGGTTTAAGTAGTTCTAAGTTCTAGGGGACTGATGACCTCAGAAGTTAAGTCCAATCGTGCTCAGAGCCATTTTTGAACAATTTTTCTAACTACGAAATGTAACCCCGAAGGAAACATCGCTGTTGTATAACCAACAATTAGTGTCCATTGCAACTGTTTACAGCAAATACCAAAAAATTGAAATTTTGTAATAATGTGTATTCTAAATAATTCTACTTGTTGTCATACATGGTACTGACAAACCATAAAGTGTGATTTATTATGTTAAAGAACAGTTTTACAGAACAAAAGTCAAAAGACCCGTTTGACAATTCCAAAGACAATACCAAAACTAAAGATCGTATGTAAGTGCGTTGTATCTCAGTCCAGAATATTTGGTTCGTAAGAACACAAGCTCCTTGTAAACAATAGCCAGTAGTTATCTGAAGATCGCCTAATAAGCCGAAAACTCCGAAAACTAGCTCATACAAATAAAAACCAGGAGAACAAAAAACCGCATAAGTGTTATTCAACCCTCAATTATAGAGTGGTTTTAAACCTGGGGAGTCTAGTGGCCGGGGGAGTACGGTAAACCCATTCTGGTGCTCTTCGAACCATGCACGAGCCGTGTGACATGTTTCATTGTCCTGCTGCTAGATAACATTACGCTAAGGAAGAACAAACTAAATGTAAGGGTGGAGCCGGACAGTGTGACCGAGCGGTTCTAGGCGCTTCAGTCTGGAACCATGCGACCGCTACGGCTGCAGGTTCGAATCCTGCCTCGGGCATGTATGTGTGTGATGTCCTTAGGTTAGTCAGGTTTAAGTGGTTCTAGGGGACTGATGACCTCAGATATTAAGTCCCATAGTGCTCAAAGCCATTTGAATCATTTCTAAGGGTGGACGTGGTCCCCAAGGATGGATGCATAATTGTTTTGATCCATTGAGCACTTCAGAACGTCGAAATCACCCAGATAATGCCACGAAAAGATTTCCCAGACCATACAGCACGCAGGGTGTTTCCTTTCAGACGTTTCACGTCGCACACGTCAACGACCACCTGCCTGATGGTACATAAAACGTGATTTATGTCAAACGGCCAATGAAGCCACTCCGTGGACGTCCGGTGGCGGCACTGACGTGGAAATTCCGGTCTTCATCACCAACGAACAACAGTCAGTGTGGGGGCATGGACCAGGCACAAGCGCTGCTCCTACGGTCGCAGGCTCGAATCCTGCCTCGGGGATGGATGTGTGTGCTGTCCTTAGGTTAGTTAGGTTTAACTAGTTCTAAGTCTAGGGGACTGATGACCTCAGATGTTAAGTCCCATAGTGCTCGGAGCCATTTGAACCATTTATTGAACCAGGCACAAGCTACAGAGGCCTATACAAGTTCGCTGAACGGTCGTTGGGGAGACACTGCTGGTAGCCCCTTGATTCATATGGACGGTCAGTTGCTCGACTGTTGCGCGTCTATCCGTCCGTACACATCACCGCAGCCGTCGTTCAGTCTTGTCACCTATGGCCTGTGTTGCAACACAGTAGTCTCGGAGCCGGATTTGGATACAGCCACTTTGCTATTACGATATACTTTAGCCACGGCGGCACGCTTGCAGTTTATGAACTTAGCCGTTCTGTAAAATCCAAAGATCATGCCCTTTTGGGCGTAAGATAAATCACTCCTTTTCCGTATTAGGACAATGACTGTACTGTTTTCCGCACCCCCTACACACTTGATATACCTTCCACAGCTAGTGGTAGTGCTGCCATCTATAAGTGCATGTTGATGTTGAACAGAGGTGGCGGTCACAGTCACGTGACTGGACCGAGTGTTAATAAGTAGAAAAAAGCGATGTACAATACCAGTCATTTATTGCAAAAGGAGAAGGCTTCTACATCTACATCTACATCCATACTCCGCAAGCCACATGACGGTGTGTGACGGAGGGTACCTTGAGTATCTCTATCGGTTCTCCCTTCTATTCCAGTCTCGTATTGTTCGTGGGAAGAAGGATTGTCGGTTTACTTCTGTGTGGGCTCTAATCTCTCTGATTTTATCATCATAGTCTCTGCGCGAGGTATACGTTGAAGGGAGCAATATACAGGGTTATTACAAATGATTGAAGCGATTTCACAGGTCTACAATCACTTTATTATTTGAGATATTTTCACAATACACACATACAAAAACTCAAAACGTTTTTTTAGGCATTCACAAATGTTCGATATGTGTCCCTTTAGTGATTCGGCAGACATCAAGCCGAAAATCAGGTTCTTCCCACACTCGGCGCCGCATGTCCCCATCAATGAGTTCGAAAGCATCGTTGATGCGAGCTGGCAGTTCTGGCACGTTTCTTGGTAGAGGAGGTTTAAACACTGAATCTTTCACATAACCCCACAGATAGAAATCGCATGGGGTTAAGTCGGGAGAGCGTGGAGGCCATGACATGAATTGCTGATCATGATCTCCTCCACGATCGATCCATCGGTTTTCCAATCTCCTGTTTAAGAAATGCCGAACATCATGATGTAAGTGCGGTGGAGTACCATCCTGTTGAAAGACGAAGTCGGCGCTGTCGGTCTCCAGTTGTGGCATGAGCCAATTTTTCAGCATGTCCAGATACACGTGTCCTGTAACGTTTTTTTCGCAGAAGAAAAAGGGGCCGTAAACTTTAAACCGTGAGATTGCACAAAACACGTTAACTTTTGGTGAATTGCGAATTTGCTGCACGAATACGTGAGGATTCTCTACCGCCCAGATTTGCACATTCTGTCTGTTCACTTCACCATTAAGAAAAAAATGTTGCTTCATCACTGAAAACAAGTTTCGCACTGAACGCATCCTCTTCCATGAGCTGTTGCAACCGCGCCGAAAATTCAAAGCGTTTGACTTTGTCATCGGGTGTCAGGGCTTGTAGCAATTGTAAACGGTAAGGCTTCTGCTTTAGCCTTTTCCGTAAGATTTTCCAAACCGTCGGCTGTGGTACGTTTAGCTCCCTGCTTGCTTTATTCGTCGACTTCCGCGGGCTACGCGTGAAACTTGCCCGCAACCGTTTCTTCGCTCACTGCAGGCCGACCCGTTGATTTCCCCTTACAGAGGCATCCAGAAGCTTTAAACTGCGCATACCATCGCCGAATGGAGTTAGCAGTTGGTGGATCTTTGTTGAACTTCGTCCTGAAGTGTCGTTCCACTGTTATGACTGACTGATGTGAGTGCATTTCAAGCACGACATACGCTTTCTCGGCTCCTGTCGCCATTTTGTCTCAGTGCGCGCTCGAGTGCTGTGGCGCCAGAAACCTGAAGTGCGGCTTCAGCCGAACAAAACTTTATGAGTTTTTCTACGTATCTGTAGTGTGTCGTGACCATATGTCAATGAATGGAGCTACAGTGAATTTATGAAATCGCTTCAATCATTTGTAATAGCCCTGTACTGCTCGACTCTTCGGTGAAGGTATGTTCTCGAAACTTTAACAAAAGCCCGTACCGAGCTACTGAGTGTCTCTCCTGCAGACTCTTCCACTGGAGTTTATCCATCATCTCCGTAACGCTTTCGCGATTAGTAAATGATCCTGTAACGAAGCGCGCTGCTCTCCGTTGGATCTTCTCTATCTCTTCTATCAACCCTATCTGGTACGGATCCCACACTGCTGAGCAGTATTCAAGCAGTGGGCGAACAAGCGTACTGTAACCTACTTCCTTTCTTTTCGGATTGCATTTCCTTAGGATTCTTCCAATGAATCTCAGTCTGGCATCTGCTTTACCGACGATCAACTTTATATGATCATTCCATTTTAAATCACTCCTAATGCGTACTCCGAGATAATTTATGGAATTAACTGCTTCCAGTTGCTGACCTGCTATATTGTAGCTAAATGATCGGGATCTATCTTTCTACGTATTCGCAGCACATTACACTTGTCTACATTGAGATTCAATTGCCATTCCCTGCACCATGCGTCAATTCGCTGCAGATCCTCCTGCATTTCAGTACAATTTTCCAATGTCACAACCTCTCGATATACCACAGCATCATCCGCAAAAAGGCTCAGAGAACTTCCTATGTCATCCACAAGGTCATTTATGTATATTGTGAATAGCAACCGTCCTACGACACTTCTACAGTGCTAAGCAGAGTCATTCAGTATCTTTGGAAATCGACTGAAACCGTACAAGCGCCCACTCATCAGACGCTGAGGGCGAATCTTATCGCAGTGTGCGCAGGCCGCAGTCGATAAGATACCGGAGGCAGTGCGTCGCGACGCGCCGGATCGACCGCGCTCCGCCGTCGACTGCACGTGTCGACCAAACTCGCGACCAACGGTGCTCCACTGGGTCGGCAGAAAGGGTCAGCGTCAAGTGAGAGACTACTACCCATTCAGACGAACATCAAATGGGTAGCTAACCGCACAAGCTTACGGGGAAGAATCGAGGCTAATCATACCGCCCTTTCTTGTAGAGGAAGTCACAGATCCAACTACAATGCCGTCCAAAAAATATAAACGCTATTTCACCTGGCGAGAAAATCTACAGAGTGTTTCAGGTGGTGGCAATACACGATACACTGAGGCGAAAAAGTCATGGGATGGCGATATGCACGCATTCAGATGGCTATACTATCGCGCACATGAAGTACAGATGATGATGAGGTCCCATACTCCTCGACGGAGCGTAGAGGTTGATGCGGGAGACCCGCACCGCCGTACTAGGCAAGGACGTAGCGGAGGCGGTTTGCCATTGCCTTCCTCCGAATGTAATGGGGATGAATGAAGATGATGAGATCAACACCCAGTGATCTCGAGGCAGGTGAAAATCACTGACCCCGCCGAGAATCGAACCCTTGCTTGGGAAGCGAGAACGCTACCGCGAGACCACGAGCTGCGGATATGAAGTACGGATGCGCAGTGCATTGGTGAAGCTGTCATTCGCACTTAGCTGATTCGTGTGAAAAGGTTTCCGGAGTGAATTAACAGTCTGTGAACGCGGAATGGTATTTGGAGCTAGACGCATGGAACGTTCTATTTCGGAAATCGTTAGGAACTTAGTTTTCCGAAGTTCACAGTGTGAAGTGTGTGCCGAGAGTACCACATTTCAGGCACTACATCTCACCACCGACAACGCAGTGGCCGACGGCCTTCATTAAACGGCCGTGGTCACCAGCGTTTGTGTAGAGTTGTAAGTGCTAATAGACAAGCAACTCTGACAAGGGAACCTCCTCATCGCACCCCCCTCAGATTTAGTTATAAGTTGGCACAGGGATAGGCCTTGAAAAACTGTACACAGATCAATCGAGAAAACAGGAAGAAGTTGTGTGGAACTATGAAAAAAATAAGCAAAATATACAAACTGAGTAGTCCATGTGCAAGCTAGGCAACATTAAGGAGCGTGTTAGCTTACGAACGACGTGGTCCCGTGGTTAGCGTGAGCAGCTGCGGAACGACAGGTCCTGGGTTCGAATCTTCTCTCGAGTGAGAAGTTTAATTTTTTATTTTCAGATAATTATCAAAGTTCAGGCACTCACACATAATCAACTTCGCTCTCCAAAATTCCAGGACATGTTCAGATTTGCTTGGACATATACAGGATTTGACGGTCTACGCACGGAAACATTTGAAAACGTAAAAAAACATATGTTTTGACAGAGCACAGGGAAAACTGTGCGACTGTGAAACTGTTGCATTCATTTGATGCAGTTTATGTGACAAACTCTTATGTTTTCATCACTTTTTTGGGAGTGATTGTCACATCCACAAGAAAACCTAAATCGGGTAAGTTAGAAGAATCTTTTTACCCATTCGCCAAGTGTGCAAGTTAGGTGGGTCGACAACATATTCCTGTCATGTGACGCACATGCCGTCACCAGTGTCGTAAAGAATATATCAGACGTGTTTTCCTGTGGAGGAATCGGTTGACCTATGACCTTGCGATCAAATGTTTTCGGTTCCTATTGGAGAGGCACGTCCTTTCGTCTACTAATCGCACGGTTTTGCGGTGCGGTCGCAAAACACAGACACTAAACTTATTACAGTGAACAGAGACGTCAATGAATGAACGGACAGATCGTAACTTTGCGAAAATAAAGAAAGTAAAATTTTCACTCGAGGAAAGATTCGAACCAAGGACCTTTCGTTCCGCAGTTGTTCACTCTAACCACGAGACCACGGCGCTCATCAGCTAAAATTGTCCATTATGTTGCCTATCTTCCACATGGACTACTCAGTTTGTATATTTTGCTTATTTTTTCATAGTTCCACAGAACTTCTTCCTGTTTTCTCGATTGATCTGTGTTCAGTTTTTCAAGGCCTATCCACTGTGTCAATTTATAACTAAATCTGAGGGGGGTGCGATGGGGAGGTTCCCTTGTGAGTGAAATAACAGTGGAAATCAATGTGAAAAGTATAGCGAACGTATCCGTTAGGACAGTGCGGCGAAATCTGGCGTTAATGTGCTGTGGCAGCAGGCTATCGGCTCGAGTGCCTTTGCTAACGCCAGCCTCTGTGACCGAGCGGTTCTAGAGATTTCAGTCCGGAACCGCGCTGCTGCTACGGTCGCAGGTTCGAATCCTGCCTCAGACATGGATGTGTGTGATGTCCCTAGGTTAGTTAGGTTCAAGTAGTTCTAAGTCTAGGGGACTGATGACCTCAGATGTTAAGTCCCATAGTGCTTAGAGCCATTTGAAACATTTGAAGCCTTTGATAACAGAACGATATCGCCTGCAGCAGCTCTGCTGGGATCGTGACCATGTCGGTTGGATCGTAGACCACTGGAAAACCGTAGCCTAGTCAGATCAATTCAGATTTCAGATGTTAAGAACTGATGGTAGGGTTACAGTGTGGTGCAGACCCCATGAAGCCATGGACCCAAGTTGTCAACAAAGCACTGTGCAAGCTGGTGGTGGCCCCATAATGGTGTGAGCTATCCTTCCGTGGAATGGACTGGGTCCTCTGGTCCAACTGAACCGGTCATTGACTGCAAATGCTTGTGTTCGGTTACATGGAGACCATTTGCAGTCATTCATATTCCCAAGCAAAGATGTCATGTCACTGGGCCACAATTCGAGTGAATAATCTGGCCACCAAGATCGCCCAGCAGGAATCCCTTCGAACGTTTACGGGACATAATTGAGAGGTCAGCTCGTGGACAATATTATGCACCGGCAACACTTTCGTTGTTATGGACGGCTATAGCGGCAGCGTGGCTCAATACTTCTGCAGGGGACTTCCAACGACTGGTTGAGCCTATGCCACATCGAGTTGTTGTACTATGCCGGGCAAAAGCAGGTCCGACACGATATTAACTCTAGGCGCTTCAGTCCGGAACCGCGCCGCTGCTACGGTCTCAGGTTCGAATCCTGTCTCGGGCATGGATGTGTGTGATGTCTAGGTTCTAAGTCTAGGGGACTGATTACCTCAGATGTTTAGTCCCATAGCGTTCAGAGCCATTTGAACCATTTGAACGATATTACGAGGTATATCACGACTTTTGTTACCTGAGTGTAATTCGAATAAAACATTCCATTTAAAACATGTTCAGCTCTTACTTGTTACGAAGATTGGCCTGCAGCTGCTTCCAAATTTTTCGTTTTGCGTGTTCCAATTCTTGTTCATAAGGGCTTATTTATCGACTGTCGTTTTCCTTATTTTTTAGTTCATGATGTGAATATTCTTGAAGACTCAGGTTTACCAAGGTCGCTACTAATTCCTTTTATTATTGTTACAGGTTTCGACAGATCTACGCTGCAATTATTGGATCTTGTAGCATTGTTAGATGTACAGTGTAGATTTATGGAAACCGGTAATAATAATAAAAGAATTTCTAGGTGATCTTTATTATTCAAGAATAATATAACTCTCAGGTGACCCCATCGATTGACGCAATGTCAAACTTATATGTCACATTGTGAAGTTGTGCTTTAGCTCGCATAACTGTTTTCTCGACTGTGACAGCGATTTTTTTGGCCAATTCTACTGCAAGGTTCAAGCAATGTGCACGTGTCTGCAAATGTTGAGTGTGGTGATATGATATTTGTGTGCGAGATATGTAACGGAAGCGCCGCTCCAGGTTGTAGAAAATACGCTAGACGTTTTCCCTACCCCAGAGTACCAGATTCAAGAGTTCATTCGTGCTTTCACGTAACGGCGTGGGACTGATGCAGTTGTATTACATCTGAACCTTGACGCTTTAGAATTTGAAGGGGAGAGGGGAGGGCGTGGAAGGTGGTAGAACGACAAAGCCTACAAAGGAAAAGTGAGCCCAAGAAACAAACTGATCGTTCTGATTGTGTTTAGTGCTGTCCCCGTAGAAGTTCGCCGTGCCGAACTGAAAACAAACACTTGGCGCTGAAAAGAGAATTCGATTTGAAATTTATGCAGATCAACTTCAAACTTAACTATTTGCCTTTCTTTAACATCTTCTGTTGGTATCACCTTATGTTACATTCTGACAGCTGCAACCGATAATAAAACTGGACACATGTTATATGGAGTGTTTTATTCAAACTAATGTACACTACCATCTTCTAAACTATTGCTGCGCTTAAGAAAACGCCAAATGCGGAAGGATATACGCTCATTTTCACCACTGTGTAGTACGTACAGCGGAGGAGCAGTTCGGAGATTAAGATATCTATCACCATGACATTACACCCTGTCGTAGAGCAGCATCTGTGACTCAGTGGTTTGTGGACAATAACGTGGCTGAAATGGAGTATCCTGTCAAGAGTCCCAACCTGAGCACAGTGGAAAACCTTGTGGTTGATTTAGAACATTAACTTCTCTCCAGACCCCTCAGTATAACTTCACTAACTTATCTGGTTTCGGCCCTTGAGGAATGGCAGGCAGCTACTTCCTCTACAGATATCCAGATGAAAGTGTCTCCGGCAGAGTTCAGTCCGTCACAGAGGCGAAGGGTAGACACACCCATATTAATGTGCACTAATAAGTGTCCAGATACTTTGGGTAACATTGTAAATGGTAACCACAACGGACAAAATATTAGTTAATGCCCGGGAAGACACCACGCCATTTGCTTTGATAATGAGGTCGTTGAGGAAGAGAATTCACTTTATCAGGTGTGTCTGATTGCGAAACCCCGACCGTGTTAAACGTAAAAACCTAGCTCAAACAGACACGCACCCTTAACACAAAGCTAAATTACTGTACACAACGGACTAATAAATGAAAAGAAATATTGTGGCCCTTGCTGTGTATCTTAAAGGGGGGGGGGGAACTGTTTGATTTCAAAAATGAAAATATTTACCAGAAACACGATTTCAAAGAACATATCAATTTATTCAAACAAAGCACAAACATGGAAACGGATCTGACTGTCGAACAACACACAGAAATACAAAAATGTACCATGCATTTCAGGCAAAGTGGATCTTCCCGTCATAGCCACTTAAAAAGTTTAAAAAGTTTGAAATGGTCACCTATAAACGCAATTGACGTTCTGAAATAGCTTAAGATTGCTCGGTCATAGTGACTGCCTGGCTGAATGTTGAAATGAAGAAAGAAAGCACATGCATCCACCAAAGCACTGATGGACGTAGAACGCTTAACTGCTATGCTCAGACTGAACGCTAATCAAGTATTGTTCTAATGTGCCAGAGCTGCTATTACTGTTCATCAGTGGAAGACGAACAGTGTATTAGCTCTCTGAATTGTGACGCTAGGATCGCCCCTCTGCAGACTCGAACACTGGACGCCCAGTTGGCTCCTCCAGTCGAGACCGGATACTGCAGAGATGTCCAGCGCCAAGACCCATGTCGAAGTCACTTCTTGTCTATCAGAATCGAACAGCTTGCTCTTTTCTTCCCACAAAGAAAATATGACCACCAATCACTTTAAAAGTATTTGCAGCATGCAACGGTGTAACTGCTTCTTCAGCAAAAATCCTGCCAAGAGGACGTCACATAAAAAAGAAAAAAACTCCAATGACGTCTCTATCCTCCCCCTCTTCTACATGGGCTCATGATATCACATGCATTTTTACCAATTGGCGTTTTCGTGTCCACCAGCTAGGCTCGCTTCGCAGGTCCTGCAAAAGTTAAAAACTGTGTCTGAAGCTGGCCGCAAATTCTGCAGGATCTTCATGGTTTTTTTTTGGAAAGATTGAGATTATTGTCTGCTGAAGACACTATTCTGAACAAGGCACATCGTCGACCACCTGCGGACAGAGAATTTCTTTCTCCCACCGCACAGCTCTGCTGGCCTAGCCAGAGAAAATATGCTCTAAAACACAACAAAAACTACCTTCTGCGAAGGAGCCTCCGGGCGACGCAACTTTCACCCTGACATCTTTTCCTACCCCTAGCATGGACTAGCCCTGTTTCCGTGAATGTATATGTTCCTGCTGCATACCAAGCCCTCCTTTTTCTTCTGCCGGACTCTGCAATGTCTGAGTCCATCGTGCGCGCGATTTCCAAGCTCGCGCAGAAAAGCAAAGAACAGACCCACACCAGGTTAAATATGAAAACGCTTATTAAGATACAAAGTTACGAAGAAGTCAGCACATACAGTCACTGCAGTCATTTAATGATCAGTCAGAACATTATGATCACCTACCAAACAGCCGGTATGGCATCTTTGTCACGGATAACAACGGTGATGCGTCGTAGCAAGGATGCAATGAGGCCTCGGTAGGTAGCTGGAGTATGTTGACACCACATCTGCGCACAAAAGTCAACTAATACCCATAAATTCTGGGGAGGGGAGCGATGAAATCTGATGCCAGGATCAATTACATCACAGATGTGTTCGATCGGGTTCAGATCTGTCAGTTGCGGGGAGGGGGGCAACTCGCCACTCTGTTCCTGGAACCACTCCACCACACTCTTGATGTTATGGCTTATTATCTTGTTAAATACACCACTGCTGTGGGAAAATAGATCGTCATAAGGAGTGTACGTGGTCTGCAACAAGTGTACTATACTTCTTGGCCGTCATGGCGCCCTATACGAGCTCCGCTGGACCCATGAACGTCCACGTGTATGGTCCCCAGAGCTTAATAGAGCCGTCACCAGCTTGTTTCCGTCCCGCCTTACAGGTGTCAAACAGCTGTTGCCCTGGGTGACGACGGATTAGAGCTCCCCCATCAGCATGATGAAGGAGGTATCGGGATCCAACAGACGATGCACAGCTCTGCGACTGCGCCTACGTCCTCTGCCGATGGTCACGTGCCCATTTCAGTCGTAGTTTCCCGATGTCGTGGTGTTAACATTTTGGCACATGCATGGGTTGTCGGCTGCGGAGGCCCGTCGCTAGGAGCGTTCGGTGCACTGTGAGTTCGCACATACTTGCACTCTTCCAGCATTAAAGTCTGATATTAGTTCCACCACAGTTCGCCGCCTGTCCTGTTTTACCAGTCTGCCCAGCTGACATACCCGAAATCTGTAATGAGGAACGGTCGCACAACTCGACGACGGCTGGACGTGATTTCATCTTGGTTTCGCCACGTCACAGCACCCTTCGAACAGCCTAAAGTCGGGCCATTATCGAAATGCTCGTGCCGAACCTCCGGGCCCTCACAATCTGCCCTCTGTCAACCTCAGAAAAATTGCGCGCCTTCCGCCTTGACGGGTTTATATCGATAGTAGATCGGTGGTCGTAACATTCTGACTGATCAGAGCATTTATCCTTCAGAGCTATGATTGGTAGATCTTGCTTCCGCATTATCCTCGGTTGAACTTAACTGTTATACTGAATGAAAAGACACAAGCCAAAAGGCTTTCCGCTTTTCATGATTTTGATGGAACCGCTCTTTTATGATCGGATCCCGTAGCGCTACCAAGATGCAAGGATGTTACGTAAGTCTGTAGGTTTATACGATCGTTTTCAAAGATCGTTAAATCTTCTGAATCATTAAGTAGTGCCACATTTCTCTTTACACTTCGGCAGCACTTGACATTTCGTTCCGGCTGATGGGATCTTCTTCAGAATTCCGCTGGTGTCCCTGAATGGTTAAACGCTGTCGGAAGACAGTGTGGGCTCGCTTATAAAGGCCACTTACTCGCGTTTTTACCAGAGTCCTAACCGATGCGGCTGAAACAGCCGCAATAGAAATGAGAGCTACAATCTTCCGTCATCATGTCTGCCCTCCATCACGGAAGTAAACATCTAGCCATGACAAGCGGGGAAGATAAAGAACTACCAGGAAACAACAGAGGCAGCACAGCATCAACGATATTCTGGATTCCCCCTGTTTCACTACCTGCTTTCAGTATTTGCCCGACGACGACAGCCCACCAATAGCAGTTTGAAGATTTTTCCTCAGTAATTCTACTGATCCGGAAAAGTGTGGGAAAACAGCCTTCGATAAATTCACACGACTCTGTCTATCGACAGTGTTCAGCCGTCCTTGGACACTGGTAGAATCCTGAAGATTCCAGCGGAGGGAGCGAAACGTCAAGCAGTGGAAATGTTTGTGGGGATGTTGACTCCTCTGTCTCACCAGATGTTCCAAATAATTTCACACAATTCCTATGGTATTAAGATCTGGTGATTCAGAGGGCGAGTGGAGATACCATAGCTCGCCTGAGTATTTGTCTAAGCAAGAACGTACAAGTATAGCCCTACAAACACGGCTGTTTTGATCTTGCAAGGCAGAAATGTTCACAGCATGCTCCTCATCAAAGTGCAGAACGAAGAGCATAGAGTATCTTGAACTGACACCTTAAGTGGGCCCATGTTATGGCATCCCCTAGACATCACAAAATCACCTCTGGTCTGGACTACATTCTCCGCAAACTGTGGTTTAAACGGCTCACTGGACCGTCGGTGCATTCGACCCCCCCACACTTGTTCGACCACGCTACACGCCTCCAGTCAGCTGTTATTCTTTGGCCCACTGAAAACGTGCGGTTTCGTCTGCCACTGACACCCCATGATCTTTCGCGAGGTATCCATACATAGCAACAAGTTCCCTTCGCAGAGTTCATTCGGAAACTGATTAAGATGGTCTTGCATTCACTGCCAGTAGCAAATCATGTCAGGTAAACAAACTGTCATTGCCAAGGTGCGACACTCGTCTCTGGTTTTCTCGGTTGTAATGTTTTTACGAGCACTCTTGTTATACCGTGTTTCTTGGCTGCGAATGGTACATCATTCGTTGTAGACACGCTGGACAGGGTCACCCGCACGTTCAACTTCCTGACAACGTGTTGGCTGCCGGACTCAGACCTTCAATGGTCAACACCATGCGTGCTGTCGCTGCGATTAATACACTACAGATGGGTATTGCGCAGGTACTACACTAAGGTAGATTCACACTGAGCGTGAACCTAGAAACATTCCACAATCCATTCCAAATGGCATTATTCACGAAAACACTGTCAATGGAATGTCATCGTGAAGAATTCTCGAGACTTATGTTTTGATGTTGACGTCGTTTGTGTAATGGGAAGTTCACCATTTACGGTCGAATTCATTTGTGTAATAGTAGTGGCTTATTGACTGATTTGCTATAGTGAGACATAGCTGAGGTTATATGAGGACTTAACACAATCCCTACGAGAGTTAACCTTCAACAGAGAATACCGGAAAGCGAAAATGAGTGAGGTTTTACAACATAACCACGAAAAATACCAACATATCGTAACGCCGCCTTCCCCATACTTCACTGATGGCATTACACACGATGGCAGACAACGTTTTCTAGGCATTTACTAAACCCAAACCCTCCCATTCGGTTGCCACAGGATATACAGCGTCTTTCATCAGGGCAAATCGTTAGTTTCCAGCCGACCGCTTTCCTGTGGCGTCGCCCTTATACCACCTCAAACGCCGCTTTGTATTGACCACATAAATGTGTAACTTATGACGAGCTACTCTACCATTACACCTCATTCTTTTCAAATTTCAAAGCAGAGACACTGCTAGGTTGACTGCTGGCATAGCACCTTGCGCTCCTTCCGCTGATCTCATGCTACGCTTTTAAAATGAATTTAGGCATGCTCGACAGTTCCTGTTGGTCAGTACATGCGATCTGCCTGGTTTTGGTTTAGCTATGGTTGTGCCTTCGCGTTTTCACTTCACCAACAGTCCACTTCGGCATCTTTAGAAGGGTTGAAATGTCCCTCATGCAGTTTTTATTCAGATGACATCCAATGACTACTTCACGTTCGAAGTCACTGAACTCCCCTTCTCTGCATTTACATCTACATGATTACTCTGCAATTCACAAATGAATGCCTCGCAGACGGTACATAGAATCACCTTCAAGTTCTTTCTTAGCGTTCCACTCTTGAACGGCGCGCGGGAAAAAACTGTGCGAACTCTGATTTCTATTTCTTCATGACGATCATTTCTCCCTATGTAGGTGGGCGCCAGCAATATTTTCGCAATCGGAGGAGAAAGTTGGTGATTGAAGTTTCACGAGTAGATGCTGCCACAACGAAAACTTCCTTTTTTTTTTTAAATGAATGCCACTCGAATTCAAGTATTATGTTGGTAGCACTCTCTTCCCTATTTCACGATAGTACAAACAAGCTGTCCTTCTTTGAACTTTTTCGATGTTCTGAGAACGAAAAAATGGTCCAAGTAGGATGTATTCTTTCTATTTGCCATGAAACTGGCCAGTTTCAACCGCGGGTCATTTTCAAGTACGTGTAATACGTTCAGAAGTGATGACATCGGTTTGCATATCAGTTGTCTAAAAGTTTTCTCGCATAAATACACTTTATAACCGAAGTTACTCACATATCTTAAGCTCCCAGCTACATTTCACAGTCTAAAACATTGCTGGTACATGTGGACAGGTATACACCCTATTTTTATATGTATGTGGCACAAAAACAATACAGTAGTATACATGATTACTTCCATACCCGACACAAAGAGAAAGTTGCCATATCATAGCGTAGGCACTGCTGTTACAGTCTGTTAGGTGAGATCGTGGTCGGTTTAATCAGTAGAAAATTGTGTTGACAACAAACTAAAACATGTACATAATCATACATGAACAAAATAAAAATGCAATTGCAATTAATAATACGTTCTGTCACCCACAGCGTCGATAATTGCTTGGCACCTCCGAGGCATACTTGAAACTGCGTTTTCCGCGTGTTCATGTGGAAGAGACTTCCAAATGCGTCGAATTTGCGCTGACAGTTGTTTTGAAATGAAGATCTTTTTTCCTTGCAACATCTTTTTGATGTAAGACCATACATTTTCAACAGGATTAGCATCAGGCGATTGTGAGGGCCAATCCAGCACCTGCACACCTTTCTGCTCGTTCCAGTCGCTGCAAAGCCTGCTGCGGTTTTCCGGACCATTGTCCTTCTGCGATATCCAACACTCATCTTTGCCGATAAACCGACGTCTGGCAGTCGGCATCAAACATATTTGATAAACGCGACCAACAAGCTGCACTAATGTCTCCTATTGTGTATCTCAGTCAAGAATTCAAAGTAAACTAATGCTTTACGGACATCGCATGGTGGATGAAGGTTCGGTCTGTAGGGCTGCGAAAGAACTATACCGACCACACTGTCACTAAAGTTAGTGTATTTTGGCTAATGGACGTAATTATGTGTACTGCTGTATTGTTTTATACACATTGTTATATACACATAAAAATACTATGTACGAGGTGTGGCTAGAAAAAAACCGGACTAGTACTGGTGAAACAATAAAACGAATGCAATAAGGCTGAAAGTCGCGTGGCCTGTCACGTGACTCTCGCTCCGCCTACTGCTGGAGTTTCATCTGCCTCCTGCACTCAGTCTGCCCGTGGCGTCTGTTTTAAGTAGTTGACGTTTTGTCTGTGCGTCGGAAAATGTTGAGTGTACAGAAAGAACAGCGTGTTAACATCATATTTTGTTTCAAACTAGGAAAATCTGCAAGTGAAACGTTTGTAATGTTACAACAAGTGTACGGCGATGATTGTTTATCGCGAACACAAGTGTTTGAGTGGTTTAAACGATTTAAAGATGGCCGCGAAGACACCAGTGATGACACTCGCACTGGCGGACCATTGTCAGCAAAACCTGATGCAAACATTGAAAAAATCGGTAAACTTGTTCGACAAGACAACAAGTCAACTCCTGTTAACTCAGACACTGCTCTGATTGTTAAACGGCGATCTTGTCGAACAAGTTTACCGATTTTTTCAATGTTTGCATCAGTTTTTGCTGACAATGGTCTGCCAGTGCGAGTGTCATCACTGGTGTCTTCGCGACCATCTTTAAATCGTTTAAACCACTCAAACACTTGTGTTCGCGATAAACAATCATCGCCGTACACTTGTTGTAACATTACAAACGTTTCACTTGCAGATTTTCCTAGTTTGAAACAAAATTTGATGTTAACACGCTGTTCTTTCTGTACACTCAACATTTTCCGACGCACAGACAAAACGTCAACTACTTAAAACAGACGCCACGGGAAGACTGAGTGCAGGAGGCAGATGAAACTCGAGCAGTAGGCGGAGCGAGAGTCACGTGACAGGCCACGCGACTTTCAGCCTTATTTCATTCGTTTTATTGTTTCACCAGTACTAGTCCGGTTTTTTTCTAGCCACACCTCGTATACCTGTCGACATGTACCAGCGATGTATTAGAATGTGAATTGAAGCCAGTAGCTTAAGACATGTAAGTAACTTGGGTTTTAAAGTATAAGTATACGCGAGAGCTTGTAGACAATTTATGCATAAACCAATGTCATCACTTTTGGACGCATTACATGTTCTTGAAAATGATCCACGGTTGAAATTGGCCAGTTGCAAGGAAAATAAAAAGAATACAGCCTACCTGGACTATGTTTTCATTCTCAAAATACGTCGAGGCTGTGGACACCTACCAAATAAAAATTATAAACTTTTTCAATGTGTTTCGTCAGTCCCATCAAATGAGGATTCCACACCGCACAGCAGTACTCCAGGAGAGGGCGGACAAGCGTGGTGTAAGCAGCCTCTTTAGTAGAGCTGTCTCACTTACCAAGTGTTATGCAGATAAATCGCAGTCTTTGGTTTTCTTTCATCCACAATATCATCTACGTGGTCGTTCCAACCCATTACCGACCCATTACACTGAGATGACCAAAGTCATGGGATAGCGATATGCACTTATAAAAATGGTGGTAGTATTCTGTACAGAAGGTATAAAACGCAAGTCTATTGGCGCAGCTGCCATTTGTACTCAGGAGATTCGTGTGAAAAGGTTTCCGACGTCGTATAGGCCGCAAGACGGAAATTTACAGACGATGAACGCGGAATCGTAGTTGGAGTTAAAGGCATGGGAAATTCCATTTCGGAAATCGTTGGTGAATTCAACACCCCGAGATCCACACTGTTAAGAGTGTGCAGAAAATACCAAATTTCGGGCATTATCTTTCACCACGGACAACGCAGTGGCCGACGGCCTCCACTTAACTGTTTGCTTAGTGTTGTCAGTGCTGTCAGACAAGCAACACTGCGTGAAGTAACCGCAGAAAACAGTGTGGGACGTGCGACGTACGTATCCGTTAGGATGCTCGTGGCCATATCGGTCTGTCCCTAGACGACTGGAAAACCGTGACCCGTTGAGATGAATCCCGACTCCAGTTAGTAAGAGCTCATGGTAGAGTTCAGGTGTGAAGCAGGCCCCCACAGCCAAGGGCCCATCTTGTCAACAAGGCACTGTGCAAGCTGATGGTGTGTCTATAATAGTGTGGGCTGTGTTTACATGGAATGGATTGGGTCCTCTGATCCAACTGCACCGATCATTGACTGGAAATGGTTATGCTCGACTTCTTCGACTTCATGACAGTGTTCCATGCCACCAGGGCCACAACTGTTTACGATTGTTTTGAGGGACATTTTGGACAGCTTGAGTGAATGATTTGGCCATCGAAATTTTTGCGACATGGTCAAGAAGTCAGTTCATGCACAAAACCTGCACCGGCAACATTTTCGCAATTACGGACGGCCGTAGAGGCAGCGTGATTCAGTATTTCTGCAGGGTACTTCCAACGACTTGCTGAGTCCATGTCACGTCAGGTAGCTGCACTACGTCGACACGATATTAGGAGGTATACCACGACTTACGAGTGGATGTTGTGAGCGCTTCTCTGCTGACAGAAAAATAATCCCCACCCCTTTTGTACTAGAGTCAGTCGTGACATCTAGTGGCCAGGTCCGCACTGCACAGTGTTGTTCGGATACTTTTGATCAGATCAAGAGGTGGCCTCCTGAAAGACCAAGTCAGTTACAAGAGTGTGCGGGAATTAACCAGCGTTGTATCAGAGGCTGCACGCGGCTACCTTACTGCAAGCAGCTGTCCGCGCGGCGAGCACGACAGCGCAGTCCCCCCGGTGCTGCCGCAACTTAAATAATTACGCGACGCGTCCGTGGCGGCGGCGGCGGCGGCGGCGGCAAGGCGCAATTTACGAGCAGCCAGGCGGGCTGCGGGCGAGCCGGCGGAAGCCGCACAGCGCCAGCGGCGCGCTCCCCCCACCCCCCACCTCAGGAAGGCCAGTGGGCCGGAAAGCCAGCCAGTCGGAACGGCGGCGGCGGCTGCAGGCGGGCCGGCCCGCGCCCCGTAATAGCGACGCCGCCACAGCCGACGCCGACGCTGACGCCGCGCGCCGATCGATAGCAGATACGGCCACGGGCGGCAGAGGCGGCGGCGGCGGCACACCCGCCTATCCAGGTGCTAAAAAAGAGCCAGGGGCGCCACACCCAGCCACGTTCACAACACCCCACGCACAGTAATGTCTGGCATCGAAGTAAGCGGCAAGGAATAGAAAAGCAACTGGAATCACTCAACAGAGCAAAGTCCACTGGACTTGACGGGACACCAATTCGATTCTACACACAGTACGCGAAAGAACCTGCCCCCCTTCTAACAGCCGTGTACCGCAAGTCTCTAGAGGAACGGAAGGTTCCAAATGATTGGAAAAGAGCACAGGTAGTCCCAGTCTTCAAGAAGCGTCGTCGAGAAGATGCGCAAAACTATAATCTCTGACGTCGATCTGTTGTAGAATTTTAGAACATGTTTTTTGCTCACGTATCATGTCGTTTCTGGAAACCCAGAATCTACTCTGTAGGAATCAACATGGATTCCGGAAACAGCGATCGTGTGAGACCCAACTCTCTTTATTTGTTCGTGAGACCCAGAAAATATTAGACACAGGATCCCAGGTAGAAGCCATTTTCCTTGACTTCCGAAATGCGTTCGATACAGTTGCGCCCTGTCGCCTGATAAACAAAGTAAGAGCCTACGGAATATCAGACCAGCTGTTTGGCTGGATTGAAGAGTTTTTAGCAAACAGAACACAGCATGTTGTTCTCAATGGAGAGACGTCTACAGACGTTAAAGTAACCTCTGGCGTGCCACAGGGGTGTGTTATGGGACCATTGCTTTTCACAATATGTATAAATGACCTAGTAGATAGTGTCGGAAGTTCCGTGCGGCTTTTGGCGGTTGATGCTGTAGTATACAGAGAAGTTGCACCACTAGAAAATTGCAGCGAAATGTGGAAGATCTGCAGCGGATAGGCACTTGGTGCAGGGAGTGGCAACTGACCCTTAACGTAGACAAATGTAACGTATTGCGAATACATAGAAAGAAGGATCCTTTATTGTATGATTATATGACAGCGGAACAAACACTGGTAGCAGTTACTTCTGTAAAATATCTGTGAGTATGCGTACGGAACGATTTGAAGTGGAATGATCATATAAAATTAATTGTTGGTAAGGCGGGTGCCAGGTAGAGATTCATTGGGAGAGTCCTTAGAAAATGTAGTCCATCAACAAAGGAGGTGGCTTACAAAACACTCGTTCGACCTATACTTGAGTATTGCTCATCATTGTGGGATCCGTACCAGATCTGGTTGACAGAGCAGATAGAGAAGATCCAAAGAAGAGCGGCGCGTTTCGTCACAGGGTTATTTGGTAAGCGTGATAGCGTTACGGAGATCTTTAGCAAACTCAAGTGGCAGACTCTGCAAGAGAGGCGCTCTGCATCACGGTGTAGCTTGCTGTCCAGGTTTCGAGAGGGTGCGTTTCTGGATGAGGTATCCAATATATTGCTTCCCCCTACTTATACCTCCCGAGGTGATCACGAATGTAAAATTAGAGAGATTAGAGCGCGCACTGAGGCTTTCCAGCAA